>NC_090439.1:1164728907-1167128907 GCF_031143425.1 Pleurodeles waltl | reverse complement strand
AGGGTCCCACGAAGCCGAAAGTAAACTCAGCGAGTTGAGCAATACAGGACGGAGTGCTGGGGACCTGGGCTGTGCTGTGCACGAAAGAATCCTTGCAAGAGTGCACAGAAGCCTTAGCAGCTGCAGTTCACACAGTACACAGGATTACTGTCTGGCGTGGGGAGGCAAGGACTTACCTCCACCAAATTTGGGCAGAAGGACCACTGGACTGTCGGGGTCACTTGGATCCAGCTCCTGTGTTCCAGGGACCACGCTCGTCAAGATGAAAGGGGACCCAGAGGACCGGTGAAGCAGAAGTTTGGTGTCTGCGCTAGCAGGGGGAAGACTCCGTCAACCCACGGGAGATTTCTTCTTGGCTTCCAGTGCAGGGTGAAGGCAGACAGCCCCCAGAGCATGCACCACCAGGAAACAGTTGAGAAAGCCGGCAGGATTAGGCACTACAATGTCGCTGGTAGTCTTATTGCTACTTTATTGCAGTTTTGCAGGCGTCCTGGAGCAGTCAGCGGTCGATCCTTGGCTGAAGTCGAAGAGGGAGATGCAGAGGAACTCTGGTGAATTCTTGCAGGTCGTTATCTGAAGAGAAGCCCACAGGAGAGACACTAAGTAGCCCTCAGAGGAGGATTGGCTACCAAGAGAGGTAAGCACCTATTAGGAGGGGTCTCTGACGTCACCTGCTGGCACTGGCCACTCAGAGGTCTTCATTGTGCCCTCACACCTCTGCATTCAAGATGGCAGAGGTCTGGGACACACTGGAGGAGCTCTGGGCACCACCCCTGGGGAGGTGCTGGACAGGGGAGTGGTCACTCCCCTTTCCTTTGTCCAGTTTCGTGCCAGAGCAGGGGCTGGGGGATCCCTGAACCGGTGTAGACTGGCTTATGCAAGGAGGGCACCATCTGTGCCTTCAAAGCATTTAAAGAGGCTGGGGGAGGCTGCTGCTCCCCAGCCCTTCACACCTATTTCCAAAGGGAGAGGGAGTAACACCCTCTCAGAGGAAATTATTTGTTCTGCCTTCCTGGGACTGGGCTGCCCAGACCTCAGGAGGGCAGAAACCTGTCTGTGGGTTGGCAGCAGCGGTAGCTGCAGAGAAAACCCCAGAGAGCTGGTTTGGCAGTACCCGGGGTCCATGCTGGAGCCCCGGGGATGCATGGGATTGGCACCCCAATACCATATTTGGCATGGGGGGACAATTCCATGATCCTAGACATGTTACATGGCCATATTCGGAGTTACCATTGTGAAGCTACATATAGGTATTAACCTATATGTAGTGAATGCGTGTAATGGTGTCCCCGCACTCACAAAGTCCGGAGAAATTGCCCTGAACTATGTGGAGGCATCTTGGCTAGTGCGCCCTCACACTTAGTAACTTTGCACCTAACCTTTACTAAGTGAAGGCTAGACATATAGGTGACTTATAAGTTACTTAAGTGCAGTGTAAAATGACTGTGAAATAACGTGTGCGTTATTTCACTCAGGCTGCAGTGGCAGCCTTTGTAAAGGTTTGTCTGAGCTCCCTATGGGTGGCAAAAGAAATGCTGCAGCCCATAGGGATCTCTTGGAACCCCAATACCCTGGGTACCTAGGTACCATATACTAGGGAATTATAACGGTGTTCCAGTGTGCCAATTAGAATTGGTGAAAATGGTCACTAGCCTGCAGTGACAATTTTAAAAGCAGAGAGAGCATAAACACTGAGGTTCTGGTTAGCAGAGCCTCAGTGATACAGTTAGGCACCACACAGGGAACACACATTCAGGCCACAATTATGAGCACTGGGGTCCTGGCTAGCAGGATCCCAGTGACACAGGCAAAAACAAACTGACATATATGTAAAAGTGGGGGTAACATGCCAGGCAAGATGGTACTTTCCTACATTAGCTTATTGTCTGTGTGTGTACAACAAATGCTTTGCACTACCCTCTGATAAGCGTAACTGCTCGACCACACTACCACAAAAGGGAGCATTAGTATTATCTACTTTAGCCTCTGTTAAGCATCTGGGGAACCCCTGGGCTCTGTGCACACTATATCTCATTTTGATATAGTATATACAGGGAGTGCAGAATTATTAGGCAAGTTGTATTTTTGAGGATTAATTTTATTATTGAACAACAACCATGTTCTCAATGAACCCAAAAAACTCATTAATATCAAAACTGAATATTTTTGGAAGTAGTTTTTAGTTTGTTTTTAGTTTTAGCTATGTTAGGGGGATATCTGTGTGTGCAGGTGACTATCACTGTGCATAATTATTAGGCAACTTAACAAAAAAAAATATATACCCATTTCAATTATTTATCATTACCAGTGAAACCAATATAACATCTCAACATTCACAAATATACATTTCTGACATTCAAAAACAAAACAAAAACAAATCAGTGACCAATATAGCCACCTATCTTTGCAAGGACACTCAAAAGCCTGCCATCCATGGATTCTGTCAGTGTTTTGATCTGTTCACCATCAACATTGCGTGCAGCAGCAACCACAGCCTCCCAGACACTGTTCAGAGAGGTGTACTGTTTTCCCTCCTTGTAAATCTCACATTTGATGATGGACCACAGGTTCTCAATGGGGTTCAGATCAGGTGAACAAGGAGGCCATGTCATTAGATTTCCTTCTTTTATACCCTTTCTTGCCAGCCACACTGTGGAGTACTTGGATGCGTGTGATGGAGCATTGTCCTGCATGAAAATCATGTTTTTCTTGAAGGATGCAGACTTCTTCCTGTACCACTGCTTGAAGAAGGTGTCTTCCAGGAACTGGCAGTAGGACTGGGAGTTGAGCTTGACTCCATCCTCAACCCGAAAAGGCCCCACAAGCTCATCTTTGATGATACCAGCCCAAACCAGTACTCCACCTCCACCTTGCTGGCGTCTGAGTCGGACTGGAGCTCTCTGCCCTTTACCAATCCAGCCACGGGCCCATCCATCTGACCCATCAAGACTCACTCACATTTCATCAGTCCATAAAACCTTAGAAAAATCAGTCTTGAGATATTTCTTGGCCCAGTCTTGACGTTTCAGCTTGTGTGTCTTGTTCAGTGGTGGTCGTCTTTCAGCCTTTCTTACCTTGGCCATGTCTCTGAGTATTGCACACCTTGTGCTTTTGGGCACTCCAGTGATGTTGCAGCTCTGAAATATGCCCAAACTGGTGGCAAGTGGCATCGTGGCAGCTGCACGCTTGACTTTTCTCAGTTCATGGGCAGTTATTTTGCGCCTTGGTTTTTCCACACGCTTCTTGCGACCCTGTTGACTATTTTGAATGAAACGCTTGATTGTTCGATGATCACGCTTCAGAAGCTTTGCAATTTTAAGAGTGCTGCATCCCTCTGCAAGATATCTCACTATTTTTGACTTTTCTGAGCCTGTCAAGTCCTTCTTTTGACCCATTTTGCCAAAGGAAAGGAAGTTGCCTAATAATTATGCACACCTGATATAGGGTGTTGATGTCATTAGACCACACCCCTTCTCATTACAGAGATGCACATCACCTAATATGCTTAATTGGTAGTAGGCTTTCGAGCCTATACAGCTTGGAGTAAGACAACATGCATAAAGAGGATGATGTGGTCAAAATACTCATTTGCCTAATAATTCTGCACTCCCTGTACAGAGCCAGCTTCCTACACTAGTGCTGTCTAATATAGTGTTAGTTCTAGTGCCGTTCATAGTGCATTGTGTAGCGCTTTGGGCTGCCTATTGCAGTGGACAGTCTCATGCAGTGTGCTAACTGGGGCAGTGTACTGTTTGGTACATTGCACTATTTTAGGCTTCAGTTGAATGAAGTGTGGCCTAGTGTAGTATTCTTAATAGTGCAGTGTGCATCTAGGACTGTGTGCTCTCTACCGCACTGTAATGTTAAGTTCAGATTCCCATGTAGTGCAGTGTGCTGCCTTTCATTGTGTGTTGTCTAGAGCAGAGTGCAAAGTGTTCCCTGTACTGAATTATACAATGCTGTGTTGTTTCGTACAGTGTGCTTTCTTTATCGTTATGATATATTGTGCAGCTTAACATCAAGTACAGTGGTCTTTTGTTATGTGCTGTCTAGAGCTGTGCACCATCTAATAGGTTGTGCTGTCTAGTGCAGTGTGTTTTGAGCTGTGTACTGCAGTGTGAGAAAGTAGCCTCTTTCTAGCCTTGTTACCCCCACTTTTGGCCTGTTTGTGAGTGTATGTCAGGGTGTTTTCACTGTCTCACTGGGATCCTGCTAGCCAGGGCCCAGTGCTCATAGTGAAAACCCTATGTTTTCAGTATGTTTGGTATGTGTCACTGGGACCCTGCTAGTCAGGACCCCAGTGCTCATAAGTTTGTGGCCTATATGTATGTGTTCCCTGTGTGATGCCTAACTGTCTCACTGAGGCTCTGCTAACCAGAACCTCAGTGGTTATGCTCTCTCATTTCTTTCAAATTGTCACTAACAGGCAAGTGACCAATTTTACCAATTTACATTGGCTTACTGGAACACCCTTATAATTCCCTAGTATATGGTACTGAGGTACCCAGGGTATTGGGGTTCCAGGAGATCCCTATGGGCTGCAGCATTTCTTTTGCCACCCATAGGGAGCTCTGACAATTCTTACACAGGCCTGCCACTGCAGCCTGAGTGAAATAATGTACACATTATTTCACAGCCATTTTCACTGCACTTAAGTAACTTATAAGTCACCTATATGTCTAACCTTTACCTGGTAAAGGTTAGGTGCAAAGTTACTTAGTGTGAGGGCACCCTGGCACTAGCCAAGGTGCCCCCACATTGTTCAGAGCCAATTCCCTGAACTTTGTGAGTGCGGGGACACCATTACACGTGTGCACTACATATAAGTCACTACCTATATGTAGCTTCACAATGGTAACTCCGAATATGGCCATGTAACATGTCTAAGATCATGGAATTGCCCCCTCTATGCCATCCTGGCATTGTTGGCACAATTCCATGATCCCAGTGGTCTGTAGCACAGACACTGGTACTGCCAAACTGCCTTTCCTGGGGTTTCACTGCAGCTGCTGCTGCTGCCAACCCCTCAGACAGGTTTCTGCCCCCCTGGGGTCAAGCCAGGCTTGTCCCAGGATGGCAGAACAAAGGACTTCCTCTGAGAGAGGGTGTTACACCCTCTCCCTTTGGAAAATGGTGTGAAGGCAGGGGAGGGGTAGCCTCCCCCAGCCTCTGGAAATGCTTTCATGGGCACAGATGTGCCCAATTCTGCATAAGCCAGTCTACACCGGTTCAGGGGACCCCTTAGCCCTGCTCTGGCGCGAAACTGGACAAAGGAAAGGGGAGTGACCACTCCCCTGACCTGCACCTCCCCTGGGAGGTGTCCAGAGCTCCTCCAGTGTGCTCCAGACCTCTGCCATCTTGGAAACAGAGGTGCTGCCAGCACACTGGACTGCTCTGAGTGGCCAGTGCCACCAGGTGACGTCAGAGACTCCTTCTGATAGGCTCCTTCAGGTGTTGCTAGCCTATCCTCTCTCCTAGGTAGCCAAACCCTCTTTTCTGGCTATTTAGGGTCTCTGTCTGTGGGGAAACTTTAGATAACGAATGCAAGAGCTCATCAGAGTTCCTCTGCATCTCTCTCTTCACCTTCTGCCAAAGAATCGAGTGCTGACCGCGCTGGAAGCCTGCAAAACTGCAACATAGTAGCTAAGACGACTACTGCAACTCTGTAACGCTGATCCTGCCGCCTTGTCGACTGTTTTCCTGGTGGTGCATGCTGTGGGGGTAGTCTGCCTCCTCTCTGCACTAGAAGCTCCGAAGAAATCTCCCGTGGGTCGACGGAATCTTCCCCCTGCTACCGCAGGCACCAAAATGCTGCATGACCGGTCCCTTGGGTCTCCTCTCAGCACGACGAGCGAGGTCCCTCGAATCCAGCAACTCTGTCCAAGTGACTCCCACAGTCCAGTGACTCTTCAGTCCAAGTTTGGAGGAGGTAAGTCCTTGCCTCCCCACGCCAGACTGCATTGTTGGAAACCGCGTCTTTTGCAAATACTCCGGCTTCCGTGCACTTCCGGCGGAAATCCTTCGTGCACAGCCAAGCCTGGGTCCACGGCACTCTAACCTGCATTGCACGACTTTCTAAGTTGGTCTCCGGCGACGTGGGACTCCTTTGTGCAACTTCGGCGAGCACCGTTTCACGCATCCTCGTAGTGCCTGTTTCTGGCACTTCTCCGGGTGCTACCTGCTGCTGAGAGGGCTCCTTGTCTTGCTCGACGTCCCTTCTCTCTCTTGGTCCAATTTGCGATCTCCTGGTCCCTCCTGGGCCGCAGCAGCTTCCAAAAACGCTA
Source organism: Pleurodeles waltl (assembly GCF_031143425.1). Taxonomy (NCBI): domain Eukaryota; kingdom Metazoa; phylum Chordata; class Amphibia; order Caudata; family Salamandridae; genus Pleurodeles; species Pleurodeles waltl. The sequence continues at coordinate 1,167,122,623 of NC_090439.1, read as the reverse complement.
ACTGCACGATTTGCAGCTAGCAAGGCTTGTTGGCGTTCTTTCGGCGGGAAAACACTTCTGCATGACTCTCCGCGGCGAGAGGGATCCGTCCACCAAAGGGGAAGTCTCTAGCCCTTTTCGTTCTTGCAGAAACCGCAGCTTCTTCTGTCCAGTAGAAGCTTCTTTGCACCCACAGCTGGCATTTCCTGGGCATCTGCCCATCTCCGACTTGCTTGTGACTTTTGGACTTGGTCCCCTTGTTCCACAGGTACCCTAGATTGGAAATCCACAGTTGTTGCATTGTTGGTTTGTGTCTTTCCTGCATTATTCCTCTATCACGACTTCTTTGTATTTTGGGGAACTTTAGTGCACTTTGCACTCACTTTTCAGGGTCTTGGGGAGGGCTAATTTTCTAACTCTCACTATTTTCTAATAGTCCCAGCGACCCTCTACAAGGTCACATAGGTTTGGGGTCCATTCGTGGTTCACATTCCACTTTTGGAGTATATGGTTTGTGTTGTCCCTATCCCTATGTGTCCCCATTGCATCCTATTGTAACTATACATTGTTTGCACTGTTTTCTAAGACTATACTGCATATTTTTGGTATTGTGTACATATAACTTGTGTATAATTGCTATCCTCATACTGAGGGTACTCACTGAGATACTTTGGCATATTGTCATAAAAATAAAGTACCTTTATTTTTAGTATATCTGTGTATTGTGTTTTCTTATGATATTGTGCAAGTGACACTTGTGGTACTGTAGTAGCTTCACACGTCTCCTAGTTCAGCCTAAGCTGCTCTGCTAAGCTACCATTATCTATCAGCCTAAGCTGCTAGACACCCTATACACTAATAAGGGATAACTGGGCCTGGTGCAAGGTGCAAGTACCCCTTGGTACTCACTACAAGCCAGTCCAGCCTCCTACATGCAGTGCACCCTGTATCACTGAGGACCATCTAGTGCAGTGTGCTTTGAGCTTTGTACCACGGTGTACCGTGTATCGCTGAGGACCATCTAGTGCAGTGTGCTTTGAGCTGTATACTACGGTGTACTGTGTATCACTGAAGAACATCTAGTGCAGTGTGCTTAGAGCTGTATACCACGGTGTACCGTGCATCACTGAGGACCATCTAGTGCAGAAAAGTCTAACAGTCTGGTGTTTTGGGTCCAATACTTATACCCCTTTCTGCCTTTGAAGTTTCCCAACTTCAAAGAAAAGTCTCTGTTGTTTACAGGATCCTGTCTTGCCCAGGCCTGCCTCCAGACACACACCAGGGGGGTGGAGCCTGCTTTGTGTGAGGGCAGGCACAGCCCTTTAAGGTGTGAGTGACCACTCCTCCCTCCACTCTAGCACAGATAGCCCATCAGGATATGCAGGTTACACCCCAGCACCATTTGTGTCACTGTCTAGTGGAGATGCACAAACAGCCCAACTGTCAGTCTGACCGAGACAAGGAACCCACAAACAGGCAGAGTCACAGAATGGTTTTAGCAAGAAAATGCCTACTTTCTATAAGTGGCATTTTCAAACACACAGTCTAAAAAAACAACTTCACTAATAGATGTATTTTTAAATTGTAAGTTCAGAGATCCCAAACTCCAGATGTCTGTCTGCTCCCAAAGGAAATCTGCGATTTAATAATATTTAAAGGCAGCCCCCATGTTAACCTATGAAAGAGATAGGCCTTGCAACAGTGAAAAATGAATTTGGCAGTATTTCACGGTTAGGACATATAAAACACACTAGTATATGTCCCACCTTTAGCATACACTGCACCCTGCCCATGGGTACACTTGCCAAGTCGAACTGGCAGTTTAACCTGCACTCATAGACGCTGTAGTGGCAGATCTGAGCCATGTTTACAGGGCTACTCATGTGGGTGGCACAACCGGTGCTGCAGGCCCACTAGTAGCATTTGATTTACAGGCCCTGGGCACTTCTAGTGCACTTTACTAGGGACTTACTAATAAACCAATCATGGATAAGCCAATCAACAATACAATTTACAAAGAGAGCATATGCACTTTAGCACTGGCTAAACACACCTCAACATACAGAATGTGCATGCCATCGAGCACGGATATTAACCCTTTGCGCTAATAAAGAATGGTGGCTGAAGTACCAGTCTAGTGAGACCAATCTCCAGCTGTCCTCAGATGGCCCTGCCTCTGCACCACAGACAGACCACGGTTGACTCTGCAGAAGGAGAGCTGAGGACTTTCTTTGCTGCAGGATGAAAGGTCTGGAACAAGCTTCTCTTGTGAGTCCTCAGTGCAGTGGGTCATGATTTTAATTCCGCAGTGGAGGCGTGGCACCAGTAACCACGCCAGGCACATAGTCCGCTCTGACTGGGCACAGTCTGGCCAGGACCATGCCCCAGATGGCAGGCCTTTCCCTGGAGCGCCTCGAGTGCAGGAAGCATAAGTGTACCTGTGTCACGGCGCTATGCCTTGCTGGAGCCCCCTGTCCATCCTGGCAGATTTGCCGGGACAGTCCTGGTTTTTCACCAGCTGTCCCAGCACATTTCAGGCAATTTAGCTCATGTCCTGGTTTTTATAGAGGGTCGACTGAAAATGGTGGGAGGTTTTCCAAAACAGAGATAGTTAGCAGCTGCCATAAGAAGCAATTTAATTAACAGGCATAATCCTGGCTTTAAAAATATCATTTTATTCAGGTTCCTGGTGCCCCTTCTGTAGGTTCTACGCTAATGAGCGCTGCCCTTCTGTGAGCTCGGAGGCTCCCCACCCCAAAGGAAAGAGCTCACTAACTGGGAGTGTCACCAAGAAAAAGCAGCACTCATGACATGCAGGAGGTGTGCTCCTTCCAGTTAGGTGCTGTGTAGTGTATTATACTGTGTGCTCTTTACAGGTAGGTGCAGTAACAAAAGGGGTGAGCCTTTGAGGCTCACTGCCAGGCGTTACAGTTCCTGCAGGGGGAGGTGAGCAGCACCTCCACCCAGTACAGGCTTTGTTACTGGCCACAGAGTGATAAAGGCACTTTCCCCATGTGGCCAGCAACATGTCTGGTGTGTGGCAGGCTGGCAAAAACTAGTCAGCCTACACTGGAAGTCGGGTATGTTTTCAGGGGGCATCTCTAAGATGCCCTCTGGGTGTATTTCACAATAAAATGTACACTGGCATCAGTGTGCATTTATTGTGCTGAGAAGTTTGATACCAAACTTCCCAGTTTTCAGTGTAGCCATTATGGAACTGTGGAGTTCGTGTATGACAGACTCCCAGACCATATACTCTTATGACTACACTGCACTTACAATGTCTAAGGTTTTGCTTAGACACTGTAGGGGCATAGTGCTCATGCACCTATGCCCTCACCTGTGTTATAGTGCACCCTGCCCTAGGGCTACAAGGTCTGCTAGAGGGTTGACTTATCTATGCCATAGGCAGTGTGAGGTTGGCATGGCACCCTGAGGGGAGTGCCTTTTCGACTTAGTAATTTTCTCCCCACCAGCACACACAATCTGGCAAGCAGTGTGCATGTGCTGAGTGAGGGGTCCCCAGGGTGGCATAAGACATGCTGCAGCCCTTTGAGACCTTCCCTGGCATCAGGGCCCTTGGTACCAGTTACGAGTGACTTACCTGGATGCCAGGGTGTGCCAATTGTGGAGACAATGGTACAGGTTAGGGAAGGAACACTGGTTCTTGGGCCTGGTTAGCAGGCCTCAGCACACTTTCAAATCATAACTTGGCATCAGCAAAGGCAAAAAAGTCAGGGGGTAACCATGCCAAGGAGTCATTTCCTTACAAGTGTATTGTACAGTACATTTTGCTCCTTCCACGTAGGTGCTGTAAAGTGCAGTGTATTGTGTAGTTTGCTCCTTCCAGGTAGATGCTGTGTAGTAGAGTGTGTTGTACTGTGTGCTCCTTCCAGGTAGGTGCAGTGCAGTGTATTGTACAGTGTGCTCCTTCCAGTTAGGTGCTGTGTAGTGTAGTGTATTGCACAGTACAGTGTGTTCCTTCAAGGTAGGTGTTGTGTATTGCAGTGTATTGCACAGTACAGTGTGCCCCTTCCAGGTAGGTGCTGTGTAGTGCAGTGTATTGCACAGTACAGTGAGCTCCTTCCAGGTAAGTGCTGTGTAGTGCAATGCAGTGTACTGGGTGCTCTTTGCAGGTAGCTGCTGCTTGTGCAGTGTACTGTACAATACAGTGTGCTCCCGCCAGGTAGGTGCTGTGTAGTGCAGTGTATTGTGCAGTAAGTACAGTGTGCTCCTTCCAGGTAGGTGCTGTGTAGTGCAGTGTATTGTACATTACAGTGTGTTCCTTCCAGGTAGGTTCTGGTTAGTGCAGTGTATTGTACAGTACAGTGTGCTCCTTCCAGGTAGGTGCTATGTAGTGCAGTTTATTCTACAGTGTGGGTTTTCCAGGTAGGTGCTGTGTAGTGCAGTTTATTCTACAGTGTGGGTTTTCCAGGTAGGTGCTGTATAGTGCAGTGTATTGTACAGTACAGTGTGCTCCTTCTAGATAGCTGCTGTGTCGTGCAGTGTATTGTACAGTACACTGTGCTACGTCCAGGTAAAATCTGTGTAGTGTATAGTCTGCTCCTTCCAGGTGCATGCTGTGTAGTGCAGTGTATTGTACTGTGTTCTCCTTCCAGGTATGTGCGGTGTAGTGCAGTGTATTGTACAGTGTGCTCCTTCCAGGTAGGTGCTGTGTAGTACAGTGTATAGTACAATACAGTGTGCTCCTTCCAGGTAGGTGCTGTGTAATGCAGTGTATTGTACAGTACACTGTGCTCCTTCCAGGTAGGTACTGTGGAGTGCAGTTTATTTCACATTGTGGTCCTTCCAGGTAGATGCAGTATAGTGCAGTTTATTCTACTATGTGTTCCTTCCAGGTATGTGCTGTGTAGTGCAGTGTATTGCACAGTACATTGTGCTCCTTCCAGGTAGGTGCTGTTGTTTCAGTGCATTGTGCAGTACAGTGTGCTCCTTCAGGTAGATGCTGTGTAGTGCAGTGTATTGCACAGTACATTGTGCTCCTTCCAGGTAAGTGCTGTGTAGTGCAATGTAGTGTAAAGGGTGATCTTTGCAGGTAGCTGCTTCTTGTGCAGTGTACTGTACAATACAGTGTGCTCCTGCCAGGTAGCTGCTGTGCAGTGCAGTGTATTATACAGTACGGTGTGCTCCTTCCAGGGAGGTGCTGTGTAGTGCAGTGTTTTCTACAGTACAGTGGGCTCCTTCCAGGTAGGTGCTGTGTAGTGCAGTGTATTGTATAGTCTCCTCCTTTCAGGTAGATGCTGTGTAGTGCAGGGTAAATCACTGTGTGCTCCTTCCAGGTAGGTGCGGTGTAGTACAGTGTATAGTACAGTACAGTGTGCTCCTTCCAGGTATGTGCTGTGTAGTGCAGTGTGTTTTACAGAGTGATCTTTACTGGATAGGATCTGCTAGTGCGGTGTATTGTACAGTACAGTGTGCTCCTTCCAGGTAGGTGCTGGTTAGTGCAGTGTATTGTAAAGTACAGTGTGCTCCTTCCAGGCAGGTGCTGTGTAGTGCAGTTTATTCTTCAGTGTGGGTTTTCCAGGTAGGTGCTGTGTAGTGCAGTGTATTGTACAGTACAGTGTGCTCGTTCTAGGTAGCTGCTGTGTAGTGCAGTGTATTGTACAGTACACTGTGCTCCTTCCAGGTAAGTTCTGTGTAGTGCAGTGTATTGTACAGTACAATGGGCTCCTTCCAGGTAGGTGCGGTGTAGTACAGTGTATAGTACAGTACAGTGTGCTCCTTCCAGGTATGTGCTGTGTAGTGCAGTGTGTTTTACAGAGTGATCTTTACTGGATAGGATCTGCTAGTGCGGTGTATTGTACAGTACAGTGTGCTCCTTCCAGGTAGGTGCTGTGTGGTACAGTGTATTCTACAGTACAGTGTACTCTTTCTATAGTGCTGTGTATTGTGCAGTGTGCTCCTTCCAGATTTCTGCTGTGTAGTGCAGGGCATTGTACAGTACAATGCTGTTCTTCCAGGTAGGTGCAGTGCATTGTATTGTACAGTACACTGTGTTCCTTCCAGGTAGTTGTTGTGTAGTACAATCTATTGTACAGTAGAGTGTTCTCCTTCCAGTTAGGTACTGTGTAGTGCAGTGCATTGTCCTGTGTGTTCTTTACACGTATGTGCAGTATAGTGCAGTTTATTGTACTATGCGTTCCTTCCAGGTAGGTGCTGGTTAGTGCAGTGTATTGTACAATACAGTGTGCTCCTACCAGGTAGGTACCGTGTAGTGCAGTTTATTCTACAGTTTGCTTCTTCCAGTTAGGTACAGTAGAGTGTGCTCCTTCCAGGTAGGTCCCGTGTAGTGCAGTCTATTCTACAGTTTGGTTCTTCCAGTTAGGTACAGTAGTGTGTGCTCCTTCCAGGTAGGTGCTGTATAGTGAAGTGCATTGTACAGTACAGTGTGCTCCGTTCAGGGAAGGTGTGATGTAGTGTAGTGTATTGTACAGTACAATGGGCTCCTTCCAGGTAGGTGCGGTGTAGTACAGTGTATAGTACACTACAGTGTGCTCCTTCCAGTTATGTGCTGTGTACTGCAGTGTATTCTACAGAGTGCTCTTTACAGGATAGGTGCTGCTAGTGCAGTGTATTTTACAGTACAGTGTGCTCCTTCCATGTAGGTGCTGTTAGTGGAGTGTATTGTACAGTACAGTGTGCTCCTTTCAGGTAGGAGCTGGTTAGTGCAGCGTATTGAACAGTACAGTGTGCGTGTTTTAGGTAGCTGCTGTGTAGTGCAGTGTATTGTACAGTACACTGTGCTCCTTCCAGGTAAGTTCTGTGTAGTGCAGTGTATTGTACAGTACTGTCTGCTCCTTCCAGGTAGGTGCTGTGTGGTACAGTGCATTCTACAGTACAGTGTACTCCTTCTATAGTGCAGTGTATTGTGCAGTGTGCTCCTTCCAGATTTCTGCCGTGTAGTGCAGGGCATTGTACAGTACAATGTTCTTCTTCCAGGTAGGCGCGGTGCAGTGTAGTGCATTGTGCAGTACACTGTGTTCCTTCCAGGTAAGTGCTGTGTAGTACAATCTATTGTACAGTAGAGTGTGCTCCTTCCAGTTAGGTGCTGTGTAGTGCAGTGTATTGTCCTGTGTGTTCTTTACAGGTTTGTGCAGTTTATTGTACTATGCGTTCCTTCCAGGTAGGTGCTGGTTAGTGCAGTGTATTGTACACTACAGTGTGCTCCTTCCAGATAGGTGCTGTGTAGTGCAGTGTATTGTAGAGTGTGCTCGTTCTTGGTAGCTGCTGTGTAGTGCAGTGTACTGTACAGTACACTGTGCTCCTTCCAGGAAGGTGCTGTGTAGTGCAGTGTATTGTACAGTGTTCTCCTTCCTCGTAGGTGCTGTGTAGTGCTGGTAGGTTATGTTAGTGCAGTGTATTGTACAGTACAGTATGCTGCTTCCAGGTAGGTGCTGTGTAGTGCAGTGTATTGTCCTGTTTAGTATGCTATTTCCAGGTAGGTGCTGTGTAGTGTAGTGTATTGTACAGTACACTGTGCTCCTTCCAGGAAGGTGCTGTGGAATACAGTTTATTGGACGTTGTGGTCCTTCCAGGTAGATGCAGTATAGTGCAGTTTATTCTACTATGTGCTCCTTCCAGGTAGGTGCTGTGTAGTGCATTGTATTGTGCAGTTCAGTGTGCTCCTTCCAGGTAGGTGATATGTAGTGCAGTGTTTTCTAGTATGGTCCTTCCAGGTAGGTGCTGTATAGTGCAGTGTTTTGTACAGTACAGTGTGCTCCTTCGAGGTAGGTGGTGTTGTGTAGTGTATTGTACAGTACAGTTTGCTCCTTCCACGTAGGTGCTGTAAAGTGCAGTGTATTGTATAGTCTACTCCTTCCAGGTAGATGCTATGTAGTAAAGTGTGTTGTACTGTGTGCTCCTTCCTGGTAGGTGCGGTGCAGTGCAGACTATTGTACAGTGTGATCCTTCCAGTTAGGTGCTGTGTAGTGTATTGCACAGTACAGTGTGCTCCTTCCAGGTAGGTGCTGTGTATTGCAGTGTATTGCACAGTACAGTGTGCCCCTTCCAGGTAGGTGCTGTGTAGTGCAGTGTATTGCACAGTACAGTACGCTCCTTCCAGGTAAGTGCTGTGTAGTGCAATGCAGTGTACAGGGTGCTCTTTGCAGGTAGCTGCTGCTTGTGCAGTGTACTGTGCAATACAGTGTGCTCCCGCCAGGTAGGTGCTGTGTAGTGCAGTGTATTGTGCAGTAAGTACAGTGTGCTCCTTCCAAGTAGGTGCTGTGTAGTGCAGTGTTTTCTACAGTACAGTGTGCTCCTTCCCGATAGGTGCTGTGTTGTGCAGTGTATTGTATAGTCTGCTCCATTCAGGTAGATGCTGTGTAGTGCAGTGTAAATCACTGTGTGCTCCTTCCCAGTAGGTGCTGTGTAGTGCAGCGTATTGTTCAGTACAGCGTGCTCCTTCCAGGTAGGTGCACTGTATTGTACAGTACAGTGTGCCTCTAACCTGGTAGGTGCTGTTAGGCCTGTGTATTATACAGTACAGTGTGCTCCTTCCAGGTAGGTGCTGTGTAGCGAAGTGCATTGTACAGTACAGTGTGCTCCATTCAGGAAAGGTGTGATGTAGTGCAGTGTATTGTACAGTAGGGCTCCTTCCCGGTAGATGCGGTGTAGTACAGTGTATACTACACTACAGTGTGCTCCTTCCAGGTATGTGCTGTGTACTACAGTGTATTCTACAGAGTGCTCTTTACAGGATAGGTGCTGCTAGTGCAGGGTATTTTACAGTACAGTGTGCTCCTTCCATGTAGGTTCTGTTAGTGGAGTGTATTGTACAGTACAGTGTGCTCCTTCCAGGTAGGTGCTGGTTAGTGCAGTGTATTGTAAAGTACAGTGTTCTTCTTCCAGGTATGTGCTGTGTAGTGCAGTTTATTCTACAGTGTGGGTTTTTCAGCTAGGTGCTGGTTAGTGCAGTGTATTGTACAGTACAGTGTGCGCGTTTTAGGTAGCTGCTGTGTAGTGCAGTGTATTGTACAGTACACTGTGCTCCTTCCAGGTACGTTCTGTGTAGTGCAGTGTATTGTACAGTACTGTCTGCTCCTTCCAGGTAGATGCTGTGTGGGACAGTGCATTCTACAGTACAGTGTACTCCTTCTATAGTGCAGTGTATTGTGCAGTGTGCTCCTTCCAGATTTCTGCCGTGTAGTGCAGGGCATTGTACAGTACAATGTTCTTCTTCCAGGTAGGTGCGGTGCAGTGTAGTGCATTGTGCAGTACACTGTGTTTCTTCCAGATAGGTGCTGTGTAGTACAATCTATTGTACAGTAGAGTGTGCTCCTTCCAGTTAGGTGCTGTGTAGTGAAGTGTATTGTCCTGTGTGTTCTTTACAGGTTTGTGCAGTATAGTGCAGTTTATTGTACTATGCGTTCCTTCCAGGTAGGTGCTGGTTAGTGCAGTGTATTGTACAGTACAGTGTGCTCCTTCCAGATAGGTGCTGTGTAGTGCAGTGTATTGTACAGTACAGTGTGCTCGTTCTTGGTAGCTGCTGTGTAGTGCAGTGTACTGTACAGTACACTGTGCTCCTTCCAGGAAGGTGCTGTGTAGTGCAGTGTATTGTACAGTGTTCTCCTTCCTCGTAGGTGCTGTGTAGTGCAGGTAGGTTATGTTAGTGCAGTGTATTGTACAGTACAGTATGCTGCTTCCAGGTAGGTGCTGTGTAGTGCAGTGTATTGTCCAGTTTAGTATGCTCTTTCCAGGTAGGTGCTGTGTAGTGTAGTGTATTGTACAGTACACTGTGCTCCTTCCAGGAAGGTGCTGTGGAATACAGTTTATTGGACGTTGTGGTCCTTCCAGGTAGATGCAGTATAGTGCAGTTTATTCTACTATGCGCTCCTTCCAGGTAGGTGCTATGTAGTTGTAGGAGGCTGGACTGGCTTGTAGTGAGTACCAAGGGGTACTTACACCTTGCACCAGGCCCAGGTATCCCTTATTAGTGTATAGAGTGTCTAGCAGCTTAGGCTGATAGATAATGGTAGCTTAGCAGAGCAGCTTAGTGCCGGAACAGGCACTACGAAGAGGAGTGAAACGGTGCTCACCCGAAGTTGCACAAAGGAGTCCCACGCCGCCGGAGGACAACTTAGAAAGTCGTGCAATGCAGGTTAGAGTGCCGTGGACCCAGGCTTGGCTGTGCCCAAAGGATTTCCGCTGGAAGTGCACAGAGGCCGGAGTAGCTGCAAAAGATGCGGTTCCCAGCAATGCAGTCTGGCGTGGGGAGGCAAGGACTTACCTTCACAAAACTTGGACTGAAGAGTCACTGGACTGTGGGAGTCACTTGGACAGAGTTGCTGGAATCAAGGGACCTCGCTCGTCGTGCTGAGAGGAGACCCAGAGTACCGGTAATGCAGTTCTTTGGTGCCTGCGGTTGCAGGGGGAAGATTCCGTCGACCCACGGGAGATTTCTTCGGAGCTTCTAGTGCAGAGAGGAGGCAGACTACCCCCACAGCATGCACCACCAGGAAAACAGTCGAGAAGGCGGCAGGATCAGCGTTACAGAGTTGCAGTAGTCGTCTTTGCTACTTTGTTGCAGTTTTGCAGGCTTCCAGCGCGGGCAGCAGTCGATTCCTTAGCAGAAGGTGAAGAGTGAGATGCAGAGGAACTCTGATGAGCTCTTGCATTCGTTATCTAAGGAATTCCCCAAAGCAGAGACCCTAAATAGCCAGTGTAGGAAAGTACCATCTTGCCTGGCATGTTACCCCCATTTTTCACTGTATATATGTTGTTTTAGTTGTATGTGTCACTGGGACCCTGGTAACCCAGGGCCCCAGTGCTCATAAGTGTGCCTGAATGTGTTACCTGTGTAGTGACTAACTGTCTCACTGAGGCTCTGCTAATCAGAACCTCAGTGGTTATGCTCTCTCATTTCTTTCTAAATTGTCACTAACAGGCTAGTGACCATTTTTACCAATTTACATTGGCTTACTGGAACACCCTTATAATTCCCTAGTATATGGTACTGAGGTACCCAGGGTATTGGGGTTCCAGGAGATCCCTATGGGCTGCAGAATTTCTTTTGCCACCCATAGGGAGCTCTGACAAATCTTACACAGGCCTGCCACTGCAGCCTGAGTGAAATAACGTCCACGTTATTTCACAGCCATTTTACACTGCACTTAAGTAACTTATAAGTCACCTATATGTCTAACCTTTACCTGGTAAAGGTTAGGTGCAAAGTTACTTAGTGTGAGGGCACCCTGGCACTAGCCAAGGTGCCCCCACATTGTTCAGAGCCAATTCAGTGAACTTTGTGAGTGCGGGGACACCATTACACGCGTGCACTACATATAGGTCACTACCTATATGTAGCTTCACCATGGTAACTCCGAATATGGCCATGTAACATGTCTATGATCATGGAATTGCCCCCTCTATGCCATCCTGGCATTGTTGGTACAATTCCATGATCCCAGTGGTCTGTAGCACAGACCCTGGTACTGCCAGACTGCCCTTCCTGGGGTTTCTCTGCAGCTGCTGCTGCTGCCAACCCCTCAGACAGGCAGCTGCCCTCCTGGGGTCCAGCTAGGCCTGGCCCAGGATGGCAGAACAAAGAACTTCCTCTGAGAGAGGGTGTGACACCCTCTCCCTTTGGAAAATGGTGTGAAGGCAGGGGAGGAGTAGCCTCCCCCAGCCTCTGGAAATGCTTTGTTGGGCACAGATGTGCCCAATTCTGCATAAGCCAGTCTACACCGGTTCAGGGACCCCTTAGCCCCTTCTCTGGCGCGAAACTGGACAAAGGAAAGGGGAGTGACCACTCCCCTGACCTGCACCTCCCCTGGGAGGTGTCCAGAGCTCCTCCAGTGTGCTCCAGACCTCTGCCATCTTGGAAACAGAGGTGCTGCTGGCACACTGGACTGCTCTGAGTGGCCAGTGCCACCAGGTGACGTCAGAGACTCCTTGTGATAGGCTCCTTCAGGTGTTAGTAGCCTTTCCTCTCTCCTAGGTAGCCAAACCCTCTTTTCTGGCTATTTAGGGTCTCTGTCTCTGGGGAAACTTTAGATAACGAATGCATGAGCTCAGCCGAGTTCCTCTGCATCTCTCTCTTCACCTTCTGATAAGGAATCGACCGCTGACCGCGCTGGAAGCCTGCAAACCTGCAACATAGTAGCAAAGACGACTACTGCAACTCTGTAACGCTGATCCTGCCGCCTTCTTGACTGTTTTCCTGCTTGTGCATGCTGTGGGGGTAGTCTGCCTCCTCTCTGCACCAGAAGCTCCGAAGAAATCTCCCGTGGGTCGACGGAATCTTCCCCCTGCAACCGCAGGCACCAAAAAGCTGCATTACCGGTCCCTTGGGTCTCCTCTCAGCACGACGAGCGAGGTCCCTCGAATCCAGCGACACCGTCCAAGTGACCCCCACAGTCCAGTGACTCTTCAGCCCAAGTTTGGTGGAGGTAAGTCCTTGCCTCACCTCGCTGGGCTGCATTGCTGGGAACCCCGACTTTGCAAGCTACTCCGGCCCCTGTGCACTTCCGGCGGAAATCCTTCGTGCACAGCCAAGCCTGGGTCCACGGCACTCTAACCTGCATTGCACGACTTTCTAAGTTGGTCTCCGGCGACGTGGGACTCCTTTGTGCAACTTCGGCGAGCACCGTTTCACGCATCCTCGTAGTGCCTGTTTCTGGCACTTCTCCGGGTGCTACCTGCTTCAGTGAGGGCTCTTTGTCTTGCTCGACGTCCCCTCTCTCTGCAGGTCCAATTTGCGACCTCCTGGGCCCCAGCAGCGTCCAAAAACGCCAAACGCACGATTTGCGTGTAGCAAGGCTTGTTGGCGTCCATCCGGCGGGAAAACACTTCTGCACGACTCTCCAAGGCGTGGGGGATCCATCCTCCAAAGGGGAAGTCTCTAGCCCTTGTCGTTCCTGCAGTATTCACAATTCTTCAGCCTAGTAAGAGCTTCTTTGCACCAACCGCTGGCATTTCTTGGGCATCTGCCCATCTCCGAGTTGCTTGTGACTTTTGGACTTGGTCCCCTTGTTCCACAGGTACCCTCAGTGAGGAATCCATCGTTGTTGCATTGCTGATTTGTGTTTTCCTTGCATTTTCCCTCTAACACGACTATTTTGTCCTTAGGGGAACTTTAGTGCACTTTGCACTCACTTTTCAGGGTCTTGGGGAGGGTTATTTTGCTAACTCTCACTATTTTCTAATAGTCCCAGCGACCCTCTACAAGGTCACATAGGTTTGGGGTCCATTCGTGGTTCGCATTCCACTTCTGGAGTATATGGTTTGTGTTGCCCCTATCCCTATGTTTCCCCATTGCATCCTATTGTAACTATACATTGTTTGCACTGTTTTCTAAGACTATACTGCATATTTTTGCTATTGTGTATATATATCTTGTGTATATTTCCTATCCTCTCACTGAGGGTACACACTAAGATACTTTGGCATATTGTCATAAAAATAAAGTACCTTTATTTTTAGTATAACTGTGTATTGTGTTTTCTTATGATATTGTGCATATGACACTAAGTGGTACTGTAGTAGCTTCACACGTCTCCTAGTTCAGCCTAAGCTGCTCTGCTAAGCTACCATTATCTATCAGCCTAAGCTGCTAGACACCCTATACACTAATAAGGGATAACTGGGCCTGGTGCAAGGTGCAAGTACCCCTTGGTACTCACTACAAGCCAGTCCAGCCTCCTACAGCCAGAAAAGAGGGTTTGGCTACTTAGGAGAGAGGATAGGCTAGCAACACCTGAAGGAGCCTATCAGAAGGAGTCTCTGACGTCACCTGCTGGCCCTGGCCACTCAGAGCATTCCAGTGTGCCAGCAGCACCTCTGTTTCCAAGATGGCAGAGGTCTGGAGCACACTGGAGGAGCTCTGGGCACCTCCCCTGGGAGGTGCAGGTCAGGGGAGTAGTCACTCCCCTTTCCTTTGTCCAGTTTCGCGCCAGAGCAGGGCTGAGGGGTCCCTGAACCGGTGTAGACTGGCTTATGCAGAAATGGGCACCATCTGTGCCCATGAAAGCATTTCCAGAGGCTAGGTGAGGCTACTCCTCCTCTGCCTTCACACCTTTTTCCAAAGGGAGAGGGTGTAATACCCTCTCTCTGAGGAAGTCCTTTGTTCTGCCTTCCTGGGCCAAGCCTGGCTGGACCCCAGGAGGGCAGAAACCTGTCTGAGGGGTTGGCAGCAGCAGCAGCTGCAGTGAAACCCCTGAAAAGGCAGTTTGGCAGTACCCAGGTCTGAGCTACAGACCCGTGGGATCATGGGATTGTGCCAACAATGCCAGGATGGCATAGAGGGGGCAATTCCATGAACTTAGACATGGTACATGGACATATTTGGAGTTACCATTGTGAAGCTACACATAGGTAGTGACCAATGTGTAGTGCACGCGTGTAATGGTGTCCCCGCACTCACAAAGTCCGGGGAATTTGCCCTGAACGATGTGGGAGCACTCTGGCTAGTGCCAGGGTGCCCACACACTAAGTAACTTAGCACCCAACCTTTACTAAGTAAAGGGTAGACATATAGGTGACTTATAAGTTACTTAAGTGCAGTGAAAATGGCTGTGAAAGAATGTGTGCATTATTTCACTCAGGCTGCAGTGGCAGGCCTGTGTAAGAATTGTCAGAGCTCCCTATGGGTGGCAAAAGAAATGCTGCAGCCCATAGGGATCTCCTGGAACCCTATACCCTGGGTACCTCAGTACCATATACTAGGGAATTATAAGGGTGTTCCAGTATGCCAATGTGAATTGGTAAAATTGGTCACTAGCCTGTTAGTGACAATTTGGAAAGTAATGAGAGAGCATAACCACTGAGGTTCTGTATAGCAGAGCCTCAGTGAGACAGTTAGTCATAACACAGGTAACACAGTCAGGCACACTTATGAGCACTGGGGCCCTGGCTGGCAGGGTCCCAGTGACACATACAACTAAAACAACATATATACAGTGAAAAATGGGGGTAACATGCCAGGCAAGATGGTACTTTCCTACAGTAGTGTATTGTTTTGTGCAGTTCAGTGTGCTCCTTCCAGGTGCAGTGAAAATACTAGTGTTTTCTAGTATGGTCCTTCCAGGTAGGTGCTGTATAGTGCAGTGTTTTGTACAGTACAGTGTGCTCCTTCGAGGTAGGTGGTGTTGTGTAGTGTATTGTACAGTACAGTTTGCTCCTTCCACGTAGGTGCTGTAAAGTGCAGTGTATTGTATAGTCTACTCCTTCCAGGTAGATGCAGTGTAGTACAGTGTGTTGTAGTGTGTGCTCCTTCCAGGTAGGTGCGGTGCAGTGCAGACTATTGTACAGTGTGATCCTTCCAGTTAGGTGCTGTGTAGTGTAGTGTATTGCACAGTACATTGTGCTCCTTCCAGGTAGGTGCTGTGTATTGCAGTGTATTGCACAGTACAGTGTGCCCCTTCCAGGTAGGTGCTGTGTAGTGCAGTGTATTGCGCAGTACAGTACGCTCCTTCCAGGTAAGTGCTGTGTAGTGCAATGCAGTGTACAGGGTGCTCTTTGCAGGTAGCTGCTGCTTGTGCAGTGTACTGTGCAATACAGTGGGCTCCCACCAGGTAGGTGCTGTGTAGTGCAGTATATTGTGCAGTAAGTACAGTGTGCTCCTTCTCGGTAGGTGATGTGTTGTGCAGTGTATTGTATAGTCTGCTTCTTTCAGGTAGATGCTGTGTAGTGCAGTGTAAGTCACTGTGTGCTCCTTCCCAGTAGGTGCTGTGTAGTGCAGTGTATTGTACATTACACTGTGCTCCTTCCAGGTAGGTGCTGTGGAGTGTAGTTTATTGCACATTGTGGTCCTTCCAAGTAGATGGGGACAGTTTATTTTACTATGTGTTCCTTCCAGGTAGGTGCTTTGTAGTGCATTGTATTGTGCAGTACAGTGTGTTCCTTTCAGGTAGGTGATATGTAGTGCAGTGTTTTCTAGTATGGTCCTTCCAGGTAGGTGCTGTATAGTGCAGTGTTTTGTACAGTACAGTGTGCTCCTTCGAGGTAGGTGGTGTTGTGTAATGTATTGTACAGTATAGTTTGCTCCTTCCACGTAGGTGCTGTAAAGTGCATTGTATTGTATAGTCTGCTCAGTACAGTGTGCTCCTTCCAGGTAGGTGCTGAGTATTGCAGTGTATTGCACCGTACAGTGTGCCCCTTCCAGGTAGGTGCTGTGTAGTGCAGTGTATTGCACAGTACAGTGACCTCCTTCCAGGTAAGTGCTGTGTAGTGCAATGCTATGTGCAGGGTGCTCTTTGCAAGTAGCTGCTGCTTGTGCAGTGTACTGTACAATACAGTGTGCTCCCGCCAGGTAGGTGCTGTGTAGTGCAGTGTATTGTACAGTACACTGTGCTCCTTCCAGGTAGGTGCACTGTATTGTACAGAACAGTGTGCTCCTAACCTGGTAGCTGCTGTTGGGCCTGTGTATTATACAGGCCAGTGTGCTCCTTCCAGGTAGGTGCTGTGTAGTGCATTGTATAGTACAGTGTGCTCCATTCAGGGAAGGTGTGATGCAGTGCAGTGTATTGTACAGTATAGTTTGCTCCTTCCACGTAGGTGCTGTAAAGTGCAGTGTATTGTAGTCTGCTCCTTCCGGCTAGATGCTATGGAGTACAATGTGTTGTACTGTGTGCTCCTTCCAGGTAGGTGCGGTGCAGGGCAGTGTATTGTACAGTGTACTCCTTCCAGTTAGGTGCTGTGTAGTGTAGTGTATTGCACAGTACAGTGTGCACCTTCCAGGTAGGTGCTGTGTATTGCAGTGTATTGCACAGTACAGTGTGCCCCTTCAAGGTAGGTGCTGTGTAGTGCAGTGTATTGCACAGTACAGTGAGCTCCTTCCAGGTAAGTGCTATGTAGTGCAATGCTATGTGCAGGGTGCTCTTTGCAGGTAGCTGCTGCTTGTGCAGTGTACTGTACAATACAGTTTGCTCCCGCCAAGTAGGTGCTGTGTAGTGCAGTGTATTGTGCAGTATGTACAGTGTGCTCCTTCCAGGTAGGTGCTGTGTAGTGCAGTGTACTGTATTGTCTGCTCCTTTCAGGTAGATGCTGTGTAGTGCAGTGTAAGTCACTGTGTGCTCCTTCCCAGTAGGTGCTGTGTAGTGCAGTGTATTGTACAGTACACTTTGCTCCTTCCAGGTAGGTGCACTGTATTGTACAGGACAGTGTGCTCCTAACCTGGTAGCTGCTGTTGGGCCTGTGTATTATACAGTCCAGTGTGCTCCTTCCAGGTAGGTGCTGTGTAGTGCAGTGCATTGTATAGTACAGTGTGCTCCATTCAGGGAAGGTGTGATGTAGTGCAGTGTATTGTACAGTACAATGGTCTCCTTCCAGGTAGCTGCAGTGTAGTACAGTGTATAGTACAGTAGTGTGTGCTCCTTCCAGGTATGTGCTGTGTAGTGCAGTGTATTTTACAGAGTGCTCTTTACAGGATAGGTGCTGCTAGTGTGGTGTATTATACAGTACAGTGTGTTCCTTCCAGGTAGGTGTTGTGTAGTGCAGTGTATTGTGCATTACAGTGTGTTCATTCCAGGTAGGTTCTGGTTAGTGCAGTGTATTGTACAGTACAGTGTGCTCCTTCCAGGTAGGTGCTATGTAGTGCAGTTTATTCTACAGTGTGGGTTTTCCAGGTAGGTGCTTTGTAGTGCAGTGTATTGTACAGTGTGTTAGTTCTAGGTAGCTGCTGTGTAGTGCAGTGTATTGTACAGTACACTGTGCTCCTTCCAGGTAAGTTTGGTGCAGTGTATTGTATAGTCTGCTCCTTCCAGGTACATGCTGTGTAGTGCAGTATATTGTACTGTGTTCTCCTTCCAGATATGTGCGGTGTAGTGCAGTGTATGTATAGTCTGCTCCTTTTAGGTAGATGCTGTGTAGTGCAGTGTAAGTCACTGTGTGCTCCTTCCCAGTAGGTGCTGTGTAGTGCAGTGTATTGTACAGTACACTGTGCTCCTTCCAGGTAGGTGCACTGTATTGTACAGGACAGTGTGCTCCTAACCTGGTAGCTGCTGTTGGGCCTATGTATTATACAGTCCAGTGTGCTCCTTCCGGGTAGGAGCTGTGTAGTGCAGTGCATTGTATAGTACAGTGTGCTCCATTCAGGGAAGGTGTGATGTAGTGCAGTGTATTGTACAGTACAATGGTCTCCTTCCAGGTAGCTGCAGTGTAGTACAGTGTATAGTACAGTAGTGTGTGCTCATTCCAGGTATGTGCTGTGTAGTGCAGTGTATTTTACAGAGTGCTCTTTATAGGATAGGTGCTGCTAGTGTGGTTTATTGTACAGTACAGTGTGTTCCTTCCAGGTAGGTGTTGTGTAGTGCAGTGTATTGTACATTACAGTGTGTTCATTCCAGGTAGGTTCTGGTTAGTGCAGTGTATTGTACAGTACAGTGTGCTCCTTCCAGGTAGGTGCTATGTAGTGCAGTTTATTCTACAGTGTGGGTTTTCCAGGTAGGTGCTTTGTAGTGCAGTGTATTGTACAGTACAGTGTGCTCGTTCTAGGTAGCTGCTGTGTAGTGCAGTGTATTGTACAGTACTCTGTGCTCCTTCCAGGTAAGTTTGGTGCAGTGTATTGTATAGTCTGCTCCTTCCAGGTACATGCTGTGTAGTGCAGTATATTGTACTGTGTTCTCCTTCCAGGTATGTGCGGTGTAGTGCAGTGTATTGTACAGTATTCTGCTTCCAACTGTGCTGTGTGGTGCAGTGTATTGCACAGTACAGTGTGCTCCTTCCATGTAGGTGCTGTGTAGTGCATTGTATTGTGCAGTACAGTGTGCTCCTTCCAGGTAGGTGATATGTAGTACAGTGTTTTCTAGTATGGTCCTTCCAGGTAGGTGCTGTATAGTGCAGTGTTTTGTATAGTACAGTGTGCTCCATCCAGGTAAGTGTTGTGATATAAAGGGGGCTCTTTGCAGGTAGCTGCTGCTTGTGCAGTGTACTGTACAATACAGTGTGCTCCTGCCAGGTAGGTCTTGTGTAGTGCAGTGTATTGTGCAGTAAGTACAGTGTGCCCCTTCCAGGTAGGTGATGTGTAGTACAGTGTTTTCTAGTGTAGTCCTTCCAGGTAGGTGTTGTGTAGTGCAGTGTTTTGTACAGTAAAGTGTGCTTCTTCCAGGTAGATGGTTTGTTGTGTAGTGTATTGTACAGTACAGTTTGCTCCTTCCAGGTAGGTGTAGTGTAGTGCAGTGTATAGTAAAGTGTGCTCCTTCCAGGTAGATGCTGTGTAGTGCAGTGTGTCGTACTGTGTGCTCCTTCCATGTAGGTGTGGTGGAGTGCAGTGCATTGCACTGTACAGTGTGCTCCTTCCAGGTAGGTGCTGTGTATTGTATAGTACAGTGTGCCCCTTCCAGGTAGGTGCTGTGTAGTGCAGTGTATTGTACAGTACAGTGTGCTCCTTCTAGGTAGCTGCTGTGTAGTGCAGTGTATTGTACAGTACACTGTGCTGCTTCCAGGTAAGTTCTGTGTAGTGTAGTGTATTGTATAGTCTGCTCCTTCCAGGTACATGCTGTGTAGTGCAGTGTATTGTACTGTGTTCTCCTTCCAGGTATGTGTGGTGTAGTGCAGTGTATTGTACAGTGTGCTACTTCCAGGTAGGTGCTGTGTAGTGCAGTGTATAGAACAATACAGTGTGCTCCTTCTTGGTAGGTGCTGTGTAGTGCAGGTAGGTTCTGTTAGTGCAGTGTATTGTACAGTACAGTCCGCTCCTTCCAGGTAGGTGCTGGTTAGTGCAGTGTATTGTAAAGTACAGTGTGTTCCTTCCAGGTAGGTGCTGTGTAGTGCAGTTTATTCTACAGTGCGGGTTTCCAGGTAGGTGCTGTGTAGTGCAGTGTATTGTACAGTACAGTGTGCTTGTTCTAGGTAGCTGCTGTGTAGTGCAGGTATGTTCTGTTGGTGGAGTGTATTGTACAGTGTGCTCCTTCCAGGTAGGTGCTGGTTAGTGCAGTGTATTGTAAAGTACAGTGTGCTCCTTCCAGGTAGGTGCTGTGTAGTGCAGTTTATTCTACAGTGTGGGTTTTCCAGGTAGGTGCTATGTAGTGCAGTGTATTGTACAGTACAGTGTGCTTGTTCTAGGTAGCTGCTGTGTAGTGCAGTGTATTGTACAGTACAGTGTGCTCCTTCTTGGTAGGTGCTGTGTAGTGCAGGTAGGTTCTGTTAGTGCAGTGTATTGTACAGTACAGTGTGCTCCTTCCAGGTAGGTGCTGGTTAGTGCAGTGTATTGTAAAGTACAGTGTGCTCCTTTCAGGTAGATGGTGTGTTGTGTAGTGTATTGTACAGTACAGTTTTCTCCTTCCAGGTAGGTGTGGTGTAGTGCAGTGTATTGTATAGTGTGCTCTTTCCAGGTAGATGATGTGTAGTGCAGTGTGTTGTACTGTGTGCGCCTTCCATGTTGGTGTGGTGTAGTGTATTGTATAGTGTGCTCCTTCCAGGTAGATGCTGTGTAGTGCAATGTGTTGTACTGTGCGCTCCTTCCATGTAGGTGTGGTTTAGTGCAGTGTATTGCACTGTACATTGTGCTCCTTCCAGGTAGGTGCTGTGTATTGCAGTGTATTGTATAGTACAGTGTGCCCCTTCCAGGTAGGTGCTGTGTAGTGCAGTGTATTGTACAGTACAGTGTGCTCCTTCCAGGTAGGTGCTATGTAATGCAGTTTATTCTACAGTGTGGTTCTTCCAGGTAGGTGCTGTGTAGTGACGTGTATTGTACAGTACAGTGTGCTCCTTCCAGGTAAGTTCTGTGTAGTCTAGTGTATTGTATAGTATGCTCCTTCCAGGTACATGCTGTGTAGTGCAGTGTATTGTACTGTGTTCTCCTTCCAGGTAGGTGCGGTGTAGTGCAGTGTATTGTACAGTGTGCTCCTTCCAGGTAGGTGCTGTGTAGTGCAGTGTATAGTACAATACAGTGTGCTCATTCTTGGTAGGTGCTGTGTAGTGCAGGTAGGTTATGTTAGTGCAGTGTATTGTAAATTACAGTATGCTGCTTCCAGGTAGGTGCTGTGTAGTGCATGTGTATTATCCAGTACAGTTTGCACCTTCCAGGTAAGTGCTGTGTAATGCAGTGTATTGTACAGTACACCGTGCTCCTTCCAGGTACGTGCTGTGGAGTGCAGTTCATTGCACATTGTGGTCCTTCCAGGTAGATGCAGTATAGTGCAGTTTATTCTACTATGTGTTCCTTCCAGGTATGTGCTGTGTAGTGTAGTGCATTGTATTGCACAGTACAGTGTGCTCCTTCCAGGTAAGTGCTGTGTACTGCAATGTAGTGTAAAGGGTGCTCTTTGCAGGTAGCTGCTGCTTGTGCAGTGTACTGTATAATACAGTGTGCTCCTGCCAGGTAGGTGCTGTGTAGTGCAGTGCATTTTGCAGTAAGTACAGTGTGCTCCTTCCAGGTAGGTGCTGTGTAGTGCAGTGTTTTCTACAGTACAGTGTGCTCCTTCCAGGTAGGTGCTTTGTAGTGCAGTGTATTGTATAGTCTCCTCCTTTCAGGTAGATGCTGTGTAGTGCAGTGTAAATCACTGTGTGCTCCTTCCCAGTAGGTGCTGTGTAGTGGAGTGTATTGTTCAGTACAGCGTGCTCCTTCCAGGTAGGTGCTGTGTAGTGCAGTGTATTGTACGGTACAGTGTGCTCCTAACCTGGTAGGTGCTGTTAGGCCAGTGTAGTATACAGTACAGTGTGCTCCTTCCAGGTAGGTGCTGTGTAGTGAAGTGCTTTGTACAGTACAGTGCACTCCGTTCAGGGAAGGTGTGATGTAGTGCAGTGTATTGTACAGTACAATGGGCTCCTTCCAGGTAGGTGTGGTGTACTGCAGTGTATTGTACAGTACAGTGTGCTCCTTCCAGGTAGGTGCTGTTAGTGGAGTGTATTGTACAGTACAGTGTGCTCCTTCCAGGTAGGTGCTGGTTAGTGCAGTGTATTGTAAAATACAGTGTGCTCCTTCCAGGTAGGTGCTGTGTAGTGCAGTTTATTCTACAGTGTGGGTTTTCCAGGTAGGTGCTGTGCAGTGCAGTTTATTCTACAGTGCGTGTTTTCCAGGTAGGTGCTCTGTAGTGCAGTGTATTGTACAGTACAGTACAGTGTGCTTGTTCTAGGTAGCTGCGGTGTAGTGCATTGTATTGTACAGTACACTGTGCTCCTTCCAGGTAAGTTCTGTGTAGTGCAGTGAATTGTATAGTCTGCTCCTTGCAGGTACATGCTGTGTAGTGCAGTATATTGTACTGTGTTCTACTTCCAGGTATGTGCGGTGTAGTGCAGTGTATTGTACAGTGTGCGACTCCCAGGTAGGTGCTGTGTAGTGCAGGTAGGTTCTGTTAGTGCAGTGTATTGTACAGTACAGTGTGCTCCTTCCAGGTAGGTGCTGTGGAGTGCAATTTATTGCACATTGTGGTTGTTCCAGGTAGATGCAGTATAGTGCAGTGTATTCTACTATGTGTTCCTTCCAGGTATGTGCTGTGTAGTGCAGTGTATTGTACAGGGTGCTATTTGCAGGTAGCTGCTGCTTTTGCAGTGTACTGTACAATACAGTGTGCTCCTGCCAGGTAGGTCTTGTCTGGTGCAGTGTATTGTGCAGTAAGTTCAGTGTGTAGTACAGTGTTTTCTAGTGTGGTTCTTCCAGGTAGGTGTTGTGTAGTGCAATGTTTTGTACAGTAAAGTGTGCTCTTTCCAGGTAGGTGGTATGTTGTGTAATGTATTGTACAGTACAGTGTGCTCCTTCCACGTAGGTGCTGTGTAGTGCAGTGTGTTGTAGTGTGTGCTCCTTCCAGGTAGGCGTGGTGTAGTGCAGTGTATTTTACAGTGTGCTCCTTCCAGGTAGATGATGTGTAGTGCAGTGTATTGCACAGTATAGTGTGCTTCTTCCAGGTAGGTCGAGTGTATTGTACAGTACTGTGTGCCCCTTCCAGGTATGTGCTGTGTAGTGCAGTGTATTGTACAGTACAGTGTGCTCCTTCCAGGTAAGTGCTGTCTAGTGCAATGTAGTGTACATGGTGCTCTTTGTAAGTAGCTGCTGCTTGTGCATTGTACTGAACAATACAGTGTGCTCCTGCCAGGTAGGTGATGTTAGTGCAGTCTATTGTACAGTGCAGTGTGCTTCTTCCAGGTCCGTGCTGTGTAGTGCATTTTGTTCTACAGTACAGTCTGCTCCTTCCAGGTAGGTGCTGTGTAGTACAGTCTGCTCCTTCCATGCAGGTGCAGTGTAGTGCAGAGTATTGCAGTGTGCTCTTTAAAGGTAGGTGCAGTTTATTGTACTATGTGCTCCTTCCAGGTAGGTGCTGTATAGTGCAGTGTATTGTTCAGTAGAGTGTGCTCCTTCCAGGTAGGTGCTGTTACTGCAGTGCATTACACAGTACAGTGTGCTCCTTCCAGGTAGATGCTGTGAAGTGCAGTGTAAATCACTGTGTGCTCCTTCCCAGTAGGTGTGTTGTATTGCCGTGTATTGTACAGTACAGTGTGTTCCTTCCAGGTAGGTTCTTTTTAGTACAGTGTATTGTACTGTACAGTGTGCTCCTAACCACATAGGTGCGGTTAGGCCAGTGTATTGTGCAGTACAATGTGCTCCTTCCAGGTAGGTGTAGTGTAGTACAGTGCATTGTACAGTTCAATGGCTCCTTCCAAGTATGTGCTGTGTAGTGCAGTGAATTGTACAGTGTGCTCTTTACAGGTACATGCTGTGTAGTGCGGTGCATTGTACAGTAGTGGGCTCCATACAGTAGGTACTGTGTAGTGCAGTGTATTGTATAGTACACTGTGCTCCTTCCAAGTAGGTGCTGTGTAGTGCAGTATATTGTACAGTACAGTGTGCTCCATCCAGATAGGTGCTATATAGTGCAATATATTGTACAGTACAATGCACCCCTTACAGGTAGGTTCTGTATAGTGCACTGTATTGTACTGTGTGCTCCTTCAAGGTAGGTACTGTGTAGTGCAGTGTATTGTGCAGTACAGTCTGCTCCTTCCAGGTAGGTGCTGTGTAGTGCAGTGTATTCTAGAGGACAGTGTTCTCCTTCTATAGTGCAGTGTATTATACAGTGTCCTCCTTCCAGGTAGGTGTAGTGCAGTGGATTGTACAGTACAGTGTGCTCCTTTTAGGTAGGTGCTGTGTAGTGCAATGTATTGTACAGTACAGTGTGCTCCTTCCAGATAGGTGCTGTGGTGTGCAGTGTATTTTGCAGTAAGTACAGTGTGCTCCTTCCAGGTAGGTGCTGTGTAGTCCATTGTTTTCTACAGTACAGTGTGCTCCTTCCAGGTAGGTGCTGTGTAGTGCAGTGTATTGTATTGTCTCCTCCTTTCAGGTAGACGCTGTGTAGTGCAGTGTAAATCACTGCTCCTTCCCAGTAGGTGCTGTGTAGTGGAGTGTATTGTTCAGTACAGCGTGCTCCTTCCAGGTAGGTGCTGTGTAGTGCAGTGTATTGTACGGTACAGTGTGCTCCTAATCTGGTAGGTGCTGTTAGGCCAGTGTAGTATACAGTACAGTGTGCTCCTTCCAGGTAGGTGCTGTGTAGTGAAGTGCATTGTACAGTACAGTGTACTCCGTTCAGGGAAGGTGTGATGTAGTGCAGTGTATTGTACAGTACAATGGGCTCCTTCCAGGTAGGTGCGGTGTAGTACAGTGTATAGTACAGTACAGTGTGCTCCTTCCAGGTATGTGCTGTGTACTGCAGTGTATTCTACAGAGTGCTCTTTACAGGATAGGTGCTGCTAGTGCGGTGTATTGTACAGTACAGTGTGCTCCTTCCAGGTAGGTGCTGTTAGTGGAGTGTATTGTACAGTACAGTGTGCTCCTTCCAGGTTGGTGCTGGTTAGTGCAGTGTATTGTAAAATACAGTGTGCTCCTTCCAGGTAGGTGCTGTGTAGTGCAGTTTATTCTACAGTGTGGGTTTTCCAGGTAGGTGCTGTGTAGTGCAGTTTATTCTACAGTGTGGGTTTTCCAGGTAGGTGCTCTGTAGTGTAGTGTATTGTACAGTACAGTGTGCCCGTTCTAGGTAGCTGCTGTGTAGTGCAGTGTATTGTACAGTACACTGTGCTCCTTCCAGGTAAGTTATGTGTAGTGCAGTGTATTGTATAGTCTGCTCCTTGCAGGCACATGCTGTGTCGTGCAGTATAGTGTACTGTGTTCTACTTCCAGATATGTGCGGTGTAGTGCAGTGTATTGTACAGTGTGCTCCTTCCAGGTAGGTGCTGTGTAGTGCAGGTAGGCTCTGTTAGTGCAGTGTATTGTACAGGTCAGTGTGCTTCTTCCAGGTAGGTGCTGTGTAGTGCAGTGTATTGTCCAGTACAGTATGCTCCTTCCATGTAGGTGCTGTGTAGTGCAGTGTATTGTACAGTACAATGTGCTCCTTCCAAGTAGGTGCTGTGCAGTGCAGTTTATTGCACATTGTGGTTGTTCCAGGTAGATGCAGTATAGTGCAGTGTATTCTACTATGTGTTCCTTCCAGGTATGTGCTGTGTAGTGCAGTGTATTGTACAGGGTGCTATTTGCAGGTAGCTGCTGCTTGTGCAGTGTACTGTACAATACAGTGTGCTCCTGCCAGGTAGGTCTTTTGTGGTGCAGTGTATTGTGCAGTAAGTTCAGTGTGTAGTACAGTGTTTTCTAGTGTGGTTCCTCCAGGTAGGTGTTGTGTAGTGCAATGTTTTGTACAGTAAAGTGTGCTCTTTCCAGGTAGGTGGTATGTTGTGTAATGTATTGTACAGTACAGTGTGCTCCTTCCACGTAGGTGCTGTGTAGTGCAGTGTGTTGTTGTTTGTGCTCCTTCCAGGTAGGTGTGGTGTAGTGCAGTGTATTTTACAGTGTGCTCCTTCCAGGTAGATGATGTGTAGTGCAGTGTATTGCACAGTACAGTGTGCCTCTTCCAGGTAGGTGCAGTGTATTGTACAGTACTGTGTGCCCCTTCCAGGTATGTGCTGTGTAGTGCAGTGTATTGTACAGTACAGTGTGCTCCTTCCAGGTAAGTGCTGTCTAGTGCAATGTAGTGTACATGGTGCTCTTTGCAAGTAGCTGCTGCTTGTGCATTGTACTGTACAATACAGTGTGCTCCTGCCGGGTAGGTGATGTTAGTGCAGTCTATTGTACAGTGCATTGTGCTTCTTCCAGGTCGGTGCTGTGTAGTGCATTTTATTCTACAGTACAGTCTGCTCATTCCATGCAGGTGCAGCGCAGCGTATTAGAGTGTGCTTTTTAAAGGTAGGTGCAGTTTATTGTACTATGTGCTACTTCCAGGTAGGTGATGTGTAGTGCATTGTATTACACAGTACAGTGTGCTCCTTCCAGGTAGATGCTGTGTAGTGCAGTGTAAATCACTGTGTGCTCCTTCCCAGTAGGTGTGTTGTATTGCCGTGTATTGTACAGTACAGTGTGTTCCTTCCAGGTAGGTGCTTTTTAGTACAGTGTATTGTACTGTACAGTGTGCTCCTAACCACATAGGTGCGGTTAGGCCAGTGCATTGTGCAGTACGGTGTGCTCCTTCCAGGTAGGTGTAGCGCAGTACAGTGTATTGTACAGTTCAATGGCTCCTTCCAAGTATGTGCTGTGTAGTGTAGTGAATTGTACAGTGTGTTCTTTACAGGTACATGCTGTGTAGTGCGGTGTATTGTACAGTAGTGGGCTCCTTACAGTAGGTACTGTGTAGTGCAGTGTATTGTATAGTTCAGTGTGCTCCTTCCAAGTGGGTGCTGTGTAGTGCAATATATTGTAGAGTACAATGCGCCCCTTACAGGTAGGTTCTGTGTAGTGCACTGTATTGTACTGTGTGCTCCTTCAATGTAGGTACTGTGTAGTGCAGTGTATTGTGCAGTACAGTCTGCTCCTTCCAGGTAGGTGCTGTGTAGTGCAGTGTATTCTAGAGGACAGTGTTCTCCTTCTATAGTGCAGTGTATTATACAGTGTCCTCTTTCCAGGTAGGTGTAGTGCAGTGCATTGTACAGTACAGTGTTCTCCTTTTAGGTAGGTGCAGTGTAGTGCAGTGTTTTGTACATTACAGTGTGCTCCTTACAGGTAGGTGTTGTGTAGTGCAGTGTATTGTACAGTATAGTGTGCTCCTTCCAGGTAGGTGCTGTGGTGTGCAGTGTATTGGAAGTTTGCTGTTTAGAGGTAGGTTCTGCTAGTGCAGTGTATTATACAGTACAGTGTGCTCCTTCCAGGTAGGTGCTGTTAGTGTAATGTATTGTACTGTACAGTATGCTCCTTCCAGGTAGGCGCTGTGCAATGCAGGGTATTGTACTGTGTGCTCCTTGCAGGTAGGTGCTGTGTAGTGCAGTGTGCTCCTTCCATGCAGGTGCAGTGTAGTGCAGCGTATTAGAGTGTGCTCTTCAAAGGTAGGTGCAGTTTATTGTACTAAGTGCTACTTCCAGGTAGGTGATGTGTAGTGCAGTGTATTGTTCAGTACAGTGGGCTCCTTCCAGGTAGGTGCTGTTAGTGCAGTGTATTACACAGTACAGTGTGCTCCTTCCAGGTAGATGCTGTGTAGTGCAGTGTAAATCACTGTGTGCTCCTCCCAGGTAGGTGCTGTGTAGTGCAGTGTATTGTGAGGTGTGCTCCTTCTATAGTGCAGTATATTGTACTGTGTGCTTCTTCGAGGTAGGTGCTGTATAGTGCAGTGTATTGTATTGTGAGCTCCTTCCAGGTAGTTGCTGTGTAGTGCAGTGTATTGTGCAGTGAGTGCTCCTTCTAGAGAGGTGCTGTATAGTTTTGCCTCCTGTGAACCTGAATATATGGTATAAATAAAATGTATATAGCTTTAAATCTCTAACTTTGAGTCTCTTCTCTTCAGTGATGGTGACTCTGGATCCAGACACAGCACATCCTGAGCTCCGCCTGTCTGAGGGAGGGAGACGTGTGAGAGGGACATGGACAGAACAGATCCTGGTGGACACCCCCAAGAGATTCACCTTTCGTGATCCCTGTGTGCTGGGGAATGAGGGGTTCACCTCAGGCAGATATTACTGGGAGGTGCAGGTGCTGGGGGAGCCGGGAGAATGGGGAGTGGGTGTCGCAGCAGAGTCTGTGGAAAGGAAGAGAGGGATCACATGGTCACCTGAGGGGGGGGTCTGGGCTGTGAGTGGGTTTTATGGTGAATACACAGCTCTCACCTCCCCTCAGACCCTTCTGTCCCCTCGTGACGAGCCCCTGAACCTGGGGGTGTATCTGGACTACGAGGGGGGGCGGCTGTCCCTGTACAATGCGGACTCCATGGAGCTTCTCTACACTTTCCCCCGGACCCCCTTCAGTTGCAGACTCTTCCCCTTCTTCTGTTTTTGGAGGGGAGGAGCAGAGCTGAGGATGGTGTAGGAGCCCCCCCCCCCGCCCCAGGAGCAGAGCTGAGGCTGGTGTAGGAGCCCCCCCCCCCGCCCCAGGAGCAGAGCTGAGGCTGGTGTAGGAGCCCCCCCCCCCCCCGCCCCAGGAGCAGAGCTGAGGCTGGTGTAGGGGTCCCCCCACCCCCCCGCCCCAGGAGCAGAGCTGAGGATGGTGTAGGAGCCCCCCCCCGCCCCAGGAGCAGAGCTGAGGCTGGTGTAGGAGCCCCCCCCCCCCCGCCCCAGGAGCAGAGCTGAGGCTGGTGTAGGGGTCCCCCCCCCCCGCCCCAGGAGCAGAGCTGAGGATGGTGTAGGAGCCCCCCCCCGCCCCAGGAGCAGAGCTGAGGCTGGTATAGGAGCTGCAGCCCCCCCCCCCCCCGCCCCAGGAGCAGAGCTGAGGATGGTGTAGGAGCCCCCCCCCCGCCCCAGGAGCAGAGCTGAGGATGGTGTAGGGGTCCCCCCACCCCCCCGCCCCAGGAGCAGAGCTGAGGCTGGTGTAGGAGCCCCCCCCCCCGCCCCAGGAGCAGAGCTGAGGCTGGTGTAGGGGTCCCCCCACCCCCCCGCCCCAGGAGCAGAGCTGAGGCTGGTGTAGGGGTCCCCCCCCCCCCCGCCCCAGGAGCAGAGCTGAGGATGGTGTAGGAGCCCCCCCCCGCCCCAGGAGCAGAGCTGAGGCTGGTGTAGGAGCCCCCCCCCCCCGCCCCAGGAGCAGAGCTGAGGCTGGTGTAGGAGCCCCCCCCCCGCCCCAGGAGCAGAGCTGAGGCTGGTGTAGGGGTCCCCCCACCCCCCCGCCCCAGGAGCAGAGCTGAGGCTGGTGTAGGGGTCCCCCCCCCCCCCCCGCCCCAGGAGCAGAGCTGAGGCTGGTGTAGGGGTCCCCCCCCCCCCCGCCCCAGGAGCAGAGCTGAGGCTGGTGTAGGGGTCCCCCCCCCCCCCCGCCCCAGGAGCAGAGCTGAGGATGGTGTAGGGGTCCCCCCACCCCCCCCGCCCCAGGAGCAGAGCTGAGGCTGGTGTAGGAGCCCCCCCCCCGCCCCAGGAGCAGAGCTGAGGATGGTGTAGGGGTCCCCCCACCCCCCCGCCCCAGGAGCAGAGCTGAGGATGGTGTAGGGGTCCCCCCCCCCCGCCCCAGGAGCAGAGCTGAGGATGGTGTAGGAGCCCCCCCCCCGCCCCAGGAGCAGAGCTGAGGCTGGTGTAGGAGCTGCAGGGGGAGGGGCTATGGAGGGGGTCAGTACAGGCACTAATAGCACTAAAAACTATTCATGGTGGACTCATTGATTATTCTCTTTCAATCATTCCCTTTTATGGACACTTAAGGTATTCTCTGTCCTGACCTCTGATTACCTATATCTGCCTTTGTATGAACTGCATCTCACATTAGGATTTCTACACACGTACTGGATGCACACGCTGCACTATCTTTATACACATTTCCATACGACACTTGGTGCAGCACGTCACTGCCTTTTGTTGGGAAGTCACTTTACACAACAGCCAGTGCTCACCATGGACACTTGGTTCAGGTGCATATGTTCATTTCTATACCCCACAGCCGTGAGAAAGTCACTTTGTGATGAAACACGTGTTAGCTGTCAAGCATGAAGAACTGTGATGAAGAACTGTACGGGAATATGAATTGAATTGAACTTTCACAATAAAAGAAGATCTTGCAACACAGGACGGACTTATGCGATGGACTGTGCTACACGTTTGAACAAAGAGAGCGCTTTGGTTGCAATGTTTGAATGTATTATGTATTAATCATACATATTTCTACCTGTGGGTAGCGGGGTACACAACCATATAGCACCCTTGGTAGACACTCTGAAATAAGTGTAATCTACCTAGGCACTGCTGGACACTTATGGGAGGTGCATTCATTTTGCCATTGCTACCTTTTCGTTGCTAGATGAAATTATTATTGTCAGACAAATGGGTGGGAATCATTATAAACACCTTGGTCCCTGCACACGGCACATGTGGACTGGCACAACCCCACTGGGGCTTCACCTCAGGCATCCACTACTCAGCTGGCAGAATGCAATCATTATACCTGTAAACACCCATCACCTGCTGCGTGATAGTGCCCATCAGAGGGCATCCATCCTTTGTGCCCTGTAGTAACACACAGTGCCCAGGGCACAGCATGGCACTAGCATACTTTCATTAAAAAACACAGCTGTAGTCTCACTGCTGTCACTAAGAGACAAGCTAACTTTTTAAAGCTAGAAATATAAAGGGTTTCACGAATATAAAGAGATATTGGCAAAATTGTTTATTTTAAGCACTTTAATCCACATTTTGTGTCTGAGTAGTGGTCCCTTCAGAGACGGGTCTGTAGTGGCGCGTATGAATCCATTCTGTAGTCTCTCGAAGATGTAACACATCAGTTTGTTCCCCTGTAATACTTTTGGAATCGACAAGAGCACCAGAGGTGAAATGGAGGCTATCAGTGCTCTGCGTTGTATCTTTAGTCTGACCCAGAATGTCAGCTGATAGAAATACATGGCATGAATTCCTCTGGTTCCTGGAGTCAGTTAAAACCCGGCTGCCTCAGGGACGCGGGTCCAGAGCTGCCTCAAAAAATGCTGAAGAAATCTCCATTGGACCCCAGAGTGTTATTACTGCACCCTACGAGGGAACTCTTAACCCTGCATCTGCTGAGGAGTACTGTGTGTATGTGCACATCAGGCCTCTATGTTCTATAAACTGGACATCACTGAGTATGAGAAGGGCTCTCCAGGTCATTGCTAAGTTAGCACATTTGAAAGAAAACCTATTATTGGCCATAGTTGTGTCAAACTATAACATTAGCAGGACTCCTATCAGAGACGCAACAGTAAAAGCACTGAGTGGGCACAGAGGCCAACTGGAAATACTCCATATTGGATCCCAGTGGCCAAGATTCCTTGTGTTCATTAAATACCCCTACATGTGTGAAGCTTCACAAAACATCAACAGGGTTTAAGAGGCCCCTGAAGTACCACACAGAGAGTGAGGAAATGCCATCTGTGACAGCTCTTCCTATGTGGATCACTAGATCTACAGACCAGTTGCAGCATTTCCATTTAACCTCAATGTGTGATCCTGGGTAAACCAAAGACAGCAGTGCCCAGAAATGGCCAGGACCCAAATTTAAATGGTTTACAAATAAAAGGGGTTCAATTCTGCTCTGTTACATGTTATGTGTTACATGATGTGTATGTGTTCTCTCCTCTTCAGTGGTTGCCCACATTCCCAACGGAGAACTGAATATATTTTAGAGTTTCCTTGAGGACTCACCGCGTCACCCTGACCTTTGGTTATGCTCGCAAGTGTGGCCTAAAGTGTCTCAAATACTTTTGTGTCCTGCAAAGAGGAGCCCATTAGTTGTGCCTGGCAGGCATTTGGGAAATGACAAGAGGTGCACATTTTAGGCTCAAGGCGGGGTGGGAGACTGTAACATATATTCAGGGGTAAAGGAGGGTGGACTTTAAAGTGTGGTGACGGACAGATGGACTGTAAAAGGGAAAATGGTTGGGGACTACAACACGTCACCTTAATTTAAATTTAGTTTGTATTTTTTGTAAAACTTGTAGGTCTGGCTTACAAATGAAAAAATCTAGAGCTGTTGGCTTTGCCAGTGCTTGTTAAATTACAAGCTTTAGTCCTGCCTGAATTATTAACAGGACTACTTTGTCTCTGTCTTTGAGATATATCGTCAGCACAGCCCCTCATCTGAAGAGACATACCGTCAGCACCACTCATCTGAAGAGAGGTACCATCATCACAGCCCGTTATCTGAAGACATGCACTGTTAGCAGAGCCTATCATCTGAAGAGCCATAGCAACAGCACACTCCATCACCTGAAGGGACATATCATCAGCACCGCCAGGCATCCGAAGAAATATACCATCAGCACAGCCATCCTCTGAAGGGACATATCATCAGCAGAGCCCATCATCTGAAGAGACATACCATCAGCACAGCCCATCCTCTGAAGAGATATACCATCAGCACAGCATTCATCTGAAGAGACATACCATTAACACAATCCCATCATCTGAAGAGACATAGGTGGTCATTACGACCCTGGCGGACGGTGTTAAAGCTGCGGAAATACCGCAAACAGGCCGGCGGACAAAAAAAGGGAATTACGACCCTGGCGGTAACCGCCAACAAAGACAGCCACTTTAACACTTCGCCCGCCACGGCGGTACAGACAAACAGCGTGGCGGTCACCGCCAAAAGACAGACGGGAGACAATGTACCGCCCACACTATTACAACACACCAGTCCGCCACCTTTTCCGGGGCGGATTCACCGTGGATAAAAACACGGCGGAAACAGCTTTTGCTATGGGAAAACGCTCACCTCAACACACTCCACGTGGAACGAGGACTCAATGGAGCCGAAACTCCAAATCCTACCTGCCCTTGTCTTCCTGCTCCTCTACGAACAACAGCGACGTAGGTGCAGAACATACCGGTGAGTACTGCATCTACGACACGGGGGAGGGGGGAGGCAAAAGTTAGGGGGACACCCACCAAACACCCCCACCCCCACCCTCACAGATTACAACATACACACCAATGCAGTAAAAAATATCACATTAACAACCCACAATTCCCCCGGAAAAATGCAAAGACAAAGCGAGATCCGTTAAAATATTGTAATGTGCCAATATACATGTCATATAAAAATATACTGAATCATATCTCGAAATCTGTCATTATTATATATACAATACAAGAAGTAGTGCAGATATGTACACAACAATGTCCGTGCACCAACAGCCCAAAAATGCATGGGCGAGGCCCACAATAGATACCCGACCAAAATCCGAGAGAACACTGCCGGGGCATCAGATAGAAACACTACAGGCACCTCAGGGGGAAGGGAAGGGGGGGCACCTCAGCCAGATGATTGCAAAGCCAGATCCACAACTGGGCTCCATGCCCATTGATGTATCCTGGGGAGTGCAAAGCCACAGTCTCTCAAGTCTATACAGTGGGTGGGTTGCCCACTGTGCCATCCTGGGGAGTGCAAAGCCACAGTCTCAAGTCTATACAGTGGGTGGCTTTCCCACTTTGCCATCCTGGGGAGTGCAAAGCCACAGTCTCTCAAGTCTATACAGTGGGTGGCTTGCCCACTGTGCCATCCTGGGGAGTGCAAAGCCACATTGACGCAAGTAGATGCAGTTCTCAACTGGTACTGGGTGGGACTGGTGGCCAGACTGGATGACTCTCCCCGTGAAAGTTCCTGTCCTGTCACTGTCCCAGCTGCACATGGGAGAAGGATGCCTGATGTGGCGGCCTTTTCATACCCACACGCTGTTTGCCCTGTTCAGCGGTCTTCACCATGGCGGTCTTGGCCTTGTTCAGCGGTGCTTTGCCATGGCTGGCTATGGACTGTTCAGCGGTGCTTAGCCATGGCTGGCTATGGACTGTTCAGCGGTCTTCACCATGGCGGTCTTGGCCTTGTTCAGCGATGCTTTGCCATGACTGGCTATGGACTGTTCAGTGGTCTTCACCATGGCGGTCCTGGCCTTGTTCAGCGGTGCTTTGCCATGGCTGGTCTTGGCCTTGTTCAGCGGTGCTTTGCCATGGCTGGTCTTGGCCTTGTTCAGCGGTGCTTTGCCATGGCGGTCTTGGCCCTGTTCAGCGGTCTTCACCATGGCTGGCTATTGACTGTTCAGCGGTGCTTTGCCATGGCTGGCTATAGACTGTTCAGCGGTGCTTAGCCATGGCTGGCTATGGACTGTTCAGCGGTCTTCACCATGGCGGTCTTGGCCTTGTTCAGCAGTGCTTTGCCATGGCTGGCTATGGACTGTTCAGCGGTGGACTGACATGGCGGTTCAGATACTGACATTGGGGTGTGGCATGACGAACTCCACACTGGACATTGGTGTGTGGCATGACGAACTCCACACTGGACATTGGTGTGTGGCATGACGAACTCCACACTGGACATTGGTGTGTGGCATGATGATCTCCATACTGGACTTTGGGGTGTGGCATGATGAACTCCACACTGGACTTTGGGGTGTGGCTTGACGTTCCATCATCGCCCAGCGGGGCTGTGGGATCCTGGTCCCTCCTGGCCCCTGACTCCGGCGGTGGTCTCCTGACCAGTGACGATACTTGGGCCCTCCTGGGCATTGACTCTGGCGGTGGTCTCCTGACCAGTAACGATACTTGGGCCCTCCTGGGCACTGACTCCGGTGGTGGTCTCCTGACCAGTAACGATACTTGGGCCCTCCTGGGCACTGACTCCGGCGGTGGTCTCCTGACCAGTAACGATACTTGGGCCCTCCTGGGCACTGACTCAGGCGGTGGTCTCCTGACCAGTAACGATACTTGGGCCCTCCTGCGCACTGAATCTGGCGGTGGTCTCTGGACCAGTGACGACGGTGCTGGCGGTTGTGTCTGGACCGCCGGAAATGATGGCGCACTTCTCCGCCGTGACACTCACAACAGGCTGGGCAGACTTCCTCGGAACTTTCCCCACCTTCTTTGGAGTTACAGCTGACTCACCAATCGCCTTCGATCCCATTTCACTTGTTGTCTCACCAGGAGTCTTGACACAGTCCCGTCGTCCGCTCTCCAATTTCGGTGCCTTTACAGGGGGTGGGCTGCCAGTGCCTTGGCTCCGGGTCCTACTGCCTGCCCTGGTGGACGGTGCACTCCAAAAACCTGGAACACGCACCACTGGTACTGGAGGCTTTTTGGCTCAGGTGCTACGACGGGACTGATGAACTGGAGGGGGAGGGTGGGGGCAAACAGGTCAATTTGACAGAGGGACAGTTTCTGTCGGACTCTGGGATGGGTAGCTGGAGGGGGTCTGGGAGTGGAGGTAGAGGAGGTGGTTGTAGGAGGTGTCACTTTAGGTGTTTTGGGTGCAGGTGCAGGTACTAGAGGCTGTCGTGAGGTGGATGGATGTTGGGTGAGTGATTGCCAGCGTTTGGGTACTCTGGGAGGGGGCGTCACAGACACACTGGGAGAGGACACAGGGGACGTGTAAATGGCAGTGGAGGGGGTGAGTGCAGGTGAGTGGCTTGTGGTGCTGGGTGTTCTGGTGCGAGTCCTAGTGCCTGTAGATGTGGTGCATGCAGGTGTGTGTGTAGACGACACTGGGAGGGAGAAGTGGAGGAGGGGGACACAGTGGGGACAGTGGATGTTGCTGTGTCTGTATGGGTGTGATGCTTGTGTGAGTGCCTGTGGTGTGTGTGGTTCCTATGTTTGCTTGAGCTACTTTTGGGTGTTTACTTGTGTGCATGCTGGTCTGTAGGTGTGCTTGGGATGGGCTGGGGTACAGGGGATTGGGTCTGGGTGTAGGAGGTTGGAGGGGGAGGCTGGACACAGGGACAATGGCTGCCATCAGTGCTGAGGCCAGAGATTGCAGGGTTCGCTGAAGGACAGCCTGACCAGAATGAATGCCTTCCGGGAATGTATTACCGTGTTTCAACTCTCGTTCTACACCCTGGATGGCATTCACACTGGTAGACTGCCCAACAGTGAGTGACCTGAGGAGGTCAATGGCCTCCTCACTGAGGGCAGCAGGGGTGACTGGGGTAGGGCCTGAGGTGCCTGGGGCGAAGGTGATGCCCACTCTCCTGGGTGAGCGGGCACGGGACACAAGCTGAGGGGCTGCTGGGAGGGCGGTGCTGGTAGGGGAGGTGGCGGCTGTACCTGTAGAAGTGGGGCGCACAGATGGTGCCGCCACCACAGGGGAGCTCCCATCGGTGGACGAGTCTGTGTCGCTGGTTGCTGATCCGGTGGCCGACGTGAAGCTCCCCTCGCCCTCCTTCCCACTGGTGAATTCAGAGTCTGTGGTGTGGCCCTCCATGGCCATGTGGGATGCAGCTCCCTCGTGCTCCGGTGCCACTGTACCTCAGCCTGTTGATGCTGATGTACAAAAGGACAGGGAGAGCAGGAAAAGGGGGGAGACAGAAGAAAGAGAGTTTTAGTGCATGGCATACCGCTACCGTTGGCGGACAAGACAGACGCAGCAGCCCCCTGCATTACGCCGTGCTCCAGCCCTCTGCACATGCTATTTCTGGGATATGGTCTACATGGCAATGATACTAATCTGCCCACATGGATGGCAAAGGGGCAACTATACATCAACTTGCCTCTGTTTTGAGCTGGGGTACAGTGCCACATGGCCTACATAACGGAGGGGCCTTGCCTACCTAACTCGCCCTGGCCTAGGGACACCCACAGAAGACACCTCCACTGCACGCAAAGTCCATAGGATGAGGTTGTACTCACCCCCTTGTGTCTGCTGTGATGTCCTTAAGCGCCCATCCAACTCCGGGTAGACCACTGCCAGGATCCGGAACATCAGGGGGTAATGGTGCGACGGGCACCCCTCCCACGTTGGGGATGGCCTCCGCCGTCTTCTTGCTGCAGCGGTGAATGTCCTCCCATCTCTTACGGCAGTGGGTGCCCCGTCTCTGGTGGGCCCCCAGGGTCCGGACTTCCTTGGCGATGGCACGCCAAATGTCCCTCTTCTGGTGGGCGCTGACCTACATGACATGCACAAGGAAAGAGGAACAGTCATTACCTACTGCACCATCGTTGTGATTGGCCCTCTCCCAATTCTATCCCTGTGGCCCATTCATCCCCATGCATAACTGTTCTATGTACTCTGCCCCCTTCCCTCATCCCCCCAGCCCTCTCCACCCAAGCCTAGCCCATACAATGTGTTCCATGTGTACTAACCTGTTGGTCTGGAGGACCGTAGAGTAGCGTGTACTGGGGGAGGACCCCATCCACAAGTTTCTCCAACTCCTGTGCAGTGAAGGCAGGGGCCCTTTCCCCAGACGCAGCAGCCATCGTCGCTTCCGAGTTCACAGCAGCACTAGCAGTGTAGGTCCTCTCCTGTCGAAGGTGAGGTATCTAGTGATTGAAGAGATAGAAAATGGTGGTGACGTCCGCGGCGGTGACATCCGCGGCGGGGCGCATCATCACCGCCAGCGCACCTGTTCATTGGCTCCGGGGACCCATAGGATCCAATGTTAACCAATGCAGCATTGCGCCGCGGTCTACGACCGCCTACCGCGACGGTGTCCAACGCCAGCACAGTTACCCCACAATTCCATTGTCCCAGTTTAGAGGTCAGGCAGTTGCCATTTCAGGGGCCCACATGGCTTCAATTACTACTGCGTCACACATACCGAGGCCTACACTCAAAACCTTTCCCGGATGGGTTAATTGTCTGTTGTAGTCTTGTGTGTGACTGTGGGTACATACCTGGAGGAATGCTGACAGTTTCTTCGCTGTTGTCCTTGTTAGGCACCATCAGTTGGGACATATTGGAAGATGGCGGAACCCGCCGGTGTACCGACCGCTGGTGGACCTGTTGACAATGGAAGAGTGACATGTCATCGTGACCTACCGGTTTGACCGTGCCACAATCCAGGAACTATGTACCCAGTTGGAGCCAGACCTGATGTCATCAATCCGCCATCCGACTGGAATCCCCCCTGATGTGCAGGTGCTGTCAGTGCTCCATTTCCTTGCAAGTGGGTCATTTCAGACAACAGTGGCCATGGCATCAGGGATGTCCCAGCCTATGTTTTCCAACGTGTTGTCCAGAGTGTTGTCTGCCCTGCTGAAACATGTAAGGAGATACATCATTTTCCCTGAGGTAGAGGATTTGCCTACAGTGAAAGGTGACTTCTATGCCCTTGGACATATCCCCAACGTCATAGGTGCCATTGATGAGACCCATGTAGCTCTGGTCCCCCCGCAGGAATGAACAGGTGTACAGGAACAGGAAGAGTTATCATTCTATGAATGTCCAGATGGTCTGTTTGGCAGACCAGTACATCTCACAGGTAAATGCTATGTTCCCTGGCTCAGTGCATGACGCCTACTTCCTGCGGAATAGCAGCATCCCTGATATGATGGGTCAACTCCAGTGTATGGCACTGTGTATGGCTATTGGGGGACTCTGGTTACCCCAACCTGTCATGGCTACTGACCCCAGTGAGGAATCCCAGGACCAGGGCAGAGGAACGCTGCAATGAGGCCCATGGGCGGACTAGGAGGGTGATCAAGCGGACCTTCGGCCTCCTGAAGGCCAGGTTCAGGTGTCTGCATATGACAGGTGGATCCCTATTCTACTCACCAAAGAAGGTGTGCGACATCATCATCGCCTGCTCCATGCTCCATAATTTGGCATTGCGACGCCAGGTGCCTTTTCTGCAGGAGGATGATCCAGATGACGGTGTTGTGGCAGCTGTGGAGCCTGTGGACAGTGATGAGGATGAAGCTGATGAAGATGAAAACAACAACAGGGAGTCAGTCATACAGCAATATTTTCAGTGAGACACAGGTGAGTACATTTTCATGTTTCACATAATATTAACTTTCACACGTCTACCTCTATCCTGTACCTACATTTCACTCACTATTTGTTAGCTGAGTTGTCCCCTTCCATTTCAGTTTCACTAATGTGGTACCCTACGTGTCAACAGCTTGCAGCCTTGAAAGGCTTGTGATGTGTGACATTGGTATGTTGGCCTTCCAATGGGTAACCTTTTTTAACACTGTAATTGACAATACAAAGTTCACAATTATTGGATTCCAGTTTTATTTGTGTTTCAAGGGTGTTTATTTAAGAGCATAACAATGAAGGGGGGTTGTGAAATGGGAATGGGTTATGGTGGAAGAATGTTCATGGCAGAGTCCAGTCTATTAGTCTCACATTGCACATCTGGCCATTGGAAGTGGAACTGGGGCAGTTCCGATTTGGACAGGGTAACAAAGTGGGACAGTGGGAGGACAATCAGGGTGGTCTTATTTCCTGGCGGGGTTCTTGCCATCTTGCTCTGTCCTGTTCCTGGATCTCAGGGACCGCTTTCGTGGTGGTTGTCCGTCTGCAGGGGGTGGAGTGCTGGTGTGGTGGTCCTGTGGCGGGGCGTCCTGTCCACTAGCACTGGCGGAGGTGGTGGGCATTTCATCGTCGTAGCTAGTGTCAGGGGCCCCTTGGAGTGCCACGGTGTCCCTCAAGGTCTTTTGAATGTCTGTCAGCACCCCTACAATGGTGCCCAGGGCGGAGCCGATGGTCCTGAGCTCCTCCCTGAAGCCCAAATACTGTTTCTCCTGCAGACGCAGGGTCTCCTGCAACTTGCCCAGTACCGTAGCCATCGTCCCCTGGGAGTGGTGGTATGCTCCCATGATGGAGGAGAGGGCCTTGTTGAGAGTAGGTTCCCTTGGCCTGTCCTCCCTCTGTCGCACAGCAGCCCTCCCAGTTCCCCTGTGTTCCTGTGCCTCCGTCCCCTGGACCGTGTGCCCACTACCACTGCCCCCAGGTCCCTGTTGTTGTTGGGGAGGTGGGTTAGCCTGGGTGCCCTGTAGTGGTGGACACACCGCTGATTGACCTGTCCTGGGTAGGGAGGTTTAGGCCCGCTGGGTGGGTGCTGTGCTGGTGTTCCCAGAGGGTGGCAGTTCGGTGTTAGGCTGTGGCTGGGCAAGGGGAACCGACTGTCCTGAGGCCCACGATGGTCCGGGCTGGTCATCAAGATCCAGTGGGGCAGAGCTGCTGTCGTCACTGTGGGAGGAGTGGTGTTGTCTGGACCCTCTGGTGTGGTGACGTTCCTTTGGGTTCCTGCGGGGGTATGAGTACAGGATTATTGCATGTGTGTGTTTCATGATGTGCAATGTTTGGGTGTGCGTGTACCCCAGTGCAGGCATTCCTGTGTGGGGGCTTGTGTGGTGATGGTTGGGGGGTGTTGTGGGTCTGTGCAGTGGGTATGCTTTAGTGATGGGTATCCATGCTTAGTTATGTCATGCAGGTCTTGGGGTTGGGATGGGTGGTTGGTGTAATGGGTAGATCAGTGAGGCTTTGGGGTGATAAGGGAGGGTGTGAGGGTGGGGGTGTGTGATAGCATGCAGGTAGGGTGGGGGATATGATAGTTAAAAATGTAATTACCAGTGTCCGTTCCTCCAACGACTCCTGCGAGGCCCTCAGGATGCAAGATGGACAAGACTTGCCCCTCCCATGTTGTTAGTTGTGGGGGAGGAGGTGGGGGTCTGCCGCCAGTCCGCTGTACAGCGATGTTGTGTCTGGATACCGTGGAACGCACCTTCCCCCGTAGGTCGTTCCACCTCTTCCTGATGTCCTCCCTATTTCTTGGGTGCTGTCCCACAGCGTTGACCCTGTCCACTATTCTTTGCCATAGCTCCATCTTCCTGGCTATGGATGTGTGCTGTACCTGTGAGCCAAATAGTTGTGGCTCTACCCGGATGATTTCCTCGACCATGACCATGACCCTGAGCTCCTCCTCGGAGAAGTGGGGGTGTCTTTGGCGTGCCATGGGTGGTGTGTGTGTGATGTGTGGGGTGGTGTATGTGTTGATGAGTGTGGTGAGTGTTGTGGTATGTGGTGTTTTATGCGTGGGTGTTGTGTGGGTGATGGTGTAGTGTGCCTCGGTGTGATAGGGTTCTCTATTCTGTGCTGTCTCTCTCTGGCCTTCTCTCAGAAATTGTGGTCATAGGGGTTTGTGTGTGATGTGGGTGTGTGTTTTATATTGGGTTGGGTGTGTGGGAGTTGTGTGGGTACGTGTATCAGGTGTGTGTATTTGGAATTGTCCAATGTGGCGGTGTATTGGAGCTGTGTGTGTATTTTGAGCGCGGCGGTGTGTACCGCCAATGGAATACCGCGGTTGAAAGACTGCCGCGTGGATTCGTGGGTCGTAATAGCATGGGCGTTTTTCTGTTGGCGTGGAGGTGGAGGATTTGTTTTCGCCAGTTTATCGCTGACCATTGGTGTGGCGGTCTTGTGTGGGTGTCTGAATTTCGGCGGATTCCGAGATGTGGGTCATAGTAGCTGTGGCGGAATTCCACGGCTGCGGCGGTGTATTGGCGGTCTTCTGCACCGCGGTAAGCGCCTTATACCGCCAAGGTCGTAATGACCCCCTTACTGTCAGCACAGCCCATCATCTGACGAGACATACCATCAGCACAGCCAATCATCTGAAGAGCTATAACATCAGCACAGCCCGTCATCTGATGAGACATACCATCAGCACAGCCAATCATCTGAAGAGACATACCATCAGCACATCCCATCATCTGACGAGACATACCATCAGCACAGCCAATCATCTGAAGAGACATACCATTAGCACAGCATTCATCTGAATAGACATATCATCGGCACAGCCCGTCATCTGACGAGGCATACCATCAGCACAGCCAATCATCTGAAGAGATATACCATCAGCACAGCCCGTCATCTAAAGAAACATACCGTCAGCGCAGCCCATCATCTGACGAGATATACCTTCAGCACAGCCCGTCAACTGAAGAGACATACCATCAGCACAGCCCGTCATCTGAAGAGACATACCGTCAGCGCAGCCCATCATCTGAAGAGACAGAGCACATCTGAAGAGACATACCATTAGCACGCCGTCCTCTGACGAGACATACCATCAGCACAGCCCGTCATCTGAAAAGACATACCATCAGCACAGCCCGTCATCTGAAGAGACATACCATCAGCACAGCCAATCATCTGAAGCGATATACCTTCAGCACGGCCCGTCATCTGAAGAAAAATATCGTCATGCACTTTAGTAGCATTTCCGGCACTGGTGTCACTGAAGTCTTCTGTGAATTTGGGGGACTTGTCCCCCACGGAGGGATGCCACTCTGATCTCACTTTGGTTGATAAGGAAAGCATCACATTCCTTCTACCTCAGGATCAAAAATTTCACAGTGCCTACTACTGCAGACTTGTAGCTTCAAGGTTGTGTACATAGAAAGTGTTGTAATGCTGTAATGGCTCAAATATTAACAACTGGGACATATGACTCAAAGCTCAATCCTTGGTAGCAAAACAAAACAAAACTGGACGACACTTGGAAGATGACATTGCGCTGCTGTCCCAGATCATCAAGGTTTTCTCCCCCCGAGCTGGAAGGGTTAAACTTGATATATATTTATGTTCAGGACGCCTGTCACGCTGGCTGTGTCTCTCACTGCTTCT
This sequence comes from Pleurodeles waltl, assembly GCF_031143425.1. Taxonomy (NCBI): domain Eukaryota; kingdom Metazoa; phylum Chordata; class Amphibia; order Caudata; family Salamandridae; genus Pleurodeles; species Pleurodeles waltl. Next base: position 1,167,080,445 of record NC_090439.1, on the reverse strand, counting down.
ACCACATTTCCCACCAGATGTACACAGACTGTAATAGTAGATGCGAGGCTTGTGCCCTGCACATGTCAGGTAAAGGAGTTCAGGCCATCACTCCTGCAGGCCCTCGGAGAGTCGGGTGTAGCTCTGTATCCTGATCTGCTGGGTGCCTTCTTGCTCTTGCAGCTCCCTCTTTAACTTAAGAGCCTTTGTGATGTCATAGCTCCCTCTTTAACCTAAGAGCCTTTGTGATGTCATAGCTCCCTCTTTAACCTAAGAGCCTTTGTGATGTTATAGCCCCCTCCACTGCTGGAGAGCAGGTGGCTACTGTTACCTAAATGTGTTTCGTGTCGCTGCTGCCCCCTCCTGCCCCTCGCCCCCCACTGAAGGGCAGGCTGCAACACATTGTCATAGTCTAAAAGCACTTTGTGATGTCACAGCTCCCCTTTTCATTTTGAAGAGCACGTGGCTATACTCTCTTATAATCTTTATGGTGTCATATCTCCTCCTTTCCCCTTGGGGAGCAGGTGGCCACAGGTTATTGAAAAACAAATTGTGATGTCACATCTCCCCCTTTCATTTTGGAGAGCATGTGGCCATACCATACATTATTACATTATTTCAAAAACCTTGGTGATGTCACGGCTCTCCCCTTCTTTCTAGGAGCCAGGCCTCCACACCTTTCCTTTATGGTAAAGCCTTTTGCGATGTCACAGATCCCATTCCCCATTAGAGGACAGGCTCTCACACTTTCACCTAAGGGCCTTTTGTGATGTCACAGATCCCATCCCCCATTAGAGGACAGGCTCTCACACTTTCACCTAAGGGCCTTTTGCGATGTCACAGATCCCATCCCCCATTAGAGGACAGGCTCTCATACTTTCACCTAAGGGCCTTTTGCGATGTCACAGATCCCATCCCCCATCAGAGGACAGGCTCTCACACTTTCACCTAAGGGCCTTTTGCGATGTCACACTTTCACCTAAGGGCCTTTTGCAATGTCACAGATCCCATCCCCCATTAGAGTACAGGCTCTCACACTTTAACTTAAGGGCCTTTTGCGATGTCACAGATCCCATCCCCCATTAGAGGACAGGCTCTCACACTTTCACCTAAGGGCCTTTTGTGATGTCACGGACAGTCTCTCACACTTTAACTTAAGGGCCTTTTGTGATGTCACGGATCCCATTCCCCATTAGAGGACAGGCTCTCACACTTTCACCTAAGGGCCTTTTGTGATGTCACAGATCCCATCCCGCATTAGAGGACAGGCTCTCATACTTTCACCTAAGGGCCTTTTGTGATGTCACGGACAGGCTCTCACACTTTAACTTAAGGGCCTTTTGTGATGTCACGGATCCCATTCCCCATTAGAGGACAGGTTCTCACACTTTAACCCTCTCATATAACAATATACACACCAATGCAGTCACAAAAATCACAGTAACAACCCACAATCCCCCCGGAAGAATGCAAAGACAAAGCGAATTGCAGTCAAACTTTGTATTGTCACAATATACTACCCATAAAAAAATATACTGATATATATCACGAAATCTGTCAAAAATAAATGTACAATACGGTGGCGGTGGTCTCTGGACCAGTAACGATACTTGAGCCCTCCTGGGCTATGACTCAGGCGGTGGTCTCTGGACCAGTGATGACGGTGCTGGCGGTTGTGTCTGGACCGCCGGAAATGATGGCGCACTTCTCGGCCGTGACACTCACAACAGGTTGGGGAGACTTCCTCGGGACCTTCCCCACCTTCTTTGGAGTTACAGATGACTCACCAATTGCCTTGGATCCCATTTCACTTTTTGTCCCACCAGGAGTCTTGACACGGTCCCGTCGTCCACTCTCCAATTTTGGAGCCTTTACAGGGGGTGGGCTGACAGTGCCTTGGCTCCGGGTCCTACTGCCTGCCCTGGTGGACGGGGCACTCCAAAAACCTGGAACACGCACCACTGGTACTGGAGGCTTTTTGGCTGAGACGTTAAGACGGGACTGATGAATAGGAGGGGGGTGGTGGGGGCAAAAAGGTCAATTTGACATAGGGACAGTTTCTGACGGACACTGGGATGGGTAGCTGGAGGGGCTCTGGGAGAGGAGGAAGAGGAGGTGGTTGTAGGTGGTGTCACTTTAGCTGTTTTGGGTGCAGGTGAGGGACTGGAGGCTGTCGTGAGGTGGATGGATGTTGGGTGAGTGATAAAGTGGTAAAGCCTTTTGCGATGTCACAGATCCCATTCCCCATTAGAGGACAGGCTCTCACACTTTCACCTAAGGGCCTTTTGTGATGTCACAGATCCCATCCCCCATTAGAGGACAGGCTCTCACACTTTCACCTAAGGGCCTTTTGCGATGTCACAGATCCCATCCCCCATCAGAGGACAGGCTCTCACACTTTCACCTAAGGGCCTTTTGCGATGTCACAGATCCCATCCCCCATCAGAGGACAGGCTCTCACACTTTCACCTAAGGGCCTTTTGCGATGTCACAGATCCCATCCCCCATTAGAGGACAGGCTCTCACACTTTCACCTTAGGGCCTTTTGTGATGTCACGGACAGGCTCTCACACTTTAACTTAAGGGCCTTTTGTGATGTCACGGATCCCATTCCCCATTAGAGGACAGGCTCTCACACTTTAACTTAAGGGCCTTTTGTGATGTCGCAGATCCCATCCCGCATTAGAGGACAGGCTCTCATACTTTCACCTAAGGGCCTTTTGTGATGTCACGGACAGGCTCTCACACTTTAACTTACGGGCCTTTTGTGATGTCACGGATCCCATTCCCCATTAGAGGACAGGTTCTCACACTTTCACCTAAGGGCCTTTTGTGATGTCACAGATCCCAACCCCCATTAGAGGACAGGCTCTCACACTTTCACCTAAGGGCCTTTTGCGATGTAACTGCTACCCCTTTCCCGATGAAGAGCAAGTTGCCATACTTTAGTTTAAAAATATTTTTGATGTCAGATCTCCCTTCCCTGCTGGAGTGCGTGCTGCCACACTTTTCCCCTACGTAAAGCTCTTCATGATGTCACATCTCCGTCTCGCACCACTACAGAGCAGGCTACTGCACTTTATAGTCTTCTTTAAAGTCCTTTCTGATGTCACAGCTTCCTTTCTCCAGATGGAGAACAGGCTGACGCAGTTTCCTTTAAATCGAAGCCCTTTGTGATGTCACTGCGTCCCATCTTCCAATGGAGGGCCGGCTCACAGTATTCCTTCAACTTCGACTTTCTGAAGTCCCAGCTCCCCGTCTGCTGGTGAGCATGCTACCACAATTTGGTGGTCATTACAACCCTGGCGAACGGTGTTAAAGCTGCGGTAACACCGTAAACAGGCCGGCGGACAAAAAAAGGGAATTACGACCCTGGCGGAAATCGCCAACTAAGACAGCCACTTTAACACACCGCCCGCCACGGCGGTACAGACAAACAGCGTGGCGGACACCGCCAACAGATAGGCGGAAGACAATGTACCGCCCACACTATCACAACACACCAATCCGCCACCTTTTCCGGGGCGGATTCCCCGTGGATAAAAACACGGCGGAAACAGCTTTTGCTATGGGAAAACGCTCACCTTAACACATCCCACGAGGAACGGCGACTCCATGGAGCCGGAACTACAAATACTCCCAGCCCTTGCATTCCTGCTCATCTACGACCAACAGCAACGTACGCGCAGAAGATACCGGTGAGTACTGCACCTACGACACGGGGGAGGGGGGAGGCAAAAGTTACGGGGACACCCACCAAACACCCCCACCCTCGCATATCACAATATACACACCAATGCAGTCACAAAAATCACAGTAACAACCCACAATCCCCCCGGAAGAATGCAAAGACAAAGCGAATTGCGGTCAAACTTTGTATTGTCACAATATACTACCCATAAAAAAATATACTGATATATATCATGAAATCTGTAAAAAAATAAATGTACAATACGGTGGCGGTGGTCTCTGGACCAGTAACGATACTTGAGCCCTCCTGGGCTATGACTCTGGCGGTGGTCTCTGGACCAGTGACGACGGTGCTGGCGGTTGTGTCTGGACCGCTGGAAATGATGGCGCACTTCTCCGCCGTGACACTCACAACAAGTTGGGGAGACTTCCTCGGGACCTTCCCCACCTTCTTTGGAGTTACAGATGACTCACCAATTGCCTTGGATCCCATTTCACTTTTTGTCCCACCAGGAGTCTTGATACGGTCCCGTCGTCCACTCTCCAATTTTGGAGCCTTTACAGGGGGTGGGCTGACAGTGCCTTGGCTCCGGGTCCTACTGCCTGCCCTGGTGGACGAGGCACTCCAAAAACCTGGAACACGCACCACTGGTACTGGAGGCTTTTTGGCTGAGGCGTTAAGACGGGACTGATGAATAGGAGGGGGGGGTGGGGGCAAAAAGGTCAATTTGACATAGGGACAGTTTCTGACGGACACTGGGATGGGTAGCTGGAGGGGCTCTGGGAGTGGAGGAAGAGGAGGTGGTTGTAGGAGGTGTCACTTTAGCTGTTTTGGGTGCAGGTGAGGGACTGGAGGCTGTCGTGAGGTGGATGGATGTTGAGTGAGTGATTGCCGGCGTTTGTGTACTTTGGGAGGGGGCGTCACAGACACACTGGGAGAGGACACAGGGGACGTGTATATGGCAGTGGAGGTGGTGAGTGCAGGTGAGCGGCTTGTGGTGCTGGGTGTCCTGGTGCGAGTCCTAGTGCGAGTCCTAGTGCCTGTCGATGTGGTGCATGCAGGTGTGTGTGTAGATGACATTGGGAGGGAGGAGGGAGAAGAGGAGGAGGGGGACACAGTGGAGACAGTGGATGTTGCTGTATCTGTATGGGTCTGATGCTTGTGTGAGTGCCTGTGGTGTGTGTGGTGCCTATGTTTGCTTGAGCTACTTGTGTGTGTTGACTTGTGTGCATGCTGATCTGTAGGTGTGCTTGGGACGGGCTGGGGTACAGGGGATTGGGTCTGGGTGGAGAAAGGTGGAGGGGGGAGGCTGGACACAGGGACAATGGCTGCCATCAGTGCTGAGGCCAGAGTTTGCAGGGTTCGCTGAAGGACAGCCTGACCAGAATGAATGCCTTCCAGGAATGCATTACCGTGTTTCAACTCTCGTTCTACAACCTGGATGGCATTCACACTGGTAGACTGCCCAACAGTGAGTGACCTGAGGAGGTCAATGGCCTCCTCACTGAGGGCAGCAGGGGTGACTGGGGCAGGGCCTGAGGTGCCTGGGGCGAAGGTGACGCCCACCCTCCTGGGTGAGCGGGCGCGGGCGAACGCTGAGGGGCTGCTGGGAGGGCGGTGCTGGTAGGGGAGGTTGCGGCTGTACCTGTAGAAGTGGGGCGCACAGATGGTGCCGCCACCACAGGGGAGCTCCCATCGGCAGACGAGTCCGTGTTGCTGTTTGGTGATCCTGTGGCCGACGTGAAGCTCCCCTCGCCCTCCGTCCCACTGGTGAATTCAGAGTCTGTGGTGTGGCCCTCCATGGCCATGTGGGATACAGCTCCCTCGTGCTCCGGTGCCACTGTACCTCCGCCTGTTGATGCTGATGTACAGAAGCACAGGGAGAGCACAAAAAGGGGGGAGACAGAAGAAAGAGAGTTTTAGTGCATGGCATACCACTACCGTTGGCGGACAAGACAAACGCAGCAGCCCCCTGCATTACGCCGTGCTCCTGCCCTCTGCACATGCTATTTCTGGGATATGGCCTACATGGCAATGGTAGTAATCTGCCCACATGGATGGCAAAGGGGCAACTATACATAAAATTGTTTTTTTTCTGAGCTGGGGTTGAGTGCCACATGGCCTACATAACCGAGGGGCCTTGCCTACCTAACTCGCCCTGGCCTAGGGACACCCACAGCCCACCACCCCCACCCAGACAGCTCCACTGCACGCAAAGTCCATAGGATGAGGTTGTACTCACCCCTTGTGTCTGCTGTGATGTCCCCAAGGGCCCATCCAACTCCGGGTAGGCCACCGCCAGGATCCGGAACATCAGGGGGGTCATGGTGCGACGGGCACCCCTCCCACGTTAGGAGGCCATCCCCAGCTGAGCTTCCGCCGTCTTCTTGCTGCAGCGGCGAATGTCCTCCCATCTCTTCAAGCAGTGGGTGCCCCGTCTCTGGTGGGCCCCCAGGGTCCGGACTTCCTTGGCGATGGCACGCCAAATGTCCCTCTTCTGGTGGGCGCTGACCTATATGACATGCACAAGGAAAGAGGAACAGTCATTACCTACTGCACCGTCGTTGTAATTGGCCCCCTCTCAACTCTATCCCTGTGGCCCATTCATCCCCATGCATGACTGTTCTATGTACTCTGCCCCCTTCCCTCATCCACCCAGCCCTGTCCACCCAGGCCTAGCCCATACAATGTGCTCCCTGTGTACTAACCTGTTGGTCTGAAGGACCGTAGAGTAGCGTATACTGGGGGTGGACCCCATCCACAAGTTTCTCCAACTCCTGTGCAGTGAAGGCAGGGGCCCTTTCCCCAGACGCAGCAGCCATCGTCGCTTCCAGACCGAGGTCACAGCAGCACTAGCAGTGTAGGTCCTCTCCTGTCGAAGGTCAGGTATCTAGTGATTAAAGAGATAGAAAATGGTGGTGACGTCTGCGGCGGTGACGTCCGCGGCGGTGCGCATCATCACCGCCAGCGCACCTGTTCATTGGCTTCTGGGACCCATAGGGTCCAATGTTAACCAATGCAGCATTGCGCCACGCTCTACGACCGCCTACCGCGACGGTGTGCAACGCCAGCGCAGTTACCCCACAGTTCCATTGTCCCAGTTTAGAGGTCAGGCAGCCGCCATTTCAGGGGCCCACATGACTTCAATTACTACTGCGTCCACACATACCTGTGGGTACATACCTGGAGGAATGCTGACAGTTTCTTCGCTGTTGTCCTTCTTAGGCACCGTCAGCTGGGACATATTGGAAGATGGCGGAATCTGCCGGTGTACCGACCGCTGGTGGACCTGTTGACAATGGAAGAGCGACATGTCATCGTGACCTACCGGTTTGACCGTGCCACAATCCAGGAACTGTGTACCCAGTTGGAGCCAGACCTGATGTCACCAGTCCGCCATCCGACTGGAATCCCCCCTGACGTGCAGGTGCTATCAGTGCTCCATTTCCTTGCAAGTGGGTCTTTTCAGACAACTGTGGCCATGGCATCAGGGATGTCCCACGTCTTGTCCAAAGTGTTGTCTGCCCTGCTGAAACACGTAAGGAGATACATCATTTTCCCTGAGGTGGCAGATTTGCCAACTTTTAAAGGTGACTTCTATGCCCTTGGACATATCCCCAACGTCATAGGTGCCATTGATGGGACCCATGTAGCTCTGGTCCCCCCCCGCAGGAATGAACAGGTGTACAGGAACAGGAAGAGTTATCATTCCATGAATGTCCAGAGGGTCTGTTATGGCAGACCAGTACATCTCGGAGGTAAATGCAATGTTCCCTGGCTCAGTGCATGACGCCTACATCCTGCGGAATAGCAGCATCCCTGATATGATGGGTGAACTCCAGAGGCACCGTGTATGGCTATTGGGGGACTCTGGTTACCCCAACCTGTCGTGGCTACTGACCCCAGTGAGGAATCCCAGGACCACGGCAGAGGAACGGTACAATGAGGCCCATGGGCGGACTAGGAGGGTGATCGAGCGGACCTTCGGCCTCCTGAAGGCCAGGTTCAGGTGCCTCCATATGACAGGTGGGTCCCTATTCTACTCACCGAAGAAGGTGTGCGACATCATCATCGCCTGCTCCATGCTCCATAACTTAGCATTGCTACGCCAGGTGCCTTTTCTGCAGGAGGATGATCCAGATGACGGTGTTGTTGTAGCGGGTGAGCCTGTGGACAGTGATGAGAATGAAGCTGATGAAGATAAAAACGACAACAGAGAGTCAGTCATACAGCAATATTTATATACAGGTGAGTACAATTTCATGTTTCACATAATATTACATTTCACACGTCTACCTCTATCCTGTACCTACCTTTCACTCCTGATTTGGTAACTGAGTTGTCCCCTTCCATTTCAGTTTCACTAATGTGGTACCCTACGTGTCAACAGCTTGCACCCTTGAAAGGCTTGTGATGTGTGACATTGGTATGTTGGCCTTCCAATGGGTAACCATTTTTTACACTGTAATTAACAATACACAGTTCACAATCATTGACTGACTCCAATATTATTATGGTTTCAAGGGTGTTTATTGAAGTGCATAAAAATGTTGGGTGGTTGTGAAATGGGGAGAGGTCATGGTGGAAGAATGTCCATGGCAGAGTCCAGTCTATTAGTCTCACAGGTACATTGCACATCTGGCTATTGGAAGTGGAGCTGGGGCAGTTCCGATTTGGACAGGGTAACAAAGTGGGACAGTGGGGGGACAATCAGGGTGGTCTTATTTCCTGGCGGGGGTCTTGCCATCCTGCTCTGTCAAGTTCCTGGATCTCAGGGACCGCTTTCGTGGTGGTTGTCCGTCTGCAGGGGGTGTGGTGCTGGTGTGTTGGTCCTGTGGCGGGGCATCCTGTCCACTAACGCCGGCGGAGGTGGTGGGCATTTCATCGTCGTGGCTAGTGTCAGGGGCCCCTTGGAGTGCCACGGTGTCCCTCAAGGTCTTTTGAATGTCCGTCAGCACCCCTACGATGGTGCCCAGGGCGGAGCCGATGGTCCTGAGCTCCTCCCTGAACCCCAAATACTGCTCCTCCTGCAGACGCAGGGTCTCCTGCAACTTGTCCAGGACCGTTGCCATCGTCTCCTGGGAGTGGTGGTATGCTCCCATGATGGAGGAGAGGGCCTCGTTGAGAGTTGGTTCCCTTGGCCTGTCCTCCCTCTGTTGCACAGCAGCCCTCCCAGTTCCCCTACGTTCCTGTACCTCCGTCCCCTGGACCGTGTGCCCACTACCACTGCCCCCAGGTCCCTGTTGTTGTTGGGGTGGTGGGTTACCCTGGGTGCCCTGTAGTGGTGGACACACCGCTGATTGACCTGTCCTGGGGACGGGGGTATAGGCCCGCTGGGTGGGTGCTGTGCTGGTGTTACCAGAGGGTGGCAGCTCGGTGTTGGGCTGTGGCTGGGCAAGGGGAACCGACTGTCCTGAGGCCCACAATGGTCGGGGCTGGTCATCAAGATCCAGTAGGGCAGAGCTGCTGTCGTCACTGTGGGTCTCTTCTGGGGGTGGAGTGGTGTTGTCTGGACCCTCTGTTGTGGTGACGTTCCTTCGGGTTCCTGCGGGGGTATAAGTACATGATTATTGCATGTGTGTGTTTCATGGTGTGCAAAGGTTGGGTGTGCGTGAACCCCAGTGCAGGCATTCCTGTGTGGGAGCTTGTGTGCTGATGGTTGGGGGGTGTTGTGGGTCTGTGCAGTGGGCATGCTTTAGTGATGGGTATCCATGCTTAGTTGTGTCATGCAGGTCTTGGGGTTGGGATGGGTGGTTGGTGTTATGGGTACATTAGTGAGGAGTTGGAGTGATAGGGGAGGTTGTGAGGGTGGGGGTGTGTGATAGCATGCAGGTAGGGTGGGGGATATGATAGTTAAGATTTGACTTACCAGTGTCTGTTCCTCCAACGACTCCTCCGAGGCCCTCAGGATGCAAGATGGACAAGACTTGCTCCTCCCATGTTGTTAGTTGTGGGGAAGGAGGTGGGGGTCCGCCGCCAGTCCGCTGTACCGCGATGTTGTGCCTGGATACCATGGAACGCACCTTCCCCCGTAGGTCGTTCCACCTCTTCCTGATGTCCTCCCTATTTCTTGGGTGCTGTCCCACAGCGTTGACCCTGTCGACTATTCTTTGCCATAGCTCCATCTTCCTGGCTATGGATGTGTACTGTACCTGTGAGCCAAATAGATGTGGCTCTACCCTGGTGATTTCCTCCACCATGACCCTGAGCTCCTCCTCGCCAAAGACACCCCGGCGTGACATGGGGTGGTGTGTGTGTGAGGTGTGGGGTGGTGTATGTGTTGATGAGTGTGGTGAGTGTAGTGGTGTGTGGTGTTTTGTGCGTGGATGTTGTGTGGGTGATGGTGTAGTGTGCCTCTGTGTGATGGTGTTCTCTATTCTGTGGTGTCTCTCTCTGGCCTTCATCTCTGATTTGTGGTCGTAGGGGTTTGTGGGTGATGTGGGTGTGTGTTCTATATTGTATTGGATGTGTGGGTGTGGTGTGGGTATGTGTATCAGGTATGTGTATTTGGAATTGTCCAATGTGGCGGTGTATTGGAGCTGTGTGTGTATTTTGAGCGTGGCGGTGTGTACCGCCAATGGAATACTGCGGTTGAAAGACCGCCGCGTGGATTCGTGGGGCGTAATAGCATGGGCGTGTTTCTGTTGGCGTGGAGGATATGTTTCCGCATTTTTATCGCTGACCTTTGGTGTGGCGGTATTGTGTGGGTATCTGAATTTCGGCGGATTCCGTGATGTGTGTCATAATAGCTGTGGCGGTCTCCCGCCGCCGCAGCGGTGTATTGGCGGTCTTCTGCATGGCGGTAAGCAGCTTTTACCGCCAATGTTGTAATGAGGGCCTATGTCTGTTATATATACGGTGTGTTTGGAAGAATGTAGAGAAATACAGGGCTCCAATAATCTACTGGACCACTCGCTATGTTGAGTTTTATCTTATGTGTTTGTGCTATTTTTTTATTCCATTTAACCCTTCTAGCAAGTGGATAAATAAGAGGTGTTCTGTCCAATCAGAAACTGAATTAGCAATTAAGATGCCTTTAAATCTTATTCTTGTCACATTTTCTCTGTGTTCAGAGACAGAGTTCAAAAGCCAGTTTGTCTTCTTGGATTGCAAATAATTTTCCTTGTGACTGCAGAGATCTGGGATTTTGTAAGGTAAACTGTCTGACTAAAGTGAAATGAGAGGCTTTTGGTATCTGTTTTTTCTTAACGCACATCTATTTAACTAAGTCAACTTTACAAACATTTCAAAATATATTTCAGTAGCTGTGAAAGACCTTTTTTTAAACTTGTGTTATTAAAAAAAATTATATATATATTTTATTAGTATTGAAAACAAGTCGTAACACTAAGTGGTATTGTGCAAATAAAAAATGTTTTCTGAAATCCAATTTTCACAGAATTTTGTTAATACACTACATAGTATTATCATTAATGCTGCAGTTTAATGAGCAGCTTTTGGGACATTTTTGGGAAATGTACTGTCTGTAAATGACCGTGTGCTACCACATCACGCTCTGGTAATATATTTATTTAAAGTGAGGGTTTACACATAAACTGAGAAACACTCCTGCCCAGATGGCAAAGCTATTAGTAAACTAAGAGGCAAGTCATGCATGGATCATGTGTACCCTAGATGTGGGTTATATTTATGATACATGGAGCAAACGTTTAGTGTATTGATTCCAACAAAAGATGATAGTTTTTTACAGCAGAAATGCTGAACTCACATATTTGAAGGTGCACTCGTGAGAATGAACAAAAAGGTGATTGTAAAATTCAATATTTGCCTAGGAACCCACAATATGAGCTCTGTATCCGGTTCAAGTACATTACAGTTCGGTTGAGTAGATTATTCAATCTACTTGACTTGTATGTCTAGTAACATTTTAATGATTTTTCTATGCCTGAAGCAGGTTAGTGCTTGCATTTTAAAATATGCCACGCTTACCTGGGGACACATTGAAATTGACTGCCATTGCCTTACATGCTTGTCAAAGTGGGCTAGCAGAGGTAACAAATTATCTCCCCAAATATTTAAATTTAGTCATCTCCACTGTAAGGGCTAAAGCCAATTGTTTATCATGTACTTTGTTCATTGGAACCAATAAAGGTTTGTCCCAAATATTAAATCCAGAGACCTTTACAAAGACCTAAAAGATCTCTTGCAACCTCTTTAGTGCTCCCATCACTTGCGTCAAGTAATAAAAAATAAAAAACAAAAACAAACATAAGCAGCATTCTGGTTGATTACCCCCACCCCGTGCATCTTGGCCACCTTCAAATCTGCACATCCACCCATATCCATTCCATAACACCCTCTACCACCAGCCCAAATATCATCGGCATCAAAGGGCAGCCCTGTACTGCTGGAACTCACAGGAAGCATGCCTATTAATTGTTATTCGTACACAGGGTCTATTGTACAACAACCTACCATCTCCGGTACTTGGGGCCAGAACTAATGTTCTCCAGGATTCCAAAATTAAATGGCCATTTTTCAGAGCATGTATACGATCTTGTATTGTCTGACATCTGCCCCATTAATGTTTGTTTCATGTAAAGGAGAGTGACCTTCATGTGTATTACGGACATTTGTGGTATGTAGGTGAACCACACAACATAAGTGTGAGGTACTGTTTAGTTGAGGTACATCATCATACTTAGTATAACGCACATATAGTATGGCTCCCCTATCAATATAGTTGATGTACAGTTAGCATCTCAACTTAGTTGTGCATATATGTATTGTTTATGTGTGTATGGGCAGTCAGTCTCATCTTTCAGTTAATTGGTTAGCCAGTATACTGGTATTTTTGTACGACCATCTACTCCATCTGCTCAGTTTATATATTTTTTTATCTGCAATACATATTGTTACAGTGGTTCAAAAATGAGAATCAAATACAATATCTTTATGTATTTTACGGTTGCTTATTGTCAAATGTCCTTCTCTTAAGGTTCACCCCCAAATTTCTGCCTTCCTTCTCTTTCTCAACTTTTTTCTTGTTGTCTGGACTCAATTTAATTTACTTATAAGTCCCTAATAAATTGCACTTACCTATGCCTTGGATTTGTAAATTAAAGGCTACTAGTGTGCCTACAGAAATGATTGTGCATTCCAATTAAGTAGTACGTCCAACATGACTTGCTTGTCATTTCAGAGCCTGTGTGTGCAGTTATAAACTACGATTTTGATCTGTCAAGTTAAGTCTTTCCAGGTTCAAACCTTTATTTTTAAAACATGTGTAACCCCTTTAGTGGGCCCGGGACAGATCAAAGGGCAGGGGCAAGTTGCACTTGTATTTGCAATTTCAACCTACTGTGGTAATAGAAAAACTGTTACACTTGTCTTTCACCACCGCAAGGCCTAACTTTCACTTAAGCTAACATCAGGGTTACCTTGAAGCAGCCTGTCTAATTTCCAATTGTTGAAAAAAACAAAAAATGTAGTTGGGTGTCTCCGGACTCACAATTCTAAATCACAACTTTATGGTCAAGTCGAACTTTTAATTTTTGTGGCTGAAAATGTCACAAATGAAGAAATTTGCTGTTTTATTTTATAAATATTTACTGCCTACTAGCTGCCCCTGACTACATGTTTGGGTGGGTGACACATCACTTCTGCATTCCCTCCAGACAGGCACACACCAAGGGAGCTCAGGTGTGACTCATGGACCATAAACATCCTGATGGCCCACCCTTGGCAGGATCAAATGGTGCGGTTGACACATCTAAATGGGCTGGCTATTCTTCCCACACACAGGGCTGCATCATCCCCTGTAGCGATTCTGCAGCTAGCACAGGAAGTGCAGTGAATATGTGCACTTTCTTTAAAGTCCTCTTTTTCAAGCCTCCCCCATTTCAGAGGCACCATTAGGCATAATAATTGGACCTCAGACATCACTAACTCAGTACACTTCTGGGCATGTGGACACTTTGCTGGGAAGAACTGCTATGCTGCCTAAAGGACTGTTACTCTACTGGACTCCTGTAATACTGTGCTGACCTGCTGTCTGCTGCCCTCCTTGCCTGGTATTTGTAAGGGCTGTTCCTGAATTTCTCCAACCCCGAACTAAAGTGATGTTAAGTGCTTGCTGGCATTCCTCCTGTCTTTAGCAGTCCCAAGGACACAAAAGAATTCTGACACATCACCTACTACATCTGGAATTTGCTTGCTGCAGCTCTTACCCTGCCAAATGGTGCCAATTACAGTCCTGACCCTTTAAAGTGTATATAAAGTGCTGCTACTGCTAAAACCTGCGCATTGATGTCGCTGTGCTGATTAGAACTGGCGCATCTCCATTGACGCCACAGTTATTAAGCATATTGCATTGCTCCTATTGCAAGACTGCCACCAGCGCATCGCTGCTGGTGCAGGGACTGGACAGGAGCATCATGCTCTGAACTGATGTATTGCCACCATTGTTTGGAGAAATCTGTTGCAACACCCTAATGTGGGGATTTCCAAATCGTCTCTTGCTGTGACAAGTATGACGGTAGTTTGGATCACTAGTACCTTCCTGGGTCCTGTAGCCAGTTTGCATTCCATTATGAGTGGCCTGAAAGCTTGACTTTCTCCGGGTCCAGTTTTTTGACAGATAACCTTCTGCTTCTAAGCGCTATTGCATTTAATCTTTACAAATACATGCCTGACTTCTAATCATTGTATTTTGGATTTTTGGTGGGTTTATTTTTATTAATAACATTTGAATATACTTTTATGAACATGATGTCCTTTTGTGTTTTTACTTTGTTGCTGTTTTCAGTGTTGCCCAAATATATTAGATATTGCTTCTTAATGTCTGTATGTTGTCCCACCTCCACCCGCAGACTCCTCCATGTGCTTCATCCCTGGTGACCTAGTTTCCATCTTACACTAAGTATATCACACTCTATTAACTTTTTGCCTCCCTTTACTTCTGCCTTTTTACTTCTGCCTTTACTTCTATTTTTTCACTTGTTTCTTTTTATGTCTGTTTTTCTTTTTCTCCATCTTGCATTGTCTACATCACACTGCTGCCCCGGTGCTCCTCCCCCTCTCCTGCGAAGATCTTTTCCTGCCCTTTTGCCTCCCAGCAGAGCGGCCCCCTCCTTAATGGCGTGTGCAGCACTATGTGAGAGGGTGATTCCTCTGACCTCCTGGTCAGCGTCTGTTTCCCTCCCCAGTGCAGTTCCTCTGGCTGCTGCTGTTGCCTTTGCTTGGAATGAACTCAGAGCCTGTCTCACTCTCAGGTCGAGGCCCACCTCCACCTGGAGGCTCCTGCCTGCTCCTCATCGATGGTGGCCTAGTGGCTGTCTGGAAGTAAGTATATTCCTCTAAATAGTGTTTGTCTCTCTTTACTCTTGCTTTTTTTTACTTCTGCCTTTACTTCTGTTTCTTTCACTTACTTCTTTTCTGTCCTTTTCTCTTTTTCTCCCTCTTGTGTTTACCCCACACCGCTGGTGCCCCAGCATCCCCACACTCCCCATGCAAAACGCTTCTCCCACCTCCTTACCACTGACCCCGCCTCCCTCTCTTTCTTAACGACGGCTACCACACTGGTGCACCACAGGGAAGCCTGTTTGTGCATGGGCGGCACCCAGCACCACGGACCTTGGTTCTCACCCCTTCTGCCGGTTCAATGCAAGCACTCTACGTGCCCTCAACCCGATAAGATCATCAGAATGCCACCAAGCCAACCACATGAACACCCATGGATTATTTTCTTGCTGCGCCTGCTCCAGCACACTCCAAGTGCCACCCCATGATTGCACACTGCTCCTCAACACGTGCTTCCTCGTCAAGCATGCACTACAAGTCTGAGACCACCTCAACTCAACAGCCCCGGACGTCACCCTCTCACGATGACTCGGATCACCCCGGCCACTATGCACAACTACAAAATCATACACAAGGACTGAGCTAACCGGCCTGGAGGGGGCATTGGCATAATCTACAAGAACAACCCCGCCTTTCATCATCTTTTTGCATTCTGTCAACGCACGAGCATCTACATTTCCAGATCCTGACCAACCGAAACACCTTCCTTCACGGAACCCTCATAGACAGGACACTTGGACCTCAACCCCAGTTTTGACAAGACATCGTCAACCTCGTTGCCTCCCCAAGCACTCACTTCCTCCTATTACATCTCACTCGGTGATCTCATTTACAACATGATACCCTCGATGACCCCCAATACGTCAAACATCCTGTACTACCCCACAACTCTTGGCCTAAAACAACTCGTCAACGTCCCCACCCACAAAGCTGTACACACCCTTTATGCCATTCTCTCAGCAGGGGACAACCTCACCATCATCCACACCTTTGAACACTGTTGGATTGACCACAAGTGCATCTGCTTTACCTTCTCAAACACTGCACGCCACCACACACCCTAACCCCCTGGCAGACATTGTGGCAAAGTCAGGGAAGCACAGATCACCAAACGATGTCAACCACTCCCTCCCACCGGACGATAATGAATCCGCAGGCAAACTAAAGCGCTGGCTCTGAATGTGCTGCCAATGTAGCCCCCCTAAGGAAATTGGCATGTAATCTACAGAGCAAAACTCCCAAAGTGGTTTACGCAATTTCTACATCAATCCAAGCGCGCCTGCAGACGATTGTAACTCAAATGGAGCCTCAGCAAACCCACCAAAGACCTCACCGCCTACAAAAATACTCCCACCACGTACCACCAGACCATCCGAGCCACCCAAAAAGCTGCATTTCAAGCATACCTCAACACCAGCACACGCAGCATCAAAGAGCTCTTCATCATAGAGTTCACGAACCGCAGGGGATACACCTCATCCATCCCTCCCTCCCAGTACCTCTGCAACGATCTTCCACATAATCTTTAATTGTAATATCTGGGACATCTACGAAGGCTTCAGCATACAAAGCCTGCCTTCTCCGCTCACCACCATGGATCTTGCACCCCCACCAGATACTGAACTGCTGAACCCCCATTACTGTAGAGGACATCCAAGAATAATGAACTCCATCGACTTGGGAGCACCCTCAGATCCATGCCCTCATCACACCCTCAACCTTGTCATCACCATCATTTCACCAGAGCTTTGCTGAACCATCAACCTATTGTTTAAGACCGCCACATTCTCCTCAGACTGTAAACACGCTGAAATCAGCCCGCTACTCAAGAAACCCAAAGCCGACCCTTTGGAGCTGAAGAACTACTGACCCATGTCTCTGCTCCCTTTCCCAGCCAAGGTAACTGAAAAAGCCGTCAACCAGGAACTCATAGAGTTCCTCGTGACACACCGTATCCTACAATTTTTCCATTCCGGATTCTGAAGCAATCACAGCACTGAAACGGCACACTTAGCCACCAACCAACGACACACGCATCATACTGCACCGCGTAGGCACTGCAGCACTCATCCTTCTAGACCTCTCTACTGCATTTGACACTGTCTCCCACTTCAGCCTCTGCGACAGACTACCACCGTTCACATCACAATCTAAAGACACTTGCTGCGGGGGGCCCAAGGATCCTCACACTACGTGAAGGTTTTTAACGTCTACATGGCCCGCTTGCTAGGATCATCAAACAACACAAGCCAAAGATAGTCTCCTACACCAATGACACCCGACTGATCCTCTCCATGTTGGACGACTGCTCAAGCCAAGATGCATTTCCACAATAGGATGAGAGCGGTCTGGCCTTGGATGGAGGTTAGCTACCTCAAGCTCAACTCGGACAAGACACAAATCCTTGTGATTGGCTACACACCATTCTGCCTGGAGTGACTCCTGGTGGCCCCCACGCAGGTTAACGCCCCCGCCCACGCTGAACAATTGCGCAACCTGGCCATTATCCTTGACTTCTCTCTATCAATGACACAAGAAGTTAACACTGTCTCCTCAACAAGCTAACACACCCTCTTTAGGAAAATGGCTCCTTTTTGCTTATACCCCCCACCTCCACCCCACTTTTTGTCTGCTATTGATGCTGACTTTACTGAGAAGTGTGCTGGGATCCTGCTAACAAGGACCCAGCACCAGTGTTCTTTCAGTTACAAATGTACCATTGTTTCCACAATTGGGACACCCCTCGCACACAGGTAAGTCCCTTGTAAAAGGTACCAGTCGTACCAAGGGCCCTGTGACCATGGAAGGTTCCTAAGGGCTGCAGCATGTGTTGTGCCACCATAATGGACCCCTCACCTAACACAGGCACACTGCCATTGCAGATTGTGTGTGTTGGTGGGGATAAAAAGGCAAAGTCGACATGGCAACCTCCTCAGGATGCCATGCACACCAAATACTGCATGTGGCATAGTTAAGTCACCCCTTTAGCAGGCCTTAAAGCCCTAGGCAAGGTGCACTATACCACAGATGAGGGCATAGCAGCATGGACAATATGCCCCTACAATGTATAGGCCCATTCTTAGACACTGTGGCCATATAAAGTATATGGTCTGGGAGTTTCTAAAAACTACCTCCACACCTCCATAATAGCTACATTGAACACTGGGAAGTTTGGTATCAAACTTCACAGAATAATATACCCACACTGATGCCAAACCTGGATTTATAAAATAATATTGCACACAGGGGGCATCTTAGAGATGCCCCCTGTATTTTACCCAACACTTCGGTGCATCAATGTTAGGCAAAATGTTGTGGTAACTGCAACACGTAGCCATTTTCCTTATCTTGATTCAGGGAACCTATTTTAAAGGGAACAGATACAAGGCACTAGATCTAATGGGCTACTCCCTGGCTGTAAACACGAGTCACACATCTAGTTTGAAGGGGGTTGGAATAATTGTCAGCTTAAAGGTGGCATATACTCCAGGTGCCACGCGTGCAGACCCCTTAGGTAGGTTCGTCATGCAGACAGTCACCTGAGAGGATCCAACGATAAACATTTGCTCACTTTGTGCCTCCCGGTATGCAAGGGGACACATTCCGAGAGTTGGGAGGAGAGTTACTGGGCCTGCCCAGGTGCATCCTGCTCCTGGGTGGAGATATGAAGGATGTCATGGATTTGCAGGGGGACAGGGTTTCGGGGCCCAGGGTGACGGGGTGATAGAGTACCCTTAGGAAGTTTGTGGAAGCGTTGGGCCTGGTGGATCTCTGGGGGGTAGTCAATATATGTATTTTTCTGCAGCACATAGCAGTTTTTCACGGATAGACTCCATTTTTGCGCTCGATTCCCAGGCTAGGCGGTTCGATGGGGTAACTCATTTTGAAAGAGGGATCTCTTTTCACTCCCCTGTGACGGTGGTACTCAGGGATCCGAGGAGGGGTAGGGGACTGCCTCCAAGGTTGTACCCTTGGCACTTCCTAGAACTGGAATTCCGGGATAAAGTGAGAGTGCAGACCACTCTGTATTGTCAAGAAAATGGCACATCGGTGGCATCAACAGTCACCCTATGGAAGGCATACAAAACAGTGATCCGGGCCAGGTGCAGGTGCTAATAGGAGGAATTAAAAAGGGACAACAGATCAAAGTAGAGCGTCTGGAAGCCGAGATCAGGACACTCGAGAGGGTAGCCGTGCAGGCCGTGTATGGAACAATGCCAGCAAGAGTTGATGGACTTGGCAGAAGGCAGGGCTAATGCGTTCGCAGGTCAACAACGGCTCTATGACGTGGGAGATAAGGCCAGCAAATTAATAGCCGGCTTGAAAGAAGAGAGTGGGGGAAGAACTGGGTCATGACAGCCCAAGATGCTGAGGGGCAGGAGTGCAGGACCAGTGTAGAGATTGTTGAGGCCTTTGCGGACTATTATGAGTGGCTATACGAGTACATGTTCGAATACTCCGGAAGGGAATCTGTGGAGCTCTTGGATGATTTGTCCCTGCCGACTGTCACAACTGAGGCCAGCGATGAGCTGAGGGGGAGGAGGTTGGTCAGGCCCTTCGACTTACAGTCCGTAAAGGCAGTCGGGCCCAATGGTATCCCGGTTTAACTATACAATTGTACAGTTAAAGAGGCAGCAGAATTTATGCTGCAAATGTTCAGGACAGCAAGGATAGAAGGGATCCTGCCAAGGGATCAGAAATTAGCCACAATAGTGGAAATCCCAAAGAAAGGGAAAGACCTTGAGTCTTGCGGTTTGTACAGTCCCATTTTGTTATTAAATGTAGCGTTTAAGGTCTTGGCAAAGATACTGGCCAACAGGCTGTGTAGGGTGATTAGAAAACTGATTCATCCTAATCAGGCAGGCTTTATGCCTCCGTTAGGGGACTAGGCTCAACCTCTGTCGCCTGTATCGGGTCCTGCACATGATCAATGAAGCAGACCACGAGGACGCCGTAGTGCTGCCGTTGGATGCCAGAATGGCATTTGACAATATAGAATGGCCATATCTATTTGCGGCACTGGACAGGATGGGATTCGCCCTGGTTTTGCAAATTGGTGTGGCTCCTATACCGGTCCCCCTGGCGCGGGTGCGGGTGAACGGGTCAATATATTGCCCTTTTGTGCTCAGCAGGGTGACAAGACAGGGATGTCCCTTGTCTCCTTTGATTTTCGCACTGGCGCTTGAGCCACTAGCGGCTTCGATACGGCAAGATTCTTTGGTATGTGGCATAGAAGGGAAGGAGGGATGTGAGGAGCTATTCTCTTTATATGCAGATGATATTCTGCTCTATGCAGTGAGACCAAGAGTGACGGACAGGCTGCTCCATGTATTCCAAGTATTTGGTCGTTACTCGGGATCCCAAATCAACTGGGACAAATCGTTGTCCTACCAGCTCACGGGGGTGCCCCTGGGCTACCTATGCAGTAGGTCGCCCCAGTGGCGACGGAATGGTTTTGTTACCTAGGTATTTCTGTCATGTGCTATGTGCCCATGCTCCTGGAGGAGAACCTGTTGGTGCAACCAAGGCGCCTCGAGGCGGATGTCTTGCATTGGATGTGTCTCCTGGTCTCTCTGCGGTTCTCTTTAAAATGATGGCCCTGCTGCTGCTTCTGTATTGTCTGCAAAATACTCCATGTGAGGTGCTCCCCTGAGTATTTCAGAACATTAATAGTGAATTGAGTAAACTGCTATGGCACAGGGATATCTCGCGCATCGCCCTAACAAAATTCCAGAGGGGAGGCCTGGCGATACCGGATGTACGTACGCATTACTGGGAGCACAACTGTGCACGGTCAATGACTGTGTGTTCGTGGCATTAGATGACCTAGCATTTCGGCTGGATGGAGAAGCGATAGGACCTCTGGGCTTTCATACGCTCCTGTATGGGGGCGACCATTTGGATCCTCTGCCGTTTCAAACGCAGTCAGTAGTTAAAGCCTGGAGGATGGCCCATAGATTTCTAGGATGGGAAGGGAAACTAACAGATAGAACCGAACTTTGGTCCTGCGCACTGTTGCAGGATGTGTGGAAACTCCAGGGATTTAAGGTGGGAGCTCATCGGGATAGAGTTCCTGGGTGATGTATGGAGAGGAGGAGCACTATTGACCTTTTGAGGACCTTCAACATGAATATGAGATGAGACAATGGGAACATTATAGGATACTACAACCTGGCCACGTGCTCCACAGACACATAGTAGAGGGAGAGCAGCTACCAGACTCTTCACCCCTTAAGGGTAGACAACTAACAGAACCATTGACGAGTAGGGCTATCTCACGGATATACAAGAAAATTAAGGACAATTTCCCAGACCCTCTGAGGACATTTCGGTCCGCCTGGGAAAGCAACTTAGGAACGCTTGAGGATGAGGACTGGGTGGAGGCGATGCAAACCCCCAGGGAGGTGGGCATAAAGGCCCGTTTCCATCTCATACAGTTCAGGGTTCTACACAGCACAGAACACTATTGCATAGGATGGGTCGCACTGACTACAACAGGTGTGCCAGGGGATGCGATGCAGCAGGTTCCTTCTTCCACACCCTGTGGGGATGCCCAAAGATTCTGGAATATTGGGAGAGGGTGGGTCAAATAATGTGTACGGTAACTGGACTGCACACAACCCTAGAGACAAAATGGTTGTTATTGGGCATTACTGGTGATGAGGGGTGGCCCAGATACATGAAGATTTTGCCAAAATTTTCCGGCGGAGTGGCTAAGCGACACATTGCATGGGGGTGGGGGGCGAGGTACCCTCCAAGAATCACAGACTGGGAGAGGGACTTAGACTGGTTCCAAAGAGCGACAAGTGATTTACAACAGCAGGGGATGCGAGAAGAAATACAAAATAATATTGTCAAAGTGGGAGGCATATAGAGACACAGGAAGTCGACTCTCAGGAAGTGAGGGAAGACAAGAGTGACTGGGTGTGGCTTGAGACGATTTAAGATCAATGATCGTGTATTGTATACCTTGATTGAGCTACCATGCTTATCTAATTGATATGGGTTCCATTGTATGATGAGCTTTGTTTACAATAAAAAGATTTTTTTTTAAAGAAGTTGGATTGCCACAAAGCACTACCATTGACCACCATGGGAAAAAAATGTACCGCTACTTTCCAGCCATACCCACCACCCTGTGTAAACCTTTACAGCTCGCAGTGTGCCCCTTTGGACCTTGTGCCAGTTTTCTTTCAAGTATCAGAAACAGCAGTAATTTTCTATATTGTTTTATTAATTAAACAGTGAGTTTTCTATCCAAGTTACTTACATCTACATTTATTTAACCTTTTTCCTGCTGTGTCCCCCACAACCCCCTCTGCTAACGTTTTTTGGGATAATTTGGAGTAGTTTACACTTAAGCATCCATCGCTTTTTCACCACATATGCTGTCCACAATAAATTTCTGTTGTTTTTTACAGCAACCTGTGGATTCTAAATGTGCCCAGGGTTTATGGATTACCCTGTAGGGAACTGTGGAAATAGTTAAAGTATAGCTAAGATTTAGATTTTAATTTTTTGATTGGCTTTTTGTTTTTTGTTTCGTTAATATTTTTTTATGGAGTAAAAATGTGAGAAAATGCTACTAACTCGACCCCCTACACCCCCTGCCTCCCTTCAGAAATGTCACTTGGGAATGGTTTGTTGAACTAAATTCATCTTCCACGCTTTCCAGAAACATGGCAGAGTGGAATCAAAATACTTAATTTTGTACCACAGCTTCCTGAGTTTGTGTAGGTGCCATAATTTTTTCTATCTGTTATGCTCTCAATCTACTAACGTTTGTGGCAGAAACCAGTGTGAAACACATTTGTGATCCAGAACAGCTATAGATCTATGGAAACTACACAAAATTACTAATTCAGAAAAGGTTTATTGTTTAGATCCTTCAAGGTTTTCATAACAAAAATACATTTAGAAGAAATAAATACTGAAAATGAGTAGGAAGGGGGTAGTGGGGCCTAGTTAGCCGCTGGCCAATATGGCGTATGGTCATTGATCTCTGCAACTAGCGGCGAGATCCTCCAGGTAAAATCCATACATTATTCTGTCCAAAGTACCTGGTTTGCTGGTGACCCACACATGGGGTGCCACTGAGAAGCAGTGCTGGTGGCCTGTCTCCTCCAGGAGGGATGGCGCTCCTGACAGCAGAGGAGGACAGGTGAGGCCTGGCGAGGCTGTAGCACCGAGTGTTGAGGAAAGATTGGCAGGAGGACTCTGGAGCTTGGGAGATGGTGCCCCATTCACCTCGGTGACAGAGCAAAGTGGTGGATTGTGGCTGTTGTGGCTTCACCTCTGGCTGGCTGACTCTGGGTGCAGAGGAGAAACCCACCCTACCTCCAACCACCAACACCACCATCTTCCTCAAGGTTACTGTATCAGCTCGCAGGAAGCAGCTCTCGGGAGTCAAGGCGCAGTCTGGTGCCTTCATTGGCAATGAGTGGTTTTTTGGGCACCTTAGGAGAATCAGCCGTTGAGGATGACCGTAGCTTCACCACCCACATGGTAGGCTCCATCGGCATGGACAAGATTGCGCTGTGATTGACGCGCTGACTGTAGTGGGCCCTCTGAGGGGCTGTAGGGGTGTGCCATTGCGGCCTGCAGCGGTTCATCAGACTTTGAGCATGATCGATTGCGTGAGGTAGTGACATCTCAGTAGCGGCACATGGTGGTAGTTATACCTAGTCCCCCATCTACTGTACTGATCAATGCTGTGTGGAAGAATTAGGGGTCTGGAAGTTTTGGTTAGGTGAGCCCATTTGCATCTGGTGGACACTCCAGCATGGTGAGAAACCAGGTGCAGGTCCCCACAAGGGTCAATAAAATGGACAACTGCGCGGTCAATAGGCTGCCAGTGGCTCAGGTGGAGCGGCAGGTGGTTCTGCCTGTAAAGAAAGGGTTATAACCTGCATTGGCCAAACCGTTGCTTTGGGCAATTATGGCTGCTATTCATGTCCGAAGGTGACTTTGCAACCTAAACTGGATTCCGCGATGATAGATGTGACTTTCCGACATGCAGATCTTGAAGTGGAAGACAAGGTTTTAGTCACGGAAATGGATACCATGCAATATCAATCCACGTCACAACACCTGGGGAGCCAACAGTGGTTCGTGATCATGGAGTGTTGAAAAAATGGGGGCTCAGCTGGAGGACCACGAGGGAAGGACCAGAAGAAATAACATCTGAGTAGTGGGTGTGCTGGAGCGGGCAGAGTTTGGAACACTTTTCGGACGATCGCAATATTATGAAATTATGTCCCCAAACAGTTTTCCCACTTTCTCACTATAGAAAGAGTCGCTGGATCCACAGTTATGTCAGTGCCTACCCACCTAGGCTATAACCTGCAGGCTTTTCAACTTCCATTACACGGAACACATTTTTCAAACTGCCCGAATGAAAGGTGACATTTAATATTAAAACACTGTCATCCCGCATATTTTTGTTACTTTTTAAACTGATTTCATACTTTAAGTGCAAAGACAGCGACCCCATTTTCAGGAGGTGAAAAAAAGTTCTGAGGGATGCAGGTGCCTTTATTATATGATGATGTATGCATTCCTGCTGCGGGTGATAGTAGAAGGAAAGACCTGGCACATCAACGCCCAAGCAGAAGTGTGGGAATGGTTGGAGAGGTGAGGAACAGAGGGGGATGTCAACATAAGCAAGGTGCGGATGCGAGGAGCTGGAAGGGGGGTTCAGCACAACTCCCTGAAGCGCAGGCACACAAAGACAATGGACAATCTCCAGACTGTCTTATGCTGTCCTAATACAAGCACCACAGGACGGGTGGCAGGCTGGAAATGATCTTGTGTTTTGGTCCATTGTTGTTTCTTCTTATCTCGTACTTTGGATCAATGAGCCGAACGGGGAAGTGGTGTGTACTGTTTGTGAAGCGCGGTTGTGATTGAGGACACCTGCAACAAATGTGTGTGTTATCACTATATGGATTTCAACGATTCAAAGTCTGCAATTTTGAGGGTACAGAGGTGCATGGTGGATTTCACACAAGTGATGGTTAAACAATATCACCTCACCCTTATATGTTGGCGGTGGCCAACCCAGATGATTTGAACCTACTTTTGGGTGTACCTGCACTCTGCAAGTTGGCTGGGTGGGCACATAGGAGACTATCGCCTGTTGTCAGACTATGCCTTTACTGACTAGTTGGAGGGGTGGTACGGAGGGCCCTCAGGGGAGCACAGGTTTGCAAAGGAGGACCATAGAGTACAAGGTCACTGCATTCATGGGTCCATCGCATAGCGCTACAGATTCACAATGTCTTGCGCTGTTTAAGTATTGGCATGGAATGTTAATGGCCTAGTGAACCGGAATAAGCACACCATCATCCTACAGGACATACATAGACATGCTGCGGAGGTGGATCGCTTCCAGGAGACACAGATGAGGGGGAATATATGCTGGGCACTAGACAGGTTTGTATACTACCTGGTCGCACATGCAGGAAACACCACTGACTCCAGGCCTGTGCGGATATGTTTGAAGAAATCCCTAGCATTCACTGTGACTTGGACCAGTTGTGATTCATTGCGTTGGTATGTTGGGATATCAGGGGTGTGGGAAGGACAGATCTTGAATTTGTGTTTGGTTTATGTGCCTCCAATGCTGCATACACAAACCCTGGCTGAGTTGGCACATTACTTCTGGACATGGCAAGTTGGTGATTGGGGGAGATTTGGTTAGGTTACTAGACCTGACTCTGGATAGGGATACGAGAGCAACTACACAGGGTGAAGGTGGCACCCCTGCCATACTTCTTGTATGCCATGCGTCTTGGTCGACCTATGGAGAGAACATCCCTTTGTAGTCAATACAGTATACTTATTGTTACGCAGCACATGGCAGCTACTCGCGCCTACATTACTTGCTCACCAGTCTTTTGGGGTACTACATGGATGCGCAGCACAAACCGAAAGGAATCTCTGACCACTCCCTAGTGACAGTGCAGTTGCATGACCCAATCCAGAGGTATGCACTGCCTCACAAGCTAATTACGTGTTTTTTGAAGCACAAGGAATTTTTGAGATGCCTTGAGTGAAAGGCCAGAACAATACTTCCATGAAAACAAAGGTTCAGTTAAATCGACGTGTGTGTTATGAGAAGCCTTTAAGACTTCATTGTGAGTTCATGTGCAGGATTTCATAAAGGCGGTGAGAAGGAGCAGCGGGAATGATGTGTGCCACAAGAGCGATATATATGGGCTCTACAGGCGTGCACTGCGGAGCAGGCGGCATAACCCCCTAAATTTCAACATCAAATTTGTATTAAATGTCAGTGATTGCGGGAAGTACCGGAACATCAAGCATATGCCTATGTGTTGGTGCAGAGGCACCTCTACGGTGCGGGTGACATAGGATGTCATTCCGACCCCGGCGGGCGCCGCCCGCCGGGCGGAGACCGCCAGAAGACCGCACTGTGGTCAAATGACCGCGGCGGTCATTCTGACTTTCCCGCTGGGCGGGTGGGCGACTGCCAAAAGGCCGCCCGCCCACCCAGCGGGAAAGCCCCAGCAACGATGAAGCCGGCTCCGAATGCAGCTGGCGGAGTTGCTGGTGTGCGACAGGTGCAGTGGCACCCGTCGCAATTTTCAGTGTCTGCTAGGCAGACACTGAAAATCTTAATGGGGCCCTGTTAGGGGGCCCCTGCAGTGCCCATGCCAGTGGCATGGGCACTGCAGGGGCCCCCAGGGGCCCCATGACACCCGTTCCCGCCAGCCTCTTCAACAGGCTGGCGGGAAGGGGGTTGGAATCCCCATGGCGGCGCTGCATGCAGCGCCGCCATGGAGGATTCCCTAGGGCAGGGGAAAACCGGAGGGAAACCGCTGGTTCCCCTTTTCTGACCGCAGCTTTACCGCCGCGGTCAGAATTGCCCCGGAAGCACCGCCAGCCTGTTGGCAGTGCTTCCTCTGCCTTCTGCCCTGGCGATTACAAACCGCCAGGGTCAGAATGAGGGCCATAGTTTCTAACCAATTAGCTTGCCAGGATAAGAGGGACACAGAGATCCTGGTTTACACCAATCACTGACCAGGATGGTCTTATTGAGGGATATTGACCTCTCCCAACTGTCATGAGTGTGACAGGGCGGCCCTAACTGTTGAGTTGACTGTCAATGAGATAGTGCAGGCACTGCAAAGTTTGCAGTCTTGTAAGGTGGCTGGACCCAATGTAGTGTCCTCTCAATTCTTTAAATGCACGACTGATGAACTGACGAGGCCCATGCTTGAAATTTGTATGCAGTCTCTCAATAGGGGGACCTTGCTATTAGATCAAAGAACAGCGACCATGATGGTGCTACATAAAAATGGAAAAACCCCTTAGGAGTGCGGATTCTAAAGACCCATCTTTTTGCCAAATACAGAGATCAAGGTACTTGCCAAGGCCTGGGTTGTCAGATTGAGTAACATAATAGGCAAGATAATACATACGGATCAATCCTGATTTATGCCATAGAAGAGTTCAAGCCTCCATTTGAAGCGTCTTTATGAAAATCTATATCTGACTAACACGTGTACAGCGGAATTGACGGGTTCTCTTTTTGTTAGACGCCAAAATTCCCTTTGATAGTATTGAATGGCCCTACATAATGACACTGCTCGAGGCGCTGCGATCCGGCCCTTGCTTTTGGAGCTTGATCCACCACCTATACAGGGAACAAATGCCTAGGGTTTGGTTTAATGCAACCCTCTTACGACTTTTCTAATGCACATGTCCACGCATCATGGGTGTCCGTTCTCCCCTACGATCTTTGCTTTTGCACTTGAGCAACTGGTAGCCTGGTTTTCAACAGTATTCCCTGATGTGGGGCATCAGGGCCTACGTGGCCTGGGATGAGGGAATCTTGCTATACGCACATGATGTATTGCTCTGTTACTAATCCACGTTGTGCTGTGGATAGGAATATGCAAGTCTTCAATATTTCGCAGAACATTCTTGCTACCTTATTAACTGGGATGAGTTCCTTGTATTTCCACTGTCTGGGGACAAGCTGGAATTGCCTCCATTATGCCTGGCACCCGTATTTCAAGATGGATTAATGTACTTGGTTATATACATTGCTGGTGAGCCATCAGGGTGCTATGAGTCCACTCTCCTCACCCAGCTAAGTAGGTTGCAGTGAGATATGCGCCTTTTGCAGGCCCTGCCCTTGCCTCTCATCAGGAGGACCTCACTATACAAATTGATATCACTCTAGCGATTATTGTATGTCTTGAGACATGAATGTCTCAAGCTAGGTGAACCGAAAGATAAAACAGTAGCTTGTACTGCTGCTGTGGAATGAGGGAGGCTCGCTCACAGCTTTCATTACATAGCAGCTCAGAGCATATGAGGGTTGACTTGTTGCTATGGATCTTAACAGATATTATTGGATAACATAATTAGTGCTGGTCAGTGCGTGGGTGTTTGCGTGTCCAGCAGGACACAGCACTCTGGGCATACAGGGATGCCTTTGGGTGCGTGGGATACGAGAGGGCACTCTATTAACATTCTTTAGATAGTGGCTGGCCAGCAAAAACCAACACTGTACAACAGATGTGAAAGGGTGCATCCTACTATGTGGAACAGGAAGACACCATCTTGGACATGACACCCCTGTGCATAGTGAATTGGGATGTTTGAAAGTTTTTCAAAAGTGGGAACTGCTTGGTAGTGAACTTGCGGTTGGTGTCTAGAGGAAACAGTCATATATTTCACTTGAGCATAGGTTAGAAAACAGTGTGTTTGGATTGGAGGGCTATCGTCAGCTCCCGCTGGGGAATACCCTGCGCTTTCACATCCGGGGGCTGAACAGCTGCCTGAGGCAACCATATTAGAAGATAACGTCCTCACAGAGCTATTTGAAAATAAAACAACCTCTTTAATTGATATGAATCTGATGAATAATTGCGCTGGCCCATTGATTTTCTTGTTTGAGGCTTGGGAAGGGGATGTGGGAGGATTGGAGGACGATGATTGGGCATTTGTGCTCCAGATCTCCAAGGGAGTTACCGATTCATGCCCTTTTGAGACTGGTACTGCTGAGAATTCTTCAAGCGCCCACTACTGTACAACATTATTGCACAGGATTGACTGTGGGCATTACTAATTTTTAAGTAATGTGAACAGAAGGTGACCTTTTACCACATCCTTTGGTAAAATCCTAGTGATACTGGGAGGGTGTGAAGGGCGTTAGGACCTGGGTGACTGGGGGTAAAGTTCCATTGTACCAGAAATTACTATTTTTGAATATCCGCAGCGAAGACAACTGGCCAAAATACAAAAGTAGGTGGCTGTCTCTTGCGGCCATGGTAGCTAATTGAAATATAGAGAGGGCCTGTGGGGTGTGGCAGCCCCCAAGCGTTGGGGCTTGGAAGGATGACCTGGACTGTTTTCAGGGAGGCTGAAAGGGTGGTCTATCTGAGTACAGGGTGACATAAAAAATGGGACAAGATATGGGGTAGCAGGAAGAATGTGGGAATGGCTGAGGAGACAGCAGTATGCATATTGCATGTGATAGTGATGGCCACGGCCTCTATTTGCCATCGTATTATAGTTCAAAATGTGGGTTTCGATTTAACGTATGGAATAGCATCCTCGAATGAAAACCAAGAGTTTCTATCCAAATTGTGGCGAGCAGTCAACAATATGCAACAAGTGTTTCAGGTTCTTCATAAAATCAATTATTTGAAAACACAATTGTATGACTACACGGTAATTTATGACAACATGCACAACTATAATTTTTTGTCACAATGATTGATTGGAAATAGCAAAACACTGACAGTTTTGTCAGAGCCTTCTAGTTAGGGGATGTATAGGGTCTGTAAGTTTGCCAATAGCCCAAGGTACCCAGATTCTGAAACTGAGCTAAAACACACATTTTATTTCATTTGGTCTTGAGTTTACAACAATTATTAAAGCAAAACAAGCAGAATGAAAAATATTTATTAAGGAAGCATATGTATTTCTGGAATTAGCATAAGATACAGAGTTTATGAACAGTGGTTATTCTTACATCACAAAATTGGAGCATACTTCCACTAGCATATGATTTGTATGGTATTATTCAAACTGCCAGCATCCCATAGCACAAGCTAACATCCAAAATGCATGTACATGAAATTGTTAATAGCAATTGTTCTTGCATTCTATGCTCCAATAATTTTATTAATTAAAAAATGGTACGTCACTTGTGTGGGTAGACATGCTGCCTGCAACAGTAAACAACCCAAAACGTAACATTGACTCATGCATATTTTCCCCACAAAATTTACCCTCTTTTTCTATTGTGGGTGTCCTTGCATTTTGTACAGTAGCCCATCCAGCACCTACAGAAAGCTAGCCAACTGGAAAAGTTTTAAAAAATAGTTACCAAGATCTATCTGTGGTGTGCTTACTTACCTCCCTCTCAATATTTTTGATCCATAATCCAATACACCTCATAGGTGTATTTTAAAAAGCAAAAAAAACAATCATCACATTTATGGAGCATGCTGGAAACTTCGGGAAGCCACACACTTCCGTGCACCAAGAATTTCCGCCATGTCTCACACCAAAAGTGTTTCTTGGTGTGGGTAGACCTAGTGGCTCGGACAGACAACGTCACAAAATGCAACTTTTACGCAGGACATTTTTCAAGTGAAAACTCATCAAAATGTATAGTGTGTGTACCTCCTACATTTTGCAACCATAGATCAACCAGTACCCAGAGAAACTAGCCAAATTGTACCTTTTTTTAAATTATTTTTTATAAAACTAATCACATAGTTAAAAGTGAAGGATGGCATTACTTGCATGAATAACATTATGTTTGTTTTTTGCTAGAATGCTCCAATAAAACGCAAATTCGTAATGAAATCACATATTTTTCTCAAGTTTCTATTACTGAACCTTCTGGAACGTGTCAGGAGCTACTACCGCCCTGCATTCACCCACCGGAATCAAAAAAGAACATCACCACTTGTGTGTCTGGGCCTACAGCAGCAACAGGAACGGTTCCAACCAAGGACTTAACAGTAACAGTATCTTAATAGTTAATGTTAATTATAGCGGTCACCATTGGTGATTGTGTGGCCAGTCCGTAAACCTATAAAGCCAGTAGCTGAGATTCTGTTGTCCAGTCAAAGTCCAGGGAGCGAGCATCCAAAACCAGAATTTACAGAGAGTTTTAAAAAGGACAGTTTATTTTGCATTAAAGCAATAGGTATTCCTGCTACATGCTGTGGTGTCACACTCGCATTTTAGTTCATTTTTGTTGAGAACTCAAGTTCTGGATCTTTCAGTCAAATCTGATCAATCTTAAAAACGTTGGTCCGTCAATATTGTTTTTTTGGGCTACAACATCATTTGATCAACTTTTCAAGCCAGGAGTGGTCACTTGTTTTCTGGTTTCAAATTTTGAAATTAACGCACTATATTGTTGCTATTTTGCTAATTTCTCTCTGCAAGGTTTTATGCTTCAGGAGGCCACATATGTGGACCTAGTGGAAGCTCAGGAGCCAAGCCTCATTAGACCGTGTTGCCACTGTGCAAAGGCATATATCCCATTCACCCTCCATTTGCACAGTGGGTTGTAAGAAATCAAAAATCAATTTTTTTCTTTTTGTTTGTATCTCGATCCATCAGCAAATTCACTTAAAACTTTATTCATTTGTCCAACTTCCCCTTCTTTAACTGCTATATTTGTTTCCAATTACAGGTGTGCAATCCAACAAATTTTACATTTCAAAATTTTCAAACATAAAACATGTTTTGTTTTTTTCCCCTCTCAGCGCACCACTTGACAATTTTGATGTATTATCTGTTTATTCTAATTTAGGGAGATTTTTTTACATTTCTAAAAAGTGCCATGCTCATTAAGATACTTTATTTGCCTAGAATCACACCCTCTTTTTTAGGCGACGAAGAAAATATCGGTCCCTGGTTTCTCGTTAACATTGTGCAATTCATCCATTTGATCGCTACTACTTTGTTCTCCGTATAGTACCCAAGCTTTTAAGATTCTTTTAAATAACTCATTATTGGCACGTGAAGTGAGAGTGAAAGCAATGCTGAATCTACAATAAAATTTACTTTTTTTCATTTCAAGGCTCAAAACGAGCAGGAGGTGAGTTGCAGCAAAGCCCCTTTTGCGACACATGAGTAGCTTTATCACCTCTGTCAAACTCAAGTTATAGTACTTTTTAGTTTCTTGTGTGTTTTTTTTCCCCTAACCTTCAAATACTAGCTACGTTTGGGCTCCATAAGAACAAATTGATTTACATTCTATCTCTTTAATGAGCTCCTTCAACTTGCCACAAAGAATGCTAAGCAGGGACTGTTCCACCTTCAGAACTGGATTTCCTGTTTTTTCCCAATGACCAGTGGTGAGTATACATTTTACATCTCTTCAAATCTGTTGTAAGTATAACTACTATCCTGTAGTCAATATAAACTCTTGTCATTCATAACAGTCCACCATGAGTAAACCATTATTCTTCTATTACTTTATGAAAGTGAAGGTGTATGCGTTTGAACCTTCCTTTTCATTAAAAAAAAAACATTTTTTGATTGCTCAATCAATGCTCCAACGTATCGTTTTGGATTTTTAGATGTGGAGCTTCCATTTAAACTATTATAGACGCTCTTTGATTGAGCTCCTGCAACAAGAGACAACTCCACTAATTTGCACGAACAAGAGGCGCACGTGTCCTACCACCAACCAATGGGAAAACACCTGTGGAACAACCAACTAACGACAATGGTGTATAATGATGTGTTATCCTTCACCCTACCAACCGAACGAGTGATGTCCATTGAAATACTTGTTTTTTAATCAAACATGGTATTTATCATCACACACAAGATAGAACATAGTGCGTGCAAAATAATAATAATAGTCTTTCTCAGAACTGTAGTCTACAACTGTTTGTGTTGGCTCCCTTTGTTTCTTAACCACTATTAGACCCAGGTTATTCATCAGTCTAGTGTGGTGACATACAGCCTGCTAGTCAATATGAGTCTTTAAAGTCACAACATAACCTGACTTAGGTCTATGTGTTTTTGTGCCCTCTGTTATAAAGTTTCAGTTTTAGACACCCACAGGCTCTGCACCAGAAAATTCAAGCTTGTACACACCATGGAAGATCTACAGGCAGCTATCAAAATGTTCTGCGCTTGTGTGACGAACTCCGCTACGTTTGGTGCTGGCAAGGAAGAGCAGGCTATTTGGGATAGGCTCTGGATGTGGACCTTCGCACTGCTTCACAGACTTGACGGTAAAGTGCCTTTGGCTTGGTATTTTTTTTAATTTTTATATATATATATATATATATTTTATTTTGGATATTTTTGTTGATACACTTAAAACCCTCCTTAAACAAGATGCTGGTGGGGTGATATAGGTCAAGCTTTGGTACATACATATGGACAATAACAAACCCCTCAATCCCCCAACCTCACCCCACCTAAAACCCCCCCAAACCTCAACACTCACTCCCTACATCACACTTCTCCCACTCATGGTACACAAACTTTATAGATGTACAATCTGCATGGGGTGTTAGAGGGAGGTAGTACCTCTCTTGGGGGAACATGTTATGCGCTTCAAAGTAGTACATCCACCTTGGTCCTCACCTGAAACTCTTCTCTCACCTGTTGCTCCTTGTAGCAGTTTGCATTCAACAGTGGACACACCCCGTGCAACGACTTCAACTGGCTTGCAAACCGATGGGGGAAGGTAGCATAACGTGCTGAAACTCTTCTAGGTTAGGGCTTCGAAGACTGGATCCAGCAGACTGCATAGGGATCATAAAACGATTTGGTAAATAGGCAGGAAGGCGGACTCAGCAAACTGTTGTGGAGCGCAAATAGGGAACAGTTGGACACATTCGTACAATGCAGGACATCCACTGCATCCCTACCTATCTCCAGTCGTCTCGACTATGTTGTGGCACTGGATCAAGATAGGCGGGTGCAAGAGAGTGAGGCTGACGACCCACACAACTCTCCCTCACTGTAATCCAGTTCACGCTCATCCTCCCTCTCCCATCCATCAAGTCCTGTGTCGGTGGGCGAATGACAAACCAGCAGGTGCGGACACACCGGAAGCTGTAGACACAACACTGCACACAGGTGACCAAGGGTAATGGGTCGCTTTATACTGTACCGCAGCAGCAGTGTAGTTCGGCAGCACCCTGGGTGTCTGAGTAGCCCTATTTATGATTGGTCTGCTCACCTCCATGGTCTGAGGAAGGCGCTAGAAAAAGGTCCCCTAAACATGGCCTGCTGGCCACGGCATGCGGGGATCCCAAAAATGTGGTAGCATCACTAAGAAGAAAATAGCAGTGGCTACGCTCAGCATTCGCACATTGAATGTTCGCACACTTATGGATACCTCTAAAACAGACAGACCTGGGAGACTGACAGCAGTTGTCACAAAATAATTCAGCAGGTACAACAGCCAGATCGCACCCCTAAGCGAGAACAGCGTCCCATCCGAAGGCCAGCTGACAGATTTCAAAGCCATAAAAACCCATAAAAAGTGGGTTGCAGTCACATCAAATCTGATCAGCAAATTAGCCAACCACACAAAAGTATTTGTCAATCGACTCGTCTCTGCGGCTCCCCTTGAAGGAAAGCACTGCGCCAACTTTATCAATGCAATATGATCCCACCATGGGGGCAGAGGAGATCGAAGACATGTTTAAGGAAGACTTTTACTCCCTCACAGCATCGGTGCCCAAGGAAGACGAGCTTGTTATGTTATGCGACTTCAGTGCCAAGGTTTGTGCTGACTAACAGACATGGGAGGGAGACATTGGGAGGAATGGAGTTGGCAAAAGCAACAGCAGTGGTCATCTACGTTTGAGACCCTACGCAGCTCATGACCTGTTGATCACAAACAGCTTTCCGCCTACACAACCGTAACAAGACTTCCTGGATGCACCCATGCAGCAAGCACTGGCATCTCATTGATTACATTATAGTAAGGGGAAGGGACAGGCAGGATGTCAGTGACTAAGGTCATGTATGGCAAAGACTGCTGGACAGACCACAGACTCATTCTCTCAAAACTCAACAGGCACATGCAGCCCATGCGGCGCCCGCAAGGCCAAAGGCACAATAAGCAAGTGAATGTCAGCAAGTTATAACACCACTTTGTGCACCAGAAGCTCAGGATGGAGCTCAACTGTAAGCTTGAACAATTCACCTTTGGCACAAACGGTGCAGAATTTGGACTAGGCAGCTTTTATAGAAGTAGTCTACAACACCGCTATTGCTCACTTTGACCAGAAAACAAAAAAACACAGAAGGGTTCAATGGCAATGATAAAGAAATTCAGAAGCTGCTGGATGAGAAGCCTGAAGACCTCAGATCCCTCCAGCAACACATTATAACTGCCTTCAAGAAGGCAGACTACAGCTCCATCAAAAGCAAGGTACAAGCAAAGTTCAGAGAGATGCAGGAAACCTGGCTCAAAAGAGAGGCAGATGAGATCCAGGGGTACGCTGACAGCTAGAAATCCAATAGTTTCTACGACCCTCTGAGGAGCATCTACGGGCCACAGACCTTTGGATCAACATCACTGTTTAGTGCCGACTGGTCCACCATGCTCACTGACCGGAATTACATGTTGACAACAAGGGCTGAACACTTCAACACTATCCTGGACGGGTCTTTCTCTATCAATGCTGAAGCTTTTCACTACACGCCACAAGTCGCCATCAACACCTCCCTGGCAGAACCTCCAAAGGAATCAGAGTATAAGGAAGCAATTAAGCTTCTCTCTAATGATTAAGCACATGGCTCTGACGACAGAGAAAGGTAAACAGCTAATCTTGTGACAAGGGTAAAGAAATCTTTCTCCTGGTCATTGGCGGTAAAATCCTTGTGACTATCCTTCTCAAACGCCACCGTCAATACTTTGGAGTGGGACACCTGACAGAGAGTTAGTGCGGCTTCAGAGACTGACAGTGGGCATGATACTTGCTGCACTTCAACTACAGGAACTGTTCAAGAAAGAAGACGGTGACATTTACACAAAGTTTGTGGACCTGACCAAAGCCTTTGACAGTGTCAATCATAAGGGGCTATGGCGGGTCATGTAAAATTTTGGATGCCAAGGACAATTCATCAGTATGTTGTGCAACTTCCACAACGTCTTGCTTGCTCAAGTAGTGGACGATGGAGACTCCTACGCTGCCTTCCTAGTCAACAATGGAGTCAACCAAGGCTGTGTACGGACACCCACGCTGTTGAATCGGCATGAAGTGTAGACAGTCCTTCTCTTTAAGTGTGTAGGTTCTTTTTAATTGGTCAAAGAAAATAGGCCCATCTCTGTTAAAGATGTTAGCAATAGGGTGGCATCCCACCTATTGCCAGTAGCGGAACGCTACTTGGTCCAGGCCTAGGTTAACCACTTCGCTGCCAGGCCTTTTCCCCTCCTGTGCCGAACCTTTTCTTGGCTGTTTGGCGCAGTTCGCGCTTAGGCCCTCATAACTTTTTGTTCACATCAATTTGCGTCCTTTTTTTTCCAACATCCTAGGGATTCTAGAGGTACCCGGACTTTGTGCTCTTCCCTGAAGGAGACCAAAAAATTAGCCAAGATACAGTGAAAATTATGTTTTTTTTAAAAAAATGGGAAAAAAGGGCTGCAGAAGGCGGCTCGTGTTTTTTTCTCCTGAAAATGGCATCAACAAAGGGTTTGCGGTGGCAAGATCACCATCTTCCCAGCTTTCAGGAACAGGCAGACTTGAATTGGAAAACCCAATTTTTCAATACAAGTTTGACATTGTACTGGGACATACCCCATTTTTAAAAAAAATTGTGCTTTCAGCCTCCTTCCAGATAGTGACCAAACTGGGTGAGAAACCAATGCTGGATCCCAGAAAGCTAAACATTTCTGAAAAGTAGACAAAATTCTGAATTCAGCAAGGGGTCATTTGTGTAGATCCTACAAGTGTTTCCTACAGAAAATAACAGCTGAAAAAAAAATATATTGAAATTGAGGTAAAAAAACAGCAATTTTTCTCCACGTTTTACTCTGTAACTTTTTCCTGCAATGTGAGATTTTTAAAAACAATATACCGTTACGTCAGTTGGACTCTTCTGGTTGTGGGGATATATAGGGCTGGTAGGTTCATCAAGAACCCTAGGTACCCAGAGCCAATAAATGATCTGCACCTTGCAATGGGTTTTTATTCTATACCAGGTATACAGCAATTCATTTGCTGAAATATAAAAAGTGAAAATAGGTATCAAGAAAACCTTTGTTTTTCCAAAATGGCCACCCGATAAAGTGTTGAGAAGCAGTGGTTATTTGCACATCTCTGAATTCTGGGGTGCCCATACTAGCACGTGAATTACAGGGCATTTCTCAAATAGATGTCTTTTTTACACACTGCCTTACATTTGGAAGGAAAAAATGTAGAGAAAGACAAGGGGCAATAACACTTGTTTTGCTATTCTGTGTTCTCCCACGTCTCCCGATAAAAACGGTACCTCACTTGCGTGGGTAGGCCTAGTGCCCACGAAATGAAATGGCCCAAAACACAACGTGGACACATCACATTTTTTCACAGAAAACAGAGGTGTTTTTTCCAGAGTGTCTACCTGTGGATTGTGGTCTCTAGCTCAGCCGGCACCTGGGGAAACCTAGCAAACCAGCACATTTTTGAAAACTAGACACATAGGGGAATCCAAGATGGGGTGACTTGTGGGGCTCTGACCAGGTTCTGTTACCCAGAATCCTTTGCAAACCTAAATATTTGGCCAAAAAAACACTTTTTCCTCTCATTTCGGTGACAGAAAGTTCTGGAATCAGAGAGGAGCCACAAATTTTCTTCTACACAACGTTCCCACAAGTCTCCTGATAAAAATGGTACCTCACTTTTGTGGGTGGGCCTAATGCCCGCGAAAGGAAATGCCCCAAAACATTATCTGGACACATCAAAATGATCAAATACAAAACTACCAGTTTTTGCGGGGGCATCTGCGTTTTTGGTCCTGGGCTCAGCAGCCTTCTAGGGAAACCTACCAAACCCAGACATTTCTGAAAACTAGACACCCGAGGGAGTCCAGTGAGGTGTGACTTGCGTGGATCCCCCAATGTTTTCCTACCCAGAATCGTCAGCAAACCTCAAATTTAGTTAAAAAATCACATTTTCTCACATTTCTGTGTGGGATCACCGCACTGGAACACATTTCATACAACCCAATGCTCCCCTCAGTCGCCCGGTAAAAATGATACCTCATTTGTGTAGGTGGGCCAAGTGCTTGTGAAAGGGAAGAGCCAAAAACATGTTGATATTGAGGGGGAACCAAAGGGGGTCCAAAAGGGCAGTTTGCAAAAAAACATTTTTAGGCTGACAAGTGCAGCAGACTTTCTATCGGTATAGTTGAGACAATGCTGGGTGGTAGGAATTTTGTGGATTCCTGCAGATTCCGGAAGGTTCCATCACAAAAACGTGGGAAAAATGTGTGATTTCCAGCAAATTTGGAGGTTTGCAGGGGATTGTGGGTACAAAAATGGTGCGGGTGCATGTGAAACACACCACCATGGAATCACCCAGATGTTTACTTTTCAGATGTGTCTAGGTCGTGTGTATTTTTCTACATGACAGTGCTAACGCGTCCGTCTATGTCAATTTATACACATCAGGACTCGTTTTAGGTCGATGAACCTTTGGACCCTGTGGTGAGTCTCCGTAAGATGAGATTACCAAGCATCAAAATATGTTTCACAATGACCATTAATGAACCTTCGGCGCATTCATTAGTTCTCAGACTCAAATAACCACACCTTGAAGGAAGATGTTGTGAATTTATTCCCTATTGATTACAATCTAATAATAAACGTATTAGTCTCAAAACCAAGAAGCATAAGAGCATAATCACAAAGTGGCAACTACGATAAGCTTTCAACAATGCGATGATCAGAATCATAGGATAGATACGTTAGCAAAGAATAGATCATAGTGCATAGTAAACCATAGAATATCAGTTCAGCATGGCTACATGTCAGTCACGTCAGTTCCGTCAGTCAAATGAGCACCTTATCTAACCTCAAATTAGCATTAGCATGTTGGGCTTCATGCAAAACAATTTAGAATATCAATTTTGAAAAACATCTAATTAAGATACCTAATTGAACATACAGCAGTTGGTACCTAGAAAGAAAGGCATATAGATTCCGTTAGCAATATAATTACCCTCCTCGAGATAGGTCAGCATACAGGATCAGTCTTCGTCTTCAGGACATCAGTTAGTTCACCGTCAATCTATCTAAATTAGAGGCAAGGGACACTCTCCTCATAAGGAGGAAAGTGTAATAGGGCAGTCTATGGGCTAGGATGATTTTGTCTAAGTCTCAAGTCACCAAATAGAGTGACAGAGTTTCTGGATGCAATCGATATCATTCCCTACCTAATGTGTCTCGTCTCTCGTGTCATGAGTTTTTATCCCCTCTTCGTAATACATTCCCCCAAAATTCTATTGGTTAATAACTACACCCCACTATTGGTAACCAATCAAATTATACATTAAGTAATGCATTTGTTATTTCTTGATATTAGCTCGTCTTCTAATTGGTCTTCATAATCGACATTTCGTAGGTGGCATGTCCGGGGTTACTTCACCATCTTGGCACACGTCTCAGGTCAAAAGTTCTCTTCTCCTCGCTTTAATGTCCTTGGAAGTGTCCATGTTTGTTTCAAATCACACAGTTTTAGACTAGAAGCTACTAACATGCGGATGAGAAAATTCCACGATGTTTCCAACAGATGCAGAAAAGAACAATAGCTGGGTCATGGTCGTTTGCAAGTCCGCACACAGTTGTAGCAGAAAAATACGCTTTTAAATGAGAGTTACACAGCCAGTTCGCGACTCATGCTAACTTAAGATATACGAGTTCTAATGAATACAGTTTCGTTCGTAACAATACATATATTTGAAAGATTATTATTATTACAGCATTAGTGTTCATAAATGAGTAAATCTTCACGTTTATTAATACATTTCAATTATTAATTATTAATATTGCATTGTTAAATGTAAACATTTCACGTCTATAATATGATATTTAAACTACGCTCTCTCAGTCCCTCCTCTGATGACGCTCGTCATCACACAATTTCAATTTTTCACCTTGCGCATAATACGCATTTCAACATCTTGCCCTTTATGTGAACTTTCCCATATCTCATTGAACATTTTCTCTCTTTCACTTTCTTCATTCAGTCTGGCTCTTTTTGACAGGTTTCTTTTAATTTTGTCATTAATTTTGCATGCTCCCCATAATCCTAAAAGACAAATCAAAACAATTAGTAGACCTAGCATAATTTTTGCAAGAACTCCATTCCAAATGTTGGTGAACCAGCTTCCTACTCGGGCAATTCCTTTCCCAAAATTTTCCCAAACTCCAGGTTCTTTTAGATCCTTCAAATCTGTACTATCTTTAGTAAGGTTAGTAAGAATACTTCTAATTTTCTTACTATTATCAGGTATAAATGAACAGCAGTGACGTTCATTAAGCATTTTGCACACACCTCCATTCTTTGCTAAAAGAATGTCTAAAGCAAGCCGATTTTGAAGAGTCAAGGCTCTTTCTGCAGCAAGTTCAGTATCCATCAATAATATTGCTCCTGTAAAATTTGTCAGCATGTTATCCACAATAGTAGACAACTTTTGGATTTTCATAGAATTTAAGATAACCCCAACTGATGGGATTATTGCCCCAAATATGTCACCAATGACAGCAGCCACTGATTCTCGTTTCTGTCTAGAATGTTGTATTTCAGAAGATTTAGGTATTTGTTTTAAGTCATCAATCTGGTATATCTTTGGGAAAACTATTCCCAAGTAACATGTCCCATACCATCCCTTTGGAAGACGGTAATATGCATTTAACCCACAGATGTAATAGATTCCAGGAATCGCTGGGTCTTGTCCATTTAACATAAAGGTCCATTTACTCTGAAACAAAAACACATGTCTACATTCACTCGTACCCACAAACAAATTGTCTTGATCAGACTTTGGTCTATATATACATAGCCTACCTACGTGTAATGCATCTATAGCTAATTTGCCTTGGGTTTTAATTGCTGTGTAAGCATAATCATTTGCATAAGTACGTTTTTCTAAGCCTTTCTCTAACTTCTCCTTTAATGCTTTGCGTCTATCATCTGTGTGATCTAAAAAGCTTTACTCTACTGAAGACAATAAGCAAGTCAGGTTATTGCGATGTGCGTAAGCAGTTCCAAATGTAAGTGTTGGCTCAAAAAATCCTCTAACTAGTTTAATATCATGTTCTTTAGCTAGCTTATTCAAAAATTCAATTACAGGCACAAAAGAAAACACAACATCCAGATTTGAATAAAAGTATTGTACATGCTCTTGATTATAGAATCTTGTTAGTATCAAGCTGCAGCTAATCCCATAAGTAAGAGGGAGGCTATGATAAGTAACTCCCTCCTGCACAGATGAAGGAATTTTAGTACACACATGACAATCTTTCGTATCCATAGTTTCCACATACTCATTTAATAAGCGATAGAAGACATTAGTAGAAAGTTCCCCTCCTGTATTAGTTCCCTCATGCAGATGTTTAGTATCTTGTTCAAATTTCTCCCACGGTGATATTTTATTAGTAATAGTAGTAGTCTCTGGTTTTGAAGTTGTGTTAATAGCTTATTTCTCTCTCCATGGCATTCCTACAATCACTCCTACAATCATTATTGCACATACAACACCTACCATGAATCCTAACCACCCACACACCTTACTTCCTTTGTTACTATAAGCCATGTCTGTATAGAATCAGAATAGCAGATCGACAATCCACTTAAGATGGCAAACTCTTTCTGCGTATTTACAGCGTCTTCTCTCACTCCAGGACCCTTTTCGTAAGTTCAGGTTAGCAGCTTGTCGTAATTTGGTTTCTTGATGTCAAATCCAGGTTTAATTGTCTCTTTCCGGTAAGTTTATAGAGTTTTTTCGTTTTAGTTTTCGCGATTGTTCAAAATGTTCTCCTGTAGTTTATCCTCAGG
Source organism: Pleurodeles waltl (assembly GCF_031143425.1). NCBI lineage: Eukaryota > Metazoa > Chordata > Amphibia > Caudata > Salamandridae > Pleurodeles > Pleurodeles waltl. The sequence continues at coordinate 1,167,038,430 of NC_090439.1, read as the reverse complement.
TACCGTAGTATTGGCCTGGCACTTCTCGATCAAAACAAAATGCTAAGAATTCTTGTTGCCATTCAGAAGTTGTAGCATATGCCCATTCAGGACCTGTGTACCTTCGGTTTGCTATTCTCTTTCTTTTTAATCTTCTTTCACCTTGTTGTTCCCCTTCACTCAGATCATCTGCCTGTGAGGCATCGCTTTCTTCTATTATTGTCTCGTTTGTTAATTCTCTTATCCTAAAAGGTGACTTTTCTGGCCATTTATCACCTCTATGTGTCTTGTTTCGATGTTTTCCTTCAGGACGCTGGACAGCACCCTCCTCTTGTGATATGGTGTTTTCTCCTGATAAGCTTGGAACTTGTTCAGAAGATTCTGATTCGTTCTGATTTAAATCTACCACTTCTCCGTCTCTCTCTCCTTCCTGTTCGATACTGTATTCAGGCTCTGAATTGTATTCGTCTGCTTCTGGGAGAACCTCTCTTTGCCTTTGTTCTCCTGCTGCCTCCACTGAGATTGGCACTCCGTCACTTCTCTCGAACTCACTGATAGTTTGAGGGACACAGCTGTTCTCAGCGGGCTCTCCTGTAGTCTCAGATCTTTCTTGACTGATCTCTGACTCTGAGACTTCTCCTCTTGAAGTTGCTGTACCGGAATTTTCAAATTCCTCTTCAACAGGACACGTTACCTTTTTTGTATGGCTGGCATGTGTCCAGTTGGGAACCCCGGCACACTTCACAGCAGTAGTGGTCGTCAATATCACTTGATATGGCCCTTTCCAACGCGGCTCAAGACACGATTTTCTTACGTGCTTTTTGACTACCACCCAATCTCCAGCTTGCAGAGAGTGTCCTGGTTCGCGATTGGTGGTAACGTGTTAGCTTCCACCTGGGGAGAGAAAGAGCGAATCACGTCAGCCAAATTTTTGCAGTAATCCAACACCATATCATCTGTAATATTCACTAGGGCATTTGCAAGTACCGCTGGAAATCTCATTGCTCTACCCAAGAGGATTTCATGGGAGGACAGTCCTGTTTTCTTATCTGGTGTGTTTCTCATGGACATCAGTACCAGCGGTAATGCATCTGGCCACTTCATGTTTGTTGCTGCACACATTTTCGCTATTCTTGATTTTAAGGTACCATTCATCTGTTCAACTAGTCCTGATGCTTCAGGGCGATAACTACAGTGCAACTTCTGCTCAATGTTGAGTGCTGCACACAGAAGCTTGATCACCTCATTGTCGAAGTGTCTTCCCCTATCTGATTCTATAGAGACCGGGAACCCGAATCGTGGTATTAATTCCCTGAGTAATAGTCTTGCAACTGTGAGACTGCCATTTCTACGTGTAGGGTATGCCTCAATCTAATGACTGAAAACACATACAATTACTAACACGTACTTCAATCCTCCACAAATAGGCATTTCAATGAAATCCATTTGTATTCTATTAAATGGACCTCCAGCTCTTCCAATGTGGCTCAAATTTACCACTGTTCCTTTTCCAGCATTCATCTGTTGACAGATGATGCACCTGTGACAAGTAATTTCTGCGGCATGTCTGAATTTTGGATTAAACCAATCAACTTTAAAAGATCTGATCATGGCATCTCTCCCTAAATGTGCTTGCCCATGATATATTCGGGCAAATTGTGACAGAAGACTATTAGGTAAAACCAACTTTCCATCATCTGAGACCCATATATCATCTGCTCTTTGTACACATTGCATTTTCTGCCAGGAACGTTTTTCTTCTTTGTTAACACGATTTTGTAGTGTTTTTAATTCATCTAAAGTATCAACCACTTGTAATGCTAGATTCAAAGTTGTGTCGTTTTCAGGCTGAGGTAGCAATTCCCACTGCTCTTTGAATGATATACAATTCAATGCACAAAATCTTGCAACCTGATCTGCATAACCATTCCCCATTGACACAAAGTCTTGTGATCTGGTGTGAGCACTGCACTTTACCACGGCAATTTCAAGAGGTAACTGAATTGCATGTAACAAATCTCTTATTTGTTCACCATTTTTCACTGGTGATCCGGAGGAAGTCATAAAACCCCTTTGTGACCAGATCTGACCAAAATCATGTACAATTCCAAATCCGTACCTGCTGTCAGTATAGATTGTAACTTTCAGATTCACAGCAGCATGGCAGGCTTTTGTAAGAGCTATTAATTCTTCCACTTGTGCAGAGAATACCTTTTCAAGCCAAGAGGCCTCAACTATGCCAGATATTGTACATACTGCATAGCCGGTCCTCAATGTCCCTGTTGAATCTCTTAAACAGGACCCATCCACGAACATAATGCAATCGTTTTCTTTTAATTGGGTGTCCTGTATGTCTGGGCGAGGTTTGGTACAGAGGTCAGTCACCTCAAGACAATCATGCTCAAATTCTTCCCCCTCTTTGATTTCTGTATTCTCATTGGGAAGTAGAGTTGCCGGGTTCAGTACTGTGCACCTTTTCAGTGTAACATTTGGTGATCCCAAAATTATCGTCTCATATTTGGTAAGTCGTGCATTTGTCATGTGTTGTGTTTTCGTTCTTGTCAACAAGATTTCAACAGAATGTGGGACTAATACTGTCAGAGGGTATCCCATGACTATGCCTTCACATTGAGAAAGGCTTTGACCAACTGCTGCAACTGCTCGCAAACAACCCGGTAGGGCTGCTGCGACAGGGTCCAAAGTAGCTGAAAAATATGCTACAGGGCGATTTGCATCTCCGTGGACCTGTGCTAAACAGACAAAGAACACGCATCACGTTCATGACAAAACAACAGAAAAGGTTTCTCATAATCAGGCATTCCTAATGCTGGTGCCCTGCACATGCATTCCTTCAGCTCTAAGAATGACTCAAGTTCTTCTTTTGTCAAAGTGATCGTATGTGGTTCATCTTTGACATCTTTCCCTGTCAATTTTATTAGGGGCTTTGCGATGATTGAGAAGTTAAGTATCCATTGACGGCAATAACCCACCATTCCCAAAAACATCCTGACATCTCTTTTTGTTGTTGGGGGATTCATCTGTATGACAGCTGTTATTCTCTCCTTTGATATCCTTCGGGATCCCTTCTCAATTAGATGCCCCAAATATTTTACTTCTTTTTGACAGTATTGCAGTTTCTTAGGTGACACCTTATGCCCGTTTTTTCCCAAATGATTCAACAATGCAATAGTATCATATTTACAACTGTCTCTGGTTTTGGATGCAATCAACAAGTCATCAATGTACTGCACAAGAGTTGAATTAAAAGGCAGCACAAGAGGTTCCAGATCCTTCTTTAATATCTGATTAAAGATAGATGGTGACTCAGAAAATCCTTGAGGGATTCTGCACCAACTGTACACCTTATCCAGGAATTTGAAACTGAACAAAAATTGGCTATCCTCATGTAGCGGTATTGAGAAAAATGCCTGTGATAGGTCTACTACGGTAAACCATTCAGCATCACAAGGAACTTGGAACATTATTACTGCTGGGTTAGGTACCACAGGGCAGCATTTTATCACAATCTCATTTATTTTTCTCAAATCCTGCACAATTCGAACCTTCCCACAGGGTTTCTTCAAACCCATAATAGGTGAGTTACACGGACTGCTCGAGACTTCTTTTAAAACTCCTTGCCTGAGAAAATCTGCAATTATCTATGTCACTTCAATGAGTACGTCTTGAGTCATGTGATATTGTGGTATTTGTGGGAATACTGCATTTGGTCTTATCTGCACCTTGACTGGTTTGACTCCTTTAATTAATCCAACCTCTTTTCCTGTCAAGTCCCACACTCTCTCTGTTACGGACCCTTGTAGGTCAGCATGTAAGTCGATTAGAGTAAACACTGGGAATAAAGTAATTAGAGGGTAATCTTCACTCGTCTCCCCTCCTTCTATGAGCTGGCCCTCATCTCCTTCATCATCACTGTTTGTCTGACCTTCTATTCCATCGATGGAACAGGTAATTAAACATTTAGTCTTACATAGTAAGTCCCTTCCAGTAGGGATACTGGACTTGAGTCGCATACGACAAACCTGTGCAGGCCTTGGAAATTTCCAATTTCAACCTGTACTGGGTCAGTAATTGGATTTGTCAAATACTGGTTAGCCACACCAACCACTCGTATAGTGCGTCCTGATAAGGGTAATCTCGGTACTTCCACACTGCGGACTGTAGAGCGTGTAGCTCCAGTGTCAACCAAAAATGAAACTTTATAGCCCATTACGTTTCCCTCTACATATGGGCCTCTTTGATCTACTTCTAACAATGCTGCAAGCCTGCCCTCTTCACTGTCTGAACTGTCATCTGACCATTCTTCATTCATCTCATTTTCACCTCGTAATGGGAATTGTTGTACAGTATTGTTTTGACTTGTCACCTGACCTGTGACCTGCTGAGGAAGCGTCACCTGTTGCTGACCCATCGGAGCTAGGGGTAACTGCATTTGCTGTCTAGGCACCATAGGAATCTGCTGCTGCATCAATTGCATGGGCACGTTTTGAAAACGCGGCAGTAACATTTGTTGCATAGGTTGTACCCCTGGCATTTGCCTCAAATTATTCTATAAGTTCGGGTTCTGTTGTCTCATTCTTGGACCTCGCGGATTCTGCTGTGCACCGACACTTATGCCCTGCTGAACTGTACCATCATGCACCATATTTGGACAATCCCGCTTCCAATGTCCCACGCCCCCGCATGCATGGCATGGTGACATCTTTTTTACTACCTGCCCGTCATTTTGAACGACAACATTATTCATGTCCAAACTACGATTCACAAAACCTCGGCCTCTACCTCACGGCTGTACCTGAAACCCACCGTTCATTTGCGGTTGCTGGTGCATCATCTGCTGAACACCATTTCCCTGAATTCCAGCTTGTGCAGCTCTTATCTGCATCACCATCACCTTTTCTTTCAGCTTTTTCTGTTTCAACTCAATTTCATCACTACAGTATTTTGCATACTGCAACACCTCATCAATTGGTTTAGCTTGCCAACAAATCAAATGGTTCTTAATCATCTGACCAACCTCTGGTCTCAGCCCTTCAACAAATCTGAACACAAGATGATTCATGTCTTTCGGCTCGATCGTCTCGGTACCACTGTAATGTTTAAATGCTTTTAACAATCTCTCATAATAAGCATGTATTGACTCCTTAACCTCTTGCGAAGTCCGGTCGATTTTCTGCCAATCGGTCACCTTCGGTGACACCTTTTGTTTCAAAAACTCAATGACTTTATGATAATATTTCATCACCTCTTCAGAAGGCGATCCAGTCGCCTTATCCCTTGCCGGTTCCTTTGTGGGCCAATCTACCGCTCTTTTGCACTCAAGCCACAAATCCGGTGGAACAATAATCTCAAACAAGGTGTTCAAGTCCTCCCAAAGACACTTTGCAAGCTTCACAAATCTATCTATCTGTTGATACCACTCGATCGTTTTTTCTCTCAACCTTGGGTAATCTTTCGTAAAGGACAAAATATCTCCCCTGGACCAAGGCACATGAACTAAAACACCACCAGCCGTTTCTCTCATGGGCAGGATTTTTACTGAATCCACATTGGGTGTGGTCGCTGTTTCAATAGACCCTGGGCTATCCCTCTTCCCTTTGTCTCTTTTCTTTGCCCATCGGTTTTCCCATTTTTCTAATGCTCCCCAGATTTGCGCACTCTGCAGCAATTCTTTCAGGTGTGTCTTCATGCCTGCAGATCTCATGTGATCAAAATCTTTAGTGTCAAAGTCTAATCTGTAGCTCCTTTTCAAATGCTTCGTATTACCAATATCAATATTGTATTTGTCTGCCAAGTTTGCTAATCTCTGGTGTATTTTCCCTACCTCTTTGGTAATCTTAGGGCATAAGTATCTCAGTTCTGCCTCAGTGTAGGATTCCAACCTGTTCACTCCCATGGTCCCTTCCACTAACTCAGCAGCTTCTGCCCCTAGCCGTACAAAATTCAGATATTCATCTTGTTTTCCCTTTTCAGGGTCAATTTCGGTTACTGTAGTTTTTCGAGAAGCAGAAGTTTTTTCTAACCACTCGTTTAATTGCTGTATTGTAAAACCCTGCAATGAGATGTTTACTGCATGTATCATTGGAGTATGTGAGGTATTCGTACTCATAGTTTGGGGAGTCAAAACTCCCAACCCTGCTTGTCGCATTGCTTCAAGAGGTGCCCCTATTGGACTAAGGTCCATTAAGGGTCTCTGTTGCTCACATACCTGTTCTTCCTGGGCCATTATCTGTGGAGTTCTAATAGACCCTCCTCTTATCGCTTCATGAGTCATGACTCCCTGTTCACACGTCCTTGTTCTCTCTTGGGCATATAACGGTACTGGAGGACCGACAGTAATAGGTAGTGATATAGCGGCAGGTGTCTGACCTGCACCCAGGCTTCTAGGAGCCGCAACACCATAGGTCTGTTCTAAGGTACCTGGTACAGGTACTAACGGGGGTCCTGCTACAGGGTTATATCCTGGTATCAGCTGTGGTGGTTGAGACACTAGCTTTGGGGTTGACTCAATCTGAATTAATCTTGGTTTTGTATATGTCGGGTCTGGCGGCACCACCAAGTTCGTAGTAGTCTCAAGCACTGGAACATCGGGATAAATTCTTTTTATCTGCGGTGGAGGCTGTAACTGTATCGGCACGTCTGGTGCAGTAGGTACACTGTCACCATTCTGTATCAAAGCTGTATCGTTAGTCTGTACTGTATCAGTAACTCCCTTCTCCTGCGTCTGGTTCCCAGGATCCAAGCTAGTACTCGGAACATCGTCGCTCACCGCATAAGGTGGTGGTCGATCATGCAGCAATCTATCCATAAACTCCTCATCCTCTGAATCATCCTCTTCTTCCCAGGACCTTTTTTGTTCTTTAACTTTGTCTGAGTCTTTGTTAGTTTTGCAAGAAGCTTTCTTTCCCTGTGTCTCTTCTCCCTGTGTTATCGCTGGAAACAGCTTTAACACATCTACTATTCCCCGTCTCCACATCTTATTCTTGTTGTCCCATCTCGCTTCTGCATAAGATTTTTCTGCCCTTGTCAATCTTCTGTGAAATCTCTCTTGCCTATGTTTAAGAGCCATCAGATACCAGATCGCTAGAGCCTAATATTGTGCCAGTCTCGGAGGTGGTTTCTGCGTACTTAACATCCACCTCAAGTTTTCTAATACCTTTGGATTGAATGTCCCATGTTCTGGAAACGCTAAACACCCCTCTTTTTCTGTCAACTTGCGCCATTGTTTTATCCATAAACAAGGTGCAACACCCTTTTCCTCCATAACCGTATAAGCTGGAGTACCCTCAGGTGGTGTAGGTTCCCCATCAGTTGCAGTAATGTATACATCTCCCTTCAAAGCGCTTTTAAATGCCTTTACAAAATTCATTTTTGCAATTCTTTTACTTCGTTTTTAATCAGAAAATGGCTTAATTCCCAGGACACTCTTCACCTACCCTTTTCTCAACCTATTGCCTCCCACGGACGGCAGCCAATCCGTGCGCGACCCCTTTCGACATCTGACCTATCTCAGCGCGGCACCACTGACGTCACACTCACACACTCTGCAGCTGACAAAGTCTTGCGGCTTGTCCACATCTCACTGACTCATACAATTCATACAAACTAATGCGATTTATTGCAGACACTTTAAATGACAGTACAAATCTGCCGGTTTACTACAGGAAGGGTAACATATTTGCTTCAGAACTTTACAGAGATTTCACTTGAAGCCTTGGCCGCTACTCTCTCCTTCTCAGTTCCCACATGCGCAAGCAGAATTCGACCTGCAAATCCTACTCTCGACTTGTCAATGACTCCCTCTAGTGCACTTTAGAGCTCGTCAAATCTCCATCGAAGGTTTCATACATACGTTATGACTCAGACCTGATTTGTCAATCACGCCCGATTGACCTATTAAACCGCACAGATTACAACATGAACCATAATTCTCATCCTACTCCGGAGTCTTAGACCTTAACAGGTCCGTATACCTTAACCAACCACGTGGATAATTTTGAACAAATAAGCGCTGCATTCACATGAAGTACGCCGACTTCCCTATTCTCATACTGTGGAGTACGCCCACTCCTGCTAAACAACACTTAATTTGGCCTGAATACACACACAAATCTTCACAATCTCATGCAAGATGCATAAGCTTTGAGCAAGCGCAAAGACCCTAACCACACATACTTTGGCGCCAAGAACATTCCCAACTCATCTAGATAGGCTCCGAGATCCCGGTAAAGCCCACGGCGAACCTAGCCACTCATTGCTTTGCCAAATTTCATTATCACAGAAAACAAAATTAACAATGAAAACTCCGTCCTAGGGCCCCCAAGGGCCAAACCGTCGCTCTGCTACCAGAACTGCTAATGCGTCCGTCTATGTCAATTTATACACATCAGGACTCGTTTTAGGTCGATGAACCTTTGGACCCTGTGGTGAGTCTCCGTAAGATGAGATTACCAAGCATCAAAATATGTTTCACAATGACCATTAATGAACCTTCGGCGCATTCATTAGTTCTCAGACTCAAATAACCACACCTTGAAGGAAGATGTTGTGAATTTATTCCCTATTGATTACAATCTAATAATAAACGTATTAGTCTCAAAACCAAGAAGCATAAGAGCATAATCACAAAGTGGCAACTACGATAAGCTTTCAACAATGCGATGATCAGAATCATAGGATAGATACGTTAGCAAAGAATAGATCATAGTGCATAGTAAACCATAGAATATCAGTTCAGCATGGCTACATGTCAGTCACGTCAGTTCCGTCAGCCAAATGAGCACCTTATCTAACCTCAAATTAGCATTAGCATGTTGGGCTTCATGCAAAACAATTTAGAATATCAATTTTGAAAAACATCTAATTAAGATACCTAATTGAACATACAGCAGTTGGTACCTAGAAAGAAAGGCATATAGATTCCGTTAGCAATATAATTACCCTCCTCGAGATAGGTCAGCATACAGGATCAGTCTTCGTCTTCAGGACATCAGTTAGTTCACCGTCAATCTATCTAAATTAGAGGCAAGGGACACTCTCCTCATAAGGAGGGAAGTGTAATAGGGCAGTCTATGGGCTAGGATGATTTTGTCTAAGTCTCAAGTCACCAAATAGAGTGACAGAGTTTCTGGATGCAATCGATATCATTCCCTACCTAATGTGTCTCGTCTCTCGTGTCATGAGTTTTTATCCCCTCTTCGTAATACATTCCCCCAAAATTCTATTGGTTAATAACTACACCCCACTATTGGTAACCAATCAAATTATACATTAAGTAATGCATTTGTTATTTCTTGATATTAGCTCGTCTTCTAATTGGTCTTCATAATCGACATTTCGTAGGTGGCATGTCCGGGGTTACTTCACCATCTTGACACACGTCTCAGGTCAAAAGTTCTCTTCTCCTCGCTTTAATGTCCTTGGAAGTGTCCATGTTTGTTTCAAATCACACAGTTTTAGACTAGAAGCTACTAACATGCGGATGAGAAAATTCCACGATGTTTCCAACAGATGCAGAAAAGAACAATAGCTGGGTCATGGTCGTTTGCAAGTCCGCACACAGGAGAAGCAGAAAAATACGCTTTTAAATGAGAGTTACACAGCCAGTTCGCGACTCATGCTAACTTAAGATATACGAGTTCTAATGAATACAGTTTCGATCGTAACAATACATATATTTGAAAGATTATTATTATTACAGCATTAGTGTTCATAAATGAGTAAATCTTCACGTTTATTAATACATTTCAATTATTAATATTGCATTGTTAAATTTAAACATTTCACGTCTATAATATGATATTTAAACTACGCTCTCTCAACAGCGTCCCAAAGTCCTTAAAGTGCAGCCCTCACCATTCCAAGTGGGACGATTTTGAGAGTAAGCCGGGTTCTCATGGCCCAAATGTAAATGTAAAACTAAAACCCCAAATCAAATGTCTTCTTGCTTGCTGTGGGATAAGATGTTTTAGAGTGCGGGGGAGAGCTGAAAGGCTGTTACCCCCTTCAGTTGAGGTGGGGGCACTACCAGGCCCATACTGTTTGGTAGCCACCACCCCAATATATATATATATTTTTTAATTCCCTGGCATCTAGTAGACTTTCTACCCCCCCCCCCCCGGGTGTGGATCAGGGGTAATTGCCCCATCTGCCCACTGGTGGGCAGAACAACTTTGGCCCCATTTATTTGGGGTGGGGGTATGGCCACACCCACACCCTCTTATTTTTGAAAAAAAAACTTCCCTGGCCTCTGGTGGGCTTTCTGCCCCCCCTTAGGGGCAGATGGGCCTTCCAAAAATAGGCCCATATGCCCCTAATGGGGGGCAGATATGGCCAACAGTAATGTGTCCCCTTGGGGAGGGAGCCTTACCCAAGGGGCTGCCCCCCTAAAGAAAACACACGCATACACTCACACCAATCTCTGGTGCCTAAGTGGTTTCTGCCTCCATGGGGCAGATTGGCCTAACAAAAATCGGCCGATTTGCCCCCAAGGGGGGCAGAAATGGTCTAAATACAATATGGCCCCCAGGGGAGCGACCCTTCACTAAGGGGTCGCTCCCCACCTCTAAAAAACAAAACAAAAAAATACATTTTTTGTTTATCCCTGGCGCCTAGAGGTTTCTGCCACACCTAGGGGCCTTGCCTAATGTGTCGCTCCCTATCTCTAAAAAAACATACAAACATTAAAAAAACACAAAATAAAATTAGCCGTGGCGTCTAGAGGTTTCTGCCCCCCGGGGGAAGATCGGCCTAATAACAATAGGTCGATATGCCCTTGGGGGGGAAGAAATGTCCTAAAATAAATTTGCCCGCCTTCCCCCGCTAACCCTCCGTGGAGCGACCCTTGCCTAGGGGGTCGCTCCCCTTGCGTGACATTGGCGCAAAAAAAAAAGATCCCCGGTGCCTAGTCGTTTCTGGCCCCCTTGGTGGCAGATTGACCTAAAATCGGCAGATCTGCCCTCAAAGGTGGCAGAAATGCCCTAAAATAAATTTGCCCCCCAGGGGAGCGACCCTTGCCTAAGGGGTCGCTCCCCTTGCGTGAAATTCACACAAAAAAAATCTCCCTGGAGTCTAGTGGTTTCTGTCCCCCTTGGGGACAGATTGGCCTCATGAAAATAGGCCAATCTGCCCCCAGGTGGGGCAGAAATGGCCTAAATATAATGTGCCCCCTAGGGGAGCGACCCTTGCCTAAGGGGTCGCTCCCCACCTCTAAAAAAAATACAAAAAAACAAAAATAAAACAAAACAAAAAAAAAAGATCCCCGGTGCCTAGTGGTTTCTGCCCCCTTGGGGGCAGATTGACCTAAAATCGGCAGATCTGCCCTCAAAGGGGGCAGAAATGGCCTAAATACAATTTGCCCCTCCAGGGGAGCGACCCTTGCCTAAGCGGTCGCTCCCCATCTGTAAAACAACAACAAAAAATCCCCGGTGCCTAGTGGTTTTTGCCCCCCTTGGGGGCAGATCGGCCTAATTAAAATAGGCTGATCGGCCACCCAGGGGGGCAGAAATGCCCTAAAATAAATTTGCCCCCCCAGGGGAGCGACCCTTGCCTAAGGGGTCGCTCCCCACCTCTAAAAAAAAACAAAAAAAACCTAGAGGTTTCTGCCCCAAGCCATAAAACAAATGCCCCCCTGGGGAGCGACCCTTACTCACTGCCCTTATGCCAATTTCATACATAGAATAAATCCCTGGTGTCTAGTGGGCATTTTTAGCAGCCGGATTGCTTCACAATCTGGCTGCTAAAATGCTCAGAGAGACTTCAAAGGGAGGGAAATGTCTTTCCTTCTCTTTGAAGCCTCTCAGGCCTCCTCCACGTGATCGGATGAGAAATGCTCATCATTTCTCTTCCAATCGCGATGGGAGGAGGCCTCTGTGATAGTCAGTGCGCGATTGCACGCTGACGTCACATGGGGGGTGGGGAGGTCGGGGGCTGTCAGGAGGTCTTCCATCCCTGCCTTTGGGGGGTGAGAGGGAAGAACACAGAGGGAGCGCTAGCGCTCCCTCTGGGCTCTGTGCCCAGGACGTAATGGTTTCTACTGGGCACACGAGCACTGTGCCGCAGGACGTAACCATTACGTCCGCAGCACAGAAGGGGTTAAAATCGGTGTTGACTATTATTCGAGTGAGAGGAGAGTGTAACGTTCTTAGCCTCTTACGTACTATCACCTTCTCCCACAACCGGAGCAAGAATCTTTTTGCTGGGGAAGTGTAGAGACTACATGCTCATTTTGGTCTCCTCAGGAATGGGACCTTCCACAAGTGTTTCTCTGATTCGGGCTGTGACTATTCTGAAATATATGTTTGAGCTGTGTTGCCTCACAGTATTTTTGAAGGAGTGATTCAGACCACCTTCCAGTGGTGTACAATAGCTCTGGTCTCATCTAAGCCATGGGCGTTGATATGCCTAAACAAAGTTATGAAGGGCTTTGGAAAGGAGTGATTCATCCCAGTTTGTAGACTCACCTGAATCTTCTGGGAGTGGAAAAAAATCCAGGATAAAATCAACATTTTGAAAGCTGCAACTCTGTCCAGCCAGGAAAAGTTGTAGAGGCGCTAATATGCTAGTTCTTTGGTGACCCGCAGGAGTAGCTCATCATATTTGTGTTACTGTCGGATTTGTGTTACTGTGCTTGGCACTGTCTTTGTCAGCTGAATATACAATTATGAAAGTGTTTTCTTCTCCAATTGCACAGGAAATTGTGGGGAGAGTTGTATTACTTTGTTGGTTAGATCCGTAACATGGAGGGCTTTGATTTTATGAATATTTATTCATAATCCAGCCTCTGCACTAAGTGCTTGCTTCCTTAAAAAAAACTGTAAGGCCTCATAGGGGTTTGTGAGGGACATTATTAGTCGTCTGCATAAAGACTGGTAGTGTGGTTTTCCACCCTAAGCAGATCCCTGTAGTAATAGTTAACAGGCACTATTTGGTGACATGGCTACATTTTTAATGCGCATAGCATAGAGCATGGGGGCACCCCTGTTTGTTACTTCTGATGATAGTGTATAGGGAAGACATATGGTCATTAACTCTAACCGTGGATGACCATAGTTCCTCATAATCATGAGCGAAAGCATTCCCTAAGTAGAAATGGACCAGTGTCATCACCAGGTATGGACAGTGAACCCGGTTGAACACCTTATCAGTGTCTGTACAATAGCATGATGTGTCGGGGGAAGAGATGTGCTTTGTCTATAAGGTGAAGGAGCATCTGTGTTGTCACTACATTGCTGGTGCAGTACAAAGCCTACCGGGTCAGAGGCTATTGTAACTGGCCTTAGCTGATTCAGGAGGACAGATAAGACGCTCATAAACACCTTGGTATCAACATTAAGGAGAGAAAAGGCTTTATAGGACCCTCAATGCTTCCTATCTTTTTTATGTTTTTTGAATGACGATGATAGAGGCTTCAGACATTGCAGATGACATTAAAGCTTGTCCCGGAGACAAGTTAAACAGTCTTGTCAAAATCAGTCATTGTCCTGTAAAATTTCTTAGAAAACGCATCCAGGAACCCATCTGGTCCTAGGGATTAATGGTGCTTCAGTCGTGCTAACATCCGCTATAAGCGTCTCAAATTTGAGATGTCCATCTAGGTGATTTGTTTGATAAATGGTCCCCGTGTTCCAGAGAAAAGTAGTGCACATGCCTTTTTGATGACTCCAACTTTTTTGGTCTAAAGGATGATACTACACTGGAGCAAATCAAGGACAGTGGCAACAGCACAATGTTGTGGCATCTACACCGCTGCCCGCTTGCTTTAATCTCACTCATCCTCCCATCCCTTTTGTGGCTCATTTCGTGGCCACTGTCTATTTCCCTCCCAGCCCTATTCCACTCGTTTTGGCAGTCTTTTCATGGACATGGGTGTGGTAGTCGTGTAGGCCGCTAGTTACGAGACCACGCTAGTACCCGGACCGTCATAACACCTACCCCTCAGCACCCCACCAGCTGCTGACGCCAAAGGCCTTTAGTCTAACTTTAACCCACAACCATCTTGTTGTGGTTTAGATAAAGTAGCACCTGTCTCAGTTGCTGAATATAATGTGGTGGTAAAAATAATAATTTTGGCAGGGCTATGCTTTCCATTCTTACAAGCCCCACTACATATTCCTATGTCCATTCAGTGTCTGACGGAGAGCTAATCTTCCTTGCTCCAGTGGGTGTTTCCATCTCTCTTGTGCACGAGGGCAGAGTAGGGTGTCCTACCTCCAGAGATAGGTCGTGGTTATTTTTCTTTTTCTTTCTTTGTGCAGAAAAAAACTAAAAGGTATGCCCTTTCCTCTTTATTTGTGGTCCGTCAACAGCTACCTCCACAAAGACAATTTCTAAATGCACACCCTGGCTGAGGTGTTGTCAGTGCTCAAACAGGATACTTTATGGTAGTGCTGGACCTTCACAATGCTTATTCACACACTCGCATTCTGAATTTTTCACACGTTAACTGTGTTTCAAAGTGAGCAAGTAGCTTTTTAAGTTTACTGTGCTCCCCTTTCGTGTCTTCACAAAACTGATGATGGTGGTGTCAGCTCATTGGCGTGGGACTGTCGTCATCTTTGAGCACAAACAAAGGTTATCTTTCAGTGTTTCCAGCCTGTTTGCGGGTGCCTGACTGATCTTCCATGTTAGTTACCAGCTGTCAATAGTATTTCAAGCAGCTTGTTTCACTATAGCAGCCTTAACATGTTTTGTTAGAGCACACTGAAACCTTACATTTCTTTATGAAGATTTTCTCATGAACGCCATGTGAGCCTAATCACTATATGTTTGTTGACTATACAATTTTTTTCTTTTTTCCCCGCAATTACTTCTTACATAAGGGTTATCAGCATCTAACCCTCGCTGTATCCACACATTTAACTACCATCTATTGAGGCAAGCTGGTTCTCTTTTTCCAAAAGTGTTCACTCTTTCACGTTGGTCTAAATGTTGCCTGACGACTTTTTCTCTACCTCCTCATTCTTACATATATTTGACCCACAGCGGTCATTCATCGTACTAAACAACGCCAAATGGATGATCAGCTTTTTATTTGCTTAATTGCTGTGAAAATTAGGCGAGCTGATGAGAGAAGAGGACCATCTCCAACTATCTTTTTCTTTCTATTAAAAAGTGCAATGCCTTGGCGAAGAAGCAGACTTCTGATGGCTTATGTGCTCCTTCCACTAGAGTGGAAGCAGCTACTACGGAGAGATATTCTTATGGTATCCATTCTCAAAAAATGAGAAGGAGGAGCCAAGATGGCGGCCGTGTCGGACGCCTAATCTGTGAGCTCTGACTCGGGCCCACGACAATTATCCTGCAGGGCGCTCCCGGAGGGGAAATTGGAGCCCTGGGCTCTGCATCCGGGCACCGGAGCCCGCCGTGCAGCCGAGGAGCCGCGCAAGATGGAGTGTAGTGACGGAGGAGCCAGCGACGGCCGAGCACCATGGGGCAAAGGAGGCCGCAGCGCTGTCACGCCTCGGAAGTCTGACCCAGTGGAGACAATGGCGATCGGCGCACCCCGGCGGCCGAGGTGTGGAGGTAGGAGGTGGGGGGACTGTGGCGGAGGGGAGGGCTCACAGAGGGGGGACCGCATACTGGTACGGCTTCTCCCCTCTTCCCCCTGTTGCTTCCCCCTCCCCCCCACTGGACGGCGGCGGGAGCAGCGGCTGGCCCAGCTGGCCCAGCTCTCCCCTGCCGGGCGGGACGCTCCTACAGCGGGAGAGGATGAGTGGAGGTCCTGATGTGCCGCGGCTGGGCATGAGGGGCGGCCCGGTCGTGCTGATCTGCCGCCTGGAGCAGCTTGAAGGAAATAGCAGAGGCGGTATCGGCCTCGCGGCCTAGGAGCCGCACTGGACACACGGGCGCTCATCCGAACCAGGGGAGTAGCGCCCAAGTGCTTGGGGGATAGCCCCCCATCGATCTACACAAAGTTGAACTCCTTTCCCCCCCAGCAAATGAGGGGACAACAATAAGAACAGCGCTATTTAGGTGGAGGGGCTGACCGGACAGGAGGGCCCGGGCTCTCTCCGTCCCCCAGCCCCCCGCTCCGACGTCTTTTTTTAAATGCCGACCTCCTCTTCCGGCCTCCCTGCTTTATCTCTGTAAGTGGCCACGGACACGCGCAGGAGCGGTGTCTGTGCCGGACCACAGGGGGACCCCGGGCTGCCCAGAACCCCAATTGTTTACCGCTGGTTAGTCACTCCGTGGGAGCACCCATATACACTCCTGTCCTGGAGCATTCGACCACTGGCAGCAGGACCCCCTGCCCAACTGATCCCAACCTGTGTGATACAGACCGGCTTGTTCGGGAGGGGTCACAGGCAAGCCGGACGGGACCGCAGGGGGGCAATACACGCCGCAGGGAGTACCAGTGCTATCAGGGCACTCGGTCGTTCAAGTAACACATAATAACGCTGCCCCAAATTGCGAGAGCCACCTAATAGACACAAACATGTCGGGGAAGTCCAAATCTGCCGAAAACTAAGAATGTAATGCGCCTGGCCCGGCACCGTTCGACCAACAGCTAATCCCAACTTTACAGTCACTGGAGAGCACACTCCAATCCCACTCTATACAATTTGTAAAAGTGCTACAGGCAATCATAGACACTAAATCCTCTTTCGAACTCAGTGGACCATCGCAACTTGGCGGAGAGAGTAAAATCGACGGAAGATGTACTAAAGACGACGAATCCTATAGTCTTGGATAACCAGAAACAAATTCAGCGTCTGGATGCAGAGGTGAAGATCCTATGGCGGCGTGCCGAAGAAGCAGAAAGCAGATCCCGGCGCAATAATGTTCGCTTCGTAGGGATTCCTGAGAGTTTACCAGAACAGAGCTCGGAAATATTCATAGAGCAATGGCTAATCAAAGAAGTGCTGAGTGGGTCCCCATCGAAGTTCTTCTCTGTGGAAAGGGCGCACAGAGTCCTGGGTCAGCCACCTAGACCACTGATAGAGAGATTCTTTAATTATAGGGACCGCAACCTGATATTGCAGCAATTCCGCAGCAAAGGCCCATTCCGACACGAAGGCTCAGTGGTCCATGCTTACCCAGACTTCACACAGGAGGTACAAAAGCAACGTAACTCCTATGTAAAAATTAAACAACGCCTTCGTGAGCACAATATTAAATATGCTCTCCTCTTCCCTGCCAAACTGAGAGTAATATCAGAAGAATGTACTCACATATTCACCTCCCCCGAAGATGCCTGAACCTGGTTGCACGCCAAAGGCTTAGCACAAACCCAGGAGGGAACGAACGAAGCAGAGGAATGGCTAACCTTTTCATCGAGGAAGCGTACCAGGAGACGCCCCAAGGGTCAACCCAAGGAGAGACAGGCAGCAGAGGAAAGGGCAAAAGTGCTGAAAGAAACCCCGCTGCTCACACAACTCTTTTGAGGCATTCCGCGTGGCCCCCGCGGCGGGCTCGGAATCGGACTCGGCTAGCTCGGACTCCACGAATACAGAGGCGCTCATGGGTCCGAATGTTACCCCCAGATCTGCAGATGAACTGTGAACGTAAATAACTAGTTTGCCCCCCCTACCCAGACAGGATGACAAGCATACAGGAAACAGGGGTGGCTGCAGCGGAAGTCGATCTGCTAGCCGTGGTTGCTTCCTACGAGTAACTTTTGAACAATTAATTCCTCCCTACTGTGAACATTGTCTAACATTTTAGTACACGCAGATTGGGGGGGGGGGCTAACACTTCGGGAGCACCCTTACATACACATATATATACACGCAGACTATGTCTGAGGAAGGATGTGAGCCCCGTATAAGAGCCACATCTGGTAATCAAAATGGCTCCCCCACAGGTATTCGCACGGATACAGGTTTCATTAAGTAGTGTGTCGTGTGGTTTACTGCGTGTTAGTAGTTGTGTTAAGGAAATAGTTAGAGCAGGGGAGGGGGGGTAGTTAAGTTGTATGTAATAGGTCAACTCAGAGCACTGAGTACACTGCTGCGGTCATCAGTCTTAAACGTACACCCGGCGAGGTGGGTGGGGGCCCAGTTTGGCATCGCAACCCGGAGCGGGTTCCATAGAGATACACCATACAACATTACATGTCCCAACACGCAAATCAAAATACACACCAATGTGAAATAGTCACGTGTAACCTGAGAGGCATGGGCACACCAGGCAAAAGAGCGCGGGTGTCGGACGTCTCAGACGCCAGAGAGTACACATCGCTATTCTACAAGAAACACACCTACTGGAGCCTGAGCTACAGGGGATCCGTGGGAAATGTGACGGGCAGATAACAGGCACAACCTACTCAGCCTTTGCTAGAGGAGTATTGATATGGATAGCAGGTGGCGTCCCATTTGCCCGAGCTTCGCATAAGATAGATCAAGGGGGCAGATATGTAGTAATAGAGGGGCAATTAGATGGGAGATACTTATCGGTTATAGGGATCTATGCCCCCAATAACGCGTTGGTGGGATTCTTGGGCACACTCACCCCGGCACTACTAACAAACCCCGCAGCCCCGGCCATATGGGGGGGGGGGGGGCGGTTTCAATAGCTTACCAAATGCAGTGTTAGACAGATCAAACTCCTCGAAGAAAGGAATAACAAATAGAAATGCTAAGTGCCCCTTGCAGACATGGGCGGGAGATATGAGACTCCTTGACTTATGGCGCATGCAACAACCACAACAGAGGGAATACTCATTCTACTCAATACCCCATAAAGTGCACACTAGAATAGATATGATCTGGGGTACTGGGACAAATGCGCACTGACTAATGGGACAGAATACCTGGCCAAGACACTATCGGACCACTCACCGCTTAGAATGACATTAAACTGGGGGCGGAGACGCTCGGCGATCCCTACATGGCGCTTACAGGTGGAAGCGCTCTAGGATCAGGCTTTTGCAGAGGGACTGGACACGGCACTGAGTCAGTACTGGGAAATCAATATAGACTCCACAGACTCAAGAGCGACAGAGTGGGACAAGGCGGTAGTCAGAGGGCATTGTATATCGTCCATTTGGGGAGTGAGACGTACCCTACACGCAGAGATTAGTAACTTAGAAAAGAAACTGAGAACACTTGAAACAGCGGTGGCACGGAAGTAGATACTCTACACAGCGCTAAAAGAGGCGCGCATAAAATACAATGAAGTAGACTCTCGCCTCCGTCGACATGACCACAAATATCATTTAATGCGCCTACAGTCGGAGGGGGACAGATCGGGCAGGCTGCTGGCGTGGCTCCTTCGGGAGAAACAACAGCAGTCTCCAATAAGGGTTATAAAACTAGACGACGGTAAGATAGCCCCCACGCAAGAAGAGATAAATGTGGCTTTCAGGGAATACTATACGAACATCTATACCAAACGTTCGGTCTGCACAGCCGTACAACTTGAATCCTTTCTTGCAGGATCCCAATTGGCGCATCTATCTCAGACAGACGGTGAGAAACTGGAGGCCCCTCTGTGCGCAGAGGAATTGGACGTAGCAGTAGCACAGATGCCCAGGAATAAAGCGCCAGGAATAGACGGCCTCCCAATAGAATACTACGCAAAGTATTCAAAACACTTAAAGCCTCACCTGTTGAAAGTATTCGAGGAGGCATGGAACCACAAGGCATTGCCCCCCACGCAGAGGGAGGCTATGATAGTGGCCCTTCCTAAGCAGGGGCGTGACCCTACAGATGTTAAATCCTATAGACCACTTTCACTCCTGAACCTTGACTGCAAAATCCTAGGTAAAATATTGGCTAACAGGTTAGCTCCCGTCATACACACTCTGATACACGACGACCAAAATGGCTTCATCCCCAAACGCAACACCTTTTTAAATATCTGCAGACTGCTGAGTGTACTGGGGGGCACACCGCCAGATGCCTATGAGGAAATGGTACTCTCGCTAGATATTGAGAAAGAATTCGACACACTAGGGTGGGACTTATTCGCCACCATGCGGAAAATGGGAATTGGCCCTAATTACATACAATGGGTACAGACATTATACACCAACACACAAGCTTGTGTGAAAACGGGAGGAGTTATATCTGAGAGCTTCTCAATTGCTAGAGGCACCAGGCAGGGATGCCCCCTTTCCCCCTTATTGTTCGCAATAGCAATGGAACAAATAGCGACCCCCCTACGGACTATGGAGGCCAGTTGGGGTATACTCAGGAATGGGCTACACCACGTAATATCATTATACGCAGACGACGCCCTAATATACGTGTGGAAGGGAAGCAAGATGATACCCTTAGCAATCTCACTCTTGACCGAATTCGGAGACATATCGGGGCTGGTGGTGAACTGGGAAAAATCGTACGTGTTCCCATTAACCATATGGCCCCCGCTAAGAAAAGAAATGGCCCCGGCTGGACACCTGAAATGGTGCTTTGACTCGTTCAAATACCTGGGGGTTCAAATATATCATAGAACAGAAGATCTTAGAGATGGTAATCTGGGGAGAGCATTGGCTTCCATGAAGGGGTTGCTAAGATTCTGGAGTAAACTACCATTGTCACCGCTGGGCAGAGTGGCGATAGCAAACATGCTGATACTGCCCGACTGCTATATTACTTTGCGCCACTGACACTCTCGATCCCCAGGAGCTTCTTCCGGGACTTGAACGGAATCCTGCTGCAGCTCATATGGGGGGGGAGGGCAGAGCATGCGTCGCACTCACTACATTGCAGCGCCCAGTAAACGCGGGCGGCCTGGGAGCCCCCAATTTTTAACTGTACTACGCGGCTGCACAATTACAGTGGATACTGAATTGGATACAGAGACCCACACAGGCGGAGTCTGCTTGGGTATTGACGAGTCTACGTGGTGAACCCTTGGACACATGGCTGGCAACCAAATCTCCGAAAGGGGCATCTGATAAACCGCTAATGCTAGTGGCGCATGCATGCTGGAAGAGATATATTCAAAATGGCCGCAGCGTGCTCCCCTACTCGCCGCTTATCCCACTGGGACTAGTCCCTGTATGGGCTAACATGGATAGAAAGCATTCGTTAGCGGCCTGGACAGAGGTGGGTATAGTGACGGCAGGAGACTGCTTTGAGGAAGGAACAATGATGTCTTTTGAATCTGTACGGGCCCTCACAGCAGTAAATCCTGGGCAATTTATAACATACTATGCTATATGTCACTCAATTAAGAAGACATGGTCGGCTGGTAACCAAGAACCAACGATCTCCCCTGTACTGCACCACATGCTGCAATATGACAATCAAACAAAGGTTGTGTCGAATTTATATAAAACCCTGAACAAATATCCCGCACCTAACCTGGAGAATATAAGGGGAAGGTGGAACGCAGTTCTCCCAAACCCAATACTACAAGTGGAGTGGCCGAATGTTTTACACCATACACGGGGGTATCGAGAAACCCCAGATTCCACTATACGCAATTCAACTACACACATCAAACGTACCTCTCACCAGCCAGGATTAAACGCATGCTCCCCAGCTCGGACCCAGCTTGTCCTAGGTGTAAAGCCCCACTGGCACATTTCTACCACATGGCTGGGAATGTGCCCAGTTGAACAGGGAGTGGAGTGGTAGAGAGGGTATCAGAACTGACGGGGCTGGTGCTCACAGTGGACCCTAAATCCTGCCTGCTGGGCCTGAGACAGAGAGAAAATAAACATAAGCACCTACATAAGTTCACAGACCTAGCATATGTGATGTACAAAAGATTGATAGCCATGAACTGGAAAGCGGCCATAGCTCCAGATCTGAAAACCTGGCACAGCATGACACTGCGGTGGGCTCGTGCAGAGTCACTGGTACTGCGAAAACTAGCAAGGGAGGGCCAACAACACACAGGAAGTGAAGTCTGGGAAACTTTAATAAGCAGACTAGAGGCTGAGGACGATGAGAGACCGCCATGAAATGGATTAGATGTAGGCCCCGAGATAGTCACACTTATACCTAACCAATCTCAATACCCCAAGTAAGTTGGATGGGACAAAACTATAAAACTATCAAATTAGAGAACGCTCCCACACTCACCACCACAACCGGTTGCAACCCATGGTGACTAACAAGAAAGGGGTTAATAACCAGACCAGGAACATTAAGCTCCGGAGAGCCACGCGCCATAAACTGACACTAGACTGGGCTTCCCCCACCAATGTAAATAATCACATATTATTGGGAAAGAGCATCACCAAGCTGGGGAACACAAGGCCACTAAAGCCACATTGCTAGACTTATTACCCAGACACCGCAGTTGAACACTTCCTGAGTATAATACCAAGACCTAAGTTAAGTTTTACTGTTTGCTTGTATGTTAATTGTATAACAGATCAACCAAATCCTGATATTGTAAATGCTAAATGTCGGAAGAAGATCTAAACTGAAAATTCAATAAAAATATATATTTTTTAAATTCTCAAAAAATGAATGTGTGGGTGTAAATTGTCAATCAGAGGAACATGGTAATTACCTTTGTTAACGTATATTCATCTATGTAATGTTTTATTTTTTCACAATTACGATGTTTAGATTTTCTTCATTTTATATTTTTTTGTTACTGTAAAGAACAATGGATGTCACAAAGTACAACCATATTCCGAATTATATACGCAGTAATGTGTACCCTGATTATTTCAGTAAAATGATGAAGAATGGATTACGGAGACTTTCCAAAAAATTCACCATTGATGGTAAGTTAGTTTTCAGATTGCTTTGGAATTAGAAAATGGTTATACATTCATAAAATGTACTGTACTTGTTTGAACGAAGCTTCATGCATTGGTGATCCTTTCAATTATATTGATCTACCTACTTTTGTGTTAATAAATATTATTTAGTCTGATTCATTTAATTATATTTAATTTTTTTAAATGATTGTTAACATGTATGTGTGTGTGTGTGTATGTGTAATCCGGTTGTTCGAGTCGGAAAATCTTAGAAACCATCTAAAATCATCGGTATTGTTTTCGATCACATCTCATCCAAGCATCGACACCTCGGTACCGGCGGATACACATCTTTGATTGCCCTTCGGGGCACCCGCGCCCAACTTGGACCTGGTCGGCCCGACCAAAAGTATCGTCGAAGCCTCATGGACCGGACCCCGTTTAGATTCTGCCCTCGGTGCCACGCCAAGTATCCTTACACAGATCAACATCTGGTTTGTAACCTGTGTTTATCTCCGGATCATTGAGAGGATACTTGTGAAGTGTGTAAATCCTTCGGTTCGAAAAAGACTTTAAGAGACCGAAGAGCGCGAAGGTTAGAGATGGCGTCCAGAAGCACTGAACGCCTCGGCGCAGAAGAGGAGGAGATGATCCACACCGCCGTCTCCGTTAGGGGATCCAATTCCGAACAAGAGTCTGACGTCGACCGACCTCTAACATCGGGCCAGCATGTGAGTACGCTTGCCCCGACCCAAACAAAGCCCAAAAACAAGGCCTCAGGGATGCCATTGCCAGAAGGCCATGGCTCCATCTGTAAAAAAGCGACCGGTGACCAAGTAACATCTCTGGCACCGAAAAAGGCCATGCCCGTAACAAAGCCTTCGGACTCGAGCTGTGGCACAGGCTCCGAAAGCATATGACACTGACCCATCGGGTCGAGACCCCAAAAGTCACTTTCGGAACTGAGGCCAACAACTACTCCAGGCCCGTCAGTGCCGAAAAAACTGACTTCGGAGCCGAAAAGACATTCCTATGCACAGGAGCATGGACTTTCGAAACAGCTAAAAGAAAGCCATCGATTTGAGGAAGAATTACAACAAATGGAGGATTTCGATGACAAACAGGCCAGGATACAGATCCACAAGGATAGTGGAAAAATCCTCACAGCACCTCCTCTCAAAATAAAAAGAAACCTGGCCTTCCACGGACGCTTGCACACTGATCAGCCACCGGCTAAAGTGCCAAGAGAGAAATCTCTGCCTCCCCAGTTTTCTCCTCACCAGTCTCCTCCTCTCTCTCCTCAACACACTGTCTCCCCGCCTGCTACACACACTGCACAGTCTCCATCACACACTATGCAGTCACATCAGGACACAGATCCATGGGATCTCTATGACGACCCAGTCTCAGACAATAGCCCAGAGTGCTACCCATCTAAGCCATTGCCACCTGAGGATAGCACCTCGTATACACAGGTTCTAGCTAGGGCAGCAGCTTTTAAGCACGTGACCATGCACACAGAACCTCTAGAGGACGACTCTAGAGGACGACTTCTTGTTCAATACATTGTCCTCAACTCATGCCTCATACCAAAGCACACCCATGCTCCCCGGTAGGCTCAAACATGCGCGGCAGATATTCCAAGAACCGGTTAAAGGACGGGCTATAACCCCAAGGGTAGAGAAAAAGTACAAGCCACCACCCTCAGATCCCATTTATATCACACAACAGCTGCCCCCCGATTCAGTAGTGGTCAGCGCAGTGAGAAAAAGGGCTAACTCACAGTCCTCTGAAGATGCCCCCCCTCCAGATAAAGAAAGCAAAAAGTTTGATGCTGCAGGGAAAAGGGTGGCGTCACAGGTAGGCAATCATTGGCGCATAGCTAATTCGCAGGCCCTTCTAGCTAGATACGATAGGGCTCATTGGGATGAGATGAAGGACATTATTCAGCATCTCCCCAAGGACCAACAGAAGAGAGCCCAGCAGGTAGTAGAGGAGGGACAAGCAATTACGAACAATCAAATAAGATCGGCGCTAGACTCATCAGAAACAGCCGCGAGGACTATAAATACGGCTGTCACCATTAGACGACATGCATGGCTCAGGTCTTAAACATGAAATCCAACAAGCCGTCCTCAACATGCCTTTTAATCCGCAGCAATTTTTCGGCACACAGGTGGACACAGCCATAGATAAAATGAAAAAAGACGCTGACACTGCCAAAGCGATGGGAGCGCTTTATTCATCCCAATACAGAGGCTCATTTCGGAAGCCTCAACATAGGGGAGGCTTCAGGCCACAGCCTTCTGAGCCACCTACCTCACACTCCAAGCCCTCTTACCAGACACAATACCAAAGAGGGGGATTTCGGGGATCCTACAGAGGACAATTCCCCAAATCTAGAGGAAAATACCAATCCTCAAAACAAGCCACTAATAACAAACAGTGACTTTATCATCACATTCCCTTAACACACTTCCCCTGTGGGAGGAAGACTGAAAATGTTCCACGACCAATGGTTAAACATCACAATAGACACATGGGTACTATCCATTATCCAAAATGGTTACTGCATAGAGTTCACACAATTTCCTCCAGACATTCCCCCAAAAGCGCACAAACTTTCATCACAACATCTTGCAATGTTGCAAACAGAAGTACCGGCACTATTACTCAAACAAGCCATAGAACTGGTGCTGTATCATCAAAAAGGAACAGGGGTTTACTCCCTGTACTTCCTTATTCCCAAGAAAGACAACACATTAAGACCAATATTACATCTCAGGACTCTCAACCTCTACATACATCAGAACACTTTCACATGGTAACACTACAAGATGTAGTCCCACTGCTACAACAGGGAGAATTTATGGCAACATTGGATCTAAAAGATGTGTATTTTCACATACCCATCCATCCAGCTCACAGAAAATACCTCAGGTTTGTTATACAAGGAAAACATTAACAATTCAAAGTATTACCCTTCGGGATAACAACAGTCCCCAGAGTCTTTACAAAATGCCTTGCTGTAGTTGCAGCATACATAAGGAGACAACATATGCATGTATTCCCATATCTCGATGATTGGCTACTAAAAGCCAACACTCAAAAACAGTGTCAACATCACACACGTTATGTAATAGACACCCTACACACACTAGGGTTCTCAATAAATTATCAAAAATCACACCTGCAACCATCACAAATTCAGCAGTACTTAGGGGCTACACTAAACACTCAAAAGGCGCTTACAAGTCCAAGCCCACAAAGAGTGCAATTGTTCCACAACATATTGACAAAAATGCAGATAAACAAACACTACACTGTCCGTTTTGTCATGAAAGTGCTAGGTATGATGGCATCATGCATTGTCCCAAACGCAAGGTTACACATGCGGCCCTTACAACAGTGCCTCGCAAAACAATGGACGCAGGCACATGGTCATCTCCAAGATCTAGTGTTGATCGACCGCCAAACACACATTTTGCTTCAGTGGTGGAATCCCACAAATTTAAACAAAGAGCGGCCATTTCAAAACCCTGTGCCTCACGCCATTCTTACAACAGATGAATCAATGATTGGATGGGGGGCTCACCTCAACAATCACAATATTCAGGGACAATGGGACAACAAACAGAAACAGCTTCAGATAAATCACTTAGAACTGCTAGCAGTCTCCCTAGCACTAAGAGCCTTTCAACCTCTTCTTGCTCACAAACACATTCTTGTCAGAACAGACAATATGACAACAATGTACTACTTAAACAAACAGGCAAGAACCCACTCATCACAACTTTGCCTTCTAGCACAAAAAATGTGGCATTGGGCAATTCACAACAACATACACCTGGTAGCTTAATACATTCTAGGGATTCACAATCAGTTAGCAGACGACCTCAGTCGAGATCACCAACAAACTCATGAGTGGGAAATTCACCCCCAAGTACTTCACAAATACTTTTGTCAGTGGGGGGCACCAGACATAGATCTCTTCGCCACTAACCACAGCACAAAATTCCAAAACTTTGCGTCCAGGTACCCACACCCTCGATCGAAGGGCAATGCTCTATGGATCAACTGGTCAGAGATATTTGCTTACGCTTTTACCACTCTCCTGCTCATTCCATTTCTGGTCAACAAACTGCGTCAAAACAAACTCAAACTCATACTTATAGCACCAACGTGGGCACGTCAACCATGGTACTCCACATTGCTAGACCTGTCAATAGTACCACACATCAAACTCCCAAACAGACCGGACCTGTTGACACAAAACAAACAATAGATCAGACACCCCAATCCAGCAATGCTCAATCTGGCAATCTGGCTCCTGAAATTTTAGAGTTTGGATATCTACATCTTCCACCAGAATGTATGGAAGAAAACCTACCACCAGGCAGTGTTATACAAACAAATGGAAAAGACTTGTTTTCTACTGTCAAGCAAAACACATAACACCTTTAGATGCAACCATACAAGACATTGTAGGTTATTTACTCCACCTACAAAAAGCAAATGTAGCTTTTTATCCATCAAAATACATCTCACAGCAATTTCTGCTTATTTCTAAAATAAACAAACCAAATCTCTATTTAGAGTGCCAGTCACTAAAGCTTTCATGGAGGGTTTCAAATTAATCATACCTCCAAGAACACCACCAGTATCCTCATGGAATCTTAACATTGTACTTACAAGACTCATGGGTCCACCCTTTGAACCCATGCACTCTTGTCAGATTCAATTACTAACTTGGAAAGTAGCATTTCTAGCGGCAATCACTTCATTATGAAGAGTTAGTGAAATACAAGCATTCACTATTGAACAACCCTTTATAAAAGTACACAAACACAAGGTTGTACTTCGCACAAACCCTAAATTTCTAAAGTCATCTCACCGTTTCATTTAAACCAAACAGTGGAATTCCCAGTCTTCTTCTCACAGCCAGACTCACTGGCAGAAAGAGCACTACATACATTAGATATTAAGAGAGCTTTAATGTTTTACATTGACAGAACAAAATCATTTCGTAAAACTAAACAATTGTTTGTCGCATTCCAAAAACCCCATACTGGTAACCCTATATCCAAACAAGGCATAGCCAGGTGGATAGTGAAATGTATCCAAACTTGTTACCTAAAGGCTAAAAGACAATTGCTAATTATGCCAAAGGCACATTCCACTAGGAAAAAAGGAGCAACAATGGCATTTCTAGGAAACATACCAAATGACAGAAATTTGTAAAGCAGCCACTTGGTCAACACCTCATACATTTACCAAGAATTACAGTGTAGATGTGTTGGCAACACAACAGGCCACAGCAGGACAGGCTGTACTAAGAACATTATTTCAGACAACTTCAATTCCTACAGGCTGACCACCGCTTACAGGAGGATTACTGCTTTGTAGTCTATGCATAGCATGTGTATCTGCAGCTACACATGCCAAATGTCACTTACCCAGTGTACATCTGATTGTGGCATGTTCCGCTGCAGATTCACATGTGCCCTCCCTCCTCTCCGGGAGCCTGTAGCCGTTTAAGGTACATTTAAAATTTGTACATATGTATATACATCTGTACTCCATTGCATGGCCACCTCTTTATTTAAACTCTGTATATACATCTCTATTCCATTGCATGGACATCTATTTCTTTACACTCTATCACTCCTACCTTACCCTGTGCGGGAAAACTATCTAAGATGGAGCCGATGCCCATGCGCAATGGAGCCGAAAAGGAGGAGTCACTCAGTCCCGTGACTTGAAAAGACTTTTTCAAAGAAAAACAACTTGTAACACTCCGAGCCCAACACTAGATGGCAGGACCTGTGCATAGCATGCGAATCTGCAGTGGAACATGCCACGAACAGATGTACACTGGGTAAGTGACATTTTCAATATATATATATATTTATATATTACTTGCTTTTAATGTATCTTTCGTGGAACATCCGCAGTAAATAGAAATCTTCCTTTAAATGTTCTCATGTTTTTTTTGGCAAATTAGGTGAAAAGTTGTTCTTTGTAGGAAAGGGGAAGAAGGCACTAGTTATCATTGGTGAAGAATTGGCAAAACACATTTTTAATAAGTTACATTCTTCACTAATTGGAGGTCACTTTGGAATTAACAAAACCAAAAAGAGTATTGGCAGCCGTTTCTATTGGCCAAACATGACTGTTGATATTGAACAGTTGGTGAGTTATGTATTGCTAATCTTTCAAAATAACTTTTAGGTAAAACTTTAATTTTATTTTTTTATCTTTTTATTGAGACATACTTGTAAAGCTATTATTAGGCAAAAAGTTTTTCATTCCTAATCAATGTATTTTTGCACACATCAGTCAGTCGAGCAATCTGACAGTTTTAAAGGGCGGCTTATCACCCGTGGAGGCTCAAATTGCTGTTGTGGACGTGCTGCACACTCGGCGATCCATGTCTTTAGATCCTTTGTGAGCTGGTTCAGTGAGGCTGCATGTCTGAGTTTGAGTGGAAGCGTGTTTTTATTGACTGGGCTACAAGGTAAGAGAAGCATCTGCCTTCAGATGTGCTCTTCCTGATTCTGTGGATGGCAGCAAGGGTGGGTTTGGAGGATAAGACCTGCCTGGTGGGGGGGGGGAGGAAATGCCTTCCTTGGCATGGTTACACCCTTACTTTTGGCCGATGCCAGTTATGATTGAAAGTGTGCTGGGACCCTGCTAACCAGGCCCTAGCACCTGTGTTCTTTCCCTAACCTGTACCTTTGTTCCCACAATTGACACAGCCCTGGCACACAGATAGATGCATTGTAAATGGTACCCCTGGTACCAAGGGCCTGTTTCCAGGGAAGGTCTCTAAGGGCTGCAGCATGCCTTATGCCACTCTGGGGACCCCTCACTCAGCACATGCACACTGCCTCACAGCTTGTGTGTGCTGGTGTGGAGAAACAATACTAAGTCGACATGGCACTCCCCTCAGAGTGCTATGCCCACAACCCACTGCCTGTGGCATAGGTAAGTGACCCCTCTAGCAGGCCTTACAGCCCTAAGGCTGGGTGCACTATACCACAGGTGAGTGCATAAGTGCATGAGGACTATGCCCCTCCAGTGTCTAAGCAGAACCTTGGCCATTGTAATTGCAGGGTAGCCATAAAAGAGTATATGGTCTGGGAGTTTAACAAAAACAAACTCCACAGTTTCATAATGGTTACACTGAAATCTGGGAAGTTTGGTATCCAACTTCTCAGCACAATAAATGCACACTGATGCCAGTGTGGGATTTATTTTAAAATACACCCAGAGGGCATCTTAGAGAGGGACCCGGAATACCAGTCCGACTCGTAGTGCTAGGCTGACCAGTTTCTGCCAGTCTGCCACAACCAGACGATTTTCTGGCCACATGGGGAGAGTGCCTTTGTCACTCTGTGGCCAGGAACAAAGCCTGTACTGGGTGGAGGTGCTTCTCACCTCCCCCTGCAGGAAATGTAGCACCTGGCGGTGAGCCTTAAAGGCGAATGCCTTTTGTTACAACACCCCAGGGCATCCCAGCTAGTGGAGATGCCCGCCCCTCTGGCCACTGCCCCCACTTTAGGCAGCAAGGCTGGAGGAGATGATGAGGAAAACAAGGAGGACCCATCCACCAGTCAGGACAGCCCTTAAGGTGCCCTGAGCTGAGGTGACTCCTGCCTTTAGAAATCCTCCCTCTTGAGATTGGAGGACTCCCCCAATAGGAATATGGATGTGCCCCCATCCCCTCAGGGAGAAGGCACAAAGAAGGTATAGCCACCCTCCAGGACAGTAGCCATTGGCTACTGCCCCCGGACTTAAACACACCCCTAAATTGAGTATTTAGGGGTGACCCTGAACCCAGGAAATCAGATTCCTGCAACCTACTCAAATAAGGTCTGCTGACCTGAAACCCCCGCAGAGATGACAGAGACACCAACTGACTTGGCTCCAGCCCTACTGGCCTGTCTCCAGACTCAAAGAACCTGCTCAGCGACGCATCCGTCAGGGACCAGCGACCTCTGAGGACTGCACTGAACCCGAAGGACCAAGAAACTCCAGAGAACAGCAGCACTGTTCACAAACTGCAACATTTTTGCAACTTTGAAAGAACTCTCCCTTCCCGCCGGAAGCATGAGACTTCTCACTCTGCACCTGACGCCCCCACCTCGAGCTCCAGAAAACAAATACCGCAGAGAGGATTCCAGGAGACTGCCATAACGTGAGTAACCTGAGTCGACCCCCCTGCACACCCACAGCGACACCTGCATAGAGGATCCAGAGGCTACCCCTGACCGTGACTGCCTGGTAACCAGGAACCTGACGCCTGGACCAAGCACTGCACCTGCAGCCCCCAGGACCTATGAGGAACCACCCACCAGTGCAGGAGTGACCAGCACGTGGCCCTCTTCCTAGCCCAGTCGGTGGTTGGCCCGAGAAGCCCCCCTGTGCCCTGCCTGCATTGCCTAAGTGACCCCCGGGTCCCTCTATTGCTTCCTATAGCAAACCCGACACCTACTTTGCCCACTGCACCCGGCCCACCCTTTGCCACTGAGGGTGTGTTTCGTGTGCCTGTTTGTGTCCTCCTCCCTCTGCCATTGCTCTAAACCCCCCCCCCGGTCTTCTACCAGAGTACGCAGGTATTTACCTGCCAGCAAACCGGAACAGGAGCACCCCTGTTCTCCATAGGCGCCTATGTGTTTTGGGCCCTCCTTTGACATCGGCACCTGACCGGCCCTATGTTGCTGGTGTGGTGGCTTTGGGGTTGCCTTGAACCCCCAACGGTGGGCTGCCTATGCCCAGGAGACTGACTGTGTAAGTGCTTTACTTACCTGAGAAACTTAACCAAACTTACCTCCCCCAGGAACTGTTGATTTTTGCAGTGTCCACTTTAAAAATAGCTTATTGCCATTTTAACCTATACTGTCTGTACTACTGCTTTAATTCAAAGTTCCTTATTTACCTGTGTGGAGTACCTTGCATTTAATGTATTTACTTCAAATCTTGAATCTTGTGGTTCTAAAATAAATTAAGAAAATATATTTTTCTATATAAAAACTATTGGCCTTGAGTAAAGTCTTTGAGTGTGTGTTCCTCATTTATTGCCTGTGTGTGTACAACAAATGCTTAACACTACCCTCTGATAAGCCTACTGCTCGACTACACTACCACAAAATAGAGCATTCCAATTATCTAATTTTGCCACTATCAACCTCTAGGGGGAACCTTTGGACTCTGTTCAAACTATCTCTCATTTTGAGATAGTATATACAGAGCCAACTTCGTACATAGATCAAAATAGAACCTCATATATTGTAAATGTGAGGGTGGCACACAGATTATTTCCATTAATAGTAGTGAGCTGCTCCCGCGTTACAATAATAGAAAGACCTCACTATCCCTGAAAATGAGATGTTAAAACTTTTAGAATGTAGACCAGTGTTCCAGGGACCTGGCCAAAGAGCAAAAGGCAGAATGGGAAGGGGAACAGGGTCATAGGAAAGCAATCACCAGGAGAAAGTAGAGAAGAAAATGAACCTGCAAGGATAAAATAAGGAGAAAGGAAGAGTAGGACGGTAGAAGAAAGTGGGATAAGGAGAAACCAAGTAAGTCTTGGTTGCCTTGGAACTGAGCAGCCCTGCATTTAACAACTTAGGCCAAGGTCATAATACATTCCAAGGCAAGATTTTTTGGCACCACGTGCGATACTCACGAATTCAGCTCAACGCCCAGCGCGTCCTCCTTGTGTAACATTGCAACCAATTCACAAATATCGCAAAAAAGTCATTTTCACACTTGTACGTAGCTGTCCGTCCCCCTCCCAGGTTTTGATGCAGCTTTAACTGAAGTGCACTGGCTTCCTGGTAAGCAGGTCCCCAGTGCCAGTCTGCCTTCCCCAAAACAAGACACCTGATCCCTTGATCCCAAGTGACAAGGCTCTGTAGCACCCTTGTAAGCTCCATAGTAAGTATTACCTAGAGTGCCTCGGTACTGCAGAGGGTCGCTAAGAGCTGTAGCAGAACTTGTTCTTCTCTAAGGGACCCAGCACTGACCTCATGCAGACTGCGTGACAAGGTGCCCCCTAAAAGTGAAAACATGACATGACTTACAAACTATGTGCCATGTCCCCAAAACACTGCATGTAATATTTGTAAGTCACCCCTACAGCAGGCCTTATAGCCCTAAGGCAGGGTGCATAATATTATATGCGTGGTCATATCTGCAAGAGCAGATATGCCCCTGCTATGTCTGTCGTTTCTTAGATATATTAAGTGAACAGGGAATGCATTTTAAATGTGCTGGACACTGATTAATACGAGTTGCCCAGCTCCATGGTGTCTTCAATGAAAATAGGGATGTTTGGTGTTGAACATCTCATGTTTTATAAGCCCTGGCGATAGATTTATTAATGCATGCATCCAGAGCGCACCTTAGAGTTGCCTCCTGAAAACATACCAACTGCTTCTGAGCTAACTGACCAGTTCTAGCCAGTTTGCCACCAACAGACTAGAGTCTGAGATCCAGGGGTGAGAGCCTTTGCTCTTTGGAGGTCCGTCACAAATCTTCTCAGGGTGAGGTGTTGGACACCTCTTCCCATAGCATGATCTGCATTCCAAGACAGATCCGGTCTCTCTCAGAGGGAGATGCCAACCCCCAGAGCCCACCTGGCACCTGGATATTCAGGAACATTAGCTATGTAGGAGGCATTTTGCATTTCTAGGCTGGACACACCCCAGGGTGACCAGCCCGAAATGGACACAGCCTAGGAAATTCTACTTGTGTCTGGGGGAATTTAGGACCTCTGGACATGGTGTTGCCCACTCCCCACAGAAAGTGGTCATCTACAGGGTGTAGTGACTCCAGGGTTATGTAGCTGTAGGAAAGTACCCTTTTTTTGGCATGGTTACCCCCACTTTTTGCGTGTCAGTATGCTAACCAGTACCCCAGTTACTGTGCACTCCCCCTGTACATTTGTTTGCTATGACTTCATACCTCCCACATTTGGCATACTGGTGCCCCCATGTAAGTCTCTAGTATATGGTGCCCTGGGCATGGAGACGCCAGGGGTTCCCCATGGGCTGCAGCATATTATTCCACCCATGGGGACCTATGTAAAATGTGTTTGCAGGACAGCCATTGCAGCCTGCATGTAAAGGTACATGCATCCTTTCACTGAAGATCACTGCACTAGGTCCGTGTAAGTCACTCCTAAGGCAGGTCCTCCTAGCCCAGAGGGCCTGATGGAAGTAACGATGTCGGAGGGCACCCCTGCATGAGCAGAGATGTCCCCACAAACCCGTCTCCATTTTTCTGGACTTCATGAGTGCGGGGATGCCATTTCATGCGTGTACTGGACATAGGTTACACCCTTTGTCCAGCTACATAAGGGTAACTCTGAACATGGGCATGTTTGTTATCAAACATGTCCGACTTGTAGTCCAGGAAGGCAGAATAAAAGAATTTCCTTTAGGAGAGGGAGGCAACACCCTCTTCCTTTGTTGAAAAAAGTGTTAAATGACTTGGGAGGGGTAGCATCGCCAAGCCACTGGTATGCTTTGATGGCCACCTTTGGTGCTTTCTTTGCATAAACCAATCTGCACCAGTTGCGGGACCCCTAATCCCTGCTCTGTCCTGGAACTGAGAAATGGGAATGACCACTCCCCTGTCTATCACCACCCCAGGGGTGGTGCCCAGAGCTCCTCCTGATGGCCCTTTGATTCTGCCATCTTGACTCTAAGGTGGGCAGAGGCCTCTGGGAGCATCTTAGTGGCCACTTCTGGCAGGTGATGTCATAGCCTCTTCCTGATAGGTGGTCACGTGGTTATGTGACTAGTTCCCCTTCCATGGCTATTTAGGGCCTCCCTCTTGGGTGGGTTCCCAGATTCGACATGCAAGACTCCAGCAGGAATGATCTGCATCGGTTACTGAAACTTCTGGCCACGCGAACCTCAACTGGACTCCACAGGGACCTACAATCTGCATCTACAGCTACGCCTCTGCTCTCCAACATTGTTTCTCTGACTTCTTCTAGCAACTGCACCAGTTCCCCGGCTGTGCAATGTATGATGGCAGCGAGTCTTCAGTCCTCACTAAGAAGCAAACTTCCTGTGGAATAAAGGAGTCGCTCCTGTACATCTGCAGGCATTCTGCTGCAATGACTACCGGCTGCATGGATCTCCTCTTCTATGGAACTGTGTGGATCCTGCATCACAGGTGGTGGTCTGGAGTGGTCCTTGGCATCCTCTCTACCAGCTGTCCAACTTGGGTGAAGGTAGGACCTTCCCTTCTCCATGCATAGTGTCTCTTGCAACTGACAAGGCTTGATGGCATCTGCTCCAGGGGGACCTCAGTCTTTGTGTAGCTCCAGTCCACATCACTCTTCCCTGCGACACTCGGCCCTTCGCATGGTTATTCAGCGACGTGGGACTCCTTTTTAAGTGTCCTGCATGGGCCTCACCGTGACTCCTGTGCTCCTGGCCTGTGAGTCATCTCTGTGGGCTGCATCTTCTTCTTTGCGCTCTCTGCACTGCCGAGGGTCACCAGGGACTTCCCCTGTGGGATGAGTCACCCCCACACCCTGACCTTCCTGGTCCCTAACAGCTCCACTAGCAACCGTGATATTTGCCTTTTCCAAGTATTGTATGTGGTTTTTCCACTCCACAGACTGACTACAATCCTTCATCCAACGTGGGACGCATCAGCCAGGAACTTTTCATCTGCCCCAGTGTTGACCCTCTTCTTTCCACCGTCGACCAACTCCTGCATCCATCTAACCCCAACACCCCCACCCCCACTCCCACTCCCCCTGGTCTTGAGTTTTGTCTGCTGTTTCTCAGTGTTTTCAATTGCTTTTTAAGCCTATTCCTAATTGTTACTGTACATGTATAGTATGTTTACTTACCTACTATTGGAGTATTGCCTAACTAGTGTTTGTGTTTGTATCACTCTAATAAAGAGCCTTTATTTTTGTAGCACTGAGTGCTTTCTTTCATTTGTGTAAGTGCTTTATGACTACAGTGGTATTGCATGAGAGCTTTGCATGTCTCCTAAATAAGCCTTGGTTGCTTATCCACAGCTACCTCTAGAAAGCCTGGCTTCGTTGACACTCACTCCACCTCACTCATAAGGGTTACATGGACCTTATATAGGGTGATCATACCATAGGTAGTCACCACACACCAGGCAGTATTCCTACAGTACTCCAGTGATACTACCCTTCACTCTAAATACCGCCTCCTAAATTGAGTATTTAGGGGAACCACTGATACAAGATTGTAGGAAGATGGCTCTCGATAAGCTATATCAAAATGAGATATAGGCCCTCATTACAACCCTGGTGGTCGGTGTTAAAGCGGCGGTAAGACCGCCAACAGGCCGGTGGTAAACAAAATGGAAGCACGACCATGGCGGAAACTGCCAACATAGACAGCCACTTTAACACTCCGATCGCCACGGCGGTACAAACAAACACCCCGGCGGTCACCGCCAACAGACAGGCGGAAGACAATGTACCGCCCACACTATTATGAGAGGCCAATCCGCCACCTTTTCCAGGGCGGATTCAACGCGAACAAAAACACAGCGGAAACAGGACTTGGAAGGGGAAACACTCACCTCTACACAACCCACGAGGAACCAGGACGCCATGGAGCCAGAACTCAAAATCCTCCCTGCGATAGTGTTCCTGCTCCTCTACCAGGAGCAAGAACGACGGCAGCGATGACCACGGTGAGTACTGCACCTACAACACAGGGGAGGGGGAGGGAAAAGAGAGTGACACACATACGCAACACCCCCACCCACAACAACACACACACCAATACATGCTGCAACAATAGATTTACACCCCCCAACCCCCCCTGGAAGAACGCAATGACAAAAGGAAATGATTGTAACGATTGTAATCAATAAAAATCCATTAGTCAAAACTTTACTTACAGTATAAACAATTATGTACACCAACTATACAAGTCCGGATAGTGCACCATTCATAGTGCATGGACCACTGGGCTCAAAATGCCTGGGTGAGGCCCACACTCGGTACCAGACTGCAAACGGAGAGAACACTGATGGGGCATCAGATTGAAATGAAACAGGCACCTCAGGGGGAAGGGAAGGGGGGGCACCTCAGCCGGATGAGTGCACAACGCCAGCTCCACAAGGGGGCTCCATACCCATTGATGTATCCTGGGGAGTGCAAAGCCACAGTCTCTCAAGTCTTTTCAGTGGGTGGGTTGCCCACTGCTTCATCCTGGGGAGTGCAAAGCCACGGTCTCTCAAGTCTCACAGGTGGGTGGTTTGCCCACTGCTTTATCCTGGGGAGTGCAAAGCCACAGTCTCTCAAGTCTTTTCAGTGGGTGGGTTGCCCACTGCTTTATCCTGGGGAGTGCAAAGTTGCAGTCTCTCAAGTCTCACAAGTGGGTGGTTTGCCCACTGCTTTATCCTAGGGAGTGCAAAGCCACAGTCTCTCAAGTCTTTTCAGTGGGTGGGTTGCCCACTGCTTTATCCTGGGGAGTGCAAAGCCGCAGTCTCTCAAGTCTCACAAGTGGGTGGTTTGCCCACTGCTTTATCCTAGGGAGTGCAAAGCCACGGTCTCTCAAGTCTTTTCAGTGGGTGGGTTGCCCACTGCTTTATCCTGGGGAGTGCAAAGCCACAGTCTCTCAAGTCTCACAGGTGGGTGGTTTGCCCACTGCTTTATCCTGGGGAGTGCAAAGCCACAGTCTCTCAAGTCTTTTCAGTGGGTGGGTTGTCCACTGCTTTATCCTGGGGAGTGCAAAGTTGCAGTCTCTCAAGTCTCACAAGTGGGTGGTTTGCCCACTGCTTTATCCTAGGGAGTGCAAAGCCACAGTCTCTCAAGTCTTTTCAGTGGGTGGGTTGCCCACTGCTTTATCCTGGGGAGTGCAAAGCCGCAGTCTCTCAAGTCTCACAAGTGGGTGGTTTGCCCACTGCTTTATCCTAGGGAGTGCAAAGCCACAGTCTCAAGTCTTTTCAGTGGGTGGGTTGCCCACTGCTTTATCCTGGGGAGTGCAAAGCAACAGTCTCTCAAGTCTCACAAGTGGGTGGTTTGCCCACTGTTTTATCCTGGCGAGTGCACAGCCACAGTCTCTCAAGTCTCAGAAGTGGGTGGGTTGCCCACTGCTTTATCCTGGGGAGTGCAAAGCCACAGTCTCTTAAGTGGATGCCTGTCTCCACTGGTTCTGGAGGGGGCTTTGTGCCCAGAGTGCTTCATCCTCCCAAGGACTGAGGTCGTGGATGCCTTTCTCCACTGCTTTGTTCCCAGAGTGCTTCAACCTGCCAAGGACTGAGGTAGTGGATGTGACACTCCACTGACGGTGGTGCAGCATGCAAGCTGGCCAGGCTCCTGAAACTGACCACCAGCCTCTTACGACTGACCACTGGGGTTGGCAGCCATGTCTGCGGCTGGACCGCTGGCGGTGCTGGCGGCGGTGTCAATAGCAGCGGTGCTGGCGGCGGTGTCAGTAGCGGCGGTGCTGGCGGCGGTGTCAGTAGTGGCGGTGCTTACTGCAGACTCTGTGGCATCAGTGCTGGCGGCGGGCTCTGTGGCATCCGTGCTGGTGGCGGGCTCACTGACTGCGGTGCTGGGCTCACTGACTGCGGTGCTGGCGGCGGTGCTGGAGGTAGGCTTGCTGACTGCGGTGCTGGTGAAGGGCTCAGTGTCTGCGGTGCTGGCGGCGGTGTCTGTGGTGGCGGTGCTGGTGGCGGGCTCACTGACTGCGGTGCTGGTGAAGGGCTCAGTGTCGTCAGTGCTGGTGGTGGCGATGCAGGTGGTGGTGCCGGGGGCGGTCATGTCCGTGCAGGTTGGCGTCGACGTGGACCTGCCTTTGATTTTTTGGCCCTTGCCCACCTTGGATGGTGGCGCAGCTGTCTTGCCACTTTCCACTTTTGTTTTGCCTGAGCCCTTGGTGGCAGGTGTTTTCGCCTTCTTCTCCCGGGATGTGGGCAACTTTTTCAGTTTTGGAGGTGGGGGAATGTCCCTGCCCTGGCTCCTTGGGACACTGGCAGCCCTGTTGCTTGGCGCACTCCAAATTCCCTCCATTGCTGGCACCACTGTGCCCAGTGATGTGGTGGCTGAGGTGCTGGGTTGGGACCTGAAAAGGCGGGCCCTAGGGGACGGACGTGGGGGGAGGTGTAGGGAAGAGGTCAACATTTGATAGGAAAAGCTTTTTAGACACACTGGGACGGGTAGATGGAGGGGGTTTGGGAAGAGGTAGTGGATGTAGGAGGTGTACGTTTGCTGACTTTGGGTGAAGGTGCATGGGCTGGAGGCTGTTGTGAGGTGGATGGCTTCTGGGTGGGTGTGTGACTGCATTTGTGTACTTTGGGAGGAGGGCTCACAGACACACTGGGAAAGGACACAGGGGATGTGTGAATGGTAGTGGGGGTGGTGAGTGCACGTGAGCGGTGTGTGGTGATGGGCGTGCTGGTGATGGAGGTAGTGGCTGAAGATGTAGTGCATGCAGGTGTGAGTGGAGATGAGAGAGGGAGGGAGGAGGGAGACGTGGAGGAGGGGGACACAGTGGAGGCAGTGGATGTTGGTATGTCTGCATGGGTATTGTGCTTGTGTGAGTGCCTGTGGGATGTGTGGTGCTTTTGTTTGCCTGAGTGACCCTTGTGTGTTGAGATGTTTGCATGCTGGTCTGATGGTGTGCTTGGGATAGACTGAGGTTCAGGGGACTGGGTCTGGGTGGAGGAGGTTGGAGGGGGGAGGCTGGACACAGGGACAATGGCTGCCATCAGTGCTGAGGCCAGAGCCTGAAATGCTCGCTGTTGGGCTGCCTGGCCAGAATGAATGCCCTTCAGGTATGCATTTGTTTGTTGCAACTGCCTCTCTACACCCTGGATGGCTTTCAGAATGGTAGACTGTCCAACAGTGAGGGATCTCAGGAGGCCAGTAGCCTCCTCACTGAGGGCAGCCGGGCTGAATGAGGCAGGGGCTGAGGTGCCTGGGGCGAAGGAGATGCCCACCCTCGTGGGTGAGCGGCCACGGGACACACGCTGAGGGGCTGCTGGGAGGGCGGTGCTGGTAGGGGGGTGGTGGCTGTACCTGTAGATGCGGTGGGCACAGAGGGGCCCACCACTGCAAGGGAGCTCCCATCAGAGGAGGAGTCGGTGTTGCTGGTCTCTGCTCCTGTCAACGCTGTGGAGCTCCCCTCGCTCTCCGTCCAACTGGTGACTTCAGACTCCGTTGTCTCGCCCTCCAGGGCCATGTGGGATGCAGCTCCTTCCTGCTCCTGTGGCACTGCTCCTCCGCCTGATGATGCTAAGGCACACAAGAACAGGGAGACCACAAAAAGGGGGGGGGAGAAAGAAAAAAGACATGTTCAGTGCATGCAATACCGCTACCGTTGGCAGACACTACACACACAGCAGCCCTCTGCACTACGCCATGCACTTAGAGTTCCCTAATTAATCACAGGGACATGGGGTACAAGGCCTATGCCCGATTGCTGCACACATGGAAGTCACAGGAGCCTGACTAGGTGTAGATGGCTCTTACCACTGGTGGATTGGGGTGCCACATAGCCTGCCTCACAAAGGGTCCTTGCCTACAAAGCTCGCCCTGGCCTAGGGTAACCCAGTGAACACCTCGCCCACCCAGACACCTCCGAATGCACGCAGAGTCAGATGGCTGTGACGGTACTCACCCACTTGTGGCTGCTGTGATGCCCTCAAGCGCCCGTCCAACTCCCCAGCTGGGCCTCCGTCGTCTTCTTGCTCCAGCAGCGAATGTCCTCCCATCTTTCCCGGCAGTGGGTGCTCCATCTGTGATGGACCCCCAGGGTCTGGGCATCCTTGGTGATGGCACACCAAATATCCTTCTTCTGGTGGGTGCTGACCTAGAGGAATAGTACAGGGGAGAAGGATGATCTTTAACCATCTGGACCGTCACAGTCATTGGCCCACGTTCCCACCCTTGCCCTGACGCACATACACTCACCGTCCACTCATGCAGGCCTCAGTCCCCCCGTATCTTCCATCCACACCACTCCAAACAGGCATTGCTCACACATCATGCTCACAGTGTACTCACCTGTTTGTCTGGAGGACCGTAGAGTAGCATGTACTGGGGGAGGACCCCATCCACTAACTTCTCCAACTCCTCCAAAGTGAAGGCAGGGGCCCTTTCCCCAGATACTTGAGCCATTGTCGCTTCCAGACTGAGGTCACAGCAGCACTTGCAGTGAAGGTCCTCTCCTTTCGAAGGTCAGGTATCAAGTGAGTGAACAGAGAGAAAATAGTGGTCACGTCCGCGGCGGTGCGTACCATCACCGCTGGCGTACATCATTATTGGCTCCAGGGACCCATTGGGCCCAATGTTAACCCTTGCAGGATTGCGCCGCGGTCTTCGAACGCCTACCGCGACGGTGTACAACGTAAGCGCAGTTACCTCATATCCCCTTGTCCCACATTACAGGTCAGGCGGCCGCCATTTCTGGTGGCCACATGGCATTATTTTTAAATGCGTCACACCTACCGAGGCCTTGCATACACACAGTGACAGGCACATAGTGGATTCACAAATGTGTACAATAAATTATTTTTTTACTACCTGTTGGCTGACTCTGTGCTCGCTGTTCTCGTCCATAGGGCATGTCCGCTGGGGCAGGTGAGGAGATGGCGGCATCCTCCGGTGTACAGACTGCTGGTGGACCTGTCGACAATGTAAGACAGGCACATCATTATAACTTACAGACTTGATCGTGCCACAATCCAGGAACTGTGTGCCCAGTTGGAGCCAGACCTGATTTCAGCTATCCGCCATCCCACAGGAATCCCATCTCTAGTGCAGGTCCTGTCAGTACTCCATTTCCTGGTAAGTGGGTCTTTTCAAACAACAGTGGCCATTGCATCCGGGATGTCCCAGCCTATATTCTCAAATGTTTTGTCCAGAGTGCCCTGCTGAAACACATGCGCAGCTACATCGTTTTCCCTCAGGTGGAGGATTTGCCCACAGTGAAAGGTGACTTCTATGCCCTGGGGCATATCTCCAACATCATAGTGCCATTGATGGGACACATGTGGCCTTGGTACCCCCCCGCAGAAGTGAACAGGTGTACAGAAACAGGAAGGGCTACCATTCAATGAATGTGCAGATGGTATGTTTGGCCGACCAGTACATCTCCCATGTGAACGCCAAGTTTCCAGGCTCAGTGCATGACACTTACATTTTGAGGAATAGCAGCATCCCTTATGTGATGGGGCAACTCCAGAGGCACTGTGTGTGGCTAATAGGTGAGGACAAGGACCCTATACCCTGTGAATAGTTGTCTGGGGTTGTCCCTAAGGGTTAGTGTGTGTCTAACAGTTGTCCCTCGACATTTGCAGGTGACTCTGGTTACCCAAACCTGTCATGGCTACTGACCCCAGTGAGAAATCCCAGGACAAGGGCAGAGGAACGCTACAATGAGGCACATGGGCGAACTAGAAGAGTGATCGAAAGGACCTTCGGCCTCCTGAAGGCCAGGTTCCGGTGCCTCCATATGACAGGTGGTTCTCTCCACTACTCATTAAAGAAGGTGTGCCAGATCATCGTGGCCTGCTGTAGGCTGCACAACCTGGCTTTGCGACGACAGGTGGCTTTTCTACTGGAGGATGGTCCAGAAGGA
Organism: Pleurodeles waltl; assembly: GCF_031143425.1. NCBI lineage: Eukaryota > Metazoa > Chordata > Amphibia > Caudata > Salamandridae > Pleurodeles > Pleurodeles waltl. Next base: position 1,166,996,217 of record NC_090439.1, on the reverse strand, counting down.
GGTCTTGTGGCAGCTGTGGAGCCTGTGGACAGTGAAGAAGAGGAGGCAGAAGAAGAGGATATCGACAACAGAAACAACGTGATTGGGCAATACTTCCAGTGAGACACAGGTAAGAAGACATCACTGACTCCTACATCTCATACAATTGTTAGACCTATCATATGTCTGTCACTTTCACCCACCTGTCTCTTTGCCTTTCCATTTCACAGATGTGGGTCCCACTGTGTGACCTCTGCTATTTTACTTCATGGACTAGAGCTGTGTGACATAGGTATGTTGACAATACAATGGACATTGCTATTTTCCTTAGTTATAGCAAATACACATTTGTGAAAGCACAGACTGACTCCAGATTGTTTTGTGATTCAAGGGTGTTTATTTAAGTGCAAATTAGTGGAGGGGGTTGGAAAATGGTCAGGGGTGATGGTGGAGGAATGTCCATGGCAGAGTCCAGTTTTTTGTCTCACAGGTGCATTGTCCAAAGGGGGGTAGGGCAGTTTAAGGATGGACAGGGTGACGAAGTGGGACAGAAGGATGACATTCAGGGTTGTCTCATTTCTTGGTGGGGGTGTAGGCATTGTTCTCTGTCTTTGTCCTGGATCTCAGGGACCGTTTGCGGGGTGGTTCTCCATCTGCAGGGGGTGGGATCCTGGTGTCGTGGTCCTGTGGCGGTGCCTCCTGTCCACTAGCGCCGGCGGAGGTGGTGGGCAGTTCATCATCGAGGCTAGTGTCAGGGACCCCTTGTTGTGCCACAGTGTCCCTCCTGGTGTTCACAAGGTCCTTCCGCACCCCTACAATGGTGACCAGGCTGGTGGACTTGAGTTCCTCCCTGATCCCCAAATACTGTTCCTCCTGCAGCTTCGGGGTCTCTGAAACTTGGCCACTACCGTTGCCATCGTCTCCTGGGAATGATGGTACACTCCCATGATGTTGGAGAGGGCCTTGTGGAGAAGCGATTCCCTGGGCCTGTCCTCCCCCTGTTGCACAGCAGTCCTCCCAGTTCCCCTGTTGACCTGTTCCTCTGTCCCCTGAACCGTGTGCCCACTGCCACTGCCCCCAGGTCCGTGATGTTCTTGGGTTTGCCTGGGTTCCCTGTAGTGGTGGACACACTGCTGCTTGACGTGTCCTGGGGACAGAGGTATGGGCCCGCTGGGTGGGTGCTGTGCTGGTGTTTCCTGAGGGGGGGCTCAGTGGTGGCATGTGCCAGTGTGTGGGAAACCGACTGTCCCGAGGTATCAGATGGGCAGGGCTGGTCATCTAGATCCAGTTGGACAGAGCTCCTGTCATCACTGTGGGCCTCTTCTGTGGGGGGTGGACATGTCTGGAACCTCCTGTCCGGTGACATTGGAGAGGGGTCCTGCAGGAGTGTAAAGGCATGATTATTGCATCTGTGTGTGCCATTGTGTGCAATGGATGGGTGACCCTGTACCCCAGTGCTTACAGTCTTGTCTAGGACCTTGTGTGATTTTTGGTTTGGGGATCTGTGTGGGTATCTGTAGTGGACATGCTTTGATGATGGGTGTCCATGCTTTGGTGTTGCATGCAGGGCTTGGTGTTGGGATGGGTGGTTTGTGATAGTGGGACATATGTGAGGTGTTGGAGTGATGGGGGTGAGGGTGAGGGTGGGGATATGTGATAGCATGCAGGTAGGGTGGGGGATGTAATGGTTAAGATTTGACTTACCAGAGTCCATTCCTCCAGCTACTCCTGCAAGGCCCTCAGGATGCAGTATAGCCAAGACCTGCTCCTCCTATGTTGTTAGTTGTGGGGGAGGAGGTGGGGGTCCGCCGCCAGTACTCTGAACTGCAATCTGCTGTCTTGAGACCACAGAACGCACCTTCCCCCGTAGGTCGTTCCACCTCTTCCTGATGTCATCCTGTGTTCTTGGATGCTGTCCCACTGCGTTGACCTTGTCTACAATTCTGCGCCATAGCTCCATCTTCCTAGCAATGGAGGTGTGCTGCACCTGTGATCTGAATAGCTGTGGCTCTACCCGGACGATTTCCTCCACCATGACCGTGAGCTCCTCCTCAGAGAACCTGGGGTGTCTTTGCGGTGCCATGGTGTGGTGTGGGTGATGTGTGCGGTGGTGTGTGTTTTGATGTGTGAGGGGTTATGTTTGTGTGGGCTGTGTGAGGTGCGTGGATGTTGTGTGAGTGATGGTGTTGTGTGCCTGTGGATGCTAGTTTGTTGATGGTGGTGTCTCTCTCTGTGCTTCATTCTCAATTTTTGTCATAGGGGTTTGTGGGTGATGTGGGTGTGTTTTTTATATTGTATTGAGTGTGTGGGAGTGGTGTGTGTATGTGTATCAGGTGTGTGTATTTCGATTTGTCCAATGTGGTTGTGTTTTGTAAATGTGTGTGTATTTTGAGTGCGACGGTGTGTACTGCCAATGGAATACCGCGGTTGAAAGACCGCCGCGTGCATTCGTGGGTCGTGAAAGTGTGGGCGTATTCCTGCTGGCGTGGCGGTGGAGGTTTTGTTATCGCCAGTTTATCACTGACCTTTGGTGTGGCAGACTTGTGTGGGTGTCTAGATTTTGGCAGATTCCGGCCTGTGGGTCATAATAGCTGTAGCGGATTTCCGCAGCCGCAGCGGTGTGTTGGCGGTCTTCTGCAAGGCGGTAAGCAGCATTTATTGCCAATGTTGTAACGAGGGCCATAGTCTGTACAGGGGTTCACCAGAGTTTAAAGAGGCAACAAATATATGATACTAATGCTGCTTTTTCGTACTGTGGTCGAGCAGTTAGGCTTATCAGAGGGTAGTGCAAATAATTATTTGTACGCACACAGGTAATAAATGAAGCATGCTCTCAAAGCCCTAACTTCAGGGCAATTCTTTTTAGATATCAAAAAACTTTTTTGTCCATTTATTTCTAGAACCACAAGATTAAATTTGCAAGGAAAGTACATTTACAAGTAAGTGTCCAAAATATGTATCAATACCTATGTGTTTTAATTTGGCAATATAAATGGCTTATGTGAATAAAGCAAATATCTGTTTTAAAAGTTGGCACACTGCAATTCTCAGGAACAGTTCCGTAGGGAATAAAAGAAAGTACAGTTTTGGAGGTAAGTACCAGACCTACAGTTCCATTCTCTGGGGGTTATAATACCATTGGTCTGAGTTCGAGTTAGCCCGAAGCACCCTCCACCAGTCACATGGGCGGCTTGGTGCAGAGCTCAAAGTTTCTGCCGGGTTTTACAATGGGAACCTATGGAGACTGGGGGCACTCAGAATCAGGCCTGCTTCTAGGTAAGAAGCCTGAGCATTTGAGGCTCACCACCAGGTGTTACAATTCCTGCAGGGTGGAGGTGTGAAGCACGGACACAGTGTTGGCTTTGTTTCTCGCCTACGAGAGCACAAAAGCTCTCACCCCATGGAGTCAGAAACGTATCTGTTAGTGGTAGGCTGGCACAGACCCGTCAGTCCTGCATTAAAGGACTGGGTCTCTAAGATGCCCTCTGGGTGCATGTTTCAATAAAACCAGCACTGGCATCAGTTTGGGTTTATTGTGCTGACAAGTTTGATACCAAACGTCCTAGACTTTAGTGTAGCCATTATGGATCTGTGGAATTCATAATGACAAACTCCCAGCCCATATACTTAATATGGCCCAACTGGACTTACAATGTCTAAGAATGGACTTAGACACTTAGGGGCATATTGCTCATGCAGGTATGCCCTCACCTATGGTATAGTGCACCCTCCCTTAGGGCTGTAAAGCCTGCTTGAGTGTTGACTTACGTATACCACAGGCAGTGGTTTGTGGGCGTGGCTTACTGAGAAAGGTGCAATGACGAATTTGCCTTTTTCTCACCACCAGCGCACACAAGCTGCAATGGCAGTGTGCATGTGCTAGGTGAGGGGTCCCCAGGGTGGGATAAGACATGCTGCAGCCCTTGGGGACTTTCCAGGGAACAGGGCCCTTGGTACCATGGGTACTTTTTACAACGGACCTAACTGTGTACCAAGGGTCTGCTAAATGTGGACACAATGCTACAATTTTGGGAAAGAAGGATCCCATCACGCTCTGTCAAGTTATCACCAATATCAGACAAAAAGTGGGGGGCAACCATGCCAACAAGGGCACTTTCCTATACAGATTCTCTGATTTTCTTCCATGACACAAAAGGAGTGTGCAACAAGACTGCAAAACCAGAGACCTAAGAAGCACGACTGACGTGGTGCCAAACCTGCCAGCCTGCCTGCTGCACCTGGCCCTCGAGGAGCAACTGACCTGTCCTGCCACTGCAGGTTCCAAAACACAGGGAGCGCTGTCTGTGCTTCACAAATCACCAAGAAGAACTCTTTTGGATTACAGGAGCTGCTGCCCTGCATCTGCACCCAAGGCACCCAAGCAAGAACTGTGAGGACCAGGACTGCCAAAACCCAACACTGGGCAACACCACTGCAGCTGAGCTGCCTAGCCCGAGTTGAAGTGGGTCAGCGGTGTCACCATGGTCCCCAGGCCGTTCAGACACAGCCTACCCAAAGCTTGCCCTACGTGGACTTCCTGACAGCATTTGCAGCCTGATTCTGCAAAACCCTAGCAACAGTGAGTGACCTGAAGACAAAGACCCAATGCCTCAGGACACCTCTGCACGTGTCTGCCCTGGACCTAGTGTAGGAAAGTACCATCTTGCCTGGCATGTTACCCCCATATTTCACTGTATATATGTTGTGTTAGTCTATGTGTCACTGGGACCCTGCCAGGGAGGGCCCCAGTGCTCATAATTATGTGCCCTGTATGTGTTCCCTGTGTGATGACTAACTGTCTCACTGAGGCTCTGCTATCCAGAACCTCAGTGGTTATGCTCTCTCATTTCTTTCCAAATTGTCACTAACAGGCTAGTGACCAATGTCACCAATTTACTTTGGCATACTGGAACACCATTATAATTCCTTAGTATATGGTACTGAGGTACCCAGGGTATTGGGGTTCCAGGAGATCCCTATGGGCTGCAGCATTTCTTGTGCCACCCATAGGGAGCTCTGACAATTCTTACACAGGCCTGCCCTTGCAGCCTGATTGAAATAACGTCCACGTTATTTCACAGCCATTTACCACTGCACTTAAGTAACTTATAAGTCACCTATATGTCTAACCTTTACCTGGTAAAGGTTGGGTGCTAAGTTACTTAGGGGGTCATTCTGACCGCGGCGGACGGCGGTCGCCGCCCGCCAAGCGGTTCCCGCCGTAAGACCGCTCCGCGGTCAAAAGACCGCAGCGGTCATTCTGGCTTTCCCACTGGGCCGGCGGGCGACCGCCGAAAGTCCGCCCGCCATCCCAGCGGGAAACACCCTTCCCACGAGGACGCCGGCTCAGAATGGAGCCGGCGGAGTGGGAAGGTGCGACGGGTGCAGTTGCACCCGTCGCGAATTTCAGTGCCTGCAAAGCAGACACTGAAATTCTTCATGGGGCCCTCTTACGGGGGCCCCTGCAGTGCCCATGCCATTGGCATGGGCACTGCAGGGGCCCCCAGTGGCCCCGCGGCACCCCCTACCGCCATCCTGTTCCTGTGCGGTAGGGGGTGTCAGAATCCCCATGGCGGCGGAGCGTGCTCCGCCGCCATGGAGGATTCTCAAGGGCAGCGGGAAGTCGGCGGTACACCGCCGACTTTCCGTTTCTGGCCGCGGCTGAACCGCCGCGGTCAGAATGCCCAGCGGTGCACCGCCAGCCTGTTGGCGGTGCTACCGCCGACCTCCGCCATGGCGGTAATTACCGCCAGCGTCAGAATGACCCCCTTAGTGTGTGGGCACCCTGGCACTAGCCAAGGTGCTCCCACATTGTTCAGGGCAAATTCCCCGGACTTTGTGAGTGCGGGGACACCATTACACGCGTGCACTTTACATATGTCACGACATATGTATAGCGTCACAATGGTAACTCCGAACATGGCCATGTAACATGTCTAAGATCATGGAATTGTCACCCCAATGCCATTCTGGCATTGGGGAGACAATTCCATGATCCCCCAAGTCTCTAGCTCAGACCCGGGTACTGCCAAACTACCTTTCCCGGGCTTTCACTGCAGCTGCTGCTGCTGCCAACCCCTCAGACAGGTTTCTGCCCTCCTGGGGTCCAGCCAGGCTTGGCCCAGGAAGGCAGAACAAAGGACTTCCTCAGAGAGAGGGTGTTACACCCTCTCCCTTTGGAAAAAGGTGTTAGGGCTGGGGAGGAGTAGCCTCCCCCAGCCTCTGGAAATGCGTTCATGGGCACAGATGGTACCCATTTCTGCATAAGCCAGTCTACACCGGTTCAGGGATCCCCCAGCCCTGCTCTGGCGCGAAACTGGACAAAGGAAAGGGGAGTGACCACTCCCCTGACCTGCACCTCCCCTGGGAGGTGCCCAGAGCTCCTCCAGTGTGCTCCAGACCTCTGCCATCTTGGAAACAGAGGTGCTGCTGGCACACTGGCCTGCTCTGAGTGGCCAGTGGCAGCAGCTGACGTCAGAGACTCCTTCTGATAGGCTCCTTCAGGTGTTGCTAACCTATCCCCTCTCCTAAGTAGCCAAACCTCCTTTTCTGGCTATTTAGGGTCTCTGCTTTGGGGAATTCTTTAGATAACGAATGCAAGAGCTCATCAGAGTTCCTCTGCATCTCTCTCTTCACCTTCTGCCAAGGAATCGACCACTGACTGCTCTGGAAGCCTGCAAAACTGCAACAAAGTAGCAAAGATGACTACTGCGACCTTGTAACACTGATCCGGCTGCCTTCTCGACTGTTTTCCTGGTGGTGCATGCTGTGGAGGTAGTCTGCCTCCTCTCTGGCTAGAAGCTCCAAAGAAATCTCCCGTGGGTCGACGGAATCTTCCCCCTGCAACCGCAGGCACCAAAGAACTGCATCACCGGTCCTCTGGGTCTCCTCTCAGCACGACGAGCGAGGTCCCTTGAACTCAGCAACTCTGTCCAAGTGACTCCCACAGTCCAGTGACTCTTCAGTCCAAGTTTGGTGGAGGTAAGTCCTTGCCTCCCCACGCTAGACTGCATTGCTGGGAACCACGTGTTTTGCAGCTGCTCCGGCTCTTGTGCACTCTTCCAGGATTTCCTTTGTGCACAGCCAAGCCTGGGTCCCCGGCACTTTAACCTGCAGTGCACGACCTCCTGAGTTGTCCTCCAGCGTCGTGGGACCTTCCTTTGTGACTTCGGGTGAGCTCTGGTTCACTCCACTTCGTAGTGCCTGTTCCGGCACTTCTGCGGGTGCTGCTTCCTTCTGAGTGGGCTCTTTGTTTTGCTGGACACCCCCTCTGTCTCCTCACGTAATTGGTAACATCCTGGTCCCTCCTGGGCCACAGCAGCATCCAAAAACCCTAAACGCAGCTAGCAAGGCTTGTTTGCGGTCTTTCTGCACGGAAACACTTCTGCGCAGCTCTTCACGACGTGGGACATCCATCCTCCAAAGGGGAAGTTTCTAGCCCTTGTCGTTCTTGCAGAATCCACAGCTTCTACCATCCGGTGGCAGCTTCTTTGCACCCACAGCTGGCATTTCCTGGGCATCTGCCCACTCCCGACTTGATCGTGACTCTTGGACTTGGTCCCCTTGTTCCACAGGTACTCTCGTCAGGAAATCCATCGTTGTTGCATTGCTGGTGTTGGTCTTCCTTGCAGAATTCCCCTATCACGACTTCTGTGCTCTCTGGGGAACTTAGGTGCACTTTGCACCCACTTTTCAGGGTCTTGGGGTGGGCTATTTTTCTAACCCTCACTGTTTTCTTACAGTCCCAGCGACCCTCTACAAGGTCACATAGGTTTGGGGTCCATTCGTGGTTCGCATTCCACTTCTAGAGTATATGGTTTGTGTTGCCCCTATCCCTATGTGCCCCCAATGCATTCTATTGTGACTATACATTGTTTACACTGTTTTCTATTGCTATTACTGCATATTTTGGTATTGTGTACATACATCTTGTGTATATTTGCTATCCTCATACTGAGGGTACTCACTGAGATACTTTGGCATATTGTCATAAAAATAAAGTACCTTTATTTTTAGTATATCTGTGCATTGTGTTTTCTTATGATATTGTGCATATGACACTAGCGGTACTGTAGGAGCTTCACTCGTCTCCTAGTTCAGCCTAAGCTGCTCTGCTAAGCTACCTTTTCTATCAGCCTAAGCTGCTAGACACCCCTCTACACTAATAAGGGATACCTGGGCCTGGTGCAAAGTGTAAGTACCCCTTGGTACCCACTACAAGCCAGTCCAGCCTCCTACAGTAAGTAAACCACCTACGGGGTTCAGGTTTGGGTCCAAGGTAGCCCACCATTGGGGGTTCAGAGCAACCCCAAAGTTACCACACCAGCAGCTCAGGGCCGGTCAGGTGCAGAGGTCAAAGTGGTGCCCAAAACGCCTAGGCTTCAATGGAGAAGGGGGTGCCCCGGTTCCAGTCTTCCAGCAGGTAAGTACCTGCGTCTTCGGAGGGCAGACCAGGGGGGTTTTGTAGGGCACCAGGGGGGACACAAGTCCACACAGAAAGTATACTCTCAGCAGCACGGGGGCGGCCGGGTGCAGTGTGCAAACAGGCGTCTGGTTTGCAATAGGAATCAATGGGAGACCAAGGGGTCTCTTCAGCGATGCAGGCAGGCAAGGGGGGTGGGGGGGCTCCTCGGGGTAGCCACCACCTGGACAAGGGAGAGGGCCACCTGGGGGTTGCTCCTGCACTGGAGGTCGGATCCTTCAGGTCCTGGGGGTTGCGGGTGCCGAGTCTTTACCAGGCGTCAGGTCTTTGAAGCAGGCAGTCGCGATCAGGGGAGCCTCGGGATTCCCTCGGCAGGCGTCGCTGTGGGGGGTCAGGGGAGTCAACTCTGGCTACTCACAGTCTCGTAGTCACCAGGGAGTCCTCCTTGTGGTGTTTGTTCTCCACAAGTCGAGCCGGGGGCGTTGGGTGCAGAGTGCAAAGTCTCACGCTTCCGGCGGGAAACGTGTGTTGTTTTTAAAGTTGCTTCTTTGTTTCAAAGTGGCAGTCTTTGGGGAACAGAGCTGCTGTCCTCAGGAGTTCTTGGTCCTTCTAGATGCAGGGTAGTCCTCTGAGGCTTCAGAGGTTGCTGGACTCTGGGAACGCGTCGCTGGAGCAGTGTCTTTAGAAGTGGGGAGACAGGCCGGTAGAGCTGGGGCCAAAGCAGTTGGTGTCTCCGTCTTCTCTGCAGGTTTTTCAGTTCAGCAGTCCTCTTCTTCTTAGGTTGCAGGAATCTGAGTTCCTTGGTTCTGGGGAGCCCCTAAATACTGAATTTAGGGGTATATTTAGGTCTGGGGGGTTAGTAGCCAATGGCTACTAGCCCTGAGGGTGGCTACACCCTCTTTGTGCCTCCTCCCTGAGCGGAGGGGGGCACATCCCTAATCCTATTGGGAGAATCCTCCATCTGCAAGATGGAGGATTTCTAAAAGTCAGAGTCACCTCAGCTCAGGACACCTTAGGGGCTGTCCTGACTGGCCAGTGACTCCTCCTTGTTTTTCTCATTATCTCCTCCGGCCTTGCCGCCAAAAGTGGGGCCATGGCCGGAGGGGGCGGGCAACTCCACTAGCTGGAGTGCCCTGTGGTGCTGTAACAAAGGGGGTGAGCCTTTGAGGCTCACCGCCACTTGTTACAGTTCCTGCAGGGGGAGGTGTGAAGCACCTCCACCCAGTACAGGCTTTGTTACTAGCCACAGAGTGACAAAGGCACTCTCCCCATGTGGCCAGCAACATGTCTGGTGTGTGGCAGGCTGCTAAAACCAGTCAGCCTACACGGGTAGTCGGTTAAGGTTTCAGGGGGCACCTCTAAGGTGCCCTCTGGGGTGTATGTTACAATAAAATGTACACTGGTATCAGTGTGCATTTATTGTGCTGAGAAGTTTGATACCAAACTTCACAGTTTTCAGTGTAGCCATTATGGTGCTGTGGAGTTCGTGCATGACAGACTCCCAGACCATATACTCTTATGGCTACCCTGCACTTACAATGTCTAAGGTTTTGCTTAGCCACTGTGGGGGGGCATAGTGCTCATGCACTTGTGCCCTCACCTATGGTATAGTGCACCCTGCCTTAGGGCTGTAAGGCCTGCTAGAGGGGTGACTTATCTATACTTCATAGGCAGTGTGAGGTTGGCATGGCACCCTGAGGAGAGTGCCATGTCGACTTAGTCTTTTTATCCCCACTAGCACAAACAAGCTGGCAAGCAGTGTGTCTGTGCTGAGTGAGGGGTCCCTAGGGTGGCATAAGACATGCTGCAGCCCTTAAAGACCTTCCCTGGCATCAGGGCCCTTTGTACCAGGGGTACCAGTTACAAGGGACTTACCTGGATGCCAGGGTGTGCCAATTGTGGAAACAAAAGTACAGGTTAGGGAAAGAAAACTGGTGCTGGGGTCTGGTTAGCAGGCCTCAGCACACTTTCAAATCAAAACTTAGCATCAGCAAAGGCAAAAAGTCAGGGGGTAACCATGCCAAGGAGGCATTTCCTTACAAGTGTCATATATGATTTACTGGTAAGTCCCTAGTAAAGTGCACTAGAGTTGCCCAGGGCCTGCAAATCAAATGCTACTAGTGGGCCTGTAGCATATTAGTAGCCCTGTAACCATGGCTCAGACCTGCCACTACAGTGTCTGTGTGTGCAGTTTTAAACTGCCAATTCGACTTGGCAAGTTTACCTACTTGCCAGGCCTAAACCTTCCCTTTTACTACATTTCAGGCACCCCGAAGGTAGGCCCTTGGTAGCCCCAGGGGCAGGTTGCAGTGTATGTTTAAGGGAGTACATATACTAGTGTGTTTTATATGTCGCCCTCCTCAAGAGGACTGGGTGTGGCCCCAGGTTTAGTAGCTATATACGGCTCTGATACAAAGACCTTGGAGCCAGGGTATGCATGAGGAGAGTGGCATCAAACAGGTTCCCAGTACTAAGAGGCACATGTCAGGGCTGCCCTTTACCCCGTTGTTATTCGCTGTGGCGATTTAACCTTTGGCCATATGGATACAAGTGGATGCCGAGTTTTGTGGTTGCCAATGGGAGAATACAGTGAGCGAGAGGATATCGCTATATGCGGACAATGTGCTCCTATACATGGGGCGTCCAGAATCAACGGGGCCTCCAACGCTACAGATATTGGAAATGTTTGATATGTGCTTCATATCAATCCCTGGAAATCAGTGATTTACCTGATAGCCTCCTGCCTGACAAATCTGACATGAGCGTCTGTATTATCGATACAGCAAGAGGGATTCCAATACTTGGGGGTGTTTGTTACGGGGGATGCACACCGTTTTACGAAAAGAACCTCGCACCAGAATTGGAGCAGTTGGAGAGGGACGCTAAGTTTTGGACGGCTCTCCCGCTGTCCTTGCTGGGTTGCTTGGCCATCTTTAAGATGGTTGCGTTACTGCCAGTTACAAAATCATCCCTTTCTGACTGATTAGTCTTTCTTCAAAAAGATAAAGAGACACCTACGTGTGCTGCAATGGGGGAACGGTACTCTGCCTATCTCCCTAGAGATGTGCTGTTGACCTGGGTTCCAAGGAGGTATAGCCACCCCAAACATCCCTTTGTACTGCTGAGCAGCACACCTTCTCATCATTAATGATTAGCAGTTCGGGGGGTTCCAGATCTAGCACACGCCCTTGGTGGGAGGGCTATGGGACCACAGGGTTTGTCACATTTACTGTATGGAGGAAAGACACAAGGGGGCATGCCCCTGGCAACCTGGGTGGTACTGGCTAAGAAGGCCACTGGCTGGATGAGCAGGTTGACGCTTGAAACACCACTTTAAAGGGGAACCCGACTCCTGAAGCTTGCGGCTCGACAGAGATTTGCAGCAAGGGATAGTATAGAAATATCAAATTTGGAGGATGTCCTGAAGGACGAGATCCTGAAATCCTTTCAGACATTACAGGAGGAGTATGCCCTCCCCTGCACACAGTTTTTTATTGTTATTTGCACCAGTGCCATGCATTCTACCAACACTGCTGGCGGCTTTGGGCCCTGGAGTTTTCAGCCCTGAAGGCTAAACTCCTTTTGACAAAAATGAAATAACATAAGCTATTTCAGACACGCAAACTTTTCTTATGGAATATGCCAGACCCAATGGAGATGTTACGCAGGGCCTGGAAAAGGGACTTAGGAGAACTCGAGGAGGAGAACTGGAGGGAGGCTTTGGCGGCACCCAGGGAGGCAGTAATCGCTATGTGTTAGACCTGGCAGGTATTTTGGCAAGTCTCCCCTGTCTTTTAGCCTTCTAACCTCCTGTTTTTATGGTATACTGGACTCCGTTTCTGCTGGTTTATTGTCTCTGCGCACTTTACCACTGCTGATCACTGCTCAAGTGCAAGTGCTCCCTATGTAAATTGTATTGGTGATTGAATTATCCATGATTGGCATATCTCATTTACTGATAAGTCCCTATTACAGTGCACTAGAGGTGCCCAGGGCCTGTAACTAAAATGGTACTAGTGGGCCTGCAGCACTGGTTGTGCCACCCACATTAGTAGCCCTGTAAACATGTCTCAGACCTGCCACTGCAGTGTCTTTGTGTGCAGTTTTAAACTGCCACTTCGACCTGGCAAGTGTACCCACTTGCCCGGCCCAATCCTTTCCTTTTGGTACATGTAAGACACCCCTATGGTAGGCCCTAGGTAGCTCCATGGGCAGAGTGCAGTCTACTTAAAAGGTAGGACATGTACTGTTGTGTTTTACAGTAAAATACTGCCAAAGTCCGTTTTCACTGTGCAAGGCCTATCCCTCTCTTAGGTTAACATGTGGGCTGCCTTTAAATATCCTTAAACCGCAAATTCCCCTTGAGATCAGATACAAATGTGGAGTTCAGGCTCTCTGAACTCACCATGTAAAAATACACCTTTTATTGGAGTAGGTTTTTAAATTGTCTGTTTGAAAATGCCACAGAAAGTAGGCATTTTCTTGCTTAAACCATTCTGTGACTCTGCCTGTGTGGGTTCCCCATCTTGGTCAGTTTGACAGTTGGGCTGTTCACACCTCTTCTCTAGACAGTGACACTAAATGGGGCAGGGTGTGGCCTGCATATCCTCATGAGCCATCTGAGCTACAAGGGAGGGAGGAGTGGTCATTCACACCTGAAAGGGCTGTGCCTGCCCTCACACAATGCAGTCTCCGACCCCCTGGTGTGTGTCTGGGGCCTGGTGTAGGAGGCTGGACTGGCTTGTAGTGAGTACCAAGGGGTACTTGCACCTTGCACCAGGCCCAGTTATCCCTTATTAGTGTATAGGGTGTCTAGCAGCTTAGGCTGATAGATAATGGTAGCTTAGCAAAGCAGCTCAGGCTGAACTAGGAGACGTGTGAAGCTACTACAGTACCACTTAGTGTCATATGCACAATATCATAAGAAAACACAATACACAGTTATACTAAAAATAAAGGTACTTTATTTTTATGACAATATGCCAAAGTATCTTAGAGTGTACCCTCAGTAAGAGGATAGGAAATATACACAAGATATATATACACAATAGCAAAAATATGCAGTATAGTCTTAGAAAACAGTGCAAACAATGTATAGTTACAATAGGATGCAATGGGGAAACATAGGGATAGGGGCAACACAAACCATATACTCCAGAAGTGGAATGCGAACCACGAATGGACCCCAAACCTATGTGACCTTGTAGAGGGTCGCTGGGACTATTAGAAAATAGTGAGAGTTAGAAAAATAACCCTCCCCAAGACCCTGAAAAGTGAGTGCAAAGTGCACCAAAGTTCCCCTAAGGACAAAATAGTCGTGTTAGTGGGAGAATGCAAGGAAAACACAAATCAGCAATGCAACAACGATGGATTCCTGTCTGAATGTACCTGTGGAACAAGGGGACCAAGTCCAAAAGTCACAAGCAGCTCGGAGATGGGCAGATGCCCAAGAAATGCCAGCGGTTGGTGCAAAGAAGCTCTTACTAGGCTGAAGAACTGTGAATGCTGCAGGAACGACAAGGGCTAGAGACTTCCCCTTTGGAGGATGGATCCCCCACGCCTTGGAGAGTCGTGCAGAAGTGTTTTCCCGCCGGATGGACGCCAACAAGCCTTGCTACACGCAAATCGTGCGTTTGGCGTTTTTGGACGCTGCTGGGGCCCAGGAGGGACCAGAAGGTCGCAAATTGGACCTGCAGAGAGAGGGGACGTCGAGCAAGACAAAGAGCCCTCACTGAAGCAGGTAGCACCCGGAGAAGTGCCAGAAACAGGCACTACGAGGATGCGTGAAACGGTGCTCGCCGAAGTTGCACAAAGGAGTCCCACGTCGCCGGAGACCAACTTAGAAAGTCGTGCAATGCAGGTTAGAGTGCCGTGGACCCAGGCTTGGCTGTGCACACAGGATTTCCGCCGGAAGTGCACAGGGGCCGGAGAAGCTTGCAAAGTCGCGGTTCCCAGCAATGCAGCCCAGCGAGGTGAGGCAAGGACTTACCTCCACCAAACTTGGGCTGAAGAGTCACTGGACTGTGGGGGTCACTTGGACGGTGTCGCTGGATTCGAGGGACCTCGCTCGTCGTGCTGAGAGGAGACCCAAGGGACCGGAGATGCAGCTTTTTGGTGCCTGCGGTTGCAGGGGGAAGATTCCGTCGACCCACGGGAGATTTCTTCGGAGCTTCTGGTGCAGAGAGGAGGCAGACTACCCCCACAGCATGCACAAGCAGGAAAACAGTCGAGAAGGCGGCAGGATCAGCGTTACAGAGTTGCAGTAGTCGTCTTTGCTACTATGTTGCAGGTTTGCAGGCTTCCAGCGCGGTCAGCGGTCGATTCCTTATCAGAAGGTGAAGAGGGAGATGCAGAGGAACTCGGCTGAGCTCATGCATTCGTTATCTAAAGTTTCCCCAGAGACAGAGACCCTAAATAGCCAGAAAAGAGGGTTTGGCTACCTAGGAGAGAGGAAAGGCTACTAACACCTGAAGGAGCCTATCAGCAGGAGTCTCTGACGTCACCTGGTGGCACTGGCCACTCAGAGCAGTCCAGTGTGCCAGCAGCACCTCTGTTTCCAAGATGGCAGAGGTCTGGAGCACACTGGAGGAGCTCTGGACACCTCCCAGGGGAGGTGCAGGTCAGGGGAGTGGTCACTCCCCTTTCCTTTGTCCAGTTTCGCGCCAGAGCAGGGGCTAAGGGGTCCCTGAACCGGTGTAGACTGGCTTATGCAGAATTGGGCACCTCTGTGCCCAACAAAGCATTTCCAGAGGCTGGGGGAGGCTACTCCTCCCCTGCCTTCACACCATTTTCCAAAGGGAGAGGGTGTTACACCCTCTCTCAGAGGAAGTTCTTTGTTCTGCCATCCTGGGCCAGGCCTGGCTGGACCCCAGGAGGGCAGATGCCTGTCTGAGGGGTTGGCAGCAGCAGCAGCTGCAGAGAAACCCCAGGAAGGGCAGTTTGGCAGTACCAGGGTCTGTGCTACAGACCACTGGGATCATGGAATTGTACCAACAATGCCAGGATGGCATAGAGGGGGCAATTCCATGATCATAGACATGTTACATGGCCATATTCGGAGTTACCATGGTGAAGCTACATATAGGTAGTGACCTATATGTAGTGCACGCGTGTAATGGTGTCCCCGCACTCACAAAGTTCAGTGAATTGGCTCTGAACAATGTGGGGGCACCTTGGCTAGTGCCAGGGTGCCCTCACACTAAGTAACTTTGCACCTAACCTTTACCAGGTAAAGGTTAGACATATAGGTGACTTATAAGTTACTTAAGTGCAGTGTAAAATGGCTGTGAAATAACGTGGACGTTATTTCACTCAGGCTGCAGTGGCAGGCCTGTGTAATAATTGTCAGAGCTCCCTATGGGTGGCAAAAGAAATGCTGCAGCCCATAGGGATCTCCTGGAACCCCAATACCCTGGGTACCTCAGTACCATATACTAGGGGATTATAAGGGTGTTCCAGTAAGCCAATGTAAATTGGTAAAAATGGTCACTAGCCTGTCAGTGACAATTTGGAAAGAAATGAGAGAGCATAACCACTGAGGTTCTGATTAGCAGAGCCTCAGTGAGACAGTTAGTCACTACACAGGTAACACATACAGGCACACTTATGAGCACTGGGGCCCTGGGTTACCAGGGTCCCAGTGACACATACAACTAAAACAACATATATACAGTGAAAAATGGGGGTAACATGCCAGGCAAGATGGTACTTTCCTACACAACCCCCCCCCAAACGAAGGACAATAAGACTAGCCATTACCTGATGAGTCTTCATTGTCTAAGTGGAAATATCTGGAGAGTCCATCTGCATTGGAGTGGCTACTCCCAGGTCTATGTTCCACTGTATAGTCCATTCCCTGTAGGGATATGGACCACCTCAACAATTTAGGATTTTCACCTTTCATTTGTTTTAGCCAAAGTAGAGGTTTGTGGTCTGTCTGAACAATGAAGTGAGTGCCAAACAGGTATGGCCTCAACTTCTTCAGAGCCCAGACCACAGCAAAGGCCTCCCTCTCAATGGCAGACCAACGCTTTTCTCTAGGGGTCAACCTTCTACTAATAAAAGCAACAGGTTGATCCTGGCCCTCAGAATTAAGTTGTGATAGGACTGCCCCTACTCCTAATTCAGATGCATCAGTTTGGACATAGAATTTTTTAGAGTAACAAGGGCTTTTCAGGACAGGTGCAGAGCACATGGCCTGCTTCAGCTCCTCAAAAGCTTTCTGACAGTTTGCTGTCCATAATACCTTTTTAGGCATTTTCTTGGATGTGAGGTCATTAAGAGGGGCTGCAATGGAGCCATAGTTCTTAATGAACCTCCTGTAATACCCAGTGAGGCCTAGGAAGGCTCTCACCTGGGTCTGAGTGGTAGGGGGAATCCAATCAATAATAGTTTGGATTTTCCCCTGAAGTGGTGCAATCTGTTCCCCACCAACAAGGTGTCCCAGATAAACCACTTTACCCTGCCCTATCTGGCACTTTGAAGCCTTGATAGTGAGGCCTGCCTTTTGCAGGGCCTCCAAAACTTTCCAAAGGTGGACCAGGTGATCATCCCAGCTGGAGCTAAAGACAGCTATATCATCCAAATATGCTGCACTGAAAGCTTCCAGCCCTTGCAGGACTGTGTTCACCAACCTCTGAAAAGTGGCAGGTGCATTTTTCAAACCAAAAGGCATTACAGTAAACTGGTAATGTCCTCCAATGGTAGAAAATGCAGTCTTAGGTTTAGCATCTTCTGACATTTTGATCTGCCAATACCCTGCAGTCAAATCAAAAGTGCTTAGATACTTGGCAGATGCCAGTGTATCTATTAGCTCATCTGCCCTGGGTATAGGGTGAGCATCTGTTTTGGTTACCAAGTTGAGACCTCTATAGTCTACACAAAACCTCATTTCCTTCTTTCCATCTTTAGAATTGGGTTTTGGTACCAGTACCACAGGAGAAGCCCATGGACTGTCAGAGTGCTCAACCACTCCTAGTTCCAACATCTTCTGAACTTCTTGTTTTATGCAGTCCCTGACATGGTCAGGCTGCCTATAGATCTTACTTTTGACAGGTAAACTGTCTCCAGTATCTATAGTGTGCTCACACCAAGAAGTGGTGCCTGGCACAATGGAGAAGAGTTCTGAAAATTGTCCTAGGAGATTTATGCAATTATCTTTCTGCTCAGCAGTAAGACAATCAGCCAAAACTACCCCTTCCACAAGAGCATCTTGTTCTGTGGAAGAGAAGAGATCAGGTAGAGGATCACTGTCTTCTTCCTGTCCCTCATCTGTTGCCATGAGCAGGGTGAGATCAGCCCTGTCATAGTAGGGTTTCAGGCGGTTGACATGGAGCACCCTAAGGGGACTCCTGGCAGTGCCTAAGTCAACCAAGTAGGTGACTTCACCCTTCTTTTCAACAATTGTGTGTGGACCACTCCATTTATCTTGGAGTGCTCTTGGGGCCACAGGCTCCAAGACCCACACTTTCTGCCCTGGTTGGTACTGAACCAAAACAGCCTTCTGATCATGCCATTGCTTCTGGAGCTCTTGGCTGGCCTGAAGGTTTTTACTGGCCTTTTTCATGTACTCAGCCATCCTTGATCTGAGGCCAAGTACATAGTCCACAATATCCTGCTTAGGAGCTTTTAAAGGTTGTTCCCAACCCTCCTTTACAAGTGTGAGTGGACCCCTAACAGGGTGTCCAAAAAGAAGTTCAAAGGGGCTGAAGCCCACTCCTTTCTGGGGTACCTCCCTGTAGGCAAAAAGGAGGCATGGTAGAAGGATATCCCATCTCCTGCGGAGTTTTTCAGGGAGTCCCATAATCATGCCTTTGAGAGTTTTATTAAATCTCTCCACCAGTCCATTTGTTTGTGGATGATAGGGTGTTGTGAACTTGTAAGTTACACCACACTCCTTCCACATGGCCTTTAAGTATGCAGACATGAAATTGCTTCCTCTGTCTGATACTACTTCCTTTGGGAAGCCCACCCTGGAAAATATTCCCAGGAGGGCCTTTGCCACTGCAGGAGCTGTAGTGGTCCTTAAAGGAATTGCTTCAGGATACCTTGTGGCATGGTCCACTACCACTAAGATAAACCTATTGCCTGAAGCAGTAGGAGGGTCAAGGGGGCCAACTATGTCAACCCCTACCCTTTCAAAGGGAACCCCAACCACAGGCAGTGGGATAAGGGGTGCCTTTGGAGTGCCACCTGTCTTGCCACTGGCTTGACAGGTTTCACAGGACTTACAAAATTCTTTTGTGTCCTCAGACATCCTAGGCCAATGAAACAGTGGTACCAATCTGTCCCAAGTTTTCATTTGACCCAGGTGCCCAGCTAAGGGAATGTCATGTGCCAGTGTTAGGAGGAACTTTCTGTACTCCTGAGGAATCACTAATCTCCTGGCAGCTCCAGGTTTAGGATCCCTTTGCTCAGTGTACAAGAGGTTGTCCTCCCAGTAAACTCTGTGTGAGTCACTGACATCCCCATTAGCCTGTTTGACAGCTTGCTGTCTGAGACCCTCTAATGTGGGACAGGTTTGCTGTGCCACACTCAGCTCCTCTCTGGCAGGCCCCCCTTCACCCAAAAGCTCAGCAGTGTCTGCTTCCAGCTCCTCTGGTGTAGGTTCTGCACAGGGAGGGAATTCTTCTTCCTCAGAAGTAGAATCCACTGTAGAGGGAGGGATAGTAGGAAGTGGTTTGCTTCTACTAGCCCTAGCTTTAGGGAGCACTTGGTCCATTGTTCCAGGATCCAAGCTTCCCTGTCCTTTTTGCTTTTTGGCCTGAGCCCTTGTCAAAGCAAAAATATGCCCTGGGATGCCCAGCATTGCTGCATGGGCCTCCAACTCCACATCTGACCAAGCTGATGTCTCCAAATCGTTCCCTAATAGACAGTCTACAGGTAAATCTGAAGCTACCACAACTTTCTTTGGACCAGATACCCCCCCCCAGTTGAGATTTACAACAGCCATGGGGTGGCTTTGTGTTATGTTGTGAGCATCGGTTACTTGGTACTGGTGTCCAAGTATGTGTTGTTCAGGGTGCACCAGTTTCTCAATCACCATTGTGACACTGGCACCTGTGTCCCTGTAGGCCTGGACCTCAACACCATTTATTAGGGTTAGTTGCTTGTACTTCTCCAAGTTATGGGGGCAAGCAACCAAAGTGGCTAAGTCAATAGCCCCTTCAGAGACTAAAGTAGCCTCTGTGGTCTCCCTAATCAGACCAACCCCAACTAAATTACCAAAAGTGAGCCCAGCTACTCCCTTGGATTGGCTATTAGTAGGTTTGCTCCCACCACCACTGCTATTAGTAGGGACACTAGGTGTAGCAGTAGGGGTTGTAGTGGTAGGAGCTGTGGTGCCTTTCTTTGGACAACTGGGATCTGTTGTCCAATGGCCTTTTATCTTACATAAATAGCACCATGGTTTCCTTTCCTTGTTCTGATTAGAGGAAGGTTTGGGCCCACCACCCCCACCAGAGTGTTTTTGTGGGCCTGATGAAGACTCATTTTTAGATTTGTCCCCACCCTTGTCAGAAGACTTACCATCCTTCTTTTTGTTGCCATCTTTGTCACCCCCTGTATGAACTTTTCTGTTCACTCTTGTTCTGACCCATTTGTCTGCCTTCTTTCCCAATTCTTGGGGAGAGGTCAGATCAGAGTCCACCAAGTACTGGTGCAACAAATCAGACACACAATTATTAAGAATATGCTCTCTCAGGATTAAGTTATACAGGCTGTCATAATCAGTAACTTTACTGCCATGTAACCACCCCTCCAAGGCCTTCACTGCCTGGTCAATGAAATCAACCCAGTCTTGTGAAGACTCCTTTTTGGTATCTCTGAACTTGATCCTGTACTGTTCAGTGGTTAAGCCATAACCATCCAGGAGTGCATTCTTAAGAACTTGGAAATTGTTAGCATCATTTTCTTTTACAGTAAGGAGCCTATCCCTACCTTTTCCTGTAAATGATAGCCATAGGATAGCAGCCCACTGCCTTTGAGGGACATCCTGTACAGCACAGGCCCTCTCAAGTGCAGCAAACCACTTGTTAATGTCATCCCCCTCCTTGTAAGGGGGAACTATCTTATGCAGATTCCTGGAATCATGCTCTTTTGCAGGATGACTATGGGGAATACTGCTGCTGCCACCATGGGTATCTAAACCCATCTTCTGTCTTTCCCTCTCTATTTCTAAAGACTGTCTATCCAAATCCAGCTGTTGCTTCTTGAGCTTCAGTCTGGTTTGCTCCACTCTCAATCTATTGAGCTCCCTTTCTAACAATCTGTCATCAGGGTGGGTGGGAGGGACATTTCTAGATACAGAGGTATGATGGGAATGAACAGAAGGAGACCTGTCCCTTACAGAGGGCACCCTAACAGCTTGGCTACCAGTATAATGTGAGAGCACATCATCAGTATGATGTGATTCAACCTCTGTACCAACTATGCTAGACTGTCTAGTAATGGGCAGGCTGAGAAGTTTCTTTCCTGAACCTTTTCCTGGGGGAGTCCCTGGATCAGATTGAGAACCATTAGCTACTTTTTCTACAGATTGGGCACTTATGGCCTTATCTTGTACTCTAAGCATATTAATTAACAGTTCTAAAGAAGGATTCTTCCCTACACTCAAACCTCTCTCTATGCAGAGACTCCTTGCTCCTTTCCAGCTAAGGTGATCATATGCAAGTTTGGACAGTTCAACTTTTTGGCCTGTGCCAGACATTTTTTAGAGAGAGTTAAAGTGATAGACAAAGAGAAAAAAGTTTTCAGAACTTTTTTGGAAAGACAGAAAAAACTTTTTAAACTTTTTAAGAACTTTTTGAAAGTTTAGAAGTACTTTTCAGCACTTAGAAAAGAGTGAAAAGAGGAAATGCAAAACTTTTTGGCTATGTGTATATACACTGACCTTGTTTTGTATATTTTTCTCTTATGAAAAGTACAATGACAAGAGTGGTAAGCAGTCTCAAGCACTTATCCCACCACTGCACAACCAATGTAGGAGGCTGGACTGGCTTGTAGTGAGTACCAAGGGGTACTTGCACCTTGCACCAGGCCCAGTTATCCCTTATTAGTGTATAGGGTGTCTAGCAGCTTAGGCTGATAGATAATGGTAGCTTAGCAAAGCAGCTCAGGCTGAACTAGGAGACGTGTGAAGCTACTACAGTACCACTTAGTGTCATATGCACAATATCATAAGAAAACACAATACACAGTTATACTAAAAATAAAGGTACTTTATTTTTATGACAATATGCCAAAGTATCTTAGAGTGTACCCTCAGTAAGAGGATAGGAAATATACACAAGATATATATACACAATAGCAAAAATATGCAGTATAGTCTTAGAAAACAGTGCAAACAATGTATAGTTACAATAGGATGCAATGGGGAAACATAGGGATAGGGGCAACACAAACCATATACTCCAGAAGTGGAATGCGAACCACGAATGGACCCCAAACCTATGTGACCTTGTAGAGGGTCGCTGGGACTATTAGAAAATAGTGAGAGTTAGAAAAATAACCCTCCCCAAGACCCTGAAAAGTGAGTGCAAAGTGCACCAAAGTTCCCCTAAGGACAAAATAGTCGTGTTAGTGGGAGAATGCAAGGAAAACACAAATCAGCAATGCAACAACGATGGATTCCTGTCTGAATGTACCTGTGGAACAAGGGGACCAAGTCCAAAAGTCACAAGCAGCTCGGAGATGGGCAGATGCCCAAGAAATGCCAGCGGTTGGTGCAAAGAAGCTCTTACTAGGCTGAAGAACTGTGAATGCTGCAGGAACGACAAGGGCTAGAGACTTCCCCTTTGGAGGATGGATCCCCCACGCCTTGGAGAGTCGTGCAGAAGTGTTTTCCCGCCGGATGGACGCCAACAAGCCTTGCTACACGCAAATCGTGCGTTTGGCGTTTTTGGACGCTGCTGGGGCCCAGGAGGGACCAGAAGGTCGCAAATTGGACCTGCAGAGAGAGGGGACGTCGAGCAAGACAAAGAGCCCTCACTGAAGCAGGTAGCACCCGGAGAAGTGCCAGAAACAGGCACTACGAGGATGCGTGAAACGGTGCTCGCCGAAGTTGCACAAAGGAGTCCCACGTCGCCGGAGACCAACTTAGAAAGTCGTGCAATGCAGGTTAGAGTGCCGTGGACCCAGGCTTGGCTGTGCACACAGGATTTCCGCCGGAAGTGCACAGGGGCCGGAGAAGCTTGCAAAGTCGCGGTTCCCAGCAATGCAGCCCAGCGAGGTGAGGCAAGGACTTACCTCCACCAAACTTGGGCTGAAGAGTCACTGGACTGTGGGGGTCACTTGGACGGTGTCGCTGGATTCGAGGGACCTCGCTCGTCGTGCTGAGAGGAGACCCAAGGGACCGGAGATGCAGCTTTTTGGTGCCTGCGGTTGCAGGGGGAAGATTCCGTCGACCCACGGGAGATTTCTTCGGAGCTTCTGGTGCAGAGAGGAGGCAGACTACCCCCACAGCATGCACAAGCAGGAAAACAGTCGAGAAGGCGGCAGGATCAGCGTTACAGAGTTGCAGTAGTCGTCTTTGCTACTATGTTGCAGGTTTGCAGGCTTCCAGCGCGGTCAGCGGTCGATTCCTTATCAGAAGGTGAAGAGGGAGATGCAGAGGAACTCGGCTGAGCTCATGCATTCGTTATCTAAAGTTTCCCCAGAGACAGAGACCCTAAATAGCCAGAAAAGAGGGTTTGGCTACCTAGGAGAGAGGAAAGGCTACTAACACCTGAAGGAGCCTATCAGCAGGAGTCTCTGACGTCACCTGGTGGCACTGGCCACTCAGAGCAGTCCAGTGTGCCAGCAGCACCTCTGTTTCCAAGATGGCAGAGGTCTGGAGCACACTGGAGGAGCTCTGGACACCTCCCAGGGGAGGTGCAGGTCAGGGGAGTGGTCACTCCCCTTTCCTTTGTCCAGTTTCGCGCCAGAGCAGGGGCTAAGGGGTCCCTGAACCGGTGTAGACTGGCTTATGCAGAATTGGGCACCTCTGTGCCCAACAAAGCATTTCCAGAGGCTGGGGGAGGCTACTCCTCCCCTGCCTTCACACCATTTTCCAAAGGGAGAGGGTGTTACACCCTCTCTCAGAGGAAGTTCTTTGTTCTGCCATCCTGGGCCAGGCCTGGCTGGACCCCAGGAGGGCAGATGCCTGTCTGAGGGGTTGGCAGCAGCAGCAGCTGCAGAGAAACCCCAGGAAGGGCAGTTTGGCAGTACCAGGGTCTGTGCTACAGACCACTGGGATCATGGAATTGTACCAACAATGCCAGGATGGCATAGAGGGGGCAATTCCATGATCATAGACATGTTACATGGCCATATTCGGAGTTACCATGGTGAAGCTACATATAGGTAGTGACCTATATGTAGTGCACGCGTGTAATGGTGTCCCCGCACTCACAAAGTTCAGTGAATTGGCTCTGAACAATGTGGGGGCACCTTGGCTAGTGCCAGGGTGCCCTCACACTAAGTAACTTTGCACCTAACCTTTACCAGGTAAAGGTTAGACATATAGGTGACTTATAAGTTACTTAAGTGCAGTGTAAAATGGCTGTGAAATAACGTGGACGTTATTTCACTCAGGCTGCAGTGGCAGGCCTGTGTAATAATTGTCAGAGCTCCCTATGGGTGGCAAAAGAAATGCTGCAGCCCATAGGGATCTCCTGGAACCCCAATACCCTGGGTACCTCAGTACCATATACTAGGGGATTATAAGGGTGTTCCAGTAAGCCAATGTAAATTGGTAAAAATGGTCACTAGCCTGTCAGTGACAATTTGGAAAGAAATGAGAGAGCATAACCACTGAGGTTCTGATTAGCAGAGCCTCAGTGAGACAGTTAGTCACTACACAGGTAACACATACAGGCACACTTATGAGCACTGGGGCCCTGGGTTACCAGGGTCCCAGTGACACATACAACTAAAACAACATATATACAGTGAAAAATGGGGGTAACATGCCAGGCAAGATGGTACTTTCCTACACCTGGCCAGGACAGGGAAGGATCTTGCAAACACTTGATATTTTGCTTTGGAGTTTGCCAACTTCAAAGGCAGAACAGGGTATAAGAAGACCCAAAACCCCCAGACTTTTCGAATCTTTCTTGAATCAAGAGGAGCCTCTGACAAGGAGAAAAGCTGGAGGAGGAGCACTGTCCCTTTGCTGTGCTGCTTTGCTGGACTGGCCTGCAGATGCTGCTTCTGCCTTTAAATAGTGCAAAGGGTGAACTTTGCTGTGTGTCCTGCTTGAGAAAGTTCTCCAGGGGCTTGGAGTAGAGGTTGCCTCCTGTTGGAAGTCTCAGAGACACCAAAGACTTACGTTTCCTCAACCTGCAGCACTGTGAACTGTGTGTTTTGTGCTGCTGAAGAGGAGAAACCACTGCGATGCTGCTGGCCTGCACCGTGACCTGCCAACACCGCACGGAGTTGCATTGCCCCGCTTCGCACCATGACCCTGGTCCCACCGACACAGTGATCAGACGACTTCACCGATCCGCTGCTCACACTGAGGCCTGTGGGCCCTGCACTCCAGCATTGCGTGCTCACACAACAGCCTCGTCATCCCCATCGCTGCTGCTCCTGCTGAGGTACACGAAGCACCGTCCTGTCCCACACTGCAGCCCTGGTCCACCAATGCCAACATCATCCACTCCAGTGTCGTCACCAAGCATCCTGCCTACACCATGGCCTGTGAACACCGCTCGTGAGGGTCACGTAGCACAGCCCCACACTGCTGACTTGGGCCTACCGGTGACAGCATTTAAGCAACGATGACGACGCTGCCTGCACCGTGACCTGGTAACACAGCACGACGCACCGCCCTGTTTCACACCTTATCCGTGGTCTCACCGCCGCCGCTGGATGCTGTCACCGAGCCGCTGCCTGCACCGTGCCCTGTGGGCACCACATGTCACATCGTCCCACTTCACACCGCAGCCCAGATGCCATCCACTACAGCACTCCTGAATTCATCAGCTCGGAGTTTTAACTGCAACACATGTGACTTCAAGGGCGTGACGACTCTTGCACCAACTCTGGAACAGACACTGTGACGTCAGTGACACCACTCACCGCGAGGATCACAACGTCCTACAAATCGAAGGTCATGTTTGCGTGTCTTCCCTACACTGAATTTTGTTTTGTTGTTCACTACGCCGTGATAGCCCCAGGTGGAGCTATCAACTTCAAGGAACTCTGTTTTTGAGTAAATTTTTCAGAATTCATATTTTTATTACTGTATGTTGGATTTTTATCATATTTGGTCTTGTTTAATATAGATAACTATTGGTTATTTTTCTAAAACAGGTGGGGTGTCCTTTTGTAGTGTTTTCACTTATTACTGTGTGTTAGAAGCAAATGCTTTACACATTGCTTCTGAGATAAGCCTGACTGCTCCTGCCAAGCTACCAAGGGGGTAGGCAGGGGTTATCTGAGCGGGTATCTGCCTTATCCTGACTAGAGTGAGGGCCCTTTATTGGACAGGGTGCAAACAGACTGCCAACTAGAGGCCCCATTTCTAACAGGGGAAATGTGAAGCACCCCCACCCAGGACAGGCTTAGTTTCTGGCCACAGCAAACACAAAGGCTCTCACCCCATGTGGTCAGAAAGGTGTATGAAAGTGGTCAGTCCTGCACCAGTAGTTTGGTTAACTAAATAGGGGGCAGCTCTAAGATTCCCTCTGTGTGCATTTCTCCATAAATCCCACACTGGCATCAGTGTGGGTTTATAGGGTTGAGAAGTTTGATAACAAACTTCACAGTATTCAGTGAAGCCGTTATGGAGCTGCAGAGTTCATAATGACCAAAACTCTCAGACCATATACTTAATATGGCCACACTTCACTTATAAAGTCTAAGAATGGGCTTGGAGACTGTAGGGGCATATTGCTCATGCAGCTATACCATCACCTGTGGTATAGTGCACCCGTCCTTTGGGCTATAAGGCCTGCTAGAGGGGTAACACCTATGCCACAGGCAGTGGTTTGTGAAGAGGCACCCTGAGAAGGGGGTCATGTCGATTTTTCTCCACACCGGCACACACAAGCTGCAAAGGCAGTGTGCATGTGCTTGGTGAGCGGTCGTCCTGGGTGGCATAATTCGTGCTGTAGCCCTTGGGGACCTTCCCTGGCCACAGGGCCCTTGGTACCATGGGTACCTTTCATGAGGGACTTCACTGTGTGCCAGGGGTGTGACAATTGTGGAAACAAAGGCCCAGATTTTGGGAAAGATCACTGGTGATGGAGCCTGGTTAGCAGGATCCTATCACACTGAAATTTGGAATCAAAACTAGGCAAAAAGTGGGGGGAGGGAGAGGGTTAACCATGCCAACAAGGGCACTTTCCTACACCCTTGCTGAATCAGTTCAAGAAGGACCTCAAGACATGGCTGTTCGACTATTCAGCCAGCCCCCCTACTCCCCACCCAAGCAGCGCCTTGAGACCCCAATGGCTGACAAGTAGCACTTTAAAAATATTTGATTTATTGAGACTCATGCACCCACTCAGATTCATGCATGCACTGATAGAATCCCTTCGTTACGCATGCACGCCCTCACAGACCGACTGCAGTACTCATGAGTGAGTGACCCACTCACAGAGAATAATGCACACACAAACCCACTCCAACACTCATGCGCGCACTGACAGACACACTTGTCAACTTTTGCACACACATCGACTCGTAGGCTCATGCACCTACTCACAGAACCACTCAGATTCATGCATGCACTTACAGACCAAGTGAGGCACTCGTGCACGCTCACAGAACCACTGATATTGAAGCATTGTTGGTAAGAAACAATCATTTAATGTGCATTTTAAATGTGGTGGTGTGCATTGAATGTCTGTAGGAAAGTACCATCTTGCCTGGCATGTTACCCCCATTTTTCACTGTATATATGTTGTTTTAGTTGTATGTGTCACTGGGACCCTGGTAACCCAGGGCCCCAGTGCTCATAAGTGTGCCTGAATGTGTTACCTGTGTAGTGACTAACTGTCTCACTGAGGCTCTGCTAATCAGAACCTCAGTGGTTATGCTCTCTCATTTCTTTCCAAATTGTCACTGACAGGCTAGTGACCATCTTTACCAATTTACATTGGCTTACTGGAACACCCTTATAATTCCCTAGTATATGGTACTGAGGTACCCAGGGTATTGGGGTTCCAGGAGATCCCTATGGGCTGCAGCATTTCTTTTGCCACCCATAGGGAGCTCTGACAATTCTTACACAGGCCTGCCACTGCAGCCTGAGTGAAATAACGTCCACGTTATTTCACAGCCATTTTACACTGCACTTAAGTAACTTATAAGTCACCTATATGTCTAACCTTTACCTGGTAAAGGTTAGGTGCAAAGTTACTTAGTGTGAGGGCACCCTGGCACTAGCCAAGGTGCCCCCACATTGTTCAGAGCCAATTCACTGAACTTTGTGAGTGCGGGGACACCATTACACGCGTGCACTACATATAGGTCACTACCTATATGTAGCTTCACCATGGTAACTCCGAATATGGCCATGTAACATGTCTATGATCATGGAATTGCCCCCTCTATGCCATCCTGGCATAGTTGGCACAATCCCATGATCCCAGTGGTCTGTAGCACAGACCCTGGTACTGCCAAACTGCCCTTCCTGGGGTTTCACTGCAGCTGCTGCTGCTGCCAACCCCTCAGACAGGCAGCTGCCCTCCTGGGGTCCAGCCATGCCTGGCCCAGGATGGCAGAACAAAGAACTTCCTCTGAGAGAGGGTGTGACACCCTCTCCCTTTGGAAAATGGTGTGAAGGCAGGGGAGGAGTAGCCTCCCCCAGCCTCTGGAAATGCTTTGTTGGGCACAGATGTGCCCAATTCTGCATAAGCCAGTCTACACCGGTTCAGGGACCCCTTAGCCCCTGCTCTGGCGCGAAACTGGACAAAGGAAAGGGGAGTGACCACTCCCCTGACCTGCACCTCCCCTGGGAGGTGTCCAGAGCTCCTCCAGTGTGCTCCAGACCTCTGCCATCTTGGAAACAGAGGTGCTGCTGGCACACTGGACTGCTCTGAGTGGCCAGTGCCACCAGGTGACGTCAGAGACTCCTGCTGATAGGCTCCTTCAGGTGTTAGTAGCCTATCCTCTCTCCTAGGTAGCCTAACCCTCTTTTCTGGCTATTTAGGGTCTCTGTCTCTGGGGAAACTTTAGATAACGAATGCATGAGCTCAGCCGAGTTCCTCTGCATCTCCCTCTTCACCTTCTGATAAGGAAACGACCGCTGACCGCGCTGGAAGCCTGCAAACCTGCAACATAGTAGCAAAGACGACTACTGCAACTCTGTAACGCTGATCCTGCTGCCTTCTCGACTGTTTTCCTGCTTGTGCATGCTGTGGGGGTAGCCTGCCTCCTCTCTGCACCAGAAGCTCCGAAGAAATCTCCCGTGGGTCGACGGAATCTTCCCCCTGCAACCGCAGGCACCAAAAAGCTGCATTACCGGTCCCTTGGGTCTCCTCTCAGCACGACGAGCGAGGTCCCTCGAATCCAGCGACGCTGTCCAAGTGACCCCCACAGTCCAGTGACTCTTCAGCCCAAGTTTGGTGGAGGTAAGTCCTTGCCTCACCTCGCTGGGCTGCATTGCTGGGAACCGCGACTTTGCAGCTACTCCGGCCCCTGTGCACTTCCGGCGGAAATCCTTTGTGCACAGCCAAGCCTGGGTCCACGGCACTCTAACCTGCATTGCACGACTTTCTAAGTTGGTCTCCGGCGACGTGGGACTCCTTTGTGCAACTTCGGCGAGCACCGTTTCACGCATCCTCGTAGTGCCTGTTTCTGGCACTTCTCCGGGAGCTACCTGCTTCAGTGAGGGCTCTTTGTCTTGCTCGACGTCCCCTCTCTCTTCAGGTCCAATTTGCGACCTCCTGGTCCCTCCTGGGCCCCAGCAGCGTCCAAAAACGCCAAACGCACGGTTTGCGTGTAGCAAGGCTTGTTGGCGTCCTTCCGGCGGGAAAACACTTCTGCACGACTTTCCAAGGCGAGAGGGATCCGTCCACCAAAGGGGAAGTCTCTAGCCCTTTTCGTTCCTGCAGAAACCTCAGCTTCTTCTGTCCAGTCGAAGCTTCTTTGCACCCGCAGCTGGCATTTCCTGGACATCTGCCCATCTACGACTTGCTTGTGACTTTTGGACTTGGTCCCCTTGTTCCACAGGTACCCTAGATTGGAAATCCACAGTTGTTGCATTGCTGGTTTGTGTCTTTCCTGCATTATTCCTCTAACACGACTATTTTGTCCTTAGGGGAACTTTAGTGCACTTTGCACTCACTTTTCAGGGTCTTGGGGAGGGTTATTTTTCTAACTCTCACTATTTTCTAATAGTCCCAGCGACCCTCTACAAGGTCACATAGGTTTGGGGTCCATTCGTGGTTCGCATTCCACTTCTGGAGTATATGGTTTGTGTTGCCCCTATCCCTATGTTTCCCCATTGCATCCTATTGTAACTATACATTGTTTGCACTGTTTTCTAAGGCTATACTGCATATTTTTGCTATTGTGTATATATATCTTGTGTATATTTCCTATCCTCTCACTGAGGGTACACTCTAAGATACTTTGGCATATTGTCATAAAAATAAAGTACCTTTATTTTTAGTATAACTGTGTATTGTGTTTTCTTATGATATTGTGCATATGACACTAAGTGGTACTGTAGTAGCTTCACACGTCTCCTAGTTCAGCCTAAGCTGCTCTGCTAAGCTACCATTATCTATCAGCCTAAGCTGCTAGACACCCTATACACTAATAAGGGATAACTGGGCCTGGTGCAAGGTGCAAGTACCCCTTGGTACTCACTACAAGCCAGTCCAGCCTCCTACATTGGTTGTGCAGTGGTGGGATAAGTGCTTGAGACTACTTACCACTCTTGTCATTGTACTTTTCATAAGAGAAAAATATACAAAACAAGGTCAGTGTATATACACATAGCTAAAAAGTTTTGCATTTCCTCTTTTCACTCTTTTCTAAGTGCTGAAAAGTACTCCTAAACTTTCAAAAAGTTCTTAAAAGTTTAAAAAGTTTTTTTCTGTCTTTCCAAAAAGTTCTGAAAACTTTTTTCTCTTTTTCTATCACTTTAACTCTCTCTAAAAAATGTCTGGCACAGGCCAAAGTGTTGATCTGTCCAAACTTGCATATGACAACCTTAGCTGGAAAAGAGCAAGGAGTCTCTGTATAGAGAGAGGTTTGAGTGTAGGGAAGAATCCTGCCTTGGAACTGTTAATTAACATGCTTAGAGAACAGGATAAGGCCATAGGTGCCCCATCTGTTGAAAAAGTACCTAATAGTTCCCAATCTGATTCAGGGACTCCCCCAGGAAAAGATTCAGGAAAGAAACTTCCTAGCCTGCCCATTACTAGACAATCTAGCATAGATGGTAATGATGATGAGCCACACCAAATAAATAGTGTTGTCTCATATCATAGCAAAAGCATTTATTCTCACCATACTGGTAGTAATGTTTCTGTAAACCAAGCTGTTAAGTTGGCTTCTGTAAGGGACAGGTCTCCTTCTGTTCATTCCCATCATAGCTCTGTTTCTAGAAATGTCCCTCCCACCAACCCTGATGACAGAATGTTAGAGAGGGAACTCAATAAGTTGAGGGTGGAACAAACCAGACTGAAGCTTAAAAAGCAACAGCTGGATTTGGATAGACAGTCTTTTGAATTAGAGAAGGAAAGACAGAAGTTGGGTTTAGATACCCATGGTGGCAGCAGCAGTATTCCCCATAGTCATCCTGCAAAAGAGCATGATTCCAGGAATCTGCACAAGATAGTTCCCCCTTATAAGGAGGGGGATGACATTAACAAGTGGTTTGCTGCACTTGAGAGGGCCTGTGTTGTACAGGATGTCCCTCAAAGGCAGTGGGCTGCTATCCTATGGCTATCATTTAGTGGAAAAGGTAGGGATAGGCTCCTTACTGTGAAAGAAAATGATGCTAATAATTTCCAAGTTCTTAAGAATGCACTCCTGGATGGTTATGGCTTAACCACTGAACAGTACAGGATAAAGTTCAGAGAGACCAAAAAGGAGTCTTCACAAGACTGGGTTGATTTTATTGACCATTCAGTGAAGGCCTTGGAGGGGTGGTTACATGGCAGTAAAGTTACTGATTATGACAGCCTGTATAACTTGATCCTGAGAGAGCATATTCTTAATAATTGTGTGTCTGATTTGTTGCACCAGTACTTGGTGGACTCTGATCTGACCTCTCCCCAAGAATTGGGAAAGAAGGCAGACAAATGGGTCAGAACAAGAGTGAACAGAAAAGTTCATACAGGGGGTGACAAAGATGGCAACAAAAAGAAGGATGGTAAGTCTTCTGACAAGGGTGGGGACAAATCTAAAAATGAGTCTTCATCAGGCCCACAAAAACACTCTGGTGGGGGTGGTGGGTCCAAATCCTCCTTTAATCAGAACAAGGAAAAGAAACCATGGTGCTATTTATGTAAAATAAAAGGCCATTGGACAACAGATCCCAGTTGTCCAAAGAAAGGCACCACAGCTTCTACCACTACAACCCCTACTGCTACACCTAGTGTCCCTACTAATAGCAGTGGTGGTGGGAGCAAACCTACTAATAGCCAATCCAAGGGAGTAGCTGGGCTCACTTTTGGTAATTTAGTTGGGGTTGGTCTGATTAGGGAGACCACAGAGGCTACTTTAGTCTCTGAAGGGGCTATTGATTTAGCCACTTTGGTTGCTTGCCCCCATAACTTGGAGAAGTACAAGCAACTAACCCTAATAAATGGTGTTGAGGTCCAGGCCTACAGGGACACAGGTGCCAGTGTCACAATGGTGATTGAGAAACTGGTGCACCCTGAACAACACATACTTGGACACCAGTACCAAGTAACCGATGCTCACAACATAACACAAAGCCACCCCATGGCTGTTGTAAATCTCAACTGGGGGGGGGTAACTGGTCCAAAGAAAGTTGTGGTAGCTTCAGATTTACCTGTAGACTGTCTATTAGGGAATGATTTGGAGACATCAGCTTGGTCAGATGTGGAGTTGGAGGCCCATGCAGCAATGCTGGGCATCCCAGGGCATATTTTTGCTTTGACAAGGGCTCAGGCCAAAAAGCAAAAAGGACAGGGAAGCTTGGATCCTGGAACAATGGACCAAGTGCTCCCTAAAGCTAGGGCTAGTAGAAGCAAACCACTTCCTACTATCCCTCCCTCTACAGTGGATTCTAATTCTGAGGAAGAAGAATTCCCTCCCTGTGCAGAACCTACACCAGAGGAGCTGGAAGCAGACACTGCTGAGCTTTTGGGTGAAGGGGGGCCTGCCAGAGAGGAGCTGAGTGTGGCACAGCAAACCTGTCCCACATTAGAGGGTCTCAGACAGCAAGCTGTCAAACAGGCTAATGGGGATGTCAGTGACTCTCACAGAGTTTACTGGGAGGACAACCTCTTGTACACTGAGCATAGGGATCCTAAACCTGGAGCAGCCAGGAGATTAGTGATTCCTCAGGAGTACAGAAAGTTCCTCCTAACACTGGCACATGACATCCCCCTAGCTGGGCACCTGGGTCAAATGAAAACTTGGGACAGATTGGTTCCATTGTTTCATTGGCCTAGGATGTCTGAGGACACAAAGGAATTTTGTAAGTCCTGTGAAACCTGTCAAGCCAGTGGCAAGACAGGTGGTACTCCAAAGGCACCCCTTATCCCACTGCCTGTGGTTGGGGTTCCCTTTGAAAGGGTAGGGGTTGACATAGTTGGCCCCCTTGACCCTCCTACTGCTTCAGGCAATAGGTTTATCTTGGTGGTAGTGGACCATGCCACAAGATATCCTGAAGCTATTCCTTTAAGGACCACTACAGCACCTGCAGTGGCAAAGGCCCTCCTGGGAATATTTTCCAGGGTGGGCTTCCCAAAGGAAGTAGTATCAGACAGAGGAAGCAATTTCATGTCTGCATACTTAAAGGCCATGTGGAAGGAGTGTGGTGTAACGTACAAGTTCACAACACCCTATCATCCACAAACAAATGGACTGGTGGAGAGATTTAATAAAACTCTCAAAGGCATGATTATGGGTCTCCCTGAAAAACTCCGCAGGAGATGGAATATCCTTCTACCATGCCTCCTTTTTGCCTACAGGGAGGTACCCCAGAAAGGAGTGGGCTTCAGCCCCTTTGAACTTCTTTTTGGACACCCTGTTAGGGGTCCACTCACACTTGTAAAGGAGGGTTGGGAACAACCTTTAAAAGCTCCTAAGCAGGATATTGTGGATTATGTACTTGGCCTCAGATCAAGGATGGCTGAGTACATGAAAAAGGCCAGTAAAAACCTTCAGCCCAGCCAAGAGCTCCAGAAGCAATGGCATGATCAGAAGGCTGTTTTGGTTCAGTACCAACCAGGGCAGAAAGTGTGGGTCTTGGAGCCTGTGGCCCCAAGAGCACTCCAAGATAAATGGAGTGGTCCCCACACAATTGTTGAAAAGAAGGGAGAAGTCACCTATTTAGTTGACTTAGGCACTGCCAGGAGTCCCCTTAGGGTGCTCCATGTCAACCGCCTGAAACCCTACTATGACAGGGCTGATCTCACCCTGCTCATGGCAACTGATGAGGGACAGGAAGAAGACAGTGATCCTCTACCTGATCTCTTCTCTTCCACAGAACAAGATGCTCTTGTGGAAGGTGTAGTTTTGGCTGATTGTCTTACTGCTGAGCAGAAAGACAATTGCATAAATCTCCTAGGACAATTTTCAGAACTCTTCTCTACTGTGCCAGGCACCACTTCTTGGTGTGAGCACACTATAGATACTGGAGACAGTTTACCTGTCAAAAGTAAGATCTATAGGCAGCCTGACCATGTCAGGGACTGCATAAAGCAAGAAGTTCAGAAAATGTTGGAACTAGGAGTGGTTGAGCACTCTGACAGTCCATGGGCTTCTCCTGTGGTACTGGTACCAAAACCCAATTCTAAAGATGGAAAGAAGGAAATGCGGTTTTGTGTAGACTATAGAGGTCTCAACTTGGTAACCAAAACTGATGCTCACCCTATACCCAGGGCAGATGAGCTCATAGATACACTGGCATCTGCCAAGTATCTAAGCACTTTTGATTTGACTGCAGGGTATTGGCAGATCAAATTGTCAGAAGATGCTAAACCTAAGACTGCATTTTCTACCATTGGAGGACATTACCAGTTTACTGTAATGCCTTTTGGTTTGAAAAATGCACCTGCCACTTTTCAGAGGTTGGTGAACACAGTCCTGCAAGGGCTGGAAGCTTTCAGTGCAGCATATTTGGACGATATAGCTGTCTTTAGCTCCAGCTGGGATGATCACCTGGTCCACCTATGGAAAGTTTTGGAGGCCCTGCAAAAGGCAGGCCTCACTATCAAGGCTTCAAAGTGCCAGATAGGGCAGGGTAAGGTGGTTTATCTGGGACACCTTGTTGGTGGGGAACAGATTGCACCACTTCAGGGGAAAATCCAAACTATTATTGATTGGGTTCCCCCTACCACTCAGACTCGGGTAGAGCCTTCCTAGGCCTCACTGGGTACTACAGGAGGTTCATTAAGAACTATGGCTCCATTGCAGCCCCTCTTAATGACCTCACTTCCAAGAAAATGCCTAAAAAGGTATTATGGACAGCAAGCTGTCAGAAAGCTTTTGAGGAGCTGAAGCAGGCCATGTGCTCTGCACCTGTCCTGAAAAGCCCTTGTTACTCTAAAAAATTCTATGTCCAAACTGATGCATCTGAATTAGGAGTAGGGGCAGTCCTATCACAACTTAATTCTGAGGGCCAGGATCAACCTGTTGCTTTTATTAGTAGGAGGTTGACCCCTAGAGAAAAGCGTTGGTCTGCCATTGAGAGGGAGGCCTTTGCTGTGGTCTGGGCTCTGAAGAAGTTGAGGCCATACCTGTTTGGCACTCACTTCATTGTTCAGACAGACCACAAACCTCTACTTTGGCTAAAACAAATGAAAGGTGAAAATCCTAAATTGTTGAGGTGGTCCATATCCCTACAGGGAATGGACTATACAGTGGAACATAGACCTGGGAGTAGCCACTCCAATGCAGATGGACTCTCCAGATATTTCCACTTAGACAATGAAGACTCATCAGGTCATGGCTAGTCTTATTGTCCTTCGTTTGGGGGGGGGGTTGTGTAGGAAAGTACCATCTTGCCTGGCATGTTACCCACATTTTTCACTGTATATATGTTGTTTTAGTTGTATGTGTCACTGGGACCCTGGTAACCCAGGGCCCCAGTGCTCATAAGTGTGCCTGAATGTGTTACCTGTGTAGTGACTAACTGTCTCACTGAGGCTCTGCTAATCAGAACCTCAGTGGTTATGCTCTCTCATTTCTTTCCAAATTGTCACTGACAGGCTAGTGACCATCTTTACCAATTTACATTGGCTTACTGGAACACCCTTATAATTCCCTAGTATATGGTACTGAGGTACCCAGGGTATTGGGGTTCCAGGAGATCCCTATGGGCTGCAGCATTTCTTTTGCCACCCATAGGGAGCTCTGACAATTCTTACACAGGCCTGCCACTGCAGCCTGAGTGAAATAACGTCCACGTTATTTCACAGCCATTTTACACTGCACTTAAGTAACTTATAAGTCACCTATATGTCTAACCTTTACCTGGTAAAGGTTAGGTGCAAAGTTACTTAGTGTGAGGGCACCCTGGCACTAGCCAAGGTGCCCCCACATTGTTCAGAGCCAATTCACTGAACTTTGTGAGTGCGGGGACACCATTACACGCGTGCACTACATATAGGTCACTACCTATATGTAGCTTCACCATGGTAACTCCGAATATGGCCATGTAACATGTCTATGATCATGGAATTGCCCCCTCTATGCCATCCTGGCATAGTTGGCACAATCCCATGATCCCAGTGGTCTGTAGCACAGACCCTGGTACTGCCAAACTGCCCTTCCTGGGGTTTCACTGCAGCTGCTGCTGCTGCCAACCCCTCAGACAGGCAGCTGCCCTCCTGGGGTCCAGCCAGGCCTGGCCCAGGATGGCAGAACAAAGAACTTCCTCTGAGAGAGGGTGTGACACCCTCTCCCTTTGGGAAATGGTGTGAAGGCAGGGGAGGAGTAGCCTCCCCCAGCCTCTGGAAATGCTTTCTTGGGCACAGATGTGCCCAATTCTGCATAAGCCAGTCTACACCGGTTCAGGGACCCCTTAGCCCCTGCTCTGGCGCGAAACTGGACAAAGGAAACGGGAGTGACCACTCCCCTGACCTGCACCTCCCCTGGGAGGTGTCCAGAGCTCCTCCAGTGTGCTCCAGACCTCTGCCATCTTGGAAACAGAGGTGCTGCTGGCACACTGGACTGCTCTGAGTGGCCAGTGCCACCAGGTGACGTCAGAGACTCCTGCTGATAGGCTCCTTCAGGTGTTAGTAGCCTATCCTCTCTCCTAGGTAGCCAAACCCTCTTTTCTGGCTATTTAGGGTCTCTGTCTCTGGGGAAACTTTAGATAACGAATGCATGAGCTCAGCCGAGTTCCTCTGCATCTCCCTCTTCACCTTCTGATAAGGAAACGACCGCTGACCGCGCTGGAAGCCTGCAAACCTGCAACATAGTAGCAAAGACGACTACTGCAACTCTGTAACGCTGATCCTGCCGCCTTCTCGACTGTTTTCCTGCTTGTGCATGCTGTGGGGGTAGCCTGCCTCCTCTCTGCACCAGAAGCTCCGAAGAAATCTCCCGTGGGTCGACGGAATCTTCCCCCTGCAACCGCAGGCACCAAAAAGCTGCATTACCGGTCCCTTGGGTCTCCTCTCAGCACGACGAGCGAGGTCCCTTGAATCCAGCGACGCTGTCCAAGTGACCCCCACAGTCCAGTGACTCTTCAGCCCAAGTTTGGTGGAGGTAAGTCCTTGCCTCACCTCGCTGGGCTGCATTGCTGGGAACCGCGACTTTGCAGCTACTCCGGCCCCTGTGCACTTCCGGCGGAAATCCTTTGTGCACAGCCAAGCCTGGGTCCACGGCACTCTAACCTGCATTGCACGACTTTCTAAGTTGGTCTCCGGCGACGTGGGACTCCTTTGTGCAACTTCGGCGAGCACCGTTTCACGCATCCTCGTAGTGCCTGTTTCTGGCACTTCTCCGGGTGCTACCTGCTTCAGTGAGGGCTATTTGTCTTGCTTGACGTCCCCTCTCTCTTCAGGTCCAATTTGCGACCTCCTGGTCCCTCCTGGGCCCCAGCAGCGTCCAAAAACGCCAAACGCACGGTTTGCGTGTAGCAAGGCTTGTTGGCGTCCTTCCGGCGGGAAAACACTTCTGCACGACTCTCCAAGGCGAGAGGGATCCGTCCACCAAAGGGGAAGTCTCTAGCCCTTTTCGTTCCTGCAGAAACCTCAGCTTCTTCTGTCCAGTCGAAGCTTCTTTGCACCCGCAGCTGGCATTTCCTGGACATCTGCCCATCTACGACTTGCTTGTGACTTTTGGACTTGGTCCCCTTGTTCCACAGGTACCCTAGATTGGAAATCCACAGTTGTTGCTTTGCTGGTTTGTGTCTTTCCTGCATTATTCCTCTAACACGACTATTTTGTCCTTAGGGGAACTTTAGTGCACTTTGCACTCACTTTTCAGGGTCTTGGGGAGGGTTATTTTTCTAACTCTCACTATTTTCTAATAGTCGAAGCGACCCTCTACAAGGTCACATAGGTTTGGGGTCCATTCGTGGTTCGCATTCCACTTCTGGAGTATATGGTTTGTGTTGCCCCTATCCCTATGTTTCCCCATTGCATCCTATTGTAACTATACATTGTTTGCACTGTTTTCTAAGACTATACTGCATATTTGTGCTATTGTGTATATATATCTTGTGTATATTTCCTATCCTCTCACTGAGGGTACACTCTAAGATACTTTGGCATATTGTCATAAAAATAAAGTACCTTTATTTTTAGTATAACTGTGTATTGTGTTTTCTTATGATATTGTGCATATGACACTAAGTGGTACTGTAGTAGCTTCACACGTCTCCTAGTTCAGCCTAAGCTGCTCTGCTA
Source organism: Pleurodeles waltl (assembly GCF_031143425.1). NCBI lineage: Eukaryota > Metazoa > Chordata > Amphibia > Caudata > Salamandridae > Pleurodeles > Pleurodeles waltl. The sequence goes on along the minus strand of NC_090439.1, from coordinate 1,166,957,820 downwards.
AGCTACCATTATCTATCAGCCTAAGCTGCTAGACACCCTATACACTAATAAGGGATAACTGGGCCTGGTGCAAGGTGCAAGTACCCCTTGGTACTCACTACAAGCCAGTCCAGCCTCCTACAATGTCTGCTTTTGTTTTGCGTATTCACAACATATTTGTAAATTTTAAAATGAAAAAAAAATGAAAATACTAGTGTTTGGGAAATTGGCTGGATCTGAAAAGAGACTGCGTTTATTGTGCAGTGGCTGACAATTACACATAATACCAGATGCAGTTTTTCAGGTTGGAGAGAAACACCCTGTTTCCTTTGTCTGTACGTGAACTCTGTCACTTCTATAGATTCCATCCATGGCAACGTAAAGGTTTGTTGTAGATCAGACCCATGTTATGTTCACTTAGTATGCAGAAATAATTTGATTAACCTGCTTCTTGGATTCGTTTTTCTGTTGGACAGAATACGGTTGACCATTTCTATTTCTGCCTTTGACATATGTTGAAAAATACCAAGGCAGACTGAGAAAAAAAGTACCATTAATTGTGCAAAGAAATCCTTCATCAGGATTTTCAGTCCTAGCCCAGTAAGCATGCCCAGGACATTACCACCACAGTGAACAATCATGATGTCAGGGGGTTGGAAATCTCTAATTCTTTTTACCAAAGACAGCAATTGATGCCACTTTAAACCTCTCTGGCCAGTCAAACTTATGTCCACATTTGGCAAATCAAGCTCCCTCTCAGTGCCACTCTTTATAGCACACTCATTAGCGCTGAACACAAAGTAGTGACCTAGAATCAACACTCTAAGCATTCTTTAGGCAATCATGGATAGCTCAAGGTGGAAGGCTGGAGGTGTAGCAGATATTTGAAATTGAAAGACTAAAATGGAGTGCAGGAGTTGTTTGAACATAAAAAAGAATTCATATCATTGGATGGTGTTAATATGTGGAAACTTACAATTAAGTTGTGTTTTTTTACAGTAACTACGTCTGTGATTGTGCATTAAACAAAAAAATGTAATGTAGTATTGGATATGGTTACAATTGGAAAAAGTCAAGCACAACTCCTGCATTTCAGTTGAACAGTAATGTGCAGTTTGTAAAATATATGGGCTATGTTTTAACTTGTGGTTCTAGTGGGTTGGTATGGAAACCCTGCCCAAAGATTGGTGTGTGAAAGGCTATTAAAGAGAGAGTCCAATATTTAATTGAAATTAGCTGTATATAGTGTTATCATGAAACAATGATGAGGTGTCTTCCTAGAGAGGATTTCTTTATAAATAGTAATAATATAGTTGTAAAGTATAAAAAATAGTAAGCTAGGTTTGGAGAACAATGCTCTTTTTGGGTCCAGCAGGTGGACTCGCTCCTCTTCCTTAGAGGGATTCAGGGGAGCAAAGAAAGTGGGCAGGGTGACAGTCTGTACAAAATGAAGTGGGGTCACCACATTTCATTGAAAATGCACGGATGTGAAGCACCACTTTATCAGGAAAAACTATGAGATATGGAGGCTTCAATGGCAAGGCCTGCAGCTCACTCACCCTCCGGGCAGATGTTGTGATCACAAAAAATGCTCTTTTGTTTGTGAGCAGCCTGAGGGGACAGTTATGAAGTGGCTCAAATGGGGCACACATCAGAAATCTAAGAGCCAAGGTGAGACATAATGAACGGCATAGGGGGAAAACTTGTACAAGCCATTTTAAAAACCTATTTACAATAGGGGACTTAACCAAGAGGGTTGGTCAGGCGGCCGCAGAAAAGTAGATAAAGCAGACTGATAGCCCTCAAGAGTGCCCAGACCCAAGCTCTGCTGGGCAAGGGACAGAAGGAAAAGAACATCAGAAAGGGAAGCAGAAAGAAGATCTTGTAACTTATCTGTACAATATTTTACAAAGCTTTGCCAACAGCAGGCATGTACCACTTTTATGGAAGAACGCCTGGCTGCTAAAACAACATCACAGACTTTGGGAGGAAGGTTGTCAACTGTCCTCACTCCATCTCCACACATAAAGGTGCAGAGTGGACCGGTTCGGGTGAAGAACCCTCCACAGCTGCTGATACAGAAGATCCTCCCATAGGGGCAGCTTGATCAGAGGATGGATGCTCATTTTCAGAAGCTCGGGATACTAGACTCCCTGTGCAGTCTGGAGCCACACGGATTACTTGTGCCTGGTCGTTCTTGATCTTCTTGAAACATCTGGTCAGAAGTGAAATGGGCACAAAGACATACAGAAGGCCTGATCTCCGCTTGCATCAAAAAGCATCGCTGAACAATTGCGGTCTTGCAAACTCCAATGCGCAATACTGTTGATATTGCACGTTCTGTTCGAAGTTGAACAGCTCTAACCATGGCCCTCCCCATTGCAGAAATAGTTTTTGCGCCACCTCCGAATGGAGATGTCACTCGTAATCCGCTAGGCATCAATGGCGGAGTTTGTCTGCAATGGCATTCAGGGAACCTGCCAATTGTTCAACCACCAGGGTTATGCCCTGCTGTTCCAGCCATGTTCAGAGACGCAGGGCCCTTTGACAAATGGTCCACGACCCCACCCGCCTTGCTTGTTGCAGTGCCACATGGCAGTGGTGTTGTCCATGAACACCTGCACTAACTTCCCCTTTACAGAGGGAAGATCTGCTTTAAATGCTAGCCAGATTGCCTATAGCTCCAGGAAATTGATGTGGAGTCTGGATTCCACCAGACACCAGAGTCCTCTGATCTCCAACTATCTGGGATGGCCACCCCATCCCAGAAGTGGTGCATCTATCACTACTGTGAGGTCTGGTTGGGGATGGAAGAAGAGTCTGCCTTTGACCCAATCATAGTTCATAATCCACCACTGCAGGTCTTAAGCAGTTCCCTCTGAGATCCGAACCACATCCGAGAGATTCCCCTGATGCTGCACCTACTGGAACTTCAGGTCTCACTGCAGACACCACATATGCCTTCTTGCATGATTTATCAGCAGGATGCAAGAGGCCATGAGGCCCAGCAGCCTCAAAGTCAGTCTCACCAAACCCAAGATAGAGGCCAAAACATTGGTATAATAACCTGAATATCCTGGACGTGCTGCTCAGGAGAATTAGGCCGAAACTGCACTGTGTCCAGAACTCCTGTGATGGACGAGTGTTTCAGAGGGAGTCAGGTGTGACTTTGGTATGTTTATTGTGAACTCCAGCGAATGCATGGAGGTCTGCCGTAGTCTGTAAGCGGGAGAGGAAAGTCTGGGGTGAGAATGCCTTCAACAGCCAGTCATCGAGGAAGGGGTAGACTGAAACCCCTGACCTGCGCAGTTGAGCTGCGACTGCCCCCATCCCCTTGGTGAACACCTGAAGAGCTACTGTAAACCACAGTTAACGTCTGTGGGCAGGCAGGATTAGAATGTTAAAAAAATATGCAACCCGTAAGTCCAGTGCTACCAACCGGTCTTCTTGATCTAGGGCAGACAAGACCTGATCCAATGTGAGCATCTTTAACTTCTCCTTCTTGAGGAAGAGATTGATGATTAGTAGGTCTCGAATAGGGCGAAGACCCTTGTTGTTTTTGGTTATCGTAAAGTAGCGTGAATACCAACCACTGCCTACTTCTGATATGGGGCCCTTTCTATAGCTCCCTTGGCTAAGAGCTGTAACTTCATGCCTGAGCATAGACAAATGATCCTTCACCAGCCGTTCATATGCCGGTGGTATTGGTGAGGGAAGGATTGAAAAGGCAGGGCATAGCCCTTCCGAATGATCTGCAGAACCCAAGCATCCGTTGTAACAGACTGCCAGTGGAGGAGATGATGCTGAATTCTACCTCGAACCGGACAAGCATGGTTATGCAGAATCAAACTAGGCGGACTTGGAGGTTGCAGCTGCCAGGGGAATGGTGGCAGAAAGCTTCTGTCTTCCAGACCCCGTCGTTCTGAAGAAACAGCACCCACGTCCACCCTTAGCTTGTAGAGCCTGCGCAGGATGGTGGGTGGCATAGGGCTGGTGCGGTGGTACGCCCCTTCCATGAGGGATGAAAGGCAGACTGTGAATGAGGGGTTACTGAGAGGCCCAAGGACTTGGACATAGCCCGACAGTCCTTGAAGCGCTCCAGCACTGAGTCAGCCTCCTCGCCAAACAAGCAAGTCCAGTCGAAGTGCATGTTCATAAGGTTTGCCTGAACATCCCTCGGAAAGCCAGATGTTGTCAGCCTGGCGTTGCACCATAAGTCCAGCATTGACGAAACTGCTCCTCCCAGCGAGTCAGTCGTATCCAGGCCATACCTAATCTTGAACTTTGCTGTATCTCTCCAGTCTTTCACTGCTTGGGGGAGGTTGGCCCTGGCTGCCTCTGTGACCTGTGGCAGTCCTTGCGCAACCATAATCCTCCTGTAAGGTATCTTAAAAACGGCCAATAAGTATGAGGTGTGCACCGATTTCAATGCCAGGCTGATGGAAGTAAACATCTTGTTCCCAAGCTGGTCCATCATCTTGGATTCCCTGTCCGGGGATGCAGAAGGGAATGCACCTGGTAAAGTAGAAGCTGTGACTACCATGCTGTGTTCTGTTTGCTGTACCCCCTCTCCCCCCCTCCAACTTTTTGCCTTGTTTTTAGATGCAACTTAGACTGACGTGCACTATGTTCTTGCTAAGAAGATCCTTGTGCCAATGTTCTTTGACATAAAACTGCATAGTTGTTTTTTGCAATTGGCACTCTAAGCCCCTAGTAAACGGTACCTCTGGAACCTTGGGTATGGGTTCCTAAAGCACGGCCCCTGAGGGCCTCGAGGACCCTGTTCACAAGTGCACACTGCACCGCCATTACAGGTTGGTGGCCTGGTGAGGAATTAAAATGAGATTACATGGCACACAGCCTATGTGCCATGTCCCCTAACACAGCATGCACTATATGCAAGTCACCCCTCCAGCATGCTTTATAGCCCTAAGGCAGGGTGCATTATATTAAATGTGACAGCGTGAGCAGATATGCCCCATTATGTCGTTGTTGATTCTCCGACATAGCATGTGACCAGGGAAGCCGTTTTACGTACATGTGCTGAACACCAGTAATTACGAGTTCCCCAGCTACATGATGGGTTCAATGAAGATATGGAGGTTTGTTATCAAACATCTTGTATTGATAAAACCTCGCTGAATCCTGTGATTAATGTAATAATAAATGCACCCACAGGGCACCTTAGAGGTGCCCTCTGCAAACCTACTGTAGGAAGCTGGCTCTGTCTGTACTATATCAAAATGAGATACATTGTTCACAGAGTCCAGGGGTTCCCCAAGAGGCTTGACAGAGGCCATAATAGATAATACTAATGCTCTATTTGTGGTGTGGTCGAACAGTTAGGCTTATCAGAGGGTAGTTGTAAGGAAATGCCTCTTTTGCATGGTTACCCCCTGAGTTTTTGCCTTTGCTGATGCTAAGTTGTGATTTGAAAGTATGCTGGGACCCTGCTAACCAGGCCCCAGCACCAGTGTTCTCTCCCTAAACTGTACCTTTGTCTCCACAACTGGCACAACCCTGGTGTAGGAAGTTGGCTCTTTATATACTATTTCAAAGTAAGAAATACTGTGCACAGAGTCCAAGGGTTCCCCTTAGAGTTAAGATAGTGGCAAAAGTAGATAATTCTAATGCTCTATTTTGTGGTAATGTGGTCGAGCAGTAGGCTTATTAGAGGGTAGTGTTAAGCATTTGTTGTGCACACACAGGCAATAAATGAGGAACACACACTCGAAGACTTATTCCAGGCCAATAGGTTTTTATATAGAAAAATATATTTTCTTAGTTTATTTTAAGAACTACAGGTTCAAGATGTACAAGTAATACTTCAAATGAAAGGTATTTCACTCAGGTATTCTAGGAACTTTGAATAATCACAATAGCATGTACAATTTTGACAAAAATGGCAATAAGCTATTTTCAAAGTCGACACAGTGCAAAAATCAACAGTTCCTGGGGGAGGTAAGTAATTGTTAAGTCCACAGGTAAGTAAAACACTTACAGGGTTCAAAGATGAGTCCAAGGTAGCCCACTCTTGGGGGTTCAAGGAAACCCCAAGTTACCACACCAGCAGCTCAGGGCCGGTCAGGTGCAGAGGTCAAAGAGGTCCCCAAAACACATAGGCTTCAAAGGAAACAGGGGTGCCCCGGTTCCAGCCTGTCAGCAGGTAAGTACCCGCGTCCTCGGAGGGCAGACCAGTGGGGTTTTGTAGGGCACCGGGGGGACACAAGTAGGCACAGAAAGTACACCCTCAGCGGCACAGGGGCGGCCGGGTGCAGAGTTCAAATAGGCATCGGGTTTTCTATTGAAAGCAATGGGGAGACCCGGGGCCTCTTCCACGATGCAGACAGGCACAGGGGGGGCGCCTGGGGGTCGCTCCTGCACTGGAGTTCGGTTTCTTCAGGTCCTGGGGGATGCTAGTGAAGTGTTGGTTCGAGGAAAACTGCAACAGTGACGCATCCAACAGGGAGTAGCGACCTCTGAAGCCTCAGAGGACTGCCCTGCAACCAAGGACCAAGAAACTGCCGAAAATAGTGGCCCTCTTCAACAATCTGCTACTTTCTGCAACAAACAACGCCGGAAGCGTGAGACTTTCCACTCTGCACCCGATGCCCCTGGCTGGACCTGCCGAAAACACACACCTCAAGGAGGACTCCCCGGCGATTGCGAGCCCATGAGTAACCAGAGACCACCCCCTGAGCCCCCACAGCGACGCCTGCAGAGAGAATCCAGAGGCGCCCCCTGACCGCGACTGCCTGTAACAAGGGACCCGACGCCTGGAACCAACACTGGACCCGCAGCCCCCAGGACCTGAAGGAACCGAACTTCAGCACAGGAGGAGACCCCCAGACGACCCTCGCCTTGCCCAGGTGGTGGCTGTCCCGAGTAGCCCCTCTGTGCCTGCTTGCACCGCTAGAGTGACCCCCGGGTCCCTCCATTGAAACCAATACAAATCCCAACGCCTGCTTTGCACACTGCACCCGGCTGCCCCGGTGCCGCTGAGGGTGTGTTTTGTATGCCTACTTGTGTCCACCCCCCCAGTGCTCTACAAACCCCCCCCGCACCCCCCCAGGTCTGCCCCCAAGGACGCAGGTACTTACCTGCTGGCAGACTAAAACCGGAGCAACCCTGTTCTCCATAGGAGCCTATGTGTTTTGGGCACCTCTTTGACCTCTGCACCTGACCTGCCCTGAGCAGCTGGTGTGGTAACTTTGGGGTTGCCTTGAACCTCCAACGGTGGGCTGCCTATGCCCCAGAACTGAGACTTGTATGTTTATACTTACCTCCTAATCTAACCTTTACTTACCTCCCCCAGGAACTGTTGATTTTTGCACTGTGTCCACTTTGAAAATAGCTTGCTGACATTTTTACAAAGACTGTATATGATATTGCTTTTATTCAAAGTTCCTAAAGTATCTAAGTGAAGTACGTTACATTTAAAGTGTTAACTGTAAATCTTGAACCTGTGGGTCTTAAAATAAACTAAGAAAATATATTTTTCAATATAAAAACCTATTGGCCTGGAGTAAGTCTTTGAGTGTGTGTTGCTCATTTATTGCCTGTGTGTGTACAACAAATGCTTAACACTACTCTCTGATAAGCCTACTGCTCGACCACACTACCACAAAATAGAGCGTTAGAATTATCTACTTTTGCCACTATCTTAACTCTAAGGGGAACCCTTGGACTCTGTGCAGAACTATTTCTTACTTTGAAATAGTACATACAGAGCCAACTTCCTACACATGACCCCAGAGGTTCACACTCATACTAAAGTCTTCTGCCCACCTCAAGGGTTTTGTGAATCCTAAGGACTTGCGGTTATTACTCCCTATCAGTTGGTGGATACTGCTCAGAACTCCGAGGCTCCAGCTCACTGTTAGGTGCCTTTGGATTCCAGCTCATCTTCTAAGCACCTGGGGCCATATTTATACTCTGGTTGCGCCGAATTTGCGTCGTTTTTTTCGACGCAAATTCGACGCAGAACTAACGCCAACTAACGCCATATTTATACTCTGGCGTTAGACGCTTCGGGCGCCAAAGTGCCCGGAGTGTGCGTCATTTTTTAGCGTGAACCCCTTCCTTGCGTTAATGATATGCAAGGGAGGCGTTCCCGTCTTAAAAAATGACTCCCAGGCCTTTACATGGTATTTATACTCCCGGGCAAAAGAGACGCCCGGGAGTGGGCGTGGCCAAAAACGGCGCATTTGCGCCGCTTTTTAACGCCTGGGTCAGGGATGGCGTTAAGGGACAAGTGGGCTCAAAATGAGCCCAGAGTGCCCTCCCCTGCCCCCAGGGACCCCCCCCTGCCACCCTTGCCCACCCCAGGAGGACACCCAAGGACGGAGGGACCCATCCCATGGACATTAAGGTAAGTTCAGGTAAGTATTTTTTTTTTTTTGTGGCATAGGGGGGCCTGATTTGTGCCCCCCTACATGCCACTATGCCCAATGACCATGCCCAGGGGACATAAGTCCCCTGGGCATGGCCATTGGGCAAGGGGGCATGACTCCTATCTTTACAATGATAGGAGTCATGTTGATGGGGGATGGGCGTCGAAAAAAAATGGCGCAAGTCGGGTTACGACGATTTTTTCGACGCAACCTGACTTGCCCCATTTTAAGACGCCCTAACGTCATTTTTTCCCAACGCCGGCGCTGCCTGGTCTACGTGGTTTTTTTCCACGCACACCAGGCAGCGCCGGTCTGCTTGCGCCGGCTAACGCCATTCCATAAATACGGCGCCCGCATGGCGCTTCAGAATGGCGTTAGACGGCGCTAAATTTTTTGACGCTAAACTGCGTTAGCGCAGTTTAGCGTCAAAAAGTATAAATATGGGCCCTGATTTCCTATGGGCGGACTGGATAAGAAGAACCAGTTTTTTCAGCCATACAATGTGAGTCATAAAACATCTTGGTACTTGAAATCTTTATTCTCCAAATCCAGAGGGTAAAATACATTGTGTATGTTGTTTATCATCAGACAACCACAGGAGGTCTCATGTTTTTCCTTCACTTTCATTTGCCTGTCATTGAAAGTCTTACTGTTACAGAAGCGGCAGCCTCCACTTCGTATGTTCTGGAGAACGTAGCAAGGGTGAAAAGGACACTTCGCGATTTCATACCTGAAACACCTAAAAAGGCTCAACCACGTTGTCATTCTAAAGTCTGCTCTGAGCAGGGGAAAAGGCTGGAGAGTCTTGTTTACTGTTCCCATCTCAGCCAGACCTGTATTTTCCTACTTGTTTCTTGTTGTATCATACAAAAGTTAAATACTTCGAAATTGACTGAAGTTTACCTTCAATTAGGTAAACCTTTCAATGGCTGTGTATGGATAACTATCTTCCATGGGCCAATACTTTGCCATGCAATCAGTCACAACATTTTAGCTCCACTACTTGAGGAAATCATGGACTTGTTTATGGCCTACTTGACACCTTTATCTGATGTCAGAACATGCTAGGTCTGCTGTTTGCCGATTGACAAGTGGATTATAGTGCCCACAGTGCAAATAATGGCGGATGGAACATATGCCATGTTGTCACAGAGTACCTTGTGTGGCAAAACGTTAAAGACTCGACTCGTTTTTAAGTTCTTTTTAGGGAACATATGTATAGTAAACAAGGACAACCCTGATTGACCACAAGAACCACAGTCGCTGTAATAAGTCAAACAAATGTCATGTGGGACCTATTCAATAACATTTCTACTTGCTTTGATAATATGCAAACTCAATCAGTAACTTGTATCTTAACCAATGCTTTTGAAAAATGGATATAGGACATTATCTTGCATTGTGATGGCGGTCAGAAGTCTATTCAGTGTGCCATCCCCTGATAGCTGCAGTCTCTAAATCCTCCTAGTATGCCTTCTTAACACCATGGGCATCCAGGTGGTGGAGGGCTCTCTGAATGCCAGGGCCGAGTAACTCAAACGTCAAGGTCTAAAGGATCATGAACAGCATCTCTACCTAGAGGGGGCGCAAGTTCAATTTCAACAATGGTGAGAGCCTTGATTACATCAGTTGGCATTCGCTGAGAATGCACAATGTCAGCAGATCTGCACCCTGGAGTTTACAAAAGGGCTATGGCTCAGATGCTTGTTTTCTCAAGTGGAGCACAGGCCTCCTGTATGCATTTCTGCCCATACCAATCCTGCCCACAGTTCTCAAGAATGACTTGGCCCAAGTCATCCTTGTGGCACCAGGCTGGGCACGGAGTGTCTGTTATATTGACCATGGCCGTTGGTCCTCTGATCAAGCTGCCAATTCAGGAGTATCCTCTGTTGCAGCAGCCAGTCTTTGCCTCCTTGCATGGAGACGGAGGATTACAGTTGAGATTTCAACCTTCCTCCCAAAGTCTGCTACGTGATCATGGCAGCCAGGCTTCACTCCAAGACAGTGTGTGCGTGCTGTTGTACAAAATTGGTGGCATAATGTGTAGAAAAAGACATTGATCCCCTCTCTGCTCCCCTTTCTCCAGTCCTCCTCTTCACTCTCTCCCTTGCCCAGCAGGGCTCTGTTCTGGGCACTATTATTAAAGTATATCTTTTGGCTCTTTCTGCCACATCCCTTTCCAAGTCCCTTATTGTAAATATGTTCCTAAAAGCTCTTGTCCATCTTTTTCCTACTTCCAAATTCATTATTCCTCAGTAGGACTTCAATCTGCTCTTAACATTCTAAATGTGTGCTCCGTTCCAGCCTTTCCGCAATTGTCTATTCAGTCTCCCTACAAATAAAATAGCTTTTCTCAGGCAATTCCATCTCCTCGAAGAGTGAGTGAGCTGCAGCCCTCGTCATCGAAGCCGCCTTACCTCTCCATCTATCCTGACAAAGTGGTGCTTCGTACAAGATCCTCCTTTCTCACGAAACTGGTCACTCTATTTCACGTAGGCCAATCCATCACACTGCTTACCTTTTACACTCCTCCACATCCCTCTAAAGAAGAGGAGCGACTCCACCGCTTGGATCCAAAAAGAGCGTTGTGTTCTACCTTGACCGCACATATGAGTTCCTTGTGGACGACCAATTTTTTCTGGGGTTTCTTGGTACAAAGAAATGTAGAGCAGTGCAGAAGCAGACCTATTCTAAATGGGCCAGGCTTTGCATTAAGATCTTTAGGGCCAGATGTAGCAAAGGTTTTTACCCATTCTGTGTCTATGGGAAAAAGTGTTTGTACATATGGCCCTTAATGCCTTTCCCAAGAAGCAACCCCCTGAAGCAGGCCTCAAGATATCTACTTGCCCACTGACTATGGCAAATGAGATTTCATCATGAACAATTATTTTTAAAGCCTACTCGCCCGTTCTGGCAACCAATATAGATGCCTCTAAATCTTGTATTCATCTTGTCAACGTTTGCTCTGCATTCAGAGACAGAGGTCAAAAGTCAGTTTGTCTTGAAACATTTACTTCTCTTTTTCTCAGTGAAATTCAAGGAAGTGAACTGTGTGAAAATCATGCTGTGCAACGCGTGTGAAATGAAAGTTTGTAAGATGTCAGGCTTTTTTTCTAACACAACATTGAAATAACAAATAAGTGAACCTTACACAGATTTTAGAATATATTTCAGTCTTCAGACAGGCACATTGTTTTAATTTTGTGTGGTGAATAAAATATTTTTAGAGGTTTAAAACAAATCCAAACACTGCTTGGTGATGTGCAAATACTAAATATTGTCTGTTAACCTTTTTTGCACAAACCTAATTTCTGAAAATAAATTGTATGCGCTATGTGGTTTTATCAGTAAAACTGCATATCTGATAGACTTCTAGTTGCATATTCCTTACATTAGATTCCTTATCTTAGAATTTCTCCTGTGTCTCAAGCTGGATTTGGAGATTTTTTCTTCCAGCAGTACCCATGTGCGCCTTCAGGTAGCGTCAGTCATCTCCACAGCTGTCATTGGCTTAGTGGCCGCTGGGATGGCGTCGGGGTCGTATACAGGCGCCGCCTCGACGTAGTGACGTCCGTTATTTTCTGTGCCACGCGCTGATCTGGAGAAGAGAAACCCTGGTAATTTTTTAAGCATATTGGACCCTTTTGTAGGGTTTTTGTGTTGACCCTTGGCGCATCATGATGTCCCCGAAGAACGGGTTCAAGCCTTGCGAGGCCTGTCACCATATGATGTCAGGGACAGATCGGCATCAGGTCCGTTTGTGTTGTTAGGAGTGCAACCACAACCCAAAGTTGTGCTTTGAGTGCCAGACCATGCACCGAAGGCTTTGAGGGAGCGGTCCCCAAAGCTCATGATGGCCTGATGCTGGACTCGGCATCGTTCACGGTGTCACTCATGAGGAATGTCTTGAGACTGTTTGCGGAGTCATCACCACTCGTCATCAAATTCTTCGTGTCATTCAGGTAAGAGAAAGAAATCGTTGAAGAAGGCCAGGCATTTTCCAACTACATCGCATCGCTCAGCCAATGCGACGTGTCCTTGCTGTGCTCTGCACCTCCCCGATTTTCCGTGAGTCAGGGCGACCCTTGCCCAACTCAAGGAGTTTTATGAGGCCATGCGCCTCATATTCGAGCAGTCCGACCCTTCTGTGGCACCTTCGGGGCCTGGGGGCTCAGATGAGGGCCCTTAAGGTTTCCACGCCAGCGTCTTTGGCCTCGGCCCCCAGTGGTCCCTCCGGATTCGTGCTGACGCTGGTCGTACCATCGCGACCTTCCTCGACACCAGCTAGGTCATCAGTGCTCCCGACATTGGTGGTGCACACGATCGACGTCGACCCAATTCTTACCCACGATGACCCGCAGAAAGAACGGCGCCGGCCAACGCTGCTTCTGACTTCGATGCGGTTCTCCCCAGATTGGGTTCGGACCCTTATTACTAAGGGTACAAATACAAGGAAGGATTGGAGGGGACACTGGGCCTTTTAGAATACCAGGTAGATAACCCTGATTTGGACTGGGCACAGGAATAGGACGAGGCTAATGGTCTAGATACAGATGCTGGCATGCATTCTCCTCCTACCGTGGCTACGGTGAAGGGAACCTCTTATTCTGTGGTGGTCAGTAGGGCGGCTGAGGTCATTGGCATGGAGCTGTCCACTGTAGCGGTCAGGACGAATCTCCTGACGGAGGTCCTTCAAGCTGGGTCTTCTACCTTAGAGCCTCTCCTCCCCTTCAATGAAGCCCTCATTGATGTCCTTCCGGGTACTTGGTCCAGACCCAGCACATGGGCTCCTGTAAACAGTAGAATCGCTCGCCACCATCGGCCCGCTCCAAATGACCCTAAATTCCTGCCCCAACACCCCTCACCTGAGAGCCTTTTCATCCAGGCATCCTTGTCATCTGGTGCATTACTTTCCGCTCCCCCGGATAGAGAATCAAAGACCAACTTGGTAAGAAGATGTTTTCTTCCTCCATTCTGGTGTTGCGGTCGGTGAGCACTGCATGCCTTTTGTGCTGCTTTAACCACTGCTTGTGGGATACGGTCATGCAAGTTCTGCCGCAGATCCCGGAGAAGGCCCGGGCTAACATCTCCCAAGCCGTTGCTGATGGGAGAGATGCAGCTAAGTTCACCATTCCCTTTGAAATGGACACAACCAATTCTCCAGGTAAATCGGTTGCGTTGACGGCGGCCTTGAGGAGCCACGCCTGGTTGAGGACATCTATTTTTCCAGGAAATGTCCAACAGACCCTCATGGACATGCCCTTTGATGGCACCTGTCTCTTTGGCGACAAGGCGGATTCAGTGCATGAGAGGTTTAAGGAGTGCCAGGCTATGGCTCGATCCCTTGGCCTCTCGGTTGCACCTCACCCCCAACAGTCTATCTTTTGCCCCTTTCGTGGCCATGGAACAGGCTCCCTATTGTGTCCCTTTTACAGCCACCGTGGATGTGGAATCCTGCGGGCTCCTGGGACAGGAAAACAGAGGTTTGCCCACTCCACCCCTGTCCCTGATGCAACCTCCAAACCTTCCTAGTCCGTAACCACCCTCACATACCAGTTGGTGGCAGGATTCGCCATCACCTGCCCCACTAGGAGACCATCACAACAGACAGGTGGGTTTTGCAGATCGTCCGAAGGGGGTAATACCCACCGGCCATGCCTCCATCTTACGGCCCCTTACCAGAGGATCATTTGGCAATTCCCTGCTAGGAAGTCACGGCTGTCTTCGCCAAAGGGGCCCCAGAGAGGGTCCCTGTGCCAGAAGTAGGTTGTAGTTGTTATTCCTGCTACTTTCTGCTGCCCAAAAAAGGCAAAGACTTATGTCCTATCCTAGACCTTCGGGCCGTCATTCTCTTCCGCAAGAAGGAGAAGTTCAAAATGCTCACACTGGCTCACGTCTTGTCTGCCTTAGACCCAGGAGACTGGATGGTAGCGTTACACTTGCAGGGTGCTTGTTTCCATATTCCCGTCCTGCCTGCCCACGGGTACTATCTACGAAAGTGATGGCGGTGGTTGCAGCTCATCTGCGCAGGTTAGGGGTTTCGGTCTTCCCCTATCTCGACGACTGGCTGTTGAAGGCAGACACGCCCCAGAAAGTCGTCTCCCACCTTCAGACTAAGGCGAACCTCCTGCACACATTGAGGTTCACTATAAACATGCCAAAGCCTCACCTGACTTCCTCCCAGATGCTCCGTTTCATCTGGTCTGTTCTGGACACAGTGCAGTTTCGGGCCTATCCTCCCGAAAAGCGAATCAAGGATATTCATGCTATGATTCTGATGTTTCAGCCTCTATCCTGGCTTTCGGTGAAAACAACTCTGAGGCTGCCGGGCCTCATGGCGTCCTGCATCCTGCTAGTGACACATGCTAGATGGCATATGCGGGCTCTTCAGTGGGACTTGAAGTTCCAGTGGGCACAGCATCAGTGGAATCTGTCCGACATGGTCCAGATGTCGAAGGGGACTGCAAAAGATCTGCTGTGGTGGCTTTAGAATCTGGATCGGATCAACGGAAGATCCCTCTCGCTTCCCCAACCAGATATCTCAGTAGTGACAGATGCCAGACTCCTGGGATGGGACGGCCACATAGGAGAGGCGGAGATCATAGGCCTCTGGTATCATGCGGATTTTGGGCCCCACATCAACCTTCTGGAGCTCTTGGGAATCAGGCTTGCATTGAAAGCATTCCTTCCCTCTCTCAAAGGGAAAGTAGTGCAGGTGTTCACGGACAACACTACTGCCATGTGGTACTGCAACAAACGGGGCGGAGTAGGGTCCTGGACCCTTCATAAAGAGGCTCTGTGATTCTGGACATGGCTGGTACATCAGGGCATATCACTGGTGGTTGAATATCTGGTGGGATCCCTAAGCACCAGAGCAGACAAACGCAGCCGTTGAGTCAGTCGATCACGAATGGCGTCTACATCCAGAAAAGGTGCAAGGTCTCTTTCACAAATGGGGAGAGCCTTGGTTAGATCTGTTCGGCTCTGTAAAGAACACTCAATGTCAGCGGTTTTGCATGTTGGAGTTTTCATGACGGCACTAGCTCTGCAAAGCTTCTCGTCTTGAGTGGATCTCAGGCCTCCTTTATGCCTTCCCGCCAATACCACTTCTGGTCAGAGTTCTGAAGAAGATCAAGAACGACCGGGCCCAAGTAATCCTTGTGGCTCCAGACTGGGCACGGAGAGTATGGTATCCAGAGCTATTGAGCATGGCCACCGATCTTCCAGTCAGACTGCATATTTGGGAGGCACTTTTGGCGCAGCAGCAGGGGATGGTTCTCCATCTGAAGCTGTCCAATCTTCACCTTCCACGTGGAGATAGAGTGGCGGCAGTTGACGGCTTTTGACCTTCCACCTGAAGTCTGTGAGGTTATCTTGGCAACCAGGAGTCCCTCCACCAAAACGGTATACGCTTGTCTGCATCAATTTGTGCATGGTGTACAAACAAGTCTCTTGATCCCCTCCCTGCTTCTTTCCCTGCAGTTCTTCTGTTCCTCATATCTTTCGCCCAGTAGGCTCTGCATTGGCACTGTTAAAGGTTACTTGGCGGCTATCTCAGCCTTCCTAAAGTTGCCGGACCAACATTATCTTTTTAAGTCTCCTCTTCTGGGTAGATTACGTAAGGGTCTTACCCATTTGTTTTCCCCCCACTCCACTTTATCATGCCTCAGTAAGACCTTAATGTTGCTTCAGGCTCTTTCTTCTAAATCCCCATTGTTGTCTGTTTTCCCTGACAAGGTGGGGCTCCATACGAGGGCCTCATTCCTTCCAAAAGTGGTCACGCCCTTTCATGAAGCCCAATCCATCACTTTTCCTTCTTTCATTCACTCCCACATTCTTCTCACGAAGAGGAGAGACTCCACCGTCTGGATGCAAAAAGAGCATTGGCATACTACCTCAATCGTACCAAAGATTTCTGGTTTGGATGATCAACTCTTTTTTTGGTGTATGTGGGTATGAAGAAAGGGAAGGCGGTGCAGAAGTGTAACATCTCACAATGTGCTACGCTTTGGCTAAGAAGCAAGCCCCTGAGGGTTTGCGCGCTCACTCTACAAGAGCTAATGCTGCTACCACAGCGTTAGCACCTTGAGTTCCTGTCATTGATATCTGTCAAGTAGCAATGTGGGCATCTCTGCACACATTTAAAAAGTATTACTCTCTGGACAGTCAGGTCCGCAGAGACAGCTGCTTTGGTCATTCGGTCCTTCAGGACTTTCTAGTATGAGCTTAGGTTCTCAGCCCACCTCAGAGGATGGTATTGCTTGGGTATCTATTCTAAGAAAAGAATCTGCAACTAGAAGTCTCTATCAGATGAACTAGTTACTTATCTTCGATAATAACTTATCTGGTAGAGACATTCTAGTTGCAGATTCCTTACCAACCCACCCATCCTCCCTGCTTTCGAACTGATTTCATTGGACAGGGATAACCATTACAGGGCCTTAGTTTTGGCTCACCATTCTTGGTGTTCTTCATGGCTCTGCGCTTTGGCGTCAAAGTAGTGAAAAGAAATTTGACATCACTATGCCGAGGTGGCGCCTATATACGACCCCTATGTCATCACGGCGACCACGACACAAACGACAGACGCGGAGTCGACTGTCGCCACTTGACTGTGCACAAGGGTACTGCTATGATAAAAATCACTGGATCCAGTCTGACGCCTGGGAGAAATTCTAAGGTAAGGAATTTGCTATTAGAATACATCTCTACCAGATAAATTATTACCGAAGGTAAGCAACTTGTTCGTTATTCTGAAAGTTTATTATCATGTCAATGGAATATATGTTTGAAAATGACAGTGTACAACCATATCACTTTTTAGCAATATATTTTTTTAAGTGAAATCTTTAGCATGAATTAGTAAATATTTCTGCCCCCACCCTGATGACAATGATATTCGTGAACTAAGAGGCAAGTCAGAGGTCATGTGTAGCCTAATGTGGGTTAAATTTGAAAAAATTTTGAACTTTCATGTTTGAAGGTGCTCTCATATATGATAATGAAAAAATGACAGCTAAATAAAATATTGCCTAGGATCATATAACTTAACAACAGTGTGAGGGTCAAGTATATTACACTTATGCATTAGCATGAAGAGTTCTGTTACTGGATTCCTGCACACGTTTATCAGACACTACTGCCTGGTAGGCCAGGTCCGTAAGAATGAGAATTTTGCCCCTTTAGCCCATCAGGACTTCCTCCTTTGAAATTGGTCTGCAAACACACCACCGGGGATGGCATGGCTTGGGTATCGATTCCAAGGTTAGGTGTCTGCGGCTAGCATGATCCTCACCTCTGGTCCTGACACAATATAACATTTCCCAGCTTTAAAAACAGAAAGTTAACATTTTATTAACCGCTTCGCTGCCAGGCCTTTCCCCCTCAGGTGCCAGGCTTTTTTTTGGCTATTCGGGGCAGTTCGCGCTTAGGCTTTCATTACTTTTTGTCCACATAAGCTACCCATGCCAGATTTGCATCTTTTTTTTTCCCAACATCATAGGGATTCAAGAGGTACCCATAGTTTGTGGGTTCCCCTGGAGGAGAACAAGAAATTATCCAAAATACAGCCAAGATTTCCTTTTTTTTCCCAAAACAATGTGGAAAAGGGCTGCAGAAGAAGGCTTATGGTTTTTTCCCCTGAAAATGGCATCAACAAAGAGTTTGTAGTGCTAAATTCACCATCTTCCCAGCTTTCAGGAACAGGCAGACTTGAATCTGAAAACCACATTTTTCAACACAAGTTTGGCATTTTACTGCCGTATACCCCATTTTTACTATTTTTCATACTTTGGCCTCCTTCCAGTTAGAAATGGGTGTGAAACCAGTGCTGGACCCCGGAAAGCTAAACATTTCTGAAAAGTAGACAACATTCCAAATTCACCAATGGGTTTTTTGTGTAGATCCTACAAGGATTTCCTACAGAAAATAACAGCTAAAATAAAAAATATTGAAATTGAGGTGAAAAAAACAGCCATTTCTCTACACGTTTTACTCTGTACTTTTTCATGCCATGTCCGATTTTTTTTTTTAAAGCAATATACCATTACCTCTGCTGGACTCTTCTGGTTGTGGGTATATATAGGGCTTGTGGGTTCATCAAGAACCCTAGGTAACCAGAGACAATAAATGAGCTGCACCTTGCACTGAATTTTCATTCTGTACCGAGTATACAGCAATTAATTCGCTAAAATATAAAGAGTGACAAATAGGTATCAAAGAAACCTTTGTATTTCCAAAATGGGCACAAGATAAGGTGTTGAGAAGCAGTGGTTATTTTCACACCTATGAATTCTGGGTTCCCCATACTAGCATGTGAATTAGTGGGCATTTCTCTAATAGACGTCTTTGTTACACACTGTCTTACATTTACGAAGTAAAAAACGTAGAGAAAGACAAGGGGAAATAACACTTGTTCTCCTATTCTGTGTTCCCCCAAGTCTTCCGATAAAAATAATACCTCACTTGTGTGCGTAGTCCTAAAATACACGACAGTAAATGCAACATGGACACATCACATTTTTACATTGAAATCTGACGTTTTTTTTGGAAGGAGCCTAGTAGTGTATTTTGATCTCTAGCTCAGCCGGCACCTAGGGAAACCTACCAAACCTGTGCATTTTTTAAAACTAGACACCTAGGGGAATCCAAGATGGGGTGACTTGTGGGGCTCTCCCGAGGTTCTGTTACCCCGAATCCTTTGCAAACCTCAAACTTTGGCCAAAAAAACAATTTTTCCTCACATTTTGGTTACAGAAAGTTCCTGAATCTGAGAAGAGCCACAAATGTCATTCGACCCAGCGTTCCCCCAAGGCTCCCAATAAGAATGATACCTCACTTGCGTGGGTAGGCCTATTGCTCGCGACAGGAAATGCCTCAAAACACAACATGGACACAACACGTTTTCTCAAATAAAACAGCTGTTTTTTGCAAAGTGCCAAGCTGTGGATTTTGGCCTCTAGCTCAGCCGGCACCTAGGGAAACCTACCAAACCTGTGCATTTTTGAAAACTAGAAACTTAGGGGTATCCCGAGTGTGATAACTTGTAGGACTCTCACCAGGTTCTGTTACCCCGAATCCTTTGCAAACCTCAACATTTGGCCAAAAAACACTTTTTCCTCACATTTCGGTGACCAGGTTCTGGAATGTCAGAGGAGCCACCAATTTCCTTCCACCCAGCACTCCCCCAAGTCTCACGATAAAAATGGTACCTCACTTGTGTGGGTAGGCCTAGTGCACGCGAAAGGAAATGCCCCAAAACTCTATCTGGATACATCAAAATTATCAAATTCAAAACTGCCTGTTTTTGTGGTGGCGGGCACCTGCGTTTTTGGTCCTGGGCTGAGCAGCCATACTGAGAAACCTACCAAACCCAGAACTTTCTGAAAACTAGACACCCGAAGGAGTCCAGGGAGGTGTGACTTGCATGGATCCCCCAGTGTTTCCTTACCCAGAGTCCTCAGCAAACCTCAAATTTAGCTAAAAAACAAAAATCACATTTTTCCCACATTTCTGTGTGGGATCACCCCACCAGGGCCAATTTCCTACCACCCAAAAACATGTTAAAGGGGAAACCAAAGCAGGTCCAAAAGGGCAGTTTAAAAAAATAAAAATGTAGACTGACAAGTGGGGCAGAATTTTTATCGGCATAGATGAGACAATGCTGGGTGGTAATTTTGTGTATTCCTGCAGATTCCAGAAGGTTCCCTCATAAACATGGGGAAATATGTGTGATTTCTAGCAAAGTTGGCAGTTTAAAGGGCATTGTGGGTAAGAAAATGGTGCAGGATGCATGTGAAGCACACCACCCTGGACTCACCCAGATGTTTACTTTTGAAATGTGTCTAGGTCTTGTGGATTTTTCTACGTGGCAGCGTCCCACAGTCCTAAAAGTGCAGCACTCACCCTTCCAAGTGGGATGATTTTGAGAGTTAGCCAAGCTCTCATGGCCCAAATGTAAAACCAAAACACCAAATAATCAAATGTCCTCTTGCTTGCCGTGGCTTAAGATGTTTTAGTGTGCAGGGTAACAGCTGAAATTCTGTTACCCCCTTCAGTTGGGGTGGGGGCATAACCGTGCCCATACTGGTTGGTAGCCACCACCACTCTTGTTTTTTTTTTAAACTCCCTGGCATTTAGTAGTTTTGCTGATCACCAAACCCCCCCCATGGGTGTGGATTGAGGGTAATTGCCCCATCTGCCCACTGGTGGGCAGAACAACTTTGGCCCCATTTATTTGGGGCAGGGGTACGGACATACCCCCACCCTCTTATTTTAGAAAAAAATCTTCCCTGGTGGGCTTTCTGCCCCTTCTTGGGGGCAGATGGGCCTTCACAAAATAGGCAGAAATGGCCCGAAAATAATATCTGATAGAGACTTCTAGTTGAAGATTGCTTACCTTAGAATTTTCCCTCAGGAGTCAAACTGGATCCAGAGATTTTTCTTCGACCAATACCCTTGCGCGTCAGTAGGTGGCGCCGTGGACGCTGTGATGACTTCTTCTTCTTACATTGACCTGAGGATTTCGAAGAGTGGTGATGACTCCGCGACCGATCTCAAGACCTTCCTCTCGAGCGAGAACAGGACCTACGCGGAGTCGAGTGCCGGGCTGCCATTAGCTTTAGGGACCGCTCCCTCATGGCTTTCGGGTGCATGGCCCGACACTTGAAGCACGACTTCGGGTCGTGGTCGCGCTCGAGGCACCACAGACAAATGCGATGAGGATCCATCACCGACATTGTCCGATGGCAGTCCTCACAAGGCTGGAATCCGGTCTTCGGGGTCATCTTGACGCACCAAAGTCGTACACAAAAATGTCAACAAAACGGTTGAATTTGGCCAAAAAATAGCCAGGGTAGCTCTCTCCGGATCAGCACGTAGTGCAGAAAGAAAAGAACTGACATCACTGCGCAAGGGCGGTGTCTATGTACTACTCCCGACGTCATCACGGCGACCACGACGCCTGCGGAGTCGACCGACACCACCTACCGACGCGCAAGGGTACTGCTCGAAGAAAAATCTCCAGATCCAGTCTGACGCCTGGGGGAAAATTCTAAGGTAAGGAATCTGCAACTAGAATATGTCTCTACCAGATATTTTGTTACCGAAGGTAAGTAACTTGTACTTTAGGCCATTTGGGAGCTTGCGTAAGGGGTCGCTCCCCTTATCAATATAAAGGTTAAAAAAAAAAGACAATCCCTGGTTTCTAGTGGCTCCTGCACCCCTCCCCCGCGCCAAAAGGGGCAGAAAAGGTCTAATAAAAAAAATTGCTTCCTCCCTTTCCCCCCTCACAGGGGAACGACCCTTGCCTAAAGGGTCGCTTCCCTTATCAATATAAATAAAAAAAATGTAAATACCATCCCTGGTGCCTAATGGCTTCTTCCCTCCCTGGGGGCAGATCGGCCTAATTAATATAGCATTATGTCCATGGCTGTGAAGGGGTTAAGGACCTGAAGGCAAGGATCATCAACACCCGCTTTAGCAAGAGGTTTCTGCTGTCCCGTGACAAAGTTGAGGCAGGATACAATTGGGACTTTCCTATGGTAGTAGTATGACAATTATGCCATTATCAGGCTTTTGAATACTGTATTCGAGATTTAAGGCTATTTGCTTGCCCTCCACTTGAACGTCATATTGGTTCTGCATGGAATAGTTACAAGGTGTATTTTCTCTTATAGGGAATGACGGCTCCAAACAGGCATGAACACTAAGGAACTGACCATTCTTATCGCATGAAGAGAGAGGGGACATAAACATGGACTATGTCATGAATTTAGAGTTTGATTGGTTATGTGGAATACACCTTCCCTAAGATTTCTGTGAAATAAAGCTTTTTCTGATTGTAAAGGCTGCTGATTAATAAAGTGGACAAAGGAAATGCATAATCCATGGCTAGGGCCTGAGATTGAATCATAGTTCATAATTTCAATAATTATCGAAAGTAAATGTGCTTTGCTAATGTGTCCCTCATTAGTGTTGACCTACCTTTAGTATTTTGTAGTGAAAGCTAACTACCCAACTGCATCTCCAATAACTTTTTTTAACCAATTTTAATTACATTTTTAATATCAGTGAGTTACATTATCATTAGTAAAATCAGCAATCCAGCTACATCGTCATTAATAAAATAGTATCACATCAGTATCAGCAGGAGTCCTTGGTTCAGTCCTTAAAGACAGCAACATTGGAAAAAACAAGTCATGTGTTGATGTTAACTCACATTCTGCCATTACCATAAGTGCTATTCAATCTTCCCATCTCAAGCAAGTACTGCGAACATTGAAAATCAACAGTGACATCCATGGAGCTATAATGTCCACTGGGAAGCTATTTGGGGACATCAAAGGGTGTAACAGAAGGGTGTTGTCACTCACCCATGGACAGGCTGGAAGGGGTTATGACGGAGGAGTGGGAATGGGGATGAAAGGGGACTTGGGGGGAGGTTATGTCCCCGCCAGGGTAGGTTTAAGTGACTGGCCATCAAATCTTGTTTGTATGTGTGCAAGTCAAGTAATAGTGCTTCCCATTCCACAGTTCTGGGGTATTTGCATAGTCCTCATGTTTCTTGCCTCCTGAGCTCCTCTCCCTGTCCCCACTTCAGTATTGCCGCACACCAGTGGACTATATCTAGCAATACCTGGGCTTTCCAATGCATGGCAATTAGTCTGCGTGCTATCAGCAATGCTTGGTTTATAAACCGGTTAGCAGCTTTATCTGTTTTTGAGCACCTCAACAATCCCAACAATGCAACTTCCATTGGAAACACATCCAGTCACCTCTCAGCAAGTTGGACACTGCCGCCCATAAGGTTACAGACTCTGAGCAGCTCCAGAACATGTGCATCGTGTCAGCACCTGCATGTTGGCATCTCGGACAACCAGAGGAGGACCCAAACATTTGGGACCGAGTTGCGGGAGTGAGGTAAGCTATATGCAATATATTATGCTGGATGTACTGAACTTGGTATTCCGCATCATCCTGTGGTATGTAAGTACTTTTTCCAGTCTTTCCTAGTCAACTCGCCACCCAAGCCCCACTCCCTAAGGGCTACATTTAACAGGCTGTGTGTGGTGTATGCTAGTGCACAAACAAACCAGATGACAAGTCTACAACCTCAACCCATTATATACAGTGTGTGTATGAGAGGGTGCTTATGGGGTTGCCATGGAGCCAAAGATGGCAGCCGTGGAGTAACTTTGCTCCAGGACCTGAATGCCGCAGTCAACATTAATCCTGCCATAATCAGGTGCCCAGGAGGCTCCCTCACCTCTTTCCCCAAAACATCTGCATATAAAGGAGCTGCGGGGCTGGGGAGGTGACCCTCCCACCAACTGATTATGGCTATCCAGCCTGCAACAACATGAGCTGGCCTATCGCACGTCCCCTCTCCGCACCTGCCCATTGAGAGGGGACGCCTCATTGCAGTGATCCACGGAGAGTGGTCATCAACTGGGCTGACTGCGGGGCTTTGCTGGACAGTGGAGGTGAGAGAGACTGGCACTGTTGCACTGTGTATGAAGACAGCCTCACACTTGTCGGCCACTTCCCCGCTCAGCACCCGACCCCAGTGTGGGGGGTCACACAAAAATGACAGGCCCCGGTGGGACAGAATACAACAAGAATTTACAGAAGGACCCATGTCATCCCCAGACAGAGGTGAGGTACCCCACTGCTTCAGTGCAACCCTGACATGCAGGCCTGGGGTCCTAGGGAGGCCTGATTCCATACCCGGACGGTGGACTTGCCCTGGAGTTTAGACTAGTGAAAGGAAGTAATGGAACACGACTATTGACGGCGGGCCAACCCTGAGGTACCCCCTCTGTGGAGCAACTCCAGAGGATGCCGGCACTGGGAGAGACTCATGGAGGGAGTCGTGCCTGCTCTTCAACATCACCTCACCTTCCTTGATGATGCAGCTGTGGGACCGGGTGGCCCTGCTTGATGGCACTGTGGACTTAGAGGTGATGAGTCAGGTGACATCCAAGCTTCCCCAACGAGTAAACGCACTCATCTCACCGGCCCCCCAAAAGGCAGTCTTCAGGAGAGGGCTAGGGGCAGAGGGAGTGCATAGGAATCAGGATCATCCAGTGCACGATTGCAGCACGACACCCTCTGCTCCTAAACAGACTGTGGGGACCCGAATCAAGGGCTATCAACTTCCGTCCATGCTCACCCCAGGGTGTGCAAACCCTCCCCCCCGGACTAAGACAGTGCTGCATCTGGTTGTCGACTGGCCAGACCCAACCCTGCATACCACACCGGGGCATACCCGGCACAGGTGGGGGGAGGGTGTAGGGGGGCTGGCTACAAAGACCACAGCTGACACTCGCAGACTTTTACCCATGGACCATGGTTGGAGTCATCCTGCATACAGTGATCCAGTAACGTATTGGTGTGGTAGATTGGGAACACACCATGGGTAAACCGAAATCACCAAAACCTCACCCCTGTCTACCCTATCCCACACTCCATCATGGGGAGGAGCCTTGACATGGGGCAAAGACCTCCAGTTCTCCACAGGACTTAGGTGAAAAACTGGCCACCATCCTATTTACCTACTTACCAATAAATCCTCTTGCTCATCAGTAGAAGCGCACATAAAGGAGATATGTGTGGAATTTGGTCTCCTTCGGAAGGACCTGCGAAAACTGGCTTCCCGGTTCACCAACACGGAACGTAATATCACAGAGATGGCACCACAGCGGAAGACCCAAAAACAGACCACCCAAGACCTTCTGGACAAAGTGCACTAGTTAGGTACGTGCTGAGTCATGCCAGGCTAAAGCCAAGTGAAGCATGCCAATGGAACTCCTGACCAGGTTATGACCCTGCCATTGGCAGACTACCTGTAAAAACCAAAGACCACGGGTCTGGGGCCCATCCACTCCTTTCTTCAACACTGTAGGCGGCTTTTTAATCAGTCTGCTCCACGCTATTAACTAGGGCTTCCTGAGGCACCATACTGCAGTATCTCTCAGATTGCCAGCCCAACTCTAGCAAATACACAGCTCGAATCCACTCATAAGGGGACAAACCTGGCTAACTGCTGGTGTGGCGGTCCCCTACAATAACAGAAATCACCCTGCCTACAGGCCGGACATTACATTTGCAATCTGCCATTCTTCAGTATGTATCACTCTGACCTACACAGCTAACTGGCCACCCCTATAATATCTGTCGACTATTCAACGTAATAAACCAGGCCTCCCCACTATATACTAGATCAGCCTAATAGTCTGTATTGATTGCCTCTCCTGGAGTACCTGTTTGGGACCCTATCATCCTTCGTTCTAGGTCCATGCCTCCTAACCTACACCAAACTACTAAACATAAACCCCTCTTCAAGGGTCCAAGTGGGCTGCCTAATATTGCTCCCCTTTCCTGTTGATCGTGGCGCACGACAGGGTTGTCCCATCTCCCCAATCCTGTTCTCCATATCCATGTAGCCAATGGCGCACTGCCTCAGTTGGAAAAGCCCCGTTTGGGGGGATACAGCTGCACGGAGACACGCATATAGTGTCCCTTTACACAGATTATGTTCTACTTTACATCCGAGACACACAAATCGACACCTCCTGTTTGACATCTGCCTTTCAGGACTTCGAAGGGACGGGATAGATGGGATGGAGGGGTTATGGGTGGGGAAGTGTATTAATACTCAGGTATTATTTTATATACTTTGGTACATTTTTATTCCTTTTTAAAAAATATGCTATGGGGTAAGGGATGGGATATTCCGGTTGCAGGAGTTATCAGTAGGGAAGTTTATTAATACTGAGGTATTAATTAATTCAATTGGGATTTTTTTTTAATTTTTTTAATACATGCTGTGTAGTTAGGGGCTGGTTATGTGGGATACAGGGGTTATGGGTGGGGAAGTGTATTAATACTGAAGTATTAATTTATACACTTGAGTAATTTTGTATTCATATTTTTTTTATGTTGCAGGATAAGGGGTGGGATATATGGGATGCAGGGGTTATGGGTGGGGAAGTGTATTAGTACTTGGGTATTAATTTGTACACTTGGGTAATTTTTTATTTGTTTTTTAAAAACAAGCTGCAGGATAACGGATGGGATATATGGATTATGGGTGGGAAGTATATTAATACTCAGGTATTATTTTATACACTTGGGTACTTTTTATTATTATTATTTTTTTAAACATGAGTTGAATTAGGGGCGGGATATGGGGGATGCAGGGGTTATGGGTGGGGAAGTGTATTAATACTCAGGTATTTATTTATATCCTTGGGTATTTTTTATATTGGTGTAATTCTTCTTTTAGGGAAGTGATAGTGTTTATTGAGGGATAATGAGTTGGGAGTGTATTGATACTGACATTTTATTTTTAATAATGGTGAATTCATTTTATTTTTTTTATTTTTATTTTTTGCTTTTCAGTGTTAAAGATGTTTATTTGTTTAAATTCAAAATAGATATGTATTAATTTTATATTTAAATATGTATTATAATAATATTTTGTAGAGTAGAATATTGTTTGTGAATATTTTTTTTAATTATTAATTGTACTTTGTTTTTTTCATTTTTAAAAATTGTTAAAACATTTTTTATTTTATTTGGAAAATGTTAGATTTTTTTCTGGTAATATAAAATTAATATGAATGTATTTAAAATTATATTTTTGGAAGTATAATAATAAATATATATTAAATTGAATTATTATTACTTTTTTTTAGTTTTATTATTTAATTAAAAAATCCCAGAAAATATATAAATATTATTTTTTTATTATTTTTGGTGTTAGGGTTTTTTTCATCCACAAAATTTTTTTTTATATGCAAACATAATTTTTCAATAATAAAAACATATTTTATTTTTAAAAATGTTTATTTTTATTTTGAAAATAATATAGTTTTAAAAATGCTAAATATTTTTTTATTTATTATTTAATATTTACAGATTTTTGTAAATTTTTTACAAATTTATTTACATTTATTTAACCTTTTTTTTCTGGTATTTCCTTCTTTTTCCTATTATACCCTATGAGTGAAATAGTCAGTTTTCTAATTTTAGTGCTCCTCCTGGTCAAGACAGGACGGAAGCAGAGACCTCGTTCGGGTAAGTGGAATTATAATTCTTTTTACAGTATGTTTTAGGGTATTTTTACTGCAGATATAGTTGTCGGAGGTAATTCTAAGGTAGGGAGTAGATTTTCGATGTTTGGAATGTTTAATTTTTTCTTCCCGTACAGGTTTGCATATGATAGTGGTATCGATAAAAAAATAAAAATGTGTAGCAGTGTTTTACCTTTAAAATAATTGTACTGCTTTTCTAATAAATACGAACAATTGTTTTTTTGCCTGTGATTATTTTATTTTAGGGCTCGATAAACAAGGCAATTGTCCGGTTTTTAAAAAGAATATTTTGTTAATTGTAACAGCCTTCGTAATTTTTTTTTTTTTTGTATTAGTAGTGTCCTTTATTTCGTTTTCATGTATTTTTGTTGATTATTATTTTGTTCTTTAATGCTGTTGCTTTGGTAAGTATCTGATTCACATTTTTTATTTTCTTGGGTATAAAATGTTCTTGGGGTGCTTTTAATATTGTTTTTTTTTCAAATTTGTGGTTTGGTAAAATGTTATATTTTCTTTTTCTTCAACTTTTTATTGTATACAGAGTTGTTTTTTTCATCATCCATTTGGTATCACCAATTACATTTTTTTCAGGATGATTTTTTTTTTTTTTTAATTCTGCAGTATAAAATGCTTCTTCTATATTAATGAAGAGGATTTCTTCAGCAACACGTATTTGCATAAAGACATGAAAACTTCAAAGGTAGGATCTGTTTTGGTTGGATTAATTTAGTGTAAAAATAATTTAAAAAATGGCAATTTAATTAATGGTCTTTTTTAAAAACTGGCAAGTCATTTCTGAGTAGCCTAGTGGTTGTTAGTAATGTAGAATATATGCTAGACTGTCAAGATAGTCTGAAGCCGTCATTGTATGAAATTCTTGTATTTTTGCCAAAATTCTTTATGCCATTTCTTTGCTTTTTTGACTTTGGCGTGGGTTCAGGCTACCTGAGAGTGACTGAGCAAGTCTCATTTCTTGGAAACCTTGCTCCTTCTTCAAAATTTCCATGAAATGATATAGGTTTGGGTGGGGTTTTCCTATTGCTCCGTTAAAGGAGTTGTGCCATCCCTCTATGGCATTATTAGTCTTTGCACCACCTTCTAAACAGGTCTGGTAGCAGTTCCACCATTCTATTGGAAATCTTGGCTTTCTTCTGCGACCAGATCTGCTTAGGTGTCCAATCCAGGTTTCTTCGAAATAATTTAGTAAGGGTGCCAATTTGTCTACATTTACCGTATAATAGTTAGAATCTGTTATTGTTGTGTAATACTCATCTACTTTTTCAGGTGGTACAAAGCATAATGCTGTTAGTTTCCTTAATTCAAATTGCAGTATGCAGTCTGAGAAATATTCTCTACTTAAGGATGATTTTTTAATTCTACGCCAATATGCCTGTGAAAAGTAGAAAAAGCATCCTTGAATTTGGGTTTCTGGATATATTTTCAGTATTGTGTTTATCACTGATAATTTGAAATCCAGTATCACTTTTCTAGGTCTTTTATTCAGTGTTTTGTTTCTGATTGCTGATAACAATTCAGTATAAGTAGAGGAATGTTTGTCAGGCAATAATGCATACACTAGGGGGACTGTAGTGTTATTTTTTGTTGCATGTATAGTGTAAATTTGAGTGAACGGATGGGGTGTAGATTTAAATGTTCCATCCATCATCCAAAATTCACTATTTTCTAGGATTAGTAAGTTGCAGGTTGTGCTAAATATTAAAATTAATTTTTTGAGGGTTTTCGTTGTCATGCATGAGAAAAGTTTCTTTGGAAAAGGCAATTTTTAGTTCCGGGGGATGTTAATGTCTTCATAGGATCGCTGTGTTACATGTTGGGGGTTACTTGCCAGTTTTTCTCGTTGAAACATTCGCCTAAGGTTTGGTATAGAAGGTATGCTACCTGCAATCTGTACGGGAATACTTTGTACTACCTCCCTTAGAACCTGTCCGCAGGAGTCATTGGAGGTGTGTGCAATATGTTTTATTTTTTGTACATTTTCTCTAATCTATTTCCATTGCAGAGGCAGAGTGGTTGTGCTCTGTTGTCCTAACAACGGTGTCTTCCAGAGTAACAGCTCTGCCTCTGCAATGTGAAGAGTAGAATTGTACACACCTCCAATGACTCCTGAGGTTGACAACCTCATCTCTTCAATAAAGATACCCTTCATACTTTAGTAGCTGGTGTCCTGTTCGTGAGGTCATGTAACTTGCTTCACCTTGTGATGCCATTCATAAAATATCTGTAAATAATACAAAAAAATATATTATAAGAACTTTTTAGTTTTTAATTTTAATTATGTGGTGGAATTACTTTATAAAATAGTAAGTTAGTTAACATATAGTGCATGCTCTTTCTAAGTGTTCAGTGTAGCTGGAATATTACATTTTACATTTGTTGATTGTGTATCACCAGTGCTGAGGTAAGTCATTTGTGGATTTAGAATTGTAAATGTGGGTCTAGTCTGTGACCAGTATCTGTTCTGAGGTAAGTACTTTTTGGAGTTGTGATAGTAAATTTCATGTATGTTCACTGCCCATTTCCTGAGCTGATGTGAATATGCAGTGGAGGTGGAGTACTAAATTTGGCCTTTATTAACTGTCTTTTAGCTGCCCTGGGATAAGTGCTTGGTGGAGCTGTAATAGTAAATTTGTTTGTTTTTAAGTCACTGTCCAGCACCTACCCTCACGCAAGTATGTGGGGAATTTGGAATGGTAAATTTGGATTTTACTGAATGTCTATCATCTGCCCTGAGGTAAGTACTTGGTGGAGTTGGAATACTAATTCTAGTTCTATTTAGTGTCCAGCACTTGCTCTGAGGTAAGTACTTGGTGGAATTGTAATAGTACTTTTCTCTTATACTCACTGTCCAGCACCTACCCCTATGTAAGTATGTGGAGAAGTTGGAATAGTAATTTTTGTATTTATTTACTCTTTCATTTGCTCTGAGGTAAGTATTTGGTGGATTTCAATAGTAACTTTGGTTCTATTTAGAGTGCACCATCTGTCCTGACGTAAGTAGTTTCTGGAGTTGTAACAGTTAATTTATTGTATACTCACTGTCCAGCAGCTGTCCTTACATAAGTATCCGCTGCAGTTGTATTAGTAAAGTTGAGTGTATGTATTGTGCAGTATCTGCTTTAAGGTGACTACTTGGATGGAGGTTTAATAGTACATCTTACCTTTTATGTAGAGTCCACACGTAGTTGAATTTTTTTCAATTTTTTCACATCTTCTGGTGTTTTTTTTGTTCCTTGGAGTCTAAAAGAAATAATAAAGAGTGTATTATTTAGTTTTTTATTTTGTATTATTAATGTTTTTACTTTGAATACTTGTGATTCTGTAAGTACTGAGTGCAGTTATACTAATATTTTTGGGCTTATTGTTATTGTATTCCATCTGCTCTCAAGTAAGTATTAGGTGGTGTTTGAATAGTTAATTGGCCTTTACTGGTTGTTTTTAAGATACCCTCAGGTAAGTACTTTGTGGATTGGGAAAAGTTAATTTGAGCGTACTCACTGTCCAGTATTTGTTTCAAGGTAAGTAGTTGGTTGAGTTAGAATAGTAAATTTGGTGTTATTTAGTGTTTAGCGCCTGCCCTTAGGTAAGTACTTGTTGGAGTTTTAATAGTATTTATTTTATAATATATGTGCAGCACGTCCCTTATCTAAGTATCTGGTGGAGTTTGAATAGTAAATTTGTCATTTACTGATTGTTTATTACTTGCCGTGACGTAAGTAGTTGGTGGACTTGGATTAGCTAATTTGGCATTTATTTACTGTTCATCATCTGTTCTGAGGTAAGTAGTTTGTGGATTTGCAACAGTAAATTTTGTTTTATTTAGACTCTACCACTTGTCAAATGTAAGTAGTTGGTGGAGTTCTACTAGTAAATTTGCCCCTACTTTGTGACCAGGTGCTGCTGTCTGGTAAGTACATTGTGGACTTGGAATAGTAAGTTGTCTCTATAATCATTGTCTACCACATGCTGTCATGTAAGTATGCAGTGGCGTTGCAGTAGTATAGTTAGATTTTAGTCACTGTGTATTAGCTGCCCAGAGGTAAGTTCCTTGTAGACTTGGAATAGTACATTTCATGTTTTCTCAGTGGGGAGAACAGGTCCCCATGTAAGTATTTATTTTCTATGAGGTTAATTCTTATCTTTCTGGAAAGATTTATGCTACGTTTAGTTGCCATTTTGGACTTGTAGTAAGGTAAGTAGTCAGTAGAGTTTTATTAATAATTTACTTGTACTGGTTCTTATTTATCATATTCTGTGAGGTAAGTAGATTTTCAAATGACACTACTAATATTTTGGAAGTTCATTTGTTCTACTTCATTCAGGTATGTACTTAGCTTAATTTAGAAAGTACTTTTTTTTCTAGCCTTCAATTTTGAGGTGAGTAATATCTTGCCTTTGAATTAAATTTACTAGGTGAAATCATTTTTTTTTAACTATTTCGCACATGAATTGTTTTATAGATACATTTTATTTGTATCATAATTTTTTTTAGTAATCTTATCATACTCATTTTTTAACATATTATTTTAACACAATTTGTAACGCTTTAATCAAACTGTTTCTGAGAAATGGAAATTGTTTACCTTTTATAACACAGATGTCCTGTTATTTTTTTGGTCACTTTCCTGAAATATACGTCTGTAATACAAAAGTGTAAAATTACCTTATTTATTCATTTTTTTGAGCTATTTTATAGCTTTGTATATACATTTATATCTATTTTAAGTATATGTTACCATGCAATGTCAGTAGATGGCGCTGTTGGATGAAATATAGATAACTTTCTCTCCGTAGTGTTTTACATGTCCTCTCTGTAAGCTGTTCGGTGTAATACTGAACACAAAATGGAGGTCGTCTGTATATATGTATTTTTATGAGTAATGCTATAATTGTAAATAAAATATGTTTTGGACGTTTTTTTTTATTCTGTACTCGTTTCTGACAGAACTTATATTTAATTTACAAGTATAGTTATAGCGTAGTTTGCATTTCTTTTCCCTTTTAGTTGTCGTTTCTTGAGGAGAAGAAATACTTCCTGGGTGATGTAGAAACTGTTGTAGGACTAACGTTTTCTATAGTGTTATTTTCGTTACTGTTCTACCCTTTTTGTTTTAAAACAATTTATTTCACATTAAAACTGTGTTTATATGTTTTCAATTTGTGGTGATGTTTTCATTGTTTTCTGTAGGCAAAATATTGTTGTTTTTGTTTTCGCTGGTTTTTCAGCATAGTACTGTAGTGGGTCCCATATTCGTTATATAGGAGGTCGTTGTTTAGGCATATTTCTATTTAATCGTTTTTTTCGTTGTTTAGACTTCGTTGTAAAAAAATTCATTGTTTAGGCGTTCTCGGTGTTGGGCAGTAGTGGTTTAGGCAGTCGTTGTTTAGGCAGTAGTGGTTCAGTCGCATATTCTACTCACCAGACCTGCAAACACCCACACAACATCCATATACACTGGCAGCCTGTCTTCTCCAACTGTGTCCACCCCCCTCCTCCCAAAATATACAAACGCTCACACTCATCCACTCCACACACATCCACCACACCTCAGCATACTGTACAGGCACCTGCATCCACATCCAGCACACCTCCATCTCCTTCTACCACTCCCTCAACCTCCACTCCCACACCTGTCTCCAGTACCGCTCCTACTGCAACTAGAAAGCTTTTCCTCTCCCATGTTGACCTGTTTGAACCCACTGGCCCCCCGTCTTGTCCAAAAACGTGCCTATATCCTTGCCCAGTCCATTCCTTCCACCTCCAAGTCCGCTCCAGTCACCCCTTCTCGTTCCCGTGCCCCTTCCCCGGAGAAGAAGAAGCCCCGTGTTGCCCCTGGTCCCTCTGCCACCCCCGTCCAAGCCCACTCCCCCTCCATCCAAGGGCATGCCCAAACCCCCTCCACCTCCCAAACCTAAGCCCAAGCCCCCCCTTCCAAGCATAGGTTCCCTCCCTCACCACCCCGTGCCCCTGCCCCATGAAGTGCCTGTCTGCCCCATTGATGCCCCTTCTGAGTGGAGTTCCATTTCCATCGTAGGAGTCAAGTTTGGGCTATGTTTGCCCTTCATGGACAATGGACTGGCCTATGGCCTATTGTATATTGTTGATTTATTTATTATTAAATTTTACTGCCCAGCAGACCTGCTGGTGCCAAATTGAGCCATTGTGCCGCGTTTCACTGTGGAGGTGTGGGATGCACTGGTATGTGCATTGGTTCAGGCATTTGTTGGGTTGTGTGAGGTAAGTACATTTTGCTAGGGTATGTATGGCTTGGGGTGGAGGGAGGGGTTGGGTGTGCGTCGCGGTGTGGGTGGGGTGGGTGGCTGTATAATTGTGCCCTTTCCTCCCTTGTGTGCTAGGCTGGGTACTTACCGTCGTCGTCTTCGTCGTCGGTCACGGTCCTGGAGGAATATGGCAAGGAGGAGCACTGGCATGATTTCCAACTCCTGCTCCATGTTGGTGTCGGCGTGTTCTGGATGCCTCCGGTGAGGGTGTCCTTTTAGTTGGTTGGTTTCCGCCAGGCTTTACGTGGCGGTAGTTCCCGCCCCGGAAATTATGGCGGTGCTGTGTTCATTATCTCCTGATTGAGTTGGGCCTTTCTGCCGGCCTGTTGGTGGTCTCTACTGTCGGAGGAGGAGGTTCCAGACTGGCGGTTAGTGGAGGGGCCACTGACTGTTTCTCCTGTGCTTCATTCTTTGGCGGTTTGTGTAGGAAAGTACCATCTTGCCTGGCATGTTACCCCCATTTTTCACTGTATATATGTTGTTTTAGTTGTATGTGTCACTGGGACCCTGGTAACCCAGGGCCCCAGTGCTCATAAGTGTGCCTGTATGTGTTACCTGTGTAGTGACTAACTGTCTCACTGAGGCTCTGCTAATCAGAACCTCAGTGGTTATGCTCTCTCATTTCTTTCCAAATTGTCACTGACAGGCTAGTGACCATTTTTACCAATTTACATTGGCTTACTGGAACACCCTTATAATCCCCTAGTATATGGTACTGAGGTACCCAGGGTATTGGGGTTCCAGGAGATCCCTATGGGCTGCAGCATTTCTTTTGCCACCCATAGGGAGCTCTGACAATTCTTACACAGGCCTGCCACTGCAGCCTGAGTGAAATAACGTCCACGTTATTTCACAGCCATTTTACACTGCACTTAAGTAACTTATAAGTCACCTATATGTCTAACCTTTACCTGGTAAAGGTTAGGTGCAAAGTTACTTAGTGTGAGGGCACCCTGGCACTAGCCAAGGTGCCCCCACATTGTTCAGAGCCAATTCACTGAACTTTGTGAGTGCGGGGACACCATTACACGCGTGCACTACATATAGGTCACTACCTATATGTAGCTTCACCATGGTAACTCCGAATATGGCCATGTAACATGTCTATGATCATGGAATTGCCCCCTCTATGCCATCCTGGCATTGTTGGTACAATTCCATGATCCCAGTGGTCTGTAGCACAGACCCTGGTACTGCCAAACTGCCCTTCCTGGGGTTTCTCTGCAGCTGCTGCTGCTGCCAACCCCTCAGACAGGCATCTGCCCTCCTGGGGTCCAGCCAGGCCTGGCCCAGGATGGCAGAACAAAGAACTTCCTCTGAGAGAGGGTGTAACACCCTCTCCCTTTGGAAAATGGTGTGAAGGCAGGGGAGGAGTAGCCTCCCCCAGCCTCTGGAAATGCTTTGTTGGGCACAGATGTGCCCAATTCTGCATAAGCCAGTCTGCACCGGTTCAGGGACCCCTTAGCCCCTGCTCTGGCGCGAAACTGGACAAAGGAAAGGGGAGTGACCACTCCCCTGACCTGCACCTCCCCTGGGAGGTGTCCAGAGCTCCTCCAGTGTGCTCCAGACCTCTGCCATCTTGGAAACAGAGGTGCTGCTGGCACACTGGACTGCTCTGAGTGGCCAGTGCCACCAGGTGACGTCAGAGACTCCTGCTGATAGGCTCCTTCAGGTGTTAGTAGCCTTTCCTCTCTCCTAGGTAGCCAAACCCTCTTTTCTGGCTATTTAGGGTCTCTGTCTCTGGGGAAACTTTAGATAACGAATGCATGAGCTCAGCCGAGTTCCTCTGCATCTCCCTCTTCACCTTCTGATAAGGAATCGACCGCTGACCGCGCTGGAAGCCTGCAAACCTGCAACATAGTAGCAAAGACGACTACTGCAACTCTGTAACGCTGATCCTGCCGCCTTCTCGACTGTTTTCCTGCTTGTGCATGCTGTGGGGGTAGTCTGCCTCCTCTCTGCACCAGAAGCTCCGAAGAAATCTCCCGTGGGTCGACGGAATCTTCCCCCTGCAACCGCAGGCACCAAAAAGCTGCATTACCGGTCCCTTGGGTCTCCTCTCAGCACGACGAGCGAGGTCCCTCGAATCCAGCGACACCGTCCAAGTGACCCCCACAGTCCAGTGACTCTTCAGCCCAAGTTTGGTGGAGATAAGTCCTTGCCTCACCTCGCTGGGCTGCATTGCTGGGAACCGCGACTTTGCAAGCTTCTCCGGCCCCTGTGCACTTCCGGCGGAAATCCTGTGTGCACAGCCAAGCCTGGGTCCACGGCACTCTAACCTGCATTGCACGACTTTCTAAGTTGGTCTCCGGCGACGTGGGACTCCTTTGTGCAACTTCGGCGAGCACCGTTTCACGCATCCTCGTAGTGCCTGTTTCTGGCACTTCTCCGGGTGCCACCTGCTTCAGTGAGGGCTCCTTGTCTTGCTCGACGTCCCCTCTCTCTGCAGGTCCAATTTGCGACCTCCTGGTCCCTCCTGGGCCCCAGCAGCGTCCAAAAACGCCAAACGCACGATTTGCGTGTAGCAAGGCTTGTTGGCGTCCATCCGGCGGGAAAACACTTCTGCACGACTCTCCAAGGCGTGGGGGATCCATCCTCCAAAGGGGAAGTCTCTAGCCCTTGTCGTTCCTGCAGTATTCACAGTTCTTCAGCCTAGTAAGAGCTTCTTTGCACCAACCGCTGGCATTTCTTGGGCATCTGCCCATCTCCGAGCTGCTTGTGACTTTTGGACTTGGTCCCCTTGTTCCACAGGTACCTTCAGACAGGAATCCATCGTTGTTGCATTGCTGATTTGTGTTTTCCTTGCATTCTCCCTCTAACACGACTATTTTGTCCTTAGGGGAACTTTGGTGCACTTTGCACTCACTTTTCAGGGTCTTGGGGAGGGTTATTTTGCTAACTCTCACTATTTTCTAATAGTCCCAGCGACCCTCTACAAGGTCACATAGGTTTGGGGTCCATTCGTGGTTCGCATTCCACTTCTAGAGTATATGGTTTGTGTTGCCCCTATCCCTATGTTTCCCCATTGCATCCTATTGTAACTATACATTGTTTGCACTGTTTTCTAAGACTATACTGCATATTTTTGCTATTGTGTATATATATCTTGTGTATATTTCCTATCCTCTCACTGAGGGTACACTCTAAGATACTTTGGCATATTGTCATAAAAATAAAGTACCTTTATTTTTAGTATAACTGTGTATTGTGTTTTCTTATGATATTGTGCATATGACACTAAGTGGTACTGTGGTAGCTTCACACGTCTCCTAGTTCAGCCTAAGCTGCTCTGCTAAGCTACCATTATCTATCAGCCTAAGCTGCTAGACACCCTATACACTAATAAGGGATAACTGGGTCTGGTGCAAGGTGCAAGTACCCCTTGGTACTCACCACAAGCCAGTCCAGCCTCCTACAGTTTGCACTGCTGGATTGTTGGCGGTAGTTACCGCCACCGCCGGCGGGGCAGTCATTACCGCCAGGTTCATGATGAGGGCCTATATCTGAGGGCATAGATGCATGAGCAATATGTACCTGCTGTGTCCTTGCCAAACCTGGGACATAGTGAGTGAAGAGAGCAGCCATTTTAATGTATGTGCTGGACACTGGTCAACACGAGTTTTTCAACTACATAGTGGCCACTCTGAAACCTGGGTTCTTTGGTAGCAAACAACTCAGAACAATAAATCCAATAAATCCAAACTGGTACCAGTATTGATTTATTGCAAAATATACCCAGGGACCACCATAGAAGTCACAACCAGCCCGCCTCCACCATACAAGATTCTGGAACCCTGGGGTGAGAGCCTTTGCTCTCTGGGTTCAGAAAACAAAGCCCTTCCTGGGCAGAGGTGTTATACCTCCTGACCCAGGAAGGTGCACAGCTCTGCCTGTGAGCTTCAAAGGGCTTTCCACCCTTGAAACTCGACCCCCTGGACAGACTCTAAAAAAAACCCAGAGGACTTCCACCCTTCTGAAAATCACCAAGTATCTCCTTCCAGAGTTAAGACATCACTCCCTACAACAAGGAAGCAAAGACCAGTGAAGTCCAATTCCCTGATTGGCTGCTGACCAAGGAACCAGACACAGCAGCTGGACCAACTTCTACCCCACGGACCAGGGGGACAAACCCTCCAAATGTGCCAAGTTTGGTGTCACTGCAGCTTCCATTGGCTGAACCGTGCAATGGCCAGTGGCACCAAACCTCCAATTCTGACACCAAGAAGAAAAGTCCAGTTCAGACTCCCAGAGGACCAAAAGCAAGCCCCAATCAAGGGAATTCAGGACACATAAGAATCACCCCCCCAGAGTTGCCCTGCTGACCTGCAAACCACCCTCAAAGTTACCTACCACTTGCTTCGAAGGGCACCTTTGGCATAGCTCTTGGCTCATCTATCTGCTCTGCACCTGGCCTCCCTGTGCCCTGCACCAGAGAACCAGCTGTGCGCTAAGGGTCCCCTACCCCTTGTGACCTCTACACTCTTAGGGGACCCAACAGATTCACCCTTCACTTCACCTGTGCATTGCTTTTCCCAGTGGTCCCCCGCAGTGGTCCTGCACCAGCTCAAGACTTTCAGCAGCTGCTCCTGCCAAAACCAGGAACCGCCCTAACTTCTCCAGCTGGTCAACAGGACCTCTTGACAACCTCGACCTAAAAACAAAAGGAGACACTGGTAAACGCATTGCCTGATTTTGTATGCTTTTTTAAGTTTTAAGGTTGTCTTCCATTGATTTATATGGTGCGTAATTACGCACAAAAGCAAGACATTTTCTAAACTTTGAAAAATCGTAACTTAAAAAGTACTTACTAAAAGTAAAATATTTCCTCCAGACGTACAACAGGCATTTTAGTGCAGCAAAACATTAAATAATAAACTCTAGCCATCTGACTGACATTGCAATGTGATCATATCAAACTAGAAATCCAGATGGAAGGACGATGCCATTCACAATATAGCCACCGCTGCATGACTTGACGTGGCGTGCTGACGTAGAACAGAGAGCACAAGCCAGGAAATCACGATCTTCACAGGAAGACGGCGCTGTGAGGATCCAGCACAGCTGCAGCAACCGGGATCACGTGACACGTGGAACATTGAGAGCAAGTCAACAGGTAACAGGCATTTACACTCTTACATTTCTAAGTTACCGCTTCAGCAGATCCAACAGCCAACACAATATAAATAAAAGTAGCATGAACCAGCAGCAAGAATAGGAGATCCAATTCACATACGTGCTGGAGAACTGGCAGTGGGTTCGAGGGGACCTTGGAAGAGCCCGGCATAGCAGCAACCTCACTCCTGGTACCATAATATGCAGCACGGCAACTCATGCAGAACACAAGATGTAGCTTCAAATAAAATAACTTCCGGGACGCGCGTTTATCTTCTTCTT
Organism: Pleurodeles waltl; assembly: GCF_031143425.1. NCBI lineage: Eukaryota > Metazoa > Chordata > Amphibia > Caudata > Salamandridae > Pleurodeles > Pleurodeles waltl. The sequence goes on along the minus strand of NC_090439.1, from coordinate 1,166,918,657 downwards.
AGACTAGTAGATTTATTGATGGAAAAGGACCACACCAGTACCAGCAGGCTCGGGAGACAGCAGGCAACTGATCTCTGCCTGGGGTCCCAGGACCATGCAGTGTTCAGTGGGGTCGTAGTTCCAAATAAGAACTCACAAAACTCTACAACAAAAAGCATGGGTAAAACCAATTAAGTGCAAAACTACGATATACATTAAATTAATTACAGTGTGTTAACACAAACAAATGTCAACACTATACCGCTGTAGTGGGCTATACCGGCCATTAAAGGCCAGCTCCAGCGTTAAAGGCCTGAGCCAAAGGCTAGGGCCATTAACAAGGGAGCAGGACTTTAATGCCGATATAGCCCAGCTACGAAGGGCTATAAGACTATTAGAACATTTTGCCACCAGAGGGCAAAATGTTCTAATAATTAAAACAAAGGCCTCACGGAGCCTGAAGTGATTCAAATCCCCTCTGGCTTGTGAGGCTTTTGTTCACAGCAATAGCTGTGAACAAAAACATTGGAGTGTTGGGGCTCCGGGCTCCTACTAGCCATTAGCAGCCCAGAGCACTGCATTGTTTTTAATGGAGCTCCCAACATTCATATGTTCTAAGTAATGTTATATGTAATATATGTATAGGGTGGTCAGCCCACTCTGTACATCCATTGGTCTGTTAGTGGGTCATTCACATTTTGGATCCACCCACCACAGAATACAAAATACATTTACAAACAGCAGCAAAGCAAAAAGTCGACAGCAAACACTAGACATCTTTACTTTGGCAATGTTTAGAAATAGTCGACAATTAATTGCAACAGTTTTCAGGTGTGATACTGCCATCTCCTGGTCGATTAGTATATTTCATACCACCAGCTCTCCCAACATCTAATGCATACATCCAAAGCAATGCCAAACCCAAAACAAGCATTTGCAATGGAATAGGTCTTGCATTTGCTTAAGTTACAGCCATTACCGTTGTAAACACCTAACGGAACTTTTCTTGCCACATAAACTGAAAATTAAAACAGTTTCACAGGAGTGAGTGGATTCACAGGGCCTCGCCATGAGCCTGAAGGAGACACACAAAAGGAAAAAGAAGTTTGCTCGCAGTCAAACGTATCGGCCAAAGTGCAATAAGCCATAAAACAGGAGCGATGGCCAAGGCGGTAACCAAACCGCCCCAAGGAGAGACAAACAGAAAGCATTTACCAATGTCATCAAAGGATTTTTGAAGAGCGAGCCCAGGAACGAGTGGTAGTGATGGGCGTGAGGTGGGCGTTGTTAAAAGCCCAGATACATTCCAACACGTCGGAAGAAGCAGCGCTTGCGTGCTGCTATGCTCTAAAAGCCCAGGTACATACCAACACGTCGGAAGAAGCAGCGCTTGCGTGCTGCTATGCTTTAAAAGCCCAGGTACATACCAACACGTCGGAAGAAGCAGCGCTTGCGTGCTGCTATGCTCTAAAAGCCCAGGTACATACCAACACGTCGGAAGAAGCAGCGCTTGCGTGCTGCTATGCTCTAAAAGCCCAGGTACATACCAACACGTCGGAAGAAGCAGCGCTTGCGTGCTGCTATGCTTTAAAAGCCAAGGTACATACCAACACGTCGGAAGAAGCAGCGCTTGCGTGCTGCTATGCTCTAAAAGCCCAGGTACATACCAACACGTCGGAAGAAGCAGCGCTTGCGTGCTGCTATGCTCTAAAAGCCCAGGTACATACCAGCACGTCGGAAGAAGCAGCGCTTGCGTGCTGCTATGCTCTAAAAGCCCAGGTACATACCAGCACGTCGGAAGAAGCAGCGCTTGCGTGCTGCTATGCTCTAAAAGCCCAGGTACATACCAGCACGTCGGAAGAAGCAGCGCTTGCGTGCTGCTATGCTCTAAAAGCCCAGGTACATACCAGCACGTCGGAAGAAGCAGCGCTTGCGTGCTGCTATGCTCTAAAAGCCCAGGTACATACCAGCACGTCGGAAGAAGCAGCGCTTGCGTGCTGCTATGCTCTAAAAGCCCAGGTACATACCAACACGTCGGAAGAAGCAGCGCTTGCGTGCTGCTATGCTTTAAAAGCCCAGGTACATACCAACACGTCGGAAGAAGCAGCGCTTGCGTGCTGCTATGCTCTAAAAGCCCAGGTACATACCAACACGTCGGAAGAAGCAGCGCTTGCGTGCTGCTATGCTCTAAAAGCCCAGGTACATACCAGCACGTCGGAAGAAGCAGCGCTTGCGTGCTGCTATGCTTTAAAAGCCCAGGTACATACCAACACATCAGAAAAGGTGCGCTTGTACACTGCTACGCTCAACCTTAAAACGAGAGCGGCGTGGAAGCCAACCAATGTTAAGTAGTGGGCAGGGTGTCTCTAAGCCCCTTTAAGATTTTTTACCAGAACAACAGCTTTCGCTGTCAGCACATGCGTGCTGTAGGCAAAACCTGACAATCAGGCAGCTCAGCGGTGTCGCCAGTGCAGCTCATTTCAGTCTGTTGTGAGTAACCCACACTGGCTCCCTGGACGTCAAGTCGTGATCTTCCAGGTGCTGAGCATTTTTCACTGATTCATTTATGGAAAGATGCAGCAATTTATCACTAAAAGATGAAACAGGTACTTTGCAACTAGAAGGGTCATTCAGTCTCTGCTGCCTGATTGTGTACCTCTTGTTTCATGTAACACGTCTTGGTGAGCATATGTTGGGGTCCGGGGGGGGTTAGTGCGCCTCCCCAGTTCAAGTCCCACCGATTGATAAGCTCTTCCCTACACCTTCCACCTGACGTTCATCACTCCTCCTTTAAAGATGCTCTAAAAAGTGGCCTCATTATTCACAATCTGCATAGCTCAGGCCCTTTCTCTTCAATGCGCTATTAGCAGCAACTGACCTCCAGGCCTCATTACACTCAAGAGTTCCAATAAATAAAATATGCCATCTTGTGGGGGGGGGGGGGCTGGGTGGTTATATTGCAAAAGGTTTTGCTGAGGAGTATACGATATGGAAAGAAGCTTATCAGAAATAAAGTGGCCTTGTTGTGTCTTCGGTTCATTTGTTTCAAATGTCTACTTGAGTCTTGAAACCTCCTTTAATTCAGTTACAATTAGAGGCTACCTACACAAAACATGCTACCATCTAGGAAGCTACCAGGGGTGGTTTCATCTTTAATGCACCTCAGGTAGCGTCTCAAGTCTCCGACCCTGGCAGATAGTAGCCCTGGGGGGCTTCAGTGCGCATGCCCGGGTTGTGTCTCAGTCCCTGGCTCATCACTGCACCAGTGAAGTGTGAGTAACAGTACTAAACGGATACAGCACATCCCTGGTGCGGTGAGACAAGCAGACCGTAGAGGAACACTCACCAGGGATGGTAACCTCCACTGTTCTATACACACCACAGTGGTCATTTTCCACAGGGGACATCTGGTTGCAGTTCTACGAGCAGCGCAGAAGCCTGGGAGGCTGGCAGTCTGATCCATGAACATGGCAGTGGTGCGCTCTCAGCAGGGTGATGCTCTCCGGTCAGGTCCTGAACATACTTCAAGTCAAGGATCAGAAGAATTAAAAAAAAAAAATAATCTTCACAGGTGCAAGACGAGGAGATGAATAATATGCACCACTGGTTTCAAGGAGGCCCCCTTCAGGTTCTCAATGGTCAACAGGAGGTATCTGAAGAGCTGCTAGAAGCAGCCTGATAAACCTTCATGTCATTAGTGCTAGATGCCCCAATCAGCCAGAAGCTCTGCTTACAATCTTAGATTACCAGCAAATAGGAGGTGGGAGGAGGTTCTTCTTAGTTGTTCAACAAATCCAGGAAAACATTCAAGGGGGGTGGGTGGGGGGAAAAGGGTCATGAAAACAGAATGTGGCCTCTAGGGCGGAGTCCATAGAGATAGCATGTCCCCATTAAGGATGTCATCTGGTCACTACATCAGTCACACTGTGCATGCACTGAGCATGGGAGAAGGCTCAAACATGGAGCACCGTGTGTGCTTCACACACATGGGATGGAAGACGCCAATCTGCGAGCCATCACCCCTGTGGGTAGATTAATGGGCCTGTGACACCACAGCACCACAGAATGCCTCCAGTGACACCACAGCACCACAGAATGCCTCCAGTGACACCACAGCACCACAGAATGCCTCCAGTGACACCACAGCACCACGGAATGCCTCCAGTGACACCACAGCACCACAAAATGCCTCCAGTGACACCACAGCACCACAGAATGCCTCCATCCACACAGTCCTCCAGCAGGTAGGCGTGGCAGTGTACTCCTCTGAGGTTACACTATGGATCACCAGATCACCAACCTCTGCCGACTGCTGAGCTGGCACCTAGACGGAATCTGAGTCAGAACCGCTGCGTGGGTTGGGGGGGGCGATAGGGTGTAAGGAATGGGTGGAGGGTTGTGTCTTTCAAGGAAACATACACGCATGCAGGGGCTGCTGTTAACATACACCTTCAGACTTCACCTTTACTATCGTGAATCAGCATGTTCAAGGAGCAAAAGAGCCCATTACAACAACCCAGAGAACGCGGACTATGTCAGCATAACCTTCAGTTCATTAACCTACAAAGGCATGCAGACTTCAAAGCACTAGCATGGCATCAACAAGCTTCCTTCGACTGTAGCACTTCGACTGTAGCACTGTCAGAAAGGAAACATCTACTTAAAAAGTCCATGGTTCATGTAAAAAAGTGCGACCATTCACGCGGATATGGACACAGACCCCGAGGCACCTTGTGGCAGTTCCCACCCGGGGGGGTTAGAGAGAGTGCAAGCCATTAGGTTCTCCCTCTAAGACGTCCATGACCTGCTACATGCAACATCTGAAAGACTTGATTAGTCCCTTGTGGGTGGATCTTTCCATGAAACGTAGTTTGCAGAGATATACCAAGCCGGCCCGGGCAGTGGAGACTGCTGAAGGGGGTGCAGAATGGGTGACAACTGCTTGGCTGAAAGAGGGTGCCACCTGCAGGGGGCGCTGCTGGGTGAAACACCCCCTTACATATGCTTCAACAAACGGCGACAGCACACAATGCCAAGAAAGAGGGTACTTTCCTACAAAATATACCAAGCGGGCTCGGGCAGTGGAGACCGCTGAAGGGGGTGCAGAATGGACGACAACTGCTTGGCTGAAAGAGGGTTCCGCCTGCAGGGGGCGCTGCTGGGAGAAACACCCCCTTACATATGCTTCAACAGACGGCGACAGCACACAATGCCAAGGAAAACATACAAAACACTTAATTAAACAATTATTTTTATTCTTAAATTCTTATGCAGGGTCGCTGGCATTAGGAGGTTTTGTGGCTGCTGCATTTTCTGCATAATTATCGACTTGCCACATAATGCATCCTCTGCTAAGCAGTCTGCGGATTGTAACCAAAAATAAATGTTTCTGGCAGAAACAGATCAAAAGTTACTAAAAACATTGCAATGTGTCCCACACTGGCAGTTCCTTTGCAGAAGTGACTAGTTGCCTTTAAGTTGTTTTTTGCTGCTTTTGGTCTTTAAACAACTGGTATTAATGTGAAAAGTCTGACCAGAGTATGTTAAGGTGAGTAAAAATGACAAATAAATGAAGTAATGCCACCACATAATGTGCTGTATAACACTGCATCAGTTTCCTTTTCTTGCCGCATAATTTATTCAACCCAGGCTGCATAATTCCAGGCCCTGGTTTTGTGTAATAAGCCAATAATCACTCCTTCTCCAAAAAGGCTTCTCATTCATTTCCTGGCTCGATGACAGGCGGTGCTCCGGTGGGGGTGGATTCACAGGTGTGTCCTCTGCACAACATCTGTAGTTCAATGAAGAACAGCACAACCTTTGTACAGAAAAAGATGGAGTAAATCTCCATTTGTTGTTTAGTTTGCATGATGTAGATCGGAGAACAGTGCGCACAGTTGTAAAGAAGCCGATTAAAGCCAGTGACGTTTCAGCATGAAGTTGTCCTCTAAGCGCTGCTTAGTTGCATATTCCTGAGGCCCTGCGGCCCTCCAAACCCAACACGGTGCAATTTAAAACTAGATCTCACCGGCGACTACAAAACTGGAGCTAGCACCCCCGCCCCACCCGGGGTCTCCTTCCCAGGGGTGGAGGGACACCCTAGTCCTCAGGGTCCGTTTAGCACAGAGTACACAAATCAAGCAGAGTCACCAACTGGAGGAGTAAAGAGAAGTTTATTACATGGATTATTGCTCGAGCTAATACAGAGTCCCAGGACAGTCAAGTGACTATCCTACGGAGGCTGCCCCTTCACTCTGGGGCACCCAACCATATATACACACAGAACTGCTTAGTAAGAGGACAACTCCACCCCTAGCGTATTCAAGGTCCTCTGCGGCCTTCAGAATATTTCAGGGATACACGTGTGGTGGGAGAAGGTACAGATGCAGCTGGCAGGAGGTGGCAACGACCTGTACGAACCTGTTCTGACAGTTACTGATTAAGCACAAACATTCTCGGAACTACGGTTAAAACAAGTAAATTACAGCGATAAGCAGATTGCAGCCCAAGGCTGTGAACACAAGGTCAATCATCAAAGTTCAGGAGGTTTGTCGAGCACATGGCAACATAATAAAGATAAACAGATGCCTAGCAGCTATGGTGTATGATTACGTTTATGTACATTTTTTCAATCCCTCCTTTTGCCATTGTGAGGCAAGTTTGAACGTCATTCAGTGTCTATGTTAATGGACATAAGGTCTTTTGTCTCCTGCTCAAGGGGCAGCATAGCCGTGTGTTGAGGAGGGCGAACAGGCCAGGGGGCAAGGGATGCCATACAGCAACCGCGCAAAGCAGGTAGGCACTGCACACAAAGACAACAGGTGAGGAATACAGCAGCAAGCACAAAAAGGAATATTAGTATCTTCCAGCCCCATTGGGAAATCAAACCCCAAAACCAGTCGGTTAAGGACCATGTTCCTTCGTCTTGGTGTATTGTGGAAGCTATCATATGCAACCTTTGAATAGCTTTATACACTGAAGGGGCATTGTCTGGTATATAAACGCAGCAGCTCGATCCGATCAAAGTACAAACTCCACCACGGTCCGCCAAGATGATGTCAAGAACCATTCTGTTTTGAAGAGTAACAAGGCGGTCAGCAGCGAGCTCTGCAGTGATGTTACTCAGAGTTCCTGCTGTTTCATTTATTGTTGCTTCCACGACTCGTGTGAGATGTCTGATATCCCTACTGTTCATCATAGGGCCCCAAAATGGAAGGACTCCTTTAAAGTAGTCCAATGCTTCTTGTGCTGAGGTATCTTCTGCAGATATGACCCCTCTCCGAGTCCTGTGGTGTTGAGGGCCAGCTGTGTAAGTTGGTGGTAGTAACCAAGCAATGTAACACGTGCCGGTCCAGGTGGGTACCAAGGAGGTGTAGGCATTATTACCACAAACAAAATACGAGTTTTGTGATGGTATCATGGTAGGCCAATTAGTTCCATTCAATATTACTGTAGCATTACAGTTACTGGCACCTACACTGCTATTACCACTTTTCTGAAAACAAAGTGGAGCCTTGACCTGGGTTACAAAAAATCTTCGGCCAATCCAGGGTGTGGTATTAAAGGATAAAAAATATATGTCAGTAGACCTATTTCATCGGTCAGCATATTCTGACTTTTCTTCTTTTGTTCCATAAACTCTTGTTTCAGTGGGCCAGCATAACCGGTATAGGTGGGTGACTAATAGTCCGGAATTAGTAGCATCCATTGAGGTAGCCCAAATGGCTGATAGTTCATACCAGGCACTGCAGGAGCCATCAATAGAAAAAAGGAATGAAATATATGGTAACCTTCTTTGCACGGAACTCGGTAGCAAGCCACATATCCAACAATTTGTTCTATTTAAAGCCAGCTGATGTTGATGTAACATAGATATGAAGGTATTGTTTTCATATTCCTTACGTCGTCCTTCCTCATGGGGTGGTAAGGAAACATAGCTGTGTTCTGAAGGCGGTGGCGTAGTTTGTGAGACCTCTGAATCAGAATCATGTATTACCCACCCAATGCAGGACAGAAGTACCAAAAATAGTATTGTTATGGTGAGACAAGCGATACGTGGGCCTACTAGTCTTTTTAAATTACTTATTTTCTTCTTTTTCCTCTTGTCTTCTTCTATAACACCCATTTCTCTTTATTGCTTGTCCCACTAGCAGTTCAGCCCGACCTAAGTGCTGCCCGTGACTGATGGTTGCTTCCAGCAGTCCTATTGACACACTCTGGTCCGCCCCGACAGACAAAATCACGGCCCTGCAGCTATCGTCAGACTTAGTACAGGGGACAAGCAATCAGTTCATTGTTCATTTTCTTATTTTCGTGGGCGGAAATCGTATCTTGTGGACTGTAGTATGGTATGGTCAGGAAACAATTGTTCAGTGTGACCTAAATCTGAGGGAACCTCCTGCAGCACACTGTTGTTCTGTTTTTTATCACTCCGCGTAGTGTTGCTGAAATGGTCCTCAGTCGTCGGGTGGTCACCACTTTTTATTTCATCAGAGGGTACGAGTAGGGGTACTTTCTTACAGTGGGATGCATGTATCCAATTCTTAGCTCCCTCGACTTTAACTGCTGTTCGAGTAGCAAGAAGGACCTGTCGCGGACCTTTCCATTGAGGTTCGAGACTCTTTTTCTGCTGGAAATTCTTTGTGAGAACCCAGTCGCCAGGTAGTATCTTGTGACCTGGATCAGTGGATACAGATGGGAGTGCTTCACGCACCTGTTGGTGAAAAGAACGCAAAGAATTAGTGAGTTCATTTAAATAGTCCATCAAAACAGGATGTTCTAGTTCTGAGTACTTGTGATGGACCCCCCAGACATTTGCTGGCCTTCCCATCACTATCTCATGGGGTGACAACCCTGATCTAGAGTGAGGCGTCATCCTGACAGACATTAAAGCCAGGGGCAATGCGTCCGGCCACCATATACTGCGTTCTGCGCATATCTTTGACATCTTCAATTTAAGTGTGCCATTATATTTTTCAACTAGTCCTGCTGACTGGGGGAGGTTAGCTGCATGAAACTTCTGGCGGAGGCCCAACCCTTCACACACCCTTTTCATCACCTGCCCTACAAAATGACTCCCATTATCTGACCAGACACACCTTGGGACCCCAAACCGTGGGAAGAACTCCTTCAGAAGTACCTTTGCTGTAGTAAGGGCAGTATTATCTTTAGTAGGGTAAGCTTCTACCCACTTACTTAACATACAGACCACAACTAGGACATATTTCAAGTTGTTACACCTTTCCATCTCAATATAATCCATTTGTAGTACTTCAAAGGGATACGTTGGTGGTGAAAAATGCCCAGCGGGGACTGAGGCACCCTTCCCTATGTTATGTTGTAAACAAATCATGCAGGATTGAACCAGTTGGTCAGCTACTCTTCTGATATTTTTATTAGACCAAACCGGATCAAGCAAATTACAGATGCTTTTTGCACTAACGTGTGCAAGACCATGGGCCATAGTCACTACTGGCAGAACGAATGCATCGGGTAACATCCATCTTTCCCTCTGTGACAGATCTGTCCAGCACAGCGTATTTTCATCTAACTTGGCCTTCCCTTCCTCCCATTCCTTTCTCTCCTGTTCAGTTGCCTCATCCTGTATCTTCCTGACACTCTCTACCGTGTTCCCAAATATTTCTTGAGGACAAACCTTCTCTGTACTATCATGTGTCCTGTCTTTGCATGTCTTGCTGTCTGACCGGCTAGGGCGTTGCCCCGTCCAGTTTCAGCTGTCACCTTTTTGTGTGCACTACACTTCATGATAGCCATTGTTTTGGGCAATGTCAGGGCAGAAAGTAAGTTAGTTATAAGGGTCCCATGTTGAATACATGTCCCATGTGAGGTGAGGAATCCTCGTTCTGCCCACAAGCGACCAAAATTGTGTGCTACGCCAAATGCATACTGGCTGTCCGTGTAAACATTCACATTAAGTCCTTAACTTAACTCACTGGCTCGTGTTAGAGCTATTAATTCTGCGGCCGGAGCAGAGTTATGTGGTATTCTAGCTGGTTCAACTACAGTGGTAGCTGTTGTAACTGCATAGGCTGCAGAGGTAGTGCCATTGGGTAGCTTGATGCATGAGCCGTCTACGTATAATATGCCATCAGGGTCTTTCAGTGGAGTGTCCTGTAAGTCCACTCTCCCTTTTGTTTCATCCTCCGTCCGGAGAATGCAGTCATGTATGTCATCATAAGAATCTTCTGTTTTTTTCAGTAATTGGCAATAAAGTGGCAGGATTGAGCGTGTTGCACCTTTTTAATGTTATATGACTAGCTAAAAGTGTCCGTTCATAAGTAGTTAATCGTGCATTAGTAAGATGCTGTGTTTTTGTTTTGTTTAATAGTGCGTCAACAGTGTGTGGGACCAACAGGGTGAGGGGTGAATCCATGACTATCCCGGCCGACTGGCGCACTGCGACCGCTGCAGCGGCTAGTGCCCGTAGACAACTCGGGAGTGCACGGGCCACTGGATCCAGTTGGGCCGAAAAATTAGCACAGGGGCGTTGTTGGCCGCCATGCTCTTGGGTTAACACTGATAGTGAACATCCATTTCTCTCGCTCACATATAACTGAAAATCTTTATGATACAGGTGCTGTGCAGAGTGTATTTTTCAATTCATCAAAACCAAACTGAAAATCGTCATTCCATTCAATTGTTTCAGGACAATCTTTGTGGGTGAGATGCAAAAACGGTTTTATCAAAAGAGAATAATTAGGAATCCATTGACGACAGAAGGAGGTAATACCTATAAAGGCCCTAACCTCTCTCTGTGTCCTTGGAACCGGTATGTCTCGTATAGCTTGTATTCTGTCAGCCGTCAACGTACGTCCCTCCTTAGACAGGAGGTGTCCTAGGTATATAACCTCCTGTCTACAATACTGCAATTTGGAGAGGGAGACCTTATGGTGATGGTGTGCAAGATGTTTCAATAAGGCTACAGTATCTGTTTTACAATTTTGTTCTGAAGTGGATGCTATTAAAAGGTCATCCACATATTGAACCAGCGTCGAGGAGCAAGGGAATACAAGGGTATCTAATTGACCCTTGAGGGCCTGGCTAAAAATGCTAGGCGATTCAGTATAGCCTTGTGGAGCGCGACAGAACCGGAAACTGCGACCACCCAGTGAAAACCCAAAGATGTGTCTGCTCTCTGGATGAATGGGAATGCTAAAGAATGCATTCTAAAGATTGATAACAGAGACCCAAGTAGCGGAGGCAGGTATAATTGTTAATAATGTTGTAATGTCAGAAACAACAGGGAACTGGGGTATTACAATCTTATTGACCGCCCGTAAATCAATAACAAATCGGAGTCCTGGAGACGCGGTGCCATCAGATAATTTTTTATGAACAGGAAGGACAGGACTGTTACAATCATTACCACGCGTTTCTTCAATGACGCCCAAATCAATCAACTGGGTCACAATATTTTTGAGTTGTTGTTCAATGTGTTGGGATAATTTGTATTGGGGAAGACGAGGCAATTTGGCATTGGCTTACAAATGATGACATACGGTGGTATGTCCAGACATCCAACATCGTCTTTATGTGTGGCCCATAAAATGTCTGGCAAATCTCGAAGTTCGAGTGAAAGTGTTTTTGACAAAAATTGTGACGGGGAAATATTTGGACCTAAAGTGACATGAACTCCATCCGGAGAGCAATAAATGGTGGCGTACAATTTCTTTAATAGGTCCAAACCCAATAAATTCTCACTACAGGCCGAAGTAAGAATGAGAGGGGAGCTAATGGTGTAAGGACCTATAGCAACATGCAGCGGCTGGGAGACGGGGTTAGCCACGGGAACACCAGAAAAACCCATAGAGACGTTAATATTGCCAGACAGAGGGACCCCTTGGACCTCTTCCTGTTTAACAGAACTTTTGGTGGCCCCAGTATCTACCAAAAAATCATGTGAAGTACTGTCTAATTGTACCTCAACGTGAGGGCCATTCTGCCTAACAGGAATAGAAACTGGTCCCACCCCCCTCTGTCGAAGGCTGTCCTAGTCAAAGGAGGACCCCTGACCTTCATACGCATCATAGTCGTCATTAAAATATTGACGCTGGGATGAAGCATCAAAATAATTCAGCCGGGGGGTACTGTGGGACCGTGAAGGGGCCTGCTGGCAGGGTCTGTCTGCAGGACCAGACCTACCGCGTGGTCTGTTGTCCTGTTGCGGTGGGGGCATGGGGCGGCCTGTGGAGTTGTCCTTATTGGGGGCAGTCATTCTTCCAGTGGCCCTCCTGCTTGCAATAGGCGCACTGATTGTAGGAGAGGGAAGAATTGGGAGGTCCTTGTGACCTTGATCTGGACTGCTGTTGGCGGGGCTGAGGGTCGGACTGCTGAAATAACACCTTTGTTTTCAACATCTTCATTTTTTTCTCGTTCTTTTCTTATTCTTCTATCTCCCTGTTCTCATAATATTGGGCCATTGTCAGTATTCCAGTGGCAGTAGAGACTGGCCACGTACTTTCACACAATTTCAATTTTCCCCTTATGTCTGGTAATAAATTGTCCACGAATTTGTCAACAAAGAGTTTTATCCCCCCTTCAGTGGTCATGTCTTGGCTGCTGTAATCAGAAAAGACACCCTCAAACCTTGTATAAAAGTCTGAAACACCCTCGTCCTTTTTCTGTTTACAGGCGGCCCATTTATCCTGTGTGGTGCAAGTATGGTCTTCATTCAATCCAAAATACGCAGTGGGAGAGCCAATATAAGTGGGTCTGGTTTCGCTACCCCAACCCTGTCCCTTTCTGCTGCTTGCAATTGGTCCCACGTGCTCCCTAGTTCAGCATGGTCGTGCCTCCGTACTTTTGACCATACTTCCTGCGGGACTACTGCTGCCATTAACATGTCAATATCGGACGACGTCATAGTACAGAATTCAAGAATTTGTTGCAGTTCTTTATAATATCCTGCAGGATTCTTACGGGGGTCAGGTAAGGCGGCTTTTAGGGTATATGTTTCAGATCTTTTCCATGGGGTGTGTGCCCACATTTGTTGAAAATGCCCTGCGGTAATAACTTGGCCAGCATTATCCATGACCGGCTCTCGCCAAACCGGCGGAACCTCTCTCATGGGAAACATGGATGCCCTTATAAAAGGGCTACATGTCCACAGGCGGTCCCTATATATACGAGAAGAGTAACAACATAATCATGTAGACCAGAACCAAACGGCAGTCCAGTAGAGGCGCGTTTTCGGAGGTCCACCAGTCCGGCGGGAGCTGAGGAACCATCATCCTCATATTCTTGTATTATAATGTTGCACATAAGGGTAGCTGCATGTACCTGAACTAAACTATCCCATTGTTTCATAGTGTGGACAATGTCCCTGATCCCATAGTCATTCCAATTAGTCATCCACCTCCGTGTCATTTCTTGAATGACATCTTCCTCTTGTGACTTAGAGAACAAGTGTCCGCGGAGGGTGCGCTTTCGAGGGGTCATGGGACGGGGGGTATGTGTGGTGTCTAAACAGGAGTCAGGGGTGGGCCAAACGGGGGCCAGTAGAGGGGTGGGTACAGTTGGGCGGGGTGTATCCTCTATAGGTCTGGTGACAGGAGGGGTGGTGGTGGGTGGCGGAGCACTCGCCTGAGATCCAACCGGGGGTGGCACAATAGGGTCACCTGGAGCAGGTTGAGGATGTAGTGTAGGATATATTGGTGGAGTATATAACAGGGGTTTATCTAACATATCGTTTAAAAGGGGGTCTTCCTCTTGTGGCTTATCCACCACTGTCCTGGAAGGGTAACACTTATCAGTTTGTAAGTGAAGCCTTCGTCATGTTCTAAAATTTTCTGTTGATGTTCAGCTACGTCAGAGTCATATACCTTTTCAGTCACCGTCCTGGTCTTATGTCTTAGTAATTCTTTCTCTGCCTTCCTACGTCTTTGGTCTGCTTCTTTCTGCCAAGTCTGTAGTGAATCAAACATCCCTAGTCTACTTTTTGTCACAAACAAACATTCCTGTAAATAGTCTAATTTATCTTTATTGAATGTCCCGTAAATAGGCCATTGTAAATCAGAACTACCTTTGGTTCTTTTTCTCCATATATCAGACCAGATAATCGGACCTATGCCATATTTAACATATATATCATGATTCGGAGTCCCGGCCGGAGGAGCGGGGCATGCTTCCTCCAGACGGGAGTCCGTACTGCAAAGACAACAACACAATTTCCTAAAACAACTGAACGCTGGCATTCTTCCAGTATTATTTTTTAAAAAAATTCTTACACCAGTGGTTTGAATACACCAAATGAGTGGCAAATATGCCCTTGGCTTCCTATATACTTAAATGACAACTGAGGTCAGTCTTACCACTGATGTCGATCTTTGCAAAGAGCGATAGAAACCGTACAATACTCACAGACCTATTTTTAGACAGGAATCTTTCAACTCCCGTCCTTACCTGACACTTCTGTTGTAGTCCGACAGTTGGGGACTCCAGTAGTTCACGGAAAACAGAGACCCGAATTCAGACAGCGCCAGGAGAAGTTGAGCCGGCTGGAAGACACACAGTGGAGATCCGCAGGTCCACGACAGAGAACGAAGCTCAGAATCTGGTGTGGGGCGCCTCCCTTGGAAATCCAATCGTGAGTCCTCCGTCACCTGGTCGGTCCCCTGGATGCCTGACTCGGGTCCCTGTTCGGGTGCCAACTGAGGAACCAGGAAAGATAGAATCCCCACCCGGCGTCTCCTTCCCAGTGGTGGAGGGACACCCTAGTCCTCAGGGTCCGTTTAGCAGAGAGTACACAAATCAAGCGGAGTCACCAACTGGAGGAATAAAGAGAAGTTTATTACATGGATTATAGCTCGAGCTAATACAGAGTCCCAGGACAGTCAAGTGACTATCCTACAGAGGCTGCCCCTTCACTCTGGGGCACCCAACCTTATATACACACAGAACTACTTAGTCAGAGGACAACTCCACCCCTAGCGTATTCAAGGTCCTCTGCGGCCTTCAGAATATTTCAGGGATACACGTGTGGTGGGAGAAGGTACAGATGCAGCTGGCAGGAGGTGGCAACGACCTGTACGAACCTGTTCTGGCAGTTACTGATTAAGCACACACATTCTCGGAACTACGGTTAGAACAAGTAAATTACAGCGATAAGCAGATTGCAGCCCAAGGCTGTGAACACAAGATCAATCATCAAAGTTCAGGAGGTTTGTCGAGCACGTGGCAACATAATAAAGATAAACAGATGCCTAGCAGCTATGGTGTATGATTAAGTTTATGTACATTTTCTCACTTGTGCATGCGTTTCGCTAAGCGAGACTCTTTAGGAATTAAAAAGTGCTCCGAGCCCCATCCACGTCACGTCAGTGTCTTTCATTGGTTCGTGGGCTTGCCTGTTAGAATCTGCTTGATTTCATTAGTCGAAGGCACGCATACGTCATGCCTTTTCCGGTGGTTAGCCCTCCTCGAGCGCATTGAACAAGTACAGAAAACATGCAAGGCTTGCTGTTTTCCATCCGGTTCGTGGACTACTTTTTCTCTATTTTCGTAGCGCGATCTCGCTTGGCAGAAGTTGAGCGATTTTCATAATATCGACCCTGTTACACAGTTAATTGCACTTTTTCCGGTTACGTACATAATTGCACTTTGGCCAATAAGTTTCATTCCGAGTGAAAAGTCTGGTTAGGAGTTTACAACGCTATTAGCTCTAACACGAGCAAACGCGGGACCTGTTGCATTGCAAATGCTTGTTTTTAACTTGTCTTAAGTCTCCACCCCCTCTGCAACCATCGCCATCCTGTTTAAGGAGTCCCACGAGAAGGGACACAGATCAGCGCCAGTCTAACGCTAACTATAGCGCCTCTCGGCACGCTCCCCCCGCTCATCACAAAATACATTGTGATTTACCGCCGGAAGGGCTGGGGCCGGTAGACTTACCAACAGCAACGAGTCGTTAGTTTTGTTGGTATATGTAGAATCCCAGGGGTATATCAAGGATGGAGAAATTACTCTGCATTGTTGGAAGACACACTGATGTGCGCACTTTAAGCTCGTGCGATCAGATGCTGAACCAGGAGATGCTACGGACGAGCGCACATTGGCGGGAAGAGACGCCCGAGCCCCGGCTCCTAGGCCTGCACCTGAGAGGTGAGAGAGGGGAGCAGTGACTGAACTGCACATATAGATGGGTTTAGTCTCCTCTGAGCAGCGTTAATCTTCATTCTAATAACCACCGTGACGCAGATCCCGTGCGTTTAATAAACAGCTCAAAACACCCTTCACACTATGTGTAGTGCACACCGGGGGCGAGTGGCCCCACTTCTTAAACCCCAACACATCTTTCACTAGCAGTGTAATTGCAGCAGCCGCGTTTTTGAGAGGCGGGCGTCAGCACCGGTACGTATTTGTTTACAAATTAAGCACTGTGTGAAGGGACCTGGGAGGCCAGAGAGCAGCCGCGAAAGCCTGAGAGGATGATGGGATTTAAGCTAAAAGCACAACTGGTCACGAATAACCCCACCCTGGGCAAGGAAACTAAACCCCGTGGAAGGTTTAAAGTGGGGGGCAGCGGGGGACCAGAGTCATGCGCACGAAGAGGGGTGATCTCCCCGTCACTGATGTTGGGTTCTGAGGAGTCCTTCCCTGTTTTTGCTGGGGGGTTCCTAAGTGTGGGGGTTCCCCAGAGTCCAATGCCTCTAACACGGGGCACCGACTGCGAGCCACTTGTCACTGTGCAGCTCGTGACCGAGGGAACGGAGGCCGCGATCTGAAATGAGTTTCAGCGTTTAAGTTCACCCCAGCGTGGCACTGACCACTGAGGGGAGACAATGTTAGGGCCGTTTCCTTCATTTACGTGAGCGGTGACACATGTTCTCGCCGTCCTGTTCCCTCAGGAGTCGCAGGTTCTTTCCTCGTTCTATGAAATGTCCCCCGGATGTTGTGACCTCTACATGGGCTGCTGGGAGCTCAGTGGTTTCCCTACCTAGGCTTGTCTCTCTCCAAGGTTCTCAGTCACACTCCCTGCAAGCGGTGACCTCTACACCCGTAGTATATGAAAGGATCAACCCAGGAACCTCTGCGAACATATATGAGAAACGAGTTAAAGCTATTAGCATTGTACACGCCTAACCAGACTTTTCTTGCCACATAAACTGAAAATGAAAAGTAAAACAATTTCACATAACTAACCGGATTTGTCTTGCCACATAAACTGAAAATGAAAAGTAAAACAGCTTCACATAAGCGAGCCAACAGCCGCCATGAGCATGAAGCAGACACACAAAAGGAAACAGAAGTTTGCTCGCAGTGAAATGTATCTGCAAAAGTGCAATTATCCATGTAACTGGCAAAAGTGCAAATATCCATGTAACCGGCAAAGGTGCACATATGCATGTAACAGGGTCGATGTCATGCAAAGGGCTCAACTACTGCCCAGTGAGATCGGTCTGCCTACGAAATAAAGAGAAAAAGTAGTCCAGAAACCATGCGGAAAACATAGAGCCTCGTATTTTTTCAGTAGTTGGCTGGGGCGCTCGAGGCGGACTAAACACTGGAAAAGGCTTGGAGGGAAAGTGAAATAGAACAGTTGCCTAGGATCACACTATTTGGTAAAGTGGGGAAGCCGGGATTTATCCCGAGTTTTCTGGTTTCAGTGGCAGTTCAGCCACTAGATGTATATATTTACCCACTTTACCACCATCACCCCACAACCCAACCCCCTCCTCCGGCCCGACCACCACCCTGCTGGCATCAATGCGGCCCTCCCTCACACACCACACCAAACATTTTGGCCCCTGGTTAAATATGTGCGCATGCCCATGCCCATGCTTTAGCAGCTGTGGGAACACCCGGCCACTGTTAACCAGCGTCAGACATCCTCACTTCATGTTTGATGGATCCTTGTTTAAATACTTCATTCCTGGTAATATAGAAATGAGCTTTGTTAGCAAGAATATGTCATTTTAACCTTAAAGGCTGCTTGGAAGATAGGATGGCAGAGCCTAGGGCCACGTCAGGAGCTGGTGACAGAAAGTGATGTAAGGGCTTCAGATACAAACCGATGGAGAGGTGATTAAACAGCAGAGCTCCTTCATGTATAACAAGGAGTCTGACAGAGTATATCATCTCCAGGGCCACGTGTCGAGGAAGTGTTACAAAACCAGCATCCTTGAGGCCTTCTTAATGCCTGTGTGCCATGGGCCCCCGTGCCAGGAGGGAATGGGACCTCTGGCTGCTGTTTGAACTGCTAAATACTGCAATAATCAGGGTTCACAGAGCACCGGTGCCACTGCACCTGCTGCACCCATGGAAGTTATGCCCCTGCCTGTAACCTGTGGAACATTCCAGTATGGCAACTTGTGGTTTCTGATCCTCCTACAGCAACACTTGGGGGACCCTGAGCTCTTTCACTGTGTTATGGTGTGGAGCAGGGAGCCGCACCGGAAGCCGCCTGTGCACACGAAGCGCAAACTTGTGGCGTAACGTAAAGTCATAGCTCTCGACCACAGTGTGTGATCTTGTGCAAATCCCCGATCTAACCTCGGCCTCGCCTGTCTGACGCAGAAGCTCTTAAAACTATAGGCAGGGCCACTGGAATTATGCGGCAGGAGAGGGACACATTATGCGACGGCTGAGTAAATTATGCAGCAAGAAAAGGCAAACTATGGGGCATAATGTGGCACATTTTGTAATAGTATTACTTCATTATTTCATCATTTATAAATTTGGTAACACTGCATGGACATTGGTTGTGCTTCATAAGTACCATCTTAATGCCCAAAGTATAGAAATAAGCAACAAAAAGGTGACAGTCCTGCTTTGCAAAGGGCCTTTCACTGCGCGGCAACACCCGTCATTTCATTTATATTAATATTTGAACAATTTGAGCTAGAAACTATTTTTTTGTTAAAATCTGCAGATCATGCGGCAGGTGATGGATAATGTCACACATGTTGCAAATCTAAAAATTTTGAAAATCACCGCAACCACACAGTCGCATAATTCCAGTGGCCCTGACTATAGGCAAAGCAGATTAAAACAAAAGCCGCGCTCCTCGTTGGCGAGGTTAGCGCGCTCTGTGTGTTTCCCAGAAGGGGGACTTGGACTGGTTTGCCGTGCTCGGCCAGTGAGAGGCTTCACCTTCAAGATGTGGCCTCGAAGGAGTCGGGTACCTAAAACACTGCGCACTTTCACTCTACGACCTATAGTGTCGGATGACTAGTGCACGATTAAAACTGTTGTACAAGACATGCACTCCACTCGAGGGCTTAGACAAAAAGAAAAAAAAAGTAGCGTCTGATCAGGAAGCTGTGGAAAGATGCAAGCAATTGGACAATGCTCCAGGGGCGGGACAAACACAAGAAGTGGAAGTGAATGTCAACAAGCTCCAGCTAATGAAATGAAAGTAAATGAGAATGACAATGAAGCCAACCAATGGTAAGCAATGGGCGGTCTCTAAGCCCCCTGTAAGTAATGTCTCACAAACAGCAGCGCATGCTCTGTCTCAGGCAAGACCTTAAAATCATTTGCTTTTTGTTGGACAAACATTATCCCAGAGGTGGCCCATCATTACTAGCCCAACCATATCTTTTTACAAAACATGTTTTTGAGTAGGCTAATATCTGTCATACTTCTCTGCAATGATCTTTGAATTTGGCCCACACCTCCCGTGGGGTACAAATGAGACACATGAACGATATGCCAAGACAAGTCACACCAACTGGGCACAGCTGTGAGGGAAAAGTATAGAGGAATTACATTTTGCCATTAACTCGCACTGAAGTTAAAGCAGTAGTAACAGTGAAAAATGTAATTATATTAATTTTTTATTAAAAAATCATGATCCTCATGCTTGAATCAGGAGTTTTGGTATGGATGCTTGCAATAAGTTTAAAAATGCCTACCAATGTCATTGGGTCATAGTTCATGGATGTGCCACTGACTGTGCGTGTATGTAGTGACCATACCAGGGCATTCCATAAGCAGAAAGCATTATGATCTCAAACAGGAACGATGCATAGGTTTTCAGCGCTTGAGAGATGCACATAGAGGTAATTCTGCTGTGTCCACACCCTAACGGAGATGGCGTACTGGAGCTTGGTTGCAGGGCTGTGACGTGAAGGACAGGCTAGTGCAAGATCAAGGGACCAGGGGTGTAGTTTCGGGGTGGGGGGTGGGTTTTGATACCCCTCAAACAAAAGCATTCTTACCTTGGTTGTTGGGTGTGAGCATCAACATGGAGCTTGAAGTCTGTAAGAATGGTCTCAGAGAACGGACGTGTGGTGGAATGAGGAGCGCAGTCCACAATGGGCAATGTTTTCCTGTCTTGGGAGGAGTAGAATGATTGTTACGCATACCTTGGTTGATAATTGTGTATATCAGACATGTACTCTGCAATGCACGGACATAATCGGATGTGCAAAGATGAACCAGCTGTGCATGTTGTGGAAGTCTCCTTTACAAATCAGCAGATACCACATCATATTTCGGATACATGATGCCCCTAAAAATGTAGGTGTGTCCAAAGGTGGCCAGTGTAGGGCACCCTAGTTATTTCTGTCCTATGGCTCCCAGTAACCTCCAAATACATGTTCGCCTGTACGTGTGATATTTGGTAGATATTAGGGACTCCTGTAACTTGTAGATCACTGGTCCATGCCTCTGACATGTACACGTAGATTCATCACCACCATCCTTTGCACTTAGTTACAGTTACATCACAGCTGCTGCTAGGACTACTTCAATGATATGGATGACACCATCTAGGGGTACAGGAGACGCCCTGGCTGCAGCAGTCAAAACCACTGCCACCCATCCATCAGGTAAGTGCACCATATAGTGTTGTAGAGTAGACTATTGATACCCTACCCATGTACAATAACCACATCCTTGTGGAAGGGGATGAGCAGATATTGCCACTTCAGCATTACATCTGAATTTGGTGTGTACCCAACATAATCATTGATGTGTGTGTCAAGTGTGCATTTTCACATATCAGTCATGCAGGACATTAACTATGGTGTCACTTCTTTCACAAGCTGCTGGATCAAGGACCATATCTTATGCAACACACTCAAGGATCCCGGTCTAGCCGCTGACATCAAGGGGAACCTCAATGCCACACAGAGCTGTGGTTGGAGCTGGTGAGTTTGCTTTAGCATTTCCCATCTGCATTGAACACCTCAATGCCACAGTGTGAGCTGTCACGTGTAGGGGTACACAAACCAGGTCACATGTGAAACATCTGTTGATGTGAAGATAATTGGACTGAATCCCTGTGTTCTACCGCATGATGTTATAAGACAAATACTCAGCTTGCAACCTCTGACTCACAGGTGGTGAGAACTATGACATTTCTCTGGGGAAGGTCTTCAGAGAACGCTGATGCCGAGCCGAGGCCAGGGCTGAAAGGGAGGTCTCTACCCTGAAGTCTGAGGCAGTTTTACCGGAGATTGGCGGCTGACTGAGGGCGGCTCCATGATCGGAGGCCAATGAATGGGTAAAGCCAGTACCACAGAGGCTGGTACTTAGTATTAAGTCCAGTGCCAAGGAGGCTGATGAACAGGTGAGGCCGGTACCACAGAGGATAGTTCCTAAAGTCCGGTGCCAGGGAGGCTCACAAATGGCTGACGGATGGGTGAAGCTGGTACCACGGAGGATGGTACCTAGCTTTGAGTCCAGTGCCAAGGTGGCTAATGGACAGGTGAAGCCGGAACCACAGAGGACGGTACCTAGAGTTGAGTCCCGTGCCAGGGAAGCTGACGGACAGCTGACGGTCTGGTAAAGCCAGTTCCACAGAGGCTGGTACCTAGAGTTAATTCCAGTGCCAAGGAGGCTGGCGGAGGGGTGAGGCCGGTACCACGGAGGTTGGTACCTTAGAGTTGAGTCCGGTGCCAGGGAGGCTGACAGATGGCTGACGGACTGGTGAGGCTGGTACCATGAAGGATGGTACCTAGGGTCGAGTCAGGTGCCAGGGAGACTGACGGACGGGTGGGACCAGTACCAGGGAGGATGGTACCTAGAGATGAGTCCGGTGTCCCGGAGGCTGATGGGGTTGAGACCAGTACCACAGAGGCTGGTACCTAGAGTTGAGTCCGGTGCCAGGGAGGCTGATGGGGGTGAGGCCGGTACCACGGAGGCTGGTACCTAGAGTTGAGTTTGGTGCCAAGGAGGCTGTTGGGGGTGAGACTAGTACCACAGAGGATGGAACCTAGAGTTGAGTCCGGTGCCAGGGATGCTGACGTGGTGAGGCCGGTACCACGGAGGATGGTACCTAGAGATGAGTCCGGTGTCCAGGAGGCTGATGGGGGTGAGACCAGTACCACAGAGGCTGGTACCTAGAGTTGAGTCTGGTGCCAGGGAGGCTGATGGGGGGAGACCAATCCCATGGAGGATGATACCTATAGTTGATTCCGGTGCCAAGGAGGCTGATGGGGTGAGGCTGGTACCACAGAGGATGGTACCTAGTGTTGAGTCTGTTACCAAGGAGGCTAACGGACGGGTGAGGCTGGTACCACGGAGGATGGTACCTAGAGTTGAGTCCGGTGCCAGGGAGGCTGATAGACGAGTGAGGCCGGTACCACGGAGGATGGCACTTAGAGTTGAGTCTAGTGCCAGGGAGGCTGACAGACCGGTGAGGCCGGTACCACGGAGGATGGTGCCAAGGTCAGGTTGGTTCCTCAGGCAAGGCCAGAAGCATCTCACTCAGCTCTTTCACCACTGCAAGGTCCGCGGATGAAGACACGTGGTGTGAGCACTGTGCCCAAGCACCCCCGCCACAGACCGAGCTCCTGCCATCTCTGCTCCGTCAGCACGGCTCGTAAATCAAGGCATTGCCGGTAAGAGGCACCGGAGGGTAACGCACCTGATGCAAAGGCTTTGTGCAGGCGAAATCAACTCATCCTTTTATGCTCCTGAAATGAAACAACGAGTACCACAGTGCTGGTCAATAATAAAACCTGTGATTTAAAGTGCTACAAAGGTTGAAACTCTGCCAGCAAGCACTATATGTAAACTCCATTGCACTACTAATAGCAGAGTCACAGACTTCATATTTGCGTTTACAAGTGGTTGTATCTTGAAAAATATCAGAATTGTAAAGCTGGTCAGATATTTGCATGTTTAGATTTAAAAAATCTGAGATAAACCTGACGTGCTGTTGGAAGGAAGGTTTTCACATTACTATATAGTGCCTGAAATACTTCTGCGTACCGCTACGTGTGATGGATACAAGAGCGAGGGTCACTTTGAACAGTACAGTGATGGTCTTTGGGTGGGGGCTTGACAGGCCGGGTTGCAAACTCTGGCCGGGGTGGTTGTAAGCTGGCACTGCTCGTTAGTGTCCACAGTGCCGAGGTCTGCACCAGCCCAACTGTGGCGGCTCCGCCGGCCTAGGCAGCCACCATAGCGCCCAGAAGGCAACATCTCTCAATAACAGAAAAACCTCATCCGCGGCTGTGCTGTCACCCAGGAGCGAAAAAGTTGGAGCTATAGGAATGAATAAGATCTCCCTGAGCAGTCACAGCGCCCCGAAGCCACCGACTGAGTGTCAACTCTGAAAGGAAGCTGCACCCTCAGTTGTGCTGGTCTCCGAGGTGGATTTTTATAGCGCCTAGAATACATCCGCTACAAGTTCTAAAGAGAGGCGCTCCTTTCATGTTTGCTTATTGAAGACACAGTTTAACTGCACGTGAAGGAAAGAGAGCTGGGAAGCGGCAGTGCATTGATACAAGCGCCTCTGATTGTTATCGGAATTGGATTTCTATAGCGCCTGCTCCCCCTGATGAGGCGCTGAATCGCTGCACAGCGAGTAACACGCTACTAATCCCAACCCCAGGGTTTAGGAGTAGTACCGTGAATGCAGTGGTTATTGAATATTGTTGGCGACTGATATCAGTCCTGTGCACCCAATGAAATAATTACACACACTTGTCGTCCTTATTTTTCAACTCATCCATAAATGATCCCATCTCTTGTCTCGCTGTCTCTCTGGGGCTCTCTTTGCTGCCCATTCACTCTTGTTCTTTCAGAGACAGAAACTCTGATCCCCATGAACTGCGTCGTTGCCTTCTAGGCGCAGAGGCACCTTCTCACCAGTGGCCCTGGCCCCGTGAGTGTGGCACAGCTGCGGTTTTTGATGCGACAGCGACACCTACAGTCAGGAGCAGGGTCGGCCCGGGCACTGAAAGGAAAAGTGGCCACATTGTGAACAATCAACTTTCATGAAGGATGCTTGGTATCGGGAGTAATTCTGGGAGAAATGTCTGATAAATTAAGCTTTCTTGTGACTCGTGGGGTCAGTAGCATTGGCCAAGACAAAACACAACACTGGACACATCATTGTTGATCACCTGCTCTTCAGGCCGATACATTTATCTCCTTCGGGGGCATGAATTTGTTAATCATCTATTGGTCCCCCATCCCATAGATCTATGAATGTCCTGCATCACATCAGGCCACGACTCAGAGAACCAAGCACATCCTTGGTGTCCGGAGGCTTCAGTCCACCTCCAGGAGCCCGGGTCTGCCTCTTCTGCTGTCATTCAGGAGCCTCTGCAAGCTCTGTCTGGGGATTGCATACAGCTCTGTACCTGATGCTGTTTGTATTGTGGGTAGAGCCCTGATTTCAATCTGGAGAAGCTGCAGGAATTCAATCTGAATGCCTTTCCACCTGTCTCTGTACCCCTTCTTACTTGCTGTGCGCACCTCTCTCTTTCTGTCTCTGTACCCCTTCTTACTTGCTGTGCGCACCTCTCTGTTTCTGTCTCCATACCCCCACTTACTTGCTGTGCGCACCTCTCTCTTTCTGTCTCAGTACCCCTTCTTACTTGCTGTGCACACCTCTCTCTTTCTGTCTCTATACCCCTTCTTACTTGCTGTACGCACCTCTCTCTTTCTGTCTCTGTACCCCTTCTTACTTGCTGTGAGCACCTCTCTCTTTCTGTCTCCGTACCCCTTCTTACTTGCTGTACGCACCTCTCTTTTTCTGTCTCCGTACCCCTTCTTACTTGCTGTGCGCACCTCTCTCTTTCTGTCTCTGTACCCCTTCTTACTTGCTGTGCGCACCTCTCTCTTTCTGTCTCCGTACCCCTTCATACTTGCTGTGCGCACCTCTCTCTTTCTGTCTCTGTACCCCTTCTTACTTGCTGTGGGCACCTCTCTATTTCTGTCTCCGTACCCCTTCTTACTTGCTGTGCGCACCTCTCTCTTTCTGTCTCTATACCCCTTCTTATTTGCTGGACGCACCTCTCTCTTTTTGTCTCTTTTCCCCTTCTTACTTGCTGTGCGCACCTCTCTCTTTCTGTCTCTGTACCCCTTCTTACTTGCTGTGCACACCTCTCTCTTTCTGTCTCTGTACCCCTTCTTACTCGCTGTGTGCACCTCTCTCTTTCTTCGTCGGTCTCTGTACCCCTTCTCACTTGCTGTGCGCATCTCTCTCTTTCTGTCTCTGTACCCCTTCTCACTTGCTATGCGCACCTCTCTGTTTCTGTCTCTGTACCCCTTCTTACTTGCTGTGCGCACCGCTCTCTTTCTGTCTCTATACCCCTTCTTACTTGCTGTGCGCACCGCTCTCTTTCTGTCTCTATACCCCTTCTTACTTGCTGTACCCACCTCTCTCTTTCTGTCTCTATATCCCTTCTTACTTGCTGTACGCACCTCTCTCTTTCTGTCTCTATATCCCTTCTTACTTGCTGTACCCACCTCTCTCTTTCTGTCTCTGAACCCCTTCTTATTTGCTGTACACACCTCTCTCTTCCTGTGTCTGTACCCCTTCTTTTTACTTGCTGGAAGCACCTCTCTCTTTCTATCTCTGTACCCCTTCTTACTTGCTGGACGCACCTCTCTCTTTCTGTCTCTGTACCCCTTCTTTTTACTTGCTGGACGCACCTCTCTCTTTCTGTCTTTATACCCCTTCTTACTTGCTGTGCGCACCTCTCCCTTTCTGTCTCTATACCACTTCTTACTTGCTGTGCACACCTCTCTCTTTCTGTCTCTGTACCCCTTCTTACTTGCTGTGCACACCTCTCTCTTTCATATTCACTCCGAATGCCTTTTTGCCTCTGTCTCTGTACCCCTTTTTAGGTCGAGCGTTAGCGTTCGGCCTGCTGTATACTTTTAAGTATACTATAGAGTGAGTTCCAGCGTTTTCATTTGTTAGTTGCAGTGTCCTTCAGAAATCCTTGCTTGCTAGTGGTCAGTTCTGCCTCTTTGTCCTGCCTTTTTTCACTTTGGGAGCACCACAAAGTATTGTGTAATTACGCTATGTCCTGTTTATCTCTACTGAAAGGGACCTTGTATTTCAGTATTGGCCTGCTTGCCTTGCACTGTGGGTGCTTGTTCAGTCCCTCCTCCCCACCAGCTCCCTCTGTAAACATAAACCAACAGCAGAGGGGGGGCTTTTCCAGGGCCAGCTCACCCTCGCTCTCTTCCTTTTGTTATTTTCAGTCTGTGTGGCAATAAAAGTCCAGTCAGTAATTTACAACGCTATGAGCTC
This sequence comes from Pleurodeles waltl, assembly GCF_031143425.1. Taxonomy (NCBI): domain Eukaryota; kingdom Metazoa; phylum Chordata; class Amphibia; order Caudata; family Salamandridae; genus Pleurodeles; species Pleurodeles waltl. Next base: position 1,166,892,214 of record NC_090439.1, on the reverse strand, counting down.
TAACTCGAGCAAACACGAGACTATTGCATTCCAAATGCTTGTTTTCCTGTTGATGTTTTGTTCTATGTGCACACTTTATTTGTAGCTCCTGTGTTTTTAGCTCCCGTTTGCTTTGTTAGAGGTGTGTATGTTTTTTTTGTCGGCTTATTCTATGTGTACCATGTTAACACTGTTGGAATGTAATAGCCAAAGTTATAGGTTCGCTTTATTCTAATTATGTAGGGCATTTAAAATCATGCTTCTTTGCTGTTTGTTTGATGTGCCAAAAGTGTTTTTTGTAATTGCCTTTGTTGTTGAAGTTGCTGTAATTTTATGTGTGCTTATATGTCTATTTTATTGTAATTTTTTGGGGGGGTTAAAGTCACGCTTGGTTGCTGTTTATTCAATGAATCTGCCGTTTTGTTTTGTAATTACCTTTTTTGTTAAAGTGGCTGTAATTTTATGTGTGTTTATTTGTTGTGAAAGTTCGGTAACTAAATTAGGAAGGTTGTGTGTGTTTTTTTTGTGTAATGTCTTTTGTATGTCTGTAATTAAAATGTCAACATCGTGATCAATATTTAATGATTTATCAGCGTCTAAATGTTATGATTTTTCTAAAAAAATAAACGATTGGAAACAATCAAATGTAATGCTATTGCTTAAAAATTAATTAAAACGTTAGCCTTGATTTTAATATACAATGATTTATTTGCTTTGTAGCAGAATAAAAGATTAACTTTATTTTTCAGTATGTTTATATGTTGTTGAATGTGTTTAATTGGTAGTTGAAATGCTGTGTGGCTTTGTATTTAATTTATCTATTTGCGGCATAATGTATTATGTTTAAGCTTGGAATACATTTTGCTGTAAATAAATAAATTAAAGAACAATGCCACACAACCTTCCGAAGGCTAAGGTAGAGCTTTTGAAAACAAATTTCATCTTTTATCCTGTTAGAACACAGATACATTCTTGACTTTGAAATGCAATGTTGACGTTTTCATTGTTTTTTGTGTGTGTTTCTAATATTTTGCTTTCTAGGTAAAATTATCATTTATTTGCTTTGTAGCAGGATGAAAGATAGACTGTACTTATAGGTATGTTTATACTGTGTTAAATGTGTGCTATTGGCATTAGGTAGCTTATGTGGCTATTTTAATGTATTGATTTATGGCAAAATGTGTTACAAACTTAACCAAAACACTATGGGGGTTATTACAACTTTGGAGGAGGTGTTAATCCGTCCCAAAAGTGACGGTAAAGTGACGGATATACCACCAGCCGTATTACGAGTTCCATAGGATATAATGGACTCGTAATACGGCTGGTGGTATATCCGTCACTTTACCGTCACTTTGGGGACGGATTAACACCTCCTCCAAAGTTGTAATAACCCCCTATAGGCCATAAAAAATTAATTAAATACAAAGGCACAGAATATTTCCACTGTCAATTAAACATTTCAACATCTTATAAACATGCTTATGAACAAAATTCTACATTTTATTCTGCTACAAAGCAGTTAAATCTTAGCATTTCCCTAGAAAGATTAGAAACACTTTAATGCAACATGAACGTTTAGAAAGGAGTGAAAACGTCGAACTCATTTTTTCACATTTATGGGAAGCCGTTCATGTCAAAATTACAACTCCCTATATAGGACACCTCCTGGAATGCATAGCGTGTTGCAAAATGAATATGACGTACACCAGAATGAAGTACTATGCGCCAAAAAAAAAATGATACCTGGCAGAGTGAATCTGACTTGAACCAAAACAAATATGCAACCAGGCAAAGTGAATATGCTACTTAGTGATTATTATGAATAACTCACACTCAGAATTGAATAAGGTTCATTGAACACAAGCAGGCAACTTAGCATTTGGAATGCAATGTTCTCCTGTTTGCTCGAGTTCGAGCTCTTAGGGTTGTAAATTACTGACTGGTTTTCTTGCCAGACAGACTGAAAATAACAAGAGGAAGAGAGCGAAGGTGAGCTTGGCCTGGAAAAGCCCCCCTCTGCTGCTGGTTTATGTTTACAGCGGTGTAGGAAAGTACCATCTTGCCTGGCATGTTACCCCCATATTTCACTGTATATATGTTGTTTTAGTTGTATGTGTCACTGGGACCCTGCCAGCCAGGGCCCCAGTGCTCATAAGTGTGCCCTATATGTGTTACCTGTGTTATGACTAACCGTCTCACTGAGGCTCTGCTATTCAGAACCTCAGTGGTTATGCTCTCTCATTTCTTTCCAAATTGTCACTAACAGGCTAGTGACCAATTTCACCAATTCACATTGGCATACTGGAACACCCTTATAATTCCCTAGTATATGGTACTGAGGTACCCAGGGTATTGGGGTTCCAGGAGATCCCTATGGGCTGCAGCATTTCTTTTGCCACCCATAGGGAGCTCTGACAATTCTTACACAGGCCTGCCACTGCAGCCTGAGTGAAATAATGCACACATTATTTCACAGCCATTTTTCACTGCACTTAAGTAACCTATAAGTCACCTATATGTCTAACCTTTACTTAGTAAAGGTTGGGTGCTAAGTTACTTAGTGTGTGGGCACCCTGGCACTAGCCAAGGTGCTCCCACATTGTTCAGGGCAAATTCCCCGGACTTTGTGAGTGCGGGGACACCATTACACGCGTGCACTATACATAGGTCACTACCTATGTATAGCTTCACAATGGTAACTCCGAATATGGCCATGTAACATGTCTAAGATCATGGAATTGCCCCCTCTATGCCATCCTGGCATTGTTGGTACAATCCCATGATCCCACGGGTCTCTAGCACAGACCCGGGTACTGCCAAACTGCCTTTTCAGGGGTTTCACTGCAGCTGCTGCTGCTGCCAACCCCTCAGACAGGTTTCTGCCCTCCTGGGGTCCAGCCAGGCTTGGCCCAGGAAGGCAGAACAAAGGACTTCCTCAGAGAGAGGGTGTTACACCCTCTCCCTTTGGAAAAAGGTGTTAAGGCAGGGGAGGAGTAGCCTCCCCCAGCCTCTGGAAATGCTTTCATGGGCACAGATGGTGCCCATTTCTGCATAAGCCAGTCTACACCAGTTCAGGGACCCCTCAGCCCTGCTCTGGCGCGAAACTGGACAAAGGAAAAGGGGAGTGACCACTCACCTGACCTACACCTCCCTTGGGAGGTGCCCAGAGCTCCTCCAGTGTGCTCCAGACCTCTGCCATCTTGGAAACAGAGGTGCTGCTGGCACACTGGACTGCTCTGAGTGGCCAGGGCCAGCAGGTGACGTCAGAGACTCCTTCTGATAGGCTCCTTCAGGTGTTGCTAGCCTATCCTCTCTCCTAAGTAGCCAAACCCTCTTTTCTGGCTATTTAGGGTCTCTGCTTTGGGGAATTCCTTAGATAACAAATGCAAGAGCTCATCAGAGTTCCTCTGCATCTCTCTCTTCACCATCTGCCAAGGAATAGACTGCTGACCGTGCTGGAAGCCTGCAAAACTGCAACAAAGTAGCAAAGACGACTACTGCGACACTGTAACACTGATCCTGCCACCTTCTCGACTGTTTTCCTGGTGGTGCATGCTGTGGGGGTAGTCTGCCTCCTCTCTGCACTAGAAGCTCCGAAGAAATCTCCCATGGGTCGACGGAATCGTCCCCCTGCAACCGCAGGCACCAAAGAACTGCATCACCGGTCCCCTGGGTCTCCTCTCAGCACGACGAGCGAGGTCCCTTGAATCCAGCAACTCTGTCCAAGTGACTCCCACAGTCCAGTGACTCTTCAGTCCAAGTTTGGTGGAGGTAAGTCCTTGCCTCCCCACGCCAGACTGCATTGCTGGGAACCGCGTCTTTTGCAGCTACTCCGGCTCCCGTGCACTTTTCCAGGATTTCCTTTGTGCACAGCCAAACCTGGGTCCACAGCACTCTAACCTGAAATGCACGACCTCCTGAGTTGTCCTCCGGCGGCGTGGGACTCTCTTGTGCAACTTCGGGTGAGCACTGTTTCACTCCACTTTGTAGTGCCTGTTCCAGCACTTCTCCGGGTGCTGCTTGCTTCTGAGAGGCCTCCTTGTCTTGCTGGACGGCCCCTCTGTCCCCTCACGCAATTGGTGACATCCTGGTCCCTCCTGGGCCACAGCAGCATCCAAAAACCTTAACTGCACGCTTTGCAGCTAGCAAGGCTTGTTTGCAGTCTTTCTTCAGGAAAACACTTCTGCACGACTCTTCACGACATGGAACATCCATCCTCCAAAGGGGAAGTTTCTAGCCCTTGTTGTTCTTGCAGAATCCTCAGCTTCTACTGCCTAGTAGCAGCTTCTTTGCACCCACAGCTGGCATTTCCTGGTCATCTGCCCACTCTCGACTTGATCGTGACTTTTGGACTTGGTCCCCTTGTCCCACAGGTACTCTCATCTGGAAATGCATCGTTGTTGCATTGCTGGTGTTGGTCTTTCCTGCAGAATCCCCCTATCACGACTTCTGTGCTCTTTGGGGAACTTTAGTGCACTTTGCACTCACTTTTCAGGGTCTTGGGGTGGGCTATTTTTCTAACCCTCACTGTTTTCTTACAGTCCCAGCGACCCTCTACAAGGTCACATAGGTTTGGGGTCCATTCGTGGTTCGCATTCCACTTTTGGAGTATATGGTGTGTGTTGCCCCTATCCCTATGTGCCCCCATTGCATCCTATTGTAACTATACATTGTTTGCACTGTTTTCTAATACTATACTGCATATTTGTGGTATTGTGTACATATATCTTGTGTATATTTGCTATCCTCATACTGAGGGTACTCACTGAGATACTTTGGCATATTGTCATAAAAATAAAGTACCTTTATTTTTAGTATGTCTGTGTATTTTGTTTTCTTATGATATTGTGCAAGTGACACTAGTGGTACTGTAAGAGCTTCACTCGTCCCCTAGTTCAGCCTAAGCTGCTCTGCTAAGCTACCATTATCTATCAGCCTAAGCTGCTAGACACCCTATACACTAATAAGGGATACCTGGGCCTGGTGCAAGGTGTAAGTACCCCTTGGTACTCACTACAAGCCAGTCCAGCCTCCTACAAGCGGGAGCTGGTGGGGAGGAGGGGCTGAACACACCCAGAGTGTAAGACAAGCAGGAAAATACTAAGAAAAAAAGTCCCTTACAGAAGAGATAAGCAGGACATAGCGTAATTCTACAGTACTTTGTGCTGCTCCCAAAGAGAAAAAGGCAGGACAAAGAGGCAGAACTGACCACTAGCAAGCAAGGATTTTTGAATGGCAGTGGAACCAACAAATTAAATCACTGGAACTCACAGTATAAGTATACTTAAAAAGTATACAACACGTTGAACGCTACACTCGACCTAAAAAGGCCTGGCACCTGAGGAGGAAAAGGCCTGGCAGCGAAGGGGTTAATGTAAGCATGCTAGTGCCATGCTGTGCACGGGGTATCTGTGTGTTACTACAGGTCACAATGGACGGATGCCCTCTGATGGGCATTATCACAAAGCAGGTGATGGGTGATGAGAGATGGATGCCTGAGGTAAACCACCAGTGGGATTGTGCAGGGACCAAGGTGTCTATAATGATCCCACCCATTTGTCTGACAATAATAATTTCATGATGGACTCTGTGGCACATTAATATAATGGGATCCATATTTATTCTGACACTCTTCCGGCTTCTTCAGAGAGGTGAGTATCTGGACTGAGGCACATGACACAGAATGAACCATTCAGTGGCTTGGGGTAATCGTGTGTGTTTTGGAGACACCTGTGAAGAATTGTATCAATCCAGCGAGATTATAAGTAACTACAAATCGATGTAAACTTCACCTGAGTTTGGCAGTTACTTTCTTAAGTTTCCCTATTTAGTCTGTTTTGCCACTTTACTCACACGCTGTTGTCCATGTGGACCCTGTTCTTTGGAAGCTTCCATCAGTTGTTGTGCCGCTGCACTGAGGCAGGATTGTGTTAACACTGGGGCTTGGCACTGGGGCTGTTTCATCACTGAGGGTGGCATCTGATCACTTGGGGCTGTGCCGAGGTGCTTGGAGCTGCACCTGGGTATGAAAGGCTGTGCTAGGCATGGAGGGCAGTGTCTGCATCTATGATGCCACCTCTGGTTATTAAATGCTGTGATTTGGCATATGATGTCTGCCTGGTATATGACGGCTGCATCAGCAACTTTGAGATACAAAGCTGCACCTCGGACTTCAGTCAAGGCATAACACGGCCGCACCGTAGTTAATGTATGGGCACTAATTACACTAGACCTAAGCCTGCCCTTGTCATCTTTTATTCATGTTTCACAAATTGTTCAGTCGTGCACGTTTTTAGATTTTTAACTTTAGTTGTGTCATTTCTTGTTATGTCATCAATGCAGCAGTCATGTGAAACCTCTTCTTGTGATGTCACCGGCATCAGAGTTCATGTGATGTCACTTCCTGAGATGCCACTGAGGTATCAAAGGGAGCGTGATGTCACTTCCACTATCCTGGCATATCAATAAATCGACTGGCTGGATATTTTAAAAAATCCCTGAAGGAAATCAGACAGCAGTAAAAGAAGAAAGGATTGGGGCCCGATGTAGGAAAATCCGATTTTGCGATTCGCAATTTGCAAGTCGCAAAATCGGATGCAGGATGGTGTCCCTGACACCATCTGCGAATCGCAAGGGGGTCGCAAAGACTCACCTCATTAGTATTAATGAGGTGGGTCGCAATTTGCGACCCCCTTGCTATTCGCAGCACTCACAGGGATGGTCTGGGACTGCTTTTTTAATAAAGCAGTTTTTTTTTTTTGCATTGCAGCGAAAACGAGTTGTAATACACTCGAAAAAATGAAACATTTTTGTTTCATTTTTTCAGGGCCATTCACAAAGGGAAAGGGGTCCCTTGGGGACCCCTTCCCTTTTGCGAATGGGTTAGCAACCATTTGAAATGGGTGCTAACTGCGAATTGCTTTGCAACCTCGTTCGCGGTTGTTAGAAATGGGGTTTTTGGTTGGCAGTCAGGTTACACCCCTGTCCAAGCAAGAACCCTCACTCTAGTCGGGGTAAGTCACACACAATCCAAATTATCCTCTGCCCACCCTCTGGTAGCTTGGCACTGAGCAGTCAGGCTTTACTTAGAAGGCAATGTGTAAAGTATTTGTGCAATAAATCATACAATAACACAATATAGCACTGCAAAAATACACCACACAGTGTTTAGAAAAATATATAATATTTATCTGGGTATTTGCAGGTCAAAACGATAAAAGATGCAATATGAGATTGTAGAGATATCACTGAAAAGTGATATGAAGTGTCTTTAGTCTTTAAGAAGCAAACAAAGGGCCTCATTATGACCCTGGCGGGCGGCGGAGGCCGCCCGCCAGGGTGCCGCCCTCCATAATACCGCTCCGCGGTCAGAAGACCGCGGAGGGTATTATGAGTTTTTCCCTGGGCTGGCGGGCGGTCTCCAAAAGACCGCCCGCCAGCCCAGGGAAAAACTCCCTTCCCACGAGGATGCCGGCTCGTGATCGAGCCGGCGGAGTGGGAAGGTGCGACGGGTGCTACTGCACCCGTCGCGTATTTCACTGTCTGCTACGCAGACAGTGAAATACTAGCGGGGCCCTCTTACGGGGGCCCCTGCAGTGCCCATGCCATTGGCATGGGCACTGCAAGGGCCCCCAGGGGCCCCACGACAATCCTTACCGCCATCCTGTTCCTGGCGGGCGAGCCGCCAGGAACAGGATGGCGGTAAGGATTGTCAGAATCCCCTCGGCGGCGCAGCGAGCTGCGCCGCCTTGGAGGATTCTTAGGGGCAGTGGAAAACCGGCGGGAGACCGCCGGTTTTCCCGTTCTGACCGCGGCCAAAGCGCTGCGGTCAGAATGACCAAGGGAGCACCACCGGCCTGTCGGCGGTGCTCCCGCCCGTTGGCCCTGGCGGTTCTCTACCGCCAGGGTCATAATGAGGCCCAAAGTCTCTTTCAAGCACAAAGTACCTGGTTTGGAGTGGAAAATCTCTGCAGAACGCCGCAGAAGAGGAGATGTGTGGAAAAATGGTGTGTGCGTCGGTTACGCCCCTTCACACACGGACTTGCGTTGTTATTTTCCACGCGGGGAGACGTGCGTCGTTCTACGGGAAAAAAAATTGTGTGTGCGTCGGTTTCGCCCCTTCACACACGGACTTGCATCGTTATTTTTCACTCGGGGAAGACGTGCGTCGTTTTCCGGCACACGGGCCGTCTCCTTCTGTGGGTCGCGGGATTACCAGATGTCCCAGGGTCTGTGCGTGGAATCCTAGGCTTGTTATCCGGCTGAGCATCGTTCCGGTGGGCTGTGTGTGGAATTTTCTTCCTCACGGCAGGTGTTGCGTCGATTTCCTCTCTGGAATTCGGGGTCCTGAGACTTCAGGGAACAGGAGGCAAGCTCTATCCAAGCCCTTGGAGAGCACTTTTGCAGCAAGACAAGAGTTCAGCAAGGCAGCAGGCCAACAGCAAGGCAGCAGTCCTTTGTAGAAAGCAGTCAGGTGAGTCCTTTAGGCAGCCAGGCAGTTCTTCTTGACAGGATGCAGGTTCTGGTTCAGGTTTCTTCTCCAGCAAGTGTCTGAGGTGGTAGGGCAGAGGCCCTGTTTTATACTAAAATGTGCCTTTGAAGTGGGGGAGACATCAAAGAGTGGCTAAGAAGTGCACCAGGTCCCCTTTCAGTTCAATCCTGTCTGCCAGGGTCCCAGTAGGGGGTGTGGCAGTCCTTTGTGTGAGGGCAGGCCCTCCACCCTCCCAGCCCAGGAAGACCCATTCAAAATGCAGATGTATGCAAGTGAGGCTGAGTACCCTGTGTTTGGGGTGTGTCTGAGTGAATGCACAAGGAGCTGTCAACTAAACCTAGCCAGACGTGGATTGTAAGGCAGAGAAAGATTTAAGTGCAAAGAAATGCTCACTTTCTAAAAGTGGCATTTCTAGAATAGTAATATTAAATCCAACTTCACCAGTCAGCAGGATTTTGTATTAGCATTCTGGCCATACTAAATATGACCTTCCTGCTCCTTTCAGATCAACAGCTGCCACTTCAACAATGTGTGAGGGCAACCCCAATGTTAGCCTATGAAGGGAGCAGGCCTCACAGTAGTGTAAAAACGAATTTAGGAGTTTTACACTACCAGGACATATAAGCTACACAGGTACATGTCCTGCCTTTTACCCACACAGCACCCTGCTCTAGGGGTTACCTAGGGCACACATTAGGGGTGACATGTGTAGAAAAAGGGGAGTTTTAGGCTTGGCAAGTACTTTTAAATGGTAAGTCGAAGTGGCAGTAAAACTGCACACACAGGCCTTGCAATGGCAGGCCTGAGACAAGGTTAAGGGGCTACTTAAGTGGGTGGCACAACCAGTGCTGCAGGCCCACTAGTAGCATTTAATCTACAGGCCCTGGGCACATATAGTGCACTCTACTAGGGTCTTACAAGTAAATCAAATAGCCAATCATGGATAAACCAATAAACAGTACAATTTACACAGAGAGCATATGCACTTCAGCACTGGTTAGCAGTGGTAAAGTGCCCAGAGTTCAAAAGCCAACAACAACAGGTTAGGAAATATAGGAGGAAGGAGGCAAAAAGTTTGGGGATGACCCTGTCAAAAAGGCCAGGTCCAACAGCCGTCACAAAGCAATTCTACATCGCGATGCAAATCGCAAATAGGAAGGGGGACACCCCTTCCTATTTGTGAGTCGCATTCCCATTTTGTGAGTCAGTAACCATGTTACTGACTCGCAAAATGGGAATGAACATCGCGATGTGCGTTTTGCATGGCGCAAACAGAGAAATTCACTGTTTGCACTATGCAAAATGCTTTCTACATCTGGCCCTAAGTCACCACATTACATCTCCCTTAGTGCATAAGTTTGATTCTTGACATGAGTAGGGATAAATCATCATAAACATTTTTTTAATGACAGTATAATTGATGCACTTCAGGGCATTGACTGGATAAGAAATCACAAAATACAAAGCGTTTCCTTAGCAGGAACCTCTCAAGTCTCCGGACCAGTGTGCCAGGTGACCACAACTGTTTGTGTGTACTTATCGTTTTACTTACAAAAACCAGGCACACAATCCCCACACGGGCAGAGCACACATTCAACAAGGACGCTGTCGGAGATACACCAGAGGACAGCACAAATGACAAGCAGGAGCATGTGCAAAACACGCTTCCTGCACATAGCGCCGATCAATGAAAAGATCCACTGATTAAGCACTTTCATGTGTGGTCGCACTAACCGTCAAAGCAACACATCTAAATAAAGCACACACACTCTCCTTTACAGAAGAAACCTGGACACCACATGAGCAGATAATGTGCAAAACACCTGCAAGTAGGCAGGACGCACATAACTGAGGCCCGAAGTGTCACCCACCTTCCCTCCAGCAGAGGGCGCTGTGGCATCACTATGGTCTATAATTAAACAGATACAATGCGGCTCCTGCCTTTCATTGGGGGAGGGGAGCTGTGCCACACTCTTTGGGGAATCACGGAGTACATATGTGAGCCCACATTCACCCAAGGGCTTTCATGCCACAATAGAACACTTTGTTGCTATACGGATTTGGGAAGATGAAAGGTGGAGGGAACTCAAGTGTTTCAAACCTGTGACCCCGACGTCAAACACAGATCTCTGCAGTAGGTGCATTAGTCTCCAGAGCACTAGACAGTCCTTAAAGTTGGGATGACATCTTGGCACAGAAGCTTTTCCCTGGCAAATGGGACTATAAGGGAAAGGTGGAGGGAATTCCATCAGTGGAGTGTCCGGTGAGAGGCCCAAAGCTGGAATTTGCCTTATTTCTTGATCACGCTCAGACACCTTTTCAGGCCTTTGTCTGGTCAGTCTGTGGTGATGACTCAGAGAGATGGCAGCAGAGATCAGGTATCTTTGTTTTTAGCACCTGCTGGAAAACTTTGGATGCCGAGAAGAATTGGGGTGTCTTCAACTCAGGGTCAAGGTGGAGAGAAACTGGACATCATTTAATAGTTTCAGGGAATGAAATGGAATGGTGAAAATACCGGTCAATGGGGTTTCTGGGTTTTTAAACTGCCCACTGTTATAAGTGACGTAATTACTGGTACCTGACGGTAATACCATCACTGATTACCAGCAGCTAAAGGTTGGTGGTGACAAGAGGTGGAATATTGAATTACAGTGATATGTTTCCTGGATTTTATTCAAAAGACGGCCTGGGCTACAGTCTTCCTAGACCCTCTGGCAGCACAGACTAAGTCAAAATAACAACACGAGACAGAGAACCCTGCTGGTGGAAACACACGCAACCCATGGCACTTTTACGTGAGGAAGGTGCGTACTGGGTAACCATCAGACCTGTGAAACTCATAGTCCGTGGACTCCTAATTTCTAATCACCATGAACAGACGTGCGCAAGAACCCACGCTACAAATATGCTTGTATGATTTTATTATAGTCAAAAACCTATCGTAGTGCCCATAATATGTACATTATTATAAAATAACCAAGATAGTGGCTCTAATATTTAGTAGGAAGAAAAATGATAGGAAATATTGAAGCATAATAATGGTGTCTCAATACTTCTTCCTAATTCTCCTCCAAAGTCTCCTTCCTCTCCTCTGTCTCGGCTAACTCTAGCACTAGCGATAGCTTGAAAGTTTCTTGGGAGGCCTTGCCCACCACATCTGCAGACCTTAATGGAATTACTGTTCCGTATGAAGCCAGATGTTGTCTTTATTCCTTTGTTCAACAGTTCTGTTTCCTTGGGAGGCTGATAAGCCCATCCCGAGGGTCACTCGATGTGCCATCCCTTGGCCTCCTGCGTGATCTCTTAGCCCTCTCTGGACTGAAGACGCCGCTCTGTCAAATAATGCTCATAGACACCTTTATACCTCTTAGTTTCATGTCTTTTATTGACGCCTCTAAAATTAACAAAAGGCCCACCTTGGCTTTTTCCACAGTGTGCACCTCTAAACATTCTCATGCACAATCAGGGAAAGACTGGTTTAAGTTAAAAATATCTACTGGAGAGACATTTTCTAGTCAAACCGGTCTCCTGCTTGTACCCCAGGACTTTTTAATTCGAAGTGTGCACAGAAAACACTGATACAAAATGCCAGAAAAATCACATTTCGCTACAAAAGCATAAATCTCCAAGATTTTCATCAACAAAAATTTAACGAGAAAAATTACACTACTTCTGGCAGCCTTATGATCCACACAGCAAGAAGGCTGCCTGGGTTTAGCATTAACTATATTTGGGTCAGGAGTGCTCTGCGCTCAGAGAGAGGATAATTTGTAATTGAGAAGTGCCTGTGCTAGGAGTTAGGACAGCGTGTGCTTGGAGTCAGCAATACCTATGCTTAGAATCGGCAGTGCCTGTGTTTTGATTCATATGTGCTCCGGTGAGGAGTGCCTGTGCTCTGCTGAGGCGTGCCTATGCTCTGCTGAGCAGTGCCTGTGCTGAGGCGTGCCTGTGCTCTGGTGAGGAGTGCCTGTGCTCAGCTGAGGCGTGCCTATGCTGATGCGTGCCTGTGCACTGGGGATCAGTGCCTGTGCTGAGAGTGCCTGTGCTCTGGTGAGGAGTGACTGTGTTCCGATGAGGCGCGTCTGTGATCCAGTGAGCAGTGCTGTGCTCTTTTGGGCAGTGCCTGTGCTGAGGTGTGCCTGTGCTCCGGTGAGGAGTGCCTGTGCTCTGATGAGCAGTGCCTGTGCTGAGGCGTGACTGTGCTCTGGTGAGGAGTGCCAGTGCTCAGGTGAGAAGTGCCTGTGCTCTGTTGAGCAGTGCCTGTGCTCTGGTGAGGAGTGCCTGTGCTCTGGTGATGAGTGCCTGTGCTCCAGTGAGGAGTGCCTGTGCTCTCCGGAGCCGTGCCTGTGCAGAGTGGTCTTGCGAGGAGTGATTGTGGTCCTATGAGGCGTGCCTGTGCTGAGCAGTGCCAGTGCTGAGGCGTGCCTGTGCTCTAGTATGGAGTGCATGTGCTTTGCTGAGAAGTGCCTGTGCTCTGATGAGGCGTGCCTGTGCTCCGGTGAGAAGTGCCTGTGCTCTGCTGAGCAGTGCCTGTGCTAAGGCGTGCCTGTGCTCTGGTGGGGAGTGCCTGTGCTCTGCTGAGCAGTGCCTGTGCTTAGGAGTGCCTGTGCTCTGATGAGGCATGCCTGTGCTCCGGTGAGAAGTGCCTGTGCTGAGGCGTGCCTTTGCTCTGATGAGAAGTGCCGGTGTTCTGGTGAGAAGTGCTGGTGCTCCGGTGAGGAGTGCCTGTCCTCTGCTGAGCAGTGCCTGTGCTGAGGTGTGCCTGTGCTCTGGTGGGGAGTGCTTGTGCTCTGCTGAGCAGTGCCTGTGCTGAGGAGTGCCTGTGCTCTGATGAGGCGTGCCTGTGCTCCGGTGAGAAGTGCCTGTGCTCTGCTGAGCGGTGTCTGTGCTGAGGCGTGCCTTTGCTCTGATGAGAAGTAGCGGTGCTCTGGTGAGGAGTGCCTGTGCTCTTGTGAGGAGTGCCTGTGCTCTGATGAGCAGTGCCTGTGCTGAGGTGTGCCTGTGCTCTGGTGAGGCGTGCCTGTGCTCTGGTGAGAAGTGCCTGTGCTCTGCTGAGCAGTGCCTGTGCTGAGGCGTGCCTGTGCTCCGCTGAGGAGTGCCTGTGCCCTGGTGAGGCATGCCTGTGCTCCGATGAGTAATGCCTGTGCTCTGGTGAGGAGTGCCTGTGCTCTGATGAGAAGTGCCAGTGCTCCTGTGAGGAGTGCCTGTGCTCTCGTGAGGAGTGCGTGTGCTCTGGTGAGCAGTGCCTGTGCTCCAGTGAGGAGTGCCTGTGCTCTGCTGAGCAGTGCCTGTGCTGAGCGTGCCTGTGCTCTGGTGAGAAGTGCCTGTGCTCTGGTGAGGAGTGCTTGTGCTCTAGTGAGCAGTGCCTGTGCTGAGGCGTGCCTGTGCTCTGGTGAGAAGTGCCTTGCTCTGGTGAGAAGTGCCTGTGCTCTGGTGAGGAGTGCTTGAGCACTGGTGAGCAGTGCCTGTGCTCCGGTGAGGAGTGCCTGTGCTCTGCTGAGCAGTGCCTGTGCTGAGCGTGCCTGTGCTCCGGTGAGAAGTGCCTGTGCTCTGGTGAGGAGTGCTTGTGCTCTGCTGAGCAGTGCCTGTGCTGAGGCTTGCCTGTGCTCTGGTGAGAATTGCTGGTGCTTTAGTGAAGAGTGCCTGTGCTCTCATGAGGAGTGCTTTGTGCTCTGGTGAGCAGTGCCTGTGCTCCGGTGAGAAGTGCCTGTGCTCCTGTGAGGAGTGCCTGTGCTCTCGTGAGCAGTGTCTGTGCTCTGGTGAGCAGTGCCTGTGCTCTCGTGCGGAGTGCTTTGTGCTCTGGTGAGCAGTGCCTATGCCTGCTGTGCGACATGACTGTAATTAGAATCAGGATTAGCCATGAGTGACAGACTTTGAGTCAGGGTTAGCTGTAAAGTACGAAGGAGTATTTATGCTTGGGTCCACAGTGCCTTTATTTTGAGGCAGCTGTGCCTGTGCTTGGCACCAGGAGTGCCCGTGCTTGGTGGCGGGATTAGCTGTACTGGAGTCAGCCGCACTTGTGTTCGGAGTCAGGATTCTTTGTATTCGAGTGAGAAATGCGTGCGCTTTGAGTCAGGAGTTCCTGACTTTGGAGTCAGAATTATCTGCAACTGAGTTAGGAATGATTTAGTTTTGAGGCCACAGTTGATGCGCTTGAATTAACACTCCCTGTCCTTTGTAACAGGAGTGCCAGCCCTTGAGAGCCATCAGTTCCTTTATTTGGAGTCAACAGTGCCTGTGGTATTAGCAGTGTCTATCAACGTCTACCAACAACTGAGTTCAAAGTGCCTGTGTTTTCAATCAGCAATGCCTATATTTTGAATCCAAAGTCCATGTGGTAGCAGTGCCTGTGTCTGCAATCAGCAGTGCCTGTTTTTTAATCAGAAGTGCATGTGTAGGAGTGAGGAGTGTCTGTGCTTGTGACAGCAGTGCCTGTGGTTAGAATCAGAACAGTTTATATTTTTAATCGAAGTCAGGTGTCAGCAGTGCCTGTGTTTTGAATCAGATATGCCTGTGGTTTAATTTGGAAGTGTCTGTGCCTGGAGTCAGCAGTGGCATTTACATGTTCATTACAGACAGACCTGACTCCAAGTACAGGCACTGCTGACTCCAGCCACAGCATGATCGATAAATGAATCAGACGTGTCTGGGTTTAGAGTCAGAATTAGAAGTAATGACTGGAGTCAGGGGTGCCTGTGATTAGAATTAGGATTATCCGTAATTGACTAGTGGCAATGCCTGGAGAGAGTAGTATCTGTAACTGAGACATAAGTGATTATGCTTGACGTCAGGTGGCTTGAGTGTTAAATCAGCAGTCCTCGTGTTTGTAATCAGAAGTGTCTGTGCTTGGAGTCAGGAACTCCTCATCTTGAAGTCAACAGTGCCATGGTTTTGTATCAGAGATGCCTGTGAGTGAAATCATCAGTGCCTCGGCTTGACATCACAAGTGCCTATGTTTTGAATCAGCAGTACCTGTGTCTGTGCTTAGAGTCAGAGGTACATTTGCCTAGAGAAAGGAGTGCCTGTTTGGAAAAAGGAAAGTCTCCATTTTGAATGAGACCACAGATTACGGTGCTTACAATCAGCAGTGCCTATGTTTTGAATCAGCAGTGCATGTGCTTGAAGTCAATAGTGACTGAGCTTGGTGTCTGGTGAGGAGTACCTCTGGAGTCACAGTTATCTGTAATTGAGTCAAGAGTAGTCAGCAGTGCCTGGTTCTGAATCAGATGTCTCTTATTTGAATCAGAAATGCTGGTGCTTGGGAACAGCAATGCCGTTTGTTGAATGAGAGGTGCCTAAGCTTGGAGTCAGAGTTATCTCTTAATGAGTGAACAGTGAGCAGTTTTTCTGCTTAGAGTCAAGAGTGCTGGCGCTTTGAGTCAGAATTATCTGTGATTGAGTCAGGAGTGTTTGTGAAGTGAGCAATACCTGTTTTTTAAAATTATAAATCCCTCTCCTGAGAAACATGATAGTCTGAGGTTGGAGTCAGCAGCACCTGTGGTTTGAGTTAGGCGTGCCTGCATTTCAAGTCAGCAGTGCCTATGTTTTCAATCAGTGGGGACTGCTTGGCCTCAGAGGTGTCTGAAGTCAGCAGTGCCTGGCACGAATATGTAGCACTTGAAGTCAGGAGTTCTGCTGGTTGGGATCTGCAGTGCTTATTTTGAATAAACAGTGCCTGTCTTTCTTAGAAGTGCTTATACCTAGAATAAGCAGTGCCTGTCTTTTGAATCAAAAGTACTTGTGTTTTAAATTGACAGTGCCGGTCCTACGAAGCAGCAGTGTCTGTACTAGGAGACAGGGTTATCTGCAATTAAGTGAAAATTGTATGTGCTTGGAGTCACCAGTGCCTGATATTGGGATCAAGGTTATCTGCATTTGTGTCAGCAGTGCCTTTGCTAGGAATCAGCTGTATCCAAGCTCAGGTTTTTTTAATCATCAGTGCTTGTACTTGGAGTCAGGGGTATCTGTGCCTGTAGCCAGCACTACCTATGTTTGAAATCAGAAGTGTGGAATTACGTTTCTATTCTTTGAATCAGCAGTACCAATGCTTGGAGTCAGCAGTGTCTGTCAAAAGACAGCAGTGTCTCTACTTTGACTAAACCATGCCTTGAGTTAGAAGTGTCTGTAGTGCCTGGAGCCAAGGTTAGCTGTAACTAAGTGAGCAGTGCCTGTTCATAGATTAAGCAGGGAATGTATTTAGCATCAATAGCGATTGTGCCCTGGGCTTGGAATCTGCATCAGCTGTAATGAGTCATGAGTGTCCATATATGGAGTAGGTATTATTTATAATTTAGTGAATAGTGCCTGTGCTTGGAGTCTGCAATTACTTTTTGGAGCCAACAGGGCCTGTGTTTGGAGTCCACAGTGCCTGTGTTTTCAAATTAGAATTCCCTCGGCTTGCAGACAGCAGTGCCTGTGATTAGAATCACGATTACCTGTAATTTAGTAAACAGTGCCTGTGCTTGAAGTGAGCATTAAGTGTATGGAAGTCAGGAGTGCCTGTGCCTGGAGTAAGGATTATTTATACTTTAGTGAGTAGTGCCTGTGCTTAGAGTCCACAGTGCCTTTTTTGGAGCAAGCACTGCCTCTGCTAGAGTCTGTGTTGCCTAGGTGAACAGTGTCTTTCGGTGGAATAAACTGTGAAAGTAGTTCAAATTATTAGTGCCTTTGTTTAGTAGTGCCTGTATTTGCTGTCATCATTCTCTGTAATGAGTCCCTGTGCTTAAAGTCAGATGGCACTGCTGATTCTGGTAAAGAGTTCCTTGACTCCAAGCTTAAGCTTATGATTGAAGTTTGAGTTATATTCAATTAAGACAGCAGTGCCTCTACCTGGAGTGAGCAATGCCTGTGTTTGGAATTAGAATTACCTGCAATTCAGATAGCAATGCCTGGAGCAATTATTATGTGTATCTGAGTCAGCAGTGCCTGTGCTTGGAGTAAGAATTATATATAATTGAGAGAGCAGTGAATGTGCTTGAGTCAGCAATTCCTGTGTGTTGAGTTAGCAGTGCCTTGCTTGAAGACAAGTGCCTAAAAGAATGCAATATTTGTCTTTTGCATAAGCAGTGCCTTTACTTGGAGATAGCATTAGCAGCACAGCTGTCAACAGTGCCTGTGTTTTTAATTAGAATTGCCTCGGCTTGCAGTCAGCAGTGCCTGTGATTTGAATCAGGATTACATGTAATTCAGTTAGCAGTGCATGGACCAGGAGTGAGCATTAAATGTACCGGAGTCATGAATGTCTGTCCATGGATTTATAATTTAGTGAGTAGTGCCTGTGATTGAAGTCCACATTGACTGTTTAAAGCCAGCAAGGCCTGTTTGGAGTCAAAGTAAACTATACTGGAGTCAGCAGTACATGTGTTTTGAACCAGCAGTGCCTGTGATTGAAGTCAGGAACGCCTGTATTGCTCATGCTGGGAGACAGAAGTACCTATGACTGGAGTTACCATTACGTCTATATGTGAGTGAGTACTGCCTGCTTGTAGATTGACCACTGACAGCATTTCATCTCAGTAGTGCCCTGTAGGAAAGTACCATCTTGCCTGGCATGTTACCCCCATATTTCACTGTATATATGTTGTTTTAGTTGTATGTGTCACTGGGACCCTGCCAGCCAGGGCCCTAGTGCTCATAAGTGTGCCTGACTGTGTTACGTGTGTTATGACTAACTGTCTCACTGAGGCTCTGCTAATCAGAAACTCAGTGGTTATGCTCTCTCATTTCTTTCCAAATCGTCACTAACAGGCTAGTGACCACTTTCACCAATTTACATTGGCATACTGGAACACCCTTATAATTCCCTAGTATATGGTACTGAGGTACCCAGGGTATTGGGGTTCCAGGAGATCCCTATGGGCTGCAGCATTTCTTTTGCCACCCATAGGGAGATCTGACAATTCTTACACAGGCCTGCCAGTGCAGCCTGAGTGCAATAACGTCCATGTTATTTCACAGCCATTTACCACTGCACTTAAGTAACGTATAAGTCACCTGTATGTCTAACCTTTGCCCGGTAAAGGTTGGGTGCTAAGTTACTTAGTGTGTGGGCACCCTGGCACTAGCCAAGGTGCTCCCATATTGTTCAGGGCAAATTCCCCGGACTTTGTGAGTGCGGGGACACCATTACACGCGTGCACTATACATATGTCGCGACATATGTATAGCGTCAAAATGGTAACTCCGAACATGGCCATGTAACATGTCTAGGATCATGGAATTGTCACCCCAATGCCATTCTGGCATTGGGGAGACAATTCCATGATCCCCAGAGTCTTTAGCTCAGACCCGGGTACTGCCAAACTACCTTTCCCGGGGTTTCACTGCAGCTGCTGCCAACCCCTCAGACAGGTTTCTGCCCTCCTGGGGTCCAGCCAGGCTTGGTCCAGGAAGGCAGAACAAAGGACTTCCTCAGAGAGAGGGTGTTACACCCTCTCCCTTTGGAAAAAGGTGTCAGGGCTAGGGAGGAGTATCCTCCCCCAGCCTCTGGAAATGCTTTGATGGGCACAGATGGTTCAGGGATCCCTCAGCCCTGCTCTGGCACGAAACTGGACAAAGGAAAGGGGAGTGACCACTCCCCTGACCTGCACCTCCCCTGGGAGGTGCCCAGGGCTCCTCCAGTGTGCTCCAGACCTCTGCCATCTTGGAAACAGAGGTGCTGCTGGCACACTGGACTGCTCTGAGTGGCCAGTGCCACCAGGTGACGTCAGAGACTCCTTCTGATAGGCTCCTTCAGGTGTTGCTAGCCTATCCTCTCTCCTAAGTATCCAAACCTCCTTTTCTGGCTATTTAGGGTCTCTGCTTTGGGGAATTCCTTAGATAACGAATGCAAGAGCTCATCAGAGTTACTCTGCATCTCTCTCTTCACCTTCTGCCAAGGAATTGACTGCTGACCGCGCTAGAAGCCTGCAAAACTGCAACAAAGTAGCAAAGACGACTACTGCGACCTTGTAACGCTGATCCTTCCGCCTTCTCGACTGTTTTCCTGGTGGTGCATGCTGTATGGGTAGTCTGCCTCCTCTCTGCACTAGAAGCTCCGAAGAAATCTCCCTTGGGTCGACAGAATCTTCCCCCTGCAACCGCAGGCACCAAAGAACTGCATCACCAGTCCTCAGGGTCTCCTCTCAGCACGACGAGCGAGGTCCCTTGAACTCAGCAACTGTGTCCAAGTGACTCCCACAGTCCAGTGACTCTTCAGTCCAATTTTGGTGGAGGTAAGTCCTTGACTCCCCACGCTAGACTGCATTGCTGGGAACCGCGTGTTTTGCAGCTACTCCGGCTCCTGTGCACTCTTCGAGGATTTCCTTTGTGCACAGCCAAGCCTGGGTCCCCGGCACTCTAACCTGCATTGCATGACCTCCTGAGTTGTCCTCCGGGGTCGTGGGACTCTCTTGTGCAACTTCGGGTGAGCACTGATTCACTCCACTTTGTAGTGCCTGTTCTGGCACTTCTCTGGGGCCTGCTTGCTTCTGAGTGGGCTCCTTGTCTTGCTGGACACCCCCTCTGTCTCCTCACGCAATTGGCAACATCCTGGTCCCTCCTGGGCCACAGCAGCATCCAAAAACCTTAACCGCGACCCTTGCAGCTAGCAAGGCTTGTTTGCGGTCTTTCTGCGGGAAAACAGTTCTGCACGACTCTTCACGACGTGGGACATCCTTCCTCCAAAGGGGAAGTTTCTAGCCCTTGTCGTTCTTGCAGAATCCATAGCTTCTACCATCTGGTGGCAGCTTCTTTGCACCCACAGCTGGCATTTCCTGGGCATCTGCCCCCTCCCGACTTGATTGTGACTTTTGGACTTTTGGACTTGGTCCCCTTGTTCCACAGGTACTCTCGTCTGGAAATCCATCATTGTTGCATTGCTGGTTTTGGTCTTTCCTGCAGAATTCCCCTATCACGACTTCTGTGCTCTTTGGGGAACTTAGGTGCACTTTGCACCCACTTTTCAGGGTCTTGGGGTGGGCTATTTTTCTAACCCTTACTGTTTCCTTACAGTCCCAGCGACCCTCTACAAGGTCACATAGGTTTGGGTTCCATTCGTGGTTCGCATTCCACTTCTAGAGTATATGGTTTGTGTTGCCCCTAACCCTATGTGCCACCATTGCATCCTATTGTAACTATACATTTTTTGCACTGTTTTCTATTGCTATTACTGCATATTTTGGTATTGTGTACATATATCTTGTGTATATTTGCTATCCTCATACTGAGGGTACTCACTGAGATACTTTTGGCATATTGTCATAAAAATAAAGTACCTTTATTTTTAGTATATCTGTGTATTGTGTTTTCTTATGATATTGTACAAGCCAGTCCAGCCTCCTACATGCCCATATTTAGAAATGCCTGTATTTGTAGTAGTCAGCATTATCTGTAATGAGCCATGAGTGACGGTTCTTAGATGGAGTAGTGCATGTCCCTTGAACGAGAAGTGGCTGGGCTTGAAGTCAAGTGCCATTGAGTGGAGTCAGTAGTGTATTTGTTTTGAGTTAGCAGGGCCTGTATTTGGAATCAGGATGATCCATAACTGAGCCAGTACTGCATGTGCTTGGGAGTCAGTCTTAGATGCACTGGAGACAGGAAATTCTGTGCTTGGTGTAAACATTATAAAAAATATCTATAACTGAGTCCCAAGTGCCTGTGCTTGGAGTAAGGACTGTGTATGACTAGAAGGTTATCTGAAACTGAGTCACCAGTGCCTGTTTGAGCCAATAGTACTTGTAGTTTGATTCAGCTGTGCTTGTGGATGAGGTGAGTAGTGTCTGTATCAAAGGTGCCTATTTTTAATTGGCTGTGTCTGTGACTGGAGTCAGTAGTTCCAGTATTGTCTTCCTGTTTTTGAATTGGCAGTATTTGTTTTTGAATCAGCAGTACCTGTGCTTGGAGTCAGCATTATCAGTACTGTAGTCAGCAGATCCTGTGCTTGTAGTCGGGACCCCTGGGCTTGGTGTCAGCACTATCTGTAATGAGTCAGCAGTGCCTGTGCCTGGAGTCTGCGATACCTGGAATTAGGTGAACAGTGTCTATTCATGGAGTAAGCAGTGACAATGATTCACATCAGTAGTGCTTGTGTTTAACTGTGCCTGTATTTGCAGACAGCATTATCTGTAATGGGTGACAAGTGGCTGTGCTTGGAGTGAGCAGTGCCTGTGTCTTAAAACAGAAGTCCCTGTGCTTGAAGTCAGGTGTCAGCAGTGCCTGTGCTTTGAATGAGGTGTTTCCGTGATTGAAGCCATCAATACCTGTTGTCTTTTTTAAATCAGCAGTGCCCGTATCTGAAGTGTCTGTGCCTGGAGTCTATAGTTCCTGTGATTTGGAGTCAGCCGTGGGCAATATCTCTGACACCAGTCACAGGCACTGCTGACTTCAAGTGCTAGGTTATCAATAATTAAGCCAGAAAAACCTGTGTTTGGAGTCAGTATTAGTGAAGTCTCCAGTGCCTATGTTTTAATTCAACATTGCCTAGGCTTGGAGTCAAGGAACTCCTTAACTGAATCAGCAGTGGCAGTGCAAAGAGTCAGCGCTGCCTATGCTTGGAGTCTGGGTTATCTTTAATTAAGACAGAAGTACCTCTACCAGAAGCGAGCACTGCCTGTGTTTGGATTCAGAATTACCTGTAATTCAGTTAGCAATGCCTGGAGTGATTATTAAGTGTAACTAAGTCAGCAGTGCCTGTGCTTGGAGTGAGTATTATATGCAATTGAGAGAGCAGTGAATTTGTTTGAGTCAGCAATTCCTGCGTGTGAAGTCAGCAGTGCCTTCCTTGAAGTAACAAGTACCTGGAAGCAGGAGTGCCTATTACTGGGGGGCAGTAGTTTCTGTGTTTTTAATCAGCAATATTTGTTTTTTTTATCAGCAGTGCATTTTCTTGGAACCAGCATGCGCAGCACAGTAGTCAGCAGTGCCTGTTCCTGTATTCAGGAGTCCCCCTGGGCTTGAAGTCAGCATCATCTGTAATGAGTCGGGTGATTGTGAACAGTCAACAGTGTCTTTGTTTTGTATCAGAAGTGACATAACTTGCAGTCAGCAGTGCCTGTGATTGGAATCAGGATTTTCTGTAATTCAGTTACCAGTGCCTATGCCTGGAGTCAGCATTAAGTGTGCCAGAGTCAGGAGTGTCTGTTCTTGTGCTTGAGCCAGAATTATCTAAAATTGAGTCAGCGGTGCCTATTTGTGGAACCACCAGTGCCTGTGTTTGAACTTAGAAGTGTCTGGAATAATCGAGGCCTATTTCGGCTGATTAGTGCTGATTACTGGAGACAGTAATTCTTGTGTTTTGAATCAGCAGTGCCTGTGTTTGGAGTTTACAGAGTCTGTAGCTGGAATCAGGACTGTGTGTACTGGATTCAGGGGTGCTTGGAGAAGGGATTGCCTTGCTTGAAATCAGCAGTGCCTCTGCTTAGATTGAGAAGGGCCTCTGATTGGAGTCTGCAGTATCTGTAATTGAGTGAGCAGAGCCTGTTTGTGGAATAAGCAGAGGCAGTATTTTACCTCAGTAGAGGATGTGCTTGGGGTCAGCCTTAGCTGCAATTGAGTCAACATTGACTGTGCACTGAAACAGCAGTATTAGTGTTTTTCACAAGAAGTGCCTGTGACCGAAATCAGCAGTGCTTGTACTGAACCAGCAGTATTTGTGTTTTTTATAAGCAGTGGCAGTGACTGGAATTAGAAGTCCCTGTGTTGAATCTATGTTTGGCACTAGTATTATCTGTATCTAAGTATGCAGTGCCAGTTCATGGAGTAAACAGTGACAGTGTTTTACATCAATAGTGCCTGTGCTTAGAGTCAGGAGTCAGCATTATCTGTAATGAGTCAGCAGTGATTTGTGATTGGAGTCTGCAGTGCCTATGTTTTGAATCAGAAGTGCCTCAGCTTGCAATCGACAGTGCCTGTGGTTGGAATCTGGATTAGTTGTAACTCAGCAGTTCCCATGCTTGGGGTAAGTAGTAAGTGTATGGAGTAAGTAGTGCCTGAGCTTGGAGCAATAATTATTTAGCATTGAGGGGCAGTGTGTGTACTTGGAGTCAGCTTTGCCTGTTTTGAACGAGCAGTGTCCATGACTTGAGGCAGCAGTTTCTATGCTTGAATCAGCAGTGCCAATGCTTGGAGTCAGCAGTGCCTGGCCAGCCTTGCCTGTTTTGAATGAGCAGTGCCCATGACTCGAGGCAGCAGTTTCTATGCTTGAATCAGCAGTGCCAATGCTTGGAGTCAGCAGTGCCTGGCCAGCCTTGCCTGTTTTGAATGTGCAGTGCCCATGACTTGAGGCAGCAGTTTCTATTATTGAATCAGCATTGCTAATGCTTGGAGTCAGCAGTGCCTGTCACAAGTCAGCAGTGTCTCTAGTTTGACTAAAATGTGATTGGAGCTAGCAGTGCCTGTGTTCAGAGTCAGGAGTGCCTATGATAGGAATCTACAGTACCTATGCCTGGAACCAAGGTTAGCTGTAACTGAATGAGCAGTGCCTGTTCATGGAGTAAGCATGTATTGTGTTTTGCCTCAATAGTGATCATGCCTATGGGCTTGGAGTCAACATTATCTGTAGTGTCAGGATTTTTTGTGTTTGGAGTCAACAGTGCCTATGTTTTCAATTAGAATTGCCTCAGCTTGCAGTCAGAAGTGCCTGTGAATGGAATCAGTATTACCTGTAATTCAGTAAGCAGTGCCAATGTTTGAAGTGAGCGTTAAGTGCACCGGAGTCAGGAGTGTCTGTGGTTGAAGCAAGGATTAGTTTGAATTGAGAGAGCGTGAGTGTGTTTTGAGTCAGCCTTGCCTGTTTTCAAAGAGCGGTGCCCATAATTTGAGGCAGCCGTTCCTGTGTTTGAAAGTAGTTGCAATGCATGGAGTCAGCAGTGCCTGTCATGAGTCAGCAGTTTCTGTACTTTTACTAAAATATGCTTGGATTTAGCAGTGTTTGTGTCAGGAGTGCCTGTGTTAGGAGTCTGTTGTACCCATGCCTAGAGCAAAGGTTAGCTGTAACTGAGTGAGCAGTGCCTGTTCATGGATTAAGCAGGGACTGTGTTTTGCATCAATAGGGATCGTGCCCCTGGGCTTGGAGTCAACATTATCTGTAATGAGTCAGGAGTAGTTGCGTTTGGAGTCAGCAGTGCCTCTGTCTTGAATTAGAATTGCCTCTGCTAAAAGTCAGCAGTGCCTGTGATTTAAATCAGGATTACCAGTAATTCAGTTAACAATGCATATGCCCGGAGTGAGCACTAAGAGTACTGGAGTCATGAGTATCTGTATATGGAGTAAGGATTATTTAGAATTTAGTGAGTAGTGCCTGTGTTTGGTGTCTGTAGTGCCTGTTTAGAGACAGCAGTGCTTATTGCTGGAGTCTGGGTTACCTGGAATTAAGTGTACAGTGTCTGTTCCTGTAATTCACATCAGCAGTGCATGTATTTAGCAGTGCCTATATTTGCAGTCAGCATTATCTGTGATGTGTCATGGGTGACTGTGGTTCGAGTAAGTAGCGCCTGTGTCTTGAAACAGAAGTCCCTGTGCTGGAAGTCAGGTGTCAGCAGTGCCTGTGTTCTGAATGAGAAGTGTCCGTGACTGGAGTCTACAGTTCCTATGATTTGAAGCTGAAGTGATTTTGCTTGGAGTCAGGATTATCAGTGCCTGCATCCAGCAGCACCTATATTGAAATCAGAAGTCTCTGGGTGGGATTCTGTAGTGCCTGTGGCTGGAGTCAGCCGTGGCAATTATCTCTGACAACAATCACAGGAACTGCTGCCTCTAAGACTCTACTGTGTCTGGAATCAGTATTATTGAAGTCTCCAGTGCCTAGGCTTAGGCTTGGAGTCAAGGAACCCTTTACCAGAATCAGCAGTGCCAGTGCATGGAGTCAGCACTGCGTATGATTGGAGGCCGGGTTATCTTTAATTAAGACAGAAGTGCCTCCACATGGAGTGAGCGATGCCTGTGTTCGGGATTAGAATTATCAGTAATTCTGTTACAAGTGCCTGGAATAATTATATATAACTGAGAGAGCAGTGAATGTGCTTGAACCAGCAATTCCTGTGTGTGGAGTCAGTAGTGCCTTTCTTGAAGTCACAAGTGCCTGGAAGGGAAGCTAGAGTGCCTGTTACTAGGGGACAGTAGTTCCTGTGTTTCTAATCAGCAATATTTATGTTTTGCATCAGCAGTGCCTTTGCTTGGAGCCAGCATCATCTATAATGAGTCAGGGATGATTGTGATTGGAGTCAGCGGTACCTGCGTTGTGAATCAGAAGGGCCTCAGCTTGGAGTCAACATTGCCTGTGATTGAAGTAATAATTACGTGTTATTCAGTTTGCAGTGCCTGAGCTAGGAGTCACTGTTAAGTGTCCTGTAGCCAGAAGTGTTTCTTGCTGGAGTGAGGATTATCTATGACTGACAGAACAATACATGCGCTTGAGTACGAATTATCTAAAATTTAGTCAGCAGTGCCTGTGTGTCAAGCGGCCAGTATTTAAATTTAGGAGTGCCCTGAATCCGTAGGACCAATTTGGACTGAGCAGTGCCCATGACTGGAGTCGGTAGTCCCTGTCCTTTGAATCAACAGTGCCTGTATTTGGAGTTAGCAGTGCCTGTAGCTGGAACTAGGACCGTGTGTACTGGAATCAAGGGTGCATGGAGTGAAGAATGCCTGGCTTGAAGTCAGCAGTGCCTTTGCTTAGATTGAGAAGGGCCTCTGATTCATCTGTGATATCTGTAATTGAGTGAGTCAACAGTGTCTGTTCACTGAATCAGCAGTGTTTGTGTTTTTCATAAGCAATGCCTGTGACTGGGATCAGCAGTGCCTGTGCTGAATCAGCAATATTTGTGTTTTATATAAGTGCCTGTGACTGGAATCAGCAGTGCCTGCATTGAATCAGCAGTAATTGTGTATGGCGCCAGTGTTATCTGTATCTCAGTATCTGGTGCCTGTTCTTGGAGTAAACAGTGACACTATTTTATATCATTAGTGCCTATGCTTGGAGTCAGGAGCCTCTGGGCTTGGAGTCAGCATTATCTGTAATGAGACAGGAATGATTGTGATCGGAGTGATCAGTGCCTTTGTTTATAATCAGAAGTGCCTCAACTTTCAGTCAGTCAGCAGAGCCTGTGACTGGAATCAGGATTACTTGTAATTCAGTTTTCAGTGCTTATGCTCAGAGTGAGCACTAAGTTTATCGGAGTCAGCAGTGCCTGTGCTTGGAGTAAGGATTGTTTAGAATTGAGGTAGTAGTGCGTGTGCTTGGAGTCAGCTTTGCCTCTTTTGAATGAGCAGTGCCCATTACTTGAGGCAGCAGCTTCTGTGTCTGAATCAGCAGTACCAATGCTTGGAGGCAGCAGTGCCTGCCACACGTCAGCAGTGGTTTTACTTTGACTAAAACATGGTTAGAGTGCCTGTGATTGGAATCAGGATTACCTGCAATTCAGTGAGCAGGGCATATGCCTGGAGTGAACATTAAGAATACCGGAGTCACGAGTGTCTGTTTATGGAGTAGTGAGTAGTGCCTGTGCTTGGAGTTCTCAGTTTCTGTTTGGAGCCAGCAGTGCCTGTGTTTGGAGTCAATGTTAGCTATAATGGAGTCTGCATACCTGTGTTTTGAATAAACAGTGCCTGTGTTTGAAGTTGTCTAAGACAATGAGGCAAGACCCTCTAACCCTTTTGACCAGGGTTATGAACGAAAGAAAGTGTATGGTCAAAGCAAGGGGGAAGTACTCCTAGACTTCCACTGTAATCTGTTGATTAGTCAATTACAAATATACAATATATGTAGCATCAATAGTGTTTTAATACTTTTTGTTTCTTATTACATTTTTAGCATGAGCGAATGTACTTGTGTTGGTAGGTGCTCCTATTAAGAAAAACACAGTGAAAGTGGTCGTACCACCTGGGGAATCCAGTGAAGGATTAGGATCTTCTGGTCAGAGGTGTGTTCATGATCAGTAATTCACTCTAGACCGACGAATGGCCGGGATTCTAAATGGTAAATCGAGAGGGCTTACCATTCAGAATCCCGGCCACACGAATAAACGTGCGGCGCACTACTAAGAATCCCGGCTACACGAGTGGACATCATAAATCAATATATAAAAATACCGTGAGCCTTCAGCCTACATGATTGCTTGGCTGTTTTGTGACTGAACTACCCTGACAGTATCCACAGAATACTACGCCACCTGGATTGACATCCTTAGACCAAGATTCGTCGGTCTAGAGTGAACTACTGATCATGGACACACCTCTGACCAGAAGATCCTAATCCCCAGTCCTGATGATGACCCACTACGGATTTATATCTGCATTTGGGGTCGAAACTTCGACATTATTTTGAATGTGGATTAAAATTGTAAAGAAATTCTATGTGACTCCAGGTTTTCCTGGATTGACGGAGCCGTTGGAAGTCCATGTTGTTCTTAAACCACCTTCTGTATGTATTGTATACATCACCTTCACTTCCTTTCACAATATTCACTTTCACTGTGTTTTTCTTAGTAGGAGCACCTACCAACACAAGTACATTCGCTCGTGCTAAAAATGTAATAAGAAACAAAAAGTATTAAAACACTATTGATGCTACATATATTGTATATTCGTAATTGATTAAACAACAGATTACCGTGGAAGTCTAGGAGTACTTCCCCTTGCTTTGACCATACACTTTCTTGCTTGTGTTTGAAGGTGGGAATGTCTGTAGTGCTCATGCTTGGAGACAGTAGTGCCTGTTATCAAGCTGGGAGACAGTACTGCTTGCGATCATGCTTAAAGATATCTGTGCCTGTGAATGGAGGTATCAGTACCAGAATTTAGACTGAGATCATCTGTAATTGAGTGAGCAGTGCCGGTTTGTGGATTAAGCAGTGACAGTATTTCATGTCAGTAGTGCCCATGTTTGGCATTGACTGTATTTGCAGTCAGCATTAGCTGTGATTTGAAAGAGAAGTGGCTGGGCCTGGAGTCAAGTGTCATTGTGTGGAGTCAGTAGTGTCTGTGTTTCGAGTTAGCAGTCCCTGTATTAAGGATCAGGGTTAACTGTAACTGAGGCAGCAGTACCTGTGCTTGGGAGTCAGTATTAGATGCACTGGAAACAGTGGTGTTCTGTGCTTGTTGTAAAAATTATGTATAACTGACTGAGCAGTGCCTGTTCTTGGAGTCTGGACGGACTATGACTTGAGGGTTATCTGAAATTAAGTCAGCAGTTCCTGTCTTTGAAGTCAACAGTACTTTTACTTCAACTTAACAGTACCTGTGGTTGACGTCAGTAGTGCCTGTATGAGCAGAACGTATTTTGAATGAGGAGTGCCTGTAACTGGAGACATTAGTTTCTGTGTTTTGAATCAGAGGTATTTGTTTCTTGCATCAGCAGTGCATGGTTGCAGTCAGCATTAGCAGAACTGTGATCAGCAGTGCCTGTGGAGTGATCGTGGTTGGAGTCAGCAGGGCCTGTGCTTGGAGTCTGGGTTACCTGTAATTAAGTGAACAGTATTTGCAGAGTAAGCTGTGACAGTGTCTTGCATCAGTAGAGCATGTGCTTGGAGTTAATAGTACCTAGTCACTGAACAGATAGTGCCTGTGACAGTAGTCAGCAATACGTGTACTTGCAACCAGGAGTGCCTGTGATTGGAGTTGGAGTTACGTGTGAGCAGTGGCTGTTTGTGGAGTAAACAGCAACAGTGTTTTACAACAGTAGTCCATGTGCGTGGAGTCAGCAGTGCCTGTTCTTGAAGCCCACATTAGCTGAAAAGGAGTCAGCAGTGCCTGTGTATTGAACAAGCTATATTTTGAATAAGCAGTGCCAGTAACTGGAATCAACGGTGCCCAGTTTGAATCAAGAGTAGGTGAGTTTTTAATCAGCAGTGCCTGTGCTTGGAGCTAGCAGTGCCTGTGACAGGAATCAATAGTGCCTGTATTTGGAGTCAGGTGTGCTCAGGGAGTCAGTGCTGACTGTTAATTAAATGAGGAATTAGGAGAAGAAGGGGTTAAATCTGAGCTGGAATGTCGCAGCCCCCCCCCCACATGATCTACAGCCCCTACCCCACAGGACCCACAGCCCCCCCCCCCCCCCCCCCTGAGTCACAGCCCCGCCCCCTGCAGCTCCTACACCAGCCTCAGCTCTGCTCCCCCCCAGAGAGTGAAGATGGGGAAGATCCTGCGGGTGAAGCGGGTCCGGGGGAAAGTGTAGAGAAGCTCCATGGAGTCCGCATTGTACAGGGACAGCCGCCCCCCCTCGTAGTCCAGATACACCCCCAGCTTCAGGGCCTCTCACGAGGGGACAGGGGGGTCAGAGGAGAGGTGAGAGCCCAGTACTGACCCCCCCTCCCCTCCCTCTCCACAGCCCAGACCCCCCCCTCAGGTGACCATGTGACCCCCCCCCTTCCTCTCCACAGACTCTGCTGCGACCCCCACAGCCCATCCCCCCCCCTCCTGCAGCAGCTGCACCTCCCAGTAATGTCTGCCTGAGGTGAACCCCTCGCCCCCAGCACACAGGGACAGGAGGTGAATCTCTTGGGGGTGTCCGGCAGGGGCTGTGCTGTGCCTGAGGTGAACCCCACACTCCCCATAGAATCATGGGAGGTGAATCTTCTCACATGTCCCCCACTCCCATACCCAAAGGAATCGTAGGAGGTGAATCTCTTGGGGGTGTCCGGCAGGGGCTGTGCTGTGTGTGTCCATCTCACACGTCTCCCCCCCTCAGACAGGAGGAGCTCAGGATGTGCTGTGTCTGGATCCAGAGTCACCATCACTGCAGAGAAGAGACTCAGAGTTGGAGATTTAAAGCTATATACATGTTATTTATATTTTATATTCAGGTTATTGACAGGAGTCCAAACTATACAGCACCTCTCTAGAAGGACCACGCTGCACTGTACAGTACACTGCAATACACAACACCTACCTGGAAGGACCACACTGTACAATACACTGCACTACACAGCACCTACCTGGAAGGAACACACTGTAGAATACACTGCACTACAGAGCACCTACCTGGAAGGGCCACACTGTAGAATACACTGCACTACACAGCACCTACCTAAAAGGATCACACTGTACTGTATAATACACTGCACTACACAGCCCCTACCTGGAAGGAACACATAGTACAATAAACTGCACTATACTGCACCTACCTGTTAGGAGCACACTGAGCAATACACTGCACTACACAACACTTACCTGGAAGGACCACACTGTACTGTACAATACACTGCACTACACAGCACCTACATGGAAGGACCACACTGTAGAATACACTGCAGCACACAACACCTACTTTGGAAGGAGCACACTTTACTGTACAATACACTGCACTAACAACACCTACCTGGAAGGAGCACAGTGTACTGTACAATACACTGAATTACACAGCACCTACCTGGAAGGAACACATAATACAATAAATTGAACTATACTTCACCTACCTGTAAAGAGCACACTGAGCAATACACTGCACTACACAGCACCTACCTGGAAAGACCACACTGTACTGTACAATACACTGCACTACACAGCACCTACCTGGAAGAAGCACACTGTACAATCTATTGCACTATGTAGCACCTACCTGGAAGGAGCACGCTGTACTGTACAATGCACTGCACTACACAGCACTTACCTAGAAGGAACACGCTGTACAATACAGTGCACAATAGACAGAACACACTGTACAATACACTACACTACACAACACCTACATGGAAGGAGCACACTGTACTTTACAATACACTGCACTACACAACACCTACCTAGAAGGTGTACACTGTACTGTACAATACACTGCATGATACAACACCTACCTGGGAGGAACACATAGTACAATAAACTGCACTGTACTGCACCTACCTAGAAGGAGCACACTGTACTATACAATACACTGCACTACACAGCACCTTCCTGGAAGGAGAACACTGTACTGTACAATACACTGCACTACACAGCACCTACCTGCAAGGACCACACTGTAGAATACACTGCACCTACCTGGAAGGTGCACACTGCACTGTACAATACACTCCACTACACTGCATCTACCTGCAAGGCACACATAGTATAATAAACTGCACTATACTGCACCTCTATGTAAAGAGCTGTGAGAAAGTACCCTCTTTCTAGCATTGTTACCCCCACTTTTGGCCTGTTTGTGAGTGTGTGTCAGGGTGTTTTTACTGTGTCACTGGGATCCTGCTAGCCAGGCCCCAGTGCTCATAGTGGAAATACTGTTATGTCAGTGTGTTTTGCCTTTCTCACTGAGATCCTGCTAGCTAGGAACCCAGTGCTCATAGTTTTATGGCCTAGGTGTGTGTGTCTGTAGTATATTACTGTCTCACTGAGGCTCTGCTAACCAGAACCTCAGAGGTTATGCTCTCTCTTAACTTAAATTTGTCACTGCAGGCTAGTGACAACTTTTACCAATTCCAATTGGCATTTTGGCACTCTCATATAATCCCCTTGTATATGGTACTTAGGTACCCAACGTATTGGGGTTCCAAGAGCACTTTATGGGCTGCAGCATTACTTTTGCCACTCATGAGGAGTTCAGACAAACCTCTCACAGGACTGCCACAGCAGCCTGGGTAAAATACTGTCTACACCAGTGGTTCCCAACCTTTTCACTTCTGTGGACCCCCATTTTATCAATACTGGAGCCCGGGGACCCCCACTGAATCATTATTGGAACCGGGGGACCCCCACTGAGTCAATACTGATAGCTGGGACCTAATATTATAAAAAAAATTAAGCTGCCGCGGACCCCCTGACGAGGCTTCGCGGACCCTGATGGGTCCCCGGCCCACAGGTTGGGAACCACTGGTCTACACTATTTCACAGCCATTTTACACTGCATTTAAGTAGCTTATAAACCACCTATATGTCCAACTATGGCTGGGTGCAAAGTTACTAAGTGTGAGGGCACCCATACAAGAGTATAGGTGCCCCCACATTGTCCAGGACCTTTTCCCCAGACTTTGTGAGTGCGGGGACGCCATTACACACGTGCACTACAGATAGGTCACCACCTATCTGTAACTTCACAATGGCTAAACCAAATATGGTCATGTAAGGTGTCTGGGATTATGGAATTTGGCACCCAGTCTGAATCTGGTACTGGGGCGCCAATTCCATAAACCCTGGAGGCCACACCGTGGGCCCCCAGTACTGCCAATCCAGCTTTCTGGGGTTTTCTCTGCAGTATCAGTGCTGCCAAACTCCAGACAAGATTCTGCCCTCCTGGGGCTGACCAGGTCAGTCCCAGAAAAGCAGAAACAATGTATTTTCTTTGGCAGGGGGGGTGTTACACCGTCTGCCTTTGGAAATAGGTGTCACAGGCTTGGGAGGTGTAGCCTCCCAGAGCCTCTGGAAATGCTTTGAAAGGCACAAATGGTGCCCTCCTTGCATAAGCCAGTCCACACCAGTTTAGGGACCCCTTGTCTCTGCTCTGGCACGAAACTGGACAAAGGAAAGCTGCACCTCCCTGGGGTGGTGCCCAGAGCTCCTCCAGTGTGTCCCAGACCTCTGCCATCTTGAATTCAGAGGTGTGGGGGCACACTGGACACCTCCGGTTGGCCAGTGCCAGCAGGTGATGTCACAAACCCCTCCTGATAGGCTCTCACTAGCCAGGTAGGCATACCTCTTCTATGGGCTATTTAGGGGCTCTCCTGTGGGGGTTTCCTCAGATTACGATTTGCAAGAATCCACCAGGACTCCTCTGCACCTCTGCTTTAATTTTTCAACAAGGATCGACCGCTGACTGACCCAGGACGCCTGCAAAACTGCAACAAAGTATCCAGACGGCTACTGCGACCTTGTAGCGCCCAATCCTGCCGGCTTTCTCAACTGTTTCCTGACTGTGCATCCTCTGGGGGCTGTCTGCCTTCCTCCTGCACAGAAAGATCTGAAGAAATCTCCTGTGGGTTGACGGAATCTTCCCCCTGCTCCAGCAGGGAACCAAAAGCAGCAACACTGACCCTCTGGGACTTTTCCCTCTGTCACGAGCAAAGTCCCCGGAACACGAGTGGTGGACCCAAGTGACCCCGACTGTCCAGAGGTCCAGCTGCATGAAATTGGTGGACGTAAGTCCTTGTCTCCCCTCACCAGTCAATGCCACCCTGTGTCCAGTGTTCAGCAGCTTCCAGGAAGTTTGTGAGTCCCCTCCAAAAGTCCTTTGTGCACAGTCAAGCTCCAGTCTCCAGCACTCTGTCCTGCGACGGACATTTCCCTGAGGCGATCCACAGCGGCATGGGACTTCTCACACCAGTGCTGAGACGACCATCGAGTGCAGCTCCTTTGAACCCATGTTCAGAGGCTCCTATGGGTGCTCTCCTGTTCATTGTGGGCCTGCATCCTTGCTTTGAGTCCCCTTTGTCCACTCACCTCGAGGTTCGACATCGTGGTCCTTCCTCGGCCCGGGGCAGCACCCTTTTTCTTCAACTGCGACCCTTGCGTGTAGCAAGGCTTGTTTGCAGTACTTTTGCAAAGTTTCACCACTGCATCGTCCAGAACAACGTGGGACAGCTCCTGTGCAAATTTGGGCCTCGTAGGTCACTCCTTCGGTGCAAATTCTGCAATTGCTTCCAACCGGAGGCAGCCATTTTGCACCCTCAGCCAGGTTTTGGTGGGCTCCTGCATTCCTTGTGTTCTTCAGTGACTCTTGGAATTGGTCCCATTATTTTACAGGTCTCCAGCTTTCCAAAACCGTCTTCAGTGTCTGTCTGGCAGTTGTGGTTCTTGCAATGTCCTTTACTTCGACTTCTGTGTAGCTCCTGTGGTGGTAGTGTCACTTTACCACTACTTTTCAGGGTCCTGGGGTGGGGCATTTGTTTCACCATTGATTTTTTCTAATGCTCCGAGGGATTCTCTACACAGTAGTCCTGCCTTTGGGACAATCCTAATTCGCATTCCACAAATTGGATTATATGGTTTGGTTTGCCCCTAGGTCCATAACAGTCTATTGCATTATATAGTAATTGCACTGTTTTCTTACAGCTTTTCTTACCTGATTCCAGTATTTGTGTACGTTTTATGCGTGTTACATACCTCCTGTTGGAGGATATCTCATGATATAACTTTTGGCATATTGTTATAAAAATAAAGTACCTTTATTTTTAGTAACACTGAGTATTGTCTTTTCTTGTGATACAGTACATGTGATAAGTGGTATATTAGGAGCTTTACATGTCTCCTTGTTCAGCCTAAGCTGCTCTGCTATAGCTTCCTCTATCAGCCTAAGCTGCTAGAACACTTCTACTTCACTAATAAGGGGATAACTGGACCTAGTGCAAGGTGTAAGTACCTCTGGTACACACTACAAGCCAGGCCAGCTTCTCACAAGAGCACACCGAGCAATACACTGCACTACACAGCCCCTAACTGGAAGCAACACATAGGACAATAAACTGCACTATACTGCACCTACCTGTAAAGAGCACACTGAGCAATACACTGCACTACACAGCACCTACCTGGAGGAGCACACTGTACTGTACAATACACTGCACTACACAGCACCTACCTGGGAGCACCACACTGTAGAATACAGTGCACTACACATCACCTACCTGGAAGGAGCACGCTTTACTGTACAATACGCTGCTCTAACAACACCTACCTGGAAGGAGCACACTGTACTGTACAATACCCTCAACTATACTGCACCTATCTTAAAGGAACACATAGTACAATAAACTGAACTATACTGCACCTACCTGTAAAGAACACAATAAGCAATACACTGCACTACACAACACCTACCTGGAAGGAGCACACTGTACTGTACAATACACTGCACTACATAGCACCTACCTGGAAGGACCAAATTGTAGAAAACACTGCACTACACAGCACCTACCTGGAAGGAGCACACTTTACTGTACATTACACTGCACTAACAACACCTACCTGGAAGGAGCACACTGTACTGTACAATACACTGCACTACACAGCACATACCTGGAAGGAACACATAGCACATCAAACTGAACTATACTTTACTTACCTGTAAAGAGCACACTGAGCAATACACTGCACTACAGAGCACCTTCCTGGAAGGTGATGTAGGAAGAATAGGAATACATCATATACATCACATACATACAAACATAAGTTCCCAAACCCCAATACAAAATATTAGGCTAGCGATAGTTGTAAACCAATGTAAGTAGTGAAAGGCTTGATATATGACATGATAAGAAAGACATACTGTCGGTTCAATAGAAAAGGGAGGTCATATTTAGGACAAACAAACACTTATTACTTAGGAAACTCATACACTCATTGTTAAGTTAGCTGTGCTGAAACACACAAGAGGCCCAAGCCACATTAGAATGAGAGTTTTTCTTTGGAGCTGCACCAACTTTCGCTTTAAAAATCTTCATTTAGCACGTACAGGGTGGAACAGAAGGGTGTATCCTGCCTTAGCGCAAGGGTCCTAAAAACCACAAGTCATTCATATCTTGGTGAGGGGAACTGTGTAAGGGTCAGATAAGCATTTGCACAAGGCAGGGCTACCATGAGCATCATGTAACATATAATCACTTGTTGTGCAGAAAGATAGATATGTTGAATGACGTCAATGTTACTTACCCACCCATGAGGCCATAAATAATCGTGCACATGCTCTTTTTGAGAGGTACCTCTCCCTTATTATCTTATCTGTACTGCTTTTTCTTGCTTAAGTCAATGCTGAACTTGTGACCATAATTTTTTGTGGCTTTTACAGTATAAATGCCACTGCTTGTGAACTAGAACTTTGAACTTCAGTCATGGCCTCTATGTTGAGACTGCCTGTCGTTCCCAGCTGAAAATCGATTAAACTTATATTACTGTGTCAAATTGATCTGTCTTATTTTACTAACAGATTTCCCTCTAACATATTGGCGAGCTAAAGCCAGGAGCTCTACTTTGATCTCACCAACTGTTGGACTGGGGGCCCTGCCTGTCTCCACGAGGTGATTTGTGCACTTTTTAAAAAGGTAAGGGAGATGCCTACATTTAAGTAAAAATCTCTGATTTCTTGGGGTTACAATCTTGACACTATAATGTATGTAAGTTTGGTGTTTGCATGCAAGATTGTGTATGAATTATACAATACTAAGGGATCCCAGTTGTAAGTCCAGAAGATACAGGGAACTTGACTAAGTAGTCAAAAGTGGTCAAGAGTAAGGTTGGACTTGGGGCTGAGCTATCAGTGTATGTTCTAAAGAACAATCAAGTCAACCTAACCCAGACCTTAAGTCTGGAAGTCACCATTTGTAGTTGAAAATAGTGAAAAGTTGTCCCCTCTATGAATCCGGAGGGAAGTGACCAGTAGTATTTTGCTTGCCCTAGTATGAAATTAAGAATTACTGTGTATGTATATGCATGTATAGACAGAAATGTGGCCACATAATAATTCAATATATAAGTTTATGTTAATTAGTGTATAATTTAGGAATAAGTATCAGACCTCCTATCCTTATGAAGGTTAGGTTATAACAGTATACTCAAAAGTAAAGTAATTGACATAATTGAGCTAATGTCCCAAAAAAGTCAACTAATTAATTCCACATCCCTGAATTAATTATCTATAACGGTCAGGCTGTCGCCCTCTGCAGCAGAACTGACCTTAGTAGACCAGCAATATCAATACCATAGAATCATTTTTTAAGTCAGAAGTTTATGAATGCCTAGGTATTTATATATATTACCTCTAGGCCTTAAAACAACCTATATTGACATAAGAGAAATGCACGTTAGACAATTATAAATAATTATTGGAAGAACTAATACAAGGACATTGTCCTCCAAGTTAAATGTAGTGTAGTAGCCTCATGAACCCCATAACAAATACTGACACTACTAACTATTATCCCCATTATGAACTATGGAGCCTCAAGATTGGAGGCTAGATGAATTATCAAACAGTATAGACTGGGGCATACACACATATCTTGAGGGTATACAAATAGAAGAAGAATTATCAGCTACTATACATACAAATATATTTAACTACCTTTCAGATAGTTGTGAACAGGACCTTCGCATATGCAGAATAAAAGAGTTTGATTTGAAATCTACAAAACCTGTTGCAGTTGTCTTTCCAAGAGTAAGGCACCCCTTTGAAGGCCTCTAAAATATTCTGTTTAATTTTTCATGTGTGACACTGGTGCACCCTTGTGGCCGGAAAGTGAATATATTGAAGTCACTGCAATTTCTTAGTGGAACCATGGGCAACAGTCATGTGAATTCCCTACAATAATAACAGACTCATATTTAGCATTGGACATCCTACTGTATGCATTTATTAGGGACCTCCCAGTGTGCAATTTAGAATATGAGTAACTTATAAACATGTATATATATCATAATAACATTATTGTGTGTTGTGTCAGGCAAACAAACCACTTAGGCCACACATAAATGCACCTACCCAATGTATATATAAATAAATGTACAAAGTCTTTCAGAGATTAGGGATATATATATATCTGATGTTCACCTTCACAGCCTAATAACAGTTTATGTGAAGTCTGGAAATACCCCAGGAAGTAAATAGAAGTCCATTTAGAGTGTAAAACATATAGTACAAAAGATTAAGTTCACTAAACAGACATGGGGTCTCCTTTAGAACACATGGTTAAAGTGTTCTCAGGAGACCGGGATAGGATAGGAAAATACTGTAAGGAATGGCACAAAGCAACATTAAAACTTGCACATGCGTGGCCCAAAGAGGGCACATTTGATAATACAACAATAGAACACATGGCCACCTTCCTACAGAGTAAATTCAAGGGGAATAAACTAGAGAAAAGGAAGATCACACTAGACCTGTGGAGGGTCTTTTGTGAAACAAATATGAATGAGTCAAAGACAAAGCCTCAGATCCTCCCTTCGGCTCCTCCACCCCCCTATCAAGACGTGCAATTAATGTTAGGCAGTGCAAAGGTACAGGGCATGTATACAATGTAACCTGGTTCCCCACACTCACTACCCACCTCTTCACACCCCCCTGCTGTGGGATATACAGACCCAGAGTATAGCCCACCATTAGAATCTTCTTCTGAACATAGAGAATATGTCCACCCATCTCCATGTCCTCAAACAGCCAATACACCACGGGAAATGTCGGGTGGGGACAGTACTAAATACATAGGGACAGTAGATGCCACTTTACCCCCACTAGGAAAAATGAAGGTATACCTAATGAGGGGTCAAGAGATGCACAGGGAATGGATGGGAAGGTGTTTTGAAAAAACTAAGTACCAACATTAAAAAGGAGACAAGAAGGTTCGCTTTCACACCAGAAAGTCCTCCCGCAGAGTGCTGGAGGTTCATGCACCCAGGAGCAGAGGAGAATAGTGTAGGCAAGCGGGTTACAGTGCAGGAAGATGGATGGGTAGACCAAAGAGCAACTTGGGAAAAGGAGAAAGGGCCCTTGAGGCAGTCAAGGGCCCTCACTGGGCCACAAATGATTGAACAAGAAGGACTAGAGGACACAGTCTCCACACAAAGCAGCTTAAGTGAAGAAGATCTGGATTTAGAAAAATCCTACAAAGGATCAGAGGGGGCATTAGATGACATCACTGAACATGTTAAAAGAATGTCCCTTCTTGAGGACCATAACAGGGAACAGTCACAGTATGCCTGTGAGGGAGAAGAAAACAATAAGACAGGACAGACTTTACAAAAGAAGCCACAAGAATTACAGAGATTAGCATTTGATGGGGCGCATGCACGCCCATATGAGAGAAAGGGAACATTTGATATGGCAGGAAAAATGACACTAAGGAAAGACATGGCACATGCATTCCCTGTATACCCTGGCAATAATTTGACGCCCAATGAAATAGTAGCTCAGTATGAAAATAGTTGGCATAATGTTGTCCCTTTTACTGACAACCTAGCAGGTTGGACAGAAGGATTGGCACTACAGATGACACCATGGCCGCAAGAGGGTTTCTTTGAACCCCGAGACATGGCTAATGCAGAAATGTGCATTTTTCAGGGCACAGGGGATCCTTACTGGGATTATCCCTATATGCAGAAAAGTCTAAGAGTGTGGCAGAGATATGCTTGTAAGTATGACTCTCGTCACCCTAATGGCAATAGGACTACAGTCCTGTCACAACTGCCCTTGATATTCAAGGGCCCTGGGCACCTCAGTATATACCATGGCCCCAGATGGACAAAGAAAATCTTTAAAAACAGTTGCCACAACTTGCTGAGGGTGCTGGGAAATGGATAGCAGCTCTGGAAAAACATACCGCAGGGATTACTCTTGCTATAGGGGACATTAAGAGTTTACTAAGTTCCCTTATAGATGAGACAGACATACTGTTCACAAAGGCAGGAGTAAACGATGTGACATTGACCAACCCAAAATGTGATGGAGCACCCTTTAATAGAGTAAGGGGACTTGTTTGGAAACAACTGAGGAAAATGTATCCAGACAGGCCAGACATTGGGTCCCTTTTGGCACAAACAATGCAGCCAAATGAGGACCCAGCCCAATTCCTTAGCATAATGAAGGAAAAATGGACACGAGAAGTGGGGGAGAGTTGGGATGTAACTGGACAGAATGCAATACTATTTTTCAATATAGTGAAAAAGGGTCTGCCAGCTGAAGTGCAGGATAAATTAGATAATATAGTGGCCAAACTATGGACAGAGATACAAGCACACATAAAACATTTTTGTAAGAAGAGACAAGAAAAGGAAAAGAGTGAGAAAGATAAAATAGAGAAAGCAGCAGCTAAATTGGTCCAGCAGAAACTGGCCAAGAAAACAGAGGAAGGAATTGCCACTACCACCACCCAGTTAGCTGCAGTGTACTTGGGAGTGCCCCCTTCAGGCACCCCAATGCAACCCTACCAGTATGCCCAGAGAAGCAATAACAGGAATAATGGATGAGGAGGGCGAGGAAGGTTTGGAGGAAATAGAGTAAACACATTCCAGAGTGGACAGACATGCCACTATTGCAAGATGACAGGACATTTCATTAGAGACTGTAGGTTTAAAAAGGAAGATGAACTTAGAAACCAGATATGGGCAAATTATGGCCAACAAATGGCACCGCCTGGTGGCATTGTAGCACAACCTGCCACGAATCCCCAAGTGATATATCTCCCACAGCCCCAAATACAACTGCAGCCTCAACCACAGATACATCCTCAGTAGTTACAGCAATCAGTGCCCCAAATACAGTATGGGCCACAGCAGACAGTGCTGCCCACCTTGAAGTACCAGAACTTACAAGGAGGGGTAACTGTCAGGGGAGGGAACCCATTCCAGCAAAACTTCATGGGAGGATATTCCCTATGAAGGTGCCCAAGGAGAAGTCTCATGTGTTAAGTCTTATCGGTAACCCACAGGCCAGACGAGAAACCCACTGTGATAGTAGCCATAAATGGCAAGGAGTACACCTTTCTCATGGACACTGGGGCCACTAGGTCCTGTATCCGTGAGAGGGGACTGCCATTGTCAAATATATCAATCAACATACAGGGGTTCTCCGGGGCTGTAATGAGGGTTCCATTCACTAAACCTGTGGAGATGGAAATAGGAGGGAGGTATGTTGATGGATGTTTTTTATTCTCCCCAAATGCACCAGCTAATCTGCTAGGATGTGATCTCATGGCAAAATTAAACATGACTATTCACTTTGAAGAGGATGGGACTATGATCTGTTCAACACCTGGAGTATTTAGTACACGCATCATGACAATGGTTACACACCCCCAGATGGTAACCAAGTTAGAGCCAGACCTGTAGACATTTTAGCCTTTACTAATGCAGTGTACACCATCAGAGCAGAAACACCGGAACTGACAGGGAAACTAGTTGAATTACCCAAGAACTTTCTCTTTAGACGACAGGGCCCCTATTTTGAAATAGTAGACAAAGACCTAATTCTAGAAATAGAGGCTCTAAAAGTGTCCCCCACCTATGGGACACTGATGGCACGTGACCACACTGGTGCAATGTGGGCATGTGTCATCTTTTATGATCCCAACATGCAGGTGGGCGACATATCAGATGACCAGTTGTTTGCTGATGACTTTAGAAGGAGAGAGAAAATAGTGTACCTCTACGCACCACACTGGAGACAAGGCCTGCGATACCAATAAATGTCTCCAGTCCTATCAAAGATAATGACCTTGCGCAGGTACCCTCCAACTTGTGGACAAAAGGCCCTTATGATGTAGGCCTTGTCCACACAGCAGTACCATTCAGAATAAATTCGAAGGAAGGAGCAATACTGCCAAGAGTGAGACAATACCCTCTATTCAAAGAAGCAGAGGAGGGCATTGCACCTGTTATACAGGCATTGGTGGAGCAGGTAGTCATATACCCAGGTGTATCCCCCTGCAACACCCCAATTTACCCTGTGAGGAAGGCCAAGGGAAATTTGTGGAGCATGATTCAAGGTCTGTGCCTCCTTAATAACATAGTGATACCAGAATTCCCTGTAGTACCTGACCCTTCCATCATCCTAACCAACATACCCCAAGATGCTAAATACTTTTCAGTCATAGACTTGAAGAATGTTTTTTTCAGCATACCCCTGCACTCAGACAGTCACTATTTGACTGCATTCTCCTATCGCGGTTCACAGTACCTTTATTCCCGATTACCTCCAGGGTACTGTGAGTCCCCTAGTGTCTTTAACAGGATGGTCAAGAATGACCTCACCAATTTTCAATGTGACAGCACAGTGTTGCAGTATGTCGATGACCTACTGATCTGTAGTCCAGCAGAGGAGCAGTGTAGAAAGGACACTGTGGGGGTCATTCCAACCCTGGCGGTCATCGACCGCCAGGGTGGATGGCCACGGAAGCACCGCCAACAGGCTGGCGGTGCTTCCTTTGGGATTCCGAGGTCGCCCAGCCGGGTCCTGCGGGAAAGGCCCTGCAAATGGCGGCGCTGATGGGGATTCCGACCCCCTTCCCGCCAGCCTGTTTCTGTCGGTTTTCACCGCCAGAAGCAGGATGGCAGGAGCGGGTGTCCTGGGGCCCCCTAACAGGGCCCCAGCAGGATTTTCACTGTCTGCATAGCAGACAGTGAAAATCGCGACGGGTGCAACTGCACCCGTCGCACCCCTGCAACACCGCCGGCTCCATTCGGAGCCGGCTTCTATGTTGCAGGGCCTTTCCCGCTGGGCCGGCGGGCGCTCCCTTGGCGGGCGCCCGCCGGTCCAGCGGGAAAGTTAGAATGGCCTCCGCGGTCTTCTGACTGCGGAGCGCTCATTTGACGGGGCTATTTTGGCGGGCGGCGTGTGTTAACATCAGGGCATTGCATGCTGTACAGGCGACTGGAATGCAAAAACCCAGCCCTTATGAAAGAGCGTAATTCATGCTTTATGTTTATGTGCAGTTTATTAACCTTTTGCATTGCAGAGTTTAATCCTGAATACTTTTATTCAAGGTGCTTGCAAATACTGTTCATTT
This sequence comes from Pleurodeles waltl, assembly GCF_031143425.1. Classification (NCBI taxonomy): domain Eukaryota; kingdom Metazoa; phylum Chordata; class Amphibia; order Caudata; family Salamandridae; genus Pleurodeles; species Pleurodeles waltl. The sequence goes on along the minus strand of NC_090439.1, from coordinate 1,166,849,356 downwards.
GCAATGTATTGCTGCAGGCTTTCAGAGTGTGTTAGGGTGTGGTTCCTTTCCAGGGCTTTCTAGAAGCTTTCCCTGCAGTATAACTGGGTGTGGTTTGTGGGCTGGGCTTGACTCTATATAAGGGAGTCAGCCCAGCTCCACGTGCTCACTATTCAGAGGTCCCGGTGCAGAGCAGCAGCAACTTCCTGAGCTCCTGTCCCGGAGGCCTACATTGACTTTCCAGGCCTTGCCCTTCAGTGTATTGGTGTTCCTTGCACAGGGCGGTAAGACGGAGGTCAGGCTGGGCCCCCGACCCCGTGTTCAAGGGATTCGAGTTTTGGGCCTAGCTTTCATTGAAAAAACCTGGTGCGTGTGAATGTGCTCATTTCTTTTGGCATTTGCATATTCGTGTCTTGAATCAGCAAGACGCGCGATTCATTCCTGGCATTTGACTTTTGATATTTGGGTCAGCAACCGAGTGCGCAATCATTTCCTGGCATTTCCATGTTGGTATCCAAATCGTCAAGATGCGCCATTCATTCTAGGCATCTAACCCTTGATATTTGGGTCGGCAACAGTGTGCGCGACCATTTCTTGACATTTGCATATTGGCATTCAAATCAGCAAGACGCGCAATTCATTCCTGGCATTTAACTCTTGATATTCAGTGTGAGCGACCAATTCGTGGCATTTGCATGGTGGCATTCGAATTGGCAAGAGGCACGATTCATTACTGGCATTTAACTCTTGATATTCAGTGTGGGGGACCATTTCTTTGTATTTGCATGGTGGCATTCGACTCGGCAATACACGCAATTCCTTCCTGGCATTAACTCTTGATATTCAGTGTGCGCGACCATTTCTTGGCATTTGCATGGTGGCATTCGAATCGGCAAGACACGCGATTCATTCCTGGCATTTAACTCTTGATATTCAGTATGCGCGACCATTTCTTGGCATTTGCATGGTGGCATTCGAATCGGCAAGACATGCGATTCATTCCTGGCATTTAACTCTTGATATTCAGTATGCGCGACCATTTCTTGGTATTTGCATGGTGGCATTCGAATTGGCAAGACGCGCAGTTCATTCCTGGCATTTAACTCTTGATATTCAGTGTTCGCGACCATTTCTTGGCATTTGCATGGTGGCATTCGAATCGGCAAGACGCGCGATTCATTCCTGGCAGTTAACCCTTGAGATTCAAGATCAGCTGTGCGCGCGATCTTTCCTTGGCAATGTGAATTTAGGTGCGTCGTGTTTTCTGTGGTACACTTACACATATTCCTGAACTTATGAGTCATGATAGCGTTTTATTTTAAAGTATGACATTTTCTTGCGCAAATCAAAAACTTCCAGTGTTTTGTTCTGATGATTCAGGACCTCTACAGTCAGTGTGTTTTTTTGAACTTATGTGAAATACAATGTTTATTCAGAAAAAAAACCCTTATCCAAGAAAGTTCTTGTATTCTAGACAGTACATGGTGTTTTTCCTAAAATGCTCATATGATCCATTGTATTAACCAATTCTTAATTTCCAGGTACCTAGCTTCTTTGAAGCCTAGTTATAGTCATGTTCTAGGTTATTCATGATTACAGTATAAGATTTCTTAGAGTCATAGTTTTTTGATAGGCAATGTGATGTTATCTTGCCTATTGTGTTTTCTGTTTAACTCTTGTTTCTTACACGTCTCCTTCCCAGCTGTTCCCGACCTACTTCCCCTTTTCCCCCACTAGGATTCTCCCAGACTCTGTGGTATTTTATATTGGGGTTTTGGAGCTGCCTAGGGGTGGACATGTTGGGAGCATGCGCAGGCCCTGAGGATCTGGTCTCCCTGACAGAATAGTGAGCCCACAAATTATTTATCCTCCCGGTTTGCGTTTGTTCTCAACATGGCCACATTGGATGAGCTAGGCAAAGTTATTACACAGCTCCAAGCAGATGTGGTGTCATCTAGAGAAATAGCTGTGAGTTTAGCTCAGAAAGTGAGTCAGTAGCAGGAAAGGGTAGAAAAAAAGAGCAAAATTTGTTGGGTGCGGGTTGGCCTGGTTCTTCTCCTCCTCAGGCTTCAGGGGGGAATCCTCCAATGAATGCTTCGTTCACTGCCCCCGCAACCATACCCCTGGCTCCTCCAGAATGTTTTTCAGGCGATCCTCTGAAGACGCAATCTTTTTTGGTTCAAGTGCAAATGCATTTTACCTGTCGACCAAACACTTTCCCTGATGCCCAGTCCAGGTTGGCCTTCTTGTTATCATATCTGACTGGGGATGAGGCCGCCTGGGCTATTCCTCTTGTGCAAAAAAATAGTCCCCTGCTTTACAACTGGAGGAATTTTGTTCTTGAGTTTGAACAAGTGTTTGATCGAAGGACAGTGACTTTGTCAGCAGATCGAGAACTCTTAGACTTAAAACAAGGAAAACAAGACTTAGGGGGTCATTACAACATCAGCGGTAAAAGCCGCTTACCGCCGTGCAGAAGACCGGCAACACACCAACGCGGCAGCAGAATTCCACCACGGTCATTATGACCCACAGCTTGGAATCTGCCAAAATCCAGACACCCACACAAGTCCGTGTAGGAAAGTACCATCTTGCCTGGCATGTTACCCCCATTTTTCACTGTATATATGTTGTTTTTGTTGTATGTGTCACTGGGACCCTGGTAACCCAGGGCCCCAGTGCTCATAAGTGTGCCTGAATGTGTTACCTGTGTAGTGACTAACTGTCTCACTGAGGCTCTGCTAATCAGAACCTCAGTGGTTATGCTCTCTCATTTCTTTCCAAATTGTCACTGACAGGCTAGTGACCATTTTTACCAATTTACATTGGCTTACTGGAACACCCTTATAATTCCCTAGTATATGGTACTAAGGTACCCAGGGTATTGGGGTTCCAGGAGATCCCTATGGGCTGCAGCATTTCTTTTGCCACCCATAGGGAGCTCTGACAATCCTTACACAGGCCTGCCACTGCAGCCTGAGTGAAATAACGTCCACGTTATTTCACAGCCATTTTACACTGCACTTAAGTAACTTATAAGTCACCTATATGTCTAACCTTTACCTGGTAAAGGTTAGGTGCAAAGTTACTTAGTGTGAGGGCACCCTGGCACTAGCCAAGGTGCCCCCACATTGTTCAGAGCCAATTCACTGAACTTTGTGAGTGCGGGGACACCATTACACGCGTGCACTACATATAGGTCACTACCTATATGTAGCTTCACCATGGTAACTCCGAATATGGCCATGTAACATGTCTATGATCATGGAATTGCCCCCTCTATGCCATCCTGGCATTGTTGGTACAATTCCATGATCCCAGTGGTCTGTAGCACAGACCCTGGTACTGCCAGACTGCCCTTCCTGGGGTTTCTCTGCAGCTGCTGCTGCTGCCAACCCCTCAGACAGGCAGCTGCCCTCCTGGGGTCCAGCCAGGCCTGGCCCAGGATGGCAGAACAAAGAACTTCCTCTGAGAGAGGGTGTGACACCCTCTCCCTTTGGAAAATGGTGTGAAGGCAGGGGAGGAGTAGCCTCCCCCAGCCTCTGGAAATGCTTTGTTGGGCACAGATGTGCCCAATTCTGCATAAGCCAGTCTACACCGGTTCAGGGACCCCTTAGCCCCTGCTCTGGCGCGAAACTGGACAAAGGAAAGGGGAGTGACCACTCCCCTGACCTGCACCTCCCCTGGGAGGTGTCCAGAGCTCCTCCAGTGTGCTCCAGACCTCTGCCATCTTGGAAACAGAGGTGCTGCTGGCACACTGGACTGCTCTGAGTGGCCAGTGCCACCAGGTGACGTCAGAGACTCCTTGTGATAGGCTCCTTCAGGTGTTAGTAGCCTTTCCTCTCTCCTAGGTAGCCAAACCCTCTTTTCTGGCTATTTAGGGTCTCTGTCTCTGGGGAAACTTTAGATAACGAATGCATGAGCTCAGCCGAGTTCCTCTGCATCTCCCTCTTCACCTTCTGATAAGGAATCGACCGCTGACCGCGCTGGAAGCCTGCAAACCTGCAACATAGTAGCAAAGACGACTACTGCAACTCTGTAACGCTGATCCTGCCGCCTTCTCGACTGTTTTCCTGCTTGTGCATGCTGTGGGGGTAGTCTGCCTCCTCTCTGCACCAGAAGCTCCGAAGAAATCTCCCGTGGGTCGACGGAATCTTCCCCCTGCAAACCGCAGGCACCAAAAAGCTGCATTACCGGTCCCTTGGGTCTCCTCTCAGCACGACGAGCGAGGTCCCTCGAATCCAGCGACGCTGTCCAAGTGACCCCCACAGTCCAGTGACTCTTCAGCCCAAGTTTGGTGGAGGTAAGTCCTTGCCTCACCTCGCTGGGCTGCATTGCTGGGAACCGCGACTTTGCAGCTACTCCGGCCCCTGTGCACTTCCGGCGGAAATCCTTTGTGCACAGCCAAGCCTGGGTCCACGGCACTCTAACCTGCATTGCACGACTTTCTAAGTTGGTCTCCGGCGACGTGGGACTCCTTTGTGCAACTTCGGCGAGCACCGTTTCACGCATCCTCGTAGTGCCTGTTTCTGGCACTTCTCTGGGTGCTACCTGCTTCAGTGAGGGCTCTTTGTCTTGCTCGACGTCCCTTCTCTCTGCAGGTCCAATTTGCGACCTCCTGGTCCCTCCTGGGCCCCAGCAGCGTCCAAAAACGCCAAACGCACGATTTGCGTGTAGTAAGGCTTGTTGGCGTCCTTCCGGCGGGAAAACACTTCTGCACGACTCTCCAAGGCGAGTGGGATCCGTCCACCAAAGGGGAAGTCTCTAGCCCTTTTCGTTCCTGCAGAAACCTCAGCTTCTTCTGTCCAGTCGAAGCTTCTTTGCACCCGCAGCTGGCATTTCCTGGGCATCTGCCCATCTACGACTTGCTTGTGACTTTTGGACTTGGTCCCCTTGTTCCACAGGTACCCTAGATTGGAAATCCACAGTTGTTGCATTGCTGGTTTGTGTCTTTCCTGCATTATTCCTCTAACACAACTCTTTTGTCCTTAGGGGAACTTTGGTGCACTTTGCACTCACTTTTCAGGGTCTTGGGGAGGGTTATTTTGCTAACTCTCACTATTTTCTAATAGTCCCAGCGACCCTCTACAAGGTCACATAGGTTTGGGGTCCATTCGTGGTTCGCATTCCACTTCTGGAGTATATGGTTTGTGTTGCCCCTATCCCTATGTTTCCCCATTGCATCCTATTGTAACTATACATTGTTTGCACTGTTTTCTAAGACTATATTGCATATTTTTGCTATTGTGTATATATATCTTGTGTATATTTCCTATCCTCTCACTGAGGGTACACTCTAAGATACTTTGGCATATTGTCATAAAAATAAAGTACCTTTATTTTTAGTATAACTGTGTATTGTGTTTTCTTATGATATTGTGCATATGACACTAAGTGGTACTGTAGTAGCTTCACACGTCTCCTAGTTCAGCCTAAGCTGCTCTGCTAAGCTACCATTATCTATCAGCCTAAGCTGCTAGACACCCTATACACTAATAAGGGATAACTGGGCCTGGTGCAAGGTGCAAGTACCCCTTGGTACTCACTACAAGCCAGTCCAGCCTCCTACATTGGTTGTGCAGCGGTGGGATAAGTGCTTGAGACTACTTACCACTCTTGTCATTGTACTTTTCATAAGAGAAAAATATACAAAACAAGGTCAGTGTATATACACATAGCCAAAAAGTTTTGCATTTCCTCTTTTCACTCTTTTCTAAGTGCTGAAAAGTACTCCTAAACTTTCAAAAAGTTCTTAAAAGTTTAAAAAGTTTTTTCTGTCTTTCCAAAAAGTTCTGAAAACTTTTTTCTCTTTTTCTATCACTTTAACTCTCTCTAAAAATGTCTGGCACAGGAAAAAATGTTGAACTGTCCAAACTTGCATATGATCACCTTAGCTGGAAAGGAGCAAGGACTCTCTGCATAGAGAGAGGTTTGAGTGTAGGGAAGAATCCTTCCTTAGAACTGTTAATTAATATGCTTAGAGTACAGGATAAGGCCATAAGTGCCCAATCTGTAGAAAAAGTAGCTAATGGTTCTCAATCTGATCCAGGGACTCCCCCAGGAAAAGGTTCAGGAAAGAAACTTCTCAGCCTGCCCATTACTAGACAGTCTAGCATAGTTGGTACAGAGGTTGAATCACACCATACTAATGGTTTGCTCTCACATTATACTGGTAGCCAAGCTGTTAGGGTGCCCTCTGTAAAGGACAGGTCTCCTTCTGTTCATTCCCATCATACCTCTGTATCTAGAAATGTCCCTCCCACCCACCCTGATGACAGATTGTTAGAAAGGGAGCTCAATAGATTGAGAGTGGAACAAACCAGACTGAAGCTCAAGAAGCAACAGCTGGATTTGGATAGACAGTCTTTAGAAGTAGAGAGGGAAAGACAGAAGTTGGGTTTAGAAACCCATGGTGGCAGCAGCAGTATTCCCCATAGTCATCCTGCAAAAGAGCATGATTCCAGGAATCTGCACAAGATAGTTCCCCCTTATAAGGAGGGGGATGACATTAACAAGTGGTTTGCTGCACTTGAGAGGGCCTGTGCTGTACAGGATGTCCCTCAAAAGCAGTGGGCTGCTATCCTATGGCTATCATTTACTGGAAAAGGTAGGGATAGGCTCCTTACTGTAAAAGAAAATGATGCTAATAATTTCCAAGTTCTTAAGAATGCACTCCTGGATGGTTATGGCTTAACCACTGAACAGTACAGGATAAAGTTCAGAGAGACCAAAAAGGAGTCTTCACAAGACTGGGTTGATTTCATTGACCAGGCAGTGAAGGCCTTGGAGGGGTGGTTACATGGCAGTAAAGTTACTGATTATGACAGCCTGTATAACTTAATCCTGAGAGAGCATATTCTTAATAATTGTGTGTCTGATTTGTTGCACCAGTACTTGGTGGACTCTGATCTGACCTCTCCCCAAGAATTGGGAAAGAAGGCAGACAAATAGGTCAGAACAAGAGTGAAGAGAAAAGTTCATACAGGGGGTGACAAAGATGGCAACAAAAAGAAGGATGGTAAGTCTTCTGACAAGGGTGGGGACAAATCTAAAAATGAGTCTTCATCAGGCCCACAAAAACACTCGTGGGGGGGGGGGGGGGGTCCAAATCCTCCTTTAATCAGAACAAGGAAAAGAAACCATGGTGCTATTTATGTAAAATAAAAGGCCATTGGACAACAGATCCCAGTTGTCCAAAGAAAGGCACCACAGCTCCTACCACTACAACCCCTACTGCTACACCTAGTGTCCCTACTAATAGCAGTGGTGGTGGGAGCAAACCTACTAATAGCCAATCCAAGGGAGTAGCTGGGCTCACTTTTGGTAATTTAGTTGGGGTTGGTCTAATTAGGGAGACCACAGAGGCTACTTTAGTCTCTGAAGGGGCTATTGATTTAGCCACTTTGGTTGCTTGCCCCCATAACTTGGAGAAGCACAAGCAACTAACCCTAATAAATGGTGTTGAGGTCCAGGCCTACAGGGACACAGGTGCCAGTGTCACAATGGTGATTGAGAAACTGGTGCACCCTGAACAACACATACTTGGACACCAGTACCAAGTAACCGATGCTCACAACATAACACAAAGCCACCCCATGGCTGTTGTAAATCTCAACTGGGGGGGGGTAACTGGTCCAAAGAAAGTTGTGGTAGCTTCAGATTTACCTGTAGACTGTCTATTAGGGAATGATTTGGAGACATCAGCTTGGTCAGATGTGGAGTTGGAGGCCCATGCAGCAATGCTGGGCATTCCAGGGCATATTTTTGCTTTGACAAGGGCTCAGGCCAAAAAGCAAAAAGGACAGGGAAGCTTGGATCCTGGAACAATGGACCAAGTGCTCCCTAAAGCTAGGGCTAGTAGAAGCAAACCACTTCCTACTATCCCTCCCTCTACAGTGGATTCTACTTCTGAGGAAGAAGAATTCCCTCCCTGTGCAGAACCTACACCAGAGGAGCTAGAAGCAGACACTGCTGAGCTTTTGGGTGAAGGGGGGCCTGCCAGAGAGGAGCTGAGTGTGGCACAGCAAACCTGTCCATCATTAGAGGGTCTCAGACAGCAAGCTGTCAAACAGGCTAATGGGGATGTCAGTGACTCTCACAGAGTTTACTGGGAGGACAACCTCTTGTACACTGAGCATAGGGATCCTAAACCTGGAGCTGCCAGGAGATTAGTGATTGCTCAGGAGTACAGAAAGTTCCTCCTAACACTGGCACATGACATTCCCTTAGCTGGGCATCTAGGACAAATGAAAACTTGGGACAGGCTTGTTCCCCTGTTTCATTGGCCTAGGATGTCTGAGGACACAAAAGAATTTTGCAAGTCCTGTGAAACCTGTCAAGCCAGTGGCAAGACAGGTGGCACCCCAAAGGCACCCCTTATCCCACTGCCTGTGGTTGGGGTTCCCTTTGAAAGGGTAGGGGTTGACATAGTTGGCCCCCTTGACCCTCCTACTGCTTCAGGCAATAGGTTTATCTTGGTGGTAGTAGACCATGCCACAAGATATCCTGAAGCTATTCCTTTAAGGACCACTACAGCTCCTGCAGTGGCAAAGGCCCTCCTGGGAATATTTTCCAGGGTGGGCTTCCCAAAGGAAGTAGTATCAGACAGAGGAAGCAATTTCATGTCTGCATACTTAAAGGCCATGTGGAAGGAGTGTGGTGTAACTTACAAGTTCACAACACCCTATCATCCACAAACAAATGGACTGGTGGAGAGATTTAATAAAACTCTCAAAGGCATGATTATGGGTCTCCCTGAAAAACTCCGCAGGAGATGGGATATCCTTCTACCATGCCTCCTTTTTGCCTACAGGGAGGTACCCCAGAAAGGAGTGGGCTTCAGCCCCTTTGAACTTCTTTTTGGACACCCTGTTAGGGGTCCACTCACACTTGTAAAGGAGGGTTGGGAACAACCTTTAAAAGCTCCTAAGCAGGATATTGTGGATTATGTACTTGGCCTCAGATCAAGGATGGCAGAGTACATGAAAAAGGCCAGCAAAAACCTTCAGGCCAGCCAAGAGCTCCAGAAGCAATGGCATGATCAGAAGGCTGTTTTGGTTCAGTACCAACCAGGGCAGAAAGTGTGGGTCTTGGAGCCTGTGGCCCCAAGAGCACTCCAAGATAAATGGAGTGGACCCCACACAATTGTTGAAAAGAAGGGTGAAGTCACCTACTTGGTTGACTTAGGCACTGCCAGGAGTCCCCTTAGGGTGCTCCATGTCAACCGCCTGAAACCCTACTATGACAGGGCTGATCTCACCCTGCTCATGGCAACAGATGAGGGACAGGAAGAAGACAGTGATCCTCTACCTGATCTCTTCTCTTCCACAGAACAAGATGCTCTTGTGGAAGGTGTAGTTTTGGCTGATTGTCTTACTGCTGAGCAGAAAGATAATTGCATAAATCTCCTAGGACAATTTTCAGAACTCTTCTCCATTGTGCCAGGCACCACTTCTTGGTGTGAGCACACTATAGATACTGGAGACAGTTTACCTGTCAAAAGTAAGATCTATAGGCAGCCTGACCATGTCAGGGACTGCATAAAGCAAGAAGTTCAGAAAATGTTGGAACTAGGAGTGGTTGAGCACTCTGACAGTCCATGGGCTTCTCCTGTGGTACTGGTACCAAAACCCAATTCTAAAGATGGAAAGAAGGAAATTAGGTTTTGTGTAGACTATAGAGGTCTCAACTTGGTAACCAAAACTGATGCTCACCCTATACCCAGGGCAGATGAGCTCATAGATACACTGGCATCTGCCAAGTATCTAAGCACTTTTGATTTGACTGCAGGGTATTGGCAGATCAAATTGTCAGAAGATGCTAAACCTAAGACTGCATTTTCTACCATTGGAGGACATTACCAGTTTACTGTAATGCCTTTTGGTTTGAAAAATGCACCTGCCACTTTTCAGAGGTTGGTGAACACAGTCCTGCAAGGGCTGGAAGCTTTCAGTGCAGCATATTTGGATAATATAGCTGTCTTTAGCTCCAGCTGGGATGATCACCTGGTCCACCTATGGAAAGTTTTGGAGGCCCTGCAAAAGGCAGGCCTCACTATCAAGGCTTCAAAGTGCCAGATAGGGCAGGGTAAGGTGGTTTATCTGGGACACCTTGTTGGTGGGGAACAGATTGCACCACTTCAGGGGAAAATCCAAACTATTATTGATTGGGTTCCCCCTACCACTCAAACTCAGGTGAGAGCCTTCCTAGGCCTCACTGGGTATTACAGGAGGTTCATTAAGAACTATGGCTCCATTGCAGCCCCTCTTAATGACCTCACATCCAAGAAAATGCCTAAAAAGGTATTATGGACAGCAAGCTGTCAGAAAGCTTTTGAGGAGCTGAAGCAGGCCATGTGCTCTGCACCTGTCCTGAAAAGCCCTTGTTACTCTAAAAAATTCTATGTCCAAACTGATGCATCTGAATTAGGAGTAGGGGCAGTCCTATCACAACTTAATTCTGAGGGCCAGGATCAACCTGTTGCTTTTATTAGTAGGAGGTTGACCCCTAGAGAAAAGCGTTGGTCTGCCATTGAGAGGGAGGCCTTTGCTGTGGTCTGGGCTCTGAAGAAGTTGAGGCCATACCTGTTTGGCACTCACTTCATTGTTCAGACAGACCACAAACCTCTACTTTGGCTAAAACAAATGAAAGGTGAAAATCCTAAATTGTTGAGGTGGTCCATATCCCTACAGGGAATGGAATATACAGTGGAACATAGACCTGGGAGTAGCCACTCCAATGCAGATGGACTCTCCAGATATTTCCACTTAGACAATGAAGACTCATCAGGTAATGGCTAGTCTTATTGTCCTTCGTTTGGGGGGGGGTTGTGTAGGAAAGTACCATCTTGCCTGGCATGTTACCCCCATTTTTCACTGTATATATGTTGTTTTTGTTGTATGTGTCACTGGGACCCTGGTAACCCAGGGCCCCAGTGCTCATAAGTGTGCCTGAATGTGTTACCTGTGTAGTGACTAACTGTCTCACTGAGGCTCTGCTAATCAGAACCTCAGTGGTTATGCTCTCTCATTTCTTTCCAAATTGTCACTGACAGGCTAGTGACCATTTTTACCAATTTACATTGGCTTACTGGAACACCCTTATAATTCCCTAGTATATGGTACTAAGGTACCCAGGGTATTGGGGTTCCAGAAGATCCCTATGGGCTGCAGCATTTCTTTTGCCACCCATAGGGAGCTCTGACAATCCTTACACAGGCCTGCCACTGCAGCCTGAGTGAAATAACGTCCATGTTATTTCACAGCCATTTTACACTGCACTTAAGTAACTTATAAGTCACCTATATGTCTAACCTTTACCTGGTAAAGGTTAGGTGCAAAGTTACTTAGTGTGAGGGCACCCCCTGCACTAGCCAAGGTGCCCCCACATTGTTCAGAGCCAATTCACTGAACTTTGTGAGTGCGGGGACACCATTACACGCGTGCACTACATATAGGTCACTACCTATATGTAGCTTCACCATGGTAACTCCGAATATGGCCATGTAACATGTCTATGATCATGGAATTGCCCCCTCTATGCCATCCTGGCATTGTTGGTACAATTCCATGATCCCAGTGGTCTGTAGCACAGACCCTGGTACTGCCAGACTGCCCTTCCTGGGGTTTCTCTGCAGCTGCTGCTGCTGCCAACCCCTCAGACAGGCAGCTGCCCTCCTGGGGTCCAGCCAGGCCTGGCCCAGGATGGCAGAACAAAGAACTTCCTCTGAGAGAGGGTGTGACACCCTCTCCCTTTGGAAAATGGTGTGAAGGCAGGGGAGGAGTAGCCTCCCCCAGCCTCTGGAAATGCTTTGTTGGGCACAGATGTGCCCAATTCTGCATAAGCCAGTCTACACCGGTTCAGGGACCCCTTAGCCCCTGCTCTGGCGCGAAACTGGACAAAGGAAAGGGGAGTGACCACTCCCCTGACCTGCACCTCCCCTGGGAGGTGTCCAGAGCTCCTCCAGTGTGCTCCAGACCTCTGCCATCTTGGAAACAGAGGTGCTGCTGGCACACTGGACTGCTCTGAGTGGCCAGTGCCACCAGGTGACGTCAGAGACTCCTTGTGATAGGCTCCTTCAGGTGTTAGTAGCCTTTCCTCTCTCCTAGGTAGCCAAACCCTCTTTTCTGGCTATTTAGGGTCTCTGTCTCTGGGGAAACTTTAGATAACGAATGCATGAGCTCAGCCGAGTTCCTCTGCATCTCTGTCTTCACCTTCTGATAAGGAATCGACCGCTGACCGCGCTGGAAGCCTGCAAACCTGCAACTTAGTAGCAAAGACGACTACTGCAACTCTGTAACGCTGATCCTGCCGCCTTCTCGACTGTTTTCCTGCTTGTGCATGCTGTGGGGGTAGTCTGCCTCCTCTCTGCACCAGAAGCTCCGAAGAAATCTCCCGTGGGTCGACGGAATCTTCCCCCTGCAACCGCAGGCACCAAAAAGCTGCATTACCGGTCCCTTGGGTCTCCTCTCAGCACGACGAGCGAGGTCCCTCGAATCCAGCGATGCTGTCCAAGTGACCCCCACAGTCCAGTGACTCTTCAGCCCAAGTTTGGTGGAGGTAAATCCTTGCCTCACCTCGCTGGGCTGCATTGCTGGGAACCGCGACTTTGCAGCTACTCCGGCCCCTGTGCACTTCCGGCGGAAATCCTTCGTGCACAGCCAAGCCTGGGTCCACGGCACTCTAACCTGCATTGCACGACTTTCTAAGTTGGTCTCCGGCGACGTGGGACTCCTTTGTGCAACTTCGGCGAGCACTGTTTCACGCATCCTCGTAGTGCCTGTTTCTGGCACTTCTCCGGGTGCTACCTGCTTCAGTGAGGGCTCTTTGTCTTGCTCGACGTCCCCTCTCTCTGCAGGTCTAATTTGCGACCTCCTGGTCCCTCCTGGGCCCCAGCAGCGTCCAAAAACGCCAAACGCACGATTTGCGTGTAGCAAGGCTTGTTGGCGTCCTTCTGGCGGGAAAACACTTCTGCACGACTTTCCAAGGCGAGAGGGATCCGTCCACCAAAGGGGAAGTCTCTAGCCCTTTTCGTTCCTGCAGAAACCTCAGCTTCTTCTGTCCAGTCGAAGCTTCTTTGCACCCACAGCTGGCATTTCCTGGGCATCTGCCCATCTACGACTTGCTTGTGACTTTTGGACTTGGTCCCCTTGTTCCACAGGTACCCTAGATTGGAAATCCACAGTTGTTGCATTGCTGGTTTGTGTCTTTCCTGCATTATTCCTCTAACACAACTCTTTTGTCCTTAGGGGAACTTTGGTGCACTTTGCACTCACTTTTCAGGGTCTTGGGGAGGGTTATTTTTCTAACTCTCACTATTTTCTAATAGTCCCAGCGACCCTCTACAAGGTCACATAGGGTTGGGGTCCATTCGTGGTTCGCATTCCACTTTTGGAGTATATGGTTTGTGTTGCCCCTATCCCTATGTTTCCCCATTGCATCCTATTGTAACTATACATTGTTTGCACTGTTTTCTAAGACTATACTGCATATTTTTGCTATTGTGTATATATATCTTGTGTATATTTCCTATCCTCTCACTGAGGGTACACTCTAAGATACTTTGGCATATTGTCATAAAAATAAAGTACCTTTATTTTTAGTATAACTGTGTATTGTGTTTTCTTATGATATTGTGCATATGACACTAAGTGGTACTGTAGTAGCTTCACACGTCTCCTAGTTCAGCCTAAGCTGCTCTGCTAAGCTACCATTATCTATCAGCCTAAGCTGCTAGACACCCTATACACTAATAAGGGATAACTGGGCCTGGTGCAAGGTGCAAGTACCCCTTGGTACTCACTACAAGCCAGTCCAGCCTCCTACAGTCCGCCACAACAAAGGTCAGTGATAAACTGGCAATAACAAAACCTCCACGCCAACAGGGATATGCCCACACTATCACGACCCACGAATCCACGCGGTGGTCTTTCAACCGCGGTATTCTATTGGCGGTACACACTGCCGTGCTCAAAATACACACACATTTACAAAACACAACCACATTGGACAATTCCAAATACACACACCTGATACACATGCACACACCACTCACACACACTCAATACAATATAAAACACACACCCACATCACCCACAAACCCTTACGTCAACAATTGCGACAGAGGGCCAGAGAGAGAGACCACCATCTACAAACTAGCATCCACAGGCACTCCACACCATCACTCACACAACATCCACGCACCTCACAAAACACACCTCTAAATATCACCCCACACATCACAACACACACCACCCACACCACCCCACGGCCCGCAAAGACTCCCCAGGATCACAGGTGCAGCACACCACCATGGCTAGGAAGATGGAGCTATGGCGCAGAATCGTGGATAGGGTCAACGCAGTGGGACAGCACCCAAGAACTAGGGATAACATCAGGAAGAGATGGAATGACCTACGGGGGAAGGTGCGTTCCATGGTCTCAAGACACCACCTTGCGGTTCAGAGGACTGGCGGCGGACCCCCACCCCTCCACCAGAACTAACAACATGGAAGGAGCAGGTCTTGGCTATACTGCATCCTGAGCGCTTCGCAGGAGTAGCAGGAGGAATGGACTCTGGTAAGTCAAACCTTTAACTACTTCATCCCCCACCCACCTGCATGCTATCACATACCCCCACCCTCGCCCTCACCCCATCACTCCAACTCCTCACGTATGTCCCAATATCACAAACCACACATCACAAACTCAAGCCCTGCATGTAACACCAAAGCATGGACACCCATCACCAAAGCATGGCCACTACACATACCCATACACCCCCCTAAACCATTATCACAAAAGGTCCTACACAGGAATGCAAGCACTGGGGTACACGGTCACCCACCCATTGCACACCATGGCACACACAGATGCAATAATCATGCCTTTACACCCCTGCAGGACCCCTACCCAACGTCACCGGACAGGAGGGTCCAGATGTGTCCACTCCACCCACAGAAGAGGCCCACAGTGATGACAGCAGCTCTGTCCAACTGGATCTAGATGACCAGCCCGGCCCATCTGGGACCTCGGGACAGTTGGTTCCCCTCACACTGGCACAGGACACTACAGAGCTTGCCTCCTCTGGAACCACCAGCGCAGCACCCACCCAGCGGGCTCATACCTCTGTCCCCAGGACACGTCAATCAGCAGTGTGTCCACCACTACAGGGAACCCAGGCTAACTTACCACCCCAACAGCACCAAGGACCTGGGGGTAGTGGTAGTGGGCACACAGTTCAGGGGACAGAGGCCCAGAAACACAGGGGAACTGGGGGGGCTGCTGTGCGACAGGGGGAGGACAGGCCCAAGGAACCCACTCTCCACGAGGCCCTCTCCAACATCATGGGAGTCTTCCACCATTCCCAGGAGACTATGGCAAGGGTACTGGCCAAGTTTCAGAAGACCCAGCGGCTGCAGGAGGAATAGTATTTGGGGTTCACGGAGGAACTCAAATACATCAGTTCCACCCTGGGCACCATTGGAAGGTGCTGAAGGAACTCGTGAACACCAGGAGGGACACTGTGGCACATCAAGGGACCCCTGACACTAGCCTGGATGATGAACTGCCCACCACCTCCGCCGACGCTAGTGGACAGGAGGCACCGCCACAGGACCACCACACCAGCACCCCACCCCCTGCAGATGGAGAACCTCACCGCAAGCGGTCCCTGAGATCCAGGACACAGAGAACAATGCCAAGACCCCTGCCAAGAAATGAGACCACCCTGAATGTCATCCTTTTGTCCTACTTTGTCACCCTGTCCATCCATCAACTGCCCCAGCTCCACTTCCTATGCCCCTTTGGACAATGCTCCTGTGTGACTAATAGACTGGACTCTGCCATGGACGTTCCTCCTCCATCACCCCTGACCATTTTACAACCCCTCCACTATTCAGCACTTAAATAAACACCCTTAAATCACAAAACAATCTGTAGTCAGTCTGTGCTTTCGAAAATGTGTATTTGCAATAACACTGGCAAAATGCTATATCAAATGTAATGTCAACATACCTATGTCACACAGCTCTAGTCCATGAGGAAACAAAGCAGATGTCACACAGTGGGACCCACATCTGTGAAATTGTAAGGGAAAGTGACAACTCAGTGACCAAAAACTGGGTGAAAATGACAGACAGATGAGAGGTAGTAGAATTAAATCAGATGTAGCAGGCAGTGTTGTCTTCTTACCTGTGTCTCACTGGAAGTATGGCAGGATGCACCACCAGGAAACAGGCGAGAAAGCCGGCAGGATGAAGCGATACAAGGTTGCAGTAGTCGTCTTTGCTACTTTGTTGCGGTTTTGCAGGCGTCCTGAGCAGTCAGCGGTCGATCCTTTGGCAGAAGGTGAAGAGAGATATGCAGAGGAACTCTGGTGAGCTCTTGCATTCGGTATCTGAAGAATTCCCCAAAGCAGAGACCCTAAATAGCCAGAAAAGGAGGTTTGGCTACCTAGGAAGGAGGATAGGCTAGTAACATAGGTAAGAGCCTATCAGAAGGAGTCTCTGACGTCACCTGCTGGCCCTGGCCACTCAGAGCAGTCCAGTGTGCCAGCACACCTCTGAATCCAAGATGGCAGAGGTCTGGGGCACGCTGGAGGAGCTCTGGGCACCTCCCAGGGGAGTGGTCACTCCCCTTTCCTTTGTCCAGTTACGCGCCAGAGCAGGGCTGGGGGATCCCTGAACCAGTGTAGACTGGCTTATGCAGAGATGGGCACCATCTGTGCCCATCAAAGCATTTCCAGAGGCTGGGGGAGGCTACTCCTCCCCAGCCCTGACACCTTTTTCCAAAGGGAGAGGGTGTAACACCCTCTCTCTGAGGAAGTCCTTTGTTCTGCCCTCCTGGGCCAGGCTTGGCTGGACCCCAGGAGGGCAGAAACCCGTCTGAGGGGTTGGCAGCAGCAGCAGCTGCAGTGAAACCCCGGGAAAGGTAGTTTGGCAGTACCCGGGTCTGTGCTAGAGACTCGGGGGATCATGGAATTGTCTCCCCAATGCCAGAATGGCATTAGGGTGAGAATTCCATGATCTTAGACATGTTACATGGCCATGTTCGGAGTTACCATTGTGACGCTATACATAGGTAGTAACCTATGTATAGTGCACGCGTGAAATGGTGTCCCCGCACTCACAAAGTCCGGGGAATTTGCCCTGAACGATGTGGGGGCACACTGGCTAGTGCCAGGGTGCCCACACACTAAGTAACTTTGCACCCAACGTTCACCAGGTGAAGGTTAGACATATAGGTGACTTATAAGTTACTTAAGTGCAGTGGTAAATGGCTGTGAAATAACGTGGACGTTATTTCACTCAGGCTGCAGTGGCAGGCCTGTGTAAGAATTGTCAGAGCTCCCTATGGGTGGCAAAATAAATGCTGCAGCCCATAGGGATCTCCTGGAACCCCAATACCCTGGGTACCTCAGTACCATATACTAGGGAATTATAAGGGTTTTCCAGTATGACAATGTGAATTGGTGAAATTGGTCACTAGCCTGTTAGTGACAATTTGGAAAGCAGAGAGAGCATAACCACTGAGGTTCTGGTTAGCAGAGCCTCAGTGAGACAGTTAGTCATCACACAGGGAACACATACAGGGCACACTTATGAGCACTGGGGCCCTGGCTGGCAGGGTCCCAGTGACCCATACACTAAAACAACATATATACAGTGAAATATGGGGGTAACATGCCAGGCAAGATGGTACTTTCCTACAACCACCCACTGTAGAGACTTGAGAGACTGTGGCTTTGCACTCCCTAGGATTGAACAGTTTACAAACCACCCACTGTAGAGACTTGAGAGAGTGTGGGTTTGCACTCCCCAGGATGCAGCAGTAGGCAACCCACCCACTGTAAAGACTTGAGAGACTGTGGCTTTGCACTCCCCAGGATTGAACGGTGGGCAAACCACCCACTGTAGAGACTTCAGAGACTGTGGCTTTGCACTCCCCAGGATTGCACAGTGGGCAAACCACCCACTGTAGAGACTTGAGAGACTGTGGCTTTGCACTCCCCAGGATTGCACAGTGGGCAAACCACCCACTGTAGAGCACTTGAGAGACTGTGGCTTTGCACTCCCCAGGATTGAACAGTGGGCATGGAGCCCCCTTGTGGATGGGGCATCGTGCACTCATGCGGCTGAGGTGCCACCCCCTTTCCTTCCCCCTGAGATGCCTGTTTTATTTCTATCTGATGCCCCAGCAGTGTTCTATCCGTCTTGTTCGGGTATTGAGTGTTGGCCTCGCCCATGCCTTTTGGGCCCAGTGGTCCACGGACTATATAGTGGAATACCTTGGACTTGGATTCTTGGTGTATATATTTGTTTATAGTGTGAATATCTTAATATATGTATATATTTTTGATTACTGTCCTTGAATATATTACAATCATTCAACTCATTTCCTTTTGTCCTTGCATTCTTTCAGGGGGTGGTTGGAGGGTGTAACTGTGATGTATCATGATGTATTAGTGGGTGTGTTGCCGTGGGTGAGGGTGGGGGTGTTGCGTGTGTGTGTCACTGTTTTTTTCCCTCCCCCTCCCCTGTGTCGTAGGTGCAGTACTCACTGTGGTCTTCGCCGCCGGCATTCGTGCTCCTGGTAGAGGAGCAGGAAGATAAAGGCTGGAAGAATCTGAAGTTTCCGGTTCCATGGCATCCTGGTTCCTCGTGGGATGTGTAGAGGTGAGCGTTTCCCCTTCCAAGTCCTGTTTCCGCCGTGTTTTTGTCCGCGGTGAATCCGCCCCGGAAAAGGTGGAGGATTGGCCTTTCATGATACTGTGGGCGGTACATTGTCTTCTGCCTGTCTGTTGGCGGTTACCACCGTGGAGTTTGTTTGTACCGCCTTGGTGGTCGGAGTGTTAAAGTGGCTGTCTATGCTGGCGGTTTCCGCCACGGTTGTAATTCTATTTTTTTTCCGCCGGCCTGTTGGCGGTTCTACCGCCGCTTTAACACCGACCGCCAGGGTTGTAATGACCACCTTAATTTCTTATTTAGCCAGTTTTAATGGGCTGGTAGCAGAGACTTCCTGGCCTGAAGAAAAGTAAATGGCCTTGTTTTATAAAGGATTCAAGGATGAGTTCAAAGATATTCTTGCCCAGATAGATCCGCAGCCTACAGATTGTCAAGATTTAATAAACCTTGTCTTGCGTCTAGGTCACCGTCTGGCCAAATGACGGGGAACACACAAAAGAGATATTCTTGACGTGTTCAAGAACAAAGAGAATCAAGAACCCAGAAAGAGAGGCACCCGGAACCTATGGAAATCGGAACTCTTACGAGACCTTTGACCCAAAACGAAAAAGACCTACATAGAAAGAACGGACAGTGTCTCTATTGTGGACGCAAGGGTCTTTTCGCCAAAGAATGTCCAGTCAAGCCAAAAAGCAAACAAAGTCCTGTCCAGAAGATAGCAGCCAATGTACAAGTCGAGCAGGAAAACTAGATCACCCAAGATGTAACGAAGGGTTGCTCTTGGGAGTCACCATGGACCCTTCACAGTCCAGGCACCTTAAGTTGGGCATGAAGTTTGTGTAAAGAAAAATAACTATTTCAAGAAAGCCTTAGTAGATTCTGAGGCTACTGGGAACTTTGTTGATGCCCAATTGGTTCGCACATTGGAGATCCCATGTATCAAGAAAAAGACTCCAGAAATAATTCAAGCAGTAGATGGAAAACGTTTAACTGGTGGCCCTGTAACTCTTCAAACTGTTCCTTTGTCAATAATCTGCGATGGGGGAAATCTAGGAACCAAGCATAAAGAGAAACTTGTTTTTTATGCTATCCATGCTCCTCAGTTTGGAATTATCCTTGGCTTACCTTGGTTAACTTGTCATAATCCTGAGATTAACTGGACAGAATGAAAAGCTGTGTTCTCTTCTATCGTGTGCAATGAAAAATGTCTGCAGACGTCTCAAGTCACCAAGAAGGGGATATCCCACAGAGCCACTGCTGAGAAGAAAGAAGTAAAATTACCCAGACAGTATTCAACTTATAAAGATGTTGTCAGAGTCACCAGATCCTCAGGGCCTGCGTTTGTTCCCAACATGTCCACCTACTTGGCAGCTCCAACTCCACTGTATATACCGCAGAGTTCAAGGTAGCCAAGGAGGGGAAAAGGGGATTAGGAAGGGAACAGCTGGGATGGAGACCTGTAAGGAAATAAGAATTAGACACACAGTATCAAAAGGCAAAATTAAATACTATACATAGACTAAGGTTCTAAAAAAAATAGGATACCTAGAATCTATGCTAACACTGTGCATTCTTGGATCCAGAATTGACTTGAGAACATGGAATGACCATCTAAACACTCTTGGACTCACAGTTGCTTTGGAACATAAACTAACAGTGTGAGCACTCTTAGAATACTGGGTTACTTAGAACATGAAATAACACCTTGTGCACTTTTGGGTTCTGAGTCATTTGGAACATGGAATAAAACCTTGTATACATTTGGATTCAGAAATTACTTGGTACACGAAATAACCTTTTTTGTGCACTCTTGAATACAGGGTTACTTAGAACATGAAATAACACCTTGTGCACTCTTGGGTTCTGAGTCACTTGGAACATGGAATAACACCTTGTATACTTTTGGATTCAGAAATTACTTGGTACATGAAATAACCTTTTTCTGCACTCTTGAATACCGGGTTACTTAGAACATGAAATAACATCTTGTGCACTCTTGGGTTCTAAGTCACTTGGAACATGGAATAACACCTTGTATACTTTTGGATTCAGAAATTACTTGGTACATGAAATAACCTTTTTGTGCACTCTTGAATACCGGGTTACTTAGAACATGAAATAACACCTTGTGCATTCTTGGCGTCTGAATCACTTGGAACATGGAATAACACCTTGTATTTTTTGGATTCAGAAATTACTTGGTACATGAAATAACCTTTTTGTGCGATCTTGAATACCGGGTTACTTAGAACACGAAATAACACCTTGTGCACTCTTGGGTTCTGAGTCACTTGGAACATGGAATAACACCTTGTATACTTTTGGATTTAGAACATCAAAACTTCAATTGCACAGACAAAATACTGCGCATGTTGCCAATAAAGGCATGAGTGAGAAAACGACCAAAAAGTGAACGCACACTCAGCCAGCATACTAACGCTGATGCACAATGCCAAGAAATGGGTAGTGCATCACACTGGATCTAGTCATGAATGCGCAACTGCCAAGAAATGAACGCGCGCCCGTGTCTCCTACTAGCACCTGCATGAAGACCCAAAAAATACTGCGCGCGCAATAATGCAGGTAACCGCCACTGAACTAATGCCAGGATAGGATCGTACACCAGGCCCATTCAGTCACGAGGATACTAATGTTAAGAAAAAGATCGAGTCTGCAAATGCGATCTCAACGTCAATAATCATGGAACAAGAATTAGTTGCGTGCTCTGCTTAAGTAGTCAAGCGTGTGCATGAAGTCAGGAAAAATACCACGCACACTGCTGCCGTCCTGAGGCCCAACAATAGAAGGCCAAGAATGAAACGCGCGCTCGACTGAGTATCTCACAACAATGAAATAAACTGCCACAAAATGACTCGCACACTATTACTAGCAAGAACCTAGAAACTAGGCCCAAAAAACTCAGAAAAAACAGAAACGGGTTTCGCAACCTAGTCTGCTCCTCGTCTTACCGCCCAACACTAAGCCATCAAGAATACTGCGGGCAGAAAATCAGGAAGGCTAGAAGTAGGCCACCGGCACAGGAACTCAGGGAGAGCGCTACAGCTCTGCACCAGGACCTCTGAATAGTGAGCACGTGGTGCTGGGCTGACTCCCTTATATAGAGTCAAGCCCCGCCCACGTGCTCCACTCCGCCATGCTGCAGGGAAATTTCTAGAAAGCCCCGGAAAACAGGGACCACACCTTAAACAGACCCCAGACTTCAGCAAACAAGCATTGGCAACGATCAGGGAAACTTGCAACTGCGCAACAAGTGTAATTATCAAGAGTAATACTTTCTAGGGTAACACCTGCAATGTCCAAAGGTTAACAGAATGTACATGAACACACTGTATGATGAATGAACCTTTATCAGAACTAGGTTTTTGGTTTTTTCTCTCGCCCGTAGAGAGTGCACTGTTCTGATGTTGACAGATGTGTTCGATGAGAAAGAAGCAGAAACCTTGCCGCCTCATCGACCTTATGACTGTCAAATTGATCTAACTCCTGGAGTGATACTCCCTAGTTGTCGTGTGTACGCCTTGTCATAACAAGAGAATCAGCAACAACGAAAGTACCTAGATCAATTTCTAGAGAATGGTTTAATCCGGCCTTACAAGTCTCCTGCAACTTCTCCTTTGTTTTTCGTCCCTAAGGTAATGAGGACCTTAGAACTTGCATAGACTATAGGGGTTTGAACAAGATCACAGTCAAGAACAAATGCCCTTTGCCTCTGATTCCTGTCTGGTTGGATCAAGTGAGGAAAGCAAAAATCTACAGTAAGCTCCATCTAAGAGGTGCTTACCACTTAGTCAGAATGAGAGAAGGTGACGAATGGAAAACTGCGTTTAAGACAAGATATGGTCTCTTTGAATACACCGTCATGCCCTTCGGATTGTGCAACTCTCCAGCAGCATTTACATTTTTTTAAATGATGTCCTTAGAGAGTATCTAGATCTCTTTGCAATAGTCTATACCAATGATATTCTAATCTACTCTGACAATGAAACTGAACACGTACAACATGTCGAAGATTCTTACAACCCTCCGAAAACAATCAACTATATTGCAAACTAACCAAGTCTGAATTTCATGTTACCACAGTTGAGTTTTTAGGGGTCATCCTCACCCCTGAAGGTATGGTCATGGCAGAAAAGAAAGTACAAGCAGTATCTGATTGGCCTACTCCCAGGACTGCTTGAGATGTATAGAGCTTCCTGGGATTTGTGAACTTTTATCGCAGGTTTATAAACCATTTCTCGCAGACAGTGGCGCCAATCATTAAGTTATTGAGAAAGAAAGAAAACATTGTGTGATCTCCAGAAGCTGACAGAGCCTTTTCAACCTTGAAAGAAGCTTTTTCCACTGCCCCTGTCTTGATTCACCCTTATGTAGGACGTCCATTTTTTGTTGAAGCAGATGCCTCTGATGTGGCAATTGGGCAGTATTGTCGCAAAGAGCTAAATACACTGGTCAGCTTCATCCTGTAGCTTACATGTCTAGAAAGTTGAACGAAGCTGAGCGGAACTATGTCATTGCAGAGAAAGAGCTCCTGGCGATCCGTGATGCCTTTAAAGAGTGGAGACATCATTTGTTGGGTGTTAAGTACACAATCACAGTATACACAGATCATCGTAATCTTCTGTTCATGAGTTCAGCTAGACTTCTAACTCCTCGACAATTACGATGGATGCTGTTCTTTGCTGAGTTTGATTTTGTGGTAACCTTCCGTCCTGGTAAAGACAATCACAAAGCAGATGCCCTGTCCCACCAAGAGTCCTCTACGTTACCCACAATCCAGCCTTCCAGAGCCATCATTGCTCCAGACAAGGTTCTCTGCATCATAAAGACCGAAGACTTCTTTGAAGAAATTCGTAATTCCTTCACCATAGAAAAATGGCAGCCATGGGCTCAAGCAGATCCCAAAAGATCAATCAAGCAAGGATTACTTTTTCTTGACGCACGGTTGTTTGTGCCCACTACTAAGCTTCGCAAGTTAGTATTCCATTGGCTACATGTTATACCCACGGCAGGTCACCCAGGTACTCCTAAAACTCGTGAATTAATCCAACGCTACTTTTGGTGGCCTACTCTGACTAAAGATGTCAAACAAATGGTTGCTAATTGTGAAGTCTGTGCTCGCATCAAGACTAGTCATTCAAAACCAAAAGGTTTGTTACATCCACTCCCAACTCCACTTTGACCTTGGGACCATATCTCGTTAGACTTTATTACAGGCCTACCAGTTGTTCAACAGCACTCAGTAATCCTTGTGGTGGTAGATAGTCTCACAAAATATGGACATTTCATTGCTTGCAAGAAATTGCCCACCTCCAGTGAACTGGCAACCATCCTTTTGAATTGAGTGGTCCGTTATCACGGATTGCCGAAAATGATTCTCTCCAATCGAGGATCGCAATTTGCTTCCAACTTCTGGAAAACGTGGTGCAAGACGCTACAAGTTACATCTACACTATCTACAAGTCACCATCCTCAGACGGATGGTCAAACTGAGAGACTGAATCAAATGTTGAAACAATACCTGCGTGCTTATGCTGAGAAAGCACTTCATTCTTGGACCTCAATGCTTTGGTTAGCTGAGCTTGCCTACAATAACTCGTTTCATACCTCTACCGGCGTTAAGCCCTTCTTTGGCTTGTTTGGCTACCATCCTGATACCTTGCCTGTCATGATTCCACAAGAAACTTCTCTTACAGCAGCTGTATCAGAGACTATTCAGCAGCTCCATCAAACCCAGAAAATGATTCAACAGAATCTAGACAAGGCCAAAGAAAAATATAAAAAGCACTATGATAAGAAACATTGTGAAGGACCTCAGTATCAACCAGGTGATAAAGTGTGGCTTTCTACTCGACATATTGACTTCAAGAAAAAGCACATGTTTAATCCCAAATTCATAGGTCCTTACACTGTCCTTCAGCAAATCAATCCTGTGACCTACAAACTGCAGTTACCAAGGTCACTACGTACTCATCCAGTGTTTCACACTTCCCTCCTGAAAAAGGCAGTCCAGAAGGTCCATCCTCATCCAGCTCCAGTTCTAGTACAGGGGGAATTAGAATACGAAGTCAAGAAGGTGTTGGATTCCAAACTTCGAGGTCGTAACCTACGGTACTTAATCTCTTGGAAAGGTTATGGTCCTGAGAGTAACTTGACAACAAATCACGAACGAAAGCCAGAGAGAGACACCACCAGCAACAACACTAGCATCCACAGGCACACAACACCATCCCCCACATAACTTCCACGCACCTCACACAACACCCCACTACATATCAGCACACCTATCACCCCACACACTACCCCACACATCACCCACACCACCCCATGGCACAGCAAAGACACCCCAGGTTCTCGGAGGAGGAGCTCAGGGTCATGGTGGGGGAAATCGTCCGGGTAGAGCTACAGCTATTCGGATCACAGGTGCAGCACACCTCCATTGCAAGGAAGATGGAGCTATGGCGAAGAATAGTGGACAGGGTGAACGTAGTGGGACAGCACCCAAGAAATCGGGAGGACATCAGGAAGAGGTGGAACGACCTACGGGGGAAGGTGCGTTCTGTGATCTCAAGACACCACCTGGCGGTTCAGCGGACTGGCAGTGAACCTCCACCTCCTCCCCCAAGACTAAAAACATGGGAGGAGCAGGTCTTGGCGATTCTGCATCCTGATGGCCTCGCAGCAGTAGGTCGAGGAATGGACTCTGGTAAGTCAAAGCTTTACTATTACATCCCCCACCCTACCTGCATGCTATCACATACCCCACCCTCGCCCTCACCCCCATCACTCCTACTCCTCACAAATGTTCCAACATCACAAACCACACATCCCAACACCAAGCCCTGCATGCAACACCAAAGCATGGACACCCATCACTAAAGCATGCCTACTGCACATACCCATACACCCCCCTAAACCATCATCACACAAGGTCCCACACAGGAATGCTAGCACTGGGGTACACGGTCACCTACCCATTGCACACCTTGACACTCACAGATGCAATAATCATGCCTTTATACCCCTGCAAGACCCCTACCCAACGTCACTGGACAGGAGGGTCCACACATTTCCACACCACCAACAGAAGAGGCCCACAGTGATGTCAGCACGTCTGTCCAACTGGATCTAGATGACCAGCCCGGCCCATCGGGGACCTCAGGACAGTCGGTTCCCCACACCCAGTCATAGGCCACTACAGAGCTCCCCCCCTCTGGAAACACCAGCACAGCACCCACCCAGCGGGCCCAT
Organism: Pleurodeles waltl; assembly: GCF_031143425.1. Lineage (NCBI taxonomy): Eukaryota > Metazoa > Chordata > Amphibia > Caudata > Salamandridae > Pleurodeles > Pleurodeles waltl. Next base: position 1,166,823,425 of record NC_090439.1, on the reverse strand, counting down.
ACCTCTGTCCCCAGGACATGTCAATCAGCAGTGTGTCCACCACTACAGGGAACCCAGGCTAACCCACCACCCCAACAACAACAGGGGCCTGGGGGCAGTGGTAATGCGCACACGGTCCAGGGGACGGAGGCCCAGGAACACAGGGGAACTGGGAGGGCTGCTGTGCGACAGGGGGCGGACAGGCCCAGGGAACCCACTCTCCACGAGGCCCTCTCCTCCATCATGGGAGCCTACCTCCACTCCCAGGAGACGATGGCAATGGTACTGGCAAAGTTTCAGGAGACCCAGCGCCTGCAGGAGGAACAGTATATGGGCTTCAGGGAGGAACTCATCAATTCCACCCTGGGACCATCGTAGGGGTGCTGAAGGAAGTACTGAACACCAGGAGGGACACTGTGGCACTACAAGGGGCCCCTGACACTAGCCTGGACGATGAACTGCCCACTACCTCTGCCGGCGCTAGTGGACAGGAGGCACAGCCACAGGACCACCACACCAGCACCCTACCACCTGCAGAGGGAGAACCACCTTGCAAATGGTCCCTGAGATCCAGGAACAAGACAGAGAACAATGCCAAGACACCTGCCAAGAAATGAGACCACCCTGATGGTCATCCTTCTGTCCCACTTTGTCACCCTGTCCATACTTAAACTGCCCCAGCTCCACTTCCTATGCCCATTTGGGCAATGCACCTGTGAGACTAATAGACTGGACTCTGCCATGGACATTCCTCTGCCATCACCCCTCACCATTTTGCTACCCCCTCCAATTTTGAGCACTAAAATAAAATAAATAAAATAAAACACCCTTAAAGCACAAAACAATCTGGAGTCAGTCTGTGATTTCGGAATACTGTATTAGTAATAACTGTGGCAAAAAGCTCTTTCATTTGTAATGCCAACATACCTATGTCACACAGCTCTAGTCCATGAGGAATCAAAGCAGATGTCACACTGTGGGACCCAGATCTGTGAAATCGTAAGGGAAAGTGACAACTCAGTGAGCATACACTGGGTGAAAAAGACAGACAGTAGAGAGGCAGTAGTGTTTAAGTACACGTAGTAGGCAGGTTTGTATCCTTACCTGTGTTTCACTGGAAATATTGCTGGATCACTGAGTCCCTGTTGTCCATGTCTTCTTCCTCTGCTTCCTCGTCTTCATTGTCCACAGGCTCCACAGCTGCAACAACACCGCCATCTGGACCATCCTCCTGCAGAAAGGGCACCTGTCGTCGCAAAGCCAAGTTGTGAAGCATACAGCAGGCCACGATGATCTGGCACACCTTCTTTGGTGAGTAGAATAGGGATCCACCTGTCATATGGAGGCACCTGAACCTGGCCTTCAGGAGGCCGAAGGTCCGCTCGATCACCCTCCTAGTTCGCCCATGGGCCTCATTGTAGCGTTCCTCTGCCCTTGTCCTGGGATTCCTCACTGGGGTCAGTAGCCATGACAGGTTGGGGTAACCAGAGTCACCTGTAAATGGCGGAGGACAACTGTTAGACACACACTAACCTGGAGGGATATCCCCAGACCGAAACAACCATTCCCACTGACTTGCTTCCAGGTGCTCACCTAATAACCACACACGGTGCCTCTGGAGTTGACCCATCACATAAGGGATGCTGCTATTCTGCCGGATGTAAGCGTCATGCACTGCGCCAGGGAACATGGCATTCACATGGGAGATGTACTGACCTGCCAAACATACCATCTGTACATTCATTGAATGATAACTCTTCCGGTTTCTGTACAACTGTTCACTCCTGTGAGGGGGGACCAAAGCCACATGGGTCCCATCAATGGCACCTGTGATGTTGGGGATATGTCCCAGGGCATAGAAATCACCTTTCACTCTAGGCAAAATCTCCACCTGAGGGAAAACGATGTAGCTCCGCATGTGTTTCAGCAGGGCAGACAACACTCTGGACAACACGTTGGAAAACATAGGCTGGGACATCCCTGATGCTATGGCCACTGTTGTTTGAAAGGAACCACTTGCAAGGAAATGGAGCACTGACAGCACCTGCACTTGAGGGGGGATTCCTGTGGGATGGCACGGTCAAGCCTGTATGTGATTATAACATGTCTTTCCTCCATTGTTGACAGGTCCACCAACGGTCGGTACACCGGAGGATGCCGCCATCTCCTCACATGTCCCAGCGGACGGTGCCTATGAAGGACAACAGCGAGCACAGAGATACATACCCACAGCTTACACAGAACACCATTCATACTAAAAAAGTGGCCTGTATGTGTGTTGAGTCTAGGCCTAGGTATGTGTGACAGTTGAAAATGAAGCCATGTGGCCCCTGAAATGGCGGCTGTCTGACCTCTGAAGTGGGACAATGGGATGTGAGGTAACTGCGCTGGCGTTGTACACCGTTGCGGTAGGCGGTCGAAGACCGTGGCGCAATGCTGCATTGGTTAACATTGGACCCTGTGGGTCCCAGGAGCCAATGACGATGTACGCCGGCAGTGACGGTACGCACCGCCGAGGACGTGACTGCCATTTTCTATCAATTCAATCACTCAATACCTGATCTTCGACAGGAGAGGACCTACACTGCAAGTGCTGCTGTGACCTTGGTCTGGAAGAGACAATGGCTCGAGTGTCTTGGGAAAGGGCCCCTGCCTTCACATCGGAGGAGTTGGGGAAACTCGTGGACTGGTCTTTCCCCAGTACACACTACTCTACGATCCTCCAGACAAACAGGTAAGTACACTGGGAGCATGATGTATGGGCTATGCCTGTGTGGTAAGGGGTGTATGTAAGAAGGAAGGGGGGAGAGTGCGGTGTGCATGAAACGACGGTGAGTGTATGTGCCACATGGCAAGGGTAGGGATGGGGGCCAATCACTTTGACGGTGCAGTTGGTAATGACTTTCTCTTTCCCCTGTACAAATCATGTAGGTCAGCGCCCACCAGAAAAAACATATTTGGCGTGCCATCGCCAAGGACGTACGGACCTTGGGGGTCTACCACAGACGGAGCACCCACTGCCGGAAAAGATGGGAGGACATTCGTTGCTGGAGCAAGAAGATGGCGGAGGCTCAGCTGGGGATGGCCTCCCAACGTGGGAGGGGTGCCCGTCGCACCATGACCCCCCTGATGTTCAGGATCCTGGCGGTGGCATACCCGGAGCTGAATGGGCGCTTGAGGGCATCACAGCAGCCACAAGGGGGTGAGTACACTCGCATTCTGCTGACTTTGCGCGCAGTGGAGGGGTTTGGGTGGGGGAGGTGGGCTGTGGCTTTCCCTAGGCCAGGGCGAGTTCCGTAGGCAAGGTCCCTCCATAAGGCAGGCCATGTGGCACCCCACCCCACCTCTGAAGAGTGCCAAGTACACCTAGTCATGCCCCGGTGTCATCTATGTGTGCAGATGTCGTCCATAGCCTTGTTGGCCATTTCCCAGGAATTGAACAGTAGAGCCCAAGAGCGTGGCGTAGAGCAGGGGGCTTCTGTGTCTGTTGTGTCCGCCAACGGTAGCGGTAATGCATGCACTCAACATGTCTTTCTTCTGTCACCCCCCCCCCCCCCTTTTTGTGGTCTCCCTGTTCTTGTGTGCATTAGCATCATCAGGCGGAGGAGCAGTGGCACTGGAGCACAATGGAGCTGCATCTCACATTGCCATGGAGGGCTACACTACAGAATCAGACTTCACCAGTGGGGCGGAGGGCGAGGGGAGCTCCACGGTGCGGACAGGAGCTGAGAACAGTGACATGGACTCGTCCTCTGATGGGAGCTCCCCTGAGGTGGCAGCAACATCTGTGTGTCCGCCCATCTACAGGTACAGCCGCCACTCCCCCTTCCAGCACCGCCCTCCCAGCAGCCCCTCAGCCTTCGCCCGTGGCCGCTCACCCAGGAGGGTGGGCATAACCTTCGCCCCAGGCACCTCAGGCCCTGCCCCAGTCACCCCTTCTGCCCTCAGTGAGGAGGCCATTGACCTCCTCAGGTCACTCACTGTTGGGCAGTGTACCATTTTGAATGCCATCCAGGGTGTAGAAAGGCAGTTGTAACAAACAAATGCATTCCTGGAGGGCATTCATTCTGGTCAGGCGGCCCTTCAGCGAGCTTTTCAGACTCTGGCCTCAGCACTGATGGCAGCCATTGTCCCTGTCTCTAGCCTCCCCCCTCCAACTTCCTCCACCCAGACCCAATCCCCTCTACCTCAGCCTATCCCAAGCACACTTACAGATCAGCATGCACACACCTCAACACACAAGGGAAGCTCAGGCAAACATAAGCACCACACATGCCACAGGCACTCACGCAAGCATCACACACATGCAGACATACCAACATTCACTGCCTCCACTGTGTCCCCCTCCTCCTCCCAGTCTCATCTACACTCACACCTGCATGCACTACCTCTACAGCCACTACGTCCCTCTCCAGCACACCCACCACCACACCCCGCTCACGTGCAGTCACCACCCCACTACCATTCACACGTCCCCTGTGTCCTCTCCCAGTGTGTCTGTGACGCGCCCTCAGAAGATACACAAACGCAGGCACACACCCACCCAACAGCCAACCACCTCACGACAGCCTCTAGCGCATGCACCTTCACCCAAAGTCAGCAAATGAACACCTCCTACAACCACAACCTCTTCCTCCACTCCCAAACCCCCTCCAGCTACCCGTCCCAGTGTGTCAAAAAAACTTTTCCTGTCCAACCTTGACCTCTTTCCCACACCTCCCCCACCCCGTCCGTCTCCTAGGTCTCACACTAGCACCTCAGCCACAACATCCCCGGGACCAGTGGTGCCTGTAGTCACCGGAATCTGGAGTGCACCGGCCACCAGGGCAGCCAGTGTGGCACGGAGCCACGGCACAGACAGTCCCCTACCTGTGAAGCATCAGAAGTTGGCCAGTGCCCGGCGGGAGAGGGGGAAGACTCCAGCCACCAAAGCCGCTCCCAGGGGTCCTGGTGGGAGTGTGGAGTCAGCTGTGACACTTTTTAAGTTGGGGAAGGGCCACAAGAAACCCGGCAAGTCTGGGAAGAGCCGCACGGCGGAGAAGACCGCCATCATCCCCGCTGCCCAGGAGGCCACCGCCAGCACCAGCCCAGCTGCACAGGACAGGACCGCCAGCACCTGCCCAGCTGCCCAGGACAGGACTGCCAGCACCAGCCCAACTGCCCAGGACAGGACCGCCAGCACCAGCCCAGCTGCCCAGGACAGAACCGCCAGCACCAGGCCAGCTGCCCAGGACAGGACCACCAGCACCAGCCCAGCTGCCCAGGACAGGACCGCCAGCACCAGCCCAGCTGCCCAGGAGGCCACCGCCAGCACCAGCCCAGCTGGGCCATGAAGGACCGCCAGCAAAAGCCCCACTGGGCCATGAAGCACTGCCAGCAAAAGCCCTATTGGGCCATGAAGGACCGCCAGCAAAAGCCCCGCTGTGCCATGAAGGACCGCCAGCAGCTGAGTCCCTGCAATGGAGACCGCCGCCTCAAGCACCGCTGAACTGGGCACCGCCGTCTCAAGCACCGCTGAACAGGGCACCACCCTTTCAAGCACTGCTGAACAGGGCACCGCCGTTTCAAGCACTGCTGAACAGGGCACCGCCGTTTCAAGCACCGCTGAACAGGGCACCGCCGCTATTTCAAGCACCGCTGAACAGGGCACCGATGTCTCAAGCACCGCTGAACAGGGCACCGCCGTCTCAAGCACCACTGAACAGGGCACCGCCGTCTCAAGCACTGCTGGCCCATGTGCGCAAAGGGCACTGAAGCTATTGAGTCCGTCACGGGGAGAATAAAGTACTCTAGGCACCATGCCCCCTCCAGAACCTGTGGAGAATCACATCCACTACCTCTGTCCTTAGCAGGATGAAGCACTCTGGGCACAAGGCCCCTTCCAGAACCAGTGGAGGATCACATCCACTACCTCTGTCCTTAGCAGGATGAAGCACTCTGGGCACAGGGCCCCCTCCAGAACCAGTGGAGAATCACATCCACTACCTCTGTCCTTAGTAGGATTAAGCACTCTGGGCACAAGGCCCCCTCCAGAACCAGTGGAGAATCACATCCACTACCTCTGTCCTTAGCAGGATGAAGCACTCTGGGCACAAGGCCCCCTTCAGAACCAGTGGAGAATCACATCCACTACCTCTGTCCTTAGCAGGATGAAGCACTCTGGGCACCAGGCCCCCTCCAGAACCAGTGGAGAAAGGCATCCACTACCTCAGTCCTTAGCAGAATAAAGCACTCTGGGCACCATGCCCCCTCCAGAACCAGTAGAGACTGTTATCCAATTGAGAGACTGTGGCTTTGTACTCCCCAGGATGGAACAGTGGGCAAGCCACCCACTGTAGAGACTTGAGAGACTGTGGCTTTGCACTCCCGAGGATGGAACAGTGAGCAAACCGCCCACTGTAGAGACTTGAGAGACTGTGGCTTTGCACTCCCCAGGATGGAACAGTGGGCAAACCACCCACTGTAGAGACTTGAGAAACTTTGGCTTTGCACTAAGCCACTTCCCAGGATAATTCAGTGGGTAACCCACCCACTGTAGAGACTTGAGAGACTGTGGCTTTGCACTCCCCAGGATGGAACAGTGGGCATGTGGCCCCCTCGTGGATTTGGCGTTGTGTACTCAACCGGCTGAGGTGCTCCCTCTTTCTCTCCCCCTGAGGTGCCTGTTTAGTTGCTCTCTGATGCCTCTGGTGCCCTGGTACTGGTTTCTCTCCGTCATGGTCTGGGATCTTGTGTGGGCCTCGCCCATACCGTGTGGGCCCAGTGTTCCACTGACTTAATTAGAGCACTACCTGGACTACTATGCTTGGTATATATTTTGTAAATGGTGTATATATATATTTCTGCCTACTTAATTTGAATATATTACAATGGTTACACTCATTTTCTATTGTCTTTGCATTCTTCCGGGGGGTTTGAGGGGTGTAACTGTGATGTATTGATATGCATTAGTGTATGTGTTGTAGTGGGTGGGGGTGGGGGTGTTGCGTGTTGCGTGTGTGTGTCCCTGTTTTTTGCCTCCCCCTCCCCTGTGTCGTAGGTGCAGTACTTACGGTGGTCTTCTCCGCCGGCCTTCGTGCTCCTAGTAGAGGAGCAGGAAGACTATCGCAGGTAGAATTTGGAGTTCCGGGTCCATGGTGTCCTCGTTCCTCGTGGGGTGTGTAGAGGTGAGCGTTTTCCCTTCGGAATTCCTGTTTCCGCCGTGTTTTTATCCGCGGTGAATTCGCCCCGGAAAAGGTGGCAGATTGGTCTGTCATAATAGTGTGGGCGGTACATTGTCTCCCGCCTGTCTGTTGGCGGTAACCGCCGCGCTGTTTGTTTGCACCGCCATGGCGGTCGGAGTGTTAAAGTGGCTGTCTTTGTTGGCGGTTTCCGCCACGGTCGTAATTGCACATTTTTTACCCCCGGCGAGTTGGCGGTCTTACCGCAGCTTTAACACGATCCGCCAGGGTTGTAATGAGGGCCTATATGTTGATGACACCCGTTGGTATCTATTGGCCACAATAACCACCCGCCTGGACGTGTCAGTGAAGCATTAAACGTACCATTATGGACCCACTCATTAAGCTCACTAAAAGTAGCATTCCTGTACTTTTGCCATTTATTAAATTTTGCAGGGGCAGTTATACTGGGCATGTTTAATTGTAGCTAAGCCTAAGAAACTGGTCTGTTGTACTGTTTCATTTTTAAAAAATCATTTGAACGGGGATGAGGCATGCTCGAAACAATGTTTCGATACCCTTGGTCTGCTAATTTTTGGTTCCCCAAACACTTTTCAAACAACATTTTCTGACCAATATTCATAACCTTCAATTGATAACCGGGAAACAAAGGAGTCCGAATATATACATTTTGTGTTGATCAACAACATTTGTTTATCCCTGGTCGGAGTTATCTTAAAATAATATGACTCAGCATTTTTTTGATGATGCCCAGAGAAATACGCAAATTTTTCAAAATAAGTCTTTGAACTCCCTTGCGGGGGAGTTGGGCAATGTTCTCACTGTGCATAATCAAATATAGTTTTTGGACTGCTCGCTTTATGTATGAAGTGGTGCCCATAATAATTATAGCAAAACATGTCACGATAATTGTCTTTAAACTGGTAAACATCTTCGTTTTCATAGACAGTATAATATTGCAATTCTGTCATCATTGAATCAACTGTTTTCACATCCCAATCATCAGATACAAAGCCTGGTATTACTATATTGTTCATAAATAACTTTAACACATACGGTATTTGAATTATTTCAGTGGGACCATATATATCAAACATTACTTTGTCCCACACAATCCCATCCAGAATTGGCACTGCAGAAATGATCACAAAGGACAAGTCTCTTCAAACCTTATGTGAAGAAAAATGTGGTTTCAATACCTCCTCCACCTGTTCAACCGCTGATCTCTCGGGAAGAAAATGACCATATATTAACAGAAAAAAGGTAATAACAAACCCAATCCAAAGAAAAAAGGCTAGGACAGTCAAGGAAAGCCACACATAGTTCCATGGAAAAATGAAAAACGTATCTTTAAGCCAATGTATCAGCTTACATGCACCTGACAGTTTAGCAGTCGAGGAGGCAAATGAGTCCGATAGACCGTCGTTGTAGACAGCAAAGTAACCAGAGGCAGTTCGTGCAAAAGGCGTTGCCGTAGTCAATGGAGGAGTTGGTGTTTCCTGTGGTGGTACACTGTAGATAGCACCATCCGTCTGGCTTGCAGTCATAGTGACTTGATCAAATGTTTCTAAATTGCTTGTTGTTTGTGGAACCAATGCAAGATCATCATCATCCACCCTCCCCAAGCTCGGAGAGGCATCAGTGCTGGTGTTAACAACTTGAAGCGGAACTTCTTCTCCAGTAGTGAGAGGGATTCGGGAACTACTGGATGTTCCTCTTGGTCGGCTGTGTAGAATCGGCCATATGTTGTAGCTTGACATTGTCAATGGAAACAAAGCGCTTTTCTTTGGCACCTGGCAACGGTGGTAGAATAACAGTTCTGGTACAGTGTATCCCCAACACAGGGACTGGTGCTCGATAAGAATGGCCAAATTCTTTTTTCACTGCGACCTTTTCACGCACAAGATCCCCAACTCTGGGAATCCAGCCGGTAGGTGTTACTGGCACATCCTTAATTCCTGTGGAGGCAGCACTTTTAGAAGAGTTATCTTCACAGAACTGCTGTAATTCCTGTAAAACAGTGACACCATCATGTATGTCAAAAGGTGTTTCCGCCGCCTCCACACCAGGACCATCAAGATCCGGAACAAACATTTGTGTTCTGAACAGGCACTCATATGAAGTACGACCCCCCAGGGACCTTCTAGGCGGGTTATTTAGTGCTCTCTGAATTCGATACAGGTGTGTTAGCCAACTACGACCCGTACCTAAGACTCTGGCCGTTAAGGATGGCTTTAAATCGCGGTTTAATCACTCCATGACAGAATTTCCCTTGGGATGAAATGGAGACCAGTACTGGAGCTGGACCCCGAATGAAGCCATGGCGTCCCTGAATACCCTTGAGGCAAAAGCAGAGCCCTGGTCCGAATGGAATGCCACAACTGCAACTGTACCGACAAAGACTCGCAAATCTTTAATAACAGTCCGAGCATCAGCCGAGCGTTGTGGCCACACCCACACAAATCTGGAGCAAGCATCAAAAGCGACTAGTATATATTTGTATGCACTATCAGGTGTTAATGGACTGCAATGATCCAAGTACACACATTGTAATGGTCTATTTGAGATTAAGAGGGGTGTCTGCGGCGGGCGCTTAGCTGTGGAAACAGATGTCACAACAAAGGACATACTGCTTGGCCTCTTTATAGAGACCAGGCCACCAATAACGGGCCTGCAAGAGTGAAATTGTAGCAGCCACGCCAGCATGTGCAGATGCCACCCCCTCATGCGCTGCTTTAATCAATTGTGATCTTACATCTTTATTGGGGATGTTGCGTACGCCTACGCCTGGAATTTTAACTTCAGCGTTCAGCATACTTCCCATCAAGTATTGATATTTATTAGGAAATCCTTTAGGATAAGGTGTACCATCAACCGTAGATTTTATGGCAGCCATAATGTCTGTGTCTGTGTTGGAACTTGAACGAGTCACTGCAGCTGCAGCGGCAACTGCTACTGACGATTTTGCGGCTTCATCAGCCAAAGTATTTCCAGCAACGTGTATCCCAATGCGCTGGTGTCCAAGTGTATGCACAACATGGACTTTGGGTAGCGTCTCTTTCAGGTCTGCTACCTTCCCCCACAGGATTCTGTGTTTTATGGTGTTGCCTTTCGAATCTCTGAACCCATTCAAGCGCCAGTAATGCAGGTATTAATTAAATGACTGGACGCAATAATATGAATCACAAACAATCAGTGTGAACTGTGTCGGATCTGTGTGTTCTAGTGCCATTAGTAGAGCCTTTAGCTCAGCCAATTGTGCTGTACAATCCCCTAAGGTCTGTGTATAGGTATGTTGGGGACAGAATTTCTCCCCCTCCATATAGCCGCTCACGACCGCACATGCAGCAGAATATTGACGTTTGGTTCCAATCGCTGGTTGCGCAGAGCCATCGGTGTACATGACTACATGATATTGATCAATAGGCAAGGTGTCAGCGGGAACTGGATATTCTACTTCATATTGTAGAAATTCTTGAGTTTGTAACTTTGGGTCGAAGATGTAGTCTACATTAGTGGCTGTTAAAGACATAGCCCATTGTATCCAATGTGGATGAAGTGCTTTTGGGTTCGGGATGCTAGCTTTTGTAACAGCCTCAAGGGCCGGAATAGGAGAAACGACAATGATGCGTTTTCCTTGGGCATGAGGTCTCTCATTAATAACAGCCATCTGGACAGCAGTGAGAATTTTCTCAGTGGGTGCAAAGCGTTCTTCTGCAGCGGAATACAGGTGTGATTTGTATGCAATTGGGACTGTCTCACCTTCATTAAAGGTGACATAAGTAAAACCAATGGCCCCAGCTATCACCCTGATGACCAAATATGTCTTATTGTCCCGTGCGTGTAAATGTTTTGCTGCTAGCATGTCTGCTTGTAACTCTCGAAGAGTATGTGTGTGTTCAATTGTCCAGTATTTGCTTGGAAAATCAAGACGTATCATTTAATATAAAGGTTTTATGTGTGTAGCATAATCAGGAATGTATGTTCTGCCAAAATTTAGAAAGCCCAACAATGATTGTAGTTTTTTAATCATATTCGGTGGTTGCAATTGTGCACATTTTTCTCAAAATTGAGGCGCTAGGTTCTTCCCTTCATTCGACAGCTCAAATCCGAGGAACAGGACGCTGAGGAAGGCAATTTTTGATTTTTTTAAATTAAATTTGTAGTTCGACAAACCCTACAACAATGCGGGCTACCTGTCTTAAATGTTGTAGTAACTCATCATCTGTGAGATATATATCGTCCACGTATGACAGTGCTTCAGGGTCTATCCCATGTAAAATAGCAGTCAAACGAGCTTCAGGCAAACAACAGAATTTTTTCTGGGAGCCTAGTGCTCTAAAGCTTGTTAAATCTCTGCTTTCAGGCGCTATATTCTTGCAGAATAATCCATTTGAGATATCTAAAGTTGTTTTATATTTTTTCCGCACAATGTTGCTCATTAGGGCAGTGCTATGCGAATTTTGTATAGCATATGTACGTGTATGTCCGTTTAAATGTCTGTAGTCTATGACTATTCTGTATGAATGGTCCGGTTTAGCTACAGGGAATAAGGGGTTATTCATCAGTGAGACACAGGGTTCAATCACCCCCTGGTATTCTAATTGTGTAAGTATCTCTCTCACCGGTGCCCTTGCTTCATGTTTTATTGGATACTGCGGTTGTGGCTGAGGTTCAACTTTAATGGGAATTACATGGTATGGAGAATCCCTATCCCACCCTACGTGATTTCTATATAACACAGGTGCTTGTGCTAGAGCCCATTCTATAGAATAGGACTCAGCGAGTTCCTCTGGAACAAGGGGCGAGAAGGAAGGTTTAATAACCTCCTCTCCATATGGGCAGGTGCGGACAAAATCAGACGGCCAATCTTGTTCAGCCAACAAAATGTCATATATTTTAACTACACGATCCCAGAAGATTGCGTGTATGGTGCGTTCAATGTCTCCTTCTAATTGTAGAGTTACTCTATACACCCTATCGGGTTCGGAGACACGCATATCTGCTGTTTCTACTTGTATGAAGTCATCAGTTGCTTTCACCTCCAGATGCTCTAGAAGATTCCGGCAAACTATTGTGACCTCTGCCGCGCTGTCTAGCAATGCTAGAGCCCATTTCTTGTTCTTCAAGAGAGCCCTCTTCCTGAGTGGCATGTCTAACTGAGACAGCTGCCACTTTTTTCTTTTTAAATTGTTGTTTTTGTTGTACTGGTTTCTCTTCCTTCTTAACAGAAACCTCCGAAGAGCGTTGTGATTCCTGTCTCGGTTTCACGTACTCTGGTCTCCGCTCTGATCGCCCATCTCTCACATTTCTCTTTTCCGATGAGTCCTGAAAGGAACAAGATTGGCTTGTATCAGTATATTGATATCTATCAGGCGTTTTTATATTCTCTCTATTTCTGAGATTATACCTATTCAGTGGGGTCTCCGTGCGTGGAGATTCTCCCCTTTTTTTTTTAGGCGTTTGTTGTTTTTTCTCCCAGCGTTTCTTATTACCATCAGGTTGTTGTTTAGTATTGTCTTTATAAATTTTACCCTGAAATTGAGGTTTTTGTAGTCTAGCCTCAAGGCTATCTCGACCGATACTGGAATATGTTTCTGCTAATATTTTAGGCAGTTCTCGCTCCTGATCTTGTTGCGGAATGTCACGAAGACGCATGCGAACTGCAAGTGCAACTGCTTCCCCTTTAAGGTTCCTTAGGATAATTGAAGAAACTGTTGCCCATCAGTTGCATTCCCAAGTCTAGGGCCGGGGCAGCCCCGTATTCATCTTGAATTTGTTTAAGCACTTCCGGTAGGTTGCCTAGCATCTGTGTACCATGTGCCTTTGTATAAAGCGCAGCAAATACCCTACCCTATGTATTACAGTGTTCAACTGTAGGAACCATCCCAAAGGGCAAGCACATAGTTAATATTCTATGTTTATCCTGAGGTCCCGTATGGGGAAATACTGCCTCCAGCGTATTATTTTTTTCTGCTAGCCAAAACGGAGTTTCCTCTCGTTTGGTTGGGACTTTACCCATAATAGAGTGTACAGTCACCAGATTTATACCTGGTGTTACTGCATGTGGTTGTGCTGGAGCAGCACACGCTGGGTTTGTATTTAGTGTCTGCATCCCAAATTGTACTAATCGTCTATATATTGCTGTTAATTCAATATATAAGCGTCGAACCTCAGCTACCGCCATATTCGCAACCGCAGGATGAGGTGTATATGTGGCCAATAAAGGCCAGGTAGGACCATCATTACTTAGTGGACCTAACCTTACTGGTAATATTGTATGGGGTAGGGCGCCATCAAGCCAATTATTACGTTCTTGATAAGATAGAGGTATCTCTAAGAATGCGTCCTACCCAGATGCGTTCGCAACTGTATATGTTTGAAATGTATTTGTGTTCCCATCAACTGCTGGAAATGTGACCCAAGAGTAAAACAGCTCTGTTCTATAGGCTGCGTGAGCGTCCACCACAAATGTGACTGGACCTCCCTGTGCTGTAAGACCATGTGTTAGTAAATGTGTTGTAAGTGGTGGTCTCATGTTAAGAGCTATTTGTACAGCCTGGGGATTCGCCATTATAAGGGCACTAAGAGTTCAGAGAAGGCAAACCAAGATGTTTTTTTTTCCTTTTAAGGTTCAAGCTTGAACCACCACCCGCTGTAAAAATAGGATTACCTATACGGCGGTGGTGGAAATTGTAGGAAGTTGGCTCTGTATGTACTATTTCAAATTAAGACATAGCATGCACAGAGTCCAAGGGTTCCCCTTAGAGGTAAGATAGTGGCAAAAAGAGATCATTCTAATGCTCTATTTTGTGGTAGTGTGGTCGAGCAGTAGGCTTAACAGAGGGTAGTGTTAAGCATTTGTTGTACACACACAGGCAATAAATGAGGAACACACACTCAAAGACAATTCCAGGCCAATAGGTTTTTATATATAAAAATATATTTTCTTAGTTTATTTAAAGAACCACAGGTTCACGATTTACAATCAATACTTTAAATAAAATGTATTTCACTCAGGTATCATAGGAACTTTGAATCAGCAAAATAGCATGTACAGTTTTCACAAAAATGGCAATAAGTTATTAGTGCAAATTTCAACAGTTCCTGGGGGAGGTAAGTATTTGTTAGTTTTGCAGGTAAGTAAACCACCTACAGGGTTCAAAGTTGGGTCCAAGGTAGTCCACCGTTGGGGGTTCAGGGCAACCCCAAAGTTACCACACCAGCAGCTCAGGGCCGGTCAGGTGCAGAGGTCAAAGTGGTGCCCAAAACGCCTAGGCTTCAATGGAGAAGGGGGTGCCCCGGTTCCAGTCTGCCAGCAGTTAAGTACCCGCGACTTCGGAGGGCCGACCAGGGGGGCTTTGTAGGGCACCGGGGGGGACACAAGTCAGCACAAAAAGTACACCCTCTGCGGCACGGGCGGCCGGGTGCAGAGTGCAAACAGGCGTCGGGTTTGTAATGGAGTTCAATGGGAGACCCAGGGGTCTCTTCAGTGAAGCAGGCAGGCAAGGGGGGGGGCTCCTCGGGGTAGCCACGACCTGGACAAGGGAGAGCGCCACCTGGGGGTCGCTTCTGCACTGAAGGTCGGATCCTTCAGGTCCTGGGGGCTGCGGGTGCAGTGTCTTTACAAGGCGTCGCGTTCTTTGAAGCAGGCAGTCGCGGTCAGGCGGAGCCTCTGGATTCCACCTGCAGGCGTCACTGGGGGGTCCAGGGGGGCCAACTCTGGCTACTCACAGGGTCGCAGTCGCCGGGGAGTCCTCCCTGTAGTGTTGTTTCTCCGCAGGTCGAGCCGGGGGCATCGGGTGCAGAGTGGAAAGTCTCACGGCTCCGGCGGGAAACGTGCAGTCCTTTAAAAGTTGTTTCTTTGTTGCAAAGTTGTTTCTTCTTTGGAGCAGAGCCACTGTCCTCGGAGTTCTTGGTCCTTTTAGATGCAGGGTAGTCCTCTGAGGCTTCAGAGGTCACTGGACCCTGGGGGATGCGTCGCTGTTGCAGTTTTTCTTGAAGTGGGGAGACAGGCCGGTAGGGCTGGGGCCAAAGCAGTTGGTGTCTCTGTCTTCTCTGCAGGGCTTTCAGGTCAGCAGTCCTTCTTCGTCTTCAGGTTGCAGGAATCTATTTTCCTAGGTTCTGGGGACCCCTAAAAACTCAATTTAGAGGTGTGTTTAGGTCTGGGGGGTTAGTAGCCAATGGCTACTAGCCCTGAGGGTGGCTACACCCTCTTTGTGCCTCCTCCCTGAGGGGAGGTGGACACATCTCTAGGATTTCTAAAAGTCAGAATCACCTCAGCTCAGGACACCTTAGGGGTTTGACCTGACTGGCCAGTGTCGACTCCTTCTTTTTCTCATTATCTCCTCCGGCCTTGCCACCAAAAGTGGGGCTGTGTCCGAAGGGGGCGGGCATCTCCACTAGCTGGGATGCCCTGTGGTGCTGTAACAAAGGGGGTGAGCCTTTGAGGCTCACCGCTAGGTTTTACAGTTCCTGCAGGGGGAGGTGAGAAGCACCTCCACCCAGTACAGGCTTTGTTACTAGCCACAGAGTGACAAAGGCACTCTCCCCATGTGGCCAGCAACATGTCTGGTGTGTGGCAGGCTGGCAAAACTAGTCAGCCCACACTGGAAGTCGGGTATGTTTTCAGGGGGCATCTCTAAGATGCCCTCTGGGGTGTATTTCACAATAAACTTTACACTGGCATCAGATTATTGTGCATTTATTGTGCTGAGAAGTTTGATACCAAACTTCCCAGTTTTCAGTGTAGCCATTATGGTGCTGTGGAGTTCGTGTATGACAGACTCCCAGACCATATACTCTTATGGCTACCCTGCACTTACAATTTCTAAGGTTTTGCTTAGGGGCATAGTGCATAGGGCTCATGCCCCTAAGGCATAGGCATAGGGCATAGGGGCATAGTGCTCATGCACCTATGCCCTCACCTATGGTATAGTGCACCCTGCCTTAGGGCTGTAAGGCCTGCTAGAGGTGTGATGTATTTATGCCATAGGCAGTGTGAGGTTGGCATGGCACTCTGAGGGGAGTGCCATGTCGACTTAGTAATTTTCTCCCCACCAGCACACACAAGCTGGCAAGCAGTGTGTCTGTGCTGAGTGAGGGGTCCCCAGGGTGGCATAAGACATGCTGCAGCCCTTAGAGACCTTTCCTGGCATCAGAGCCCTTGGTACCAGGGGTACCAATTACAAGGGACTTACCTGGATGCCAGGATGTGCCAATTGTGGAGACAAAGGTACAGGTTAGGGAAAGAACACTGGTGCTGGGGCCTGTTTAGCAGGCCTCAGCACACTTTCAAATCATAACTTGGCATCAGCAAAGGCAAAAAGTCAGGGGGTAACCATGCCAAGGAGGCATTTCCTTACAGAAATCCTCAGTACCACAGACGTCTCCGTATACGGAACTGAGGGGCCATTATATAAAAATGAGACCGAGATATGCCAGTGGACCCGAACATTAGAGCCTGACCAATCATTGGGCGCCATGTCGCGTAGGCTCTCATTATCCTAATGAGACTACTGGATTTTGAGTGGCAAGATCGTTCACAGTGTGGGGGACTAAGTCTAACCCACGGTGGAGGACCCTTGTCACTCTAAATCAGGGTTTTGCTCCGGCTAACTAGCAGTGCCTCATCTCTCCCAAATGGAGGAGCCAATTGGGCAGCCGAGCGCATGACATCTTAGCACTCCCCAGGGAAGTCGTGGTCACTCAGGTCACAACCGGTTCTCTCATACACAGTACGGTCTCATATATAAATGGCAAAAGCAGTTTAAGTTTTAAAGATTGGTTTAATAACACAACTGCATTTTAGATAGCAAAGCGTGAGCTGCAATAACCAGAACTACACAACACAGTAAGATTAAAATAGTAACGATGAGTGAAGCACAAGAATAAGGCTATCATAGTGCCACTAGATTATGTTCTCTCTAAGTTATATTTCGAGCACAGCATGTGAAGCTCTAAGCCTGCCTTTCAGGTTCCCCCAGGAGGGCATTAACCCTCATACCTGAGCAAAGGCCTCTAATCTGCATCAGCATCTACAACGGGCATTCAGCATCTAGTTGTAGGTTCCTGGCTGGAATCTCCCTCTTGACCTATACTAGGACTAGGCAGTGTTTTTACAACTAACACGCAGATGTTCTAAGAAAATGTCCCTACGTAAGGATGTGTATCTTCTACTAATACTGGAGACTAAACTTCTACCACGTTTACCGGCAATGTACCAGACCGCAGCCTTGACTGAAGCACAGAGCTATCAAGAATGCATTATTTGAGAACACAGTGCTGAACTAGGCTAAACAGTGTGATAGAAGAAATTAAAACAAGACCGTAAAATTGGTTATTGTAAAATAACAGTGCGAAGCTGAATAAAATATATCTAGGGCAAAGTGCACAGCGGCCTAGTGTGTTAAACTAACGTGCATGAAGCTATATTAAACATGGCTACACTACTGTTAGAAATGGGGTCTTTGGTTGGTAGCCAGGTTACCCTCTGTCCAAGCAAGGACCCTCACTCTAGTCATGGTAAGTCATATACAATCCAAATTATCCTGCGCCCACCCTCTGGTAGCTTGGCACGAGCAGTCAGGCTTAACTTAGAAGGTAATGTGTAAAGTATTTGTGCAATAAATCATACAATAACACAATATAGCACCACAAAAATACACCACACAGTGTTTAGAAAAATATATAATATTTATCTGGATATTTGCAGGTCAAAACGAATAAAGATGCAGTATGAAATTGTAGAGATATCAATGAAAAGTGATATAAAGGGGGTCATTCTGACCCCGGCGGTCTCAGACCGCCGGGGCCAGGGTCGGCGGGAGCACCGCAGACAGACCGGCGGTGCCCCGCAGGGCATTCTGACCGCAGCGCTTTAGCCGCGGTCAGTGCAGGAAAACCGGTTTTCCGCTGCCCGTCAGAATCCTCCAAGGCGGCGCAGCATGCTGCGCCGCCTTGGGGATTCTGACACCCCCTACCGCCATCCTGTTCCTGGCGGTTCGCCCGCCAGGAACAGGATGGCGGTAGGGGGTGTCGCGGGGCCCCTGGGGGCCCCTGCAGTGCCCATGCCAATGGCATGGGCACTGCAGGGGCCCCCGTAAGAGGGCCCCGCTTGTATTTCACTGTCTGCATAGCAGACAGTGAAATACGCGACGGGTGCAGTAGCACCCGTCGCACCTTCCCACTCCGCCGGCTCGATTACGAGCCGGCTTCATGGTGGGAAGGTAGTTTTCCCCTGGGCTGGCGGGCGGCCTTTTGAAGGCCGCCCGCCAGCCCAGGGGAAAACTCAAAATACCCGCCGCGGTCTTCCGACCGCGGTACGGTATTTTGCCGGCTCCCGCCGGGCGCGCGCTGACCACGCCCGGCGGGAGTCAGAATGACCCCCAAAGTGTCTTAAGTCTTTAAAAAGCAAACAAAGTCTCTTTCAAGCACAAAGTACCTGGTTTAAAGTGGAAAATCTCCGCAAAGGGCCGCAGAGGAAGAGATACGTGGAAAAATGGTGTGTGTGTCGGTTTCTCCCCTGCACACACGGACTTGCGTCGTTATTTTTCACGCTGGGAAGTCGGGCGTCGTTTTCCGGCACGCGGACAGTCTCCTTCTGTGGTTCACGGGATTACCAGATGTCCCGTGGTCTGTGCGTGGAATCCTGGGCTTGCTTTCCGGCTGCGCATCGTTCCGATGGGCTGTGTGTGGAACGTCCATTTCCTTTCTGAAGTCCGGGGCGTTGTCCAGGCGAGGCCGTGCGACGAAGTTCCGGTTGCACCGCAGCCGTCGCGTCGAGCGGCGTCTTTCTGGATCGGCGTGCAGTGAATTTTTCACTGCGGAGCAAGCTGTGCGTCAAATTTTTCGGCGGAGCAATCTGTGCGTCAAATCTTTCGCCGCACAAGGCGTCCAAATGAAAAAGAGAAGTCTTTTTGGTCCTGAGACTTCAGGGAACAGGAGGCAAGCTCTATCCAAGCCCTTGCAGAGCACTTCAGCAGCAAGGCAAGAGTTCAGCAAGGCAGCAGTCCTTTGTAGAAAGCAGTCAGGTGAGTCCTTTAGGCAGCCAGGCAGTTCTTCTTGGCAGGATGCAGGTTCTGGTTCAGGTTTCTTCTCCAGCAAGTGTCTGAGGTGGTAGGGCAGAGGCCCTGTTTTATACCCAAATGTGCCTTTGAAGTGGGGGAGACTTCAAAGAGTTGCTTAGAAGTGCACCAGGTCCCCTTTCGGTTCAATCATGTCTGCCAGGGTCCCAGTAGGGGGTGTGGCAGTCCTTTGTGTGAGAGCAGGCCCTCCACCCTCCCAGCCCAGGAAGACCCATTCAAAATGCAGATGTATGCAAGTGAGGCTGAGTACCCTGTGTTTGGGGTGTTTCTGAGTGAATGCACAAGGAGCTGTCAACTAAACCTAGCCAGACGTGGATTGTAAGGCACAGAAAGGTTTATGTGCAAAGAAATGCTCACTTTCTAAAAGTGGCTTTTTTAGAATAGTAATATTAAATCCGACTTCACCAGTCAGCAGGATTTTGTATTACCATTCTGGCCATACTAAATATGACCTTCCTGCTCCTTTCAGATCAGCAGCTGCCACTTCAACAATGTATGAAGGCAGCCCAAATGTTAGCCTATGAAGGGAGCAGGCCTCACAGTAGTGTAAAAACGAATTTGTAGTTGTTGGAAATGGCCCTTCTGCAGTACACTACCAGGACATATAAACTACACAGGTACATGTCCTGCCTTTTACCCACACAGCACCCTACTCTAGGGGTTACCTAGGGCACACATTAGGGGTGGCTTATATGTAAAAAAAGGGGAGTTTTAGGCTTGGCAAGTACTTTTAAATGCCAAGTCGAAGTGGCAGTGAAACTGCACACGCAGGCCTTGCAATGGCAGGCCTGAGACAAGGTTAAGGGGCTACTTAAGTGGGTGGCACAACCAGTGCTGCAGGCCCACTAGTGGCATTTAATCTACAGGCCCTAGGCACATACAGTGCACATTACTAGGGACTTATAGGTAAATTAAATAGTCCAATTGGGTATGATTCAATGTTACCATGATTAAAGGGAGAGAGCATATGCACTTTAGCACTGGTTAGCAGTGGTAAAGTGTGCAGAGTCTAAAAGCCAGCAGAAATGAGGTCAGAAAAAGAGAAGGAGGAAGGCAAAAAGTCTGTGGATAACCCTACAGAAGGGCCATTTCCAACAACTACAATGGGTTTCTGCATCTGATATTCATGCTCCACTACTTGTGAGACGTTTTCATCGTCTCAATCCGGGCAAAGCAGGCCTTAGAGCGCGTTTGGGAGAGGGGAGTACTGTCAATATCAGTGCAGTGCGCGCTCTACGGGTGACTGGAATGCAAAAACCCAGCCCTTGTTAAAGGGTGTAATTCATGCTTTATGTTTAAGTGCAGTTTATTAACCTTTTACATTGCAGAGTTTAATCCTGAAGACTTTTACTCAAGGTGCTTGCATATACTGTTCATTTGCAATGTATTGCTGCAGGTTTTCAGAGTATGTCAGGGTGTGTTCCCTTTCCAGGGCCTTCTAGAAGCTTTCCCTGCAGTATGACTGGGTGTGGTTTGTGGGCTGGGCTTGACTATATAAGGGAGTCAGCCAAGCTCCACGTGCTCACTATTCAGAGGTCCCGGTGCAGAGCAGCAGCAACTTCCTGAGCTCCTATCCTGGAGGCCTACATTGACTTTCCAGACCTTGCCCTTCAGTGTATTGGTGTTCCTTGAACAGGGCGGTAAGACGGAGGTCGAGCTGGGCCCCCGACCCCGTTTTGAAAGGCATTATAGTTTTGGGCCTAGCTTTTATTCAAAAAACCTTGTGTGTGTGAATGTACTTGTTTCTTTTGCCATTTGCACACTCGTGTCTCGAATCGGCAAGCCGCGCAATTCATTCTTGGCATTTGATTTTTTATTTTTGGGTTGGCAACCGTGTGCGCGATCGTTTCCTGGCATTTGCATGTTGGTATCCGAATCGGCAAGACGCATGATTCATTCTTGGCATTTAACCCTTGATATTCAGTGTGAGCGACCATTTCTTGGCATTTGAATGGTGGCATTCGAATCAGCAAGACGCGCAATTCATTCCTGGCATTTAACTCTTGATATTCAGTGTGTGCGACCATTTCTTGGCATTTGCATGGTGGCATTCGAATCGGCAAGACGCGCAATTCATTCCTGGCAGTTAAGCTTTGAGATTCAAGATCGGCTGTGCGCGCAATCTTTCCTTGGCAATGTGAATTTAATTGCACCGTGTTTTCTGAGGTACACTTACACATATTCCTGAACTTATGAGTCATGATAGCGTTTTATTTTAAAGTGCAACATTTTCTTGCACAAATCAAAAACTTCCAGTGTTTTGTTCTGATGATTCAGGACCTCTACAGCCAGTGTGTTTTTTTTTTACTTATGTGAAATGCAATGTTTATTCAGAAAAAAAACCTTATTCAAGAAAGTTCTTGTATTCTAGACAGTACATGGTGTTTTTCCTAAAATGCTCATATGATCCATTGTATTAACCAATTCTTAATTTCCAGGTACCTAGATTCTTTGAAGCCTAGTCCTAGTCATGTTCTAGGTTATTCATGATTACAGTACAAGATTTCTTAGAGTCATAGGGGGTCATTCCAACCCTGGCGGTCCGAGACCGCCAGGGTTGGGGACCGCGGGAGCACCGCCAACAGGCTGGCGGTGCTCCCTTGGGCATTCTGACCGCGGCGGTATAGCCGCGGTCAGAAACGGAAAAACGGCGGTGTCCCGCCGGTTTTCCGCTGCCCATGGGAATCCTCCATGGCGGCGCAGCTTGCTGCGCCGCCATGGGGATTCCGACCCCCATACCGCCATCCTGTTCCTGGCGGCCTTGGTATGGGGTGTCGGTATGGGGTGTCGTGGGGCATGGGCATGGGCAATGGCATGGGCACTGCAGGGGCCACCGTAAGAGGGCCCCACCATGATTTTCAGTGTCTGCCATGCCATGCAGACACTGAAAATCGCGACGGGTGCAACTGCACCCTTCGCACCCCTTCCACTCCGCCGGCTCCATTCGGAGCCGGCATCCTCATGGAAGGGTGTTTCCCGCTGGGCTGGCGGGCGGCCTTCTGGCGGTCGCCCGCCAGCCCAGCGGGAAACCCAAAATAACCGCGGCGGTCTTCTGACCGCGCAGCGGTATTCTGGCGGCTCCCGCCGGCCCTGCGGTTACCGCGGCCGACGGGAGTCAGAATGACCCCCATAGTTTTTTGATAGGCAATGTGATGTTATCTTGCCTTTTGTGTTTTCTGTTTAACTCTTGTTTCTTACAGGTCTCCTTCCCAGCTGTTCCCGACCTAATTCCCCGTTTACCCCACTAGGATTCTCTCAGACTCTGTGGTATTTTATACTGGAGTTTTGGAGCTGCCTGGGGGAAGACATGTTGGGAGCATGTGCAGGCCCTAAGGATCTGGTCTCCCTGACACTGTGTCCCTGTTGTACACCCTTGCTCAAAGAGGTTACAAGGTGGACAGAGACAAATTACAGTACTGCCAGGAAGAAGTTCAATACTGGGGCAACTACTGTTGGCATCAGGCCACCGAGTTATGGCCGGGAGAGCAGAATCCATTCGGCAGATGGCAGAGCCTGAGACTGTGAAAGGAATGCAGAAGTTCCTAGGCTTATGTAATTATGTCAGACAATGGGTTTTTTACTACAGTACTTTAATATGCCCACTGCTTGCATCTATCAAACAGGCGAAAACACAGAAAGACAGGATAACATGGTCTACGGAGATTAAACAACCCTTCAGTAAGCTAAAAACTGAGATAACAAATGCACCAGTGTTAGGAAGACCAGACTACAACAAGGAGTTTTTTCTTTTTTGTCACTGTAATGGCCAGGTGATGACAGCTGTCCTCACCCAAAAGTATCCTTTAGGCCACAAACCAATTGCATATTTTAGTGGCCTACTTGATTCTGTCATGAAAAGCCATTACCCTTGCGAACAAGCACTAGCCACAGCAGCCTTTGCAGTAGAGAAAAATGCCTCATTATCATGGGTGCACCTCTGACACTGTATGCTGAACATGCTGTGTTTGCAATAATTCAGAAAGCTAAAACAACACTAAGAACACAGAGAGTATCAGGTACGAGATAATATTGGGCCTGATTCTGACCCCGGTGGTCCTTGACCGCCGGGGTCGGCGGGAGCACCGCTAACAGGCTGGCGGTGCTCCACAGGGTATTCTGACCGTGGCGGTTCAGCCGCGGCCAGAAAGGGAAAACGGGCAGTCTCCCGCCGGTTTTCCGCTGCCCTGTAGAATCCTCCATGGCGGCGCAGCTGCGCCGCCATGGGGATTCTGACCCCCAGGCCGCCAGGAACAGGATGGCGGTATGGGGTGTCGTGGGGCCCCTGGGGGCCCCTGCAGTGCCCATGCCAATGGCATGGGCACTGAAGGGGCCCCCGTAAGAGGGCCCCACCCTGAATTTCAGTGTCTGCTTAGCAGACACTGAAATTCGCGATGGGTGCTACTGCACCCGTCGCACATCCTCCACTCCGCCGGCTCCATTCGGAGCCGGCATCCTCATGGAGGGGTGTTTCCCACTGGGCTGGCGGGTGGCCTTTTGGCGGTCGCCTGCCAGCCCAGTGGGAAACCCAGAATACCCGCGGCGGTCTTTTGACCGCGCAGCGGTATTCTGGCGGTTCCCTCCAGGCGGGCGCCTCCCGCCGCCCGCCGGGGTCAGAATGACCCCCATTGTCATTACCACCCTTGAAGGTAGTTAAATGCCACATAGTCAATCCTGCTACCTTCTTTGCACACCCCATTTCAGACACTGACGATAATGCCCATGATTGTGCCACATATACTCCAGATGACTGTAGCCAAGCAACAGAAGACCACATTCCAGGTAGTGTTGTATATTTTGTGGATGGGTCTTCCAAAATAGATCAGGACGCAGGGGTAAGACATACTGGTGCTGCAGTGGTCAGAGCGATGCAGAACAACTCTTCAGACACACTGCAGATAACCAAACAGATAACTTTGCCATCTCTATATTCAGCCCAGGCTGCTGAATTAGTAGCTTTAGTGGCAGCCCTCAAACAAGGGGAAGTAGAAACAATAACAGTATACTCTGATTCAGCCTATGTCACTACGACAGTGCATTCCAGCATTATTCGGTGGAACAGATGTGGATTTCTCAAATCTGATGGAAGCCCTGTCATGCACCGCCCCCTTTTAGAGGACTTGATACAAGCTTTAACACTGCCACATGCAGTTGCAGTAGTGAAATGCACAGCCCACACTAATGCTCAGGATTTTGTGTACCGTGGAAATGCACTGGCTGATTGGGCAGCAAAAGATGTAGCAACACGCCCTCTTAGTGACACACATACCACAGTTTTGTTAGCTAGTGAAACATTGATACCTTCAGACCCTTTGAATACATCCAAACATTACACAGAGACAGCTCACCTGCATATAAGAGAGATACAAGAAAATTCACCAGAGAATGAGAAACAGTTGTGGGCAGCCAGAGGATGCACACAGACAGGAACAGATTTAATATACAGACAAATGTCAACAGGGAAGCCTGTCATGCCCCAAGCATTGCTACTGATAGCTTTAAACCAGCTACATCTTCCTTCACATACTGCTAGAGACAATATGTCCCTCCAAATACGTCAGGATTGGTTTGTCCCTAACTTACATGAGATGATTACAATGTACATACCTTTAAGGTAATAGCTTCCACAATACCTCGCCTACGAGGTCCCTTTAAGGAACTGCACATTGACTACATTGATATGATTGACAGATGCAGTCATTATCGCTATCTTATAGTTGTAGTCTGCCCATTCTCAAGGTGGAAGCACTTGTGTTCACTGTCTGCTGCTAATTTTCTGATCCGTGAGGTAACACCGTGGTGGGGTGTCCCTGAGGGGATCAGATCCGACAATGGCACCCACTTCGTCAATAATATCTTTTCTCACCTCACCACCTTGTTAGGAATAACACACAAATTGTCATCAGCTTATCATCCGCAAAGCTATGGAATTGTGGAGCGCCTTAATGGCCTCCTCAAGAACAAAATAAGTAAACTATGTGTGACAATGAAAAATAAATGGTTACACTGACTCCCATTAGCCCTCTTTGCTTTGAGAAATACCCCAGGATCAGATCACCATTTGACTCCTTATCAAATAGTGACAGGTAAAACAATGAGCACATTTGCACCATCAACTAGACATAAGTTGGAGACTGAGAATGCACCTGAAGTTGTACAAACTGAAATGAATTAATACATGTCTGAGCTAACCAAACTTGCAAAGTTCTTCTCTAAACAGCTTACACGTGCAGCCAATAAGCGCACCCATGCATCTCCTGTAAAGGATCAACAAACACCATTACCTTTGGCAACTTTAGTATATACTCGCAGTTTTGCAAGAAACTGGAAGGACTGCAAATTTAATGGACCCTTCCCATTGACAGCCAGCACGACTACAGCAGTGAAAGTTCAAGGCCACAAACCATGGTACCACCTCCAGGACATCTGCCTGGCCCCGACCATGCCATCCATCCCTTTGGACAACGAGCAGGAAAAAGAGGGGGAGAACAGGAGAAGCAACCGGAGTAAAGCCTCCCTCTAAAGCTCTCATATTAGACAATTCTTCTTTCAAGTTATGTATTTTATGTTTGTTTTTCCTCCTCGGTGTACTGATGTTGATGCTTTTAGCCCTTGGATATTTAATTTTTTTTTATCCTATATCAATTATTACACGCATTGGTAGAACTGTTGATAAAGATATTGACCATCACACTCTCCATACTGCTTTGTTTGATAATACGTGGTACCAGCACATGCATAGTAGAGGCACATCCACGTCCAACACCAGTTGTTATGTATGCTCTCTCATCCCCCATACTGCTGGAGTAGATAAATTGCATCTCCCTAAAGAGGTATCCCCAAACATTACACATTGTCTCCTGCACCTATTTTTATGCAGAATGAGAGCACAGCTACAAACAACTCACGTTAGTCCTGCTACTGCACGAGTTAACACAACTAGATTTGACACCACCCCAGAAGTCCTACAAGTCCTGACAGAAAAACAAGAGTTAATGGAGGAGATATCAAGGATGAAGAAAGCAGGGCAAAAAAGGTTTAACCCAGATTGGGAAAAAGGGGTATTACGTCAAGGTATTTTTGGAAGGTCTTACCCATCTCCTGAATGTAGTAACTATTTAGCTAAACCCCTGCCCCCTGATTGCGCAGGCAGGCCAGTTCTTAGTATCACAGGATCAGTATTTGCCCATGATAAATGGCATACTGAGGCCAAGTTCACATGTAGAGCGATATCATTATGGAATGGCACCGAGACACAAGGTCCACTAAACTTTAATAAGATAATAGGCCATTGTCAGGACATATGGGATGCGAACATACAGAGATATACATAGACAGGAACTACCATACACCCTAGAATAGCAATGAAATTAATACCGTTTTCTTTTTCGTTTCAGAGGGAATGGGGCAGTGAAGGTGGGGAGTAACCTCAACTGCAACTTCACCACCTACAACGCTGATATGCAGGGCGGCACCTCCAGCCTGATGGATCACTACTGGATGTGTGGGGCCCGACTCCACATACAACTACCCCCGAACTGGAATGGCCTCTGCTCCCTAGTGACTTCCCCCCCCCCCCTCTGGTGATACCAGGAGTGGACATCTCTCAGTTACATGACCATCCCATGAGCCGTCCAACAACCTTGCTTCACCATTACCGGACAAAAAGAGCTGCTGAGTATTTTGGTACTGCAGTGTGGAAAGACGTTCCACAGGAACATAGACTATTTAATGATGCCCAAATCTTTTTTGGTAGCATCCTACCATTTATTCAGGCGAAAGCAACTGCACGCTGGCTGCAGATCACGCACTTTGAATTGATGAAGACCATAAATGCAACTGAAGATGGGTTCAATGCTATCAAGGAAGAACTCTGAGCCCTTAGGCTGATGGTAATGCAACACAGATATGTACTTGATTTAATGACGACCGTGGAAGGAGGGGTGTGTAAGAAGATTGGATCGGCCTGTTGTACTTATGTGCCAGCCAATGATGCGGACAATGGGAGATTAACTCAGGCCATTCAGACATTGCATGATCTACAAAAGGAAATGATTGATGAAGGGGGTGCCCCTGATGGGTGGTTCGAGGGCTGGTTCGAATGGGTGCCGTCCTGGATATCGGGGTTGTTCAAGGCCTTGTTGCCTTTGATCGTGTTGTTGCTCTTGATGTGTCTTATTTTTCAGGTAATAAAGCATGTTGCAAAAGGATGACAGCTAAATTGGGAGGGACAGAGTAGTGGGTATGTGGTGATCCCCCTAGTTTCATTAGTAGATGGGAAGGTAGGAAAAGTAGTTGAATAATCAACTAGAGGGGGGAATGATGTAGGAAGAATAGGAACACATCATATACATCACATACATATAAACATAAGTTTCCAAACCCCAATTCAAACATTGTAGTCTAGAGAGTTGTAAACCAATGTAAGTAGTGAAAGGCTTAATACATGACATGCTAAAAAAGACAGACTGTGGGTTCAATAGAAAAGGCAGGTCATATTTAGGACAAACAAACATTTATTACTTAGGAAACTTATACACATGCTGTATTGTTAAGTTAGCTGTGCTGAAAAACACGAGAGGCCCAAGCCACATTAGAATGAGAGTTTTTCTTTGGAGCTGCACCAACTGTCGCTCTCAAAATCTTCACTTAGCATGTACAGGGTGATACAAAAGGGTGTATCCTGCCTTAGCACAAGGGTCCTAAAAACCACAAGTCATTCATATCTTTGTGAGGGGAACTGTTTGAGGGTCAGAAAAGCATTTGCACAAGGCAGGGCTACCATGAGCATCATGTAACATATAATCACTTGTCGTGCAGAAAGACAGATATGTTGAATGACGTCAATGTTACTTACCCACCCATGAGGCGACCAATAATCACGCACGTGCTCTTTTCGAGAGGTACCTCTCCCTTATTATCTTATCTGTACTGCTTGTTCTTGCTTTGGTCAATGCTGAACTTGTGACCACAGGTTTGTGTTGTTTTTACAGTATAAATGCCACTGCTTGTGAACTAGAACTTTGAACTTCAGTCATGGCCTCTATGTTGAGACTGCCTGTCGTTCCCAGCTGAAAATCGATTAAACCTATATTGCTGTGTCAAATTGATCTTTCTTATTTTGTTAACAGATTTCCCTCTAACACTGTTCATGGAGTAAACAGTGACACTATTTTACATCATTAGTGCCTATGCTTGGAGTCAGGAGCCTCTGGGCTTGGAGTCAACATTATCTGTAATCAGACAGGAATGATTGTGATCGGAGTCATCATTACCTTTGTTTATAATCAGAAGTGCCTCAGCTTTCAGTCAGCAGAGCCTGTGACTGGAATCAGGATTACTTGTAATTCCTTTTTCAGTGCCCATGCTTGGAGTGAGCAATAAGTGTATCAGAGTCAGCAGTGCCTGTGCTTGGAGTAAGGATTATTTAGAATTGAGGTAGCAGCGTGTGTGCTTGGAGTAAGCCTTGCCTCTTTTGAACGAGCAGTGCCCATGACTTAAGGCAGCAGTTTCTGTGTCTGAATCAGCAGTGCCAATGCTTGGAGTCAGCAGTGCCTGCCACAAGTTAGCAGTGGTTTTACTTCAAGAAAAACATGATTGGAGTTAGCAGTGTCTGTCTTTAGAGTCAAGAATGCCTGTTATAGGAGTCTGTAGTACTCATGCCTGGAGCCAAGGTTAGCTGTAACAAACTGAGCAGTGCCTGTTCATGGAGTAAACTGGAATTGTGGCTCAACAGTGTTTGTGGCCTTGGCCTTGGAGGCAACAATATCTGTAATGAGTCAGCACTGCCTGCATTTTAAATTAGGATTGCCTCGTCTTGCAGTCAGCAGTGCCTGTGAATGGAATCAGGATTACCTGCAATTCAGTGAGCAGGGCATATGCCTGGAATGAGCACAAGGAATACCGGAGTCATGAGTGTCTGTTTATGGAATAAGGATTATTTATAATTTAGTGAGTAGTGCCTGTGCTTGGAGTTCTCAGTTCCTGTTTGGAGCCAGAAGTGCCTGTGTTTGAAGTCAATGTTAGCTATAATGGAGTCAGCAATATCTGTGTTTTGAATAAGCAGTGCCTGTGTTTGAAGTTGGGATTGTTTGTGGTGGCTCATGCTTGGAGACAGAAGTGCCTGTTATCAAGCTTGGAGACAGTACTGCCTGCGATCATGCTTGGAGATAGCAGTGCCTGTGAATGGAGTTATCTGTACAAGAATTTGGACTGAGATCATCTTTAATTGAGTGAACAGTGCCAGTTTGTGGATTAAGCAGTGACAGTATTTCATGTCAGTAGTGCCCATGTTTGGCATTGACTGTATTTGCAGTCAGCATTAGCTGTGATTTGAAAGAGAAGTGGCTGGGCTTAGAGTCAAGTCTCATTGTGTGGAGTCAGTAGTGTCTGTGTTTCGAGTTAGCAGTGCCTGTATTAAGGATCAGGGTTAACTGTAACTGAGGCAGCAGTACCTGTGCTTGGGAGTCAGTATTAGATGCACTGGAAACAGTGGTGTTCTGTGCTTGTTGTAAAAATGATGTATAACTGACTGAGCAGTGCCTGTTCTTGGAGTCTGGACGGACTATGACTTGAGGGTTATCTGAAATTGAGTCAGCAGTGCCTGTCTTTGGAGTCAACAGTACTTGCACTTCAACTTAGCAGTGCCTGTGGTTGACGTCAGTAGAGCCTGCATGAGCAGCACCTATTTTGAATGAACAGTGCCTATAACTGGAAACATTAGTTTCTGTGTTTTGAATCAGAGGTATTTGTTTCTTTCACCAGCAGTGTGCGGTTGGAGTCAGCATTAGCAGAACTGTAATCAGCAGTGCCTGTGCCAGTGGAATGATTGTGGTTGGAGTCAGCAGTGCCTGTGCTTGGAGTCTGGGTTACCTGTAATTAAGCGAACATTATCTGTTTGCGAAGTAAGCTGAGAGAGTGTTTTACATCAGAAGAGCATGTGCTTGGAGTCAGTAGTGCCTAGTCACTAAACAGGCAGTGTCAGTAAAATTAGTCAGCAATGCCTTAGGAGTGCCTATGATTGCAGTTGGAGTTATGTGTGAGCAGTGCCTGTTTGTGGAGTAAACAGCAACAGTGTTCTACAACAGTAGTCCATGTGTGTGGAGTCAGCAGTGCCTGTTCTTGAAGCTCACATTAGTTGAAAAGGAGTCAGCAGTGCCTGTGTATTGAACAAGCAGTGCCAGTAACCGGAATCAACGGTGCCCACTTTGAATCAGCAGTAGTTGAGTTTTGAATCAGCAGTGCCTGTGCTTGGAGCTAGTAGTGCCTGTGCCCGGAGTCAGGTGTATCTGTGCTTGGATTCAGAAGCGCTCTGAGTTAGCAGTGCATGTGGTTGGAGTCTGGAGTGCTTGTGACATGAGTCTGTGCCTTTTATCTGTATTTGAGTAAGCAGTGCCTGTTTTTGGAATATGCAGTGACGGTGTTTCACATCAGTAGTGCCCATCTTTAGTAAGCAATACCTGAATTTGAAGCTAGGGTTATCTGTAAATGAGCCAGCAGTGCCTGTGCCTTGAGTGCCTGGAGCCATCATTATTGAGACAGGAGTGCCTGTGACTAGAATCGGTAGTGCCTGTGACTGGAGTAGGTAGTGCCTGAATGTGGAATCAGTATTATTTGAAATGGAGCCACCAGTGCCTGTGACAGGAATCGGTAGTGCCTGTATTTGGAGTCAGGTGTATTTGGAGTCAGTGCTGAAAGTTAATAAAAAAAAGAATCAGGAGCAGAAGGGGTTAAATCTGAGCTGGAGATGGAACGTCACCCCCACCCCTCCCTCTCCCTAACTCGGGCACTGGAGTCAAAACCCCTCCCCCCACAGGAGTCACAGCCCCTCATCCCCTGCAGCCCCTACACCATCCTCATCTCTGCCCCCCACCAGAGACTGAAGATTGGGAAGAGCCTGCGGGTGAAGCGGGTCCGGGGGAAAGTGTAGAGAAGCTCCATGGAGTCCGCATTGTACAGGGACAGCCGCCCCCCCTCGTAGTCCAGATACACCCCCAGCTTCAGGGGCCCCTCACGAGGGGAGGTGCGAGCTGTGTACTGACCCCCCCTCCTCTGCACAGCCCAGACCCCCCCCTCAGGTGACCATGAGACCCCCCCCTTCCTCTCCACAGACTCTGCTGCGACCTCCACAGTCCATCCCACCCCCTCCTGCAGCAGCTGCACCTCCCAGTAATGTCTGCCTGAGGTGAACCCCGCGCCCCCCAGCACACAGGGAGAGGAGGTGAATCTCTTGGGGGTGTCCGGCAGGGGCTGTGCTGTGTCTGTCCCTCTCACACGTCTCCCCCCCTCAGACAGGAGGAGCTGAGGATGTGCTGTGTCTGGATCCAGAGTCACCATCACTGCAGGGAAGAGACTCAGAGTTAGAGATTTAAAGCTAAATACATGTTATTTATATTTTATATTCAGGTGATTGACACGAGGCAAAACTACACAGCACCTCTCTAGAAGGAGCGTGCTGCACTGTACAGTACACTGCACTACACAACACCTACCTGGAAGGACCACACTGTACAATACACTGCACTTCACAGCACCTACCTGGAAGGAGCACACTACTGTACAATACACTGCACTGCACAGCACCTACCTGGAAGGAGCAAACTGTACAATACACTGCACTACACAGCACCTACCTGGAGGGAGCACACTGTACTGTACAATGCACTGCACTACACAGCACCTACCTGGAAGTAGCACACTATACTGTACAATACACTGCACTACACAGCACCTATCTGAAAGGAGCACACAGTACAGTACACTGCACTGCACCACACCTACCTGGAAGAAGCTCACAGTACAATCCATTGCACTACACAGCACCTACCTAGAACGAGCACGCTGTACTATACAATACACTGCACTACACAGCACCTACCTAGAAGGAGCATGCTGTACTCCACAATACACTGCACTACACAGCACCTACCTAGAAGGAGCAGACTATACAATACACTGCACTACAGAGCTCCTACCTGGAAGGAGCACACTGTACTGTACAATACACTGCACTACACCGCACCTACCTGAAAGGAGCACACTGTACTGTACAATACACTGCACTAACAACACCTACCTGGAAGGAGCACAAGGTACTGTACAATACACTGCACTACACAGCACCTACCTGCAAGGACTACATAGTACAATAAACTGCACTACACTGGACCTCTATATAAATAGCACACTGAGGAATATACTGCACTGCACAGCACCTACCTAGAAGGAGCACACTGTAGTGTATAATACACTGCACTACTCAGCCCCTACATGGAAGGAACACATAGTACAATAAACTGCACTATTCTGCATTGTAGGAAGTTGGCTCTGTATATCCTATCTCAAAGTGAGAGATAGTGTGCACAGAGTCCAAGGGTTCCCCTTAGAGGTTGATTGTGGCAATAATAGATAATACTAATGCTCTAATTTGTGGTAGTGTGGTCGAGCAGTAGGCTTATCAGAGGATATTGTTAAGCATTTGTTGTACACACACAGGCCATAAATGAGGAACACACACTCAAAGACTAAACTCTTGGCCAATAGGTTTTTATATAGAAAAATATATTTTCTTAATTTATTTTAGAACCACAAGATTCAGATTTGAGGTAAGTACATTAAATGCAAGGTACTTCACACATGTAAGTATGGAAATTTGATTGAAAACAATACTATACACAGTATGCACCTACCTTTAAAGAGCATACTGCGCAATACACTGCACTACACAGCACCTACCTGGAAGGAGCATACAGTGGTTTAAACTGCACAACATGGAATCCACCTGGAAGGAGCACTCTGTACTGATCAATAGACTGCACTAAACAGCACGTACCTGGAATAGGCACACTGTACAATACAGTGCACTATAGAACAAACACTCTGTACAGTACACAGGCCTAACAGCACCTACCTGGTTAGGAGCACACTGTACCGTACAATACAATGGCCTACCAGCAGCAACCTGGTTAGGAGCACACTGTACTGTGCAATACACTGCACTACACAGCACCTACCTGGAAGGAGCACACTGTACAGTACAATACAATGGCCTACCAGCAGCTACCTGGTTAGGAGCACACTGTACTGTAAAATACACTGTACTATACAGCACCTACCTGTAGGAGCACACTGTACCGTACAATACACTGGCCTACCAGCAGCTACCTGGTTAGGAGCACACTGTACTGTAAAATACACTGTACTATACAGCACCTACCTATAGGAGCACACTGTACTGTACAATACACTGCACTACACCTCAGCTACCTGGAGGGAGCACACTGTACTGTACAATACACTGCACTACACCCTACCTACCTGGAAGGAGCAGACTGTACTGTACAATACACTGGCCTAACAGCACCTAACTGGTAAGGAGCACACAGTACTGTACAATACAATGCACTACACCTCACCTTCATGGAGAGAGCACACAGTATAATACACTGTACTACACAACTTCTGCTTTGAAGGAGCAGACTATACAATTCACTGCACTACACAGCACCTACCTGGAAGGAGCAGACTGTACTGTACATTACACAACACTATACAGCTGGAAGGAGCTCACTGTACTGTACAATATATGACATTAGACAGCACCTACCTGGAAGGACCAAACTGTAGAATACACTGCACTATGCAGCACTTATCTGCAAGGAGCACACTGTACTGTACAAATCACTGCAATGACAGCACCTACTTGGAAGCAGCACAATGTAGAATACACTGCATTACACAGCACCTACCTTGAAGGAGCACACTGCACTGTACAACACACTGCACCTGCACAGCACCTACCTGGAAGGACCACACTGTACTGTGCAATACACTGTACAGCACCTACCTGGAAGGAGCATACTGTACTGTACAGTATAATGCACTACACAGCACCTACCTGGAAAGAGCACACTGTACATTGCACTTCATTATACAGCACCTACCTGGAAGGAGCACACTGTACTGTACAATACACTACACTGCACAGCACCTACATAGAAGGCCCACACTGTAGAATACACTGCACTACACAGCAATTATCTGGATGGAGCACACTGTAATGTACAATACACTACATTACACCACACCTACATGGAAGGAGTACACTGTACTGCACAATACAATGGCGTAACAGCACCTTCCTGGTTAGGAACACACTGTGCTGTACAATACACTGCACTACACAGCACCTTCTGGAAGGAACACACCGTACTGTACAATACACTGCACTACACCGCAACTACCTGGAAGGAGCACACGGTACAATGGACTGCACTACACAGCATCTACTTGGAAGGAGCACACTGCAGAATACACTGCACTACACTCCAGCTACCTGGATGGAGCACAACCCCTGCCAGGAAGGAACACATAGTACAATAAGCTGCACTATACTGCACCTACCTGTAAAGAGCACACAGTGCAATATACTGCACTACACAGCACCTAACCTGAAGGAGCACACTCTACTGTACAATAGAATGTGTTACACAGCACCTACCTGGAAGGAGCACACTGTACTGTATAATACACTGCACTGCACCGCACCTACATGGAAGAAGAACACTGTATTGTTCAATGCACTGCACTACACAACAGAAATCTGGAAGGAGCATAGTGTACAATACACTGCACTATAGAAGGAGCACACTGTACTTTAGAATACACTGCACCACACAGCACCTAACTGGAAGGAGCACACTCAAATGTACAATAGACTACTACACAGCAGCTACCTGGAAGGAGCACACTGTACTGTACAATACAATGCATTTCACAGCACCTACCTGGAAGGAGCACACTGTACTGTGCATTACACAGCACTATACAGCACCTACCTGGAATTAGCACACTATACTGTGCATTACACATCACGATACAGCACCTACCTGGAAGGAGCACATTGTATTGTAGAATACACTACACTAGACAGCACCTACCTGGAAGGACCACACTGTACATTACACTGCAGTATACAGCACCCACCTGGAAGGAGCACACTGTACTGTACAATACACTACACTGCACAGCACCTACATGGATGGACCACACTGTAGAATACACTGCACTACACAGCACCTACCTGGAAGAAACATACTGTACTGTACAATATACTACACAGCAGCTACCTAGAAGCAACACATAGCACAAATAAACTGCACTGTACTGCACCTACCTGTAAAGAGCACACAGTACAATAAACTACACTACACAGCACCTAACCGGAAGGAGCACACTCTACTGTAAAATACACTGTACTATACAGCACCTACCTATAGGAGCACACTGTACTGTACAATACACTGCACTACACCTCACCTACCTGGAGGGAGCACACTGTACTGTACAATACACTGCACTACACCCTACCTACCTGGAAGGAGCAGACTGTACTGTACAATACACTGGCCTAACAGCACCTAACTGGTAAGGAGCACACAGTACTGTACAATACACTGCACTACACCTCACCTTCATGGAGAGAGCACACAGTATAATACACTGCACTACACAACTTCTGCTTTGAAGGAGCAGACTATACAATTCACTGCACTACACAGCACCTACCTGGAAGGAGCAGACTGTACTGTACATTACACAACACTATACAGCTGGAAGGAGCTCACTGTACTGTACAATATATGACATTAGACAGCACCTACCTGGAAGGACCAAACTGTAGAATACACTGCACTATGCAGCACTTATCTGCAAGGAGCACACTGTACTGTACAAATCACTGCAATGACAGCACCTACTTGGAAGCAGCACAATGTAGAATACACTGCATTACACAGCACCTACCTTGAAGGAGCACACTGCACTGTACAACACACTGCACCTGCACAGCACCTACCTGGAAGGACCACACTGTACTGTGCAATACACTGTACAGCACCTACCTGGAAGGAGCATACTGTACTGTACAGTATAATGCACTACACAGCACCTACCGGGAAGGAGCACACTATATTGTACAATACACTGCCCTACACCAGATCTACCCTGAAGGAGTACTCTGTACTTCACAATACACTGGCCAAACAGTACCTACGTGGTTAGGAGCACACTGTACTGTGAAATACACTGCACTTCACAGTACCTACCTGGAAGGAGCACACTGTTCTGTACAATACACTGCACTACACCTCACCCACCTGGAGGGAGCACACAGTAAAACACACTGCACTACACAGCTTCTACCTTATAGGAGCAGACTACACAATACACTGCACTACACAGCACCTACCTGGAAGGAGCACACTGTATAGTGCATTGCCCTGCACTATGCAGCACCTACCTGTATGGAGCACACTGTACTGTACAAGACACTACACTGCACAGCACCTACCTGGAAGCACCACACTGTAGAATACACTGCACTACACAGCAATTATCTGGAAGGAGCACACTGTACTGTACAATACACTGCATTACACCAGACCTACCTGGAAAGAGCACGCTGTACTGCGCAATACACTGGCCTAACTGCACCTATCTGGTTATTAGCACACTGTACTGTACAATACACTGCACTACACAGCACCTACCTGGAAGGAGCCCACTGTACTTGACAATACACTGTTCTACACCGCACCTACCTGGAAGGAGCACACATTATAACAGACTGCACTACATAACATCAACCTGGAAGGACCACACTGTAGAATAGACTGCACTTCACAGCAGCTTTCTGGAAGGAGCACACTGTACTGTACAGTACACTACACTACACAGCACCTACCTCGAAGGAGCACACTGTACAATACACTGCACTACACAACACCTGCCTGGAATGAGCACACTGTATTGTACAATGCAATGCACTACACATCACCTACCTGGAAGAAGCACACTGTACAATCCAATGCACTACATAGCATCTACCGGGAAGGAGCACACTGTACAACACACTGCACCTACCTGGAAGGAGCACACTGTACTGTGCATTTCAGTGCACTACACAGCACCTACCTGGAAGGAGTACATTGTACTGTGCATTACAAACCAGTATACAGCTCTTACTTGGAAGGAACACATTGTACTGTGCATTACACAGCACTATAGAGCACCTACCTGGAAGGACCACACTGTAGAATACACTGCACTACCCAGCACCTACCTGGAAGGAGAACACTGTACTGTACAGTATACTGTACTGCACCGCACCTACCTGGAGGGAGCACGCAGTACAATACATTGCACTGCACAGCTTCTACCTGAAAGGAGCAGACTATACAATACACTGCATTACACAGCACCTACCTGGAAGGAGCAGACTCTACTGTACACTACACTGCGTTATACAGCACCTACCTGGAAGGAGCCCACTGTACTGTACAATACACTACACTGCACAGCACATGTATAGAAGGACCACACTGTAGAATACACTGCACTACACAGCAATTATCTGGAAGGAGCACACTGTAGAATGCACTGCACTGCACAATAACTACCTGGAAGGAGCACACTGTATTTTACAATGCACTGCACTACACAGCACCTACCTTGACGGAGCACGCTGTACTGTACAATTCACTGACCTGACAGCACCTCCCTGGTTAGGAGCACACTCTACTGTAAAATACACTGCACTCCGCAGCACCTACCTGGAAGAAGCACACTGTTCTGTACAATAAACTGCACTACACCTCACCCACCTGGAGGGAGCACACAGTACAATACACTGCACTACACATCTTCTACCTGGAAGGAGCAGACTACACAATACACTGCACTACACAGCACCTACCTGGAAAGCGCACACTGTCCTGTGCATTAACCTGCACTATACAGCACCTACCTGGAAGGAGCACATTGAACTGTACAACACAGTACACTGCACAGCACCTACTCAAAGGACCACACTGTAGAATACACTGCAGTACACAGCACCTACCTGGAAGTAGCACACTGTACTGTACAATGCACTGCACTACACAGCACCTACCTGGAAGGAGCACACTGTAATGTGCATTACATAGCACTATACAGCACCTACCTGGTAGGAGCACACTGTATTGTGCATTACACAGCACTATACAGCACCTAACTGGAAGGAGCACATTGTTCTGTAGAATACACTACCCTAGACAGTACCTACCTGGAAGGATCACACAGTACAGCATCTACCTGGAAGGAGCACACTGCAGAATACACTGCACTACACTCCAGCTACCTGCATGGAGCACACTGTACTGTACTGTACATTACACTGCACTAAACAGCACCTGCCTACAGTGTGCACACAGTACTGTACAATACACTGCACGATTCAACACCTCTGTGGAAGGACACACTGTAGAATACACTGCACCTACTTGGAAGGAGCACACTGTACTGTACAATACATTGCACTACACAGCACCTACCTGGAAGGAACACATAGTACAAAAAGCTGCACTTTACTGCACCTCCATGTAAAGAGCACACTGAACAATACACTGCACTACACAGCACCTACCTAGAAGGAGCCTACTGTACTGCATAGTACATTGCACTAAGCAGCCCCTACCTGGAAGGAACACATAATACAATCAACTGCACTATAGTGCCCCTACATGTTGGAAGGAGCACACTGAACTGTACAAGAAAGTACACTGCACAGCACCTACCTCAAAGAACCACACTGTAGAATACACTGCACTACACAGCACCTACCTGGAAGTAGCACACTGTACTGTACAATGCATTGCACTACACAGCACATACCTGGAAGGAGCACACTGTACTCTGCATTACATAGCACTATACAGCACCTACCTGGTAGGAGCACACAGTATTGTGCATTACACAGCACTATACGGCACCTAACTGGAAGGAGCACATTGTACTGTAGAATACACTACACTAGACAGTACCTACCTGGAAGGACCACACTGTAGAATACACTGCACTACACAGCACCTACCTGGAAGGAGCTCACTGTAATGTACAAAACACTGCACTGCTCCGCACCTACCTGGAGGGAGCACAGAGTACAATACCTAGCACTACACTGCTTCTACCTGGAAGGAGCAGACTACACAATACACTGCACTACACAGCACCTACCTGGAAAGAGCACACTGTACTGTACATTGCACTTCATTATACAGCACCTACCTGGAAGGAGCACACTGTACTGTACAATACACTACACTGCACAGCACCTACATAGAAGGCCCACACTGTAGAATACACTGCACTACACAGCAATTATCTGGATGGAGCACACTGTAATGTAGAATACACTACATTACACCACACCTACATGGAAGGAGTACACTGTACTGCACAATACAATGGCGTAACAGCACCTACCTGGTTAGGAGCACACTGTGCTGTACAATACACTGCACTACACAGCACCGTCTGGAAGGAGCACACCGTACTGTACAATACACTGCACTACACCGCAACTACCTGGAAGGAGCACACGGTACAATGGACTGCACTACACAGCATCTACCTGGAAGGAGCACACTGCAGAATACACTGCACTACACTCCAGCTACCTGGATGGAGCACACTGTACTGTACTGTATAGTACGCTACACTACACTACACATCACCTACCTGGAAGAAGCACACTGCACAATTCACTGTACTACATAGCACCTACCTGGAAGGAGCATGATTTACTGTACAATACACTGCACTAAACAGCACCTGCCTACAGTGTGCACACAGTACTGTACAATACACTGCACGATACAACACCTATGTGGAAGGACACACTGTAGAATACACTGCACCTACCTGGAAGGAGCACACTGTTCTGTACAATACATTGCACTACACAACACCTACCTGGAAGGAACACATAGTACAATAAACTGCACTATACTGCATCTCCATGTAAAGAGTACACTGAGCAATACACTGCACTACACATCACCTACCTGGAAGGAGCACACTGTACTGTACAATACACTGCACTAACAGCACCTACCTAGAAGGAGCATACTGTACTGTACAACACACTGCACTACACAGCACCTTCCTAGATGGAGCACACTGTAGAATACACTGCACTGCACTGCAACTACCTGGAAGGAGCTCACTGTAATGTACAATACACTGCACTGCTCCGCATCTACCTGGAGGGAGCACACAGTACAATACATAGCACTACACTGCTTCTACCTTGAAGGAGCAGACTACACAATACACTGCACTACACAGCACCTACCTGGAAAGAGCACACTGTACATTGCACTTCATTATACAGCACCTACCTGGAAGGAG
This sequence comes from Pleurodeles waltl, assembly GCF_031143425.1. Lineage (NCBI taxonomy): Eukaryota > Metazoa > Chordata > Amphibia > Caudata > Salamandridae > Pleurodeles > Pleurodeles waltl. The sequence continues at coordinate 1,166,782,951 of NC_090439.1, read as the reverse complement.
CACACTGTACTGTACAATACACTACACTGCACAGCACCTACATAGAAGGCCCACACTGTAGAATACACTGCACTACACAGCAATTATCTGGATGGAGCACACTGTAATGTACAATACACTACATTACACCACACCTACATGGAAGGAGTACACTGTACTGCACAATACAATGGCGTAACAGCACCTTCCTGGTTAGGAACACACTGTGCTGTACAATACACTGCACTACACAGCACCTTCTGGAAGGAACACACCGTACTGTACAATACACTGCACTACACCGCAACTACCTGGAAGGAGCACACGGTACAATGGACTGCACTACACAGCATCTACCTGGAAGGAGCACACTGCAGAATACACTGCACTACACTCCAGCTACCTGGATGGAGCACAACCCCTGCCAGGAAGGAACACATAGTACAATAAGCTGCACTATACTGCACCTACCTGTAAAGAGCACACAGTGCAATATACTGCACTACACAGCACCTAACCTGAAGGAGCACACTCTACTGTACAATAGAATGTGTTACACAACACCTACCTGGAAGGAGCACACTGTACTGTATAATACACTGCACTGCACTGCACCTACATGGAAGAAGAACACTGTATTGTTCAATGCACTGCACTACACAACAGAAATCTGGAAGGAGCATAGTGTACAATACACTGCACTATAGAAGGAGCACACTGTACTTTAGAATACACTGCACCACACAGCACCTAACTGGAAGGAGCACACTCAAATGTACAATAGACTACTACACAGCAGCTACCTGGAAGGAGCACACTGTACTGTACAATACAATGCATTTCACAGCACCTACCTGGAAGGAGCACACTGTACTGTGCATTACACAGCACTATACAGCACCTACCTGGAATTAGCACACTATACTGTGCATTACACATCACGATACAGCACCTACCTGGAAGGAGCACATTGTATTGTAGAATACACTACACTAGACAGCACCTACCTGGAAGGACCACACTGTACATTACACTGCAGTATACAGCACCCACCTGGAAGGAGCACACTGTACTGTACAATACACTACACTGCACAGCACCTACATGGATGGACCACACTGTAGAATACACTGCACTACACAGCACCTACCTGGAAGGAACACACTGCACTGTACAATGCAATGCACTAACAGCACCTACCTGGAAGAAACATACTGTACTGTACAATATACTACACAGCAGCTACCTAGAAGCAACACATAGCACAAATAAACTGCACTGTACTGCACCTACCTGTAAAGAGCACACAGTACAATAAACTACACTACACAGCACCTAACCGGAAGGAGCACACTCTACTGTACAATATACTGTACTACACAGCACCTACCTGGAAGGAGCACACTGTACTGTATAATACACTGTACAGCACCGCACCTCCCTGGAAGAAGAATACTGTACTGTACAATGCACTGCCTAAACAGCAGAAATCTAGAAGGAGCTCAGTGTACAATACACTGCACTATAGAAGGAGCACACTGTACAGTAGAATGCACTGCACCACACAGGACTTACCTGGAAGGAGCAGAGACTACTGTTCAATACACTGCACTACACAGCACCTAACTGGAAAGAGCACACTGTACTGTAGAATACACTGCCCTACACCTCACCTACCTGGAGGGAGCACACAGTACAATGCACTGCATTACAGAGCTTCTACCTCGAAGGAGCAGACTATACAATGCACTGCACTACACAGCACCTACTTGGAAGGAGCACACTGTACTGTCTATTACACAGCACTATACAGCACCTACCTGGAAGAAGCGCACTGTACTGTGCATTGCACAGCACTATACAGCACCTACCTGGAATGAGCACACTGTACTGTAAAATACACTACACTAGACAGCACCTACCTGGAAGAACCACACTGTAGAATATACTGCACTACGCAACACCTACCTGGAAGGAGCACACTGTGCTGTACAATACAGTACACTAACAGCACCTACCTGGAATGAACACACTGTAGAATACACTGCATTACACAACAACTACCTGAAAGGAGCACACTGTACTGTACAATACACTGTACCACACAGCATCGACCTGCAAGGAACACACAGTACAATAAACTGCACTATACTGCACCTCCATGTAAAAAGTACACTGAGCAATACACTGCACTACACAGCACCTACCTAGAAGAAGCCGACTGCACTGTATAGTACCCTCCACTACACAGTCCCTTCCTCGAAGGAACACATAGTACAATAAACTTCACTATACAGCACCTACCTGTAAAGAGCACACTGAGCAATATACTGCACTACACAGCACCTACCTGGAAGGAGCACAGCGTACTGTACAATACACTGCACTAACAACACCTACCTGGAAGGGGCATACTGTACTGTGCAATACACTGCACTACACAGCACCTACCTGGAAGGAGCACACTGTAGAATACACTGCACTGCACAGCAGCTACGTGGAAGGAGTACACTGTATTGTACAATACACTGCACTACACCAGACCTACCTGGAAGGAGCAGACTGTACTGCACAATACACTGGCCTTACAGCACCTACCTGGTAAGGAGCACACTGTTCTCTATAATACACTGCATTACACAGCACCTACCTGGAAGGAGAACACTGTTCTATACAATACACTGCACTACACCTCACCCCCCTGGAGGGAGCACACAGTACAATACACTGCACTACACAGCTTCTACCTGGAAGGAGCAGACTACACAATACATTGCACTACACAGCACCTACCTGGAAGGAACACACTGTACTGTGCATTACCCTGCACTATACAGCACCTACCTGGAAGGAGCACACTGTACTGTGTATTACACAGCACTATACAGCACCTACCTAGAAGGAGCACACTGTACTGTGCATTACACAACACTATACAGCACCTACCTGCAAGGAGCACATTGTACTGCAGAATACACTACACTAGAAAGCACCTACCTGGAAGGACCACACTGTAGAATACACTGCACTACACAGCCCCTACCTAGAAGGAGCACACTGTACTGTACAATACACTGCACTGCACCTACCTGTAGGGAGTTCACAGTACAATAAATTGCGCTGCACAGCTTCTACCTGGAAGGATCCGACTATACAATACACTGCACTACACAACACCTACCTGGAAGGTGCACAGTGTACTGTATAATAAACTGCACTAACATCACCTACCTGGAAGGGACATACTGTACTGTACAAAACACTTCACTACACAGCACCTACCTGGAAGGAACACGTAGTACAATAAACTGCACTCAACTGTACATACCTGTAAAGAGCACACAGTACAATACTCTGCACTGCACAGCACCTACACGGAAGGAGCACACTGTAATGTATACTACACTGCACTGCATCTACCTGGAAGAAGAACACTGTACTGTACACTGCACTATAGAAGGGGCACACTGTACTGTAGAATACACTGCACCACACAGCAGCTACCTAGAAGGAGCAGACAGTACTGTACAATACACTGCACTACACAGCACCTATGTGAAAGGAGCACACTGTTCTGTACATTACCCTGCACTACACAGCACCTATCTGGAAGGAGCACACTGTACTATGCACTCCACAGCACTATACATCACCTTCCAGGAAGTAGCACACTGTACTGTACAATACAGTGCACTATACAGCACCTATCTGAAAGGACCACACTGTAGAATCTGGAAGGACCACACTGTACTGTACAGTACACTGCACTAACAGCTCCTACCTGGAAGGAGCACACGGTAATATACACTGCATTACACAGCACCTACCTGGAAGGAGCACACTGTACTGTACAATACACTGCACTACACAGCACCTACCCGGAAGGAGCACACTATACTGTGCATTACCCTCATTATGACTTTGGTGGTGTTTTTGGTAGACCGCCGAAGTCGCGCCCACATCATGACCACCATAATATGACAGCTGGCTTCTCCCGGCCACATACTGGGTGGAAAGTCGCCAGCAGCCATACTGGTGGTTGGCGGTCTAGTGGAGCTTGCCAACACCACCAGCCGTATTACAACATTGTAAACGCGTGGCTGTGTTGTGTGGGAGGGGTGCTGGTGGCGGAGCAAGCGCCATGGTCCCTGTTCCCTCCCGGACGACCACCACCAGGTAAGGTGATTGTCTGACAGGAGAGGAGGGGGCGTTGAGTGTTGTGTGCGAGAATGGGTGTGTGTGTGTGTGAATTTGGTGGATGTGGGGGTGTTGTGTGTGTGTAAGTGTCTGTGTGCTTATGGGAATGCGTGTATGCGGGGTGGTGGGGGGAGTGTTGTGGCCATGTGTGTGTGAATGAGTGAGCTGGATTTGTGTGTGTATGTATGTATGTGTGGCGTGTGCATTCATGGATCGGGGGAGCGGGGGTAGGTACGTGGATCGGGGGTGAGTACGGGGATCAGGGGGATGGGGGGCATATGTGGATCAGGGTTGAGTACGGGGATGGGGTGATCTCCTGATGGGGTCAGATGAGGGTGGCTCCTACATGGAAGGGGGGTTGGGAGTCCTGTAGTGGCGACAAGAATGAGGATTCCTGCCACCAGTAGCCTTACCCCAAGGGACTTCGTGGCAGGGCTGCTGCCACGGAATCCCTCGTGGTAAGGATACTCAAAATACCACGGGCGGTGTTAGGTGGACGGCCATGCCGAAGGTGGTCAACCTTTGGCCAGGCGGCCCACCCCCTGGCGGTACAGGTGGTGAGTTGGCTGCGATGCAGCCAGTTCACTGCCGCAGCCATAATTTGGAGGTCCTGCTGTTGGCAGTCTGGGCGCGACCGATGGCGCAGCGAGGCAGGACCACCAGGGTCATAATGACCCATAGTGTGCACAGAGTCCAGGGGTTCCTTAACAGAGGCTAAAGTAGATCATACCAATGCTCTCTTTTGTGGTCGAGCAGTTAGGCTTATCAGAGAGTAGTAGTGTGAAGCATATGTTGTTCACTCACAGGCAGTAAATGAAGCACACACTCAATGACTAACTCCAGTCCAATGGTTTTTATATAGCAAAAATATATTTTGTTACTTTATTTCTAGAACCTCAAGATTCAAGTTGTAGGTAACTGGAGACTGGAACTGAGTCCTGTACTTCCGTTGTAACTGTGCTAAACTTTCTTTCCCCATAAAACTGTTCTGAACATTGCCGTGTGTCAACTTTTAAAACAGATTATTGCTATTTGTTTGAAAATCGTATAACATGCCAATTCTAAACAAAGTGGTATTGATAGATATGTTGGATACTTACTTGCAAACTTACTTACCTGCAATTTGAACCTTGTGGTTCCAGTCTCCAGGGGTTAGGATGTCCACAGGCTGGGGTTCAATTTAACCCCAAACACCCTTCACCAAAAACGCGGGTCAGTCAGGTGCAGAGGTCAAAGTTGAAGTTAATTTAACATGGGCTCCTATGGAGAAGGGGGCACTCAGAATCAGGCCTGCTTGCAAGTAAGTACCCGTGTCTTAGGAGGACAGACCTGGGGGGTTTAGAAGAGCACCGAGGGGGCACAGGTCAGCACCAAACACACACCCTCAGAAGCGCAGGGGCAGCTGGATGCAGGGTGCAAACACAGCGTCAGGCTCCCACTGCTTTCCTATGGGGGGGACGCCGGAGGTCACAAAGATGCTGCAGGTGAAGTCCAGGGGGTCGGTTACAGAAAACCACCAACTGGACAAGGAGGAGGGCAGCCTGCTGGATGTTGTTGGATCGGTGGCCAAATGTCCCAAGGCCAGGGCGCTGCGGGTGCAGGGGTACCTTTGGCGTCAGGTATCTTCGTCCGGATCCTTCGTGGTCAGGGGAGGTCCTCTGGATTCAGGCTGCAGATGTCGCCATGTTGAACAGGAGGGGTCAACCCAGGGTGGGTGGGGAGTTGCTCAGAATCGCCTGGGGACCAGCTTTAGTCAGTTAGGCCACCTGGACACGGGCTGTGGTAGTTGGGTGCGGAATGGGTAGGATCCGGGGCGGTTCTGGAGTCCTTAGTTGGAAGTTCTTCTTGGACAGAACCTCTGTGCATGGGTGTTCTTGGTCCTCAGGGGTGCAGGCAGTCCTTTGGACGCTTTTCTGAGGTTTCTGGTCCTGTAGGATGCGTCACCTTCTTTTAGCAGGGCATTAGAAGCTGGAGACAGGCCGGTAGGGCTGGGTCCAAGTCAGTTTGCGTCTTCAGTCCTCTCTGCTGGGGGTCAGGTTAGCAACCCTTCTTCTTTCTTCTAGTGAGGTTGCCAGGAATCTGACGAGCTAGGTTCAGGGGAACACTTCAATCCTTGATTTAGGGGCGTTACAGGGGTCAGAGGGCAGAAGCCAGTAGCTACTGTATCTGATGGTGACTACATCCTTCTGGTGTCCACTCCCTTTGGGGAGGGGGACACAGACCTTACCCTATTGGTCCCTTCCCTCTAAACCAACATGGAGGATTCTGCAGCACGAGGGTCACTTCAGCTCTGGGCTGCTTAGGGGTGGTCCCAGCTGAAGTGGTCACTCCTCCTTGTTTTTCCTAAGTTTCCTTCCGAATTTGCCGCCAAACGTGGGGCTTTCTCCAGGGGCGGGCATCTCCACTGGCTGGAGTGCCCTGGGACATTGTACCAGGAGGCCTGAGCCTTTGATGCTCACAGCCAAGTGTTACAGTTTCTGCGGGGGGAGTGTGAAGCACCTCCACTCAGTGCAGCCTTTGTTTCTGGCCTCAGAAAGCAGAAAAGGCCCTCACCCCATGGGGTCAGAAACTTGTCTCTTAGTGGCAGGCTGGCACAGACCAGTCAGTCCTGCATTAACGGATTGGGTAAAATAAAGGGGGCATCTCTAAGATGCCCTCTGGGTGCATTTTTAAATAAATCCAATACTGGCATCAGTGTGCGTTTAATGTGCTGAGAAGTTTGATACCAAACTTCCCATACTTCAGTGAAGCCATTATGGAGCTGTGGAGTTCGTTATGACAAACTCCCAGTCCATATTCTCAGTATGGCACATTGCACTTACAATGTCTAAAATGGACTTAAACACTGTAGGGGCACATTGCTCCTGCTCCTATGCCCTCACCTGTAGGATAGTGCACCCTGCCTTAGGGCTGTGAGGCATGCTAGGGGGCTGACTTACCTATGCCACAGGAAGTGATTTGTGGGCATGGCATCCTGAGGGGGATGCCATGTCAACTTTACCTTTTCCTTCCCACCAGCACACACAAGTTGCATTGGCAGTGCGCATGTATTTTGTGAGGGGTCCCTTAGGGTGGCACAATACATGCTGCAACCCATAGGGACCCTCCCTGGTCACAGAGCCCTTGGTATCACTGCTACCTTTTACAAGGGATTTAGCTGTGGGCCAGGGGTGTGCCAATTGTGGAACAATGGTACAGGTTTAGGGAAAGAACACAGGTGCTGGGGCCTGGTTAGCGGGATCCCAGTACACACTTAGGGGCACATTACAACCCTGGCAGTAAAAACCGCCTACCGCCGCCGCGACGGCTGCCAAAAGACCGTCGTTGCGGCTCCGCCCTATAGACTGATCATGACCCATGATGCGGCCTGGCGGTGTTCTGCTGGCGGACGCTGCTGCTGGCAGCAGTGCCCCGTCCCATCTCCTGCAGGAGGACCCCTTCACAACAGGTAAGTCAGGTGCTCCGACAGAGGAGGGGGTTTATTACATGGATTATAGCTCGAGCTAATACAGAGTCCCAGGACAGTCAAGTGACTATCCTACGGAGGCTGCCCCTTCACTCTGGGGCACTCAACCTTATATACACACAAAACTGCTTAGTCAGAGGACAACTCCACCCCTAGCGTATTCAAGGTCCTCTGCGGCCTTCAGAATATTTCAGGGATACACGTGTGGTGGGAGAAGGTACAGATGCAGCTGGCAGGAGGTGGCAACAACCTGTACGAACCTGTTCTGGCAGTTACTGATTAAGCACAAACATTCTTGGAACTACGGTTAGAACAAGTAAATTACAGCGATAAGCAGATTGCAACCCAAGGCTGTGAACACAATCTCATTCATCAAAGTTCAGGAGGTTTGTCGAGCTCATGGCAACATAATAAAGATAAACAGATGCCTAGCAGCTATGGTGTATGATTAAGTTTATGTACATTTTCTCAGTGTGTGTGTGGGGGTGTGTGTGTACATCTGTGCGTGTGTGCATGCGGGTGTGTGTTGCGTGTTCTATGTGTGTGTGTGTGCGTGTATGTTATGTTGTGTGAATGCGTGTGTGCCTGTATGTGGGTCAGTTTGTGTGGATGTGTGTGTGAATGGATGTATGCATACATGGATGAATGTGAGAATGAGTGTGTGTATGCATGTGTGCATGTGTGAAGAAAGGTGCGTGTATGCACTGGGGGGTGTGGAGAGGAAGGGGGGTGGGGGTCTCCAGCCCAGCCGCCGTTACCCTCGTGGGAGATCGATATGGTACATTGGCGGTTTGGCTTTAACCAAACCACCAATGTCTTAATATAGAGGAAAGTGCTGCCAGCCTGTTGGCAGTACTTTCCTCCATATTAATGCCGTCCGCCGGGGCTCATAATGACCCCCTTAGTCAAGTTGGCATCTGATATCAGGCAAAAAGTGTGGGGGGATAATGCAAACAAGGGGACAGTTTCTTACAACTAGAGAATACACCATACAAGAAAGCACATGGTTATAGGCAGCATACAGCACTAGAGAGCACAACAGAATAGACAGAGCACTATTTCACAAAATGCTGTACCAAACAGCACACTGTAGTACATGTTACAGTGTACCAGATGGCTTGTTGCACAAGATAGCACACTGCATTACACAGTACACCATACTACACTGTCCACAGTGCTGCACTAGGCAGTATACTGTAGTAAATGGTACAATTGCAGCATCATCTCTATTCCCAACCAAATCCTTTTAGCTTTTGAACACAGCTCAAGACTTTTCTGCTCATGCGGAACTTTAATCTTGGTTAACCTCCACTTTTGTGGCCCCCATTACTTTATTCTGGATACTGCCTCTCGGTTGGTTACCTCACAAGCGCGGTGTAGGAAAGTACCATCTTGCCTGGCATGTTACCCCCATTTTTCACTGTATATATGTTGTTTTAGTTGTATGTGTCACTGGGACCCTGGTAACCCAGGGCCCCAGTGCTCATAAGTGTGCCTGAATGTGTTACCTGTGTAGTGACTAACTGTCTCACTGAGGCTCTGCTAATCAGAACCTCAGTGGTTATGCTCTCTCATTTCTTTCCAAATTGTCACTGACAGGCTAGTGACCATTTTTACCAATTTACATTGGCTTACTGGAACACCCTTATAATTCCCTAGTATATGGTACTGAGGTACCCAGGGTATTGGGGTTCCAGGAGATCCCTATGGGCTGCAGCATTTCTTTTGCCACCCATAGGGAGCTCTGACAATTCTTACACAGGCCTGCCACTGCAGCCTGAGTGAAATAACGTCCACGTTATTTCACAGCCATTTTACACTGCACTTAAGTAACTTATAAGTCACCTATATGTCTAACCTTTACCTGGTAAAGGTTAGGTGCAAAGTTACTTAGTGTGAGGGCACCCTGGCACTAGCCAAGGTGCCCCCACATTGTTCAGAGCCAATTCACTGAACTTTGTGAGTGCGGGGACACCATTACACGCGTGCACTACATATAGGTCACTACCTATATGTAGCTTCACCATGGTAACTCCGAATATGGCCATGTAACATGTCTATGATCATGGAATTGCCCCCTCTATGCCATCCTGGCATTGTTGGTACAATTCCATGATCCCAGTGGTCTGTAGCCCAGACCCTGGTACTGCCAGACTGCCCTTCCTGGGGTTTCACTGCAGATGCTGCTGCTGCCAACCCCTCAGACAGGCAGCTGCCCTCCTGGGGTCCAGCCAGGCCTGGCCCAGGATGGCAGAACAAAGAACTTCCTCTGAGAGAGGGTGTGACACCCTCTCCCTTTGGAAAATGGTGTGAAGGCAGGGGAGGAGTAGCCTCCCCCAGCCTCTGGAAATGCTTTGTTGGGCACAGATGTGCCCAATTCTGCATAAGCCAGTCTACACCGGTTCAGGGACCCCTTAGCCCCTGCTCTGGCGCGAAACTGGACAAAGGAAAGGGGAGTGACCACTCCCCTGACCTGCACCTCCCCTGGGAGGTGTCCAGAGCTCCTCCAGTGTGCTCCAGACCTCTGCCATCTTGGAAACAGAGGTGCTGCTGGCACACTGGACTGCTCTGAGTGGCCAGTGCCACCAGGTGACGTCAGAGACTCCTGCTGATAGGCTCCTTCAGGTGTTAGTAGCCTTTCCTCTCTCCTAGGTAGCCAAACCCTCTTTTCTGGCTATTTAGGGTCTCTGTCTCTGGGGAAACTTTAGATAACGAATGCATGAGCTCAGCCGAGTTCCTCTGCATCTCTCTCTTCACCTTCTGATAAGGAAACGACCGCTGACCGCGCTGGAAGCCTGCAAACCTGCAACATAGTAGCAAAGACGACTACTGCAACTCTGTAACGCTGATCCTGCCGCCTTCTCGACTGTTTTTCTGCTTGTGCATGCTGTGGGGGTAGCCTGCCTCCTCTCTGCACCAGGAGCTCCGAAGAAATCTCCCGTGGGTCGACGGAATCTTCCCCCTGCAACCGCAGGCACCAAAAAGCTGCATTACCGGTCCCTTGGGTCTCCTCTCAGCACGACGAGCGAGGTCCCTCGAATCCAGCGACGCTGTCCAAGTGACCCCAACAGTCCAGTGACTCTTCAGCCCAAGTTTGGTGGAGGTAAGTCCTTGCCTCACCTCGCTGGGCTGCATTGCTGGGAACCGCGACTTTGCAGCTACTCCGGCCCCTGTGCACTTCCGGCGGAAATCCTTTGTGCACAGCCAAGCCTGGGTCCACGGCACTCTAACCTGCATTGCACGACTTTCTAAGTTGGTCTCCGGCGACGTGGGACTCCTTTGTGCAACTTCGGCGAGCACCGTTTCACGCATCCTTGTAGTGCCTGTTTCTGGCACTTCTCCGGGTGCTACCTGCTTCAGTAAGGGCTCTTTGTCTTGCTCGACGTCCTCTCTCTCTGCAGGTCCAATTTGCGACCTTCTGGTCCCTCCTGGGCCCCAGCAGCGTCCAAAAACGCCAAACGCACAATTTGCGTGTAGCAAGGCTTGTTGGCGTCCTTCCGGCGGGAAAACACTTCTGCACGACTCTCCAAGGCGAGAGGGATCCGTCCACCAAAGGGGAAGTCTCTAGCCCTTTTTCGTTCCTGCAGAAACCTCAGCTTCTTCTGCCCAGTCGAAGCTTCTTTGCACCCGCAGCTGGCATTTCCTGGGCATCTGCCCATCTCCGACTTGCTTGTGACTTTTGGACTTGGTCCCCTTGTTTCACAGGTACCCTAGATTGGAAATCCACAGTTGTTGCATTGCTGGTTTGTGTCTTTCCTGCATTATTCCTCTAACACGACTATTTTGTCCTTAGGGGAACTTTAGTGCACTTTGCACTCACTTTTCAGGGTCTTGGGGAGGGTTATTTTTCTAACTCTCACTATTTTCTAATAGTCCCAGCGACCCTCTACAAGGTCACATAGGTTTGGGGTCCATTCGTGGTTCGCATTCCACTTTTGGAGTATATGGTTTGTGTTTCCCCTATCCCTATGTTTCCCCATTGCATCCTATTGTAACTATACATTGTTTGCACTGTTTTCTAAGACTATACTGCATATTTTTGCTATTGTGTATATATATCTTGTGTATATTTCCTATCCTCTCACTGAGGGTACACTCTAAGATACTTTGGCATATTGTCATAAAAATAAAGTACCTTTATTTTTAGTATAACTGTGTATTGTGTTTTCTTATGATATTGTGCATATGACACTAAGTGGTACTGTAGTAGCTTCACACGTCTCCTAGTTCAGCCTAAGCTGCTCTGCTAAGCTACCATTATCTATCAGCCTAAGCTGCTAGACACCCTATACACTAACAAGGGATAACTGGGCCTGGTGCAAGGTGCAAGTACCCCTTGGTACTCACTACAAGCCAGTCCAGCCTCCTACACGCGGACACTTCCTTCTGAAGCAGCTGATTGCACTTTTACAAATGGTCTCAAGCAATGCACCACCCTCTCTAAAGCTGCCCCACCGCTGGTAGTGGTATCAGGGGAGCCTTGGGTTTGCCTCCTCCCTTGCCACTGGCTTGGCAGGTCACACAGGAGCGATAAAAGTCCTTCACCTTCTCTGACATCTGCGACCAGTAGAAGTGGTTGACTAGCCTCTCTCAGGTCTCGGTCACCCCCAGATGCCCAGCCAAGGGGATATCATGGACAATGTTAAGGGGGAGCTCCCTGTACTGCTGAAGGACCACAAGCATGGCTCAGGAGTTAGCACAGCTGAGGGGGTCAGTGTGTAACCTGCCTCGCCAAATGGGAGACCAGGTCTTTCCACAGTAGAAGCTGTAACTGTAGCTGGTGGAGGCCGAAGGTCTCAGTGTGGACACCAACATATAATTACATTCAGTGCAACTCTATTTACCTTTATATTTCTTCATCTCCTTTTCAGGTTTCAGAGTTATCAGAAATTCTTTTTCCTTTGTTTTCTTCATCTCACTCTCTGGACCCTGAAACTTCACCTTCGTACACCTGAAGGACACACAATTAATTTCAGTGTTACAGAAGACTCGGAGGCTGCAGGATCTTGAAAGGAACTGCACAAACACCCTGTTATTGGAAATAGAATACTGTAATCAAAGGAGCCCCTGCAGGACAGCAAGTGGTGTGTATCACTGTACACACAGACACACACAGACACACACACACACACATACACACCCACACACACCCACACACACACACACAGACACACACACACAAAGACAGACACACACACATCAACAGACACACACACACAGACACTCACACACACACACACACACACACAGAAACGCACACAGACACACACAAACACAGATACACACACACACCAACAGACACATACACGTCAACAGATAGACACACACAGACACACACCCACACACACACAGACACACACACATCAACAGACACACACAGACACACACACACACACACCCACACACCCACACACACACACAGACATACACAGACACACACACAGACACACACAGACACACACACACAGACACACACCCACACAGACACACACACACATACAAACACACACACACAGATACACACACACACACACACATACACACACACAGACAGACACACACACACACACATTTACAGACACAGACACACACACAACAGACACACACACAGACACACACACGCACACACACACACACACACACACAGACAGACACACAAACACATCAATAGCCCCGGGGCGCATCCAAAAGTGTCACACATTATCCCTTCTAGCATTGCACACCCCTCTGCTCAGAACCTTGCAGGGATTAGCACATGATAAAACAAGCTTCAGGATCTCAGGGGAAACAGTGAAAAACCCAGCGACTAACACACAGGGCCACTCTCTCTCCACCTCCCTTTCTGTCTATTTATCTGATTACCTGTATAACTCTTTCTTCTTCTCTCACATCACTTAGTGCTCCTCGCTCTCTCTCTGGTCCTCTCTTTCAGAAAGCTCCAGATATCGCAAAGGTATCTGTGCACATTGATTGTTACTACAAAAACAAACACTCACACAGACTCTGTGTGCTGCGCTGTCGTGACTTTATTTCATCCTCCCACCTTCTGCCGCTTTCCTGCGACTCCAACAGCACAAACATAATTGTGCACAATTGCTGTTACTACCCTCACACTCTCTCTGTCTCAGAATCTCATAGCTCCTCTTTCCTTTACTGTAACTGAATATTACTTGTCACACACACACACAAACACACACTTTGTTTATTTTTTCTCTCTCTTTCATGTTAACTCTCTTGGTTTGTTTGTCTCGCTGACAGTTCTTGGGATCTCAAAAGCAGATGTGAATATTCACACACTATCTCTTTCATTCCCTCTCTCACTCCCTACATATGTCTCTTGATCTGCTACACACTCTTGTGATCTCCTGCGCTGTCAGGCTCACTCTCTCTCTTTTTGTCTCTCACTCTTGATTTCTTCCTCTCCTCCTGTAAAATGTCAGTATTGCTGAGTGTGACTATCTGTGAGATCCTGCACCCTGTCTGTGAAAGCCTTCTACATTGAATTACTACATCTTCTGCACCGTCGAATCATTGAGCTCCTCCACCTTGGGATCCTTGAAATCCTACACTGTGGAATCTTTAGAGTCATGGTCTTTGGAATCTCTGCATTTCTGCATCTTGGAATCTCTGGATCCCTGTGCACTGGAATCTCTAGATCCCTGTACCTTGGAATCTCTGGATCCCTGTACACTAGAATCTCTAAATCCCTGTATCTTGGAATCTCTGTATCCCAGTACACTGGAATTTCTAGATCCCTGTACCTTGGAATCTCTGGATCCCTGTACCTTGGCATTTCTGGATCCATATACCTTGGAATCTCTTGGACCCTGTACCTTGGATCTCTGGATCCCTGTACCTTGGAATGTCTGGATCCATGTACCTTGGAATCTCTGGATCCCTGTATCTTGGAATCTCTGGATCCCTGTACTTTGGGATCTCTGGATTGTAGGAAAGTACCATCTTGCCTGGCATGTTACCCCCATTTTTCACTGTATATATGTTGTTTTAGTTGTATGTGTCACTGGGACCCTGCCAGCCAGGGCCCCAGTGCTCATAAGTGTGCCTGAATGTGTTACCTGTGTTATGACTAACTGCCTCACTGAGGCTCTGCTATCCAGAACCTCAGTGGTTATGCTCTCTCATTTCTTTCCAAATTGTAACTAACAGGCTATTGACCAATTTCACCAATTTACAATTGGCATACTGGAACACCCTTATAATTCCCTAGTATATGGTACTGAGGTACCCAGGGTATTGGGGTTCCAGGAGATCCCTATGGGCTGCAGCATTTCTTTTGCCACCCATAGGGAGCTCTGACAATTCTTACACAGGCCTGCCACTGCAGCCTGAGTGAAATAACGTCCACGTTATTTCACAGCCATTTACCACTGCACTTAAGTAACTTATAAGTCACCTATATGTCTAACCTTTACCTGGTAAAGGTTAGGTGCAAAGTTACTTAGTGTGTGGGCACCCTGGCACTAGCCAAGGTGCCCCCACATTGTTCAGGGCAAATTCCCCAGACTTTGTGAGTGCGGGGACACCATTACACGCGTGCACTACACATAGGTCAATACCTATGTGTTGCTTCACAATGGTAACTCCGAATATGGCCATGTAACATGTCTATGATCATGGAATTGCCCCCTCTATGCCATCCTGGCATTGTTGGCACAATCTTATGATCCCACAGGTCTGTAGCTCAGACCTGGGTACTGCCAAACTTCCTTTCCCAGGGTTTCACTGCAGCTGCTGCTGCTTCCAACCCCTCAGACAGGTTTCTGCCCTCCTGGGGTCCAGCCAGGCTTGGTCCAGGATGGCAGAACAAAGGAATTCCTCAGAGAGAGGGTGTTACACCCTCTCCCTTTGGAAAAAGGTGTCAGGGCTGGGGAGGAGTAGCCTCCCACAGCCTCTGGAAATGCTTTCATGGGCACAGATGGTGCCCATTTCTGCATAAACCAGTCTACACCGGTTCAGGGACCCCTCAGCCCTGCTCTGGCGCGAAACTGGACAAAGGAAAGGGGAGTGACCACTCCCCTGACCTGCACCTCCCATGGGAGGTGCCCAGAGCTCCTCCAGTGTGCTCCAGACCTCTGCCATCTTGGAAACAGAGGTGCTGCTGGCACACTGGACTGCTCTGAGTGGCCAGGACCAGCAGGTGACATCAGAGACTCCTTCTGATAGGCTCCTTCAGGTGTTGCTAGCCTATCTCTCTCCTAAGTAGCCAAACCCTCTTTTCTGGCTATTTAGGGTCTCTGCTTTGGGGATTTCCTTATATAACGAATGCAAGAGCTCATCAGAGTTCCTCTGCATCTCTCTCTTCACCTTCTGCCAAGGAATCGACTGCTGACCGCGCTGGAAGCCTGCAAAACTGCAGCAAAGTAGCGAAGACGACTACTGCAACTCTGTAACGCTGATCCTGCCGCCTTCTCGACTGTTTTCCTGGTGGTGCATGCTGTGGGGGTAGTCTGCCTCCTCTCTGCACTAGAAGCCCTGAAGAAATCTCCTGTGGGTCGACGGAATCTTCCCCCTGCTACCGCAGGCACCAAAGAACTGCATTACTGGTACCCTGGGTCTCCTCTCAGCACAACGAGCGAGGTCCCTTGAATCCAGCATCTCTGTCCAAGTGACTCCTACAGTCCAGTGACTCTTCAGTCCAAGTTTGGTGGAGGTAAGTCCTTGCCTCCCCACGCCAGAATGCATTGCTGGGAACCACGACTTTTGCAGCTACGCCGGCCTCTGTGCACTTCCGGCGGAAATCCTTTGTGCACAGCCAAGCCTGGGTCCACGGCCCTCTAACCTGCATTGCAAGACCTCCTGAGTTGTCCTCCGGCGGCGTGGGACTCCTTTGTGCAACTTCGGGTGAGCACCGTTTCACTCCTCTTCATAGTGCCTGTTTTGGCACTTCTGCGGGTGCTGCCTGCTTCTGAGAGGACTCCTTGTCTTGCTGGGCACCCCTTCTGTCCCCTGACGCAATTGGCGACATCCTGGTCCCTCCTGGACTACAGCAGCATCCAAAAATCCTAACCGCACGACTTGCAGCTAGCAAGGCTTGTTGGCAGTCTTTCTTCAGGAAAACACTTCTGCACAACTTTCCACGGCGTGGGGGATCCATCCTCCAAAAGGGAAGTCTCTAGCCCTTGTCGTTCCTGCAGAATCCTCAGCTTCTACTGTCCAGTAGCAGCTTCTTTGCACCCACAGCTGGCATTTCCTGGGCATCTGCCCATCTCCGACTTGCTTGTGACTTTTGGACTTGGTCCCCTTGTTCCACAGGTACCCTCGACTGGAAATCCATCGTTGTTGCATTGCTGGTTTGTGTCTTTCCTGCAGAATTCCCCTATCACGACTTCTATGTTATGTCCTTTGGGGAACTTTAGTGCACTTTGCACTCACTTTTCAGGGTCTTGGGGAGGGTTATTTTTCTAACTCTCACTATTTTCTAATAGTCCCAGCGACCCTCTACAAGGTCACATAGGTTTGGGGTCCATTCATGGTTCGCATTCCACTTTTGGAGTATATGGTTTGTGTTGCCCCTATCCCTATGTTTCCCCATTGCATCCTATTGTAACTATACATTGTTTGCACTGTTTTCTAAGACTATACTGCATATTTTTGCTATTGTGTATATATATCTTGTGTATATTTCCTATCCTCTCACTGAGGGTACACTCTAAGATACTTTGGCATATTGTCATAAAAATAAAGTACCTTTATTTTTAGTATAACTGTGTATTGTGTTTTCTTATGATATTGTGCATATGACACTAAGTGGTACTGTAGTAGCTTCACACGTCTCCTAGTTCAGCCTAAGCTGCTCTGCTAAGCTACCATTATCTATCAGCCTAAGCTGCTAGACACCCTATACACTAATAAGGGATAACTGGGCCTGGTGCAAGGTGCAAGTACCCCTTGGTACTCACTACAAGCCAGTCCAGCCTCCTACACGCGGACACTTCCTTCTGAAGCAGCTGATTGCACTTTTACAAATGGTCTCAAGCAATGCACCACCCTCTCTAAAGCTGCCCCACCGCTGGTAGTGGTATCAGGGGAGCCTTGGGTTTGCCTCCTCCCTTGCCACAGGCTTGGCAGGTCACACAGGAGCGATAAAAGTCCTTCACCTTCTCTGACATCTGCGACCAGTAGAAGTGGTTGACTAGCCTCTCTCAGGTCTCGGTCACCCCCAGATGCCCAGCCAAGGGGATATCATGGACAATGTTAAGGGGGAGCTCCCTGTACTGCTGAAGGACCACAAGCATGGCTCAGGAGTTAGCACAGCTGAGGGGGTCAGTGTGTAACCTGCCTCGCCAAATGGGAGACCAGGTCTTTCCACAGTAGAAGCTGTAACTGTAGCTGGTGGAGGCCGAAGGTCTCAGTGTGGACACCAACATATAATTACATTCAGTGCAACTCTATTTACCTTTATATTTCTTCATCTCCTTTTCAGGTTTCAGAGTTATCAGAAATTCTTTTTCCTTTGTTTTCTTCATCTCACTCTCTGGACCCTGAAACTTCACCTTCTTACACCTGAAGGACACACACATCATTTCAGTGTTACAGAAGACTCGGAGGCTGCAGGATCTTGAAAGGAACTGCACAAACACCCTGTTATTGAAAATAGAATACTGTAATCAAAGGAGCCCCTGCAGGACAGCAAGTGGTGTGTATCACTGTACACACAGACACACACAGACACACACACACACACATACACACCCACACACACCCACACACACACACACAGACACACACACACAAAGACAGACACACACACATCAACAGACACACACACACAGACACTCACACACACACACACACACACACAGAAACACACACAGACACACACAAACACAGATACACACACACACACCAACAGACACATACACGTCAACAGATAGACACACACAGACACACACCCACACACACACAGACACACACACATCAACAGACACACACACACACAGACACACACACACACCCACACACCCACACACACACACAGACATACACAGACACACACACAGACACACACAGACACACACACACAGACACACACCCACACAGACACACACACACATACAGACAAACACACACACACATTTACAGACACACACACACACACAACAGACACACACACAGACACACACACGCACACACACACACACACACACAGACACACAAACACATCAATAGCCCCGGGGCGCATCCAAAAGTGTCACACATTATCCCTTCTAGCATTGCACACCCCTCTGCTCAGAACCTTGCAGGGATTAGCACATGATAAAACAAGCTTCAGGATCTCAGGGGAAACAGTGAAAAACCCAGCGACTAACACACACGGCCACTCTCTCTCCACCTCCCTTTCTGTCTATTTATCTGATTACCTGTATAACTCTTTCTTCTTCTCTCACATCACTTAGTGCTCCTCGCTCTCTCTCTGGTCCTCTCTTTCAGAAAGCTCCAGATATCGCAAAGGTATCTGTGCACATTGATTGTTACTACAAAAACAAACACTCACACAGCCTCTGTGTGCTGCGCTGTCGTGACTTTATTTCATCCTCCCACCTTCTGCCGCTTTCCTGCGACTCCAACAGCACAAACATAATTGTGCACAATTGCTGTTACTACCCTCACACTCTCTCTGTCTCAGAATCTCATAGCTCCTCTTTCCTTTACTGTAACTGAATATTACTTGTCACACACACACACAAACACACACTTTGTTTATTTTTTCTCTCTCTTTCATGTTAACTCTCTTGGTTTGTTTGTCTCGCTGACAGTTCTTGGGATCTCAAAAGCAGATGTGAATATTCACACACTATCTCTTTCATTCCCTCTCTCACTCCCTACATATGTCTCTTGATCTGCTACACACTCTTGTGATCTCCTGCGCTGTCAGGCTCACTCTCTCTCTTTTTGTCTCTCACTCTTGATTTCTTCCTCTCCTCCTGTAAAATGTCAGTATTGCTGAGTGTGACTATCTGTGAGATCCTGCACCCTGTCTGTGAAAGCCTTCTACATTGAATTACTACATCTTCTGCACCGTCGAATCATTGAGCTCCTCCACCTTGGGATCCTTGAAATCCTACACTGTGGAATCTTTAGAGTCATGGTCTTTGGAATCTCTGCATTTCTGCATCTTGGAATCTCTGGATCCCTGTGCACTGGAATCTCTAGATCCCTGTACCTTGGAATCTCTGGATCCCTGTACACTAGAATCTCTAAATCCCTGTATCTTGGAATCTCTGTATCCCAGTACACTGGAATTTCTAGATCCCTGTACCTTGGAATCTCTGGATCCCTGTACCTTGGCATTTCTGGATCCATATACCTTGGAATCTCTTGGACCCTGTACCTTGGATCTCTGGATCCCTGTACCTTGGAATGTCTGGATCCATGTACCTTGGAATCTCTGGATCCCTGTATCTTGGAATCTCTGGATCCCTGTACTTTGGGATCTCTGGATTGTAGGAAAGTACCATCTTGCCTGGCATGTTACCCCCATTTTTCACTGTATATATGTTGTTTTAGTTGTATGTGTCACTGGGACCCTGCCAGCCAGGGCCCCAGTGCTCATAAGTGTGCCTGAATGTGTTACCTGTGTTATGACTAACTGCCTCACTGAGGCTCTGCTATCCAGAACCTCAGTGGTTATGCTCTCTCATTTCTTTCCAAATTGTAACTAACAGGCTATTGACCAATTTCACCAATTTACATTGGCATACTGGAACACCCTTATAATTCCCTAGTATATGGTACTGAGGTACCCAGGGTATTGGGGTTCCAGGAGATCCCTATGGGCTGCAGCATTTCTTTTGCCACCCATAGGGAGCTCTGACAATTCTTACACAGGCCTGCCACTGCAGCCTGAGTGAAATAACGTCCACGTTATTTCACAGCCATTTACCACTGCACTTAAGTAACTTATAAGTCACCTATATGTCTAACCTTTACCTGGTAAAGGTTAGGTGCAAAGTTACTTAGTGTGTGGGCACCCTGGCACTAGCCAAGGTGCCCCCACATTGTTCAGGGCAAATTCCCCAGACTTTGTGAGTGCGGGGACACCATTACACGCGTGCACTACACATAGGTCAATACCTATGTGTAGCTTCACAATGGTAACTCCGAATATGGCCATGTAACATGTCTATGATCATGGAATTGCCCCCTCTATGCCATCCTGGCATTGTTGGCACAATCTTATGATCCCACAGGTCTGTAGCTCAGACCTGGGTACTGCCAAACTTCCTTTCCCAGGGTTTCACTGCAGCTGCTGCTGCTTCCAACCCCTCAGACAGGTTTCTGCCCTCCTGGGGTCCAGCCAGGCTTGGTCCAGGATGGCAGAACAAAGGAATTCCTCAGAGAGAGGGTGTTACACCCTCTCCCTTTGGAAAAAGGTGTCAGGGCTGGGGAGGAGTAGCCTCCCACAGCCTCTGGAAATGCTTTCATGGGCACAGATGGTGCCCATTTCTGCATAAGCCAGTCTACACCGGTTCAGGGACCCCTCAGCCCTGCTCTGGCGCGAAATTGGACAAAGGAAAGGGGAGTGACCACTCCCCTGACCTGCACCTCCCATGGGAGGTGCCCAGAGCTCCTCCAGTGTGCTCCAGACCTCTGCCATCTTGGAAACAGAGGTGCTGCTGGCACACTGGACTGCTCTGAGTGGCCAGGACCAGCAGGTGACATCAGAGACTCCTTCTGATAGGCTCCTTCAGGTGTTGCTAGCCTATCTCTCTCCTAAGTAGCCAAACCCTCTTTTCTGGCTATTTAGGGTCTCTGCTTTGGGGATTTCCTTATATAACGAATGCAAGAGCTCATCAGAGTTCCTCTGCATCTCTCTCTTCACCTTCTGCCAAGGAATCGACTGCTGACCGCGCTGGAAGCCTGCAAAACTGCAGCAAAGTAGCGAAGACGACTACTGCAACTCTGTAACGCTGATCCTGCCGCCTTCTCGACTGTTTTCCTGGTGGTGCATGCTGTGGGGGTAGTCTGCCTCCTCTCTGCACTAGAAGCCCTGAAGAAATCTCCTGTGGGTCGACGGAATCTTCCCCCTGCTACCGCAGGCACCAAAGAACTGCATTACTGGTACCCTGGGTCTCCTCTCAGCACAACGAGCGAGGTCCCTTGAATCCAGCATCTCTGTCCAAGTGACTCCTACAGTCCAGTGACTCTTCAGTCCAAGTTTGGTGGAGGTAAGTCCTTGCCTCCCCACGCCAGAATGCATTGCTGGGAACCACGACTTTTGCAGCTACGCCGGCCTCTGTGCACTTCCGGCGGAAATCCTTTGTGCACAGCCAAGCCTGGGTCCACGGCCCTCTAACCTGCATTGCAAGACCTCCTGAGTTGTCCTCCGGCGGCGTGGGACTCCTTTGTGCAACTTCGGGTGAGCACCGTTTCACTCCTCTTCATAGTGCCTGTTCTGGCACTTCTGCGGGTGCTGCCTGCTTCTGAGAGGACTCCTTGTCTTGCTGGGCACCCCTTCTGTCCCCTGACGCAATTGGCGACATCCTGGTCCCTCCTGGACTACAGCAGCATCCAAAAATCCTAACCGCACGACTTGCAGCTAGCAAGGCTTGTTGGCAGTCTTTCTTCAGGAAAACACTTCTGCACAACTTTCCACGGCGTGGGGGATCCATCCTCCAAAAGAGAAGTCTCTAGCCCTTGTCGTTCCTGCAGAATCCTCAGCTTCTACTGTCCAGTAGCAGCTTCTTTGCACCCACAGCTGGCATTTCCTGGGCATCTGCCCATCTCCGACTTGCTTGTGACTTTTGGACTTGGTCCCCTTGTTCCACAGGTACCCTCGACTGGAAATCCATCGTTGTTGCATTGCTGGTTTGTGTCTTTCCTGCAGAATTCCCCTATCACGACTTCTATGTTATGTCCTTTGGGGAACTTTAGTGCACTTTGCACTCACTTTTCAGGGTCTTGGGGTGGGCTATTTTCCTAACCCTAACTGTTTTCTTACAGTCCCAGCGACCCTCTACAAGGTCACATAGGTTTGGGGTCCATTCGTGGTTCGCATTCCACTTTTGGAGTATATGGTTTGTGTTGCCCTTATCCCTATGTGTCCCCATTGCATCCTATTGTAACTACACATTGTTTGCACTGTTTTCTAATACTATACTGCATATTTTTGGTATTGTGTACATATATCTTGTGTATATTTGCTATCCTCATACTGAGGGTACTCACTGAGATACTTTTGGCATATTGTCATAAAAATAAAGTACCTTTATTTTTAGTATATCTGTGTATTGTGTTTTCTTATGATATTGTGCATATGACACTTGTGGTACTGTAGGAGCTTTACTCGTCTCCTAGTTCAGCCTAAACTGCTCTGCTAAGCTACCATTATCTATCAGCCTAAGCTGCTAGACACCCTATACACTAATAAGGGATACCTGGGCCTTGTGCAAGGTGTAAGTACCCCTTGGTACTCACTACAAGCCAGTCCAGCCTCCTACATGGATCCCTGTACCTTGCAATCTCTGGATCCCTGTACCTTGGAATCTCTGGATCCCTGTATCTTGTAATAACTGAAGGCCTGTTCCTTGAAATCTCTAAACAGCTAAATATTGGACTCACTTAACTCCTACATTGTAGGTTCAAATCATTTTTATTGGGATGTAACATTATACAACAATCGCATTGTATGACCCGCCCGGAATGGGGCTGCATAGTGATAATAATTATGTAGCTGTATTAAAAGTAATAACATAGAACGGGATTAAAGGTAAACAAAGCATCCCCCCTTTCCGCCCTCCCTCCCCCCGGGAGCACATTTACCCATTAATACAGCAACAATGATAGAAAACATTAGTGGTTAAACCCCTACCTGGCCCTGTTCACTGTATCATAGCTGGTGTGTCGTGAAGCCTCAGGAGCCGGAGACATCTGGGGCATGCCAATTCCCTAAACTCTGTAGAAAGGAGCGTCAGAAATGGGGCCCATAACTCTCGGAAAGAGTCTGCTTGGCTCGTCAATGTCAGAGTAATATTCTCCATCCTAAAATGTGCCACAGTCAGTGTAACCATCCCAGGTGCGTGGGAAGAGTATCAGTACCCCAGTGAGAGAGTATGTTTTGAGTGGCCAAATCCAATGCCAACCCTACTCGGGGAGTGCATGTTCGGATTTCAGAGTGTCAAAAGGTATCATGCCCTCTACATCAAATAGATGGCCAACAGTCCGACACTCCGGTTGCAACCACTTGCTGTAGGCCAAGGTGTTCATACCAGGGGTAAAGGACGGATTGCCAGCAATTGGCGTCAAGAGCGAGGGAAATGTAGTAGAGTTTTTCCCTGTTGCTACCCGGTCCCACCTTCTCATAAGTGAGTGTGTGATTGGGGAAGAACATAAACCCCAGGGATGTTGTGGGTGGGATAGGAAGGAGATCTTCCACAGGGATGTGCCTGCGAGTGCCCTATACATAAACAGCCACCTCTTTTTGGACTCGTCTCTTGACCACTAAATAGTAGAGCTGGGTGGCTTGAAAATAGTGCAGTAGGTTTGTCACCCCCAGCCCACCTTGTGCTGGCGATTGATAGCATAGGGAGCGGCTCACACAAGGCCACCTCCCTGTTCAAATGAAATGGTAAAAATCTTTCTGTAAAGATGAAAGCGTTCCTGGGAGAGGCTCGACCGGTAGGGTTTGAAAAAGGTATAAGATTCGCAGAAGGATCGTCATTTTAAGGGCAGCAATGCAGCCCAGCCATGAAATCAGGTATGATTGCCATTTGGCCAAGCAGCGTTGTTCTTGCTGTATCAATAAGCGGTAGTTAATAAGGGTAGTGTCGGAGATGATCGTAACAAGCTTGAGCCCTAGATAAGGGATACTCTGTCTATGCCAACATATTGGAAACTGCCTTTCCAGACATTGCTGGTCCGCAAGAGGGACCGCGATATTAAGGGCTTGGGATTTCTGAACATTTACGCGGAAGCCGGAGATCTTCCAGAACTCCTCTATCTCCTGCAGAAGAGCCGGAACAGCCCCCTTGGGATTATCTAAGAAGACTAAAACATCATCTACGTATAAAGCCAGGGTGTGCACTTCGCCTTCAAATGTCACACCCGTTCTATTTGGATTCAATAGTACACTCCGTGCAAACCGCTCCAATAGTAGGGGTGACAAAGGGCACCCCTGTCTGGTGCCTCTGCGTAGGGGAAATGATTGGGAGGAATGTCAGTTCACCTACACTGTCGCCCATGGTTTGCTATAGGTGCTATGGATCCATGTGAGAAACGGAGGGCCGAAACCAAAGTGGGTTAATGTTGCCGTCAGGTAACTCTGATGAAGGACTTCTCCACGTCCAGTGTTAAAAGCATAATGTCCCTACGAGCCCGATCTGCCTTATCTATTAAGTCAAGAATGTGTTTTGTGTGTCCCCACATTGGGGGTGCATCACAAATCCATTTTGGTCTGGGTCATTCAGACCCCGTAGAAGCGGATAGCTAGAATACTGGTTAGCAGCTTCATATCCGTATTAAGTAGTGATTTGGTTGGTAGGACCCGCATGATTGAGTGTCCTTCCCGGGCTTAGGAAGAACCACAATGAACGCCTCCAGCTTTGAGGGCGAAATGGAATCAGGGCCTGTTATGGCATTAAATAGGCATGTCAAGATGGGAGCCCATTGGAAGCCGAAAGTTTTAAAAAATACAGAAGGGAACCTATCCGGTTCCGGGGATTTATGAATCTTGGTTTTAGCTATCACCGCAATTCAATTCTTCTGTTTTAAATGGGCCCTCCAGCTGTGCCACCTGATCCGGTGTCAGCCGAGCAGTGGGAGCATCCTTGAGATAGGTCCCGGAACCATCCTCCACGCGGTGTTAGCGGTGTACATGGTTTCATAGAATTGACAGAAGGTGGAAGCTATGGGACTGTCACCTCTAATCATGTGCCCCTCAGATGATTGGAAAGACTTCATTCCCCTGGACTCGTAGGGCGCGGAGGTGGTTAGCCAGCAACCAGCACTTACGGTTGCCTCCCACATAGAAGGAATGGTGCATCCGCAGGAGCGCATATTCCGCTCTGCCTTGGTCTAGGCCTGCCAATTGTTTACGAGCCGCCTCCAATCGCCTCCAGATCCTTGGCACCCCAGTACGCTTATGGATGTGTTCTAGATCTAGCACCCGTTTGGTCATCGTTTCCCTTTTCTCTTTCATAATCTTGTTATCTGTAGCTGTAATTGCTATAAGCAGTCCTCTAATGACCGCCTTTAGACCCTCCCACAGAAGGAAAACAGAGTAGCCTAGAATATCGTTGAGTGCCGAATATCTGGAAATAGCTTGTTCTAGTTGTCTAACGAATGCCAGGCAGTGGAAAAGAGCTTCGTTCAGTCGCCAAGGGTGAACCTGTCTTTGGAGAGGAGGTAGCCTCAGGGTCAAAGACACTGCTGAGTGGTCCGACAAGCAACGGGGTTGTATATCAGTGGTTGGCAGTAAGGATTGTATACCTGTAGTTCCTAAAAAATAGCCTAGTCTAACGTATGTTTTATGGGCGTGTGAGTAGAAGGTGTAATCTCTAGACTACAGATAGAACTCTCTCCACAGATCTCGGAGTCTCAACTCCCCCAACCACCTAACCCCTTCTGCTGATAGCGTTCCCGCTCACCCTGTGTGTGGTGCCAATCTGTCCATCTCATTGTGGAAGACTAGGTTCAGATCTCCCAGTAAAAGCAATTTGTCTGGAATGGCGGTCACCTCTGACAGTTCATTGGATAAATCGTTCTTGACCCTCATTTGTTGCATAAATGGACCCCACCAGAAAAGTGTAATTAGCAAGGTGTATCCTGTAAGCCAGAAACCTCCCCTTGACCTCCAGAACCTTATATTCCACCTTACCCTGTGTGGAGCGAGAAACTAATATGGCTACCCCGGATGTCTTTTTAACTGCTGAAGAGAAATACTGGTGAGGGAAGGCTCTGGATCATAATCTATGGCAGTCTCCGGCTAAAAGATGAGTCTCCTGTATAAGGCATATGTCAGTCTCTACGTGTGAGAGGACGCCATATGTTTGACCGGATTGTTAAAACCCCTAACATTAAGGGTCAATACAGTTAACTTATCGTGAAGAGCGGTAGATCCTTCTGATATAGTAGTATAGCCCCGGGAGAGTGATAGGAAGTCCCACCGCCTGTCCTCCTATGATCGTGTCCCTCTTAGGTTGCTGGCTGTTTACCTGCTACTGTGAATGTGCTCCCTCCCCTCTCAGAACAAAAAATCCACAAACATAGATCAACACCTCTGGACAACCTCAGAATAGTCTCTGTGGGAAATCCTATAAATTAAGTTTTAATCCCACCTGAGTCTACCATCTCCTTCCATTGGTCCCTCCATCCCCCACCCATTTCCTCTCTGTATCTGGCCCTTAAATAGCCAGGAGTGTGTTGTGGTCCAAGGATCTTCATCCCTCCGCTTCCCCTGATAGGGACTCCACCACCGCCCTCCTCTCATAGTCTCTGGATTGAGTTGGAGTGCGCCCAGCGATGTCCTCTGGCTACGCCGTTTCTGGCGTCTCAGGGTCCTCCTTTGTTGTCAACTGAATCGCCTCATGGGGGAACTCCAATCGCAGGGCCGTGCAAGCTGCCTCCAGTGAGTGATGCTGGTGCACGGTTCCCTCCAAACAGAAGATAAGCCGAAATGGAGGAGACCGTCGCCAGCTCTGATACCTAGCACCGGACCTCTCTTAGATCCTGGGAGAGATCTCATTTCATCACCTGCAGGTCCTCCTTAAGACACTAGAAAAGGGCCTAAAAGAACGAGTGCATTACCTGTTCCTCTCATCCTTTGCCCTCTGGGGTGCGATCGCACTCGAGAGGGGAGGACCCCCCGTTGTTTACATAGGTTTGGAGAATATCTCCTTCAGGGTGCGTTCCTTCTTAGCACGGGCTGCTGTCATGCTGAACTAGGTGATAAGCCGTACCCAGACACCATCGCTATGAATCCCGATGGCGGGGTGTCACAACGGAATCCATGCTCTATGTTGGAGGGTATCTCACAGGCTCTTGTGCCGTCTCATACATCCCACTCCTGTTGTTCTAACGGGTGTCAAGTACAGGGGGCCCACAAGGCGGGTAGCTCACTGGTATAGCCCGCCAGGCCTGCTGGTTCCAAGTAGGGGCCCGCGCCCCAGAGAAGGTCCTTTGTGCACTTCCCTAGTGAGGTGATGTCCCGGGGGAAATCTCCTGGACCCCTAAAGTAGACAGGCCCCCCTGTGGTGGCCAAAGAAGTGACCCGCATTGTGCCCCCGCTCCCTTGCAATCCTCCGGCTCTAGGCCGCTGCACTCTCCTCATCTTTCCACTGATGGTGGCGTCTTGGGGGTGGTTCTGTCCTTCTTCTTCTGCAGAAGCAGGGGGTGATCTCTCTGCAGGCTATGGTGTTGGCCCCACCTTAGCCTGGGCCCCGCCATCACCCCTCGGGCGCGCTGATGTCCTGGTGTGGATGAGGCCTCCCCAGCAGACCGCAGATGTGAGCCGCCGCGGACTTTGTGCCAGGCTGGGCCTCCACGCTGGGCCCAGCTGCATGCGCTGTCCCGGGAAGTGATCAGGCTTTGCCCCGGGTTCGATGTCCCCCACTTCACCTCTGCGGCCATGGGTATAATCAGGCCTCTTTCACCTCTCCCCAGGCCTGCCCGGCCGGAGAATGCGGGCTGCACCGTGACTGCCTCGACGAGCAGCGCCCGGCCCACATGGTATCAGCTGTATTATGCTGTGCCGGTGGGTTCTCGGGGGTCTACATCACTGGATTCTCCCCAGGACCGCCTTGGAATGGGTGGCAGGCACAGAGAGACTAAACCATGCGTCCTATCTGTCTGCCATCTTGACTCCCAAGTCTGTCATTTTAGAGTCTCTGGAGGCTTTGAACTACAGGACCATGGACTCTCTTGGCTCCTGCACCATGGAGACTCTAATGTCCTGCACCCTGAGGTCCTGCATCTTGAAGACATTTAGGTCCTGCACCTTGGGGACGCTGAGGTCCTGCACCTTGGGAACGTTGAGGTCCTGCACCTTGGAGACCCTGAAGTCCTGCACCTTGGAATATCTGAGGTCCAGCACCTTGGGACACTGAAGTCCTGCACCTTGGAATGTCTGAGGTCCAGCACCTTGGGGACTCTGAAGTCCTGCAACTTGGAGTCCGTGAGGTGCTGCGACTTAGAGTCTCTAAGGTCCTCCACTTTTGACCCTGCTGCAAATTCGGTTTGTGGACATCTCACTTCAAGGCTATGACTTTTGGTTTGACTACTTCTAAATGGCTACTTCTAACACCTTCCCAAGAAGAATCCTTGACTTTTCTTCTATTTGTTGGTTTTGTGAACTGCTCCCAGGTGCCTGTCTCTCAAGTGTCAGAGGATTAGCCCCTCCGTTAGGACCCAGACTGCTTTCAGATTACTGTAAACCACATGCGCATGATATTCACTCCAGTGCATCTTAAAAGTGAAATGGTTCCTGACTGTGTCTCTTTCACTCATCTCTTCTGCACCTCTCTCTGCATTTCTCCCTCCCTTCTCGTTCCCTTCCTGTTCAACTGCATTGTCTGTTCTTCTACATCGCTTTCTCTTTTCACCTTCTTTCTTTCTGAATATTATAGTCTCCCTCCCCCCCATCTCATTATTCTGATGCCAGAAGTGAGAGTTCTGGACACTTTCAAAGGTTTGAAGATTGACAGGAGGCTGACCCCTGAGGATGCTGTGGACTGAAGGGAAGTCGTGAGGGATGAAGAAAGATTTCTTACCACCAAAAACAGATCTGAGGAACAGAGTTGGGTTTATGAACACTGGGGGAGCCCTTTGAGGACTGGAGCGATATCACAAAAGAATGAGCAAAAATAAAAGTAGGCACAAATTGAAAAAGTATTCAGAGGAATTAACATCCACATTAAAGGAACTAAGGGCCAGATGTACGAAGCACTTTGCACATCGCAAACAGCAAATTTCACTGCTTGCGATGTGCAAAATGCATTTTGCAATGCACAAATGCCGTTTTGCGATTCTGTAACCTGGTTACCGAAGCGCAAAATGGGTTTGGGAGTCGCAATTAGGAAGGGGTGTTCCCTTCCTAATTGCGAGTCGCAGTGCAATGCAGGATTGCTTTGTGACCGCGAACGCGGTCGCAAACCAATCGCAGTTTGCACCCTTTTGTAATGGGTGGTAACCCGTTCGCAAAAAGGAAGGGGTCCCCATGGGACCCCTTCCCCGTTGTGAATGGCATTGCAAAAAAAAATTCAGAGCAGGCAGTGGTCATACAGACCACTGCCTGCTCTGCAAAAATGAAACAAAAACGTTTCATTTTTTGTTTTTGTAATGCATCTCGTTTTCATTTAAGGAAAACAGGTTGCATTACAAAAAAAAACTGCTGTCTCCAGCAGGCCACCATCCCTGTGAGTGCTGCGATTCACAATGGGGTCGCAAATTGCAACCTACCTCATGAATATTCATGAGGTAGGTCTTTGCGACCCCCTTGCGAGTCGCAAATAGTGTCAAGGACACTATCCTACATACGGTTTTGCAAGTCACAAAAGCGAGTCGCTCTGACTTGCAATTTGCGACTCGCAAATCAAAACCTACGTACATATAGCCCTAAATCTGACAATCAGTGGAAGAGTGCAGAAACTATAGAGTTGTAGTTATTTAGAATGGCCATTAGACTTATTTAGACCTGTATTTTGGACAATTACATGACATTGTGACTCAAGACAGGTATGAGCCCCTTTCAGTGCACAGTGTTCCAGTACACGTAGGACATCTTAATTGAACAGTGATTTTCACTTGAGCAGAGCAGTATCTTCAGATGCCATTCCTTCATGTACATCTTTTTGACACTGAATGCACATTTCATGTTGTCTTTTGTTTTTAACAAGCGCTCCACGTCACACATTTCTCATTTTTAAGAACTTTTCTTTTTTTATTCTCTCACTGAGGACTGACGTGCGGTGCATTACCCATGTGTTAGGCAAGGATATCACTATAAAAGTGGAAGTGTGCTTTACATTTTAATAGCTGCTCTGAAGCCTTTCCCTTGGGAAAGCTCTTGGATTAATCACAAGTGGGTGAAAAGTGTTTCTGCAGAGCCTTCTGAAGATGAAGCATCTGTGTGGAATGTACTGTTCTGCATAAACCTCTGAATGTGGAATACTATGCCTGAATCACAATTGTATTGTAATATTGTAACTCAGCAACTGCATACTTTTGTCTCAGTTTGAACAACTGAAGTACCCGTCTCTCTACTCTACCCATCTTTAGAAGATTGGGATGTTGGGAGCTCCCTTGAAGACAATAGAATAGCTCCGGACTCATAATGGCTGGAATAAGCCGAAGCTCCAACATTCCAATGCTTGTCTTCATGTTTCTCCTTTTTTACCACTATGGGCAGAATGTTTTAAGGGACTTATAGCCCTTCTTCCTTGGGCTATACCGGTTATTAAAGGCCCTCCCCTTTGTTCTAGACCCTCACCTGTGGCTCGGTCCTATACCTCGGGTACAGGACCTTTAACAACTGGTACAGCCCTCTGCAGCGGGCTATAAGGCTATACTATCTCAGAATTATTTGCTTTCATATAGCTGATTATTTCCAAGTAAAGCTTCGAAAATTACACCCACTTTCAGTTTTAGTAGTAACTTAATTCTTAGTAATATGGCCACTCACAGTCAGATAGGCACAAGCAATACCTTAAACTAGGGTATAAAACTAGGGTTGTAGCCCTTTAGCGCCCTACACAGGCTCCTTAATAAAAGATGAGACAGGTTTGTGAGATGATGTGGTTTTTAGACAGTTCCTATGATGTTTCAAAGCACTAGAGGGACATTTGAGGATTGGCAGTGGGGTCAGAGGGTATTGAAGGAGGTTTTGAGTATGCTGTGATTGTGGAAAACATGAGGTAGTTTCTGTGGACAAAAGTGATTTTTGTGGACATGAGCGCGTTTCCCTGGGTTCGGGGGTTATTTTCATAAGACTCTGAGTTCGAGGAGTCTCAAGGTGGTTTTTTGAGAACTCAAGTAATGTTTCTGAAAACCGAAAGAGGCTTTTAAAAACTGTGGATGCTTTGACAATAAGCAGAGGGGCCTCAACACGGTTTGGAAGACAGGAGAGTAGCTACGAGGTGATCTACATATAATAATTGTATGAGGTAGTACTGCTCGGGCAGCAGAGTGGATTTGTGTGAGCTCAGTACTGACATTTCCACACTGCAGCCACATCTGCTCCTTACACACTGAGAGAACAATAAACCAACCTTACCTGTCCAGGGCGCTTCTAACATCCTGCAAAACAGAAGAACAGGCAGAAGGACATCAGTTTCCACAACATATTTTAAATTCCTGCAGAAGTTTAGGTACAATATAAGTTGTGAAATTCAAGTTCAGTTACACACATGGGAGTATGTTCTGAATAGGGTCACATGACACAGCACAGCTTGTGATATCCCAAATGGTCCCACAAGACAGCAGAACTTTGAAATTCTGAATGAGGGCAGATGACAGTACAATCTGATATATTCTGAATGCATCATGTATTATAGTCTAGAGTTCCTGAGATCAGAAGCCAGACCTGTTATAACTCCTGCATCACTTGAGAAACAACTAGTGTCTATACTCAATGTATACCACGCCAAAAATAATTCTAACACACTTCTATGGGATTAAATGTAAATAAACAAGGACTTTGGATAAAGCGCGGGATAAGATCCTTAGGTATCTTGTTTCTGTTAGAAAATGTCTACTTATTCAAGCTGCAGCACTAGAACTGGGTATAACCAGCACTCAGGAAAAAGCCCTTGTGTCTATATACTGTGGTGTTTTCATTTAAAACAGGCGGTTCCAAATGCTCTCTGAGAACTGACCACACTTGAACTGGAACAGTCTCAGTCATCAAAGTTTGTTCTATGTATAAAACTGGACTTCCCTCTGAATTGTTTCAATTTGGAGAACAAATTATTAAATGAATGGACTGAAGTAATTCTATGTCATGACCAGAGGGGAGGATTATGCGTTTCTTCCTTCACTAATCAATAGCAGCCATATTCAAACTTTATGATAAACTACAAATCCCAAGAACCTTTGGGAATGGAACAGGCAAAACATCCAATCAAACATTGGCATTAGTCCATGACCAATCAGAGCCTAACAGAGTCCCAAACAGTCCATTTTCCATGCTGTCCCAGCCTTTTTCTTTGCTGCTCACAATTCTTGTTTTTCTTTTTGGAGAAATAGGTGTGCATGTCATTTCTTATCAATACTGGCAGTTTGCTTGACAAGAGTTTTGGGTATTGAAATTGAGTGCAGGAACATTCTACACACCTATTACGGCAGACTGCTTGGCTCAGCTCCTCATCGAGGTGCAGGCTTCTAGGTCTCCCCTAGATATGGCATGGTTAGTAGTCGTGATGCGAGAGTTTTGACTTTTCCTGCCTGTGAAGTCGGAGAAAGACCCTGCATCGCCTGGAGCCTTCAGAATGGGGAGAGAGACACCTCACAGAGCTTGGGGTCTGTAAACTGCTTCTATCTTGATTGATGCCCTGTTTAATAAAGGTCTGTAGTGCAAGTACTTGTGCCCCCACTCGGGGTCAATATTGACAGTGGCAGCGCCACAGATTGCTTTCTGTGATAGGGACATGCTCCCAGGCTGCCTTTCTCCCGTGATCTTGTCTGCACCTGGGGGTGAGTGCCTCTGGGCTTAGAGCCCTCAGATTGAAACCCCTTGGATGGACCTCCAGCCCCATGTTGCAGCTTTGCCTGTCAGAACTACTCTGGGGTCATAAATTCAGCAGTGCTTGCCTACGCTCACCTCTAATGCCCAATCAGCACTTTAAAGTGCTTTGGCTGTATTCTGGTGTTCACTTGTAAACTAGTGCAGCGCCGCCTCATTCCCCACTTGCACCTAATTTTAGCAGACATGGAGGTTTCCAGGGATCAGCAGTCGAAAGGGGACCCCTTAGAGTTCCTGCCCTGGGACGACGACTTTTAAGAGGCAGTAGATGCCTTCATTTACCAGTGGTTTGCTGGGGCCTAGGTCCCCTTGGAACAGCACCTGGTGGATCAAATTGCGAGTCCCTGCACCCATATCTCTAATCCCATGAAGGAGTCCACTGCGCCCTCTTGGATCTAAGGCGCTTTCCATTCTGCCCCAGATCCAGACCGTGGATGCCTGCCAAGCTTCCTTGCAAGGATGGCGTTGACTATGATGCTTTTGTTCGCATTAAGCAAGCTGTCGTGGCTACTCCACCCCCACCCCAATCCCGGGTCCTAATGAACCAGCCTTGGAATCCCCATGTCCTATTATCTCAGACCCTCAAGATGATGAGTCCCCTGTGGACTCAGATGATGAGGCAGGGTCCTCAAGACCTTGGCGTCCATCCATCCCTTACTCTGCAAACTCCGAGGCCCAGGGCTTGGGCATTTCCTGACCCCGATGACATCCTCTACCCTTGCTCCTCTGAGTGGGCCCCGGCAGAAAAGGGAGCCAGCTATGTGGTGGGTCACCTTAGGAAGCCCCTGGAGAAAGAAGCCTGCAGCCACCTTTGGGCCGAATGTCACTGCCCTAGCTTGTAGGGTAAAGTCACCCTGACTCCTGACTTTGACTCCAGAATGGCCACTTTCCTGGCAAAATTCATAAAAGACCCAAAAAAGGACATATTTTATTCCCAGAGGGCTTGTCAGGATAAGGTTTTGAATACTATTGGCCCCCTTATCAAGATCCTTGATATGACTGAAGACTCCAAGGCCAAAAGTGCCCTTATTTCACCGGAGGCCCTTTCGGGGTGGGCACAGCACGCTATCATCTTCTTAGGTAACGGCAATTGCACACTGTCCACACAGTTCTGCCGCTCCCTGTTGATTAATGTTACCCGAAGCACCGGGACAATGCGACCTCAGAGGTGGGGCTTATCGCCCCAGAGGACCCTTTATCAAAGAGTTGGGCAAGTTTGTGAACACCTTCATCTCCCTAGACTAGGCCAGGTCCTCCATAAAGAAAGTCTTTAACCCTTTGGTTTTCCAAGGGGCGGGTCATGGCGGAGGCCGCTCGGTCGGCCAAGCAGTTTCCCAATACCCTTCCAGTGGGCTAGGCTCCAGACAGGGCTCCTTTCAGGACCAGACTAGATTCACCAACTTTTACCCCACCAGAAGGCAAACATCCAGGGCAGAGGATTCAAAGGGAGCTCTGTTTCCTCCAGTTCCACTGAGTGTTCATTCTTCCTTTCCAATGAAAGTGGGTTCAGACGGGGGTTTTCCTCCAGGCCTGGCGATCCTTTACAGCAGATGCTTGGGTTTTACAAATGGTCCAAGAGTTCCAGATATAATTCTATGGTGTCCCTAATAAGGAACCATGGCCTCATCCCCTTCAGTATTCCTCCTGAGAGACAGCCCTCATGGACGGGGACGTCTCTGTTCCCTACTGGACAAAGGGGCTATTCCCTGGTTGGTCCCACATCCCCATGGGTTCATCAGCAACATCTGTCTGGTGGACAAAAGCAATGAAGGACAACACCCAGTCATCAACTAACGAGAATTCAACAAATGGCCTGTCTACTGCAATTTCAAGATGGAGGAGATCCACCTTCTCAAAGACATGTTACGTCCCTCAGACTGATTGGTCCTCTTGGACCTCAAAAACGCGTACCTATCAGTTCCCCCACTATGTTTGGTGCCAACAAACGTTCAAATTTTCCACTCTGTCTCCTATGCCCCTAGTGTTTCATGAAGGTTCTCAAACCGTTCATGGAACACCTAAGGGCGCAGGGGATACGCCTTATCATCTACCTCAATGATATTCTGATAATGGGTCAATGTCCACAATGTCCACCTCCTGGAGGGGCTAGGCTTTGTGATAAAAGAGAAAAAGTCGCTCCTGGTTCCTTCTCAGAGAGCAACTTTCCTGGGCTTAATCATAGACTCTACTACGACTGTCAACAGCCTTCCATCCCAGAAGGTGGTGAAGATTCAACACAAGTTGAGGAAGACCCTAGCCAAACCTCACACCTCGCTGAGGCGGATCATTCACCTGGTGGGCCGCCTGTCGTTGTCCATCTAGGCCATCTTTCCGGAGCCCCTCCATTACTGAGCCTTACAGAGGTTAAAGACTTCTCATTAGAAGAAAGGACTAAAAGGACTAACTTTCTCATAACTGGTGTCTCTCTCAGATGGGGCGCAGTAAGAAATCGGCTGGTGGCTGTCCCTCAAGGAAGCATGGAATGGGAGAGTGATTTTCGGTTCGGCCCCAGACCTCATTATAGAATTGGATGCCAGTAGGTCAGGTTGGGGCGCCAGATAAGGAAGGTTTTCTACAGGGGTCTCCTCAAGAACAGAAGTTGAATGAAGCTTCTAGCCAGCTCTTTTGTGGTACGATGTTGGACGAAGAACAAGATTCAGTTGTGCATCCTCCTCAAGATGAACAATGTGTCAGCGGTCCAATATATCAACCATCTAGGGGTCACTCGCTCCAAGGCTCTCTCTGACCTCGCAACCAATTTTTGGCAGCACAGCCTGCACCATCAAATCTCAGTCAGAGCGGAATATCTCCTGGGCAAGCAAAGCGAACAGGCACTCCCTTCAGCCTTGGGATTCCAGCCTGTGGAAACTACATCCAGAAGTCTTTACCAAGCTTCAGGTATGCCGGGTACCTTTCTTAGTTGACCTTTGGTGTGCTGGCTGGACCACCAACTACCCCGCTTCCTCAGTTAGAGTCCGGACCCGTTGGTGACAGAGACAGACGCCTTCCTTCAGGATTGGAGTCAGGAGAAGGGTTATGCATTCCCTCCATTTGCAATGATCACCTGGCTCCACTCAGGAGGCAACATTCAGAAGTAGTGTTGATCACACCTTTTTGGAGATCTCAAATCTGGTTTCCAGCTCTTCTGAAACTTTCCTGGGATTTTCCAATCAGTCTCCCCCTGCTTCAGAACCTTCTTCTCAACCCAGATCAGATTCCGCACCGACTGGTGATAGAAGGCTTCTGGACGCTGACGGAGTGGCAGATTACAGGAGATGATGGTAGACCCTGGGCCTTTCGAGACAAGCTGAAGACCTCTTGTCCAAGGCTTGGGCCGGCAGTACAGTCAAACGTTACAGGGCGGTATGGACACAAGGGACATGCTGGTGCATGTACAGGGATGTGGATCCCGTGGTCACAAATGTAGTTCAAGTACTTAATTTCTTGGCTAGTCTGGTGAAGAAAGGTTTAGTGCATAGGTCCATCAATAGCTTCCTTTCACAGTTTTGCTGTTTCACCGTTTTAGTGGGACACGCCCTTCTGGATGGTTCACCGATGGCATCTGTCAAGGGATTTGTCTCTTGCTTTTCCTGAAGTCGTGTTTTACGGCTCTTTGGGATGTCAACCATGTGCTCTAGGTGCTGAACCTTTTCTTGTCTTGGCAACAAAACAGATTTTTTGTCTAGAAAGTAGCTTTCAGCTAAATCAGCAATGATTTGTGCCTGGTATCTTGCAGGAGGGTCTCAGGTGTTTGAGCCCTGGCCATATTGGGGTGCCCCTTCCCCCCATCTGGAGTTTTCTTTACGGTAAATAGGAGGACCAAGTCCAATACCAGGGTTATTTCTTATCCTGCATTTCCAGATTCCCTAAACTGTGTGTGTCGTGCAATGCCTCAAGGCATATAAAGAGATGTCTTCCAAGTTTCGCCCACCTGGTGAGCACCAGGTCCTAATCGTGTTGCAGAAACCGCACAGGGCAGTCTCTTCCCCTACCACAGAGCGGTGGGTGCGGTGGGTCATGCAGGAGGCTGGCATTGATCTCAAGGTTTTTGGAGCACATTCCACTTGAGGGCCAATGGCTTCAAAGGCTTTTAGCCTTAGTGCCCATTTGGAGGATACTATGAATTCAGGACACTGGTCTTTGGACTCTACTTTTAAGAGGCTGGTGCTGCATATGGTTCATTTAGTCATGAGCAAGCTTTGCCCCAGCATAATCCTCGCCTCCATTCCTGACATAGAATGAAAAATGTCCTACCTGTTTTACTGGAAAGTTTCAATTCTATTAAGAACACATGGAAAGGATTATCCCACCCGGCGAGAATCTTGACCCCGAACCCTCACGTGACTGGAAGGTAATCATTTTTCCTATTATGTTATTATATGATGCAGTGTTGTAATACAGCATAATGACCGTGATGTTAAAAAAGCTGTTGTGCTAAGGTTTCTCTGACATGGCACCTGGTATTGATGCTTCTCTTTCTTCCTAGGGACTGAGACTGGGAAACAGGACTCGATGGATGTGCGGTGGCTGATCACGAGCAAAGACAGAGGCTGGGACAACATGGACAATGGACTTTATGGGTCTCTGCTGGGGCCTGATTGGTCATGGACTAATGCCTATGTTTGATTGGATGTTTTGTCTGTTCCATTCCCAAAGGTTCTTGGGATTTGTAGTTTACATAAAGTTGAATATGGCTGCTATTGATTACAGCAAAGGAAGAAAAGCATACTCCTCGCCTCCATGTCCTTAATAGAAATAAAGCTTTCCATTACGACAGCTAGGACATTTTTCATTCAGGTTAGGAAATCTTTAGGGCCACGAACAATGGAGCTTAATTTACATAGTTTTAATAAACAGCACTGAAGCTGGTGAAAAAGCATGAACGGTTGTTGATACTGCTGCACCAAAGTATTCAACCATAATTCACAATGTGACCGTTCTACGAGAAACTTCTTTCTTAATCTGCACACTCACGGTTTGTCGTTAAATGTAAATAAGGGAAGGTGGGAGTTGCTAGTGGGATTGACCCAAACTACACACACTGTAGTAGTTATACTCAGTCTCAACCCATTAATGAATGTAACCAGTGCTCACTCTATTTGTTAAAGTTCCATCAATAATTAGGAATGTACAAATGTGTCAATATTATGATATTTCAGTTTAGGAATAGAACTGAAATATATTTATATTTTACATTGCTTTAATGTTTATTTTTGACATCCGTAGGAAATTTGTAACAGTAAAAATTAATCTATAAACACATTCTGAATGAGGTCTTGCGACAGAGCACAGTGTGATATTCTGAACGGCGCAAGTGATGAAGTACAGCTTGTGAGTTTCTGAATGGGATCACATGACAGTCTGTGATATGCTGAGTGGGATCACATGATGCAGGACAATAGGTTAAATAATGCAGCCCAGCCTGCAATAATTCAAAAAGGGCCGTGTGACAGGGCACAATCCGTGATTTTCTGAATACTGGCTCAGGGCACAGCACCATCTGTGACACTTTGAATCTGGCCACATAACAAGGTACAGAGTCTGATATTTTGAACAAGGTCACAAGATAGCACAGCTTTATTCTGAAAGGGGTGAAATTACACAGCGGAGAATTTAAAATTCTGAATAGGGTTACCCGAGACTGCAAAGTCTGATATTCTGTACCAGGTGACAGGAGAGCATAGTGTGATTTTCTGAATGGAGTCACATGACACAGACCAGTCTGTGATATTTTTAAAGAGGTCACATGATAGAGAAGAGTCTGATATTCTGAATGGAGTCACATGACACAGACTGGTCTGTGTCACATGATAGAGAAGAGGCTGATATTCTGAATGGAGTCACATGACACAGACCGGTCTGTGATATTCTTAAAGATGTCACATGATAGAGAAGAGGCTGATATTCTGAATGGAGTCACATGACACAGACCGGTCTGTAATATTCTTAAAGAGCTCACATGATAGAGAAGAGTCCAATATTGTGAATGGAGTCACATGACTCAGCCTATCATATTCTTTATACTGTGTCGGAGTGTCAGTGTATAATGAGTTTACTCTATACTGGACCTGCCTGTACATTGCGCTGGGCTGTCAGAACAGAGGCATTTGCAGTTAGTTTAACTTGTCTGTACATTATATTGGGTTGTCAGAATACAGGTTGCTGTAAATTGACTCTCTATGCTGATCATGCATGTTCTCCACGTACATTCAACGCATCACACACTATAAGAATGGAGCACTTCTGTATTTTCTTGTATTTACCAAGCAGTGTCTCACCTTCAGGAGGTCCAAGGCTGGTTCCTTGCATTTTTTCTCTAGATCTGCTATCAGGGTGTTGAGAGAGGTAATTTGATTGGACAGTGTTGAGATATTTGCATTTTCTACCATGGTAATTTTCTTCTCCAACTCCTCCAGTTCCCTGTGCAGCGTTTGCTCTTTATCTCTCAGGAGCTGGCGCAGCTGTTCAATCTCAGACTCAATTTTCTGCTTCTCGGCTCTCACCTTGTTCTGTCAGCATCAAAGAAATGATGGTTAGATTCTGGGAAGCTTCCAGTGACAGAGAGCCCACCCCTTCCTTCCCTCTCAAGATATTCAAGAAAGATGATGACTGAAGCAAGAAATATGATTTTGAATCGCTTGAATCTAGTGATAATGATATGTTTCAGGAAGTTAATAGAATTAGACAGTCTAATGACAATTGATTTGCAATCTCAGGATTACAAATACTCAATCTTCTACTTTTCTTACCTACTAAGAATGTGAGCGGAACTACACAGACTTATAAAACATCTTGCAATGAAACTCATCTACATATAATGGAGACATCCTTAAATACGAATACAAGACCATTTGAGATTCAAACCCATCATAGAAACTTAGAGCCTCTGTAATTGACAGTGTGAGAACAGTCACAACTGCTTTGCTCAGTGCGTCTTCTGCATTACTTATATCCCTCGGTCCAAGAACACACTTGCTGATGCGCTGCCACAAAGATTTCCAATCACCTTTATTCAAGCAATCATTCAACCCAATCAAATAACTGATGCTGTACAACATTTGTAGATATGTGTCTCACTCATTTTCAGTTTATTCTTAAGGTTCTTAAAGACTCAACTGAATGACTGACTGTCCAAGAAGATATGTAAGTTCAACAACAGCCTCTACTCATTCCTACCAAGGAACTTCAGGAAGACGATTTGTGAATGTGTAACGACACTGCCACAGCCTGCCACAGAGGACCTTCAGGCACTCTCTTGTTAGGACAGCGATCCCTCTGGTTGCCATCCGTAACAAAGGATGTTGAGCATTATTTTCTGGCTTGGGAAATTTCGGATTTAAGGAAAATTAATGCATCCCAAACAATTTATATCTAAGCCTGTACCGCCAGAACTATTTCACAGGATGTCAACTGCTTTTATCCTTACATCACCACCAGGAGGATATATATTTATTAAATTCATCATTGAGTCCTTTTCCAATATAGCTAATTTTTCTCTTCTTAAAACCATATCCTCTGCTTGCACCTTGGCCAAACACTTTCTAACATATTTGGATTGATCCCATGGGCTTTAAGACAAACTCCCTGGCATGAGAAATCTGTATGAAAAATGCAAAATGGTGCAAAGTGCTCAGAACCAGACTCACAACTAAGCTGCAGGAATACACAATTGTCTGTCTGCAATTTGGAAAACTAACTTCCAGTGACTGTGACAAGCTTTCCTGACTAGACACCAGGAGCAACACACAAGTAATGACTGGGAGATTCTTGAGAAAACCATAGTTGGTGTAGCTACATCAACCAGGAATATTCAACCAGTCTGCCTCACTGGGTGCCCTTGACCGCGCTTCAGAGGAGTGACCTGACCGAATGCTCAGGAGAGGCATAGGAGATGCCCTTTTATGGGAAATAGACAGCTCAGAAGGAGAGGGGATGCAAAGGATACCAGACAATGTTAAGCCCACACTGTAACACAAGATAAGGCCATTCCTGCTGTACTACACGTGAGGTCCGAGGTCCCAGAAATGTCTCCCTAGTGAAGGTGGCTGTCCCAACACCTGAGGCTGAGAGTTTCTTAGAACTCAACAAGCTACCAGTTCTGCGGTGCCACTTAACACCAAGAGCATCTGAAGAACTAAAGACGTTTTAGACACCATTGGTGATTGGGTATGAGGAAGTTACTTGTAGAGGAAGAAGATTGGCACCATCAGAAGCCAACTACACCTGCACAGAGTCCTATCCACTGTGACACAGATGGTGGGCTTTTGCACTTGACACTCAGGGTATGGAGGACAACCCCACTTAAGTAGCTCTTTAACCATGTCCCAGACCTGCCACTGCAGAGCCTATGTGTGCTGTTTTACATTGCTGTGTCGACCTGGCAAAAATAGCCATTTTGCCAGGCCCAAAGCTAACCTTTTTATACATGTAAATCACCCCTGAGGTAGGCTTTAGACAACCCAGAGGGCAGGGTGCAATGTATTTAAAAGGCAGGAAATGTACATTTAGGTTATACCTGTCCTTGCAGTGAAAAACTCCCAAAGTAATTTTTCACTACAGTAAGGTCTACCTCTCCAATGGGATAACATTGGAATAACCTTATTGCATTTTATAATTATAATTCACAAATGGGAAAAGATAAACCTTTCAGGTTTGGTGTCTCTAGAATCACAATTTAAAATCACAACTTATGGCAAAGTAGGATGTTAAATTGCAACTCTAAAAATGCCACTTTTAGGAAGCTGGCATTTTCTTACTTTAGCCATTTTATGCCTGATTCCTATCTCTGACCACATGTCTGGGGTGGGTGACAGCTGGGCTTTGTGTATTCCTTCAAGACAGCCACACAAAATGGGAGCTTGGGTGTGTCTCAGTGAGCCATTTCTGCTGGATAGGAGGAAGGAGCTGGGCAGAGTAACATTTATGAATAGATGTGTCCTGTACACACACAAATGGCTGCATATCCCCTTGAAGGGAGTCTGGAGCCACAGCAGAAAGGGCAGGACCTCTGTGTGCTTAAAAGGGCTGTCTTTGGAGTAATCCCCACTTCAAAGGCACCATTGTGCATACGTACTGAATCTCAGACAGCACCACTTCAGTACATGTCTGGACCTATGGATATTCTGCTAGGAAGGAGGCAAATCGTAATCAGGCCCTGTGTGTGGAGACTAAGAAGAAGCCCTGATACATATTTCCAAATCAGGAGTTATATTGTGGGGTAAATTATTTGGAAAAGAGTTAAGAATAGCATTGCAGGAGATATCATATTCATGGTCATCTCTATCAGACAAAGAACACTTACTTTGTGGCTCTAAAAATTACAATGAAATACCTTTTCTAGAGTTATCCCAAGCAAAGAATACCAGCATCAATCAATGATTTCCATAATTTGATGGCATGATTAAATTCTATATGCCATACTGATAATATGGAGGTCGGTTTGGCGATGAGTAAGGTATCCTTCTGGGCATCAGTATCAGTTGGCTGTGGGTCAAATGTGTTGTAGATCTTGGCAATCTTCTGTTCGAAGAAGTTTGAGAGGTCATTGCAGGGTGTTTGGGATTGGAGATCTTATTGTTGGCAGATGCAGGGTTGGAGAACTCCTTGACGGTGGTGAAGAGTTCTTTGGCAGTGTTAGGCTTCGAGTCTGAGAGTTGGGGGCCTTCTTCTTTGCACCTCTTATTTGTTGGTGGTAGAGGTTGAGGGTGGCTTTGTTTGTGGATCTTGCAGTGGTGTTTTTGTTGAGTCTCCATTTTCTCTCTTCTCCATTTCTCTCAGTGGGGCTTGGACTGCTTGAGGTTGTTTGTGTACTTGCTGGGTCATTTGTTGTTTTTGGAGGTGTTGTTTCTGGTGGGAGCAATGCTGTTTGCCCAGTCAGTGAGACATTTATTGAAGAGCTTAGTGTTGGAATCGAGGTTCCCAGTGTGGTTGGGTCAGCATTTCTGTATGGTTTTGGTCCAGTGTTTTTCCGATATTTTGCTAAAGTGCCTTGATGTTTTTTTCTTTTTTTCTGGTAGGGTCGCTTGGTGGGGGTTATCCTGAAATGCATGATGTAGTGGTTGTACCATGTGAGCGTGGTTGTGTGGGTGGTGGTGAAAACAAATGTTGTTCTACTTTGAACTGTTTGGGTGAATAAATAGAGTCAACCAGCATAAACCATAAAAAGCATTGTTTCAGAATAAATTCTTTATGATAATTTAAAAAAATAGGTAAGCCAAGCCCCCCATTATTTTTTAGAAAGTTTGAGCTTGGCATAGCAAAGTTGTGGAGGTTTATGATTCCAAAAGAACTTAGAAATAATGTTGTTCAGCTTTTTATAGAATGTGAGAGGTAACTGGACGGGAAGCATAGATCAATTCTAAAAAATAAAAGGAGCAAGTACCATTTTCATAGATTTGATTTTCTGCCGCCAGGAAAGGTTAAAAATTTTAGCTGAGCCCCTGGAAAGTAAACAGCCACAATTTAATGTAATTGAGTGTTTAATAGAGTGTGAAAAGTGGATTCC
Organism: Pleurodeles waltl; assembly: GCF_031143425.1. Taxonomy (NCBI): domain Eukaryota; kingdom Metazoa; phylum Chordata; class Amphibia; order Caudata; family Salamandridae; genus Pleurodeles; species Pleurodeles waltl. Next base: position 1,166,739,112 of record NC_090439.1, on the reverse strand, counting down.
CAAACATGTCAATTTCTCTTTTTGCCAAATGGCATCAGTATTTTTTAACATAGCACGGGTGCAATGAATATTCAGGTGAAAAAAAACGGTTTTTATTAGTGTTTAAGGTGTAACTGGAGACATAGAAGTATTTGCGTATGATATTGAGTACTATCCCCACATGAAGCAGGGTACCAAATATAAGGCGTCCAGGTCAGGTATTAAATTCAACTTGGAGAGACTATTCTAAGGCATTATCACGCTCCATAGATAGCGAAAAAACTTTAATTCTCTGCAATGGGGATTTCTCTTCACAGTTAAGGCCATGGGGTTGGAAAGGAGCTTCTTGAAATGGACACCCGGCCCGTATAAAGGCTGGGAGGATCATTTCAGGCAAGCAACTAGCCCTGGTGATACGATAGGGAAGGAGTTACCAAGACCGTTTGGTTAATAATTCACCATTGGATGTCTCAGTATACACGGGGAAATGTTGCAATACTATGTGATACTATGTGGCAAGTGGTCACATGTAGCGAACACCTTTGAGACCTTGGAGCACTTCAGCAAATTGTCTGCTTTAAGGGTGAATTGGCACTAGATTGATGTATATTCATCGCATTTCCCTGCTGGGAGGAATAAACTTCCTAAAATCGGTGAGGAACTTTGATGAAATCTAAGTACTTCTCTGCTGCTTTACCACTACAGATACCCAGAGCTGTGTCTGGAGAAATGAATGTATTACTCCTAAATGTAATCATAGAGGCAGAGAACTGCACTGGCTAAACTTAAACTTCTGACAGACGAAGGAGGGGATGGCATCACCTGATCTAGAATTGTACTATCTTGTGGCGCAAGTGCGGTGGGTGGCACGATGGAGGGGCATCTGTTGGGGTACTTTAGAACATGAATAGCTGGATTTACCCTCATTCCACCTTGAGGGGTGCAGTTTCACCGGGAGGGGCTTCTGGTCTGAACGTTGCAGTATGTATGAGCTAGAGCCCTCCAGAGGACACATACACAAATACTGAATGAGTGAGAGTAGCTGTTAGCATCTTTATTAACTTTGACACACAGGAGTAGCTGCAGAGAACTGTATACTTTGAAGCAGAAAGGACTGGACACTTCAAGAATACCTATATTGTTGGTAGGATTCACACGGTGACAGTTGCGAGGGCAGCGGAGAAGGAGACGTGGCTGTGAAGCTGCTCCTCTAGTGCAAGAAATAAACGCATCCTTCACAACCCGCATTTGTGTGCTCTCTACACAGACGGGTGATGAGCGGTTCGGAGGGCAGCACCCACCTTGGAGAGTTCCAGTCTACCCTGGATTTATGTCCCAGTTTGTCCTCGTGACCAGCGGCTCGGAGGGCAGCACTCACCTTGGAGAGTTCCAGTCTACCCTGGAGTTATGTCCCCGTTTGTCCTGGTGACGAGCGGCCAGGAGGGCAGCACTCACCTTGGAGAGTTCCAGTCTACCCTTGGAGACTTCCAGTCTACCCTGGAGTTATGTCCCCGTTTGTCCTGGTGACGAGCAGCCAGGAGGGCAGCACTCACCTTGGAGAGCTCCAGTGTACCCTGGAGTTTTGTCCCCGTTTGTCCTGGTGACGAGCGGCTCGGAGGGCAGCACTCACCTTGGAGAGTTCCAGGGTACCCTGGAGTTATGTCCCCGTTTGTCCTGGTGACGAGTGGCCAGGACGGCAGCTCTCACCTTGGAGAGTTCAGTGTACCCCGGAGTTATGTTCACTGTTTGTGCTGGTGATGAGCTGCTAGAAGAGCAGCTCTCACCTTGGGGAGTTCAGTGTGCCCCGCAGTTATGTCCCCGTTTGTCCTGGTGACGAGCGGCTCGGAGGGCAGCACTCACCTTGGAGAGCTCCAGTGTACCCTGGAGTTATTTCCCCATTTGTCCTGGTGACGAGCGGCCAGGAGGGCAGCACTCACCTTGGAGAGTTCCAGTCTACCCTGGAGTTATGTCCCCGTTTGTCCTGGTGACGAGCGGCTAGGAGGGCAGCAATCACCTTGGAGAGTTCCAGTCTACCCTGCAGTTATGTCCTGTTTGTCCTGGTGACGAGCGGCTCGGAGGGCAGCACTCACCTTGGTGAGTTCCAGTCTACCCTAGAGTTATGTCCCCGTTTGTCCTGGAGACAAGTGGCCAGGAGGGCAGCACTCACCTTGGAGAGTTCCAGTCTAGCCTGGAGTTATTTTCCCGTTTGTCCTGGTGACGAGCGGACAGGAGGGCAGCACTCACCTTGGAGAGCTCCATTGTACCCTGGAGCTATGTCCTTGTTTGTCCTGGTGACGAGCGGCCAGGAGGGCAGCTCTCACCTTGGAGAGCTCTGGTGTACCACGGAGTTATGTTCGCTGCGTGCTGGTGATGAGCTGCTAGAAGAGCAGCTCTCACCTTGGGGAGTTCAGTGTGCCCCGGAGTTATGTCCCCGTTTGTCCTGGTGATGAGCGGCTCAGAGGGCAGCACTCACCTTGGAGAGCTCAGGTGTACCCTGGAGTTATGTCCCCATTTGTTCTGGTGACGAGCGGCCAGGAGGGCAGCACTCACCTTGGAGTCCAGTCCACCCTGGAGTTATGTCCTCATTTGTCCTAGTGACGAGCGGCTAGGAGGGCAGCACTCACCTTGGAGAGTTCCACTGTAACCTGGAGTTATGTCCTCGTTTGTCCTGGTGACGAGTGGCTTGGAGGGCAGCACTCACCTTGGAGAGTTCCAGTCTACCCTGGAGTTATGTCCCCGTTTGTCCTGGTGACCAGCGGCTCGGAGGGCAGCACTCACCTTGGAGAGTTCCAGTCTACCCTGGAGTTATGTCCCCGTTTGTCCTGGTGATGAGCGGCCAGGAGGGCAGCACTCACCTTGGAGAGTTCCAGTCTACCCTTGGAGAATTCCAGTCTACCCTGGAGTTATGTCCCCGTTTGTCCTGGTGACGAGCAGCCAGGAGGGCAGCACTCACCTTGGAGAGCTCCAGTGTACCCTGAAGTTTTGTCCACGTTTGTCCTGGTGACGAGCGTCTCGGAGGGCAGCACTCACCTTGGAGAGTTCCAGGGTACCCTGGAGTTATGTCCCCGTTTGTCCTGGTGACGAGTGGCCAGGAGGGCAGCTCTCACCTTGGAGAGTTCCAGTCTACCCTTGGAGAGTTCCAGTCTACCCTGGAGTTATTTTCCTGTTTGTCCTGGTGACGAGCGGACAGGAGGGCAGCACTCACCTTGGAGAGCTCCATTGTACCCTGGAGCTATGCCCTTGTTTGTCCTGGTGACGAGCGGCCAGAAGGGCAGCTCTCTCCTTGGAGAGCTCCGGTGTACCCCGGAGTTATGTTCGCTGCGTGCTGGTGATGAGCTGCTAGAAGAGCAGCTCTCAACTTGGGGAGTTCAGTGTGCCCCGGAGTTATGTCCCCGTTTGTCCTGGTGATGAGCGGCTCAGAGGGCAGCACTCACCTTGGAGAGCTCAGGTGTACCCTGGAGTTATGTCCCCATTTGTTCTGGTGACGAGCGGCCAGGAGGGCAGCTCTCACCTTGGAGTCCAGTCCACCCTGGAGTTATGTCCTCATTTGTCCTAGTGAAGAGCGGCTAGGAGGGCAGCACTCACCTTGGAGAGTTCCACTGTAACCTGGAGTTTTGTCCTCGTTTGTCCTGGTGACGAGTGGCTAGGAGGGCAGCACTCACCTTGGAGAGTTCCAGTCTACCCTGGAGTTATGTCCCCGTTTGTCCTGGTGAACAGCGGCTCGGAGGGCAGCACTCACCTTGGAGAGTTCCAGTCTACCCTGGAGTTATGTCCCCGTTTGTCCAGGTGATGAGCGGCCAGGAGGGCAGCACTCACCTTGGAGAGTTCCAGGGTACCCTGGAGTTATGTCCCCGTCTGTCCTGGTGACGAGCGGCCAGGAGGGCAGCACTCACCTTAGAGAGCTCCACTGTACCCTGGAGTTTTGTCCCCGTTTGTCCTGGTGACAAGCGGCTCGGAGGGCAGCACTCACCTTGGAGAGTTCCAGGGTACCCTGGAGTTATGTCCCCATTTGTCCTGGTGACGAGCGGCCAGGAGGGCAGCACTCACCTTAGAGAGCTCCACTGTACCCTGGAGTTTTTTCCCCGTTTGTCCTGGTGACGAGCGGCTCGGAGGGCAGCACTCACCTTGGAGAGTTCCAGGGTACCCTGGAGTTATGTCCCCGTTTGTCCTGGTGACGAGTGGCCAGGAGGGCAGCTCTCACATTGGAGAGTTCAGTGTACCCCGGAGTTATGTCCGATGTTTGTGCTGGTGATGAGCTGCTAGAAGAGCAGCTCTCACCTTGGGTAGTTCAGTGTGCCCCGGAGTTATGTCCCCGTTTGTCCTGGTGACGAGCGGCTCGGAGGGCAGCACTCACCTTGGAGAGCTCCAGTGTACCCTGGAGTTATTTCCCCATTTGTCCTGGTGACGAGCGGCCAGGAGGGAAGCACTCACCTTGGAGAGTTCCAGTCTACCCTGGAGTTATGTCCCCGTTTGACCTGGTGACGAGCGGCTTGGAGGGCAGCACTCAGGATTCACACAGTGACAGTTGCGAGGGCAGCGGAGAAGGAGACGTGGCTGTGAAGCTGCTCTTCTAGTGCAAGAAATAAACGCATCCTTCACAACCCGCATTTGTGTGCTCTCTACACAGACGGGTGATGAGCTGTTCGGAGGGCAGCACCCACCTTGGAGAGTTCCAGTCTACCCTGGATTTATGCCCCTGTTTGTCCTCGTGACCAGCGGCTCGGAGGGCAGCACTCACCTTGGAGAGTTCCAGTCTACCCTGGAGTTATGTCCCCGTTTGTCTTGGTGACGAGCGGCCAGGAGGGCAGCACTCACCTTGGAGAGTTCCAGTCTACCCTTGGAGAGTTCCAGTCTACCCTGGAGTTATGTCCCCGTTTGTCCTGGTGACGAGCAGCCAGGAGGGCAGCACTCACCTTGGAGAGCTCCAGTGTACCCTGGAGTTTTGTCCCCGTTTGTCCTGGTGACGAGCGGCTCATAGGGCAGCACTCACCTTGGAGAGTTCCAGGGTACCCTGGAGTTATGTCCCCGTTTGTCCTGGTGACCAGTGGCCAGGAGGGCAGCTTTCACCTTGGAGAGTTCAGTGTACCCCGGAGTTATGTTCACTGTTTGTGCTGGTGATGAGCTGCTAGAAGAGCAGCTCTCACCTTGGGGAGTTCAGTGTGCCCCGGAATTATGTCCCCGTTTGTCCTGGTGACGAGCGGCTCAGAGGGCAGCACTCACCTTGGAGAGCTCCAGTGTACCCTGGAGTTATTTCCCCATTTGTCCTGGTGACGAGCGGCCAGGAGGTCAGCACTCACCTTGGAGAGTTCCAGTCTACCCTGGAGTTATGTCCCCGTTTGTCCTGGTGACGAGCGGCTAGGAGGGAAGCACTCAACTTGGAGAGTTCCAGTCTACCCTGCAGTTATGTCCCGTTTGTCCTGATGACGAGCGGCTCGGAGGGCAGCACTCACCTTGGTGAGTTCCAGTCTACCCTGGAGTTATGTCCCCGTTTGTCCTGGTGACGAGTGGCCAGGAGGGCAGCTCTCACCTTGGAGAGTTCAGTGTACCCCGGAGTTATGTTCGCTGTTTGTGCTGGTGATGAGCTGCTAGAAGAGCAGCTCTCACCTTGGGTAGTTCAGTGTGTGTAGAAGGCTGGACTGGCTTGTAGTGAGTACCAAGGGGTACTTACACCTTGCACCAGGCCCAGGTATCCCTTATTAGTGTATAGGGTGTCTAGCAGCTTAGGCTGATAGATAATGGTAGCTTAGCAGAGCAGCTTAGGCTGAACTAGGAGACGAGTGAAGCTCCTACAGTAACACTAGTGTCACTTGCACAATATCATAAGAAAACACAATACACAGATATACTAAAAATAAAGGTACTTTATTTTTATGACAATATGCCAAAGTATCTCAGTGAGTACCCTCAGTATGAGGATAGCAAATATACACAAGATATATGTACACAATACCAAAAATATGCAGTATAGCAATAGAAAACAGTGCAAACAATGTATAGTTACAACAGGATGCAATGGGAGCACATAGGGATAGGGGCAACACAAACCATATACTCCAGAAGTGGAATGCGAACCACGAATGGACCCCAAACCTATGTGACCTTGTAGAGGGTCGCTGGGACTGTAAGAAAACAGTGAGGGTTAGAAAAATAGCCCACCCCAAGACCCTGAAAAGTGAGTGCAAAGTGCACTAAAGTTCCCCAAAGAGCACAGACGTCGTGATAGGGGAATTCTGCAGGAAAGACCAACACCAGCAATGCAACAACAATGGATTTCCAGAAGAGAGGACCTGTGGAACAAGGGGACCAAGTCCAAAAGTTACGATCAAGTCGAGAGTGGGCAGATGCCCAGGAAATGCCAGCTGTGGGTGCAAAGAAGCTGCTACTAGCAGTAGAAGCTGAGGATTCTGCAGGAACGACAAGGGCTAGAAACTTCCCCTTTGGAGGATGGATGTCCCACGTTGTGAAGAGTTGTGCAGAAGTGTTTTCCTGAAGAAAGACCAAACACAAGCCTTGCTAGCTGCAAATTGTGCGGTTAGGGTTTTTGGATGCTGCTGTGGCTCAGGAGGGACCAGGATGTCACCAATTGCGTGAGGGGACAGAGGGGGTGTCCAGAAAGACAAGGAGCCCTCTCAGAAGCAAGCAGCACCCGGAGAAGTGCCGGAACAGGCACTACAAAGTGGAGTGAAACAGTGCTCACCCGAAGTTGCACAAGAGAGTCCCACGCCGCCGGAGGACAACTCAGGAGGTCGTGCAATGCAGGTTAGAGTGTTGTGGACCCAGGCTTGGCTGTGCATGAAGGAAATCCTGGAAAAGTGCACAGGAGCCGGAGCAGCTGCAAAAGACGCAGTTCCCAGCAATGCAGTCTGGCGTGGGGAGGCAAGGACTTACCTCCACCAAACTTGGACTGAAGAGTCACTGGACTGTGGGAGTCACTTGGACAGAGTTGCTGGATTCAAGGGACCTCACTCGTCATGCTGAGAGGAGAACCAGGGGACCGGTGATGCAGTTCTTTGGTGCCTGCGGTTGCAGGGGTACGATTCCATCATCCCACAGGAGATTTCTTCGGAGCTTCTAGTGCAGAGAGGAGGCAGACTACCCCCACAGCATGCACCACCAGGAAAACAGTCGAGAAGGCGGCAGGATCAGCGTTACAGTGTCGCAGTAGTCGTCTTTGCTACTTTGTTGCAGTTTTGCAGGCTTCCAGAGTGGTCAGCAGTCGATTCCTTGGCAGAAGGTGAAGAGAGAGATGCAGAGGAACTCTGATGAGCTTTTGCATTCGTTATCTAAGGAATTCCCCAAAGCAGAGACCCTAAATAGCCAGAAAAGAGGGTTTGGCTACTTAGGAGAGAGGATAGGCTAGCAACACCTGGAGGAGCCTATCAGAAGGAGTCTCTGACGTCACCTGCTGGCCCTGGCCACTCAGAGCAGTCCAGTGTGCCAGCAGCACCTCTGTTTCCAAGATGGCAGAGGTCTGGAGCACACTGGAGGAGCTCTGGGCACCTCCCAGGGGAGGTGCAGGTCAGGGGAGTGGTCACTCCCCTTTCCTTTGTCCAGTTTCGCGCCAGAGCAGGGCTGAGGGGTCCCTGAACCGGTGTAGACTGGCTTATGCAGAAATGGGCACCAGCTGTGCCCATGAAAGCATTTCCAGAGGCTGGGGGAGGCTACTCCTCCCCTGCCTTAACACCTTTTTCCAAAGGGAGAGGGTGTAACACCCTCTCTCTGAGGAAGTCCTTTGTTCTGCCTTCCTGGGCCAAGCCTGGCTGGACCCCAGGAGGGCAGAAACCTGTCTGAGGGGTTGGCAGCAGCAGCAGCAGCTGGAGTGAAACCCCTGAAAAGGCAGTTTGGCAGTACCCGGGTCTGTGCTAGAGACCCGTGGGATCATGGGATTGTGCCAACAATGCCAGCATGGCATAGAGGGGGCAATTCCATGATCTTAGACATGCTACATGGCCATATTCGGAGTTACCATTGTGAAGCTATACATAGGTAGTGACCTATGTATAGTGCACGCGTGTAAAGGTGTCCCCGCACTCACCGAGTCCGGGGAATTGGCCCTGAACAATGTGGGAGAACCTTGGCTAGTGCCAGGGTGCCCACACACTAAGTAACTGAGCACCCAACCTTTACTAGGTAAAGGTTAGACATATAGGTGACTTATAAGTTACTTAAGAGCAGTGAAAATGGCTGTGAAATAATGTGTGCATTATTTCACTCAGGCTGCAGTGGCAGGCCTGTGTAAGAATTTGTCAGAGCTCCCTATGGGTGGCAAAAGAAATGCTGCAGCCCATAGGGATCTCCTGGAACCCCAATACCCTGGGTACCTCAGTACCATATACTAGGGAATTATAAGGGTGTTCCAGTACGCCAATGTGAATTGGTGAAATTGGTCACTAGCCTGTTAGTGACAATTTGGAAAGAAATGAGAGAGCATAACCACTGAGGTTCTGGATAGCAGAGCCTCAGTGAGACAGTTAGTCATAACACAGGTAACACATACAGGGCACACTTATGAGCACTGGGGCCCTGGCTGGCAGGGTCCCAGTGACACATACAACTAAAACAACATATATACAGTGAAATATGGGGGTAACATGCCAGGCAAGATGGTACTTTCCTACAGTGTGCCCCGGAGTTATGTCCCCGTTTGTCCTGGTGACGAGCGGCTCGGACGGCAGCACTCACCTTGGAGAGCTCCAGTGTACCCTGGAGTTATTTCCCCATTTGTCCTGGTGACGAGCGGGCAGGAGGGCAGCACTCACCTTGGAGAGTTCCAGTGTACCCTGGAGTTATGTCCCCGTTTGACCTGGTGACGAGCGGCTTGGAGGGCAGCACTCAGGATTCACACGGTGACAGTTGCAAGGGCAGCGGAGAAGGAGACGTGGCTGTGAAGCTGCTCTTCTAGTGCAAGAAATAAACGCATTCTTCACAACCCGCATTTGTGTGCTCTCTACACAGACGGGTGATGAGCTGTTCGGAGGGCAGCACCCACCTTGGAGAGTTCCAGTCTACCCTGGATTTATGTCCCCGTTTGTCCTCGTGACCAGCGGCTCGGAGGGCAGCACTCACCTTGGAGAGTTCCAGTCTACCCTGGAGTTATGTCCCCGTTTGTCTTGGTGACGAGCGGCCAGGAGGGCAGCACTCACCTTGGAGAGTTCCAGTCTACCCTTGGAGAGTTCCAGTCTACCCTGGAGTTATGTCCCCGTTTGTCCTGGTGACGAGCAGCCAGGAGGGTAGCACTCACCTTGGAGAGCTCCAGTGTACCCTGGAGTTTTGTCCCCGTTTGTCCTGGTGACGAGCGGCTCGTAGGGCAGCACTCACCTTGGAGAGTTCCAGAGTACCCTGGAGTTATGTCCCCGTTTGTCCTGGTGACGAGTGGCCAGGAGGGCAGCTTTCACCTTGGAGAGTTCAGTGTACCCCGGAGTTATGTTCACTGTTTGTGCTGGTGATGAGCTGCTAGAAGAGCAGCTCTCACCTTGGGGAGTTCAGTGTGCCCCGGAATTATGTCCCCGTTTGTCCTGGTGACGAGCGGCTCGGAGGGCAGCACTCACCTTGGAGAGCTCCAGTGTACCCTGGAGTTATTTCCCCTTTTGTCCTGGTGACGAGCGGCCAGGAGGTCAGCACTCACCTTGGAGAGTTCCAGTCTACCCTGGAGTTATGTCCCCGTTTGTCCTGGTGACGAGCGGCTAGGAGGGAAGCACTCAACTTGGAGAGTTCCAGTCTAACCTGCAGTTATGTCCCGTTTGTCCTGGTGACGAGCGGCTCGGAGGGCAGCACTCACCTTGGTGAGTTCCAGTCTACCCTGGAGTTATGTCCCCGTTTGTCCTGGTGACGAGTGGCCAGGAGGGCAGCTCTCACCTTGGAGAGTTCAGTGTACCCCGGAGTTATGTTCGCTGTTTGTGCTGGTGATGAGCTGCTAGAAGAGCAGCTCTCACCTTGGGTAGTTCAGTGTGTGTAGAAGGCTGGACTGGCTTGTAGTGAGTACCAAGGGGTACTTACACCTTGCACCAGGCCCAGGTATCCCTTATTAGTGTATAGGGTGTCTAGCAGCTTAGGCTGATAGATAATGGTAGCTTAGCAGAGCAGCTTAGGCTGAACTAGGAGACGAGTGAAGCTCCTACAGTAACACTAGTGTCACTTGCACAATATCATAAGAAAACACAATACACAGATATACTAAAAATAAAGGTACTTTATTTTTATGACAATATGCCAAAGTATCTCAGTGAGTACCCTCAGTATGAGGATAGCAAATATACACAAGATATATGTACACAATACCAAAAATATGCAGTATAGCAATAGAAAACAGTGCAAACAATGTATAGTTACAACAGGATGCAATGGGAGCACATAGGGATAGGGGCAACACAAACCATATACTCCAGAAGTGGAATGCGAACCACGAATGGACCCCAAACCTATGTGACCTTGTAGAGGGTCGCTGGGACTGTAAGAAAACAGTGAGGGTTAGAAAAATAGCCCACCCCAAGACCCTGAAAAGTGAGTGCAAAGTGCACTAAAGTTCCCCAAAGAGCACAGAAGTCGTGATAGGGGAATTCTGCAGGAAAGACCAACACCAGCAATGCAACAACGATGGATTTCCAGAAGAGAGGACCTGTGGAACAAGGGGACCAAGTCCAAAAGTCACGATCAAGTCGAGAGTGGGCAGATGCCCAGGAAATGCCAGCTGTGGGTGCAAAGAAGCTGCTACTAGGCAGTAGAAGCTGAGGATTCAGCAGGAGCGACAAGGGCTAGAAACTTCCCCTTTGGAGGATGGATGTCCCATGTTGTGAAGAGTCGTGCAGAAGTGTTTTCCTGAAGAAAGACCGAAAACAAGCCTTGCTAGCTGCAAATTGTGCGGTTAGGGTTTTTGGATGCTGCTGTGGCCTAGGAGGGACCAGGATGTCACCAATTGCGTGAGGGGACCGAGGGGGCGTCCAGAAAGACAAGGAGTCCTCTCAGAAGCAAGCAGCACCCGGAGAAGTGCCGGAACAGGCACTACAAAGTGGAGTGAAACAGTGCTCACCCGAAGTTGCACAAGAGAGTCCCACGCCGCCGGAGGATAACTCAGGAGGTCGTGCAATGCAGGTTAGAGTGTTGTGGACCCAGGCTTGGCTGTGCATGAAGGAAATCCTGGAAAAGTGCACAGGAGCCGGAGCAGCTGCAAAAGACGCGGTTCCCAGCAATGCAGTCTGGCGTGGGGAGGCAAGGCCTTACCTCCACCAAACTTGGACTGAAGAGTCACTGGACTGTGGGAGTCACTTGGACAGAGTTGCTGGATTCAAGGGACCTCACTCGTCATGCTGAGAGGAGACCCAGGGGACCGGTGATGCAGTTCTTTGGTGCCTGCGGTTGCAGGGGGATGATTCCGTCGTCCCACGGGAGATTTCTTCGGAGCTTCTAGTGCAGAGAGGAGGCAGACTACCCCCACAGCATGCACCACCAGGAAAACAGTCGAGAAGGCGGCAGGATCAGCGTTACAGTGTCGCAGTAGTCGTCTTTGCTACTTTGTTGCAGTTTTGCAGGCTTCCAGCGTGGTCAGCAGTCGATTCCTTGGCAGAAGGTGAAGAGAGAGATGCAGAGGAACTCTGATGAGCTCTTGCATTCGTTATCTAAGGAATTCCCCAAAGCAGAGACCCTAAATAGCCAGAAAAGAGGGTTTGGCTACTTAGGAGAGAGGATAGGCTAGCAACACCTGGAGGAGCCTATCAGAAGGAGTCTCTGACGTCACCTGCTGGCCCTGGCCACTCAGAGCAGTCCAGTGTGCCAGCAGCACCTCTGTTTCCAAGATGGCAGAGGTCTGGAGCACACTGGAGGAGCTCTGGGCACCTCCCAGGGGAGGTGCAGGTCAGGGGCGTGGTCACTCCCCTTTCCTTTGTCCAATTTCGCGCCAGAGCAGGGCTGAGGGATCCCTGAACCGGTGTAGACTGGCTTATGCAGAAATGGGCACCAGCCGTGCCCATGAAAGCATTTCCAGAGGCTGGGGGAGGCTACTCCTCCCCTGCCTTAACACCTTTTTCCAAAGGGAGAGGGTGTAACACCCTCTCTCTGAGGAATTCCTTTGTTCTGCCTTCCTGGGCCAAGCCTGGCTGGACCCCAGGAGGGCAGAAACCTGTCTGAGGGGTTGGCAGCAGCAGCAGCTGCTGTGAAACCCCTGAAAAGGCAGTTTGGCAGTACCAGGGTCTGTGCTAGAGACCCGTGGGATCATGGGATTGTGCCAACAATGCCAGGATGGCATAGAGGGGGCAATTCCATGATCTTAGACATGCTACATGGCCATATTCGGAGTTACCATTGTGAAGCTATACATAGGTAGTGACCTATGTATAGTGCACACGTGTAATGGTGTCCCCGCACTCACAAAGTCCGGGGAATTGGCCCTGAACAATGTGGGAGCACCTTGGCTAGTGCCAGGGTGCCCACACACTAAGTAACTGAGCACCCAACCTTTACTAGGTAAAGGTTAGACATATAGGTGACTTATAAGTTACTTAAGTGCAGTGAAAATGGCTGTGAAATAATGTGTGCATTATTTCACTCAGGCTAAAGTGGCAGGCCTGTGTAAGAATTTGTCAGAGCTCCCTATGGGTGGCAAAAGAAATGCTGCAGCCCATAGGGATCTCCTGGAACCCCAATACCCTGGGTACCTCAGTACCATATACTAGGGAATTATAAGGCTGTTCCAGTACGCCAATGTGAATTGGTGAAATTGGTCACTAGCCTGTTAGTGACAATTTGGAAAGAAATGAGAGAGCATAACCACTGAGGTTCTGGATAGCAGAGCCTCAGTGAGACAGTTAGTCATAACACAGGTAACACATACAGGGCACACTTATGAGCACTGGGGCCCTGGCTGGCAGGGTCCCAGTGACACATACAACTAAAACAACATATATACAGTGAAATATGGGGGTAACATGCCAGGCAAGATGGTACTTTCCTACAGTGTGCCCCGGAGTTATGTCCCCGTTTGTCCTGGTGACGAGCGGCTCGGACGGCAGCACTCACCTTGGAGAGCTCCAGTGTACCCTGGAGTTATTTCCCCATTTGTCCTGGTGACGAGCGGGCAGGAGGGCAGCACTCACCTTGGAGAGTTCCAGTGTACCCTGGAGTTATTTCCCCGTTTGTCCTGGTGACGAGCGGCTTGGAGGGATTCACACGGTGACAGTTGCAAGGGCAGCGGAGAAGGAGACGTGGCTGTGAAGCTGCTCTTCTAGTGCAAGAAATAAACGCATCCTTCACAACCTGCATTTGTGTGCTCTCTACACAGACGGGTGATGAGCGGTTCGGAGGGCAGCACCCACCTTGGAGAGTTCCAGTCTACCCTGGATTTATTTCCCCGTTTGTCCTCGTGACCAGCGGCTCGGAGGGCAGCACTCACCTTGGAGAGTTCCAGTCTACCCTGGAGTTATGTCCCCGTTTGTCCTGGTGACGAGCGGCCAGGAGGGCAGCACTCACCTTGGAGAGTTCCAGTCTACCCTTGGAGAGTTCCAGTCTACCCTGGAGTTATGTCCCCGTTTGTCCTGGTGACGAGCAGCCAGAAGGGCAGCACTCACCTTGGAGAGCTCCATTGTACCCTGGAGCTATGTCCTTGTTTGTCCTGGTGACGAGCGGCCAGGAGGGCAGCTCTCACCTTGGAGAGCTCCGGTGTACCCCGGAGTTATGTTCGCTGCATGCTGGTGATGAGCTGCTAGAAGAGCAGCTCTCACCTTGGGGATTTCAGTGTGCCCCGGAGTTATGTCCCCGTTTGTCCTGGTGATGAGCGGCTCAGAGGGCAGCACTCACCTTGGAGAGCTCAGGTGTACCCTGGAGTTATGTCCCCATTTTTTCTGGTGACAAGCGGCGAGGAGGGCAGCACTCATCCTGGAGTCCAGTCCACCCTGGAGTTATGTCCTCATTTGTCCTAGTGACGAGCGGCTAGGAGGGCAGCACTAACCTTGGAGAGTTCCACTGTAACCTGGAGTTATGTCCTTGTTTGTCCTGGTGACGAGTGGCTAGGAGGGCAGCACTCACCTTGGAGAGTTCCACTGTACCCTGGAGTTATGTCCATGTTTGTCCTGGTGATGAGCGGCTAGAAGGGCAGCACTCACCTTGGAGAGTTCCACTCTACCCTGGAGTTCTGTCCCCGTTTGTCCTGGCGACGAGCAGCAGGAGGGCAGCACTCTCCTTGGAGAGTTCCAGTGTACCCTGGAGTTCTGTCCCCGTTTGTCCTGGCGACGAGCAGCAGGAGGGCAGCACTCTTCTTGGAGAGTTCCAGTCCACCCTGGAGTTATGTCCCCGTTTGTCCTGGTGACGAGCGGCCAGGAGGGCAGCACTCACCTTGGGGAGTTCAGTGTACCCCGGAGTTATGTCCCCGTTTGTCCTGGTGAGGAGCGGCTAGGAGGGCAGCACTCACCTTGGGGAGTTCAGTGTACCCCGGAGTTATGTCCCCGTTTGTCCTAGAGAGGAGCGGCTAGGAGGGCAGCACTCACCTTGGAGAGTTCCACTGTACCCTATAGTTATATTCCCTGTTTGTTCTGGTGACAAGTGTCTAGAAGGGCAGATCTCACCTTGGTTATTCTGGTGACGTTGAAGGAGATCGGAGGTCCGAGCCTGATCCGGGGCACCTATGGAATCAACCGATCACGTTGGCGATGTGATCATTTACCTTAAGACTAGGAACCAGTGATTTAGGTGCATCTTTTAGAGGGAGCACCTCGAGGGCGAGTCAAACCCCTCACTTGCACTCATCCTCGCAAGCCTCTGATTGGCATAGACTCGCACGTGCGCTCACCTGCATTAACTGCAATGTATCTGCTGAAGATCGACGCTCACATATGAGCCTTATACAGCGATCTGTTTAGACTGGGATTTGCCACTTAAACCAAGCCATACGTTCCTCGAGATCTGGCGGCCATCTTATTTGGGGATACCATTTTAGGAATATTTACCCTTCGGTTTGAGTGTATATTGGTGCTAGACACACCTCAAGCTGAAATAAATCTTTCTTTTGGTTTTCATCACTCTTGTCAAACAATACTGGAATGACATAAGTATATATCATCATTACTTTATTATGCTATGATATATATTATCACTCATTGCATACTGAACATTTTATTTCTGCATCATCTTAATAATCTGTTGTTGAATATTACTTCCATTTAATTTTCTTAAAACTTAATTTTTCTCTAAAGTTTAGTATTCTTACCATGGCAAACATCATAGCTCCACCAACCTTTTTACATTCAGTTGGGGAACCAAAAATGGAATGGGAATTGTGGTATCCCCTGTTCTTAGTTTATGTGGAAGTACGGGAGAATGAAGATTGCTGAGCACAAAGGAAACTTTCTTTACTTAAGCATTGTGTAGGCAGAGTGGGCCTAAAAGAATATAATAACTTACCTCCTTTGGAGGGAGCGGTAGAAAAGAATGATTTCAACCAACCTGTCAAATGATTGAGTATCCATTTGGAAAAAAATCAATACAGTGATGGAAAGATTTAAATTCTATTCGTGGGCACAACAGGAAGAAGAGTCAAGAGAGGACTATGTAGCTGTTGCACGAACATTAGCTGGATCCTGTGAATTTGAAACTATAACATATGATCAAGTTCTGAGAGATCGAGTAGTGACACAAGAAAGACTGTGAGCTGGAACTGAATCCACTTTAATTTAAGTGCTGTCATAAATATTGCTAAAGGCATTGAACAATCTGAAAAGTTAGTAAACGAAATCAGAAATCAGAACATCAAAATACAGTATACTAATTCTGAAGTCAGTATAGTTGTTAGACCTGACAGCCTTAGGGTGGTCACCCCTAACGTTTTGCCTGCCTCCCTCCACTTTTCGGACACTGTTTTTGCTGGTTTTAAGACTCTGCGCACTTTACCACTGCTCACCAGTGCTAAAGTGCATATGCTCTCTCCCTTTAAACATTGTAACATTGGATCATACCCAATTGGACTATTTAACTTACTAATAAGTCGCTAGTAAAATGCACTATATGTGCCCAAAGCCTATAGATTAAATGCTACTAGTAGGCCTGCAGCACTGATTGTGCCACCCACTCAAGTAGCCCCTTAACCTTGTCTCAGGCCTGCCATTGCAAGGCATGTGTGTGCAGTTTCACTGCCACTTCGACTTAGCATTTAAAAGTACTTGCCAAGCCTAAAACTCCCCTTTTTTTACATATAAGACACCCCTAAGGTATGCCCTAGGTAACCCATAGGGCAGGGTGCTGTGTAGGCAAAAGGTAGGACATGTACCTGTGTAGTTTACATGTCTTGGTAGTGTAAAACTCCTAAATTCGTTTTTACACTGCTGCGAGGCCTGCTCCCTTCATAGGCTAACATTGGGGCTGCCCTCATACAGTGTGTGAGTGGTAGCTGTTGATCTCAAAGGGGTAGGAAGGTCATATTTAGTATGGCCAGAATGGTGATAGAAAATCCTGCTGACTGGTTGTTGGATGCTGGCTCTCTATGTAGTGCACAAAACCAAGTACGCTATGCAGAGAGTCCGCATGTTAGTTCACAGGGGTGAAAATTAGATCACCTAATGCTCCAATTTTCAAGGTCAAGCAGTTAGGCTAATCCAGGAGATGTGCTAAGTATTTGTTGTACACACAAATCCAATCATGCACCACACACACTCAATGAATAACTTGAGACCAGATTTTATAAAAATACTTCAGACTTTTATATAATTTTTAAGACCAAAATCTTTAGAATACGTTAAGTACTTTTCTTGTTATGAATTTTCGAAGTTTTAATAAAGTTTGTATTTCTGTGCGTAATTACGCACCATAGGAATCAATAGGCAGTCACTTTTAAAAATGCATATAAAATTGCACAATTGTGTTACCAGTCTCTTCTTTTGCAGGGGAGTTGCAGTCGTTGGTGGGCACCTCGTGCCAGCTGTAGCGCCTCGGGTGGGTCCCGGTTTCGGCAGGAGCAGCGTTGGAGAAGTTCTTGGCACAGGCAAGGGGCCACTGGGATGGACCACTTGGAAAAGGAGCTGGTGTGCAAAAACAAAGTGGTGCCTGGGGGTCCCCTTGGGCTGATGAGGTCGCATGGGGTTGGGGACCCGGGGCACACAGCATATCCCGCGATACAGGGCCCAGGGCAGCCAGGTGCAGGGCGTCTTGAGAAGTTTTGGAGCTGTGCGCAACTGAGTCCTTAGGAGCTGGAGGTGAGTCACTTGGAGGGCGGCTTACAGGACAGCGGGGGCTCTCTGGTCGGAGGTCCGGGGTGTTCCTGAAGTCCCTCGACTGGGGCTTCCTCCTAGTCCGTTTTCAGCTCAGGGGGAGCTGGTCTTCACCTGGTCTGACGTCGGCTGACCAGGACCCAGGGTATTGCTCTATCTCTGGTTATGGGGGTCGCAGCGCCACCAAACTAGGTTCAGTTGGGGGGCACTTCTGGGAAGTCGTCGGTGTGTCGTCGTGTCCAGCTGTGACTTCCGGTTGTGGAGATATTGCGGTTTTCATGAAGTGACCTTCACTGGTTTCTTACTTCTTTGTAGTTTTTCTGTGTTTTTCGAGCGATGCCTTCACTCAGGAGGGAGATCTGGGTCACTCCTTGAAGCCTCGAGGTCCCCAGGGGTCCTTAGGGTTGGTCTAGTGTTCAGCTCCTCTGCTGTCGCGATTGTCGGGACTCTGATGCAGCAAGCAGGGGTTTTGGCACCTCTTCCAATGCAGCAGGTCCTCAGTTCTTGTCCTGGCGGCTTCTTTGGTGGTGGTCTTCTTTCTTCTTGTAGTCCTTTTCGAATCTGCTTCGACTCCTTTCCAAAATCTAAAGTCTTGGTCTAGGGGAGCCCACTAAATACTGAATCTAGTGGGCGTTTTAGGGGGAACCTGGTAGTGTCCAATGGGACGCCTACCTTTGGGTGGCTGCAACCACTATAGTGACCACTTCCTGTGGGAAGGGTCACTTACCTAAACCTCACTGGCTGTTTTCCCACCTTTCAAGATGGCGAAAACTGAGACAGAGGGTCCACTTCACAGGCAAGCCCTCAGGGGAGGTGCATATCTGGTGGGACCACTCCCTCTATCCTTTGTCTAGTTTCCCGCCTTTGCTCCTGCCCAAGGTGGGGTTGCGAAAGGGAGAGTCTTCTGCTGCTAGTAGCAGGCCTGGGGGTTCGAGTTTCAAGGGCTGCAGCCCTTTGAAGCTCACTGCCAGAACAGTTCACATTCCTGAGGGAGGGGGGTCAGCCCCTCCACCCAGGAAGGTGGTTGTTTTTCAAAACCAGGGAGCCAGATGTAGCAACTTTGCAAATTGTGACTTGCAATTTGCGAGTCCAAGCGACTCGCAAATTGCAACTCGCAATTTGCAATGCAGAACGGTGTCTCAGACACCGTCTGCGAGTCGCTATGGGGTCGCAAAGACCCACCTCATTAATATTAATGAGGTGGGTCGTAAATTGCGGCCCCATAGCGACTATGGGCACTCACGGGTATGGAGGCCTGCTGTAGTCAGCAGACCTCCATGTCCGTGATTGCTTTTAAATAAAGCAGTTTTTTTTTTCAAGTGTAGCCCGTTTTCTTTAAAGGAAAACGAGCTGCACTTTAAAAAAAAAAACGATACCTTTTGTTTCGGATTTTTTCAGGGCAGGTCGTGGTCCCTTGGACCACGACCTGCTCTGAAAAAATAATTTGGGGTCCAGTCACAAAGGGGAAGGGGTCCCATGGGGACCCCTTCCTGTTTGCGAGTGGGTTACCATCCACTTCAAGTGGATGGTAACTGCGACGTACGCGGTCGCAAATCGAGTTGCATACCACTGCGACTCGCAAATAGGAAGGGAACACCCCTTCCTATTAGGGACTCTGAAATGCATTTTGCGAGTCGGTTCTGACTCGCAAAATGCCTTTCTGCATAGCAAACTCAGGTTTGCGACTCGCAAACGGCGATTTTCGCCATTTGCGACTCGCAAACTGTTTGCTACATCTGGCCCATGGCTCTGCCTGGGTTTTGTGTATTGGCTGTCTGGAGTGGCATCTGGATGAAACCAGTCAGCAACTCTGCCAGTTAGTGTAAGCTTTTGCATGGGGCACCTCTAAGGTGACCCCTGGGCACATTTTAGGTTAAATCCAATAATGGCATCAGTTTGGATTTAATATTCTGAGTTGTTTGATACCAAACAACCCAGGGTGCAGAGGGGCCATTATGTTGCTGGGGAACTCGTGCTTGACCAGTGCCCAGTACATGCATCGAAATGGCTGCTCTGTTCACTCACTATGTCCCAGGTTTGGCAAGGACACCGTGGGGGCATACTGCTCATGCAATTATGCCCTCACATATAGTATGGTGCACCCTGCCTTAGAGCTGGAAGGCCTGCTAGAGGGGTGACTTATCCAGAGCACATTCAGTGTATGGTGGACAGGGCACACAGTGAGTGTGCCATGTCGACTTTGTCTTTTAGGGTTGCCCCAGTGCACACAGCCTGCCATGGCAGTGCTGGGTGTATCTGGGAGCAGGGCCCTTGGGAGTGGCACAATCAGTGCTGCTGCCCCCAGGGGCCTACTCTTAATATCTCTTGCCCTGGGTACTATGGTACCCATTTGCTAGGGACTTATAGGGGTATTTAAGAGTATAACCCATTGTGCCAAGCATCACAACAGTTTTAGGGAAAGAGCTCTGGCCCAGGGAACCTGTTTAGCAGGGGCCCTGGGCACTACCAATTTCTAGAACACATCAACATCAGGCAAAAAGAGGGAGGCTAACCATTCAAAAAGAGTCCTCCTCTCATACTAACCCCCCTCCAAACGAAAGAGGATGAGACTACCCTTTCCCTAGTGAGTCTTCATCTTCTAAGTGGAAGAATCTGGAGAGGCCATCTGCATTGGCATGGCCAGTCCCAGGTCTGTGTTCCACTTTGAAGTCCATTCCCTGTAGGGATATGGACCACCTGAGCAGTTTGGGGTTTTCACCTTTCATCTGTTGTAGCCATCTGAGAGGCCTGTGGTCAGTCTGAACTGTGAAGTGAGAGCCAAACAAGTAAGGTCTCAACTTTTTCAGGGCCCAAACCACAGCAAAGGCTTCCCTCTTTATGGTACTCCATTTTTGTTCCCTAGGGAGTAGCTTTTTGCTAATAAAAGCAACTGGCTGGTCATGTCCATCGTCATTCCTTTGGGAGAGGACTGCTCCTATTCCCAACTCTGAAGCATCTGTCTGGACTATGAATTCCCTTGGGTAGTCTGGTGCTTGAAGTGCTGGAGCAGAGCACATTGTTTTCTTCAGAGTGTCAAAGGCCTCTTGACAACTCACTGTCCAGTTAACTTTCCTAGGCATTTTCTTGGAGGTAAGTCCTGTGAGGGGGGCAACTATTGTGCCATAATCCTTCAAAAACCTCCTGCAATACCCAGTCAAGCCAAGGAATGCCCTGACTTGAGTCTGGGTTGTAGGAGCTTCCCAAGCCAGAATAGTCTGAATCTTGGGGTGTAGAGGTTGTACTTGGCCTCCACCTACCAGGTGGCCCAGGCACACAACTTTTCCCTGCCCTAGCTGGCACTTACTGGCCTTGATAGTGAGGCCTGCTGTTTGCAGGGCCTCAAGGCCATTTACCAGGTGGATCAGGTGATCCTGCCAGGTGGAACTATAGACAGCTATGTCATCCAAGTAAGCTGCACTAAAAGTTTCCAACCCACCAAGAACTTGGTTCACCAACCTCTGGAAAGTGGCAGGTGCATTTTTTAGTCCAAAGGGCATAACAGTGAACTGATAATGCCCACTAGGAGTAGAAAATGCTGACCTCTCTTTTGCTCCTGGGGTCAGACCAATCTGCCAGTACCCTGAGGTTATATCAAAAGTACTCAGATATTTGGCTGCCCCTAGTCTGTCTATGAGCTCATCAGCTCTTGGAATTGGGTGTGCATCTGTCTTGGTTACAGAGTTGAGGCCCCTGTAGTCCACACAAAACCTAATTTCTTTTCCATCACCCTTGGAGTGAGGTTTGGGGACTAACACTACTGGGCTGGCCCAGGGGCTCTCTGAGGGTTTAATGACACCCAAGTGCATCATTTTCTTGACTTCAGCTTCTATGCTTTCTCTGACATGGTTAGACTGTCTGTATATTTTGCTTTTGAAGGGCAGGCTGTCAGCAATGTCCATATCATGGGTACACCAGTTTGTCTTCCCAGGGGTCAGAAAGAAAAGCCCAGCATAGTGGTTGAGCACTTTTTTGCAATCAGTTTACTGTTGGCCTGAGAGGGTGTCTGAAAATACCACTCCCTCCACAGAACCATCTTGGGGGTTGCTGGTGAGGAGATCAGGGAGATGTACACTCTCATCTTCCTGTCCCTCATCTGTGAGCATAAGCATAGTCACCTTAGCTCTGTCAAAGAAAGGTTTTAGGCGGTTGACATGGATAATTCTCTTGGGGTTCTTGCAACTGCCTAGGTCCACTAGATAAGTGACCTCCTCTTTCCTTTCAAAGATGGGATTGGGCCCAGACCATTTGTCTTGGAGGGCCCTTGGAGCAACAGGCTCCAACACCCAAACATTCTGCCCTGGTTGGAACTCCACCATAGCAGCTTTATGGTCATACCAAAGCTTTTGAAGCTCTTGGCTGGCCTGAAGATTTTTGCTGGCTTACCCCATGTACTCAGCCATCCTAGAACGTAGGCCAAGCACATAGTCCACAATGTCCTATTTGGGCTCCTTGAGAGGTCTCTCCCAGTCTTCCCTTACAAGACTCAGTGGTCCCCTAACAGGATGCCCAAACAAAAGTTCAAAGGGTGAGAAACCTATTCCCTTTTGTGGCACTTCCCTGTAGGCAAACAGCAGACAAGGAAGTAGGACATCCCATCTCCTTCTGAGCTTTTCAGGGAGTCCTCCAATCATTTCTTTTAGGGTCTGGTTGAATCTCTCTACCAGGCCATTTGTTTGTGGATGGTATGGGGTAGTGAACTTATAAGTCACTCCACATTCCTGCCACATGTGTTTTTAAGTATGCAGACATGAAGCTTGTTCCCCTGTCTGATACTACTTCCTTAGGGAACCCCACCCTGGTAAAGATACCTAGGAGAGCTTTGGCCACTGCAGGTGCAGTGATAATCCTAAGGGGAATAGCCTCAGGGTACCTAGTGGCATGATCCACTACCACTAGGATGTACCTATGCCCTGATGCTGTTGGAGGGTCAAGGGGGCCAACAATGTCAACTCTACCCTTTCAAAGGGAACCCCAACCACAGGCAATGGAATTAAGGGGGCCTTTGGGTGGCCACCTGCCTTGCCATTGGCTTGGCAGGAGGGACAGGACTGACAAAAATCCTTCCCCTTTTGAGACATCTCTGGCCAGTAGAAGTGGTTAACCAACCTACTCCACGTTTTGTTCTGACCCAGGTGCCCTGCTAGGGGAATGTCATGGGCTAAAGTGAGAAGGAAGTCTCTGAACCTCTGGGGCACTACCACCCTCCTGGTTGCACCAGGCTTGAGGTCTCTGGCCTCAGTGTACGGGAGTGTGAGAAAGTAGCCTCTTTCTAGCCTTGTTACCCCCACTTTTGGCCTGTTTGTGAGTGTATGTCAGGGTGTTTTCACTGTCTCACTGGGATCCTGCTAGCCAGGGCCCAGTGCTCATAGTGAAAACCCTATGTTTTCAGTATGTTTGTTATGTGTCACTGGGACCCTGCTAGTCAGGACCCCAGTGCTCATAAGTTTGTGGCCTATATGTTTGTGTTCCCTGTGTGGTGCCTAACTGTCTCACTGAGGCTCTGCTAACCAGAACCTCAGTGGTTATGCTCTCTCATTTCTTTCAAATTGTCACTAACAGGCTAGTGACCAATTTTACCAATTTACATTGGCTTACTGGAACACCCTTATAATTCCCTAGTATATGGTACTGAGGTACCCAGGGTATTGGGGTTCCAGGAGATCCCTATGGGCTGCAGCATTTCTTTTGCCACCCATAGGGAGCTCTGACAATTCTTACACAGGCCTGCCACTGCAGCCTGAGTGAAATAACGTCCACGTTATTTCACAGCCATTTTACACTGCACTTAAGTAACTTATAAGTCACCTATATGTCTAACCTTTACCTGGTAAAGGTTAGGTGCAAAGTTACTTAGTGTGAGGGCACCCTGGCACTAGCCAAGGTGCCCCCACATTGTTCAGAGCCAATTCCCTGAACTTTGTGAGTGCGGGGACACCATTACACGTGTGCACTACATATAGGTCACTACCTATACGTAGCTTCACAATGGTAACTCCGAATATGGCCATGTAACATGTCTAAGATCATGGAATTGCCCCCTCTATGCCATCCTGGCATTGTTGGCACAATTCCATGATCCCAGTGGTCTGTAGCACAGACCCTGGTACTGCCAAACTGCCTTTTCTGGGGTTTCACTGCAGCTGCTGCTGCTGCCAACCCCTCAGACAGGTTTCTGCCCCCCTGGGGTCAAGCCAGGCTTGTCCCAGGATGGCAGAACAAAGGACTTCCTCTGAGAGAGGGTGTTACACCCTCTCCCTTTGGAAAATGGTGTGAAGGCAGGGGAGGAGTAGCCTCCCCCAGCCTTTGGAAATGCTTTCTTGGGCACAGATGTGCCCAATTCTGCATAAGCCAGTCTACACCGGTTCAGGGGACCCCTTAGCCCTGCTCTGGCGCGAAACTGGACAAAGGAAAGGGGAGTGACCACTCCCCTGACCTGCACCTCCCCTGGGAGGTGTCCAGAGCTCCTCCAGTGTGCTCCAGACCTCTGCCATCTTGGAAACAGAGGTGCTGCTGGCACACTGGACTGCTCTGAGTGGCCAGTGCCACCAGGTGACGTCAGAGACTCCTTCTGATAGGCTCCTTCAGGTGTTAGTAGCCTATCCTCTCTCCTAGGTAGCCAAACCCTCTTTTCTGGCTATTTAGGGTCTCTGTCTCTGGGGAAACTTTAGATAACGAATGCAAGAGCTCATCAGAGTTCCTCTGCATCTCTCTCTTCACCTTCTGCCAAGGAATCGACTGCTGACCGCGCTGGAAGCCTGCAACACTGCAACAAAGTAGCAAAGACGACTACTGCAACTCTGTAACGCTGATCCTGCCGCCTTCTCGACTGTTTTCCTGGTGGTGCATGCTGTGGGGGTAGTCTGCCTCCTCTCTGCACTAGAAGCTCCGAAGAAATCTCCCGTGGGTCGACGGAATCTTCCCCCTGCTACCGCAGGCACCAAAAAGCTGCATGACCGGTCCCTTGGGTCTCCTCTCAGCACGACGAGCGAGGTCCCTCGAATCCAGCAACTCTGTCCAAGTGACTCCCACAGTCCAGTGACTCTTCAGTCCAAGTTTGGTGGAGGTAAGTCCTTGCCTCCCCACGCCAGACTGCATTGTTGGAAACCGCGTCTTTTGCGAATACTCCGGCTTCCGTGCACTTCCGGCGGAAATCCTTTGTGCACAGCCAAGCCTGGGTCCACGGCACTCTAACCTGCATTGCACGACTTTCTAAGTTGGTCTCCGGCGACGTGGGACTCCTTTGTGCAACTTCGGCGAGCACCGTTTCACGCATCCTCGTAGTGCCTGTTTCTGGCACTTCTCCGGGTGCTACCTGCCAATTTGCGACCTCCTGGTCCCTCCTGGGCTACAGCAGCGTCCAAAAACGCTAACCGCACGATTTGCAGCTAGCAAGGCTTGTTGGCGTTCTTTTGGCGGGAAAATACTTCTGCACGACTCTCCACGGCAAGAGGGATCCGTCCACCAAAGGGGAAGTCTCTAGCCCTTTTCGTTCCTGCAGAAACCGCAGCTTCTTCTGTCCAGTAGAAGCTTCTTTGCACCCGCAGCTGGCATTTCCTGGGCATCTGCCCATCTCCGACTTGCTTGTGACTTTTGGACTTGGTCCCCTTGTCCCACAGGTACCCTAGATTGGAAATCCACAGTTGTTGCATTGTTGGTTGGTGTCTTTCCTGCATTATTCCTCTATCATGACTCTTTGTCTTTTGGGGAACTTCAGTGCACTTTGCACTCACTTTTCAGGGTCTTGGGGAGGGCTATTTTCCTAACTCTCACTATTTTCTAATAGTCCCAGCGACCCTCTACAAGGTCACATAGGTTTGGGGTCCATTCGTGGTTCACATTCCACTTTTGGAGTATATGGTTTGTGTTGCCCCTATCCCTATGTGTCCCCATTTCATCCTATTGTAACTATACATTGTTTGCACTGTTTTCTAAGACTATACTGCATATTTTTGGTATTGTGTACATATAACTTGTGTATAATTGCTATCCTCATACTGAGGGTACTCACTGAGATACTTTGGCATATTGTCATAAAAATAAAGTACCTTTATTTTTAGTATATCTGTGTATTGTGTTTTCTTATGATATTGTGCAAGTGACACTTGTGGTACTGTAGTAGCTTCACACGTCTCCTAGTTCAGCCTAAGCTGCTCTGCTAAGCTACCATTATCTATCAGCCTAAGCTGCTAGACACCCTATACACTAATAAGGGATAACTGGGCCTGGTGCAAGGTGCAAGTACCCCTTGGTACTCACTACAAGCCAGTCCAGCCTCCTACAGGGAGCCCCACCTCCCAGTAGATCCTGTGGGTACCACTGACATTTCCTAGCTCCTCCTGAGCAGCTTGCTGTCTCAGGCCTTCAAGAGTGGGACACTCTCTTTGTCCCTGGCACAGATTCTCCCTAGAGGGTCCCCCTGGGCCCAAGACCTCTGGTTGGTAAGGCCCAAGCTCTTCAGGCTCAGTTCCCTCTAAGGTGGATGACTCCTTCTCCTCCTGAGGAGAGGGATCCTGCCTTGGGATCTGTTGTAAAGCTGGGTCCCCAGTCTTCTTGCCTTTTCTCTTGGGAGGCTGGTCCACTATTTCAGGATCCAGCTATCCTTTTTCATTCTGAAGTCTGCTCTGTGCCCTTATCTTGACACAAGCCAACTCAGGGATTCCAAGCATTGCTGCATGGGTCCTTAGCTCTACTTCAGCCCAGGGGGAATGCTCCAGATCATTGCCAAGGAGGCAATCTACAGGGATGGATGAGGACACAACCACTTCTTTTTGCCCTGCTACTCCTCCTTATTCAAAATTTACCATAGCCATGGGGTGGAACTTGGTCTCACTGTCAGCATTAGTGACAGGATAAGACCTCCCTGGTGAGACACCAGACTCCCTGCTGAGACACCATAGTGCTAGCCCCTGTATCTCTTAGAGCTTCTATTTTCTCCCCATTACTCACAGGGTGCTGCCTGTATTTGGACATATTACTTGGCCAAGCAGCACAGGATAAATCTACCCCACCTTCAGTGACTAATGTTGCCTCTGTGGGGACACTGACATGGAGGGCTGATGAGGTCGCATGGGGTTGGGGACCCAGGGCACACAGCATATCCCGCGATACAGGGCCCAGGGCAGCCAGGTGCAGGGCGTCTTGAGAGGTTTTGGAGCTGTGCGCAACTGAGTCCTTAGGAGCTGGAGGTGAGTCACTTGGAGGGCGGCTTACAGGACAGCGGGGGCTCTCTGGTCGGAGGTCCGGGGTGTTCCTGAAGTCCCTCGACTGGGGCTTCCTCCTAGTCCGTTTTCAGCTCAGGGGGAGCTGGTCTTCACCTGGTCTGACGTCGGCTGACCAGGACCCAGGGTATTGCTCTATCTCTGGTTATGGGGGTCGCAGCGCCACCAAACTAGGTTCAGTTGGGGGGCACTTCTGGGAAGTCGTCGGTGTGTCGTCGTGTCCAGCTGTGACTTCCGGTTGTGGAGATATTGCGGTTTTCATGAAGTGACCTTCACTGGTTTCTTACTTCTTTGTAGTTTTTCTGTGTTTTTCGAGCGATGCCTTCACTCAGGAGGGAGATCTGGGTCGCTCCTTGAAGCCTCGAGGTCCCCAGGGGTCCTTAGGGTTGGTCTAGTGTTCAGCTCCTCTGCTGTCGCGATTGTCGGGACTCTGATGCAGCAAGCAGGGGTTTTGGCACCTCTTCCAATGCAGCAGGTCCTCAGTTCTTGTCCTGGCGGCTTCTTTGGTGGTGGTCTTCTTTCTTCTTGTAGTCCTTTTCGAATCTGCTTCGACTCCTTTCCAAAATCTAAAGTCTTGGTCTAGGGGAGCCCACTAAATACTGAATCTAGTGGGCGTTTTAGGGGGAACCTGGTAGTGTCCAATGGGACGCCTACCTTTGGGTGGCTGCAACCACTATAGTGACCACTTCCTGTGGGAAGGGTCACTTACCTAAACCTCACTGGCTGTTTTCCCACCTTTCAAGATGGCGAAAACTGAGACAGAGGGTCCACTTCACAGGCAAGCCCTCAGGGGAGGTGCATATCTGGTGGGACCACTCCCTCTATCCTTTGTCTAGTTTCCCGCCTTTGCTCCTGCCCAAGGTGGGGTTGCGAAAGGGAGAGTCTTCTGCTGCTAGTAGCAGGCCTGGGGGTTCGAGTTTCAAGGGCTGCAGCCCTTTGAAGCTCACTGCCAGAACAGTTCACATTCCTGAGGGAGGGGGGTCAGCCCCTCCACCCAGGAAGGTGGTTGTTTTTCAAAACCAGGGAGCCAGATGTAGCAACTTTGCAAATTGTGACTTGCAATTTGCGAGTCCAAGCGACTCGCAAATTGCAACTCGCAATTTGCAATGCAGAACGGTGTCTCAGACACCGTCTGCGAGTCGCTATGGGGTCGCAAAGACCCACCTCATTAATATTAATGAGGTGGGTCGTAAATTGCGGCCCCATAGCGACTATGGGCACTCACGGGTATGGAGGCCTGCTGTAGTCAGCAGACCTCCATGTCCGTGATTGCTTTTAAATAAAGCAGTTTTTTTTTTCAAGTGTAGCCCGTTTTCTTTAAAGGAAAACGAGCTGCACTTAAAAAAAAAAAACGATACCTTTTGTTTCGGATTTTTTCAGGGCAGGTCGTGGTCCCTTGGACCACGACCTGCTCTGAAAAAATAATTTGGGGTCCAGTCACAAAGGGGAAGGGGTCCCATGGGGACCCCTTCCTGTTTGCGAGTGGGTTACCATCCACTTCAAGTGGATGGTAACTGCGACGTACGCGGTCGCAAATCGAGTTGCATACCACTGCGACTCGCAAATAGGAAGGGAACACCCCTTCTTATTAGGGACTCTGAAATGCATTTTGCGAGTCGGTTCTGACTCGCAAAATGCCTTTCTGCATAGCAAACTCAGGTTTGCGACTCGCAAACGGCGATTTTCGCCGTTTGCGACTCGCAAACTGTTTGCTACATCTGGCCCATGGCTCTGCCTGGGTTTTGTGTATTGGCTGTCTGGAGTGGCATCTGGATGAAACCAGTCAGCAACTCTGCCAGTTAGTGTAAGCTTTTGCATGGGGCACCTCTAAGGTGACCCCTGGGCACATTTTAGGTTAAATCCAATAATGGCATCAGTTTGGATTTAATATTCTGAGTTGTTTGATACCAAACAACCCAGGGTGCAGAGGGGCCATTATGTTGCTGGGGAACTCGTGCTTGACCAGTGCCCAGTACATGCATCGAAATGGCTGCTCTGTTCACTCACTATGTCCCAGGTTTGGCAAGGACACCGTGGGGGCATACTGCTCATGCAATTATGCCCTCACATATAGTATGGTGCACCCTGCCTTAGAGCTGGAAGGCCTGCTAGAGGGGTGACTTATCCAGAGCACATGCAGTGTATGGTGGACAGGGCACACAGTGAGTGTGCCATGTCGACTTTGTCTTTTAGGGTTGCCCCAGTGCACACAGCCTGCCATGGCAGTGCTGGGTGTATCTGGGAGCAGGGCCCTTGGGAGTGGCACAATCAGTGCTGCTGCCCCCAGGGGCCTACTCTTAATATCTCTTGCCCTGGGTACTATGGTACCCATTTACTAGGGACTTATAGGGGTATTTAAGAGTATAACCCATTGTGCCAAGCATCACAACAGTTTTAGGGAAAGAGCTCTGGCCCAGGGAACCTGTTTAGCAGGGGCCCTGGGCACTACCAATTTCTAGAACACATCAACATCAGGCAAAAAGAGGGGGGCTAACCATTCAAAAAGAGTCCTCCTCTCATACTAACCCCCCTCCAAACGAAAGAGGATGAGACTACCCTTTCCCTAGTGAGTCTTCATCTTCTAAGTGGAAGAATCTGGAGAGGCCATCTGCATTGGCATGGGCAGTCCCAGGTCTGTGTTCCACTTTGAAGTCCATTCCCTGTAGGGATATGGACCACCTGAGCAGTTTGGGGTTTTCACCTTTCATCTGTTGTAGCCATCTGAGAGGCCTGTGGTCAGTCTGAACTGTGAAGTGAGAGCCAAACAAGTAAGGCCTCAACTTTTTCAGGGCCCAAACCACAGCAAAGGCTTCCCTCTTTATGGTACTCCATTTTTGTTCCCTAGGGAGTAGCTTTTTGCTAATAAAAGCAACTGGCTGGTCATGTCCATCGTCATTCCTTTGGGAGAGGACTGCTCCTATTCCCAACTCTGAAGCATCTGTCTGGACTATGAATTCCCTTGGGTAGTCTGGTGCTTGAAGTGCTGGAGCAGAGCACATTGTTTTCTTCAGAGTGTCAAAGGCCTCTTGACAACTCACTGTCCAGTTAACTTTCCTAGGCATTTTCTTGGAGGTAAGTCCTGTGAGGGGGCAACTATTGTGCCATAATCCTTCAAAAACCTCCTGCAATACCCAGTCAAGCCAAGGAATGCCCTGACTTGAGTCTGGGTTGTAGGAGCTTCCCAAGCCAGAATAGTCTGAATCTTGGGGTGTAGAGGTTGTACTTGGCCTCCACCTACCAGGTGGCCCAGGCACACAACTTTTCCCTGCCCTAGCTGGCACTTACTGGCCTTGATAGTGAGGCCTGCTGTTTGCAGGGCCTCAAGGCCATTTACCAGGTGGATCAGGTGATCCTGCCAGGTGGAACTATAGACAGCTATGTCATCCAAGTAAGCTGCACTAAAAGTTTCCAACCCAGCAAGAACTTGGTTCACCAACCTCTGGAAAGTGGCAGGTGCATTTTTGAGTCCAAAGGGCATAACAGTGAACTGATAATGCCCACTAGGAGTAGAAAATGCTGACCTCTCTTTTGCTCCTGGGGTCAGACCAATCTGCCAGTACCCTGAGGTTATATCAAAAGTACTCAGATATTTGGCTGCCCCTAGTCTGTCTATGAGCTCATCAGCTCTTGGAATTGGGTGTGCATCTGTCTTGGTTACAGAGTTGAGGCCCCTGTAGTCCACACAAAACCTAATTTCTTTTCCATCACCCTTGGAGTGAGGTTTGGGGACTAACACTACTGGGCTGGCCCAGGGGCTCTCTGAGGGTTTAATGACACCCAAGTGCATCATTTTCTTGACTTCAGCTTCTATGCTTTCTCTGACATGGTTAGACTGTCTGTATATTTTGCTTTTGAAGGGCAGGCTGTCAGCAATGTCCATATCATGGGTACACCAGTTTGTCTTCCCAGGGGTCAGAAAGAAAAGCCCAGCATAGTGGTTGAGCACTTTTTTGCAATCAGTTTACTGTTGGCCTGAGAGGGTGTCTGAAAATACCACTCCCTCCACAGAACCATCTTGGGGGTTGCTGGTGAGGAGATCAGGGAGATGTACACTCTCATCTTCCTGTCCCTCATCTGTGAGCATAAGCATAGTCACCTTAGCTCTGTCAAAGAAAGGTTTTAGGCGGTTGACATGGATAATTCTCTTGGGGTTCTTGCAACTGCCTAGGTCCACTAGATAAGTGACCTCCTCTTTCCTTTCAAAGATGGGATTGGGCCCAGACCATTTGTCTTGGAGGGCCCTTGGAGCAACAGGCTCCAACACCCAAACATTCTGCCCTGGTTGGAACTCCACCATAGCAGCTTTATGGTCATACCAAAGCTTTTGAAGCTCTTGGCTGGCCTGAAGATTTTTGCTGGCTTACCCCATGTACTCAGCCATCCTAGAACGTAGGCCAAGCACATAGTCCACAATGTCCTATTTGGGCTCCTTGAGAGGTCTCTCCCAGTCTTCCCTTACAAGACTCAGTGGTCCCCTAACAGGATGCCCAAACAAAAGTTCAAAGGGTGAGAAACCTATTCCCTTTTGTGGCACTTCCCTGTAGGCAAACAGCAGACAAGGAAGTAGGACATCCCATCTCCTTCTGAGCTTTTCAGGGAGTCCTCCAATCATTTCTTTTAGGGTCTGGTTGAATCTCTCTACCAGGCCATTTGTTTGTGGATGGTATGGGGTAGTGAACTTATAAGTCACTCCACATTCCTGCCACATGTGTTTTTAAGTATGCAGACATGAAGCTTGTTCCCCTGTCTGATACTACTTCCTTAGGGAACCCCACCCTGGTAAAGATACCTAGGAGAGCTTTGGCCACTGCAGGTGCAGTGATAATCCTAAGGGGAATAGCCTCAGGGTACCTAGTGGCATGATCCACTACCACTAGGATGTACCTATGCCCTGATGCTGTTGAAGGGTCAAGGGGGCCAACAATGTCGACTCTACCCTTTCAAAGGGAACCCCAACCACAGGCAATGGAATTAAGGGGGCCTTTGGGTGGCCACCTGCCTTGCCATTGGCTCGGCAGGAGGGACAGGACTGACAAAAATCCTTCCCCTTTTGAGACATCTCTGGCCAGTAGAAGTGGTTAACCAACCTACTCCACGTTTTGTTCTGACCCAGGTGCCCTGCTAGGGGAATGTCATGGGCTAAAGTGAGAAGGAAGTCTCTGAACCTCTGGGGCACTACCACCCTCCTGGTTGCACCAGGCTTGAGGTCTCTGGCCTCAGTGTACGGGAGTGTGAGAAAGTAGCCTCTTTCTAGCCTTGTTACCCCCACTTTTGGCCTGTTTGTGAGTGTATGTCAGGGTGTTTTCACTGTCTCACTGGGATCCTGCTAGCCAGGGCCCAGTGCTCATAGTGAAAACCCTATGTTTTCAGTATGTTTGTTATGTGTCACTGGGACCCTGCTAGTCAGGACCCCAGTGCTCATAAGTTTGTGGCCTATATGTTTGTGTTCCCTGTGTGGTGCCTAACTGTCTCACTGAGGCTCTGCTAACCAGAACCTCAGTGGTTATGCTCTCTCATTTCTTTCAAATTGTCACTAACAGGCTAGTGACCAATTTTACCAATTTACATTGGCTTACTGGAACACCCTTATAATTCCCTAGTATATGGTACTGAGGTACCCAGGGTATTGGGGTTCCAGGAGATCCCTATGGGCTGCAGCATTTCTTTTGCCACCCATAGGGAGCTCTGACAATTCTTACACAGGCCTGCCACTGCAGCCTGAGTGAAATAACGTCCACGTTATTTCACAGCCATTTTACACTGCACTTAAGTAACTTATAAGTCACCTATATGTCTAACCTTTACCTGGTAAAGGTTAGGTGCAAAGTTACTTAGTGTGAGGGCACCCTGGCACTAGCCAAGGTGCCCCCACATTGTTCAGAGCCAATTCCCTGAACTTTGTGAGTGCGGGGACACCATTACACGTGTGCACTACATATAGGTCACTACCTATACGTAGCTTCACAATGGTAACTCCGAATATGGCCATGTAACATGTCTAAGATCATGGAATTGCCCCCTCTATGCCATCCTGGCATTGTTGGCACAATTCCATGATCCCAGTGGTCTGTAGCACAGACCCTGGTACTGCCAAACTGCCTTTTCTGGGGTTTCACTGCAGCTGCTGCTGCTGCCAACCCCTCAGACAGGTTTCTGCCCCCCTGGGGTCAAGCCAGGCTTGTCCCAGGATGGCAGAACAAAGGACTTCCTCTGAGAGAGGGTGTTACACCCTCTCCCTTTGGAAAATGGTGTGAAGGCAGGGGAGGAGTAGCCTCCCCCAGCCTTTGGAAATGCTTTCTTGGGCACAGATGTGCCCAATTCTGCATAAGCCAGTCTACACCGGTTCAGGGGACCCCTTAGCCCTGCTCTGGCGCGAAACTGGACAAAGGAAAGGGGAGTGACCACTCCCCTGACCTGCACCTCCCCTGGGAGGTGTCCAGAGCTCCTCCAGTGTGCTCCAGACCTCTGCCATCTTGGAAACAGAGGTGCTGCTGGCACACTGGACTGCTCTGAGTGGCCAGTGCCACCAGGTGACGTCAGAGACTCCTTCTGATAGGCTCCTTCAGGTGTTAGTAGCCTATCCTCTCTCCTAGGTAGCCAAACCCTCTTTTCTGGCTATTTAGGGTCTCTGTCTCTGGGGAAACTTTAGATAACGAATGCAAGAGCTCATCAGAGTTCCTCTGCATCTCTCTCTTCACCTTCTGCCAAGGAATCGACTGCTGACCGCGCTGGAAGCCTGCAACACTGCAACAAAGTAGCAAAGACGACTACTGCAACTCTGTAACGCTGATCCTGCCGCCTTCTCGACTGTTTTCCTGGTGGTGCATGCTGTGGGGGTAGTCTGCCTCCTCTCTGCACTAGAAGCTCAGAAGAAATCTCCCGTGGGTCGACGGAATCTTCCCCCTGCTACCGCAGGCACCAAAAAGCTGCATGACCGGTCCCTTGGGTCTCCTCTCAGCACGACGAGCGAGGTCCCTCGAATCCAGCAACTCTGTCCAAGTGACTCCCACAGTCCAGTGACTCTTCAGTCCAAGTTTGGTGGAGGTAAGTCCTTGCCTCCCCACGCCAGACTGCATTGTTGGAAACCGCGTCTTTTGCGAATACTCCGGCTTCCGTGCACTTCCGGCGGAAATCCTTTGTGCACAGCCAAGCCTGGGTCCACGGCACTCTAACCTGCATTGCACGACTTTCTAAGTTGGTCTCCGGCGACGTGGGACTCCTTTGTGCAACTTCGGCGAGCACCGTTTCACGCATCCTCGTAGTGCCTGTTTCTGGCACTTCTCCGGGTGCTACCTGCCAATTTGCGACCTCCTGGTCCCTCCTGGGCTACAGCAGCGTCCAAAAACGCTAACCGCACGATTTGCAGCTAGCAAGGCTTGTTGGCGTTCTTTTGGCGGGAAAATACTTCTGCACGACTCTCCACGGCAAGAGGGATCCGTCCACCAAAGGGGAAGTCTCTAGCCCTTTTCGTTCCTGCAGAAACCGCAGCTTCTTCTGTCCAGTAGAAGCTTCTTTGCACCCGCAGCTGGCATTTCCTGGGCATCTGCCCATCTCCGACTTGCTTGTGACTTTTGGACTTGGTCCCCTTGTCCCACAGGTACCCTAGATTGGAAATCCACAGTTGTTGCATTGTTGGTTGGTGTCTTTCCTGCATTATTCCTCTATCATGACTCTTTGTCTTTTGGGGAACTTCAGTGCACTTTGCACTCACTTTTCAGGGTCTTGGGGAGGGCTATTTTCCTAACTCTCACTATTTTCTAATAGTCCCAGCGACCCTCTACAAGGTCACATAGGTTTGGGGTCCATTCGTGGTTCACATTCCACTTTTGGAGTATATGGTTTGTGTTGCCCCTATCCCTATGTGTCCCCATTTCATCCTATTGTAACTATACATTGTTTGCACTGTTTTCTAAGACTATACTGCATATTTTTGGTATTGTGTACATATAACTTGTGTATAATTGCTATCCTCATACTGAGGGTACTCACTGAGATACTTTGGCATATTGTCATAAAAATAAAGTACCTTTATTTTTAGTATATCTGTGTATTGTGTTTTCTTATGATATTGTGCAAGTGACACTTGTGGTACTGTAGTAGCTTCACACGTCTCCTAGTTCAGCCTAAGCTGCTCTGCTAAGCTACCATTATCTATCAGCCTAAGCTGCTAGACACCCTATACACTAATAAGGGATAACTGGGCCTGGTGCAAGGTGCAAGTACCCCTTGGTACTCACTACAAGCCAGTCCAGCCTCCTACAGGGAGCCCCACCTCCCAGTAGATCCTGTGGGTACCACTGACATTTCCTAGCTCCTCCTGAGCAGCTTGCTGTCTCAGGCCTTCAAGAGTGGGACACTCTCTTTGTCCCTGGCACAGATTCTCCCTAGAGGGTCCCCCTGGGCCCAAGACCTCTGGTTGGTAAGGCCCAAGCTCTTCAGGCTCAGTTCCCTCTAAGGTGGATGACTCCTTCTCCTCCTGAGGAGAGGGATCCTGCCTTGGGATCTGTTGTAAAGCTGGGTCCCCAGTCTTCTTGCCTTTTCTCTTGGGAGGCTGGTCCACTATTTCAGGATCCAGCTATCCTTTTTCATTCTGAAGTCTGCTCTGTGCCCTTATCTTGACACAAGCCAACTCAGGGATTCCAAGCATTGCTGCATGGGTCCTTAGCTCTACTTCAGCCCAGGGGGAATGCTCCAGATCATTGCCAAGGAGGCAATCTACAGGGATGGATGAGGACACAACCACTTCTTTTTGCCCTGCTACTCCTCCTTATTCAAAATTTACCATAGCCATGGGGTGGAACTTGGTCTCACTGTCAGCATTAGTGACAGGATAAGACCTCCCTGGTGAGACACCAGACTCCCTGCTGAGACACCATAGTGCTAGCCCCTGTATCTCTTAGAGCTTCTATTTTCTCCCCATTACTCACAGGGTGCTGCCTGTATTTGGACATATTACTTGGCCAAGCAGCACAGGATAAATCTACCCCACCTTCAGTGACTAATGTTGCCTCTGTGGGGACACTGACATGGTCAGGCCACACCTCTGACCCCATCTGGAGATTGGCAACTGCATTTACTGCAGGTTGACTAGAGGCATTCTTTTGGTTCTTACAGCCAGAGTCTCCAGTCCGGTGCCCTTTTGTCCTACAATCTTGGCACCAAGCCTTACAATGGTCAAAGTGTTTCCCTTTGTACCCTCCCCACCCTCCTGTGGAGTTTTTTGGGGGCCTTGAGAAGACTCTTTGTTATTTTTACCCTGGCTCCCATCTTTCCCTTGGGGAAGCTTTTTGGCCTCTTTCTTTTGGTCTCCCCCGCCAGTGGTAGTTTTGGTAACCCTTGTTTTGACCCAGTGGTCTGCCCTCCTCCCCAACTCTTGAGGGGAAAGTGGACCTAGGTCTACCAGATGTTGATGTAGCCTATCATTGGAACAATTACTCAACAGGTGCTCATCATAATCTTGTACATTGTTTCCAGCTAACCAACCACCCAGCATTTTTACTGAATAGTCCACAAAATCAACCCAGGTCTGGCTCTGGGATTTTCGAGCTTCCCTGAATTTTATCCTGTACTCTTCAGGTGTAAACCCAGAGGCCTTAATTAGGGTACCCTTCATGAGGTCAAAGGAGCTCTGGCCCAGGGAACCTGTTTAGCAGGGGCCCTGAGAACTCCCAATTTCTAGAACAGATCAGGCAAAAAGGGGGGGGCTAACCATGCAAAAAGAGGCAAATAAATCATACAATAACACAATATAGCACCACAAAAATACACCACACAGTGTTTATAAAAATATAGAATATTTATCTGAATAATTGCAGGTCAAAACAATTAGAATGCAATAAGTAAACGTTGGGATATTACTGTAAAAGCAATATAAAGTGTCTTTAGAATTGCAATATTACTGTAAAAGCAATATAAAGTTTCTTAAGTTCTCCTAGAAACAACAAGTGTCTCTTGCAGGGCAAGGTACCTGGTTTGCGCTGAAAAATCCTTGCAAGGGACCGCAAAGGAGGAGATGCTAGGAAAACAGGTAGGTGTGTGTCGGTTTTGCCCCTTCGCACACAGACTTGCATCGTTTTTTTCTACGCGGGGAAGCTGTGCATCGATTTCCGGCACACTGACTTGGATCCTCTTCGGGTTGCGGGGTTTTCGGACGCCCCAGGGACGATGCGTGGAACCCCGGGCTTGCGGAGCAATTTCGGTGGGCGATGCATCGAAATTTCTCCCGCACAGCAGGTGCTGCGTCGATTCCTCTCAGGAAGTCGGGCTGCGTCGTTCCGAATCTGCTGTGCATCGATCCAGTGGGTCGTGCGTCGAAGTTCCGGTCGCGATGCAGTCGCTGCATCGATCTTCCTGTTGCGGAGTTGGGCTGCGTCGTTCCGGAGTCGGCATGCAGTGAATTTTTGGCAGGCTGTGCGTCTAATTTTCGCTGCACAAGGAGTCCAGTTGCAGGAGTGAATTCTTTTTGGTCCTGAGACTTCAGGGAACAGGAGGCAAGCTCAATCCAAGCCCTTGGAGAGCACCTCTGCAGCACAGCAAGAGAGCAGCAAGACAGCAGGGCAACAGCAAGGCAGCAGTCCTTTTCAGAAAAGCAGTCAGGTGAGTCCTTTGCGCAGCCAGGCAGCTTCTCTTGGCAGATTGCAGATTCTGGTTCAGAGTTCCTTTCCCAGTAGGTATCTTGTCAAGAAGTGTCTGAGTTGGTAGGATAAGAGGCCCTGTTTAAATACCCAAATGTGCCTTTGAAGTGGGGGAGACTTCAAAGAGTGTTTTTGAAGTGCACAAGGTCCCCTTTCAGTACAACCCTGTCTTCCGGGGTCCTAGAAGGGGTTTTGGCAGTCTATTGTGTGAGGGCAGGCCACTGTCCATTGAAATGTAAGTGTCGTGCCCTCCACCTTTCCAACCCAGGAAGACCCATTCAGTATACAGATGTGTGCAGGTGTCACTGAACATCCTGTGTTTGTGGTTATCTTGGTGAAATGCACAAGGGAGCTGTCAGCCAGCCCAGATGTGGATTATAAGGCACAGAAGGATTTAAGTGCAGAGAAATGCTCCCTTTCTAAAAGTGGCATTTCTAGAATAGTAATATAAAATCCAACCTCACCAGTAAGCAGGATTTTGTATTACCATTCTGGACATACTAAATATGACCTGTCTACCCCTTTCTGATCAGAATCTACCAAACAGTATATGAGGATAGCCCTATAACTAGCCTATGAAAAGGATCAGGCCTCACAGCAGTGGAAAACGAATATAAGTCCTGCCTTTTACCTACACAGCACCCTGCCCCATGGGTGACCTAGGGCATACCTTAGGGGTGACTTATATGTAGAAAAAGGGGAGTTTAAGGCTTGGCAAGTACTTTTAAATGCCAAGTCGAAGTGGCAGTGAAACTGCACACCCAGGCCTTGCAATGGTAGGCCCGATCCATGGTTAAGGGGCTACTTATGTAGGTGGCACAATGAGTGCTACAGGCCCACTAGTAGCATTTAATTTACAGGCCCTGGGTGCATGCAGTGCACTTTACTAGGGACTTACAAGTAAATTAAATATGCCAATTGGGTATGAGCCAATGTTACCATATTTTAAGGGAGAGAGCATATGCACTTTAGCACTGGTTATCAGTGGTAAAGTGCGCAGAGTCCTAAAACCAGCAAAAACAGTGTCGAAAAGTGGAGGGAGGCAGGCAAAAAGTTGGGGGTGACCACCCCAAGGCTGTCAGGTCTAACATGTATGTCCCCTAGCTGAAAGTGGGGAGAGCTTTAGGGAAATGGACCACCTCAAGAGTTTAGAATTTTAACCCCTTATCTGCATGAGCCATCTGAGGGGCCTGTGGTCTGTCTGCACCCGGAAGTGAGTTCCAAACAGGTATGGTCTCAGCTTCTTCAGGTGCGCAGACCACAGCAAATGCTTCTCTTTCAATAGCACTCCACCTCTGTTCCCGTGGTAATAGTCTTCTGCTAATAAAGACTACTGGTTGGTCTACGCCCTCCTCATTTAACTGTGCTAGGACCACCTCTACGCCATGCTCTGAAGTGTCTGTCTGCACAATGAATTCTTTGGAGTAGTCAGGTGCCTTGAGCACGGGTGCCGTGCACATGGCTTCCTTCAGGGAGTCAAAGGCTTTCTGACAAGCCTCTGTCCAGTTCCCAACCTAGGTTGCTTTTTGGATGTGAGTTCTGTTAAGGGGGCTACTATGGTGCCACAGCCCTTAAAAAACCTACAGTAGTATCCAGTGAGATCTAAGAAAGCTCTCACTTCTGTCTGGGTTCTAGGTAGTTGCCAGGCCTTGGTAGTTTCAATCTTGGCCTGGAGTGGCTGCACGTTTCCACCACCTACTAGGTGTCCCAAGTACACCACGGAACCCTGCCCAATCTGGCAGTTACTGGCATTTATGGTCAGACCTGCCTGCCGCAGGGCCTGAAGCACCTCCTTGAGGTGGAGCAGGTGTTCCTCTCAGCTGGAACTGTAGACGGCAATATCGTCCAAGTAGGCTTCTCTGAAGGCATCCTTGCCAGCTAGGACCTCGTTAACCAACCGTTGAACCAACCGTTAAATCCAAAAGGCATGACCCAGAAGTGGTAAAGACCCTCAGGAGTAGAAAAGGCTGATCTCTCTTTTGCCCCTTCAGTCAAGGCGATCTGTCAGTACCCTGACGTGAGGTCAAAGGTACTAAGGGACTTGGCAGCACCTAGCCTGTCTATGAGCTCATGAGCTTGGGGGATGGGGTGAGCATCTGTCTTTGTGACACAGTTGAGACCCTGCTAGTCCACGCAGAACCTAAACACTGGCTTGGCACCGGGAGCAGCAGCCTTGGGAACCAACACCACTGGGGTGGACGAGGGACTGCTAGACTTCTTAATTACCCCAAGAGCCAGCATCTTGCCAACTTCCTCCTTGATGCTGGACCTCACCTTATCTGACACTCTGTAAACTTTATTCTTTACAGGGGGACTGTCTTGTGTGTCAATGTCGTGGACACACAAGTGTGAGTCCAGGGGTGAGGGAAAACAGGGAAGAAAACTGTTCCAATAACTCATAGCAATCTCCTCTCTGATTTAGGGTCAGGGAGTCAGAGAGATTAACACCCTTCACTGGCCCATCATCTTCCTTGGCAGAGAGGAGGTTCGGGAGAGGCTCGCTCTCCTCTTCGACGCCCTCATCTGTCATCAGAAGCGTGCTGACTTCAGACCTCTCAAAGTGAGTCTTCAGCCTGTTTCGTTGGAGCACCCTCAGGGGGTTTCTAGGGGTCTAGAGGTCCACTAAGTAAATGGCCTCCCCCTTATGCTCCTTGATTTCAAATGGGCCAGTCCAGAGGTCCTGGAGAGCTCTAGGCTCTACTGGCTCCATTATTCAAACTTTGTCTCCAGGTGAGAATTCTATCAGGGTGGCCTTCTGGTCATACCATTGCTTCATCACCTCTTGAGTGGCCTTGAGGTTGCTCTTGGTCTGTTTCCAGAAGTGTTGCATCTGGTTGCGGAGGGCCGGCATATAACTGACCAAATCCTGGGGAGGTTTCCTGGGAGCTTTCTCCCACCCCCTCACAATGCTCAGGGGTCCTCGGACAAGGTACCCATCGAAATGTTCAAAGGGGCTGATGATCCCACACCCTTGCTGGGGCACCTCTCTATAAGCAAAGAGAAGGCTTGGCAAGAGGACGTCCCACTTACACCTCATGGCCTCAGGTAGGCCAGTGATCATGCCTTCTAGGGTCTTGTTGAACCTCTCCACAAGCCCATTGGTTTGAAGATGGTAAGGGGTGGTGAACCAGTAGGTCACCCCACACGCATCCCACATGGACTTCATGAAGTTTGTGCCTCTTTGAGGCATAATCTCTTTTGGGAATCCTATACGGGTAAATATCACCATGAGAGCTCTGGTCACCACCGCTGCAGTCCCTGTCCTTAGAGGGATCGCCTCTGGATAGCAGATGGCATGGTCCACCAAAACCAGGATAAACCTGTTGCCCAGGGCAGTTTTGGGGTCCAAGGTACCAATGACGATGATGCCCACCCTTTCAAAGGGGGTGCCAACGACGGGAAGTGGGATCAGGGCGGCCTTGAGCCTTTTCCTTGCCTTTCCACTAGCCTGGCAGGTGGTGCAGGACCTACAGAACGCATCTCAGGCTACCCGCATTCAGGGCCAATAAAAGTGGGGGACAAGCCTGGCAAAGGTCTTGTCTTGCCCCAAATGTCCCACCAGGGGGATGTCGTGAGCTAGGCCCAGTAGGAAGGCCTGGTAGCACTGGGGGACCACCAGCACACATGCTGCCCCAGCTTCCGGCAGCTTAGGCTCACTGTAAAGTAGATCATTCTCCCAATAGATATGGTGATCGCCAGAGGCTTCACCTGCTGCCTGGTCTGCGGCCTGTCGCCTCAAACCCTCAAGAGTAAGGCACCCTTTCTGCGCTTTACAGAACTCCTCCCTGGTTGGCCCACCCTCAACTTGCCAGCCAGCAAGCTTAGGCGTGTTACCCAGGGCGGCGATGTCCTCCCCAGTTGGCTCAGGGGCCTTCTCCTCCGGGACCCCTTCAACCACCGCAGCAACATCTGGGACCAGTTTTCCCGCACCCCTTTCCCTTCCTCTTTGCAGCTGTCCGGGCCATTGTTCCAGGCTCCAGATGCCCTTGACTCCCTTCCCGGGCAGCCATGGACCTTGTGGTCATGCAGACCCATTCAGGCAAACCTAACATCTCCAGGTGAGACCTGAGCTCCACCTCTTTCCAGGCAGTATGCTCAAGGTCGATGCCTAACAGACAATCTACAGGCATGGCAGGACTCACAGCTACTTTTAGAGTTCCAAAGACCCCCCACTTAAAGGGAACGAGAGCCACCGGTAGGTGACTCTCACGGTTGTCAGTGACTATGACCTGGTGGAATGTATTGGGGATGACCTGCTCTGCTGACACCAGCTGACCCCTAATAGTAGTCATACTGGCTCCTGTGTCACGCAGAGCCTCCACCCTTTGCCCATTAACGGTGACCCACTGCCTATACTTAGAAGTATTGGCAGGCATGTGGGCTTTTGGCACCATTTCCTCATCTCCCAGGGACACTAGGGTTACCTCTGTCTGTTCCCCAAAACTAGCTGGAACTACCTCCGCCCCGAGCGCTACACTAACCAACCCAGGTGTCTGCCCCCCAGTAGGGGGAAGTGCCTTCATGGGACACTTGGAGTCGCCCTTGTAGTGACCAAACTTGGTGCAGTCTAAGCACTTGGGTACAAACTTCCCTTTCTTCTTATCAAAGAACCCTGGCCTCTCAAACTCAGGCTGGGACTGGTTACCACCCCCCCTGGGAATTGTTTGGGGGCCTTCTGAGAACACCTTATTTTCAAGTTTTGCTCTTTTTCTCCCCCCCTCTTTCTTCTGGTGGGAACTCTGACCACCTTTGTGGGTGTGTCCCCCCAGACACCTTTTTGGACACTCTGGTGCTAGCCCAGAGGTCTGCCGCCTCAGCAAGCTTTCTAGGATCAGTCAGCTTACTGTCAACTAGCTGCTGGTGCAGCTCTGTAAAGCAAACACTGAGCATATGCTCCCTTAGGATCAGATTATACAACCCTGTGTAATCATTTACTTTGCTGCCCGCCCTCATCCATTCAGTGCCTTACTGGAAAAATCAAAAATGTCTACCCAAGTTTGTGTGGAGAGTTTGGTGCTGTCCCTGAACCTCCGACGGTATTTCGAAGGGGTCAGCCCAAAAGCGTTTTTTATGGGCGCGGTTTTCATGGGCGCGGTTTTCATGGGTGCGGTTTTCATGGGTGCGTATGTGTTTTGGTCTATTGGATCCAATGTAAGGAGTGTGTCCCTCGCCACAAATGGTACATAGCCCCACAATCTTGCCCCCCCATTGCTCTTCAGGAACCCCATGAGCCCTTAGTGCAACTTCATAAGGAGCCAACCTCTTATCAATGTCATCTCCCACCACATAACTTGACACCACATTTTTGGGTATTCAAACCTTCTTGTCTCCAGCAGGTCCTGTATGTATGTTTCCACCATCACTGCTGGACTCAGACTGCCTAGACTTGAGGTCCAGCTATTTGAGACTCAGTTCATGAACCAAAAGAAGTTTCTTTTCAGCCACGGTTCTCTCAGCTGCAGCCTCAGCTCTCCTCTCCTCTGCCTCTCTCTGAGCTTTCCTTTCTTCTGCCTCTGTGCTTAACCTCGCCATTTGCGGTAGAAATTCTTTCTCCTCCCTCCTTTCCTCTGCAGTCAGGCCATGACTAGAGACACTGCTCCCTGGTATAGCAGGGGGCACAATTCCAGGCCTAACATCCCCCACTGCTGGTGGCAAATCCTCTGAGGGGGCCACTCTCTGGCTCCTCCACCACAACATTCTCTTGTGTACGGGCTTCTGCACCGGTCCTCAGCACCTTTTGGTACTCCTCCTTTTTGGAGGCACCCTGGGTAGGAACTCCCATCCCCTTGCAGAGCTCTTTCAGTTGGTTAACAGTATATGTCTCCAGCTTGGCCAGGTCAAACTCTCCAGCTCCTGTTTTGGACCCAGCCAGAAACATTTTGTATGAGGACTAGGTTAAAATGTCAAGCAGAAAAACGAAATTGCAGAAAAAGAGGAAAAATAAGGTTGACCTTAAACTGTGGGTAGGTAGTCTACACGTAGCTATTGTATGTTACTGCACAAATACAGGTCCTATCCTCACCGCTGATCACCAATTTTAGAAATGGGGTCTTTGGGTTGGCAGTCGGGTTACCCCCTGTCCAAGCAAGGACCCTTACTCTAGTCAGGATAAGTCACACACAATCCAAATTATCCTGTGCCCACCCTTTGGTAGCTTGGCACTGAGCAGTCAGGCTTTACTTAAAAGACAATGTGTAAAGTATTTGTGCAATAAATCATGCAATAATACAGTATAAACACCCAAAAAAAATACACCACAGGTTTAGAAAAATATAGAATATTTATCTGAGTAGAATAAGGTCAAAACGATCAAGGTTCGATAAGTACAAGTGGAAATATCACTTTTGTAATGATCAATAGAGTCTTTAGTTCTTAAAAAGCAATAGTTGTCTCTTGCAAGCACAAAGTACCTGATTTGGGTCTAAATTATCCGCACGGAACCGCAGAGGAGGAAATACATGGAAAACAGAGAGGTGTGAGTCGGTTTCTCTGGGCGCACACAGACAATGCGTCGATTTCCGCCGTGCAGACTTGGATCCTCTTCCGGTTGCGGGGTATTTAGACTCC
Source organism: Pleurodeles waltl (assembly GCF_031143425.1). Taxonomy (NCBI): domain Eukaryota; kingdom Metazoa; phylum Chordata; class Amphibia; order Caudata; family Salamandridae; genus Pleurodeles; species Pleurodeles waltl. Next base: position 1,166,695,531 of record NC_090439.1, on the reverse strand, counting down.
CCAGGGACGATGCAGAGAAATCCTGGGTGTGCAGGGCGAAGTCACAGGAGCTGCGTTGATTCCTCTCTCAGGAAGTCAGGCTGCGTCATTCTGGCTCGTCTATGTATCGATCCAGTGGACCGATATGTCGAAGTTCCGGTCGCAACGCTGGCGCTTCATCGATCTCCACTCGGGAAGCCGGGCTGCGTCGTTCTGGTTCGACATTGCAGTGATTTTCTCACCGCAGGGCAGGCTGTACGTCGATTCCGGCAGGCTGTGCGGCGATTTCAACCGTACAAGGAGCTCTTTGCAGAGATAAAGGTCCTCATTACGACTCTGGCGGTGGGTGATAAAGTGGCTGTAATACCACCAACAGGCTGGCGGTAAGTGCCACCATATTATGACCATGGTGGTAATAACTCCCATAGACAGCCAAGGTACCACACCAACCCCCACGGCGGAAACAACAGCCACCACGGTGTTGGCTGGTGGTGCTGACACATTGGCTGTGCTGACGGGTGCCTTTCCGGAGCCTACCACACCTGCTATACCTGCAGGTACCACTGTGGCTGTGGACTGGTTGGCTGAGGTGCGTGTCTAGGTTCTCGCCACCCTGGCTTTACGTGATGGAGGGGGGGAGGGAGGGTTAGGGAAGAGGTCAAAGGTTGCAAGGAAATACTTCTTAGGGGCAGTCTGGTAGGAAGGAGATTGAGAGGGAGGGGAGGAAGAGGCAGTGGTTGTGGGAGGTGTCAGCCTGCTGTGTTTGGGTGCAGGTGCACGGTCTGGATGCTGTGGTGAGGTGGATGGCTGTTGGGTGTCTGGGTGCTTGCGTTTGTGTTCCTTGGGAGGATGGGGCACAGACACAGTGGGAGAGGACATAGGGGACGTGTGCATGTATGTGGGGGTGGTGACTGCCAGTGAGGGGTGTGTAGTGATAGGTGTGCTGGTGATGGTGGAAGTGGATGAGGATGTAGTGCAAACAGGTGTGAGTGGGGACACTACTGGGAGGGAGGTGGGCGACGAGGAGGAGGAGGGGGCCACAGTGGAGGCAGTGGATGTTGGCATGTCTGCATCTGGATGTTGTTTGTGTGAGTGCCTGTGGGATGATGTGTGGTGCTTGTGTTTGGCTGAGCCACTCCTGTGTGTTGTCATGGGTGCATGCAGGTCTGTAGATATGCTTGGGATAGGTTGGGGTTGTGGGGGATGGGTCTGGGTAGTGGAAGCTGGAGGGGGGAAATAGGGACACTGGCTGCCATCAGAGAGGAGGCCAGAGCCTGGATTGATCTCTGTAGGGCCGCCTGGCCAGAGTGGATGCCCTCCAGGAAAGCATTGGTTTGCTGCAGCTGGGATGCCAGCCCCTGGATGGCATTCACTATGGCTGACTGCCCTACAGAGATGGATCGCAGGAGGTCAATAGCCTCCTCACTCAGGGCAGCGGGGCTCACTGGGGCAGTGCCTGAGGTGCCTGGGGCGAAGGAGATGCTGGGAGGGCGGTGCTGGTACGGGAGTGGCGGCTGTACCTGAAGTTGGGGTGGGCACAGAGGTGTCCGCCACCACCAGGGAGCTTCCATCGGAGGAGTCCTCACTCTCAGTGCTGTCCCCTCCAGTCTCCACCATGGTGCTCCCCTCGCCCTCCGTCCTACTGGTGCCCTCACCATCGGTGGATTCGGCCTCCAGGCCCACGTGGGATGCAGCTCCCTCCGTCACCAGTGCCTCTGCTCCTCCACCAGATGATGCTAATGCACACAAGAACAGGATGACAAAACAAAAAGGGGGTGAAGGGACAGAGGATGCACATGGCCAATGCCAGAAACAAGACTCCCGTTGGTGTACACAAGTCACTTGGAATGGCCCTATGCACTAGGCCATGCACTACCACTTACAATGCTAGTCACCAGCCTACAGAGTACAATGCCTAACGCCAATAGCTGCACACCTGAGACCCACAAGACCCTGCCCAGTGGGAGATGCTCACCAACATTTCTGTGGTTGGTGTGCATCTGAGCTTGCCCATCATGGAACCTACACTACCATCTACGGCCTGACCTAGGCGCACACACAGCCCATATCCCCCACCCAGGTCACACCTTAACGCATGAGAATACAAGATTTGGAATCTGTACTCACCCCCTTGTGGCTGCTGTGATGCCTTCAAGCGCCCATCCAAATCAGGATAGGCCACCGCCAGGATGCGTGACATCAGGGGGATCAGGGTACAACGGGCCCCCCCTTCCACGTTGGGAGGCCAGCCCCAGCTGGGCCTCCGCTGTCTTCTTCGCCAGCGGCGCAGGTCCTCCCACCTCTTGCGGCAGTGGGTGCTCTGCCTGCCAAAGACCCCCAGGGTCTGCACCTCCTTGGCGATGGCACTCCAAATGGCCTTCTTCCTATGGGCGCTGACCTGCAGGAGGAACAAATCAGACAAGGTATCAGTGCGTCCAGACACACATACTCATGGCCCACCATATCCCTCCCATCCCCTCACGCACAGACGTCGACCACCATACATGCAGCATTCGGACCAAGACCCCCAGCCCCCCTGCCCCCCTATCTCCGGATAACACACACAGCACTCCATACATTAATGCACCACGCATTATGCCACAGGGTACTCACCTGTTGTGCTGGAGGCCCACACAGTAACGGCTACTGGGGTAGGACCCCCTCCACCAGTCCATTCAACTCCTCTGAAGTGAAGGCAGGGGCCCTCTCCCCAGTCACACATGCCATGGTCGCTTCCAGCCACAGGTAGCGTAGGCCCCAATCTTAACCAATGCGCTGTTGCAAGGCGATCGTCGGCTGCCCACCGCGATGGCGCACAACACCAACGGAATTACCTCATGTCCACTTGTCCGTCCTCACAGGTCAGGCAGACGCCATTTCAGGTGGGCACAGGCCATGGCACATAACTGCATCACATCAGCTTTCGGCACATCAATTGATTCACATGTTCACATACTGTTTCTGTGAGACAAATAAAATGCATGTCAAATCGAGTATATGTCTGATTCTGAGCTTTCAATCACCCTTTTACGACCTAGATTATGACCACTATGGTTGAATAGGAGACGGAGACACCCCCTGTGTACAGACCCCTGGTGGACCTTGAGACAATGAAGGACAGGCACATAATCCTCACCTATAGCCTGGACAGGGCCACAATCATTGAGCTGTGTGCTCAATTGGAGCCTGACCTGATGTCTGCTATCCGTCAACCCACTGGGATCCCCCCTCTCGTGCAAGTCCTATCTGTGCTCCATTTCTTGACAAGTGTCTCCTTTCAAGTGACAGTGGGCCTGGCAGCAGGAATGTCCCAGGCAATGTTCTCTGTTATGCTGACCAGAGTGTTGGCTGCCCTGATGAAACACGTGTCGAGCTACACTGTTTTCCCCCAGGTGGATGAATTAGCCACAGTGAAAGCTGAATTCTATGCAATGGGACATATCCCCAACATCATTGGGGCTATTGATGGGACACGTATTGCATTGGTGCCCCCCGGAGGAATGAGCAGGTGTTCAGAAATCGAAAGAGCTTTCACTCTATGAATGTGCAGATGGTGTGTCTGGCTGACCAGTACATCTCCCATGTAAATACCAAGTATCCTGGGTCTGTGCATGATGCCTTTATCATGAGGAATAGCAGCATCCCAAATATGATGGCTCAACTCCAGAGGCACCGTGTGTGGCTAATAGGTGAGCCCATATCTCCCTCTGGATTCAAGCTAGCCTGGCTGATGAGGGGTGAAACCCCGAAACCGGTCCCAGGATGCTTGTTTCCAGTCCAGGGAAGACCTGGCCTAGCAGTTCGGGCTGGACTGTTCCCATGGGGAACAGGGCCAAGACTGATTTGCATATGGCTGGGTCCAAACTGGAATGGCATGGGCAGCAAAAAAACGATGGATTTAGGCCCAGATCACTGTACTGGGGGTGAATGTTTGACAATGTTCAGCATTCCGTCCATCACTTGTTGTTTTTGCTTTGTTACCCTAAGTGGGAAGGGTATGCCCAGACGTGGGCCCCGTGCTTCCCATGCCTCTGGATTTAAGCTAGCCTGGCTGATGAGGGGTGAAACCCCGAAACCGGTCCCAGGATGCTTGTTTCCAGTCCAGGGAAGACCTGGCCTAGCAGTTCGGGCTGGACTGTTCCCATGGGGAACAGGGCCAAGACTGATTTGCATATGGCTGGGTCCAAACTGGAATGGCATGGGCAGCAAAAAAACGATGGATTTAGGCCCAGATCACTGTACTGGGGGTGAATGTTTGACAATGTTCAGCATTCCGTCCATCACTTGTTGTTTTTGCTTTGTTACCCTAAGTGGGAAGGGTATGCCCAGACGTGGGTCCCGTGCTTCCCATGCCTCTGGATTCAAGCTAGCCTGGCTGATGAGGGGTGAAACCCCGAAACCGGTCCCAGGATGCTTGTTTCCAGTCCAGGGAAGACCTGGCCTAGCAGTTCGGGCTGGACTGTTCCCATGGGGAACAGGGCCAAGACTGATTTGCATATGGCTGGGTCCAAACTGGAATGGCATGGGCAGCAAAAAAACGATGGATTTAGGCCCAGATCACTGTACTGGGGGTGAATGTTTGACAATGTTCAGCATTCCGTCCATCACTTGTTGTTTGAGCCCATATCTCCCACCCAGTATCTGTTGGTGTATGGGTATGGTGTGTGCCTTAAGGGTTGGTGTGTGGCTAACAGGTATCCCTGGATATTTGCAGGTGACTCTAGTTACCCCAACCTGTCATGGCTTCTGACCCCTGGGAAGAATCCCAGGACAAGGGCAATGGAACGTTACAATGAGGCCCCTGGGCGGATAAGGAGGATCATTGAGGGAACCTTCGGCCTGCTGAAGGCCAGGTTGCGCTGCATCCATCTGACCGGTGGATCCCTGTACTACTCACCCAAGAAGGTGTGCCAGATCATCATGGCATACTGCATGTTGCATAACCTGGCATTGAGACGCCAGGTGCCTTTTCTGCAGGAGGAGGAGGCTGGAGATGGGCGTGTGGCAGTAGTGGACCCTCTGGAGAGTGAAGATGAGGAGGATGAGGCAGAGCATGAGGATATGGACAACAGAACAGCCATAATCAGACAGTATTTCCAATGACAATCATAGGTAGGACAGTGTTACTTCACTTTGCATTGTCAGAGTTGTATTTGACATTGTACATGGCAGTCTGATATTCTTAAATATGTGTCCACTTACTGTACCCCTTGCCATCTCTATTTTCAGATAACTGTCCCCCACTCTGGAACCTGGGTTGTTGCCTGCAGCTCAGTACAGGTTATTTCTCCTTCTACAGCAATGTATGGTTCTCTTGCTGTATTTGGACTTTGGTAACTAGAATACATGTAGTAATTATTGGACCGACTCCACACTTGTATTTTTTCCAAGGGTGTTTATTTAAGTGCAAAAAAGGTAGAGGGGTATGTGCAATGGGCTGGGGTGATGATGGAGGATAGTCCAGGTTAGCGTCCAGTCTATTTGTATCACAGGTACATTGTCCAAGGGGGCATAGGAAGGGGAGCAATGGCAGTTCATAGTGGACAGGGTGACGAAGTGGGACACAGGGTGACATTCAGGAAGGTCCAATTTCCTGGCGGTGGGCTTGGCAATTGTCTCTGGCTTCTGGCTAGATCGCAGGGTCCGTTTGCGGGGTGGTTCTCCTTCTGCCAGGGGAGGTGCTGGTGGCCTGATGGTCCTGTGGCGGGGCCTCCTGTCCACTAGCGGCAACGGAGGTGGAGGGCTGTTCTATGTCATGGCTAGTGGCAGGGGCCCGCTGGGGTGCCACTGCATCCCTGATGGATTTGGCCAAGTTTGCCAGCACCCCTGCAATAGTGACCAGGGTGGTGTTGATGTTTTGGATGTCCTCCCTGATCCCCAAATACTGTCCCTCCTGCAGCCGCTGGGACTCCTGCAACTTGTCCAGTATCTGGCCCATGGTATCCTGGGAATGTTGATGGGCTCCCAGGATGTTGGTAAGTGCCTCCTGGAGAGTGGGTTACCTGGGCCTGTCCTCCCCTGTCTCACAGAAGTCCTCCCAGTGCCCCTGTCGGACTGTGCCTCTGTCCCCTGGAACGTGTGCCCACTACCACTGACCCCAGGTCCCTGATTGTCCTGGGTTTGTGGGGTGGCCTGGGGTCCCTGTAGTGGTGGACACACTGCTGATTGACGTGTCCTAGGGGCAGAGGCACGGACCCGCTGGGTGGGTGCTGTGCTGGTGTTTCCTAAGGGGGGAGGCTCTGTGGTGGTTTGAGTGTGGGCCTGGGAACCCGACTGTCCGGAGATCCCTGATGGGCCAGCCTGTTCGTCTTGATCCAGGGAAGCCGAGCTGCTGTCATCACTAAGGGCCTCTGGTGGTGGGGGAGTGGACGTTGCTGGCAACTCTTCACCGCTGACGTTGGCGGAGTTACCTGTAGGTATGTAAGAGCAGTGTTATTGTTCATGTGTGTGCCATCTAATGCATGTGTGGGTTGCCATGTCTGGTTGTTGTTGCCCTGGCAGCTTGGCCTTGTGTGAGTTGTGATTTGGTGGGCTGGCTGGTTCTCTCTAGGGCGCATGCTGTGGTGCTAGGTGTCCATGGCAGTCTGTGAGGGGTGTCCATGCATTGGTGTTGCATGCAGGGCTTGGCAGTGGGATGGGTGGGTTGTGAGGGTGGGGTGTGTGGGAGGTGGTGGGGTGATGGGAGTGAGGGTGAGGGGATGTGATGGCATGCAGGTAAAGGGGGTAAGTAGAAAGGAGTTGTCTTACCAGAGTCCATTCTTCCCGCTACTCCTGCCAGGCCCTCAGGATGCAGGATTGCCAGTACTTGCTCCTCCCATGTTGTTAGTAGTGGGGGAGGAGGTGGGGTCCACTGCCAGTCCTCTGAATAGCAAGTTGGTGCCTTGCTGTAATGGCACGTACCTTGGCCTGTAGGTCGTGCCACCTCTTCCTGATGTCTTCACTGGTCCTGGGGTACTGTCCCATGGCGTTGACCCTGTCCACGATCCTCTGCCATAGCGCCATCTTCCTTGCAATGGATATTTGCTGCACTTGTGATCCGAATAGTTGTGCCTCTACCCGAATGATTTCCTCCACCATGACCCTCAGCTCGTCCTCTGTGAATTGAGGTTGTCTCTGGGGTGCCATTGGTGTTGTGTGAATGGTGTAGGTGAGGGTGGTTGGGGTGGTGGAATTGTGAGTGTGATGTGGAGTGTGTGAAAGGTGTGTAGATGTGAGTTGTGTGTGTGTCAGGTTGTCTCTGTGCAGTTCTTCTCAGTGTTGTGGTGTCAATGGTTGTTTGTAAGGGGTTGTGGGTAATGTCAGTGTGTGTTTTATAGTGGGGTGTGTGTGTAGGTGTGGAATGTATATGGGTGTCAGGTGTGTGGGGTTTGAATTGTCTAATGTGTTGTTGTTTTGTATATGGGTGTGTATTTTGGCCGTGGCGGTATGTACCGCCAATGGTTTAGCACCCTTGAATGTCTGCTGTGGGGATTGGTGGGTCATGATATGGTGGGTGTTGTTATTTTGTCGTATCGGTGTGGGTTTTGTTACCGACAGTTCATCACTGACCTTTGGGGTGTCGGATTTGTGTGTGTGTCTGTATTGTGTCAGAATGATGTGTGTGTGTCGTGATATCGTCAGCGGATTACCGCCGCCGCCGCAGTATTTTGTCGGCTGACTGCACGACGGTAGGCGGCTTTTACCGCCAGGGTTGAAAGGAGGGCCATAGTATTTTTGAACACATGGTTTTTAGCACAATTTAGGCACTTACGTTTGCAGTGTTTTGCAGTGATTGTCACCCTGCATGTTCACGCTGTATGTATGCCACTAATATATATAAAATCCAGAGTTGAGGGATATTATACCCACAGGAATCATGTCTTTTTTCCTTTTCTCCAGTAGGTGCTTAGAAGGTTAACCCTAACTCAGGTAGGACTTACGTGTGTTTATCTTATTCATAGATTAGGGTAGGGTTCTGCAAAGTCGGTCCTGGAGAGCCATATCCATGCCAGATTTTTAGCATATCCACATTTGTCTAAATTTGGATATGCTAAAAATCTGTTGTCTAAATGTGGATATGCTAAAAATCTGGCATGGATCCGGCTCTCCAGGACCGATTGAGCAGAACCCTGGATTAGGGTATGGTGTTAGCACCCCTCTACGAACTAAGAATCCATAGCCCTGAAGAATGCCTCAGACCGGGATAAGCTCATAGTAAGGGCAGAAACATGTTGGCTTTTTAAGGCTGATTGAGTCATTATTCTCCTATCTCTCATCAACATGCTTTTTTAACCATACCTACGATCAATACTAATAAAGGTAAAATATACAGGTAGTGCTTAAGGTATTTTTTTAACCGATCTGTATCCCACTCTTATCCAGTAGCTTTTATATAAGAATCACTCTGGTGTAGGTCCACAGAGAGATTGAGTTCACCCTGGTGACACTGTCCTACCAGGGTGGGGAGAGGTAGTCAATGATGAAGCATGACACGACTAAGTGTGTGAGACCACCTCCTCCACAAGGAGAACTCTTCTTACTACTAGAAAAAAACCTAACGTTCAAGCACTAAGAAGCATTCTTAACTGGTTAGCTATAACCAAAAGGGTAATAACCTTATATTAAGTCTTTCCCCATCACACTTTTTGTGTTAACCCATGTGGTGAAACCCACATCTGAAGCAATATGGAAAGAACCTATGTGTAGTGACAATGTCTTGCAAGATATTCATACCTATTTGAAAATACGCTGGCCAGAAGAAAGGAAGCTGACTGGTGAAGTTGCCTCATTTTTCAAGGGAAAAGAGGAATTAATGGATTCAAAAGGCACGGTCATGAGAGGTGAAAAAATAGTTCCAACACGGAAATTTAAGTAAGTCCCTTTTTATGTTGGCACACATAGGTCGCATAGGTATGTCTACCACAAAAAGGAGAATACAAGAGTTTTACTGGTGGCCTGGTATTGATGGTATGGTTGACAATTGGGTGAGAGAATGCAAGCCATGTGCGAGTAGTGGCAAGTCAGCTAAAACATCAGCAGATGACGTGAGTCCTATTGGATGTGCCCAAGGACCTTGGCAGAAGTTAGGAGGGATGTTTTAGGGCCATTCGGGACATTACCAAGCAAGGAGGTATATGCCATTGTCATAGTGGATTATTTCACTAAATGGCAAAAGCTGAAAATTTTAGAAAAGGTTACTTCAACTGAAGTTATAGAATTTCTAGATGCCATTTTTTGTTGTGAAGGAACACCTAAGAAGCTGATACCCTAAAATGGACCCCAATTTGTAAGTGAGGAAATGGGCTGTTTTTTTTAAAGATGTGGAATTATACATAAGGGAGTGTCTAATTATCACCCACAAGCTAATGGTCAAGTAGAACGATCATCCTTGTGTTCCACTCTGTCACCCTGTCCACCTTGAACTGCCATTCCTCCCCTTCCTATGCCCTCTTGGACAATGCACCTGTGCTACCAATAGACTGGACTCTACTCTGGACTTTCCTCCACCATCACCCCAGCCCATTGCACTTCCCACTTTTCTTCGGAGTACTGCAATAAACACACTTTGAAAAAAAATATGGAGTATGTCAAATTATTTCAGTATGTATTTAACACGGTTTAAACATTGCAATTCAACTGTACAGTAATGTATACATAGGAAAGACCTGTAGTTGGCTGCAGTGAACACACCAGGAGCGATAGTGGGGCACCAACATCTGCAAAAAGAGTTTGGAGGGACAGGTGGAAGTGAGGTAATTCTGCTGACATCGTGCGCAGTTGCGGGAGGCGGTCGGGAACCGCCGTGCAACTCTTCATTGGTTATTATTAGGCCCTATGGGGTACAGTGGCCAATGGTGATGTACGCTGGTGGTGACGGTATGCACCACCGTGGACGTCACCACCATTTTCTGTCTGTTCACTCACTTGCTACCTGACCTTCAACAGGAGAGGACCTACACTGCAGGTGCTGCTGTGACCTGTGTCTGGAACCTACCATGGCCCGTGTGACTGGGGAAAGGGCCCCTGCCTTCACCTCGGCGGAGCTGGAGAGAATAGTGGATGGGGTCCTACCCCAGTATGGACTGCTGAATGGGCCTCCAGACCAACAGGTGAGTACACTTTGAGCACGATGCATGGGGCATGAATGCATGGAGTGGTATGTATGAAGGCCTCGTGTAGGAGAGGTTGGTGGATGGGCCCTGGGCAGCGTGCAGCATGTATGCTGGGCCATGTCTGTGCATAAGGGGATGGGAGCGCTATGGCGGGCCATGAGTCTAACAGGCAGGAAGGTCGAAATAATACCTTCCCTGTGTATATTTCCTCTGCAGGTCAGTGCCCATCAAAAGAAGGGTATATGGCGTGCCATCGCCAAGGACGTGCGGACCCTGGGGGTCTACAGCAGGCAGAGCACCCACTGTCGGAAACGGTGGGAGGACCTGAGACGCTGGGCACGGAAGACAGTGGAGGCCCAGCTGGGGATGGCCTCCCAACGAGGAAGCGGTGCCCGTCGAACCCTGGCCCCCCTGATGGCCTGCATACTGGTGGTGGCCTATCCGTAGCTGGATGGACGCTTGGGGGCATCACAGCAGCAACAAGGGGGTGAGTACAGTGCCCATCATTACTACTTACGCCTGGTGGGGTGGTATCCGGGTGGGGGAAGTGTGCCTGTGGGTGCCCCTAGGCCAGGGCTGACATTGCAGTGTACGTCCCATGTTGGTCACGGTTCTGATGTGATATTCCTCCAACCTAGCTAGTAGGCATCCACTACTGGGCAGGGGTGTGTGGGTCTCAGGTATGATGCAGTGGGCGGTATGTGTCCCTACCCATGCCCTGGTGACTAACATTGTTACTGATAGTGCATTGCATAGTGCGGAGGGCTGTTCCCTGTGTGTGAGGGTGCTGTGTACGCCAACGGTGGTGTTGGTGCAGCCATTGACCAAGTGTATCCTTTGTCTCTTCCCCCCGTTTTATTTTGTCATCCTGTCCTTATGTGCATTGGCATCCTCTGGCAGTGGAGCAGAGGCGACGGAGGGAGCTGCATCCCACAGGACCCAGGAGGCAGAGTCCACCGACGGTGAGGGCACCAGTGGGACGGAGGCAAGGGGAGCACCACGGCAGAGACTGGAGGGGACAGTTTGGACACGGAAACCTCCTCCAATGGAAGCTCTCCCTGGTGGTGGCGGACACCTCTGTGCCCACCCCAGCTACAGGTACTGATGCCAACCCCGTACCAGCACTGCCCTCTCAGCAGCCCCTCATCGAGTTGCCCATGCCCACTCACCCCGGAGGGTGGGCATCTTCTTCGCCACAGGCACCTCAGACCCTGCCCCAGTGAGCCCTGCTGCCCTGAGTGATGAGGCTATTGACCTCCTGCGATCCATCTCTGTTGGGCAGTCAACTATTGTGAATGCCATCCATGGGCTGGCAGCCTAAATGCAACGGTCCAAATCATTTCTGGAGGGCATTCACACTGACTTGGCGGCCCAACAGAGATCAATTCAGGCTCTGGCCTCCTCTCTGATGGCAGCCATTGTCCCTGTTTCCACCCTCCAACCTCCTCTACCCAATCCCATTCCCCTCAACCCCAACCTATCCCAAGCACACAGGCACACGAGTGGCACAGGCAAACACAGGACCACACATCATCCCACAGGCACTCACACAAACACCATCCAGATGCAGACATACCAACATCCCCTGCCTCCACTGTGGCCCCCTCCTCCTCGTCCTCCACCTCCCTCCCAGTTGCGTCGACACTCACACCTACATGCACTACATCCTCATCCACTACCTCCATCACCAGCACACCTATCAGAACACACACCTCACTGGCAGTCACCACACCAACAGCCATGCACACGTCCCCTGTGCCCTCTCCCATTGTGTCTGTGCCCCCTCCTCCCAAAGTACACAAACGCAAGCACTCAGACACCCAACAGCCATCCACCTCACAACAGCATTCAGCCCATGCACCTTCACCCAAACACAGCAGACAAACACCTCCTACAACCAATCCCTCTTCCTCCACTCCTAGACCTTCTCCTTCTTCCCGCCCCAATGTCCCTAAGCAGCTTTTCCTCTCCACCATTGACCTCTTCCCTCCCTCTCCCCCCCCTTCCTTCACATCTGGCCATGGTGTGTAAAACCTAGGCAAGCACCTCAGCCACCCAGTCCACAGGCCCAGTAGTATCCCCAGCAACTCGTGGTGGGAAGGGATCCCGGGCACCAGGCAGCCACATGGAAAGAGTGCCTGCCCCAAGTGCTACCAGGAAGGTCAAGGTGCCACCCCCAGCTGTTACCATGAAGGTCAATGTGCCACCCCCAGCTGCTACTGTGAAGGTAAAGGTGCCATCCCCAGCTGCTGCCAAGAGGAGCAAGGAGCCATCCCCAGCTGCTGCCAAGAGGAGCAAGGAGCCATCCCCAGCCGCTGCCAAGAGGAGCAAGGAGCCATCCCCAGCTACTTCCAAGAGGAGCAAGGAGCCATACCAGGCTGCTGCCAGGAAGGGCAAGGGGCCTGCTGCTGGGACGCAGTCGGAGCCCCCACCACCAACCATGTTGGCGCAGCCATCTGAGGCTGCAGGGGATGGGCAGGAGCTTCCCCCCACAACCACCACCAGCAGCAGCACCAGCACCACCACCAGCAGTGGGCAGCCATCTGAGGCTGCAGGGGATGGGCAGGAGCTTCCCCCCACAACCACCACCAGCAGCAGCACCAGCACCAGCAGTGGGCAGCCATCTGAGGCTGCAGGGGATGGGCAGGAGCTTTCCCCCACAACCACCAGCAGCAGCACCATCACCACCACCAACAGTGGGCAGCCGTCTGAGGCTGCACGGGATGGGCGGGAGCTTCCCCCCACCACCAGCGGCAACATCACCATCACCACCACTGAGCAGCCGCCACCAGTGGCGGACAGTGTGTAGTCCTGCGTCCATGGGCTGTTGTGCGGGCTGCCCCTGCAAATCCTGTGGGATTGACACCCAGCTGAGAGACTGTGGCCTTCCACTCCCCAAGACCTGCATCACAGGGCATGATGCCCCATCCAGAACCAGTGGAGAAGCCATCCACTCACCCCATCCTCCCCTGGATGAAGATCACAGGGTGCGATGCCCCTCCAGAACCAGTGGGCAAGACACCCACTCCAGAGACTGTGGCCTTGCACTACCCAGGACCAAGCACAGGGCATGTTGCCCCCTCCAGAGCTAGTGGGCAAGTCACCCACTTGAGAGACTGTGGCCTTGCACTCCCCAGGACCAAGCACAGGGCATGTTGCCCCCTCCAGGACCAGTGGTGTTGTTCCATCTGCCGGCTAGGGTGCCCCCCCCCATTCCCCTGAGGTGCCTGCCTATTTTCGAACTGATGTCCCTGCAATGTTCTCTCCGTGTTGTTGCAGGAGTCAAGTGGGGCCTTGGACTTTGTGATGTGGCCCTGTGGCCCAGGAACACTGAGGACTGGGCAGTGTCCCTTGATTTGTAAATATGTATATACTTTTAAATTGGATGCACATATTACTACTTTATTTATCTTATTACACTCACTTTTATCTATTTGTGTTGTCCTTGCATTTTTCCAGAGTGGTACGGGCTGTATATGTTTTATTACTGCATCTGATTATGTGTATGGTGTTGGGGGTGGCGGGGTGTGTTGTGCGTGTGTGTGTGTGTGACACTCTCTTTGTCCTCACCCCCCCACCCCCTGTGTGCTAGGTGGCTGTACTCACCGTGGTTGTCTTCGCCGTCGTTGGTGTTCGTGGTGGAGAAGGACGTAGAACAGAATTGGGAATATGTGCAGCTTAGGCTCCATGGCACCGTGGTTCTTCCCTGAGTCTCCACAGGTGAGTCGTTTCCCTTCTGTGCAGTGTTTCCGCCAAGCTTTTGATGTCGTTGGTACTGTCCCGGTAAAGGTGGCGAATTCGTGTCTCTTAATATGGTGGGCGGATCATTGACTTCCGACTGGCTGTCGGAGGCTACCGCCGTGGTGACTGTTGTTTCCACCCTGGCGGTCGGTGTGGTAAAGTGGTTGTCTGTCTGAGCTCTTTCCGCCATGGTCATAATTTGGCGGTATTTACTGCCAGCCTGTTGGTGGTATTACCGCCACTTTATCACCGACCACCAGGGTTGTATTGAGGGCCTTAATCTGAATTAACTCTTGGTACTTGATTATAATAAGAGACCAATGATTAAGCACTAAGACGCATCAGAGAGGAGGTGAGGGAGTGGATCTGTTCGACCCTCCCCCCATCATACCACCTCTCCTCAGGTTGATGGGGGCGGCTTCCTTGGTGTCAATCTGTGGGTTAGTGTAGGAGGCTGGACTGGCTTTTAGTGAGTACAAAGGGGTACTTGCACCTTGCACCAGGCCCAGTTATCCCTTATTAGTGTATAGGGTGTCTAGCAGCATAGGCTGATAGATAATGGTAGCTTAGCAGAGCAGCTTAGGCTGAACTAGGAGACGAGTGAAGCTCCTACAGTACCACTAATGTCACTTGCACATTATCATAAGAAAACACAATACACAGATATACTAAAAATAAAGGTACTTTATTTTTATGACAATATGCCAAAGTATCTCAGTGAGTACCCTCAGTATGAGGATAGCAATTATACACAAGTTATATGTACACAATACCAAAAACATGCAGTATAGTCTTAGAAAACAGTGCAAACAATGTATAGTTACAATAGGATGCAATGGGGACACATAGGGATAGGGGCAACACAAACCATATACTCCAAAAGTGGAATGTGAACCACGAAAGGACCCCAAACCTATGTGACCTTGTAGAGGGTCGCTGGGACTATTAGAAAATAGTAAGGGTTAGAAAAATAACCCACCCCAAGACCCTGAAAAGTGAGTGCAAAGTGCACTGAAGTTCCCCAAAGGACACAGAAGTCGTGATAGGGGAATAATGCAGGAAAAACACAAACCAGCAATGCAACAATGATGGATTTCCAATCTAGGGTACCTGTGGAACAAGGGGACCAAGTCCAAAAGTCACAAGCAAGTCGGAGATGGGCAGATGCCCAGGAAATGCCAGCTGTGGGTGCAAAGAAGCTTCTACTGGACAGAAGAAGCTGAAGTTTCTGCAGGAACGAAAAGGGCTAGAGACTTCCCCTTTGGTGGACGGATCTCTCTCGCCGTGGAGAGTCGGGCAAAAGTGTTTTCTGGCCAAAAGACCGCCAACAAGCCTTGCTAGCTGCAAAGCGTGCGGTAAGCGTTTTTGGATGCTGCTATGGCCCAAGAGGGACCAGGATGTCGCAAATTATGTCAGGAGAGAGAGGGGACGTCGAGCAAGACAAGGAGCTCTCTCACCAGCAGGTAGCACCCGGAGAAGTGCCAGAAACAGGCACTACAATGATGCATGAAACAGTGCTTGCTGAAGTTGCACAAATGAGTCCCACGTCGCCGGAGACCAACTTCGAAAGTCATGCAATGCATGTTAGAGTGCTGTGGACCCAGGCTTGGCTGTGCACAAAGGATTTCCGCCGGAAGTGCACAGAGGCCGGAGTAGTTGCAAAAGACGCGGTTTCCAATAATGCAGTCTGGCGTGGGGAGGCAAGGACTTACCTCCACCAAACTTGGACTGAAGAGTCACTGGACTGTGGGAGTCACTTGGACAGAGTTGCTGGATTCAAGGGACCTCGCTCGTCGTGCTGAGAGGAGACCCAAGGGACCGGTAATGCAGCTTTTTGGTGCCTGCGGTTGCAGGGGGAAGATTCCGTCGACCCACGGGAGATTTCTTCGGAGCTTCTAGTGCAGAGAGGAGGCAGACTACCCCCACAGCATGCACCACCAGGAAAACAGTCGAGAAGGCGGCAGGATCAGCGTTACAGAGTTGCAGTAGTCATCTTTGCTACTATGTTGCAGTTTTGCAGGCTTCCAGCGTGGTCAGCAGTCGATTCCTTGGCAGAAGGTGAAGAGAGAGATGCAGAGGAACTCTGATGAGCTCTTGCATTCATTATCTAAAGTTTCACCCAGAGACAGAGACCCTAAATAGCCAGAAAAGAGGGTTTGGCTACCTAGGAGAGAGGATAGGCTAGCAACACCTGAAGGAGCCTATCAGAAGGAGTCTCTGACGTCACCTGGTGGCACTGGCCACTCAGAGCAGTCCAGTGTGCCAGCAGCACCTCTGTTTCCAAGATGGCAGAGGTCTGGAGCACAGTGGAGGAGCTCTGGACACCTCCCAGGGGAGGTGCAGGTCAGGGGAGTGGTCACTCCCCTTTCCTTTGTCCAGTTTCGCGCCAGAGCAGGGCTAAGGGGTCCCTGAACCGGTGCAGACTGGCTTATGCAGAATTGGGCACAAATGTGCCCAAGAAAGCATTTCCAGAGGCTGGGGGAGGCTACTCCTCCCTTGCCTTCACACCATTTTCCAAAGGGAGAGGGTGTAACACCCTCTCTCAGAGGAAGTCCTTTGTTCTGCCATCCTGGGACAAGCCTGGCTTGACCCAAGGAGGGCAGAAACCTGTCTGAGGGGTTGGCAGCAGCTGCAGTGAAACCCCAGAAAAGGCAGTTTGGCAGTACCCGGGTCTGAGCTACAGACCCGTGGGATCATGGGATTGTACCAACAATGCCAGGATGGCATAGAGGGGGCAATTCCATGATCTTAGACATGTTACATGGCCATATTCGGAGTTACCATTGTGAAGTTACACATAGGTAGTGACCTATGTGTAGTGCACGCATGTAATGGTGTCCCCGCACTCACAAAGTCCGGGGAATTTGCCCTGAACGATGTGGGGGCACTCTGGCTAGTGCCAGGGTGCCCTCACACTAAGTAACTTAGCACCCAGCCTTTACTAGGTAAAGGTTAGACATATAGGTGACTTATAAGTTACATAAGTGCAGTGAAAATGGCTGTGAAATAATGTGTGCATTATTTCACTCAGGCTGCAGTGGCATGCCTGTGTAAGAATTGTCAGAGCTCCCTATGGGTGGCAAAAGCAATGCTGCAGCCCATAGGGATCTCCTGGAACCCCAATACCCTGGGTACCTCAGTACCATATACTAGGGAATTATAAGGGTGTTCCAGTATGCCAATGTGCATTGGTAAAATTGGTCACTAGCCTGTTAGTGACAATTTGGAAAGAAATGAGAGAGCATAACCACTGAGGTTCTGGTTAGCAGAGCCTCAGTGAGACAGTTAGGCATCACACAGGGAACACATACATATAGGTCACAAACTTATGAGCACTGGGGTCCTGACTAGCAGGGTCCCAGTGACACATAACAAACATACTGAAAACATAGGGTTTTCACTATGAGGACTGGGCCCTGGCTAGCAGGATCCCAGTGAGACAGTGAAAACACCCTGACATACACTCACATACAGGCCAAAAGTGGGGGTAACAAGGCTAGAAAGAGGCTACTTTCTCACACAACCCTCCCCCCAAACGAAGGACAATAAGGCTAACCTATGCCAGTTGAGACTTTATTGTCTAAGTGGTGATAAGTAGAGAGTAGCTCTGCAATAGACTGGTTACTCCCTTTATCATCCACTATATGGTTACTTCCCTGTGGGGATGTAAACCACCCTGTTTGAAGTTTTTTAGCTAAGCAACAATGTGAAGATGTATTTTCAGAGTTTCTATCAGTAAGTTTTAGTTTAGAGCAGTGGGAATTGTCCACTGAACCTATTTGTAATGATGGAAATGCCAGACAGGGATGCTGTCTCAGTAAACCCATAGCTGGGCAAAAACTTTGTCCATATGGCTGGAAGAGAGAACAGGGATGCTGTTTCTCTTTAGTTGGAGCAGGGCAGGGATGCTGTCCTATGAGCTCTACACTAGGGCAGGGATGCTGTCCTAAGTGTTGTGAGGTAGTGCAGGGTTTCTGCACTAAAGTTTCTCTGGGAGGGTTGGAGGGATGCTCCATGTTAACTAAACTGGTACTCTTTTTCTCACCAATGTTAGTAATTCCACAGAGAGGTACTTCCACCTCAGGGAGTACAGTTTTTCCAACTGATGATTCCCTTGGAACAGGTGCCACCCCAGGAGAGGTTTCTCCCACCACAGGAATGGTATCCTGAATGGTAGGGTGGTAAGGGGATACTGTGATACCCCTTTTACCTGTTGATGGAGAGGGATCCTGAGTTTTCAGGCCTTCTCTCCTTTGCTTTTTCATTTCAGTAGAAATGAGAGGGAACAATTCCTCAGGGATACCCAGCATGGCTGCATGGGCATAAAACTCTACATCAGCCCAACCTGAGGCCTCTAGGTCATTACCTAAGAGACAGTCTACAGGTAAGCTAGGTGATACTACCACCTGCTTAGGGCCAGTAACTCCACCCCAACTAAACTGAATTATAGCTAAGGGAAGAAACTTAGTGGAGTTATGGACATCAATAATCTTATACTGTTGTCCAATGATGTGTTGTTCAGGATGTACCAGGTTTTCAGTCACCAAAGTGATACTGGCACCTGTGTCCCTGTAGGCCAAGGCCTCAACACCATTTATTGAAACTGTCTGCCTGTACTTATCCATTGTAAGGGGACACGCAGCCAGTGTGGCAAGGCCAATGCCACTAGGTGTGACAGAAACTGTCTTGGGAGTGACTACCCCAGTTTCTACTATGGACCCATAAGTGAACCCAACTACACCCTTAATTTGACTGTTGCCAGCAGTCCCACCACTAGTACCACTACTGCTAGGGGCACTAGAGCTTGATGTATTAGTGGTGGTAGGCTCAGGGGGTTTACCTGGACAGGACTTATCCCCTGGCCTATGGCCTCTGTTTTTACACACAAAGCACCAAGGCTTTTTAACATGTGTAGGTTGAGAAGAAGAGGAAGAATTTGTTTTATCCCCACCCTCTGAAGAGTGTTTAAGATTTGAAGTGGGATCTTTGGTTTTACCCTTATCCCCATGCTTATCTTGAGATTTTTCACCATATTTCTTCTTATTGCCATCTTTGTCACCCCCTGTATGAACTTTTCTGTTCACCCTTGTTCTGACCCATTTGTCTGCCTTCTTTCCCAATTCTTGGGGAGAGGTCAGATCAGAGTCCACTAAGTACTGGTGTAACAAATCAGACACACAATTATTAAGAATATGCTCTCTCAGGATCAAGTTATACAGGCTGTCATAATCAGTAACTTTACTGCCATGTAACCACCCCTCCAAGGCCTTCACTGAATGGTCAACAAAATCAACCCAGTCTTGTGAAGACTCCTTTTTGATCTCTCTGAACTTTATCCTGTATTGTTCAGTGGTTAAGCCATAACCATCCAGGAGTGCATTCTTAAGAACTGTAAAATTATTGGCATCACTTTCTTTCACAGTAAGGAGCCTATCCCTACCTTTTCCACTAAATGATAGCCATAGGATAGCAGCCCACTGCCTTTGAGGGACATCCTGTACAACACAGGCCCTCTCAAGTGCAGCAAACCACTTGTTAATGTCATCCCCCTCCTTATAAGGGGGAACTATCTTGTGCAGATTCCTTGAATCATGCTCTCTTGCAGGATGACTATGGGGAACACTGCTGCTGCCACCATGGGTTTCTAAACCCAATTTCTGTCTCTCCTTCTCTACTTCTAAGGTCTGTCTATCCAAAACCAGCTGTTGCTTCTTGAGCTTCAGTCTGGTTTGTTCCACTCTCAATCTATTGAGCTACTTTTCTAACAATCTGTCTTCAGGGTGGGTGGGAGGGACATTCCTAGACACAGAAGTATGGTGAGAATGGACAGAAGGAGACCTGTCCCTTACAGAAGGCACCCTAACAGCTTGTCTAACAGTATAATGTGAGAGCACACCATCTGTATGGTGTGATTCAACATCTGTACCAACTATGCTAGACTGTCTAGTAATGGGCAGGCTGAGAAGTTTCTTTCCTGAATCTTTTCCTGGGGGAGTCCCTGGATCAGATTGGGAACCATTTGCTGCTTTTTCAACAGATGTGGCTCCTAAGGCCTTATCTTGTTCTCTAAGCATATTAAGCAACAATTCCAAAGAAGGATTCTTCCCTACACTCAAACCTCTTTCTACACAGAGACTCCTTGCTCCTTTCCAGCTAAGGTGGTCATATGCAAGTTTGGACAGATCAACATTTTGGCCTGTGCCAGACATTTTTAGAAAGAGTTTAAGTGACAGAAAAAGTGAAGAAAATGTTTTTCAGAACTTTTAGAAAGAAAAAAAACTTTTAAAACTTTTTAAGAACTTTTTAGAAAGTTAGAAGTACTTTTCAGCACTTAGAAAAGAGTGAAAAGAGGAAATGCAAAAACTTTTTAGCAAGGTGTACACACACTGAACTTGTTTTGTATATTTTTCTCTTATGAAAAGTACAATGACAAGAGTGGTAAGTAGTCTCAAAGCACTTATCCCACCGCTGCACAACCAATGTAGGAGGCTGGACTGGCTTGTAGTGAGTACCAAGGGGTACTTGCACCTTGCACCAGGCCCAGTTATCCCTTATTAGTGTATAGGGTGCCTAGCAGCATAGGCTGATAGATAATGGTAGCTTAGCAGAGCAGCTTAGGCTGAACTAGGAGACGAGTGAAGCTCCTACAGTACCACTAATGTCACTTGCACAATATCATAAGAAAACACAATACACAGATATACTAAAAATAAAGGTACTTTATTTTTATGACAATATGCCAAAGTATCTCAGTGAGTACCCTCAGTATGAGGATAGCAATTATACACAAGTTATATGTACACAATACCAAAAATATGCAGTATAGTCTTAGAAAACAGTGCAAACAATGTATAGTTACAATAGGATGCAATGGGGACACATAGGGATAGGGGCAACACAAACCATATACTCCAAAAGTGGAATGTGAACAACGAATGGACCCCAAACCTATGTGACCTTGTAGAGGGTCGCTGGGACTATTAGAAAATAGTAAGGGTTAGAAAAATAGCCCACCCCAAGACCCTGAAAAGTGAGTGCAAAGTGCACTGAAGTTCCCCAAAGGACACAGAAGTCGTGATAGGGGAATAATGCAGGAAAGACACAAACCAGCAATGCAACAACGATGGATTTCCAATCTAGGGTACCTGTGGAACAAGGGGACCAAGTCCAAAAGTCACAAACAAGTCGGAGATGGGCAGATACCCAGGAAATGCCAGCTGTGGGTGCAAAGAAGCTTCTACTGGACAGAAGAAGCTGAGGTTTCTGCAGGAACGAAAAGGGCTAGAGACTTCTCCTTTGGTGGACGGATCTGTCTCGCCGTGGAAAGTTGTGCAGAAGAGTTTTCCCGCCAAAAGACCGCTAACAAACCTTGCTAGCTGCAAATCGTGTGGTAACTGTTTTTGGATGCTGCTATGGTCCAAGAGGGACCAGGATGTGGCAAATTGCGTCAGGAGAGAGAAGAGACGTCGTGCAAGACAAAGAGCCCTCTGAGCAGCAGGTAGCACCCAGAGAAGTGCCAGAAACAGGCACTACAAGGATGCGTGAAATGGTGCTCGCCGAAGTTGCACAAAGGAGTCCCACATCGCCGGAGACCAACTTAGAAAGTCGTGCAATGCAGGTTAGAGTGCCGTGGACCCAGGCTTGGCTGTGCACAAATGATTTCTGCCGGAAGTGCACAGAAGCCGGAGTAGTTGCAAAAGATGCGGTTTCCAACAATGCAGTCTGGCGTGGGGAGGCAAGGACTTACCTCCACCAAACTTGGACTGAAGAGTCACTGGACTGTGGGAGCCACTTGGACAGAGTTGCTGGTTTCAAGGGACCTCGCTCGTCGTGCTGAGAGGAGAACCAAGGGACCGGTAATGCAGCTTTTTGGTGCCTGCGGTTGCAGGGGGAAGATTCCGTCGACCCACGGGAGATTTCTTCGGAGCTTCTAGTGCAGAGAGGAGGCAGACTACCCCCACAGCATGCACCACCAGGAAAACAGTTGAGAAGGCGGCAGGATCAGCGTTACAGAGTTGCAGTAGTCGTCTTTGCTACTATGTTGCAGTTTTGCAGGCTTCCAGCGCGGTCAGCAGTCGATTCCTTGGCAGAAGGTGAAGAGAGAGATGCAGAGGAACTCTGATGAGCTCTTGCATTCGTTATCTAAAGTTTCCCCAGAGACAGAGACCCTAAATAGCCAGAAAAGAGGGTTTGGCTACCTAGGAGAGAGGATAGGTTAGCAACACCTGAAGTAGCCTATCAGAAGGAGTCTCTGACGTCACCTGGTGGCACTGGCCACTCAGAGCAGTCCAGTGTGCCAGCAGCACCTCTGTTTCCAAGATGGCAGAGGTCTGGAGCACACTGGAGGAGCTCTGGACACCTCCCAGAGGAGGTGCAGGTCAGGGGAGTGGTCACTCCCCTTTCCTTTGTCCAGTTTCGCGCCAGAGCAGGGCTAAGGGGTCCCTGAACTGGTGTAGACTGGCTTATGCAGAATTGGGCAAAAATGTGCCCAAGAAAGCATTTCCAGAGGCTGGGGGAGGCTACTCCTGCACTGCCTTCACACCATTTTCCAAAGGGAGAGGGTGTAACACCCTCTCTCAGAGGAAGTCCTTTGTTCTGCCATCCTGGGACAAGCCTGGCTTGACCCCAGGAGGGCAGAAACCTGTCTGAGGGGTTGGCAGCAGCAGCAGCTGCAGTGAAACCCCAGAAAAGGCAGTTTGGCAGTACCCGGGTCTGAGCTACAGACCCGTGGGATCATGGGATTATACCAACAATGCCAGGATGGCATAGAGGGGGCAATTCCATGATCTTAGACATGTTACATGGCCATATTCGGAGTTACCATTGTGAAGTTACACATAGGTAGTGACCTATGTGTAGTGCACGCATGTAATGGTGTCCCCGCACTCACAAAGTCCGGGGAATTTGCCCTGAACGATGTGGGGGCACTCTGGCTAGTGCCAGGGTGCCCTCACACTAAGTAACTTAGCACCCAGCCTTTACTAGGTAAAGGTTAGACATATAGGTGACTTATAAGTTACATAAGTGCAGTGAAAATGGCTGTGAAATAATGTGTGCATTATTTCACTCAGGCTGCAGTGGCAGGCCTGTGTAAGAATTGTCAGAGCTCCCTATGGGTGGCAAAAGCAATGCTGCAGCCCATAGGGATCTCCTGGAACCCCAATACCCTGGGTACCTCAGTACCATATACTAGGGAATTATAAGGGTGTTCCAGTATGCCAATGTGCATTGGTAAAATTGGTCACTAGCCTGTTAGTGACAATTTGGAAAGAAATGAGAGAGCATAACCACTGAGGTTCTGGTTAGCAGAGCCTCAATGAGACAGTTAGGCATCACACAGGGAACACATACATATAGGTCACAAACTTATGAGCACTGGGGTCCTGACTAGCAGGGTCCCAGTGACACATAACAAACATACTGAAAACATAGGGTTTTCACTATGAGCACTGGGCCCTGGCTAGCAGGATCCCACTGAGACAGTGAAAACACCCTTACATACACTCACAAACAGGCCAAAAGTGGGGGTAACAAGGCTAGAAAGAGGCTACTTTCTCACAGTTAGGGATCTGACCAAAGTCGGGACACCTTATGGCTTCTCCTGTCTTTTGTTATAAATGAGGACTCCATGAAAAAAATGAAAAAAAAGATTCCCTCTAAACACAACAGGTACAGCAGCGTTGCAATCTTCCCTCCCTAACATAATAGATACAGCAGCATTACAAACATCCCTCCTTTACACAACAGGTACAGCAGCATTACGAGCTTTCCTCCCTTACACAATAGGTACAGCAGCATTACAAACTTCCCTACCTAACACAATAGGTAAAGCAGCTTTACAAGCTTCTTTTCCTCATACATAAGGCGCAGCAGCATTACAAGCTCCCCTCCCTTACACAACATGTACAGCTGCATTACAAGTGTCCCTCCTTATACAACAGGTACAGCTGGGGCAGCAGCATTACAAGCTCCCCTCCTTTACACAACAGGTAGAGCAGCATTACAAGCTTACCTCCCTTACACAATAGGTACAGCAGCATTACAAGCTTCATTCCCTTACACAACAGGTACAACTGCATTACAAGCTTCCCTCCTTACACAACAGGTGCTGCTGGGGCAGCAGCAGTACAAGCTTCCCTCCCTAACACAACAGGTACAGCTGGGGCCCCAGCATTACAAGCTTACCTCCCTTACATAATAGGTACAGCAGCATTACACGCTTCATTCCCTTACACAACAGGTACAGCTGCACTACAAGCTTCCCTCCTTACTCAACAGGTACAGCTGGGGCCCCAGCATTACAAGCTTCCCTCCCTAACACAACGGGTACAGTTGAGAGGGCTCCACTGGCAACTAAGAGCAGCCCTAGCAAGTGTCATATCAGCCCCCAAAGTATGTGACATAAGTAAGTGAAGTGAGTGAGCTAGACCACTGCCAAGTGGGTAACAGGGGGATTCCCCCCAGAAAGTTTTGAACAAATGGGGATAAATGGTCAGATGCAATATGCAAGACAGATAAAAATAGTGTTTCAAAATTAATCCATATGCAATTAATCACCTGTGAGCAATCTCTAAGTGTTTGGCGCTACTGAAAATTACACATGAAACCAGGGACAACTGTCTGGTGGCGGCGCGGGTGTCTAGGGCTGGGCTTGCTGTGGACGGGCTGGATTGGTCATTCCTAGACAGTCAGGGAGGGTCCTGGAAGGGGCCATTAGCGAATGAGTGAAGGGGGCTTTGGAGCAAGTGCGTGTGTTGCAGGTGTGACTGGACACATGCGGTTGAAAGCGATTTCGAGCAGAAAAATTTAAAGGGGAATTTTTGTTTCCTCTTTTTTGTCTCTTGTGTTTACCTCCTCTGCTTCCATTTCTCTCTTTTCTGTCTTTTCTCATGTTTATTATTCTTTTTTGTTGTCACGCTCTTCTCTTAACTGTCACTCTCACATTCTTTATTCATACTTGCCTCTGTCCCACTCTCTCCTCTCCCATCCTATCTCTTACACCTTTTCTGTGTCACACTTCCTTTTTCCTCGCTGTCCCACCCATTTCATCCTCCTATCTCCTACTTCCATCTTCCTCTCCACCTCCTAGGACCAGTGCAAGGATTTCTACCGCCCTCTAAAAAGTACTATTTTCTTCACCACTCCTGCTCCCCCCAAGCACTGGAACCTTATTCTCTGCTGACCCTGGTGATATGAAATCCTCTGCTAGAGACAGCTGAGGCATTCATTTAGTATTCCTTCTGCAAAACCTGCTCAATCCTCTCCTCTCCACATCCTTTCTACATTCTCTTCTTTTATAAAATCATTTTATTGAAATATCTCAGACATGCCAAACATTCTCCTAAATTGGCATCCCACCTTTCACACAGAACATGATTAGTTACATAGTTTTATTATGAGTGAACACCTCATCACATGGTCAGCACGTGGGTTAGATAACAGTTTCCTCAAACAGGAATATCCTGCATCCTCAGATTCCCACCAACCCCATCGCCCCCACGACAATTCTTCTATAATCTCACTAATCTGTCCAAACCTTAGCATGTTTATTCAGGCAGCCTGTAGACCCCTCCTTCCTCTTCTTAATCACACGCTTCTCCCACCTTTCTCTTCCTCATCCTTCACTTTCTCTGTCTCACATACCCTCCTCTCTCACACTTTTATATACATGCCCCATCTCCCTCCTTCTTGAATCCCTGCTCTCTACCTGCTACAGTCACTTTGTTGTTAACTCACCTCACATCCATGCACCCTACTCTCTTCCAGAGCATCATGTTGCCATTCTCTTGCACAACTTCCTTCCGCATATATTCTTGTCTCACCATATTCTTTTCTAAGGCATTTTGAGGATTTGGGATAACTATAAACAAATTCAAGACATTAACTGAGGGTAACCAGAAACCTCCCATAAATTACATAAGGATGATGCTTTCTAAGACGATCAGGCTGGTGAGACTCATAGGTGTACTTTTTATCCATAGGTTCCAAACCTACTGTCAGCATGAATAGACACGCTCAAGAATAAACACTAATAAGATACCTCTATGACTTTTGTTAAACTTGGGTTTGGATGAGCTGAGGGCCTGGTCCACTGTGTTTCAGTTACTCTGCTCCAGTTGTAGTAGTTGGCTCTGTAGTTCCTGGTGGGGGGGGGGGTGTTGGGCATCAGCGATGGTGAAGTGGATAAAGCTGTGGTTGGACCAGGAGAGTTCTGTGATGTGGCTAAATCTGACTCTGTCACTGGAGGTGAAGAGGGGGTCAAAAGTGTGCCCGTTCTTGAGTGTGGGTACATTGACTAGTTGGGTGAGACCTGTGTTGCTCAAGTTCTCAAGAAGGGTGGTAGAGTTGGCGTTGTTGGGGTCATCGATATGGAAATTGAGGATGACAAGTAGAATGTAGTGGTTATAGTCAATAGGTAGTGGTTTGATGATGTTGGGGATGGCGTCACAGAAGGCTAGTCAGGGTCCTGGGGGTCTGTATATGAGGGTGCCTCTTAGAGTCCTTTTGGCATCAGTTTGTAGTTGGAAATTGAGGTGTTCCATGCGGGGTGATGAGTCGGTATGGTGGATTTGCATTGAATGGTGTTCTTGAATATGATGGTGATGCCCCCGCCATTTTTGTTAGTGCGGTCTCAGTGCATGATCTTGTAGTTCCACAAGACCCATCAAGAAGAGGAAACAATAACTGAGGTTGGATATCAGTTCTTCTAAACCCATCAAGAATTGGTACTATTCACTAACGGTTGACCTCAACAGATCCAACAGTTCTACAAGACCCATGGAGAATCGACTGGTGATGGACTGCAGATGATCCAAGCATTACTTGACACCCATCAAAACACAAAATGATCACTGACTGTGAATGTCAGATGGTCTTCCAGTTCCACAAGAACCATCATGGGAGGTAATAATCACAGACCTTGGGTCTCAGCTCTTCTAAACCCATCAAGAAAAGGAAATAAATCACAGATAGTGAAACTCAGCTGGTCCAAAAGTTCCACAAGACCCATCAGTAAATTACATTATTCTCTGTTAGAATTGAAGTGAGGCGTGCATCTCCCACCCAAAGAAATAAATTAAATAGCCTTTGAATTGACAAAACTGACCCAGCACCTTCACAAGCCTTCAGGACAGAATCACAACCCTGTAAAGGTCCCCAAGCACAAATCTTAACAACAAAAAGTCAACAACTTAATACTGGCAACAATAATACATTCCCAGTGCCATGCATATTCTGTGGTTTATTTCAAGCCGATACTAAGCGCACAACATCAATAATGTAGACAAGATTCTGGAATCAAGATCTATTTCTGTTGACAGTTTGCATCTCAGATTATGACTGCAGTACAACAGTGTTAATACACAAAGAAAAATGTATACATACTCTTCACACATGTACAAACTCACTGACAGATAATTCCAGGCCCATTTATACACAAACTCACTGGTGCACACAATCACACAGATGCATGAATGCACTCATAAATTCTTCAACACCCAAACATGCACAAACAAATAGAGAGACCATTACAAACAAGCACACATGAAAGTGTACATTCATAAAGAAATGACTCAAGACTCACACAAACACACACACACACACACACAAATCATTGTTATGACACACAGCTCCTCCTCTTGCTCTCAACAGAGCCCACTAAGATGAAAACCAACTTCCACAACTGCACAAAGAAGGCCTCCGCTTGTATGAAGGACAACTGCCTGAAGCTGAACATGGAGGTTCTGATCTTTGGCAGACACTCAACCCTCTGGAACGACTCCTGGTGGCCAGCAGAGCTCAGATCCACCCCCACACCGAAAGATCATGCCCGCAACCGAGGCATC
This sequence comes from Pleurodeles waltl, assembly GCF_031143425.1. NCBI lineage: Eukaryota > Metazoa > Chordata > Amphibia > Caudata > Salamandridae > Pleurodeles > Pleurodeles waltl. The sequence continues at coordinate 1,166,667,876 of NC_090439.1, read as the reverse complement.
TTTCTCGACTGCAAAGTCTCCATGAAACGCCAGGTCAACGTTGTTTCGGCAGTCTGCTTCCACACATTCTGCATGCTCTGCAAGATATTTAAGTGGCTCGCCATCAGCACGAGAAAGACAGTGACGCATGCCCTCATCACCAGCCGAATGGACTACGGCAACACACTCTACGCAGTCGCCACCACCGAAAGCATGCAAAGACTCCAGCCGATCCAGAACACAGCTGCCAGGCTGATCCTGTTGTCGACTTTGTCTCAGAAATAAAGAAGTGAACCAATTCTGATAATAAGTGAGTAATTTATATAGAAAAGAATACAGCCGGGAGTACAACACAGTTCTGCAACTGAAGCTACACTCAACTTTTACATTCACAAACAGTGGTTTTTATACACTTGACAAGCATCTAAAGCCCACCTCCTTTACATCATTGACAATTAACAGAAAACGATAATTCTTTAAACACAATCTGACTGCTTGTTACAGAAATACATGCATAGCAAAGAGATTACATACAGTGTTTATAGTTCGCAGTGTCCTTCGACCCTGCTCTGTAACCTTTATCACTATGTCCCCTCCCTATACGTCTACCAGTCTCTGAAGTTGTATACCTGTCTCCCCCTATCTGTCAGCCTTGAAACACAAACAACTAATTCTGTGTCTCACTTTCAAGTCCATCATGATTTACCTCATCTCCTGGTATCAGAAAGTGGCTCAGACTCTCCCTTGTGTATTCGTCCTTCTAAATTATCTATGGTATGTGGAGTCGAATTGTAACTGCTTTTACCCTGCACATGGATTCTCCTTTCTATCCTTGCGTTCCCTCTTGACCATTATATTCAAACCCGGGGCCTGTATTTCTCTCATATTATATACGCTTCTGCCCATTTGTTTTCTACGTTGTATGTTGACCAAAGTAGACCCGTTGGAGTTTTCTTGTGGCCTATTACAATCCTCAACCTGCCCAAGAGAACCCACGTCACCCAGGCCCCGAAGGACCTCCATTGGCTCCTTATCCAGAAAAGATGCCACTTCAAGCTCCTGACCCATGCCTACAAATCCTCCATAACCATGGACCTCCCTACCTGAACTACTGCCTTCACCTCCACCAAGAGACCAGGAACCTCCGCTCTACACACATCACCCTTGCAAAGATACTACGCATATGCCGCTGCTGTGCCACAGGATGCTCCTTCTCCCACCTTGCCACCAAAGACTGGAACGCCGTCCCCCTCCACCTCCGCACCTCACCCTCGCTGACCCACTTCAGAAAGGCACTAAAACCTGACTTTTTACGAATAACCACCTGCAGCAAGCACCTGGGTGACAAGCCGCACTATACAAAGAACACCTGATTGATTGACCATTCACACACAAACATACCAACAGACACATGAACAGGAATATCAGACACAGGCCTGCATGCACACGCTTACAGAGAGATGCCTATGGTCCATGCATACTCACTCTGACACGGACCGTGTAGGTATGTGATTACTACGCAAAGGTTGGGAGGGTAATACTTGTTTTTGATTCTTTCAGGAAGACTCTTGGAAAGATCTGGGCTCCTTAGCCCCCCGGACAGTGACTCTCCACCCAGTATATTTACCTGGTAGAGGCATGACCCAGGCTGAAGGGTGAACCAGTGGCATCTCTGACCTAGACAGGCGCAAGTACAAACCTGCACATACAGAATGATAGATCTTTAACTGCACATTACTCCCCGCTGCCACTCACCCTCATTGTGTTATATTGTTCTTCTTCCTTGAGTTTAGACTCCAGCATGTATCTAATCTCTTCCCTCAGAGGGCACAGCCAGTCCTGGAGCTTCACCTGCAGAGAGGAAAGTACAAAAGTGACAACTGTTGATTTGTAAATTGAAGTTGTTCATACAATAATAATCATCACGTGATCATCCAGACATATGCAGACAGTAAGTCCCAGCCACACATTCACAGTTTAATCACCAGTCACACATATCTTGATTATAAGCTTTAGCCACAGGTTATCAAACTAGAAGATACAGCCACACTAAGCCAAGCCACAGATGTGCTCATGTGAAGTTCAGATTGTAAGTATAGGCCACGTGTTTCCAGATCGCATGTACCAGGAACACACACTCGACTGAGGTTTTCAGGGCACTTAATTCCATATTAAAATGCCAGAACAGCCTTAAGCAGCGAGTAAGAACAGGATCAGATATCTAGATTGGTCCTGAATATGCCACAAGCCACTTCCCCAATACTTTACACCCCTGTACTTACAGGTTTCTTGTCTGGAACCTGTCTGTCTGGCACCATCACCTCGCGCTACAGAGCAGTCACTTCTATACAGGGACAAAGGCAGCAAGAGAGCCGGCACCGATCTGTGAGAGGCGTCTGCAGCCCTTGGAGGGTCTGTCAGAGGGAACAGACACCAGCCCCACCAAGAGCAGGCATCGGTCTGTGGGAGGCAGTCAGCGGCCCTTTGAGGGTCTGTGAAAAGGAACAGGTACAGGCCCGATCAAGAGCAGGCACCGGTCTGTGAAAGGCATCTGCAGCCCTTGGTGGGTCTGTGAGAGGGAACAGGCACCGGCCCCATCAAGAGCAGGCACCGGTCTGTGCGAGGCATCTGCAGCCCTTGGTGGGTCTGTGAGAGGGAATAGGCACCGGCCCCATCAAGAGCAGGCACCGGTCAGTGAGAGGCGTCTGCAGCCCTTTGGAGGTTATTTAAGAGGGAACAGGCACCGGCCCCACCAAGAGCAGACACCAGCCTCATGCAGGGTCCGTGCCCCAGAACAGGCAGTCATGACCAGAGAGAGCAGACACCAGCAGCATACAGTGTCTGTGCCCCAGTACTGGCAGCCATAACCAGAGAGGGCAGACACCAGCAGCATACAGTGTATGTGCCCCGGTACTGTCAGTCATACCAGAGAGAGCCGACACCAGCAGCATACAGTGGCTGTGCCCCAGAACAGGCAGTCATACCAGAGAAAGCAGGCACCAACAGGATACAGTGCCTGTGCCCCTTTACTGGCAGTCATGCCAGAGAGAGCAGACACCAGCAGCATACAGTGTCTGTGCCCCATTACTGGCAGTCATACCAGAGAGAGCAGACACCAGCAGCATCCAGAGTCTGTGTCCCAGAAGAGGCAGTCATACCAGAGAGAGCAGACAAAAGCAGCATACAATGTCTGTGTCCCAGAACAGGCAGTCATACCAGAGAGAGCAGACACCAGCAGCATACAGTGCCTGTGCCCCAGTACTGGAGGTCATTCCAGTGAGAGCAGACACCAGCAGAATACAGTGTCTGTGCCCCACTACTGGCAGTCAGACCAGAGAGAGCAGACACCGCAAAACAGCATACCATGTCTGTGCCCCAGGACTGGCAGCCAGAGAGGCTAGACACCAGCAGAATACAGTGTATGTGCCCCAGTACTGGCAGTCATACCAGAGAGAGCAGACACCAGCAGCATACAGTGTCTGTGCCCCAGAGCAGGCAATCGTAACTAGAGAGAGCAGACACCAGCAGCATACAGTGTCTGTGCCACAGAACAGGCAATTGTAACCAGAGGGATCAGACACCAGCAGCATACAGTGTCTGTGCCCCAGTACAGGCAGTCATAACCAGAGAGAGCAGGCACCAGCAGCATACATTGTCTGTGCCCCAGTACTGCCAGTCATACCAGAGACAGCAGACACCAGCAGCATACAGTGTCTGTGCCCCAGAACAGACAGTCTTAACCAGCGAGAGCAGACACCATCAGCATACACTGTCTGTGCCCCAGTACTGCCAGTCATACCAGAGACAGCAGACACCAGCTGCATACAGTGTCTGTGCCCCAGAACAGGAAATCGTAACCAGAGAGAGCAGACACTAGCAGTATGCAGTGACTGCGCCCTAGAACAGGCAGTCATAACCAGAGAGAGGAGACACCAGCAGCATACAGTGTCTGTGCCATGGAAGAGGCAGTCACAACCAGAGAGAGCAGACATCAGTACCTTGCAGGCAGGAACAAGGGAATAGGTGACACTTCCTTACAGGCTCTGTCACATGGAACACACCCTAGGCTCAGACTGGGCCTGTAGTAGGCAGGCTGCAGCCCTTGAAGGGTCAGTGCAGGGAACAGGCACTAACTATCCTACAAAGAGCAGGCACCAGCCTCAAGCAAGGTCTGTGTCCCAGAACAGGTGTTCTAACCACAGAGAGCAGACGCCAGTCACCTACATGCAGGAAACAAGGGAGCAGGTGACAACCCCTACATGTTCTGCCTCAGGGAACAAAGACAAGCCTTATGCAGATTTGTGACAGGCAGCAGCATTGATGAGAGTGCAGGCACCTGCCCCTTACAGAAGCCTTACTCGGGAGTTACAGCTGGAGACAGGCAGTCAGCCTCACACAGGATATATACCTGAGAACAGGCAGCCAAGATGAGAGAGTAAGCACTAACCTCATATAGGCACTGAACCTGGGAGCAGGCAGACTGGCAGGAACAGGCACCAACCTCATTCGTGCTGGGTTCGTGCCAGGGAAGAGGCAGTCATACCAGAGAGAGCAGACACCAATGGCATACAGTGTCTGTGCCAGGGAAGAGGCAGTCATGTCCAGAGCGAGCAGACACCAGCAGCATACAGAGTCTGTGCCAGGGAAGAGGCAGTCATGTCCAGAGCGAGCAGACACCAGCAGCATACAGAGTCTGTGCCAGGGAAGAGGCAGTCATACCAGAGAGGGCAGACACCACAAGCATAAAGTGTCTGTGCCCCAGAACAGGCAATCATAACCAGAGAGAGCAGACACCAGTAGCTTGCAGTGTCTGTGCCCCAGAACAGGCAGTCATACCAGAGAGAGCAGACACCAGCAGCATACAGTGTCTGTGACAGGGAAGAGGCAGTCATGTCCAGAGCGAGCAGACACTAGCAGCATACAGAGTCTGTGCCCCAGAACAGCCAGTCATAACCAGAGCAAGCAAACACCAACAGAATGCAGTGTATGCGTACCAGTTCTGTCAGTCATACCAGAGAGAACAGACATTACAATAATAAAGTGTCTGTGCCCCAGAACAGTAACTAGAAAAAGCAGACACCAGCAGCTTACAATTCCTGTGCCCCAGAACAGGCAGGCATACCGAAGAGAGCAGACACAAGCAGCGTACAGTGTCTGTGCCCCAGAACAGGCAGTCATACCAGAAAGAGCAGACACCAGCAGCAAACAGTGTCTGTGTACCAGTACTGTCAGTCATACCAAAGAGAGCAGACACCAGCAGCATACAGTGTCTGTGCCCCAGAGCAGGAGTCGTAACCAGAGAGAGCAGACACCAGCAGCATACAGGTGTCTGTGCCCCAGAACAGGCAGTCATACCAAAGAGATCAGGCACCAGCAGCATACAGTGTCTGTGCCCCAGAACAGGCAATCGTAACCACAGAGATCAGACACGAGCAGCATTCAGTGTCTGTGCCCCAGAACAGGCAATCGTAACCAGGGAGAGCAGACACCAGCAGCATACAGTGTCTGTGCCCCAGTAGTGGCAGTCATACCAGAGAGAGCTGACACCAGCAGCATACCGTGTCTGTGCCCCAGAACAGGCAGTCATAACCAGAGAGAGCAGGCACCAGCAGCATACATTGTCTGTGCCCCAGTACTGCCAGTCATACCAGAGACAGCAGACACCAGCAGCATACAGTACCTGTGCACCAGAACAGGCAGTCATAATGAGAGCGAGCAGACACCAGCAGCATACAGTGTCTGTGCCCCAGAACAGGCAGTCATACCAGAGAGAGCAGACACCAACAGCAAACAGTGTCTGTGTACCAGTACTGTCAATCATACCAAAGAGAGCACACACCAGAAGCATACAGTGTCTGTGCCCCAGAGAAGGCAATCGTAACCAGAGAGAGCAGACACCAGCAGCATACAGGTGTCTGTGCCCCAGAACAAGCAGTCATACCAAAGAGAGCAGGCACCAGCAGCATTCAGTGTCTGTGCCCCAGAACAGGCAATCGTAACCAGAGAGAGCAGACACCAGCAGCATACAATGTCTGTGCACCAATACTGACAGGCATACCAGAGATAGCAGACACCAGCAGCATACAGTGTCTGTGCCCCATTAGTAGCAGTTGTAGGAAAGTACCATCTTGCCTGGCATGTTACCCCCATATTTCACTGTATATATGTTGTTTTAGTCTATGTGTCACTGGGATCCTGCCAGGCAGGACCCCAGTGCTAATAAGTATGTGCCCTGTATGTGTTCCCTGTGTGATGCCTAACTGTCTCACTGAGGCTCTGCTAACCAGAACCTCAGTGGTTATGCTCTCTCTGCTTTCCAAATTTGTCACTGACAGGCTAGTGACTAAATTTACCAATTCACATTGGCATACTGGTACACACATATAATTCCCTAGTATATGGTACTGAGGTACCCAGGGTATTGGGGTTCCAGGAGATCCCTATGGGCTGCAGCATTTCTTTTGCCACCCAGAGGGAGCTCTGACAATTCTTACACAGGCCTGCCACTGCAGCCTGAGTGAAATAACGTCCACGTTATTTCACAGCCATTTGCCACTGCACTTAAGTAACTTATAAGTCACCTATATGTCTAACCTTTACCTAGTGAAGGTTGGGTGCGAAGTTACTTAGTGTGTGGGCACCCTGGCACTAGCCAAGGTGCCCCCACATCGTTCAGGGCAAATTCCTTTAGATGATAGAAGGTAGCTATAGCAGAGCAGCTTAGGCTGAACTAGGAGACATGCAAAGCTCCTACTATACCAATGGTGTCATGTGCACCATATCATAAGAAAACACAATACACAGAAGTACTAAAAATAAAGGTACTTTATTTTTATGACTGTAGGAAGTTGGCTATGTATGTACTATTTCAAAGTAAGAAATAGCATGCACAGAGTCCAAGGCTTCCCCTTAGAGGTAAGATAGTGGCAAAAAGAGATAGTTCTAATGCTCTATTTTGTGGTAGTGTGGTCGAGCAGTAGGCTTATCAGAGGGTAGTGTTAAGCATTTGTTGTACACACACAGGCAATAAATGAGGAACACACAGACTCAAAGACAATTCCAGGCCAATAGGTTTAATATAGAAAAATATCTTTTCTTAGTTTATTTTAAGAACCACAGGTTCAAGATTTACAAACAATACTTTAAATGAAAGGTATTTTACTTAGAAACTTTAGGAACTTTGAATTAGCAAAATAGCATATACAGTTTTAACACAAATGGCAATAAGCTATTTTAAAACTAGACAGTGCAATTTTCAACAGTTTCTGGGGGAGGTAAGTGTTTGTTAGTTTTGCAGGTAAGTAAACCACCTACGGGGTTCAAAGTTGGGTCCAAGGTAGCCCACCGTTGGGGGTTCAGGGCAACCCCAAAGTTACCACACCAGCAGCTCAGGGCCGGTCAGGTGCAGAGGTCAAAGTGGTGCCCAAAACGCATAGGCTTCAATGGAGAAGGGGTGCCCCGGTTCCAGTCTGCCAGCTGGTAAGTATCCGCGTCTTCGGAGGGCAGACCAGGGTGGTTTTGTAGGGCACCGGGGGGACACAAGTCAGCACAAAAAGTACACCCTCAGCGGCACGGGGGCAGCCGGGTGCAGTGTGCAAACAGGCGTCGGGTTTGCAATGGAGTTCAATGGGAGACCAAGGGGTCTCTTCAGCGATGCAGGCAGGCAAGGGGGTGGGGCTCCTCGGGGTAGCCACCACCTGGCCAAGGGAGAGGGCCACCTGGGGGTCGCTCCTGCACTGGAGGTCGGATCCTTCAGGTCCCGGGGGCTGCGGGTGCAGTGTCCCTACCAGGTGTCGGGTCTTTGAAGCAGGCAGTCGCGGTGAGGGGGAACCTCTGGATTCCCTCTGCAGGCGTTGCTGTGGAGGCTCAGGGGGGTCAACTCTAGCTACTCACGGGCTCGCAGTCGTCGGGGAGTCCTCCCTGTAGTGTTTGTTCTCCACAAGTCGAGCCGGGGGCGTCTGGTGCAGAGTGCAAAGTCTCATGCTTCTGGCGGGAAACATGAGTTGTTTCAAAGTTGCTTCTTTGTTGCAAAGATGCTTCTTTCTTGGAGCAGAGCCGCTGTCCTCTGGAGTTCTTGGTCCTTCTAGATGCAGGGTAGTCTTCTGAGGCTTCAGAGGTCGCTGGACCCTGTGGAACGTGTCGCTGGAGCAGTTCTTTTGAAGTGGGGAGACAGGCCGGTAGAGATGGGGCCAAAGCAGTTGGTGTCTCCGTCTTCTCTGCAGGTTTTTCAGCTCAGCAGTCCTTCTTCATCTTAGGTTGCAGGAATCTAGTTTCCTAGGCTCTGGGGAGCCCCTAAATACTGAATTTAGGGGTGTGTTTCGGTCTGGGAGGGCAGTAGCCAATGGCTACTGTCCTTGAGGGTGGCTACACCCTCTTTGTGCCTCCTCCCTGAGGGGAGGGGGGCACATCCCTATTCCTATTGGGGGAATCCTCCAAAATCAAGATGGAGGATTTCTAAAGGCAGGGGTCACCTCAGCTCAGGACACCTTAGGGGCTGTCCTGACTGGTGGGTGACTCCTCCTTGTTTTTCTCATTATCTCCTCTGGACTTGCCGCCAAAAGTGGGGGCTGTGTCCAGGGGGCGGGCATCTCCACTAGCTGGAGCGCCCTTGAGGTATTGTAACACAAAGCCTGAGCCTTTGAGGCTCACTGCTAGGTGTTACAGTTCCTGCGGGGGGAGGTGTGAAGCACCTCCACCCAGAGCAGGCTTTTGTTTCTGTCCTCAGAGAGCACAAAGGCCCTCACCACATGGGGTCAGAAACTCGTCTCTCAGCAGCAGGCTGGCACAGACCAGTCAGTCCTGCACTGAACAATTGGATAAAATACAGGGGTCATCTCTAAGATGCCCTCTGTGTGCATTTTTAATAAATCTAACACTGGCATCAGTGTGGGCTTATTATTCTGAGAAGTTTGATACCAAACTTCCCAGTATTCCGTGTAGCCATTATGGAGCTGGGGAGTTCGTTTTTGACAGACTCCCAGACCATATACTCTTATGGCTACCCTGCACTTACAATGTATAAGGTTTTGCTTAGACACTGTAGGGGCATAGTGCTCATGCACCTATGCCCTCACCTATGGTATAGTGTAAGGCCTGCTAGAGGGGTGACTTACCTATGCCACAAGCAGTGTGAGGTTGGCATGGCACCCTGAGGGGAGTACCATGTTGACTTAGTCATTTTCTCCCCAGCAGCACACACAAGCTGGCAAGCAGTGTGTCTGTGCTGAGTGAGGGGTCCCTAGGGTGGCATAAGACATGCTGCAGCCCTTAGAGACCTTCCCTGGCATCAGGGCCCTTGGTACCAGGGGTACCAGTTACAAGGGACTTACCTGGATGCCAGGGTTCTGCCAATTGTGGGAACAATGGTACATTTTAGGTGAAAGAACACTGGTGCTGGGGCCTGGTTAGGAGGGTCCCAGCACACTTCTCAGTCAAGTCAGCATCAATATTAGGCAAAAAGTTGTGGTAACTGCAACAGGGAGCCATTTCCTTACAACGACAATATGCCAAAAGTATCTCAGTGAGTACCCTCAGCATGAGGATAAGTTATATACACAAGATACATGTACACAAACCAAAATTATGCAGGTAATAGCAAGAAAAGTAATGCAGCAGTGTAAAATTACAGTAGATTGCAATAGGAGCACATAGGTATGGGGCAACACAAACCATATACTCCAAAAGTGGAATGCTAACCACGAATGGACCCCAAACCTATGTGAGCTTGTAGAGGGTCGCTGGGACTGTAAGAAAACAGTGAGGGTTAGAAAAATAGCCCACCCCAAGACCCTGAAAGGTAGGTGCAAAGTGCACCTACTTCCCCCAGAGAGAACAGAAGTCGTGATGGGGGATTCCACAGGAAGAACAAACACCAGCAATGCAAGAACAGTGGATTTCCGGACCTGAGTACCTGTAAGACAAGGGGACCAAGTCCAATAGCCGCGACAGTGTCAAGAGTGGGCAGGAGCCCAGGAAATGCCAGCTGAGGGTGCAAGGAAGCTGCCACCGGATGGAAGAAGCTCAAAGTTCTGCAAGAAAGAAGAGAGCTAGGGACTTCTCCTTTGGAAGACGGATGTCCCACGTCGCGATGAAGCTTGCAGAGGTGTTCCCACACAGAAAGACCGTAAACAAGACTTGCTAGGTGCAAGGGTCACGGTAGAGGTTTTTGGGTGCTGCTGTAGCCCAGGAGGGATCAGGATGTCGCCACTTGGAGGAGGAGACAGAGGGGGTTCCCAGCAAGTCAGGGAGCCCTCACAGAAGCAGGCAGCACCTGCACAAGTACCTGAACAGGCCCTTGGAAGAAAAGTGAACCAGAGTCCACCCGAAGTCACAAAATGGAGTCCCACAACGCCGGAGGACAACTCAGAAGTTTGTGCACTGCTAGTTAGACTGTCAGGGATCCAGCCTTGGCTGTGCACAAAGGAAATCCTGGAAGAGTGCACAGGAGCCAAAGCAGCTGCAAATCACGCAGTACCCAGCAATGCAGTCTAGCTTGGGGAGGCAAGGACTTACCTCCACCAAACTTGGACTGAAGAGTCACTGGACTGTGGGAGTCACTTGGGCAGAGTTGCTGAGTTCCAGAGACCAGGCTCGTCGTGCTGAGAGGGGACCCAGAGGACCAGTGATGCAGTCTTTTGGTGCCTGCGGTTGCAGGGGGAAGATTCCGTCGACCCACAGGAGATTTCTTCAGAGCTCCTGGTGCAGGGAGGAGGCAGGCTACCCCCAGAGCATGCACAATCTTGAAACATTCGAGAAAGCCGGCAGGATGAAGCGATACAAGGTTGCTAGTAGTCGTCTTGCTACTTTGTTGCGGTTTTGCAGGCGTCCTGAGCACTCAGCGGTCGATCCTTGGGTAGAAGGTGGAGGGGGAGATGCAGAGGAACTCTGATGAGCTCTTGCATTCGTTATCTGAAGAATTCCCCAAAGCAGAGACCCTAAATAGCCAGAAAAGGAGGTTTGGCTACCTAGGAAGGAGGATTGGCTACTAAGAGAGGTAAGTGCCTATCAGAAGGAGCCTCTGACGTCACCTGCTGGCACTGGCCACTCAGAGCAGTCCAGTGTGCCAGAAACACCTCTGTTTCCAAGATGGCAGAGGTCTGGGACACACTGGAGGAGCTCTGGGCACCTCCCCTGGGAGGTGCAGGTCAGGGGAGTGGTCACTCCCCTTTCCTTTGTCCAGTTTCGCGCCAGAGCAGGGCTGGGGGATCCCTGAACCGGCGTAGACTGGCTTATGCAGAGATGGGCACCATCTGTGCCCATCAAAGCATTTCCAGAGGCTGGGGGAGGCTACTCCTCCCCAGCCATCACACCTATTTCCAAAGGGAGAGGGTGCTACACCCTCTCTCAGAGGAAGTCCTTTGTTCTGGCTTCCTGGGCCAGGGCTGCCTGGACCCCAGGAGGGCAGAAACCTGTCTGAGGGGTTGGCAGCAGCAGCAGCTGCAGTGGAGACCCCGGAAAGGCAGTTTGGCAGTACCCGGGTTCTGTGCTAGAGACCCGGGGGATCATGGAATTGTCCCCCCAATGCCAGAATGGCATTGGGGTGACAATTCCATGATCTTAGACATGTTACATAGCCATGTTCGGAGTTACCATTGTGACGCTGTACATAGGTAGTGACCTATGTACAGTGCACGTGTGTAATGGTGTCCCGCACTCACAAAGTCTGGGGAATTTGCCCTGAACGATGTGGGGGCACCTTGGCTAGTGCCAGGGTGCCCACACACTAAGTAACTTTGCACCCAATTTTCACCAGGTGAAGGTTAGACATATAGGTGACTTATAAGTTACATAAGTACAGTGGTAAATGGCTGTGAAATAACGTGGACGTTATTTCATGCAGGCTGCAGTGGCAGGCCTGTGTAAGAATTGTCAGAGCTCCCTATGGGTGGCAAAAGAAATGCTGCAGCCCATAGGTATCTCCTGGAACCCCAATACCCTGGGTACCTCAGTACCATATACTAGGGAATTATATGGGTGTACCAGTATGCCAATGTGAATTGGTAAATTTAGTCACTAGCCTGTTAGTGACAAATTTGGAAAGCAGAGAGAGCATAACCACTGAGGTTCTGGTTAGCAGAGCCTCAGTGAGACAGTTAGGCATCACACAAGGAACACATACAGGGCACATACTTATGAGCACTGGGGCCCTGCCTGGCAGGGTCCCAGTGACTCATAGACTAAAACAACGTATATACAGTGAAATATGGGGGAAACATGCCAGGCAAGATGGTACTTTCCTACAGCTACTTTCTTGTGAAAAGCAAGGTTTAAAGGTCCTGAAGAAATTAAGACTGTCAGAGGCAGTGGCGTAACAAAGGCCCCACAGCCCCCGCGGTGTGGGGAGACCCCGAACTCCAGGTTGACCCCTCAGCACAATACCCTCACTTGACAGCTCCTGAGTGAGTCCAGAGTGGAGGTCCCTCCATTTACTGTGCAGTGGGCCCCCCTCAGTTTTGTTACGCCACTGGTCAGAGGCTGACCTGGCCTCAAGGCATGCTGGACCCATCCGAGTGGACTGACACTAGGGAACCTTAGCCAAGCATATGAGTTAGTAGGTATCTAGGCCAGGGTCTCAGACCTGAAGGGGACAGCACACAATGTTCTGCACGGAGGCAATGGAGACCCCAATTAGCATGATGCAGACTCTGGACAGTATCTTTAACCATATGTGCAAGAAGCCCTCAGCACTCTCATCGAACCCAGACCTTATCCGTGCAAGGATAGCCTGGAGCCTCTGTGACTATTCCGTACACGCCTCTTCAGAGCTCAGGTGGAAGCAACGCTGTGACTGCGCTTCACACAAAGTAGATGCGAGCCAGACCCTGGAAGCATTTCAACTGAAGAAGCTCTTGGAGTTACAGGCTATATAAACATTGGATTCTTTAATCCCTGTATAAACTGCATTTGTGATCCACCAAGTCACTGAGTATAAAGAAAAGATATTCACTGATTATAAAGAAAAGACATCAGAAAATGACTATTACAAGGTTATTACAGTAGAGTTCTGACATCACAATGCCTTCTGCCAGAGCTAGCAGCCAAGGTGAAAGGCATATCAGGTCACAGAGCATAATTAATGCAGCTGTTTAAAGCAACAACTGGAATGTTTCTTTTCTTTCTTCTGCTCTTTTCAATAGCTTACAATGACAGAAGCTATGCACTAAGGTTTTAAGTGATTTGTGGGAAAGTTGATGGTGTGACTATGTATTATATGGGGTAAAATAGCCCCTGCGTACATAAAGATATTTCAAGTCACCTTGAAGTTCATACCTTATAAACAAGCATTGGCAAAGCTAATAGGTCTTGCCTATGCAAGATCTATTGCCTTTGCCAATGTGTTTTAGCCATGCTGTACACTAGTAAGACTACTATTCAGCATGGCTAAAAGTTAATGTCGTAAAGGAGAATGATGTGTCATTGATTGGTGTGGCGTAGTGTCATGGACTAAGTAGAGTGTCCTAGAATGAAGTATTCAACTGACTCTAAAGGACAGTGGTCCCTTGAGTAAAATGCAACACCACTCCAATAAACAATGATATTAAAGTAGTGTAGGAAAGTGCCCCTCCACTTTTTTGCCTAGTGTTGATGCCAACTTTGATTGAAAGTGGATTGGGAACCTGCTAACCAGGCCCTAGCCCCAGTGTTCTTTTCCTAAAGCTGTACCTTTGTTTCCACAATTGGCACAACCCTGGCAAACGGTTAAGTCCCTTGTAAAAGGTACCCATGGTACCAAGGGCCCTGTGGCAAGGGAAGTTCTCTAAGGGCTGCAGCATGTATTATGCCACTATAGGAGACCCCTCACCTAGCACATACACACCGCCTTGCAGCTTGTGTGTGCTGGTGGGTAGAAAAAGACAAAGTCGACATGGCACCCCTCTCAGGGTGCCATGCCCTCAAATTACTGCCTGTGGCATAGGTAAGTCACCCCTCTAGCAGGCCTTACAGCCCTAAGGCAGGGTGCACTATACCCCAGGTGAGGGCATAGATGCATGAGCAATATGCCCCTACAGTGTCTAAGTCCATTCTTTGACATTGTAAGTGCACTTTAGTCCATATTGAGTATATGGTCTGGGAGTTTGTCACTATGCACTCCTCAGCTTCACTGAATACTGGGAAGTTTGGTATCAAACTTCTTAGCACAAAAACTCACACTGATGCCAGTGTGGGATTTATTGAAAAATGCACACAGAGGGCATCTTAGAGATGCCCCCTGTATGTTAGCCAAAGTGCCAGTGTAGGACTGACCGGGCTGTGCCACCCTGCCACACAACTCAGTTTCTGACCACATGGGGTGAGTGCCTTTGTGCACTCTGTGGTCAGAAACAAAGCCTGTCCTGGGTGGAGGTGCTCCACACCTCCCCCTGCAGGAACTGTAACACCTGGTGGAGAGCCTCAAAGGCTCAAGCCTTGGATTACAGTGCCCCAGGGCACTCCAGCTAGTGGAGATGCCCGCCCCCGGACAAAGCCCAACTTTTGGCGGCAAGCCCAGTGGGAAAATTAGGGAAAACAAGGAGGAGTGACTACCCCAGCCAGGACCACCCCTAAGGAGTCCAGAGCTGAGGTGACCCCCGCCCTGTAGAATCATCCATTCTAGGTTTGGATGACAGGGAACAATAGGATTAGGTTGTGCCCCTCTCCCCAAAGAGTGTGGGCACAAGGAGGGTGTAGCCACCGTCAGGGACAGTAGCCATTGGTTACTGCCCTCTGACCCCTAAAACGCCCCTAAATCTAGGGTTTAAGGGTCTCCCTGAACCCAGATCACCAGATTTCTGGTGACCTACGAGAAGAAGAAGGACTGCTTAGCTGAAACCCCCCAGCAGAGAAGAAGGAAGACGACAACTGCTTTGGCCCCAGCCCTACCGGCCTGTCTCCTGCTTCAAAGAACATGCAAAAGACTAGCGACGCGTCCAGTGGGACCAGCGACCTCTGCCCAGCTCCAGAGGACTGCCCTGCACCCAAAAGGACCAAGAACTCCAGAGGACAGCGGCTCTGATGGAGAAAAACCTACAACCAAGGACTCCCGCCTCGCTCTGGATGCGTGAGTCTTGACCCCTGTGCATCCGATGCCCATGGCCCATGTCCAGGTGGTCTACCCAGCAAGAGAGGGTCCCCAGGTGACTGCGAGCAAGTGCCCACCCTGGGTTGACCCCTCCACGACGACGCCTGCAGAGGGAATCCCGAGGATCCCCCTGACCGCTAAGCTCTGGATAAAGATATCCGACGCCTATAGACACACTGCACCCGCAGCACCCAGGCCTTGGAGAACCTGACCCTCGGTGCCTCTACACTCAGCAGGCATCCCTCCTTCCTGTCCGACTGGTGGTGTGCCTGAGACACCCCCCTGGTCCTCGCCTGCAGCCTCTGAGTGACCCCTGGGGTCACCTCATAGACCAGCATTGAAAACCCGATGCACCCTGCACCCGGCTGCCCCTGTGCCTGCTGAGGGTGTGTGTTGGGTGCCTACTTGTGGCCCCTTCAGTGCTCTTCTAATACCCCCTGGTCTGCCCTCCGAGCCGGGGGTACTTACCTGCAGGCAGGCCTGATTCCGAGTACCCTCTGTCTCCTTTACGAACCCACATTAAAATTGCTCAACTTTGACCTCTGCACCCGACCGGCCCTGTGTTGCTGGTGGTGGGTGTTTGAGGTTAACTTGAACCCCAACCGGTGAACTTCCTAAAACCCAGAGACTGAAACTGTAAGTGTTGTACTTTCCTGTAAACCGAACAAAAATTTCTTCACCCAAGGAACTGTTTCTGAAAATTGCACTGTGTCCATTTTTAAAACAGATAATTGCCAATATTTCCAAAACTGTATTATTTACCGATTTCAAACAAAGTACTGTTGATACCTGTGTGAAATACGAACCTTATAAAGTGCTTACCTGCAATTTGAATCTTGTGGCTTTAAAAATAAATTAAGAAAATATATTTTTGCTACATAAAAACCATTGGTCTGGAGTTAAGTCATTGGGTGTGTGCTTCTTCTATTGTCTGTGTGCGTACAAGAAATGCTTTGCACTACCCGCTGATAAGCCTAACTGCTTGACCACACTACCACAAAAGAGAGCATTAGTCTTATCTACTTTAGCTTCTGTTAAGCGTATGGGGAACCCCTGGACTCTGTGCACACTATATCCCATTTTGATATAGTATATACAGAGCCAGCTTCCTACAAGTAGTATCCAAATGGAAGGTGTTGTGCATTTATTCAATCAAAATATAATAGACCAAATGTAGCTGGAAAACATCAACATGGAAAATCGAGAAAGACTTTAGTATTCGGGCATTACACAAGTTATCTGGATGACCCAATGTCACCAATTGCAAGAAAAATTTGAAAAGTATCCCGTATAGCACAGTGGTTAACATCCACAATAATGATTTACAAGTTTTCATACACTGGCTTTTACATCAATGACTCAAATAATGAATCAAGAAGTCATTAGCTCATAGTACATATGCTTATGCCAACTTATATGCAATATCACAAATTAAGGTCAAGGTACTTTGGCCGACGACATTTCGATCCCCTAGACAAGTATCAGGATCATCCTCAGCCTTAGTTAAGCCTGAGATAAAAGGGTTACCGAGTGCTTGTAGCCAAAAAGGCCAAGATGAATCTGACTCACGTCTCACACGAGTGAGAAGGCAATCAATGGAGATCTGAATCTCTAATCAAGCGCCAATGCCATAAAACACTGTCAGAGTGTAGTAGAGTGTCGTAGAGTGGAGTGGCAGAGTGTCGTAGAGTGGAAAGGCATAAAAAAGAGTGAAGTGGCATAGAGTGATGTAAAGTAACGTGAAGTGGCGTAGAGAGAGTTGAGTAGAGTGTTGTTGAGCATAGTACATTGTTGTATAGTGAAGTGGCATAGAGGGTTGTGGAGTGGCGTGGAGTAGAGTATTGTAGATTGAAGTGGCATAGAGTGGAGTAAAGTGGAACAGAGTGACATACAGGGAGTTGTGTAGGGAGTTACAGAGTGGAGAAAGTGTTAGAGTTTAACGGAATAGAGTGTCAGAGTCTAGTATCATGGAGTGTAATCTCAGAGTGAAGTGTCATAGTGTGGAGTTGAGTGGTCTAGAGTAAAGTGGCATAGAGTGCAGTGGTGCAAAGTTGATTGGTGTAGAGTAAAGTGTAGAGTGCATTGGTTTTGAGTAGAGTGGTGTAGAGTGCCCTGTTTTAGAGTAGAGTGCTGTAGTGTAGAGTGGTGAAGAGTAGAGGGGTGCAGAGTGGAGTGGCACAGCATAGATTAAAGTGGTGCAGAGTGCTGTGTCATAGAATGATGCGGTGCATGGCAGAGTGGAGTGGTACAAGGTAGAGTAGACTGGTGTAGAGTGCAGTGGTAGAGTGCAGTGTTGCAAAGTAGAGTGTAGTGGCATAGAGAGCATTGGTTTAGAGTGCAGCAGAGTGACATAAAGTTGAGCGGTGCGAGTAGAGTGCTGTGGTGCACAGTAGAGAGGAGTATAGTTCAGTGGCAGAGTGCAGTGTTGCAGAGTAGAGTGTCATAAAGGGCAGTGGTGTAGAGTAGAGTGGCCTAGAATGCATTGGTATAGAGTGATGCAGAGTAGAGAAGAGTGGCGAAGAGTACAGTGGTGCAGAGTACAATAGAGTGGCAAAGAGTGCAGTGGCATAGAGTAGATTGTTGCAGAGTAGAGTATAAGGGTGAAGAGTAGAGTGTTGAAGAGTAAAGCTTAGTGATGTAGAGCGCTGTGCCATAGAGTGATGCGGTGCATGTAGAGTGCAGTGGTGGAGTGCAGTGATGCAGAGTAGAGTGGCGTAGAGTGTGATGGCATATAGTACATTGGTGTAGAGTACAGTAGAGTAGCATAAAGTTGAGCGGTGCGAGTAGAGTGCCGTGCTGCAGAGTAGAGAGGAGTATAGTTCAGTGGCAGAGGGCTGTGTTGCAGAGTAGAGTGTCATAAAATGCAGTGGTGTATAGTAGAGTGCCATAGAATGCATTGGTGTAGAGTGCTGTGACGTAGAGAGGTGCAGAGTAGAATAGAGTGACACAGAGTGCAGTGGCATAGAGTAGATTACTGCAGAGTAGAGTATAGTGGTAAAGAGTAGAGTGTTGCAGAGTACTGCACAGTGACGTAGAAAGCAGTAGCATAGGGTGGTGCAGAGCAGACTGGAGTGGCGCAGGGTACATTGGAGTGGTGCAGAGTAGAATAGAGTGGTATAGAGTGCAGTGGCATAGAGTAGATTGCTGCACAGTAGAGTATAGTGGTGAAGAGTAAAGTGTTGCAGAGTAGAGCATAGTGATGTAGAGTGCAGTAGCATAGAGTGGTGCAAAGCAGATTAGAGTGGTGCAGGGTACATTGGAGTGGTGCAGGGTACATTGGACTGGCATAGCGTAGAGTGGAGTTGCATAGATTGCAGTGGCATAGAGTAGATGGTTTCAAAGTAGAGTGAAGTGTTCTAGAGTGGAGTGGTGTAGAGTAGATTAGAGTGCAGTGGTGCAGAAAAGAGTGCAGTGGGGCAGAGTACAGTGGCATTGAGTGCAGTGGTGCAGAGTAGAGTGGCGTGGAGTTCAGTGGCGGAGAGTACAATGTTGCAGATTAGGGGGTTGTAGAGTACAGTGGTGTATTGCAGAGTGCCATGGAGTGCATTGACATGGAGTGCATTGGCATAGAGTGCTGTGGTGCAGAGTACAGTGGCATAGAAAGCAGTGACATAGAGTGCTGTGGTGCAGAGTAGATTGGCATAGAGTGCAGTGGCATAGAGTGCATTGGTTTTGAGTAAAGTGGTGGAGATTGCACTGGCAAAGTGCAGGGATGTAGTGTACATTGGTTAGAGTAGAATAGCATAGATTGCAGTGGTGTAGTGCAGAGTGCTGTAGAGCAGAGTGGTGTAGAGTGCAGTGCTACAGCATAGATTGCAGTGGTGTAGAGTAGCACAGAGTGGAGAAAAGTGGTGTAGGGTGCAGTGGCATAGGGAAAATTGTTTCAGAGCAGAGTAAAGTAAAGATAGAGAAAATATAATATGCTTAAGTATGTAACAATAACAACAACATAAATAATAACGCTCGGCATAACAGCCCAAGATGAAATATGGCTTCTCCCTGTTAGCCACGCTGTAATCAAACCTTTCATTACCTAGATAAAAAAACATTAGCATAAATGATAGAAAAAGATACCTTTCTAATAGCTAAATTGTGTAGTGTGAAAAGGTCAAATCTGGGCTCAATCTCGACTTCCCTGTTTCACCAACTGGTGTGATCTTAGGCAAATACAAATATTGTGTTTCGCAGAGTCTCCTCTCTAGTCTGCAGGTGTCAGGCCGAGTGGGACTCTGTTTCCTCTTTAGATCTTCCTCATTGTCATGCGGCTCCTCTTTAAGGGGCAGGTGATGCAGACAGTATTCATCAAAAGCTCCTTTCTCCTCCTCGCTCCATTTGTTCTCATGTGCACCCTTAGGCCCTGGTTTATACTTTTTGGTGCAAAACTGACCTAACGCAGTTTTGCACCAAAATGTTTAGCACCGGCTTGCACCATTTATGTGCACCAGCCGGGCATCAGATTTATAGAATGGTGCAAGCCGGTGCAAAGGGTAGGCTAGCGTAAAGAAAAATGACCTTAGTCAGGTGGGGCTGGCGGTATGGAAGAAGGGGGTTTTGCACTAAAAAATGACATTAGGCAGGTTAGAGAAGAAAAAAAAATTACTCTAACCTGCCTAGAGTCATTTTCTGACGCAAAACCATCCATACCACATGGCTCCTGTCTTAGGAAAGACAGGAGTCATGCCCACCACCTGTGAGAAAGTAGCCTCTTTCTAGCCTTGTTACCCCAACTTCTGGCCTGTTTCTGAGTATATGTCAGGGTGTTTTCACTGTCTCACTGGGATCCTGCTAGCCAGGGCCCAGTGCTCATAGTGAAAACCCTATGTTGTCAGTATGTTTGTTATGTGTCACTGGGACCCTGCTAGCCAGGACCCCAGTGCTCATATGTTTGTGGCCTATATGTATGTGTTCCCTGTGTGATGCCTAACTGTCTCACTGAAGCTCTGCTAACCAGAACCTCAGTGGTTATGCTCTCTCTGCTTTCCACATTTGTCACTAACAGGCTAGTGACTAAATTTACCAATTCACATTGGCATACTGGTACACCCATATAATTCCCTAGTATATGGTACTGAGGTACCCAGGGTATTGGGGTTCTAGGAGATCCCTATGGGCTGCAGCATTTCTTTTCCAACCCATAGGGAGCTCTGACAATTCTTACACAGGCCTGCCACTGCAGCCTGCGTGAAATAACGTCCACGTTATTTAACAGCCATTTACCACTGCACTTAAGTAACTTATAAGTCACCTATATATCTAACCTTCACCTGGTGAAGGTTGGGTGCAAAGTTACTAGCCAAGGTGCCCCCACATCGTTCAGGGCAAATTTCCCGGACATTGTGAGTGCGGGGACACCATTACACATGTGCACTGTACATAGGTCACTACCTATGTACAGCGTCACAATGGTAACTCCGAACATGGCCATGTAACATGTCTAAGATCATGGAATTGTCACCCCAATGCAATTCTGGCATTGTGGGGACAATTCCATGATCCCCCGGGTCTCTAGCACAGAACCCGGGTACTGCCAAACTGCCTTTTCAGGGGTTGCACTGCAGATGCTGCTGCTGCCAACCCCTTAGACAGGTTTCTGCCCCCCTGGGGTCCAGGCAGCCCTGGCCCAGGAAGGCAGAACAAAGGATTTCCTCTCAGAGAGGGTGTTACACCTTCTCCCTTTGGAAATAGGTGTGATGGGCAGGGGAGGAGTAGCCTCCCCCAGCCTCTGGAAATGCTTTGACGGGTACAGATGGTGCCCATCTCTGCATAATCCAGTCTACACCAGTTCAGAGATCCCCTAGCCCTGCTCTGGCGCGAAACTGGACAAAGGAAAGGGGAGTGACCACTCCCCTGAGCTGCACCTCCCAGGGGAGGTGCCCAGAGCTCCTCCAGTGTGTCCCAGACCTCTGCCATCTTGGATTCAGAAGTGTTGGGGGCACACTGGACTGCTCTGAGTGGCCAGTGCCAGCAGGTGACGTCAGAGACCCCCTCTGATAGGCTCTTACCTTTCTTGGTAGCCAATCCTCCTTTCTCGGTAGCCAAACCTCCTTTTCTGGCTATTTAGGGTCTCTCCTCTGGGGAATTCTTCAGATAATGAAAGCAAGAGCTCACCAGAGTTCCTCTGCATCTCCCTCTTCGACTTCTGCCAAGGATCGACCGCTGACTGCTCCAGGACACCTGCAATACCGCAAAAATGTAGCAAGACGACTACCAGCAACATTGTAGCGCCTCATTCTGCCGGCTTTCTCGACTGTTTCCTGGTGGTGCATGCTCTGGGGGTAGCCTGCCTCCTTCTTGCACCTTGAGCTCTGAGGAAATCTCCCATGGGTCGACGGAATCTTCCCCCTCCAACCGCAGGCAACAAAAGACTGCATCACTGGTCCTTGGGGTCCCCTCTCAGCATGACGAGTGTGGTCCCTGGAACTCAGCAACTCTGTCCAAGTGACTCCCACAGTCCAGTGACTCTTCAGTCCAAGTTTGGTGGAGGTAAGTCCTTCCTCCCCACACTAGACTGCATTGCTGGGTACCGCGTGATTTGCAGCTGCTCCGGCTCCTGTGCACTCTTCCAGGATTTCCTTTGTGCACAGCCAAGCCTGGGTCCCCGACACTCTAACCTGCAGTGCACAACCTTCTGAGTTGCCCTCCGGCGTCGTTTGACTCCCCTTTGTGACTTTGCATGGACTCCGGTTCACTTTTCTTCTAAGGGCCTGTTCAGGTACTTCTGCGGGTGCTGCCTGCTTCTGTGAGGGCTCCATGACTTGCTGGGCACCCCCTCTGTCTCCTCATCCAAGTGGCGACATCCTGGTCCCTCCTGGGACACAGCAGCATCCAAAAACCCTAACTGCGACCCTTGCCGCTAGCAAGGCTTGTTTGCTGTCTTTCTGCGAGGGAACACCTCTGCAAGCTTCTTCACAACGTGGGGCATCCATCCTCCAAAGGGGAAGTTCCTAGTCCTCTTCGTTCCTGCAAAACACCAAGCTTCTTCCACCCAGTGGCAGATTCCTTGCAAACTCAGCTGGCATTTCCTGGGCTCCTGCCCATTCTCGACACTGTTGCGACTCTTGGACTTGGCCCCCTTGTCTAACAGGTACTCAGGTCCGGAAATCCACTGTTGTTGCATTGCTGGTGTTGGTTTTCCTTGCAGAATCCCCCTATCACGACTTCTGTGCTCTCTGGGGGTTGTTGGTGCACTTTACACCTACCTTTCAGGGTCTTGGGGTGGGCTATTTCTCAGCCTCATACTGAGGGTACTCACTGAGATACTTTTGGCATTTTGTCATAAAAATAAAGTACCTTTATTTTTAGTATATCTGTGTATTGTGTTTCTTATGATATTGTGCATATGACACCAGTGGTATAGTAGGAGCTTTGCATGTCTCCTGCTTTGCCATAGCTACCTTCTATCAGCCTAAGCTGCTAGAAACACCTTTTCTACACTAATAAGGGATAACTGGACCTGGCACAAGGTGTAAGTACCTCTGGTACCCACTACAAGTCAGGCCAGCCTCCTACACCACCCCAATTGCCAGCACAGGGGACCAGGGTCCCCTGGGCATGGCCATTGCACCCAGTGCCATGTAGGGGGCCCATTTCAGGGCCCCCAATGCCACTTAAAAAAAAATACTTACCTCCCCAGGCCCCAGGGACACCCGCACCCACACCAGAGGGACAGCAGAGGATGGGGGACCCCATCCCAGGTAAGTAAAGGTTACTTACCTGGGATGGGGTCCCCCATCCTCTGCTGTCCCTCTGGTGTGGGTGGGGGTGTCCCTGGGACCTGGGGAGGACACCTGCGGGCTTATTCCATGGTGTTCTACCATGGAAATAGGCCCACAGGTCCCCTAACGCCTGCCCTGACCCAGGCGTTTTTGACCCCTACATCCCTTCGAGCGTGATTTTTGCACGGGAGGATAAATAAGGCGCTAGGGCTTTAGAGTAATTTTTTGCCCGGGAACGCCTACCTTGCATCTCATTGACGCAAGGTAGTTTTCCGCAGCCAAAAAATGACTTTAACTCCAATATTTTGGCGTTAGACATGTCTAGTGCGAAAATATAAATATGGAGTTAAGTTTTTTACTGGATTTGCGTAAAAAAACGATGCAAATCCGGCACAAACAGAGTATAAATATGCTGCTTAATGCCCACAGCTGTAAACAGGACAAACAAAAGGGCAGAGGGTGTAGGCGCCTCCTGACTCACCTTCATTCTGTAACCGTCAGATTGGAGGCAGGTCAGTGCAGGGCTATTATAAGTAGCGCTTTTGCGCGCTATTGGCCCTGTGAATAATAGAAGTGAGAGTGGAAATTCTTTTGTCACCTTGTCCCCCCCACCCTTGTCCCCCGTGTCCCCCACCCTCCAAAATCTGGGGGGGGATACATCCCCCGCATCTCCCACACTTCCTACGCCCATGTAACACGGTGCTCTCTGTGTGCCCGGGACTCTCTACAGACCACACACAGGAGTCCACTGTCGGTTTCACAGAAGAGCTGCAGCCTCTCCCCCTGCTCCTCGCACAGACTTCCAGGCGCTTACAAGTGTCAGTTCTCTTACCTTGTACTCCTGCTCTGCTTCCTTCATGGGGGTCACACGGTGCTCTCTGTGTGCCCGGGACTCTCTACAGACCACACACAGGAGTCCACAGTCAGTTTCACAGAAGAGCTGCAGCCTCTCCCCGTGCTCCTCACACAGACCTTCTGTGGCAGGCCCTCTGGGCGCTATATCCAGTTTTGTCACCATTTCTACCATATTTGATAATCTCTTACTCGGCTTCAGTTCCTTCTCCAGGTCCAGCCTCTCTCTGCACTCCGGGCACCATTTCTCTAAGTCCTCGCTGGCCTTGAATCTTGTGACACAAGTGAGACAGAAGCTGTGTCCGCAGTCCAGGGTCACGGGGTCAGTGAACAGCTCCTTGCAGATGGAGCAGGTGGCCTCTTCTAGGAGCTCGGCCCTGGGGTCTGCAGCCGCCATGTCTGTCCCGAGAGGGTCAGGTCCTCTCCCTCTGACAGGAATATCTTATCAGCACCAGTGTAAGGTGTGTCCCGCTCACGGCAACCTTTGGTCTCATCACGTCACCGCCTGACACAGGTGATGAGCTGCTCATTACTAGAAATAGTGCAGGTGGCATCGTCCTCGGTGCCTGCTGCACACAGAGACTTCAGGAGTAAAACAACAGAAGAGAGAGAGGTTGTATGTGACACCCTCATGTGACTGCTGCACACAGTGACTTCAAGAGTAAAACATCAGAGGTGAGGAAGGTTGTGTATGACACCCTCAGGTCAGTGCTACACATGGTGACTTCAAAGTGACATCCCTAGAGCTGAGTTTGAGGGGGCACATAAAGGGGCACAGAGAGAATTGATTGGGCCACCTACAATTGGCATACTTGAAGACTGTCTAACACGTGTGTGTGTTTGCATGTGTGTTTGTGTGTCGGTGTAACATAACCCATTTCTTCCCAGTTAATACTTCAACTTTTCTCCCTTCCATTCTCTCATTTCCTTTTTCTTTCACTTTCTTTATTTGATTTTTCTTTTCTGTCTTTTCTATCTTTCCTTCTTTCATTTTCTTCCTCTCAATTTGTTTTTGTAATACAATCCCATCTTCATTTTCTCTACATCTCACTTTTTCCTTTCTTTGTCCCCCTTCCGTCTACTCTCTGAGTACATTTATGTATTTGTTTCAGTGCTAGGGCCGTACATAAAATATGATGCAGATGGAATTTAAAGCATTTTAGTGACCAGTTGTAGGAGGCTGGCCTGGCTTGTAGTGGGTACCAAGGGGTACTCACACTCTGTACCAGGTCCAGTTATCCCTTATTAATGAGGAAGAGGTGTTTCTAGCAGCTTAGGCTGAACTAGGAGACATGCAAAGCTCCTACTATACCACTGGTGTCATATTCACAATATCATAAGAAAACACAATACACAGATATACTCAAAATAAAGGTACTTTATTTTTATGACAATATGCCAAAAGTATCTCAGTGAGTACCCTCAGGATGAGGATCAGATATATACACAAGATATATGTACACAATACCAAACATATGCAGTAATAGCAAAAGGAAGTAATGCAAGCAGTGTAAAGTTACAGTAGATTGCAATAGGAGCACATAGGTATAGGGGCAACACAAACCATATACTCCAAAAGTGGAATGCGTACCACGAATGGACCCCAAACCTATGTGAGCTTGTAGAGGGTCGCTGGGACTGTAAGAAAACAGTGAGGGTTAGAAAAATTGCCCACCCCAAGACCCTGTAAGGTAGGTGTAAAGTGCACCTACAACCCCCAGAGAGCACATAAGTCGTGATAGGGGGATTCTGCAAGGAAGACTAACACCAGCAATGCAACAACAGTGACCTATATGTAGTGCACGCGTGTAATGGTGTCCCCGCACTCACAAAGTCCGGGGAATTGGCCCTGAACAATGTGGGGGCACCTTGGCTAGTGCCAGGGTGCCCACATACTAAGTAACTTAGCACCCAACCTTTACCAGGTAAAGGTTAGACATATAGGTGACTTATAAGTTACTTAAGTGCAGTGTAAAATGGCTGTGAAATAACGTGGACGTTATTTCACTCAGGCTGCAGTGGCAGGCCTGTGTAAGAATTGTCAGAGCTCCCTATGGGTGGCAAAAGAAATGCTGCAGCCCATAGGGATCTCCTGGAACCCCAATACCCTGGGTACCTCAGTACCATATACTAGGGAATTAAAAGGGTGTTCCAGTATGCCAATGTAAATTGGTAAAATTGGTCACTAGCCTGTTAGTGACAATTTGAAAGAAATTAGAGAGCATAACCACTGAGGTTCTGATTAGCAGAGCCTCAGTGAGACAGTTAGTCATAACAGAGGTAACACATACAGGGCACACTTATGAGCACTGGGGCCCTGGCTGGCAGGGTCCCAGTGACACATACAACTAAAACAACATATATACAGTGAAATATGGGGGTAACATGCCAGGCAAGATGGTACTTTCCTACATATACTATTGACATCGATTTTAAACCCTATAATATCCTTGAACTCAGACTTTTAGATTCACTCATCCATTGCACGCCATATCTATATATGGAGAAATTTTAAAGGCATGGCATCTGGCCTTTATTCTTTACTAATTTAGAAATCTTTTTCAGATAATACATCCAAAGGTCTGCAATCTTGGTGGTCTACACGACTTAACATTACCTATAAAGATAAAGATTGGGCTAAACTTTTAGAGAATTAAAATAAAGGGCTCCGTGATGTAAGGTTGAAATTTAATTACTTCAAAATTCTGCATAGATGGCATTGGTCACCTTCGAAACTTTACTCTGCTAAACTTAGTAAAGACTCCAATTGTTGGAGATGTGACCAGGCCAATTGTGATATTGTTCATATCCTATGGGACTGTACTGCACTCCAACCATTCTGGATACAAATATCACAATATTTAAGGAAAGTGATTCCCAATATCTCCCCACACTCACCTCGCCTATTTTTACTACACGATACCCATGGTCTAGGCATGCTTTCTTCACACTTATTCAGATGGCTCTCTACTGCAATTAGTGTACCCAAAGGAAATATACTGTGTTTTTGGAAATCTAGGGGGTCATTACAAGCCTGGCGGACGGTGTTAAAGGTGCGGCAATACCGCAAACAGGCCGGCGGACAAAAAAAGGGAATTATGACCCTGGCGGAAACCACCAACAAATACAGCCACTTTAACACACCGCCCGCCACGGCGGTACAGACAAGCAGCGCGGTGGTCACAGCCAACAGACAGGCGGAAGACAATGTACCGCCCATAGTATCACAACCTACCAATCCACCACCTTTTCCGGGGCGGATTCACCGTGGTTAAAAACACGGCGGAAACAGTTACTGCAATGGGAAAACGCTAACCTGAACACATCCACGAGGAAGCAGGACTCCATGGAGCCGGAATTACACATTCTACCGGCCCTTGTATTCCTACTCATCTACGAAGAGCAACGCCGGCGCGGGCGAAGACAACGGTGAGTACTGCACCTACGACATAGGGGAGGGGGGAGGCAAAAGTTAGGGGGACACGCAACACCCCCACCCCCACCCTCGCATATTTCAACACACACACCAATGCATTTACAAAAATCACAGTAACAACCCACAATCCCCCCGGAAGAATGCAAAGACAAAACGAAATCAGTTCAAACATTGTAATGTATCAATATACATGTTTAAAAAATATACAGATATATTATAAAATCATTAAAAAATATATACATTACGAGAAGTAGTGCTGATATGCACATATCAATGTCCATGCACCACTAGTCCAAAAATGCATGGGCGAGGCCCACAAAAGATACCTGTCCACTATAGGAGAGAACACTGCTGGGGCATCAGATAGAAATACTACAGGCACCTCAGGGGGAAGGGAAGGGGGGGCACCTCAGCCGGATGAGTGCAAAGCCAGATCCACGACGGGGCTCCATGCCCATTGATGTATCCTGGGGAGTGCAAAGACGCAGTCTCTCAAGTCTCTACAGTGGGTGGTTTGCCCACTGTGCCATCCTGGGGAGTGCAAAGCCACAGTCTCTCAAGTCTCTACAGTGGGTGGGTTGCCCACTGTTCCATCCTGGGGAGTGCAAAGCCACAGTCTCTCAAGTCTCTCCAGTGGGTGGTTTGCCCACTGCCATATCCTGGGGAGTGCAAAGCCACAGTCTCTCAAGTCTCTACAGTGGGTGGGTTGCCCACTGTTCCATCCTGGGGAGTGCAAAGCCACAGTCTCTCAAGTCTCTACAGTGGGTGGTTTGCCCACTGTTCCATCCTGGGGAGTGCAAAGCCACAGTCTCTCAAGTCTCTACAGTGGTTAGTTTGCCCACTATTCCATCCTGGGGAGTGCAAAGCCACAGTCTCTCAAGTCTCTACAGTGGGTGGTTTGCCCACTGTGCCATCCTGGGGAGTGCAAAGCCACAGTCTCTCAAGTCTCTACAGTGGTTGGTTTGCCCACTGTTCCATCCTGGGGAGTGCAAAGCCACAGTTTCGCAAGTAGATAACAGCCTCCACTGGCTCTGGAGGGGGACTGGTGCCCAGACTGGATTAGTCTCCCCGTGAAAGTTCCTGTCCCGTCACTGTCCCAGCTGCACATGGGATGACGATGCTTGATGTGGCGGTCTTTTCATTCTTCCCCGGTGCATGCCCTGTTCAGCGGTGCTTTGCCGTGGCGGTCTCTGGACTGTTCAGCGGTGCTGTGCCATGGCGGTCTCTGGACTGTTCAGCGGTGCTGTGCCTTGGCGGTCTCTGGACTGTTCAGCGGTGCTTTGCCATGGCGGTCTCTGGACTGTCCAGCGGTGCTTTGCCATGGCGGTCTCTGGACTGTTCAGCGGTGCTTTGTCATGGCGGTCTCTGGACTGTTCAGCGGTGCTTTGCCATGGCGGTCTCTGGACTGTTCAGCGGTGCTTTGCCATGGCGGTTCAGGACTGTTCAGCGGTGCTTTGCCATGGCGGTTCAGGACTGTTCAGCGGTGCTTTGCCATGGCAGTTCAGGACTGTTCAGCGGTGCTTTGCCATGGCGGTCTCTGGACTGTTCAGCGGTGCTTTGCCATGGCGGTTCAGGACTGTTCAGCGGTGCTTTGCCATGGCGTTTCTGGAACGGGCATTGGTGTGTGGCATGACGTTCCCTGGACTGGACATTGGGGTGTGGCATGACGTTCCGTCATTGCCCAGCGGGGCTGTGGCAGCCGGGGCCCTCCTGAGCACTGACTCCGGCGGTGGTCTACTGACCAGTGACGATACTTGGGCCCTCTTGGGCTCTGACTCTCGCGGTGGTCTCCTGACCAATGACGATACTTGGGCCCTCCTGGGCACTGACTCCGGCGGTGGCAGTGGTCTCCTGACCAGTGACGATACTTGGGCCCTCCTGGGCACTGACTCCAGCGGTGGTCTCCGGACCAGTGACGATACTTGGGCCCTCCTGGGCACTGACTCTGGCGGTGGTCTCCGGACCAGTGACGATACTTGGGCCCTCCTGGGCACTGACTCCAGCGGTGGCGGTGGTCTCCTGACCAGTGACGATACTTGGGCCCTCCTGGGCACTGACTCCGGCGGTGGTCTCCTGACCAGTGACGATACTTGGGCCCTCCTGGGCACTGACTCCGGCGGTGGTCTCCTGACCAGTGACGATACTTGGGCCCTCCTGGGCACTGACTCTGGCAGTGGTCTCCGGACCAGTGACGATACTTGGGCCCTCCTGGGCAATGACTCTGGCGGTGGCAGTGGTCTCCGGACCAGTGACGATACTTGGGCCCTCCTGGGCAATGACTCTGGCGGCGGTCTCCGGACCACTGACGATGGTGCTGGCGGTGGCGTCCAGGCCGCCGGGAAGGATGCCGCCCTTCTCCGCCGTGATGCTCACAACAGGCTGTGCAGACTTCCTCTGGCCCTTCCCCACCTTTGGAGGAGTCACAGCTGACTCTGCAATCCCCCTGGGACCCCTGTGAGTTGTTGTGCCTCCAGGAGTCTTCACAGGGTCCCGTCGGCCACTTTCCAATTTCAGAGCCTTTACAGGGCGTGGGCTGCCAGTGCCTTGGCTCCGGGTCATACTGCCTGCCCTTTTGGCCGGTGCACTCCACACACCTTGAACAGGCACCACTGGTATTGGAGGCTTTTTGGCTGAGGCGCTACGACGGGACTAATGAATTGGAGGAGGGTGGGGGCTAAAAGGTCAACTTTACAGAGGGACAGTTTCTGACGAACACTGGGATGGGTAGTTTGAGGGGGGCTGGGAGTGGAGGACGAGGAGGTGGTTGTAGGAGGTGTCACTTTAGGTGTTTTGGGTGCAGGTGCAGGAACTGGAGGCTGTCGTGAGGTGGATGGATGTTGGTTGTGTGGGTGCACGCGTTTGTGTACTTTGGAAGGGGGCGTCACAGACACACTGGGAGAGGACACAGGGGACGTGTAAATGGGAGTGGAGGTGGTGAGTGCAGGTGAGCGGGGTGTGGTGCTGGTTGTTCTGTTGCGAGTCCTTGTGCCTGTAGATGTAGTGCATGCAGGTGAGAGTGTAGACGACACTGGGAGGGAGGAGGGAGAAGAGGAGGAGGGGGACACAGTGGAGGCAGTGGATGTTGCTGTGTCTGCATGTGGCTGATGCTTGTGTGTGTGCCTGTGGGTTGTGTGGTGCCTATGTTTGCCTGAGCTTCCCATGTGTGTTGACTTGTGTGCATGCTGGTCTGTAGGTGTGCTTGGGATGGGCTGGGGTACAGGGAATTGGGTCTGGGTGGAGGAGGATGGAGGGGGAGGCTAGACACAGGGCAATGGCTGCCATCAGTGCTGAGGCTAGAAATTGCAGGGTTCGCTGTAGGACAGCCTGACCAGAATGAATGCCCTCCAGGAATGCATTACCGTGTTGCAACTCCTTTTCTACACCCTGGATGGCATTCACAATGGTGGACTGCCCAACAGTGAGTGACCTGAGGAGGTCAATGGCCTCCTCACTGAGGGCAGCAGGGGTGACTGGGGCAGGGCCTGAGGTACCTGGGGCGAAGGTGATTCCCACCCTCCTGGGTGAGTGGGCACGGGGCGAACGCTGAGGGGCTGCTGGGAGGGCGGTGCTGGTAGGGGAGGTGGTGGCTGTACCTGTAGAAGTGGGGCGCACAAATGGTGCCGCCACCACAAGGGAGCTCCCATCGGCGGACGAGTCCGTGTCGCTGCTTGGTGATCCGGTGGCCGACGTGAAGCTCCCCTCGCCCTCCGTCCCACTGGTGCATTCTGACTCCGTGGTGTGGCCCTCCCAAGGGCATCTATACCTGTACTTTGCACTCTACTGCGGTGGGGTGGAGTGCCACATGGCCTGCATTACGGAGGGGCCTAGTCTACGTTTTTCTGCCTGGCCTAGGTACACCCACAGGACTCCTCCCCCACCCAGACCCCTCCACTGCGCGCAAAGTCCGCAGATTGAGAGTGTGCTCACCCCCTTGTGTCTGCTGTGATTCCCTCAAGCGCCCATCCAACTCCGGGAATGCCACCGCCAGGATCCTGAACATCAGGGGGGTCATGGTGCGACGGGCACCCCTCCCACGTTGGGAGGTCATCCCCAGCTGAGCCTCCGCCGTCTTCTTGCTCCAGCGGCAAATGTCCTCCCATCTTTTCCGGCAGTGGGTGCCCCGTCTCTGGTGGACCCCCAGGGTCCGTACGTCCTTGGCGATGGAACACCAAATGTCCTTCTTCTGGTGGGCGCTGACCTACCTGACATGCATAAGGGAAGACAAGAAGTCATTACCAACTGCACCGTCAATGTGAGTGGCCCCCCTCCCTACTCTAGTCGTGTGGCCCATTCATTCACTTGCATTAATGTTCCCTGAACTCTGCCCCCTTCCCTCTTACAACCAGCCCTCTCCACCCAGGCCTAGACCATACAACGTGCTCCCTGTGTACTAACCTGTTGGTCTGGAGGACCGTAGAGTAGCGTTTATTGGGGGAGGACCCCGTCTACCAGTTTCTCCAACTCCTGAGCAGTGAAGGCAGGGGCCCTTTCCCCAGACGCAGCAGCCATTGTCTCTTCCAGACCAAGGTCACAGCAGCACTTGCAGTGTAGGTCCTCTCCTGTCGAAGATCAGGTATCTAGTGATTGAACAGATAGAAAATGTTGGTCACGTCCGCGGCGGTGACTTCCACGGTGGTGCATATCATCACCGCCGGCGCACCTGTTCATTGGCTCCTGGGACCCATAGGGTCCTATGTTAACCAATGCAGCATTGCGCTGCGGTCTACGACCGCCTACCGCGACTGTGTGCAACGCCAACGCAGTTACCCCACAATCCCATTGTCCCAGTTTAGAGGTCAGGCAGCCGCCATTTCAGGGGCCCACATGGCTTCATTTACTTCTGCGTCACACATAGCTAGGCCTACACTCAACACACATACAGGAAGGGTTTTGTGTTTGGTGTCGTCTTCTGTGTAACTGTGGGTACATACCTGGAAAAAAATTGACTTGATCGTCGCTGTTGTCCTTCCTAGG
The DNA here is from genome assembly GCF_031143425.1 of Pleurodeles waltl. NCBI lineage: Eukaryota > Metazoa > Chordata > Amphibia > Caudata > Salamandridae > Pleurodeles > Pleurodeles waltl. The sequence goes on along the minus strand of NC_090439.1, from coordinate 1,166,635,862 downwards.
CACCGTCAGCTGGGATATTTGAGAAGATGGCGGAATCCTCTGGTGTACCGACCGCTGGTGGACCTGTTGACAATGGAGGAGCGACATTTAATCGTCACCTACAGGTTTGACCGTGCCACAATCCAGGAACTATGTACCCAGTTGGAGCCAGACCTGATGTCACCAATCCGCCATCCCACTGGAATCCCCCCTGACGTTCAGGTGCTGTCAGTGCTCCATTTCCTTGCAAGTGGGTCATTTCAGACAACAGTGGCCATGGCATCAGGGATGTCCCAGCCTATGTTTTCCAACGTATTGTCCAGAGTGTTGTCTGCCCTGCTGAAACACGTAAGGAGATACATCATTTTCCCTGAGGTGGAAGATTTGGCTACAGTGAAAGGCGACTTTTATGCCCTTGGACATATCCCCAACGTCATAGGTGCCATTGATGGGACCCATGTAGCTCTGGTTCCCCCCCCCACAGGAGTGAACAGGTGTACAGGAACAGGAAGAGTTATCATTCCATGAATGTACAGATGGTATGTTTGGCAGACCAGTACATCTCCCAGGTTAATGCTATGTTCCCTGGCTCAGTGCATGACGCCTACATCCTGCGGAATAGCAGCATCCCTGATATGATGGGTCAACTGCAGAGGCACCGTGTGTGGCTATTAGGGGACTCTGGTTACCCCAACCTGTCCTGGCAATTGACCCCAGTGAGGAATCCCAGGACCAGGGCAGAGGAACGCTACAATGAGGCCCATGGGCGGACTAGGAGGGTGATCGAACGCACCTTCGGCCTCCTTAAGGCCAGGTTCAGGTGCCTCCATATGACAGGTGGTTCCCTATTCTACTCACCGAAGAAGGTGTGCCAGATCATCATCACCTACTCGATGCTTCACAATCTTGCTTTGCGACGCCAGGTGCCTTTTCTGCAGGAGGATGGTCCAGATGACGGTGTTGTGGCAGCTGTGGAGCCTGTGGAGCCTGTGGACAGTGATGAGGAGGAAGCTGAGGAAGAAGACAACGACAACAGGGAGTCAGTCATACAGCAATATTTCCAGTGACACACAGGTGAGAACATTTTCATATTTACCATTACATTCACTGTCACAGTGTCACAGCCTCCACAATGGGATTCCCGGTCTGGTTGGCCACCATTGGAACGACACTCTAAGGGGATTATGGTCCGACCAAGTTCTACCCAGATATTCAGAGCTATGGATGTGTGGCCACAATAGGGAATTACAAAAAATATAATCTAGTCTAGTGTGTATATGGTAGCTAGGGGCATAATACGAATATTCCCTATCGTCTGAGTGGTGTAAACGCCATATGTTGGATAAGTGCATAGTGTGTGACCAGAGTTGAAAATGTTTAGTGGCAAGGAGACCAGGGGTGTTTGGCATTGGAGGAGTCGAGCGATCCATTGCAGTATGCTGAATACAGTTAAAATCGCCACCCCATAGACTAGGAGTATTGGGATCTAACAATAGGGTAGGAGTTAAATCATCGAAAAACGTGCCTTGCAGGGTGTTAGGGCCATATATTGAGGTCAAGAGTATAGGGTGCCCATTTAGGAGGCCGTCCAATATGACATACCGGCCCTCCCGATCCACATGAGATCTAGTTTTAGTGAATGGTACTTCTGGCGCAAGCCATATCAGGGTGCCTCTGGCATACACGGAATAGCTAGTGCCAAAAACTTGACCCTTCCAGCGCTGCTGCAATTTAAGTAATTCACTGTGAGTCAGGTGTGTTTCTTGTAGACAGGCGATATGGATATGGTGCCATCGGAGGTAAGTGTATATTCTATATCTTTTTATGGGATTACCTAATCCTCGGATGTTCCAGGTTAATATTTTATAGTCCGTAGCCATAGGGAGTAGGAGTGTAAAAGCATAACAATAGTCCCCTCCCCCCCAGAATCCCCAAAAGGAAGCGATCTCCCTCATGTCTAACACCAAGCAGGCTCTAACCACAAAAAACATTGGAACAACTCCCGGATCCCAGGCCTGTATCGTAACAGATAGCATGCCATAACCCCATAAAAAGGGAACAAAAGCACGTAAAACTTTATATGAAACAGCTCTGACTAAGAGATAGTATATCCACAGTATCCCCTGTGGGTGGGGGGGGTTGTATGTATCATGAAATACAATAGAGAGCATCCCAGGGACCCCGGAATAGCTTCATACAATTGCGCCCTGGGGCCACGAGAGAGATAAGAAGCGCTACTAATATGGAGACATGGGGCAAACATCACCAATATTTAGGAGCCATAGATTGTGGTGTGTCAAAGATCATCAGCCACTCTGGGAGTTATCAGGGGGGCACGTTCATCGCCAGAAGTCCTGGAAGGCGACGTGGCTCCAGTATCTGAATCGGAGGGGAACTGGAACTTGTCGGATAGGGCCAAAAAGGAGTTGTGAGAGAAGTGCGCTGCTTCCTGTATCGCTTTCTCTTGTTCAGTGACCTCTTGAGCGCGAGAGGGGCCAGCTTTACTTGATTTCCGCTTGCATCGTTTGGAGTGTGGGGTCAACCAAGTGTCTGTAGCTGAGTGCACCAATCCCTTCGCATGCAACCAGGTCCACGTATCCTCCGGGGATTGAAAAAGTCTAGTGGCCTCACCGTCAATCACCCGTAATTTAGCTGGGAATAAGAGCGCATATTTATAATTTCGTTCCCGGAGGCGTTGTTTTACTTTGGTGAAGGAGTCACGCTTCACCTGTACTTCGGCTGTAAAGTCAGGATATGCTGATATCGCGGCATTTTCGTACTGCCATGGGCCGTGGGAGCGAGAACGCTGTAGAATTAAGTATCTGTTCCGGAAATTCAATAACCGGGTGATAATGGGTCATGGCGGCGCCCCCGGGCGGGGGGCCCTGCCGGGGATTCTGTGTGCTCTCTCTATGGAGAAAAATTTTGGAGGCTTGCCGTCTAGCACGTGGTCAATCAGCCATTGTTCCACAAAGAGTTCAGTATTGGGTGCTTCAACCTGTTGAGGAAACCCCACAAGTCTAATGTTGTTCCGACGGGACCTGCTCTTGGGGTCCTCTGCGCGATTATGTAGGGTGGTTAGATCCAATTGCATTTGTTTCAGTTGGGAATGCAGGTCTTGCACCGTGGGACAGAGAGCTGCCAATGAAGATTCCGTTTCTTCAACACGATCAGCCAATTTACGATGGTCGGCCCGAAGTAGGGTAAGGTCTGTGGCGATTGTATCGATTCTGGTTTCCAAGGACGTTTTGGTGTCGAGAATAGCCTGTAGAACCTTATTGAATTGGGCAGAATGGGATTTGAGTGTAGTGTCTAATTGTGCCAAGGTCTCCAAGACTCCCCCCTCCTTTGAGGTGAGATCCAGCTCAGGTCCCGGAGCCCTGGGAGCCTTAGGTTTGCCCATCATTGCCGCCCGGGGAGGGATATAATGGAGCAATGAAGAAGGGCACCGGAGGAAGCGAAGCAATGAGCGGAGGCAGCGGTGTGGACCTCAGTGAAATCGATATGCAACATCAAGAGCAGCCAGCGCCGGAGCGAAGGAAAGTCGCCAGATACCTCCAAGGCCCAGAGGAGTCGCAAAAAGTTTCTAGGCAGGTAATAGGTGAGGTAGTATTTTCTCAGTTATGATGCAACCAGCTCGAGGTGGAGCACTTCCTACCAGTATCAGATGATCCAGTAATCGCCAGTTTTAGGTGTCTGCAGAGCGTGTGCTGTAAGTACTATTTGTAGGGACCCCGGTAAGAGGAAAGGTCGGCTGCCGTCTTTGACCAGCTCATTGTGGGTAGTCAGCGATCGCCAGTGATGTGTCTCAAACGCCCCGGGACCCCCGGCCAGGGGCCAACCGGCAGTTCCGGCGTATAGCGTGAGTATGTGGGGCCACAGTAGGCCCAGCCGGGTAGATCGTGCGGGCCGCCGTCACCCACGGGGGAGGCCTCCCAAGTGGTGGGGGTACGGCACGAGCACCCGCAAGAACAATGAGGAGATGTGCGGCGCCTGCGGTCCTCCGCCAGGTCTGGAGGCTCCGCTGATCCGGAGGCGGGTCACGCCCACAATGAGGCCGGGTGCTCGCCCAGGTCCACCCAGGCACTATCGGGTCCGGTTGGGGCAACACGTTAGGGTTCCCTCGCGTCGTCCCACTCAGCGCTCACCTGGCCAGCGCTGGCGCGCTAATGGGTCCCTCCTCCGCCGGTGCCACCCCAGCGCAGTGTCAGGCCGCGCCGTCCAGGTCCCGGCCGCAGCGGTGCGTGCAGGACGGTGGGGCACCTCGCCACTCCAAAAACACCAGCCAGCTGTCCCCGGAGCCTCCAGGTTACCTCTAGACAGTGTTCCCTCGGGCCCCAGGGCTGCGACACCGTTGTGTGAGGAGAAATGTTCCGGGGCCGGTGCGGCGCTCTGAGCTATGCGTCTGCTCCGGCCGCCATCTTGGCTCCGCCTCAAATAATTGTAAACATTATTAAAAAATGTTGGCCTCCAGATTAGAATCGTATATTACCTTAATAATGTACAGATTAAAAAGGTGTAGATAGTAAAACATGCTTGCGTATAGATTTGGGTCTACGTCTGAACATTCAATGGGCCTTGTGTAATAACCCTAAAGATCTAATAATGTTCATTCATCTGATTCTAAGCTTTGTTGCTCTTCTAGGCACGTGTGTCCTTTCTCTGTACATTTCTGCTTTGCCCTAAGAGCCCCCTCCCTTGTCCGTACTACACTCCCAATGCTTTGCTGCAATGCCTTCCCTTCACGAGCACCTTCCAAAATACATATGTATAATGTTTATTCTGTTAGTTATAAATGAACTCCCTACAAAACTGAAGTGTTGTGCTTGGACAAGTGAGTTACCATGTGTATGACTGAGAGCCCACGTGCTCAGGCGAATACCTGAAATGCAAATACCTTTATGTTTAGTTGTGTAATACGATTAGAGATCAGATTAATATGAGTTTCAGAGAAAATAAAAATAAACATTATTCAAGTCAGAAATGCTGTTCCCCTTTTCTTAGGTGGACCAGACTTCACAAATCAGGTTGGTTTCAACTCTCTTTAATGTGTTTTCATTTGAGCTTCCTAAATATTTCTCCAAAGTAATTTAATATTGCGTCCAATTTCTGGAACAAAAAGCAACTTAGGACTCTTTAGCAAACTTAGAAGAGGAAATGTAGAGGTGAATGTTACTTTGGTATAAAACGGAATTGCTTCTAGGTGTTCAAGCGCGGAGAGAGCAGCACCGGGTATTTATTTACTATGTTTGCTTTGGGAAGACAAGATGGAAGGATATATAGACAGTGTTGTGGGAATGCGCACTGTGTTAGTCTCTTGCCCAGAGGATACACGGGGTAAAGATCTCAGGGTGGAAACACAAAGTTCAGGTTACACACCTCGCACTCACATAGCGCAGGCAGCATTGATTTACAAACTGTGTAGAGGGTGTGTGTGGAACTGAGGTACCAAGGCTGGGGGATGAGATAGGAGTGACCATGTCCTGCGGGTACATCAGAGTCTTAAAGTGCATCCTAGTGATGGGGCATGATGCAAGTGAGTCATGGATGGGACTAAGAACAGCTGTAGGCTACAAGAGGGTGTGGTGGGACCTGGGCTGGGGGATGAGATGGGAGTGACCATGTCCTGCGGGTACATCAGAGCCTTAAAGTGCATCCTGGTGATGAGGCATGATGCAAGTGAGTCATGGATGGGACTAGGAACAGCTGTAGGCTACAACAAGGGTGTTGTGGGACCTGGGCTGGGGCTTGATCTCAACTGCTTCGGTTCTTGGGAGTGGCGGATTCTTCTGAGCAGGTTGTCCGAGAGATGGGGGCTGCCACCAAGAACCAATGCCACTTCCGTGTTTATATTTGGTTGTGTGAGTGACTTGGACTTCACCTGAGCATAAGGTTCACGTAGGAGTATAGCATTTGCCAAAGTGTTTGGGAGTTGTGCCTTTGATGCATTTGTTTCTGAGGCAGATATTTTAATATAATTCTGTCCTAATAGGCATCTCAGTTGGGCTGCTAATGGTTTTTATTTTTACAGGCCAAAGATCAATCTCCCAGCTACGGTCTGCACCTTCTGGAGCCATTCCAAAAGTCAGGTCAGGAGTTCAGGAGTTGATCAACCACCCCCCCATCACTACCACTGGGTGAAGCGTAGGGCAGAGGGTCATCTCGCCAGCTTCGTTTGTTTGAGGAAGGTTTCCACAATTGCTTCCAGTTGAAGGTTTAGGCACAAGTCTGTAACCCACATAACTCAACTGTCTTGTGCTTTTGTTTTCAAGGGAAATTAATGCCAAAAAATGAGGTGTCAAATAAAGGGTATTAATATTTTACGTTTGTGTGCTGGGCCAAGAACCAAGACTTGTGTTTTGACCCATTTTTATAAAAGCTTTTACCACCAATCCATGGTTTACTGCTGATAAGGCCTTGGTAAATTAGATGGGATGCCCTATGACCAAGGTACATCTGCGTATCATCTGGACAGAAGTGGAACTGGCAGTGAAGGCAGCTTAGTGTTTCCTTTACAGGTTTTAGATATTAAAGTTGGAAGGGATAGAGGGGAATCTATATGTGTCTATCTGTTGAAGAGGGGAATTCTCCCAGCCTCACATTTTCGGTCTATCCCACGAGGAGAGATTTGAACCATTTGGCAAGTGCATCTGAGGGGTTGCCCACAGTGTGGAGTGTGTGTAGTAGGAAGTTGTGGTCCTACGGGACCGGTCATTCCAAGTGTTCTCAACATCGGCCGTGTCCAAGCAATACCCTCCCACGTCAGGAGTTCCTCAAGGATCCTCCCTAAGTATGGTACTATTCTATATCTAAGTTCATTAGCAGACTTAGTGGAAAGTTGTGTTCTCATGTTATTTTCATATGCAGATGACACTTAAATCATCTTTTCTCCGTCTGCAGAGAGACAACTCAGAAACCTTGAACTCCGGACTTAGACGAATTGCAGAGTGGACAGACAGCAATTCACTTAAGCTAAATGGAGAGGAGACAGAGGTCCTTGTATTAAGTAAGAACCCCGCCCTGTGGAGCCACCAACATTGGCCCGAAAGTCTGGGTCCTTTTCCTATGCATGTATCCAAGGTAAAAAATCTGGAAATCATTGTTGACGATATGCTGTCTTTGAAGCAGCAGACAACAGAACTAGCAGCTACGTGCTTTGCCACTTTAAAATGGCTTCAAAAAATCATCTAGCCGCTCCGAATGTATTCCCAAAGGACAGTGATCCAGGTTTTAGTAATCTCTAGTCTGGATTATAGGAATGTTCTATATCTCGGAGCAGACAAAGCAGCCATTAAATGATTGCAAGTGGTCTAGAATTTGGCAGGAAGGATGTTGTTTAGGTTGCCAAAAAACACCTCTGGAAAAGGCCTGCTACGGGAGCTACTTTGGCTACTGTCTTATCCAGGTGACTGGTTAACACCTGTTCGGTATAAGTCAATAAGGATGCTCAATGAGGAACCACACGCCAATTATAAATACAATTTAGCTTTACTAGAATTGCAGGTAAATGTAGGCATTTAGCACATTAACAATAGTAGAATAAGAATAGCAATGAAAAGCATCTATTTCTATATAAGTACACTACAAAGAGCATCTATGCATATATATAAGCAAAGAGTTAATTGACAGATATAAGTTTTGATTAACTGTATACCAAAATGCATCACACTACGATGTTCAGGAAGCAGAATATAAATGAGTTGAATACTTCAGATAAGCTTTGATTCACTGCACACCAAAATGCATGTTTCAATTACTGCAGCAGGCTCTCACTACGATGTTCAGGAAGCAAAATATAAACGAACAGAATACTTCAGATAAGCTTTGATTTACTGCACACCAAAATGCATGTTTCAGTTACTGTAGCAGGTTCACACTACGAGGTTCAGAAAGCAAAATATAAACAAGCTGAATACTTCAGGTTATAAACAGAGTGCAAGCATAAATAATCAGTCATTATAATAGAGCAGAGAAACAAAGGCCTTTCATCCCGGTGTGGAACTTAACTTAGTCCACGAAATGCTGGGAAGCCCTCTACCGCCTGCTTGGACCTCTCTCCCCTCAAGCATCACTGTCAGCAAAACAGGGAGGCAGCGCTGGGCCATGGCAGCTTTCACAACTCCATCTGCGAGCTTCAAATCCCTCACACACACTTCAGTGCTTAAATAACTTGAAGCTTGGATTCTATCTCATTGTGGCATTTTCTAGCTATGTTATCAGTACTTGGTTGCTCTGCCCTTCTCCAGCCTTTGTTTTCATTCCATCTTCTCCCTGTACTCTCGTTCTCAAGGTTGAGACGGAGTCTTCTACACAAACAAGCTTGAAAATAATATCATGAACTGTTCCACGTTGTTTGGTGGGGTTTCAGCAGGCATCACACTCATCTACACTGCTCAAGCTAATTAACCCTTCGCGTCACAATGTCTTCCGCACCTTTCCCTAAACTGATCAGCTACCCATAGAGAAAAGAATTCAATTTAAAACCCTATGCCATGTGCATAAAGCTAGAGCAGGGATGGGCCAAAGTACATGCAAGAACTGAATAAAGCTAATCAACCTTCTAGGACATTACAGTCCACTCTACAGTCTTTATGTGCGGTCCCTGTAGTGAAACGCACATGCATGGGAGGCCAATCCTTTGCCTACCTAGGGCCAAAGTTATGGAATAGGCTTCCAGAATCCATCAGAAACTGTTCACCACTAGCGATGTTTTGAAAGAAGCTGAAGACATAGTTGCAATAGATGATGCCTATTTTGGTGTAGCGCCGGGAAACCCTATGGGGTAGCCGAGCGCTTTACAGATGGCCATAAAATAACCTGCTGATACTTATTGGGGGGAATGACTGGTGTTTACTGGACCATGCAGAGTTTGAGGCAGTAAGTACTGAAATATGTATGTTATTACCTAACACCTATAATTGGGTGATGTTTATCGCACCCAATCCTTTTCAATTAGAGTTGGATTTTATGCTATGCAATAAATATCTCAATGGGCTGCTCGTAATGAGGGCCTAAGTCTTATTGACTACTACTCAACACATGTGCCTTTAGTCACACCAGCACTGGTTATTGGGCTCAATGTTTGATGATGAAGTAAACACATTTCGCATAAACCCCACAAAAGCATAGTAGAACCACCTCTCAGCATCACTGGACATCATGTTCTCACCAAGGAAGATAGGTCCATCTACATATACACCTCCGAGAAAAAGCAGAGACAGGAACTGCTATACAAAGCTCCACAAATGGGTCGTTTAGCTGCGGTATGGCTTAGCCTTTAGAGATCTATAATCCCGTTGTAGGAGGCTGGCCTGGCTTGTAGTTGGTACCAGAGGTACTTACACCTTGTGCCAGGTCCAGTTATCCCTTATTAGTGTAGAAGAGGTGTTTCTAGCAGCTTAGGCTGATAGAAGGTAGCTATAGCTAGAGGTTTCTCTATCTCTCCCTCCTTCCCGCCACCCCCTCCATTACCTATCTTCCTATCCTCTCACTCTACCTCTCACCCTCACCCACCTCTACAACCCCCCCTCCCCTATCTTCACAACCCTACTCCTATCTCTCTCCCTAATCTCCTAAACCTCCTAACACTCACCCCCCTCCACCCTTAAACCCCTCTCCCCCAGCTCTTCTCACTCTACCTGTCCCCCCCTCCCTCGCGCTTTCCCGCCGCGACCTCCTGCACGCCCCCGCCCCCCAGCTCCCATGCGCCCCCAGCTGACCCCTCCTACCTCATATGGCGGCCGCTGCGCGACAGTGGTAGCGACCCTTGACCCAAGGGTAGGTCGCTCCCCCTGCCGCTGCAGCTCCTCCAGCTCCTCCAGGTTCCTGAGTTCCTGAGACCCACCTCACAGTAAGTACCCCCCACCTCCCAGCCCCTCACCCTGCCCCGCGCTACTCACCCTCTCTCCTGCTCCTGCTTCTTTTCTTCTTTTCTTCTTCTCTGTTCTCCCTCCTCGCTCCTCTTCAGTAATCTTCTTCTGTACTCTTCTTTTCCCCGTCTTCTCTCTTCTTCTGTGTGCTTCTCTGCCTCTCCTGTCGCCTCTCTTCTTCTTCATCTTCTTCTGTGGTCTTCTGCCTGTCTTCTGCCTTCTGTTCCTCGTCTTCCGTATCTTCATCTGTGATCTTCTGCTCTTCTGTGATCTTCTGCTCTTCTGTGATCTTCTGGTCTCCTGTTCTTCTGTTCTTCTGGTCTCCTGCTCTTCTGTTCTTCCGGTCCTCTGTTCTCCTGTTCTTCTGTTCTTCCGGTCTTCTGTTCTTCTGCTCTTCCGGTCTTCTGTTCTTCTGTCTTCTGTCTTCTATCTTCTGCCTTCGGCTCTTCTGCCTCCTCCGTCCTCTTCTCCCCACGCCTGCCCTCCTGCTCCTGCCTCATCCCCCTCCCTCACTCGCCTCCCCCTCTCTATCACCCCTATCTAACCCGTTCGCTATCTACCTCCCTCACTCCTCCTATCTCTCTATCTCTCTATCCCACTATCTAACTCCCTCACTCTCCACCTCCTCCTATCTACCTATCTATTTCTCTATCCATCTATTTCTCTATCTATCGATTTCTCTATCTATCTATTTTCTCTATCTATTTCTCTATCTCTCCCCCCCTTCCCGTCACCCCCTCCATTACCTATCTTCCTATCCTCTCACTCTACCTCTCACCCTCACCCACCTCTACAACACCCCCTCCCTTATCTTCACAACCCTACTCCTATCTCTCTCCCTAATCTCCTAAACCTCCTAACACTCACACCACCCCTCCACCCTTAAACCCCCCTCCCCCAGCTCTTCTCACTCTACCTGCCCCCCTCCCTCGCGCTTTCCCGCCGCAACCTCCTGCACGCCCCCACCCCCCAGCTCCCATTCGCCCCCAGCTGACCCCTCCCCCCCTCCTACCTCATATGGCCAGAGGCGCACCAGAGGCAAGCCTGTCTGCGCCCGTCTGCGCCTGGCCCGCGCCCAGCGCCACGACCCCTGGTCCCCAGCTCTCCCAAGCCCTGCTGATCCGCTACGACCCTCCACGCCCTCAACCCAGGGCGCTCCAACACCTGCTTCCAAGCTCACCCCAAACGCACCCATGGACCCTTCGCCTGCAACTCCTGCAAACGCATCTTCCACCACGCAACTACCATGACCAAAAGCCCACGCGCCGTCAACCACCTCAAGTGCATCCTGGTCAACGCTCGTTCCGTCCACAAGCACGCCGTTGAACTCTGGGACCTCCTGGACTCCACAGCACCGGACGTCGCCTTCATCACGGAGACCTGGATGAACGCCTCCTCTGCTCCAGACATCGCCACCGCCATCCCCGAAGGCTACAAGATCTCCAGAAAAGACCGCACCAACCAAGTAGGAGGAGGTATCGCCATCGTCTTCAAAGACTCCATCAGCGTCACCACCTCCACCGAAGACACCCCTCTCGCCGCTGAACACCTGCATTTTCAGATTCGCACCGACCCGAGGACCACCCTCAGAGGATCCCTCGTCTACCGTCCTCCCGGACCGAGCGCCCCTTTCAGCGACGCCATCGCCGACTTCATCTCCCCGCACGCCCTCGCCTCACCGGACTACATCCTCCTAGGTGACCTCAACTTCCATCTGGAACAAAACAACGACCCCAACACCACCACCCTTCTCGACAACCTCGCCAACCTCGGCCTCAAACAACTGGTGAACACAGCCACCCACATCGCCGGACACACGCTCGACCCTATCTTCTCCGCCAGCAAACACATCTTCTTCAGCCACACCTCCACTCTACACTGGACCGACCACAGCTGTGTCCACTTCACATTCCGACGTGAGACCCGCCACCTCCGCACTCAACCCATCCCTCGTCGACAGTGAAACAAGATCCCCGAAGAGCAACTCTTCTCCGCACTCGCCGCCAACCAACCCACCCTCACCACCGACCCCAACGATGCAGCCCTCAGCCTCACAAACTGGATCTCCAACTGCGCAGACAACCTTGCGCCCCTCAAACGCACGCATCGACAGACCAACACCAAAAAACCTCTCTGGTTCTCTGACACCCTCAAAGAATCAAAGAAAACTTGTCGCGCCCTCGAGAAGGCCTGGCGCAAGGACCACACCGCTGACAACATGACCGCCCTCAAGAACGCTACCCGCGAACACCACCATCTGATCCGCGCTGCTAAAAGGAACTTTTTCACCGACAGACTGGACAAAAACAGCCACAACAGCAGAGAACTCTTCAGCATAGTCAAGGAGTTCTCCAACCCCAACGCCAACGCCAACGCCGTCACGCCCTCACAGGATTTGTGCGAATCCCTAGCCACCTTCTTCTATCGCAAGATCAGCGACCTCCACGACAGCTTCGGACACCAGACCCAACCAAACACCACCGAACCCGCACCCCCGGCCATCACCCTCAACAGCTGGACCCACATCAACACTGAAGAAACCAAATCCACCATGAACTCTATCCACTCAGGTGCCCCATCGGACCCCTGCCCTCACTTCATCTTTAACAAAGCCGACAACATCATCGCCCCGCACCTCCAGGCCGTCATCAACTCTTCTTTTTCTTCTGCTACCTTCCCCCAATGCTGGAAACACACCGAAGTCAACGCCCTACTAAAGAAACCTACGGCTGACCCGAGCGACCTGAAAAACTTCCGCCCCATCTCTCTCCTGCCTTTACCAGCCAAGGTAATAGAGAAGACCGTCAACAAACAGCTGACCACCTTCCAAGGATGTGAGTACCTGTAAGACAAGGGGACCAAGTCCAAGAGTCGCAACAGTGTCGAGAGTGGGCAGATGCCCAGGAAATGCCAGCTGAGGGTGCAAAGGAGCTGCCACCGGATGGAAGAAGCTTGATGTTCTGCAAGAACGAAGAGGACTAGGAACTTCCCCTTTGGAGGATGGATGTCCCACGTCGTGAAGAAGCTTGCAGAGGTGTTCCCACGCAGAAAGACCGCAAACAAGCCTTGCTAGCTGCAAGGGTTGTGGTCAGGGTTTTTTGATGCTGCTGTGGCCCAGGAGGGACCAGGATGTCGCCACTTGGATGAGGAGACAGAGGGGGCGCCCAGCAAGTCAGGGAGCCCTCACAGAAGCAGGCAGAACCCACAGAAGTACCAGAACAGGCACTTAGAAGAGGAATGAACCAGAGTCAACCCGAAGTCAGAAAAGGGAGTCCCACAACGCCGGAGGACAACTCAGAAGGTTGTGCACTTCAAGTTAGAGTGTCGAGGACCCAGGCTTGGCTGTGCATAAAGGAAATCCTGGAAGAGTGCACAGGAGCCGGAGCAGCTGCAAATCATGCGGTACCCAGCAATGCAGTCTAGCGTGGGGAGGCAAGGACTTACCTCCACCAAACTTGGACTGAAGAGTCACTGGACTGTGGGAGTCACTTGGACAGAGTTGCTGAGTTCCAGGGACCACGCTCGTCGTGCTGAGAGGGGACCCAGAGGACCGGTGATGCAGTCTTTTGTTGCCTGCGGTTGCAGGGGGAAGATTCCGTCAACCCACGGGAGATTTCTTCAGAGCTCCTGGTGCAAGAAGGAGGCAGACTACCCCCAGAGCATGCACCACCAGGAAACAGGCGAGAAAGCCGGCAGGATGAAGCGATACAAGGTTGCAGTAGTTGTCTTTGCTACTTTGTTGCGGTTTTGCAGGCGTCCTGAGCAGTCAGCGGTCAATCCTTTGGCAGAAGGTGAAGAGGAAAATGCAGAGGAACTCTGGTGAGCTCTTGCATTCGGTATCTGAAGAATTCCCCAAAGCAGAGAACCTAAATAGCCAGAAAAGGAGGTTTGGCTACCTAGGAAGAAGGATAGGCTAGTAAGTAAGGTCAGAGCCTATCAGAAGGAGTCTCTGACGTCACCTGCTGGCCCTGGCCACTCAGAGCAGTCCAGTGTGCCAGCACACCTCTAAATCCAAGATGGCAGAGGTCTGGGGCACGCTGGGGGAGCTCTGGGCACCTCCCCTGGGAGGTGCAGGTCAGGGGAGTGGTCACTCCCCTTTCCTTTGTCCAGTTTCACGCCAGAGCAGGGCTGGGGGATCCCTGAACCGGTGTAGACTGGCTTATGCAGAGATGGGCACCATCTGTGCCCATCAAAGCATTTCCACAGGCTGGGGGAGGCTACTCCTCCCCAGCCCTGACACCTATTTCCAAAGGGAGAGGGTGTAACACCCTCTCTATGAGGAAGTCCTTTGTTCTGCCTACCTGGGCCAGGCCTGGCTGGACCCCAAGAGGGCAGAATCCTGTCTGAGGGGTTGGCAGCAGCAGCAGCTGCAGTGAAACCCCGGGAAAGGCAGTTTGGCAGTAGCCGGGTTCTGTGCTAGAGACCCGGGGGATCATGGAATTGTCCCCCTAATGCCAGAATGGCATTGGGGTGACAATTCCATGATCCTAGACATATTACATGGCCATGTTCGGAGTTACCATTGTGACGCTGTACATAGGTAGTGACCTATGTACAGTGCACGCGTGTAATGGTGTCCCCGCACTCACAAAGTCCGGGGAATTTGCCCTGAACGATGTGGGGGCACCTTGGCTAGTGCCAGGGTGCCCACACACTAAGTAACTTTGCACCCAACCTTCACCAGGTGAAGGTTAGACATATAGGTGACTTATAAGTTACTTAAGTGCAGTGGTAAATGGCTGTGAAATAACGTGGACGTTATTTCACTCAGGCTGCACTGGCAGGCCTGTGTAAGAATTGTCAGATCTCCCTATGGGTGGTGTGAGAAAGTAGCCTCTTTCTAGCCTTGTTACCCCCACTTTAGGCCTGTTTGTGAGTGTATGTCAGGGTGTTTTCACTGTCTCACTGGGATCCTGCCAGCCAGGGCCCAGTGCTCATAATGAAAACCCTATGTTTTCAGTATGTTTGTTATGTGTCACTGGGACCCTGCTAGCCAGGACCCCAGTGCTCATAAGTTTGTGGCCTATATGTATGTGTTCCCTGTGTGATGCCTAACTGTCTCACTGAGGCTCTGCTAATCAGAACCTCAGTGGTTATGCTCTCTCATTTCTTTCAAATTGTCACTAACAGGCTAGTGACCAATTTTACCAATTAACATTGGCTTACTGGAACACCCTTATAATTCCCTAGTATATGGTACTGAGGTACCCAGGGTATTGGGGTTCCAGGAGATCCCTATGGGCTGCAGCATTTCTTTTGCCACCCATAGGGAGCTCTGACAATTCTTACACAGGCCTGCCACTGCAGCCTGAGTGAAATAACATCCACGTTATTTCACAGCCATTTTACACTGCACTTAAGTAACTTATAAGTCACCTATATGTCTAACCTTTACCTGGTAAAGGTTAGGTGCAAAGTTACTTAGTGTGAGGGCACCCTGGCACTAGCCAAGGTGCCCCCACATTGTTCAGGGCCAATTCCCCGGACTTTGTGAGTGGGGGGACACCATTACACGCGTGCACTACATATAGGTCACTACCTATATGTAGCTTCACAATGGTAACTCCGAATATGGCCATGTAACATGTCTATGATCATGGAATTGCCCCCTCTATGCCATCCTGGCATGGTTGGCACAATCCCATGATCCCAGTGGTCTGTAGCACAGACCCTGGTACTGCCAAACTGCCTTTCTTGGGGTTTCACTGCAGCTGCTGCTGCTGCCAACCCCTCAGACAGGTTTCTGCCCCCCTGGGGTCAAGCCAGGCTTGTCCCAGGATGGCAGAACAAAGGACTTCCTCTGAGAGAAGGTGTTACACCCTCTCCCTTTGGAAAATGGTGTGAAGGCAGGGGAGGGGTAGCCTCCCCCAGGCTCTTGAAATGCTTTCATGGGCACAGATGTGCCCAATTCTGCATAAGCCAGTCTACACCGGTTCAGGGGACCCCTTAGCCCTGCTCTGGCGCGAAACTGGACAAAGGAAAGGGGAGTGACCACTCCCCTGACCTGCACCTCCCCTGGGAGGTGTCCAGAGCTCCTCCAGTGTGCTCCAGACCTCTGCCATCTTGGAAACAGAGGTGCTGCTGGCACACTGGACTGCTCTGAGTGGCCAGTGCCACCAGGTGACGTCAGAGACTCCTTCTGATAGGCTCCTTCAGGTGTTGCTAGCCTATCCTCTCTCCTAGGTAGCCAAACCCTCTTTTCTGGCTATTTAGGGTCTCTGTCTCTGGGGAAACTTTAGATAACGAATGCAAGAGCTCATCAGAGTTCCTCTGTATCTCTCTCTTCACCTTCTGCCAAGGAATCGACTGCTGACCGCGCTGGAAGCCTGCAAAACTGCAACATAGTAGCAAAGACGACTACTGCAACTCTGTAACGCTGATCCTGCCGCCTTCTCGACTGTTTTCCTGGTGGTGCATGCTGTGGGGGTAGTCTGCCTCCTCTCTGCACTAGAAGCTCCGAAGAAATCTCCCCTGGGTCGACAGAATCTTCCCCCTGCAACCGCAGGCACCAAAAAGCTGCATTACCGGTCCCTTGGGTCTCCTCTCAGTACGACGAACGAGGTCCCTTGAATCCAGCAACTCTGTCCAAGTGACTCCCACAGTCCAGTGACTCTTCAGTCCAAGTTTGGTGGAGGTAAGTCCTTGCCTCCCCACGCCAGACTGCATTGTTGGAAACCGCGGCTTTTGCAACTACTCCGGCCTCTGTGCACTTCCGGCAGAAATCCTTTGTGCACAGCCAAGCCTGGGTCCACGGCACTCTAACCTGCATTGCACGACTTTCTAAGTTGGTCTCCGGCGACGTGGGACTCCTTTGTGTAACTTCGGGTGAGCACCGTTTCACGCATCCTCATAGTGTCTGTTTCTGGCACTTCTCCGGGTGCTACCTGCTATTGAGAGGGCTCCTTGTCTTGCTCGACGTCTCCTCTCTCTCCTGACACAATTTGCGACATCCTGGTCCCTCCTGGGCCATAGCAGCATCCAAAAACGCTTACCGCACGATTTGCAGCTAGCAAGGCTTGTTGGCAGTCTTTTGGCGGGAAAACACTTTTGCACAACTCTCCAAGGCAAGAGAGATCCGTCCTCCAAAGGGGAAGTCTCTAGCCCTTTGCGTCCCTGCAGAAACCTCAGCTTCTTCTGTCCAGTACAAGCTTCTTTGCACCCACAGCTGGCATTTCCTGGGCATCTGCCCATCTCCGACTTGCTTGTGACTTTTGGACTTGGTCCCCTTGTTCCACAGGTACCCTAGATTGGAAATCCATCGCTGTTGCATTGCTGGGTTGTGTCTTTCCTGCATTATTCCCCTATCACGACTTCTTTGCCCTTTGGGGAACTTCAGTGCACTTTGCACTCACTTTTCAGGGTCTTGGGGAGGGCTATTATTCTAACTCTCACTATTTTCTAATAGTCCCAGCGACCCTCTACAAGGTCACATAGGTTTGGGGTCCATTCGTGGTTCGCATTCCACTTTTGGAGTATATGGTTTGTGTTGCCCCTATCCCTATGTGTCCCCATTGCATCCTATTGTAACTATACATTGTTTGCACTGTTTTCTAAGACTATACTGCATATTTTTGGTATTGTGTACATATAACTTGTGTATATTGGCTATCCTCACTCTGAGGGTACACTCTGAGATACTTTGGCATATTGTCATAAAAATAAAGTACCTTTATTTTTAGTATAACTGTGTATTGTGTTTTCTTATGATATTGTGCAAGTGACACTAGTGGTACTGTAGGAGCTTCACTCGTCTCCTAGTTCAGCCTAAGCTGCTCTGCTAAGCTACCATTATCTATCAACCTATGCTGCTAGACACCCTATACCCTAATAAGGGATAACTGGGCCTGGTGCAAGGTGCAAGTACCCCTTGGTACTCACTACAAGCCAGTCCAGCCTCCTACAGGTGGCAAAAGACATGCTACAGCCCATAGGGATCTCCTGGAACCTCAATACCCTGGGTACCTCAGTACCATATACTAGGGAATTTTAGGGTGTTCCAGTATGCCAATGTGAATTGGTGAAATTGGTCACTAGCCTGTTAGTGACAATTTGGAAAGCAGAGAGAGCATAACCACTGAGGTTCTGGTTAGCAGAGCCTCAGTAAGACAGGCATCACACAGGGAACACATACATATAGGCCACAAACGTATGAGCACTGGGGTCCTGGCTAGCAGGGTCCCAGTGACACATAACAAACATACTGACAACATAGGGTTTTCACTATGAGCACTGGGCCCTGGCTAGCAGGATCTCAGTGCGACAGTGAAAACACCCTGACACATACTCATAAACAGGCCAAACGTGGGGGTAACAAGGCTAGAAAGAGGCTACTTTCTCACACAACCCCCCCCCCAAACGAAGGACAATAAGGCTAACCTTGGCCAGTTGAGACTTTATTGTCTAAGTGGTGATAAGTGGAGAGTAGCTCTGCAATAGACTGGTTACTCCCTTTATCATCCATTATATGGTTTCTTCCCTGTGGGGATGTAAACCACCCTGTTTGAAGTTTTTTAGCTAACCAACAATGTGAAGATTTATTTTCAGTTTCTATCAGTAAGTTTTAGTTTAGAACAGTGGGACTTGTCCACTGGGCCTATTTCTAGTGATGAGAATGCCAGACAGGGATGCTGTCTCAGTAAAGCCATAGCTGGGAAAAACCTTTGTCCATATGGCTGTAAGAGGGAACAGGGATGCTGTTTCTCTTGAGTTGGAGCAGGGCAGGGATGCTGTCCTATGAGCTCCACACTAGGGCAGGGTTGCTGTCCTAAGTGTTGTGAGGCAGTGCAGGGTTTCTGCACTAAAGTTTCTCTGGGAGGGTTGGAGGGATGCTCCATGTTAACTACAATGGTTGTTTTCTCACCAATATTAGTTATCCCACTGAGAGGTACTTCCACCTCAGGGAGTACAGCTATGCCAGCTGATGATTCCCTTTGTACAGGTGCCACCCTAGGAGAGGTTTCTCCCACCACAGGAATGGTATCCTGAATGGTAGGGTGGTTAGGGGATACTGTGATACCCTTTTTACCTGTGGTTGGAGAAGGATCCTGAGTTTTCAGGCCTTTTTCTCTCCTTTGCTTTTTCATTTCAGTAGAAATGAGAGGGAACAATTCCTCAGGGATGCCCAGCATGGCTGCATGGGTATAAAACTCTACCTCAGCCCAACCTGAGGTCTCTAGGTCATTACCTAAGAGACAGTCTAGAGGTAAGCTAGGTGACACTACCACCTGCTTAGGGCCGGTAACTCCACCCCAACTAAGCTGAATTATAGCTAAGGGAAGAAACTTAGTGGAGTTATGGACATCAATAATCTTATACTGTTGTCCAATGATGTGTTGTTCAGGAGCCACTAGGTTTTCAGTCACCAAAGTGATACTGGCACCTGTGTCCCTGTAGGCCAAGGCCTCAACACCATTTATTGAAACTGTCTGCCTGTACTTATCCATTGTAAGGGGACAAGCAGCCAGTGTGGGAAGGCCAATGCCACTAGGTGTGACAGAAACTGTCTTGGGACTGACTACCCCAGTTTCTATGATGGACCCATTAGTGAACCCAACTACACCCTTTGCTTGACTGTTGCCAGCAGTCCCACCACTAGTACCACTACTGCTAGGGGCACTAGAGTTTGATGTATTAGTGGTAGTAGGCTCAGGGAGTTTACCTGGACAGGACTTATCCCCTGGCCTATGGCCTTTATTTTTACATACAAAGCACCAAGGCTTTTTAATGTGTATATGTTGTGAAGAAGAGGAAGAATTTGATTTATCCCCACCCCCTGAAGAGTGTTTGGGATTTGAAGAAGGACCTTTGGTTTTACCCTTATCCCCATGCTTATCCTGAGATTTCTCACCATCTTTCTTCTTGCCATCCTTGTCACCCCCTGTATGAACTTTTCTGTTCACTCTTGTTCTGACCCATTTGTCTGCCTTCTTTCCCAATTCTTGGGGAGAGGTCAGATCTGAGTCCACTAGATATTGGTTTAAAAATCAGACACACAGTTATTCAGAATATGCTCTCTCAGGATTAGATTGTACAGGCTTTCATAGTCAGAAACTTTACTGCCATGTAACCACCCCTCCAAGGCCTTCACTGAATAGTCAACAAAGTCTACCCAGTCTTGTGAGGACTCTTTTCTGGTTTCTCTGAACTTAATCCTGTATTGTTCAGTGGTTAACCCAAATCCATCCAAGAGTGCATCCTTCAAAACTGCAAAATTATTGGCATCACTTTCTCTCACAGTAAGGAGCCTATCCCTACCCTTTCCATTGAAAGATAGCCACAGGATAGCACCCCACTGCCTTTGAGGGACCCCCCTGTACCATACAGGCCCTCTCAAGTGCAGCAAACCACTTGTTAATGTCATCCCCCTCCTTGTTAGGGGGAACTATCTTATGCAGATTCCTGGAATCATGCTCTCTCACAGGATTGCTATCGGGAATACTGCTGCTGCCACCATAGGGTCCTAACCCCAACCTCTGTCTCTCCTTCTCTAAGTCGAGGGATTCCCTGTCTAGAGCCAGCTGTTGCTGTTTAAGCTTCAGCCTGGTCTCTTCCACTCTCAACTTACTGAGTTCCCTTTCTAACATTTTGTCATCAGGGTGGGTGGGTTGGGAATGTTTTGACACAAAAGAAATATTGGAATGAACAGAGGGAGACCTGTCCCTAACAGCTGGCACTCTAAAAACCTGGCCTTCAGGAACAAAACCATCCCTACTATGATGGGAGCTTCTATTACTACCAGCATTGCTATGAGGTCTGCTAGGGGGCAGGTTTGGAAGAGAACCCTGTACCACTCCCACTAGGGTCTCCCCTAGGTCAGAGTGTGAGCTATCTACTAACCTTTCTGATGAAGTCCCACCCTGGGCATTATCATTCTCAATGAGCATGTTAGATAGAAATTCTCTAGAAGGGTTCTTACCTACCACTAAACCTCTATCAATGCAGAGACTCCTTAGGCTCTTAAAGTTAAGATTGTCATATGTTGTATTGACTAAATTAAGAGGAGTTCCTACACCAGACATGATAGAAGAATGTTTAGAGACAGATGAAAGAGAGAAAAAGTTTCAGGACTTTTTAAAGAACAGAAAAAAACCTTTTTCAATTTTTTGAAACCGTTAGAAAGTTTAGACGTACTTTTCAGCACTTAGCAGATAGTGTAAGAGAAGAAAAGCAAAACTTTTTGATTAGGTGTACATACACTGAACTTGTTTTGTATATTATTCTCTTATGAAAAGTACACAATGACAAAGTGGTAAGTAGTTGCAAGTACCTATCCCACCGCTGCACAACCAATGTAGGAGGCTGGCCTGGCTTTTAGTGGGTACCAAGGGGTACTTACACTCTGTACCAGGTCCAGTTATCCCTTATTAGTGTAGAAGAGGTGTTTCTAGCAGCTTAGGCTGATAGAAGGTAGCTATAGCAGAGCAGCTTAGGCTGAACTAGGAGACATGCAAAGCTCCTACTGTACCACTGGTGTCATATGCACTATATCATAAGAAAACACAATACACAGATATACTAAAAATAAAGGTACTTTATTTTTATGACAATATGCCAAAGTATCTCAGTCAGTACCCTCAGTATGAGGATGCCAAATATACACAAGATATATGTACACAATACCAAAAATATGCAGTAATAGCAAAAGGAAGTAATGCAAGCAATGTAAAGTTACAGTAGATTGCAATAGGAGCACATAGGTATAGGGGCAACACAAACCATATACTCCAAAAATGGAATGCGAACCACGAATGGACCCCAAACCTATGTGAGCTTGTAGAGGGTCACTGGGACTGTAAGAAAACTGTGAGGGTTAGAAAAATAACCCACCCCAAGACCCTGTAAGGTAGGTGTAAAGTGCACCTACAACCCCCAGAGAGCACAGATGTCGTGTAGGGGGTTTCTACAAGGAAGACCAACACCAGCAAAGCAAAAACAGTGGATTTCCGGACCTGAGTACCTGTGAAACAAGGGGACCAAGTCCAAGAGTCGCGACAAAGTCGAGAGTGGGCAGA
The DNA here is from genome assembly GCF_031143425.1 of Pleurodeles waltl. Classification (NCBI taxonomy): domain Eukaryota; kingdom Metazoa; phylum Chordata; class Amphibia; order Caudata; family Salamandridae; genus Pleurodeles; species Pleurodeles waltl. Next base: position 1,166,614,003 of record NC_090439.1, on the reverse strand, counting down.
TGCCCAGGAAATGCCAGCTGAGGGTGCAAAGAAGCTGCCACCGGATGGTAGAAGCTGTGGATTCTGCAAGACCGAAGAGGACTAGAAACGTCCCCTTTGGAGGATGGATGTCCCACGTCGTGAAGAAGATTGCAGAGGTGTTCCCACGCAGAAAGACCGCAAACAAGCCTTGCTAGCTGCAAGGGTCGCGGTTAGGGTTTTTGGATGCTGCTGTTGCCCAGGAGGGACCAGGATGTCGCCACTTGGATGAGGAAACAGAGGGGGCGTGCAGCAAGTCAGGGAGCCCTCACAGAAGCAGGCAGCACCCGCAGAAGTACCGGAACAGGCACTTGGAAGAGGAGTGAACCGGAGTCAACCCAAAGACACAAAAGGGAGTCCCACAAAACCGGAGGACAACTCAGAAGGTTGTGCACTGCAGGTTAGAGTGTCGGGGACCAGGCTTGGCTGTGCACGAAGGAAATCCTGGTAGAGTGCACAGGAGCCGGAGCAGCTGCAAATCAAGCGGTACCCAGCAATGCAGTCTAGCGTGGGGAGGCAAGGACTTACCTTCACCAAACTTGGACTGAAGAGTCACTGGACTGTGGGAGTCCCTTAGACAGAGTTGCTGAGTTCCAGGGACCAAGCTCATCGTGTTGAGAGGGGACCCAGAGGACTGGTGATGCAGTCTTTTGTTGCCTGCGGTAGCAGGGGGAAGATTCCGTCGACCCACAGGAGATTTCTTCAGAGCTCCTGGTGCAGAAGGCGGCAGGATAAGCGATTCAAGGTTGCAGTAGTCGTCTTTGCTACTTTGTTGCGGTTTTGCAGGCGTCCTGAGCAGTCAGCGGTCGATCCTTTGGCAGAAGGTGAAGAGAGAGATGCAGAGGAACTCTGGTGAGCTCTTGCATTCGGTATCTGAAGAATACCCAAAAGCAGAGACCCTAAATAGCCAGAAAAGGAGGTTTGGCTACTTAGGAAGGAGGATAGGCTAGTAACACAGGTAAGAACCTATCAAAAGGAGTCTCTGACGTCACCTGATGGCACTGGCCACACAGAGCAGTCCAGTGTGCCAGCAACACCTCTGTTTCCAAGATGGCAGAGGTCTGGAGCACACTGGAGGAGCTCTGGGCACCTCCCCTGGGAGGTGCAGGTCAGGGGAGTGGTCACTCCCCTTTCCTTTGTCCAGTTTCGCGCCAGAGCAGGGCCGGGGGATCCCTGAACCGGTGTAGACTGGCTTATGCAGAGATGGGCACCATCTGTGCCCATCAAAACATTTCCAGAGGCTGGGGGAGGCTACTCCTCCTCAGCCCTGACACATTTTTCCAAAGGGAGAGGGTGTAACACCCTCTCTCTGAGGAAGTCCTTTGTTCTGCGTTCCTGGGCCAGGCCTGGCTGGACCCCAGGAGGGCAGAAACCTGTCTGAGGGGCTGGCAGCAGCAGCAGCTGCAGTGAAACCCCGGAAAAGGTAGTTTGGCAGTACCCGGGTCTGTGCTAGAGACTCAGGGGATCATGGAATTGTCTCCCCAATGCCAGAATGGCATTGGGGTGACAATTCCATGATCTTAGACATGTTACATGGCCATGTTTGGAGTTACCATTGTGACACTATACATAGGTAGTGACCTAAGTATAGTGCGCGCGTGAAATGGTGTCCCCGCACTTACAAAGTCCGGGGAAATTGCCCTGAACGATGTGGGGGCACCTTGGCTAGTGCCAGGGTGCCCACACACTAAGTAACTTAGCACCAGGTGAAGGTTAGACATATAGGTGACTTATAAGTTACTTAAGTGCAGTGGTAATTGGCTGTGAAATAACGTGGACGTTATTTCACTCAGGCTGCAGTGGCAGGCCTGTGTAAGAATTGTCAGAGCTCCCTATGGGTGGCAAAAGAAATGCTGCAGCCCATAGGGATCTCCTGGAACCCCAATACCCTGGGTACCTCAGTACCATATATTAGGGAATTATAAGGGTGTTCCAGTATGCCAATGTGAATTGGTGAAATTGGTCACTAGCATGTTAGTGACAATTTAGAAAGCAGAGAGAGCATAACCACTGAGGTTCTGGTTAGCAGAGCCTCAGTGAGACAGTTAGTCATCACAAAGGGAACACATACAGGGCACACTTATGAGCACTGGGGCCCTGGCTGGCAGGGTCCCAGAGACACATACACTAAAACAACATATATACAGTGAAATATGGGGGTAACATGCCAGGCAAGATGGTACTTTCCTACACAACCCCCCCCCCCCAAACGAAGGACAATAAGACTAGCCATTACCTGATGAGTCTTTATTTTCTAAGTGGAAATATCTGGAGAGTCCATCTGCATTGGAGTGGGTACTCCCAGGTCTATGTTCCATTGTATAGTCCATTCCCTGTAGAGATATGGACCACCTCAACAATTTAAGGTTTTAACCTTTCATTTGTTTTAGCCAAAGTAGAGGTTTGTGTTCTGTCTGAACAATGAAGTGAGTGCCAAACAGGTATGGCCTCAACTTCTTCAGTGCCCAGACGCTTTTCTCTAGGGGTCAACCTCCTGCTGATAAAAGCAACAGGTTGATCCTGGCCCTCAGAATTGAGTTGTGATAAGACTGTCCCTACCCCTAATTCAGATGCATCAGTTTGAACATTGAGGCCCGTATTTATACTCCGTTTGCGCCGAATTAGCGTCGTTTTTTTCGACGCAAATTCGGCGCAAAACTAACGCCATATTTATACTTTGGCGTTAGACGCGTCTAGCGCCAAAGTATGGGCAAATAGCGTCATTTTTTTGCGTGAACGCCTTCCTTGCGTTAATGAGATGCAAGGAAGGCGTTCCCGTCTAAAAAAATGACGGCGACGCAAATGCGTCGTATTTATACTCCCGGGCAAAAATCACGCCCGGGAGTTGGCGGGTCAAAAAACCCCGCATTTGCGCCACTATTTAACGCCTGGGTCAGGGTAGGCGTTAAGGGGCCTGTGGGCTCAAAATGAGCCCACAGGTGCCCTCCCCTGCCCCCAGGGACCCCCCCTGCCACCCCTGCCCACCCCAGGAGGACACCCAAGGATGGAGGGACCCACCCCAGGGACATTCAGGTAAGTTCAGGTAAGTATAATTTTTTATATTTTTAATTTTTTTTGGTGGCATAGGGGGGCCTTATTTGTGCCCCCCTACATGCCACTATGCCCAATGACCATGCCCAGGGGACATAAGTCCCCTGGGCATGGCCATTGGGCAAGGGGGCATGACTCCTGTCTTTACTAAGACAGGAGTCATTTAAATGGAGTCTGGGCGTCGAAAAAAATGGCGCAAATCGGGTTGAGGCGATTTTTTTGCCTCAACCTGACTTGCCCCATTTTAAGACGCCCTAACGCCATTTTCCCCCTACGCCGGCGCTGCCTGGTCTACGTGGTTTTTTTCCACGCACACCAGGCAGCGCCGGTCTGCTAGCGCCGGCTAACGCCATTCCATAAATACGGCGCCCGCATGGCGCTTCAGAATGGCGTTAGACGGCGCTAAATTTTTTGACGCTAAACTGCGTTAGCGCAGTTTAGCGTCAAAAAGTATAAATATGGGCCTGAATTTCTTGGAGTAACATGGGCTTTTTAGGATAGGTGCAGTGCACATGGCCTGTTTCAGCTCCTCAAAAGCTTTCTGACAGCTAGCTGTCCACAATACCTTTTTAGGCATTTTCTTTGAAGTGAGGTCATGAATTGGGGCTGCAATGGAGCCATAGTTCTTAATGAACCTCCTGTAATACCCAGTGAGGCCTAAGAAGGCTCTCACATGGGTCTGAGTTGTAGGGGGAACCCAATCCATGATAGTTTGTATTTTCCCCTGAAGTGGTGCAATCTGTTCTCCACCTACCAGGTGTCCCAGATAAACCACTTTCCCCTGCCCTATCTGGCACTTTGAAGCCTTGATAGTGAGGCCTGCCTTTTGCAGGGCCTCCAAAACTTTCCACAGGTGGACCAGGTGATCATCCCAGGTGGAGCTAAAGACAGTTATATCGTCCAGATATGCTGCACTAAAAGACTCCAACCCTTGCAGGACTGTATTCAACAACCTCTGAAAAGTTTTTCAAACCAAAGGGCATTACTGTGAATTGGTAGTGCCCTCTAATAGTCGAAAATGCAGTTATTGCTTTAGCATCCTCTGATAACTTGATCTGCCAATACCCTGCAGTCAAATCAAAGGTGCTTAGATACTTGGCAGATGCCAGTGTATCTATGAGCTCATCTGCCCTGGGTATAGGGTGAGCATCAGTTTTGGTTACCTGGTTGAGACCTCTGTAATCTACACAAAACCTCATCTCTCTTTTCCCATCTTTTGAGTGAGGCTTTGGTACAAGCACCACAGGAGAGGCCCATGGGCTTTCAGAATTTTCAACCACTCCCAGTTCAAGCAATTTCTGAACTTCTTGTTTTATGTAGTCCCTGACATGGTCAGGCTGCCTATAGATCTTACTTTTGACAGGCATGCTGTCTCCAGTATCTATAGTGTGCTCACACCAAGAAGTGGTGCCTGGCACAGTAGAAAAGAGTTCAGAAAACTGACCTAGGATATTTATGCAGTTGTCTTTCTGCTCAGCAGTAAGACAGTCTGCCAATACTACACCTTCCACTGGAGCATCTTGTTCTGTGGAAGAGAAGAGATCAGGGAGAGGGTCACTCTTTTCTTCCTTCCTTCATCTGTTGCCATGAGCAGGGTGAGATCAGCCCTGTCATAGTAGGGTTTTAGGCGATTGACATGGAGCACCCTAAGGGGACTCCTGGCAGTGCCCAGGTCAACCAAGTAGGGGACCTCTCCCTTCTTTTCAACAATGATGTGGGGTCCACTCCATTTGTCTTGGAGTGTTCTTGGGGCCACAGGCTCCAATACCCACACCTTCTGTCCTGGTTGGTACTGAATCAGAACAGCCTTCTGGTCATGCCATTGCTTTTGGAGCTCTTGGCTGGCCTGAAGGTTTTTACTGGCCTTTTTCATGTACTCAGCCATTCTGGATCTTAGGCCGAGTGCATAGCCCACTATGTCTTGCTTGGGAGCTGTTAAAGGTTGTTCCCAACCCTCCTTCACAAGTGTTAGAGGACCTCTTACAGGGTGTCCAGATAGGAGTTCAAAGGGGCTGAAGCCAACTCCTTTCTGGGGTACCTCCCTGTAAGCAAAAAGAAGGCAAGGTAACAGGACATCCCATCTCCTCCTGAGTTTTTTAGGGAGTCCCATTATCATTCCTTTGAGAGTTTTATTAAACCTTTCTACCAGTCCATTTGTTTGTGGATGATAAGGTGTGGTGAATTTGTATGTCACACCACATTCCTTCCATATGGCCTTCAAGTATGCAGACATAAAGTTGCTACCTCTGTCTGATACAACCTCTTTTGGGAAACCCACCCTGGAAAAGATTCCCAGGAGGGCTTTTGCCACTGCAGGTGCTGTAGTGGTCCTCAGAGGAATTGCTTCAGGATATCTTGAGGCATGGTCCACTACCACCAAGATAAACCTATTGCCTGAAGCAGTAGGAGGGTCAAGGGGGCCAACTATGTCAACCCCTACCCTTTCAAAGGGAACCCCAACCACAGGCAGTGGAATAAGGGGAGCCTTTGGGGTGCCACCAGTCTTGCCACTGGCTTGGCAGGTCACACAGGACTTACAAAAGTATTTTGTGTCCTCTGACATCCTAGGCCAGTGAAACAGGGGGACAAGCCTTTCCCATGTTTTAATCTGACCCAAATGTCCAGCCAAGGGAATGTCGTGTGCCAGAGTTAGGAGGAACTCCCTGTACTGCAGGGGAATGACCAATCTCCTGGCTGCTCCAGGTTTTGGGTCCCTTGCCTCTGTGTACAAGAGGTTGTCCTCCCAGTAAACTCTATGTGAGTCACTGACATCCCCATTTTGCTGTTTGACAGCTTGCTGTCTTAGACCCTCTAATGTGGGACAGGTTCCCTGGCAGGCCCCCCTCCACCCAAAAGCTCAGCAGTGTCTGCTGCCAGCTCCTCTGGTGAAGGTTCTGCACAGGGGGGAAATTCTTCTTCCTCCGAAGTAGAATCATCTGTAGAGGGAGGGATAGTGGGTAGGTATTTACCCTTACTAACCCTAGCTTTAGGGAGCACTTGGTCCATTGTTCCAGGAACCAAGTCACCCTGTCCTTTTTGCTTTTTGGCCTGAGCCCTTGTCAAAGCAAAAATATGCCCAGGAATGCCCAGCATTGCTGCATGAGCCTCCAACTCCACTTCTGCCCAAACTGATGTCTCTAAATCATTCCCTAGTAGACAGTCTACAGGTAAATCTGAGGCAACCACAACTTTCTTTGGACCAGTAACCCCCCGCAGTTGAGATTCACAACAGCCATGGGGTGGCTAAGAGTGTTGTTATGAGTGTCTGTCACTTGATACTGGTGACCAAGTAGGTGTTGTTCAGGGTGTACCAGTTACTCTATTACCATGGTAACACTGGCACCTGTGTCCCTGTAGGCCTGAACCTCAACACCATTGATTAGGGGAAGTTCTGTGGTCTCCCTAACAAGACCAACCCCAACGAAATTGCCATAAGTGAGCCCAGCTACTCCCTTGGATTGGCTATTAGTAGGTTTGCTCCCACCACCACTGCTATTACTAGGGGCACAATGGTTTCAGTAGGTGTTGTGGTAGTGGGAGGCTTGGTGCTTTTCTTTGGACAACTGGCATCAGTTGTCCAATGGCCTTTTACTTTACATAAATAGCACTGTGGTTTCTTAACTTGATTAGAAGAGGATTTGGACCCACCAGCCCCACCAGAGTGTTTTTGTGGGCCTGATGAAGACTCATTTTTAGATTTGTCCCCACCCTTGTCTGAAGACTTACCATCCTTCTTCTTGCAATCCTTGTCACCCCCTGTATGAACTTTTCTGTTCACTCTTGTTCTGACCCATTTGTCTGCCTTCTTTCCCAATTCTTGGGGAGAGGTCAGATCAGAGTCCACCAGTTACTGGTGCAACAAATCAGACACACAATTATTCAGAATATGCTCTCTCAGGATTAGATTGTACAGGCTTTCATAGTCAGAAACTTTACTGCCATGTAACCACCCCTCCAAGGCCTTCACTGAATAGTCAACAAAGTCTACCCAGTCTTCTGAGGACTCTTTTCTGGTTTCTCTGAACGTAATCCTGTATTGTTCAGTGGTTAAGCCAAATCCATCCGAGTGCATTCTTCAAAACTGTAAAATTATTGGCATCACTTTCCTTCACAGTAAGGAGCCTATCAATACCCTTTCCACTAAAAGATAGCCATAGGATAGCAGCCCACTGCCCTTGAGGGACTTCCTGAACAACACAGGCCCTCTCAAGTGCAGCAAACCACTTGTTAATGTCATCACCCTCCTTGTAAGGGGAAACTATCTTATGCAGATTCCTAAAATCATGCTCTTTTGCAGGATGACTATTTGGAATACTGCTGCTGCCACCATGGGGTCCTAACCCCAACCTCTGTCTTTCTCTTTCTAAATCAAAGGACTGCCTATCTAAATCCAGCTGTTGCTTCTTGAGCTTCAGCCTGGATTCTTCCACTCTCAATCTATTGAGCTCCCTTTCTAACACTCTGTCATCAGGGTGGGTGGGTTGGGAATGTTTTGTAACAGAAGAAAGATTTGAATGAGCAGAGGGAGACCTGTCCCTAACAGTTGGCACCCTAACAACCTGGCCTCCAGGAACAAAAACATCCCTACTGTGATGTGAGCTTCTATTACTACCAGCATTGCTAGGTGGTCTGCTAAGGGTCAGGTTAGGAAGGGAACCCTGTAACACTCCCTCAAGGGCTTCCCCTGAGTCAGAGTGTGAGCTATCTATCAACTTTACAGATGAGGTGCCACCCTGGGCCTTGTCATTCTCAATAAGCATATTAGATAGTAACTCTCTAGAAGGGTTCTTTCCTACCACTAAACCTCGACCAATGCAGAGACTCCTTAGGCTCTTAAAGTTAAGGTGGTCATAAGTAGTATTGACCAAATTAAGAGGGGTTCCTACATCAGACATGGTAGAAAAAGGTTTAGGGACACATAAAAGATATAACCACATATCCTATGGCTATCTTTCAGTGGAAAGGGTAGGGATAGGCTCCTTACTGTAAAGGAAAGTGATGCCAATAATTTTACAGTTCTTAAGAATGCACTCCTAGATGGTTATGGCTTAACCACTGAACAGTACAGGATGAAGTTCAGAGAAACCAAAAAGGAGTCTTCACAAGACTGGGTAGACTTTGTTGACCATTCAGTGAAGGCCTTGGGGGGGTGGTTACATGGCAGTAAAGTTTCTGACTATGAAAGCCTGTATAACTTAATCCTGAGAGAGCATATTCTTAATAATTGTTTGTCTGATTTGTTGCACCAGTATCTAGTGGACTCAGATCTGACCTCTCCCCAAGAATTGGGAAAGAAGGCAGACAAATGGGTCAGAACAAGAGTGAACAGAAAAGTTCATACAGGTGGTGACAAGGATGGCAAGAAGAAAGATGGTGAGAAATCTCAAGATAAGCATGGGGATAAGGGTAAAACCAAAGATCCCACGTCAAATCTTAAACACTCTTCAGGGGGTGGGGATAAAACAAATTCTTCCTCTTCTTCTCAACCTACACAATTTAAAAAGCCTTGGTGCTTTGTGTGTAAAAATAGAGGCCATAAGCCAGGGGATAAGTCCTGTCCAGGTAAACCCCCTGAGCCTACCACCACTAATACATCAAGCTCTAGTGCCCTTAGCAGTAGTGGTAATAGTGGTGGGACTGCTGGCAACAGTCAAACTAAGGGTGTAGTTGGGTTCACTAATGGGTCCATCATAGAAACTGGGGTAGTCAGTCCCAAGACAGTTTCTGTCACACCCAGTGGCACTGGCCTTGCCACACTGGCTGCTTGTCCCATTACAATGGATAAGTACAGGCAGACAGTTTCAATAAATGGTGTTGAGGCCTTGGCCTACAGGGACACAGGTGCCAGTATCACTTTGGTGACTGAAAACCTAGTGCATCCTGAACAACACATCATTGGACAACAGTATAAGATCATTGATGTCCATAACTCCACTAAGTTTCTTCCCTTAGCTATAATTCAGTTTAGTTGGGGTGGAGTTACTGGCCCTACGCAGGTGGTAGTGTCACCTAACTTACCTGTAGACTGTCTCTTAGGTAATGACCTAGAGGCCTCAGGTTGGGCTGAGGTAGAGTTTTATACCCATGCAGCCATGCTGGGTATCCCTGAGGAATTGTTCCCTCTCATTTCTACTGAAATGAAAAAGCAAAGGAGAGAAGGCCTGAAAACTCAGGATCCCTCTCCAACAACAGGTAAAAGGGGTATTACAGTATCCCCTAACCACCCTGCCAATCAGGATACCGTTCCTGTGGTGGGAGAAACCTCTCCTAGGGTGGCACCTGTTCCAAGGGAATCATCAGCTGGCATAGCTGTTCTCCCTGAGGTAGAAGTACCTCTCTGTGGGATAACTCATATTGGTGAGAAAAAGAGCACCATTTTTGTTAACATGGAGCATCCCTCCAACCCTCCCAGAGAAACCTTAGTGCAGAAACTCTGCACTGCCTCACAACACTTAGGACAGCATCCCAGCCCTAGTGTGGAGCTCATAGGACAGCATCCCTGCCCTGCTCCAAATCTAGAGAAACAGCATCCCTGTTCTCTCTTCCAGCCATATGGACAAAGTTTTTGCCCAGCTATGGCTTTAGTGAGACAGCATCCCTGTCTGGCATTTTCATCACTATAGGTTCAGTGGACAATTCCCACTGCTCTAAACTAAAACTTACTGATAGAAACTCTGAAAATACATCTTCACATTGTTGCTTAGCTAAAAAATTCAAACAGGGTGGTTTACATCCCCACAGGGAAGTAACCATATAGTGGATGATAAAGAGAGTAACCAGTCTATTACAGAGCTACTCTCTACTTATCACCACTTAGACAATAAAGTCTCAACTGGCCAAGGTTAGCCTTATTGTCCTTCGTTTGGGGGGGGGGGGGTTGTGTGAGAAAGTAGCCTCTTTCTAGCCTTGTTACCCCCACTTTTGGCCTGTTTTTGAGTGTATGTCAGGGTGTTTTCACTGTCTCACTGGGATCCTGCCAGCCAGGGCCCAGTGCCCATAGTGAAAACCCTATGTTTTCAGTAAGTTTGTTATGTGTCACTGGGACCCTGCTAGCTAGGACCCCAGTGCTCATAAGTTTGTGACCTATATGTATGTGTTCCCTGTGTGGTGCCTAACTGTCTCACTGAGGCTCTGCTAGCCAGAGCCTCAGTGGTTATGCTCTCTCTGTACAAATTGTCACTAACAGGCTAGTGACCAATTTCACCAATTCATATTGGCATACTGGAACACCCTTATAATTCCCTAGTATATGGTACTGAGGTACCCAGGGTATTGGGGTTCCAGGAGATCCCTATGGGCTGTAGCATTTCTTGTGCCACCCATAGGGAGATCTGACAATTCTTACACAGGCCTGCCAGTGCAGCCTGAGTGAAATAACGTCCACGTTATTTCACAGCCATTTACCACTGCACTTAAGTAACTTATAAGTCACCTATATGTCTAACCTTTACGTGGTAAAGGTTGGGTGCTAAGTTACTTAGTGTGTGGGCACCCTGGCACTAGCCAAGGTGCTCCCACATTGTTCAGGGCAAATTCCCCGGACTTTGTGAGTGCGGGGACACCATTACACGTGTGCACTATACATATGTCACGACATATGTACGGCGTCACAATGGTAGCTCCGAACATGGCCATGTAACATGTCTAAGATCATGGAATTGTCACCCCAATGCCATTTTGGCATTGGGGAGACAATTCCATGATCCCCCGAGTCTCTAGCTCAGACCCGGGTACGGCCAAACTACCTTTCCCGGGGTTTCACTGCAGCTGCTGCCAACCCCTCAGACAGGTTTCTGCCCACCTGGGGTCCAGCCAGGCCTGGCCTAGGAAGGCAGAAAAAAGGACTTCCTCAGAGAGAGGGTGTTACACCCTCTCCCTTTGGAAAAAGGTGTCAGGGCTGGGGAGGAGTAGCCTCCCCCAGCCTCTGGAAATGCTTTGATGGGCACAGATCTCTGCATAAGCCAGTCTGCACCGGTTCAGGGATCCCTCAGCCCTGCTCTGGCGCGAAACTGGACAAAGGAAAGGGGAGTGACCACTCCCCTGACCTGCACCTCCCCTGGGAGGTGCCCAGAGCTCCTCCAGTGTGCTCCAGACCTCTGCCATCTTGGAAACAGAGGTGCTGCTGGCACACTGGACTGCTCTGAGTGGCCAGTGCCAGAAGGTGACGTCAGAGACTCCTTCTGATAGGCTCCTTCAGGTGTTAGTAGCCTATCCTCTCTCCTAGGTAGCCAAACCTCCTTTTCTGGCTATTTAGGGTCTCTGCTTTGGGGAATTCTTTAGATAACGAATGCGAGAGCTCATCAGAGTTCCTCTGCATCTCTCTCTTCACCTTCTGCCAAGGAATCGACTGCTGACTGCGCTGGAAGCCTGCAAAACTGCAACAAAGTAGCAAAGACGACTTCTGCGACCTTGTAACGCTGATCCTGCCGCCTTCTCCACTGTTTTCCTGGTGGTGCATGCTGTGGGGGTAGTCTGCCTCCTCTCTGCACTAGAAGCTCCAAAGAAATCTCCCGTGGGTCGACGGAATCTTCCCCCTGCAACCGCAGGCACCAAAGAACTGCATCACCGGTCCTCTGGGTCTCCTTTCAGCACGACGAGCGAGGTCCCTTGAACTCAGCAACTCTGTCTAAGTGACTCCCACAGTCCAGTGACTCTTCAGTCCAAGTTTGGTGGAGGTAAGTCCTTGCCTCCCCACGCTAGACTGCATTGCTGGGAACCGCGTGTTTTGCAGCTACTCTGGCTCCTGTGCACTATTCCAGGATTTCCTTTGTGCACAACCAAGTCTGGGTCCCCAGCACTCTAACCTGCATTGCACGACCTCCTGAGTTGTCCTCCGGCTTCGTGGGACCCTCTTGTGCAACTTCGGGTGAGCTCCGGTTCACTCCACTTTGTAGTGCCTGTTCCGGCACTTCTCTGGGTGCTGCTTGCTTCTGAGTGGGCTCTTTGTCTTGCTGGACGCCCTCTCTGTCTCCTCACGCAATTGGTGACATCCTGGTCCCTCCTGGGCCACAGCAGCGTCCAAAAACCCTAACCGTGACCCTTGCAGCTAGCAAGGCTTGTTTGCGGTCTTTCTGCGGGAAAACACTTCTGCACGACTCTTCACGACATGGGACATCCATCCTCCAAAGGGGAAGTTTCTAGCCCTTGTCGTTCTTGCAGAATCCTCAGCTTCTACCATCCGGTGGCAGCTTCTTTGCACCCACAGCTGGCATTTCCTAGGCATCTGCTGTAGGAGGCTGGCCTGGCTTGTAGTGGGTACCCAGGGGTACTTACACTCTGTACAATCACAAAGGGGAAGTGGTCCATGAGGGACCACTTTCTGCGTGCAAATGGCTTACCACCTCCTTTGAGGAGATGGTAAAAGAATAATGTTTTGCAACCACAACTCGGTCGCATAGCATTAATACACACCCTTCTGATTCCTTATTTGAAAGGGACGCCCTAAACTTGCCCATTCCAACTACAGAACTGGTAATTAATCACAAACCTAAATTGTGATTTTGTAGCATGTCACCAAACTGCAGTTTCATTTTGGACATAAGAAAAAGCATTTTTGCAGCCGCAAGTGGCCCAATTCTGCGAATCGCACCCTCAGCGACCACAAGAAATGTTTGTGCCGCTGGCCTGAGGTTATTTAGTTGTAGCGCGTAAGTACCTGAGGCCCTGTGACACCCGTGATAAACAACAGGACCTACCGAGGATCCTGCCCACAACCACAGCTGCCCAGGACACCAAGGAAGGGCCTCTCAGCTTTCAAATTTGCTAGCCACATCTTGAGCACCTGTTGTGTAAGCAACCCAGTGCCTGCCTTCCATCCTGTGAGGGTCTCTGGGCACCTAGTGGGATTGATCCACTACGGCCCTGTGCACCAAACGTGTGCTCAAGCTCTGAGCAGGCCTCTCTCTTGTATCCTCCTCTGTGCTGAGCCCCATCCACACCCAATGAAAGTTGTACCCTTGCCCTGTCTTCTCTCGATAACATATCTACAGTATGTCTTATCTCTGTCTCTTCCAGGTCTGACTATGATCTCAGTCTGCCCTTCCTCAGCTCTCCCTGCCCTACTTCACTCTGTTTTTCCAGAAATACTTCCCTGTCCTCCTCAACTGACTTTCGTAACTATTAAACAAATATTTAAAGATGCCTTTTTCAATGACCTACTTGGGGAAACCATTTCCCTGCATTCCCTCAGTATTGTAGACATTTAATAAGTGATCCAAATGTAAACAGCACACAAAAAATGCAACTGTTTAAACTATTTATTCTTTTAAATCAAAGAGCATAACATGAACAATTATCAGTGTGTCAAGGTACATGTTTCAAACAGAATCAAGAGTTTATAGTGGCATTCATCTGGGTGGCCAAGCATCTTATGTATTTCTATTGCTCCTGCCCCTGTTCTTATCAGTCTTAGTTTAAGCAGATTACATCTCATCTTCCAGATAGCAGAGTGTTTTTTCTTCAAAATGGCAGCATCTGCTGGAGATGAGATAAGGGTGTTTCTCGTTTGTGGCACTGTTTATGCTACTTTGCTGAATAGACACGATTTCTCTTCTAGATTACAGTTTGTCCTTGTGCTGCCAGTGTGGAGGAATAGAAGTGCGGATTGAAAGAGATCACACTGGGGTGGATTCACAAATGTAAACTTAGACCAAAAGTGTGAAAGTAGGGCAAAAGTCTAACTTTACTCGTAGTAAAGTGAAATTTTAGATCTAAGTTTAGACTTCTGGTTTAAGTTTAAACCAAAAGTGTAAACTTAGACCAAAAGTCTAACTTTACTCATAGTAAAGTTAGACTTTTGGTCTAAGTTTAGATTTTTGATTTAAGTTTAGCCCAAAAGTCTAAGTTTAGACTAAAAGTCTAGCTTTACTATGAGTAAGCAATACTATGAGTAGGCAAGTTAGACTTTTGGCCTAAGTTTACACTTTTGGTCTAAACTTAGGGCCTGATTCACAAAGCTAAATTTAGGCCAAAAGTCTAAGGGCCTGATTCACAAAGGTAAACTTAGACCAAAAGTCTAAGTTTAGACCATAAGTGTAAGTTTAGACCTAAAGTCTAACTTTACTCGTAGTAAAGTTAGAGTTTTTGACTAAGTTTACACTTTTTGGTATAAGTGTAGACCAAAAGTGTAAGATTAGACCAAAAGTCTAACTTTACTTCGAGTAAAGTAAGACTTTAGGTCTAAACTTAGACTTATGGTCTAAACTTAGACTTTTGGTCTAAGTTTACCTTTGTGAATCAGTCCCAGAGAGTGTAATTTGCAGTGTGAGCATTCGTGGGCCTCCATCAGGTTTCAAACAGACAGGAGATGACACCAACACCTTTGGCAGAAACTACAATTAAAATAAATGGGCATGCTGGGAGGGAATTTTGCACCTGTAAAATCTCAAAACAGAGTGCACTGGTTTCCTGTACACCCAATATATATCCTGCTCAAGTGCTGTGTATGTCAGTATTCTCTTCATCTGCAACCACAGACATATCTTTCTTGCATGCATTCTCTTCAAGTGAGTCTCCATGTAAGCGCTTGCTGCGCCCAGGGTCATCCTTGTAGTGTGTATGCTGTTCATACATGACATATGTAAGCATTCTTTTCAAGTGAATATATATACTCTGCATGTAAGCCCTTGCTTCACCCATGGTCACCCTTCCAGTGTGGACGCTGTTCACACATCACATCTGTAAGCATTCCCTCCTACTGAGTCTGTATACTCTGCATGTAAGTGGTTGTTTATCCAGGGTGACCCTTTCAGTGTGGAGAGCGTTCACATACCCATTAGGACAGCAGGCCCGACTTTTGACCCTGTGTCCCCTGTGTACCAGGACTAACAGCCAAAGACACCATTTGTTCACTTTTTACTTCTTTGTGTGTTGAAACCTGTCCTGATAAAAGCATCTTATCTTATGGACAGATGTCATCTTCTCTGACAGGCAGGGACTAAAATATCGAGCTGCTAGTTTTTGATCTGTGGGTGGGGTGCACGAATAACTGTGATACCACTACTGGTAATCAACATGTGTACGAAAGTACCATCTTGTCTGGCATGTTACCCCCATTTTCCTGTATGTATGTTTGTTTTTGCCCTTGTGTCACTGGGATCCTGCTAGTCAGGACCCCAGGGCTCATAGTATGTGCCCTGTATGTGTTCCCTGTGTGGTGCCTAACTGTATCACTGAGGCTCTGCTAACCAGAACCTCAGTGGTTATGCTCTCTCTGCTTTTAAAATTGTCACTGCAGGCTAGTGACTAATTTTACCAATTCTCATTGGCACACTGGTACACCCTTATAATTCCCTAGCCTAGTATATTGTACTGAGGTACCCAGGGTATTGGGGTTCCAGGAGATCCCTATGGGCTGCAGCATTTCTTTTGCCACCCATAGGGAGCTCAGACAATTCTTACACAGGACTGCCACTGCAGCCTGAGTGAAATAACGTCCACGTTATTTCACAGCCATTTTACACTGCACTTAAGTAACTTATAAGTCACCTATATGTCTAACCCTCACTTGGTGAAGGTTAGGTGCAAAGTTACTTAGTGTGTGGGCACCCTGGCACTAGCCAAGGTGCCCCCACATTGTTCAGGGCAAATTCTACGGACTTTGTGAGTGCGGGGACACCATTACAAGCGTGCACTATATATAGGTCAAAACCTATATGTAGCGTCACAATGGTAACTCCGCACATGGCCATGTAACATGTCTAGGATCAAGGAATAGTCACCCCAATACCATTCTGGTATTGGGGAGACAATTCCATGCATCCCTGGGTCTCCAGCATAGAGCCCAGGTACTGCCAAACTAACTTTCCGGGGTCTCCACTGCAGCTACTGATGCTACCAACCCCTCAGACAGGTTTCTGCCCCCGGGGCCTGGGCAGCCTGATCCCAGGAAGGCAGAACAAAGGATTTCCCCTGAGAGAGGGTGTTACACCCTACACCCTCTCCCTTTAGAAATAGGTGTGAAGGGCCTGGGAGGAGTAGCCTCTCCTGGCCTCTGGAAATGCTTTGAAGGGCACAGATGGTGCCCTCTCTGCATAAGCCAGTCTACACCAGTTCAGGGATCCCCCAGCCCTTCTTTGGCGCAAAAATGGACAAAGGAAAGGGGAGTGACCACTCCCCTGACCAGCACCTCCCAGGGGAGGTGCCCAATGCTCCTCCAGTGTGTCCCAGACCTCTGCCATCTTGGATGCAGAGGTGTGAGGGCACAATGGACAGCTATGAGTGGCCAGTGCCAGCACGTGACATCAGAGAACCCTCCTGATAGGTGCTTACCTTTCTCAGTAGCCAATCCTCCTCTGTGGGCTATTTAGGGTATCTCCTCTGGGCATCTCACCAGATAACGAATGCAAGACCTCCCCAGAATTCCTCTGCACTTCCCTCTTCGACTTCTGCCAAGGATCGACCGCTGACTGCTCCAGGACGCCTGCATAACCGCAACAAAGTAGCAAGAAGACTACCAGCAACATTAATGCGCCTCATCCTGCCGGCCTTCTCAACTGTTTCCTGGTGGTGCATGCTCTGAGGGCTGTTTGCCTTCACCCTGCACTGGAAGCCAAGAAGAAATTTCCTGTGGGTCGATGGAATCTTCCCCCTGCCAACGCAGGCACCAAACTTCTGCATCACCGGTCCTCTGGGTCCCCTCTCTTCCTGACAAGCGTGGTCCCTGGAACACAGGAGCTGGATTCAAGTGTCTCCGACAGTCCATTGGCCCTTTTGTCCAAATTTGATGGAGGTAAGTCCTTGCCTCCCCACGCCAGACAGTAATCCTGTGTACTGCGTGAACTGCAGCTGCTCGGGCTTCCGTGCACTTTCGCAGGACTTCCTTCATGCACAGCCTAGCCCAGGTCCCCAGCACTACGTCCTGCATTGCCCAACTCGCTGAGTTGGACTCCGACATCGTGGGACCCTCCTTTGTGACTCTGAGTCAACTGCTGTCCTCAGATCTTCTAAGTGCCTGTTCAGGTGCTTCTGCGAGTGCTGCCTGCTTTTGCATGGTCTCTCTGTGTTGCTGAGCGCCCCTCTGTCTCCTCCTCCAAGGGGCGACCTCCTGGTCCTTCCTGGGCCCTGGCAGCACCCAAAATCCTCAACCGTGACTCTTGTAGCTAGCAAGGCTTGTTTGCGGTCTTTCTGCATGGAAAAAACTCTGCATCCTCCAACACACCGTGGGACATCTTCTGACCAAAGGAGAAGTTCCTGGCACCTTCCATTGTTGCAGAATCTTTGGCTTCTTCCACCCGAGGCAGCCCTTTTGCACCTTCATCTGGGGTTTAGTATGCTCCTGCCCCCCGGACATTTGCATGACTCTTGGACTTGGTCCCCTTCCTTTACAAGTCCTCTGGTCCAGGAATCCGTCTTCAGTGTTTTGCAGTCAGTTGTTGTCCTTGCAGAATCCCCTATCTCGACTTTACTGTCTTTCTGGGGTAGTAGGGTAACTTTACTCCTACTTTTCAGGGTCTTGGGGTGGGGTATCTTGGACACACTTAGTTTTTTCTTACACTCCCAGCGACCCTCTACACACTACACTTGGCCTGGGATCAATTCGTGGTTCGCATTCCACTTTTGGAGTATATGGTTTGTGTTGCCCCTAAGCCTATTTCTCCCTATTGCATTCTAATATGTTCTACATTGTTTGCACTACTTTTCTAACTGTTACTTACCTGTTTTTGGTTTGTGTGCATATAATGTGTGTATATTACTTACCTCCTAAGGGAGTATATCCTCTGAGATACTTTTGGCATATTGTCACTAAAATAAAGTACCTTTATTTTTAGTAACTCTGAGTATTGTGATTTCTTATGATATAGTGCTATATGATATAAGTGGTACAGTAGGAGCTTTGCATGTCTCCTAGTTCAGCCTAAGCTGCTCTGCTATAGCTATCTCTATCAGCCTAAGCTGCTAGAACACCTCTATTCTACTAATAAGGGATAACTGGACCTGGCACGAGGTGTAAGTATCACAAGGTACCCACTATAAGCCAGGCCAGCCTCCTACAACATGTTCCTATTCTGTATGATTGGCAATGTACACTGAGAACTTCAGAAAAGTATGTTTCCCGAGCTGGATTTGAAATTCAGGTTAAAGCTTTCTGACTATCGATTTCACAATTAATCCTTCGGTCTGATTCCCTGGTGATTTAATTCATGACCTAAATAGACTACACTGTGCTCAGCAAATATACACTTGGCAAACGCAGCTGTTAATCCATGTTTTCCCAGTATCCTCAATACTTTCTCAAATCTCCCATCATGTTCTTCTTTATCCTTCTCTATAATCAGTATATCATCTGAAACAAGGTATCCCCTTTGGTCTTCCCAAGCATTTCAAGCATCAGGGAGCGTAGTAATGCTTCTGTAGATGCTAGCCCAAATGACATGCACGTGAACTCCAAAAACATAACGGAGACTATAAATGCCACCAATTTCTTACTTTCAGGGGATAAAGAGACTCTGTGGTATGCAGAAGATAAATGTAATATGGAAAACCATTTGACACATTTACTCAATTTAATCATTTTTATGTAATAAGATTGGTGTACTTAATTGTTATTATTGAGGTGCATAAGGTCTACACACAACCTCATAGTCCTGTATGCATGTTGTACCATGACAAATATGTAGATCCAGGCAGATGATTCTACTGATTCATTTATGTTCAGTCCTAAAGTTTCTGTAGCTCTTCCCCCACCTCATTTCTAATTATAATTGGGTTTCTCGTTACTCTGTGGATATTGGGAAGAGTGTGTTTTTTATTAACTATTTTGAGTGAAACAGTCTTCAGCAATCACACCTTTCTACTAAATAATTCAGGATACTTTTCCAACATCTTTAACCTGTGTCCAAATTTCACCAGGCTCGAGTACTTGTTCCAGACTACTATGGTTCGAGATATCTAAGGATCCTTGATCAATACACCCGAGTACCGAAGTGCTCTTTTGCTATGCAAAGTTTTGTGCTTTCTTGTCTACCTTTGAGCCTCAAATGTAACACCGTAAAAACCTAGAATGTAAATTGGGTAAATACTATAACTCAGCAGGAAAAATATATCTGTAGACTCTAAGCTAGACCATAACATGCTTGCAAATGTCTCTAACCACGCTTCTTTTGAAAGAAACTGCTGTGTATGGGGAACCTGAATCCGCCACAACGAGAAGGTAACACAGCCTATAGCTATTGCACATGTGGGTTTCTTTGGATTCCACAATTTTTTATATCCTCCCTGATGTTAATACACTTTTATATCTTCCTCATCACTGCCTACAGGGTTGGATTCTTGAGCCACATTATTCTGTATCACCCTTGTCTCTTTGTCTATACCAGCCCTTGCACAACGGCGCACTATGTCGCATTCTAAACATGTCTGATTCCAAGACGGTCGTTTCTCGTTATGAGGCAGGTGTGGAATACCCCCACATCTAAAGCAGCTTGTGATCTTTTCCTTATTCTTAATAGATTGTGACTTATGTTTTTAACCGTATTTTTGGTCTTGTCAAGAAATGGTATGTCCACATAGCTGCCAAGTTTCCCAGTTCCATGTGTGACCTGCTGCCCCAGTCCAGGTTTTTTCCTTGCATTCTGGGACTCGTATTCCTATAGTCCAGAATTATATTGGAATTAACAAGACTACAAGTCCCAGAATTCAAAGAAGAAAACCTGAACTGGGGCAGCACATCACACATGGAACTGGGAAACTTGGCCGCGCTGGTCCCACCACTTGTACTTTCAGTCGCTGCTCTGGCACAGCCCCAAGATGACTCTTCCTTTCTAACCCAAGTCAGAACAGCAGGTAAAGGGGTGTGGCTATTTACCCGCGATCTGTCTTGAATGCTCCTATTTTTGGAGCGCATAATAATTAAGTTTTTCATTTGCTCATCATTCGTTGCTCCAAAACTGCAGTTAACTGCCACCTTGTTAAGGGCCGTGACATAGAAAGCCACAGATGCATTTTTCGCTTGTTTGCTGTGATAGAACTTGTGCCTGTCCACAGCGATGCATACATTATGTGAAGAATGTACATCACGGTCAACTGATAAACTCGCAAACACATGACTGTCCCCTGCACCATATACAGCTTCCTACATCAATCCATAAACTCTCAATCCTTCTGCCCCAAAGAATGCAACAGACTTTTTTTTTTTTTTATGTGTAAGCTGTCCATCCTCTTTCATTACGATAGTTTAGGTACTCCTTGCAGTCCTGACATGGCATGTACCCCCGCGGATGTGAGGAACACTTTATGGAGTCAGATCAAATGAATAAGTGAGTGCAATTGTACAGGAGTAGTTTGCTGTGCATGCAAGAGAGGGACACTGTAGGAGGCTGGACTGGCTTGTAGTGAGTACCAAGGGGTACTTGCACCTTGCACCAGGCCCAGTTATCCCTTATTAGTGTATAGGGTGTCTAGCAGCTTAGGCTGATAGATAATGGTAGCTTAGCAGAGCACCTTAGGCTGAACTAGGAGACGTGTGAAGCTACTACAGTACCACAAGTGTCACTTGCACAATATCATAAGAAAACACAATACACAGTTATACTAAAAATAAAGGTACTTTATTTTTATGACAATATGCCAAAGTATCTTAGAGTGTACCCTCAGTGAGAGGATAGGAAATATACACAAGATATATATACACAATAGCAAAAATATGCAGTATAGTCTTAGAAAACAGTGCAAACAATGTATAGTTACAATAGGATGCAATGGGGAAACATAGGGATAGGGGCAACACAAACCATATACTCCAAAAGTGGAATGCGAACCACGAATGGACCCCAAACCTATATGACCTTGTAGAGGGTCGCTGGGACTATTAGAAAATAGTGAGAGTTAGAAAAATAACCCTCCCCAAGACCCTGAAAAGTGAGTGCAAAGTGCACTAAAGTTCCCCTAAGGACAAAGAAGTTGTGTTAGAGGAATAATGCAGGAAAGACAAAAACCAACAATGCAACAACTGTGGATTTCCAATCTAGGGTACCTGTGGAACAAGGGGACCAAGTCCAAAAGTCACAAGCAAGTCGGAGATGGGCAGATGCCCAGGAAATGCCAGCTGCGGGTGCAAAGAAGCTTCTACTGGACAGAAGAAGCTGAGGTTTCTGCAGGAACGAAAAGGGCTAGAGACTTCCCCTTTGGTGGACGGATTCCGCTTGCCGTGGAGACTCGTGCAGAAGTGTTTTCTCGCCGAAAGAACGCCAACAAGCCTTGCTAGCTGCAAATCGTGCAGTTAGCGTTTTTGGACGCTGCTGTGGCCCTGGAGGGACCAGGAGGTCGCAAATTGGACCAGGAGAGAGAGGGGACGTCGAGCAAGACAAGGAGCCCTCTCAGCAGCAGGTAGCACCCGGAGAAGTGCCAGAAACAGGCACTACAAGGATGCGTGAAACGGTGCTCACCCGAAGTTACACAAAGGAGTTCCACGTCGCCGGAGACCAACTTAGAAAGTCGTGCAATGCAGGTTAGAGTGCCGTGGACCCAGGCTTGGCTGTGCACAAAGGATTTCCGCCGGAAGTGCACAGGGGCCGGAGTAGCTGCAAAAGTCGCGGTTCCCAGCAATGCAGCCCAGCGAGGTGAGGCAAGGACTTACCTCCACCAAACTTGGACTGAAGAGTCACTGGACTGTGGGGGCCACTTGAACAGAGTTGCTGGATTCGAGGGACCTCGCTCGTCGTGCTGAGAGGAGACCCAAGGGACCGGAGATGCAGCTTTTTGGTGCCTGCGGTTGCAGGGGGAAGATTCAGTCGACCCACGGGAGATTTCTTCGGAGCTTCTGGTGCAGAGAGGAGGCAGACTACCCCCACAGCATGCACAGACAGGAAAACAGTCGAGAAGGCAGCAGGATCAGCGTTACAGAGTTGCAGTAGTCGTCTTAGCTAGTTTGTTGCAGGTTTGCAGGCTTCCAGCGCGGTCAGCAGTCGATTCCTTATCAGAAGGTGAAGAGAGAGATGCAGAGGAACTCGGCTGAGCTCTTGCATTCGTTATCTAAAGTTTCCCCAGAGACAGAGACCCTAAATAGCCAGAAAAGAGGGTTTGACTACCTAGGAGAGAGGATAGGCTAGCAACACCTGAAGGAGCCTATCACAAGGAGTCTCTGACGTCACCTGGTGGCACTGGCCACTCAGAGCAGTCCAGTGTGCCAGCAGCACCTCTGTTTCCAAGATGGCAGAGGTCTGGAGCACACTGGAGGAGCTCTGGACACCTCCCAGGGGAGGTGCAGGTCAGGGGAGTGGTCACTCCCCTTTCCTTTGTCCAGTTTCGCGCCAGAGCAGGGGCTAAGGGGTCCCTGAACCGGTGTAGACTGGCTTATGCAGAATTGGGCACATCTGTGCCCAAGAAAGCATTTCCAGAGGCTGGGGGAGGCTACCCCTCCCCTGCCTTCACACCATTTTCCAAAGGGAGAGGGTGTAACACCCTCTCTCAGAGGAAGTCCTTTGTTCTGCCATCCTGGGACAAGCCTGGCTTGACCCCAGGAGGGCAGAAACCTGTCTGAGGGGTTGGCAGCAGCAGCAGCTGCAGTGAAACCCCAGGAAAGGCAGTTTGGCAGTGCCCGGGTCTGTGCTACAGACCACTGGGATCATCGAATTGTGCCAACAATGCCAGGATGGCATAGAGGGGGCAATTCCATGATCTTAGACATGTTACATAGCCATATTCGGAGTTACCATTGTGAAGCTACATATAGGTATTGACCTATATGTAGTGCACGCGTGTAATGGTGTCCCCGCACTCACAAAGTTCAGGGAATTGGCTCTGAACAATGTGGGGGCACCTTGGCTAGTGCCAGGGTGCCCTCACACTAAGTAACTTTGCACCTAACCTTTACCAGGTAAAGGTTAGACATATAGGTGACTTATAAGTTACTTAAGTGCAGTGTAAAATGGCTGTGAAATAACGTGGACGTTATTTCACTCAGGCTGCAGTGGCAGGCCTGTGTAAGAATTGTCAGAGCTCCCTATGGGTGGCAAAAGAAATGCTGCAGCCCATAGGGATCTCCTGGAACCCCAATACCCTGGGTACCTCAGTACCATATACTAGGGAATTATAAGGGTGTTCCAGTAAGCCAATGTAAATTGGTAAAATTGGTCACTAGCCTGTTAGTGACAATTTAGAAAGAAATGAGAGAGCATAACCACTGAGGTTCTGATTAGCAGAGCCTCAGTGAGACAGTTAGTCACTACACAGGTAACACATTCAGGCACACTTATGAGCACTGGGGCCCTGGGTTACCAGGGTCCCAGTGACACATACAACTAAAACAACATATATACAGTGAAAAATGGGGGTAACATGCCAGGCAAGATGGTACTTTCCTACACAACCCCCCCCCAAACGAAGGACAATAAGACTAGCCATGACCTGATGAGTCTTCATTGTCTAAGTGGAAATATCTGGAGAGTCCATCTGCATTGGAGTGGCTACTCCCAGGTCTATGTTCCACTGTATAGTCCATTCCCTGTAGGGATATGGACCACCTCAACAATTTAGGATTTTCACCTTTCATTTGTTTTAGCCAAAGTAGAGGTTTGTGGTCTGTCTGAACAATGAAGTGAGTGCCAAACAGGTATGGCCTCAACTTCTTCAGAGCCCAGACCACAGCAAAGGCCTCCCTCTCTATGGCAGACCAACGCTTTTCTCTAGGGGTCAACCTCCTACTAATAAAAGCAACAGGTTGATCCTGGCCCTCAGAATAAAGTTGTGATAGGACTGCCCCTACTCCTAATTCAGATGCATCAGTTTGGACATAGAATTTTTTAGAGTAACAAGGGCTTTTCAGGACAGGTGCAGAGCACATGGCCTGCTTCAGCTCCTCAAAAGCTTTCTGACAGTTTGCTGTCCACAATACCTTTTTAGGCATTTTCTTGGATGTGAGGTCATTAAGAGGGGCTGCAATGGAGCCATAGTTCTTAATGAACCTCCTGTAATACCCAGTGAGGCCTAGGAAGGCTCTCACCTGAGTCTGAGTGGTAGGGGGAACCCAATCAATAATTGTTTGGATTTTCCCCTGAAGTGGTGCAATCTGTTCCCCACCAACAAGGTGTCCCAGATAAACCACCTTCCCCTGCCCTATCTGGCACTTTGAAGCCTTGATAGTGAGTCCTGCCTTCTGCAGGGCCTCCAAAACTTTCCATAGGTGGACCAGGTGATCATCCCAGCTGGAGCTAAAGACAGCTATATCGTCCAAATATGCTGCACTGAAAGCTTCCAGCCCTTGCAGGACTGTGTTCACCAACCTTTGAAAAGTGGCAGGTGCATTTTTCAAACCAAAAGGCATTACAGTAAACTGGTAATGTCCTCCAATGGTTGAAAATGCAGTTTTAGATTTAGCATCTTCTGACAATTTGATCTGCCAATACCCTGCAGTCAAGTCAAAAGTGCTTAGATACTTGGCAGATGCCAGTGTATCTATGAGCTCATCTGCCCTGGGTATAGGGTGAGCATCAGTTTTGGTTACCAAGTTGAGACCTCTATAGTCTACACAAAACCGCATTTCCTTCTTTCCATCTTTGGAATGGGGTTTTGGTACCAGTACCACAGGAGAAGCCCATGGACTGTCAGAGTGCTCAACCACTCCTAGTTCTAACATTTTCTGGACCTCTTGCTTTATGCAGTCCCTGACATGGTCAGGCTGCCTATAGATCTTACTTTTGACAGGTAAACTGTCTCCAGTATCTATAGTGTGCTCACACCAAGAAGTGGTACCTGGCACAGTAGAGAAGAGTTCAGAGAATTGATCTAGGAGGTTTATGCAATTGTCTTTCTGCTCAGCAGTAAGACAATCAGCCAAAACTACACCTTCCACAAGAGCATCTTGTTCTGTGGAAGAGAAGAGATCAGGTAGAGGATCACTGTCTTATTCCTGTCCCTCATCAGTTGCCATGAGCAGGGTGAGATCAGCCCTGTCATAGTAGGGTTTCAGGCGGTTGACATGGAGCACCCTAAGGGGACTCCTGGCAGTGCCTAAGTCAACTAAATAGGTGACTTCTCCCTTCTTTTCAACAATTGTGTGGGGTCCACTCCATTTGTCTTGGAGTGCTCTTGGGGCCACAGGCTCCAAGACCCACACTTTCTGCCCTGGTTGGTACTGAACCAAAACAGCCTTCTGATCATGCCATTGCTTCGGGAGCTCTTGGCTGGCCTGAAGGTTTTTGCTGGCCTTTTTCATGTACTCAGCCATCCTTGATCTGAGGCCAAGTACATAATCCACAATATCCTACTTAGGAGCTTTTAAAGGTTGTTCCCAACCCTCCTTTACAAGTGTGAGTGGACCCCTAACAGGGTGTCCAAAAAGAAGTTCAAAGGGGCTGAAGCCCACTCCTTTCTGGGGTACCTCCCTGTAGGCAAAAAGGAGGCATGGTAGAAGGATATTCCATCTCCTGCAGAGTTTTTCAGGGAGACCCATAATCATGCCTTTGAGAGTTTTATTAAATCTCTCCACCAGTCCATTTGTTTGTGGATGATAGGGTGTAGTGAACTTGTAAGTTACACCACACTCCTTCCACATGGCCTTTAAGTATGCAGACATGAAATTGCTTCCCCTGTCTGATACTACTTCCTTTGGGAAGCCCACCCTAGAAAATATTCCTAGGAGGGCCTTTGCCACTGCAGGTGCTGTAGTGGTCCTTAAAGGAATTGCTTCAGGATATCTTGTGGCATGGTCCACTACCACCAAGATAAACCTATTGCCTGAAGCAGTAGGAGGGTCAAGGGGGCCAACTATGTCAACCCCTACCCTTTCAAAGGGAACCCCAACCACAGGCAGTGGGAAAAGTGGTGCCTTTGGGGTGCCACCTGTCTTGCCACTGGCTTGACAGGTTTCACAGGACTTACAAAATTCCTTTGTGTCCTCAGACATTCTAGGCCAATGAAACAGGGGAACAAGCCTGTCCCAAGTTTTCATTTGTCCTAGATGCCCAGCTAGGGGAATGTCATGTGCCAGGGTTAGGAGGAACTTTCTGTACTCTTGAGGAATCACTAATCTCCTGGCAGCTCCAGGTTTAGGATCCCTATGCTCAGTGTACAAGAGGTTGTCCTCCCAGTAAACTCTGTGAGAGTCACTGACATCCCCATTAGCCTGTTTGACAGCTTGCTGTCTGAGACCCTCTAATGTGGGACAGGTTTGCTGTGCCACACTCAGCTCCTCTCTGGCAGGCCCCCCTTCACCCAAAAGCTCAGCAGTGTCTGCTTGAAGCTCCTCTGGTGTAGGTTCTGCACAGGGAGGGAATTCTTCTTCCTCAGAAGTAGAATCCACTGTAGAGGGAGGGATAGTAGGAAGTGGTTTGCTTCTACTAGCCCTAGCTTTAGGGAGCACCTGGTCCATTGTTCCAGGATCCAAGCTTCCCTGTCCTTTTTGCTTTTTGGCCTGAGCCCTTGTCAAAGCAAAAATATGCCCTGGGATGCCCAGCATTGCTGCATGGGCCTCCAACTCCACATCTGACCAAGCTGATGTCTCCAAATCGTTCCCTAATAGACAGTCTACAGGTAAATCTGAAGCTACCACAACTTTCTTTGGACCAGTAACCCCCCCCCCCCAGTTGAGATTAACAACAGCCATGGGGTGGCTAAGTGTGTTGTTGTGAGCATCGGTTACTTGGTACTGGTGACCAAGTAGGTGTTGTTCAGGGTGGACCAGTTTCTCTATGACCATAGTCACACTGGCACCAGTGTCCCTGTAGGCCTGAACCTCAACACCATTTATTAGGGGTAGCTGCTTGTACTTATCCATATTAAGGGGACAAGCAGCTAAGGTGGCTAAATCAATAGTCCCCTCAGAGACTAACACAGCCTCTGTGGCCTCCCTAACAAGGCCAACCCCAACTAAGTTACCAATAGTGAGCCCAGCTACTCCCTTGGATTGGCTATTAGTAGGTTTGCTCCCACCACCACTGCTATTAGTAGGGACACTAGGTGTAGCAGTAGGGGTTGTGGTGGTAGGAGGCTTGGTGCTTTTCTTTGGACAACTGGAATCTGTTGCCCAATGGCCTTTTATTATACATAAATAGCACCATGGTTTCTTTTCCTTGTTCTGTTTAAAAGAGGATTTGGACCCACCACCCCCACCAGAGTGTTTTTGTGGGCCTGATGAAGACTCATTTTTAGATTTGTCCCCACCCTTGTCAGAAGACTTACCATCCTTCTTTTTGTTGCCATCTTTGTCACCCCCTGTATGAACTTTTCTGTTCACTCTTGTTCTGACCCATTTGTCTGCCTTCTTTCCCAATTCTTGGGGAGAGGTCAGATCAGAGTCCACCAAGTACTGGTGCAACAAATCAGACACACAATTATTAAGAATATGCTCTCTCAGGATCAAGTTATACAGGCTGTCATAATCAGTAACTTTACTGCCATGTAACCACCCCTCCAAGGCCTTCACTGAATGGTCAATGAAATCAACCCAGTCTTGTGAAGACTCCTTTTTGGTCTCTCTGAACTTTATCCTGTATTGTTCAGTGGTTAAGCCATAACCATCCAGGAGTGCATTCTTAAGAACTTGGAAATTATTAGCATCATTTTCGTTCACAGTAAGGAGCCTATCCCTACCTTTTCCACTAAATGATAGCCATAGGATAGCAGCCCACTGCCTTTGAGGGACATCCTGTACAACACAGGCCCTCTCAAGTGCAGCAAACCACTTGTTAATGTCATCCCCCTCCTTATAAGGGGGAACTATCTTGTGCAGATTCCTGGAATCATGCTCTTTTGCAGGATGACTATGGGGAATACTGCTGCTGCCACCATGGGTTTCTAAACCCAACTTCTGTCTTTCCTTCTCTAGTTCAAAAGACTGTCTCTCCAAATCCAGCTGTTGCTTTTTAAGCTTCAGTCTGGTTTGTTCCACCCTCAACTTATTGAGTTCCCTCTCTAACATTCTGTCATCAGGGTTGGTGGGAGGGACATTCCTAGATACAGAGGTATGATGGGAATGAACAGAAGGAGACCTGTCCCTTACAGAGGGCACCCTAACAGCTTGGCTGACAGAAACATCACTAGCAGTATGGTGAGAATAAATGCTTTTGCTATGATGTGAGACAACACTATTTGTATGGTGTGGCCCATCATCATGACCAACTATGCTAGACTGTCTTGTAATGGGCAGGCTAGGAACTTTCTTTCCTGAATCTTTTCCTGGGGGAGTCCCTGGATCACATTGGGAACCATTTGCTACTTTTTCCACAGATGTGGCCCCTATGGCCTTATCTTGTTCTCTAAGCATGTTAATTAACAGTTCCAAGTAAGGATTCTTCCCTACACTCAAACCTCTCTCTATGCAGAGACTCCTTGCTCCTTTCCAGCTAAGGTGATCATATGCAAGTTTGGACAGATCAACATTTTGGCCTGTGCCAGACATTTTTAGAGAGAGTTAAAGTGATAGAAAAAGAGAAAAAAGTTTTCAGAACTTTTTAGAAAGACAGAAAAAAAACTTTTTAAACTTTTAAGAACTTTTTGAAAGTTTAGAAGTACTTTTCAGCACTTTAGAATAGAGTGAAAAGAGGAAATGCAAAACTTTTTGACTATGTGTATATACACTGACCTTGTTTTGTATATTTTTCTCTTATGAAAAGTACAATGACAAGAGTGGTAAGTAGTCTCAAAGCACTTATCCCACCACTGCACAACCAATGTAGGAGGCTGGACTGGCTTGTAGTGAGTACCAAGGGGTACTTGCACCTTGCACCAGGCCCAGTTATCCCTTATTAGTGTATAGGGTGTCTAGCAACTTAGGCTGATAGATAATGGTAGCTTAGCAGAGCAGCTTAGGCTGAACTAGGAGACGTGTGAAGCTACTACAGTACCACAAGTGTCACTTGCACAATATCATAAGAAAACACAATACACAGTTATACTAAAAATAAAGGTACTTTATTTTTATGACAATATGCCAAAGTATCTTAGAGTGTACCCTCAGTGAGAGGATAGGAAATATACACAAGATATATATACACAATAGCAAAAATATGCAGTATAGTCTTAGAAAACAGTGCAAACAATGTATAGTTACAATAGGATGCAATGGGGAAACATAGGGATAGGGGCAACACAAACCATATACTCCAAAAGTGGAATGCGAACCACGAATGGACCCCAAACCTATGTGACCTTGTAGAGGGTCGCTGGGACTATTAGAAAATAGTGAGAGTTAGAAAAATAACCCTCCTCAAGACCCTGAAAAGTGAGTGCAAAGTGCACTAAAGTTCCCCTAAGGACAAAGAAGTCGTGTTAGAGGAATAATGCAGGAAAGACACAAACCAACAATGCAACAACTGTGGATTTCCAATCTAGGGTACCTGTGGAACAAGGGGACCAAGTCCAAAAGTCACAAGCAAGTCGGAGATGGGCAGATGCCCAGGAAATGCCAGCTGCGGGTGCAAAGAAGCTTCTACTGGACAGAAGAAGCTGAGGTTTCTGCAGGAACGAAAAGGGCTAGAGACTTTCCCTTTGGTGGATGGATCCCTCTCGCCGTGAAGAGTCGTGCAGAAGTGTTTTCCCGCCGAAAGAACGCCAACAAGCCTTGCTAGCTGCAAATCATGCGGTTAGTGTTTTTGGATGCTGCTGTGGCCCTGGAGGGACCAGGAGGTCGCAAATTGGACCAGGAGAGAGAAGGGACGTCGAGCAAGACAAGGAGCCCTCTCAGCAGCAGGTAGCACCCAGAGAAGTGCCAGAAACAGGCACTACGAGGATGCGTGAAACGGTGCTCACCCGAAGTTACACAAAGGAGTCCCACGTCGCCGGAGACCAACTTAGAAAGTCGTGCAATGCAGGTTAGAGTGCCGTGGACCCAGGCTTGGCTGTGCACAAAGGATTTCCGCCGGAAGTGCACAGGGGCCGGAGTAGCTGCAAAAGTCGCGGTTCCCAGCAATGCAGCCCAGCGAGGTGAGGCAAGGACTTACCTCCACCAAACTTGGACTGAAGAGTCACTGGACTGTGGGGGCCACTTGGACAGAGTTGCTGGATTCGAGGGACCTCGCTCGTCGTGCTGAGAGGAGACCCAAGGGACCGGTGATGCAGCTTTTTGGTGCCTGCGGTTGCAGGGGGAAGATTCCGTCGACCCACGGGAGATTTCTTCGGAGCTTCTGGTGCAGAGAGGAGGCAGACTACCCCCACAGCATGCACAGACAGGAAAACAGTCGAGAAGGCGGCAGGATCAGCGTTACAGAGTTGCAGTAGTCGTCTTAGCTACTTTGTTGCAGGTTTGCAGGCTTCCAGCGCGGTCAGCAGTCGATTCCTTATCAGAAGGTGAAGAGAGAGATGCAGAGGAACTCGGCTGAGCTCTTGCATTCGTTATCTAAAGTTTCCCCAGAGACAGAGACCCTAAATAGCCAGAAAAGAGGGTTTGACTACCTAGGAGAGAGGATAGGCTAGCAACACCTGAAGGAGCCTATCACAAGGAGTCTCTGACGTCACCTGGTGGCACTGGCCACTCAGAGCAGTCCAGTGTGCCAGCAGCACCTCTGTTTCCAAGATGGCAGAGGTCTGGAGCACACTGGAGGAGCTCTGGACACCTCCCAGGGGAGGTGCAGGTCAGGGGAGTGGTCACTCCCCTTTCCTTTGTCCAGTTTCGTGCCAGAGCAGGGGCTAAGGGGTCCCTGAACCGGTGTAGACTGGCTTATGCAGAATTGGGCACATCTGTGCCCAAGAAAGCATTTCCAGAGGCTGGGGAGGCTACCCCTCCCCTGCCTTCACACCATTTTCCAAAGGGAGAGGGTGTAACACCCTCTCTCAGAGGAAGTCCTTTGTTCTGCCATCCTGGGACAAGCCTGGCTTGACCCCAGGAGGGCAGAAACCTGTCTGAGGGGTTGGCAGCAGCAGCAGCTGCAGTGAAACCCCAGGAAAGGCAGTTTGGCAGTGCCCGGGTCTGTGCTACAGACCACTGGGATCATCGAATTGTGCCAACAGTGCCAGGATGGCATAGAGGGGGCAATTCCATGATCTTAGACATGTTACATGGCCATATTCGGAGTTACCATTGTGAAGCTACATATAGGTATTGACCTATATGTAGTGCACGCGTGTAATGGTGTCCCCGCACTCACAAAGTTCAGGGAATTGGCTCTGAACAATGTGGGGGCACCTTGGCTAGTGCCAGGGTGCCCTCACACTAAGTAACTTTGCACCTAACCTTTGCCAGGTAAAGGTTAGACATATAGGTGACTTATAAGTTACTTAAGTGCAGTGTAAAATGGCTGTGAAATAACGTGGACGTTATTTCACTCAGGCTGCAGTGGCAGGCCTGTGTAAGAATTGTCAGATCTCCCTATGGGTGGCAAAAGAAATGCTGCAGCCCATAGGGATCTCCTGGAACCCCAATACCCTGGGTACCTCAGTACCATATACTAGGGAATTATAAGGGTGTTCCAGTAAGCCAATGTAAATTGGTAAAAATGGTCACTAGCCTGTTAGTGACAATTTGGAAAGAAATGAGGGAGCATAACCACTGAGGTTCTGATTAGCAGAGCCTCAGTGAGACAGTTAGTCACTACACAGGTAACACATTCAGGCACACTTATGAGCACTGGGGCCCTGGGTTACCAGGGTCCCAGTGACACATACAACTAAAACAACATATATACAGTGAAAAATGGGGGTAACATGCCAGGCAAGATGGTACTTTCCTAAACAGTGACACTGGCAAAAACAAACATACACACAAGTAAAAATGGGGGTAACATGCCAGGCAAGATGGTACTTTCCTACACACACGTTGCACCTTGTCCAATGAGCGCTACTCACTGAGTGAGATGCACAGCGCTGTTGATGCAAACACAGCAATCTTTATTTGTTTGAGCACGTGCACCGTGCAATCCTGTTTCAGTGGTGTAACAAAGGCCCCCAAAGCCCCCAAGGTGGGGGAGCTCTAGGGGCCCCCTCAGCACAGTACACTGGCTAACACCTCCTGAGTGAGTCTTGAATGATGTTCATGCTCCCTGCTCATCGAGTGCTGTCTCTGTGTTTACGTTTATCCTTGCTCTTTTTCTTAAGTTACTTCTAATGTTCAAAAGTTGCTTCCACTGCTGTTTCTGTACACTGAGCTTGAGTTTGTGCAATAAAAAGATAAATGCTTGTGCGGCCTCCTTGTTGTGTTGGGGAACACATTCTTCAGCAGCGTCACTAGCTCGCGCAGCTCCTGCAGCGCCCAGAAGCGGAGAGTGCGGAACGCTCAAGCAACGGAGCGGATGCTTAACAGTAAAGCGCGTGCAGGACGACAGGCGCTGTGCAAATATACTTAAGCAAGGTCAAAATTCAAATTGCTAGTACAAGTGTGACCGTGGACGTCCATGCGCCAAAATGCCAGGGGTAGCGGAAGTGACATCAGACTCCATTTCATCTTTACTTTCACTCACACACACTTACACCAATACACGTTCAGTCATACACACACTCTTTTACAAAAGCACACTCTCACTGGCAAACGTGCACACAGCGTACATTTGTTTTTACTTACCTCAGCTACCAAAGAGGATCATATTCCAGCTAATTATGCAACATTTGTTGTTACATTAATAGTGAATAATATTAATGTAATAAACAAACTGATTGAAATCAAGGAAGTGGAGCCCCAAGCAGCGGGCAAGCTGCCCCCTGTGCTCCTGGCACTGATTCTGCGACCCCTGGAGACCCTTAAATGACGTTCATGAGTGTGACTTGCCCACTTTGATCCTTGAATGTTGAAACCAGTGATGGTTGTGAAACACGTGTAGAGGTGCACTGTGACACAATACACACTTTTTAGTCGGCCTGAAGAACATTGCGTGGGTGATCTACAACATATTATTTGTGAAAAACCCTATTGGCTGCAAAAGGAATTGCTTTGCTACACCGCCATTTTAGAGTGGGCAGCAATTCAGCACAATAGTCTGACAATGGACACGAGGAACATCCGCACCTTTTACTTGTGAGGGAAAAAAGCTGCAGGTTAGCAAATAGATCTCTCTACTCTGCGGCTGGGATGAGTTACACTTCACTATGCTACAAGTGACCATGACCGTGGACGTCACTTTGTTCGTGCCTACCCGCCTCATCCGGAGATGCTGATCGGAGATGCTCAGCGCTAGGGAATCATGCAGAAGTGAGCGCAAGGAAAAAGATCACAGAGTGTGGAAAAAGACCATAGAGAGTCACCCTGCCAGCGTGAGGCAACCGTGTTGGCCCCCGAGGGGAGCCACGGGGTGCTCAGCATACCACAGTGCAATCGCTGTGCCCGAGGAAATTTGGGAGGCTGAGGTGGTGGAGGACGAGATGCGGTTTAGCCTCTGATCCACAGGCAACAAGAAGCGGGGAGAGTCACTGTTGGAATCATTTGGAGGATCCACAGGACCTTGTGCAAAAGAAGTTGGTGTACAGAAGCTAGGTGGAGGCAGAGGCAGTCCGGAGGCTTATGGGCGGGCCACCAGCCCAGTTAGCAGAGGTAAGTACTTTGGAGTGATTTCGGACCCAGGAAGTTATTGTTGGAAGCAACAGTATAGAATATATTGATAGCAGAAGATATGCCAGTGGAAGACCTGGAAGAACAAGAAAGTATTGATAAAGAAGGCAATGGCAAGCCTATAGGCATCATCAGAAGGAGACAAATCAAGATGGTAGCCCTCCAATGGATGACTCATAGGGGCGGCTCTGAGTAGATCAATAAAAGGTTTTGTGGGTAAGCACTTCAAAAGGAAGATATTTGAACCTCGAGTGGAGACAGCACTAACAGGAGAAGAACCAACTAGGGAATTGGCTAGAGAATATGATAGAAAATATTTAGGGGGCAAATATTCCATCCAGTTTATGCTAAATTCATGGGGAAAGGAAGATTGGGTCCCCAATTTGGACCTCTTACCGAATCGTAGGATAAGGTATGAATTATTAAGGGCATGAGTGGGGATCTTTAGACCTAAGTCTATCAGTAGCATGTATGACAGAATTAACAAGCCAGAATGAACTGTATATCGAACCCAGACTGTCCTCGTCACCAAGACTCTTTTCACTCTTCGAGGGTGGAAAAAGGCAATGCAAAGAAAGAAATGGGGATGCAGAGGCCGGGTCTGGTCGGGAGGACCTCAGTGGCTGCAGGGGGAGCAGGAGGAGGCAGAGGAGCAATGATCAGCTACTGTGAAAAAGGTCTAAAAGAGGTTTTGGAAGATTTAGGGCATAATTCTAATCTAAATGCAAATGTTACGGCATCGTCCTCTGCAACAATGTTAGATATTGTGTTGATGTTACAGAAGACTTTGCAAGCTCCACTTGAGGTATCTGTAATGAATCACGATGTTTTGGAATTACAGAAAGAGCAGTTTCAGGCTACGGTGGGGAATTGAAGCAGATAAAGGCTCTTCTGCCATCTGTGGTTAGAGCCGTGGAAGGGGAGAAGAAAGAACCAGAAGTACCCCACATACAGGAGGCGGGAGCACAAAGTGTGTATGTGTCAAGGCATCCTACGTTGGTGAAGAGACTTGGGGAATCTGCTTATTACAGGCGGTGCATGCCAAGGCCTAGCAGAGTAAGGACAGTGAAGGGGGTGAGAATAGGAACTAGGAATGTTACAGTGCCTGTCCAAAGTGCCAGAGGCAACTCCTGAATTTAAGATCTTGAAGTTAAATCCTCCAAAAAGGCCACTGGAGAAGAGTGAAGGATGAGTGGTCAAAAAAGGGGAGAAAAGAGAATTCTAGAGGATTGTGAAGAAAGGAACCCCCAGTCCCTGAGTAGAGAGAACATGGAGTATGATAAGCAAGTAAAGGTCGAGAAGGTTTCGCAAAACCAGGGAGAAACGGAGGGGAGAATGATGGGAATGGAAAGGAAGGAGAAGAAAGGTAGTGCAAGTAGGAGTAGGGATGGTTTGGCAACTGCTTCTATAGGGAATGGAATAGATAGTGATCTATGGTTGTATTTTGAACCTGCCCAAAAGGTGAACAAAGGAAAGGAACAAGGAAGTTACTCCCCCTTGTAGGAAGCGGGCCTTTGGTGGAGGTAAGATCTTGCCTCCCCATGCAAAACAGTACCCCCGTGCACAGCATCATTTGAAGCTGCCAAGGCTTGGTGGCATCCTTCTTCCAAGTTCTTCATGCAACTTGATGCTCCGGCCCATAGCACTCCATCCTGCGACGCACAGCTTCCTCAGTGTTTCCCCAGCGGCGTGGGACCCTTGTTGTAGTGCTGCCTGGGCCTCCTTTGTAACTTCTTTATCCCTGTCCTGTGGGACTCCTGTGGCACTGCTTAGTCTTCTATGGGCTCCCCGTACTACTGCGGGCCCTCTCTGACTCCTCCTTCCGGGTTGAGTTGACCTGGTCCTTCCTGGTCCCCGGCAGTGGCATTTTCTGCTAACCGCAAGCTTTGCGTAGGCCAATGCTTGTTGGCAAACTCTGACAACGCAAACCTGACTGCAATCCTTCATCCAGCGTGGGACATCAGCTGCATTCTCCAGGAACCTGACACTGTTCCACAACAAGGGTCCCACGCGCTGAGGAAACACTGAGGAAGCTGTGCGTCGCAGGATGGAGTGCTGGGGGCCGGAGCGTCAAGTTGCATGAAGAACTTGGAAGAAGGATGCCACCAAGCCTTGGCAGCTTCAAATGATGCGGTGCACGGGGGTACTGTTTTGCATGGGGAGGCAAGGTCTTACCTCCACCAAAGTTGGACGGTTGGAAGAGAGGACCGTCGGGACCAATTAAGACTACCACCCGTGATGCAGAATCCATGCAGCTCAGCAGGAGAGGGGATCCACTCAGTCAGTCATCATCACAGTTGGTGCCTGCAGAAGCAGGGGAGTGACACCTTCACCCCAAGGGAGATTCTTTCTTCCTTCTGATGCAGGCTGAAGATGGGCTGTCTCCAGAGGATGCACAACCGGAAACCTGTTGCAGTTGCTGGCAGGAGCCGGAGATACAATGTTGTGGAATGCTTCTTGCTTCTTTGTTGCAGCTTGTGGGGTCCTGAAAATTCCAGATGCAGTTTCTTCGAGGAGAAGTTGAAGTGGAGAGTGCAGAGGATTCCTGCTGGAGTCTTGCAATCCGAACCTGAGGAACCACTCAAAGAAGAGACCCTAATTAGGCCTGAAAGGGGGATTGGTCACCCAACCAGGTAAGCACCTATCAGGGAAGGGCTCTGACGTTACCTGCTGGCACTGGCCACTCAGATGCTCCAAGAGTTCTTTGCCAACCTTCAATCCAAGATGGCAAAATCCATTGACCGTTTGGAAGAGCTCTGAACACCACCCCTGGTGTGGTGATTGACAGGGGAGTGGTCACTCCCCTTTTCTTTGTCCAGTTTTGCGCCAAAGCAGGGACTGGGGGTCCCTGAACCTGTGTAGACTGGTTAAACAAGGAGGGCACCCTTCTAAGCATTGCCAGTGGCTTGGGGAGGCTACCCCTCCCCAGCCTGTAACACCATTTCCAAAGGGAGAGGGTGTAACACACCTCTCCCAAAGGAAATCCTTTGTTCTGCCTTCCTGGACCTGAGCTTCTCAAGCAACAGGAGGCCAGAAACCTGTCTGGGAGGTGGCAGCAGCTTGTGCCATAACCCAATTGTTTGATGGTTTTGTTCAGTTAAATAGGACTGCTAAGAGAAGCCTCCACGGGCGACCCTCTGGGGGACTAATAATTTTGGACTCCACTAGAATTGCAAAAAAGGTTGTACTAATAGATTTGAATTGTAAATGGATGATGGCATGTAGAGTGATTCTGTAGGATAAGGGTCGCAGGATATGACTCTATGGTACTAGTCATATATGTACAGCATACTGGTGGGGTAGAATATAGATCCAAACTGGGAAGATTCAAGGATGAGGTAGATTATTATGTGGAAGGTTCCGTAAAGATTTACTCATTATCGCAGGAGATTTTAACCATAAATTAAACCCCGTCAGAGTAGATCTATGGTATGAAGAAATACTTTCGGCATATTATATTAATTCTACTAGGTTTCCAGCAATAAAATGTGAGGCAAGTGAGGAAGAACTAAACAAATTTTGGGCCTCAAAGGCCCTATTCTGCATTGATGGCCGGATGGGGTCAGATCAGCCGGCAAATCGTACGTTTAAGTACGGGGCGCAGCCTTGTCCAATTGATTATATGTTTATGCATGCATGGAATTTTGATAACATCAATCAGTTTTTTGTCTGGGAAAAAGAAGCCAGGGATCATTATCCCTTAAAATTGGAACTAAGTAGGGGAGTAAGAGAATTTAGAGAAAGGGTTCTCCCCATAACAAATGATTACCCAAAGCGCCTCACTGCACGTATCTCGGAGGAGTCACTGGCAGCATTAGCCTCCTTCCAACAAGAAATCATGCTAACCATGGGCCCGGCTAACAATATAGGTGGCTTGAGAACATTCTTAACCAAGCAGCTGCCTGTTTAAAGGTCTTGAAAGGTAAAAATGGGCAAGAGGATAGGGTTAAGAGCTCGCGGGAGAAAAGAAGTGGCTGGTTTAATGAGGAATGTAGGAAATTGAAGGCCCTAGTAAGAAAATATGATAAAAGCCTTAGACTGAGGTATGATTATGAGAGTTATATTACTCTTCAGAAATTAAAGAAAGTATATGAAAAGATGATCTGTAATCAGAAGAGGTCATATAAGGAGAATTTGTTGGGAGAATTTACTGGAGGCAATGTATAGCAAAAACTTAAAAAAGTTTTGGAAACTCATGCAGGATGGCTCTGGGAAATTACTGGCGGGTATGAAGTGTGTAATGGAAGAAGATGCCTGGGTCCATTACATAAAAGAAATGTATGGTGCTGGGTCGGAGTAGGGGGCGGGGCCAACTATCCCGTGCATAGGGGTAGATGAGGTTACCAGATCTCTATTTTTGGCAGGAAATATTAAACGCACTACATTGGAATTGGTACTGACTTGAGCAGCTGGCCCGGGTAATATTCCGGCTGCTATAATGAAGATCCGATCTGACTGGTGGGCAAATATTTTATGTAGAACATTTAATAACATATGAAATTTAGGCTAGCTACCTGTAAGTTGGAGAGGTGCAACTATAAGGCCCATACATAAACGAGAGGATGTAAAGGACCCAAAGAATTACAGGTTGATTAACCTGTTGGATGTTGGGGAAAAATTGTTTTCGAAAATTGTATTGGGTAGTCTTAAGGACTGGGCTGCTATAAATCAAATTATTCCTCCCGATCAGGGGGGTTCAAAGAGGGCCACTGAACTATTAATCATTGTTTTGCCTTATGGTCCATCCCTCGGAAGTCGATAGAGCAAGGGGGTAGGTTGTTGTGTTGCTTTGGGGACTTCCGTGAGGCCTTTGATCTGGTGGATCATAAGTGCTTTTGGGAAACCTTGATTAAGCAGGATATACCAAAGAGCCTGTTGTTGTTAATCCAGGAATTGCACACGCATAATTGGGCTCAAGTTATCATAGACGAGGAGGGGACCCTATCACAGAAAATCCCAATTGCCAATGGGCTACGTCAGGGTTGTGTGCTGGCCCCACTTTTGTTCTCCCAATTTATCACTGATGTACCTGCAGCATTTATTGTGGAAAGAGGTGCAAGTCCCAAAATGGATGGGCATCATGTGGCATGCCTTTTTGTATGCTGATGATTTAGTGATATTTGACCTGACAAAGCTAGGTTTGCAAAGGAAATTGGAGGCATTTTCTGAGTATTGTCAAGGGAAAAAGTTAGTGGTGAATCGGGAGAAGAAAAAAAGCGTTGTGTATTGGAAGGAAAGCAACTGAATGTATTTGGTATTTAGGGGGCAAAAAGTTGGATCAGGTGAACAAGTATAAGTGTCTGCGGGTTTGGGTCACGGCATCCTTTAAGTGGGATGTACATATTAAAGCAACAAAAGTAAACGCCCTTGCATCGATAAGCAGCCTGAAGAAATGTCATAGGGACCATGGAGAGATGTCCCATAGCCCGTTATTAAGCGGCAATGATACCCCCACAAAGTTTGGATGGAGCTGAATTATTGTGTGTGAGTGGGAAAAGTAATTGGGCAAGGAGGAGGGAAATGTTTGAAAAATATCATGTCCCTACCAGCATCAGCAATTATTCAGGCTGTGAGATTGGAAACGGGAGTGGTATCTCGGAGTGTATTAGCTCAAGTAGCTCTAATTAGATTTTGGGGTCGGCTGGCGGCGGTGAAAAGCATAAGGTTGCATTATAGTGCAAACATGAGATTGTGAAAAATGAGATGAAAGGGGCAAAGGGCATTAGGAAGAGGTTGGTGGATATTTGCAGGAGCATGAAGGTAAAGTTGGGCCTGGAGAATTTTGATCTGGAAGTTTCTAAGAAGGGTATTAAAATATACAGCAAGGAATTGGCTAGAGAATATGATAGAAAATATTTAGGGGGCAAATATTCCATCCAGTTTATGCTAAATTCATGGGGAAAGGAAGATTGGGTCCCAATTTGGACCTCTTACCGAATCGTAGGATAAGGTATGAATTATTAAGGGCATGAGTGGGAATTAACCCCAGTTATCGCTCATCGGAGATAAAATTTGATTTAATGGACCCTGTGGGCAAATGCACTTGTGGCCTGCAACAGAATGCAATATTGTGCACATTCTAATGGATTGTTGGACTGTCCTGCCACTACGGAGAACATTTTTACGGCCAATTTTGATAAAATATGGCATTAGACATCATGCACAAGCAGCTTCATTCTCGACGGATATGCGATTCTTGGATGTTGCATGTGCCACTGGCAGGTTTTTGATTGCTGTAACAAGTCTTTTAGGCGCGTCCCAATAGTGATTTTTACCATGAAGTTATGAGGAAGATTGTAAAGATTTCAATGCTCATTTTAAACGTTTTATTGGGGGAATTGTATCCTATTTATGTGGAAGTTGTTTTAAAGTGGGGTTTTATGTTGTTTAAAGACTTGTGGTCTAAATAAACATTTGTTGACACATCAGATATATTGCGTGGGGACCGAGGAGCTCTACTCGTCGCCTCCTTGTGAGGTGCTCCACGCAGCTGCAGTAAAACCCGCTGCAAGCGCTCAGTGCACGTACTTTACTGCAAGGCTGGGCGCGCGCCACTGAACCGCGCCCAAGACGCCCTTATCTTGTCTTTCTAACAATTACAGGCCGGTTCGGCACACAAAATGGTAAATCATGAAAACTAATTACAAGTGCTGCAAATAAAGGCCTTGGGTTCTGCTTGTTCAGCCTTTCCGCTCTTCCTCTTTGGGACGGAGTAACATGAGCTCTCACACGTTTCTGTGTAACACACGGTGTAATATAACATTGTTTGGCATCCTGAGGGCTTGAATTAGTTAAAATGATGAGATAAAAGCAAGCTTGTTCCGAAGAGAAACCCCAAACTCTGCCCTGCCCAGGGCCCTAAACATTCAAGATGGCGGCCGGAAGCTTCCAGAAGCACGTGCTGTGGATCAGGGCCTGGGAAAGTGCTTGTTCAGCATTCAACGCCTCCTGGCAGCCATGGCTGGGCACCATAAAAAGGAACTGTAAAAGCAGACTGCATGATAACAGTTTACAGCCTCCATTAGCAAGAAAAACACTGCCCAGCTATGAGGATTATGTTCTGAGAAAGGGCAATTTGCATGAAGTAACTCGGAAGCAGGCAGGGCAACCAAGACTCCACTTGTGCCTGAAGCAGACAGGGCTCATGGAAAAAGAGGTGCTAGAAGTAAAAGACAAGCATTGGCAAAGCCCATAGGTCTTACTTATTGAGGTATTGACTTTATCAATCTTGTAAGCCATGTTGTGATTTCAGTGTATATCATATAGTAATGTAAACTCCACGTGTCTTTATATGTGTATTTCTTGATGTTTGTGCACGTTCTCTCTGTGTGCACTGGAGTCCACACCTGAGTATGTGTTATATGATTCCAACACGTACACTGTTTGGTTAGCTGCCTCACCTTCTAAAGATGAAATTGAAAAACATTTCAACACATCATGTATGGGTATAAATCTATTACACTTTATATATATGGCAAGGAACTAAGCATCTGTATTAGAATTTCATTTGCATGTGCTTACTACTCTACAAGACGTTTAAGCGCTTTACTCATTGCTCCAAAACCTAAGGTTAGTGATTATTGGTATCTGTTGGTTATTGGGCTCAACAGTGTGCTCTGAATGAGACCATGCCACACATTTACTGCAGTTTCATTGTAGTATATTAAAACAATAGGAGTTTGGTGTTATCATCAGTTAGGGGGACGGGAAGTGATTTGTGCAGTCATTAGTTGACGGGTATGTGAGTTCTTGCAGTCAATAGCTGGGGGTATGTGAGCTGCTTCAGTCATTAGCTGGGGTTATGTGACTTCATGCAGTCATTAGTTGGGGGTATGTGAGCTACTTCAGTCATTAGTTGGGGTATGTGAGTTTGTGCAATCATTAGTTGGGGTATGTGAGTTCCTTCAGTCATTAGTTGGGGGCATGTGAGCTCCTTCAGTCATTAGCTGGGGGTATGTGAGTTTGTGCAGTCATTAGTTGGGGTACGTGAGTTCCTTCAGTCATTAGTTGGGGGTATGTGAGTCCATGCAGTCATTAGTTGGGGGTATGTGAGCTCCTTCAGTCATTATCTGGGGGTATGTGAGTTTGTGCAGTCATTAGTTGGGGTATGTGAGCTCCTTCAGTCATTAGTTGGGGTATGTGAGCTCCTTCAGTCATTAGTTGGGGTATGTGAGCTCCTTCAGTCATTAGTTGGGGTATGTGAGTGTTCAGTCATTAGTTGGGGATATGCGAGTGTGCTGTCATTAGTTGGGGGTATGTGAGTTTATGCAGTCATTAGTTGGGGTATGTGAGTTCCTTCAGGCATAAGTTGGGGGTATGTGAGTTTATGCAGTCATTAGTTGGGGTATGTGAGTTCATGCAATAATTAGTTGGGGTATGTGAGTTCATGCAGTCATTAGTTGGGGTATGTGAGTTCATGCAATAATTAGTTGGGGTATGTGAGTTCATGCAGTCATTAGTTGGGGTATGTGAGTTCCTTCAGTCATTAGTTGGGGGTATGTGAGTTAATGCAGTCATTAGTTGGGGGTATGTGAGCTCCTTCAGTCATTAGTTGGGGGTAGGTGAGTTCATGCAGTCACTAGTTGGGGCATGTGAGCTCCTTCAGTCATTAGTTGGGGTATGTGAGTTCATGCAGTCATTAGTTGGGAGGTGTGTGAGTTCATGCAATCATTAGTTGGGGGGTATGTGAGTTCATGCAATCATTAGTTGGGGATATGCGAGTGTGCTGTCATTAGTTGGGGTATGCGAGTTCATGCAGTCATTAGTTGGGGTATGTGAGTTCATGCAGTCATTAGTTGGGGTATGTGAGCTCCTTCAGTCATTAGTTGGGGTATGTGAGCTCCTTCAGTCATTAGTTGGGGTATGTGAGTGTTCAGTCATTAGTTGGGGATATGCGAGTGTGCTGTCATTAGTTGGGGGTATGTGAGTTTATGCAGTCATTAGTTGGGGTATGTGAGTTCCTTCAGGCATAAGTTGGGGGTATGTGAGTTCATGCAGTCATTAGTTAGGGGTATGTGAGCTCCTTCAGTCATTAGTTGGGGTATGTGAGTGTTCAGTCATTAGTTGGGGTATGTGAGTTCCTTCAGTCATTAGTTGGGGGTATGTGAGTTCATGCAGTCATTAGTTGGGGGTATGTGAGCTCCTTCAGTCATTAGTTGGGGGTATGTGAGCTCCTTCAGTCATTAGTTGGGGTATGTGAGTGTTCAGTCCTTAGTTGGGGTATATGAGTTCCTTCAGTCATTAGTTGGGGGTATGTGAGTTCATGCAGTCATTAGTTGGGGTATGTGAGTTCCTTCAGTCATTAGTTGGGGTATGTGAGCTCCTTCAGTCATTAGTTGGGGTTAGGTGAGTTCATGCAGTCATTAGTTGGGGGTATGTGAGCTCCTTCAGTCATTAGTTGGGGTATGTGAGTTCATGCAATCATTAGTTGGGGGGTATGTGAGTTCATGCAATCATTAGTTGGGGTATGTGAGTTCATGCAGTCATTAGTTGGGGTATGTGAGTTCCTTCAGTCATTAGTTGGGGGTATGTGAGTTAATGCAGTCATTAGTTGGGGGTATGTGAGCTCCTTCAGTCATTAGTTGGGGGTAGGTGAGTTCATGCAGTCACTAGTTGGGGCATGTGAGCTCCTTCAGTCATTAGTTGGGGTATGTGAGTTCATGCATTCATTAGTTGGGGGGTGTGTGAGTTCATGCAATCATTAGTTGGGGGGTATGTGAGTTCATGCAATCATTAGTTGGGGATATGCAAGTGTGCTGTCATTAGTTGGGGTATGCGAGTTCATGCAGTCATTAGTTGGGGTATGTCAGCTCCTTGAGTCATTAGTTGGGGTATGTGAGTGTTCAGTCATTAGTTGGGGATATGCGAGTGTTCTGTCATTAGTTGGGGTTACATGAGTTCATGCAGTCATTAGTTGGGGGTATGTGAGTTCATGCAGTCATTAGGTGGGGCTATGTGAGTTCATGCAGTCATTAGTTGGGGTATGCGAGTTCATGCAGTCATTAGTTGGGGGTAAGCCATCAGATGGAGGAGGCATGCAGAGGTAATTTTAAACAAGCATTGAATTTGGAGCAGGCATTCTCAGAGAGATGAGGCACGCACAGTGAGGAGGCATGAAGAGAGAGGAGGCATGCAGAGAAAGAAAACGTTTAGAGGATGGAGGCATGCAGAGATAGGAGGCATGCAGAGTGCAAGGCATACTGAGGGAGAAGCCATGCAGAGGTTGGACGTGTAAAGGGGTCATTTTAGACAAGCATTGGACTTGGAGAGGCTATGCTTAGGGAGAAGGCATGCAGAGGATGGAGGTATGCAGAGGATGGAGACATGCGGAGGGAGGAGGCATGCAGAGAAGAGGAGGCATGCAGAAGATTGAGGCATGCAGAGAATGGAGACATGCAGAGAGAGGAGGCATGCAGAGAATGGAGGCATGCAGAGAATGGAGACATGCAGAGAGAGGAGGCATGCAGAGAATGGAGGTATGCAGAGAATGGAGGTATGCAGATGGAGGAGGCATGCAGAGGGTGGAGGCATGCAGAGGGTGGAGGCATGCAGAGGATGGAGGTATGCAGACGGAGGAGGCATGCAGAGGGTGGAGGCATGCAGAGGATGGAGACATGCAGAGGATGGAGACATGCAGAGGGTGGAGACATGCAGAGAGAGGAGGCATGCAGAGGATAGAGACATGCAGAGGATGGAGGAATACAGAAGGAGCAGGCATGCAGAGGGTGGATGTATGCAGAGGGAGGAGGCATGCAGAGGGAGGAGGCATACATAGAGAGGAGGCCTGCAGAGAGAGGAGGCTTGCGGAGGATGGAGGCATGCACATGATGGAGACATGCAGAGGGAGAAGGCATGCAGAGGATGGAAACATGCAGAGGATGGAGACATGCAGAGGATGGAGGCATGCTGAGGGAGGAGGAATGCAGAGGATGGGGGCATGCAGAGGAAAGAGGCATGCATAGGATGGAGGCATGCGAGGAATGAGGCATGAAGAAAGAAGAGGCATGCAGAGGCCTTTTTAAACGAGCATTAGTTCTGGAGAAGGCTGTGCTCAGAGAAGAGGCGTGCAGAGGATGAAGGC
Source organism: Pleurodeles waltl (assembly GCF_031143425.1). Lineage (NCBI taxonomy): Eukaryota > Metazoa > Chordata > Amphibia > Caudata > Salamandridae > Pleurodeles > Pleurodeles waltl. The sequence continues at coordinate 1,166,569,448 of NC_090439.1, read as the reverse complement.
ATTGTGGGAAACTGGCACTTTGTTGCAGTACTCCACCCTCTACACACTTTTTGCCTGATTTCTGGATGCAACTTGGACTGGAGTTCACTGGGATCCTGCTAACCAGGTTCCCAGTGTCAGTGTTATTTACCTAAAAATTGCAAAGGTAGTTGGCAACACCTTTAGCTGCCTCTATAAGTCCCTAGTAAATGGTACTTAGGTACCCAGTGCATGGGGTCCTAAGGGTAGGCCCTTGAGGGCAGCAGCACTGATTGTGCCACCCTCAAGAGCCATGTATCCAGATGCACCTAGCACTGCCATTGCAGGCTGAGTGTCCTGGTGCAGTCCCAAAACACAAACTCGACATAGCACTCAGCCTGTGTGCCCTGTCCACTATACACTGCATGCAATATAAGTAATTCACCCCTCTGGCAGGCCTTCTAGCCCTGAGGCAGGGTGCACTATACTGTATGTGAGGGCATAGCTGCATGAGCAATATTCCCCCACTGTCATTGCAAAACCTGGGACATAGTAAGTGAACAGAGCAGTCATTTTAAATGCACGTGCTGGACACTGGTCAGTACGAGTTTCCCAGCTACATGATGCCTACTCTGAACCCTGGGTTGTTTGGTATCAAACAAGTCAGAATGATAAATCTAAACTGGTACCAGTGTTGGATGGGTCATCTTAGAGGTGCCCTCAGCAAAAGATAACTACCCTGGCATGGTTGTTGGCTAGTCCCAAACAGCCTGCCACCAACAGATAGGATTCTGGACGCCTGGGGAGAGAGTCATTGCTCTCTGGGGACAGAGAACAAAGCCCTTCCTGGGAAGAGGTGCTATCCCACCTCCCTCAGGAATTTACTGCCCTTGAAACTGGACCACAAGCCTGCTGCTAGCAGCAGATGGACTCCCACTTTGTAAACCCCCCACTTTTGGTGAGAGCAATGGTGGTAAAACACACAAAGGACAGGAAGAGTGGCCCTACCTCGCATGCACCACCCTAAGGTGTTGCATGCGAGGTGGACTCTCCATTTCATTTCCCTCCATCTTGGATGGAAGAAAAATAGCCAAGTGAAGTGACCTCTGCCCACAGGAAGTAGCCACCCTCAGGTAGTTGACCCATTGGCCACTACCAGGTTCCCCCTAAAATGCCCAATAAATACAGTATTTAGTGGGCATCCCTAGACCAACAAATCAGATTCAACAGACAAAAAGAAGACCAGCACAAGAAGAATCGAATTACGAGGAACTGTGGACCTGCTGTGGACCTGCAAACTCTGCATGCTGCACCCAGGACCCGACAATCGCGCTGCGAGCTGCTGGACACCTCTACAAAAACCCCAGAGGGCCTCCAAGCTTTGCCAATCACCAGAGAACTCCGTACAGAGTGGATGTACTACTCCAAAACCAAAGCAGAACCAGCAAGCCAGTGAGGGCCACTTCATTGACCAGCCACTGACTCCTGAACTGAATACCACAGCTATACCAAACTTCATCCCAATGATCGCAAGGACAATCCCTGATAGTGTGCCAAGTTTGGTAGCACTGCAGCCCCCAGTGGTCAAACTGTGCCAGTACCCTCGGTATTGGTCAGCCCATGTCAGTCATCAAGAAAAACAGCCCGCGTGGGGCTGCAACAGGACTAGGAGGAAGCCCCAGTGGAGGGACTTCAGAAGCAACCTGGACCTCCCGCCAGAGTGCCCCTATTGTCCTGTAAGGGACCCTTGCACAAACCTACCTCTTGCTCCAAAGGGCATCTTTGCACACAGCTTCTGGGTCATCGATTCACGCTGCACCTGACCGCCCAGTGCCCTGCAGCGAACATTCTGCTGTGCCCTAAGAGTCCCCCACCGCTTGTGACCTTGCCACTCTAAAGGGACCCCAAGGATTAATCTTTAAACTTACCTGTGCAGTGCTTTACCAAGTGGTCCCTTGCATGGCCGTGCACTAGCCCCGGAGACCTTCTGCCGCTGCTCATGTGGAAACCAGGAGCCGCCCGGACGCTTCCAGCTGGCACAGAGTTCCCAACGACAACCTCGACCGACCTGCAAAAGAAGAACTTGGTAAACCAACTGTATTATTTTATACGTATGTTTAAAGTTAATCATCCATTGATTCCTATGGTGTGGAATTGTGCATGAAAAAGGCTATTTTTATTAAACTTCAAAAAGTAATATCTCAAAAAGTACTTAATCAATTCTGCTGATCTTGGTCTTAAAATTTATATAGAAATCTGAAGTATTTATATAATTGGTCTTGAGTTATTCCTTTGAGTGTGTGAGTTGCAAGATTGATACCGTGAGTACAGCAAATGTTTAGCACTTCCCCAGAATTGGGCTAACTGCTCAACCAAGCATACAAATTACAGCATTAAGGGATCTAGTTTTTACCCCTGTAAACTAATGTGTGGTTGCCTGGACTCCCTGCACAGTGTTCCTAGCTTTGCACACTACATAGAGAGCCAGCCTCCTACAGGCATGCAGAGAATGGAGGCATGCAGATATCTTTTTAAACATGCATCAAATTTAGAGCAGGCCAGGCTCGGAGAGAAGGTGTGCAGAGGATGGAGGCATGCAGAGGGCAGAGGCATGCAGAGGGCAGAGGCATGCAGAGGGAGGAGGCATGCAGAGGATGGAGGAATGCAGAGGATGGAGGCATGCAGAGGGAGGAGGCATGCAGAGGATGGAGGAATGCAGAGGGAGGAGGCATGAAGAGGGTAGAGGCATGCAGAGGGAGGAGACATGCAGAGGGAGGAGGCATGCAGAGGGTAGAGGCATGCAGAGGGAGGAGGCATGCAGAGCGGAGAGAGCGTGCAGAGGATGGACAAATTCATAGGGGAGAGAGCATGCAGAGGGCAGAGGCATGCAGAGGATGGAGGAATGCAGAGGGGAGAGAGCATGCAGAGGGCGGAGGCATGCAGAGGGAGCAGGCATGCAGAGGGAGGTGGCATGCAGAGGGAGGAGGCATGCAGAGAATGGACGAATGCAGAGGGGAGAGAGCATGCAGAGGACGGAGGCATGCAGAGAATGGAGGCATGCAGAGGGTGGAGGCATACAGAAGATGAAGGCATACAGAGTATGGAGGCATGCAGAGAATGAAGGCATACAGAGTATGCAGGCATGCAGAGGGTGGAGGCATGCAGAGGGTGGAGGCATACAGACGTGGGAGGCATGCAGAGGATGGAGGCATGCAGAGGGAGGTGACATGCAGAGGGTGGAGGCATGCAGAGGGAGGAGGCAGATGATGGAGGCATGCAGAGGGAGGTGACATGCAGAGGGTAAAGGATTGCAGAGGATGGAGGCATGCAGAGGGAGGTGGCATGCAGAGGGAGGAGGCATGCAGAGGGAGGAGGCATGAAAAGGGTGTACAAATGCAGGGGATGGAGGCATGCAGAGGGGAGAGAGCATGCAGAGAGTGGTGGCATGCAGAGAGTGGAGGCATGGAGAGGGAGGTGACATGCAGAGGGAGGTGACATGCAGAGAGTGGAGGCATGCAGAGGGAGGAGGCATGCAGAGAGTTTAGGCATGCAGAGGGAGGAGGCATGCAGAGGGAGGAGGCATGCAGAGAGTGGAGGCATGCAGAGGGAGGAGGCATGATAGGGTGTACAAATGCAGGGGATGGAGGCATGCAGAAGGGAGAGAGCATGCAGAGAGTGGAGGCATGCAAAGGAAGGTGACATGCTGAGAGTGGAGGCATGTAGAGGAAGGAGGCAGAGGATGGAGGCATGCAGAGGTGACATGCAGAGGATGGAGACATGCAGAGGGAGGTGACATGCAGAGGACGGGGCATGCAGAGGGGAGAGAGCATGCAGAGGGTCATTCGAAAAAAAAAACAATTGGAAGTTTTAAGTTATGTTTTACAGCGAACTACATACATGCATGCTCATTGGTTTGCACGCATGGGTAGGCGTGACCGGTAACCTACCTTTAATCCAGTGTTCTCTGACCCCTCATGCCCTTTAGCCTGAGAACTTAACTTTGATACACACCCTGCGTGAGCTCAGTGCTAGAGAAATCAGTGCTGTGAGCCCATCTCAGTCTTCGCCCTGTGCCATAAGAGGCCCAGGCCTTGGTGAACCACCAGGACTCTTTAGGCCCGGAGCTGCCCTCCTGACCTTTACATGCAGCCCCCTGGTCAGCAGCGACCTGGGCTACTGTTTACTCGACTTAACACCAACATAAACAAGCATTTGCAATGCAATTGGTCTCGCGTTTGCTCGAGTTAGAGCTATTAGCATTGTAAATTCCTAACTGAACTTTTCTTGTCACATAAATTTTAAATTAAAAGTAAAACAGTTGACAGAAGCGCTCGGTCTTACATGTAATGAACTTGCTTTTATATAGCGCTTCATACTTCAGTTCTGCCATTTCTAAGCGCTGCAGATAACAGATGTTACTATTATCAGATAACCAGTACCCCAGAAACGCAGCCTCCTAGCTCCAAACAATCCCAGTGTAGGGGGGTTCTAAATCCGGGGTTATTTCCATGATAGGGAGCCAGCTGGGGTTTAGTTCCAGTTTGGTGCAGACATAAAATCAAAAGTAAATACTAATGTCAGAGGAGCAAGATAGACACACAGAATCAGCCACTGCGTTATCTTACAATCGATGTGAATAAAAGAATGTCACTTGGAGTTGTATCGAACAAACTTAGCATCTTGAAACTGCACAGATGCTAATGACTACTCCCCAAATCCCAGGATTGTTTTCAGCTCAAGAATGTGTCCTGAGAGGCGGCTGTTTTGTAGGCAATGTGAGAAAAAAGGGACTGAGGTTCAAGAAGCTAATATAAATCACAGAGAAGGGTGGGTGAGCAGAGCCACTCTTTGAGTGCGCGCCTCGTCCAGGAATTACGGCTGCCTGCTCGGCCCTAGAGCTCTGTCCCGCCAAGGAATCGGCAGCCACCCGTGGTAAGGCGAGCACGCAACTCCAGGGATGAAGTTAGCCGACCTGCAAGATCAGGCTGCGTAACAACCAGAGACAACAATGCCTTTGGAGAGCATATTAGCAAACTCAGGAAAATCCTGTGAATTTCTGTCTACATAAAAGCACAGAGCGCGCACTGATCCCCGCAGGCTCAGAAATACTGCATGCCAGGTTTGCAGATGGATGTCAGACTGTATGAACTTCCTGTTCCTGAATTCCTGACCGGTGGAGGTCATGTGGGAGTTTCCTCCCAAAGGAACTTCCAGGGAGCAGGTGAGGCTGAAGTGCACAAAAGATGGAAAGGACCAGAGATTACGGTATACCACCGGCCTATGGGGGCAGACTGGCAGATACACACATGGTACATACCATCCGTAGCATGGTACCCTGAAGAGAACTACCGGACCGCGAGCAGATGCCAGGATCTATAGCAACAGCTACCAAATGTGGCATCTCGCATCTCACTGTACAGCGATGTGATGGGGATCAGGGGCAACATTTATGTTTCTCTGCTCTCTTAAGTCGAGTGGACGTGACGTACAGTATGCCAGGTAAGGGGCCCACGTTTACAGTTGCCCCATCACGAGTTAGAGCTATTAGCGTTGTAAACTCCTAACTGGACTTTATTTGCCACATAAATTTAAAAAATAAATAAATGAGCGTGATCGCACTATGTAAAACCCAGCGAGATCACGCTCCATAGGTAATAAAAAGAAAAAGTGGTCCAGAAACCATGCGGAAAACATGGAGCCTCGTATGTTTTCAGTAGTTGGCCGGTGCGCTCGACGAGGGCTAAACACCTGCATGTCTTTCACTAATTAAATCAAGTGAATTTTTCGAGGTCCTCTTACACCTAATATTGAAGAAAATGGAGGGAAAGTGAACAAAAACAATTGCCTAGGATCACACTGTTTGGTAGAGTGGGGAAGCCGGGATTTATCCCAGGTTTTCTGGTATCAGTGGCAGTTCAGCCACTAGATCATACATATTTAGCTTCCCCTATACCCACCATACCACCAACAACCCACAACCCAACCCCCTGCTCCGGCCCGACCGCCACCCTGCTGGCATCAATGCGACCCTCCTTGACATACCACACCAAAAGGTTGGCCCCTGGTTAAATATGTGCGAGTGCCCATGCTTTAGCAGCTGTGGGAACACCAGGCCACTGTTAACCAGCTTCAGCCATCCTCACTTCATGTTTCATGGGTTCTTGTTGGAATGCTTCATTCCTGCTAATATAGAAATGTATGATTTTTAGCATGAATATGTCATTTTAACCTTAAAGGCTGCTTGGAAGATAGGAAGGCGGTGCCTAGGGCCACGTCATGTGCTGGTGACAGGAAGTGATGTAAGGGCTTCGGATACAAACCGATAGAGAGGGCATTAAACAGCAGAGCTCCTTCATGTATAACAAGGTGTGTGACAGAGGAACAAACAATTTCTAGCTTTTGCGACAAGAATTTTCAATTCTATTAAGGACACGGAGGTGAGGATTATGCCATCTCTTTCTTTACTGTCAACGCACAGCAGCCAATAAAAAACAGAACTACATTTCCCAATATCATTACAGCCTCGTTATGACCCCCCAATCAGGGCCCACCATTTAGTGTATATATCTTCAATGCTATAGTCCTTCCTCTTTCTTTGCTCAAGAAATATCCAGAACCAAACATGAACCAACACCAGTCAGCGAAGTCGTGGCGCCAACCCACGGAATCTTCCCAACGAGGGAGTTGAAACAGAACAAAGGTGTAACTCAAAGTCGAACAGTTCTCCATGATGGAACTCAGAAAGATCTCAGTGGAACTCCTTCAAGTGGCTTTTTCATCTGAGAAAAAAAAAAAACTGACGTAATACCCCAACACTGGTAAAATACAACATATTACATAGGGTGGGACACAATTTTATCCTGATACAATATGCCATAAACATTAAATATAAATCTTTTATGTTAATTTTTTACCCATATCACGGGTGAGATAATCCTCACCTCCTTGTCCTTAATAGAATTGAAAATTCTTGCCGCAAAAGCTAGAATTTATTTTATTCTATGTCAGGACTAGAGGCTTTGGATTATGCTCGCTGAGCTATAACCCCAGAAGCTACATCCACAATAGGTTTATGATAAACCAGTTTAAAGGTAGAACCTGAAGACAAGTCAGCCTCTGTCATAATATCTGCCAACCTAGATCCTGAGTTAAAAGCTTTAGAAGCCATAGCTCCTCTAGCAGAATGAGCTCCAAAAACATTGATTCCTGCTTCTTGCAACAACCATCTGACCCATCTAGCTAAAGTCGCTGAAGACACAGGTCCAAATGGTTTCTGCAACAAAATTAACAATTGACCAGAATGATCCCTCCGAAGTTCACGAGTAACATCTTCATAGACTTTTCAACAATTCACCACACATAACTTCGAATTGTCCCTAAAACTTGGATAAGAAATGCATGTAGAATGTGACCTCGTTCGCTTAGAAATCCGAGAAAAAAAACTCCAGTAGGAGTAAACACCCTACCTGCAATATCCAGGTCTTTAACATCCGAAACTCTCTGACATGAAATCAGACAAAGCAACATAGTTAATTTTGCTGATAATTGCTTTCTTGACAGACCCTCATTAGTTGGCCATGCGACCAGGAATTTCAAAATTATATTTACATTCCATAAAGATGAATACTTAGTGTAAGGAAATGCCTCCCTGGCATGGTTACCCCCTGACGTTTTGCCTTTTGTTGATGCCAGTTATGATTGAAAGTGTGCTGGGATCCTGCTAACCAGGCCCCAGCACTAGTGTTCTTTCCCTAAACTGTACCTTTGTTCCCACAATTGGCACAGCCCTGGCACCTAGATAAGTCCCTTGTAAATGGTACCCCTGGTACCAAGGGCCCTGATGCCAGGGAAGGTCTCTAAGGGCTGCAGCATGTATTATGCCACCCTGGGGACCCCTCACTCAGCACATGCACACTGCTTCACAGCTTGTGTGTGCTGGTGGGGAGAAAATGACTAAGTCGACATGGCACTCCCCTCAGAGTGCCATGCCAACCTCACACTGCCTGTGGCATAGGTAAGTCACCCCTCTAGCAGGCCTTAGAGCCCTAAGGCAGGGTGCACTATACCACAGGTGAGGGCATATGTGCAAGAGCACTATGCCCCTACAGTGTCTAAGCCAAACCTTAGACATTGTAAGTGCAGGGTAGCCATAAGAGTATATGGTCTGGGAGTATGTCAAACACGAACTCCACAGATCCATAATGGCTACACTGAAATCTGGGAAGTTTGGTATCACACTTCTCAGCACAATAAATGCACACTGATGTTAACGTGGAATTTATTGTAAAATGCACCCAGAGGTCATCTGAGAGATGCCCCTGAATACCAGTCCGCCTGCTAGTGCTAGGCTGACCAGTTTCTGCCAGCCTGCCACAGCCAGACGAGTTTCTGGCAACATGGGGAGAGTGCCTTTGTCACCCTGTGGCCAGGAACAAACCTGTACTAGGTGGAGGTGCTTATCACCTCCCCCTGCAGGAACTGTAACACCTGGCGGTGAGCCTCAAAGGCTGATGCCTTTTGTTACAGCTCCCTAGGGCATCCCAGCTAGTGGAGATGCCCGCCCCTCAGGCCACTGCCCCCACTTTTGGCGGCAAGGCTGGAGGAGATAATTAGGAAAACAAGCAGGAGTCAGCCACCAGTCAGGACAGCCCCTAAGGTGTCCAAAGCTGAGGTGACCCCTGCCTTTAGAAATCCTCCATCTTAGTTTTGGAGGATTCCCCCAATAGGATTAGGTATGTGCCCCCCTCCCCTCACGGAGGAGGCACAAAGAGGGTGTGGCCACCCTCCAGGACAGTAGCCATTGGCTTCTGCCCTGCTGACCTAAACATACCCCTAAATCTAGTATTTAGGGGCACCCCAGAACCCAGGAAATCAGATTCCTGCAACCTACAACAAGAAGGACTGCTGACCTGAAAGCCCTGCAGAGAGGAGGGAGACGACAACTGACTTGGTCCCAGCCCTACCGGCCTGTCTCCAGACTCAAAGAACCTGCACAGCGAAGCATCCGACAGGGACCAGCGACCTATGAAGCCTCAGAGGACTACCCTGAACCGAAGGACCAAGAAACTCCCAAGAACAGCAGCACTGTTCAAAAACAGCAACAACTTTGCAACCTTCTTGCAACTTTCAAAGACTTCACTCCTCCCGCCGGAAGCGTGAGACTTCACACTCTGCACCCGACGCCTCCGGCTCGAGCTCCAGAGAACCAACACTATAGGGAGGACTCCCAGGCCACTGCGACCTCGTGAGTAACCCGAGACGACCCCCCTTTGCCCCCACAGCGAAGCATGCAGAAAGGATCCAGAGGCTCCCCCTGATCGCGACTGCCTGGAACAAAGAACCCGACATCTGGACCAAGCACTGCACCCGCAGCCCCCAGGACCAGAAGGAACCGAACTCCAGTGCAGGAGTGACCATCAGGCGACCCTCTGGCTAGCCCAGTTGGTGGCTGGCCCGAGAAGCCCCCTGTGCACTGCCTGCTCCGCTAGAGTGACCTTGAGTGTGTGTTCCTCATTTATTGCCTGTGTGTGTACAACAAATGCTTAACACTACCCTCTGATACGCCTACTGCTCAACCACACTACCACAAAATAGAGCATTAGAATTATCTAATTTTGCCACTATCTTACCTCTAAGGGGAACCCTTGGACTCTGTGCACACTATCTCTTACTTTCAGATAGTATATACAGAGCCAACTTCCTACACTTAGGTTGAGGAGGACGTACTAAACGTATACCACGTAAAAGTTTACATATTAAAGGCTGTTCTCCAATAGACTTCCCATCTACTCGAGGATGTTTGGCCGAAATGGCCGACCAAAAATTATTAATCGTCTTATAGGCTAAACCTTGTGCAGCTAACTGAGACAAAAACTTAGCAATCATCTGGATTGCCATCCCCAAGGGATCCACACTCCTCTGACTGCACCAATCCAGCCATCACTTACAGGTGGAAGCATATATTTTATGTGTACTAGGCACCAGGGATTGAGAGAGGAAGAATCTAGTGTCCTCTGAAACCTCAGAGAGCTGCTCTGACATCCCAAAATTCTCCAGGCCATGAGCGACAACTTGTCCTCCAGAATGAGAGGATGAGGTTGCCCCATTGGATCCAATAAAAGATCCAGCGATCTCAGAATTTGCACTGGGGCAGCACAACACAGGGACAATGCTACTGGAAACCATGATTGGGCCTTCCAGCATGGAGTCACCATGATCATCTCTATCTTCTGACAAAGGACCAGGGAGAGAACTCGGTGAATCATGGAAAAGGGGGGAAACACATAGCTCAGTTCCCCGTCCAGGACTGAAGGAAGGCGTCCGACCTGAGAGCCATCGGATCTGGCCTCCAACTGTAAAAGCGGGGAAGATGAGTATTCAGGCAGGATGCAAACAAAACCAGCAAGCAAGGACTCCAAGGATGATTCAGGAACTGAAATACTCTGGGATGTAATCTCCAATCGCTGACATCTCAGAGACATCGAGAATTCCAATCTGCTACTGCATCCACCTTGCCCGGGATGTATTCCGCTGTGATCGAAATCTGGTGAGCTAGGCAAAAATTCCAAAAGTCCTTCGCAATCTCCGCTAGCATCCTGGATTGCATCACCCCAAGTTTGTTGATATACCTCACTGCGGATATGTTGTCCATTTTCAGCAAGATACAACATTTCAACTTGAGCGTGGACAGGGTTTACACCGCAAAAGAACCTGCTAAAAGTTCTAGGCAGTTGATATACAACTGTAGTTCCTCTGGGGACCACCGACCCCCTGTCTTTATCTGTCCACATCTGGCTCCCCAGCCCCATCTGCTTTCATCCGATTCTATGACCACCTCCGGCACAGAGGCAAAAATTGCCCTGCAGTTCCAGGCATCCATGTGAACCAACCACCATTGAAGCTCCGTTTGGGCTTAATGAGATAAAACAATCAGTTCCGAATATGAAAGACCTTTTCGAAGATGCATAATCTTCAATCTCTGGAGGGCCCCATAATGTAGAGGGCCCAGAAAAATGGCTTGAATAGACAAAGCTAGGAGGCCTACCAATCGGGCAAGAACCCTCAAGGAAATCGAAGGAACAGACAATGTTCTCTTCAACTCCTTCTTGATAGCAAGTCTCTTGGTCAAAGGGAGTTTCAATTTGGTCGAGATGGAATCTATCCTGAATCCCAGAAAATCCATCTTTTGGGAGGGTTCTAACTGGGATTTCTCTGCGTTTATAATGAAACCCAAATCCTGAAGCAATTGAATTGTCCAGGAAAGATGGAGAAGAACCAGACATTTCTCCTGCGCCATGATGAGAATGTCGTTGAGATACACTATGAGACACACTCCCTTTTATCTGAGCCACTGCATGACTGGACGCATGAGTTTGGTAAAACACCAAGGGGTGGAAGACAGACCAAAAGGAAGAGCTGAGAATTCATAACACCTGTTTCACCAAAAGAACTGTAGGAAACAACAATGAGGCCCAAAAATAGGAATGGTCATATAAGCATCTTTGAGATCTAAACGGACCATCCAGTCGCCCTCTAGCAACAGATCTCTGAGCAAATGAATGCCCTCCATTTTGAAATGGTGATACACAATCCAGATTGAGCACCAGGCGAAAGCCCCCTCCTTTCTTTTGGACCAGAAATATAGTACTGATAGATCCTTTGGGATGAGGGTGAGAAAGAACAATGGCCCCTTTCTGAAGAAGAGCTTCTACTTCTTGATCTATGAAATTCTTCTCTAGTTGGGAAAAACTGAGAGGGGGCGGAATGAACGTTTGTTCGGGAATCGAGTAAAACTCCAGATGGTAACCTGCAACCGTCTCCAACACCCATGTATCGTGTGTGATCAACGCCCAGTTGTGCCCAAATAAACTCACTCTGCCCCCCAACAAAATCTCCTTGGGAGAAAGAATTGTTACCTGGTTGAGAGGAGACTTGGTTGTATTGTCCTCCTCTGTGAGGTCCCCTTGGATTGCAACTTCTGTAACCTCTGCCTCTTGAAGTATAAAAGTTGGAGTTGGATTGGTGGTTGGGATTACTAATGCCTCTATAATATGGACAGGAGGTCTGGGAATTGAAGTGGCCTGGCGCTCGACCCCCGAAGCGTCCGGCCCTGCAAAAAAGGCCACTATTAAAGACCTTCTTGATTCAGTTTTGGGCTTTATCCAAAGCCGAGAAAGAAGCCACGTACTTGGCCAGGTCCTGTCACCAAACAAGAGCCCATTAGCCACTGGGCCTGCATCAGAAGGGGCTAACTTCACCAACTTGGGGTCAATGCGCAGTAGGAGAGACTTCCTGCGCTCCGTGGAAATAGAACAATTAGCATTGCCTAGTAAACAAATGGCCCTTTGGGCCCATTCAAGCAGGACGTCGGGATCAATCGAGTCCTGCGTCTCCTTAGACTGAACCGCCAAATCTAAGATCTTTGAGGGGACCAGAAATGTCCAACAACTTGTCCTGGCATCCCCTCCAGGCTCTATCAATACCTTTTTTCGGGTCCTTAGCGTATTTTGTTAAGAAAAGTTACCATATGAGGATCCAGTTCAGGAGTCTCCGCGACCTTGCCGGATAGGGCAGGGCGAGGGCATTCTGAACGCAATGTGCTGCGAATGTCTTTCTCAGAACTTTTCCGGAGTCTGGATTGGACACACAATGCCACTTCCTGACAAGGGGTCCATTCTGTAGATCTGGGATGTAGTAGAGCATCAGGGTCAAAAAGTAAATTCTTACTAGAGTGAGAGCTCAAAGGATCTTCCGCATGTTGCGTCTTGCGTTTGCGTTTGCCCTGGGTTTTGTCTGGGGACGACTTATCATCCGAATCAGAAGAATTGGAGTCATCAGAAGTGTTCAGGGTAGTCTGTGAAAACGGAGTAGCTTTGTGGCTCTTAAAAGCTTCTTACTCATGATCATTCAAAATCGCATTAATGGATTGTTCTAAAGGGTCAGACGATGATGACTGGCCTGGCTCATTTGAGTTGACCTCTGTAGGTATGGAGTTCCCCGAGCCTGCGTCAAAGCGCCTAACACCAAAAGTGAAGATAGGTTACGCAAAAGGACGCAAGGCTTTCACTAAAGCTTTATTCACTGAATCTTGCACGTGGAAGTCAAGAGCCTTCACCAGACGCTCTTCTATGTGCTGATCATATTGTCCAGCATCATAAGCCCCATGCTGGTCATCATCTTGATATTGTTGTGCCAGGTTTTTTCAGTGCAAATAAGGCAGTAATATATATTAGACATCCCAAGGCAGTTCACTGTAAATAAAGTGGGGGGGAACACCCAGGTGCTGAAAAAAGGAAGCTAACTCTCCTTGCTGGTACTTGTCAGTCAAAACGGAATAAATTAGAGGAGGCACCACCAAAATCCCCTCGAGCAAAGCTCTGTCGCTTATTTCAGCCCCTCCGGGCATAAGCGGGGGGAGCACGAGCACTAGATACCTGTCTCACTGTTACCGCAGTACGCTCGCACCGAGCTCGCAAAAACGGGTTCATGCGCATGCGCGAAATCGGCAACAGAGAGAGGACTGCGCTCCACACAGCGCGGCCGCCCCTGGAACTCCTCACCGGCACACCTAGAATTCGGCCAAGATTTATGCCGCGATCACAATAACACAAATCGCCACGAGTACGAGCGGCACTTAACAATAAACAAGGCGCCTGAAAGCAAAAAAAACACACGCAAGTGTAATACACAGAAAGTTAACCATGCGGATGTAATTTAAAAGTGAAAGTACTTAGCTTTGCGTGAAGCAGCAAAGAAAGAGGAAGGACTATAGCATTGAAGATATATATACTAGATGGTGGGCCCTGATTGGGGGGTTATAACGAGGCTGTAATGATATTGGGAAATGTAGTTCTGTTTTTTATTGGCTGCTGTGTGCTGACAGTAAAGAAGGAGATAGCATAATCCGAAGCCTCCGGCCCTGACACAGAATGTTATCTCCAGGGCCACGTGTCGAGGAAGTGTTACAAAACCAGCATCCATGAGGCCTTCTTAATGCCAGTGTGTCATGGCCCCCGTGCCAGGAGGGAGGGGGGCCCCCAGCTGCTGTTTGAACTGCTAAATACTGCAATCATCAGGGTTCACAGAGCCCCGGTGCAAGTGCATCTGCTGCACCAATGGAAGTCATGCCCCTGCTTGTAACCTGTGGAACATTCCAGAATGGCAACTTGTGGTTTCCGTTCCTCCTGCAGCAACACTTGGGGGGCCCTGAGCTCTTTCACTGTGTTATGGTGTGGAGCAGGGAGCCACACCGGAAGCCGCCTGTGCACATGAGGCGCAAACTTGTGGCGTAACGTAAAGTCATAGCTCTGGACCACAGTGTGTGATCTTGTGCAAATCCCCGATCTAACCTCGGCCTCGCCTGTCTGACGCAGAAGCACTTAAAACTATAGGCAGGGCCACTGGAATTATGTGGCAGCAGAGGGACACATTATGCGACAAGGTTGAGTAAGTTTTGCAGCAACAAAAGGCAAACTATGGGGCATAATGTGGGACATTTTGTGATAGTATTACTTCATTATTTCATCATTTTTAAACTTGGTAACACTGTCTGGACATTGGTTGTGCTTCATAAGTACCCAAAGTATAGCAATAAGCAACAAAAAGGTGACAATTCCTGCTTTGCAAAGAGCCTTTCACTGTGCGGCAACACCTGTCATTTCATTTTTACTAATTTTTGAACAATTTGGGCTAGAAACAATTTAAAAAAAAAAATCTGCAGATCATGCAGCAGGTGATGGATAATGTCACACATGCTGCAAATCTAATTTTCTTTTAAAATCGCCGCAACCGCACAGTCACATAATTCCAGTGGCCCTGACTGTTAGCAAAACAGATTAAAACAAAAGCAGCGCTCCTCGTTGGCGAGGTTAGCGCATTCTGTGTGTTTTTCCAGAAGGGGGACTTGGACTGGTTTGCCGTGCTCGGGGTGTTTTGCATCTCTGGACAGTGAGAGGCTTTACTTTCAAGATGTGGCCTCGAAGGAGTCGGGTACCTAAAACACTGCACACTTTCACTCTATGACCTATAGTGTCAGACGACTAGTGCACGATTAAAACTGTTGTACAAGACATGCACTCCATTCGAGGGCTTAGACAAAAATAAAATAAAAGTAGCGTCTGATCAGGAATCTGTGGAAGGATGCAAGCAATTGGGCAATGCTCCAGGGGCCGGGCAAACACAAGAAGTGGAAGTGAATGTCAACAAGCTCCAGCTAATGAAATGAAAGTAAATGAGAATGACAATGAAGCCAACCAATGGTAAGGAATGAGCGGTCTCTAAGTACCCTGTAAGTAATTAAAATGTCTCACAAACAACAGCGCATGCTCTGTCTCAGGTGAGAACATTTGCTTTTTGTTGGACAAACATTATCCTAAAGGTAGCCCATCATTACTAGACCAACCATATATTTTTAGAAAACGTTTATGAGTAGACCAATATCTGTCATTCTTCTCTGAAATGATGTTTGAATTTGGCCCACACCTCCCGTGGGGGTACAAATGAGAAACATGAATGACATTCCAAGACAAGTCACACCAACTGGGCACAGCTTTGAGGGAAAATTAGAGAAAATTATAGAGGAATTTAATTTCACCATTAATCGCACTGACGTTAAAACAGTAGTGACAGGGTGAAAAATTAAATGATTTCACTTTTTTTTTAAAAGATCATGATCCTCACGCCTGAATCAGGAGTTTTGGTATGGATCCCTAAAAGAAGTTTAAAAATGCCTACCAATGTCATTGGGTCATAGTTCATGGATGTGCCACTGACTGTGCGTGTACGTGGTGACCATACAAGGGCATTCCATAAGCAGAAAGCATTATGATCTCAAACAGGAACGATGCATAGGTTTTCAGCGCTTTAGAGATCCACCTAAAGGTAATTCTGCTGTGTTCACACCCTAATGGAGATGGCGCACTGGAGCTTGGCTGCAGGGCTGTGATGTGAAGGACAGGCTAGTGCAAGATCAAGGGACCAGGGGCGTAGCTTTTGAGGGGGGGTGGGTGAGGTTTAATACCCCTCAAACAAAAGCATTCTTACCTTGGTTGTTGGGTGTGAGCATCGACATGGAGCTTGAAGTCTGTACGAATGGTCTCAGAGAATGGACGGGTGGTGGAATGAGGAGCGCAGTCCACAATGGGCAATGCCTGTCTTGGGGGGAGTAGAATGATTTTTACGCATACCTTGGTTGATAATTGTGTATATCAAACATGTACTCTGCAAAGCACGGACATAATCGGATGTGCAAACATGAACCAGCTGTGCACGTTGTGGAAGACTCCTTTACAAATCAGCAGATACCACATCATATTTAGGATACATGATGCCCCTAAAAATGTAGGTGTGTCCAAAGGTAGCCAGTGCAGGGCACCCTAGTTATTTCTGTCCTGTAGCTCCCAGTAACCTCCAAATACATGTTTGCCTGTATGTGTGATATTTGGTTGATATGAGGGCTGCCTGTAACTTGTAGATCACTGGTCCATGCCTCTGACATGTACATGTAGATTCATCACCACCATCCTTTGCACTTAGTTACAGTTACATCACAGCTGCTGCTAGGACTACTTCAATGATACGGATGACACCATCTAGGGGTACAGGAGACGCCCTGGCTGCAGCAGTCAAAACCACTGCCACCCGTCCGTCAGGTAAGTGTGCCATATAGTGTTGTAGACTATTGATACCCTACTCATGTATAATAACCAAATCCTTGTGGAAGGGGATGAACAGATATTGCCACTTCAGCATTACATCTGAAGTTGGCACGTACCAAACATAATCAGTGATGTGTGTGTCAAATGTGCATTTTCACATATCAGTCATGCAGGACATCAACTATGGTGTCACCTCTTTCACAAGATGATGGATCAAGGACCATATCTTCTGCAACACACTCAAGGATCCCGTCCAGCAGCTGACATCAAGGGGCTGACACCAAGGGGCATCAATGCCACACAGAGCTGTAGTTGGAACTGGTGACTTTGCTTTTGCATTTCCCATCTGCATTGAAAACCTCAATGCCACAGTAGGGGTACACAAACCAAACTAACATGTGGAACATATGTTGATGTGAAGATAATTTGACTTAATCCCTGTCCGGTTCCATGGACCAGGGAGGCTGACAGGGTGAGACCAGTATCACAGAGGATGGTACCTAGAGTTGAGACCAGTGCCAAGGAGGCTGACGGGGTGAGGTCAGTTCCACAGAGGATGGTTTCTAAGGGTGAGTCCGGTGCCAGGGAGGCTGACAGATGGCTGACAGATGGGTGAGACCGGTACCACGGAGGCTGGTACATAGAGTTGAGTCCGGTCCCAGGGAGGCTGACGGATGGGTGAGACCAGTACCACAGAATATGCTACCTAGAGATAAGTCCGGTCCCAGGGAGACTGACGAATGGATGAGACCAGTACCACAAAGGCTGGTACCTAGAGTTGAGGCTGATGCCAAGGAGGCTGACTGGGGTGAGACCAGTACCATGGAGGATGGCACCTAGAGTTGAGTCCGGTGCCAAGGAGGCTGACAGGGGTGAGGCCGGTACCACAGAGGATGGTACCTTTAGTCGAGTCTGTTGCCAGAGAGGGGGACGGACGGGTGAGGTCGGTACCATGGGGGATGGTACCTAGAGTTCAGTCCGGTGCCAAGGAGGCGTACGGGGGGAGACCAATACCACAGAGGATGGTACCTAGAGTTGAGTCAGGTGCCAGGGAGGCTAACAGATGGGTGAGGCCGGTACCACAGAGGATGGTACCTATAGTTGAATCGGATGCCAAGGAGGCTGACGGATGGGTGAGGCCAGTACCACTGAGGATGGTACCTAGAGTTTAATCTGGTGGCAAGGAGGCTGACGAGGTGAGACCCAATGTTCCCTGTAAGGCGTGCGCGCGAGCGCGCGCGCACCTTTCCTTCCCCCATCGCGCAGGCCCCTTTGGCAAGCACGCGCGTTGTTCCACCATTCCTGTACTTTGTGGTAGTTTATATGCGTTATCACTTTCTAAGCCTAAATAAGCCTTTTAGAGCAATATACGTGCTCCCCTAAGGCAGATAATGCTCATATTTGAATCTGGATCGAAGTCAATGAAAACAGCGTTTAAAGGCCGCGGGGAGTGTTTTAAACATCATTTGGCGTACTTTAGCATACAAGCGAGCAAGTGATAATTATGTTGAAAACTAATGGTTAATGAGCTAGGAAATGCTTCAGAACACTAGAAAATGTGCTGTTATCAACTTTTCCATCATTGTCGTACTTCATAGTTGTTTATATGCATTATCACTTTCTCAGCTCAAATAAGCCTTTTAGAGCGATAGTTGTGCTCTCCTATTGCAGAAAATGCTCATATTTGAATCTGGATTGAAGTCAATGAAAACAGCGTTTAAAGGCCGCGGGGAGTGTTTTAAACATCATTTGCCGTACTTTAGCATACAAGCGAGCAAGTGATATTTATGTTGAAAATTAATGGTTAATGAGCTAGGAAATGCTTCAGAACAGTAGAAAATGTGCTGTTATCAACTTTTCCATCATTGTCGTACTTCATAGTTGTTTATATGCATTATCACTTTCTCAGCTCAAATAAGCCTTTTAGAGCGATAGTCGTGCTCTCCTATTGCAGAAAATGCTCTTATTTGAATCTGGATTGAAGTCAATGAAAACAGCGTTTAAAGGCCGTGGGGAGTGTTTTAAACATCATTTGGCGTACTTTAGCATACAAGCGAGCAAGTGATATTTATGTTGAAAATTAATGGTTAATGAGCTAGGAAATGCTTCAGAACAGTAGAAAGTGTGCTGTTATCAACTTTTCCATCATTGTCGTACTTCATAGTTGTTTATATGCATTATCACTTTCTCAGCTCAAATAAGCCTTTTAGAGCGATAGTCGTGCTCTCCTATTGCAGAAAATGCTCATATTTGAATCTGGATTGAAGTCAATGAAAACAGCGTTTAAAGGCCGCGGGCAATGTTCCCTGTAAGGCGCGCGCGCACCTTTCCTTCCCCCGTCGCACAGGCCCCTTTGGCAAGCGCGCAAGTTGCAACGTTCTTGCAACGTCGCTCCCTGCATCATGCACAGCAAATGTGACAAGACAACAACAAGACGTAAAGGCACCTTCATTGCTCATTTACCGTCTGAATGGACAGAACACTTTTTTTTGTCCGCTTGCCAAAACGAGCCAGTAGGCCTAAAAATGGCTCACCCTTATAAATCCGATTAGTCATAGCGAGTGGCTGGGCAGATAACTTGAGGCCTCTACTTCATGTTCCGATCTGTAACATCAACAGAGCACAAAACAGTGTTTGGGGGAATTGTAACTCTGAGTGCATGCAATGCGGAGGCTATCACTACAGCTGTAAAAGAGTTCTACACTGCCAATAAGCTGGACCTTATGAAAATGGTCATGTTTACATCAGATGGTGCATCAGTGATGCTGGGAAAGAACAATGGTGTTGCTACCCGCCTCAAACAATCCATTCGTCATCTAGTTGAGCAGCACTGTGTAGCGCACAGAGAAGATTTGGGAGTTGATGATGCCTGGAAAAAAGTTCAGATGATCAGGGAAATGGAAACATTACTGAGGACTGTCTACACTGTGTTCTCCCGCTCACCTTTAAGAAAGTCCAAGCTGGACGAAATTGCTTTGGTCACTGAATGTGAAGCGGTCTCCTTTCGGCCACTCAATGAGGTGCGGTGGCTTTCAAGGCATTTTGCTGTTGGTGCACTCTTGCGTAATTATGAGGTTGCTCTCAAATACTTTGATCATGAAAGAGTTGAGGAGAATGACCCAATTGCTAAATATTGCTACAAAAAACTATCGGATTCAAACTACCATATTTCCTTTGCAGCACTAAATGACATTCTGGGTGAACTTGCATCTTTGTGCAAGTTGTTTCAGAAAAGCTCTTTGACCACCGTTGAAGCTGTGCAGTACGCAAGAGCAAAAATTACCCAAATAAAGGAACAGTACTTGGGCGACACTGTCTTTTGGAGCGACACAGTAAGAGATCTGATGGCTTTGTGCAGAGAGGACCGAGAGTATGATAGTGAGCCGATGTTATCTTTCAATAAACTTCTTTGTGAGCACATGGAAAGAAGGTTCCCAGAAGATGAATTGAAGGAATGGACAAGCTTTGATTTCCATACAGTAACAACACAATCACAGTTTGATTTTGGGACTGAGAATGTACAAAGACTTGTTGAGAAGTATAAGAAGGTCTTGGTCCTGGGTGATTGTGACACCCCTGGTGATGTTGTTCGGCAGTACAGGGATTATAAATATGTGGTGGCAGCACATATAAAAAACGGATTGTTTAGGACCTTTCAAGACATGGTGAATTTCACTCTGCGGAATGCTGCACAGTATAGTGTTGTATCTCAGCTTGTTGATATCTGTGCAACTTTCCAGGCTTCAAGTGCAGACTGCGAATGAGGATTCAGCCTCATGAACTCAATCAAGTCCAAATTAAGAAACAGACTAGAGGAGAGTCACCTAGATATGCTGATGAGGACAAAGGCTTACCTCTCAAATGGGAAAGTTGATTTAGACCAAGTTTATCAGCACTGGAAAAATGGCAAGGACCAGCGAGAAAAACAAACATGTCACACATCTAACGTTGGCACCTGACTTGTCTAAACTCTAATTCGGCTTCTCCTACAGTCCGTGTGTGGGTGGGGTAGGAACATTTCTCAGCCTGCATCTTGGCAGGGGCATCATGGCATTCAACAGCAGTGTGTTCATCAAACTGTAAATGTTAACCAATTGTACAACTGGCTGTATTTGATGTGCGGGTCCTCTGCAGCACTCTGAGAGTATTCATTAAAGTTTCATAATGGTTCAACCTCCTGATTTCTGTTTTCTCTAACTGGGGTGTAGGTGGCACTTAACAGGTCATGTCCTTGGGGTGTGCAACCAGGTCACAAAACTGCCTTGATGCCCTATTGCATGGAGCAATGATATCCCTTTTTTGCTTTAGTGGTATGGAGAGGCTAATGCCAAAGATCTTGGCTAGTTATGCGCTGCGCGCGCGTGAATGGTCACTTTCTTGGTGCACGCATCCTTGGCTGCAGCGCACAGAGACCGCACACTACCGCACACAGTGGAAAAAAATTAGAGGGAACATTGGTGAGACCAGTACCACAGAGTCTGGTACCTGGAGATGAGTCTGGTGCCATGGAGGCTGATGGACGAGTGAGGTCGGTACCACAGAGTATGGTACCTAGAGTTGAGGCTGGTGCCAAGGAGGCTGACGGATGGGTGAGGCTGGTACCACAGAGGATGATTTCTAAAGGTGAGCCCGGTGCCAGGGAGGCGGACAGATGTCTGACGGATGGGTGATACCAGTACTATGGAGGCTGGTACCTAGAGTTGTGTCCGGTCCCAGGGAGGCTGATGGATGGGTGTGACCAGTACCACAGAGGCTGGTACTCACAATTGAGGATGATGCCAAGGAGGCTGATGGGGGTGAGACCAGTGCCACAGAGGATGGCATCTAGAGTTGAGTGCGGTCCTAGGGAGGCTAACAGGGGTGAGACCAATACCGCTGAGGATGGTACCTAGAGTTGAGTCCGGTGCCAGGGATGCTGACAGGGGTGAGGCCAGTACCTCAGAGGATGGTACCTAGAGTTGAGTCTGTTGCCAGAGAGGGGGGTGGACGGGTGAGACCGGTACCATGGGGGATGGTACCTAGAGTTGAGGCTGGTGCCAAGGAGGCTGACGGACGGGTGAGGCCGGTACCACGGAGGATGGTACCTAGAGTTGAGTCCGGTCCCAGGGAGGCTGATGGGGGTTAGACCAGTACCACAGAGGATGGTACCTAGAGTTGAGTAAAGTGCCAAGGAGGCTGACAGGGGTGAGGTCGGTTCCACAGACGATGGTTTCTAAAGGTGAGCCCGGTGCCAGGTAGGCTGACAGATGGCTGACAGATGGGTGAGACCAGTACCACGGAGGCTGGTACCTAGAGTTAAGGCTGATGCCAAGGAGGCTGACGGGGGTGAGACCAGAACCACGGAGGATGGTATCTAGAGCTGAGTTCGGTCTCAGGGAGGCTGATGGGGGTGAGACCGATACCATAGATGATGGCACCTAGAGTTGAGTCCGGTGCCAAGGAGGCTAACAGGGTGAGGCCGGTACCACAGAGGATGGTACCTAGAGTTGAGTCTTTTGCCAGGGAGGGGGATGGACAGGTCAGGCCAGTACCAGGGGGGCTGGTACCTAGAGTTAAGGCTGATGCCAAGGAGGCTGACGGGGGTGAGACCAGAACCACGGAGGATGGTATCTAGAGCTGAGTTCGGTCTCAGGGAGGCTGATGGGGGTGAGACCGATACCACAGATGATGGCACCTAGAGTTGAGTCCGGTGCCAAGGAGTCTAACAGGGTGAGGCCGGTACCACAGAGGATGGTACCTAGAGTTGAGTCTCTTGCCAGGGAGGGGGATGGACAGGTCAGGCCAGTACCATGGGGGATGGTACCTAGAGTTGAGTCTGTTGCCAGAGAGGGGGGTGGACTGGTGAGACCGGTACCATGGGGGATGGTACCTAGAGTTGAGGCTGGTGCCAAGGAGGCTGACGGACGGGTGAGGCCGGTACCACGGAGGATGGTACCTAGAGTTGAGTCCGGTCCAAGGGAGGCTGATGGGGGTTAGACCAGTACCACAGAGGATGGTACCTAGAGTTGAGTAAAGTGCCAAGGAGGCTGACAGGGGTGAGGTCGGTTCCACAGACGATGGTTTCTAAAGGTGAGCCCGGTGCCAGGTAGGCTGACAGATGGCTGACAGATGGGTGAGACCAGTACCACGGAGGCTGGTACCTAGAGTTAAGGCTGATGCCAAGGAGGCTGACGGGGGTGAGACCAGAACCACGGAGGATGGTATCTAGAGCTGAGTTCGGTCTCAGGGAGGCTGATGGGGGTGAGACCGATACCATAGATGATGGCACCTAGAGTTGAGTCCGGTGCCAATGAGGCTAACAGGGTGAGGCCGGTACCACAGAGGATGGTACCTAGAGTTGAGTCTCTTGCCAGGGAGGGGGATGGACAGGTCAGGCCAGTACCATGGGGGATGGTACCTAGAGTTCAGTCCGATGCCAAGGAGGCAATTGGGGGTGAGACCAATACCACAGAGGATGGTACCTAGAGTTGAGTCAGGTGCCAGGGAGGCTAGCGGATGGGTGAGGCTGGTAACACAGCGGATGTGGTACGTAGAGTTGACTCAGATGCCAGGGAGGCTGGCGGGGTGAGACTAGTGCCACAGAGGCTGGTACCTGGAGTTGAGTCCGGTGTGAGGGAGGCTGAAGGACAGGTGAGGCCGGTACCATGGAGGATGGTACCTAGAGTTAAGTCTGGAGCGAAGGAGGCTGACAGGGGTAAGTCCGGTACCTCAGAGGATGGTATCTAGAGTTGAGTCTGGTGCCAGGCAGACTGAGGGGGGTGAGACCAGTACCACAGAGGCTGGTACCTAGCGTTGAGGCCGGTGCCAAGGAGACTTACGGACAGGTGAGGTCGGTACCTCAGAGGATGGTACCTAGATTTGAGTCTGGTGCCAGGGAGGCTGAGGAGGGTGAGACCAGTACCACAGAGGCTGGTACCTAGAGTTGAGTCCGGTGCCAAGGAGGCTGACATGGGGTGAGGCTGGTACCACAGAGGATGGTAGCTAGAGTTGAGTCTGGTGCCAAGGAGGCTGAGGGGGAGAGACCAGTACCACTGAGGATGGTACCTAGAGTTGAGTCCGGTGCCAAGGAGGCTGACGGACGGGTGAGGCCGGTACCACAGAGGATGGTACCTAGAGTTGAGTCCGGTGCCATGGAGGCTGACAGACGGGTGAGGCCGGTACCACGGAGGATGTTATCTTGAGCTGAGTCCGGTGCCAAGGAGGCTGGCAGACAGGTGAGGCCGGTACCACGGAGGATGGTACACAGGCGGGTGAGGCTGGTACCATGGAGGATGGTACCTAGAGTTGATTCCGGTGCCAAGGAGGCTAATGGTGTGAGGCTGGTACCACAGAGGATGGTACCTAGAGATGAGTCTGTTGCCAAGGAGGCTGACAGACAGGTGAGGCCTGAACCATGGAGGATGGTACCTAGAGTTAAGTCCGGTGCCAGGGAGGCTGACGGACCGGTGAGACTGGTACCACGGAGGATGGCACATAGAGTTGACTGCGGTGCCAGGGAGGCTAACGGACGGGTGAGGCCGGTACCACAGAGGATGGTACCTAGAGTTGAGTCCAGTGCCACGGAGGCTGATGGGGGTGAGGCTGGTACCACGGAGGATGGTACCTGGAGTTGAGTCTGTTGCCAGGGAGGCTGACGGACCGGTGAGTCCGGTACCACAGAGGATGGTGCCAAGGTCAGGTTGGTTCCACAGGCAAGGCCAGAAGCATCTCACTCAGCTCTTTCAGCACTGCAGGGTCCGCGGATGAAGACACGTGGTGTGAGCACTGCGCCCAAGCACCCCCGGCGCAAACCCTGCTCCCGCCATCTCTGCTCCGTCAGCACGGCTCGTAAATCAAGGCATTGCCGGTGAGAGGCACCGGAGGGTAACGCACCTGCTGCAGAGACGCGTCCTCTTCTGCAGATGAAATTAACTCATGTTTTATGCTCTTGAAGAGGAACAACGAGCACCACAGTGCTGGTCAATAATAAAACCTGTGATATAAAGTGCTACAAAGGCTGAAACTCTGTCAGCAAGCACTATATGTAAACTCCATTGCACTAATAGCAGAGTGACAGACTCCATATTTGCGTTTACAAGTGGTCGTATTTTAAAACAAAATCTGAATTGTAAAGCTGGTCAGATATTTGCATGTTTAGATTTAAAAGAATCAGAAATAAACCTGACGTGCTGTTGGAAGGAAGGTTTACACATTACTATATAGTGCCTGAAATACGTCTGCGTACCGCTACGTGTGATGGATACAAGAGCGAGGGTCACTTTGAACAGTGCAGTGATGGTCTCGGGTGGGGGCTTGACAGGCCGGGCTGCAAACTCCGGCCTGTGCGGTTGTAACCTGGCACTGCTCGTTAGTGTCCGCAGTGCTGAGGTCTGCACCAGCCCAACTGTGGCGGCTCCGCAGGCCTAGGCAGCCACCATAGCGCACAGAAGGCAACATCTTGCAGTAACAGGAAAACAGCATCCGCGGCTGTGCTGTCACCCAGGAGCGGAAAAGTTGGAGCTATAAGAACGAATAAGATCTCCCTGAGCAGTTACAGCGCCCGAAAGCCATCGACTGAGTGCCCACTCTGAACGGAAGCTGCATCCTCAGTTGTGCCGGACTCCGAGGTGGATTTTTATAGCGCCTAGAATACATCAGCTACGAGTTCTAAAGAGAGATGCACCTTTCATGTTTGCCTATTGGAGACACTCATGAACGTATACGTGAAGGAAAGGGAGCTGGGAAGTGGCAGTGCATTGATACAAGCGCCTCTGATTGTTATCGGAATTGGATTTCTATAGCGCCTACTCTCCCTGACGAGGCGCTGAATCGCTGTGCGGTGATTAACACGCTACTGATCCCAACCACAGGGTTTAGGAGTAGCACCTTGAATGCAGTGGTTATTGAATATTGTTGGCTGCTGATATCAGACCTTGATATCATTCCACACACTTGTCCCTATTTTTCAGCTCATCCATAAATGATCCCATCTCTTGTCTCGCTGTCTCTCCGGGGCTCTCTTCGCTGCCCGTTCACTCTTGTTCCTTCAGAGACAGAAACTCTGATCCCCATGAACTGCGTCGTTGCCTTCTAGGCGCTGAGGCACCTTCTCACCAGTGTCCCTGGCCCGGTGAGTGAGGCGCGGCTGCGGTTTTTAATGCGACATCGACACCTACAGTCAGGAGCAGGGTCTGCCTGGTCACTGACAGGAAAAGAGGCCTCATTGGGAACAATCACCTGTCATGAAGGATGCTTGGTATCAGGAGTAATTCTGGGAAGAATGTCTGATATATTAAGCTTTCTTGTAACTCGTGGGGTCAGTAGCATTGGCCAAGACAAGACACAAGGCTGGCCACATCATTATTGGCCACTTGATCTTCAGGCCGATACATTTCTCTCCATCGGGGGCCTGAATTTGTTAATCATCTATTGCTCCCCCATCCCACAGATCTTTGAATGTCCTGCATCACATGAGGCCACGAGTCAGGGAACCAAGCGCATCCTTGGTGTCCGGAGGCTTCAGTCCCCCTCAAGGAGCCGGGGTCTGCCTCTTCTGCTGTCACTCAGGAGCCTCTGCAAGCTCTGTCTGGGGATTGCATACAGCTCTGTACCCGATGTCGGATGTATTGTGGGTAGAGACCTGACTTCAATCTGGAAAAGCTGCAGGAATTCACTCTGAATGCCTTCCACCTCTGTTTCTGTACCCCTTCTTACTTGCTGTGCGCATCTCTCTCTTTCTGTCTCTATACCCCTTCTTACTTGCTGTGCGCACCTCTCTCTTTCTGTCTCTGTACCCCTTCTTACTTGCTATGCGCACCTCTCTCTTTCTGTCTCTGTACCCCTTCTTACTTGCTGTGTGCACATCTCTTTTTGTTGTTCACCCCGAATGCCTTTCCGCCTCTGTACCCCATCTAACTTGCTGGACTCATGTAGGAAAGTACCATCTTGCCTGGCATGTTACCCCCATATTTCACTGTATGTATGTTGTTTTAGCCCTTGAGTCACTGGGATCCTGCCAGGCAGGGCCCCAGTGCTCATAATATGTGCCCTGTATGTGTTCCCTGTGTGATGCCTAACTGTCTGACTGAGGCTCTGCTAACCAGAACCTCAGTGGTTATGCTCTCTCTGCTTTCTAAATTTGTCACTGCAGGCTAGTGACTAAATTTACCAATTCTCATTGGCACACTGGTACACCCATATAATTCCCTTGTATATAGTACTGAGGTACCCAGGTTATTGGGGTTCCAGGAGATCCCTATGGGCTGCAGCATTTCTTTTGCCACCCATAGGGAGCTCAGACAATTCTTACACAGGCACTAGCCAACATCGTTCAGAGCAAATTCCCCGGACTTTGTGAGTGCGGGGACACCATTACACGCGTGCACTATACATAGGTCACTACCTATGTATAGCGTCACAATGGTAACTCCGAACATGGCCATGTAACATGTCTAAGATCATGGAATTGTCACCCCAATGCCATTCTGGCATTGGGGGGACAATTCCATGATCCCCCGGGTCTCTAGCACAGAACACGGGCACTGCCAAACTGCCTTTACGGGGTCTCCACTGCAGCTGCTGCTGCTGCCAACCCCTCAGACAGGTTTCTGCACTCCTGGGGTCCAGACAGCCCTGGCCCAGGAAGGCAGAACAAAGGACTTCCTCTGAGAGAGGGTGTAACACCCTCTCCCTTTGGAAATAGGTGTGAAGGCTGGGGAGGAGTAGCCTCCCCCAGCCTCTGGAAATGCTTTGATGGGCACAGATGGTGCCCATCTCTGCATAAGCCAGTCCACACCGGTTCCGGGATCCACCAGCCCTGCTCTGGCGCAAAACTGGACAAAGGAAGGGGGAGTGACCACTCCCCTGCACCTCCCAGGGGATGTGCCCAGAGCTCCTCCAGTGTGTCCCAGACCTCTGCCATCTTTGAAACAGAGGTGTTTGTGGCACACTGGACTGCTCTGAGTGGCCAGTGCCAGCAGGTGACGTCAGAGGCTCCTTCTGATAAGCTCTTACCTCTCTTGGCAGCAAATCCTCCTTCCGAGGTAGCCAAACCTCCTTTTCTGGCTATTTAGGGTCTCTGCTTTGGGGATCTCACCAGATAACGAATGCAAGAGCTCACCAGAGTTCCTCTGCATCTCCCTCTTCACCTTCTGCCAAAGGATCGACGCTGACTGCTCAGGACGCCTGCAAAACCGCAACAAAGTAGCAAGACGACTACTAGCAACCTTGTATCGCTTCATCCTGCCGGCTTTCTCCGACTGTTTCCAGGTGGTGCATGCTCTGGGGGTAGCCTGCCTCCTTTCTGCACCAGAAGCTCTGAAGAAATCTCCCGTGGGTCAACGGAATCTTCCCCTTGCAACCGCAGGCAACAAAAGACTGCATCACCGGTCCTCTGGGTCCCCTCTCAGCACAACGAGCATGGTCCCTGGAACTCAGCAACTCTGTCCAAGTGACTCCCACAGTCCAGTGACTCTTCAGTCCAAGTTTGGTGGAGGTAAGTCCTTGCCCTCCCACGCTAGACTGCATTGCTGGGTACCACGTGATTTGCAGCTGCTCCGGCTCCTGTGCACTCTTCCAGGATTTCCTTTGTGCACATCCAAGCCTGGTCCCCGACACTCTAACCTGCAGTGCACAACCTTCTGAGTTGTTCTCCGGCGTCGTGGGACTCCCTTTTGTGTCTTTGCGTGGACTCTGGTTCACTCTTTTTCCAAGTGTCTGTTCAGGTACTTCTGCGGGTGCTGCCTGCACTGGGAGGGCTCCCTGACTTACTGGGCGCCCCCTCTGTCTCCTCATCCAAGTGGCGACATCCTGGTCTCTCCTGGGCCACAGCAGCATCCAAAATCCCTAACTGCAACCCTTGCAGCTAGCAAGGCTTGTTTGCGGTCTTTCTGCGTGGGAACACCTCTGCATGCTTCTTCACGACTTGGGACATCCATCCTTCAAAGAGGAAGTTCCTAATCCTCTTTGTTCTTGCAGAACACTAAGCTTCTTTCAACAGGTGGCAGCTTCCTTGCACCCTCAGCTGGCATTTCTTGGGCTCCTGCCCACTCTCGACACTGTCGCAACTCTTGGACTTGGTCCCCTTGTCTTACAGGTACTCAGGTCCGGAAATCCACTGTTGTTGCATTGCTGGTGTTTGTTCTCCTTGCAGAATCCCCCTATCACGACTTCTGTGCTCTCTGGGGGTAGTAGGTGCACTTTACACCTACCTTTCAGGGTCTTGGGGTGGGCTATTTTTCTAACCCTCACTGTCTTCTTACAGTCCCAGCGACCCTCTACAAGCTCACATAGGTTCGGGGTCCATTCGTGGTTCGCATTCCACTTTTGGAGTATATGGTTTGTGTTGCCCCTATACCTATGTGCTCCTATTGCAATCTACTGTAACCTTACATTGCTTGCATTACTTCCCTTTGCTATTATCTGCATAATTTTGGTTTGTGTACATATATCTTGTGTATATAACTTATCCTCATACTGAGGGTACTCA
This sequence comes from Pleurodeles waltl, assembly GCF_031143425.1. Taxonomy (NCBI): domain Eukaryota; kingdom Metazoa; phylum Chordata; class Amphibia; order Caudata; family Salamandridae; genus Pleurodeles; species Pleurodeles waltl. The sequence goes on along the minus strand of NC_090439.1, from coordinate 1,166,540,369 downwards.
CTGAGATACTTTTGGCATATTGTCATAAAAATAAGTACCTTTATTTTTAGTATATCTGTGTACTGTGTTTTCTTATGATATTGTGCATATGACACCAGTGGTATAGTAGGAGCTTTACATGTCTCCTAGTTCAGCCAAAGCTGCTCTTCCATAGCTACCTTCTATCAGCCTAAGCTGCTAGAAACACCTCTTCTACACTAATAAGGGATAACTGGACCTGGCACAAGGTGTAAGTACCTCTGGTACCCACTACAAGCCATGCCAGCGTCCCACACCCCACCATTGTATTTCCTCGCCTGTATAAGTAACTGGGTGTATATCATTGGGAGTCAGCTGATCTACCAATTCCACAGCAAATTTTCCTTCCCATACAGAATGTTGTATAATGGTGTAAGGTGACCCTGAGTCAGCTACAATTTGTATGTGAACACCATTGATCTTTATATCACACGTAGTTTTTTTTTCTAGTTAATGTTCACCCCTAAAACTGCATAATCATTGCATCATCCCTTTGTCACTAGTGGATACATTCTCATCCTCCGTGACATCTTCGCCATTATCCGTTAAACATTTAGCGCCTCATTACGACCCTGACGGCCGGCGGTAAGCTGGCGGTAACACCACCAACAGGCTGGTCAGCCAGCTATTATGACCTTGGCGCAATAGCCATGGCCATACCACTGGCACCTCCACTTTACCGCCAGGCTTCCGCCTGGCGGTCATAATCCCCAGGGCAGCGGTGCCCTGGGGATTATGAGTCCCCGACCACCAGCCTGGCCACGGTGGTAAACACCGCCATGGAAAGGCTGGCGGTCAGGGGGACTTGGGGTGCCCCTGGGGGCCCCTGCACTGCCCATGCACTTGGCATGGGCAGTGCAGAGGCCCCCAGGCATAGCCCCATCGCGATGATATGCGCGACGGGTGCTACTGCACCCGCTGCACATCAGCATTGCCGCCGGCTCTATTACAATGTTGATGTGACTTTTCCGCTGGGCCAGCGTCCTCTGGCCAGGGGAAAAGTCAAAATAGGGAGCCAGAAAAACCACCAGCACTGGCGGTATTCTGGCGCCCGCAGCCTCAGCGGTCTTCTCAGGAGACCGCCGAGGTTGTAATGAGCAAAGCAAAACACAAATTGTAATGAGGGCCTTAATTATTTTATTGCCATAATTCTTTTTCCAACAAACCTTTGCAAAGTCACTAACGATTCCACAATGAACACATCTAGCTTTGATAGTGGGGAAGTTCTTATCCTTGGCCATATGACCTTTGTTACCACACCTGAAGCATGCCAGTCATTTGTCATTCATTTCATGTGTAGATTTTCCATGTTTTTTTCATCCCGTTTTTTTTCCAGACTTCTCCATCTCCTTGCCATCGGAAAACCTATAGCCTGTTTCTCCTTGATTATCATTTTTAATGCAACTTTAGCAAATGTTTTGACATTTCTGCCTTTTTAATTATATCTACTACTTCATTAATTGGATATACACCACATAACCACAACGTTTCTTGAATGCTAGTATTAATAGAGTGCATGACTAATTGATCTTTTATGGGATCGTCGTGTAACACCCCAAATTTGCAATAGATGACTAATTTCTTAAGTGCAGCTGGTACATAATCTTCAATGGATTCTGACTTCCATTGTTTCCTTTGGAAGAAGGAACATCTGTCTATAGCTACATACACTGCAGGTTGAAAATACGAGTCCAAATCATCCAGTGCATCTTTAATTCATCCTCATATCGGGCTATCTAATCTTCTTTTCCATCTGATTGTAGATGCCTAAACCTTCTGGTCCCAAACTGTGGGGAAGAATTTTCTTTTTACTGGAAGCAGTAAACAGTTCATAATTTTCTTTTTCTAAAGCTGAAATGAAATTAATAAAAAAATCTTTCTAGTTCACCCATTTCAATAAAGGTTCACCTGGTCAAGGAAGAAAAGGAGCTGTTGGAGCAAGGCCACGATTTTGAGACGACATAACGAATTCAATGCTATTACTGTTTTTTCCTTTGTTTATATTAAGTACTGTAATGTAAAAGTTCTAGCTGTACATTATGCCAATATTTATTCAACATACAGTGGTATGTGTAAAACAACTTTGTTGATGGCAATTACATTTCTTAGACTAGAATACACATTTGACAGATGGCCTTTCTTATTGCCAAATTGTGTTTGCATCACCGTAAAGTTTGTTTATTTTGTTATTTTTTATGTTCATAAAGATGAAGTGTACATAGTAAAATAGGTCTCCGCTCTTAATTCGTTCTCCAAAGGTGTGCACATCACTGAGTACTCTTACTTTTGAGCAAATAGTGTGCACATCACCAAAGTGCACACTTTCAATATGGGCAAAAGACGAGCAATGCTCTATGTTTCACTGCTTCTTTACTGTGACGCGTTGTACGTGGACACTTTCTCCCAGCGCATAATACGCTTTCTTTGCACGAACATTCTACACAAGCCACTTAAACAATGCCGCTCCAGCTGCACGAGCGCTGTTCTCGAGCCGCTCATCAGTACTGCTCCAACTGCCACTGCGTACTGATCTGGACGCAAGGTGTGTCCAATTAGAACAAAAAGTCACTCACTAACCAGAAAGTCAGTTTAGTGTAATACCAACTTATATCACAGCGCTGTTCCTCCATTGACAGTTTGTCCACAGTTGACGCCTGTGATGTAAGTGCTGCCGCTTGTTCTAATCACAGACGTTATGATGTGGTGTCATAGGATCCCATCCTCGCCGCCAGATTTGTAGAAACAACACCAGATCACGATGTATTCAACAGTATTTATTTAGAGCAAGCCCTCTATAACTAGTGGTACAAATGGGGTCTTTAGTTGGCAGTCAGGTTAACCCCTGTCCAAGCTAGGACCCTCACTCTAGTCGGGGTAAAGGAGAATCACACTCAGTTAACTCCCGCTTACCCCCTTGGTAGCTTGGCACGAGCAGGCAGGCTTAACTTCAGAGACAATGTGTTAAGTATTTGTACCAACACACACAGTAATACAGTGAACCACTACAAAATGACACAACACAGGTTTAGAAAAATATTAAATATTTTATCTAAATAAACAAGACCAAATACGATAAAAATCCACAATATAGAGTTAAAAATACGAATAAAAGTAAAAAAACTGTGATTTGAGGTGAAAACACTTCTAGTTGGTAAAACACGGCGTCGTAACGGCATCGTTTCCTACAATGCAACGCCCATGGCACTGTTCACGGAGTCGGTCGACCCCCAGGTACAGTACCTTCAGAACAAGGAGGAACCAGGCCGGTGCAGTGAGTTGGGGGAGAGCGGCTTCACTTGATCCGATGCGGCATCAGTTCCGGTGCCACGGGGCAGGAAGACTGCGGCATTGCGTGGCGGCGTCAGGTCCTCTCTGCAGGGCGGTGGAGGTGAGGCGGCGTCGGATGCGAAGTCGGTCCCTTGGTTCCAGCAGATACAAAGTCCGACGGACTTACGATGCTTTGGGGCGACCTCACAGGGTCGCAGTGACATCACAGGGCCGCAGGCGCTGCGATGGCGTCGGATCGTCACGGACGTTGGACTTACGACACTCTGGTGTCAGCGAAGTTGGGTAGGATCAGCGATTGCAGCGAAGCGATGCCTACAGGGCGGCGTCGCGGTTCCGGGGTAGTGGCACCAGCTAACAGGGTCATCGGATTCTAACTCAGCGAGTTCCATGGCCTTGGGGCAAGCGGCGTCGCGGTTCTGGGCAGCGGCGTCCTTTACAAAGTCGCACTGCGTCGTACGACATCGGTAGACTGTTTTTTCTCCAGGAATTCACTTCCAGGGGTCCAGGAACTGGAATGGCACACTCTGGCAAGCTAAAGTCCACAGCAAGTAGACTCAGGTCTTGTTGGTGAAGCCGTTCCTGTCCCTGAGGCTTCAAAACAGGAGGCAGGCTCTACTCCAAGCCCTTGGAGTCACTTCTCAAGCAGGAATGCAACAAAGTCCAGTCTCTGTCCCCTTGCACAGGCAGAAGCAGCAACTGCAGGGTGCTCCAAAAAGCACAGTCACAGGCAGGGCAGCACTTCTCCTCAGCTCTTCTCTAGGCAGAGTTTCCTCTTGAATCCTTGAAGTAACCTAGTCTTCAGGGTTTTCAGGTGTTCTTCTTATACCCCTTTCTTCCTTTGAAGTAGGCCTACTTCAAAGCAAAGTCTCAAGTGTCTGTGAGATCCTTCCTTGCCCAGGCCAGGCCTGTAGGAAGTTGGCTCTGTATGTGCTATCTCAAAGTAAGGATAGCATGCACAGAGTCCAAGGGTTCCCCTTAGAGGTAAGATAGTGGCAAAAAGAGATAATACTAATGCTCTATTTTGTGGTAGTGTGGTCGAGCAATAGGCTTATCAAAGGAGTAGTGTTAAGCATTTGTTGTACATACACATAGACAATAAATGAGGTACACACACTCAGAGACAAATCCAGCCAATAGGTTTTTGTATAGAAAAATATATTTTCTTAGTTTATTTTAAGAACCACAGGTTCAAATTCTACATGTAATATCTCATTCGAAAGGTATTGCAGGTAAGTACTTTAGGAACTTTAAATCATTACAATTGCATGTATACTTTTCAAGTTATTCACAAATAGCTGTTTTAAAAGTGGACACAGTGCAATTTTTACAGTTCCTAGGGGAGGTAAGTATTTGTTAGGTTAACCAGGTAAGTAAGACACTTACAGGGCTCAGTTCTTGGTCCAAAGTAGCCCACCGTTGGGGGTTCAGAGCAACCCCAAAGTTACCACACCAGCAGTTCAGGGCCGGTCAGGTGCAGAGTTCAAAGTGGTGCCCAAAACACATAGGCTTCAATGGAGAAGGGGGTGCCCCGGTTCCAGTCTGCCAGCAAGTAAGTACCCGCGTCTTCGGAGGGCAGACCAGGGGGGTTTTGTAGGGCACCGGGGGGGACACAAGCCCACACAGAAATTTCACCCTCAGCGGCGCGGGGGCAGCCGGGTGCAGTGTAGATACAAGCGTCGGGTTTGTAATAGAAGTCAATGGGAGATCTAGGGATCTCTTCAGCGCTGCAGGCAGGCAAGGGGGGGGTTCCTCGGGGAAACCTCCACTTGGGCAAGGGAGAGGGACTCCTGGGGGTCACTTCTCCAGTGAAAGTCCGGTCCTTCAGGTCCTGGGGGCTGCGGGTGCAGGGTCTCTCCCAGGCGTCGGGACTTGGGATTCAAAGAGTTGCGGTCAGGGGAAGCCTCGGGATTCCCTCTGCAGGCGGCGCTGTGGGGGCTCAGGGGGGACAGGTTTTTGTACTCACAGTCTTAGAGTAGTCCTGGGGTCCCTCCTGAGGTGTTGGATCTCCACCAGCCGAGTCGGGGTCGCCGGGTGCAGTGTTGCAAGTCTCACGCTTCTTGCGGGGAGCTTGCAGTGTTCTTTCAAAGCTGCTGGAAACAAAGTTGCAGCTTTTCTTGGAGCAGGTCCGCTGTCCTCGGGAGTTTCTTGTCTTTTTGAAGCAGGGGCAGTCCTCAGAGGATGTCGAGGTCGCTGGTCCCTTTGGAAGGCGTCGCTGGAGCAGGATCTTTGGAAGGCAGGAGACAGGCCGGTGAGTTTCTGGAGCCAAGGCAGTTGTTGTCTTCTGGTCTTCCTCTGCAGGGGTTTTTCAGCTAGGCAGTCCTTCTTCTTGTAGTTGCAGGAATCTAATTTTCTAGGGTTCAGGGTAGCCCTTAAATACTAAATTTAAGGGCGTGTTTAGGTCTGGGGGGTTAGTAGCCAATGGCTACTAGCCCTGAGGGTGTGCCTTTGTGCCTCCTCCCAAGGGGAGGGGGTCACAATCCTATCCCTATTGGGGGAATCCTCCTTCTACAAGATGGAGGATTTCTAAAAGTCGGAGTCACCTCAGCTCAGGACACCTTAGGGGCTGTCCTGACTGGCCAGTGACTCCTCCTTGTTCTTCTCATTATCTCTCCTGGACTTGCCGCCAAAAGTGGGGGCTGGGTCCAGGGGGCGGGCATCTCCACTAGCTGGAGTGCCCTGGGGCATTGTAACACGAAGCTTGAGCCTTTGAGGCTCACTGCTAGGTGTTACAGTTCCTGCAGGGGGGAGGTGTGAAGCACCTCCACCCAGAGCAGGCTTTGTTTCTGTCCTCAGAGAGCACAAAGGCTCTCACCGCATGGGGTCAGAAACTCGTCTCTCAGCAGCAGGCTGGCAGAGACCAGTCAGTCCTGCACTGAACAATTGGGTAAAATACAGGGGGCATCTCTAAGATGCCCTCTGTGTGCATTTTTTAATAAATCCAACACTGGCATCAGTGTGGGTTTATTATTCTGAGAAGTTTGGTACCAAACTTCCCAGTATTCAGTGTAGCCATTATGGAGCTGTGGAGTTCGTTTTTGACAGACTCCCAGACCATATATTCTTATGGCTACCCTGCACTTACAATGTCTAAGGTTTTGTTTAGACACTGTAGGGGTACCATGCTCATGCACTGGTACCCTCACCTATGGTATAGTGCACCCTGCCTTAGGGCTGTAAGGCCTGCTAGAGGGGTGACTGATCTATACTTGCATAGGCAGTGAGAGGCTGGCATGGCACCCTGAGGGGAGTGCCATGTCGACTTACTCATTTTGTTCTCACTAGCACACACAAGCTGGCAAGCAGTGTGTCTGTGCTGAGTGAGGGGTCTCCAGGGTGGCATAAGACATGCTGCAGCCCTTAGAGACCTTCCCTGGCATCAGGGCCCTTGGTACCAGAGGTACCATTTACAAGGGACTTACCTGGATGCCAGGGTGTGCCAATTGTGGATACAATGGTACATTTTAGGTGAAAGAACACTCGTGCTGGGGTCTGGTTAGCAGGGTCCCAGCACACTTCTCAGTCAAGTCAGCATCAGTATCAGGCAAAAAGTGGGGGGTAACTGCAACAGGGAGCCATTTCTTTACACAAGCCCCCCCCAGCCCACAGGCCAGGAGACTCAGCCCAAGCTGGGAGAGTCTTCCTAGTCTGTCAGGCGAGGAAGAGTAGGAGAAATAGGCTGGTTAGTTGCAGGGCCTACTCTGCCTTACATCCTTCTGTTCAGGTCATTCCCTCTGGGGAACTGACCCACTTCCACAGTGATAGGACCTAGTCTGAATTGCCTCTTGTCTGCATCTTTAATGTCTCCACCCATTCTTTCTATTTTGGTTTTAGAGGTATCCACCTCTGCTAACCTTATCTTAGCCAGGGTCACCCCTAGCTTACCCAAAGAGGTTACCCAGAGCTGGAGTAACCCCACCATGACCAATAGGGTCAGGGGGCCTAACTTGCTATTTGGCATGGGGTCAGACCACCATGCCAAGGATAGTGCAGCCATAAAGGCTAACACCCAGCAGAGGCTACTGACAGCTGTCAGTGCCCAGAACCACACCTTTAGCTCTTCACCTAAAAGGGAAGGGGCTAAGTTACAGGCTTCTTTGGGTTCAGGTTGCCTGTCTGTTGTATTAGAGTGGGGGGTTACCACATCTTGTAGTAAACACCCTTCTTCCACTCTTTCTTCTGTTAGCTGAGGAGCCACCCACTCAGGTTTAACAGTTGCCTGACTAGCCAGGACTTCTTGTGGGTCAGGTTGGACTTTATCAGGGCCATTTTTGGAGTTCTCCCCTACTGGAGCAGAATCTCCTTGGCTTGCTGTAACCTTGGCTAAAGGTTGTCCACCCTTCCTACTCTGTTTTCTTTTCTTTTTCTTCTGGGGCCTGCTTGCATTTACTGCAGAGGCAGGACCTCCAGAATCCTTGGGAGAGGACTGGCACTGGACCAGTTCCTCTCTTGGGCTCTGACTAACCTCTGGGTAGTCATTTCCAAGGAGACAATCAAGGGGGAGGTCTGTACTGACTACCACCCTTCTCCAGCTAAAAGTGCCACCCACTTCTATGGGCACAAAAGCCACAGGCCTATTAGTGACCCTGTCTAGGCTAACTCTTACTCTGGCAGTCTCACCTGGGATGTACTGGTTTGGGAGCACCAGCCTGTCATGCACAATAGTGTGACTGGCACAAGTGTCTCTCAGGGCAGTGGCTGGGATTCCATTCACCAGTAGGTGGTGGAAGTGTCTACTTCCCTCTGGAATCTCTAATTCACCTGTTGGGCCCATTTTCCAGTGGAAGGCTATGAAGACCTCCTCATCTGAGGAGTCATCCCCAATGGCTACACTGGTCACCCCTGGGTTTTGGTTATGGGGTTTGTTTTTGGGACAAGAAGTGTCCTTGGTGTGGTGCCCTGACTGTTTACAGTTATGGCACCATGCCTTAGTGGCATCCCAGTTCTTACCCTGGTACCCACCTTTGTTTTGGGTTGTGTCTCGGGGCCCACCCACCTGTTCTGGTTTTTGGGGGCCTACAGAGGACTCTTTTTCTTTGCTTCTAGTGTCACCCACTTTCTCCTGGGGAGGTTTTGTAACCCCTTTCTTTTGGTCACCCCCAGTGGAAGTTTTGGTTACCCTAGTCTTGACCCAGTGGTCTGCCTTCTTTCCCAATTCTTGGGGAGAAATTGGACCTAGGTCTACCAGATACTGATGCAACTTTTCATTGAAGCAGTTACTTAAAATGTGTTCTTTCATAAACAAATTATAAAGCCCAACATAGTCATGCACTTCATTTCCAGTTACCCAACCATCCAGTGTTTTCACTGAGTAGTCTACAAAATCAACCCAGGTCTGGCTCGAGGATTTTTGAGCCCCCCTGAATCTAATTCTATACTCCTCAGTGGAGAATCCAAAGCCCTCAATCAGGGTTCCCTTCATGAGGTCATAAGATTCTGCATCTTTTCCAGAGAGTGTGAGGAGTCTATCCCTACACTTTCCAGTGAACATTTCCCAAAGGAGAGCACCCCAGTGAGATCTGTTTACTTTTCTGGTTGCACAAGCCCTCTCAAAAGCTGTGAACCATTTGGTGATGTCATCACCATCTTCATATTTTGTTACAATCCCTTTGGGGATTTTTAGGGTGTCAGTATTCTCTCTGACCCTATTTGTGTTGCTGCCACCATCGATGGGACCTAGGCCCATCTCTTTTCTTTCCCTTTCTATGGCTAGGAGCTGCTTTTCCAAAGCCAATCTTTTGACCATCCTGGCTAACAGGGGGTCATCTTCACTGAGAGCATCCTCAGTGATTTCAGAAATGCTGGACCCTCCTGTGAGGGAAGCAATATTTCTGACTATCATTTTTGGAGACAGGGCTTGAGAGGCCCTGGTCTCCCTATTTAGGACTGGAAGGGGGGAATTGCCCTCCAAGTCACTAATTTCCTCCTCTGTGATATCATCATCAGAGGGGTTGGCTTTTTCAAACTCTGCCAACAGCTCCTGGAGCTGAATTTTGGTAGGTCTGGAGCCAATGGTTATTTTTTTGATATTACAGAGAGACCTTAGCTCCCTCATCTTAAGATGGAGGTAAGGTGTGGTGTCGAGTTCCACCACATTCATCTCTGTATCAGACATTATTCTGCTAAGAGTTGGAATACTTTTTAAAGAATCTAAAACTGTTTCTAGAATCTAATTTCAAACTTTTAACAAACTTTTAAACTCTAAAAGACAATGCTAAACAGGGACTTAACACACAAGGCCCTAGCAGGACTTTTAAGAATTTAGAAAAATTTCAAATTGCAAAAATGAATTTCTAATGACAATTTAGGAATTTGTCGTGTGATCAGGTATTGGCTGAGTAGTCCAGCAAATGCAAAGTCTTGTACCCCACCGCTGATCCACCAATGTAGGAAGTTGGCTCTGTATGTGCTATCTCAAAGTAAGGATAGCATGCACAGAGTCCAAGGGTTCCCCTTAGAGGTAAGATAGTGGCAAAAAGAGATAATACTAATGCTCTATTTTGTGGTAGTGTGGTCGAGCAATAGGCTTATCAAAGGAGTAGTGTTAAGCATTTGTTGTACATACACATAGACAATAAATGAGGTACACCCACTCAGAGACAAATCCAGCCAATAGGTTTTTGTATAGAAAAATATCTTTTCTTAGTTTATTTTAAGAACCACAGGTTCAAATTCTACATGTAATATCTCATTCGAAAGGTATTGCAGGTAAGTACTTTAGGAACTTTAAATCATTACAATTGCATGTATACTTTTCAAGTTATTCACAAATAGCTGTTTTAAAAGTGGACACTTAGTGCAATTTTTACAGTTCCTAGGGGAGGTAAGTATTTGTTAGGTTAACCAGGTAAGTAAGACACTTACAGGGCTCAGTTCTTGGTCCAAAGTAGCCCACCGTTGGGGGTTCAGAGCAACCCCAAAGTTACCACACCAGCAGTTCAGGGCCGGTCAGGTGCAGAGTTCAAAGTGGTGCCCAAAACACATAGGCTTCAATGGAGAAGGGGGTGCCCCGGTTCCAGTCTGCCAGCAAGTAAGTACCCGCGTCTTCGGAGGGCAGACCAGGGGGGTTTTGTAGGGCACCGGGGGGGACACAAGCCCACACAGAAATTTCACCCTCAGCGGCGCGGGGGCAGCCGGGTGCAGTGTAGATACAAGCGTCGGGTTTGTAATAGAAGTCAATGGGAGATCTAGGGATCTCTTCAGCGCTGCAGGCAGGCAAGGGGGGGGTTCCTCGGGGAAACCTCCACTTGGGCAAGGGAGAGGGACTCCTGGGGGTCACTTCTCCAGTGAAAGTCCGGTCCTTCAGGTCCTGGGGGCTGCGGGTGCAGGGTCTCTCCCAGGCGTCGGGACTTGGGATTCAAAGAGTCGCGGTCAGGGGAAGCCTCGGGATTCCCTCTGCAGGCGGCGCTGTGGGGGCTCAGGGGGGACAGGTTTTTGTACTCACAGTCTTAGAGTAGTCCTGGGGTCCCTCCTGAGGTGTTGGATCTCCACCAGCCGAGTCGGGGTCGCCGGGTGCAGTGTTGCAAGTCTCACGCTTCTTGCGGGGAGCTTGCAGGGTTCTTTCAAAGCTGCTGGAAACAAAGTTGCAGCTTTTCTTGGAGCAGGTCCGCTGTCCTCGGGAGTTTCTTGTCTTTTTGAAGCAGGGGCAGTCCTCAGAGGATGTCGAGGTCGCTGGTCCCTTTGGAAGGCGTCGCTGGAGCAGGATCTTTGGAAGGCAGGAGACAGGCCGGTGAGTTTCTGGAGCCAAGGCAGTTGTTGTCTTCTGGTCTTCCTCTGCAGGGGTTTTTCAGCTAGGCAGTCCTTCTTCTTGTAGTTGCAGGAATCTAATTTTCTAGGGTTCAGGGTAGCCCTTAAATACTAAATTTAAGGGCGTGTTTAGGTCTGGGGGGTTAGTAGCCAATGGCTACTAGCCCTGAGGGTGTGCCTTTGTGCCTCCTCCCAAGGGGAGGGGGTCACAATCCTATCCCTATTGGGGGAATCCTCCTTCTACAAGATGGAGGATTTCTAAAAGTCGGAGTCACCTCAGCTCAGGACACCTTAGGGGCTGTCCTGACTGGCCAGTGACTCCTCCTTGTTTTTCTCATTATCTCTCCTGGACTTGCCGCCAAAAGTGGGGGCTGGGTCCAGGGGGCGGGCATCTCCACTAGCTGGAGTGCCCTGGGGCATTGTAACACGAAGCTTGAGCCTTTGAGGCTCACTGCTAGGTGTTACAGTTCCTGCAGGGGGGAGGTGTGAAGCACCTCCACCCAGAGCAGGCTTTGTTTCTGTCCTCAGAGAGCACAAAGGCTCTCACCGCATGGGGTCAGAAACTCGTCTCTCAGCAGCAGGCTGGCAGAGACCAGTCAGTCCTGCACTGAACAATTGGGTAAAATACAGGGGGCATCTCTAAGATGCCCTCTGTGTGCATTTTTTAATAAATCCAACACTGGCATCAGTGTGGGTTTATTATTCTGAGAAGTTTGGTACCAAACTTCCCAGTATTCAGTGTAGCCATTATGGAGCTGTGGAGTTCGTTTTTGACAGACTCCCAGACCATATATTCTTATGGCTACCCTGCACTTACAATGTCTAAGGTTTTGTTTAGACACTGTAGGGGTACCATGCTCATGCACTGGTACCCTCACCTATGGTATAGTGCACCCTGCCTTAGGGCTGTAAGGCCTGCTAGAGGGGTGACTGATCTATACTTGCATAGGCAGTGAGAGGCTGGCATGGCACCCTGAGGGGAGTGCCATGTCGACTTACTCATTTTGTTCTCACTAGCACACACAAGCTGGCAAGCAGTGTGTCTGTGCTGAGTGAGGGGTCTCCAGGGTGGCATAAGACATGCTGCAGCCCTTAGAGACCTTCCCTGGCATCAGGGCCCTTGGTACCAGAGGTACCATTTACAAGGGACATACCTGGATGCCAGGGTGTGCCAATTGTGGATACAATGGTACATTTTAGGTGAAAGAACACTGGTGCTGGGGCCTGGGTAGCAGGGTCCCAGCACACTTCTCAAGTCAAGTCAGCATCAGTATCAGGCAAAAAGTGGGGGGTAACTGCAACAGGGAGCCATTTCTTTACATGGCCCCAGCCACACACCAGGGGGTTGGAGACTGCATTGTGTGAGGGCAGGCACAGCCCTTTCAGGTGTGAGTGACCACTCCTCCCTTCCCCTCTAGCACAGATGGCTCATCAGGATATGCGGACTACACCCCAGCCCCCTTTGTATCACTGTCTAGAGAGAGGTGCAAACAGCCCAACTGTCAAACTGACCCAGACAGGAAATCTACAAATCACACAGAGTCACAGAATGGTTTAAGCAAGAAAATGCCTACTTTCTAAAGGTGGCATTTTCAAACACACAATCTAAAAACAAACTTTACTAAAATACATGTTTTTAAATTGTGAGCTCAGAGACCCTAAACTCCACATGTCTATCTGCTCTCAAAGGGAATCTATGCTTTAATCATATTTAAAGGCAGCCTCCATGGTAACCTATGAGAGATATAGGCCTTGCAACAGTGAAAACCCAATTTGGCAGTATTTCACTGTCAGGACATGTAAAAGACATAAGTACATGTCCCACCTTTCACATACACTGCACCCTGCCCATGGGACTACCTACGGCCTACCTTAGGGGTGCCTTATATGTATAAAAATGGAAGGTTTAGGCCTCGCAAATGGGTACACTTGCCAAGTCGAATTGGCAGTTTAAATCTGCACTCACAGGCACTGCAGTGGCAGGTCTGATCCATGTTTATAGGGCTACTAATGTGGCGGCACAGCCAGTGCTGCAGGCCCACTAGTAGCATTTGATTCACAGGCCAGGCCTGGGCACCTCTAGTGCACTATACTAGGGACTTACTAGTAAATCAAATATGCCAATCATGGAAAGCCAATTACATACACATTTTATATAGGAGCACTTGCACTTTAGCACAGTGGTAAAGTGCCCAGAGTAACAAAAACAGCAAAAACAGGACAGGACACATCAACAACCTGGGGAACAGAGGCAAAAAGTTAGGGGAGACCACGCCAAGGATGCCAAGTCTAACACGTGTCCCCCCCCAGCTGAAAGTGGGGAGCAACCACCCAACCTCATGGGAGTTCTCATCACTAAGGCGGAAGAATCTGGACAGACCATCAGCATTGGCGTGTTCTGTGCCAGGGCGGTGTTCAACCGTACAGTCCATCCCCTGTAGGGATATGGACCACCTCATCAGTTTTGGATTCTCACCCCTCATCTGCATTAACCATCTGAGGGGCCTGTGGTCGGTCTGAACCAGGAAGTGAGTCCCAAACAAGTAGAGTCTTAGCTTCTTCAGTGCCCAGACCACAGCAAAAGCTTCACGCTCTATGGCACTCAATCTACGCCCCCTGGGAAGTAACCTCCTGCTAATGAAGGCTACAGGTTGCTCTAGGACCTCTACATTAAGCTGTGAGGGGACTGCTCCTATACCATGCTCTGAGGCCTCTGTTTGCACAACAAACTCCTTGGAGGAGTAATGTGCTTTCAGCACAGGTGCTGTGCACATGGCAGCTTTCAGGGCATCAAAAGCGGTCTGGCAAGCCCCCGTCCAGATCACCTTTTTGGGTTGCTTCTTTGAAGTCAACTCATTCAAGGGAGCAACAATGGTGCCATATCCCTTGATGAATGTTCAATAATACCCAGTGAGGCCTAAAAAGGCCCTCACGTCAGTCTGGGTCTTGGGAGGCTCCCAAGTCAGAATGGTGTCTATCTTTGGCTGAAGGGGTGCCACCTGGCCACTCCCCACCTGGTATCCCAAATACACCACAGAACCCTGCCCTCTTTGGCACTTGCTTGCCTTAATATTGAGGCTTGCCTTTTGCAGGGCCTCCAACACTCTGCAGAGGTGCTGCAAGTGATCCTCCCAAGTGGTACTGAACACTGCAATGTCATCCAGGTATGCTGCGCTGAAGTCATCCAGCCCAGTCAACACCTGGTTGACCAATCTCTGGAATGTGTCCGGGGCATTTTTCATCCCAAATGGCATCACCTTAAACTGGAAGTGTCCATCTGAGGTAGAAAATGCTGACCTCTCCTTGGCCCCCTCAGTCAAGGCAATCTGCCAATACCCAGACATCAAATTAAATGTGCTGAGGTATGTGGCAGCTCCCAACCGATCTATTAGCTCATCAGCTCTGGAATGGGGTGCGCATCAGTTTTAGTGACTGCATTGAGACCCCAGTAGTCCACACAGAACTGGAGTTCTGGGGTAGCACCAGGAGCAGCAGCCTTTGGGATCAAGACCACAGGCCCGGCCCAAGGACTGCTAGAAAACTCAATCATCCCTAGGGCTAACATCTTATACACCTTATCTTTGATGCTGGCCCTGACCTTATCAATCACCCTGTAAACCGTCTGTTTAATGGGTGGACTGTCCCCAGTGTCCACATCATGTGTACACAAGTGTGTGACCCCTGGGATCAAGGAGAACAGGGAGGCGAAATGTCCTAACACCTGGCAACAGTCCCTCTGCGGCTCTGCGGTCAGGGAGGGGGAGACGTTCACTCCCTCCACAGACCCATTTTCTCTCCTGCAAACAGGAGGTCAGGAAGAGGCTCACTCTCTTCCTTCACCACGTCATCTGTCGCTAGCAGCATGAACAATTCAGTCCGCTCAAAGTGTGGCTTCAGACGGTTCGCATGCAGGAACCTCAAGGGGGTCCTGAGAGTCTGCAAGTCCACCAGGTAGGTGACTTCACTCTTGCGCTCGACCACCTCGAATGGCCCAGTCCACTTGTCCTGGAGCGCCCTAGGCTCCGCGGGCGCCATTACCCATACTTTTTGCCCAGGCTGAAACTCAACCAGAGTGGCATTCTCGTCATACCACCGTTTCATATCTGCCTGGCTTGCTTCTAGGTTCTCTTGGGCAAGAGCTCTGAAGCTGGCAGTCTGGATTCGGAAAGCTAGCATAGCTAAATACATCCTGGGGAGGTTTACTGGGGGCTTTCTTTAAGCCCTCCTTCACCAGACTTAAGGGTCCCCTAACAGGGTGGCCATACAGTAACTCAAAAGGGCTAAAGCCAAGCCTTTTTGAGACACCTCCCTGTAGGCAAACAGAAGGCATGGCAAGAGGACGTCCCACTTCCGCCTTAGAGGCTCTGACAGGCCCATGATCATGGCTTTCAAGGTGTGGTTGAATCTCTCAACCAGACCATTGCTTTGGGGGTGGTAAGGAGTGATGAACTTATAAGTTACCCCACACTCCTGCCACAGAGATTTCATATACGTGGATATGAAATTGGTACCCCTATCAGATACCACTTCCTTGGGGAACCCCATGCGGGTAAAAACCTCCATCAATGCACGACCCACCACGGGGAAGTGATTGATCTCAGTGAAGTGACATGGTCCACCAAGACCAGGGTGAACCTGTTCCCCATGGCTATCTTGGGATCCAGAGACCCCACATTGTCAATACCGACCCTTTCAAAGGGGGTACTAACTACAGGAAAAGGTTGGAGGGGAGCCTTCTGCTTCCCCCCACACTTGCCTGATATATCTGGGAAGACCTGCAATGAGCATCCGAGTGCCTGCGCATTAGGGGCCAGTAAAGGTGGGTGACAAGCCTTTCAAAAGTCTTGTCCTGCCCCAAATGTCCAGCTAAAGGCACATCATTAGCCAGACCCAGTAGGAAGACTCTGAAGCACTGGGGTACCACCAGCACACGGGCTAACCTAGGTTCAGCAACCTTAGGCTCATTATACAGGAGGCAGTCCTCCCAATAAATCAGGTAAGATCCTGGCTCCTTGCCAGCCGCCTGGTCTGCAGCCTGCTGCCGCAAACCTACTAGAGTAGGACATGTCTTCTGTGCCTCACAGAGTGCCTCCCTGGTGGGTCCCCCTTCCTGCTGCCACTGTGACAGCTCAGGGACCTCCCCCAGTCCAGCCACCTGTTGCCCTGTAGGCTCTGGGGAGGTACCCTCAGGCTCCGCCTCCTCCTGGACCGCGGGAACCTCTGGGGCCAGTTTCCCATGCCCCCTGCCCTTCCTCTTTTTGGCTGTCCCCTGGGCCACTGTTTCAGGCTCCAGGGGCTCTTGACCACCTTGACGGGCTGCCATTGACCTGGTGGATACGCATACCGACCCAGGCAGACCCAACATCTCCAAGTGTGACCTGCGTTCCACCTCCTTCCAAGGGGAATCCTCCAGGTCATTGCCAAGAAAACAATCGACAGGCATGGTTGGACTCACAGCTACCTTCCAGGAACCCGAGACTCCCCCCCATTCAAAGGGAACCTGCGCCACTCTGCACAGGCACTCTGAGTTGTCCACTGCAACTACTTGGTGAAGTACATAGGGATCTATTTGCACTTCAGACACCAGGTGACTCCTCACTGTAGTCACACTGGCTCCTGTGTCTCTCAGAGCCTACACCCTCTGTTCATTAATGGTCACCCACTGCCTGTACGTTTTAGTGTTCTCAGGCATGAGGGTTCTCTGGACCATCTCACTGTCCCTTAGCAAGACAAGGGTTATCTCAGCTGGCTCCCACCCACCTGGAACCAACTCCTCCCCATGCGCTACACTAGCCAAACTCCGGGACTGCGCACCAGTGGGTGCCGGTGTACTATTGGAACATATGGGGTCCCCTCCTCACATGACCCAGCTGGTCACATGCATAACACTTACTTGGGGTACCCCCTTCCACAGGCCTCTCTTTGGAGAACCATGGCTTCTTTTCACTGGGGGGCTGGGAATCTTTACCCTAGGAATCAGATTGGGGCCCTTTGGAGAACTCCCCCTGTTTACCCTTACCCCTCCACTTTCTTCTGAGAGGGACCCTGCCCACCCTTGGTGTGGTCTCTGTAGGAGACTGGCCTGGCTTATAGTGGGTACCTTGTGGTACTTACACCCTGTGCCAGGGTCAAATATCCCTTGTTAGTAGATTAGTAGTGTTCTTGCAGCGTAGGCTGATAGAGGTAGCTATAGCAGAGCAGCTTAGGCTGAACTAGGAGACATGCAAAGCTCCTACTATACCACTTATATCATATAGCACTATATCATAAGAAACACAATACTCAGAGTTACTACTTTGAGTATTTAGGTACTTTATTTTAGTGACAATATGCCAAAAGTATCTCAGAGGATATACTCCCTTAGGAGGTAAGTAACATACACAAAATATACACACACAGGCCAAAATCAGGTAGATAAAACACTTAGAAAAGTAGTGCAAACACTGTAGAACACAATAGAATGCAATAGAAGACAATAGGCCTGGGGGCAACACAAACCATATACTCCAAAAGTGGAATGCGAACCACAAATGGACCCCAGTCCTAGTGTAGTGTGTAGAGGGTCGCTGGGAGTGTAAGAAAACACTAAGGGTGTCCAAGATACCCCACCCCAAGACCCTGAAAAGTAGGAGTAAAGCTACCCTACTACCCCAGAAAGACAGTAAAGTTGAGATTGTGGATTCTGCAAAGACAACAACTGACTGCAAAGCACTGAAGACGGATTCCTGGACCTGAGGACCTGCAAAGGAAGGGGACCAAGTCAAAAGTCACGCAAGTGTCCAGGGGGGCAGGAGCCCACTAAACCGCAGATGAAGGTGCAAAAGGGCTGCCTCTGGGTGGAAGAAGCCGAAGATTCTGCAACAACGGAAGGTGCCAGGAACTTCTTCTTTGGTCAGAAGACGCCCCACGGCGTGCTGGAGGATGCATAGTTGTTTACACGCAGAAAGACAGCAAACAAGCTTTGCTAGGTGCAAGAGTTGCGGTTGAAGGTTTTGGGTGCTGCCAGAGCCCAGGAGTTCGCCCCTTGGAGGAGGAGACGGGGGGGGCGCTCAGCAACAGAGAGAGCCCACGCAGAAGCAGGCAGCATCCGCAGAAGCACCTGAACAGGTGTTCATGAAATCTGAGCACGGAGGTCATCTCAACACTACAACAGAGGGTCCCACGAAGCCAGTGGTCAACTCAGCGAGTTGAGCAATGCAGGACGGAGTGCTGGGGACCTGGGCTGTGCTGTGCACGAAGGAATCCTTGTAAGAGTGCACAGAAGCCCTAGCAGCTGCAGATCACGCAGTACACAGGATTAATGTCTGCCATGGGAAGCAAGGACTTACCTCCGCCAAATTTGGACAGAAGGCCACTGGACTGTCGGGACACTTTGATCCAGCTCCTGTGTTCCAGGGACCACGCTCGTCACGATGAGAGGGGACCCAGAGGACCGGTGATGCAGAAGTTTGGTGCCTGCGGTAGCAGGGGGAAGATTCCGTCGACCCATGGGAGATTTCTTCTTGGCTTCTAGTGCAGGGTGAAAGCAGACAGCCCTCAGAGCATGCACCACCAGAAAACAGTCGAGAAAGCCGGCAGGATTAGGCGCTACTATGTTGCTGGTAGTCTTCTTGCTACTTTGTTGCGGTTTTGCAGGCGTCCTGGAGCAGTCAAGCGGTCGATCCTTGGCAGAAGTCGAAGAGGGAACTGCAGAGGAACTCTGGTGAGCTCTTGCACTCGTTATCTTAAGAGAAACCCACAGGAGAGACCCTAAATATCCCTCAGAGGAGGATTGGCTACAGAGAGAGGTAAGCACCTATCAGGAGGGGTCTCTGACATCACCTGCTGGCACTGGCCATTCAGAGGTCTCCATTGTGCACTCACAACTTTGCATTCAAGATGGCAGAGGTCTGGGATACACTGGAGGAGCTCTGGGCACCTCCTCTGAGGAGGTGCTGGTCAGGGGAGTGGTCACTCCCCGTTCCTATGTCCAGTTTCGCACCAGAGTAGGGCTGGGGGGTCCCTGAACCGGTGTAGACTGGCTTATGCAAGGAGGGCACCATCTGTGCCTGTCAAAGCATTTCCAGAGGCCAGGAGAGGCTACTCCTTTCAGACCCTTAACACCTATTTCCAAAGGGAGGGGGTGTAACACCCTCTCTCAGAGGAAATCCTTTGTTGTGCCTTCCTGGGACTGGGCTGCCCAGGCCCCAGGGGAGCAGAAACCTGTCTGAGGGTTGGCAGCAGCGGTAGCTGCAGAGAAAACCCCAGAGAGTTAGTTTGGCAGTACCCGGGCTCTATGCTGGAGCCCCGGGGATGCATGGAATTGTCCCCCCAATAGCAGAATGGTATTGGGGTGACAATTCCATGATCCTAGACATGTGACATGGCCATGTTCAGAGTTACCATTGTGACGCTACATATAGGTATTGAGCTATATGTAGTTCACGCGTGTAATGGTGTCCCCGCACTCACAAAGTCCGGGGAAATTGCGCTGAACAATGTGGGGGCACCTTGGCTAGTGCCAGGGTGCCCTCACACTTAGTAACTTTGCACCTAACCTTCACTAAGTGAGGGTTAGACATATAGGTGACTTATAAGTTACTTAAGTGCAGTGTAAAATGGCTGTGAAATAACGTGGACGTTATTTCACTCAGGCTGCAGTGGCAGTCCTGTGTAAGAATTGTTTGAGCTCCCTATGGGTGGCAAAAGAAATGCTGCAGCCCATAGGGATCTCCTGGAACCCCAATACCCTGGGTACCTGGGTACCATATACAAGGGAATTATAAGTGTGTTCCAGTGTGCCAATGAGAATTGATAAGATTAGTCACTAGCCTGTTAGTGACAATTTTAGAAAGCAGAGAGAGCATAAACACTAAGGTTCAGGTTAGCAGAGCCTCAGTGATACAGTTAGGCAGCACACACGGAACACATACAGAGCACACTTTATGAGCACTGTGACACAGGCAAAAAACAAACATACATACAAGTAAAAATGGGGGTAACATGCCAGGCAAGATGGTACTTTCCTACAGTCTCCCCCATACCTCCTGAGGACTCTGGTGCTCTCCCAGCTTTCCTCTTCCTGCACAAGCTTCCTGGGGTCAGTCAGCTTGCTGTCAATCAGGTGCTGGCGCAGCTCTGGAAAACATAAACTGTACAAGTGCTCCCAAGCAGTTAAACTGTAAAGCCCCTCATACGTAGTTAACTTACTGCCCTTCACCCAACCATCTAGTGACCTGCAAAAGGAATCCACACACTTCAACCAGGTTTGAGACTCTTTCTTTTTGTAGGACCTAAACTTGTCCTTAAACTGTTCAGGGGTCAGACCATATCTTGTGAGTAGGGCGTCTTCCATTATGGTGTAGGTAAGTCCCTGAGGATCCCCTAAGGCTGTCAAGGTGTCCCTCCTCCCCTCTACCTCAAAGTGCTTCCACAGACCCACCCCTCAATGAGCTTCAGGGACCAGATTCATAAAGAGAGCAGACTCATACCACTTGAACCACAAGAATATGTTATCCTCTCTTTTATAGTCTTTCACTAGGTCTTTTGGAATGTGCGCCCTTCTCTCAGGCTGCACTGCGAGTGGCTGCCACCATCTCTACTAGACTGGCTCCTCTGATCCAGCTCCCTCAAGCCAAGCTCATGAGCCATCACTAACGTCTTCTCCTCTATGGCCATCCTACTCTCTTTCATACATCCTAAACCTTTCCAACTCCAACTGGTGAGCCCTCTGTGCCTGTCTGTCCTGCAACTCTTCAGGAATCAGACCCTTGGATGACACACTGCTACATGCCCTGGAGATCCTCTTCCTGGACAGAACAGATCCACCCACAATGCCATTGTGTATGGATTGCTCTACTTCCTCCTCATCCTCCTCCTCCTCTGTGCGCCCTTCAGCTTCCTTGGCTGTCACCCAGGCCCTCAGCGCCTTTTGCAGCTCCTCCTTTCTGGTGGAGCCCTTAATGGGGCAGGCAACATTTTTACAGAACTGCTTCAACTGAACCACTGTATAGCTCTCCAGTTTCCCTAGGTCAAAACCAGCTCCAATTGATGCATCTCGAGATTGAGACAGAAATTGCAAAGTTTCAAAGGCAAAAACAAGTTCCCAATGAAGTTCAAAGAAAAGTCAATCAAGGATCACTAAAATATGGAAGTAGGAAAAAGTCCAAAAATAAAGCAAAAAGAAAAACTGTACGTGGTCACGTAATGGTCTGCACTGAACACAGTAGTGTGCACTCAATCATTGTATGCCAAGTACAAATACAAATTCAAATCCTCACCGCTGATCACCAATGTTAGAAATGGGGTCTTTGGTTGGCAGTCAGGTTACCCCCTGTCCAAGCAAGGACCCTCACTCTAGTCAGGGTAAAGGAGAATCACACTCAGTTAACCCCCGCTCACCCCCTTGGTAGCTTGGCACGAGCAGGCAGGCTTAACTTCAGAGACAATGTGTTAAGTATTTGTACCAACACACACAGTAATACAGTGAACCACTACAAAATGACACAACACAGGTTTAGAAAAATATTACATATTTTATCTGAATAAACAAGACCAAATACAATAAAAATCCATAAGATACAATTAAAAATACCAATCTAGCACTTAAAAGCAAGAAAACAGTGATTTGAGGTAAAAACACTGCAAGTTGGTAAAACATGGCGTCTTAAATGCGAAGTTTCCTACAATGTGATGCCAATGGTGCTGTTCACGGAGTCAGTCGACCCCCAAGTACAGTACCTTCAGAACAAGTAGAAAACAGGCTGGAGCACGGAGTCGCGGAGAGCGGCTTAGCTGGACCCAATGAGGCGTTGGTTCCGGTGCCATGGGGCAGGAAGACTGTGACGTTGCGTGGTAACGTCGGGTCCTCTCTACAGGGCGGTGGAGGTGAAGCAGTGTCAGATGCGGAGTCGGTCACTTGGTTCCAGCAGATGTGAAGTCCGGCAGAGTTACGATGCTTTGGGGCGACCTCACCGGGTCGCGATGACGTCACAGGGCTGCAGGTGCTGCAATGGCATCGGATCATCATGGACGTTGGACTTACGACACTACGGTGTCAGCGAAGTCAGGCAGGATCAGCGATCGCAGCGACGCAAAGCCTACAGAGGTCCACGGCATTGGGGCAGGCGGTGTCACGGTTCCAGGGTAGTGGCGTCAGCTCACAGGCTCGTCGGATTCACACTCTGCGAGGTCCACGGCCTCGGGGCAAGTGGCGCCGCAGTTCCTGGCAGCAGCATCCTTTACGAAGTCGCACGGCATCGTCCGACATCGGTAGAATGTTTTTTCTACAGGAATTCACTTCCAAGGTTGCAGGAACTGGAATGGCATCCTCTGGTGAGCTAGAGTCCACAGCAAGTAGACTCAGGTCTAGTTGGTGAAGCCTTTGCTGTCCCTGAGGCTACAAAACAGGAGGCAAGCTCTACTCCAAGCCCTTGGAGTCACTTCTCAAGCAGGAATGCAACAAAGTCCAGTCTCTGTCCCCTTCCAAAGGCAGAAGCAGCAACTGCAGGACAGCCCAACATAGCACAGTCACAGGCCAGGGCAGCACTTCTCCAGGCAGAGGTTCCTCTTGAATCTTTAAAAAAAAAAATTAAAATTAATTTTTGATATACACCATCATACAACCAACAAGCAAGGACAAACACCTAGTATCTCCATCATTATGTCCGAGTTATTCTGTGCAACACCATACAAACTTCATTTCTATCGCGATCACTCCTAGTATCAATGCTAATCAGTCTGTACTAATCACACATATATGCAGAGTTGGCAGGAGCTCTTGTCCCACTGCCGGCCACATGTGTAACAGGGAGGGAAGGAAAGGAAAAAGGGAGGGGGTTAAAGGAATGTATGCGCACTCTTATATCACTTACATGTTCATAAGTGTACATTAAGTATATGACCTGTTAGGGAATCCTCCTGAGCCGGCCCATGCAGCCTGGTACTGCTCAGCAAAACCACCTTTTCTAGGTCTGAGACATAAGATGCCTCTAGAGAGGCAGCCATATATCCGTCGGACGGGAGCGTAGCGGCATCATCTCCCAATAAGCAGTTAACTGCTCCTGACTATACGCTGCGTCCCTCAGCCAGTCTGCCTTGTGTGGTGCTTGCCCTCTCTCCCAGTTCATCGCTAATCTGCGCTTCCCCAAGACCAGCAGCAGTCCCACCAAACTCCTTTGCGTAGTCGGGATGTCTTTGACATATCCTAAAAGTGCAAACCTAGGGGTACGCGGGACTCTCAGTCCCATTATGTCGTCAATCTCTTCTAGTGCCTCTCCCCAATAGCCTTGTATTCCACTGCAGCTCCGTGCAGTGTGTAGAAAGTCAGCATTTGGTAAGAAACTTCTATTACATCTATCATCCGCTTTGAGACCCATGCATTGAAGTTGCTGCGGTGTTTACTATAAGAGGTTTAAGAACTTGAAGTGAATTAAACGCAATCTATAGTTTGGGGAAAGATCACACATATGGGCACAGCAGTAGCGCCAGACGTCATCTTCCAGGGTCTCTCCAGGTCTAATTCCCATTGCAATCGAGCCTTTGGGTCTGCTGAGGGGCGGTGGACTGCACACTAGCATATAGCCCAGTGACTAGTCTACGAAGTGATGGAGCCCTATATAGCAATTTTAGCGCATGAAATGTATATGGTGCAAGGGGAATTCTGGATATCGCATATTCATCTCCGCTTTCATTTGTAAATATGTCAACTTGTACAGCCCTGGATTGCAGGGATCGTGGAGTGCAACTTCCAAAGATATGAACTGGCCCCCAGGGAACAGAGACCCCTGCGTGGTCAGGTTCATATTGTTGAGTCTCGTGCGGGCCCCTCCTCCTTCTGACATCTGCATCTTAGGAATCTTAGGAATATCTGAAATTGGCATGGAAGGGGCATACATAGCGCGAGCCCCAGTTCGGCGGAGCAGCGCGCGCCATGCACGAGCCGTGCATGCCACCGAGTCAATATCCGCCCTGATCCGCTTACAGGGTTGATCTATTAGGCTGATTAATTTATTCGGCCATACAGCATCAGTTTCAGGAGCCAGATGAGGTAAGTATCTAATGGGATGAATCGAAATTAACACCAATCGTAGTCGTTTTAGAAAGCTGGTTGTGAGGGAGACAGGAATGTTAATAAATAAGTATAAAAATGTAGGTAGTATGACCATCTTAGCTAGTGCTATCCGGTCTATCAGCGAGAGCAACAGAGAACGCCAGGCCACAACTTTGTCCTCCAGCCATGCTATAGCTCTGCCACAAATCTCAGCCCAGAACTCTACGACATCTCTACTAAGCCAAAGTCCCAGATAGCGCACCGGTTCTGACGCCCAGCGCAGAGGGTACTCAGAGCGGTGTGGAGTTGTGACGTCTGTCAGGGGGAGCACCACCGATTTGGCCCAATTGATGGTAGTGACAGAAAGGTGACCGAAACTCACAAAGTATTCTATAATTGGGTCCAAGTGGACCTGTGGATCCCGTACATTCAGGGCAACATCATTCGCATACATCAACACCAGAATTGGGCACTGTCAAAAGATGAGCTTGCAGTTATTGTGATGTTGTCTCGAATGAGCCACAAGCGGCTTCATTGCCACCACAAACAGCAGCGGTGAGAGGGGGCAGCCTTGCCGGCCTCCCCTTGCAACTGGTATGGGACAGGTGATACTACCATTGATTCTCAACCTGGCCGTAGGGTTGGTATAAAGCAGCCGGACCAGTTGGATAAATTTGGGGCTCAGCCCCAGCCTGGCTAGTAGGCTGAATAAATAAGGCCATGCCAGGGAATCAAAAGCTTTTGTGGTGTCTAGAAAAATCGCTGCTGCCCGGGCTCCCAGATCCACCATCCGGGTCACTGCGAAGAATGTACGAAGGTTGTATGCTGTAGAACGACCAGGTACGAATCACAACTGGTCCGGGAGCACAATAGTGGTCAGCAGGGGTTGCAATCTGGAAGCTATTAATTTCGCTAGAATCTTATTGTCAATATTTACGAGCGACAGTGGCCTGTAGGAATCGCAAACACTTGGGTCTTTGCCGGGCTTCAATATAGTGACAATGAGTGCTTTGTGGAGAGAAGGTGGAAGTATCCCCTCCTCCAACGACCCCGCATACATTTCCAGCAAGTGCGGCGCCAGGATACTTGCATATTCTTTATAAAAGGCCGCTGTTAAACCGTCTATTCCCGATGTCATCAACTGTGAAGGGGGCATCAAGATATTGTCTATGGGAGGTCTCCAGCCACAGGAGGCTGATAGTGTCAAAGTATTCAGTGTATTTCGACGGGTCCGACTCCTCTGTCGGAGAATACAAAGAGGTGTAGAAGTCTGTCATCATCCCCTGCACCGCCGCTGTGCCTGCGTGACGCGCCCCATTAGAGTCAAGGAGTTCAACAATGTAATCCTGTAGGAGGCTGGCCTGGCTTGTAGTGGGTACCAGAGGTACTTACACTCTGTGCCAGGTCCAGTTATCCCTTATTAGTGTAGAAGAGGTGTTTCTAGCAGCTTAGGCTGATAGAAGGTAGCTATGGAAGAGCAGCTTAGGCTGAACTAGGAGACATGTAAAGCTCCTACTATACCACTGGTGTCATATGCACAATATCATAAGAAAACACAATACACAGATATACTGAATTAATTTGAATGAATTTGAATTATTTATTTATAGGGCGCATTCCGGCGGAAGCATCGAAGCGCTATGCGCACCTAAATGCAAAAAAGTGAATACAGAAAGATACTACTAATTAGTTTGCGAAGAGCCAGGTTTTCAGGCCCTTCCTGAAGGACAAATGATTCCGTATTTGTCGCAATGGAAGCGGCAAGTCATTCCAGAGTCTGGATGCTTGCACCGAAAAAGCGCGTTCTCCCCATCTCGCTTTTTTGAAGCGTGGGACTTTGATCAAAAATCTGGAAGCTGATCTCAGAAGTCTCGAGGGTTGATAAAACGAGAAAATCGATTTTAAATAGATACAACCTGAAGACTGAAGTGCTTTATGCGCGAGGCAAAGTGTCTTAAACATTATTCTCTTCTGGATTGGGAGCCAATGAAGCGATGCCACGCACCTAGAAGCAGAGGCAGAATTGGGCATATTTAAAGTTAAGCGGGCCGCCGCATTCTGGATAGACTGTAATTGATCCAGCGAGGACTTATTTGTGTTAAGCAGTAGAAAATTACAGTAGTCAAGGCTAGAGGTGACCAACGCCAGTACCACTGCGTGTCTTCCTCTAGTAGATGGAGAATTTTCTTGAGGTTTTTTAGGGTCCAGAAGCAAACCTTAACCAACTGATTGATCTGTGATTTAAAAGATAATAAATCGTCAAACATAATACCCAAATTTTTGGCAACTGAAACTGGTGAGGGGCAGCCCCCACACACGGGAGGCCACCAATTACTATCCCAAGGGGACCCTTTGCCCCCCAAGTACATAATCACAGTTTTGTCCCCATTAAGTTTCAACCAATTGCAGGTCATCCATTTATTAATAGCTGTCATACAGCAGTGAAAGTTTTCCTTTGTATCCTTCACATTATGCGAGATGGGCACAATCAGCTGAGTATCATCTGCGTACGAGACGATCTGAGCCCCAAGTGAGCGCACCAGGTTAGCTAATGGAGACATATAAAGATTAAAAAGTGTCAGACTGAGGGAAGAGCCCTGCGGGACAACACAGGGTAGTTGGAAAGGAGAGGCCTTATAATCCCAGCATACTACGTAGTGGTTCGATCAGACAAAAAGGAACTAAGGATCTGCAAGGCCTTCCCTCTTATTCCAGCTTGGGCCAGCCTATTACATAAAATAGAGTGAGAGATGGTATCAAAAGCTGCTGAAAGATCTAATAGAACCAAAATGAAACCCTCTGAGGTGGAAATCAGTGCTGTTTCCGTGCTATGATCACCCCGAAATCCATGCTGTGAGGGGTCTAATCCACCATTCTCCTGTAGGAAAGCAGACAGCTCCCGATTAAGATGGTTTTCAAAGATTTTAGAAATCCCTGGAAGTAACGAAATGGGGCGGAGATTAGACAAATCTGCCACATCTTTCCCTGCTTTTTTTATGAGGAGAATAACGGTTGCCTGCTTCCAGGTATCCGGAACAATTCCTTCTTGGAGAATATCGGCATACACCGGTTCCAAAGCCTCGGCCATCGTCTTGGGTGCTAGCTTAAGAACCCGGGGAGGACAGCGATCTGTGGGTGCCCGTGATTTCAGAAACAGAAGAGAATCTCTGATAGTATTGACGGAGAGTGGTTGAAAAATATCCAACGTGTTCCGAGGTTTAACCATGCCTACGGAACCTATAATTGCATCCTCTGTCCCAACAGGGAGAGAGGGACTAAAATATATTTAGCAAATTCATGATTTTGTGATGGAAAAAGTTTGCCACTGACTGACAGAATTGCTGTGAATTCTCCAAGGGGGTAGCAGCTACCGAAGGAGTGGTTAACATACGCACTGTCTTAAAGAGTTCCCTCGGGGCATTCAAGGCCCCTCTAATCTTTTTGAAAAAAAAGTCATTTTAGCTAGCTTTATGGCTGATTTATAGTTCTTCAGGGATTCCCTCAGAAAACCTTTTTCAAGAGGGGCTTTATTCAAAAGCCATTTTCTCTCTTGCTGACGGTAATTTCTTTGTAAGATTTTCAGTTCATCAGAGAACCAGGGGGCAGAATAAGTCCGATGGCCCTTAAAATTAGATGTAGTCTTGGGGGCAAGCTCATCAATGGCCCTTTCCAGGCCGTGTTCAAAACTCTCCAGTTTAGACCCACCTAATAGCTCAGCCATGTCCCAACCTGTTTTCAAGGCCTGAGGAAAATTGTTTTTATTAATCTTAAACCATGGTCTTTTTGGGGACATGTTGACAAGGGGTCCAGCTGGAGGGAGAGGCCGATCTAGCGTAACAGATAGCAAAAAATGGTCCGACCAATCTACTTCCCTACAATCCGTCCTAGACATCATGCCTGACCTAGAAAAAATGGCATCAAGCCTATGGCCTGCTCGATGGGACGGTATATTATCTCCAGATAGCCAGTCCAGGCTCTGCATGAAGTTCATAAAATCTACCATGCTTGGGTCCTCAAAGTCATCAAAATGGAGATTAAAATCACCCAGAACCAGGGCATTCTTAATTAGCAGCAGTGGTTCCACCATAGATGGCCATGCTGCCAGAAAGCTATTTTTGGGGCCTGGAGGTCTATACAACAGTAAGCCTTCAAAGTCCTGGCTGTTCTGGGTTTTAAAATAAGAGCTTTCATGGGTCTGGTTATGGCCCTTCTGTTCCTCTAATGAGCAGCACAGTTCCTCTTTAAAAATAATAGCGAGCCCTCCCCCTCTTTTTCCTACTCTATCTTGTCTTACATAGGAAAAACCAGGAGGGGTGGCAGTGAGGAAATCTGGATTAGAGTCTTCACAGGCCCATGTCTCAGTAACAAACAAGCAATCCAAATTGTCAGTCTTAATTAATTCACTGATTTCCAGTGCATGTTTCACCAGGGAACGGGCATTAATCAGCCCCCATACCTTGCTGTGCTTAGGGGACTTAACATTCCTCTGTGCGTCACATCTAACTACCTCTTCTAAATGAGTAGCGGCTTTCCAGAGACAGTGTTTGCAATTCTGACTTAAGACCTCTGCTGGGTCAGAGCGTCTACAATTAAAATCCCTGGGAGTTTTATTAAAGTTGCACAAGTCACAGTTAGAATATTTAATCAGCTGTTTTGGTCCATAGTGACCGGCCCCCGGCCCCGTCCAGGCGTGGACGGGCGCAGACAGGCTTGCCTTCGGCGCACCAGCGGCGCGCCCGCTGCGCGCGTCCGCTTTCCTCGCAGCATTTATGCCGAAAGTCCCCCAGAGACCCCGGTAACAGTACACGTCAGCAGACAACTAGAGTGCTGACCTCCGAATCTAGTTCCAACACGGAATGTCTGCTGCTGAAGCCGCTAAGGAGGTGGGCTCTTACAGACCCAAACCTCATGGCCGGCAGCAACACCCCGTGTGACCAGGTGAGCACTTGGCACACAGCTATTCCAAAAACCGAATAGAAAGCGTGCCGCGCCGTGCGTCAAAAATAGCCCCCAGAAGATTAATAAAAGGCTTAAAATTCTAAAAAACCCTAGAGCAATGCAGTAGAATTTAAAAACAGTTTAAAATGAGTAAAACACCAATTCTCACACATTCGATCCGCTGCGCGTCCGCTTTCCTCGCAGCATTTATGCCGAATGTCCCCCAGAGACCCTGGTAACAGTACACGTCAGCAAACAACTAGAGTGCTGACCTCCGAATCTAGTTCCAACACGGAATGTCTGCTGCTGAAGCCGCTAAGGAGGTGGGCTCTTACAGACCCAGACCTCACGGGCGGCAGCAACACCCCGTGTGACCAGGTGAGCACTTGGCACACAGCTATTCCAGAAACCGAATAGAAAGCGTGCTGCGCCGTGTGTCAAAAATAGCCCCCAGAAGATTAATAAAAGGCTTAAAATTCAAAAAAAAACCAGAGCAGTGCAGCAGAATTTAAAAACAGTTTAAAATGAGTAAAACACCAATTCTCTAAGGTACTTTATTTTTATGGCAATATGCCAAAAGTATCTCAGTGAGTATCCTCAGTATGAGGATAAGTTATATACACAAGATATATGTACACAATACCAAAATTATGCAGAAATAGCAAAAGGAAGTAATGCAAGCAGTGTAAAGTTACAATAGATTGCAATTGGAGCACATAGGTATAGAGGTAACACAAACCATATACTCCAAAAGTCGAATGCGAACCACGAATGCACCCCAAACCTATGTGGGCTTGTGGAGGGTCGCTGGGACTGTAAGAAAACAGTGAGGGTTAGAACAATAGCCCACCCCAAGACCCTGTAAGGTAGGTGTAAAGTGCACCTACAACCTCCAGAGAGCACAGAAGTTGTGATAGGGGGATTCTGCAAGGAAAACAAACACCAGCAATGCAGCAACAGTGGATTTCCGGACCTGGGTACCTGCAAGAGAAGGGGACCAAGTCCAAGAGTCGCGACAGTGTCGAGAGTGGGCAGGAGCCCAAGAAATGCCAGCTCTGGGTGCAAGGAAGCTGCCACCTGTTGGAAGAAGCTTGCTGTTCTGCAAGAACGAAGAGGACTAGGAACTTCCCCTTTGGAGGATGGATGTCCCACATCGTGAAGAAGCTTGCAGAGGTGTTTCCACACAGAAAGACCGCAAACAAGCCTTGCTAGCTGCAAGGGTCGCAGTTAGGGTTTTTGGATGCTGCTGTGGCCCAGAAGGGACCAGGATGTCGCCACTTGGATGAGGAGACAGAGGGGGCGCCCAGCAAGTCAGGGAGCCCTCGCAAAAGCAGGCAGCACCCGCAGAAGTACCAGGACAGACACTTAGAAGAGGAGTGAACCGGAGTCTACCTGAAGTCACAGAAGGGAGTCCCACGACGCCAGAGGACAACTCAGGAGGACAACTGCAGGTTAGAGTGTCGGGGACCCAGGCTTGGCTGTGCACCAAGGAAATCCTGGAAGAGTGAACAGGAGCCGGAGCAGCTGCAGATCACACGGTACCCAGCAATGCAGTCTAGCGTGGGGAGGCAAGGACTTACCTCCATCAGACTTGGACTGAAGAGTCACTGGACTGTGCGAGTCATTGGGACAGAGTTGCTGAGTTCCTGGGACCACGCTCGTTGTGCTGAGAGGGGACCCAGAGGACCGGTGATGCAGTCTTTTGGTGCCTGCGGTTGCAGGGGGAAGATTCCGTCGACCCACGGGAGATTTCTTCAGAGCTCCTGGTGCATGCACCACCTGGAAACAGTTGAGAAGCCGGCAGGATGAGCGATACAAGGTTGCTAGTAGTCGTCTTTACTACTTTGTTGCGGTTTTGCAGGCGTCCTGAGCAGTCAGTGGTCGATCCTTTGGTAGAAGGTGAAGGGGGAGATGCAGAGGAACTCTGATGAGCTCTTGCATTCTTTATCTGGTGAGATTCCCAAAGCAGAGACCCTAAATAGCCAGGAAAGGAGGTTTGGCTACCAACAAAGGAGGATTGGCTACCAAGACAGGTAAGAGCCTATCCTAAGGAGTCTCTGATGTCACCTGCTGGCACTGGCCACTAAGAGCAGTCCAGTGTGCCAGCAACACCTCTGAATCCAAGATGGCAGAGGTCTGGGGCACACTGGAGGAGCTCTGGGCACCTCCCCAGGGAGGTGCAGGTCAGGGGAGTGGTCACTCCCCTTCCCTTTGTCCAGTTTCGCGCCAGAGCAGGGCTGGGGGATCCCTGAACCGGTGTAGACTGGCTTATGCAGAGATGGGCAGCATCTGTGCCCATAAAAGCAGTTCCAGAGGCTGGGGGAGGCTACTCCTCCCCAGCTCTTCTCACCTTTTTCCAAAGGGAGAGGGTGTAACACCCTCTCTCTGAGGAAGTCCTTTGTTCTGCCTTCCTGGGCCAGGGCTGCCTGGACCCCAGGGGGGGTAGAAACCTGTCTGAGGGGTTGGCAGCAGCAGCAGCTGCAATGAAACCCCGGAAAGGCAGTTTGGCAGTACCCGGGCTCTGTGCTAGAGACCCGGGGGATTATGGAATTGTCCCCCCAATACCAGAATGGTATTGGGGTGACAATTCCATGATCTTAGACATGTTACATGGCCATGTTCAGAGTTACCATTGTGACGCTACACATAGGTAGTGACATATGTGTAGTGTACCCGTGTAATGGTGTCCCCGCACTCACAAAGTCCGGGGAATTTGCCCTGAACGATCTGGGGGCACCTTGGCTAGTGCCAGGGTGCCCACACACTAAGTAACTTTGCACCCAACCTTCACCAGGTGAAGGTTAGACATGTAGGTGACTTATAAGTTACTTATGTGCAGTGGTAAATGGCTGTGAAATAACGTGGACTGTTTTGGGATACATATATATATATAAATATATATAAATATATATACTCCTTACTTCACCCGTCTGCGGGAAAACAATGTAACAAAGGACTTGATGCCCATGCGCAGTATCACTGAGAAGAGGAGTCACTCGATCTTGTGACTCGAAAAGATTGTTAGAACAAAAACAACTTGCAACACTCCAAACCCAACACTAGATGGCAGACTTATGGAGAACATGTGAATCTACAGCACTACTTGCCACAAACAGATGTCTACTGGGTAAGTAACATTTTCCTTCACCTGTGGATGGGCTCAGTGTTTCTAGAGGCAGTTGTAGCATACATTTAGTTCATGGGCTTGAAACCAATCATAGACCTTTATACATTTTCACAGACATGGAATCTGTTTCTATGACCCTGATTGGTTGTCATCACTAAGGTGCCACAGCCTGCTTCTACTTACCATAATTTTATATCTGGTTGTTCATTGGACAATGCAGTAATTATTGCATCGGATAACAATTCAACACCAACCTATTTGTAATCTATCAGATGAGACAATTATCACAGATTCCAAGTTTTTGGGAAATGATTTCAGATTCTGGTGTCTACTGCACCAAAATCTGCATGTTATGGTAAATACTGTCACCTTATCCATTTTTACATTCTGGCAGCTTTGACCAGCCCAGATGTAATGAAGGGTGAGGTCTTTATCACATCCAGGAACTACTGGGTGCGGTAAAAAACACACAACCAGAATTTGGGAGCCTGTACAAGCAAGAGTTTGTACAGAGGTCGGAAAACTCTGTCCCTCTCATAATCAGGACCAAAGATGGCTTGTGCTTCACAGAAATCTACAGGTGTCTGGCATTAAAGATCCCACATTCCTCAATAGATCACTGTGCTAGAGCGGTGCACTGTGTTACACAGAACACTGTCAGACAGAGCCTTTGTTACAAGACAGTACATCCACAGTCAGTGGCGGCCGGCATCTTTAGGAGGGAGGGGGGCAGGCGGGGCACACACACACACACATTCATTCTTTCACACACAGACACTCACACACGCACATTAATTAACAACACTCATACCATTCAAACATGCACGCATGCAACAAACATTCATTTTAAAACATCACACACACACAATCTTTCAAACACGCATGCACGCACATCCATTAACAACATTCATACCATTCAAACATGCACGCATGCACCAAACATTCATTTTAAAAGATCACACACACTCATTCTTTCACACACACATGCATGTACGCACGCACATCCATTAACAACACTCATAACACTCAACCATGCGCGCGCGCACCAAACATTCAGTTTAAAACATCACACACACACACATAAACTTACCTTCAGCCTCCAGGTCCAGGAGGGTTGGGACTGCTGCCTTCCCTCATTGGCTGACATGAGGTCAGCCAATGGGGGACGGCAGCAGTCCCAGCCTCGTCACAGAGTGGGATGGGCTCAGTGAGACTGCTGACCCCACCCCACTCTGTGACGAAGTGTCACTGATTGACACTCGCCCTGGGCGTTTCAGGGCTTAAACCTGAAGCGCCCATGGTGAATGTCAATGGGTGAAGCTTTCCTTGTCACCCAGGGGAGGGCCTGGAGGCACCTTTGCTGAGCCGAGGAGGTCACCCTCATAGGAGCTGTGACCTCCTCAGCCCAGCAAAGTTCAGCTCAGGCAGCCAGGAGTCTGCACAAATCGTGCATGGCTCACTCCTGGCTGTCTGAGCTGAAAAGAGTGTCTGTCAGGCTGGCCTTTGTTCAGCCTGACAGACACTCTTCATGAGGGGCAAAAGGTGGGAGGGCATGGCCCCTCCGCCCTAAAAGACGGGCCGCCACTGTCCACAGTACAGACAGAGCATTCACTGAACTCCACAGTGCCTGCACTAAAAGGTAGACTGCACTAGACAGCTTACTGTACTACAGAGCACACTGAAAACAGAACACTGTATTATAGCACCCGCTGCACTATACACTGTGCAGGGAGACCACAGCTTAGTGAGCAAGGCACCTATGGTACAAACTGCAGTGGACCGCAGTGGACAGTTCACTGTACTATATAACATATAGCAGATGGAACACTGTGTCCACTGTATTAATCAGAGCACTGTGTTAGACAGCACACACTGTACAAGATAAACCACGGTGCTAGACAGAACACAGTACTAGATAGAACACTGTGCTAGATAGAACACTGTAGTAGATGGAACACTGTGCTAGGCAGAACACATTACTAGATAGAACACTGTGCTAGACAGAACACTCTAGTAGATGGAACACTGCTAGGCAGAACACAGTACTAGATAGAACATTGTGCTAGACATAACATGGTACTAGATAGCACACTGTTGTAGACAGAACACTGTACTAGTTAGCACACTGTGCTAGACAGAACACGACACTAGAAAGAAACACCATGCTAGACAGAACACTGTACTAGACAGAACACTGTACTTGACAGAACAATCTACTTGATAGAACACTATCAAGTAGATTACTAGTACTAGTTAGCACACTGTGCTAGACAGAACACGGCACTAGAAAGAAACACCGTGCTAGACAGAACGCTGTACTAGACAGAACACTGACCTTGACAGAACAATCTACTTGATAGAACACTGTGCTAGACAGAACATGGTACTAAATAGAACACTGTGCTAGACAGATCAAGGTACTAGACAGAACACTGTGCTAGACAGAACACTTACTGAATAGAACACTGTGCTAGACAGAAAACTTTACTACATAGAACACTGTTCTAGACGGAACATGGTACTAGATAGTTGTAGGAGGCTGGCCTGGTTTGTAGTGGTACCAAGGGGTACTTACACTCTACACCAGGTCCAGTTATCCCTTATTAGTGTAGAAGAGGTGTCTAGCAGCTTAGGCTGATAGAAAATGTAGCTTAGCAGAGCAGCTTAGGCTGAACTAGGAGACGAGTGAAGCTCCTACAGTACCACTAGTGTCACTTGCACAATATCATAAGAAAACACAATACACAGATATACTAAAAATAAAGGTACTTTATTTTTATGACAATATGCCAAAGTATCTCAGTGAGTACCCTCAGTATGAGGATAGCAAATATACACAAGATATATGTACACAATACCAAAATATGCAGTAATAGCAATAGAAAACAGTGCAAACAATGTATAGTCACAATAGGATGCAATGGGGGCACATAGGGATAGGGGCAACACACACCATATACTCTAGAAGTGGAATGCGAACCACGAATGGACCCCAAACCTATGTGACCTCGTAGAGGGTCGCTGGGACTGTAAGGAAACAGTGAGGGTTAGAAAAATAGCCCACCCCAAGACCCTGAAAAGTGGGTGCAAAGTGCACCTAAATTCCCCAAAGAGCACAGAAGTCGTGATAGAGGAATTCTGCAGGAAAGACCAACACCAGCAATGCAACAACGATGGATTTCCAGACGAGAGTACCTGTGGAACAAGGGGACCAAGTCCAAAAGTCACGATCAAGTCGGGAGTGGGCAGATGCCCAGGAAATGCCAGCTGTGGGTGCAAAGAAGCTGCCACCGGATGGTAGAAGCTATGGATTCTGCAAGAAGGAAAAGGGCTAGAAACTTCCCCTTTGGAGGAGAATGTCCCACGTCGTGAAGAGTCGTGCAGAAGTGTTTTCGTGCAGAAAGACCGCGAACAAGCCTTGCTACCTGCAAGGGTCGCGGTTAGGGTTTTTGGATGCTGCTGTGGCCCAGGAGGGACCAGGATGTCGCCAATTGCGTGAGGAGACAGAGTGGGCGTCCAGCAAGACAAAGAGCCCACTGTGAGAAGGTAGCCTCTTTCTAGCCTTGTTACCCCCACTTTTGGCCTGTTTGTGAGTGTATGTCAGGGTGTTTGTCACTGTTTTCACTGTCTCACTGGGATCCTGATAGCCAGGCCTCAGTGCTCATAGTGAAAACACTATGGTTTCAGTATGTTTGTTATGTGTCACTGGGATCCTGCTGGTCAGGACCCCAGTGCTCATAGGTTTGTGGCCTATATGTATGTGTCACTGGGACCCTGTCACACAGGGCCCCAGTGCTCATAGGTGTGCATGTATATGTTCCCTGTGTGGTGCCTAACTGTCTCACTGAGGCTCTGCTAACCAGAACCTCAGTGGTTATGCTCTCTCATTACTTTCAAATTGTCACTAACAGGCTAGTGACCAATTTTACCAATTTACATTGGCTTACTGGAACACCCTTATAATTCCCTAGTATATGGTACTGAGGTCCCAGGGTATTGGGGTTCCAGGAGATCCCTATGGGCTGCAGCATTTCTTTTGCCACCCATAGGGAGCTCTGACAATTCTTACACAGGTCTGCCACTGCAGCCTGAGTGAAATAACGTCCACGTTATTTCACAGCCATTTTACACTGCACTTAAGTAACTTATAAGTCACCTATATGTCTAACCTTTACCTGGTAAAGGTTAGGTGCAAAGTTACTTAGTGTGAGGGCACCCTGGCACTAGCCAAGGTGCCCCCACATTGTTCAGAGCCAATTCACTGAACTTTGTGAGTGCGGGGACACCATTACACGCGTGCACTACATATAGGTCACTACCTATATGTAGCTTCACCATGGTAACTCCGAATATGGCCATGTAACATGTCTATGATCATGGAATTGCCCCCTCTATGCCATCCTGGCATTGTTGGTACAATTCCATGATCCCAGTGGTCTGTAGCACAGACCCTGGTACTGCCAGACTGCCCTTCCTGGGGTTTCACTACAGCTGCTGCTGCTGCCAACCCCTCAGACAGGCAGCTGCCCTCCTGGGGTCCAGCCAGGCCTGGCCCAGGATGGCAGAACAAAGAACTTCCTCTGAGAGAGGGTGTGACACCCTCTCCCTTTGGAAAATGGTGTGAAGGCAGGGGAGGAGTAGCCTCCCCCAGCCTCTGGAAATGCTTTGTTGGGCACAGATGTGCCCAATTCTGCATAAGCCAGTCTACACCGGTTCAGGGACCCCTTAGCCCCTGCTCTGGCGCGAAACTGGACAAAGGAAAGGGGAGTGACCACTCCCCTGACCTGCACCTCCCCTGGGAGGTGTCCAGAGCTCCTCCAGTGTGCTCCAGACCTCTGCCATCTTGGAAACAGAGGTGCTGCTGGCACACTGGACTGCTCTGAGTGGCCAGTGCCACCAGGTGACGTCAGAGACTCCTTGTGATAGGCTCCTTCAGGTGTTAGTAGCCTTTCCTCTCTCCTAGGTAGCCAAACCCTCTTTTCTGGCTATTTAGGGTCTCTGTCTCTGGGGAAACTTTAGATAACGAATGCATGAGCTCAGCCGAGTTCCTCTGCATCTCCCTCTTCACCTTCTGATAAGGAATCGACCGCTGACCGCGCTGGAAGCCTGCAAACCTGCAACATAGTAGCAAAGACGACTACTGCAACTCTGTAACGCTGATCCTGCCGCCTTCTCGACTGTTTTCCTGCTTGTGCATGCTGTGGGGGTAGCCTGCCTCCTCTCTGCACCAGAAGCTCCGAAGAAATCTCCCGTGGGTCGACGGAATCTTCCCCCTGCAACCGCAGGCACCAAAAAGCTGCATCTCCGGTCCCTTGGGTCTCCTCTCAGCACGACGAGCGAGGTCCCTCGAATCCAGCGACACCGTCCAAGTGACCCCCACAGTCCAGTGACTCTTCAGCCCAAGTTTGGTGGAGGTAAGTCCTTGCCTCACCTCGCTGGGCTGCATTGCTGGGAACCGCGACTTTGCAAGCTACTCCGGCCCCTGTGCACTTCCGGCGGAAATCCTTTGTGCACAGCCAAGCCTGGGTCCACGGCACTCTAACCTGCATTGCACGACTTTCTAAGTTGGTCTCCGGCGACGTGGGACTCCTTTGTGCAACTTCGGCGAGCACCGTTTCACGCATCCTCGTAGTGCCTGTTTCTGGCACTTCTCCGGGTGCTACCTGCTTCAGTGAGGGCTCTTTGTCTTGCTCGACGTCCCCTCTCTCTGCAGGTCCAATTTGCGACCTCCTGGTCCCTCCTGGGCCCCAGCAGCGTCCAAAAACGCCAAACGCACGATTTGCGTGTAGCAAGGCTTGTTGGCGTCCATCCGGCGGGAAAACACTTCTGCACGACTCTCCAAGGCGTGGGGGATCCATCCTCCAAAGGGGAAGTCTCTAGCCCTTGTCGTTCCTGCAGTATTCACAGTTCTTCAGCCTAGTAAGAGCTTCTTTGCACCAACCGCTGGCATTTCTTGGGCATCTGCCCATCTCCGAGCTGCTTGTGACTTTTGGACTTGGTCCCCTTGTTCCACAGGTACCCTCAGTCAGGAATCCATCGTTGTTGCATTGCTGATTTGTGTTTTCCTTGCATTTTCCCTCTAACACGACTATTTTGTCCTTAGGGGAACTTTAGTGCACTTTGCACTCACTTTTCAGGGTCTTGGGGAGGGTTATTTTGCTAACTCTCACTATTTTCTAATAGTCCCAGCGACCCTCTACAAGGTCACATAGGTTTGGGGTCCATTCGTGGTTCGCATTCCACTTTTGGAGTATATGGTTTGTGTTGCCCCTATCCCTATGTTTCCCCATTGCATCCTATTGTAACTATACATTGTTTGCACTGTTTTCTAAGACTATACTGCATATTTTTGCTATTGTGTATATATATCTTGTGTATATTTCCTATCCTCTCACTGAGGGTACACTCTAAGATACTTTGGCATATTGTCATAAAAATAAAGTACCTTTATTTTTAGTATAACTGTGTATTGTGTTTTCTTATGATATTGTGCATATGACACTAAGTGGTACTGTAGTAGCTTCACACGTCTCCTAGTTCAGCCTGAGCTGCTTTGCTAAGCTACCATTATCTATCAGCCTAAGCTGCTAGACACCCTATACACTAATAAGGGATAACTGGGCCTGGTGCAAGGTGCAAGTACCCCTTGGTACTCACTACAAGCCAGTCCAGCCTCCTACATTGGTTGTGCAGTGGTGGGATAAGTGCTTTGAGACTACTTACCACTCTTGTCATTGTACTTTTCATAAGAGAAAAATATACAAAACAAGGTCAGTGTATATACACATAGCCAAAAAGTTTTGCATTTCCTCTTTTCACTCTTTTCTAAGTGCTGAAAAGTACTTCTAAACTTACAAAAAGTTCTTAAAAGTTTAAAAAGTTTTTTCTGTCTTTCCAAAAAGTTCTGAAAACTTTTTTCTCTTTGTCTATCACTTTAACTCTCTCTAAAAATGTCTGGCACAGGCCAAAAAGTTGAACTGTCCAAACTTGCATATGATCACCTTAGCTGGAAAGGAGCAAGGAGTCTCTGCATAGAGAGAGGTTTGAGTGTAGGGAAGAATCCTTCCTTAGAACTGTTAATTAATATGCTTAGAGTACAGGATAAGGCCATAAGTGCCCAATCTGTAGAAAAAGTAGCTAATGGTTCTCAATCTGATCCAGGGACTCCCCCAGGAAAAGGTTCAGGAAAGAAACTTCTCAGCCTGCCCATTACTAGACAGTCTAGCATAGTTGGTACAGAGGTTGAATCACATCATACTGATGATGTGCTCTCACATTATGCTGGTAGCCAAGCTGTTAGGGTGCCCTCTGTAAGGGACAGGTCTCCTTCTGTTCATTCCCATCATACCTCTGTATCTAGAAATGTTCCTCCCACCCACCCTGATGACAGATTGTTAGAAAGGGAGCTCAATAGATTGAGAGTGGAACAAACCAGACTGAAGCTCAAGAAGCAACAGCTGGATTTGGATAGACAGT
This sequence comes from Pleurodeles waltl, assembly GCF_031143425.1. Classification (NCBI taxonomy): domain Eukaryota; kingdom Metazoa; phylum Chordata; class Amphibia; order Caudata; family Salamandridae; genus Pleurodeles; species Pleurodeles waltl. The sequence goes on along the minus strand of NC_090439.1, from coordinate 1,166,500,749 downwards.
CTTTAGAAATAGAGAGGGAAAGACAGAAGTTGGGTTTAGATACCCATGGTGGCAGCAGCAGTATTCCCCATAGTCATCCTGCAAAAGAGCATGATTCCAGGAATCTGCACAAGATAGTTCCCCCTTATAAGGAGGGGGATGACATTAACAAGTGGTTTGCTGCACTTGAGAGGGCCTGTGCTGTACAGGATGTCCCTCAAAAACAGTGGGCTGCTATCCTATGGCTATCATTTAGTGGAAAAGGTAGGGATAGGCTCCTTACAGTGAAAGAAAATGATGCCAATAATTTCCAAGTTCTTAAGAATGCACTCCTGGATGGTTATGGCTTAACCACTGAACAGTACAGGATAAAGTTCAGAGAGACCAAAAAGGAGTCTTCACAAGACTGGGTTGATTTCATTGACCATTCAGTGAAGGCCTTGGAGGGGTGGTTACATGGCAGTAAAGTTACTGATTATGAAAGCCTGTATAACACAATCCTGAGAGAGCATATACTTAATAATTGTGTGTCTGATTTGTTGCACCAGTACCTGGTAGACTCTGATCTGACCTCTCCCCAAGAATTGGGAAAGAAGGCAGACAAATGGGTCAGAACAAGGGTGAACAGAAAAGTTCATACAGGGGGTGACAAAGATGGCATTAAGAAGAAAGATGGTGAAAAATCTCAAGATAAGCATGGGGATAAGGGTAAAACCAAAGATCCCACTTCAAATCTTAAACACTCTTCAGAGGGTGGGGATAAAACAAATTCTTCCTCTTCTTCCCAACCTGCACACATTAAAAAGCCTTGGTGCTTTGTGTGTAAAAACAGAGGCCATAGGCCAGGGGATAAGTCCTGTCCAGGTAAACCCCCTGAGCCTACCACCACTAATACATCAAGCTCTAGTGCCCCTAGCAGTAGTGGTACTAGTGGTGGGACTGCTGGCAACAGTCAAGCAAAGGGTGTAGTTGGGTTCACTTATGGGTCCATAGTGGAAACTGATGTAATCAGTCCCAAGACAGTTTCTGTCACACCTAGTGGCATTGGCCTTGCCACACTGGCTGCTTGTCCCCTTACAATGGATAAGTACAGGCAGACAGTTTCAATAAATGGTGTTGAGGCCTTGGCCTACAGGGACACAGGTGCCAGTTTCACTTTGGTGACTGAAAACCTAGTGCCTCCTGAACAACACATCATTGGACAACAGTATAAGATTATTGATGTCCATAACTCCACTAAGTTTCTTCCCTTAGCTATAATTCAGTTTAGTTGGGGTGGAGTTACTGGCCCTAAGCAGGTGGTGGTATCACCTAGCTTACCTGTAGACTGTCTCTTAGGTAATGACCTAGAGGCCTCAGGTTGGGCTGATGTAGAGTTTTATGCCCATGCAGCCATGCTGGGCATCCCTGAGGAATTGTTCCCTCTCATTTCAAGTGAAATGAAAAAGCAAAGGAGAGAAGGCCTGAAAACTCAGGATCCCTCTCCATCAACAGGTAAAAAGGGTATCACAGTATCCCCTAACCACCCTACCATTCAGGATACTATTCCTGTGGTGGGAGAAACCTCTCCTGGGGTGGCACCTGTTCTAAGGGAATCATCAGCTGGCAAAGCTGGACTCCCTGAGGTGGAAGTACCTCTCTGTGGGATAACTAACATTGGTGAGAAAAACAGCACCATTTTAGTTAACATGGAGCATCCCTCCAACCCTTCCAGAGAAACTTTAGTGCAGAAACCCTGCACTACCTCACAACACTTAGGACAGCATCCCTGCCCTAGTGTGGAGCTCATAGGACAGCATCCCTGCCCTGCTCCAACTCAAGAGAAACAGCATCCCTGTTCTCTCTTCCAGCCAGATGGACAAAGTTTTTGCCCAGCTATGGCTTTTCTGAGACAGCATCCCTGTCTGGCATTTCCATCACTACAAATAGGTGCAGTGGACAATTCCCACTGCTCTAAACTAAAACTTACTGATAGAAACTCTGAAAATACATCTTCACATTGTTGCTTAGCTAAAAAACTTCAAACAGGGTGGTTTACATCCCCACAGGGAAGTAACCATATAGTGGATGATAAAGGGAGTTACCAGTCTATTGCAGAGCTACTCTCTACTTATCACCACTTAGACAATAAAGTCTCAACTGGCCAAGGTTAGCCTTATTGTCCTTCGTTTGGGGGCGGGGGGTTGTGTGAGAAAGTAGCCTCTTTCTAGCCTTGTTACCCCCACTTTTGGCCTGTTTGTGAGTATATGTCAGGTGTTTTCACTGTCTCACTGGGATCCTGCTAGCCAGGGCCCAGTGCTCATAGTGAAAACCCTATGTTTTCAGTATGTTTGTTATGTGTCACTGGGACCCTGCTAGCCAGGACCCCAGTGCTCATAAGTTTGTGACCTATATGTATGTGTTCCCTGTGTGATGCCTAACTGTCTCACTGATGCATATTTTTGCTATTGTGTATATATATCTTGTGTATATTTCCTATCCTCTCACTGAGGGTACACTCTAAGATACTTTGGCATATTGTCATAAAAATAAAGTACCTTTATTTTTAGTATAACTGTGTATTGTGTTTTCTTATGATATTGTGCATATGACACTAAGTGGTACTGTAGTAGCTTCACACGTCTCCTAGTTCAGCCTGAGCTGCTTTGCTAAGCTACCATTATCTATCAGCCTAAGCTGCTAGACACCCTATACACTAATAAGGGATAACTGGGCCTGGTGCAAGGTGCAAGTACCCCTTGGTACTCACTACAAGCCAGTCCAGCCTCCTACACCCACTCAGAAGCAAGCAGCACCCGCAGAAGTGCCGGCACTGGCACTACGAAGTGGAGTGAACCGGAGCTCACCCGAAGTTGCACAAGAGGGTCCCACGAAGCCGGACGACAACTCAGGAGGTCGTGCAATGCAGGTTAGAGTGCCGGGAACGCAGGCTTGGCTGTGCACAGGAGCCGGAGTAGCTGCAAAACACGCAGTTCCCAGCAATGCAGTCTAGCGTAGGGAGGCAAGGACTTACCTCCACCAAACTTGGACTGAAGAGTCACTGGACTGTGGGAGTCACTTGGACAGAGTTGCTGAGTTCAAGGGACCTCGCTCGTCGTGCTGAGAGGAGACCCAGAGTACCGGTGATGCAGTTCTTTGGTGCCTGCGGTTGCAGGGGGAAGATTCCGTCGACCCACGGGAGATTTCTTCGGAGCTTCTAGTGCAGAGAGGAGGCAGACTACCCCCACAGCATGCACCACCAGGAAAACAGTCGAGAAGGCGGCAGGATCAGCGTTACAAGGTCGCAGTAGTTGTCTTTGCTACTTTGTTGCAGTTTTGCAGGCTTCCAGCGCGGTCAGCAGTCGATTCCTTGGCAGAAGGTGAAGAGAGAGATGCAGAGGAACTCTGATGAGCTCTTGCATTCGTTATCTAAGGAATTCCCCAAAGCAGAGACCCTAAATAGCCAGAAAAGGAGGTTTGGCTACTTAGGAGAGAGGATAGGCCAGCAACACCTGAAGGAGCCTATCAGAAGGAGTCTCTGACGTCACCTGCTGGCACTGGCCACTCAGAGCAGTCCAGTGTGCCAGCAGCACCTCTGTTTCCACGATGGCAGAGGTCTGGAGCACACTGGAGGAGCTCTGGGGGCCTCCCAGGGGAGCTGCAGGTCAGGGGAGTGGTCACTCCCCTTTCCTTTGTCCAGTTTCGCACCAGAGCAGGGCTGAGGGATTCCTGAACCGGTGCAGACTGGCTTATGCAGAGATGGGCACCATCTGTGCCCATCAAAGCATTTCCAGAGGCTGGGGGAGGCTACTCCTCCCCAGCCCTGACACCTTTTTCCAAAGGGAGAGGGTGTAACACCCTCTCTCTGAGGAAGTCCTTTGTTCTGCCTTCCTGGGCCAGGCCTGGCTGGACCCCAGGAGGGCAAAAACCTGTCTGAGGGGTTGGCAGCAGCAGTGAAACCCCAGGAAAGGCAGTTTGGCAGTACCCGGGTCTGAGCTAGAGACTCGGGGGATCATGGAATTGTCTCCCCAATGCCAGGATGGCATTGGGGAGGCAATTCCATGATCTTAGACATGTTACATGGCCATGTTCGGAGTTACCATTGTGACGCTATACATATGTCGTGACATATGTATAGTGCACGCGTGTAATGGTGTCCCCGCACTCACAAAGTCCGGGGAATTTGCCCTGAACAATGTGGGAGCACCTTGGCTAGTGCCAGGGTGCCCACACACTAAGTAACTTAGCACCCAACCTTTACCAGTTAAAGGTTAGACATATAGGTGACTTATAAGTTACTTAAGTGCAGTGGTAAATGGCTGTGAAATAACGTGGACATTATTTCACTCAGGCTGCACTGGCAGGCCTGTGTAAGAATTGTCAGATCTCCCTATGGGTGGCACAAGAAATGCTGCAGCCCATAGGGATCTCCTGGAACCCCAATACCCTGGGTACCTCAGTACCATATACTAGGGAATGATAAGGGTGTTCCAGTATGCCAATGTAAATTGGTGAAATTGGTCACTAGCCTGTTAGTGACAATTTGGAAAGAAATGAGAGAGCATAACCACTGAGGTTCTGGATAGCAGAGCCTCAGTGAGACAGTTAGTCATAACACAGGTAACACATACAGGGCACACTTATGAGCACTGGGGCCCTGGCTGGCAGGGTCCCAGTGACACATACAACTAAAACAACATATATACAGTGAAATATGGGGGTAACATGCCAGGCAAGATGGTACTTTCCTACAGTGATGCAGTCTTTTGGTGCCTGCGGTTGCAGGGGGAGGATTCCGTCGTCCCACGGGAGATTTATTCGGAGCTTCTAGTGCAGAGAGGAGGCAGACTACCCCCACAGCATGCACCACCAGGAAAGCAGTTGAGAAGGCGGCTGGATCAGCAATACAAGGTTGCAGTAGTCGTCTTTGCTACTTTGTTACGGTTTTGCAGGCGTCCAGAGCAGTCAGCGGTCGATTCCTTGGCAGAAGGTGAAGAGAGAGATGCAGAGGAACTCTGATGAGCTCTTGCATTCATTATCTAAAGAATTCCCCAAAGCAGAGACCCTAAATAGCCAGAAAAGGAGGTTTGGCTACTTAGGAAGGAGGATAGGCTAGCAACACAGGTAAGAGCCTATCAGAAGGAGTCTCTGACGTCACCTGCTGGCCCTGGCCACTCAGAGCAGTCCAGTGTGCCAGCAGCACCTCTGTTTCCAAGATGGCAGAGGTCAGGAGCACACTGGAGGAGCTCTGGGCACCTCCCAGGGGAGGTGCAGGTCAGGGGAGTGGTCACTCCCCTTTCCTTTGTCCAGTTTCGCGCCAGAGCAGGGTTGGGGGATCCCTGAACCGGTGTAGACTGGCTTATGCAGAGATGGGCACCATCTGTGCCCATCAAAGCATTTCCAGAGGCTGGGGGAGGCTACTCCTCCCCAGCCCTGACACCTTTTTCCAAAGGGAGAGGGTGTAACACCCTCTCTCTGAGGAAGTCCTTTGTTCTGCCTTCCTGGGCCAAGCCTGGCTGGACCCCAGGAGGGCAGAAACCTGTCTGAGGGGTTGGCAGCAGCAGCAGTTGCAGTGAAACCCCGGGAAAGGTAGTTTGGCAGTACCCAGGTCTGTGCTAGAGACTCGGGGGATCATGGAAATGTTACATGGCCATGTTCGGAGTTACCATTGTGACACTATACATAGGTAGTGATCTATGTATAGTGCACGCGTGTAATGGTGTCCCCGCACTCACAAAGTCCGGGGAATTTGCCCTGAACAATGTGGGGGCACCTTGGCTAGTGCCAGGGTGCCCACACACTAAGTAACTTAGCACCAACCTTTACCAGGTAAAGGTAAGCCATATAGGTGACTTATAATTTACTTAAGTGCAGTGGTAAATGACTGTGAAATAACGTGGATGTTATTTCACTCAGGCTGCAGTGGCAGGCCTGTGTAAGAATTGTCAGAGCTCCCTATGGGTGGCAAAAGAAATGCTGCAGCCCATAGGGATCTCCTGGAACCCCAATACCCTGGGTACCTCAGTACCATATACTAGGGAATTATAAGGGTGTTCCACTATGCCGATGTGAATTGGTGAAATTGGTCACTAGCCTGTTAGTGACAATTTGTAAAGAGAGAGCATAACCACTGAGGTTCTGGTTAGCAGAGCATCAGTGAGACAGTTAGGCATCACACAGGGAACACATACATATAGGTCACAAACTTATGAGCACTGGGGTCCTGGCTAGCAGGGTCCCAGTGACACATAACAAACATACTGAAAACATAGGGTTTTCACTATGAGCACTGGGCCCTGGCTAGCAGGATCCCAGTGAGACAGTGAAAACACCTGACATATACTCACAAACAGGCCAAAAGTGGGGGTAACAAGGCTAGAAAGAGGCTACTTTCTCACACAACCCCCCGCCCCCAAACGAAGGACAATAAGGCTAACTTTGGCCAGTTGAGACTTTATTGTCTAAGTGGTGATAAGTAGAGAGTAGCTCTGCAATAGACTGGTTACTCCCTTTATCATCCACTATATGGTTACTTCCCTGTGGGGATGCAAACCACCCTGTTTGAAGTTTTTTAGCTAAGCAACAATGTGAAGATATATTTTTAGAGTTTCTATCACTAAGTTTTAGTTTAGAGCATTGGGAATTGTCCACTGAACCTATTTCTAGTGATGAGAATGGCAGACAGGGATGCTGTCTCAGTAAAGCCATAGCTGGGCAAAAACTGTGTCCATATGGCTGGAAGAGAGAACAGGGATGCTGTTTCTCTTGAGTTGGAGCAGGGCAGGTATGCTGTCCTATGAGCTCCACACTAGGGCAGGGATGCTGTCCTAAGTGTTGTGAGGCAGTGCAGGGTTTCTGCACTAAAGTTTCTCTGGGAGGGTTGGAGGGATGCTCCATGTTAACTAAAATGGTGCTCTTTTTCTCACCAATGTTAGTTATCCCACAGAGAGGTACTTCCACCTCAGGGAGTACAGCTATGACAGCTGATGATTCCCTTGGAACAGGTGCCACCCCAGGAGAGGTTTCTCCCACCACAGGAATGGTAGGGTGGTTAGGGGATACTGTGATACCCTTTTTACCTGTTGTTGGAGAGGGATCCTGAGTTTTCAGGCCTTCTCTCCTTTGCTTTTTCATTTCAGTAGAAGTGAGAGGGAACAATTCCTCAGGGATACCCAGCATGGCTGCATGGGTATAAAACTCTACATCAGCCCAACCTGAGGCCTCTAGGTCATTACCTAAGAGACAATCTACAGGTAAGCTAGGTAATACTATCACCTGCTTAGGGCCAGTAACTCCACCCCAACTAAGCTGAACTATAGCTAAGGGAAGAAACTTAGTGGAGTTATGGACATCAATAATCTTATACTGTTGTCCAATGATGTGTTGTTCAGGAGCCACTAGGTTTTCAGTCACCAAAGTGATACTGGCACCTGTGTCCCTGTAGGCCTGGGCCTCAACACCATTTATTGAAACTGTCTGCCTGTACTTATCCATTGTAAGGGGACAAGCAGCCAGTGTGGCAAGGCCAATGCCACTAGGTGTGACAGAAACTGTCTTGGGACTGTCTACCCCAGTTTCTATGATGGACCCATAAGTGAACCCAACTACACCCTTTATTTGACTGTTGCCAGCAGTCCCACCACTAGTACCACTACTGCTAGGGGCACTAGAGCTTGATGTGTTAGTGGTGGTAGGCTCAGGGGGTTTACCTGGACAGGACTTATCCCCTGGCCTATGGCCTCTGTTTTTACACATAAAGCACCAAGGCTTTTTAATGTGTGCAGGTTGTGAAGAAGAGGAAGAATTTGTTTTATCCCCACCCCCTGAAGAGTGTTTAGGATTTGAAGAAGGATCTTTGGTTTTACCCTTATCCCCATGCTTATCCTGAGATTTCTCACCATCTTTCTTCTTGCCATCCTTGTCACCCCCTGTATGAACTTTTCTGTTCACTCTTGTTCTGACCCATTTGTCTGCCTTCTTTCCCAATTCTTGGGGAGAGGTCAGATTTGAGTCCACTAGATATTGGTGCAACAAATCAGACACACAATTGTTAAGAATATGCTCTCTCAGGATTAAGTTATACAGGCTTTCATAGTCAGAAACTTTACTGCCCTGTAACCACCCCTCCAAGGCCTTCACTGAATGGTCAACAAAGTCTACCCAGTCTTGTGAAGACTCTTTTTTGGTTTCTCTGAACTTGATCCTGTACTGTTCAGTGGTTAAGCCATAACCATCTAGGAGTGCATTCTTAAGAACTGTAAAATTATTGGCATCACTTTCCTTCACAGTAAGGAGTCTGTCCCTACCCTTTCCACTGAAAGATAGCCATAGGATAGCAGCCCACTGCCTTTGAGGGACCCCCCGTACAACACAGGCCCTCCCAAGTGCAGCAAACCACTTGTTAATGTCATCCCCCTCCTTGTAAGGGGGAACTATCTTGTGCAGATTCCTAGAATCATGCTCTTTTACAGGATTACTATCTGTAATACTGCTGCTGCCACCATGGGGTCCAAACCCCAACCTCTGTCTTTCTCTTTCTAAGTCAAATGCTTCCCTGTCTAGATCCAGCTGTTGCTTTTTCAGCTTAAGCCTGGACTCTTCCACTCTCAATCTATTGAGTTCCCTTTCTAACACTCTGTCATCAGGGTGGGTGGGTTGGGCATGCTTAGACACAGAAGAATGGTGTGAATGGACAGAGGGAGACCTGTCCCTAACAGATGGCACTCTAACAACCTGGCCTAAAGGAGTAATCTCCCCACTGTGATGAGAACTCACATAAGTACCAGCCATGCTAGGTGGCCTGCTAAGGGGCAGGTTGGGAAGGTTCCCATCTAACACTTTTACTGGGGCTACCCCAGAGTCAGAGTGTGAACCATCAGCTAATCTGTCACCTGATGTGCCAGCTATGGCCTTATCATTTTCTAGGAGCTTATTAACTAACAATTCTCTAGAGGGATTCTTCCCTACCTCTAAACCTCTATCAATGCAGAGACTCCTTGCACCTTTCCAGCTAAGGTGGTCATAAGCAGTGCTGGTCAGATCCAGAGTTTGACCTGTAACAGACATGATAGAAAAAAGGTTAAGGGACAGAAAAAGAAAGAAAACGTTTCAGAACTTTTTCAGGAACAGAAAAAAATCTTTTTCAACTTTTAAGAAACTTTTTGAAAGTTTAGAGGTACTTTTCAGCACTTAGCAATAGAGTAAGAGAAGAAAAGCAAAACTTTTTGGTTAGGTGTACATACACAGAACTTGTTTTGTATATTTTTCTCTTATGAAAAGTACAAAATGACAAAGTGGTAAGTAGTTACAATTACTTATCCAACCGCTGCACAACCAATGTAGGAGGCTGGCCTGGTTTGTAGTGGTACCAAGGGGTACTTACACTCTGCACCAGGTCCAGTTATCCCTTATTAGTGTAGAAGAGGTGTCTAGCAGCTTAGGCTGATAGAAAAGGGTAACTTAGCAGAGCAGCTTAGGCTGAACTAGGAGACGTGTAAAGCTCCTACTATACCACTGGTGTCATATGCACAATATCATAAGAAAACACAATACACAGATATACTAAAAATAAAGGTACTTTATTTTTATAACAATATGCCAAAAGTATCTCAGTGAGTACCCTCAGTATGAGGATAGCAAATATACACAAGATATATGTACACAATACCAAAAATATGCACTAATAGCAATAGAAAGCAATGCAAGTAATGTACAGTCACAGTAGATTGCAATGAGAGCACATAGGTACAGGGGCAACACAAACCATATACTCTAGAAGTGGAATGCGAACCACGAATGGACCCCAAACCTATGTGAGCTTGTAGAGGGTCGCTGGGACTTTAAGAAAACAGTGAGGGTTAGAAGAATATCCCACCCCAAGACCCTGAAAAGTGGGTGCAAAGTGCACCTAAGTTCCCCAGAGAGCACAGAAGTTGTGCTAGGGGAATTCTGCAAGGAAGACCAACACCAGCAATGCAACAACGATGGATTGCCAGACGAGAGTACCTGTGGAACAAGGGGACCAAGTCCAAGAGTCACACTCAAGTCGGGAGTGGGCAGATGCCCAGGAAATGCCAGCTGTGGGTGCAAAGAAGCTGCCACTGGATGGTAGAAGCTGGGGATTCTGCAAGAACGAAGAGGACTAGGAACTTCCCCTTTGGAGGATGGATGGCCCACATTGTGAAGAAGCTTGCAGAGGTGTTTCTGTGCAGAAAGACCGCAAACAAGCCTTGCTAGCTGCAAGGGTCACGGTTATGGTTTTTGGATGCTGCTGTGTCCCAGGAGGGACCAGGATGTCGCCAATTGTGTGAGGAGACAGAGGGGGCGTCCAGCAAGACAAAGAGCCCACTCAGAAGCAAGCAGCACCCGCAGAAGTGCCGGAACAGGCACTACAAAGAGGAGTGAACCGGAGCTCACCCGAAGTCACAAAAGAAGGTCCCACAACGCCGGAGGACAACTCAGGAGGCCGTGCACTGCAGGTTAGAGTGTCGGGGACCCGGGCTTGGCTGTGCACAAAGGAAATCCTGGAAGAGTGCACAGGAGCTGGAGCGGCTGCAAATCATGCGGTACCAGCAATGCAGTCTAGCGTGGGGAGGCAAGGACTTACCTCCACCAAACTTGGACTGAAGAGTCACTGGACTGTGGGAGTCACTTAGACAGAGTTTCTGAGTTCCAGGGACCACGCTCGTCGTGCTGAGAGGGGACCCAGAGGACCGGTGATGCAGTCTTTTGGTGCCTGCGGTTGCAGGGGGAGGATTCCGTCGTCCCACAGGAGATTTCGTCGGAGCTTCTAGTGCACAGAGGAGGCAGACTACCCCCACAGCATGCACCACCAGGAAAGCAGTCGAGAAGGCGGCTGGATCAGCGATACAAGGTTGCAGTAGTCGTCTTTGCTACTTTGTTGCGGTTTTGCAGGCGTCCAGAGCAGTCAGCGGTCGATTCCTTGGCAGGAGGTGAAGAGAGAGATGCAGAGGAACTCTGATGAGCTCTTGCATTCGTTATCTAAAGAATTCCCCAAAGCAGAGACCCTAAATAGCCAGAAAAGGAGGTTTGGCTACTTAGGAAGGAGGCTAGGCTAGCAACACAGGTAAGAGCCTATCAGAAGGAGTCTCTGGCGTCACCTGCTGGCACTGGCCACTCAGAGCAGTCCAGTGTACCAGCAGCACATCTGTTTCCAAGATGGCAGAGGTCTGGAGCACACTGGAGGAGCTCTGGGCACCTCCCAGGGGAGGTGCAGGTCAGGGGAGTGGTCACTCCCCTTTCCTTTGTCCAGTTTCGCGCCAGAGCAGGGCTGGGGGATCCCTGAACCGGTGTAGACTGGCTTATGCAGAGATGGGCACCATCTGTGCCCATCAAAGCATTTCCAGAGGCTGGGGGAGACTACTCCTCCCCAGCCCTGACACCTTTTTCCAAAGGGAGAGAGTGTAACACCCTCTCTCTGAGGAAGTCCTTTGTTCTGCCTTCCTGGGCCAAGCCTGGCTGGACCCCAGGAGGGCAGAAACCTGTCTGAGGGGTTGGCAGCAGCAGCAGCTGCAGTGAAACCCCGGGAAAGGTAGTTTGGCAGTACCCGGGTCTGAGCTAGAGACTCGGGGATCATGGAATTGTCTCCCCAATGCCAGAATGGCATTGGGGTGACAATTCCATGATCTTAGACATGTTACATGGCCATGTTCGGAGTTACCATTGTGACGCTATACATAGGTAGTGATCTATGTATAGTGCACGCGTGTAATGGTGTCCCTGCACTCACAAAGTCCGGGGAATTTGCCCTAAACAATGTGGGGGCACCTTGGCTAGTGCCAGGGTGCCCACACACTAAGTAACTTAGCACCCAACCTTTACCAGGTAACGGTTAGACATATAGGTGACTTATAAGTTACTTAAGTGCAGTGGTAAATGGCTGTGAAATAACGTGGACGTTATTTCACTCAGGCTGCAGTGGCAGGCCTGGGTAAGAATTGTCAGAGCTCCCTATGGGTGGCAAAAGAAATGCTGCAGCCCATAGGGATCTCCTGGAACCCCAATACCCTGGGTACCTCAGTACCATACACTAGGGTATTATAACGGTGTTCCAGTATGCCAATGTGAATTGGTGAAATTGGTCACTAGCCTGTTAGTGACAATTTGTAAAGAGAGAGCATAACCACTGAGGTTCTGGTTAGCAGAGCCTCAGTGAGACAGTTAGGCATCACACAGGGAACACATACATATAGGTCACAAACTTATGAGCACTGGGGTCCTGGCTAGCAGGGTCCCAGTGACACATAACAAACATACTGAAAACATAGGGTTTTCATTATGAGCACTGGGCCCTGGCTAGCAGGATCCCAGTGAGACAGTGAAAACACCTGACATATACTCACAAACAGGCCAAAAGTGGGGGTAACAAGGCTAGAAAGAGGCTACTTTCTCACAATAGTACACGGTGCTAGACAGAACACTGTACTATGTAGTCCACTGTGCTAGAGAGAACACAGTACTATATATAACATTGTGCTAGATAGAACACTGTACTAGATAGAACACTGTGCTAGACAGAACACAGTACTAGTTAAAACACTTCTAGACAGAACACTGCACTAGACAGAACACTGTGCTAGACAGCTCACACTGTACTAGGAGGGAGGCGTCACTAGCCAGCTTACCTTATCACAGAACACAACACAGACAGTACACTGCAGAGCCCACTGTACTAGAGAGTACAATGTGCTGTAGAACTCCCTATACTATACAGTACACTGTACTATACAGCACTAGAAAGCCCACTCTACTAAACAGAAAACTGTGCTAGAGAGCCCATTGCAATAGATAATACACTGTGCTAGAGCACCCACTGGACTAGAGGGCAGACTGCACTAGGCAGCACACTGTACTACAGAGCACAACACAGACAGTGCACTGTGCTAGAGTACCCCTACTGTACCAGTCAGAATACTGTGCTAGAGAGCCCGATACACTACTTCTCAGGTATACAGACGTAAACAGTTCTTGATGGTAAATGGCACAAGGCAGCTCACTGCACTACACAGCACATAGCAGGTAGTCGGCTGTGCTAAAGAGCCAGCAGCATTAGGCAGTACCCTCTGATAGAGAGCCCACTGCAGTAGAAAAAACACTGTGCTATATGGTAGACTACATTGGTCAGAACACTACACTACACAGCGCACCACAGACACTATACTGTGCTCGAGAGCCCACTGTACTAAATGGCCAGGGAAGGTTCCTAAGGGCTGCAGCATGTATTAAGCCACCCTGGGGGATCCCCTCACTAAGTGCATGCACTCTGTCACTGCAGCTTGTCTGTGCTGGTAGGGAGAAAAAAGACAAAGTTGACATGGCACCCCTCTCAGGTACCATGCCCAGAAACCACTTCCTGTGACATAGGTCACCCCTGTAGCAGGCCTTACAGCCCTACGGCAGGGTGCATTATCCCACAGGTGAGGGCACAGCTGCGTGAGCAATATGCCCCTACAGTGTCTAAGTCCATTCTTAGACATTTAAGTGCAGTGTGGCCGTACTGAGTATATGGTATGGGAGTTTGTCATTACAAACTCCACAGCTCCATAATGGATTCACCGAATACTGGGAAGTTTGGTATCAAACTTCTCAGCACAATAAACCCACACTGATGCCAGTGTTGGATTTACTGAACAATGCACTCAGAGGACATCTTAGAGATGTCCCCTATATTTTACTCAATCATTTAGTGCAGGACTGACTGATCTGTGCCAGCCTGCCTGCCACTCAATCATGACAAGACGGAAATACTCCTCCTCTCGAAATCTAACCAGCTTCCTCAACTGCAAGAATGGCTAAAATCTATTGACGCCCTCAAATGTATTCTCTCCCCATCTACCACGATCAAATCCCTGGGAATCTCTCTGGACTCCAACCTGACCTTGCTGGACCATATTAAGTCAAACGCTAAGAATGCCTTCCGCAGCCTTAAACTTCTTCACAAAATCAAATCCTTTATACCCCACGATGACCTTAAACAGGCCACTCAAGCACTGGCACTCTCAAGACTAGACTATGGGATCTCTATCCTCACTGGCACGGCCAAATCCCGACTCGCCCCTATGAGGTCCACTCTTCATGCAGCAGCTAGACTAGTGACAGGAACTAATAAATTTGACCACATCTCCCCAGCCCTGAAGAACCTGAAATGGCTCTCGATAGAGGCCCGCTGCCTGTTCCGCACTGCCTGCCTGACACACAAAGCCCTTCACACTGGGAAACCTGAATACCTCGCTAACAAGCTAGTGAAAGTTGGTCAAACTAGATCTCTGAGAAGCACAAGCTCTCTCCTCCTCCTCCTTCCGAAACCCAACAAGCAAAAAACTCGATCATGCTCCTTCTCTAACAACGCTCCGAGAATATGGAACTCCTTACCCATCCACATCAGATCTAACACCTCCCACCTGACCTTTAAGAAACTACTGAAAGAATTCCTCCTAAACCACCCCTCTCATTAATAAGGGTCTCTCCCTCTCCACCCCCCCTTCCCCGAACTGCCACCCTTCTATTCTTGAGAACCCACTTGTACCCCCATTACACAAAATGACTCTTGACTTGTGTGTCTCTTATGTTTATTCTTATGTTTATTTCCTGCTCTGTTGTAAAGCGCTCTGTTACCCTCTCGGTCTTGCTAGCGCTATAGAAAACTCTTATAAATACAAATAAAAATAAAACAGATGAGCTTCTGACCACATGGGGTGAGAGCCTTTGTGCTCTTTGTGGCCAGAAACAAAGTCTACTCTGGGTGGAGGTGCTTCTCACCTCCCCTCTGCAGGAACGGTAACACCTGGCGGTGAGCCTCAAAGGCTCAGGCCTCTTGTCACAGTGCCCCAGGGTACTCCAGCGAGTGGGTATGCCTGCCCCCCTGACAAAGCCCCACTTTTGGCAGCAAGTTTGCGTAGAACTTAGGAAAGACAAGGAAGAGTAACAGCGAACCCCTAAGGTGTCCAGAGCTGAAGTGACGCCCTCCTTGCAAAATCCTTCATCTTAGTTTGGAGGACAGGGACCAATAGGGTTAGGTTTGTGTCTCCATCCCCAAAGGGAGAGGACAGTAGTCACTGGTTACTGGCCTATGACCCATGTAACGCCCCTAAATCCGGGAGTTAAGTGCTCCCCTGAACCCAGTTTGTGAGATTCCTGGTGACCTCATAAGAAGAAAGAAGAAAGACTGCTTAACTGAAACCCCAGCAGAGAAGACAGAAGATGAAAACTGACTTGGCCCCAGCCCTACCGGCCTGTCTCTAGCTTCAAAAGCCCTGCAAAAGAAAGCGATGCATCCTGCAGGTCTAGCCACCTCTGTCAAGCCTCCAGAGGACTGCATGCTTCACAGACGACCAAGAACTCCCATGGACAGCAGCCATGTGCAAGAAGAAACTACATCTAAGGACTCCAGAGGCTTCCCGGATCTGCGAGTCCTGACCATTCTGCACCCGAAGTCCATGTCCAGGTGGCCCAACTGACTAGAGAGGGTCCCCAGGCAATTCCAAGCAACTGCTCACCCTGGGTTGACCTCTCCTGTCCTCCACAACAATGCCTGCAGCCTGAATCCAGAGGACCTCCCTGACCGCAACAGCACCGGATGAAGATACCCATCTCTAAAAGATACTTGGCAATCACAGCCCCCTTGGCTTGGGGAATCAGACCTCCAGTGCAGCAACATTCAGAAGGCGGCCCTCCTACTTATCCAGCCTGTGGTTTTCCTGAACCGACCCCCTGAACCCAGCCTGCAGCATCTAAGAGACCCACGTGGTCCCACTATAGGAAAGCATTGGGAGCCCAACGTTGTGTTTGCACCTTGCACCCGTCCGACATTGCACCACTGAGGGTGTATGTTTGGTGCTGACCTGTGGCCCCCCTGGTGCTCCTCTAAACCCCAGGTCTGCCCTCCGAAGGCGTGGGTACATACCCGGAAGCAGACCTGATCCCAAGTGCCCCCAGTCTCCATAGGAGCCCATGTTAAATTTGCCTCATCTTTGACCTCTGTACCCGGCGGCCTCGTGTTGCTGGTGGTGGGTGTTTGGGGTTAACCTGAACCCTAACCTGTGGACTTTTCAAACTCCAGAGACTAGAACTGTAAGTCTTGTACTTACCTGCAAAACATACTAAATTTTCTTCCCCCCAGGAGCTGTTTCTGAAAATTGCAATGTCAACTTTTAAAACAGATTATTGGCATGTATTCAAAAACTGTATAACTTTGCAATTCTAACCAAAGTGGATTGATACATATGTGAAATACATATTTATTCATCTACTTACCTGCAACTTGAATCTTGTGGTTCTAGAAATAAATTAACAAAATATATTTTTGCTACAGAAAGTCATTGGTCTGGAGTTAGTCATTGGGTGTGTGCTTCCCTTATTGCCTGTGTAATCGGAAATCCCCCAAAAACACTCAAAAATATAGAATGTATAGCTGATGGTATTAAACCGAATATAGAGGTGAAGGTGTGAACAAAACCAGAATGAACAGTCTTAAAAAAGTGGGTGATTCCATTAGTACTGGATGCATTAAATATTCGTCCCACGTGTTCACCAAAGTGTCTCAGAAAGTTTGTAGTTAAAAGGGAAGGAATCTCTGACGATGACCGCGCGACCTGAAGCTCATAGGTCTCGCGTGCAGATGTAAGCGCCACATGTTTTTGAAATATTAAAGCCTTTAGTCTGCTCAACTTGTCAAAATTCACATCAGAAGTAGCAATATGAGGCCAAACGTCTGCTACTCCTTGAAACTGTGTAGGGGGAAAAAGGACATTCCCGCAACATATAACAATTTGGGAGACCGAAACGACGTAAGCTGTTCCGCCTCGCATCCCGCAACAGCTCTCACTGTTAAGGAGCACATAGCTGCCATTGGAGAGCACCTGGAACGCAGGTCTAATCAAGGGTATTGGGACTCCCTTCAGATAACAAGCCAAATTTTCTGCGGAGGCATTGCATGCCCTGTGCAGGGACAGCTGTTTACAAACCATTGAACGGGTCACAGAAGTCTCACATTCACTACTGCTCAGAAAGACCTCTTTCATGCCATTGAAGCATTTGTACGAGAAAGGAAGCTTCCACACCTCGTGTATGTAACTATCTCCCAGTCTTTCATATCTGCCCGCTGGGATTTGTTTCAAACAGTATGTTGATTGAAGTGTTGAAATGGGCAGATTTAGAACCCCATGTAATAGCCATTCAGCAGATGGTATTTCAGCCACAGCAAAAGGCAACTTTTCCAACTTTTCAATATTCAACATGACATATGTTGCTTCTTTCTTAGCCATTATTTGTTGTTGTCACGTTAAATTAAATGTAGAAAAAATCTCCCTTGCTCTCATGTGTTGCCAGTGAACGCGACCTGCTTTCAATGTTTGTAGTGTCAAACTTTACGCATAATGGATCTTAGCTGACTTTGTCCATGTTGCAAAAATGATACATCACTCTATACTATGGGCCTCATTATGACCCACGGGGGTGGGAGCACCGCCGACAGGCCAGTGGTGCTCCCTTGGGCATTCTGACCGCGGCGGTACAGCCGCGGTCAGAAAGGGAAAACCGGCGGTGTCCCGCCGGTTTTCCGCTGCCCTGTGGAATCCTCCATGGCGGCGCAGCATGCTGCGCCGCCATGGGGATTCCGACCCCCTTCAAGCCGGCCTGGCTCTGGCGGCTGGCCGGCGGGAACGGGCGTCGTGGGGCCCCTGGGGGCCCCTGCAGTGTCCATGCCCATGGCATGGACACTGCAGGGGCCCCCTAACAGGGCCCCACTAGGCTTTTCAGTGTCTGCCTTGCAGACACTGAAAAGCGCGACGGGTGCAACAGCACCTGTGGAAGGGTGTTTCCCGCTGGGCTGGCGGGCGGCCTTAAGGCAGTCGCCCGCCAGCCCAGCGGGAAACCCAGAATGACCGCCGCGGTCTTTTGACTGCGGGACGGTATTCTGGCGGCTCCCGCCGCCCGTCAAGATCAGAATGAGGGGCTATATCTGTTGCAGAGGATATAATGTTATTTAAGGTGTATATTCGGTCGGACAAGGTATTAATCCCATTATCTACAACGGCTAATGCTTTCTGTAAGTTTTTCTGATCTATTTGCCTTAACCAGGCAGCCGCCTCTTGTTGGGAAAGTTTCCATATTTCATTTAATGCAGCATATAAGAAGTGTTTTCTGCGTTGTTTTCTGGGGCCTAACAGGAAATCCTGTAAACCTGTGTTATTGGATAGGAGACTTAGATGTTCTTTGACAGCATCTAGTGAGGAGACCTTCATCCATTGCTGGCATAGTTTCCTTACACTATGGGGGTCATTATGACCCCGGGGGTTGGCGGTAACATGGCAGTAAGTTCAGCCAACCCGCCAATGTACCACTCCGACAGCCACGGCGCTCACAGCCGCCGGGCTGGAGATATACATCTCCAGCCCGGCGGCCGTCACTGTACCACCTGCGGGATAATGACCCCACCTACCACCATAGTTTTCATGGCTTCCTTACCGCCACGAAAACCATGGCAGTAGGCACTATCAGTGACAGGGCATTCCTTCCCTGTCACTGATAGGGGTCTCCCCCCTTCCCTCTCTAGTTACGATCCAGCCCCCCTGCCTCTCCAAAGCCCCCCACCCCCATTCATTCTTGCCCCCTCTTGACACACTCACACAAACACACACCCTTTTCACACAAACATCAACACATGCATACATCCACTCACACACACCTGCACACACTTTCAAACATGCACGCACACATATATTCACAAAATACAACATGCACCCACTCACACCTCCATACATGCACACTAGCATCCAACACGCAAAACACACCCACATCCACGTGCAAACAAACATACACACACACACCCACACACGCACACAACACCCCCCACCCCCTCTCCTGTCGGAGACCCAACTTACCTGTGTTCAGGGGGTCCTCCGGCAGGAGAAGGGACAGGCCGCTACTGCCAGCAGCAGCGTCCACCAGCAGAACACCGCCAGGCCGTATTATGGGTCATAATACGGCTGGCGGTGGTCTACTGTCATGACCCTGCTGGTGGCAGCAGTGCCACCTTACCGCCATCCACCGGCATGGGCACAACCGGATTTCCACCATCGTTCTGGCGGAAATCCGCTATGGTCATAATACGGTGGACGGCTGGTAGCCGTGGCGACGGTCTTTTGGCGGCCGCCGCTGAAGTGGTAGGCAGTTTTTACCACCAGTATCAAAATGAGGGCCTACATGTTTTCACTATACTCAAGTGTTCTGAGGACACATAGCGAGGGTCTGGCCTATTCATTCTAAAACCCCAGTGGAGTTAACAAAACGCGTATGGCACCCATTGATGTCTACAGGCTAGAATAACCACCCACAAGGACATGAAAATGATGCGTTAAATGTGCCATTCTGAACTCATTAATTGAGCTGATCTCTGGACACATTTATATATTTTTGCCATTTATACAATTTAACAGGGGTAGGAATATTGGGCGCATTCAATTCCTTAATGTTTGCTAAGCCTAAACAGCTTGTTTGTTGCACTGTTTCGTTTATAAATATCATTTAAACAGGAATCATACATGCTCTAAAAAAAATATCATTTAAACAGGAATCATACATGCTCTAAAAAAAGCTTCTCTCGTTGAGTATAGTAGGTTAAGACATCCGTTTATGTAGAATTTGTAGAACACAGCACCGTATTAGCAGAAATCAATGTAGAAGTAGTTGTCAGTGAAACCAATGAAAGCTCATTTTCCACCCTCCCCAAGCTCGGTTAGGTATCAACGTTGCTGTTGAAGACTTGTAAGGCAACATCCTGGTCTGCAGTGGGAGGGATTCAGGCACTACTCAGGAGTCCTATAGGTCTGCTGTGCAGGATCGGCCACATGGTGTAGCTTGACCTTGACGATGGAGACGAAGCAATTTACTTTAGAGCCAGGCAGCGGTGGTAAAATCACAGTTCTGGAACCGTGTATTCCCAGGACTGGAACCTGTGCACGATAAGAAGGACTGAATTCCTTCTTTTTCACAGCAACCTTTTCACGCACCAGATCACTAAGATTAGGAATCCAGCCGGTAGATACTGGTTACTGGTACATCCCTGATTCCAAAGGAGGCAGCATTGGCAGAGGCGTTGTCATCACGGAATTGTTGTAAGTCCTGCAAGATAGTGACACAATCATTTATGTGAAAGGGTGAATCTTCCGCTTCCACGTCAGGAACATCAAGATCTGGAACATACACTTGAGTTACAAAAATACATTTGTAGGATGAATGCCTCCCCCCCCCGGACCTTCTGTGCAAATTATTAAGTGCTATCTGGACTCCATATAGGTGTGTAAGCCAGCTACAACCCGTGCCTAATACTCTAGCTGTTAAGGATTGCTTTAAATCTCGGTTTCGTCGATCCACGACACTATTTCCTCGGGATCAAATAGAGACAAGTAATGCAGTTGGACCCCTAATAAAGCCATGGTGTACCTGTAAGCTATTGAGGCAAAAGCAGGGCCCCTGTCCGAGTGGAAAGCCACAACTGCATATGTGCCAGTAAAGACTTGCACATCTTTAATAACAGCTCAAGCATCAGCCGAGCGTTGTGGCCAAACCCACAGAAATCTGAAGCATGAGTCAACAGCAACTGCAATGTATTTGTATGCACTATCCAGTGTCAGGGGACCACAATGGTCCAAGTACACACATTTTAATGGTTTGTTGGAAATTAAGAGGGGTGTCTGCGGTGGGCTTTTCACGCTGGACTCTCATTTGCTGGCAGATGTCACAACAAAGGACATACCGCTTGGTCTGTTTGTATAGACCTGGCCACCAATATAGTGATTGCAATATTGATATTGTAGCTGCCAAACCAGCATGGGCAGAAACCTGGTTTCCGCCCAGCGGGGATCTCGGCCGCAACACAGGAGCCGGCTCCAAATGGGGCCGGCGGTGTTGCTGGCTGCAAGCAGCGCTGCCCTGGCAGATTATTACCGCCGGGGCAAATGTGGCGGAGAACCGCCGGCCCCGGCAGTGCGACCGCTGACCTTGGAAGCACAGCCAGCCTGTTGGCGGTGCTTCCGTCGAAACAGCCCTGGCGGTCTTGGACCGCCAGGGTTGTAATGACCCCCTATGTTTTGGCAGAGAAACCCATTGGATATATCTAGGGTCGTCTTGTATTTTCTACGCACTGTATGGTTCATAAGTGCTGTGCTTTGTGCATTTTGTATAGCAATTTTTTTTGTGTGACTATTTAAATGTCTCTAGTCTAAGACTATTCAATATGAATTGTCGGGTTTAGCGACTGGAAATAATGGATTATTCATGGATGAGTCTGAGGGTTCAATGACACCCTGGTACTCCAACTGATTGAGGATTACCCTCACAGGTGCTTTTGCATCATATTTTATAGGATATTGAGGTTGCAGTTGGGGTTGGGATTTTATTGTTATTACGTGGTAGGGGGATTCTTTGTCCCATCCTACTTGGTTGTGATATAACGCAGGTGCCTGTGCCAATGCCCAATCAATGGCATGCATTTCAACAAGCTTTCTGGGAACAAGGGGCGAGAAAGATTTTTCAATCACATCCTCTCCATAAAGGAGATTGCGGATGAATTCTGGTGGGCAACCTTTTTCATCCAGCAAAATATCATAAATAGAGACTACGCGGTCCCAAGAGAAAGCGTCAATTATGCGTTCAATGTCCCCTTCTAACTGAATAGTTACTCTGTACACCCTATCTGGTGTGGAGACACTCATGCCCACGGTCTCAACTTGTAAGAAGTCATCAGTTGCCTTCACCTCCAGATGCTCTTGAAGATCCTAGCGAACTATTGCGATCTCTGCAGCACTACCGAGCAGTGCCAGTGCCCACTTCTTGTTCTTCAGTAAAGCCCTCTTCTTGAGTGGCATGTCAAATTCTAACTGTTGCCACCTTTTTCTTTTTAAACTGGGGTTTTTGTTGGGGACGTTTCTCTTCTTTTTTAACTGAAACTTCAGACGAGAGTTGTAAGTCCTTTCTTGGTTTCACATACTCATTTTGCTGCTCTGACCGCCCACCTCTCTCACTGCATGTTTCCGGTGAGTCCTGAAAGGAACAACATTAGCGTGTTTCAGTATATTGATATCTGTCAGGTGTTTTTATATTATCTATATTTCTAAGGTTATATCTATTTTGTGGGGTCTCCGGATGCGGAGATTCTCCCCTTTCTTTTTTAGGTGTTGGTTGTTTTTTTATCCAAGAGTTTTTTTAAACCTACAGGCGCTTGCTTGGTAGTATCTTTATTGGATCTGGCTTGAAATTGTGGTTTAATCGATCTGGTCCCCAGACTATCTCGACCAATATTAGAATAGGTCTCTGCGATAATCTTTGGTAGCTCCCGTTCTTGATCCTGTGGAGGAACATCACAGAGCTGCATGAGCACTGCTAGTGCAACTGCTTCCCCTTTAAGATTACTTAATATTATTGAGGATACTGTGGCGAAGTTGCCCATTAATTGCATCCCCAAATCCAGGGCTGGGGCAGCCCCTTATTAATCTTGAATTAGCTTTAACACCTCCGGAAGATTGGCGTACCGTGTCCCATGTATTGCAGCTATCAACTGTGGGAACCATCCCAAAAGGCAAGCACATAGTGAGAATTCTATGTTGATCCTGCGGCCCTGTAAGAGGCAAAACTGCTTCCAGTGCATTTATTTTTTGAGCTAACCAAAACGGAATTTCCTCCCGCTTGGTGGTTACCGTACCTATCATCGAATGTACAGTAGCATGGGTTAATGCCTGGCATGACTGCATGTTGTTGCACTGAGGCAGCACGTGCTGGGTTAGTATTTAATGTTTGCATGACAAACTGTACTAATAATGTGTATATTGTTGTGAGCTCTATATGTAGGCGGCGAACCTCAGACACGGCTAAGGTTGCTGCATCAGGGTGTGGTTTATATGTGGCCAATAATGGCCAGGTCGGGCCACCACTGCTCAGAGGACCTAACCTAACATGTAATATTGTATGTGGTAGGGTGCCATCAAGCCAGTTGTTATGGTCTTGATAAGATAAAGGTATTTCCAAATATGCATAAGCTCTGTATTGTGCTGGTATGTTTGCAGGTGTATACTGGTGAAATGTATTTGTGTTCCCATCTACTGCTGGAAAGGTGACCCAAGAATAAAAAAAAATATGTTCTATAGGCTGGATGAGCCTCAACAACAAATGTGACTGGACCCCCCTAGGCTGTTAGGCCATTTGCCAATAAATGTGCAGTAAGGGGTGGTTGCAAACTTACTGCAATTGCTACACGTTGTGGGTTCACCATTTTAATGGTGGATGTATGTTCAGAGGTAAGGACACCTAGTGGGGATTAGTCCTTTTAAGGTTCAAGCTTGAACAACCTATAGCTCAATATTAGTAGTACCTTATTTAGCTGAGGAGGAAATCCTCAATACCAGGAACGTCTCCGTATATAGCATTGAGGTGTCTTTAGCCTTAGATGAGACAGAGATACTTAGGAGGATCGGAATATTAGTGCCTGACCAAATGTTGGTGGCGCCATGTCGTGTAGGTTCTCATTATGCTAATAAGGCTACTGGATTTGGGGGAGAGGTTCACATGGATTGTGGCTACTAAATAGAATTCCACACCACATAACGCCTGTCAGCCTAATCCGGGATCTCCGGCTAACTAGCAGCGCCTCATCTCTGGCGGAGATGATTGTGGCAACCAGGCGCATGGCGAAAAGACTCCTCAGGGGAACAATGGTCGATCAGATCCCATCTCTTTCTCTCAGTTACCAAAAGGCTCAAACAGGCAAAGAAAACAGAGGCAGAATATAGTTCAATAAGGATTTACTGAAGTAACTGCATCTTAGATAAAAAGGCATGTATTGCAATAACTAGGATGATAAAACACAATAAAAGTAAACTGGTGACTAACAGAGTAAAACACAAGAATAGTCCTACCATACTGTCACTAGGAGTGATGTATCTGTTTCTCCCACCTAAACTATGTCTGAGCACAGCGTAAAAAGCCTAATCTGCCCTTTGGGTTTCCCCCCTGGGGGTACACCATCCTTCATACCTGGAAGAAGTAGCCTGTAATCTTGAGAGACACCGTCCCCATGTGGATCAGGGGTCCAGCCGTCTAGGCAGGTAGCTGCTGCGAAGCAGTCAGCAATCAGCATGCAATCGTGCTCATCTGGCTGGAATCTCCCTCTAACAGGTCTAGGACAAAGGGGTGTTTTTATAATGAAGCAGCTAATATTCTAAGAAATAGTCCCCACGTATGAGTGTGTGTTTTCTGTGAATGTTGGAGACACAGCATATCACATTTGTCGGCAACCCTACCTGAGTGTAGCCTTGGAGAAAGCACAAAGTTAAATAAATGTCCTACTAAGAATGTAATGCTTTCCTAGGCGAAAGTACAATGAGATAAAGAAAATAAAACAGCACTGCAAATGTTGCTATTGCTAGAAAAATAAAGCAATGCTGAATGAAATGTATCATGGTAAAAGTATGTGTCTAAAACATGGATAAAATCGCTATACAATAAAGCGACTGAAGAATCAGATCAAAGTGATAGCGAAGGTTGTGCAGCAAGGAGATCAAAGAGAAAAAGAGTGCCAAGTCGTGGGAGAAGGAGTTTGCTGCCTTTTCTGCTAACAATTCGACTTCAGCTGCGCATTTTGGAGATTGAAAGAGCTTTGGAATAGAACTTTGAAATGTCATTGCCTCATGATGAACAGAGGCATTATTTGCTGGAAGTACTCGTCAGTGATTTTCAGATGGTTTATTATTAGGGACATTTGAGCTTTCAATAGTGAATTTTGAACATTTGCAAATAGAGGAAATTCTTGCTGAACTCTTTCTAGAAGCTCATGGACTGTGTAGATAAGTGCAACAATTTGAAAAGATAGATTTTTATTTTTGCTTTGCTCACATAAAAAAAAAAGAAAAAAAAGGAAAAGACGCTTTAAATTAATTGAAAGCCGCTTGTACATTTTTGACTTTTTGTTTTTGCAATCTTTGAATTTTTAGAATTTTTATAATGTGGTCGGATTCTAGACAAGTCATGATATCTGATCAAGGCAAAAGGAGTAAGTGCAAGTATGTGTATGTAGGATTAGCAACAGTGTGTGTTTGTGAGTGTTTTATTGATAGTTGGATTGAGTTTGCCTGAGAATTATGAGATTGAGAGCACAGTTACACCGACATTAGTAGCAGAACAAGATCCTGAGCATGAGGATCAGAGATTGTTACACACTGACAGTTCAAAGGGAGATTCGACATTGAATGTGTATTATAAGTTGTTGTATGAGTACATTGGCACTATGGATGTACGCATTTCTTATCTGCACACAGATCCCTTCATCATTTCAAGAAGGGACTACTTATCACAGTTTGCCACTAATTTATGGAATTTCTTGCTGTCTATTACTAACGCTATTCTATGAGCAGGAGTATTTTCAATATTTTTCTTCAAATTTTGACCTTGTATTTTTTTTTGTGGCTGTAAATCAGCACTTGAAAAGTTTTACTAATGCTAAAAATATTGATATTGTGGGCAGTTTCTTTGAGCCAACCCTGACTCTTGGTACAGTATATGCATAGAAAAACAATTTAACCTGCATTTTGACACAAGCAGAAAAGGAAATCATTGGACAAGTAGGAGAGCAATTAAAACAAGAATAGAAAAGGGAACAGTTTTACCAGACTGGCAGAAGGACACTGCACATGCTGCAAGCAGTACTACACAAGGGTATTTGGCTCTGGATTTGCAACATGTAGGTAAACTATGTATATATGGGCCTAAGTCAAAGACAGATACACATTATGTAGGAACTAGTGAATGTAGATGTGTATTTTTGTTTAAGTGTGTTTGGACTTTTTTGCTGAACAGACAAGATCCAGCCATAGCAGGTGTTTATTTCATTTGTGGGAAAAATGCCTATTTCAAGCTGCTAAAAGGATGGGATGGTACATGTTATCTGGGAGAAGTTTTCCCTAAGATTTAGCACATGGAACATTTTGACAATCCTGTCTGGAAAGAGAAACCAAATTCCAGAGTCAAGGGAGAAGCAAGTGCCGCAGAGATTACAGGAGATATCTTTGGCGCCATTATTCCATCAGTTGGATTGATCTTGAATGATATCAAGATTAGGAAGTTGTCAACTGTTCTAGATAAAGTATCTACAGATACAGCAGGTGCATTATTATTAGTGGATACAGAGATGCTTGCTATGAGATCAATGGTTTTGCAAAATCGTCTTGCATAAGACATTTTGCTTGTGAAGGTATGCGAAGTTTGTAAAGTTTTACATGTGCAACAATGTTGCAGGTACATAACAGACAATAGTAAGGAGATAAGGAAATTTATCTCTAACACCAATGATCAAAAAAATTACCTGAATGAGTTGTCAGTCACCACTGTGTGGAAATAAATCGGAAATGGGTTTTCAGTCATTGGAAAATTGTTTGCAAGCTAAGGAAAAGGAATAGTGGGAATGATCTTGAGACCTGTGTTGATAGTGGCTTTGTGTGCCTTAGTTGCATTTTGATTTTACAAGTTATACCGGATATGGAAAGAGAAAAGGGCTAAGAATAAACAAAGAAGGGAAAAGATTGAAATGGAGATAATGAGGAGTGCTTATTTAAGAACCTGGGAATTGAGATTTTAAGTAGGCCAAGGTGTATAATATATAAGACATCAACATTTTGAATTGTCTGATTGAAATGTGAATGTGTCCTTTTGTGAGGGCATAGTTTGCCGTCAGAGGAGGGACTGTTGGAGCATAAATATTAGTAATGCTTTTAGTGCACCAGGCGTCAGCATTTGGCAACATATATGCTAACGTTTTTAAGGCCTAACTTGGAAGAAACTGCACTGACATGTATTCTGAAAGTGTCCCAGTTTAGAAAGTGGCAGACATTGTGCCTACCAGAACTGACAATGTGCTAACATGATTTCACACAGTATTTGAGTATAATCAATTTTAGAGTAACAGTTATCAGAGAAATGATTTGATTTATAATGTTTAATGATTTATTAGTATAGAGTTATAAATGCACATCTGTCATATTTTATGTGATGCCTTTACAAAGATTGTAATAATTAATAAAATTTTTCTGTTTATTTAGATGAGATGTTAATAATGTTGAAATTCTGAAATCATGAACTTGCATATTATGTGTGTTTTATTAAAGATGATAGGAATGCATTTTATTTTCTTGTGTAAGCATAACCAGGCTGGAAATTTTGTATTTGAAGTCACATGAATGGTGAATCATTTCTTCTTTCTGACATGAATTTTTCCCTTAGGATGTCTCCCACGAATAGTTAAGAGTCGTATTGTATTATGTGTATTATGTGTACATTTTGTTTGCAGCAACCTTGGAATGGTTATGTTGAGAACATTGGACTGAATGTAAAGTAGTGCCATTGTTTAAGGGAACAATTATAACGTCAACGAAAGAAGACAACATGTGCCATGGGAAGGAATTTAATTTGCAACAAGTGATGTATAAAAATTGTTCTCTTATTGGAGCCACAGGGAAAAGAGAGATGTCTTCTCACCGAGTCCTGGGAAGACACTCAGATTTTTTTTTTTTTTAAATATATTTTTTATTAACATTAACTGTTTGCTGTTTTACATATGTACGTCTGTTTACAGTAACAATTCAACTTTGTTGTACATTTCTGTTGACTGTGCCTCCCCTCCGGTTTACTTTGCTTGCAATGTATTTCACAGTTACATGTTCATTACTGTAATGCTATGGTATTCATACATCGCTGTGCCCAGCCCACAATCAATCCGATGTTATGGCATCAGTTCCTTCAGCCCCCCTTGTTACTTTTTATATTTGTGTCCCAACAACAGACTTAACTCCGCTACTAACTACTAATGAACATGTTGGCATGTGTGGGTGGGGATGCCTAGTTTAAAAAAAAAAAAAAAGGGGAGGGTTGTCGTGGCTACCACGTTGTGTAAGAGTGGCCTATACTTCGCCTATTACTCCGCACTCCCCCACTCCATATCCGGGCCTGAAGAGTGCGCGGAGATCGATCCGTCATGGCTTCGGAAACCTATTCCCACCAGCATATCAGTTTACCATTCCATCAGGATCAACCCACCCCCTCCGGCGCCAACGGATTCTTCGTTAGGTCGTCCCAATTTGTCACTAGGTTTTCCCACTCCAAGGCGATGGGGGTCTGACGAACTCCCCTTGCCTCCTCTGCCTTAAGGACCTGCAACTCAGCTCTGGACCATCTTGCAACATCATCCCTCCACTCTGTCAGGGAGGGGTGCGCCGAGGATTTCCAGCCCTTCGTAATTAGTCTTTTATAGAGGGCCAAGGACATGTCAAGGAAACGGCCGGCAACCTTACTTAGTTTGATGCCGATTCTAAGGCCCAGTAGACACATGGCGGGGATTGGCCGGAGCTCCATCCCGAATAACCCCGTGAGGGTTGCCATCATCGTGCTCCAACCCCTCTGAATCGTCGAGCATCCCCACATCATATGATCAAAGTCGGGCACGTCATCTCCACACCTAGGACAGGTATGTGCTATAGTCGGTGTAGTCGGTGAGGAGTGAGGTATGTTCTGTGTAGGTAGTTGTATTGGATATATCTCAGCCTCGTGTTGCGTGATATCATCCTAGGATAAGCTAATGCTCTGGTCCACTCTGGCTCGGATAGCTCCCGCCCAACTGTCTTCCCCCATTTTTCTCTTAGAGACTGCAGGGGGTCCACAGATGCCTCTATTTGGGCCCGGTATATTTTCGCAAGCAAGTGAGGTTCTTCGCCCGCAGTCAACACTATGTGCAACACCCCGTGGACAGCTGGTTCCGCGTTGACCGTGTCCCAATGAGCCTTCAGGGTGTGCACCATCCTCCTGAATAGCAAAAATTGTCCCCGCGGTACTCCCTCCCCTACCAACTCAGCGAAGCTTCTCAGCACCCCTTCCTTGAATAGCCCCCCCGTTGTCTCTATCCCCGCTCTCCTCCAATGTCCCAATCCCAGCCCCCGACCCTCCCCGGGCCCAGGGTCCATAGCTACAGCCGCCAATGGGAGAGCGGGGGAATACGGTGGGCCCACCCCGGTCCTCCTTTCGCACCGTTTCCAGCATTTCAGCGCCACATTACACATTATGTTGTCTCTAATGAGGGCAATTTTTCTGCCCACCATGCTTGCCGCTATCCGAGCTGTGTCCATTTCCCCGTTTACAGTAACCAGGTCTAGTCGTCCCCTGCCCGCCAGCCAGCCGGCCACCCATTGAAACTGGGCTGCCAGATAGTAGGCCTCGAAATCCGGGGCGCCCAGTCCCCCCAGCTGCGCCGGTCTGCAGATGGTCGAGAGCGCCGTTCTCCTGCGACCCTCGTCCCATATCAGCTCTCTAAGCAAGGCGTTCAGCTCTCGGAACCACGCAGAGGGGATCCATATGGGTAAGTTAGCAAAATAGTAGAGGAGGCGTGGAAGCATGATCATTTTTGAGAGCGCCACCCTGGCCATGATTGGTAGTTTCAGCGATCTCCAAAACCCCACCGAGGACCGCAGGGACCTGAGTGTCCCACCAAGATTACCGTCCCTAAGGTCGCTTAGTTCGTGAAATATTTGTATGCCCAGGTATTTGAAAGTCCGCGGGGCCCAGTTTACATCGGCTGGGCACGCATCGGGGCGCACGCTATCTGACAACACAGGAAACACATACGTTTTCCCTCGATTAAGTCGGAGTCCAGATAAGCCCCCAAAGTCTTCCAGTATCCCCAGTGCCCATGTGAGCCC
Organism: Pleurodeles waltl; assembly: GCF_031143425.1. Classification (NCBI taxonomy): domain Eukaryota; kingdom Metazoa; phylum Chordata; class Amphibia; order Caudata; family Salamandridae; genus Pleurodeles; species Pleurodeles waltl. The sequence goes on along the minus strand of NC_090439.1, from coordinate 1,166,471,044 downwards.
ACTTGTCCCGTCCCTCAGGTAGAGAAGGATGTCATCTGCATATAGGGAAACAATATGCTCCGCCGGACCCCAAAGGATACCCTTGCCCACTCCTTCACATCGTAGCTGCGATGCCAGAGGCTCGATTGCCAGGGCAAACAGTAATGGGGATAAGGGGCAGCCCTGCCTAGTTCCCCTGTATACTGGGTATGCACCGGAGATCGTCTTTCCGGTCTTAACTCTTGCTAGTGGGGATGAATACAGCAGGTCCACCCATTTCACCCATCCCTCCCCCAGCCCCATTTTTAGCATCACTGTCCTTAAATAGTCCCACCTGACAGAGTCAAAGGCCTTCTCGAAGTCTACCGAAAGTAGGACCCCCTCCGATGGCCTCAGGTCCTTGGGCATATGCAAGATCGTAAAAACCCGTCTCAGATTTAGAGAGGTACTACGGCCGGGGACAAAGCCGTTCTGGTCTGCGTGCACTAGCTTGGTCATAATAGGGAGTAGTCGAGCAGCCATAATCTTGCTAAGAATTTTGAAGTCACTGTTTAGCATTGATAAGGGCCTAAAGTCCTTCACCGAGGCTTCCCTATCTTTTGTCTTGGGGAGCGGCACCACCAGGGCCTCCCGCATCGTACAGGGTAATTCCCCATTTTGTAATGCCCCCGCATACAGCCCTGCCAGCTGGGGAGCCACCAGCGTCTTGTATTTTTTATAAAAATCCATGGGAAGACCGTCTGTTCCTGGGGTCTTCCCAGATGCTAACTGCTCTATTGCTTCATTTATTTCCTCCACCGATACTGGTCCCCCCAGGCTGTCTCTCTCCTCTGCACTCAGTGTTGGTAGTGGGGTTCGCTGCAAGTACCTATTAAAGGATTCCGTTCGCAATTCGCGGGGCTTCCCGTACAGCCGCGTGTAGTATTCCCTGAATGCGTCATTTATGGGGCCCGGCCTGAGCCTGCGAGATCCCTCCTGATCTATCACACATGTAATAGGCTCTCCTTGCCCCCCTCAACGGACCAGCCATGCCAGCATTCTCCCCGATCTGCCCTCCTCCGCCTGCAGGGATGCTAAGTATTTTTGCCTATCATGACACCGGAGCTGCTCTTCAACTCGGGAGTGTTCCCTTCGAGCACGGTTGTATTCTTTATTTTCCTGGGCTATCTCCCCCTGTCTCAGCTCCCCCTCATGCATAACCTTCTCCAGGTCGTTCAGCTCCATCTCAAGCGTGCGCCTCACCCCCACCGACTGCCCCAAACAGAAGCCCCTCGTTACCACCTTAAGCACCTCCCACTCCAAGGCCCTAGAGGAGGTGGACCCACTGTTTATCCCTATATGTTCTGCCAGGTGATCATGTAGGGCCAATCTGTACGCCCGGTCCTCTAGTGCCGAGGGAGTCAGTCTCCATGACGGTATGGGGGGTCTATCCTCCGAAGCCCTCAACGTTAATAGCAAGGGATTGTGGTCAGACAAGGTGCGGGCTAAGTATTCAGAGCGTGTCATATTATTTACCAGGCCAGCCGTGCAGACTACTCTATCGATTCTAGTGTGCACCCGGTGAAGGCCCGAGTAATACGAGTACTCTCTAGTTGTTGGGTGATGTACTCGCCAGACGTCCGACAACCCCCATGTGTCTAACCACTCGCCCAATCTTTTGGCTGTTTTAATTGTCGCTGCCCCTTGTAGCGGCGGAGTGGACCTGTCCATATTTATGTCTAACACCGCATTAAAATCCCCCCCTACTAATAGGTCACCGGCACATTGGCATGCTAGGTGTCTCGATAGGCTCGTCAAGAAGGGTACCTGATCTTGGTTAGGGGCATATATGCAGCTCAAAACCATCGGCATACCTTGCAGCCTCCCCTCTAATATCACATATCTTCCCTCCCGGTCTATGTTGGAGGAGATCACCGTGAAGGGGACCCCCGCTCTGATCCATACTAACGCCCCTCTAGCATAGGCAGAGTATTCCGACGCGAACACCTGCCCCCTCCACCTGCGTCTCAGCTTCTCTCCCTCGCCAGGTGCCAGGTGAGTCTCCTGCAGCAATGCCACCTGTATGCCCCTTCTCTTTAAATAAGAGAGTATTTTGTGCCTTTTAGCTGGTGTGCCCATCCCCCTAACGTTCCAGGTCAAGAGATTATAATCTGCCATTTCACAATATCAGACTGGTACCATTGACCCCAGCTCTCCCAAATCCCGGAGTTGTCTCCACACATTCTCATGCCCATGCCACCATCTAAGTCCGCCACCCACTCTGCCATATTAACTTGAAACTGTTTGTCCCAACTCCCTGTCCCCAGGGCACCTCTTAAACAGTAGGTTGCCCAATAAACTGTGCAACAGTGCAACTTATTCATCCTCATATCAGCAGTACTCGCCATTTTGTTGGATAGGCGAGGTTCTGGTCCGGGGGGTGGCCAAGTCCGGAGGGGCCGCTATTTCCATGACATGCCCTATCTCCGGGGTCCTCCGCAGGTCTCGGTCAGCCAAGTTCATCAGCCGTTTGCGGGGTCACCCTCGGGGCCCGGGTCGAATGTTCTGGGTCTCCCGCAGAGGACACCAGCGTGTCATCCGACTCATCCCCAGAACCATCCTGGGAGGATGCCTCACCGCCCATGCGTGCCGCTGCTTCCAGTGCGTCCTTCTTGCTTTTCTCTTTCTGCGTTTGTGTGGGCACCAGTCGTCTACGGTCTCTGGGCTTCCTCTCCTTCGGAGCCCGCCGAGCTCTGCCCCCAGTCGGGCCCACTCCTGTGGAACCTCCCGCCTGAGCGCTATGTGACTCCAGCCACTCCCATGCCTCCTCGGGGGATTGGAGAAACGTTGTCTTCCCCTCCAGCATCACTCTTAGTCTAGCTGGGTAGAGTAGCGAATACTGGATACCTTCGTCTCTTAGGGCTCTCTTGACTGACAGAAACGATGTTCGCTTATTCTGTACCTCCAGTGTAAAGTCCGGGTATAGCGTTACTTCCCCGTTTGCGACTTTAAATGGACCCGATTCCCTGGCCCTCTGCAAGAGAGTGTCCCTGTCTCTGTAGTGTAAGAGTTGAGCTACTGCCCGAGGAGGTCTACCCGGAGCAAGGGGTCTCGCCGGTACCCGGTGCGCCCGCTCCAGCGTGAAGAAAGGAGTGAGGCGCCCAGGCGCCACTGTCGCACTGAACCACTTCTCCAGGAATTCCACAATGTTCGTCCCCTCAGCCCCCTCCGGGAGGCCCACCACGCGTACATTGTTCCTTCTGTTCCTCCCCTCCGCATCTTCAGCCCTCTTTTCGAGGCGCGTCACCCTGTCGACCAGGGAGGTCACTTCAGCCGCCAGGTTTTTCTGTTTTGGTGTAATGTCCGCCAGCGCGGTTTCAGTTTCCTTGACTCTGTCTACCAGCTTATGGTGGTCTGCTCTCAGTAGACTCACTTCGACCGCGACCTGGCTGATCTCCCGCTGCAACGTTGTTTTTGTGTCCTCAATCGCCCCAAGTATTTTATCTAGGGTATCCTGGACTTTAACCTGCGTGTGACCCTGTAGGTCTATTTCCCCTCTCTCAGCCGAGGCCGCGGTATCCATGATTCTGTTCTTTTGACGGCTTTTGGGGGACATTAGATCAGTGGCGGGCCTCACCCCAGGGGCACCGACCGCCGCCCCAGCGATGCCTATGGTCTTCTTCTATATCGACACTCAACGCCCATCCTTGGCCTCACCGCTGTTCGCAGTCGGTTCTCAGCGATGTCCCCGCACCCCTATTAGGCCCACTGTTCTCGGGCCATGGCGCCGGAGGTTCCGAACCGGGACTCTCTGACCATCCGCTATCCCTTCCAGTGCAGCACCAGGCCCTCTAGCCCGTCGTAGCAGAGACTCTTCTGGGCTCTCTCAGTCACCAGTCAGAGAATATTCCTCTCCATTCCTTGCTCGCACCCGCTCATTTAGGGGTCCCTGGCATTCCAGCGCGCCCGGGGGAGTCCGCAATCCGGGCTGCTGGGCCTTCCCCCACCGCTCTACCCCAGAGCGCAATACGCCACTCACCAGCTCCACCAACAGATCCTCTTGCCTTGTCGGGTTACAGTTTCTCCAATGTCTACCGGAGTTCACCAGGGACTGTTCGCTCCACTTCTACCCTGTGCCTGGGCCAGAGCTCTTCCTCAACTCAAACAGCCTCGCTTCTTGCCCCCGGTTCACGCCTTCGTTATGGTGCCACCACACTCCATCGCTCTCTCTCTCAAAGGTCCCGTGCCGCCACTGGGCCCCTCTGGGGCCTCACCTGTGTCCAAGTGTTGCGTCGCCTCTCTTCTCTTCTGAGTGCAACTTCTTCTGGGGCCCCGGGTCCCAACCGGGGTCTCCACCGATGGAGGGAGACTCCCCCCATGCGACCCCCGCTATGCCCGGGCTCCCAGATCACCTCGGCCCACGTCTCTGCGCGAGGTCGCAACCCCGATCGCGTTCGCGACCTCGTACCCTCCGGGGGCTACTCGCCTCCAGGGGCGCAGTCCCGACGCACCACGACTGGGCGCAGCTTCTCCCAGGCCCCCGGGCCCTCCCCGGCTCCTCCGCCACCAAGGGAGGGCTCACCGGGGGTCGCCCGCCGCCCGGGGCCGTCCGCCTTCTCGCCTCCTCAGGCCGCGGCCCCAGGCAAGGCCGCGGCTTCTGCCTTGCGCTCGGGCCCTCGGCCCCGGGCTCCGCCGATAGGCCGTTTCCGCTCCCCGGCACTCTCCCGGATCGCCGTGGGGGCCCACCCACGCTCGGCCCCCTCCGCTAACACGGCCTCGCTGCCTGGACCCCGATCGGTCCAGAGAAGGCGCGGTTCGAAGGGTTCACTCGCCGGCCCCTCCGGAGCGAAACAATCAGGCGTGCGCCATCTCCGGGTCCTTGGCCACGCCCCCCTGGGAAGACACTCAGATGTTTCAATTTTGATCTGTGCTAAAATTCTAATTGGGCCTTGCCCCTTTTGCAAAATGTGGAGTCATTGAAATGACCAATTGAACTCCTTGGAGTATTTTTGATTAGGGATGGACTGAGGAAGTTTGCGAGAAGTCCCTTTCTGAATTTTTTGCCGTTGACTTGTCCTCTGGAGCTTTTTAGATTTCTGTGTGAAGCCCGTGTTCTGCATTCCCCCCTGATGCTGTTTCTAATGGATTTTGGTGACGTGCTTTGCTGCCAAAAACTGAATTGTCTGCTGTCCTAAAGGAGTCCCTCTTCCGGGACTGACAATGCAGCACAGGAGCACAACCCTCTTCCGGGACTGACAACGCAGCACAGGAGCATGACCCTCTTCCGGGAGTGACAACGCAGCACAGGAGCACAACTCTTTTCCGGGAGTGACAACGCAGCACAGGAGCATGACCCCCTTCCGGGACTGACTATGCTGCACAGAAGCATGACCGTCTTCTGGGATGGACAACGCAGCACAGCAGACGGCCCACCTCTTAGTTTGTAATTGCGCAGACCATGCGCTCTTAAAAAATGCTACCAGTGTGGATGAAGTGAACCCTACTCCTTGTAGTCCCCTTCGTCTTACATAACATGGTCTATGCACTGATTTACACACGTATGATTCATTGTCTCTGTATGTGTGTGTGATGTAAGTGCTCCAACACTCTACGCTGGTAAGAGGTGCTACAAAACAAATTAAATACATGTGAGAGGCGCTATGGAGATATCATCATCATCTTTATTTGGTAGAAACCATTAAAGCTACAAAAGAAAAACCTTTAAAAAACATACTACACAAATTCATCATAATTACGGCTAAAAGTTCATCATGATAACAAATAGAAAGTTATAAAAATACTAATCAAAGCATAAACCATGCAGAGTTTAAAACAAAATATCTTCATAAAACAACATAAAATAGCCTTTTACAAAACATACAAACCTGAATGATTCTCAGTTAAAAAAACACCCCTACAAAGCATATTTTTTTCTCGCTTTCAATGATTCTATATTAAAATTCAAAACTGCACAGCAGAGTCCTGGGGACTCAAGGTGCTGGGGAAAGTGCCTACCCCTGAGCACTAGGGTAAGAGCCGCAGCCTAGGATCAGAGCATCGAGTGCGAGAAAGAATAAAGTGCTTGGAAGACTGAAGTGACCTTCCAGTGACCTTCCGTCTGTGGCCGTCACAAGGGGATACAATCTGACCGCTGAATCTTTAAACCACGTTAGGTACGGCTCCTTGCCCATAGCAGCAGATATAGGCACGTATGACTGAACGGATACAAAATCAAGCTTACGCCTATATCCCGCCTCCTCTTTAAAAAAACAGATATTTCTACCTTCCCTGATGTTTGCTGTTACAAGGGATCTCATCAGGATTACAAAATAGCTATTCAGACCCGAGCATACAGTGACTCTTGAATATACTTAATCCAGGGGAGAGCTTGCACAGTAGACTCTGCAAGACAATCTTAAACAATATTACAAGGAAAGTGTAAGTTCTTGGAGGTCCAAATCTTGATCCACATCCGGAGTGGTACTAACCCTTCCTTGTCTTCCAGGTAGTCCACCCCCAACTCACTGTGGGTAATAAAACTTGTTAAATTCCTTGGATTTCCCAAGAGTTCGCTGAAGTAACTCAAGTGTAGTATAGCCCCGTATTCCTGCACCATGAGTGCCGACACTGAGAACTTTACCCTATATAAGGTGATGAGTTCAGCCAACGGTTTATGTCTGAATTTCCTGGCAACACTGAAGATGGCCTCACCAGAGGCTTCCATCCCCAGTCTTCTCTGAAGGATGAATCTTTCCCTTTGTAAATTGTCGCTAAACATAAAACCCAGATAGTTAAAATTTTGCGTCTTCGGAATCTCTGTGCCTCCTATAAAAAATCTTCTGGTTAGAGTATTTCTAGGGCCAAAGGTCAAGACAAAGGACTTCATGCCATTTACTTTGAGTTTACGGCTTCCCATAAAACTATTAACCCCTTCTAGGAGGAGCTGTAACCCATTCGCCGTGCGAGCAATCAGCACAGCATCGTCTGCATATAAAACTGGGACAGATCGAGAGGCAATCATAGAGACATTACAATTAAGAGATATAAAAAAAGACTCCAATGAATTAATATATAATAAAAATAAAAAGGGAGCTAAGATACAACCCTGCTTTACACCTTTGTCCACAGAGATAAACGTGGTGCAATCCCCCTGTTGGGTGTACTGAACTTTCATCTGGATATTGGGGTGCAGACTTCTAACTACATTTATAAGAGCAGGGTCTATCCCCCTCTGCCATGATGAGGTGAGACATACCTCACTGAGAACTCAAACCCTCCTATTCCTGGTTATGGAAAGTCATACTTTAATTGTTACCTCAAACACTACAACCTCACGGTAGCTTCATAAATAAAACTCTCCTGTTCCAGGATTAGGGTGAGACATACCTCACTGATAACACAAAACCCTCCTATTCCTGGCTGGGGTGAGACATACTTCACTGACAACTCAAAACCCTCCTAATACTGGCTAGGATGAGACATACCTCACTGGTAACTAAAAACCTTCCTATCCCTCGCTGGGGCGACACCTACCTCACCAATAACTCAAAGCCCTCCTGTTCCAGGATTAGGGTGAGACATACCTCACTGACAACTCAAAACCCTCCTCTTCCTGGCTGGGGTGAGACATACCTCACTGATAATTCAAACCCTCATATTCCTGGCTCAGGTGAGACGTACCTCACTAATAACTCACAACCCCCCTTGTTCTGGCTGAGGTGAGACATAGCTCACTGATAACTCAAAACCCTCCTAATCCTGGCTGGGGTGAGACATACCTAACTGATAACTAAAAACTCTCCTATTCCCCCCTGGGGTGACACCTACTTCACTAATAATTCAAAGCCCTCCTATTCCTGGCTTGGGTGAGACATACCTCACTGACAACTCAAAACCCTCCTCTACCTGGCTGGGGTGAGACATACCTCACTGATAACTCACACCATCCTCTTAATAGCTGGAGTGAGAATCCCTCACTGATAATCCAAACGCTCCTAATCCTGGCTGGGGTGAGACATACTTCACTGACAGCTCAAACCCCTCTTGTTCCTGGATCGGGTGAGACATACCTCACTGATAACTCAAACCCTCCTATTCCAGGATTAGAGTGAGACATACCTCCCTGATAACTCAAACCTTCTCCTTACATAGTGGAATTAGACATATTAAAGAGAAAACCCAAACCCTCCTACCCAAAGGTGGAGGGCGGCATATCTCACAGGATAACTAACAGTTCGATTCCAAGATTGAGCGTGACATACCCCACTTGATTACTCAAACCCTCTTCTTCCAGGCCAGGATGAGTCGTACTTTACTGCTTCCCTCCGTTATGGCTGACTTCAGGAGTTGCTTTCCGTGACCTGGTGTGAGAAAGTAGCCTCTTTCTAGCCTTGTTACCCCCACTTTTGGCCTGTTTGTGAATATATGTCAGGGTGTTTTCACTGTCTCACTGGGATCCTGCTAGCCAGGGCCCAGTGCTCATAGTGAAGTCCCTATGTTATCAGTATGTTTGTTATGTGTCACTGGGACCCTGCTAGCCAGGACCCCAGTGCTCATAAGTTTGTGGCCTATATGTATGTGTTCCCTGTGTGATGCCTAACTGTCTCACTGAGGCTCTGCTAACCAGAACCTCAGTGGTTATGCTCGCTCTGCTTTTCAAATTTGTCACTAACAGGCTAGTGACTACATTTAAAAATTCACATTTGCACACTGGTACACACATAAAATTCCCTAGTATATGGTACTGAGGTACCCAGGGTATTGGGGTTCCAGGAGATCCCTATGGGCTGCAGCATTTCTTTTGCCACCCATAGGGAGCTCTGACAATTCTTACACAGGCCTGCCACTGCAGCCTGCGTGAAATAACGCAAGAAGGCAGACAAATGGGTCAGAACAAGAGAGAACAGAAAAGTTCATACAGGGGCTGACAAGGATGGCAAGAAGAAAGATGGTGAGAAATCTCAGGATAACCATGGGGATAAGAGTAAAACCAAAGATCCTTCTTCAAATCCTAAACACTCTTCAAGCGTGGGGATAAATCAAATTCTTCCTCTTCTTCACAACCTGCACACATTAAAAAGCCTTGGTGCTATGTGTGTAAAAATAAAGGCCATTGGCAAGGGGAAAAGTCCTGTCCAGGTAAACCCCCTGAGCCAACCACCACTAATACATCAAACTCTAGTGCCCCTAGCAGTAGTGGTAATAGTGGTGGGACTGCTGGCAACAGTCAAAGTAAGGGTGTAGTTGGGTTCACTTATGGGTCCATCATAGAAACTGGGGTAGTCAGTCCAAACACAGTTTCTGTCACACCTAGTGGCATTGGCCTTGCCACACTGGCTGCTTGTCCCCTTACAATGCATAAGTACAGGCAGACAGTTTCAATAAATGGTGTTGAGGCCCAGGCCTACAGGGACACAGGTGCCAGTATCACTTTGGTGACTGAAAACCTAGTGTCTCCTGAACAACATACAAGATTATTGATGTCCATAACTCCACTGGGTTTCTTCCCTTAGCTATAGTTCAGCTTAGTTGGGGTGGAGTTACTGGCCCTAAGCAGGTGGTAGTGTCACCTAGCTTACCTGTAGACTGTCTCTTAGGTAATGACCTAGAGACCTCAGGTTGGGCAGAGGTAGAGTTTTATACCCATGCAGCCATGCTGGGTATCCCTGAGGAATTGCTTCCTCCCACTTCAACTGAAATGAAAAAGCAAAGGAGAGAAATAGGCCAGAAAACTCAGGATCCCTCTCCAACAACAGGTAAAAAGGGTATCAAAGTATCCCCTACCCACCCTGCCATTCAGGATAGCAATCCTGTGGTGGGAGAAAGCTCTCATGGGGTGGCACCTGTACCAAGGGAAACGTCAGCTGGCACAGCTGTACTCCCTGAGGTGGAAGTACCTCTCTGTGGGATAACGAACATTGGTGAGAAAAAGTCCACCATTGTAGTTAACATGGAGCATCCCTCCAACCCTCCCAGAGAAACTTTAGTGCAGCAACCGTGCACTGCCTCAAAACACTTAGGACAGCAGGCCTGCCCTAGTGTGGAGCTCATAGGACAGCATCCCTGCCCTGCTCCAAAACAAGAGAAACAGCATCCCTGTTCTCTCTTATTGCCATATGGACAATGTTTTTGCCCAGCTATGGCTTTACTGAGACAGCATCCCTGTCTGGCATTCTCATCACTAGAAATAGGTGCAGTGGACAATTCCCACTGTTCTAAACTAAAACTTACTGATAGGAACTCTGAAAATATATCTTCACATTGTTGGTTAGCTAAAAAACTTCAAACAGGGTGGTTTACCATCTAGTGGATGATAAAGGGAGTAACCAGTCTATTGCAGAGCTACTCTCCATTTATCGCCACTTAGACAATAAAGACTCAACTGGCCAAGGTTAGCCTTATTGTCCTTCGTTTGGGGGGGGGGGGGGTTGTGTGAGAAAGTAGCCTCTTTCTAGCCTTGTTACCCCCACTTTTGGCCTGTTTGTGAATATATGTCAGGTGTTTTCACTGTCTCACTGGGATCCTGCTAGCCAGGGCCCAGTGCTCATGGTGAAGACCCTATGTTGTCAGTATGTTTGTTATGTGTCAATGGGACCCTGCTAGCCAGGACCCCAGTGCTCATAAGTTGTGGCCTATATGTATGTGTTCCCTGTATGATGCCTAACTGTCTCACTGAGGCTCTGCTAACCAGAACCTCAGTGGTTATGCTCTCGCTGCTTTTCAAATTTGTCACTAACAGGCTAGTGACTAAATTTAAAAATCCACATTTACACACTGGTACACCCATAAAATTCCCTAGTATATGGTACTGAGGTACCCAGGGTATTGGGGTTCCAGGAGATCCCTATGGGCTGCAGCATTTCTTTTGCCACCCATAGGGAGCTCTGACAATTCTTACACAGGCCTGCCACTGCAGCCTGAGTGAAATAACGTCCACGTTATTTCACAGCCATTTACCACTGCACTTAAGTAACTTATAAGTCACCTAAATGTCTAACCTTCACCTGGTGAAGGTTGGGTGCAAAGGTACTTAGTGTGTGGGCACCCTGGCACAAGCCAAGGTGCCCCCACATCGTTCAGGGCAAATTCCCCGGATTTTGTGAGAGCAGGGACACCATTACATGCGTGCACTGTACATAGGTCACTAGCTATGTACAGCCTCACAATGGTAACTCCGAACATGGCCATGTAACATATCTAAGATCATGGAATTGTCACCCCAATGCCATTCTGGCATTGGGGGGACAATTCCATGATACCCTGGGTCTCTAGCACAGAACCTGGGTACTGCCAAACTGCCTTTTCAGGGTTTGCACTGCAGCTGCTGCCAACCCCTCAGACAGGTTTCTGCCCCCCTGGGGTCCAGGCAGCCCTGGCCCAGGAAGGCAGAACAAAGGATTTCCTCAGAGAGGGTGTTACACCCTCTCCCTTTGGAAATAGGTGTGATGGGCTGGGGAGGGGTAGCCTCCCCCAGCCTCTGAAAATGCTTTGATGGGCACAGATGGTGCCCATCTCTGCATAAGCCAGTCTACACCGGTTCAGGGATCCCCCAGCCCTGCTCTGGCCCGAAACTGGACAAAGGAAAGGGGATTGACCACTCCCCTGACCTGCACCTCCCTGGGGAGGTGCCCAGAGCTCCTCCAGTGTGTCCCAGACCTCTGCCATCTTGGAAACAGAGGTGTTTGTGGCACACTGGACTGCTCTGAGTGGCCAGTGCCAGCAGGTGATGTCAGAGGCTCCTTCTGATAGGCTCTTACCTCTCTTGGTAGCCAATCCTCCTTCCTAGGTAGCCAAACCTCCTTTTCTGGATATTTAGGGTCTCTGCTTTGGGGATCTCACCAGATACCGAATGCAAGAGCTCACCAGAGTTCCTCTGCATCTCCCTCTTCACCTTCTGCCAAAGGATCGACCTCTGACTGCTCAGGTTGCTTGCAAAACCGCAACAAAGTAGCCAGACGACTACTAGCAACCTTGTATCGCTTCATCCTGCCGGCTTTCTCGACTGTTTCCAGGTGGTACATGCTCTGGGGGTAGCCTGCCTCCTTCTTGCACCAGGAGCTCTGTAGAAATCTCCAGTGGGTCGACGTAATCTTCCCTCTGCAACCGCAGGCAACAAAAGACTGCATCACTGGTCCTCTCGCAGCACGACGAGCGTGGTCCCTGGAACTCAGCAACTCTGTCCAAGTGACTCCCACAGTCCAGTGACTCTTCAGTCTAAGTTTGGTGGAGGTAAGTCCTTGCCTCCCCACGCTAGACTGCATTGCTGGGTACCGTGTGATTTGCAGCTGCTCCGGCTCCTGTGCACTCTTCCAGCATTTCCTTCGTGCACAGCCAAGCCTGGGTCCCCGACACTCTAGCCTGCTGTGCACAACCTTCTGAGGTGTCCTCCGGCGTCGTGGGACTCCCTTTTGTGACTTTGCGTGGACTCCAGTTCACTCTTCTTCCAGGTGCCTGTTCAGGTACTTCTGCGGGTGCTGCCTGCTTCTGTTAGGGCTCCCTGACTTGCTGGGCACCCCCTCTGTCACCTCATCCAAGTGGCGACATCCTGGTCCATCCTGGGCCACAGCAGCATCCAAATACCCTAACCGCGACCCTTGCAGCTAGCAAGGCTTGTTTGTGGTCTTTCTGCGTGGGAACACCTCTGCAAGCTTCTTCACAACGTGGTACATCCATCTTCCAAAGGGGAAGTTCCTAGTCCTCTTTGTTCTTGCAGAACACCAAGCTTCTTCCAACAGATGGCAGCTTCCTTGCACCCTCAGCTGGCATTTCCCGGGCTCCTGCCCACTCTCGACACTGTTGCCACTCTTGGACTTGGTCCCCTTGTCTTACAGGTACTCAGGTCCGGAAATCCACTGTTGTGGCATTGCTGGTGTTTGTTCTTCCTGCAGAATCCCCCTACCACGACTTCTGTGCTCTCTGGGGGTAGTTGGTGCACTTTACACCTACCTTTCAGGGTCTTGGGGTGGGCTATTTTTCTAACCCTCACTGTTTTCTTACAGTCCCAGCGACCCTCTACAAGCTCAAATAGGTTTGGGGTCCATTTGTGGTTCGCATTCCACTTTTTGAGTATATGGTTTGTGTTGCCCCTATACCTATGTGCTTCTATTGCAATCTATTGTAACTTTACACTGCTTGCATTACTTTTCTTGCTATAACCTGCATCATTTTGGTTAGTGTACATATATCTTGTGTATATTTCTCATCCTCATACTGAGGGTACTCACTGAGATACTTTTGGCATATTGTCATAAAAATAAAGTACCTTTATTTTTAGTATATCTGTGTATTGTGTTTTCTTATGATATTGTGCATATGACACCAGTGGTATAGTAGGAGCTTTACATGTCTCCTAGTTCAGCCTAAGCTGCTTTGCCATAGCTATCTTCTATCAGCCTAAGCTGCTAGAAACACCTCTTCTACACTAATAAGGGATAACTGGACCTGGCACAAGGTGTGAGTACCTCTGGTACCCACTACAAGCCAGGCTAGCCTCCTACACCTGGAAAATGCCAGGTCTAAGCCTAGCGCCTTGAGACCCCACGGGTGATAAGCTGCGCTTTACAAATACCTGATTGAATGATTGATTGATTGAGCTCCTACCTGGAGAGATTTGCATTAAAAGAGTCGGGTAACCTCTGTGTGTCTTGGTTCTCATGAGAAGATGCTGGCTTAACATTTAGTGATGGTAACACCCCAAGTTAATAAGTTACGAATGTCTAATAGAGGAAGAGAAGATCCTGTCCTTTTAGCATCAGTAGTCACCCCCATCCCCATGGTCTCACTCTGGCTACTCTACTCACTCCTGATGCTCCCCCAACACCGTGGCACACACTGCTAAGTGCCTAGAAGCCCATCCTTCGTATCTGTGCCGTGAGTGGTGTGACCTCAGAAGAGTGGTCCCCAGTGATGCCTGTCTGTGCACCTACACATGGCCATCCCTCTGAACGTCTGATGCCCACAGTGAGGTGGCCTCAGACTCCACTATCCACACAGAAGGACCACTCCCACTGCCCCATTGACGCAGGTATCTGACTCTTCGGTAGCCCCCTCCTTAATCTCCTGCCCTCCACTTCGAGTGCCAAAACTTCCTGGGTGCTCCCTCATTTACCCTCTCCCCTGCGGAATATCAGGAGCACAGACATGCGGGAGAAGGCTTTGTTTTCATTTCATAGGTTTGTTGCTACTAACGTGAACAGAGAAGTACATCTTCACTTTGTTACTTTGCATCACATCTCATCGATACAATCCAATTGCTGCGAAACAACCGTTTCCTATACACCCAACCTCCCTCGTAGCTGGCGCGAGCACCAGGTGCACCTCTGTAATGGCAGCGCAGTAGCACAAGCAGGAATAATCCCGTGGGGGCCCTATTCGAGAACGAGGGGTTGATCCCTTTTGATGCTTTGATAGCCAATATGGGACCTTCTACAGGATCATTCTCACAGGCCAATATTGGTCCCAATGCGCACCTTCTGGCGCATCACAGACTCTGAACCCAACCATACAGCTATATGCAATCTCTCTTCATCACGGTCACGGGCGGCACAGAACACCTGGTCATTTATGTACTAATGCGCACCTTCTGGCGCACCACAGACTCTGAGCCCAACCACGCAGCTATATTCAATCTCTCTTCACCAAGGGCACGGGCGGCACAGAGCACCTGGTCATTTATGTACTAATGCGCACCTTCTGGCGCATCACAGACTCTGAACCCAACCACAGAGCTATATGCAATCTCTCTTCACCAAGGGCGCGGGCGGCACAGAACACCTGGTCATTTATGTACTAATGGGCACCTTCTGGCGCCTCACGGACTCTGAACCCAACCACACAGCTATATTCAATCTCTCTTCACCAAGGGTACTAGGCGGCAAAGAACACCTGGTTATTTATGTAGGAAACTGGATGCCACCTTCCCCCACGTAGTGCCCCTTTTAGAAGTGCTCTTTCCTTAAAACAAAGTATGTCTGATTGTTTCAGTACTTGCAAAGGACTTTAGAACCCATGTATGTCCCTAGTAGATGGTACCCTGGGCACATAGGGCATGGGTACTAAAGAGGGTCCCTAAGGGCTGCAGCATATCTTATACCACCTGAAGGACCCACATACAAATTGTACTCGGCCTGCCATCGCAGACTGTGTGACAGGGTACACAACATGGCACACTCACTGTGTGCCACACCAAGGTCACTGCATGCATTAGATGGAAAACACCCCTATAGCAGGCCTTGAGAGCCCTAAGGCAGGGTGCATTATAATACATGTGAGGACATAACTGCCTGAGCAGGTATGCCCGTGATGTCTAGTTCTATTCTTAGACATTGCAAGTGAATGGGCCGCCATCTTAAAGCATGTACTGCCAGAGGGTGTCTTAGATGTGCCCCCTCAAACCTCCTAGTCCTCTAGTGTGCTGGCTGACTGATTTCACCCAGCCTCCCACCACAGAATACTTTCTGACTCCCTGGGGGTGAGAGCCTCTGCTCTCCGAGGTCAGAAAGAATGCCTGCTCTGGCAGGAGGTGTTATCACCTCAGCCAGCAGGGTGGCTAGTAAATCTGCAAACCAAGGCCAGGGACTTCTGTCTGTGCCGCCTTTGGTATGCGACCTCCACCTCCCCCCAGACCTGGGAGAGGCAACCTCTGAGGCCCATTTGTCACCAGGACAGGGGGGAAATTTGCTATGCAGGAGGCGTGTTGCTCTGCCAGGCTGGACACACCCCTGGGTGACCAGCCTGAAAAGAACATGAAATTAAGAATCCCACCATCTTGTGTGTAGTGGAATTAGGAATTCTGGGACAGGGTGATGCCCACACCCCAAAAGAAGTGGTCATTTAGGGGATGTATTGAGCCCAGGGGTAAGGAGCCCATTGGCTACTACCCTTCACTCCCCTTAATGCCCCTGAATTGAGTATTTATGGGGGCCCCTGATACCAGGACTTCAGAGTTCGACAGAGAAAGGAAAGGACTGGACGAAGAAGAGTGCTGTCCCGAGAACAGAGGAGCAACGACTGACTTGATGCCAACCCTGCCTGCAGCCCCCAACAATCGTGGAAGAAAGAGACTCATCCTGCTACTGTGCAGACTCCAAGAAACCTGGAGGGCTGTCAGTGCTTCAGCAGTCACCAGAGAATCTCCCTTGGAGTTGAGGAGCGACTCCCCTGCAGCTGCAGACACCAACACCCGACCCCCTGCAGCAGCCAAGGCTTGTTGTGTTCAGTCCTGACACCAACACCGAGGAAAACCAACCTGCAAGCCAAGGACCTTCAAGGGCAGTGAGAGCCACATCAAGACTGGCCCAGCTGACCTGCCGGCCTCCCTTCTGCATAACCGAAGAGAAAGAGTGAGTTCCCCGACCGCTGCCACCTGACACCTAAAGTGCCTCTGCACCCGTGCCCCACAGCCTGAGTCTGAGGGAGGTGACAGTGCCCACAGGGCCTGAGACCCACAAGAGCTGAGCCCATCCTTGGGGTTGGCCAAGCTGGACTTCCAGTCACCGCCTGCAGCCTCTTTCTTCAGGCCCCCTCCAACAGTGAGTGACTCCAGCACACAAACTCGACACCAAAAGACACTACTGCACCCCAGCCCCCCACTGAGAAGAAGTGGACCTACGGTGTTCCTACGTGCCCAAGAGCTCAAGGGTCGAGCCCCCCTGTGGGTTCCCCCAGACTGACCCCTCCCCCGTCCATGCTTGCAGCCTCTTTCAAACTGGGCCAATCTCCACTGAAGTGAATGAAACACCCAACTCTGTAACTCACCACTGCACCTGGACATTCCAGAGCCCCCAAAGGTGACCTTCTGCACGCACAGTACCTCAAACGAGAGCTTTTAGAGTTATTATTTGAACCCTTGTCAGCCACTAAGGGTCACCACGGACTATCTGCGCAGTGTCCCCTTACAGTGCTACACTACTTAGCTAGCCAGCTTCCTACAGACAACAACTCTAGATTGCTTTTTTCATTTGTGAGCCAGACCTACAAGCTTTGCCAATAATAAAAAATAAACTTTGAATTAAGATGACTTGTGTTGTAGTCCCCAAGCATGAACTCTTTTACAGTCCATCTTCCCTTCCCCACACTTTTGCCCTCCTCTTCCCCTGAATATATGCTATAGTCCCCGCCCCATCCTATGCAGTGGGGGCAATGTCATCACGCAGCGTAAAATGTGCAGCGCTACCTTCTCTGTGCACTTCCTGTCATTTCCCAAATGCCGATGCGGGACAATTGATGTTTAGTCTTTGCAGGACACTAGAGTATTGGAGACAGTTATGGCCACACTTGTGACAACCACAGGCCAATGTGCAGCGGTGAGTCCTGAAGAAAACTCTAAAATAAATTGTTCTGTTCACAGGAATGTGGGCACCCACTGAAGAGGAGAGAACAAATACACATATCGTAACACATAACATACCACAGAACAGAATTCCTTTTATTTGTAAACCACTTAAATTGGGGTCCTGGCTATTTCTAGCCACTGCTACCTTTGATTTACCCAGGATCACACATTGAGGGTAAATGGAAATGCTGTAACTGATATGTAGGTCTAGTGATCCACATAGGAAGAGCTGCCGCAGGCATCTGCTCACTCCCTGTGTGGTAGTTCAGGTCCATCTTGGACTATGTGGGTGTTTTTGTAAAGCTTTTGTGCCTCTACACACATTTAGGGCTAGATAATGCCACACTAGGAATCATGGACACTGGGGTCCAATCAGGAGTATTTCCAGTTGGGCTCTGTGCCCACTCAGTGCTTTTACTATTGCGTCTCTGATAGGAGTCCTGCTAATGTTATAGTTTGACACAACTATGGCCAATAATAGGTTTTCTCTCAAGCGTGCTAACTTAGCGATGACCTGGAGAGCCCTTATCATACTCAATGGTGCTCGGTTTACGGAACATAGAAGCATGATGTGCACATGCACACAGTACTCCTCAGCAGATGCAGGGTTAAGAGTTCCCCCAGAGGGTGTAGTAATAACTAGTGGAGTTGTGTCAGTCCTCATGTGCCGTGTGCAGGGACCAAGGGGTCGGTAATGATTCCCATCCACTTTTCTGACAACAATAATTTCACCATCAACTCTGTGGCACATTGATATAATGGGATTCATATTTATCCTGACACTCTTTCGGCTTCTTCAGAGAGGAGAGTTGTTTTGCCTACTGCCCACCTCTAATCAGACCCGGTGAGAGGCCCAAAGCTGGAATTCACTTTATTTCTTGATTACGCTCAGACACATTGTTCAGGCTTTTGTTTGGTCAGTCTGTGGTGAGGACTCAGAGAGATGGCAGCAGAGATCAGGTATCTTTGTGTTAAGCGCCTGCTGGAAAACTGGGGATGCTGAGGAGGATTGGGGCGTCTTCAACTCAGCATCAAGGTGGA
The DNA here is from genome assembly GCF_031143425.1 of Pleurodeles waltl. Lineage (NCBI taxonomy): Eukaryota > Metazoa > Chordata > Amphibia > Caudata > Salamandridae > Pleurodeles > Pleurodeles waltl. The sequence goes on along the minus strand of NC_090439.1, from coordinate 1,166,452,713 downwards.
GAGAAGCTGGACATCATTTATAAGTTCCAGGGAATGAAGTGGAATGGTGGTAATAACGGTCAATAGGGTTACTGGATTTTTAAACTACCCACTGTTACGATAAGTGACATCATTACTGGTATCTGACGGTGATACCATCACTGATTACCAGCAGCTCAAGGCTGGTGGTGACAAGAGGTGAAATACTGAGTTACAGTGATATGTTTTCTGGATTTTATTCAGAAGACGGCCTGGGCTACAGTCTTCCTAGACCCTCTGCCAGCACAGACTAAGTCAACATAACAACACGAGACAGAGAACGTTGCTGCTGGAAACACACACAACCCGTGGCACTTTTACGTGTGGAAGGTGTGTACTGGGCAACCATCAGACCTGTGAAACTCATAGACCGTGGACTCCTAATTTCTAATCACCATGAACAGACGTGCGCAAGAACCCACGCTACAAATATGCTTTTATGATTTTATTATAGTCAAAAACCTATCGGCGTGCCCATAATACGTACATTATTATAAACTAAACAAGATAGTGGCTCCAATATTTAGTAGTAAGAAACATGATAGGACATATTGAAGCATGATAACGGTGTCTCAATACTTCTTCCTAATTCTCCTCCAAAGTCTCCTTCCTCTCCTCTGTCTCGGCTAACCCTAGCACCAGAGATAGCTTGAATGTTTCCTGGGAGGCCTTGCCCACCACATCTGCTGACCTTAAAGGAATTACTGTTCTGTATGAAGCCAGATGTTGTCTTTATTCCTTTGTTCAACAGTTCTGTGTCCTTGGGAGGCTGAGAAGCCCATCCCGAGGGTCACTCGATGTGCCAGCCCTTGGCCTCCTGCGTGATCTCTTAGCCCTCTCTGGAACGAAGACGCCGCTCTGCCAAATAATGCTCATAGACACCTTTATACCTTTTAGTTTCATGTCTTTTATTGACGCCTCTAAAATTAACAAAAGGCCCCACCTTGGCTTTTTCCACAGTGTGCACCTCTAAACATTCTCACGCACAATCAGGGGAGCAGTCAGCAGTGCCTGTGCTTGGAGTAAGAATTATATACAATTGAGAGAACAGTGAATGTGCTTGAGTCAGCAATTCCTGTGGGTTGAGTCAGCAGTGCCTTGCTTGAAGACAAGTGCCTAAAATCAAGTGTACCTGTTACTGGAGACAATAGTTCCTGCGTTTTGAATCAGCAATATTTGTCTTTTGCATCAGCAGTGCCTTTGCTTGGAGCTAGCATTAGCAGCACAGCTGTCAACAGTGCCTGCGGTTTGAATTATAATTGCCTCGGCTGGCAGTCAGCAGTGCCTGTGAATTAGAATTACATGTAATTCAGTTAGCAGTGCATGGACCAGGAGTGAGCATTAACTGCACCGGAGTCATGAATGTCTGTATATGGATTTATAATTTAGTGAGTAGTGCCTGTTATTGAAGTCCACATTGACTGTTTAATGCCAGCAGTGCCTGTTTGGAGTCAAAGTAAGCTATACTGGAGTCAGCAGTACATGTGTTTTGAACCGGAAGTGCCTGTGATTGATGTCAGGAATGCCTGTAATGCTCATGCTAGGAGACAGAAGTGCCTATGACTGGAGTTACCAGTACCTGCATTTGGAGAAAGGTTATGTGTATGTGAATGAGTAGTGCCTGCTTGTGGATTAAGCACTGACAGCATTTCATCTCAGTAGTGCCCATATTTAGAAATGCCTGTATTTGTAGTAGTCAGCATTATCTGTAATGAGCCATGAGTGACTGTGCATGGAGTGAGCAGTGCATGTCTTTTGAAAGAAAAGTGGCTGGGCTTGAAGTTAAGTGCCACTGAGCGGAGTCAGTAGTGTCTTTGTTGCGGGTTAGCAGTGCCTGTATTTGGAATCAGGATCATCTATAACTGAGGCAGCAGTGCATGTGCTTGGGAGAAAGTCTTAGATGCACTGGAGACAGGAAATTCTGTGCTTGGTGTAAACATTATAAAAAATATCCATAACTGAGTCACCAGTGCCTGTGTTTGGAGCCAATAGTACTTGTAATTTGATTCAGCTGTGCTTTTGGATGAGGTGAGTAGTGCCTGTATCAGAGGTGCCTATATTGAATCAGCAGTGCCTGTGACTGAAGTCAGTAGCTTCAGTCTTGTCTTCCTGTTTTAAATTGGCAGTATTTGTTTTTTGCATCAGCAGTGCCTGTGCTTGGAGTCAGCATTATGAGTACTGTAGTCAGCAGATCCTGTGCCTGTAGTCGGGACCTCTGGGATTGGAGTCAGCACTATCTGTAATGAGTCAGCAGTGCCTGTGCCTGGAGTCTGGGATACCTGGAATTAAGTGAACAGTGTCTATTCATGGAGTAAGCAGTGACACTAATTCACATCAGTAGTGCTTGTGTTTAACAGTGCCTGTATTTGCAGACAGCATTATCTGTAATGGGTGACAAGTGACTGTGCTTGGAGTGAGCAGTGCCTGTGTCTTAAACCAGAAGCCCCTGTGCTTGAAGTCAGGTGTCAGCAGTGCCTGTGTTTTGAATGAGGTGTTTCCGTGATTGAAGCCATCAATACCTGTTGTCTTTTTTAAATCAGCAGTGCCTGTGTCTGAAGTGTCTATGCCTGGAGTCTATAGTTCCTGTGATTTGGAGTCAGCCGTGGGCGTTATCTCTGACACAAATCACAGGCACTGCTGACTTCAAGTGCTAGGTTATCAATAATTAAGGCAGAAAAACCTGTGTTTGAAGTCAGTATTAGTGAAGTCTCCAGTGCCTATGTTTTAATTCAACATTGCCTAGGCTTGGAGTCCAGGAACTCCTTAACTGAATCAGCAGTGCCAGTGCAAAGAGTCAGCGCGGCCTATGCTTGGAGTCTGGGTTATATTTAATTAAGACAGCAGTGCCTCTACCTGGAGCGAGCAATGCCTGTGCTTGGAGTAAGGATTATTTAGAAATGAGGTAGCAGTGTGTGTGCTTTGAGTCAGCTTTGCCTCTTTTGAATGAGCAGTGCCCATTACTTGAGGCAGCAGTTTCTGTGTCTGAATCAGCAGTACCAATGCTCGGAGTCAGCAGTGCCTGCCACACGTCAGCAGTGGTTTTACTTTGACTAAAACATGATTGGAGTTAGCAGTGTCTGTCTTTAGAGTCAAGAGTGCCTATGATAGGAGTCTGGAGTACCTATGCCTGGAGCCAAGGTTAGCTGTAACTGACTGAGCAGTGCCTGTTCATGATGTAAACATGTATTGTGTTTTGCCTCAATAATGATCATGCCTATCGGGTTGGAGTCAACATTATCTGTAGTGTCAGGATTTATTGTGTTTGGGTCAGCAGTGCCTGTGTATTGGACAAGCAGTATTTTGAATAAGCAGTGGCAGTAACTGGAATCAAAGGTGCCCAGTTTGAATAAACAGTAGTTGAGTTTTGAATCAGCAGTGCCTGTGCATGGAGTCAGGTGTATCTGTGCTTGGATTCAGAAGCGCTCTGAGTTAGCAGTGCATGTGGTTTGAGTCTGGAGTGCCTGGGACATGAGTCTGTTATACCTGTGCATAGTTATCTGTATGTGAGTGAGCAGTGCCTGTTTTTAGAATATGCAGTGACAGTGTTTCCCATCAGTAGTGCCCATCTTTAGTGAACAGTACCTGAATTTGAAGTTAGGGTTATCTGTAAATGAGCCAGCAGTGCCTGTGCCTTGAGTGCCTGGAGCCATCATTACTGAGACAGGATTGCCTGTGACTAGAATTGGTAGTGCCTGTATCTGGAGTCAGGTGTGCTCAGAGTCAGTGCTAAATGTTAATTAAATGAAGAATCAGGAGCAGAAGGGGTTAAATCTGAGATGGAAGGTCACATCCCCTCCCCCAGGTGAGCTGGAGCCCCTCCCCCTGCAGCTCCTACACCAGCCTCAGCTCTGCCGGGAAGAAGAGCTCATAGACAGGGTCCCCGAGACTGAAGATGGGGAAGAGCCTGCGGGTGAAGCGGGTCCGGGGGAAAGTGTAGAGAAGCTCCATGGAGTCCGCATTGTACAGGGACAGCCGCCCCCCCTCGTAGTCCAGATACACCCCCAGCTTCAGGGGATCCTCAGGAGGGGACAGGGGGGTCCGAGGGGAGGTGAGAGCCCAGTACTGACCCCCCCACCCCTCCCTCTCCACAGCCCAGACCCCCCCCTCAGGTGACCATGTGACCCCCCCCTTCCTCTCCACAGACTCTGCTGCGACCCCCACAGTCCATCCCCCCCCCCTCCCGCAGCAGCTGCAGCTCCCAGTAATGTCTGCCTGAGGTGAACCCCTCGATCCCCAGCACACAGGGATTATAGGAGGTGAATCTCTTGGGGGTGTCCGGCAGGCGCTGTGCTGTGCGTGTCCGTCTCACACGTCTCCCCCCCTCAGACAGGAGGAGCTGAGGATGTGCTGTGTCTGGATCCAGAGTCACCATCACTGCAGGGAAGAGACTCAGAGTTAGAGATTTAAAGCTAAATACATGTTATTTATATTTCATATTCAGGTTATTGACACGAGGCAAAACTATACAGCACCTCTCTAGAAGGAGCACACTGCACTCTACAATACACTGCACTACACAGCACCTACCTGGAAGGAGCGCTTACTGCACAATACTCTGCACTACACAGCGCCTACCTGGAGGGAACACACTGTACTGTACAACACACTCCACTATGGAAGGAGCCCATTGTAAAACACACTGCACTACACCACACCTACCTGGAAGGAAAAAACACTACAATACACTGCACTACACAGCACTAACCTGAAAGTAGCACACTGTACAATACACTGCACTACACCACACCTACCTGGAAGGAGCACACTGTACTGTACAATACACTGCACTACCCCTGCACCTACCTGGAAGGAAAAACACTGCACTACACAGCACCTACCTGAAAGGAGCACACTGTACAATACACTGCACTAACACAACCTACATAGAAGCAGCACACTGTACTGCACCATACACTGCACTACACAGCACCTACCTGGAAGGAAGACACTGCACTGTAAAATACACTGCACTACACAGCACCTACCGGGAAGGAGCACACTGTACTGTACAGTACACTACACAGCACCTACCTGGAAGGAGCACACTGTACTGTACAACACACTCCACTATGGAAGGAGCCCATTGTAAAACACACTGCACTACACCACACCTACATGGAAGGAAAAAACACTACAATACACTGCACTACACAGCACTAACCTGAAAGTAGCACACTGTACAATACACTGCACTACACCACACCTACCTGGAAGGAGCACACTGTACTGTACAATACACTGCACTACCCCTGCACCTACCTGGAAGGAAAAAACACTGCACTACACAGCACCTACCTGAAAGGAGCACACTGTACAATACACTGCACTACACAGCACCTACCGGGAAGGAGCACACTGTACTGTACAGTACACTACACTACACAGCACCTACCTGGAAGGAGCACACTGTACTGTACAGTACACTACACTACACAGCACCTACCTGGAAGGAGCACACTGTACTGTACAATACACTGAAGTATACAGCACCTACCTGGAAGGACCACAGTACTGTACAATACACTGCACTAACAGCACCTACCTGGAAGGAGCACACTGTACTGTGCAATACACTGCACTACACCGCACCTTACACCGCACCTACCTGGAAGGAGCACACAGCACAATACACTGCACTACACAGCACCTACCTGGAAGGAGCAGACTGTACTGTAAAATACACTGCACTACACAGCACCTACCTGGAAGGAGCAGAATATACAATACACTGCACTACACAGCACTTACCTGCAAGAAGCACACAGCACAATTCAATGCACTACACACCACCTACCTGGAAGGAACACGCTGCACTGTACAATACACTGGACTGCACTGCACCTACCTGGAAAGAACACACTGTATAATACACTACACAAAACCGCAGCTACCTGGAAGGAGCACTCTGTACTGTACAATACACTGCACTACACCCCACCTACCTGGAAGGAGAACAGTTTACTATACCGGAATGAGCACACTGGAGAGTACAATACACTGCACTACACGGCACCTACCTGGAAGAAGACACTGCACTGTACAATACACTGCACTAACAGCACCTACCTGGAAGGAGCACACTATACAATACACTGCACTACACAGCACCTTACACCGCACCTACCTAGAAGGAGCACACTGTACAATACACTGCACTACACCGCACCTACCTGGAAGGAGCACACTGTACTGTACAATACACTGAACTATACAGCACCTACCTGGAAGGACCACACACTACTGTACAATACACTGCACTACACAGCACCCTACCTGGGAGGAGCACACAGCACAATACACTGCACTACACAGCACCTACCTGGAAGGAGCAGACTGTACTGTAAAATACACTGCACTACACAGCACCTACCTGGAAGGAACAGAATATACAATACACTGCACTACACAGCACCTACCTGCAAGGAGCACCCAGCACAATACACTGCACTACACAGCACCTACCTGGAAGGAGCAGACTGTACTGTAAAATACACTGCACTACACACCACCTACCTGGAAGGAACACGCTGCACTGTACAATACACTGGAATGCACCGCACCTACCTGAAAGGAGCACACTGTATAATACACTACACCGCAGCTACCTGGAAGGAGCACACTGCACTGTACAACACACTGCATTACACCCCACCTACCTGGAAGGAGAACACTTTACTATACTGGAATGAGCACACTGTAGAGTACAATACACTGCACTACACAGCACCTAACTAGAAGGAGCACATTTTACTGTACAATACATTGCACTAACAACACCTACCTAGAAGGAAAACACTGTACTGTACAATAAACTGAACTACAAAGCACCTACCTGGAAGGAACACGTGGTATAATAAACTGAACTATACTGCACCTACCCGGAAGCAGCACATTGTACTGTACAATACACTGCGCTACACAACACCAATCTGGAAGGAGCACACTGCACTGTACAATACAATGCACTACACCACACCTACCTGGAAGGAGAACACTGTACTGCACAATACACTTTGCTAACAGCACCTACCTGGTTAGGAGCACACTGTACTACACAATACCTACCTGGAAGGAGTACATTGTACAATACAATGCACTATAGAAGGAGCACACTGTACTGTACAATGCACTGCACTACACAGCACCTACCTCGAAGGAGCAGACTGTACTGTACAGTACACTGCACTACACAGCACCTATCCGGAAGGAGCACACTGCACTGTACAATACAATGCACTACACCACACCTACCTGGAAGGAGAACACTGTATTTTCTGCACAATTCACTGGGCTAACAGCACCTACCTGGTTAGGAGCACACTGTACAATACACTGCACTACACCGCACCTACCTGGAAGGAGCACACTGTACTGTACAATACACTAAACTATACAGCACCTACCTGGAAGGACCACACACTACTGTACAATACACTGCACTACACAGCACCTACCTGGAAGGAGCACACAGCACAATACACTGCACTACACAGCACCTACCTGGAAGGAGCAGACTGTACTGTAAAATACACTGCACTACACAGCACCTACCTGGAAGGAACAGAATATACAATACACTGCACTACACAGCACCTACCTGCAAGGAGCACCCAGCACAATACACTGCACTACACAGCACCTACCTGGAAGGAGCAGACTGTACTGTAAAATACACTGCACTACACACCACCTACCTGGAAGGAACACGCTGCACTGTAAAATACACTGGAATGCACCGCACCTACCTGAAAGGAGCACACTGTATAATACACTACACCGCAGCTACCTGGAAGGAGCACACTGCACTGTACAACACACTGCATTACACCCCACCTACCTGGAAGGAGAACACTTTACTATACTGGAATGAGCACACTGTAGAGTACAATACACTGCACTACACAGCACCTAACTAGAAGGAGCACATTTTACTGTACAATACATTGCACTAACAACACCTACCTAGAAGGAAAACACTGTACTGTACAATAAACTGAACTACAAAGCACCTACCTGGAAGGAACACGTGGTATAATAAACTGAACTATACTGCACCTACCCGGAAGCAGCACATTGTACTGTACAATACACTGCGCTACACAACACCAATCTGGAAGGAGCACACTGCACTGTACAATACAATGCACTACACCACACCTACCTGGAAGGAGAACACTGTACTGCACAATACACTTTGCTAACAGCACCTACCTGGTTAGGAGCACACTGTACTACACAATACCTACCTGGAAGGAGTACATTGTACAATACAATGCACTATAGAAGGAGCACACTGTACTGTACAATGCACTGCACTACAAAGCACCTACCTCGAAGGAGCAGACTGTACTGTACAGTACACTGCACTACACAGCACCTATCCGGAAGGAGCACACTGCACTGTACAATACAATGCACTACACCACACCTACCTGGAAGGAGAACACTGTATTTTCTGCACAATTCACTGGGCTAACAGCACCTACCTGGTTAGGAGCACACTGTACAATACACTGCACTACACAGCACCTACCTGGAAGGAGCACACTGTACTGCACAACAAACTGGCCTAACCTCACCTACCTAGATATGAGCACACTGTACTGTACTTTACAATACACTGCACTACACAGCACCTACCTAGAAAGTGCACACTGTACTGTACAATAAAATGCACAATACAACGCCTACCTTGAAGGAACAAATAGTACAATAAACTGCACTATACTGCACCTACCTGTAAAGAGCACATTGAGCAATACACTGCACTACACAGCTCCTACCTGGAAGGAGAACACTGTCCTGTCAATACACTGCACTACACAACACCTACCTGCAAGTACCACACTGTAAAATATACCACACCTACATGGAAGGAGCACACTGTACAATGCACTGCACTACACAGCACCTACCTCGAAGGAGCAGAATGTACTGTACAATACACTGCACTACACCACACCTATCTGGAAGGAACACACTGTATTGTACAATATACTACACTTCACATCACCTACCTGGAAGGAGCACGCTGTACTGTAGAATACACTGCACTACGCAACACCTCTCTAGAAGGAGAACACTGCACTGTACAACACACTGCACTACACCACCTACCTGGAATGAGCACACTGTACTATACAATACACTACACAGCACCCACCTTGCAGGAGAACACTGTACTGTACAATACGCTGCACTACACAGCACTGACCTACAAGGACCCCACTGTAGAATAAACTGCACCTACCGGGAAGGACCCCACAGTACTGTATTACACACAGCACTACACAGCCCCTACCTGGAAGGAACACAGAGTACAATAAACTGCACTATACTGCACCTACCTGTAAAGACCATACTGACGATACACTGCACTACACAGCACCTACCTGGAAGGAGCACACTGTATTGTACAATACACTGCCTAACAGCACCTATCTGGAAGGAGCATACTATCTTGTACAATGCACTGCACTACACAGCACCTACCTGGAAGGAGCATACTGTAGAATACACTGCACTGCGCAGCAACTACCTGGAAGCAGTACACGGTATTGTACAATACACTAAACTACACCAGACATACCTGGATGGAGCACGTTGTACTGCACAATACACTGCACTACACAGCACCTACCAGGAAGAAGCACACTGTTCTATACCATACACTGCACTAGACCTCACCCATCTGGAGGGAGCACACAGTACAATGCACTGCACTGCTTCTGCCTGGAAGTAGCAGACTACACAATACACTGCACTACACAGCACCTACGTGGAAGGTGCACAATGTACTGTGCATTACCCTCCACTATACAGCACATGGAAGGAGCACACTGTACTGTACGAGACACTACACTGCACAGCACCAACATGGAAGAACAATACTGTAGAATGCACTGCACTATACAGCACCTACCTGAAAGGATCACACTGTACTGTACAATACACTGCACTATACAGCACCTACCTGGAAGGATCACACTGTACAATACACTGCACTACACAGCACCTACCTGGTTGGAGCACACAGTACAATACACTGCACTACACAACTTCTACCTCGAAGGAGGAGACTATACATTACACTGCACTACACAGCACCTACCTGTTAGGAGCACACTGTACTGTACAATACACTGCACTACACAGCACCTACCTGGTTGGAGCACACAGTACTGTGCATTACACAGCACTATACCGCACCTACCTGGAAGGAGCACACTACTGTGCATTAAACAGCACTATACAGCACCTACCTGGAAGGAGCACAGTGTACAGTGCATTACACAGCACTATATAGCACCCACCTGGAAGGACCACACAGTACAATACACACAGTACAGTACACTGCACTACACAGCTTCTAGCTGGAAGGAGCAGACTATACAATACACTGCACTACACCTCACCTACCTGGAAGGAGCACACTGTACTGTACAATACACTGCACTGCACCGCACCTACCTGGAAGGTGCACACTATACACTGCACTACACTGCACCTAACTGGAAAGAGCACACTGTACAATACACTGCAGAACACCGTACCTACCTGGAAGAACCACACTGTACTGTACAATACACTGCACTACACCTCACCTACCTGGAGGGAGCACACGTACTGTACAACACACTGCACTACACCCCACCTACCTGGAAGGAGCAGACTGTAGTGTACAATACACTGGCCTAACAGCACCTATGTGGTTAGGAGCACACTGTATAGTAAAATACACTGCACTACAGAGCACCTACCTGGAAGGAGCACACTGTACAATACACTGCATTACACCTCACCTACCTGGAGGGAGCACAGAGTACAATACACTGCACTTCACAGCTTCTACCTCGAAGGAGCAGCCTATACAATACACTGCACTATACAGCACCTACCTGGAAGGAGCACACTGTACTGTGCCTTACACAACACTATACAGCACCTGTCTGGAAGGAGCACACGGTACTGTGCATTACCCTGCACTATACAGCACCTACCTGGAAGGAAAACACTATAGAATACATTGAAGTACACAGCACCTACCTGTAAGGAGCACACTGTACTGTACAATACACTGCACTACACAGCTTCTACCTGGAAGGAGCACACTATACTGTAGAATACACTGCACTACACAGCACCTACCTGGAAGGAGCACACTGTAGAATACACTGCACCGCACCTACCTGGAGGGAGTACAAAGTACAATACATTGGACTACACAGCTTCTACCGGGAAGGAGCAGACTGTACTGTACATTACACTGCAGTATACAACACCAAACTAGAAGGAGCACACTGTACTGTGCATTACACAGCACTATACAGCACCTACCTGGGAGGACAACACTATAAAATACACTGCACTATGCAGCATATACCTGGAAGGAGCACACTGTACTGTACAATAAACTGCACTACACAGCACCTACTTGGAAAGGCCACAATGTAGAAAACACTGCACGTACCTGGAGGGAGCACACAGTACAATACATTGCACTACACAGCTTCTACCTGGAAGGAGCAGACTATACAATACCCTGCACTACACAGCACCTATCCGGAAGGAGCACACTGCACTGTACAATACAATGCACTACACCACACCTACCTGGAAGGCGAACACTGTACTGCAGAACAAACTGGCCTAACTTCACCTATCTAGATATGAGCACACTGTACTTTACAATATACTGCACTACACAGCACCTACCTAGAAGGTGCACACTGTACTGTACAATAAAATACACAATACAACACCTACCTTGAAGGAACAAATAGTACAATAAACTACACTATACTGCACCTACCTGTAAAGAGGTCATTGAGCAATACACTGCACTACACAGCACCTACCTGGAAGGAGCAAACTGTGCCATACAATACACTGCACTACACCGCACCTACCTGGAAGGAGAACACTGTCCTGTCAATACACTGCACTACACAGCACCTACCTGGAAGTACCACACTGTAAAATATACCGCACCTACATGGAAGGAACACACTGTACAACAGCACCTACCTCAAAGGAGCAGACTGCACTGTACAATACACTGCACTACACAGCACCTATCTGGAAGGAGCACACTGCACTGTATAATACAATGTCCTACACCACACCTATCTGGAAGGAGGACACTGTACTGCATAAAACACTTGGCTAACAGCACCTACCTGGTTAAATCAAATCAAATCATTAACATTTATAAAGCGCGCTACTCACCCGTGCGGGTCTCAAGGCGCTACAATGTACTACATGTACTGTGTATTCCACACTTTGCTCTCCAATGATGACGGCCGAACGCCAGAAACACGTGTCCGGAGATACGGCATTCGCCGCACCAACTTATGGTGAAAAACTTTCTACAACGTTACAGCACTTGCTGCACCCATTTATGGTGAAAGACTTTTAAAAAAATTATTCAAATTAATTTTAATGACTGCATTTATAATGGTGCTTTGGGGCTATTCGAGCTGAAATGTAAGACAGGGTGCTCCCTTTTTGGACTGTGTACTGTACAATACACTGGCCTGACAGCACCTACATGGTTAGGAGCACACTGTACTGTAAAATACACTGCACTACAGAGCACCTACCTGGACGGAGCACACTGTACTGTACAATGCACTGCACTACACCTCACCTACCTTCAGGGAGCACACAGTACAATACACACAGTACAGTACACTGCACTACACAGCTTCTAGCTGGAAGGAGCAGACTATACAATACACAGCACTACACCTCACCTACCTGGAAGGAGCACACTGTACTGTACAATACACTACACTGCACCTACCTGGAAGGTGCACACTATACTATACACTGCACTACACCGCACCTACCTGGAAAGAGCACACTGTACAATACACTGCAGTACACCGTACCTACCTGGAAGAACCACACTGTACTGTACAATACACTGCACTACACCTCACCTACCTGGAGGGAGCACACTGTACTGTACAACACACTGCACTACACCCCACCTACCTGGAAGGAGCAGACTGTAGTCTACAATACACTAGCCTAACAGCACCCATGTGGTTAGGAGCACACTGTACAGTAAAATACGCTACACTACAGAGCACCTACCTGGAAGGAGCACATTGCACCGTAAAATACACTGCACTACAGAGCTCCTACCTGGAAGGAGCACACTGTACAATACACTGCATTACACCTCACCTACCTGGAGGGAGCACACAGTACAATACACTGCACTACACAGCTTCTATCTGGAAGGAGCACACTGTACTGCACAACAAACTGGCCTAACCTCACCTACCTAGATATGAGCACACTGTACTTTACAATACACTGCACTACACAGCACCTACCTAGAAGGTGCACACTGTACTGTACAATAAAATGCACAATACAACACCTACCTTGAAGGAACAAATAGTACAATAAACTGCACTATACTGCACCTACCTGTAAAGAGCACATTGAGCAATACACTGCACTACACAGCACCTACCTGGAAGAAGCACACTGTACCATACAATACACTGCATTACACAGCACCTACCTGGAAGGAGAACACTGTCCTGCCAATACACTGCACTACACAGCACCTACCTGCAAGTACCACACTGTAAAATATACTGCACCTACATGGAAGGAGCACACTGTACAATGCACTGCACTACACAGTACCTACCTCGAAGGAGCACACTGTACTGTACAATGCACTGCACTACAAAGCACCTATCTCAAAGGAGCACACTGCACTGTATAATACAATGCACTAGACCACACCTATCTGGAAGGAGCACACTGTACTGCATAATACACTTGGCTAACAGCACCTACCTGGTTAGGAGCACACTGTACAATACACTGCACTACATGTACTGTGTATTCCACACTTTTCTCTCCGCTGATGACGGCTGAACGCCAGAAACACGTGTCCGGAGATACGGCATTCGCCGCACCAACTTATGGTGAAAAACTTTCTACAACGTTACAGCACTTGCTGCACCCATTTATGGTGAAAGACCTTTTAAAATGTTACTCGAATTCATTTTAATGACTGCATTTATAATGGTGCTTTGGGGCTATTCGAGCTGAAATGTAAGACAGGGTGCTCCCTTTTTGGATTGTGTACTGTACAATACACTGGCCTGACAGCACCTACATGGTTAGGAGCACACTGTACTGTAAAATACACTGCACTACAGAGCACCTACCTGGCAGGTGCACACTGTACTGTACAATGCACTGCACTACATCTCACCTACCTTCAGGGAGCACACAGTACAATACACACAGTAGAGTACACTGCACTACACAGCTTCTACCTGGAAGGAGCAGACTATACAATACACTGCACTACACCTCACCTACCTGGAGGGAGCACACTATACAATACACTGCACTACACCTCACCTACCTGGAAGAACCACACTGTACTGTACAATACACTGCACTACACCTCACCTACCTGGAAGGAGCACACTGTACTGTACAACACACTGCACTACACCCCACCTACCTGGAAGGAGCAGACTGTAGTGTACAATACACTGGCCTAACAGCACCTATGTGGTTAGGAGCACACTGTATAGTAAAATACACTGCCCTACAGAGCACCTACCTGGAAGGAGCACACTGTACCGTAAAATACACTGCACTACAGAGCACCTACCTGGAAGGAGCACACTGTAGAATACACTGCATTACACCTCACCTACCTGGAGGGAGCACACAGTACAATACACTGCACTACACATCTTCTACCTGGAAGGGGCAGACTATACAATACACTGCACTACACAGCACCTACCTGGAAGGAACATACTGTACTGTGCATTACCCTGCACTATACAGCACCTACCTGGAAGGGGCACACTGTAGAATACACAGCACTACACAGTACCTACCTGGAAGGAGCACACTGTACTGTGCAATACACTGCACAGCGCCTACCTGGAAGGAGCATACTGTACTGTAGAATACACTGCACTACACAGCACCTACCTGGAAGGAGCACACTGTAGAATACACTGCACTGCACCGCACCTACCTGGACGGAGCACATAGTACAATACATTGCACTACACAGCTTCTACCTGGAAGGAGCAGACTATACAACACACTTCACTACACAGCACGTACCTTGAAGGAGCAGACTGTACTGTACATTACACTGCAGTATACAGTACCTACCTGGAAGGCGCACACTGTAGAATACACTGTACTACACAGCACCTACCTGGAAGGAACATACTATACTGTACAATACACTACACAGCACCTACCTGAAAGGAACACAGTACAATAAACTGCACTATACCACACCTACCTGTAAAGAGCACACAGTACAATACACACTGCACTACACAGCACCTAAGTGGAAGGAGCACACTGTCCTGTATAATACACTGCACTGCACCATACCTACCTGGAAGAAGAACACTGTACTGTACAATGCACTGCATTACACAGCAGAAATCTGGAAGAAGCACTCTGTACAATACACTGCACTATAGAAGGAACACACTGTACTGTACAATACACTGCAATACATAGCACCTACCTAGAAGGTGCACACTGTACAATACACTGCACAATAAAACACCTAGCTGGAAGCAACACATAGTACAATAAACTGCACTATATTGCACCTGCCTGTAAAGAGCACACTGAGCAATACACTCCACTAAACAGCACCTACCTGGTAGGAGCACACTGTACTGTACAATACACTGCACTACACAGCACCTACCTTGAAGGAGAACACTGTACAATACGCTGCATTACACAGCACCGACCTGCAAGGACCACACTGAGGAATAAACTGCACCTACCTGGAAGGACCCCACTGTACTGTATAGTAGACTGCACTACCCAGCACCTACCTGGAAGGAACACAAATTACAATAAACTGCACTATACTGCACCTACCTGTAAAGACCACACTGAGTGATACACTGCACTATCAGCACCTACCTGGAAGGAGCACACTGTACTGTACAACACACTGCACTACACAGCACCTACCTGGAAGGAGCACACTGTAGAATGCACTGCACTGCACAGCAACTACCTGGAAGGAGTGCACTGTATTGTACAATACACTGCACTACACCAGACCTAACTGGAAGGAGCACGCTGTACTGCACAATACACTGGCCTAACAGCACCTACCTGGAAGGAGCACACTGTACTGTACAATACACTGCACTACACAGCACCTATCTGGAAGGAGCACACTGTAGAATACACTGCACAGGAACTACCTGGAAGGAGTGCACTGAATTGTACAATACACTGCACTACACCAGACCTACCTGGAAGGAGCACGCTATACTGCACAATACACTGGCCTAACAGGAGCTACCTGGAAGGAGCATACTGTCCTGTACAATACACTGCACTACACAGCACCTACCTGGAAGGAGCACAGTGTAGAATACACTGCACTGCAACTACCTAGAAGGACCACACCGTAGAATGCACTGCACTACGCAGCAGCTACCTGGAAGGAGCACACTGTACTGTGTATTACACAGTACTATACAGAACCAACCTTGAAGGAAGGTGGGGAGGGAGTTCCAGGTTTTGGGGGTGAGGTAGGAGAAGGACCTGCCTCCTGTGGTGGTGCGTTGGATGGGGGGGGCTTCGGCTAGGGCAAGATCGGCTGATCGGAGGTTGCGTGTGGGAGTGTGGAAGTTCACTCTTTTGTTGAGGTAGGTTGGGCCGGTGTTGTGAAGCGATTTGTGTGCATGGATGAGGATCTTGAATGTGATTCTCTTGTCTATGGGGAGCCAGTGAAGGGATTTGAGGTGTGGTGAGATTCGTTCGTGCCGGGGGAGGCCAAGGACGAGGCATACGGCTTCTGCCTGGAAGGAGCAGACTATACAATAAACTGCACTAAACACTACCTACCTGGAAGGAGCACACTGTACTGTGCATTACACAGTACTATAGAGAACCTACCTTGAAAGAGCACACTGTACTGTACAATACACTACACTAGACAGCACCTACCTGGTAGAAGCACACTGTACTGTACAATACACTTCAATACATACACAGCACCTAACTGGAAGGACTACACTATAGAATACACTGAACTACGCAGCACCTACCTGGAAGGAGCACACTGTACTGTACAATACACTGCACCACACAGCACCTACCTGGATGGACCACACTGCAGAAAACACTGCACTACACAGCACCAACCTGGAAGGAGTACACTGTAGAATACACTGCACAGCACCGCACCTACCTGCAGGGACAAGATAGTACAATACACTGCACTACATAGCGTCTACCTGGAAGGAGCAGACTATACAATACACTGCACTACACAGCATCTACCTGGAAGGAGCAGACTGTACTGTACATTACTCGGCAGTATACAGCACCTACCTGGAAGGAGCACACCGTACTATACAATACACTACAGTGCACAGCACCTACATAGAAGGACGCACTGTAGAATACACTGCACTAATAGCACCTACCTGATAGAAGCATACTGTACTGTACAATACACTGCACTACACAGCACCTACCTGGAAGGAACACACTGCAGAATACACTGCACTGTGCAGCAACTACCTGGAAGGATTACACTGTATTGTACAATACACTGTACTACACCAGACCTACCTGGAAGGAGCACGCAGTACTGTGCATTACACACCACTATACAGCACCTACCTGGAAGGTCCACACTGTTGAATACACTGCACTACACAGCGCCTACCTGGAAGGAGCACACTGTACTGTACAATACACTGCACCATACAGCACCTACCTGGAAGGAGCACACTGTACTATACGAGACACTACACTGCACAGCACCTACCTGGAAGGACCACACTGTAGAATACACTGCACTACAGAGCACCTACCTGGAAGGACCACACTGTAGAATACACTGCACTACACAGCACCTACCAGGAAGGAGCACACTGTACTGTACAATACACTGGCCTAACAACACCTCCTGGTTAGGAGCACACTGTAATATACACTGCACTACAGAGTACCTACCTGGAAGGCGCACACTGTACTATACAATACACTGCACTACACCTCACCTACCGGGAAGGAGCACACAGTACAATATACTGCACTACACAGCTTCTACCTGGAAGGAGCAGACTATAAAATACACTGCACTACACAGCACCTACCTGGAAGGAACATACTATACTGTACAGTACACTACACTACACAGCACCTGCCTGGAAGGAACACATAGTACAATAAACTGCACTATACTGCACCTACCTGTAAAGAGCCACAGTACAATACACTGCACTACACAGCACCTAACTGCGAGAATCACACTGTACTGTACAATATACTGTACTACACAGCACCTACCTGGAAGGAGCACACTGTACTGTATAATATACTGCACTGCACCACACCTACCTGGAAGAAGAACACTGTACTGTACAATGCAGTGCACTACACAGCAGAAATCTAGAAGGAGCACATTGTACAGTACACTGCACAATATAATGAGCACACTCTACTGAGCATTACACAGCATTATACATCACCTACCTGGAAGGAGTACACTGTACTGTACTGTAGGAGGCTGGAATGGCTTGTAGTGAGTACCAAGGGGTACTTACATCTTGCACCAGGCCCAGTTATCCCTTATTAGTGTATAGGGGTGTCTAGCAGCTTAGGCTGATAGAAAATGGTAGCTTAGCAGAGCAGCATAGGCTGAACTAGGAGACATGCAAAGCTCCTACAGTACCACTAGTGTCACTTGCACAATATCATAAGAAAACACAATACACAGATATACTAAAAATAAAGGTACTTTATTTTTATGACAATATGCCAAAGTATCTCAGTGAGTACCCTCAGTATGAGGATAGCAAATATACACAAGATATATGTACTGTAGGAGGCTGGACTGGCTTGTAGTGAGTACCAAAGGGTACTTACACCTTGCACCAGGCCCAGTTATCCCTTATTAGTGTATAGGGTGTCTAGCAGCTTAGGCTGATAGATAATGGTAGCTTAGCAGAGCAGCTTAGGCTGAACTAGGAGACGAGTGAAGCTCCTACAGTACCACTAGTGTCACTTGCACAATATCATAAGAAAACACAATACACAGATATACTAAAAATAAAGGTACTTTATTTTTATGACAATATGCCAAAGTATCTCAGTGAGTGCTGTAGGAGGCTGGACTGGCTTGTAGTGAGTACCAAGGGGTACTTGCACCTTGCACCAGGCCCAGTTATCCCTTATTAGTGTATAGGGTGTCTAGCAGCTTAGGCTGATAGATAATGGTAGCTTAGCAAAGCAGCTCAGGCTGAACTAGGAGACGTGTGAAGCTACTACAGTACCACTTAGTGTCATATGCACAATATCATAAGAAAACACAATACACAGTTATACTAAAAATAAAGGTACTTTATTTTTATGACAATATGCCAAAGTATCTTAGAGTGTACCCTCAGTAAGAGGATAGGAACTATACACAAGATATATATACACAATAGCAAAAATATGCAGTATAGTCTTAGAAAACAGTGCAAACAATGTATAATTACAATAGGATGCAATGGGGAAACATAGGGATAGGGGCAACACAAACCATATACTCCAAAAGTGGAATGTGAATCACGAATGGACCCCAAACCTATGTGACCTTGTAGAGGGTCGCTGGGACTATTAGAAAATAGTGAGAGTTAGAAAAATAACCCTCCCCAAGACCCTGAAAAGTGAGTGCAAAGTGCACCAAAGTTCCCCTAAGGACAAAATAGTCGTGTTAGAGGGAGAATGCAAGGAAAACACAAATCAGCAATGCAACAACGATGGATTCCTGTCTGAAGGTACCTGTGGAACAAGGGGACCAAGTCCAAAAGTCACAAGCAGCTCGGAGATGGGCAGATGCCCAAGAAATGCCAGCGGTTGGTGCAAAGAAGCTCTTACTAGGCTGAAGAACTGTGAATACTGCAGGAACGACCAGGGCTAGAGACTTCCCCTTTGGAGGATGGATCCCCCACGCCTTGGAGAGTCGTGCAGAAGTGTTTTCCCGCCGGATGGACGCCAACAAGCCTTGCTACACGCAAATCGTGCGTTTGGCGTTTTTGGACGCTGCTGGGGCCCAGGAGGGACCAGGAGGTCGCAAATTGGACCTGCAGAGAGAGGGGACGTCGAGCAAGACAAGGAGCCCTCACTGGAGCAGGTAGCACCCGGAGAAGTGCCAGAAACAGGCACTACGAGGATGCGTGAAACGGTGCTCGCCGAAGTTGCACAAAGGAGTCCCACGTCGCCGGAGACCAACTTAGAAAGTCGTGCAATGCAGGTTAGAGTGCCGTGGACCCAGGCTTGGCTGTGCACGGAGGATTTCCGCCGGAAGTGCACAGGGGCCGGAGAAGCTTGCAAAGTCGCGGTTCCCAGCAATGCAGCCCAGCGAGGTGAGGCAAGGACTTACCTCCACCAAACTTGGGCTGAAGAGTCACTGGACTGTGGGGGTCACTTGGACGGTGTCGCTGGATTCGAGGGACCTCGCTCGTCGTGCTGAGAGGAGACCCAAGGGACCGGAGATGCAGCTTTTTGGTGCCTGCGGTTGCAGGGGGAAGATTCCGTCGACCCACGGGAGATTTCTTCGGAGCTTCTGGTGCAGAGAGGAGGCAGACTACCCCCACAGCATGCACAAGCAGGAAAACAGTCGAGAAGGCGGCAGGATCAGCGTTACAGAGTTGCAGTAGTCGTCTTTGCTACTATGTTGCAGGTTTGCAGGCTTCCAGCGCGGTCAGCGGTCGATTCCTTATCAGAAGGTGAAGAGGGAGATGCAGAGGAACTCGGCTGAGCTCATGCATTCGTTATCTAAAGTTTCCCCAGAGACAGAGACCCTAAATAGCCAGAAAAGAGGGTTTGGCTACCTAGGAGAGAGGAAAGGCTACTAACACCTGAAGGAGCCTATCACAAGGAGTCTCTGACGTCACCTGGTGGCACTGGCCACTCAGAGCAGTCTAGTGTGCCAGCAGCACCTCTGTTTCCAAGATGGCAGAGGTCTGGAGCACACTGGAGGAGCTCTGGACACCTCCCAGGGGAGGTGCAGGTCAGGGGAGTGGTCACTCCCCTTTCCTTTGTCCAGTTTCGCGCCAGAGCAGGGGCTAAGGGGTCCCTGAACCGGTGTAGACTGGCTTATGCAGAATTGGGCACATCTGTGCCCAACAAAGCATTTCCAGAGGCTGGGGGAGGCTACTCCTCCCCTGCCTTCACACCATTTTCCAAAGGGAGAGGGTGTCACACCCTCTCTCAGAGGAAGTTCTTTGTTCTGCCATCCTGGGCCAGGCCTGGCTGGACCCCAGGAGGGCAGCTGCCTGTCTGAGGGGTTGGCAGCAGCAGCAGCTGCAGAGAAACCCCAGGAAGGGCAGTATGGCAGTACCAGGGTCTGTGCTACAGACCACTGGGATCATGGAATTGTACCAACAATGCCAGGATGGCATAGAGGGGGCAATTCCATGATCATAGACATGTTACATGGCCATATTCGGAGTTACCATGGTGAAGCTACATATAGGTAGTGACCCATATGTAGTGCACGCGTGTAATGGTGTCCCCGCACTCACAAAGTTCAGTGAATTGGCTCTGAACAATGTGGGGGCACCTTGGCTAGTGCCAGGGTGCCCTCACACTAAGTAACTTTGCACCTAACCTTTACCAGGTAAAGGTTAGACATATAGGTGACTTATAAGTTACTTAAGTGCAGTGTAAAATGGCTGTGAAATAACGTGGACGTTATTTCACTCAGGCTGCAGTGGCAGGCCTGTGTAAGAATTGTCAGAGCTCCCTATGGGTGGCAAAAGAAATGCTGCAGCCCATAGGGATCTCCTGGAACCCCAATACCCTGGGTACCTCAGTACCATATACTAGGGGATTATAAGGGTGTTCCAGTAAGCCAATGTAAATTGGTAAAAATGGTCACTAGCCTGTCAGTGACAATTTGGAAAGAAATGAGAGAGCATAACCACTGAGGTTCTGATTAGCAGAGCCTCAGTGAGACAGTTAGTCACTACACAGGTAACACATACAGGCACACTTATGAGCACTGGGGCCCTGGGTTACCAGGGTCCCAGTGACACATACAACTAAAACAACATATATACAGTGAAAAATGGGGGTAACATGCTAGGCAAGATGGTACTTTCCTACACAACCCCCCCCCAAACGAAGGACAATAAGACTAGCCATTACCTGATGAGTCTTCATTGTCTAAGTGGAAATATCTGGAGAGTCCATCTGCATTGGAGTGGCTACTCCCAGGTCTATGTTCCACTGTATAGTCCATTCCCTGTAGGGATATGGACCACCTCAACAATTTAGGATTTTCACCTTTCATTTGTTTTAGCCAAAGTAGAGGTTTGTGGTCTGTCTGAACAATGAAGTGAGTGCCAAACAGGTATGGCCTCAACTTCTTCAGAGCCCAGACCACAGCAAAGGCCTCCCTCTCAATGGCAGACCAACGCTTTTCTCTAGGGGTCAACCTTCTACTAATAAAAGCAACAGGTTGATCCTGGCCCTCAGAATTAAGTTGTGATAGGACTGCCCCTACTCCTAATTCAGATGCATCAGTTTGGACATAGAATTTTTTAGAGTAACAAGGGCTTTTCAGGACAGGTGCAGAGCACATGGCCTGCTTCAGCTCCTCAAAAGCTTTCTGACAGTTTGCTGTCCATAATACCTTTTTAGGCATTTTCTTGGATGTGAGGTCATTAAGAGGGGCTGCAATGGAGCCATAGTTCTTAATGAACCTCCTGTAATACCCAGTGAGGCCTAGGAAGGCTCTCACCTGAGTCTGAGTGGTAGGGGGAATCCAATCAATAATAGTTTGGATTTTCCCCTGAAGTGGTGCAATCTGTTCCCCACCAACAAGGTGTCCCAGATAAACCACCTTACCCTGCCCTATCTGGCACTTTGAAGCCTTGATAGTGAGGCCTGCCTTTTGCAGGGCCTCCAAAACTTTCCAAAGGTGGACCAGGTGATCATCCCAGCTGGAGCTAAAGACAGCTATATCATCCAAATATGCTGCACTGAAAGCTTCCAGCCCTTGCAGGACTGTGTTCACCAACCTCTGAAAAGTGGCAGGTGCATTTTTCAAACCAAAAGGCATTACAGTAAACTGGTAATGTCCTCCAATGGTAGAAAATGCAGTCTTAGGTTTAGCATCTTCTGACATTTTGATCTGCCAATACCCTGCAGTCAAATCAAAAGTGCTTAGATACTTGGCAGATGCCAGTGTATCTATTAGCTCATCTGCCCTGGGTATAGGGTGAGCATCTGTTTTGGTTACCAAGTTGAGACCTCTATAGTCTACACAAAACCTCATTTCCTTCTTTCCATCTTTAGAATTGGGTTTTGGTACCAGTACCACAGGAGAAGCCCATGGACTGTCAGAGTGCTCAACCACTCCTAGTTCCAACATCTTCTGAACTTCTTGCTTTATGCAGTCCCTGACATGGTCAGGCTGCCTATAGATCTTACTTTTGACAGGTAAACTGTCTCCAGTATCTATAGTGTGCTCACACCAAGAAGTGGTGCCTGGCACAATGGAGAAGAGTTCTGAAAATTGTCCTAGGAGATTTATGCAATTATCTTTCTGCTCAGCAGTAAGACAATCAGCCAAAACTACCCCTTCCACAAGAGCATCTTGTTCTGTGGAAGAGAAGAGATCAGGTAGAGGATCACTGTCTTCTTCCTGTCCCTCATCTGTTGCCATGAGCAGGGTGAGATCAGCCCTGTCATAGTAGGGTTTCAGGCGGTTGACATGGAGCACCCTAAGGGGACTCCTGGCAGTGCCTAAGTCAACCAAGTAGGTGACTTCACCCTTCTTTTCAACAATTGTGTGTGGACCACTCCATTTATCTTGGAGTGCTCTTGGGGCCACAGGCTCCAAGACCCACACTTTCTGCCCTGGTTGGTACTGAACCAAAACAGCCTTCTGATCATGCCATTGCTTCTGGAGCTCTTGGCTGGCCTGAAGGTTTTTACTGGCCTTTTTCATGTACTCAGCCATCCTTGATCTGAGGCCAAGTACATAGTCCACAATATCCTGCTTAGGAGCTTTTAAAGGTTGTTCCCAACCCTCCTTTACAAGTGTGAGTGGACCCCTAACAGGGTGTCCAAAAAGAAGTTCAAAGGGGCTGAAGCCCACTCCTTTCTGGGGTACCTCCCTGTAGGCAAAAAGGAGGCATGGTAGAAGGATATCCCATCTCCTGCGGAGTTTTTCAGGGAGTCCCATAATCATGCCTTTGAGAGTTTTATTAAATCTCTCCACCAGTCCATTTGTTTGTGGATGATAGGGTGTTGTGAACTTGTAAGTTACACCACACTCCTTCCACATGGCCTTTAAGTATGCAGACATGAAATTGCTTCCTCTGTCTGATACTACTTCCTTTGGGAAGCCCACCCTGGAAAATATTCCCAGGAGGGCCTTTGCCACTGCAGGAGCTGTAGTGGTCCTTAAAGGAATTGCTTCAGGATACCTTGTGGCATGGTCCACTACCACTAAGATAAACCTATTGCCTGAAGCAGTAGGAGGGTCAAGGGGGCCAACTATGTCAACCCCTACCCTTTCAAAGGGAACCCCAACCACAGGCAGTGGGATAAGGGGTGCCTTTGGAGTGCCACCTGTCTTGCCACTGGCTTGACAGGTTTCACAGGACTTACAAAATTCTTTTGTGTCCTCAGACATCCTAGGCCAATGAAACAGTGGTACCAATCTGTCCCAAGTTTTCATTTGACCCAGGTGCCCAGCTAAGGGAATGTCATGTGCCAGTGTTAGGAGGAACTTTCTGTACTCCTGAGGAATCACTAATCTCCTGGCAGCTCCAGGTTTAGGATCCCTATGCTCAGTGTACAAGAGGTTGTCCTCCCAGTAAACTCTGTGTGAGTCACTGACATCCCCATTAGCCTGTTTGACAGCTTGCTGTCTGAGACCCTCTAATGTGGGACAGGATTGCTGTGCCACACTCAGCTCCTCTCTGGCAGGCCCCCCTTCACCCAAAAGCTCAGCAGTGTCTGCTTCCAGCTCCTCTGGTGTAGGTTCTGCACAGGGAGGGAATTCTTCTTCCTCAGAATTAGAATCCACTGTAGAGGGAGGGATAGTAGGAAGTGGTTTGCTTCTACTAGCCCTAGCTTTAGGGAGCACTTGGTCCATTGTTCCAGGATCCAAGCTTCCCTGTCCTTTTTGCTTTTTGGCCTGAGCCCTTGTCAAAGCAAAAATATGCCCTGGGATGCCCAGCATTGCTGCATGGGCCTCCAACTCCACATCTGACCAAGCTGATGTCTCCAAATCGTTCCCTAATAGACAGTCTACAGGTAAATCTGAAGCTACCACAACTTTCTTTGGACCAGATACCCCCCCCCAGTTGAGATTTACAACAGCCATGGGGTGGCTTTGTGTTATGTTGTGAGCATCGGTTACTTGGTACTGGTGTCCAAGTATGTGTTGTTCAGGGTGCACCAGTTTCTCAATCACCATTGTGACACTGGCACCTGTGTCCCTGTAGGCCTGGACCTCAACACCATTTATTAGGGTTAGTTGCTTGTACTTCTCCAAGTTATGGGGGCAAGCAACCAAAGTGGCTAAGTCAATAGCCCCTTCAGAGACTAAAGTAGCCTCTGTGGTCTCCCTAATCAGACCAACCCCAACTAAATTACCAAAAGTGAGCCCAGCTACTCCCTTGGATTGGCTATTAGTAGGTTTGCTCCCACCACCACTGCTATTAGTAGGGACACTAGGTGTAGCAGTAGGGGTTGTAGTGGTAGGAGCTGTGGTGCCTTTCTTTGGACAACTGGGATCTGTTGTCCAATGGCCTTTTATCTTACATAAATAGCACCATGGTTTCTTTTCCTTGTTCTGATTAAAGGAGGGTTTGGGCCCACCACCCCCACCAGAGTGTTTTTGTGGGCCTGATGAAGACTCATTTTTAGATTTGTCCCCACCCTTGTCTGAAGACTTACCATCCTTCTTTTTGTTGCCATCTTTGTCACCCCCTGTATGAACTTTTCTGTTCACTCTTGTTCTGACCCATTTGTCTGCCTTCTTTCCCAATTCTTGGGGAGAGGTCAGATCAGAGTCCACCAAGTACTGGTGCAACAAATCAGACACACAATTATTCAGAATATGCTCTCTCAGGATTAAGTTATACAGGCTGTCATAATCAGTAACTTTACTGCCATGTAACCACCCCTCCAAGGCCTTCACTGCCTGGTCAATGAAATCAACCCAGTCTTGTGAAGACTCCTTTTTGGTATCTCTGAACTTGATCCTGTACTGTTCAGTGGTTAAGCCATAACCATCCAGGAGTGCATTCTTAAGAACTTGGAAATTGTTAGCATCATTTTCTTTTACAGTAAGGAGCCTATCCCTACCTTTTCCAGTAAATGATAGCCATAGGATAGCAGCCCACTGCCTTTGAGGGACATCCTGTACAGCACAGGCCCTCTCAAGTGCAGCAAACCACTTGTTAATGTCATCCCCCTCCTTGTAAGGGGGAACTATCTTATGCAGATTCCTGGAATCATGCTCTTTTGCAGGATGACTATGGGGAATACTGCTGCTGCCACCATGGGTATCTAAACCCATTTTCTGTCTTTCCCTCTCTATTTCTAAAGACTGTCTATCCAAATCCAGCTGTTGCTTCTTGAGCTTCAGTCTGGTTTGCTCCACTCTCAATCTATTGAGCTCCCTTTCCAACAATCTGTCATCAGGGTGGGTGGGAGGGACATTTCTAGATACAGAGGTATGATGGGAATGAACAGAAGGAGACCTGTCCCTTACAGAGGGCACCCTAACAGCTTGGCTACCAGTATAATGTGAGAGCACATCATCAGTATGATGTGATTCAACCTCTGTACCAACTATGCTAGACTGTCTAGTAATGGGCAGGCTGAGAAGTTTCTTTCCTGAACCTTTTCCTGGGGGAGTCCCTGGATCAGATTGAGAACCATTAGCTACTTTTTCTACAGATTGGGCACTTATGGCCTTATCCTGTACTCTAAGCATATTAATTAACAGTTCTAAAGAAGGATTCTTCCCTACACTCAAACCTCTCTCTATGCAGAGACTCCTTGCTCCTTTCCAGCTAAGGTGATCATATGCAAGTTTGGACAGTTCAACTTTTTGGCCTGTGCCAGACATTTTTTAGAGAGAGTTAAAGTGATAGACAAAGAGAAAAAAGTTTTCAGAACTTTTTGGAAAGACAGAAAAAAAACTTTTTAAACTTTTAAGAACTTTTTGAAAGTTTAGAAGTACTTTTCAGCACTTAGAAAAGAGTGAAAAGAGGAAATGCAAAACTTTTTGGCTATGTGTATATACACTGACCTTGTTTTGTATATTTTTCTCTTATGAAAAGTACAATGACAAGAGTGGTAAGTAGTCTCAAAGCACTTATCCCACCACTGCACAACCAATGTAGAAGGCTGGACTGGCTTGTAGTGAGTACCAAGTGGTACTTGCACCTTGCACCAGGCCCAGTTATCCCTTATTAGTGTATAGGGTGTCTAGCAGCTTAGGCTGATAGATAATGGTAGCTTAGCAAAGCAGCTCAGGCTGAACTAGGAGACGTGTGAAGCTACTACAGTACCACTTAGTGTCATATGCACAATATCATAAGAAAACACAATACACAGTTATACTAAAAATAAAGGTACTTTATTTTTATGACAATATGCCAAAGTATCTTAGAGTGTACCCTCAGTAAGAGGATAGGAACTATACACAAGATATATATACACAATAGCAAAAATATGCAGTATAGTCTTAGAAAACAGTGCAAACAATGTATAATTACAATAGGATGCAATGGGGAAACATAGGGATAGGGGCAACACAAACCATATACTCCAAAAGTGGAATGTGAATCACGAATGGACCCCAAACCTATGTGACCTTGTAGAGGGTCGCTGGGACTATTAGAAA
Organism: Pleurodeles waltl; assembly: GCF_031143425.1. NCBI lineage: Eukaryota > Metazoa > Chordata > Amphibia > Caudata > Salamandridae > Pleurodeles > Pleurodeles waltl. The sequence goes on along the minus strand of NC_090439.1, from coordinate 1,166,424,761 downwards.
ATAGTGAGAGTTAGAAAAATAACCCTCCCCAAGACCCTGAAAAGTGAGTGCAAAGTGCACCAAAGTTCCCCTAAGGACAAAATAGTCGTGTTAGAGGGAGAATGCAAGGAAAACACAAATCAGCAATGCAACAACGATGGATTCCTGTCTGAAGGTACCTGTGGAACAAGGGGACCAAGTCCAAAAGTCACAAGCAGCTCGGAGATGGGCAGATGCCCAAGAAATGGCAGCGGTTGGTGCAAAGAAGCTCTTACTAGGCTGAAGAACTGTGAATACTGCAGGAACGACCAGGGCTAGAGACTTCCCCTTTGGAGGATGGATCCCCCACGCCTTGGAGAGTCGTGCAGAAGTGTTTTCCCGCCGGATGGACGCCAACAAGCCTTGCTACACGCAAATCGTGCGTTTGGCGTTTTTGGACGCTGCTGGGGCCCAGGAGGGACCAGGAGGTCGCAAATTGGACCTGCAGAGAGAGGGGACGTCGAGCAAGACAAGGAGCCCTCACTGGAGCAGGTAGCACCCGGAGAAGTGCCAGAAACAGGCACTACGAGGATGCGTGAAACGGTGCTCGCCGAAGTTGCACAAAGGAGTCCCACGTCGCCGGAGACCAACTTAGAAAGTCGTGCAATGCAGGTTAGAGTGCCGTGGACCCAGGCTTGGCTGTGCACGGAGGATTTCCGCCGGAAGTGCACAGGGGCCGGAGAAGCTTGCAAAGTCGCGGTTCCCAGCAATGCAGCCCAGCGAGGTGAGGCAAGGACTTACCTCCACCAAACTTGGGCTGAAGAGTCACTGGACTGTGGGGGTCACTTGGACGGTGTCGCTGGATTCGAGGGACCTCGCTCGTCGTGCTGAGAGGAGACCCAAGGGACCGGAGATGCAGCTTTTTGGTGCCTGCGGTTGCAGGGGGAAGATTCCGTCGACCCACGGGAGATTTCTTCGGAGCTTCTGGTGCAGAGAGGAGGCAGACTACCCCCACAGCATGCACAAGCAGGAAAACAGTCGAGAAGGCGGCAGGATCAGCGTTACAGAGTTGCAGTAGTCGTCTTTGCTACTATGTTGCAGGTTTGCAGGCTTCCAGCGCGGTCAGCGGTCGATTCCTTATCAGAAGGTGAAGAGGGAGATGCAGAGGAACTCGGCTGAGCTCATGCATTCGTTATCTAAAGTTTCCCCAGAGACAGAGACCCTAAATAGCCAGAAAAGAGGGTTTGGCTACCTAGGAGAGAGGAAAGGCTACTAACACCTGAAGGAGCCTATCACAAGGAGTCTCTGACGTCACCTGGTGGCACTGGCCACTCAGAGCAGTCTAGTGTGCCAGCAGCACCTCTGTTTCCAAGATGGCAGAGGTCTGGAGCACACTGGAGGAGCTCTGGACACCTCCCAGGGGAGGTGCAGGTCAGGGGAGTGGTCACTCCCCTTTCCTTTGTCCAGTTTCGCGCCAGAGCAGGGGCTAAGGGGTCCCTGAACCGGTGTAGACTGGCTTATGCAGAATTGGGCACATCTGTGCCCAACAAAGCATTTCCAGAGGCTGGGGGAGGCTACTCCTCCCCTGCCTTCACACCATTTTCCAAAGGGAGAGGGTGTCACACCCTCTCTCAGAGGAAGTTCTTTGTTCTGCCATCCTGGGCCAGGCCTGGCTGGACCCCAGGAGGGCAGCTGCCTGTCTGAGGGGTTGGCAGCAGCAGCAGCTGCAGAGAAACCCCAGGAAGGGCAGTATGGCAGTACCAGGGTCTGTGCTACAGACCACTGGGATCATGGAATTGTACCAACAATGCCAGGATGGCATAGAGGGGGCAATTCCATGATCATAGACATGTTACATGGCCATATTCGGAGTTACCATGGTGAAGCTACATATAGGTAGTGACCCATATGTAGTGCACGCGTGTAATGGTGTCCCCGCACTCACAAAGTTCAGTGAATTGGCTCTGAACAATGTGGGGGCACCTTGGCTAGTGCCAGGGTGCCCTCACACTAAGTAACTTTGCACCTAACCTTTACCAGGTAAAGGTTAGACATATAGGTGACTTATAAGTTACTTAAGTGCAGTGTAAAATGGCTGTGAAATAACGTGGACGTTATTTCACTCAGGCTGCAGTGGCAGGCCTGTGTAAGAATTGTCAGAGCTCCCTATGGGTGGCAAAAGAAATGCTGCAGCCCATAGGGATCTCCTGGAACCCCAATACCCTGGGTACCTCAGTACCATATACTAGGGGATTATAAGGGTGTTCCAGTAAGCCAATGTAAATTGGTAAAAATGGTCACTAGCCTGTCAGTGACAATTTGGAAAGAAATGAGAGAGCATAACCACTGAGGTTCTGATTAGCAGAGCCTCAGTGAGACAGTTAGTCACTACACAGGTAACACATACAGGCACACTTATGAGCACTGGGGCCCTGGGTTACCAGGGTCCCAGTGACACATACAACTAAAACAACATATATACAGTGAAAAATGGGGGTAACATGCTAGGCAAGATGGTACTTTCCTACAAGTGCCCTCAGTATGAGGATAGCAAATATACACAAGATATATATACACAATACCAAAAATATGCAGTATACTCTTAGAAAACAGTGCAAACAATGTATAGTTACAATAGGATGCAATGGGGACACATAGGGATAGGGGCAACACAAACCATATACTCCAAAAGTGGAATGCGAACCACGAATGGACCCCAAACCTATGTGACCTTGTAGAGGGTCGCTGGGACTATTAGAAAATAGTAGGGTTAGAAAAATAGCCCACCCCAAGACCCTGAAAAGTGAGTGCAAAGTGCACTAAAGTTCCCCAAAGGACATAGAAGTCGTGATAGGGGAATTCTGCAGGAAAGACACAAACCAGCAATGCAACAACAATGGATTTCCAGTCGAGGGTACCTGTGGAACAAGGGGACCAAGTCCAAAAGTCACAAGCAAGTCGGAGATGGGCAGATGCCCAGGAAATGCCAGCTGTGGGTGCAAAGAAGCTGCTACTGGACAGTAGAAGCTGAGGATTCTGCAGGAACGACAAGGGCTAGAGACTTCCCTTTTGGAGGATGGATCCCCCACACGGTGGAGAGTCGTGCAGAAGTGTTTTCCCGCCGAAAGACCGCCAACAAGCTTTGCTAGCTGCAAATCGTGCTGTTAGGGTTTTTGGATGCTGCTGTGGCCCAGGAGGGACCAGGATGTCGCCAATTGCGTCTGGGGACAGAGGGGGCGTCGAGCAAGGCAAGGAGCCCTCTCAGAAGCAGGCAGCACCCGCAGAAGTGCCAGAACAGGTACTACGAAGAGGAGTGAAACAGTCCTCACCCGAAGTTGCACAAAGGAGTCCCACGCCGCCGGAGGACAACTTAGGAAGTCGTGCAATGCAGGTTAGAGTGCCGTGGACCCAGGCTTGGCTGTGCACAAAGGATTTCCGCCGGACGTGCACAGAGGCCGGAGTAGCTGCAAAAGCCGTGGTTCCCAGCAATGCAGTCTGGCGTGGGGAGGCAAGGACTTACCTCCACCAATCTTGGACTGAAGAGTCACTGGACTGTGGGAGTCACTTGGACAGAGTTGCTGGATTCAAGGGACCTCGCTCGTCGTGCTGAGAGGAGACCCAAGGGACCGGGGATGCAGTTCTTTGGTGCCTGCGGTTGCAGGGGGAAGATTCCGTCGACCCATGGGAGATTTCTTCAGAGCTTCTAGTGCAGAGAGGAGGCAGACTACCCCCACAGCATGCACCACCAGGAAAACAGTCGAGAAGGCGGCAGGATCAGCGTTACAGAGTTGCAGTAGTCGTCTTGGCTACTGTTTTGCAGTTTTGCAGGCTTCCAGCGCGGTCAGCAGTCGATTCCTTGGCAGAAGGTGAAGAGAGAGATGCAGAGGAACTCTGATGAGCTCTTGCATTCGTTATCTGAGGAATTCCCCAAAGCAGAGACCCTAAATAGCCAGAAAAGAGGGTTTGGCTATTTAGGAGAGAGGATAGGCTGGAAACACCTGAAGGAGCCTATCAGAAGGAGTCTCTGACGTCACCTGCTGGCCTTGGCCACTCAGAGCAGTCCAGTGTGCCAGCAGCACCTCTGTTTCCAAGATGGCAGAGGTCTGGAGCACACTGGAGGAGCTCGGGGCACCTCCCAGGGGAGGTGCAGGTCAGGGGAGTGGTCACTCCCCTTTCCTTTGTCCAGTTTCGCGCCTGAGCAGGGCTGAGGGGTCCCTGAACCGTTGTAGACTGGCTTATGCAAAAATGGGCACCATCTGTGCCCATGAAAGCATTTCCAGAGGCTGGGGGAGGCTACTCCTCCCCTGCCTTAACACCTTTTTCCAAAGGGAGAGGGTGTAATACCCTCTCTCTGAGGAAGTCCTTTGTTCTGCCATCCTGGGCCAGGCCTGGCTGGACCCCAGGAGGGCAGAAACCTGTCTGAGGGGTTGGCAGTAGCAGCAGCTGCAGTGAAACCCCTGAAAAGGCAGTTTGGCAGTACCAGGGTCTGTGCTACAGACCAGTGGGATCATGGGATTGCGCCAACTATGCCAGGATGGCATAGAGGGGGCAATTCCATGATCATAGACATGTTACATGGCCATATTCGGAGTTACCATTGTGAAGCTACACAAAGGTAGTGACCTATGTGTAGTGCACACATGTAATGGTGTCCCGCACTCACAAAGTGCGGGGAATTTGTCCTGAACAATGTGGGGGCACCTTGGCTAGTGCCAGGGTGCCCACACACTAAGTAACTTTGCACCTAACCTTTACCAGGTAAAGGATAGACATATAGGTGACTTATAAGTTACTTAAGTGCAGTGAAAATGGCTGTGAAATAATGTGTGCATTATTTCACTCAGGCTGCAGTGGCAGGCTTGTGTAAGAATTGTCAGAGCTCCCTATGGGTGGCAAAAGAATTGCTGCAGCCCATAGGGATCTCCTGGAACCCCAATACCCTGGGTACCTCAGTACCATATACTAGGGGATTATAAGGGTGTTCCAGTATGCCAATGTAAATTGGTGAAAATGGTCACTAGCCTGTTAGTGACAATTTGGAAAGAAATGAGAGAGCATAACCACTGAGGTTCTGATTAGCAGAGCCTCAGTGAGACAGTTAGTCATAACACAGGTAACACATACAGGGCATACTTATGAGCACTGGGGCCCTGGTTGGCAGGGTCCCAGTGACACATACAACTAAAACAACATATATACAGCGAAAAATGGGGGTAACATGCCAGGCAAGATGGTACTTTCCTACACAACCCCGCCCCCCCAAACGAAGGACAATAAGACTAGCCATGACCTGATGAGTCTTCATTGTCTAAGTGGAAATATCTGGAGAGTCCATCTGCATTGGAGTGGGTACTCCCAGGTCTATGTTCCACTGTATAGTCCATCCCCTGTAGATATATGGACCACCTCAATAATTTAGGGTTTTCACCTTTCATTTGTTTTAGCCAAAGTAGACGTTTGTGGTCTGTCTGAACAATGAAGTGAGTGCCAAACAGGTATGGCCTCAACTTCTTCAGTGCCCAGACCACAGCAAAGGCCTCCCTCTCTATGGCAGACCAACGCTTTTCTCTAGGGGTCAACCTCCTGCTGATAATAGCAACAGGTTGATCCTGGCCCTCAGAATTAAGTTGTGATAAGACTGCCCCTACCCCTACCCCTAATTCAGATGCATCAGTTTGGACAATTAATTTCTTGGAGTAACAGGGGCTTTTCAGGACAGGTGCAGAGCACAGGGCCTGCTTCAGCTCCTCAAAAGCTTTCTGACAGCTTGCTGTCCATAATACCTTTTTAGGCATTTTCGTGGATGTGAGGTCATTAAGAGGGGCTGCAATGGAGCCATAGTTATTTATGAACCTCATGTAATACCCAGTGAGGCCTAAAAAGGCTCTCACCTGAGTCTGAGTAGTAGGGGGAACCCAATCTATAATAGTTTGGATTTTCCCCTGAAGTGGTGCAATCTGTTCTCCACCTACCAGGTGTCCCAGATAAACCACCTTCCCCTGCCCTATCTGGCACTTTGAAGCCTTGATAGTGAGGCCTGCCTTCTGCAGGGCCTCCAAAACTTTCCATAGGTGGACCAGGTGATCATCCCAGCTGGAGCTAAAGACAGCTATATCATCAAGATATGCTGCACTAAAAGCATCTAGCCCTTGCAGGACTGTATTCACCAACCTCTGAAAAGTGGCAGGTGCATTTTTCAATCCAAAAGGCATTACTGTGAATTGGTAATGTCCTCCAATGGTTGAAAATGCAGTTTTTGCTTTTGCATCTTCTGATAATTTGATCTGCCAATACCCTGCAGTCAAGTCAAAAGTGCTTAGATACTTGGCAGATGCCAGTGTATCTATGAGCTCATCTGCCCTGGGTATAGGGTGAGCATCAGTTTTGGTTACCTGGTTGAGACCTCTGTAGTCAACACAAAACAGCATTTCCTTCTTTCCATCTTTGGAATGAGGTTTTGGTACCAGTACCACAGGAGAGGCCCATGGACTTTCAGAGTGCTCAACCACTCCCAGTTCTAGCATTTTCTGCACCTCTTGCTTTATGCAGTCTCTGACATGGTCAGGCTGCCTATAGATCTTACTTTTGACAGGCAAGCTGTCTCCAGTAACTATAGTGTGCTGTAGGAGGCTGGACTGGCTTGTAGTGAGTACCAAGGGGTACTTACACCTTGCACCAGGCCCAGGTATCCCTTATTAGTGTATAGGGTGTCTAGCAGCTTAGGCTGATAGATAATGGTAGCTTAGCAGAGCAGCTTAGGCTGAACTAGGAGACGTGTGAAGCTACTACAGTACCACTAGTGCCATATGCACAGTATCATAAGAAAACACAATACACAGTTATACTAAAAATAAAGGTACTTTATTTTTATGACAATATGCCAAAAGTATCTCAGTGAGTACCCTCAGTATGAGGATAGCAAATATACACAAGATATATGTACACAATACCAAAAATATGCAGTATAGTCTTAGAAAACAGTGCAAACAATGTATAGTTACAATAGGATGCAATGGAAGCACATAGGGATAGGGGCAACACAAACCATATACTCCAAAAGTGGAATGCGAACCACGAATGGACCCCAAACCTATGTGACCTTGTAGAGGGTCGCTGGGACTATTAGAAAATAGTAAGGGTTAGAAAAATACCCCACCCCAAGACCCTGAAAAGTGAGTGCAAAGTGCACTAAAGTTCCCCCAAGGACATAGAAGTCGTGATAAGGGAATTCTGCAGGAAAGACACAAACCAGCAATGCAACAACAATGGATTTCCAGTCGAGGGTACCTGTGGAACAAGGGGACCAAGTCTAAAAGTCACAAGCAAGTCGGAGATGGGCAGATGCCCAGGAAATGCCAGCTGTGGGTGCAAAGAAGCTTCTACTGGACAGAAGAAGCTGAGGATTCTGCAGGAACGACAAGGGCTAGAGACTTCCCCTTTGGAGGATGGATCCCCCACGCCATGGAGAGTCGTGCAGAAGTGTTTTCCCGCCAAAAGGACGACAACAAGCCTTGCTAGCTGCAAGTCATGCGGTTAGCATTTTTGGATGCTGCTGTGGCCCAGGATGGACCAGAATGTCGCCAATTGCGTCTGGGGACAGAGGGGGCGTCGAGCAAGACAAGGAGCCCTCTCAGAAGCAGGCAGCACCCGCAGAACTGCCAGAACAGGCACTACGAAGAAGAGTGAAACGGTGCTCACCCGAAGTTGCACAAAGGAGTCCCACGTCGCCGGAGACCAACTTAGAAAGTCGTGCAATGCAGGTTAGAGTGCCGTGGACCCAGGCTTGGCTGTGCACAAAGGATTTCCGCCGGAAGTGCACAGAGGCCGGAGTAGCTGCAAAAGTCGCAGATCCCAGCAATGCAGTCTGGCGTGGGAAGGCAAGGACTTACCTCCACCAAACTTGGACTGAAGAGTCACGGGACTGTGAGGGTCACTTGGACAGTGTTGCTGGATTCGAGGGACCTCGCTCGTCGTGCTGAGAGGAGACCCAAGGGACCGGTGATGGAGCTTTTTGGTGCCTGCGGTTGCAGGGGGAAGATTCCGTCGACCCACGGGAGATTTCTTCAGAGCTTCCAGTGCAGAGAGGAGGCAGACTACCCCCACAGCATGCACCACCAGGAAAACAGTCGAGAAGGCGGCAGGATCAGCGTTACAGAGTTGCAGTAGTCGTCTTAGCTACTTTGTTGCAGTTTTGCAGGCTTCCAGCACGGTCAGCAGTCGATTACTTGGCAGAAGGTGAGGAGGGAGATGCAGAGGAACTCTGATGAGCTCTTGCATTCGTTACCTAAGGAATTCCCCAAAGCAGAGACCCTAAATAGCCAGAAAAGAGGGTTTGGCTACTTAGGAGAGAGGATAGGCTAGCAACACCTGAAGGAGCCTATCAGAAGGAGTCTCTGACGTCACCTGCTGGCACTGGCCACTCAGAGCAGTCCAGTGTGCCAGCAGCACCTCTCTTTCCAAGATGGCAGAGGTCTGGAGCACACTGGAGGAGCTCTGGGCACCTCCCAGGGGAGGTGCAGGTCAGGGGAGTGGTCACTCCCCTTTCCTTTGTCCAGTTTCGCGCCTAAGCAGGGCTGAGGGGTCCCTGAACCGGTGTAGACTGGCTTATGCAGAATTGGGCACATCTGTGCCCAAGAAAGCATTTCCAGAGGCTGGGGGAGGCTACTCCTCCCCTGCCTTCACACCATTTTCCAAAGGGAGAGGGTGTAACACCCCCTCTCTGAGCAAGTCCTTTGTTCTGCCATCCTGGGCCAGGCCTGGCTGGACCCCAGGAGGGCAGAAGCCTGTCCGTGGGGTTGGCAGCAGCAGCAGCTGCAGTGAAACCCCTGAAAAGGCAGTTTGGCAGTACCAGGGTTTGTGCTACAGACCACTGGGAGCATGGGATTGTGCCACATATGCCAGGATGGCATAGAGGGGGCAATTCCATGATCATAGACATGTTACATGGCCATATTCGGAGTTACCATTGTGAAGCTACACATAGGTAGTGACCTATGTGTAGTACACGCATGTAATGGTGTCCCCGCACTCACAAAGTCAGGGGAATTTGCCCTGAACAATGTGGGGGCACCTTGGCTAGTGCCAGGGTGCCCACACACTAAGTAACTTTGCACCTAACCTTTACCAGGTAAAGGTTAGACATATAGGTGACTTATAAGTTACTTAAGTGCAGTGAAAATGGCTGTGAAATAATGTGTGCATTATTTCACTCAGGCTGCAGTGGCAGACCTGTGTAGTATTTGTCAGAGCTCCCTATGGGTGGCAAAAGAAATGCTGCAGCCCATAGGGATCTCCTGGAACCCCAATACCCTGGGTACCTCAGTACTATATACTAGGGAATTATAAGGGTGTTCCAGTAAGCCAATGTGAATTGGTAAAATTGGTCACTAGCCTGTTAGTGACAATTTGAAAGAAATGAGAGAGCATAACCACTGAGGTTCTGGATAGCAGAGCCTCAGTGAGACAGTTAGTCATAACACAGGTAACACAGTCAGGCACACTTATGAGCACTGGGGCCCTGGCTGGCAGGGTCCCAGTGACACATACAACTAAAACAACATATATACAGTGAAAAATGGGGGTAACATGCCAGGCAAGATGCTACTTTCCTACACAACCCCCCCCCCAAACGAAGGACAATAAGACTAGCCATGACCTGATGAGTCTTCATTGTCTAAGTGGAAATATCTGGAGAGTCCATCTGCATTGGAGTGGGTACTCCCAGGTCTATGTTCCACTGTATAGTCCATTCCCTGTAGATATATGGACCACCTCAACAATTTAGGGTTTTCACCTTTCATTTGTTTTAGCCAAAGTAGAGGTTTGTGGTCTGTCTGAACAATGAAGTAAGTGCCAAACAGGTATGGCCTCAACTTCTTCAGTGCCCAGACCACAGCAAAGGCCTCCCTCTCAATGGCAGACCAACGCTTTTCTCTAGGGGTCAACCTCCTACTAATAAAAGCAACAGGTTGATCCTGGCCCTCAGAATTAAGTTGTGATAGGACTGCCCCTACTCCTAATTCAGATGCATCAGTTTGGACATAGAATTTTTTAGAGTAACAAAGGCTTTTCAGGACAGGTGCAGAGCACATGGCCTGCTTCAGCTCCTCAAAAGCTTTCTGACAGTTTGCTGTCCACAATACCTTTTTAGGCATTTTCTTTGAAGTGAGGTCATTAAGAGGGGCTGCAATGGAGCCATAGTTCTTTATGAACCTCCTATAGTACCCAGTGAGGCCTAAAAAGGCTCTCACCTGAGTCTGAGTAGTAGGGGGAACCCAATCCATAATTGTTTGGATTTTCCCCTGAAGTGGTGCAATCTGGTCTCCACCAACCAGGTGTCCCAGATAAACCACCTTCTCCTGCCCTATCTGGCACTTTGAAGCCTTGATAGTGAGGCCTGCCTTTTGCAGGGCCTCCAAAACTTTCCATAGGTGGACCAGGTGATCATCCCAGCTGGAGCTAAAGACAGCTATATCGTCCAGATATGCTGCACTGAAAGCCTCCAGCCCTTGCAGGACTGTATTCACCAACCTCTGAAAAGTGGCAGGTGCATTTTTCAATCCAAAAGGCCTTACTGTGAATTGGTAATGTCCTCCAATGGTTGAAAATGCAGTTTTAGGTTTAGCATCTTCTGATAATTTAATCTGCCAATACCCTGCAGTCAAGTCAAAAGTGCTTAGATACTTGGCAGATGCCAGTGTATCTATGAGCTCATCTGCCCTGGGTATAGGGTGAGCATCAGTTTTGGTTACCTGGTTGAGACCTCTGTAATCAGCACAAAACCTCATTTCTTTCTTTCCATCTTTGGAATGAGGTTTTGGCACAAGTACCACAGGAGAGGCCCATGGACTTTCAGAGTGCTCAACCACTCCTAGTTCTAACATTTTCTGGACCTCTTGCTTTATGCAGTCTCTGACATGGTCAGGCTGCCTATAGATCTTACTTTTGACAGGCAAGCTGTCTCCAGTATCTATAGTGTGCTCACACCAAGAAGTGGTACCTGGCACAGTAGAGAAGAGTTCAGAAAACTGACCCAGGAGATTTATGCAGTGGTCTTTCTGCTCAGCAGTAAGACAATCTGCCAATACAACACCTTCCACTAGAGCATCTTGTTCTGTGGAAGAGAAGAGATCAGGTAGAGGATCACTGTCTTCTTCCTGTCCCTCATCAGTTGCCATGAGCAGGGTGAGATCAGCCCTGTCATAGTAGGGTTTCAGGCGGTTGACATGGAGCACCCTAAGGGGACTCCTGGCAGTGCCTAAGTCAACCAAGTAGGTGACTTGACCCTTCTTCTCAACAATTGTGTGGGGTCCACTCCATTTATCTTGGAGTGCTCTTGGGGCCACAGGCTCCAAGACCCACACTTTCTGCCCTGGTTGGTAATGAACCAAAACAGCCTTCTGGTCATGTCATTGCTTCTGGAGCTCTTGGCTGGCCTGAAGGTTTTTACTGGCCTTTTTCATATACTCAGCCATCCTTGATCTGAGGCCTAGTACATAATCCACAATATCTTGATTTGGAGCTTTTAAAGGTTGTTCCCAACCCTCCTTGACAAGTGTGAGTGGACCCCTAACAGGGTGTCCAAAGAGGAGTTCAAAGGGGCTAAAGCCCACTCCTTTCTGGGGTACCTCCCTGTAGGCAAAAAGGAGGCATGGTAAAAGGATATCCCATCTCCTGCGGAGTTTGTCTGGGAGTCCCATAATCATGCCTTTGAGAGTTTTATTAAATCTCTCCACCAGTCCATTTGTTTGTGGATGATAGGGTGTGGTGAACTTGTATGTCACCCCACACTCTTTCCACATGGCCTTCAAGTAAGCAGACATGAAATTGCTTCCTCTGTCTGAAACTACCTCTTTTGGGAAGCCCACCCTGGAAAAGATTCCCAGGAGGGCCTTTGCCACTGCAGGAGCTGTAGTGGTCCTTAGAGGAATTGCCTCAGGATATCTTGTGGCATGGTCCACTACCACCAAGATAAACCTATTGCCTGAAGCAGTAGGAGGGTCAAGGGGGCCAACTATGTCAACCCCTACCCTTTCAAAGGGAACCCCAACCACAGGCAGTGGAATAAGGGGTGCCTTTGGTGTGCCACCTGTCTTGCCACTGGCTTGACAGGTTTCACAGGACTTACAAAAATCTTTTGTGTCCTCAGACATCCTAGGCCAATGAATCAAGGGAACAAGCCTGTCCCAAGTTTTCATTTGCCCTAAATGTCCAGCAAGGGGAATGTCATGAGCAAGAGTTAGGAGGAACTTTCTGTACTCCTGAGGAATCACTAATCTCCTGGCAGCTCCAAGTTTTAGGATCCCTTGCTTCAGTGTACAAGAGGTTGTCCTCCCAGTAAACTCTGTGAGAGTCACTGACATCCCCATTTGCTTGTTTGACAGCTTGCTGTCTTACACCCTCTAAGGTGGGACAGGTTTGCTGTGCCACACTCAGCTCCTCCCTGGCAGGCCCCCCTTCACCCAAAAGCTCAGCAGTGTCTGCTTCCAGCTCCTCTGGTGTAGGTTCTGCACAGGGTGGAAACTCTTCTTCCTCAGAAGAAGAATCCACTGTAGAGGGAGGGATAGTAGGAAGTGCTTTACTTCTACTAGCCCTAGCTTTAGGGAGCACTTGGTCCATTGTTCCAGGATCCAAGCTTCCCTTTCCTTTTTGCTTTTTGGCCTGAGCCCTGGTTAAAGCAAAAATATGCCCTGGGATGCCCAGCATTGCTGCATGGGCCTCCAAATCCACATCTGACCAAGCTGATGTCTCCAAATCATTCCCTAGTAGACAGTCTACAGGCAAATCTGAGGCTACCACAACTTTCTTTGGACCAGTAAACCCCCCCCAGTTGAGATTTACAACAGCCATGGGGTGGCTAAGTATGTTGTTGTGAGCATCGGTTACTTGGTACTGGTGACAAAGTAGGTGTTGTTCAGGGTGTACCAGTTTCTCAATCACCATTGTGACACTGGCACCTGTGTCCCTGTAGGCCTGGACCTCAACACCATTTATTAGGGGTAGTTGCTTGTACTTATCCATGTTAAGGGGACAAGCAACCAAGGTGGCTAAATCAATAGCCCCCTCAGAGATAACACAGCCTCTGTGGTCTCCCTAATCAGACCAACCCCAACTAAGTTACCAAAAGTGAGCCCAGCTACTCCCTTGGATTGGCTATTAGTAGGTTTGCTCCCACCACCACTGCTATTAGTAGGGACACTAGGTGTAGCAGTAGGGGTTGTAGTGGTAGGAGGCTTGGTGCTTTTCTTTGAACAACTGGGATCTGTTGTCCAATGGCCTTTTATCTTACATAAATAGCACCATGGTTTATTTTCCTTATTTTGATAAGAAGAGGATTTAGGCCCACCACCCCCACCAGAGTGTTTTTGTGGACCTGATGAAGACTCATTTTTAGATTTGTCCCCACCTTTGTCTGAAGGCTTACCATCCTTCTTCTTGCCATCTTTGTCACCCCCTGTATGAACTTTTCTGTTCACCCTTGTTCTGACCCATTTGTCTGCCTTCTTTCCCAATTCTTGGGGAGAGGTCAGATCAGAGTCTACCAGGTACTGGTGCAACAAATCAGACACACAATTATTAAGAATATGCTCTCTCAGGATTAAGTTGTACAGGCTTTCATAGTCAGTCACTTTACTGCCATGTAACCACCCCTCCAAGGCCTTCACTGAATGGTCAATGAAATCAACCCAGTCTTGTGAAGACTCCTTTTTGGTCTCTCTGAACTTTATCCTGTATTGTTCAGTGGTTAAGCCATAACCATCAAGGAGTGCATTCTTAAGAATAGTGAAATTGTTGGCATCACTTTTTTCACAGTAAGGAGTCTATCCCTACCCTTACCACTAAATGATAGCCATAGGATAGCAGCCCACTGCCTTTGAGGGACATCTTGAACAACACAAGCCCTCTCAAGTGCAGCAAACCACTTGTTAATGTCATCCCCCTCCTTATAAGGGGGAACTATCTTATGCAGATTCCTGGAATCATGCTCTTTTACAGGATGACTATGGGGAATACTGCTGCTGCCACCATGGGTTTCTAAACCCAGTTTCTGTCTTTCTCTTTCTATCTCTAGAGACTGCCTATCTAAATCCAGCTGTTGCTTTTTGAGCTTCAGCCTGGATTCCTCCACTCTCAATCTATTGAGCTCCCTTTCTAACACTCTGTCATCAGGGTGGTTGGGAGGGACATGTCTTGAAACAGAAGTATGCTGAGAATGGACAGAAGGAGACCTATCCCTTACAGAAGCCACCCTAACAGCTTGGCTAACAGTGTAATGAGAGAGCACACCATCTGTATGATGTGACCCATCCTCTGTACCAACTATGCTAGACTGTCTAGTAATGGGCAGGCTAGGAAGTTTCCTTCCTGAATCTATCTCTAGGGGAGTCCCTGGATCAGATTGGGAACCATTAGCTACTTTTTCAACAGATGGGGCCCTTCTGGCCTTATCTTGTTCTCTAAGCATGTTAAGCAACAATTCCAAAGAAGGATTCTTCCCTACACTCAAACCTCTTTCTATGCAGAGACTCCTTGCTCCTTTCCAGCTAAGGTGATCATATGCAATTTTGGACAGATCAACTGTTTGACCTGTACCAGACATTTTTAGAAAGAGTTAAGTGATAGAAAAAGTGAAGAAAAGGTTTTTCAGAACTTTTGGAAAGACAGAAAAAACTTTTAAAACTTTTTAAGAACTTTAGAAAGTTTAGATGTACTTTTCAGCACTTAGAAAAGAGTGAAAAGAGGAAATGCAAAACTTTTTAGCTATGTGTACACACACTGAACTTGTTTTGTATATTTTTCTCTTATGAAAAGTACAATGTCAAGAGTGGTAAGTAGTCTCAAAGCACTTATCCCACCGCTGCACAACCAATGTAGGAGGCTGGACTGGCTTGTAGTGAGTACCAAGGGGTACTTACACCTTGCACCAGGCCCAGGTATCCCTTATTAGTGTATAGGGTGTCTAGCAGCTTAGGCTGATAGATAATGGTAGCTTAGCAGAGCAGCTTAGGCTGAACTAGGAGACGTGTGAAGCTACTACAGTACCACTAGTGCCATATGCACAGTATCATAAGAAAACACAATACACAGTTATTCAAAAAATAAAGGTACTTTATTTTTATGACAATATGCCAAAAGTATCTCAGTGAGTACCCTCAGTATGAGGATAGCAAATATACACAAGATATCTGTACACAATACCAAAAATATGCAGTATAGTCTTAGAAAACAGTGCAAACAATGTATAGTTACAATAGGATGCAATGGAAGAACATAGGGATAGGGGCAACACAAACCATATACTCCAAAAGCGGAATGCGAACCCCGAATGGACCCCAAACCTATGTGACCTTGTAGAGGGTCGCTGGGACTATTAGAAAATAGTAAGGGTTAGAAAAATACCCCACCCCAAGACCCTGAAAAGTGAGTGCAAAGTGCACTAAAGTTCCCCCAAGGACATAGAAGTCGTGATAAGGGAATTCTGCAGGAAAGACACAAACCAGCAATGCAACAACGATGGATTTCAAGTCGAGGGTACCCGTGAAACAAGGAGACCAAGTCCAAAAGTCACAAGCAAGTCGGAGATGGGCAGATGCCTAGGAAATGCCAGCTGTGGGTGCAAAGAAGCTTCTACTGGACAGAAGAATCTGAGGATTCTGCAGGAACGACAAGGGCTAGAGACTTCCCCTTTGGAGGATGGATCCCCCACGCCGTGGAGAGTCGTGCAGAAGTGTTTTCCCGCCGAAAGGACGCCAACAAGCCTTGCTAGCTGCAAGTCGTCCGGTTAGCGTTTTTGGATGCTGCTGTGGCCCAGGATAGACCAGGATGTCGCCAATTGCGTCTGGGGACAGAGGGGGCGTCGAGCAAGACAAGGAGCCCTCTCAGAAGCAGGCAGCACCCGCAGAAGTGCCAGAACAGGCACTACGAAGAAGAGTGAAACGGTGCTCACCCGAAGTTGCACAAAGGAGTCCCACGTCGCCGGAGACCAACTTAGAAAGTCGTGCAATGCAGGTTAGAGTGCCGTGGACCCAGGCTTGGCTGTGCACAAAGGATTTCCGCCGGAAGTGCACAGAGGCCGGAGTAGCTGCAAAAGTCGCGGTTCCCAGCAATGCAGTCTGGCGTGGGGAGGCAAGGACTTACCTCCACCAAACTTGGACTGAAGAGTCACTGGACTGTGAGGGTCACTTGGACAGTGTTGCTGGATTCGAGGGACCTCGCTCGTCGTGCTGATAGGAGACCCAAGGGACCGGTGATGCAGCTTTTTGGTGCCTGCGGTTGCAGGGGGACGATTCCGTCGACCCACGGGAGATTTCTTCGGAGCTTCTAGTGCAAAGAGTAGGCAGACTACCCCCACAGCATGCACCACCAGGAAAACAGTCGAGAAGGCGGCAGGATCAGCGTTACAGAGTTGCAGTAGTCGTCTTTGCTACTTTGTTGCAGTTTTGCAGGCTTCCAGCGCGGTCAGCAGTCGATTCCTTGGCATAAGGTGAAGAGAGAGATGCAGAGGAGCTCTGATGAGCTCTTGCATTCATTATCTAAGGAATTCCCCAGAGCAGAGACCCTAAATAGCCAGAAAAGAGGGTTTGGCTACTTAGGAGAGAGGATAGGCTAGCAACACCTGAAGGAGCCTATCAGAAGGAGTCTCTGACGTCACCTGCTGGCCCTGGCCACTCAGAGCAGTCCAGTGTGCCAGCAGCACCTCTGTTTCCAAAATGGCAGAGGTCTGGAGCACACTGGAGGAGCTCTGGGCACCTCCCAGGGGAGGTGCAGGTCAGGGGAGTGGTCACTCCCCTTTCCTTTGTCCAGTTTCGCGCCAGAGCAGGGCTGAGGGGTCCCTGAACCGGTGTAGACTGGCTTATGCAAAAATGGGCACCATCTGTGCCCATTAAAGCATTTCCAGAGGCTGGGGGAGGCTACTCCTCCCTTGCCTTAACACCTTTTTCCAAAGGGAGAGGGTGTAACACCCTCTCTCAGAGGAAGTCCTTTGTTCTGACATCCTGGGCCAAGCCTGGCTGGACCCCAGGAGGGCAGAAACCTGTCTGAGGGGTTGGCAGCAGCAGCAGCTGCAGTGAAACCCCTGAAAAGGCAGTTTGGCAGTACCAGGGTCTGTGCTAGAGACCCGTGGGATCATGGAATTGTGCCAACAATGCCAGGATGGCATAGAGGGGGCAATTCCATGATCTTAGACATGTTACATGGCCATATTCGGAGTTACCATTGTGAAGCTACACATAGGTAGTGACCTATATGTAGTGCACGCGTGTGATGGTGTCCCCGCACTCACAAAGTCCGGGGAATTGGCCCTGAACAATGTGGGGGCACCTTGGCTAGTGCCAGGGTGCCCACACACTAAGTAACTTAGCACCCAGCCTTTACTAGGTAAAGGTTAGACATATAGGTGACTTATAAGTTACTTAAGTGCAGTGAAAATGGCTGTGAAATGATGTGTGCATTATTTCACTCAGGCTGCAGTGGCAGGCCTGTGTAAGAATTGTCAGAGCTCCCTATGGGTGGCAAAAGAAATGCTGCAGCCCATAGGGATCTCCTGGAACCCCAATACCCTGGGTACCTCAGTACCATATACTAGGGAATTATAAGGGTGTTCCAGTATGCCAATGTAAATTGGTGAAAATGGTCACTAGCCTGTTAGTGACAATTTGGAAAGAAATGAGAGAGCATAACCACTGAGGTTCTGATTAACAGAGCCTCAGTGAGACAGTTAGTCATAACACAGGTAACACATACAGGTCACACTTATGAGCACTGGGGCCCTGGCTGGCAGGGTCCCAGTGACACATGCAACTAAAACAACATATATACAGTGAAAAATGGGGGTAACATGCCAGGCAAGATGGTACTTTCCTACATGTACATTAAAAAACACTATACAGCACCTACCTGGAGGCAGCACACTGTACTGTGCAATATACTGCACAGCACCTACCTGGAAGGAGCAGACTGTACTGTACATCACACTGTAGAATACAGCACCTACATGGAAGGACCACACTGTAGAATACACTGCACTACACAGCACCTACCAGGTAGGAACACACTGTCCTGTAGAATACACTGCACTACACAGCACCTACTGGGTAGGAACACACTGTCCTGTAGAATACAGTGCACTATACAGCACCTACCTGGAAGGAGCACAGCGTACTGTACAATGCACTGCACTAACAGCACCTACCTGGAAAGAACACATAGTTCAATAAACTGCACTATACCTCACCTATCTGTAAAGAGCACACAGTACAGTACACTGCACTACACAGCACCTAACTGGAAGGGGCACACTCTACTGTACAATAGACTGTACGACACAGCACCTACCAGGAAGAAGAACACTGTACTGTACAACGCACTGCACTACACAGCAGAAATCTGGAAGGAGCACACTGTACAATACACTGCACTATAGAAGGAGTACACTGTACTGTGGAATACACTGCACCACACAGCACCTACCTGGAAGGAGCAGACAGTACTGTACAATACACTGCACTACACAGCAGCAATTTGGAAGGAGCACACTGTACTGTACAATACACCACACTGCACAGCACCTACCTGGAAGAACAACACTGTAGAATAAACTGCACTAACCAACACCTACCTGGAAGGAGCACACTGTACTGTACAATACACTACACTGCACAGCACTACCTGGAAGGACCACACTGTAGAATAAACCGCACTAACCAGCACCTACCTAGAAGGTGCACACTGTACTGTACAATACATTTCACGATAAAACACCTATCTGGAAAGAACACATAGTACAATAATTGCACTATATTGCACTTACCTGTAAAGAGCAGACTGAGCAATACACTGCACTACACAGTACCTACCCGGTAGGAGCACAACATACTATACAATACACTGCACTACACAGCACCTACCTTGAAGGAGAACACTGTACAATATGTTGCACTACACAGCACCCACCTGGGAGGACCCCACTGTACTGTATAATAGACTGCACTACACAGCCCCAGACCTGAAGGAACACAAAGTACAATAAACTGCACTATACTGCACCTACCTGTAAAGACCACACTGAGCGATACATTGCAGTACAGAGCACCTACATGGAAGGAGCACACTATACTGTACAATACACTGCACTAACAGCACCTACCTAGAAGGAGCACATTGTACTGTACAATACACTACACTAACAGCACCTACCTGATAGGAGCATACTGTACTGTACAATACACTGCACTAACAGCACCTACCTGGAAGGAGCACACTGTACTGTGCAATACACTGCACCACAGAGCACCAACCTGGATGGACAACACTGCACTACACAGCACCTACCTGGAGGGAGAACACTGTACTGTGGGATAGTGCACCCTGCTTTAGGGCTGTGAGGCCTGCTAGGGAGGTGACTTACCTATGCCACAGGCAGTGGTTTGTGGGCATGGCATCCTGAGGGGGATGCCATGTCAACTTTACCTTTTTCTTCCCACCAGCACACACAAGTTGCATTGGCAGTGACATGTGTTTGGTGAGGGGTCCCTTAGGGTGGCACAATATATGCAGCAGCCCTTAGGGACCCTCCCTGCTCACAGAGCCCTTGGTACCACTGAGACCTTTTACAAGGGACTTAGCTGTGGGCCAGGGGTGTGCCAATTGTGGAACAATGGTACAGTTTTAGGGAAAGAACGCAGGCGCTGGGGCCTGGTTAGCAGGATCCCAACACACACTTAGTCAAGTTGGCATTAGATATCAGGCAAAAAGAGTGGGGGTGGGTACTGCAAACAAGGGGCCAGCTTCCTACAACTAGAGAAAACACTACACAAGACAGCACATAGTTCTAAGCAGGATACA
Organism: Pleurodeles waltl; assembly: GCF_031143425.1. NCBI lineage: Eukaryota > Metazoa > Chordata > Amphibia > Caudata > Salamandridae > Pleurodeles > Pleurodeles waltl. The sequence goes on along the minus strand of NC_090439.1, from coordinate 1,166,404,961 downwards.
GCACTAGACAGCACAACAGAATAGACAGTGAACTATTTCACAAAACGCTGCACCAAACAGCAGTTGCACAGGAGAGCACACTGCATTACACAGAACACTATACTACACTGTCCACAGTGCTGCACTAGACAGTATACTGTAGTAAATGATACAACTGCAGCATCATCTCTATTCCCAACCAAATCCTCTTATCTTCTGAACACAGCTCAAGACTTTTCTGCTAATGCAGAACTTTAATCTTGGTTAACCTTCACTTTTGTGGCCCCCCCTTACTTCATTCTGGATACTGACTCTCGGTTGGTTACCTCACGAGCGCGTGCACTTCCTTCTGAAGCCGCTGATTGCACTTTTACAAATGGTCTCAAGCAATGCACCACCCTCTCTAAAGCTGCCCCACCGCTGGTAGTGGTATCAGGGGAGCCTTGGGTTTGCCTCCTCCCTTGCCACTGGCTTGGCAGGTCACACAGGAGCGACAAACCTCCTTGACCTCCTCTGACATCTGGGACCAGTAGAAGTGGTTGACCAGCCTCTCCCAGGTCTCGGTCACCCCCAGATGCCCAGCCAAGGGGATATCATGGACAATGTTAAGGAGGAACTCCCTGTACTGCTGAGGGACCATCAGCACGGCTCAGGAGTTAGCACAGCCGAGGGGGTCAGTGTGTAACCCTGCACTCGACAAATTGTCAACCAGGTCTTTCCACAGTAAAAGCTGTAGCTGTAGCTGGTGGAGGCTGAAGGTCTCAGTGTGGACACCAACATATAATTACATTCAGCACAACTCTATTTACCTCTATATTTCTTTATGTCCTCTTCAGGTTTCAGAGTTATCATAACCTCTTCTTCCCTTGTTTTCTTCATCTCACTCTCCGGACCCTGAAACTTCACCTTCTTACACCTGAAGGACACACAAATCATTTTAGTGTTACAGACGACTCGGAGACTACAGAATCTGAAAAGGAACTGCACAAACACCCTGTGTTTGGAAATAGAATACTGTAATTTACAGGAGCACCTGCAGGACAGCAGTTGGTGTGTCTCACTACACACACACACACACCAACAACTCTGGGGGGCATCCACAAGTGTCACACATTATCCCTTCTACTATGCACACCCCTCTGCTCAGAACCTTGCAGGGATTAGCACATGATAATACAAGCTTCAGGATCTCAGGGGAAACAGTGAAAAACTCAGCAACTAACACACATGACCACTCTCTCTCCACCTCCCTTCCTGTCTATTTATCTGATTATCTGTATAACTCTTTCTTCTTCTCTCACATCACTTAGTGTTCCTCGCTCTCTCTGGTCCTCTCTTTCAGAAAGCTCCAGATATCGCAAAGGTATCTGTAAGGAAATGCCTCCTTGGCATGGTTACCCCCTGACTTTTTGCCTTTGCTGATGCTAAGTTTTGATTTGAAAGTGTGCTGAGGCCTGCTAACCAGGCTCCAGCACCAGTGTTCTTTCCCTAACCTGTACTTTTGTTTCCACAATTGGCACACCCTGGCATCCAGGTAAGTCGCTTGTAACTGGTACCCCTGGTACAAAGGGCCCTGATTCCAGGGAAGGTCTCTAAGGGCTGCAGCATATCTTATGCCACCCTGGGGACCCCTCACTCAGCACAGACACACTGCTTGCCAGCTTGTGTGTGCTAGTGGGGATAAAAAGACTAAGTCGACATGGCACTCCCCTCAGGGTGCCATGCGAACCTCACACTGCCTACAGGTATAGATAAGTCACCCCTCTAGCAGGCCTTACAGCCCTAAGGCAGGGTGCACTATACCATAGGTGAGGGCACAAGTGCATGAGCACTGTGCCCCTACAGTGTCTAAGCAAAACCTTAGGCATTGTAAGTGCAGGGTAGCCATAAGAGTATATGGTCCTGGAGTCTGTCATGCACGAACTTCACAGCACCATTATGGCTACACTGAAAACTGTGAAGTTTGGTATCAAACTTCTCAGCACAATAAATGACCACTGATGCCAGTGTACATTTTATTGTAACATACACCCCAGAGGGCACCTTAGAGGTGCCCCCTGAAACCTTAACCGACTATCCGTGTAGGCTGACTAGTTTTAGCAGCCTGCCACACACCAGACATGTTGCTGGCCACATGGGGAGAGTGCCTTTGTCACTCCGGTTGCAACCACTTGCTGTAGGTCAGGCTGTTCATACCAGGGGTAAAGGATGGATTGCTAGCAATTGGAGTCAAGGGCGAGGGAAATATAGTAAAGATTTTCCTTGTTGCCACCCGGTCCCACGTTCTCCTAAGTGAGTGGGTGATTGGAGAAGAATATAAATCTCAGGGATGTTGCGGGTGGGATAGGAAGGGGATCTTCCACAGGGATGTGCCTGCGAGGGCCCTATAAATAAACAGCCACCTTTTCGGACTCGTCTCTCGACCACTCTACTAAATAGTAGAGTTGGGTGGCTTGAAAATAGTGCAGTAGGTTAGGCACTCCCAGACTTCCTTGTGCTGCCGATTGATAGCATAGGGAGGCCGCCTCCCTGCTCAAATGAAATGGTAAAAATCTTTCTGTAAAGATTAAAGCGTTCCCGGGAGAGGCTCGACCGGTAGGGTTAGGAAAAGGTATAAGATTTGCAGAAGGATCATCATTTTAAGGGCAGCAATGAGGCCCAGCCATGAAATCAGGGGTGATTGTCATTTGGCCAGGCTGCATTGTACTCGCTGTACCAATAAGCGGTAGTTAATAGGGGTAGTGTCGGAGATGATCGGAGCAAACTTGAGCCCTAGATAAGGGATGCTCTGTCTATGCCAACATATTGGAAACTGCCTTTCCAGATACTGATGGTCAACAAGAGGGACCGAAATATGAAGGGCTTGGGATTTCTGAAAATTTACGCGGAAGCCGGAGGTCTTCCCGAACTCCTCTATCTCCTGCAGAAGAGCCGGAAAGGCCCTCTTGGGATTATTATTTAAGGAGACTAAAACATCATCCACGTATAAAGCCAAGGTGTGCATGTTGCCTTCAAATGTCACACCCGTTATATTTGGATTAGATCGTACTCTGTGTAAACTGCTCCAATAGTAAGGGTGACAAAGGGCAACCCTGTCTGGTGCCTCTGCATATGGGAAATGATTGGGAGGATTGTCAGTTCACCCACACCGTCGCCCACGGTTTGCTATAGGTGCTATGGATCCATGTGAGAAACAGAGGGCCGAAACCAAAGTGGGTTAATGTTGTTGTCAGTTAAGGCCAATGCTCTCTGATGAAGGACTTCTCCACGTCCAGGGTTAAAAGCATAATGTCCCTACGAACCCGATCTGCCTTATTTATTAAGTCAAGAATGCGTTTCGTGTGTCCCCACGTTGGGGGTGTCTCACAAATCCATTTTGGTCTGGCTCAATCAGACCCGGTATAGCTAGAATAGCGGTTAGCATCAGCAAGCTTTCTAGGATCAGTCAGCTTACTGTCAACCAGGTACTGGTGCAGCTCTGTAGAACAAATACTGAGCATATGCTCTCTCAGAATCAAATCATATAATCCTTTGTAATCATTTATTTTGTTGCCCCGCACCCAACCATTCAGTGCCTTATTGGAGAAATCAAAACAGTCTACCCCGGTCTGTGTGGAAAGTCTGGTGCTGTCCCTAAACCTCTGACGGTATTTTTCAGGGGTCAGTCCAAACGTGGGCAGTAGAGCGGCTTTCTTGGGTTCATAGACATTCTGATCATGTGGAGGGTGAAGGAGGTCTTGAGTATGCTGTGATTGTGGAAAACTTGAGGTAGTTTCTGTGGACAAAAGTGATTTTTGTGGACATGAGCGTGTTTTCCTGGGCTCAGGGGGTATTTTCATAAAACTTTGAGTTCCAGGATAGGCAGAGGGGACTCAACACTGTTGGGAAGACAGGAGAGTAGCCACGAGATGGTCTACATATAATAATTGTATGAGGTAGTACTGCTCGGGCAGCAGAGTGGATTTGTGTGAGCTCAGTACTGACATTTCCACACTGCAGCCAGATCTGCTCCTTACACACTGAGAAGAGAACAATAAACCAACCTTACCTGTCCAGGGCACTTCTAACATCCTGCAAAACAGAAGAACAGGCAGAAGGACATCAGTTTCCACAACAGATTTCAAATTCTGGCAGACGTTTAGGTACAATATAAGTTGTGAAATTCAAGTTCAGTTACACACCGGGGAGTAAGTTCTGAATAGGGTCACATGACAGCACAGCTTGTGATATCCCAAATGGTCCCACAAGACAGCAGAACTTTGGAATTCTGAATGAGGGCAGATGACAGTACAATCTGATATATTCTGAATGCATCATGTATTATAGTCTAGAGTTCCTGAGATCAGATGCCAGACCCGTTATAACTCCTGCATCACTTGAGAAACAACTAGTGTCTATACCCAATGTATACCACGCCAAAAATACTTCTAACGCACTTCTATGGGATTAAATGTAAATAAACAAGGACTTTGGATAAATCACGGGATAAGATCCTTAGGTCTCTTGTTTCTGTTAGAAAATGTCCACTTATACAAGCTGCAGCACTAGAACTGGGTATAACCAGTACTCAGGAAAAAGCCCTTGTGTCTATATACCGTGGGGTTTTAGTGAAAAACAGGAGGCTGCAAATGCTCTCTGAGAACTGATCACACTTGAACCGGAACAGTCTCAGTCATCAGATTATGTTCTATGTATAAAACTGGACGTCCCTCTGAACTGTTTCAATTTGAAGAACAAATTATGAAATGAATGGACGGAAGAAATTCTATGTCATGACCAGAGGGGAGGATTATGCTTTTCTTCCTTCGCTGTAATCAATGGCAGCCATATTCAAACTTTATGATAAACTACAAATCCCAAGAACCTTTGGGAATGGAAAAGACAAAACATCCGATCAAACATAGACCTTAGTCTAATCAGATCCCAGCAGAGACCCATACAGTCGACTTTGGACCAATTGGCACTTTGCAGTGCTTTCGCTGTATATTCTGGTGTTCACTTGAAAACTAGTGCAGTGCCGCCTCCTTCCTCACTTGCACCTAATTTTAGCAGACATGGAGGTTTCCAGGGATCAGCAGTCGAAAGGGGACCCCTTAGAGTTCCTGCCCTGAGACGATGAATTTTATGAGGCGGTAGATGCCTTAATTTACCAGGCAGTTGCTGGGGCCATGGGCTCCTTGGAACAGCACCTGGTGGATCAAGTTGCGCGTGCCTGCACCCATATCTCTAATCCCATGAAGGAGCCCACTGCACCCTCTGGGATCTTAGGCACCTTCCATTCTGCCCCAAATCCAGACCATGTGCCTGCCAAGCTTCCTCGCAAGGATGGCATTGACTATGATGCTTCTGCTCTCCTTAAGCAAGCTTTCTTGGCTACCCCCCGCCAATCCCGGGTCCTACTGAACCAGCCCTGGAATCCCCATGCCCTATTTCCCCAGACCCTCAAGATGATGAGTCCCCTGTGGACTCAGATGATGAAGCAGGGTCCTCCAGACCTTGGCATCCATCCATCCCTTACTCTGCAAACCCAGAGGCCCAGGGCTTGGACATTTCCTGACCCCGATGACATCCTCTACCCTTGCTCCTCTGAGTGGGCTCTGGCAGAAAAGGTAGCCAGCTATGTGGTGGTTCACCTTAGGAAGCCCCTGGAGAAAGAAGCCTGCAGCTGCTTTCCGGCCGAATGTCACTGCCCTGGCTTGTAGGGTAAAGTTGCCAGACTCCCGACATTGACTCTAGAATGGCCACTTCCCTGTCAAAATTCATAAAAGACCCGAAAAAGACCATATTCTATTCCTGGAGGGCTTGTCAGGATAAGCTTTTGAATACTATTGCCCCTTACCAAGATCGTTGATACAAATGAAGACGCCAAGGCCACAAGTGCCCTTATTTCACCGGAGGCCCTTTCAGGGTGGGCACGTCACGCTATCATCTTCTTAGGTAATGCTAATTGCACGTCGTTCACACAGTGCTGCCACTCCCTTTTGATTAAGATGGACCCAAAGTACCGGGACAATGCGACCATGGAGGTGGGGCTTATCACCCAAGGGTACCCTTTATCAGACTCTCCCCAGACTAGGCCAGGTCCTCCATAAAGAAAGTCTTTAACCCTCAGGTTTTCTAGGGGGCTGGTCATGGCGGAGGCCGCTTGGTCAGCCACACACTTTCCCAATACCCTCCCAGCGGGCAAGACTCCAGACGAAGCTCCTTTCAGGACCAGACCAGATTCACCAACTTCTACCCCACCAGAGGGCAACATATCCAGGGCAGAGGATTCAAAGGGAGCTCCGCTTCCTCCAGTTCTGCTGAGTGCTCATCCTTCCTCTCTTATAAAAGTGGGGTCAGGCGGGGGTTTTTCCTCCAGGCCTAGAGATCCTTTACAGCAGTTGCTTGGGTTTTACAAATGACCCAAGATTTCCAAATAGAAATCTATGGTGTCCCTCATCAGGAACCATGGCCTTGTCCCCTTCAGTTTTTCTCCCGAGAGGCAGCCCTCATGGACGAGGACGTCTCTTCCTACTGGATAAAGGGGCTATTAGCCGGATGGTCCCACATCTCCATAGGTTCATCAGCAACATCTTTCTGGTGGACAAAAGCAATGAAGGACAACACCCAGTCATCAACGAATGAGAATTCAATGACTGGCTTGTCTACTACGATTTCAAGATGGTGGGGATCCACTTCCTCAAAGACATGTTACGTCCCTCAGACTGGTTGGTCCGCTTGGACCTCAAAAACGTGTACCCATTGATTCCAATTTTTTCCCTGTATTGAAGGTTCCCCCAGTATGTTTGGTGCCAACAAACGTTCAAATTTTTCACTTTGTCTCCTATGCCCCTAGTGCTTCACGAAGGTTCTCAAACCGGTCGTGAGACATCTAAGGGCTCAGGGGATACGCCTTATCATCCACCTCGATGACATGCTGATAATGGGTCAATGTCCACGTCATCTCTCCCTCCAACTTCAAACAGTCATTAACCTTCTGGAGGGGGTAGGCTTTGTGATAAACGAGAAAAAGTCACTCCTAGTTCCTTCCCAGAGAGCAACTTTCCTGGGCTTCATCATAGACTCTACTATGACTGTCCACAGCCTTCTATCCCAGAAGGTAGCGAAGATTCGACACAAGTTGAGGAAGACCCTAGCCAAACCTCACACCTCGCTGAGGGAGATCACTCGCCTGGTGGGCTGCCTGTCGACGTCCATCTAGGCCACCCTTCCTGAGCCCCTACATAACTGAACCTTACAGAGGTTAAAGACTTCTCATTTGAAGAAAGGACTAACTTACTCCCAACTGGTGTGTCTCCCAGAAAGGGCGCTGGCAGAAATCGGCTGGTGGCTGTCCCACAAAGAAGCATGGGATGGGAGAGTGATTTTCGGTTCGGCCCCAGACCTCATTATAAAATTGGATGCCAGCCGGTCAGGTTGGGGCACCAGATGCAGAGAGTTTTCTACAGGGGACTCTTCAAGAACAGAAATTGAATGAAGCTTCTAACCAGCTCTTTCATGGTACGATGTTGGACGAAGAACAAGATTCAGTTGTGTGTTCTCCTCAAGATGAAAAATGTGTCAGCGGTCCAACATATCAACCATCTGGGGGCACTCGCTCCAAGCCTCAAATTATTGGCAGCACTGCCTGGACCATCAAATCTCTGTCATGGCAGAATATCTCCCTGGGCAAGCAAAGTGATCAGGCACACTCTTCATCTTTGGGATTCTAGCCTGTGGAAACTTTGCCAAGCTTCAGGTATGCCGGGGACCTTTCTCTGGAGACCTTTGGTGTGCTGGCTGGACCACCAACTACCCCGCTTCTTCAGTTACAGACCGGACCAGTTGGTGGCAGCGACAGACGCCTTCCTACAGGATTGGAGTAAGGCGAAGGGTTAGGCATTCCCTCTATTTGCAATGACCACCCGGGTCAAATCAGGAGGCAACATTCAGAAGTAGTGTTGATCACACCTTTTTGGAGATCTCCAGTCTGTTTTCTAGCTCTTCTGAAACTTTCCTGGGATTTTCCAACCAGTTTCCCCCTGCTTCAGAACTGGTGATGGAATATTGATGCTTCTCTTTCTTCCTAGGGACTTGGACTGGGTAACAGGAATCATGATAGATGTGCGGTGGCTGATCTCGAGTGAAGAAAGAGGCTGGCACAACATGGACAATGGACTTTATTGGTCTCTGCTGGGGCCTGATTGGTCATGGAGTAATGCCTATGTTTGATTGGATGTTTTGTCTGTTCCATTCCCAAAGGTTATTGTGATTTGTAGTTTATCATAAAGTTTGAATATGGCTGCTATTGATTACAGCGAAGGAAGAAAAGCATACTCCTCGCCTCCGTGTCCTTAATGGAAACAAATCTTTCAATTTCGACAGATAGGAAATTTTTCATTCAGGTTAGGAAATCTTTAAGACCACAAGCAATGGAGCTTAATTGCAGCAGTTTTAATAAACAGCACTGAAGCTGGTGAAAAAGCCTGACACTGTTGTTGAAACTGCTGCACCAACGTAAGCAACCATAATTCACAATGTGACCGTTCTACGCGAAACTTCCTTCTTAATCTGCACACTCATGGTTTGTCGTTAAATGTAAATAAGAGAAGGTGGGACGTGCTAGCGGGACTGACCAAAACTGCACACACTGTAGTAGTTATATTCAGTATCATCCAGTAAATGAATGTAACCAGTGCTCACTCTATTTGTTAAAGTTCCATCGATAATTAGGAATGTACAAATGTGTCATTATTATGATAATTTAGTTTAGGAATAGAACTGAAATATATTTATATTTTACATTGTTTTAAGAATGGTTATTTTTTAAATCTGTAGGAAATTTGTAACAATAAAAATTTATCTATAAACACATCCTGAATGAGGTCACGCGACAGAGCACCGTGATATTCTGAACGGGGTCATGTGATGAAGTACAGCTTGTGAATTTCTGAATGGGATCACATGACAGTCTGTGATATGCTGAGTGGGATCACATGATGCAGGACAATAGGTTAAATAATGCAGCCCAGCCTGCAATAATTCAAAAAGGGCCGTGTGACACTGCACAATCTGTGATATTCTGAATACTGGCTCATAGCACAACACCATCTGTGACACTTTGAATCTGGCCACACAACAAGGTGCAGAGTCTGATATTTTGAACAAGGTCACATTATAGCACAGTTTTATTCTGAAAGGGGTGAAATAGCACAGCAGAGAGTTTAAAATTCTGAATAGGGTCACCCGAGACTGCAAAGTCTGATATTCTGTACCAGGTGACAGGACAGCATAGTCTGATATTCTGATTGGGAATCACATGACCCAGACCAGTCTGTGATATTCTTAAAGAGGTCACATGATAGAGAAGAGTCTGATATTCTGAATGGAGTCACATGACACAGACCGGTCTGTGATATTCTTAAAAAGGTCACATGATAGAGAAGAGTCTGATATTCTGAATGAAGCCACATGACCCAGCCTATCATATTCTTTATATCGTGTCAGAGTGTCACTATGTAAGGAGTTTGCTCTGTACTGGATTGCCTGTACATTGCGCTGGGCTGTCAGAAAAGAGGAAGTTGCAGTTAGTTTAACTTGTCTGTATGTTATATTGGGTTGTCAGAATACAGGTCACTGTAAATTGACCCTCTATGTTGATCATGCATGTTCTCACGTACATTCAACGCATCACACACAATATGAATGGAGCACTTCTGTATTGTCTTGTATTTACGAAGCAGTCTCTCACCGTCAGGAGGTCCAAGGCTGGTTCCTTGCATTTTTTCTCTAGATCTACTATCAGGGCGTTGAGAGAGGTGATTTGATTGGACAGTTTGGAGATATTTGCATTTTCTACCATGGTAATTTTCTTCTCCAACTCCTCCATTTCCCTGTACAGCGTTTGCTCTTTATCTCTCAGGAGCCGGCGCAGCTGTTCAATCTCAGACTCAATTTTCTGCTTCTCGGCTCTCACCTTGTTCTGTCAGCATCAAATAAATGATGGTTAGATTCTGGGAAGCTTCCAGTGTCAGAGAGCCCACCCCTTCCTTCCCTCTCAAGATATTCAAGAAAGATGATGATTGAAACAAGAAATCTGATTTTGAATTGCTTGAATATAGTGGTAATTATATGTTTCAGGAAGTTTATAGAATTGGACAGTCTAATGACAATTGATTTGCAATCTCAGGATTACAAATACTCGATCTTCTACCTTTCTTACCTATTAAGAGTGTGAGCGGAACTACACAGACTTATAAAGCTTCTTGCAATGAAACTCATCTACACACAATGGAGACATCCTTAAATCCGAATACAAGACCATTTGAGATTCAAACTCATCATAGAAACTTAGAGAGCCTCTGTAATTGACAATGTGAGAACAGTCACAACTGATTTGCTCGGTACATCTTCTTCATTACTTATATCCCTTGGTCCAAGAACACACTTTCTGATGCGCTGTCACAAAGATATCCAATCACCTTTGTTCATGCAATCATTCAACCCAATCAAATAACTGATGCTGTACAACATTTGTAGACATGTGTCTCACTCATTCTCAGTTTATTCTTAAGGCTGTTAAAGACTTAACTGAATCACTGACTGTCCAAGAAGATATGTAAGTTCAACAACAGCCTCTACTCACTCTTACCAAGGAACGTCAGGAAGAGGTTTTGTGAAATATGTAATGACACTGCCGCAGTGTAGGAGGCTGGCCTGGCTTATAGTGAGTACCAAGGGTACTTACACTCTGTGCCAGGTCCAGTTATCCCTTATTAGTGTAGAAGAGGTGTTTCTAGAAAAGCAGCTAAGGCTGAACTAGGAGACATGTAAAGCTCCTACTATACCACTGGTGTCATATGCACAATATCATAAGAAAACACAATACACAGATATACTATAAATAAAGGTACTTTATTTTTATGACAATATGCCAAAAGTATCTCAGTGAGTACCCTCAGTATGAGGATAAGTTATATACACAAGATATATGTACACAAACCAAAATTATGCAGATAATAGCAAAAGGAAGTAATGTAAGCAATGTAAAGTTACAGTAGATTGCAATAGGAGCACATAGGTATAGTGGCAACACAAACCATATACTCCAAAAGTGGAATGCGAACCACGAATGGACCCCAAACCTATGTGAGCTTGTAGAGGGTCGCTGGGACTGTAAGAAAACAGTGAGGGTTAGAAAAATAGCCCTCCCCAAGACACTGAAAGGTAGGTGTAAAGTGCACCTACTACCCCCAGAGAGCACAAAAGTCGTGGGGACTGAATCAGAATACTTAAAGTGAGCTGTACAACAACAATGGCCCCACAGTACCTCTGATATTCCACATGGCAGAGCCAGGGGTCAATGTGATTTACTGTTTCTCAGACCCTGTCAGGCGCCGTGGGGAAGGCAGAGGCTAGAGGGCCTCAACCATGGGGTTTTTAAGTCATTTGCCAGTGATGGCACATGGCCAGCCCTAATATGGCTTTGCTAAGTGGGTCAAGTACAGTGCCTTTGCACTTGACACCCAGGGCAGGGAGGGCGAGCACACTTAAGTAGCTTTTTAACCATGTCTCGGGCCTGCCACTGCAGAGCCGGTGTGGTCAGTTTTACACTGCTGCGTGGACCTGCTAAAATAGCCATTTTGCCAGGCCCAAAGCTACCCTTTTTAAACATGTAAGTCACCCCAGATGTAGGCTCTGGACAACCCAGAGGGCACGGTGCAATGTATTTAAAAGGCAGGATATGTACACTTAAGTTATACTTGTCCTTGTAGTGAAAAACTCCCAAAGTCATTTTTCACTACAGCAAGGCCTACCTCTCCCATGGGATAACACTGGAATAACCTTATTACAATTTACAATTGGGAAAAGATAAACCTTTCAAGTTTGGTGTCTCTAGAATCACAATTTAACATCACAACCTATGGTAAAGTAGGATGTTAAATTGCAACTCTGAAAATGCCACTTTTAGGAAGCTGGCATTTTCTTACTTAAGCCATTTGATGCCTGATGCCTATCTCTGATCACATGTCTGGCTGACAGCTGGGCTTTGTGTATTCCTCCTAGACAGCCACACACAATGGGAGCTTGGGTGTGTCTTAGTGAGCCACCTCTGCAAGATGGGAGAAAGGAGCTGGGCACAGTAACATTTACATCTGAGTACGATGTGTCCTGTCTACTTACAAAAGGCTGCATACCCCCTTGTAGGGAGTCTGGAGCCAGGGCAAAAAGGGCAGGACCTCTGTGCCCTTAAAAGGGATGTCTTTGGAGTAACCCTCCACTTCAAAGGTACCACTGTGTATAAGTACAGAACCTCAGACACCACCACTTCAGTACACGTCTGGACCTATGGATACTCTGCCAGGAAGGAGGACTGTTGTGATGGACTGCCTTTCTGTTGGACTGCTGCTTTGCTGAACTCCTGGCTGCCAGAATTCATCCGCAATCTCCCTTATGGAGAGGATGTGATTGAAAAATCTTTCTCGCCCCTTGTTCCCACAAAGCTCGATGAAATGCATGCCATTGAGTGGGCATTGGCGCACATACCTGCGTTATATTGCAACCATGTAGGATGGGACAAAGAACCCCCCTACCACGTAATAACAAAAATCCCAACCACAATCTCAATATCCTATCAAATATGATGCTAAAGCACCTGTGAGGGGAATCCACAAACATTTGGAGTACCAGGGTGTCACTGAACCCTCAGACTAATCCATAAATAATCCATTATTTACAGTTGCTAAACCCAACCATTCATATAGAATAGTCTTAGACTATAGACATTTAAATGGTCACACAAAAACATTTGCTATACAAAATGCACACAGCACAGCACTTATGAACAATATAGTGCGCAGAAAATACTAAACGACCCTGGATATATCCAACAGGTTTTTCTGCCAAAACATAGCGCCTGAAAGTAGGGACCTAACAAGTTTTAGCGTCTTTGGTTCTCAGAGACAATTCTGCCGACTCCCACAGGGGTACAAGAACAGCACAGGACTGTTCTCAGCCTATGTAACATCTATTTTATACGACATTGACCTGGGAGGCTACTGGATTTGGGAGACAGGATCACATGGATTGTGGATACTAAGTATGATTCCACACCACCTGACGCCTGTAGGCCTAATCCAGGTTTTCCGGCTAACTAGCAGCGCCTCATCTCTGGCCGAGATGACTGTGATAATCGGGCCCATGACAAAAAGACTCCTCAGGGGAATCGTGGTCGATCAGATCCCATCCCTTTCTCTCAGTTACCAAAAGGTCTTGTACAGGCAAAGACAACAGAGGCAGAATATAGTTCAATAAGGATTTATTGAACTAACTGAATCTTAGATAAAAAGGCATGTATTGCAAAAACTAAGATGATAAAACACAATAGAAGCAAGCAGGTGACTAACAGAGTAAAACACAAGAATAGTCCTACCATACTATCACTAAGAATGATATATGTATATATTTCTCCTACTTACACTATGTATGAGCACAGTGTAATAAGCCTAATCTGTCCTTTGGGTTTTCCCCCTGGGGGTACACCATCCTTCATACCTGGAGGAAGTAGCCTGTAGTCTACTGAGACACCGTCCCCATGTGGATCAAGGGTCCGGCCGTCTAAGCAAGCAGCTGCAGCAAAGCAGTCAGCAATCATCATGCAGTCGTGGTCATCTGGCTGTAATCTCCCTCTAACAAGTCTGGGACAAAGGGGTGTTTTTATAATAAAACAGCCGACATTCTAAGAAATAGTCCCCATGTATGTGTGTGTTTTCTGTGAATGTCGGAAACACAGCATACTATGTTTGTCGGCAACCCTATCTGACTGTAGCCTTGGAGAATGTCCTCCTAAGAACGTAATGCTTTCCTAGGGAAAAGTACAATAAGATAAAGAAAATAAAACAGCACCACAAATGTTTCTATTTCTAGAAAAATAAAGCAATGCTGAATGAAATGTAACAGGGATAAAGTGCACAGCAGCAGGCCTAGTTAGCTTAAAACAACGTGTCTAAAACATGGCTAAAATAGCTAACCAACACCCTCCCCTTGCCGATCAAAGGTGGTATAAAAGCTTATGAAGAGAAAAAAAAAATCTAATAACTCTTACGCAAAAAAAAAAAAACTTATATGTCAATAGTGCCAAGTTAAGAGACACAGAGGCAGGAAAATGGCCAACTGAACAAGCCAAAGTCAATAGTCAGTGTCACTTTGGAAATCGCCAATTACATCTGGGACAATTGAAGCCAGGAGACGTTCTACTTCGGCAGGTGTTAAAATATCCAGATCATATCCAAGGAAAGCCACAGAGCACTTGTGTTCCAAAGCCTCAGCTTAGGCAGCAGCATTCCGTGTCATGCCCTCCATAGAGTTAAGAGTTGCGGCATCCATAAAAGGCAACTTGTAAACGGCTTCCGGTAGCAAACACACCCTCACTGCGTATGTCTGATAATGGGCCCTCATCGAGAACATCAACAGATCAGCATCCAATGAAAGTAAGCGCTGCGTAGAAAGAAAGACTTTCAGTGCACATTCAAAGAGGCACCAGAGGCATCGAAACACGGGCTGCACACAATCCAAAACTGGTCGGAATGACAAAGACCAGTCACACTCCAGTTGTTCCAGGAGTGGTGCTCCGAAATACTGCATCATGCGTTCACGACACAGTTGTGCTGGCGGTAGCGCTTTCAGTACTCCTCGCTGTGACAGGACAGCCATTGCGCAGAGATAGTCGCAACAGGAAAATGCCAACTATTATAGCCAAAGTAACCGGAATTCCCCAGAACCAACAGCCTTAAAAAAGTGGGCGATTCCAGTAGTACTACACGCATTAAATATTTGTCCCACGAATTCACCAAAGGGTCTCGGAAATTTTGTAGTTAAAAGGGACTGAATCTCCGCCGATGACCTCACAACCTGATGCGCATAGGTCCTGCGTCCAGATGTAAGCGCCACATGTTTTGAAACAATAAAGCCTTTAGTCAGCTCAGCTTGTCAAAATTCACATCAGAAGTAGCAATATGAGGCCAAACGTCTGCTACTCCTTGAAACTGTGTAGGGGGAAAAAGGACATTCCCGCAACATATAACAATTTAGGAGACCGAAACAATGTAAGCTATTCCGGCTTGCATTCCACAACAGCCCTCACTGTTAAGGAGCACATAGGTGCCTTTGGA
This sequence comes from Pleurodeles waltl, assembly GCF_031143425.1. NCBI lineage: Eukaryota > Metazoa > Chordata > Amphibia > Caudata > Salamandridae > Pleurodeles > Pleurodeles waltl. Next base: position 1,166,389,830 of record NC_090439.1, on the reverse strand, counting down.
GAGCAGCTGGAACGCAGATCTAATCAAGGGGACTGGGATTCCCTTCAGATAACAAGCCAAATTTGTTGCAGAGCCATTACACGCTCCGTGCAAGGACAGCTGTTTACAAACCATTGAATGGCTCACAGAAGTCTTGCATTCACTACCGCTAAGAAAGACCTCTTTCATGCCATTGAAACATTTGTACGAGAAAAAAAGCTCCCACACTTCGTGTATGTAACTATCTCCCAGCATTTCATTCCTGCCCACTGGAATGTGTTTCAAACAGGATGTAAACTGAAGTGTTGAAATGGGCAGATGTATAACCCCATGTACTAGCCATTCAGCAGATGGTATTTCAGCCACAGCAAAAGGCAACTTTTTTAACTTTTCTATATTCAACATGACATATGTTGCTTCTTGTGAGAAGGTAGCCTCTTTCTAGCCTTGTTACCCCCACTTTTGGCCTGTTTGTGAGTGTATGTCAGGGTGTTTGTCACTGTTTTCACTGTCTCACTGGGATCCTGATAGCCAGGCCTCAGTGCTCATAGTGAAAACACTATGTTTTCAGTATGTTTGTTATGTGTCACTGGGATCCTGCTGGTCAGGACCCCAGTGCTCATAGGTTTGTGGCCTATATGTATGTGTCACTGGGACCCTGTCACACAGGGCCCCAGTGCTCATAGGTGTGCATGTATATGTTCCCTGTGTGGTGCCTAACTGTCTCACTGAGGCTCTGCTAACCAGAACCTCAGTGGTTATGCTCTCTCGTTACTTTCAAATTGTCACTAACAGGCTAGTGACCAATTTTACCAATTTACATTGGCTTACTGGAACACCCTTATAATTCCCTAGTATATGGTACTGAGGTACCCAGGGTATTGGGGTTCCAGGAGATCCCTATGGGCTGCAGCAATTCTTTTGCCACCCATAGGGAGCTCTGACAATTCTTACACAGGCCTGCCACTGCAGCCTGAGTGAAATAACGTCCACGTTATTTCACAGCCATTTTACACTGCACTTAAGTAACTTATAAGTCACCTATATGTCTAACCTTTACTTGGTAAAGGTTAGGTGCAAAGTTACTTAGTGTGAGGGCACCCTGGCACTAGCCAAGGTGCCCCCACATTGTTCAGAGCCAATTCACTGAACTTTGTGAGTGCGGGGACACCATTACACGTGTGCACTACATATAGGTCACTACCTATATGTAGCTTCACCATGGTAACTCCGAATATGGCCATGTAACATGTCTATGATCATGGAATTGCCCCCTCTATGCCATCCTGGCATTGTTGGTACAATTCCATGATCCCAGTGGTCTGTAGCACAGACCCTGGTACTGCCAGACTGCCCTTCCTGGGGTTTCACTGCAGCTGCTGCTGCTGCCAACCCCTCAGACAGGCAGCTGCCCTCCTGGGGTCCAGCCAGGCCTGGCCCAGGATGGCAGAACAAAGAACTTCCTCTGAGAGAGGGTGTGACACCCGCTCCCTTTGGAAAATGGTGTGAAGGCAGGGGAGGAGTAGCCTCCCCCAGCCTCTGGAAATGCTTTGTTGGGCACAGATGTGCCCAATTCTGCATAAGCCAGTCTACACCGGTTCAGGGACCCCTTAGCCCCTGCTCTGGCACGAAACTGGACAAAGGAAAGGGGAGTGACCACTCCCCTGACCTGCACCTCCCCTGGGAGGTGTCCAGAGCTCCTCCAGTGTGCTCCAGACCTCTGCCATCTTGGAAACAGAGGTGCTGCTGGCACACTGGACTGCTCTGAGTGGCCAGTGCCACCAGGTGACGTCAGAGACTCCTGCTGATAGGCTCCTTCAGGTGTTAGTAGCCTTTCCTCTCTCCTAGGTAGCCAAACCCTCTTTTCTGGCTATTTAGGGTCTCTGTCTCTGGGGAAACTTTAGATAACGAATGCATGAGCTCAGCCGAGTTCCTCTGCATCTCCCTCTTCACCTTCTGATAAGGAATCGACCGCTGACCGCGCTGGAAGCCTGCAAACCTGCAACATAGTAGCAAAGACGACTACTGCAACTCTGTAACGCTGATCCTGCCGCCTTCTCGACTGTTTTCCTGCTTGTGCATGCTGTGGGGGTAGCCTGCCTCCTCTCTGCACCAGAAGCTCCGAAGAAATCTCCCGTGGGTCGACGGAATCTTCCCCCTGCAACCGCAGGCACCAAAAAGCTGCATCTCCGGTCCCTTGGGTCTCCTCTCAGCACGACGAGCGAGGTCCCTCGAATCCAGCGACACCGTCCAAGTGACCCCCACAGTCCAGTGACTCTTCAGCCCAAGTTTGGTGGAGGTAAGTCCTTGCCTCACCTCGCTGGGCTGCATTGCTGGGAACCGCGACTTTGCAAGCTTCTCCGGCCCCTGTGCACTTCCGGCGGAAATCCTGTGTGCACAGCCAAGCCTGGGTCCACGGCACTCTAACCTGCATTGCACGACTTTCTAAGTTGGTCTCCGGCGACGTGGGACTCCTTTGTGCAACTTCGGCGAGCACCGTTTCACGCATCCTCGTAGTGCCTGTTTCTGGCACTTCTCCGGGTGCTACCTGCTTCAGTGAGGGCTCTTTGTCTTGCTCGACGTCCCCTCTCTCTGCAGGTCCAATTTGCGACCTTCTGGTCCCTCCTGGGCCCCAGCAGCGTCCAAAAACGCCAAACGCACGATTTGCGTGTAGCAAGGCTTGTTGGCGTCCATCCGGCGGGAAAACACTTCTGCACGACTCTCCAAGGCGTGGGGGATCCATCCTCCAAAGGGGAAGTCTCTAGCCCTTGTCGTTCCTGCAGTATTCACAGTTCTTCAGCCTAGAAAGAGCTTCTTTGCACCAACCGCTGGCATTTCTTGGGCATCTGCCCATCTCCGAGCTGCTTGTGACTTTTGGACTTGGTCCCCTTGTTCCACAGGTACCTTCAGACAGGAATCCATCGTTGTTGCATTGCTGATTTGTGTTTTCCTTGCATTCTCCCTCTAACACGACTATTTTGTCCTTAGGGGAACTTTGGTGCACTTTGCACTCACTTTTCAGGGTCTTGGGGAGGGTTATTTTTCTAACTCTCACTATTTTCTAATAGTCCCAGCGACCCTCTACAAGGTCACATAGGTTTGGGGTCCATTCGTGGTTCACATTCCACTTTTGGAGTATATGGTTTGTGTTGCCCCTATCCCTATGTTTCCCCATTGCATCCTATTGTAACTATACATTGTTTGCACTGTTTTCTAAGACTATACTGCATATTTTTGCTATTGTGTATATATATCTTGTGTATATTTCCTATCCTCTCACTGAGGGTACACTCTAAGATACTTTGGCATATTGTCATAAAAATAAAGTACCTTTATTTTTAGTATAACTGTGTATTGTGTTTTCTTATGATATTGTGCATATGACACTAAGTGGTACTGTAGTAGCTTCACACGTCTCCTAGTTCAGCCTAAGCTGCTCTGCTAAGCTACCATTATCTATCAGCCTAAGCTGCTAGACACCCTATACACTAATAAGGGATAACTGGGCCTGGTGCAAGGTGCAAGTACCCCTTGGTACTCACTACAAGCCAGTCCAGCCTCCTACATTGGTTGTGCAGCGGTGGGATAAGTGCTTTGAGACTACTTACCACTCTTGTCATTGTACTTTTCATAAGAGAAAAATATACAAAACAAGGTCAGTGTATATACACATAGCCAAAAAGTTTTGCATTTCCTCTTTTCACTCTTTTCTAAGTGCTGAAAAGTACTTCTAAACTTTCAAAAAGTTCTTAAAAGTTAAAAAAGTTTTTTTCTGTCTTTCCAAAAAGTTCTGAAAACTTTTTTCTCTTTTGCTATCACTTTAACTCTCTCTAAAAAATGTCTGGCACAGGCCAAAAAGTTGAACTGTCCAAACTTGCATATGATCACCTTAGCTGGAAAGGAGCAAGGAGTCTCTGCATAGAGAGAGGTTTGAGTGTAGGGAAGAATCCTTCCTTAGAACTATTAATTAATATGCTTAGAGTACAGGATAAGGCCATAAGTGCCCAATCTGTAGAAAAAGTAGCTAATGGTTCTCAATCTGATCCAGGGACTCCCCCAGGAAAAGGTTCAGGAAAGAAACTTCTCAGCCTGCCCATTACTAGACAGTCTAGCATAGTTGGTACAGAGGTTGAATCACATCATACTGATGATGTGCTCTCACATTATGCTGGTAGCCAAGCTGTTAGGGTGCCCTTTGTAAGGGACAGGTCTCCTTCTGTTCATTCCCATCATACCTCTGTATCTAGAAATGTCCCTCCCACCCACCCTGATGACAGATTGTTAGAAAGGGAGCTCAATAGATTGAGAGTGGAACAAACCAGACTGAAGCTCAAGAAGCAACAGCTGGATTTGGATAGACAGTCTTTAGAAATAGAGAGTGAAAGACAGAAGTTGGGTTTAGATACCCATGGTGGCAGCAGCAGTATTCCCCATAGTCATCCTGCAAAAGAGCATGATTCCAGGAATCTGCACAAGATAGTTCCCCCTTATAAGGAGGGGGATGACATTAACAAGTGGTTTGCTGCACTTGAGAGGGCCTGTGTTGTACAGGATGTCCCTCAAAGGCAGTGGGCTGCTATCCTATGGCTATCATTTAGTGGAAAAGGTAGGGATAGGCTCCTTACTGTGAAAGAAAATGATGCCAATAATTTTACAGTTCTTAAGAATGCACTCCTGGATGGTTATGGCTTAACCACTGAACAGTACAGGATAAAGTTCAGAGAGACCAAAAAGGAGTCTTCACAAGACTGGGTTGATTTCATTGACCATTCAGTGAAGGCCTTGGAGGGGTGGTTACATGGCAGTAAAGTTACTGATTATGAAAGCCTGTATAACACAATCCTGAGAGAGCATATACTTAATAATTGTGTGTCTGATTTGTTGCACCAGTACCTGGTAGACTCTGATCTGACCTCTCCCCAAGAATTGGGAAAGAAGGCAGACAAATGGGTCAGAACAAGGGTGAACAGAAAAGTTCATACAGGGGGTGACAAAGATGGCAATAAGAAGAAAGATGGTGAAAAATCTCAAGATAAGCATGGGGATAAGGGTAAAACCAAAGATCCCACTTCAAATCTTAAACACTCTTCAGAGGGTGGGGATAAAACAAATTCTTCCTCTTCTTCCCAACCTGCACACATTAAAAAGCCTTGGTGCTTTGTGTGTAAAAACAGAGGCCATAGGCCAGGGGATAAGTCCTGTCCAGGTAAACCCCCTGAGCCTACCACCACTAATACATCAAGCTCTAGTGCCCCTAGCAGTAGTGGTACTAGTGGTGGGACTGCTGGCAACAGTCAAGCAAAGGGTGTAGTTGGGTTCACTTATGGGTCCATAGTGAAAACTGATGTAATCAGTCCCAAGACAGTTCCTGTCACACCTAGTGGCATTGGCCTTGCCACACTGGCTGCTTGTCCCCTTACAATGGATAAGTACAGGCAGACAGTTTCAATAAATGGTGTTGAGGCCTTGGCCTACAGGGACACAGGTGCCAGTTTCACTTTGGTGACTGAAAACCTAGTGCCTCCTGAACAACACATCATTGGACAACAGTATAAGATTATTGATGTCCATAACTCCACTAAGTTTCTTCCCTTAGCTATAATTCAGTTTAGTTGGGGTGGAGTTACTGGCCCTAAGCAGGTGGTGGTATCACCTAGCTTACCTGTAGACTGTCTCTTAGGTAATGACCTAGAGGCCTCAGGTTGGGCTGATGTAGAGTTTTATGCCCATGCAGCCATGCTGGGCATCCCTGAGGAATTGTTCCCTCTCATTTCAAGTGAAATGAAAAAGCAAAGGAGAGAAGGCCTGAAAACTCAGGATCCCTCTCCATCAACAGGTAAAAAGGGTATCACAGTATCCCCTAACCACCCTACCATTCAGGATACCATTCCTGTGGTGGGAGAAACCTCTCCTGGGGTGGCACCTGTTCCAAGGGAATCATCAGCTGGCAAAGCTGGACTCCCTGAGGTGGAAGTACCTCTCTGTGGGATAACTAACATTGGTGAGAAAAACAGCACCATTTTAGTTAACATGGAGTATCCCTCCAGCCCTCCCAGAGAAACTTTAGTGCAGAAACCCTGCACTACCTCACAACACTTAGGACAGCATCCCTGCCCTAGTGTGGAGCTCATAGGACAGCATCCCTGCCCTGCTCCAACTCAAGAGAAACAGCATCCCTGTTCTCTCTTCCAGCCAGATGGACAAAGTTTTTGCCCAGCTATGGCTTTTCTGAGACAGCATCCCTGTCTGGCATTTCCATCACTACAAATAGGTTCAGTGGACAATTCCCACTGCTCTAAACTAAAACTTACTGATAGAAACTCTGAAAATACATCTTCACATTGTTGCTTAGCTAAAAAACTTCAAACAGGGTGGTTTACATCCCCACAGGGAAGTAACCATATAGTGGATGATAAAGGGAGTAACCAGTCTATTGCAGAGCTACTCTCTACTTATCACCACTTAGACAATAAAGTCTCAACTGGCCAAGGTTAGCCTTATTGTCCTTCGTTTGGGGGGGGGTTGTGTGAGAAGGTAGCCTCTTTCTAGCCTTGTTACCCCCACTTTTGGCCTGTTTGTGAGTGTATGTCAGGGTGTTTGTCACTGTTTTCACTGTCTCACTGGGATCCTGATAGCCAGGCCTCAGTGCTCATAGTGAAAACACTATGTTTTCAGTATGTTTGTTATGTGTCACTGGGATCCTGCTGGTCAGGACCCCAGTGCTCATAGGTTTGTGGCCTATATGTATGTGTCACTGGGACCCTGTCACACAGGGCCCCAGTGCTCATAGGTGTGCATGTATATGTTCCCTGTGTGGTGCCTAACTGTCTCACTGAGGCTCTGCTAACCAGAACCTCAGTGGTTATGCTCTCTCGTTACTTTCAAATTGTCACTAACAGGCTAGTGACCAATTTTACCAATTTACATTGGCTTACTGGAACACCCTTATAATTCCCTAGTATATGGTACTGAGGTACCCAGGGTATTGGGGTTCCAGGAGATCCCTATGGGCTGCAGCAATTCTTTTGCCACCCATAGGGAGCTCTGACAATTCTTACACAGGCCTGCCACTGCAGCCTGAGTGAAATAACGTCCACGTTATTTCACAGCCATTTTACACTGCACTTAAGTAACTTATAAGTCACCTATATGTCTAACCTTTACTTGGTAAAGGTTAGGTGCAAAGTTACTTAGTGTGAGGGCACCCTGGCACTAGCCAAGGTGCCCCCACATTGTTCAGAGCCAATTCACTGAACTTTGTGAGTGCGGGGACACCATTACACGTGTGCACTACATATAGGTCACTACCTATATGTAGCTTCACCATGGTAACTCCGAATATGGCCATGTAACATGTCTATGATCATGGAATTGCCCCCTCTATGCCATCCTGGCATTGTTGGTACAATTCCATGATCCCAGTGGTCTGTAGCACAGACCCTGGTACTGCCAGACTGCCCTTCCTGGGGTTTCACTGCAGCTGCTGCTGCTGCCAACCCCTCAGACAGGCAGCTGCCCTCCTGGGGTCCAGCCAGGCCTGGCCCAGGATGGCAGAACAAAGAACTTCCTCTGAGAGAGGGTGTGACACCCGCTCCCTTTGGAAAATGGTGTGAAGGCAGGGGAGGAGTAGCCTCCCCCAGCCTCTGGAAATGCTTTGTTGGGCACAGATGTGCCCAATTCTGCATAAGCCAGTCTACACCGGTTCAGGGACCCCTTAGCCCCTGCTCTGGCACGAAACTGGACAAAGGAAAGGGGAGTGACCACTCCCCTGACCTGCACCTCCCCTGGGAGGTGTCCAGAGCTCCTCCAGTGTGCTCCAGACCTCTGCCATCTTGGAAACAGAGGTGCTGCTGGCACACTGGACTGCTCTGAGTGGCCAGTGCCACCAGGTGACGTCAGAGACTCCTGCTGATAGGCTCCTTCAGGTGTTAGTAGCCTTTCCTCTCTCCTAGGTAGCCAAACCCTCTTTTCTGGCTATTTAGGGTCTCTGTCTCTGGGGAAACTTTAGATAACGAATGCATGAGCTCAGCCGAGTTCCTCTGCATCTCCCTCTTCACCTTCTGATAAGGAATCGACCGCTGACCGCGCTGGAAGCCTGCAAACCTGCAACATAGTAGCAAAGACGACTACTGCAACTCTGTAACGCTGATCCTGCCGCCTTCTCGACTGTTTTCCTGCTTGTGCATGCTGTGGGGGTAGCCTGCCTCCTCTCTGCACCAGAAGCTCCGAAGAAATCTCCCGTGGGTCGACGGAATCTTCCCCCTGCAACCGCAGGCACCAAAAAGCTGCATCTCCGGTCCCTTGGGTCTCCTCTCAGCACGACGAGCGAGGTCCCTCGAATCCAGCGACACCGTCCAAGTGACCCCCACAGTCCAGTGACTCTTCAGCCCAAGTTTGGTGGAGGTAAGTCCTTGCCTCACCTCGCTGAGCTGCATTGCTGGGAACCGCGACTTTGCAAGCTTCTCCGGCCCCTGTGCACTTCCGGCGGAAATCCTGTGTGCACAGCCAAGCCTGGGTCCACGGCACTCTAACCTGCATTGCACGACTTTCTAAGTTGGTCTCCGGCGACGTGGGACTCCTTTGTGCAACTTCGGCGAGCACCGTTTCACGCATCCTCGTAGTGCCTGTTTCTGGCACTTCTCCGGGTGCTACCTGCTTCAGTGAGGGCTCTTTGTCTTGCTCGACGTCCCCTCTCTCTGCAGGTCCAATTTGCGACCTTCTGGTCCCTCCTGGGCCCCAGCAGCGTCCAAAAACGCCAAACGCACGATTTGCGTGTAGCAAGGCTTGTTGGCGTCCATCCGGCGGGAAAACACTTCTGCACGACTCTCCAAGGCGTGGGGGATCCATCCTCCAAAGGGGAAGTCTCTAGCCCTTGTCGTTCCTGCAGTATTCACAGTTCTTCAGCCTAGAAAGAGCTTCTTTGCACCAACCGCTGGCATTTCTTGGGCATCTGCCCATCTCCGAGCTGCTTGTGACTTTTGGACTTGGTCCCCTTGTTCCACAGGTACCTTCAGACAGGAATCCATCGTTGTTGCATTGCTGATTTGTGTTTTCCTTGCATTCTCCCTCTAACACGACTATTTTGTCCTTAGGGGAACTTTGGTGCACTTTGCACTCACTTTTCAGGGTCTTGGGGAGGGTTATTTTTCTAACTCTCACTATTTTCTAATAGTCCCAGCGACCCTCTACAAGGTCACATAGGTTTGGGGTCCATTCGTGGTTCACATTCCACTTTTGGAGTATATGGTTTGTGTTGCCCCTATCCCTATGTTTCCCCATTGCATCCTATTGTAACTATACATTGTTTGCACTGTTTTCTAAGACTATACTGCATATTTTTGCTATTGTGTATATATATCTTGTGTATATTTCCTATCCTCTCACTGAGGGTACACTCTAAGATACTTTGGCATATTGTCATAAAAATAAAGTACCTTTATTTTTAGTATAACTGTGTATTGTGTTTTCTTATGATATTGTGCATATGACACTAAGTGGTACTGTAGTAGCTTCACACGTCTCCTAGTTCAGCCTAAGCTGCTCTGCTAAGCTACCATTATCTATCAGCCTAAGCTGCTAGACACCCTATACACTAATAAGGGATAACTGGGCCTGGTGCAAGGTGCAAGTACCCCTTGGTACTCACTACAAGCCAGTCCAGCCTCCTACACTTCTTTCTTAGCCTGATTTGTTGTTATCGTGTTAAATTAAATGTGGAAAAAATCTCCCCTGCGCTCACGTGTTGCCAGGATACGCGACCCTCTTTCAATGTTTGTAGTGTCCAACCTAACTGCATAATGGATCTTAGCTGACTTTGTCCATGTTGCAAAATGATACATCACTCTGTACTATATCTATTGCAGAGGATACAATGTTATTTAAGGTGTATATTCATTCGGACAATGTGTTAATCCCATTATCTACAATGGCTAATGCGTTCTGTAAATTTTGCTGATCTATTTGCCTTAACCGGGCAGCTGTCTCTTGTTGGAAAAGCTTCCATAGTTAATTATATGCAGCATATAAGAAGCGTTTTCTGCATTGTCATCTGGTGCCTAATAGGAAATCCTGTAAATCTGTTTTTATTGGACAGGAGACTAAGGGCCAGATGTACCAAGGGTGATTTACCCATTCTGTGTCTATGGGAAAATGTGTTGGTACATATGGCCCTTAGATGTTCTTTGACAGCATCCAGTGAGGAGACCTTCATCCATAGCTGGCATATTTTCCCTACACTATATGTTGTCACTCTACCCTGAGTGCTCTGAGGACACATAGCAAGGGTCCGGCCTATTCATTCTACAACCACCGAGGAGTTAACAAAACGCTTATGGCACCCATTGGTGACTGCAGGCCATTGCATTTATATACTTTTGCCATTTGTAAAATTTAGCAGGGGTGCGAGTACTGGGCGCATTCAATTCCTTAATGTTTGATAATCGTAAACAGCTTGTTTGTTGTACTGTTTTGTTTAAAAATATCATTTGAACAGTAATCATACATGCTCTAAATAAAGCTTCTCTTCCTCTTATTTGCCAATTTTTGGTTCCCCACACACTTTTTAAGTCAATTGACTTCAACCAGTACTCATAGCCTTCTATAGTCAATCGGGAAACAAAGGAATCAGAGTAAATCAATTTTGTATCAATAAAACATGTTGACTTTCTATTTCTGGCAATTTAAAATATTATGACTCAGCATTCTGGACATTGTGCCCAGAAAAATATGCAAATTTCTCAGTATACGTTTTAGAACTGCCTACTGGTGGAGTCGGGCAGTGTTCCCATTGTGTATATTTAAAAATAGTCTTTGGAGTACTTTCTCTGTGAATGTAATAATGCCCATAATAATTATAACAGAACATATCACCATAATTTCCTTCAAACTGGTACACATCTTCATTTTCAAGTACTGTATAATACTTTAGATCAGATATCATGGCATCAACAGTTTTCACATCCCAATCATCAGAAACTACTCTGGGTGTGATCACATCTGTCATTAAAAGATTAAAGACATATGGTATTTGAATAACCTCAGTAGGCTCATATATATCGAATAATAATACTTTGGCCCAAACAAACCCATTGGGAATTGGTATGGCTGTAATGTTCACTAGGGTCAAGTGCACTGCCCTTTCACACAGAACCTTTCTGACTATTCACACAGACCTTGCTGAACTGTGCTCTGCCCACCCTCGCAAACCCCAATTATATATGCACTGCACACACACACACACACACACACACACACACACACACACACACACACACACACACACACACACACACACACACACACACACACACACACACACACACACACACACACACACACACACACACACACACACACACAGCCCTCTACTGAGCTGTGCATTGCTCACACCAACACAGAACTTTCTCAGCTGTGCACTGCCAACCTGCACAGATCCCACTGAGATGTGCACTGCTCAGACCAACACAACCCTCCTCTGAGCTACACACTGCTCACAACCACACAGACATTGCTGAGCTGGGCACTGTCCACCCAGACAGACCCACTAAGCTGTGCACTGCCCACCCACATAACTCTCTTCTGAACTGTGCACTGCCCACTCAAAGCCTTCTGCTGAGCTGTGTACTGCCCACCCACATAGACCCACTGAGCTGTCGCTGACCATTAACACAACTCTCTACTGATCTGCGCACTGTCTACCCACAGAACCCTCTTAATGTGCATTGCCGAGCCATTTAGACCCACTGAGCTGTGCATTGCCCACTCACACAGCCTCCACTGACGTGTACTGCTCACACTGACATAGACCTCGCTTAGATGTGCACTGCTAACCCACACAGACTTTGCTGAGCTGTGCACTGCTCACACCCAGAGTCTCTACTGAGCTGTGCACTTCCCACCCACATAGACCCACTGAGCTGTGAATTGTCCATTCACACAGCCCCCTACTGAGCTGTGCACAGCTTACACCCACACAGACCTTGCTGAGCAGGACCAGCTTGACGTGTATTTCAAGTACCATTGCGTGTCCGGACAAGTATGGCTTCCTGAAGGTGAGTGTCACTGGTGCAGATGCTGAGCAGAGGATAGGACTGAGGAGTGACACAGCACATTTCACTGTAGCAGCTGGAGAGAGGGCAGTGATGCTGGAGCAGAGGATAGGACCGAGCAGTGACAAAGCACATTTCACTGTAGCGGCTGGGGAGAGGGTAGTGATGCTAGATCAGGGGACGGGAACAAGCAGTGACAAAGGACATTTCACTGTAGCAGCTGGAGAGAGGGTAGTAATGCCAGAGCAGAGGATGGGAACCAAGCAGTGACACAGCAGATTTCCCTGTAGTGACTGGAGAGAGGGTAGTGATGCTAGAGCAGAGGATAAGACCAAGCAGTGACACAGCACATTTCACTGTAGTGACTGGAGAGAGGGGAGTGATGGGAAAGCAGAGGATAAGACCAAGCAGCGACACTGCACATTTCACTGCAGCGGCTGGAGAGAGGGCAGTGATGCTAGAGCAGAGGATAGGAGGTTTATTTTCTTGGCAGTACCTGCTTTACCTGATGCAGGGAATGATGGTGCAGGATCCCTGCAACATTTTCATAATAATGGTGGTAGCTGGAGGGAGATGCATTGCACATGCGCGATAATTACACCAGTACTGATGCTAACCCAGTGCTCATGAGAGCAAGCTTTCCCGTGTCCACATTCCAAAAACAGGTTCAGCTATAATGTGTACTATGAAATGTTGTCGGAATATATTAAGATCATGAATGTTACTAATTGTTTTGTGTGTTCCTAGCTTCCAGTATCAACTGCCCACAGCTCGGCATAGTATCACTTACCTTTAACTTATGCATTTTCGTGCTCTGTGTTGTGAATGTGTTTTTTAACCAAACTTCCATGAAGCTGTATTGTTCTGGTCACCCATGTACTTTTCAAAATGTACCGTAAGATACTGATGCTGACAATAGAAAACTAGACATCCCGTCGGTTTCTGAAACCGTATAATATACTAAAGAAGCGTGAGTATATGATGAAATTCTTCGCCCCTCTAACGAATGCTGCCCCCACTAACCTTCCTAGTGAAAACCTGCGATGCAGAAATAGCGAGGAAGAGCACATTCTGTCGATGAATTAAATGTCAGGATACGGAGTGAAGAAGAAAAGGCAAGGAAGGGGAAGGAGGTGAGAGGGAGTGTGAAGGAGGAGCCAGAAGGAACGCAGAATGATCATCCGAGACTGAGTTTAGACTTGGAAAAGAGAGGAATGTTTGCTTAGTTCACAGACAAGAAGGAAATGAGACTGTTGAAGATGCTGGATGGAGTGAGTGGGATCATAATACGTTAGTTGTAGATCGAACCTTTGCTGAACTCGGTGTTCGTATTAAATACAAACCAGCTGACGTCAGCTGCCGCACAGTTAGGGAGGTAGTTGTTACGTGGCCTGAGTGTTTCCTAAGACTTACCATACAAATGACCCAGAAAGACACCTGACAGCAAATAAAAGAGGCATTGGACAGATATTAGGTGATATATTTGGAGCGCTGATCCCCTCGATGGGAGTAGCTCTGAATGACGTCAGGATTAGGAATCCTTCCGCTAGTAGATCCCCTAGATGCCAACTCTTCCGGTGCTTTAACAGTGACTAACAAGGAGCTGCTTGCTGTGAAAGCCATGATCCTGCAGCATCGGCTTGCTGTAGACAAGCTTTAAGAAAAGAAGGCAGAGTCTGCCGCGTAACCCATACTCGTGAATGTTGTGCATCCATTTCTAAAGTAGACGACAAGCTTGATCGCTATATTACTAATATCACAAATGTGACCTCTGAATTACATGATCGAGAAGAGACGGGTGCCTGGAAGGAATAGGGTCACTGATTCATTCCACTGGAAAGGGTTTTGCTAAGATAGGTGCATGGCTACGTAGTGTAGGAGGGGGAGTGCTTAAGATGCTATTAACACCTCTGCTTCTGATTCTAATCTGCGCCGCATGCGTTTGTCTTTCACTCAATGGAGGGGCCCGCGGAGAGGAGGAGACGCAGTCTAGTCTCTCTCCGCGGGCAGTTTCGGGACGGGAAGTGGCGCGCAATGCGCCTCATTGGCAGAGAGCTAGGTGGGGGTGGGTTTGTTAGGTAGGCTATTTAAGGGGGAGGGAAGGTAGGTGTCGGCCTCTTTACCGCGCCGACGCTAGGTAGGAAGGTTTAGTCAGGAGGTAAGGGGTTTTTTGCTGGTCGGGCCTTTCCGGCCACCAGGTCAGTTTTAGGGAGGTTTTTCCCTCGTGCACAGGCACGAGCCCCGCTCCGCGGGGCCATTGATTTTCTTTTGTTGCCTCGTAGCAGAGGCAGAGCACGGGGGCAGGTGCAGGCGGTTTTTGGCGGGGGAGCGGCCCCGTTCACAAGAATAAAGCAGCGGGGGATCGGGGAAGGCGGCCCCACCCCTTTTGGGCATAATTACATAGCGCGGAGCCGCGCGCTGTCGGAGGCGGCCCCCAGGGGGTTTTATTGGGGCGGCAATAGGACACAGGAGCATATAGGCGGGGCAGGTATACAGCGGTGACGCGCGGGGCCCCGGGGGGCCATTTAGGAGGCCCCAGATAAAATATTAAAAAAAAAATAATAATAATTTGCCCAGCTTGTTTGTTTCGGCGGGCACTTTTGGGCATTTTTAGAGGCACAACCCCCCGAAGGCAGAGGGCGGCCCAGGGCACACCCAGTAGGGGCCAGACATTTTTGGGCACACAAAAAAAAAAATATATATATATATATATATATATATATAAAAATAAATTATAATATATATATATATATATACTTACAGCCACAGACTTAAGAGGACAGGCTATAGCATGGCCAGCGGCCACGACGCGGAGGCGGTAAGGGCAGCACTACGCGTGCTAGGCGAGGCGGGCAGGGCAGATTTGTTGAGACCTGGGGTTCTGGAGCAGGCCTGGGTGGGGATGACACGCCCCAGCAGGGCAGCGTCGGGGCGGGTAGCGGCCGCAATTGCGGCGTGCGAGTCACAGGACTCTGAAGGGGATGGTGATGACGAAGCGATAGCCCCCGGACAGGCCACGAGCACGCAGCAAGGTCCCCCCAGGACGCAGAGCCCGTTGATGTTTGTGGGGGACACCCAGGTTACACAGGACGCAGCGACAGCCAGCGCGCAGGCAGGCGCGGACCCGGTAGGCATGGGGGCCCCCGAGGCGGAGGAGACAGCAGACGGCAGTCATGGCAAGGAGACAGAGCAACCCATGGCGGGGCCCAGTGGTGATGTTGCCCCTTTAGATCTGTCATACCACGGGGGGGGCGCTTTTGGCTCTGGATTTTTCGGGGCGCCTGTCAAGAAAAGAGGAAAGTATGCCGGAAGGCATAGGGGCGGGCCGGGTAGGTCCAAGGCAGCGCCCCGCCAGGCAAAAGGGGGGAAAGTCAAGGCAGCGCAGGGAGCTGGGACCGAGTGGGACAGGAGCCCGCACACGCAGGTGTCCCGAGACCCGGCAGAGACATTGGATTTAGAGGCCAGAATAAGGGAACAGCGGAAGGCAGTGGCGGAAATGGAGGCCAGGTGGGCACAGATCTGCAAGGACAGGGACGAGGCACAGGCCCGCAACGAAACAGCGCTTAAACCCAGGGAGGCCAAGGGACAGGTTGGGCCACAACAATCGGGGCAAGGCGGGGGTACATGGGTATGGGTGCCTCAGGCAAGGGGAGAGCAGAGTCAAGAGGCTCGAGCGGCCGAAGGGTCAGCGGGCGCGGTGAAACCCGGTGACGCAGACGGTCATGGGGGTAGAAGCGCATCAATGCCAGCGACAGAGGTTGGCAGGAGACGGTTTACGCCAACTGGGGGCAATACGGCCCAAACGCGTTGGCACGAAGCTCTGGAGGGGTCTGTAGCGGCCTTCTCCACACCGAGGGACCTCGGACACCGTCCTGATGGCACGCGCCATGCGGGGGGGGAAGCAAGTACGAGTACATCGGCCAACACTAGAGATTTCGGCCAGCACAAAGGCCGGTGGGAAGGAGAGGATGAACTTGAACTGGATTATGAGGAGGGGGGGGAGGAATGGGAGGATGGCGAAATACGTGATTGGGAGGTGAACAAGGTTACCAGAGGGGGCGGGCGAGGGCGCAAGTGCGGCGCAACCTCTTCGTTGTCTGTTTTACAGGTGGCAGCTCCGCTGGAAAGCTCCGTGGGCGGCAGACAAGCTGCACCGCGAGGCAGAGGCCTAAAAAGGATCCCAAGGAATCTGGCAGACGCCACTGGAGGTAAGAACTGGTGGTCAGTGTGGGGCGAAGGGAGTGGTTTACTGAATGAGGCTAACACTAAAAGGTCCATTGGGGTAGGTGAAGGGTCAGTTTTAGAGAAGGCAGTTGATAGCGACACTCAGAAGTCGGGCGAGAACAAGGACAGAGAAGGCACAGCCACGGGTGCTACGGCTACAACGGGGAAGGAGGATACGGGAGAAAAGACAGGAGAAGAAAAAGAAGGGAGAGGCCTCAGAAAGAGACTACCTTACATGGGTTTAGCCATGCCCCTAGGTTCGCACGTAGCAGAAAAAACAAAAAACAAGATATGGAAACACGAATACGTGGACGTTTTTAAATTGTTGCACAGGGACATACAGGCAAAGGAAGGGTCTAAGGAAGAGGAATGGGAGTTAGCGCGTAGACCCCGGGTGCCGATAACAATGGATAACTGGACATCGGCCTTTTTGATATTCGCCAGTATATACTGCGAGAAATCCCCGGACAGGGCCATTGCACTATTTAAATACATGGATATAATTAGAAAAGCACAGATGCATTTTGGGGGTTTCGCATGGCTCAGTTATGATGAGGAATTCAGGGCCCGGGTGAGTATTAATCCGGAAAAACCGTGGGGTGACGTGGACCCCGAATTGTGGATGCAATGGATGGCATCCGCACAGACAGCGGCGTCTACTCACACGGCGAGTGGCCTGCCAGTGACGTATAAACCCTTTCAAGCTCGCCCCGCCCAGGGAGGGGCGGGCAATACTAATAAGACTACAGGAGCAACGGCAGGGGCCTGTTGGAACTTTAACAAAGGTTTCTGTTCCAGGGCACAATGCAGATTCAAGCATGACTGCTCCAAGTGCGGGGGCCGTCATACAGTCACCCAATGTTTTTCATTGTCCAGCCCAGCTGAACAGTGGAGGGCTGCTAGAGGGAGAGGGGGGCATGGCACTCCTGCGCCAAAAGGGACCTACACCAGTTAGACTGGATTTCTTGTTACCATGGTTGCATAGATACCCAGACAGGGATAAGGCGCGTTTACTCGAGTGGGGTTTTAGAGAAGGTTTTAGAGTAGGTTACCAAGGCCCGCGACAACGTAGATGGGCTGACAATTTGCGGTCAGCCAAAGATCGCCCGCAGATAGTGCATGATAAATTGGCAAAAGAGGTAGCGTTAGGCAGAATAGCAGGCCCATTCTCTGAGTGGCCAAGTGACACTCTTATGATTTCTCCTTTGGGAGTGGTACCCAAGAAAGCACAAGGAGAATTCCGGTTGATTCATCATTTGTCTTGGCCGGAAGGGACGTCGATCAACGACTTTATTGCGCAGGAGGACTCCAAAGTAATCTATGCATCAGTTGACGATGCGATAAAGTTGGTTTTAAAATGTGGCAGGAGGGCGGAATTAGCAAAATGTGACATTCAATCAGCTTTTAGACTGCTCCCTATTCACCCGGCAGATTTCGACCTGTTGGGCATGCAGCTGGATGGCAAAATATACGTGGACAGGGTGCTGCCCATGGGCTGCTCGATATCATGTGCCCTGTTTGAGATGTTCAGCACCTTTTTACAATGGGTATTCATAAGAGCGAGCGGCCATAGGTGGGTGACACATTATCTAGACGACTTTTTATTCGTAGGGCCGGTGGCATCTGGGGTATGTGGACGGGCCCTGGGCGCTTTCCAAAACTTGACACAGCAGGCAGGTGTGCCTTTGGCCCCAGAAAAAACAGAAGGCCCAGTGCAGATGCTAACCTTTTTGGGCATCGAATTGGATACACAAAATTTGGTCGCTAGGTTGCCAGCGGCAAAAGTGAGGGAAATGCTAGATTGCCTTGAGGAAGTGCGCAGTTTGCATAAGATGGATTTGAGGACGGCTCAGAGGCTGTTAGGTTATCTTAACTTTGCGTGTAGGGTTGTTAGGGGAGGCAGAACTTTTTGTAGGCGTCTGGGACTCTCCATGTCAGGTGCAGTGCTTCCGCACCACAGGATACGGGTATCATTGTCGCTACGTGAGGACATTAGAGTGTGGGAGATCTTTCTGAGGCATTTTAATGGAGTGCCTATGTCCTTTGGAGAGTCAGACACGGTATGGCAAATACAAATTTTTTCAGACGCAGCAGGAGCGTCAGGTTTTGGTTTGTATTGGGATGGGAGGTGGTGCGCGGAGAAATGGCCTGCAATTTGGATGCAACAAGGGAGAAGCATTGCGTTCTTGGAGTTTTTTCCCCTTCTAGTTGCACTGGCAGTGTGGGGTCAAGAATTGGCAAACAGGACAGTGATTTTTCAGATAGACAATATGGCCGTGGTGGAATTGTTCAATAGACAGAGAGCAAGAGACCTCAGAGTGTTGCGCTTGTTGCGCCAGTTCATGCTTTTATGCCTGTCATTGAATGTTATTTTTAAAGCTGCGCACATACCGGGGATTTACAACGAGATTGCAGACTCACTATCTCGTTCACAGTGGCGGCGTTTCCGCGAATTGGCTCCTGGAGCGGATCGGAACAAGACTGTGGTCCCGGCAGACATCTGGGAATGGGGGGCATGATGATCACGGGGCTGGTGGAGATGTCATTAGCGGTATCTACGCGGCGTTATTACAGGATGGCATGGTTGGAATTTCTATCTTTTGAACATTTTTGGGGCAACTTCTGGGCACAAAGTTTGCCAATGCTGGAAGCCAGAACTAGACGTTTTGTGCGGTTTTTGATCGGGGAGGGTTTATCTCCAGCTACCATTGGGGGGAAGTTGGCTGGCGTGTCGTTTTATGGCAAACTGTTTTTCGGCTATGATCCAGCGCGTAATGACTTATTGGGCAAAATGCTGAGGGGATGGAGCAAAGTTAGAGCGAGGGGGGACAAGCCAGCAAGGGAGCCCATTACTTTCGAAATGCTGGTAGAGATGTTACAAGTGTTACCAGTTTGTTGTAGGGATGAATATGAGGTGAGTTTGTTTAGGTTATGTATGTTGTGGATGTTTTTTGGCGCCTTTAGAGTATCAGAGTTGTTGGGAGTGGGAAAAGAAATCGGAGTAAGGAGAAAAGAGGTACATGTGCATAGAGATAGGTTGGGGATATGGTTAAGACGGTCAAAAACTGACCAATTGGGAAAAGGCAAATGGATATGGTTGAAAAAAGGGGGTGTGGGTTTAGCTTGCCCGTTTGAGGAATGGGTCAGTTTCAAAGACAGATGGCCAAGGGCAGGTGAAACAGGTGTTTTTATACATGCGTCAGGAAAGAAACTAACGAGTTACCAACTGTTACAAGTGATGAGAATGACACTTGGCAGGTTAGGGCGGCGCGCAGGTGATTACGGCACACACTCTTTTAGGATTGGCGCGGCAACAGAGGCGGCACATTTGGGTTGGGACTGGGCTAAGATCAGGGCCATAGGGAGATGGAAGTCGAGGTGCTGTGAAAGATATGTTAGGCCGTGAATGAATACGGTATGGACAGAAGAAGACAAATAGGGGAGCGAAGGGGGGGTTTTCTTGCATATCTAGGCAGTTTTGTTACAATGTTTTTTCTTTATAGGTTGCGTGGCTGGGCCAGAGAAGGGAAAGATGACGACATGGTTGGTCGGCCATTCGTTTGTACATTGGGCGGCAAAATTCGCAGAGAAGCAAGTGTACGGCAGATCATTGGGACTGCCCAGCAGGAACCATGAAGTGCGCTGGTGGGGCAAGAGTGATATGAGGTGGGGGAGCCTGCTCCCATTTATCCCGAGTAACTTGCCGCATTGGGGGTGTCCAGATTTATTATTGATACATTTGGGGGAGAATGATCTGGTGAAGTTATCGGGACTCACGTTGATTCAAATGATGCAGAGGGATCTGGAACTTTTAAAACACAAACTGTGTGGAACATGTTTGATCTGGACGATATTTGTGCCAAGAAGGGTTTGGAGAGGGGCTATCAATCACGGAGCCATAGAGCGGGCTCGGAAGAAATTGAACAGAGCTATGAGGGTTTTTTGTTGGGCCCAAGGGGTCAAAGTGCTGAGACACGGGGACATAAGAGAACAAGAAAGAGAATTGTTTCGGGATGATGGGGTACATCTATCGCAACTGGGCAATGTGTATTATATTACAGAATTGAGATTGATGCTAGAAAGCGCATGGGGTATAAATTTGTGTACCAAGGAATAAGAGAGGGTGGGGCAGCGAAACGCCTCACGGGTTTCCCTGGTTGGCAGGAGATGGGGGAGGGTGGAGAGCCAGGTGCGGGCTTGTCCACCCTTCCAGGGGGAAAAACAAGGATTTGAAGGATCAGAACGGGGAGGGGTAGGCTACAGGCAGGGAAGGCATGGGAAGAATAGGGGAGTAGATACCGGTAGGGAAATTGAAGGGAGATATTTTAAGGAAGAAATAAAAGGAAAGGAATTGTTTAAGTTAAAGTCTGTTAAAGGAAATATATTTAAGTTTCGAGTAATGATGTTTAAAACCTGTTCTAATAAATGACCTTTTACACCAACAAGAGTGTCACGTCTGTATGTCCCGATGGAGGGGCCCGCGGAGAGGAGGAGACGCAGTCTAGTCTCTCTCCGCGGGCAGTTTCGGGACGGGAAGTGGCGCGCAAGGCGCCTCATTGGCAGAGAGCTAGGTGGGGGTG
Source organism: Pleurodeles waltl (assembly GCF_031143425.1). NCBI lineage: Eukaryota > Metazoa > Chordata > Amphibia > Caudata > Salamandridae > Pleurodeles > Pleurodeles waltl. The sequence continues at coordinate 1,166,369,000 of NC_090439.1, read as the reverse complement.
GGTTTGTTAGGTAGGCTATTTAAGGGGGAGGGAAGGTAGGGGTCGGCCTCTTTACCGCGCCGACGCTAGGTAGGAAGGTTTAGTCAGGACCACCCACCCACCCAGCTTAGGAAGACAGAAGGAGGAGATCGGAGGTAGGCAGGAAAGGGTAGGTAGGGGCGGTTTAATAGTCATTTAGGACAGGTGAATTCGAAAGGATGGCAGGAGATGGGGGAGGGTGGAGAGCCAGGTGCGGGCTTGTCCACCCTTCCAGGGGGAAAAACAAGGATTTGAAGGATCAGAACGGGGAGGGGTAGGCTACAGGCAGGGAAGGCATGGGAAGAATAGGGGAGTAGATACCGGTAGGGAAATTGAAGGGAGATATTTTAAGGAAGAAATAAAAGGAAAGGAATTGTTTAAGGTAAAGTCTGTTAAAGGAAATATATTTAAGTTTCGAGTAATGATGTTTAAAACCTGTTCTAATAAATGACCTTTTACACCAACAAGAGTGTCACGTCTGTATGTCCCGAACTTTGAGGCTGAATTTCATCAAATGATAAAGTAAACTGCAGGAGACATGGATCAAGGAAGAGAAAACAAACCAATGCGGACTTGGAGAATCTACAAGACGGGTTCTATAAAGGGACGCAGAGTTGGAGGCGGTAACAGCTAAAACTCCGTGACTGATGACTACTGATCTGTGACGATGCCGTGGACTGAGGATTACAAGAGTCATCACAAAACTGGGAAATCCTTTATTTCACTGCTTAGGGCTAATTTAGCAAATAGACGCCATCCTGCCGCCGACGTGTTTAGAGATCATGTGATCAGATGTGGTGTTTGTTGTGTGCATGATAAACAATCATACGCTTCGACCGTAAGCTGTGATAGAGATGAGAGGAGAACGCACTTTTCCAAGGACACATCTGTCCCAGACAGGGACTGCGGTAAAATGTGTCTTTCTCTGAACAATGAGGCTTCGCACAGTATCTGTGAGTGTGACCTTGATAGTAAGAGATGCATCTCTTGTGTCTTAATCCCTATTGGATGAGCCCATGAGATCACCCACTCATGTAGTAAGTGTATGAAGTCTTTGATTTGCTATAAAAGAGAATGATTTCTCCTGCTTAAGATGAGATTCTTTCCCCATCCTATGAAAGCGAATCTATGCTCTTTTTTGTATTGAATCTTGTTGCACTTCATGTACTTGCTTAGAGCTAACTTCAGTACTTGGACTAATTCTGAGCAGAGCTTTAAAATGTACATCAGTGTCTGACATCTGTGACGGGATTACTTTATTTAAGTGATTGCATCTGTTTGACACCCCAGTTGTGAAACAGATCCAATGGGGAGCACCAAAGCCCTGGCAAGGGACTACACCGCTTCAGATCCAGAATATTCTGTGCGCAGTCCCTGGAGGTGAGACGCTTCGGAGGATCCACGCGGGGTTGTATGCTGACAGAAGGGAACACCAAAACACGCCCCCTATGCAAATACCGATTCGATATGTAGTGGCAAATACCAATTGTGATTCAGCAGTGTGTTCCCGAATGGCAATCTGGGTTTCATATGTAGCAAAGGGCCTTTTTGCGATCTTTTTATCAAACCTTTGTAACTGCAAAAAACTTTCACACACCTGGCGTAAGACTTTTAACCAAGACAACATCTTTTATAAGTTAGAGAGAATGGTTGTGAGTTACCAGGATGCCAGACACAAGTTGGGTGAAGAGAGAGGAAAGTTATTAGAAATGATAGGCCCGGTAAAAGGATAGGACTACCATAGCTACATCACCAAGGAGAATTGAGAAAGAGATAAAGCTGGGAGATTGCCTGGAAGGACAGCTAATCCCATGAGAAGGCTCCTCAGTGTCAAGGACACAACAGTGTGAGGGCAGCTGGTCACCGAGAGAAATACCTGCACCTCTCAGGGCCTGTTGTACACAGCTATGTGCTGCGTGGATGCTCCTGATGGTCAAACATTGCACGGCTATTGGTCTCATTTAGTTTTCGGCGGACAGGTTACTCCATCACAACAGTGACGGACACCCCATCCGCCAACATATAAACCCCATAGGAAATAGTGGGATTTAGATTTCAGCGGAAAGTCTAAATCAGTCCCTTTGTCCTTCTGGCTGTGACACAGACTGACCAGCGAGGAAGCAGCCTTCTTGCTTGGGGCGCATTGGTTCAGGAAGTGCGGGTGCTATTAAATCCCGGGCCAGATGAAAGCTGCCGGGGTCCGATGGCCTCTCCATTGAAGTTTACGCAGCGTGTCTCGATGAATTGGCTTCCATACTGACAGAGCTGTATAATGAGTCTAAAATACCGGCTAACTCCGGCCGGCATTGTGTGACGCTGCTTAAGAGGAACAGGTGACCTGCTATAGACCACTCTCAATACTTCATGTGGATTAGAAGGTACTCAGAAAACCTTAAGTAACCAGATCACTCTGTAAGCTAAGGGAACTGATCCACCCTGATCACTCGGGGTTTGTCCGCACATGAAGCAAGGTACCATATATAAGGCGGCCAGTGCAGGTATTACATTCTCCTTGGATAGACTAACCTAAGGCATTATCACTCTCCATAGATAGAGAAAAATCTTTAATTCTCTGCAATGGGAATTTCTCTTCACAGTTAAGGCGGCCATGGGGTTGGGAAGCAGCTTCCTGAAATGGACACACAGCCCGTATAAAGGCTGAGAGGGTCATTTCAGACAAACAACTAGCCCTAGTGATACGATAGGGAAACAGTTACCAAGACCGCTTGGTTAATAATTCACCATTGTATATCTCAGTTTACGCGGACGAAATGTTGCAATACTATGTGGCAAGTGATCACATGTGAACACCTTTGATCACATGTGAACACCTTTGAGGCCTCGGAGCACTTCGACAAATTGTCTGCTATAAGGGTGAACTGGCACAAGATTGATGTATTTTTATTGCATTGCGATATATCGAACTGTTGAACGGAAATGTTAAAGCAGCCCTGTCCTCCCTGTGACAATCTATACGATTCTGGCGTACACGTCCCCTCTCTGTAATGGGTAGAATAGCCCCTGAAAGATGGTGCTACCTCTACGTTGCCGTACTTCTCTGCGCTTTACCACAACAGATACCCGGAGCTGTGATTGGGTAAATGGATGTATTACTCCTAAATGTAATCATAGAGGCAGAGAACTGCACTGGCCAAACTTACACTTCTGGCAGATGAAGGAGAGGATGGCATCACCTGATCTAGAATTGTACTATTTTGCGGCACAACTGCGATGGGTGGCACGATGGGGGGGTATTTGTTGGGGTGCTTCTGAAACTGGAGAGCTGTATGTACCCCCTTGGGGCACTCTGCTGGGTCTATTTCTTATTCCACCTTGAGGGGTGTAGTTTCACCGGGAGGGGCTTCTGGTCAGAAAGCAGCAGTAAGTATGGGATAGAGCCCGCTAGACAACGCATATGTAAATACTGTATGAGTGAGAGCCGCCGTTAACATCTTCATTAATCTTGCAGCTGGAGGGGACTATATATTTGAAAGGAGAAAGGATTGGACACTGGTGCAGTTGTTTGAGAACGGGTGAATAGCTGAGTTTTGGGACATAGTAAGTGAATATGAGATCTCACTGCAGCCTTTTCTTTTATATGGGGCACTAGTGGCTACAATGCAGACCTGGTGGTAGAAAGGCATATTAATTGCCCCAGAGCATTGACGTTTGAATTATATATGCACAACCAATGGGAAGCAGAGAGCAATTGAGTTTTATATTAGGTGCATCTCGCACAATCCAAGGGTGAGCTGATTGATCTGTGGTAACTGTGGCCATGGACAAGGGGACACCACCTAGTGATGGGAATTGGGGCAATATCTTAAAATCCACCCCTCCCCTGAGTTACCAGGAACTCCAGATTTAAATTACTTCAGCATTACTGCATGCAAAGGTTGTATCCCACTAGCAAAAGATTATTCCTATGTTCCCAAATGGGAGCAACTTTTTACCATATGGTGTGAGGTGCCTGATGCTAACCTATTGGGAAACAATTGTGCAGTCTGTTAACATATCCACAGAGGAACATTACTAAAACCCTGGAGATCTGTCTTCTAGGGCTTATACCTACGGCTAAATCAAATGCTGTTAGATCTAGATTCACAGATCTGGCATTAATATTAACTTGTCGCCAGCTATCTATGAGCTGGAAAGCTTCAGATGGACCTGGTCTATGTGGTTGGAGAAAAGAGTTGATTCAATAGGTGGATTGTAAGTGTCCGGCACTGAAAGGGGAAATAAAGCGGGGATTGAGGAAACACGACTGTGCTCAGGCTTGGGAAGCAATATTGCAAGATTGTCCTTCTATGGACAGTAAAGGTCGGATTCTTCTCTCCGCCGACGATGATGGGCAATAATGTACATATAGTATACCAAAGAGCCACTGTTTTAGAATAAGGATTTTTTATAGGCCGTCACTGGAATGTAACTCATCAGTGCAGATGGATGTAGGGCCCAGCCGAAGATGTATGCACCCTTCTAAAATACTATGGTATACGTATGACTGTACGGCATCTCCAGTGGTTTTTGTTTTTTTACATTTTTTGAGTTAAATAGGCAAATGTTTTAAATTAACACACTTTGTTTTCTGACAACATGATATTTTATGTATAATGTAAAGTCTCGATCCCTTGTAAGGTAACACAATATATACAAACATTGTAACAGGCTGCGGATATGCGACATTAAAGCTTTGTAAGATTTAACCCGATGCAACATGTTATACCATCGAAAATTAATAAAATAGGTTTAAAAAACAGATGTGTGGAGAAAAAGCATTTTATAATCTATATTTTTGAAATATTTAACATTTCAATGGCCTTTAATAATTATCAAATAACAAAATATATGTTATATTAATTTATTACATTAGCATTACTTTGAAACACTATACTTTTTCAGTAGATTTTATTTGTCAATTTTAATGTTACTTTACAATTCTTTGAAACTTCAGTGGAAGATATTTTGGTAGCAGATATTATTACACTTTCTTTTTTACATTACATATAATGTTTTGGTCATTTTTATATTAAGTTTAGAAATTCAGTAATTTAGTAGTAAATATTTTGACATCAATGTCCGGTACATAGATATTTTTGTAATTGATATTTAGGACTACAACCCGCTCATCCCAGAGAAGCACTCACTGTAATTCCTGGTTACGGCTGCCTCTAGGGGAGCAGATCATGACAATCCTACTGGCTGCACTGGATGCTACCCCCACAGGCAGCACTGGATGCTACCCCCCTACAGGCAGCACTGGCTGCTACCCCCCCACAGGCAGCCCTGGATGCTACCCCCACAGCCAGCACTGGCTGCTACCCCCACAGGCAGCACTGGCTGCTACCCCCAATCAGGTAGCACTGGCTGCTACCCCCAATCAGGTAGCACTGGCTGCTACCCCCAATCAGGTAGCACTGGCTGCTACCCCCAATCAGGTAGCACTGGCTGCTACCCCCAATCAGGTAGCACTGGCTGCTACCCCCATACAGGTAATACTGGATGCTACCCCCAGAGGCAGCACTGGATGCTACCCCCACAGACAGCACTGGCTGCTACCTCCACAGACAGCACTGGCTGCTACCTCCACAGACAGCACTGGCTGCTACCTCCACGGCAGCACTGCTGCTACCCCCACAGGCAGCACTGGCTGCTATTACTGTTCAGGTGCTTCCAGGGCCACACAGACAAGTATGGCCGGTTACTGATGCTCTTGGGGCATCATCACTGTTGTGGTTGGTCCCTCGAGGACAAAGATGCTGCTATTGCTCATCACTTCTTGTTAAGATATATTTTTCTTTTGTGTCATGTTTGTGTGACCAGTAGGAGTAATAGTAGAATATCCTTTGTGCGCCTGTATCTCTGTGCGTTTCTCTCTGTGCTCCTTCAGTGTTGTCCTTTCCTGATGCTCCTTTTCATGTGGGTTGTTCTCTTAAGTACGTTTGCAACAGTGTCATGTTTAAAACCTTTAGTTCTTTTTTCAAGAGGTCTGGTTTGAAGGTCATGGTGTGATCTGTGTCTGTACTTTGGTGGTTGGGGTTGATGAGGTTCACACCTGTGTACAGTGACTGAACTGTGTGTGTCCTCGCCCATTGCCACTCGGTGCGTAGCACAATAAATGTAATATCTGTTGGAAATCCACATTTCAAGTGTGCACCTCTTTAAATTTTGATCTCGTTATAGACAGTTTAGGTGATTCATCGTTGGGATGGGAATGCCACCCGCGTGATGTACAGTCGTGCCCCTGCCCTGCGTGCCAGACCTACATATACCCGCGATCCTGTTTTTTATTTTTGGTCAAAGCCCCACACTGATCCCGTGTGCATGTGGTGACCTAGGCCTGGTCTGTGACAAAGATCGATTCTGGGACTTGTTCTACATTGCACATCTTCATAGTGACGGAGTACTGTTGGTGCTGCTGGTTTCATGCATGGAGCATGTAGTACCCGCGTACCACGGATGATGAATTATAGTGACTGGGCTTTTTACCTGTGAGACATGAATAGGCGCTTACATGACCATTCATCTACATTTCTGCTGCACACGATGAACTACGAATCCTCAACGATGACATCCCCGGTGTTGTGCATGTGATGTGCTTGTGTGCTAGGATGGATAGTGTGCCTTGCACAAGTGATACAGGCCTGAGGGATCCATTATGGAAGGCCACGGCCTGGACCACAGTACAAGATGGAGGTTGCTTTCTGTAGACCTCATATGTGTATTGTCGCCATCTCCTAGACGGCAGGTGAAGCACCAGGCACTATAATGAGGAAACCGGCCTTCTTTAGAAGTTTCAGGGCCCTTCTTGATACATTGGGAGGAAAATGACTGACTGCAGCTTCTGGTAGGAGATGGCAGGGGGTGCAGGGTGAGGCCTGCAGTTTTTGTTGATAGGGAAAGGAGTCCTTCGAAGAGGCACAGATTCTCGTCTCTCCTAATGATCTGTGTGTGTGTGTGTGTGTATGTACACATTTATGTGTGAGTATATATATATATATATATATATATATATATATATAAAACATATATATCTTTAAAAATGTTATTTAATTTTTTATTTGATTTTAACTTTTAAATAACATTATGTTGTATATGTTTGTGTAAATATTTACTTTAGGCAACTTTTTTGTTTTTAAATTAAATTTGAACTAAACATTTTAAAATAATTTTATTTGAAAAATAAATAAAAACGAGTGTGTGTGTGTTTATACATATAGGTAGTATGAAATAATTAGCAAAAACATTGTTTACATTTATTTTACATTATATTAAATGTATATATTTTAATATTTAAAGTATATTACTTTGAAGTTTCTATGTATATTTAAAAAAAAAAACATTCCTACCTGTTTTTGAATTATATTGTCTTGTCATTTCTATTTCATGTATAAGGACATGATATTGTGTTAAATAAAGTTTTTGACACAGTATTTTTGTTAACAATATTTGTTTACCACAATATTGTGTCAGTTCACCCAAAGCAGCATTAGAGTCTTTCCTCCCTCAACAGTGGATACTGCTTGGAAAGCAGCATTACAAGATTACCTCCCTCGCAGAAACAGGCACAACAGTATGAGAAGCCTGCCTCCTTCACACAACAGGTACAGCAGCATTACAAGCTTCCCTCCCTTACATAACAGGTAAAGCAGCATTACAAGCTTCCTTTCCTCACACGTAAGGCACAGCAGTATTACAAGCTTCCCTCCCTTACACAATAGGTACAGCAGCAATACAAGCTTCCCTCCCTTACATAACAGGTACAGCAGCATTACAAGCTTCCTTTCCTCACACATAAGGTTCAGCAGCATTACAAGCTTCCCTCCCCTACATAGCAGGTACAGCAGCATTACAAGCTTCCTTTCCTCACGCATAAGGAGCTTCCCTCCCTTACACAAAAGGTACAGCAGCATTACAAGTTTATTTCAGCAGCATTACAAGCTTCCCATCCTTACATAACAGGTACAGCAGCATTACAAGCTTCCCTCCTTTACATAACCGGTACAGCAGCATTACAAGCTTCCCTCCCCTACATAGCAGGTACAGCAGCATTACAAGCTTCCTTTCCTCACGCATAAGGAGCTTCCCTCCCTTACACAAAAGGTACAGCAGCATTACAAGTTTATTTCAGCAGCATTACAAGCTTCCCATCCTTACATAACAGGTACAGCAGCATTACAAGCTTCCCTCCTTTACATAACCGGTACAGCAGCATTACAAGCTTCCCTCCCTTACATAAAAGGTACAGTCGAGAAGCCTCTACTGGGAACTAAAATCAGCCCTAGCAGATGTTGCCATATCAGCTCCCATTGCATGTGGTATAAGTAAGTGTAATGAGTGAGCTGGACCACAGCAAGGGGGTAAAGAGGGGATCCCTACCAGAATGGTTTGAAACAAATGGGGATAAATGGTCAGAATTCGATGCAAAAACAAATAAAAAATATCACCCCAAGATTAATCAATCTGGATTAATCACCTGTGAGTAATCTTAAAGTGATTGGTGTTAGTGAAAAAGACACGTGGAACCCAAGAGAGCTGTGGCAGCACGGGTGTCTAGGGCAGGGCCTCCTGTGGACGGGCTGGATTGGTCGTTCCTAGACAGTCAGGGAGGGTCATGGGAGGGGCCATTAGCGAACGAGTGAAGGGGGCTTTCGAGCAAGTACATGTGTTGCAGGTGCGACTTGTCACATGCAGCTCCAGAGCAATTCAGAGCAGAAAAATCAAGAGGAGAATTTTTGTTTCCTCTTTTTTTCTCTTGTGTTTAGCTCTTCTGCTTCCATTTCTCTCTTTTCTCAGTCTTTTCTCATGTTTATTATTCTTTTTTGTTGTCACACTCTTCTCTTAACTGTCACTCACACGTTCTTTACTCATACTTGCCTCTGTCCCACTCTCTCCTCTCCCATCCTATCTCTTACACCTTTTCTGTGTCACATTTCCTTTTTCCTCGCTGTCCCACCCATTGCACCCTCCTATCTCCTACTTCCATCTTCCTCTCCACCTCCAAGGACCAGTGCAAGGATTTTTACCGCCCTCTAAAAAGTACCATTTTCTCCACCACTCCTGCGTCCCCCAAGCAATGAAGACACATTCTTTGCTGACCCTGGTGATGTGAAATCCTCCCAGGGTGGCATTCATTTAGTATACCTTCTGCAAAACCTGCTCAATCCCCTCCTCTCCACATCCTTTCTCCATTCTCTTCTTTTTTATAAAATCATTTTATTGAAATATCTCAGACATGCCAAACATTCCCCTACATTGACATCCCACCTTTCACAGAGAACATGATTAGTTACAAAGTTTAAACATGAGTGAACAGCTCACCACATGGTCAGAACGTGGGTTACATAACAGTTTCCTCAAACTGGAATATCCCGCATCCCCAGATTCCCACCAACCCCATCGCCCCCACAACATTTCTTCTATAATCTCACTAATCTGTCCAAACCTTATCATCTTTATTCAGACAGCCTGTAGATCATCTACTTCTTCTCATTAATCACACACTTCTCCCACCTTCCTCTTCCTCATCCTTCACTTTTCTGTCTCTCATACCCTCCTCTCTCACACTTTTATATACATGCCCCATCTCCCTCCATATTTACACCCTGCTCTCTCCCTTCTCCAGTCACTTTCTTGTACTCACCTCACATCCACACACCCGACTCTCTTCAGGACCAACATCTTACCATCCTCTCTCACAACTTCCTTTCACATGTATTCTTGTCTCACCATGTTCTTTTTATGAAGCCTTTTGAGGATTTGTGATAATTATAAACAAATTAAAGACATTAACTGAGGAATAACTAAAAGAAAAACATTAACCATAAAGTATGTCATTCAGGCAATTACACAATGTGTGAATATCTTCCAATCGAAACAAATATAATGTGTAGATACTTTGTGGCCACTTGGTGTTGGGAGATACCCACGCTCTAGTTTCCATGGTAACCAGGTGGAAAAGTAGTTCCAAATGTGACTCCCACATTTGGCTGGTGGGGCATTCTCAAGCCATATAAAAGGGATCTTCCTCAATCTACCGACCTCAGCTGCGCATCTAATGGTGGTGCCATCTGCGTTCTCCGATGTTCAGTGGGACCTATTAGCTAAAAGTAGGCAAAGCTCCACTAATGTACTGTCTCCTCTCGAACCACCCTCCTTCTCCAAACTTCCTGCTAAACGCACCTTGAAAGAAGAGTCGACCGGCCTTTGAAGTACCTCAGATAATGTTCTATTGACTCTTACCCGAAGGGTTTCATTTTTGCTTAGGAGCATGTCATGTGCATTAAGTCAGCTAGTTCATTATGGCATCTTGTACAGGCCAAGGAGACTACACCCACCTTCCATAGATGTTCAGCATTGGAGGACATTCTATATAATTAACATATTTGTATAAGTTGAAGTTTCAGGAAAATGGCTATCACCCTTAGAGTGTTCATCCAATCTGCCTTGTCCTATCTCCCTATATCTGTCTCCCAAAGATGAGGGAACAATACACCTTTGAACTACCACCCTATCGATCGTCCCCATGAGCAGCTGTGCCGCCAATGGGCTCTGCTTTGGTATTATCAACCCCTAGGGAAGCTGACATCAAGAGTGTGACGGCATTGAAGGTACTTTAATAAATGCGCGTTAGCTAGTGTAAATTCAGATTGTAGGTGGGGAACGATATCATGTAAGTATCTTTCCATAGGTTGCCTGATTGAGAGACGCCGATATTGTCCCATTCTCTAAGGTCTTCTAACAATTTATCATGCCTCAGATGTTCTCTGCCAGAAGGGTGTCTGCAATGCAAGTTTACCCTCCCATTTAGCCCATCGACGAGCTTTCTCGCCATCATTTAAGAACCACTATAATGTGGAGGAGGAGAAGCAAAGGGCCCTTGGGGCTCTACAGCAAACTTTGCATTCCCTAATACTTCAGAAGGGTGGATTCAATGTAAAAATGTGGGCAGTCCCTTAACCCAAACGTTTGCCCAAATGAAGCCGATGTCACTGGATCGAAAATTGCTATGAATGTGTTTGGGCATTTCACAGGGATAGTTCTAAAATATGTACTCAGGCCTTTAGGAAGCAGGATCATTTTATAAAGTGCAATCCTCCCAAGTATACTGTATTGAGGAGCAGTTTGCTCACATAATGGTTGTCACTTCTGATTTGAGCCCTCAGGGGGATGAGGTTTAATTCTAGCAGCACGCAGGATCAGGAGCCAAATGTATCCCAAGATATTTAAATTCTGATGCAGTAGCGATGCACACGTCACACCCACTGGTACGTAGCTAGGTTCCCCTGCAGTGGGACCATGGTGGATTTATCCCAGTTCAGGCAGTCACGATCCCTGCCTGTATAAATGCAGCATTTGTACGAGTCTCTGACTCATCCACCCCGGATATCCCAAAAAAGGAGTAGGCGATCCGCATACAGAGAAATGTAGTCTTCATAATTCCCCTGCCATTTATTCTACTAGCAGATCACCCCATTCCAGGTTGCTAAAGTTTTGAAGGCAAAGAAGAATAAAAAAGGAAAAGAGGGGTCATCCCTGTCTTGTTCCCCTGTGGATATCACATGCAGAAGACAAAACGCCTTTGATTCTAACTCTTGACTCTGAATGATCATGTAATAACTTCATGTTAGAGAGAAAGTACGGCCCAAAGTTCAATCGAGTAAGAACATGCTGCATAGGGGTCAGGGCAGAGAATCAAAGGTCTTTGCAAAATCAATGAGCATTAGTGCACAGGGGCCAGACAAGTCCTGCATTCGTGTGAGTGCAGTTTGAACTCTTCACATGCAATGACTAGTGCCCCTGTTTGGCATGAAGCCATTTTGGTCTCTTCATATCAAAGAGCCAACTACCCCCATCAAACTGTTGGCTAATGCTTTGGCAAGAACCTTGGCTTCTAACTTAATTAATGAGATTGGCCAATACAATAGGCAGATGTCGGGCGCTTTGCCCAGTTTAACTAGAACTGTTACTGTAGCAGATTGGAGATCTCTAGGCAAAGAAATGTTCAACCCGGCCTCTTTCAACGTACAGCAGGTGTGTTGACGTATTTGATGCAATCTGCAGAAAGAACTCCACCCGGAATCTGTTTCAACATACGTCTTACCGGTTTGTATTCCAGCCAAGGCACCGGCAAACTCATCTTCATTGAGTGAAGATTCAAGTTTGTTCCAAAAATCATTGACTAGACTTTGAAGGGGAAGGTCACCTATAAGGCAGGACAGATTCTCTATTTTGGGAATGGACCTGGAGTGATACAAGGCGAGACAGTAGTCTGTGAATATCTCAAGGGTGTCTGTTCTCAATATTCTGGAAATGCCTTGGATACAGGAGACTAGTCTAGAGATGATCTCTCTATGTGTCAACCAGTACAACACTTTACCCAATTTGGCCCCCATCTAGTATACTCTCAGTAGAGATGCTATCCATGTTAATCTAGCTGAGTCTAATGTCAATTGTAGGAGACATTCTCTAGAGATCTCTAACGCGCGTAGCAGTGAGTTCTCCATAGTAGATTTTGAATTTGTTTGATTTAAGATTGCTAACGTCTGTGTCTTTTAATCAATTTTTATGGGCCAGATAGCATTTCACTTTCTCCCTAATTACCGTTTCAAGGGCTTTCCATGATGTGCTATAGCCCAACTCATGAAATAATCACTGACGCTGGTTCTCAGCTCATCCGAGCATTAATAGGGACACATCAAGAACAGGAAGTCACTGATTGTGCATCTCAGCTGATCCAAGCGTTATTAGAGACACATCAAGAACAGGAAGTCACTGACTGAGGATCTCAGCTGATCCAAGCATTAATAGAGACACATCAAGAACAGGAAGTCACTGACACTGGATCTCAGCTGCTTTGAAAAAGACCCATCAAAGGGAAGAAACAATCACTGATGTTGCACCTCAGTTCTTCTAAACCCATCAAGAACATGAACTAATCACTGATGCAGGACCTCAGCTGGTCCAACCTTTCTCCAGAATCCAGATCAGAAATGATTTAAGAAGTACATCTCTTACCCAAGGAGATAAAATTGACATCAATTAGAAACTCCTAAAACTGACCTAGCACCTTCACAACGCTTTAGGACATAATCGCAAACCCTACAAAGGGCAACAAGCACAAATCTCAACTACAAAAGGCCAACACCACAATACTGACTACAATAAGACATTCCCCTTATCATGCTCAGTACACCACTCCTCCACTGGCATGTAAAAAAAGACAATATTCTGTGGCTAATGGCAAGCAGATAGTAAGCACACATCGTCGATAATGTATTCAAGATTCAAGAATCAAAAAATGCTCTAGTAAACATTTTGGAATTCAGATTATGACAGCAAAACAACAGTGCAACGACACACAGACAAATGCATACATACATTCATACTCAATTGCATATATGAATGTCCAAACTTACTGAGAGATAATACCAGACATATTCATACACAAACCCAGTGGCACACACACTCACACAGATGCACAAATTGAGCCTGTGACACACATACTCACAATATCTTCCACACCCAAATCTATAGGCAGACATGTACAAAAAGACACAGGTAAGTGCACTCGCTCAAAGAGATACACACACACGCAAAAAAACACATACACAGATGCAGGCACTCCCACAAATTATTGTTACCATGCACACAAACAGGGGCGGCTCCTCCGCTAAGGTGAAGGAGCATCACCCCACTAGATTTTCGGGAAAGGAAAAATAAAATTATAATAACACTAAGTTATTATCATTTTATTTTTCCTGGGAGAAGGGGTGGGGCGGGGTTGGAGGGAGGGGGCCGGAGCAGGGGTATGTGCTGTATAAAGTGCATATGTCTGTTTGGCCGGCCGTGTTGGGCCGACCAAACTAACATGCACACTTTGCATGGTCTCTACCCGGCTGTATTGTACAGCCGAGTGGAGAACATGCCCAGGCTCCCATTCCCAGTCTGAGGGGTGAAGCAGGCCACTCAGACCAATCACGACATTGCTGTCATGCTGGTGACAGCAATGTCGTGATTGGCTGGGATCCTGGGTGCACCAAGGAAGAGGACAAGGACGGAGGTGAGACGAACGCATCTCCCCTACAGGTAAGCGTTTTTTTTCTTCCCCGTGCTTCCCCCCCCACCCCAGCCACCCCGTTGAGTGGCAGCCGCCACTGCACACAAAAACACACCAAAAGACACATGCACACAAATAAGTAGACAAATGTCTGCACGGGCACACAACCAGATGCCTATGGTCAATGCATATCTACTCTGACACAGGCCACATAACTATGTGATTACTGCGTAAAGGTTGGGAGAGTAATTCTTGTTTTGCTTCTTTCAGGAAGACCCTTGGAGTGCTCTGGGCCCCAAACTCCCCACACCCTGGCTCTCCAACCAGTACATTTACCTGGTGGAGGCACCACCCAGGCTCAAGGGTGGACCATTGGCGTCTCTGCATCTCTAACCTAGACAGTCACATACACAGATCTGCACATACACAATGATAGATCTGTAACTGCACAGGACTCACGGCTGCCACTCACCCTCATGGTGGTGCACTGTTCCTCTTCCCTGAGTTTAGACTCCAGAATGTATCCCATCTCTTTCCTCAGAGGACACAGCCAGTCCTGGAGCTTCACCTGCAGAGAGGAAAACGCACAAGTGACAAATGTAGATCTCTAAAGTGAAGTTAATCACTTGATAATAAACACTACATAGTGATCAGCCACACCTACCCGAGATGTAAGCACCACGCCCCACATATACAGATTTTAAGTCTGTTTTTATTATGAAACAATTTTTCACCCAATATAATAGATTTGCTCTTTATAGTTTAGCTTTTGTACAGTCTGTTCCTTTTGTGTATTTGATGTGATTTGTTTTTATACATTTTGCCTCAATGGGTTTGCACCTGCTTTTAGTGTATATTGTATACATCCTATGTTTTTAATAGTATGTAAAAAAAAAAATTGATAATTGCAGCCCTGGTGAAGATCGTTATTTAACAGCGAAACGTGTTGACTACCTTGCTGAGTCTTATGCTTTTTACTGGAAAAAGAACAAAGAATTCATTTATAAGAGAGGGCTGGACTTCCTTGGTTATTTGGACATAAAGGGCCTGATTCTAACTTTGGAGGACGGTGTTAAACCGTCCCAAAAGTGGCGGATATACCACCTACCGTATTACGAGTCCATTATATCCTATGGAACTTGTAATACGGTAGGTGGTATATCCGCCACTTTTGGGACGGTTTAACACCGTCCTCCAAAGTTAGAATCAGGCCCAAAGACTGTTATATTTTGGTTGTTGTTGCCTCTCTGTTTGAGTATGAATTTAGAAGTTTGGATTTGGGGGCGGCTGATCCAAGGAGGTAGACAACACTGTTGCCTATTTAAATAGAAGGTTTACAGGAATCAGCCAGTGGGTGCTGGGAGGTGCCTTTAGCTGTCCACATTTTTGCAAACTTTATGAGAGGGGCCGATGAGAGGTGAGTAGAAGAAGAGGATTAGGGCCTTCAGCAGGCATATGCAAAGAGGAGCAAATGAGAGGTGCGCAGAGGAAGAGGAGTATAGTGAAAAGTAGGTTTTAGACCTGGCATCCTTGGTGTGGTTTTCCCCCTAACTTTTTGCCTTCAACGCTCCAGTCTGCTAACTTTGCATTGCTGGTTTTAAGACCCTGCACACTTTACCACTGCTAACCTGTGCTAAAGTGCTTGTGCTCTCTCTCCTTAAAACATAACAAAATACCCAATTACCACACTTCCTGTGCTTGTAAGGTCCTAGTAGAGTGGAACTACCTATTCCCAGGGCCTGTAAACTAAATGCTACTAGTGGGCCTGCAGCAATGATTGTGCCACCCACTTAAGTTGTACTTTAAACATGCCTCAGGTCTGTCTTTATATGGAGTTATAAACTGCTATTTCGACATGGGAAAATAAATCTTTTTCTAGGCCCAACCCTTACTTTTAAGTTTTGCATGTACTGGTGGTAAAAACTCCTAAAGTCGTTTTTCACTACTGCAAGGCCTTTCTCTCCAATAGGATAACTTTGGAGTCCCCTTATTACATTTTATAAGTATAATTTCCAAATGGGAACAGGTATTCAAATCATGTTTGGTGTCTTTCAAATCATATTGAAAAATCCTAACTTTGGGTAAAGTTGTATTTAAAATTACAATTTTGAAAATGCCACTTTCAGAAAGTTGCCATCTTTCTGCCTTAGTCATTTTGTGCCTACAGCGTATCTCTTGGTCGCATGACTGGGTGTGAGTGACAGCTGGGCCTTGTATATTTCTCCTAGACAGCCACACACTGTAGGGAGCTTAGGTGTGTGTCTGGATGGGTCATCATCGGCAGGATGGGAGAGAGGAGCTGGACTCAGCCCCACTTGAAAAGGATGTTTCCTGTCTCCACATAAAGGGTTGGATTTCCCCTGACGTTAGTCTGGAGCTAGGGCAGAGAAGGTCAGGGAATCTGTGCACGTCAAATGCCTATCTCTAGAAGCTTCGCCCACTTCAGAGGCACAACTGGGTATGAACACTGGACTTTAGACACCACCACTTCATTTCCCTTCTGGTCTGTGGATACTCTGCCAGGAAGAAGGACTGCTTTGCTGTTGAAAGGACTGCTATTCTGCTGGGCTGCTGCTCTGACGGACTGCCACCCTGCTCTGCTGATTGGCTGCCTACTGCCCTCTTGTCTGGGTGTGAATGATTGGACCTGCATCTCTTAAATCCGGAACCCCAGAGTGACTTCAAGAGCTAGTTGCCTGACCTCCTGGTGTGAAGCTTCAGGCACACAACAGGCTTCCAACAACCTTGCACCTGAACCTAGACCCTGCCATCTGTGAGTCTACCCTGCCAAGTGCAGTCTGGTACCCTTGGAAGTGGGTTTAAGGTGCTCTGCCTGCCTCAGTGGACGCAGCAGAACCAAAGCATATCCTCGGCAGCGAGGTGCAAACGCGAGCAGAAACGACGCATCACCGCTGCTGCATGGATTGGACCCATTGTAAAGACCTGCAGCGCCACCTCAGCCTCATAAGAACCACCACTGTGCAACACATCCTCGGCACAGGCCCTCTCATCCCTCATCAACAGCAGCCTTGACGCCAGATTTGGCATCGCAGCCTCACAGCTCTTCGGAACCGATACATCACATACATACCCGACTATGCACTTCATCCTGTACTCTGGACTTTGCATCTCAAGCCCGTTTGATGAGATCCTCGACCACGAGGCAGGCCCTCGCATCGCAGCCTTGCCGCATCTTGGAACCAACGTATCACTTTGGCTGTGTGAAGCATCTTCCACGCAGATCCTCGCAATGCTCCGGAAAGAAGGTTTTAAGGTACTCTGTTCAATGGGTCTGAGTGGGTCCCTGTACCCACCTCTGTTCGCTGACGGGGTGAACCTGTGACTTTGTCCTGGTCCGGCGCAACCAGATCTCCACAAGTGGAGCTTTGTGCTTTTTGGAGCTATTTTCACTTAAATCTTTAAACTTGAATATCTCCTGTTCTACTTATTGGATGTTTGCCATTTTTTTCTTGTTTTATGTATTTAGGAAAGTTCTATTTCTCTAACGTGGTGTGGGAACATTTTGGTTGTAGGTGTTTTTTTCACTTTACTACTGTTTGAAGTGTTGCACAAATACTTTACAACTTGCCACTACATTATGCATGACTGCTGGATGCACAGCTACCCGAGGGTTGAACACAGGCTAATTTAGGGTTGGCTTATGCCTCCACCTGACAAAGATTGTGGAAGCTCCTTCTCCAGGGCTCACACCCCAGTCAGTTAACAAACCAATTTCTTCAAGTAGGCGTCTACTGAGGGCAACAATGAGAGGCGAGTAGAGGGAGCAGAGCAGGGTGATGAGTAGGCATCTACTCAGAGGTGGTGATGAGCGGTGAGTAGAAGAAGAAGAACGGGTTATGAGTAGACATGTACTGAGAGGACCCAATCACAAAAACTGGGAGGGAGCACACTGCCTCTTATGCTATCACACAATTCATCCAGATGCATTGTGGTAAATGCAGTGCATAATAACACACTTGAATTGAAATTCTTTAGTGTCCCATAAAAAGGAAGGTTTAGGCTTTGCAGAAGGGATATTTTGCCAAGACAACTTAGCAGTTTAAAAGCTGGCATCCTAGGCTGCAGTGGCAGGACTAGAGTCATGTTTTCACTTTGTCACTTTAGTGGTTGCACAATCAGTGCTGATGTCCAATAGTGACATTTAACTTTCCGGCCCTGGATACACAGAGAACCAGGAACTTATATATAAGTGTACCAATCAAGTGTTAGACAATTAAACATATACTTTAGGGGTCAGATAACAGGCACTGGGGCCTGGTCAGCAGAGCTCAGAGCACTTCAGAGTCATAAAACCAGCACTTACTCCAGCAAAACGTGGGGGTGATCCTGTAAAAAGGGCATTCTCTCACACTTAGCTGCAGACGGAACAAGGGAGACGAGCGGTACCTGGAATTATTGGAGGGATCCAGAGGACGTTTCCTTAGGAGGGGGGGTGAAGGAGGTGGGACACACTAGAGAGTATTGGAGGGATCCACTAGAGAGGGATATTGAGGGAGGTGAGACAGTACTTTGAGTATTGGAAGGACATATAGGAGTCTTCTTCAGGAGAAGGAGGACAAGGGAGTTGGGGCTGTACCTGAGAGAATTGGAGGGATCCACAGGAGTATCTTTCAGGAGAAGGAAGACGAGGGAGTTGGGTCTGTACTTGAGTAATGGAGGGATCCTCAGGTGGTTTCTGCAGGACAAGAAGGTCTGCACCAACCTTAAAGAGAACTGATGTGCTGACAGCAGACACAGCAGAGTTCAGGATGTCTGCTGGAGGATTAATCAAGATATTTTTCATAAGTGGGAGGAAGCTCACTGGAATCAGGCCCAACAGATTACCAGCGGTCAGGATCCAATAACACAAATTATCAAAGTTAATCACATTAAAGCCAGTCCATAAGTGGCAGGTGCTGGTGGGAGTGCAGGAGAAGGGGTAATAAGACCAAATTCCACAGCAATCTTTTCTCTGACGGTTCAGCTTTTTGTGAAATAAATGCTGGCTACACAAAATATTTAGAAGATAAAATTATACCAGACAGAAACAGAAGTTAACCATTGATCATTTAAAAAAATATTGACGCCACGCCTCTCTAATGGGGGATTCGTATTTGAAGAGCACAACTTTGTACTGGAGTCTTAAGTGCGTCTCCAGATGTGTTCCTTACATTCTATTTCTTGTTTTATCTCAGCTACCCCTCCGTAAACCACACTGACCACACAGGGGCCTATTTAGAGTTCAGCAGAGAGGGTACTCCATAGTAATGGTAATGGACCTGCCAGATCTATAGTCAGCCAGGCCTCAAGTATTTCAGTGGCAGCACGGCTCCGGCTCAGTTGCTGGCGTCGTGGAGCACGGGCCATCGGAGGTTCACGTATAACACCCTCTGCCTGACTCAGAGTTGATGGTGTAATGTTCTTTTTTTGTTTTTCTGTTTATCACCACCAGAGGGACAGGGAAAATAATTACCCCCACAACATGGGAGGCAACTCACAGGGGGCAGAAGGATTATTAGTTTTACTTTCCAAAAATGATAGCCCGCTGTGGGAGTTTGTTATTGGATAAAGTAAAATGTTGCAGACGTTTGACAGGTGGCTGTCATGTTTGATGGAGCCGTCCGTCAAACATTTACAATATTGGCAGGAGCCAACAAGAACGAGCGTAACAGCGGATCCTGCCAATACTTAGAGTTGTCCGCAAGGCTGCAGATAACCCTAAATTTGACAGGCGCTGGTCCCTCGGCATGGCAGGAGTAAAGTAAAGTTCTCTGCCAAGATCTAAATCAGCACCCTGCGTTTTATTCACCTGCATCTACTGTTGACATTAGATCAGTGGTTCCCAACCTGGGGTCCGCAAAGCCCCCTCAGGGGGTCCGCGACTGCTTAGAAAATGTAATAGTTTTAACAGATTAGGTCCCCAGATTTCAGTAATGACTTAGTGGGAGGTCCCCGGATTCCAATAATGATTCAGTGGGGGTCCCTGGGTTCCAGTAATGATGAAGTGGGGGTTCACAGAAGTCAAAAGGGTGGGAACCGCTGCATTAGATAACACGTGCAGTGCTGTAGAGACAGCAGCGAAACATACCTCATATGTAGTATGTGGGCAGTTGAGCGTGGAGACAGAGCTCAGCGCACCAGGTCGGAGACCAGATATCCTCCCTTCACTTGATCGAAGACTGACTGACAGATCTCCGCAGGCAGATCACTGTGGTTACATCTGAGCCGCTGCGTCGCCGATGAAGACTGCCAGATCTCCGCAGGCAGATCACTGTCGTTACATCTGAGCCGCTGCGGTGCCGCTGAAGACTGGCAGATCTCCGCAGGCAGATCACTGTGGTTACATCTGAGCCGCTGCGGCACCGATGAAGACTGCCAGATCTCCGCAGGCAGATCACTGTGGTCACATCTGAGCCGCTGTGGCGCTGCTCAAGACTGGCAGATCTCTGCAGGCAGATCACTGTGGTTACATCTGAGCCACTGCGGCGCCGATGAAGACTGCCAGATCTCCGCAGGCAGGCAGATCACTGTGGTCACATCTGAGCCGCTGCGGCGCCGCTGAAGACTGGCAGATCTCTGCATGCAGATCACTGTGGTTACATCTGAGCCGCTGCGGCGCCGCTGAAGACTGGCAGATCACTGTGGTTACATCTGAGCCGCTGCGGCGCTGCTGAAGACTGGCAGATCTCTTCCAGGCAGATCACTGCGGTTACATCTGAGCCGCTGCGGTTACATCTGAGCCGCTGCGGTGCAGCTGAAGACTGCCAGATCCCTGCAGGCAGATCACTGTGGTTACATCTGAGCCGCTGCGGCGCCGATGAAGACTGCCAGATCTCCGCAGGCAGGCAGATCACTTTGGTTACATCTGAGCTGCTGCAGCACCGCTGAAGACTGGCAGATCTCCGCAGGCAGATCACTGTGGTTACATCTGAGCCGCTGCGTTGCCGATGAAGACTGGCAGATCTCCGCAGGCAGATCAATGTGGTTACATCTGAGCCGCTGCGGCGCTGCTGAAGACTGGCAGATCTCTTCCAGGCAGATCACTGCGGTTACATCTGAGCCGCTGCGGTTACATCTGAACCGCTGCGGTGCCGCTGAAGACTGCCAGATCTCTGCAGGCAGATCACTGTGGTTACATCTGAGCCGCTGCGGTGCCGATGAAGACTGCCAGATCTCCGCAGGCAGATCACTGTGGTTACATCTGAGCCGCTGCGGCGCCGATGAAGACTGCCAGATCTCTGCAGGTAGATCACTGTGGTTACATCTGAGCCGCTGCGGCGCCGCTGAAGACTGGCAGATCTCCGCAGGCAGATCTCTGTGGTTACATCTGAGCCACTGCGGCGCCGCTGAAGACTGCCAGCTTTGCTGAGCAGGCGCTGTGTTTAATGAGTCAGCTCAGTAAAGTTTTTTTTCCAAAAACAAACTACAAATTTTGTTATAGAAAAACAAAAAGGAAAAGTAACAGAGTTTTCTACCATTTCGGGGGGTTAATTTCTTTGGTTTGCTGTGTGAGACCGCCAGACGCTTCCTGGTGAACCCAGTTAGGTAAACTGGACTCTAAGAGCCACTTCTATCTCTGGTATAGTGACCGAGGGCCCAGCGGCAGATGGGCCGTAGAAAGGGTTTCTGCTGACGGAGCCCAGGGAGGCTCTGCTGTTGGAAACAAGGCACTTCTCCTGACCCTAAACCGAGCGGGTGAGCTGCGGGTTAGGCCGACAAGACAACCGCTGCTTTCTGGTGGATCCCTTCACCTGCCAAACTCTGGTGAGGCCCATACTCAGTCATTCCTGGCAGCATTCTCTGTGGCTCCTCAAGAATGTCATGAATAATCCCTGCTTCCCTACTCCCTAGACTAGGGTCTCAAGTGTGCGACCTGTAATCCCAGGGCTGTGACAGATGCACCATGGCGGCCTCCTCTCTGGAGTACAAAGTGGGATTCGAAGGCTGCGACCCACACACCCTGTGCTCCTCGGCAGCCACTTCTGTAGCACTGGCACTCTCAGTTTGTGACCAGTGATCCCTGGACGGCACCTGCCATACCTTGTGCTCTGCTGCACATGGGGCTCACGGTATGAGATCTGTGATCCCGGGACAGACACAGACACAAGTTGTACTCCTGGCCCTCTCTCCGTATAAAGCCCACAGAACTGTCCAAGATCCCAGAACATATTATGTGTACACTGGATCTCTTTCACTGCAAAGCCCACGGTGCTGGAGATCCCTGAACACGCACAGACATACTATGTACACTTATGCAGCATCTTCTGTGGGGCTCAAGGTCTGGGACATGTGACCACAGGGCTGTGACAGACATACCGCCTTTCTATAGGCTTCACACCTTGTGCTCTTGTGCAGAATTCTCTATGGAGACCTTGCAGTGCAATGAGTGATCTCTGAATTCCTCCAGACCACCTCTGTGCTCCTGGGCAGAATTCTCCATGAAGCCTTTACTAAGCACTAACTTCTGCCTGGATTGATACAGACACACCTCGTACATCTGCAGCCCCTTCTTGTTGGCTCAATGTGGGGTTGTGATCCCAGGGCTGTGACATACCTTTCTGCCCTTGGATAGGCCTGGGTGGAACTCCGCAAAGTGATAAAAAAAACTCAGCCGTGCTCCGTGGAGTTGCGCAAGCAGCGGAGTGCATTAGGCCCTGCCATTGGTGCTGATTTATAGCGCTGGGTGTTTGTCCTGCGCTGAAAAATCAGCACGAACGGCACCACGTGCAGCGCATGAGGGTGCTGCTTCTTTTCTGCCGCTCAAGTAGATTTTTAACTTGAGAAGCAGCTTCTTCAACGTGAACGGAAGGTTTCTCAATGCGTGAGGTAGCGACCATCCGCGACCGCCCAAGTTGAGAAATCTCACTGGGAGGTGGTCTGGAGTAAGATTTTCCTCGCTTACCAACTTAACGTTAGCGAGTGCAAACGAGGAAAAAAACTCCACTCCACACCACTACATGGAGTTTTTTGGAACTCCGCGCTCTAAGCGGAGTGGGAAAAACTCTGCAAACTCCGCGAGCCGAGCGGAGTTTACCGCCCACCCCTACCCTTGGGCAGCTTTCTCAATGTAGTCCTAAGTACGCAATCAGTGCTCGGTGACCATTAAGGATAAAACAACAAGCGCTGGATTTCCAGATCTAAGTGGCCTTGGGTGGACACGGCACTTCGTTGGGTGGGACGGGGCACTTCGTTGGGTGGGACAGGCCCACCTGGCTTAACCTCTAGAACTGGACCCGTTTCTCTATATTTCTCAAGGAGTGACTTCACTTGCGATCCCATCACTCCCTCAGACATACCTTGTACTCCTCTGCAGCCTTCCCTATAATTCTCAAGGAGTGAGTTCACTTGTGATCCCATCACACCTACACACATACCTTGTACTCCTGGGCAGCCTTCCCTATAATTCTCAAGGACTGACTTCACTTGTGATCCCATCACACCCACACACATACCTTGTACTCTTGGGCAGCCTTCCCTATAATTCTCAAGGACTGACTTCACTTGTGATCCCATCACACCCACACACATACCTTGTACTCTTGGGCAGCCTTCCCTATAATTCTCAAGGAGTGAGTTCACTTGTGATCCCATCACACCTACACACATACCTTGTACTCCTGGGTAGCCTTCCCTATAATTCTCAAGGAGTGACTTTACTTGTGATCCCATCACACCTACACACATACCTTGTACTCCTGGGCAGCCTCCTCGATGGGACTCACTGAGTGAGACCTGTGCTCCTTGGATCTGTCACACACAACACAGATGAGCGTCTGATCCTCTTCACAGAACAGCCGGAGTTTCTCCTCGTGTTTCTCGCACAGATTCCCCTCCGGGGGCTTCACGGGGGGCAGGTGAAGCTGTTTTACCATTTCCACCATGTTTCCCAGTTGCCTGTTGGGTCGGAGGCTTCTCCCAGGAGATATCTCTCTGCACTGCGGACAGGGGGAGTTTCCATCTCTCCCCTCCCAGCTCTGAGTGATGCAGGAGCGGCAGAAGACGTGTCCACAGTCCGTGGACACCGGGTCCGTGAAATATTCCAAACAGATGGAACAAGTGGCCTCATCTCTGAGACCCGTGAGCTGAGCTGCGGCCATGATCGCGGAAATGCAGGGAGGGGAGGTAAGTTTCGTTTCTCTGTTTGTAAAGTGGGCGGGTCTGTGTGTGTAAAGTGGGAGTATCTGTCTGTATGAAGTTGGGGTGTCTGTGTGTAAAGTGGGAGTGTCTGTGTGTCTCTTCCTGTGTGTGCTGGGACTTCGTAGCTCTCTGTTTGTGTAAAGTGGGGGTGTCAGTCTGTATAAAGAGGGAGTGTCTGTCTGTATGAAGTTGGGGTGTCAGTGTGTATGAAGTGGGGGTGTCTGTGTGTATAAAGTGGGAGTGTCTGTGTGTATAAAGTGGGAGTGTCTGTGTATATAAAGTGGGGGTGTCTGTATGTGTAAAGTGGGTGTCTGTATGTGTAAAGTGGGAGTGTATGTGTAAAGTGGGGGTGTCTGTGTATATAAAGTGGGGGTGTCTGTGGGTATAAAGTGGAAGTGTTTGTGTGTATAAAGTGGGAGTGTCCCCCCTCCTCTCGTGTGTACTGGGACTTCCTGGTTCAAACCCCCGTCGCGTTCCAATCTGGGCCACTGAAGAAGGTCTTTCTAATTGTATTTTAAATGCGTGCATTTAGCGCTTACTACCCCGGACGAGACATCGCAGCGCTAATGTGCAAGTTCAGCTCTGACTGTAGCAGCCCCGGCCCCAGAGGCGGTAAATAACCCCCGACTGCGTCCCGGGGGTTTATTTCTGGGGAGAAGAGTGAGGCGGAGGGTGAGAGAAATACAGGGAATTACAAGCGACCCCAAGACTTTCAGTCTGATACCACAAGAGAAAGGGGCGGGGGAGGGAGGAATACCCGGGTGTGAACGAATCACAGGGAAGAGAGGGAAACACGGACATAAAGGCAGAGAGAGGAGGAAAGAATGTCAGAGGAGAAAAGGCAACAGAGGTGGAGAAACGAAAAGGACGAGGAATAGAAAACGCTTCATCTTTTTCAGAATTGAAAGTTTCACAAAGTTCCATTAACTGACCCTAAACAGGTCCAGCAGCACTGAAGGTGCCTTTAATGCACAGACAGGCGCGCCTATGGCTGCTCTGCGGCTCTATTTTAGCGCACAGTGCATTCTGGGACTTGTAGTTTGTCTTTATAGATTGA
Organism: Pleurodeles waltl; assembly: GCF_031143425.1. Lineage (NCBI taxonomy): Eukaryota > Metazoa > Chordata > Amphibia > Caudata > Salamandridae > Pleurodeles > Pleurodeles waltl. Next base: position 1,166,343,729 of record NC_090439.1, on the reverse strand, counting down.
GTATTCTCTCAAACCTCATGGCCAGTAAGAGCTCTTAGCTAACAGGCCAGGACTGCTTGGAGGTGTCAGACACGCAGAGGGTGATGGGAGGAGTGAGTGCACTTTGTCTAACCCAATCCATGCTCCTTTGCTCTGATGCCTCCTCAGTTTGGCTGCAGCCGTGTGCACATCAGCCATGAGCCTGTTCAGGTAGGAAGAGTCCAGCCCGAGCTGCCAGGCCAGGTCCTCCCTGAACCAGAACACAAGTGACCAGGGCCGGTCCCGCACCGACGGGGTCTTCAGTCGGGTACAGCTTGGTTCCAGTGGCACAGTGCACAAAAGAAGGGTGGGTTGGGTGCGACCCGAGCGATTGCTGGTGGTTAGACACATTACAAGCATTCGTGCCATCACCTTTTGTCTGCTTGGAGGTGTCACCCATGGCATGGACCCCTGGCAGGTGCGGGGGAGTATGGACAACAGCCGTGCAAGCTTCCCTCACTCACACGGGGTGGGCACAGCACAGACAGCAACAGCACAACCACCGCTCATGCGCAGAACAATTACTGTCATGGGTCACAGGTGCAGCCATAAAGCAAAGAAGGCAGCCGCCTAGGGTGCCCAGGCACGTCACATACCAACTTGAAGGGAAAGAAATAAAATTACTAAATCAAAGCTCAGCCTAGATCTATATGTATGTGTGTGGTCTTTGTACAGCACACACCTGGCCGGACTGTACCATTGAGCTGTACAGGTCAAAGACAAAGTTACCATCAGTGGAGGGGCCACTGGGCTCTGAGAGCTTCAGTGGTCTTTATTACATCATAATGTAGTGTAGTGTTCTTTTAAAAGGTTGTGTCTTCAGCTTTAAGTGTCTATTTATCCAGCATCAGCCAAATAATATATAATCTCTGCTGTTTACGCAGCAGCCAGCAAAATAGTTCATACTCTCTGCTGTTTACACTGCAGCCAGCAAAATAGTACATAATCTCTGCTATTTACACTGCAGCCAGCAAAATAGTACATAATCTCTGCTATCTACACAGCGACCAGCAAAATAGTACATAATCTCTACTATTTACACAGCAGTCAGCAAAATAGTACATTATCTGTGCTATTTACACAGCGACCAGCAAAATACTACATAATCTCTACTATTTACACAGCAGTCAGCAAAATAGTACATAATCTCTGCTATTTACAAAGCAGTCAGCAAACTAGTACATAATCTCTGCTATTTACACAGTGGCCAGCAAAATAGTACATAATCTCTGCTATTTTCACAGCGACCAGCAAAATAGTACATAATCTCTACTATTTACTCAGCAGTCAGCAAAATAGTACATAATCTCTGCTATTTACACAGCGGCCAGCAAAATAGTACATAATCTCTGGTATTTTCACAGCAACCAGCAAAATAGTACAGAATCGCTACTATTTACACAGCAGTCAGCAAAATAGTACATCATATCTGCTATGTATACAGCAGTCAGCAAAACAGTACATAATCTCTGTTATTTACACAGCAGTCAGCAAATTAGTACATAATCTCTGCTATTTACCCAGCAAAATAGTACATAATCTCTGTTATTTTCAAAGTAGTCAGCAAAATAGTACATAATCTCTGCTGTTTACACAGCAGTCAGCAAAATAGTACATAATCTCTGCTATTTACACAGCGGCCAGAAAAATAGTACATAATCTCTTCTATTTACACAGCTGCCAGCAAAATAGTGCATAATCTCTGCTATTTACCCAGTGGCCCCCTAAATATCTGAAGTTTCACTGTTTATCCAGCTGCAGACTAAATAGTAGTGATGATGTACTATTGACCAGCTGTTGGATAAATAGTGTGAAGGAGCTCTTTATTTAGCTGGACATGGTGGTATAAGGGACTCCAGGCGAGGGTAGGGTGGGGGCCATCTTGTAATGGAAGTGCAGGAAAGTGAGTGAAGGATTAGAAAGTAAGTGTATACACACATGTGCAAAAGTATGTCAAAAGGTAAGTGCATGAACTATGGTTGTTTACAGATCAAAAACAGTACGATCAGTTTGGATTAAAAATATTTATTCTATTTTAATATTAAAATAAGCAAAGTAGGAATCAAGACTTCGGTTTCAGCAGCTTCGGGATATGGCGCACAGACATTAGGCCCGTATTTATACTTTTTTTAGCGCCGCATTTGCGTCGTTTTTTGACGCAAAAACGGCGCAAACTTGCAAAATACCATTGTATTTTGTAGGTTTGCGCCGTTAGCCGTCAAAAAGCGGCGCAAATGCGGCGCTAAAAAAAGTATAAATACGGGCCTCTGTGCTGCAGTCTCGGAGTATTTGGCTGTCCTCAAAGAATAATGAGTATTGTGTTAGAGCAGGTTACGTAAAGGTTGTATTTACTCGTGAAAATACATGTTTTTTAATGTTCATGTGCTTCCTGTTGATGATTTTTGACGGCGGGCTCATTGTGGGCTTCTTGTAAAAGCCTTGCACTAGTTTTAGGCTTCTTTTTGAGGCACATTCAGACCTGGCGGGACAGCAGCAGTCGACAAGCAGCAGCAAAGAGGGACGGCTGAGAGACAGGCAGTGTCTGGGCCACAGAGGGAGCAGCCCTGCCGAGCGCCACACATCGGGGGGTAGGAGCGGACAGAAAATTGAACACCCCCCTTAAATCTCATCCAAAACCAATGTGGTAGAGAGAAGTGAGCGCGCTCGAGTCTGTCTAGGGAAGTTTGGGGGTGGAGGGGTTGGAGGATCTCCCACTAATATGTGTCTTTTAAAAGCTGGGCCAGTTGCTGCATTTTACAGGACAATCTTCAACAAATGTGGACAGCAGCTCATTATTCCCAGCATTTCTTAAAGGGCCATCAGCAAATAATCCAAAAACAAGGTCCAGTTTACTGATCTTCAGCATGGATTTTGGGAGGTTTTAAACCAGGAACAATGAGGGAACAATATTTCCCTGTACAATTTCCTAGGAAGCTGGTTAAGTGACATTGGTTTGCAGTTTGATACAGGTTCCTGCCACTTCTTTCAGTGATAAAAGTGTTTTTGTTTACTATTACCCGTCGCATCCTTTCACAACTCACCGTAGTAACAGTTACAGACACACAATGCTGGTGTTCTCTGTCAGCATGGATTCCTACTGGGTGTGTGACCCGATGCCCTGATGTATCATCAGCCCAGTAACAACCCCACCCCGCTGATGAAGCCAGGGATCGCAACACCCCGGTCTAGATCTACTAGATGATCCCCTATCAGTGTATCCATTTTATCTACACGATAACAAGTCCCTGCCTAATTTGCTGGCAACTTAAAATGAGGGTTCCGTCCATATACAAACTAAACTCCAGGAATCACCAGATCTTCTCCTGTAAGAGTTTGAGCAGGGCCACCTAAAATCTCAAACGTATTCAAACTATTTCACACTCACTTCCTCTCATTAGTGTATTCCTGGTTGCATGTTTTCATTTATGTACAAAGAATATACTCTTTTGCAGCCAGTTCAGTTTCATATTAGGGTGTCCTCCCTTTTCCCTATACTCATCTTCCTCCTCTTTCCACGTTCTTCAAAGCATCCTCTCCTCCCATGGATGGGTGGTATAGGAGGCTGGCCTGGCTTGTGGTGGGTACCAGAGGTACTTGTACCTTGTGCCAGGTCCAGTTATCCCTTATTAGTGTAGAAGAGATGTTTCTAGCAGCTTAGGCTGATAGAAGGTAGCTATGGCAAAGCAGCTTAGGCTGAACTAGGAGACATGTAAAGCTCCTACTATACCACTGGTGTCATATGCACAATATCATAAGAAAACACAATACACAGAAGTACTAAAAATAAAGGTACTTTATTTTTATGACAATATGCCAAAAGTATGTCAGTGAGTACCCTCAGTATGAGCATCAGTTATACACACAAACCAAAATTAGGTAAGTAATAGCAAGAAAAGTAATGCAAGCAGTGTAAAGTTACAGTAGATTGCAATAGGAGCACATAGGTATAGGGGCAACACAAACCATATACTCCAAAAGTGGAATGCGAACCACGAATGGACCCCAAACCTATTTGAGCTTGTAGAGGGTCGCTGGGACTGTATGAAAACAGTGAGGGTTAGAAAAATAGCCCACCCCAAGACCCTGAAAGGTAGGTGTAAAGTGCACCTACTACCCCCAGAGAGCACAGAAGTCTTGATTGGGGGATTCTGCAGGAAGAACAAACACCAGCAATGCAACAACAGTGGATTACCGGACCTGAGTACCTGTAAGACAAGGGGACCAAGTCCAATAATCGCGACAGTGTCGAGAGTGGGCAGGAGCCTGGGAAATGCCAGCTGAGGGTGCAAGGAAGCTGCCACCAGATGGAAGAAGCTTGGAGGTCTGCAAGAAAGAAGAGAGCTAGGGACTTCTCCTTTGGAAGACAGATGTCCCACGTCGCGATGAACCTTGCAGAGGTGTTCCCACGCAGAAAGACCACAAACAATCCTTGCTAACTGCAAGGGTCGCAGTAGAGGGTTTTGCGTGCTGCTGTGGCCCAGGAGGGACCAGGATGTCCCACCTGAAGGAGGAGACAGAGGGGGCGCCCAGCAACGTAGGGAGCCCTCACAGAAGCAGGCAGCACCCGCAGACGTACCTGAACAGGCACTTAGAAGAAAAGTGAACCGAAGTCCACCCGAAGTCACAAAAGGGAGTCCCATAACGCCAGAGGACAACTCAGAAGGTTGTGCACTGCAGGAAGGAGTGTCAGGGACCCAGGCTTGGCTGTGCACGAAGGAAATCGTGGAAAAGTGCACAGGAGCCGGAGCAGCTGCAAATCACGCTGTACCCAGCAATGCAGTCTAGCGTGGGGAGGCAAGGACTTACCTCCACCAAACTTGGACTGAAGAGTCACTGGACTGTGGGAGTTACTTGGACAGAGTTTCTGAGTTCCAGGGACCACGCTCGTCGTGCTGAGAGGGGACCCAGAGGACCAGTGATGCAGTCTTTTGGTGCCTGCGGTTGCAGGGGGAAGATTCTGTTGACCCACGGGAGATTTCTTCAGAGCTCCTGGTGCAGAGAAAGGTTTAGACAATGTCTCAGGTCACATATGTAAGTGGATAGTAGGCCTACAAGACTTTTTACATGAAGTATGTACCAGGATGTGAGAACAGGACTGCAGATTGCTTATCCAGGTTGAAGAAAGAAGGATTGGATGAGTGTGAAGATGATGATTCTTGGTGGGCGGATGAGGAAGTGAAAGTTTGTGTTATCACGAGTGGTTGTATTACTGAGGAAGAGTGGAAACAAGAATTGAATAATGATGTAGATTTGTCACGAATCAAGGACTTGCTGTCTGCTGGGGTGTCTCCAGGTCATGCTGAGAATTTTGGTGAGCAATATAAAAAAATCTGGCATGAACTTTCTATTAAAAATGAAGAGGTTATAAGGGGGAGTAGGTTGATTCCTCCAAGCAAATTGCGTGAGCGCATAATAGATCTTGCTCATAGTGGGCATCATGGCATTTGCAAAACTAAGGAAAGGTTGAGAGGGGTGTATTGGTGGCCCAGTATGGATATAGCAGTTGAAAGGAAAGTGCAGGATTGCGTGGAATGCAAAGTGGCGGACAAGACGTTAAAAGTTAGAACGCAACACATCATGGTAAAAGAAGTTCCAGAAGAAGTGTGGGAAGCGGTTTCGATTGACATTTTGGGCCCGATAAATCGTGGCACACACTCAAAATATGTGGTAGTCCTCATGGATGAGTTATCTAGGTGGCCAGAAGTTATGATCACTTCTGAGGTGTCTTCTTTGAGAGTAGTAAAATCTTTGACGGAAATGTTTGGTAGAGAGGACAATCCAAGATACATATTGTCTGATAATGGAGTTCAATTCACATCCAAGTTAATCTGTGAGTTTTTGAGAGAAAAGGGGATTGTACACAAAAAATGTGCTTTATACCATCCAGAAACGAATGGGATGGTGGAACGTTTCAACAGAACATTGAAAGAAACTATGCAGTTGGCAAATCAGATGCGTTGTGATTGAGAGGAGATGATCAAATGTAAGGTTGAAGACTACAGGTTTACGCCTCACCCCAGTACTGGTCAATCACCTTTTGTTATGTTCAGAAAACTCATTCCTCACACAATAATAGATCTACACTAAAGAATAATTTGACTATGAGAAACTGAAGAATTTTGCGGTGACCCCCATCATCCCACCACCTCACACATACCCCACTATCACAACCTACCCATCCCAATACCAAGCCCTGCATGCCACAACAATCCATGAATCCCCATCACAGACCTGCATGGACACCCATCACCACAGCATGCCCATTAGAGAGAATCACCTAGCCCACAAAACACCACGCACACAAGGCAAAGCTGACAGGACAATCACAACCATACAGGGAAACACACCCATGCAAAACATGGCACACGCAGATACAATAACACTGCACTTGCATCCCCACAGGACCCTTACTCAACATCACTGGAGAGGAGTTGCCAGCAACATCCAGTCCCCCCCGAAGAGGCCCACAGTGATGACAGCAGCTCTGCACGCCTGGATCACGATGACCAACCTGGCCCATCAGGGACCTCTGGACAGTCGGTTACCCTGCCACAGTCCCAGCCCACTACAGAGCCTCCCCCCTCAGGAAACACCACCACAGCACCCACCCAGCAGGCCCATACCACTGTCCCCAGGACACGTCAATCAGCAGTGTGTCCACCACTACAAATCCAGGACAATCAGGGACCTGGGGTCAGTGGCAGTGGGCACCCGGCTCAGGGGACAGAGGCACAGGACAACAGGGAAGCTGGTAGGACTGCTGTGTGACAGGGGGAGGACAGGCCCCGGGAACCGACTCTCCAGGAGGCACTCACCAACATCCTGGGAGCATACCACCATTCCCAAAGACGATGGCCCAGATACTGGCCAAGTTGCAGGAGACCCAGCGGCTGCAGGAGGGACAGTACCTGGGGACCCAAGGAGGACCTCAAACACACCTACACCATCCTGGTCACCATTGCAGGGATGCTGGCTGACATGGCCAACACCATGAGGGAGGCAGTGGTACACCAACAGGCCCCTGACACTAGCCACACCGAAGAACAACCCTCCACCTCCACCTCCTCCTGCGCTAGTGGACAGGAGGTCCTGCCACAGGAACAACAGGCCACCAGCACCCCACCCCCTGCAGATGGGGAACCACCCCGCAAACGATCCCTGCGATCCAGGCAGAAGCCAGAGAACATTGGCAAGACCCCCGCCAGGAAATAAGACTCTCCCGATTGTCACCCTTGTGTCCCACTCTGTCACCCTGTCCACCTTGAACTGCCATTACTCCCCTTCCTATGCCCCATTGGACAATGCACCTGAGATATCAAGAGACTGGACTCTAACTGGACATTCCTCCACCATCAATCCAGCCCATTGCACATCCCCCTCTACTTATGAGCACTTAAATAAACACCCTTGGAACAAATACAAATCTGGAGTCTGTCAAACGATTCAAATTTGTATTAGTACAACATTATGTAAACATTACAAGTCATACGTACAGTTATATTTACATTGGAATGACCTTTAGTGGGCAGCAGTAAACATACCAGGAGCCAGAGTGGGCCACAGAGATCTGAAAATAGAGATGCCAAAGGGTACAGTAAGTGACCATAGACATTGGAAAATCAGGTTGCCATGTACAATGTCCAACAGAAAACTGAAAAGTTGAGTGAAGTTACAGTGTCTTACCTGTGTGTCACTGGAAGTACTGCTGTATAACATTACTTCTTTGGTCCACATCTTCTTCCTCTGCCTCCTCTTCCTCACTGTCCACAGGCTCCACCGCTGCCACAAGACCATCTCCAGGCTCACCCTCCTGCAGAAAAGGCACCTGGCGTCTCAAGGCCAGGTTGTGCAACATGCAACATGCAACGATGATCTGGCACACCTTCTTGGGTGAGTAGTACATGGATCCACCTGTCAGATGGAGGCACCCGAACCTGGCCTTCAGGAGGCCAAAGCTTCTTTCAATTATTCTCCTTGTTCACCCATGTGCCTCATTGTAACATTCCTCTGCCCTTGTCCTGGCATTCCTCACTGGGGTCAGTAGCCATGAGAGGTTGGGGTAACCAGAGTCACCTCAAAACATCGAGGGACAACTGTTAGACACCCTTAGGGATAACCCCATACCCAGACACCAACTTATACTGGGTGGGGACCTTGGGCTCACCTATTAGCCACACCTGCTGCATCTGGAGTTGGCCCATCACATATGGGATGCTGCTATTCATCAAGATAAATGCATCATGCACAGAGCCAGGATACTTGCCATTCACGTGGGAGATGTACTGGTCCGCCAAACACACCATCTGCACATTCATAGAGTGATAGCTTTTTCTATTCCTGAACACTTGTTCATTTCTCCGGGGGGGGGGACGACAAATGCTACATGTGTACCATCAATGGCACCAATGATGTTGGGGATATGTCCCAGGGCATAAAAGTCAGCTTTCACTTTGGCCAAATCCTCCCCTGTGGGAATACAATGTAGCTGTGCATGTGTTTCAGCAGGGCTGACAACACTCTGGTCAACACGTTGGAGAACATTGGCTGAGGCATCCCTGATGCCATGGCCACTGTTGTTTGGAAGGAACCACTTGCCAGGAAATGGAGCACAGACAGGACCTGCACTAGAAGGGGGATACCTGTGGGCTGGCAAATAGCTGACATCAGGTCTGGCTCCAATTGGACACACAGTTCTTGGATTGTGGCACGATCAAGTCTGTATGTTAGGATAATGTGTCTCTCCTCCATTGTCGCAAGGTCCATCAGCGGTCTGTACACAGGAGGATGTCTCCATCTCGTATTCATCCTCAGTAGTTGAAGCCTATGGAGGAAAACGGTAAGCAGAGGATCATATTCATACATCAATTGAAATAATGATGTATCTTTTCCTTTACAGAACCAGTATGTGAATCCGAGAGTCAGTTGCTGTGCCACTGTCTGCTGTGACGCAGTTAGGTGCCATGGCCTGTGCCCACCTGAAATGGCGGCTGTCTGACCTGTGAGGAGGGACAAGTGGAAATGAGGTAATTCCGCTGGCGTTGTGCGCCGTTGCAGTAGGCGGTCGACGACCGCCTTGCAACTTCGCATTGGTTATCATTGGGCCCTATGGGTTCCAGGAGCCAATAGCGATGTACGCCGGCGGTGACGGTACGCACCGCCATGGACAAGACTGCCATCTTCTATCTATTCACTTACTTGCTACCTGACCTTCAACAGGAGAGGACCTACACTGCAAGTGCTGCTGTGAGCTGTGTCTGGAAGCGACAATGGCTCATGTGTCTGGGGAAAGGGCCCCAGCCTTCACTGCGGAGGAGTTGGAGAGACTGGTGAATGGGGTCCTACCCCAGTATACGTTACTCTACGATCCTCCAGACAAACAGGTGAGTACACTGTGTGCATGATGAGTGGGCCATAAATGTATGGAGTGCTGTGTGTGTAAGCCACATGTAGGGGGGGGGCTGAGGCGTCCTGGGCAGAGTGCTGCATGTATGGTGGTCAATGTATGTGCTGCGGATGGGAGGGATCTGTTGGGCCATCAGTGTGACGGTCCGGACGGTTAACTAATTCCCTTTTCTGCTGTCTTTTTTCCTGTAGGTCAGCGCCCATCAGAAAAAGGGTATTTGGCGTGCCATCGCCAAAGATGTGCGGACCCTGGGAGTCTTTGACAGGCGGAGCACCCACTGCCACAAACGGTGGGAGGACCTGTGCCGCTGGGCAAGAAAGAGGGCAAAGGGCCAGCTGGGGCTGGCCTCCCAATGAGGAAGGGGTGCCCGTCGTACCCTGACCACCCTGATGTTCCGCATCCTGGCGGTGGCCTATCCGGAATTGGAAGGGCGCATGAGGGCATCACAGCAGCCCCAAGGGGGTGAGTACAAATTCAGATTCATTATTTTGCGCACATTAAGGGTTGACCTGGGTGGGGATGTGGACTGTGGATGCCCCTAAGCTAGGGCCAACATGGCAGGGTAGGTCCCTTGTTGGGCAGACTCTGAAGCACTCCAACCCCAATAGTGTTAGTGGGCATCTACTACTGGTCAGGGCCCTGTTTGTTTCAGGTGTGCAGCTGATGGCGTTATGCACTGTACCCCATGTGCTGGTGACTAGCATTCTAACTGGTAGTGCATGGAATAATCCATAGGGCTGTTCCCTGTGAGTTGTGTACGCCAACTGTAGTGTTGTTGCTGGCATTGACCAAGTGAATCCTCTGTCACCCCCCCTTTTTGTTTTGTCACCTTGTCCTTGTGTGCACTAGCATCATCTGGCGGAGGAGCAGAAGCCCTCACTAGCAGTCACCACCCCCACATCCATGCACACATCCCCTGTGTCCTCTCCCACTGTGTCTGTCACCCCCCTCCCAAATTACACAAAGGCAGGCACTCACCAGCCATCCACCTCACAACAGCATCGAGCCCATGCACCTGCACCCAAACTCAGCAGACAGACACCTCCTACAACCACTCCCTCTTCCGCCAATCCCAAACCTTCTCCCTCTTCCCGCCCCAGTGTCCCTGCTTTTACTCGCAAACATTGACCTCTTCCCTACCCCTCCCCCCGTCCTTCCCTCGGGCCAGGGTGGCCAAAACCCAGCCCAGCACCTCAGCCACCAAGTCCACGTCCGCTGTGGTTCCTGCAGCTGTCAGAGGCTCAAAGGGGGCACCCGTCAGCTCAGCCAGTGTGCCACCAACCCCTGCCAAGGCCAAAGCATTCCGCCACCTGGCAAGGTGAAGACGGGGACAGCATCCAGCAAGGGGAAGGAGCCACAACCACCCAGCAAGGCCACCTCAAAGACTCCAGGTGCCAGACCCAAGGTGACACCACCATCTGCCAAGGTGAGGGAGGGGCACAAAACACCAGGCAAGGCACTTCAGCCATCCCGGGCTGCAGGTGAAGGCCTGGTGGTTACCAGCACAACCGTCAGCACCGCCACCTGCACCGTGGCCAGCATCGCGGGCAGCACCGGCAGCAGCCCCACCGCAAGCACTGCCGCAAGCACCGCCGCAAGCACCGCCGCTAGCACCGCCGCTAGCACAACCACCTGCACCGCCGCTAGCACCACTACTGTTAGCAGCAGCATCCCCACTGGGCAGCCATCCGAGGCTGCAGGAGAAGGGCTGGAGCCTCCCCCACCAATGACAGCACCGGCACCTGCACCGCTGCTAACACCGCCGCAGGCACCGCCGCAAGCACTGCCACCTGCACTGCTGACAGTAGCACCACTACCAGCAGCAGCAGCCCCAGCGGGCAGCCATCCGAGGCTGCAGGAGAGGGGCTGGCACCTCCCTCCACCACTGGCAGCATCCCCACCGGCACTACCACCAGTTTGCAGCCGTAGCCACCGGATGGACTCTAGCCCTGCCTCCATGCACTATCATGCATCCTGTTCCATGCAAATCTCGTGCCTCAGACACCCAGGTGAGGGACTGTGAACTGACACACCCCAAGTGTTGCATCACTGGGCACAAAGCTCCCTCCAGAACCAGTGGAGATATGCATCCACTCACCCTATCCTTGGCAGGATGAAGCATACTGGGCACAAATCCCCCTCCAGAAGCAGTGGAAAAAGGCATCCACTCACCCTATCCTTGGCAGGATGAAGCACAGTGGGCACAAAGCCCCCTTCAGAACCAGTGGAGAAATGCATCCACTCAGCCCCTCCTTGCCAGGACGAAGCACACTGGGCACAAATCCCCCTCCAGAACCAGTGGAGAAATGCATCCACTCAGCCCTCCTTGCCAGGATGAAGCACACTGGGCACAAAGCCCCCTCCAGAACCAGTGGAGATATGCATCCAGTCACCCTATCCTTGCCAGGATGAAGCACACTGGGTACAAAGCACCCCCAGAGCCAGTGGAAAAAGGCACCCATTCTCCCTATCCTTGGCAGGATGAAGAACACTGGGCACAAAGCCCCCTCCAGAACCAGTGAAGAAATGCATCCACTCAGCCCCTCCTTGCCAGGATGAAGCACACTGGGCACAAAGCCCCCTCCAGAACCAGTGGAGAAATGCATCCACTCAGCCCTCCTTGCCAGGATGAAGCACACTGGGCACAAAGCCCCCTCCAGAACCAGTGGAGATATGCATCCAGTCACCCTATCCTTGCCAGGATGAAGCACACTGGGTACAAAGCCCCCTCCAGAACCAGTGGAAAAAGGCATCCACTTGAGAGACTGTGGCTTTGCACTCCCCAGGACCAAGCAGTGGGCAACCCACCCAATTGAGAGACTTGAGAGACTGTGGCCTTGCACTCCCCAGGACATCGATGTTGGCATGGAGCCCCCTCGAGGAGCAGTGGCGTTGTCCCATCTTCTGGCTGAGGTACCCCCCCCCCACTTCCCTTCCCCCTGGGGTGCCTGTGTGTTTTCGACCTGATGGCACTGCAGTGTTCTCTCCGTATTGGGGCAGAAGTCAAGAGTGGGCTTGGCCTATGAGTTTTGGCCCAGTGGCCCACGGACATCTTGAGTGGACAATGTATCGCCTTATGGACATATTGTTTATTTTTGTAAATACTGTTTTCTAAGTTATTACGTATATCTGACTATTTCTAATATATCACTAATTTGACTCAATTCCTTTTGTCATTGCATTCTTCCAGAGGGTTACGGGGTGTAAATGTAATGTTGATGCATGTGTTTGTATGTATGGTTTTGTGGGTGAGGTTGGGGATGGGGGTGTTGCGTGTGTGTGTCACTCTCTTTTTCCCCCCACTTCCCTGTGTGCTAGATACAGTACTCACCGTGGTCGTCGCCGCCGCCGTTCATACTCCTGGTAGATGAGAAGATACACCAGCATGGGCAGGACGTGCAGCTCGGGCTCCATGGCGACCTGGTTCTTCGTTGAGTGTCGAGAGGTGAGTGGTTTCCCTTCTGTGTATTGTTTTCGCTGTGCTTTTGATGGTGTTGGTACCGCCCCATAAAAGCTGGCGGATGGGCGGGTTGTAATGGGGTAGGCGGTACATTGACTTGTGCCTGTCTGTTGGCAGTTACCGCCACGGTGTTTGTTGCTACTGCCGTGGCGGTCGGAGTGTTAAAGTGACTGTCTGTGTTGGCAGTTTCCGTCGAGGTTGTGATTCTATTTTTTTTTACCACCGGCCTGTTGGCGGTATTACTGCCGCTTTAACACCGACCACCAGGGTTGCAATGAGGGCCCAAGTGCCCTTAAGTTGCTGAGTCAACTAAAAATGTTATGTCTGTAATGACTCAGCGTTTCACCTTAGGTTTTCCCCACAGTTGAAGGTGAACATATAAAACAAAATACATTCTCAGCAACACAAACTGCAAAACCTCTTCCATAAGTGTCTGCGGACAAAATGCTGATCTGGTCTGAAAGGTTGAATGTAATCAGACTTACCTTCCTGCACTAGTACGGTGGGACCATTTACTGCTTGAGCTGGAATTCGCATCATTGACGCAGACTGAGAGCATCTTGGTGCATGTGGACATTATTGCGATATTTGTGTGATTTGTGTGATTTGTTGTACTGTCTATTTACTCTGTATATTGAGGATCACATTTTTTGTTTATTTTTAAAGCAATGCCGAAAGAATATTCTCGGCTTGTGCTAGCAATTTCGGGTCATACAATATTTTAGAAAACAAAAAACACAACTCTGGAATCTTCAACCCCATAAGAATTTACTGCTGAATGTTTTGCACTCTTTATAAATACTCAGCACCTATTACCATCACAGAAACAGTGAAATAGCTGTAACTCAGCATGTCTGCATGTAGGAAGAGTAGGAATGGTTTCATGTCACGGTTGTGGTTACTGTTTTATTTATGCTCTCTAAATGGCTTTCTAATGCTCTAATAATACACCTATTTATGGCAGGTCAGCTATTGGAATGCTCCTTGATGTTACTAAGCGCTATGTTCATGTGAAGGGTACAATACGATGTGTGATAAAGTGTTATGATAGTAGCTGAAGTTATTAACTATTACTGATAGTTCTAATGTTTGTGTAGTTTAAAGTATTGTTGTCCAAATGTAGTAATCCTGAACTAGAACTATAATTTAACCTTTGTTTATTTTTATTTTTTTTGGGGGGGGGAATTGTTGGGTTTTTATGGTAAAGTTTTTTTTACAGTAGTCTAATTTGTTCAAAACATTTTTGCCTATTTTGGGGTTTGTGCTTCATTTGGGCTACAGTAATGTAGCCCAGCATGTGATATGAAGTGCTTGCAATAATAGTGTTAATTATTATAAGGTAGGTTTTTTTAACTTTCAAAAATATTAGTTCTGACAAGGGTTTAGGTCACATAGCTACAGTATATATACTTAGTGTGTATTTTTTTTTTAATTACATTTTGCCGGTACTGCGGTACTCACTCAGAAGGACCAAGGTACTCCGCGAGTGTAACATTGATTCTAATAGGCTGGAAGAAGGTCTTGCAAGGCAATAAGAAGCCTGTTTTGTTCTCTGGGTTATCTTCTGGTGCAGAGCTACTGGGAACTGGTCCAGCCCTGCTGGATCTTGCACTGGTCTTCCACTGGAGTTGCTGCAGAGATGTCAGAAAGACCTAAACCTACTCCAGCTGCAGCAGATCCTGTGGAGGGGGAAGACGAAATCGCTCTGGAGGAGCAGGAGTTAGTGTTGGCGCAAATTAAAGGAGCCTCACATTTCTTCTCTCTTCCACCTGTGGAGAAGAAAGCAAATGCCCACCAGGTTACTTGTTGCCTCATGGGACTGGCCAACATTATTCTTTTGGGACTACAGGAGTGCGTAAGCACCTTTGTGCCATGCATGCCACCCCTTAGGCGCATGCCGGGAGAAGGCACATCCTGGATTTACAAGAAATTGGCCAACAAACATCAGATGCTTCTGCCAGCCCAGCACCTGCTGCCTGAACTTCAGGAGTTCAGAGGCAACCACCATTGCAGCTCCCACCTCTGCTCCACCCACCATTCCACCAGCTGACTCTGGGTTCCTGTGAACCTTCTTTGCCACAAATGGAATATCGTTGAGCGATATGCGGGCACAGCAAAGTACTGTCTGTACTGCCAGAAAAAAAAAAAAAATCGTACAGTCATTGTGGCCAGGTAGAGGGATGTAAACGTTTGTGAGATGGTTCTTGCTCACCATTGTGCTCCTCAAAACACTTGTGCAGAAAAAATAATAATCTGTTAACACCCTGTTGGGTGCTTTTCTGTGTCCGTTTTTTGTTCTTCACGTTGACCTGTAGTTTCTTCCCCCCCAAAAAAAGCCAGAGAGCTATGTGCTATCGGGTGAAATGCCATACAGTGGAATGGGGCACAGTAGAATGTTGTACAGTGGAGTGGTGTATTATTGAGTGCTGTACAGTGGAGTGGAGGGGCACAGTAGAATGTTGTACAGTGGAGTGGTGTATTATTAAGTGCTGTACAGTGGAGTGGAGGGGCACAGCAGAATGTTGTACAGTGGAGTGGTGTATTATTGAGTGCTGTACAGTGGAGTGGAGGGGCACAGTAGAATGTTGTACAGTGGAGTGGTGTATTATTAAGTGCTGTACAGGGGAGTGGAGGGGCACAGCAGAATGTTGTACAGTGGAGTGGTGTATTATTGAGTGCTGTACAGTGGAGTGGAGGGGCACAGTAGAATGTTGTACAGTGGAGTGGTGTACTATTGAGTGCTGCACAGTGGAGTGGAGGGGCACAGCAGAATGTTGTGCAGTGGAGTGGTGTATTATTAAGTGCTGTACAGTGGAGTGGTGTATTATTGAGTGCTGTACAGTGGAGTGGAGGGGCACAGTAGAATGCTGTACAGTGGAGTGTAGGGGCACAGTAGAATGTTGTACAGTGGAGTGGTGTACTATTGAGTGCTGCACAGTGGAGTGGAGGGGCACAGCAGAATGTTGTACAGTGGAGTGGTGTATTATTAAGTGCTGTACAGTGGAGTGGTGTATTATTGAGTGCTGTACAGTGGAGTGGAGGGGCACAGTAGAATGTTGTACAGTGGAGTGGTGTAGAGTGCAGTGTTAGAGTAGAGAGAGGTGGTGTGTAAGAGCGGCATGTGTACAGTGTCTTACATTGGACCAGCATTGAGTGGCGTGGCATCTCGTAGACTGGAGTGGCAGATCATGGAGTAGCGGCGAGGGTCGTACAGTGAAGGGGAGTATTAGAGTGGTGGTGTCATGGAGTGTCATGTCGTTCGGTGGAATGGCGTGTCTCATGGAGTGGCGGTGAGGGTCGTACAGTGAAGCGGAGTGTTAGATTGGTGGTGTCACGGAGTGGCATGTCGTTTAGTGGAATGGCATGCAGTGGAGTGGAGTAAAGTCTCATGGAGTGGCGTGTTGCAAAGTGGAATAGAGTTGCATGTTGTAGACTGGAGGAGAGTGGTGCACAGTGAAGGAGCATATAGTGTAGTAGAATGTCTACAGTGGAGTGGTGTATTATTGAGTGCTGTACAGTGAAGTGGAGGGGCACAGTAGAATGTTGTACAGTAGAGTGCAGTGTTAGAGTACAGTAGAATGTTGTACAGTAGAGTGGCGTAGAATGCAGTGTTAGAGTAAAGAGAAGTGGTGTGTAAGAGCGGCGTGTGTACAGTGTCTTACATTGGACCAGCCTTGAATGGTGTGCCATCTCGAAGACTGGAGTAGCAGATCATGGAGTGGCGGTGAGGATCGTACAGTGAAGTGGAATGTTAGAGTGGTGGTGTCACGGAGTGGAATGTCGTTTAGTGGAATGGCGTGCAGTAGAGTGGAGTAAAGTCTTATGGAGTGGCGTGTTGCAAAGTGGAATGGAGTTGCATGTTGTAGACTGGAGTAGAGTGGCGCACAGTGAAGGAGCATATAGTGTAGTAGAATGTGTACAGTGGAGTGGTGTATTGTGGAGTGGCATGCCATATAGTGGAGTGGTGTAGTGAAGTGTTGTAGACTGGAGTAAAGTGTCAGAGTGGACTAGTGTGTCATGGAGTGGTGTGCGTACAGTGGCAGAACTCCACAAACTTGAAAAAAATATATACAACAATAAAACTACTTTTCCATACCTCTCGAGAGTTTGCTAAACTGCTTAATTTCTTCCTCTACGTTAAAACAGTATCCATAATAATACAGGTAAATATTATGTAATAGGTATTAGTGTAACAGCCAAATAGTATTTGTAACAAAACATATTTTTGGGTTCTTTTGTCACCTAACTATAGTTAATTCAGTTATAGGGTAATTTAGTGCAGTGTTGTATAGTAGAGTAGTAGCTTGTGATGGTGGCATGTCGTAGTGTTTTACAGTGGAGTGGAGGGATGAAGAGGGGAGTGGCATGTCGTAGACTGGAGTGGTGTCTTGTAGAGTGGATTGGTGTGCCATACAGTGGACTAGCATTTTGCAGAGTTGTGAGGGGTGGAGAGTCATATAGTGGAATGACATGTCCTAGAGAGGAGTGGCATGTTGTAGAGTTTAATGGAGTAAAGTGTCAGAGTGGAGTGGCATGGAGTGGCATGCTTTAGACTGGAGTAGAGTGGCATAGTGAAGGTGCCTATAAGTGGAATATAATGTTGTACAGTGGAGTTCAGTGGAGTGGTGTGTCGTGGAGTTTCATACACTGGAGTAAAGTGTCAGGGTGGAGTGTCATAGAGTGGCATGGAGTGGCATGTCATAGAGGTTAATGGAGTAAAGTGTCAGAGTGGAGTGTCATAGAGTGGCATGGAGTGGCATGTTGTAGACTGGAGTAGAGTGGCATAGTGAAGGTGCCTATAAGTGGAGTAGAATGTTGTACAGTGGAGTTCAGTGAAGTGGTGTATCGTGGATTTTATACACTGGAGTAAAGTGTCAGAGTGAAGTGGCATGTCATAGTGGAGTTGTGTGCCATGGATAGCATATTGTGGAGTGGTGAGTGGTATAGTGTCTTTTGTCATCTCTATTTTTTGTTCACATTTCAGTTGGTACAACAGTACTTTCTATATAGTTTTGCAAAAGTACAGCAGTACCTCGTACACTTTCCTACTTTTCTCTGTCTCTACAAAGTTAGCTAAACTGCCTCATTTCTTCCTTTCCAATAAAACGAGTAATAATACAAGACAATATTATGCAATCACTATTTTTGTTACAGCCAAATGTTATTTGTAACAAAACATATTTTTGGATACTTTTGTTGTGTGAATACAGTTTAAGTTGTAGGGTAATGTTCAAGAAACCACCCACTGCATCCCTTTTTAGGGGTGGGTGGGCTTGTAAGGTTTGGTTCAGTATGATATTGAGCTGGTAATATAACCCAATCAGGATACTTCTTTCAAAAGTATAATGTATTACAAATAAGATCCTTAAGTTGTTCATTTGTAACACTATACTCTGTTGGGTAATATGGTTATATGACCGTTATTTGTACTGTAATAGCTGAATGCACTTTGTATGTTAAGCTAGCAGTATAGTCTTTTTATAAATTAATGGGCTTCACTTCTACTGTTTGGGCTATGTTACCAGCCCAATGTCATATTGAACCATTCAGCATTCTTCTTTTATAACTAAAATGTTAACAACAAGATCATTGAGCAGTGTTGTAGTGTATTCTCTAGAGCAGTGTTCCCCAACCCCCGGGCCGCGGACCGGTGCCGGTCCGCGGATCAATCGGCACCGGGCCGCCCGGCGTCAGATGAGTAACCTAGGTCAGCAGACTGCTGTGGCTGGGATGGCGGGTTAAATTATTAAGCGGGCCACGGAAAAATTATCAAACATTTACCGGTCCGCGGCGATAAAAAGGTTGGGAAGCACTGCTCTAGAGCATTCCCTTTACTACAGTGAGTACCTACCTCTTGAAGGCATTTGGTTGTGCTAAAAGAAAATACTGGGTGTGTGGTTAGTTGGACACAGTTAATTATTTTGGACAAGAGAGTACACCAAAGGAAGAGGAATAGAGCATAATTTAGGTGCACCAAACCTTGAAATCACCTGGGTGGGGAAAAGAGGTTCACCACGGAATAACATCCTACCTCTAATTTCATTACTGCGTCACTGAGCATCCCCATCTTATGATTATTCATTGGGGAGGCAACGATAGGCCACCTGATGGGTGCAAAAACTGAAATTGACATGAAAGCAGCTTTTACGTTTTAAGGGAATTATTTCCTGACACCAATTTTGCCTATTCAAATATTTGCCAAAGGACACAATGGATGTACTCTATAAGCAGTGTTGCAAAGTATGAAAAAACCCACAGATACATCAACAAAATGGTCACCACATGTCCTCCATGTATCACCTCAATGTTAGGTTTTCAGATAGTTTCCTGTGTTGTGCCGATGGTCTCTATTTTACTACAACTGGTGATACCATCTGCATTAACATGTGCCAGTTTCTACTACATCTCTAAACACCGAATAGTTACTTAGGTTGGCTCTTAAAAGTGCATTTTATTATAACGGGAGCATTAATATATATTAAATGGTTTTTTTTTTTACAATAATTTGCGGTAAAGCGGTATTCCCTAGAGCCCCACGATGCCGTACCGCAGTACTCTGTACATTTTAAGACACAATAATACATTTCAAAACACTTTTACTGCACATATGCCAACTACATCAACCTCAGTACAACATGTCTGCCGGGAGGATTTTGAGAAGTCAACATTAGCCAATCAGATCACCCCATGTCATTGTGGTGTACCGCAGTAGCACCGCAGCCACAGATATAGCTAAAAAAAACGTATTACTGAAGATTTACTTAATTTCTTTGCTTGCGCTGCCCAAACACATAATCTACACCACCTACTAAGCTATACTGCCAAATGTTAGAAAAATGCAGCTGACAGTTGTTGGGCGATCGAAATTCAAACGTCTATGGAAAATGATTTGGAACCCATTTTGCCCCTCCCCCCCCTTTTTTCTTTGCACCCCCTTGACCAAATGTCACAAAACTTTCAGTCCTTCCAAAATGAAACCGGGGCAGCAGGTCTGCGCAGCTTTGTAACCGTTCAGCAAATGGGCGCAAAGGTGTTAAGGAACAAAAATCCTAAAAATCTGCATCTCTGGTCACCCTAACTATGGGGCGAAAGTGGCCAGCGCCACTCTTTGATATATATATATATTTTGTTTTTTTACAGCAATCAGAATAAACATATCACTGTCATCACATCTCACAAATCCATTGCTTCACTGATGGCCTGGGGGTAATAAAGGGAAACGCAGTAGCAGAAATCACGCACCCTGGGACGAGCCTGCCCAAGTCCTTTAAACTCCTTCCCACACCCAATAACACTTCCCCCTCCCAATACCTCCCTGAATGCAATCCCCACCCTTGCCTTAGGAACTCAGTCTCTTCAAAGGGACCAATAACTCAATGCCTAGTACATTTCATATGATCAAAGTGCAGCCCCTCCAAGAAAGCCCTAGCTGAGTGTTTCCCTGGTGTTCCACTCAGACATGTTAGGAAAGCCTGCAGCTGTTGTAAGACCTCTCCGCATCATTGTCTTTTTGGCCATCAACAGTTCATATAGCGAGATGCTTGCTCCCGTATCTTTAAAGAATACCACTCTGGCCATCCAAAAGGAGTGGTCATGGTGGGAAAAGCCAAGCATATCATCTGATCCCACATGCGCACCACCATCACTGTTCCACTGGGAGCACTGCTTGTGTTTCACAGGATGTCTGTATACTCTCCTGGCCATCAATGAAGCATCAACATTCATTCTGCCAAATGGGGTCCTCAAAACAACCCGTTTATACCCCGGAAAGCTTCATTCAGTATCTTGTTGGGCACTCCAAACTATGAGGTTGTATTCCCTCCTCACACTTTCCAACACTTCCAACTTTGATTCAAGCTTCCACCTTGCTTCAGGAACATTAATTTTTGAGGAAGACATTTATTCTAGTTTTTCAAAACCTGCATCTTCTCCTGCACTTTGTCCAGTTCTGTCCTGCACAATCAGAACTCTTTCCCTTGAGCGCTATAGCTGCATCTTCCCAGACTAGACCACAGATTCCGCAGGGATTATTTTGTCCAGCAACTTAGTTTTCAAGTAGGAGGTGAAGAGTAGCAGTATAATGTCTTGTGTGAACGCATCCTCGGTTTCAGGAGGCTCTTCCTCCATTCTCGTCACACGCTTTCTAACACCTCTCGCACCACCTCCCCATCCGCACTCAGCGCCAGCCTGCATGTGCCCGGTTCAGTAGGCGATCACAAGGCTCCGCTGACCAGTGGATGCCCTGTGTAGGCCATGTATCTGCAACTAAACCACTGACTGGCACACAGACATGCTGCCAACCTGGCGACTGGTGAGCTTGGGATCCTAGAACTGGTGCCACGGACTGCAGAGGACCCTCCATCAACTCGAGTGCGCCAAGGCACCACGTGGGCAGCCAAACAAGTTTATTATTCACACACTTGTTCATAACACAATAAACACAACATATACAATGTTTAAATCCAGAAAACCCAACGTGTACAAATCATTGTTTTAAAACTCAATCCTTTATACACCACAGCTCAAGAACACCACGAAGAAAGTGTGGGAACCCTTCTTCCCATGTATCTTCCAACCTAGGCTAAAAGGTTAGAACCACTTCTAACATTGCACAGAAGCAGATACAATCCAGCATGGAGATTACTGGACCTACACACAGGCACCAATACCACGAACCTTCTACACCAAGACTGTTCTTAAAGATATCACCAGAACACTTTGCGTCTAAGAGCTCTGTCTAAAATAAGGGAGAGTGCCTCATTACAATGGTAATTTTTGTATTTTCTTTTTTTTTTTAAGTGGGTTAAAAATCTGTCATCTAATACTACGAAGATGCACACAGTCTCTAATGTACGAACATTGAGATTGTTGGACCATAAACCACAAGTGCAGGTGTTATCCACGTCTAGAAGGTACAACATTTCTCATACTTTAAGAACCGAAGGTTTGAGGTGACACAAAGTGTCAGTAGCTGCAAGTGGGGATCAGGCAACGCAGATATATAGGAATACACCAGAGATTATCCCAGGACTCCATCCTACAACTAGCTGCAGGTTTCATAGAAAACAGCACCAACCAGTAAACCTTGATCCCCCCTTTCCAGGCTTCTGTCTGATCCCCCTCGAAAGATGAGGCGGCCCCGGATCTTTACATTTCCCAATTTACAGTTTTACAGCTATTTCTAACCCTCGCCGCCCATCTCAACTCGCTGGATACTACTTCTCTGGCACAGAGCACTGGAACTTGTTCCGCCGCAGCCCAAAGTTTATCCCAGAAGTGCAAAGCAGATTTGCAGGCTAGGAAATTCCAAGCCTGAAGATCCCCTTCAAGTCCTCTAGTCGGTCACAACGCGTTTACCTTCACACTTGTCTTATTTCAAATCGGAGCTGAGGCACAGAAATTCGGCCCCAGGTAAACATTGTGTGGGCACCATAGCTTTATAAGCAGTTAAATACAGGGGTCATGAACCTCTCTCCAGACTCCTTTTTAGGTCGAGCATTCGAGGCCTCTTGTATATACTTCTATACTTCTTTGTGGGGTCTCTGCTTTTTCACTGGTTTGTTTCATTAGGTCGAGCATTCGAGACCTCTTGTATATACTTTAGTTTATACTTCTATACTTCTTTGTGGGGTCTCTGCTTTTTCACTGGTTTGTTTCAGTGCCCTTAAAAACTCCTTGCTTGCTAGTGGTCAATCCTTGCTCTTTGTCCCACCTTTTCCACAGTTGCACACTCCCCTGGAGCATGGCCCTAGTACTTGTACCCTTCCACTTGTGCCTATGTAGCATGTGTTTAGGGATTACTTTTTTCAAAGGCTAATAGCATTTGACCAGAGCGCTGGATGTTTCGGTGGCTCCAGGCTGTTTCTGTTTACAGGGTTCTAATCAATTACTTATTTTCATTTGCAGTCATGTGTGACTTTGTTTACTCCATTCCTTACTCTCTCTCACACATTTTCTGTTCTTGTATTTCAAATGCTTGTTCCTTTTGTCTGTCTCTGCGCTCACACGGCGTTGCTTTGAACGGGCCACTTATGTCAACTGTTTTATTTTTTATTTTCAGTTTGTGTGGCAGGAAAACACTAATAGCTCTAACTACAGTGAACGTGGAACCCATTGTAGATCAATGTTTGGTTTTGTTTGGCATCCAGGACGTGTCTTCCTGCTTTTATGAGCTAAAACATGTCCCGGATTTCAAAAACAAACCTTCGGCTGGATATGCGTCTCACAAATTAACCCGAGAAACATGAAACAGCTGGTCTCTCCCGCTGCCCATTCGCAGCATGTCACCATTTACGAGGCCCAGCAGAATCACAGGGAGAAGGGCTGGACGGGGGGAGCAGCACATTCCGACCCTTAGCCGATCAGTGGTGCTCTGAGCTCTAACTCGAGCAAACACCCGACTATTGCATTCCAAATGCTTGTTTCTTTTCTATTTATGTGGCATGAAAAATCCAGTTAGGAGTTTACAACGTTCTTTTGCATGCTCTGAAGTGCCTTTCGAAAGCTAGAAAAGTTTTCCTTTCTTCTACTCAAATGGGTTTCATGGAAAACATTCCACCTTGTACTGAAAATGCACAGAAAGCATGTAATTCGACATCGCAGAAGTATTTTCTTCTCAGCCACAAGAGGGCACCAGTGACCTTGGAATCCATACAGTTTAAGCACCAGTTGATTGAAATCTCTGCTTCTTTGTTTTGCAGCAGGCCATTTTCAGGCTGACATACTCTTCCTACTCTGCAGAACAACAAACACAGGTTATTTTTATTGATGTTACTTACTAAAAGGGACGAGCTAATGGCCCTGCAAGACCTTATCATTCTCCTCTCTCACTAGGTATGTGTAATGCTGACCTTGGTTTACCTCCACAAGCGTGTTTAGCATGGTACGGGAGGTGCATGTGCTCAGAGACGAATTAAAATAATGAAAATGTGATTGCCCTTTGTGCAATGCTGCAGCAGAAAGAACATAAACTGTGTCCGTAAGCCACTCATGGGTCACCCCTGTATGACCACGGCTCTTTCACGTCAGGGGAGGGAGTTTCTTTGAAAGAGGCGAGGCCTCGGTTGGTTCCTGCCCTGCCCGTGTGGACGGCTGAAAGCACAAATTTATTAGCGTGATTTACAAAGGAACAAGTCTATATCTTGGCAAACGAACTTATGTCACATCACGGGATGTCCAGGTTGAAAGTAATCATCTGGCAATGGCAGAGTGAGGAGTCGTAAAACGCTGCTACTTTCTAGTGCCTAGCTGCCAGTCCTGGGACGTATTTACTATTAAAGGAAACCCATTCACAACTCGTCTGGACTGCCTCCTGACGCATGCATTTGCATCAGTTAGTGAAAGGCATGCGTACACCACGCCTTCTCCGGCGTTTACCCCCTCTAGTTCTGTACATGTGCATCAGTTAGTGAGAGGCATGCGTACACCACGCCTTCTCCGGCGTTTACCCCCTCTAGTTCTGTACATGTGCATCAGTTAGTGAGAGGCATGCGTACACCACGCCTTCTCCGGCGTTTACCCCCTCTAGTTCTGTACATGTGCATCAGTTAGTGAGAGGCATGCGTACACCACGCCTTCTCCGGCGTTTACCCCCTCTAGTTCTGTACATGTGCATCAGTTAGTGAGAGGCATGCGTACACCACGCCTTCTCCGGCGTTTACCCCCTCTAGTTCTGTACATGTGCATCAGTTAGTGAGAGGCATGCGTACACCACGCCTTCTCCGGCGTTTACCCCCTCTAGTTCTGTACATGGGCATCAGTTAGTGAGAGGCATGCGTACACCACGCCTTCTCCGGCGTTTACCCCCTCTAGTTCTGTACATGTGCATCAGTTAGTGAGAGGCATGCGTACACCACGCCTTCTCCGGCGTTTACCCCCTCTAGTTCTGTACATGTGCATCAGTTAGTGAGAGGCATGCGTACACCACGCCTTCTCCGGCGTTTACCCCCTCTAGTTCTGTACATGTGCATCAGTTAGTGAGAGGCATGCGTACACCACGCCTTCTCCGGCGTTTACCCCCTCTAGTTCTGTACATGTGCATCAGTTAGTGAGAGGCATGCGTACACCACGCCTTCTCCGGCGTTTACCCCCTCTAGTTCTGTACATGTGCATCAGTTAGTGAGAGGCATGCGTACACCACGCCTTCTCCGGCGTTTACCCCCTCTAGTTCTGTACATGTGCATCAGTTAGTGAGAGGCATGCGTACACCACGCCTTCTCCGGCGTTTACCCCCTCTAGTTCTCTACATGTGCATCAGTTAGTGAGAGGCATGCGTACACCACGCCTTCTCCGGCGTTTACCCCCTCTAGTTCTCTACATGTGCATCAGTTAGTGAGAGGCATGCGTACATGTGCATCAGTTTGTGATAGGTGATAGAGCGCCCCGCCCTAATAATTTACATATACCTGGACGCTCTAAGGGCCGATGAATCTTTTGACCAAGTGGAACCTCTTCATCCGAGAGTAATCGATTTAACCTAATCAATAATCAATAATGAACATAAACAACCCCATCTCTGACATAACACTTGGCAATTATCCCAGAATACATTTCGGCGATGAATAATCACACCAGATTTATGCAAAGTTAATCAATTTATTTCCCTATATTAACAAAGCTAGCATAATGTAAAATCTCAACACCATTGGATATATATGTGATAGAACATCAATAGCTGCAAATAGCGGTGGAACAAATTCAATCTAGGCAACATTCGAATAATGATACATTCTACAATAGCGATACATATAACTAATGCAATAATTTGCAAGAAGCTAAGAACGAATACTTTAGTCAGCATAACAAGGTCCCAAATTGCATCGTGCAACAAATGAATCCTCGACTAACCACGAATTAGCATCTGCATGTGGGTCTTCATGCAAACAATTTAGTAACATAAATTTAGAAAAACTTCTAACTAGGGCACTCATCCAAAAATCAGCAGTTGGTACCTAAAAAGGAAACACAATGCAATTATACAATTTATCTTTCATAATTACCAAATCCAAACAGCATTCAAGGAAGACTTCGTCTCACAGGTTCCGAATTCAATCAGCATGGGACGGGGCATAGGGTAATGGGACGGGGCAATTGCCTCACGGCGGCAAGACAAAGGACAACTTTACATTAAGCTAAGGACGATTCAAATTAAAGTCTCTAAGGTGAGAATCAATTAAGGTCTCTTTCTCCCGATTAGAGAAAGCATCAAAGTCTCAGTAAAAATGGCGTCGAACATCAATTGGCATCATGGAAGATGGCAACGTGACGAGGTCAGCAAGATGAGAGAGAGAAAATGGCGGTTTCCTTCAAGTTTTATAGACCAAAGTTCGAATCCAGTAGGGTCTCCATTGGAGGGTTCATAGGTTGGCTTCAAATTAACCAATCAACTAGCACAGTTTTCAAGCTTCTACTTAGGCATACATTATCCTTGGAGCTAGGAACGCAATTCGCAACATATTTTCCCAATTAGCACACTCTGTGAGCTTCCATTGTCCGCACCTGCAAATCGACCTTGGAGCAAAGAAGATGATGCCAGGTTGGCACGAACCTCTAAGATAAGCATGGGAGCGGGTGGTTGTGGAAAACTACAGTTTCAGGAGAAAATGCACGTTTATTAGCACGTTAGAAAATGCGAGCATCTAAACCGTGAGACCAGGCCGCTAGGCCAAAGCCTCCATTAAAGTTATGCTAAGTTAGAACATTTAAACAAGCAAATCATAACATACGTTTACTGTAATGTTTCATTAGTGCATTTCTAATTCATCACGTTATATAAAGCACGCTTGTAAAGTTGGCGAACTACTCTAAGGGCACAATTGTCCCCGTACAATCTTCATTAGTCCTGTTAATGTCATACCTGATTATCTCATCACTACGTTTATATGCTAATTAATGTAAAACCTTCATTTCCGCTTCATCAATCCCTCCTCTGATGACTATCAGTCATCACACAAATCCTTCCCACAAATGTTATTCCATTAAAATTCTGTCAGAGCCTTCTGCTTGTTTGTTCCCCTTGTTCTCGCTTTGTATTCTTCTGCCATCCTTTTCATTGCTTTCTCTTCCTTCTTTCTTTTCATCCTTGCCATTATTGTTAGTATTCCCCTTTTTATTCCCCAAATCCCTAAAATGCATATTATTATTATTAGTATTCCCTGTATTATTTTTAGCAACACTCCATTCCAAATGCTACCAAGCCAACTTCCCACTGATGTAATTCCCTTTCCAACTTTCTCCCAAACTCCGGGTTGTTTCAATTCCTTCAATTCTTCACTTTCCTTTGTTAGATTAGCAAGCATAATTTTAATCTTTTTACTGTTGTCTGGTATATATGTACAACAGTGACGCGCACCAAGCATTTTGCAAACGCCGCCATCCTTTGCTAAAAGAATGTCTAAGGCAAGCCTGTTTTGAAGAGTCATAGCTCTTTCCGCTGCAAGTTCAGCATCCATCAGGATCATAGCTCCTGAAAACTTTGTCAACATGTTATCCACAATAGTAGACAACTTTCGTATTTTGATGGAATTCAGCACCACTCCCAATGAAGGAATCATGGCTCCAAATATATCTCCCACCACAGCAGTAGCGGTCTCTCTTTTCTGAATACGATGTGATCCAGGTGTCTTTGGAATCACTGATAAGTCATCCAGTTGATAAACCTTTGGGAACACTATACCCAAATAACATCTCCCCCACCACCCCTTGGGAAGACGATAATAGGCATGATGGCCACAAATGTAATACACACCAGGTATGACAGGGTCTAATCCGTTCAACATGAATGTCCATTTGGCTTTAAAGATAAACGTATGTTTACACGCACTCGCACCCACATAAATGTTATCATAATAAGACTCAGCTCGATATATACAAAACTTTCCTATGTACCAAGCATCTAAAGCTAGCCTCCCTTGCGTCTTTATTGCAGCAAAAGCATAATCATCTACTGATGTCCTCTTCTTTAGTTCATTTTCTAATTTTGCATTCATCTGAGCCCTTCTATCGTCTGTGCGATCTAAAAAGCTTATCTCTATAGGGGTAAGGGAACAAGTAAGGTTTTCTCTATGTGCATGCGCTGTTTCAAAGGGTTGCATTGGTTCGAAAAAATCTCTCATTAATTTATAATCCCAATATTTCGCAGTCTCACTTAATTGTGCTATTATAGGAACATAAGCAAAGGTAACATCATAATTAGAATAAAAATACTGTATGTTAGTCTGCCCATAAAATTGAGACATTACTATACTACATGTAATCCCGTAGGTAAGAGGCATGTGATGGTAAGTCACTCCTTCCGTTACTGAGGTCGGTATCTGTGTGCACACGTAACAATCTTTCGCATCCATAGTCTCAACATACTCAGTTAGTAAGCGGTAGAAAACATTTTGCGATAGTTCTTTCTTATCATGCAAGAGTCTCTCATCCTTCTCTAACCTTTTCAATGCAGTTAGTTCAGTGACAGTAGCAGGCGTAGAAGTAAAAGCATTAATTTCTTCATTCCCTCCTTGGCCATTCATTCCAAACACTATTGCCATTATTATTATTACACATGCAACTAATAAGCCTATGCACGCATACTTACAATACTTCATTCTATTCTTGCGCCTAATGTCGTTAGTCATGATCTGTATAGAATCAGAGGGCTAGAAGCACTTTAAAATAAACAATTTAGCAATTCGTTGCAAAGCTGAATAAGCGCTATTTTCACACGTTTTCTTTAGTAGCCAGTCACTTTCGGTTAGCAGCACTTGTCTCAATTTCGGCAATATCTCAGTCTTTAATCAGTTAGCAGCAAGTCTCAGATCGGTTTCAGAGTCAATCAGGTTATCAAAGTCTTATTCAGATTAGCAAAAGTCTCTTCCGGTTCAGCTATGTCTCAGCTGGTTGTGTCACGTTAATTTATAGCAAGCAATGTCATTGACCAGTCTCAATCAACAGAGTCCATGTAACTTTCCTTCTCCACTGGTATCTCTTCTCCTTCTCCGTCCTCAAGGCTAAGAGATACAAATTCGTCAGGCCAATCGTCACTTATTGCATATGCCCAATCTGGACCGGAATATTTCCTGTTTAGTATTCTTCTCCTTTTCAACCTTCCATCACCTCTCTTTTCTTGTTCACTGGTACTCTCTTCTTTTGTTGAGCCCTCTTCTTCACTCAGAACCGGTATTCTGAACG
This sequence comes from Pleurodeles waltl, assembly GCF_031143425.1. Lineage (NCBI taxonomy): Eukaryota > Metazoa > Chordata > Amphibia > Caudata > Salamandridae > Pleurodeles > Pleurodeles waltl. The sequence continues at coordinate 1,166,314,675 of NC_090439.1, read as the reverse complement.
GTATTTCCTTTTGTATTTCTCTGGCCCTTATTCCATTTCTGCCATCCACTCTTTCTCTTATCCTCACCCTTATTGACGCTATGCTCTGTTTTCTTCTTACGCTCTGTTCATTCGAGGGGCTTGTGATTTCCCCCGAGCGTGTCGCAACTGTTTCACCCTCCTCTTTCTTATTCTCTCTTTCAGGGGAATTTGCCACGTTCTCCCCTTCTTCTCCTCCGTCTCCCGTTTCGGGGGATGCCCTCCTCTGATCAGGCTCTTCCCCTCCTTCTTCTCCTCCTTCCGTTTGCTTGGACTCTTCGGATTCTTGGCCGCTGTCCTCTTTCTCGAGTTCTTTGTCACTTTCGGCTTCTTCAGGCCTTTGGTCACCGTCAGCCTGTTCGTCTCCTTCTGAGGCTTCTATCTGATCTTCCTCATTTGAATCATTCGCCTCGTCTTCCAAGAACACATCCCCTTCCTCAATTGCTATCTTTTCTCCCTCCTCTCTGTCTCTGTCGACTTGGGGACTTTCCTTAGGACGGGCTTCAGTCAGTGCTTTGAATGCGTTGACTTCCTCTTCAGTGGGGCACAACACTTTCTTCGTGTGACTGGCGTGGATCCAGTTGGGAACTCCCGCACACTTCACAGCAGTTGTTGTTGTCAGGATCACTTGGAAAGGGCCTTTCCAACGGGGTTCCAGACACGACTTCCTCACGTGCTTCTTTACCACGACCCAGTCACCTGCTTTCAGTGTGTGTCCCGGACCTTGGATCGGTGGCAAGGTGGTGGCCTCCACCTGGTGAGAGAAAGAGCGAACCACGTCAGCCAGGCCTTTGCAGTAGTCTAACACCATATCATCTGTAATATTCACAAGCGCATTTGCAGGCACTGCAGGCAGCCTCATGGCCCTGCCCATGAGAATTTCGTGCGGTGACAGTCCAGTCTTTCTGTCAGGGGTGTTTCTCATTGACATTAACACCAAAGGCAATGCGTCTGGCCATTTCAAATTTGTTGATGCACATATTTTTGCCATTCTTGATTTCAGAGTACCATTCATTTGTTCCACCAGTCCTGAGGCTTCAGGGCGATAGCTACAATGCAGCTTCTGCTCAATGTTCAGCGCTGCGCAAAGCAATTTTATCACCTCATTGTTGAAGTGACTTCCCCTATCTGATTCTAAAGAGATCGGGAATCCGAACCGTGGTATTAGCTCCCTCAACAATAGCTTGGCAACTGTAAGGCTGTCATTTCTACGTGTGGGGTATGCTTCAATCCAGTGACTAAATATGCACACAATCACCAACACATACTTCAGACCTCCATACACAGGCATCTCAATAAAGTCCATCTGCATCCGGCTGAACGGCCCCCCTGCCCTACCAATGTGACTCGCATTTACAACTGTACCTTTCCCTGGGTTCATCTGCTGACAGATGACGCAACGGTGGCAGACTGCTTCTGCAACTTGGCGAAACCTGGGGTTGAACCAATCCGTTTTGAACAACCTAATCATGGCATCTCTCCCTAGGTGAGCTTGCCCATGATAGAATCGCGCCAGCTGTGTTAGGAGACTGTTTGGTAACACAAATTTCCCTTCATTTGAAACCCACAAATCATCTGGCCTTTTGGTACATTGTGATTTAAGCCATGTAACCCTTTCCTCCTCCTTAACGCTACTCTGCAACGCTTTTAATTCATCCATTGTATCTACAACTTTTACGGCAAAAGCTTCAGCTGGTTCCAACTCTGGCTCATTGATCATGTTCCCATCGTCCCTTAGTAGTATACAGTTCAGGGCACAAAATCTTGCAACCTGATCTGCATAAGCATTTCCCAAGGAAACATAGTCCTGTCCTTTTGTGTGAGCACTACATTTTACTACTGCAACTTCAGATGGCATTTGAATGGCATGTAACAATTCCCTTATTCTCTCCCCGTTCTTGACTGGAGACCCTGAAGAAGTCAGGAAACCTCTTTGTGACCATAGTTGACCAAAGTCATGCACAATCCCGAACCCATATTGACTATCCGTATATATGGTAACCTTCATCATGGCAGACAGTTGACATGCTCTTGTAAGCGCCACAAGTTCAGCCACTTGTGCTGAGTAAACTCCTTGGAGCCAGGAAGCTTCCAGGACGCCTGTAACAGTACACACAGCATATCCTGCTTTCAAAATTCCCATCCCATCTCTGAGACAGGAACCATCAACAAAAACAATGTGGTCATTTTCATCCAATTTAATATCCTTGATGTCAGGACGTGGTTTGGTGCAAAATTCAGTCACCTGAAGGCAGTCATGCTCGACGTCTTCAGCGTTCTCAATTTCGCCCTTTTCACTGGGAAGCAAGGTTGCGGGATTCAACGTTGTACACCTTTTCAGCTGCACATTCGGTGAGCCCAGAATTATTGTTTCATACCTTGTGAGTCTTGCTCCAGTCATGTGTTGAGTTCGGGAACGGGTCAAAAGTATCTCAACAGAATGCGGAACCATGACTGTCAAAGGGTGACCTATCACGATTCCTTCACTCTGTGTGAGACTTATACCAACTGCTGCTACGGCGCGCAAACACCCTGGGAGTGCTGCTGCGACCGGATCCAAGGTAGCCGAAAAATATGCTACCGGTCTATTCACGCCACCATGGGCCTGTGTCAAGACAGACAAAGAACAACCATCACGTTCATGACAAAACAGTGTGAAAGGTTTCGTGTAATCAGGCATACCTAAAGCTGGTGCCCTACACATGCTCTCCTTTAGTTCAACAAAAGCATCCAGCTCATCATCCTTTAATCCAATCACATCTGCTGCATCTCGTGTTGTCAATCTCAGCAATGGTTTTGCCAATGCCGAGAAATTGGGAATCCACTGTCGACAATAACCCACCATTCCCAAAAATTTCCTCACTTCCCTTCTGTTCTTTGGTGGACTGATCTGCATTACGCTTGTAATTCTTTCCTTCATTATCCTCCTCAAACCCTTTTCTATCTGATGGCCCAAGTATTTCACCTTTTTCTGGCAAAACTGCAATTTCGAAGGAGACACTTTATGTCCATTTCTTCCCAAATGGTTCAACAAGGCTATTGTGTCAACTGTGCAGTCATTTTCAGCTTTGGATGCAATTAGCAAATCATCAATGTATTGGACCAATGTTGACCCAAACGGCAAGTCCAAGTCTTCCAAATCCTTCTTCAGTATCTGATTGAAAATGGATGGTGATTCCGAAAACCCTTGAGGAATTCGACACCAACTGTAGACTCTGTCTAGGAATTTAAAACTAAAGAGAAACTGGCTGTCCTCATGAGGAGGCACCAAGAAAAATGCCTGTGACAAGTCGACAACCGAGAACCATTCAGCATCACAGGGAATTTGGAACATAATTACAGCTGGGTTCGGCACTACCGGGCAACACTTCACTACTATGTCATTTATTTTTCTCAAATCCTGGACAAGGCGGACTTTCCCACTAGGTTTTATTATCCCCATGACTGGTGAATTACAGGGACTGCTCAACACCTCTCTTAGTACTCCTTGCTTCACAAATTCATCAATGAGTTGGGCAACCTTCATAAGGATGTCCTGAGGCATGTGGTACTGTGGGGTCTGAGGGTACGTTACATTGGGCTTTACGTCCACTCTCACTGGTGCTACTCCTTTCACCAACCCCACTTCTTTTCCGGTCATGTCCCACACTTCCTTTACCACTGTCTCTTGCAGTTCGGCAGGAATGTCTGCCACTGCGAACATGGGATAGAGCGAAATCAGGGGATATTGTTCATCAACAGTCTCCACTCCGTCCCCGTCTACACTGTCCTCCTCATCCCCTTCATCGTCACTGTTAGTCTGGATTTGTATCCCATCATTCGAGCACATTATGGAACACCCCAATTTACACAAAAGGTCTCTTCCCAGCAAGGATATTGGGCTGGAATCACATACCACAAACTGGTGCTTGCCTTGATAATTCCCTATCTGGACTTCTATCGGAGTTGTTATTGGGTTCGTCAGGTATTTGCTTGCGACTCCCACTATTTGGACTGTTCTCCTAGACAGTGGCAAATTTGGCACTTCAACACTTCGTACTGTGGAGCGAGTGGCTCCAGTGTCAATCAAAAATGAGACGCGGCAACCCATCACTGTCCCCTCTACATACGGACCCCTTTGATCAACAACCAGAGATGCCGCAAGCATACATCCTTTTTCCTCGCCTACGTTCTCATTCGCCCAAGCATCTTTTATTCCATTCTCACTGTGTAACGGGAACTGCTGTACTGTGCCATTTGTGTTCATTACCTGACCCGAGACATGTGGAGGAACCATCACTTGCTGCTCATTCATTGGTGCCAAGGGTATTTGCATTTGCTGATTAGGTACCATGGGGAACTGCTGCTGCATTGGTTGCATCTGTGCCCTTTGCATACGGGGCATCTGCACTTGCTGCGGCTGCGTGGCCTGTAATCCTTGCAGCTGATTTATGGTCTGGAAGTTTGGGTTCGGACCTCTCATTTTCGGTCCCCTCATTGTCTGCAATGCATTGACATCATTGTTTTGCTGACCCATACCTGCACCTTCTTGCACCACCATTGGGCACTCGCGTTTCCAATGCCCCACAACGCCGCACACGTGACACGGCATCACCCTTTTCATTGCCTGTACACCATTCTGAACCACCACGGTACTCAAATCGGGACCATTATTCCCAAAGCCTCCTCTACCTCTGCCTCTCATTTGCGGCTGGAACATCATGTTTCCCTGTTGCTGCGGCTGCATCTGCGGCTGCGGCACCTGCTGCTGGAACGCTTGCAATCCTTGCAAACCCGTCTGAGCTGCTTTAAGCTGCATCACCATCACCTTTTCTTTCAACCTTTTCTGTTTCACCTCAATCTCGTCACTACAGTATTTCGCATAGGTCAACACCTCGTCAATCGGTTTTGCTTGCCAACATATCAAGTGCGTCTTTATCATCTGACTTATTTCTGGTCTCAGCCCTTCCACAAATCTGAACACAAAATGAAGCATATCCTTTGCCTCTATTGTCTCCGTGCCACTGTAATTTTTAAACGCCTTCAACAACCTTTCATAGTACGCATGAATCGACTCTTTCGGCTCTTGGGCGGTTCTATCAATCTTCTGCCAATCCACATTTTGCGCGGGAACCTTCCCTTTCAGGTGTTCTATCACCTTATGATATAGACCCATTACCATAGGCGACGGCGCACCCGTGTCCCTATTCCTTTCCGGTTCGCTCGTCGGCCAACCTACAGCTCTTTTGCATTCTTCCCACAAATCGGCCGGAACCACAATCTCAAAGAGGGTGTTCAAGTCCGCCCAAAGACACTTTGCAAGTTTCACAAACCTATCAGTCTGCTGGTACCATTCAATTGGCTTCTCTCTCAACTTAGGAAAATCATCCGTGAAGGACTGAATGTCACTTCTGTGCCATGGTACATGGACGAACTTTCCCCCTGCTGTCTCCCTCATGGGTAACATTGTTATAGCCTCACCGTTCTGTGGCTTTTTCTCCTTATTCTCTTGGGCACTGTTTTTACTCTTCTCTATTTTCTTCGTCCACTTGTTTTCCTCTTTGTCTAAACACCTCCATATCTGTGCACTATGCAACAATTCCTTAAGGTGAGTCTTCATTCCTGCTGATCTCATGTGTTCAAAATCTACTGGCCCAAAATCCAATCTATAACTTCTGCTCAAGTGTTTTGTCTTGTCTATCTCAATCCCGTATTTGTCGGCTATCTCTTGTAGTCTTTTATGTATCTTGTTCACTTCTCTGGTAATCCTAAGACACAGGTACCTCAACTCTTCTTCCGAATAGGATTCTAGTCTGTTCACACCCATAGTTCCTTCTACCAACTCTTCTGCCTCCATACCCAACCTGACCCTATTCAGGTAGTCCTCTCCCTTCTCTCTAACTGGGCTCTGTGAAGAATTCAGACTATTGAACCACTGTGTCAGCTGTTGTGCATCCAACCCCATCAATGTGGCATTCACATCGACAGCCATAGATGGTTGCGGCAGCTTCTCAGTGTTCGAGGAATGTGACACCACCAGTGGGGGACTCGACCTTACCACAGCCGATTGAGCACATATCGGGCTAAACTCCATCAGGGACCTCGATCCAGTCGGCAAAGCCGCCATCGGAGTTACCTCTGGAGTTTGCTCTAAGCACCTTCTTTCTGTTCCACTCTGCATCATCGATCCCTGACCGCTCATGCTCGAGTTAGGCTGCAGGAATAAAGGTACAGGTGGACCTACAGTAATGGGGAGGGATATCGCATCTGGATTCTGCCCATTCCCCATAGCCTGTGGCATGTTCATTCCCACATTATGATTCATCATTACTGGCATACCCATCTGGTTCCCTGTCATCGGAGCATGTGCTGCTTCCCCTTGCATTTGCTTTTGGGACATCAGAAGCTGAGTTGATTCAGCTTGTACCAATGTCGTGTTGCGACCCTCCTGCCTTCCCATCACGGTTGGATCTGAAGCCATTCCCGTGCCATTATCACTACTGTAGTACCTTGCGATCTGCGGCTGAAAATTTTCAGCTGGTTTCATCATGGGTACATCTGGGTATATTCTCCTAACCTGGGGTATCTTCGGGGTGAACAGTAAACTCGGATCCTTAGATCCCTGTGACATTTCTGTATTTGGGGTTTCATTAGCCTGTGCCGGTGCCGAAGGGGCAGAACTGGCGCTTGGACCCTGTTCACTTTCTACGTAAGGCGGCGGACGGTCGTTCAGTAACTGCATTATGAACTCCTCGTCCTCTGATTCCTCATCTCTTTTTGACTTTTTCTCATCCTCTCTATCTCTAGAGCGACTCCTGTTCGTTTTACAGGTGGCCTTTTTGCCTGTCGCCTCTTCTTCTTCCTCAGCAATTGCGGGGAACAATTTTATTCCCTGTAGTATATCTGACCTCCACATCTTCTGCGAATTGTCCCACCTAGCATCCGCTAGCGTCTTTTCTACCTTTCTGATTCTGGTCTCGAACTTCTTTTGCTGCTGCTGTCTAGCAATCAGTTCCCAAATCGCTAGAGCCTCGAACTGTGCTGGTCTTGGAGGTACCTTCAGGTCATACATTGCGAATCTCAAATTTTCCAAAACCCTTATGTTAAATGTACCATGGATCGGAAACGCTACGCTACCATGTTTCTCTGTTAACTTGTGCCATTGCTTCAACCAAAGGCATGGAGCGACCCCTCTCTCTTCCATTACAATGTACGCTGGTGTACCTTCGGGCGGTGTCTCCTCTCCTACACTCGCCTTAATGTAAGTATCTCCCTTCATCGCACTCTTAAACGCTTTCAAAAACTTCATCTTCTCGTATTTAATTTAATAAAATGTGTAATCAATAAGTGGCTTTAATTCCCGGAATACCCTTCACTCGCCTTTCCCCTTCCAATCGAGCCCCACGGACTGCGTCCAATCCGTGCGCGACCCGTCTCTCCAACCAGCCTATCCCAGCGCGGCTCCTAGTGACGTCACACTCACACCCACTGCGGCTGACAAAGCCTCGCGGCACGTCCTCCTTCACTCAACCTCACCCGTAACAACTTTTGCATAAATCGCGAGCACCAAGTAATAATAAAACAGATCTGTCGGTTTACTACAGGAAGGGTAACACATTCGCTTCAGAACCTTAGGGATGTTTCGCTAGCCTCGGCAGTTATTCCATCTTTCTCGGTCCCCACTTTCGCAAGCAAATCTGACCCGCAGACTGCTCTCAACTTGTCAATGATCTGTTCTAGTGCACTTAGAATCTGTCAAAGCCCGAAGTCGAAGTTTTCATTCACTCCCTTAACACACTTACCAACTCGTTGACCACGCCCGATCAACCTATTAAACCGACCAGACCACAACATTTAACCAAGTGTCTCATACACTTTCAACATACTCCGGAGTCTCTTGACCTCGCAGGGCCCGTCACAACAACAACAACCACGTGGGCAATTTTTCCTGCACAAAGCGCCACACACAAATGAAGTTCGACGACTTCCCTACTCTCACACTCGGAGACGCACCTCCGCTATTATCTAAGAAAACCCTCGCAACCTTTTCAAACACCTTTGCGGCAATAAGCTGTGCAAGCGCGAAACCCTAATTCACTCATACCCGTCACTAGTACCGCCAACGCCGATTTCACACCTCCATACTTTCCATTCGCGAGCTCCGAGATCCCGGGAAAGCCGCGGGGGATTTAGGGCATCATCATTGTCTCAATCTGTTTCACCAAAGAAAAATCTAAATCAACACTATATACCTCTCGGACGGGGTCCCAAAGGGCGTAACCGTCCTCTGCTACCATCTACTGATAGAGCGCCCCGCCCTAATAATTTACATATACCTGGACGCTCTAAGGGCCGATGAATCTTTTGACCAAGTGGAACCTCTTCATCCGAGAGTAATCGATTTAACCTAATCAATAATCAATAATGAACATAAACAACCCCATCTCTGACATAACACTTGGCAATTATCCCAGAATACATTTTGGCGATGAATAATCACACCAGATTTATGCAAAGTTAATCAATTTATTTCCCTATATTAACAAAGCTAGCATAATGTAAAATCTCAACACCATTGGATATATATGTGATAGAACATCAATAGCTGCAAATAGCGGTGGAACAAATTCAATCTAGGCAACATTCGAATAATGATACATTCTACAATAGCGATACATATAACTAATGCAATAATTTGCAAGAAGCTAAGAACGAATACTTTAGTCAGCATAACAAGGTCCCAAATTGCATCGTGCAACAAATGAATCCTCGACTAACCACGAATTAGCATCTGCATGTGGGTCTTCATGCAAACAATTTAGTAACATAAATTTAGAAAAACTTCTAACTAGGGCACTCATCCAAAAATCAGCAGTTGGTACCTAAAAAGGAAACACAATGCAATTATACAATTTATCTTTCATAATTACCAAATCCAAACAGCATTCAAGGAAGACTTCGTCTCACAGGTTCCGAATTCAATCAGCATGGGACGGGGCATAGGGTAATGGGACGGGGCAATTGCCTCACGGCGGCAAGACAAAGGACAACTTTACATTAAGCTAAGGACGATTCAAATTAAAGTCTCTAAGGTGAGAATCAATTAAGGTCTCTTTCTCCCGATTAGAGAAAGCATCAAAGTCTCAGTCAAAATGGCGTCGAACATCAATTGGCATCATGGAAGATGGTAACGTGACGAGGTCAGCAAGATGAGAGAGAGAAAATGGCGGTTTCCTTCAAGTTTTATAGACCAAAGTTCGAATCCAGTAGGGTCTCCATTGGAGGGTTCATAGGTTGGCTTCAAATTAACCAATCAACTAGCACAGTTTTCAAGCTTCTACTTAGGCATACATTATCCTTGGAGCTAGAAACGCAATTCGCAACATATTTTCCCAATTAGCACACTCTGTGAGCTTCCATTGTCCGCACCTGCAAATCGACCTTGGAGCAAAGAAGATGATGCCAGGTTGGCACGAACCTCTAAGATAAGCATGGGAGCGGGTGGTTGTGGAAAACTACAGTTTCAGGAGAAAATGCACGTTTATTAGCACGTTAGAAAATGCGAGCATCTAAACCGTGAGACCAGGCCGCTAGGCCAAAGCCTCCATTAAAGTTATGCTAAGTTAGAACATTTAAACAAGCAAATCATAACATACGTTTACTGTAATGTTTCATTAGTGCATTTCTAATTCATCACGTTATATAAAGCACGCTTGTAAAGTTGGCGAACTACTCTAAGGGCACAATTGTCCCCGTACAATCTTCATTAGTCCTGTTAATGTCATACCTGATTATCTCATCACTACGTTTATATGCTAATTAATGTAAAACCTTCATTTCCGCTTCATCAAAGGCATGCGTACATCATGCCTTCTCCGGCGTTTACCCCCTCTAGTTCTGTACATGTGCATCAGTTAGTGAAAGGCATGCGTACACCACGCCTTCTCCGGCGTTTACCCCCTCTAGTTCTCTACATGTGCATCAGTTAGTGAGAGGCATGCGTACATGTGCATCTGTTTGTGAAAGGCATGCGTACATGTGCATCAGTTTGTGAAAGGCATGCGTACATCATGCCTTCTCCGGCGTTTACCCCCTCTAGTTCTGTATGGTCACAGAAATGCTCAGTGACGTGCACTGTCCTTTCAGGGACAGCGGGGGCTGCTTCATCCCATACCTAAGAGCATCCAGGAGTAACGTGGACAACGAGCAGCGTGGACACTGGAATATTTGTGTCTCGAATGACCCGGGGTTGCATTGCCTGCAGTGCACATCCATGCTCTGGTCATTGCACATTTATGCAGACATTCTTACTGCAGCGGAGACGCTCACCGAGGCACTGTTCGACGCCTTTAAATAGCGCTTTGAATTGAGTTACGTAAACAGCCATGTGGTGTATTAATGCGGATAAAATTACAAGATAGACGTAAACCCGTGGACTATCCCAACGCATCTAATGATATCGGGGGCAGTTAACAGACTCTGTGGATCCCCGACCTTTTGTCCCCCTCCACGCAGCAGCAAATGTACCATGTGTCACAGTTGGTGCAAAACTGCTCAGATAGGACACGCCGGCCCCTCTTCTCTTCCCTCATACTATTTGAATGAATCAATGAGGAAACAAATCGCATTCTGCGTGTAATTTAAAAAAGACACTTTCACTAGGCCAACATCTGCTGTCTGAGACAAAGTAAAGAATCATGAATTAATCGTATATGTGGGCGACTTAATTGTACCGAGTGTGGGTGGGCATCGGTGTGCCCTGCAGACACTGGGGTCATTCGAGGCTCTGCAGGAAGGATGCACCCAAAGAACATCAAGAGACTTCGGGGCTCTGCGTTCATTTCAAAGTATAACCTTAGGCAAGAAATTAACGTTGGTCTTCACACTTCTAAAGTCTGTAAATAGCAGCTGTTAGTGCTGCAGGCACCAACACAAAACTATTAATAAAAGCAATTGCCAAACCTTCTGCAGTCGCTCGGCGAAGGCGTCACACTGAGTGACTGATAGACGGCCATGCTAGCTCGGGCAATCTTGAATTAGTTTGCAATTGAAAGCAGTCTTATGACATGGGACCCGTTTATTCTCTGATGCGACCTGGACAACACAGCCAATATCAGCAAAAGCAAAGTTCATTATAGGAACACTTACACTACTACTAATAAAAACAACAATTATTATTATTATCAGTATTATTATTAAAAATATTATTCTAGTTTCATGTAGTGTTTCATACCAGTTTCAAAGTGCTGTAGCAAGAGACTTCACTGTTTTCCGCCCTATTACTAGGTATAATGCCGTCCCACTGGAGTTATATAGCAGAGAGGACCAAATTATGCAGCACGGTTGAAAAATGTCTTTGGCGAGAAAAGTCCAGTTATGCATGTACAAAGCTAATAGCTCTAACTCAAGCAAATGCGAGACCTATTGCATTGTAAATGCTTGTTTTTGTTTAAGGTCGAGCCTAGCAGCACGCAAGCGCTGCTTTTCTGACGTGTTGTTATGTATCTAGGCTTTTAAGCTCGCCCACGGCACGCCCATCACTACCACTCGTTCATGGGCTTGCCCTTCAAAAATCCTTTATTTTCATTGGTAAATGCTTTACGTTTGTCCCTCCTTGGGGTGGTTTAGTTACCGCCTTGGCCATCACCCCTGTTACATGGCTAATTGCACTTTTGCAGATATGTTTGACTGCGAGCTAACTTCTTTTCCTTTTGTGTGCTGCTTCACCCTGATGCTGTAGCGCTTTGAATCGGCTTGCTTATGTAAAACCGTATTACTTTTTATTTTCAATTTATGTGGCAGGAAAAGTCGGGTTAGGAGTATACAAAGCTGATAGCTCTAACTCGAGTAAATGCGAGACCCGTTGCATTGCAAATGCTTGTTGCATTTCTCCTTGCTCCCGAGGTTCATTGTTCCAGAGTGTCAGTGCCAAGGCTGTTGTGGCTGCATCTGCAACCTGGGTGGCTTGCAGGCATATCCCAGCAGTATGGGTAGGTGGGTATCTGCCCAGCTCATCTTTCCCCAGGTGTGAAGTTCCTATTTGCAGTCTCTTCCAACCACAGGATATCACACCCTAGTATGTCTGCTTTCCCAAGTTGCTTTGCATGTGGCACCACCCCAGTTGCCTCTGTCCTGTCACTCCCCAGAGCACACAGAAGCTGGTGTGTAACCACTGGTGGTGCTGACTGCTCTTCTCAACCAGTCCCTAGGGGTGTAACATGGCTAGCTGACTCTCCTGCACTGATTGAAAGTCAGCCTCTGCGGGCATCTCTATCCATTCATAGTTTTCATGGATCTTGGATCACTATTCGCTGAAGGGGTCTGGAAGAGAAAGGGGCACTGAAAAGAAGGAAGCCTCACTAGGATCTCCAGGGAAGTGTCCATTTTGGAACTGAGCCTCTCCCCCCCTTGTCTGTTTAAAGGTTTACGTATTACATACAGTTTACGCAAGCTGCCTCCTCAACACAGTGTTCCACTGTGAGTGAGTTGAAATGAGCTAGATACATACACATCCTCCTTTACCTCTCAGATTTCTTCCTACAATTCATTTCTCCAAAGTGACCCAGACCTCACAAAGACAACAACTCAATGACATACTGAACGCACTGTGGACATAGGGAAAAAAATGGAAAGAGAAGTCTGTCTGAAGATTGGCCATCCTTCACGCACTATCGCTGGTCAATGGTGTTCATTGTATGTCTGGTTGGCATCGCAGCTGTCTGATGACCTCTTGTTTCACTTCTTTAAACCAGAGATAGAGGGCTGTGGCCTCAGCCAGGGGAGTATTTCCTACGTAATGCTGTTGTTTGTTTGGTCTGTCGTTCTGCGTTAGTGCTTGCAGTGCTCAATAGCATATCTCCTATCTCATAAAAACACTGAATCATCACACATTAATTCTTTATCTCATAAATTCCTAGTACCATTTTCTTTGTTTTTTACTACAGCAGGCTTTTCAGTGCTTTAATCAGGGCTCAGGTTATACACCAGACCCACTGGCTTTTCCATTTCTTACCTAATTGCAGATACAAGTGTAAGCAAATGCCTCTTTTTGTATGAACTGATACTGCTGGTTTTCAACTGCATGCACTGACTCCTGCCAACCAGGCCTCAGTGCCAGTGCTCTCACCCTTAAAACCTGTATGTCTGACCAGCTACCCTCACTTGGCATGTTAACTTAACGTCCCTAGCATATGATACCAGGGTACGCAGGCCTGGGTGCTCACGTGTCTCTTGTGGACTAACGCTCTCATTGTGCTATGAGTGTGTCAGAACAAAGCATGACTCCCATCAGCCATTAGTATATGGTACCAGGGTACGCAGGCCTGTGTGTTCACGTGTCTCTTGTGGACTGACGCTCTTATTGTGCTATGAGTGTGTCAGAACAAAGCACAACTCCCATCCCGCCATTAGTATATGGTGCCGGGGTACCCAGGCCTGTGTGTTCACACGTCTCATGTGGACTGACGCTCTCATTGTGCTATGAGTGTGTCAGAACAAAGCATGACTCCCATCAGCCATTAGTATATGGCACCAGGGTACACAGGCCTGTGTGTTCACGTGTCTCTTGTGGGCTGACGCTCTCATTGTGCTATGAGTGTGTCAAAACAAAGCATGACCCCCATCCCGCCATTAGTATATGGTAGCAGGGAACCCAGGCCTGTGTGTTCACGTGTCTCTTGTGGGCTGACGCTCTCATTGTGCTATGAGTGTGTCAGAACAAAGCATGACTCCCATCCCGCCATTAGTATATGGTACCAGGGAACCCAGGCCTGTGTGTTCACGTGTCTCTTGTGGGCTGACGCTCTCATTGTGCTATGAGTGTGTCAGAACAAAGCATGACTCCCATCCCGCCATTAGTATATGGTACCAGGGAACCTAGGCCTGTCTGTTCACGTGTCTCTTGTGGACTGACACTCTCATTGTGCTATGAGTGAGTCAGAACAAAGCACGACTCCCATCCGCCATTAGTATATGGTACCAGGGTACGCAGGCCTGTGTGTTCACGCGTCTCTTGTGGACTGACACTCTCATTGTGCTATGAGTGTGTCAGAACAACGCATGACTCCCATCAGCCATTAGTATATGGTACCAGGCTATGCAGGCCTGTGTATTCACACGTCTCTTGTGGACTGACGCTCTCATTGTCCTATGAGTGTGTCAGAACAAAGCATGATTCCCATCCCGCCATTAGTATATGGTGCCGGGGTACCCAGGCCTGTGTGTTCACGTGTCTCATGTGGACTGACACTCTCATTGTGCTGTGAGTGTGTCAGAACAAAGCATGACCCCCATCCCGCCATTAGTATATGGTACCAGGGTACGCAGGTCTGTGTGTTCACGTGTCTCTTGTGGACTGACACTCTCATTGTGCTATGAGTGTGTCAGAACAACGCATGACTCCCATCAGCCATTAGTATATGGTACCAGGGTACCCAGGCCTGTGTGTTCACGTGTCTCATGTGGACTGACACTCTCATTGTGCTATGAGTGTGTCAGAACAACGCATGACCCCCATCCCGCCATTAGTATATGGTACCAGGGTACGCAGGCCTGTGTGTTCACGTGTCTCATGTGGACTGACACTCTCATTGTGCTGTGAGTGTGTCAGAACAACGCATGACTCCCATCAGCCATTAGTATATGGCACCAGGGTATGCAGGCCTGTGTGCTCACGTGTCTCTTGTGGACTAACGTTCTCATTGTGCTATGAGTGTGTCAGAACAAAGCACGACTCCCATCCTGCCATTAGTCTATGGTACCAGGGAACCCAGGCCTGTGTGCTCACGTGTCTCTTGTGGACGACGCTCTCATTGTGCTATGAGTGTGTCAGAACAAAGCATGACTCCCATCCCGCCATTAGTATATGGTGCTGGGGTACCCAGGCCTGTGTGTTCACGTGTCTCTTGTGGACTGATGCTCTTATTGTGCTATGAGTGTGTCGAAACAAAGCATGACCCCCTTCCCGCCATTAGTATATGGTACCAGGGTACGCAGGCCTGTGTGTTGACGTGTCTCTTGTGGACTGACGCTCTTATTGTGCTATGAGTGTGTCGAAACAAAGCATGATTCCCATCCCGCCATTAGTATATGGTACCGGGTATGCAGGCCTGTGTGTTCATGTGTCTCTTGTGGACTGACCCTCTCATTGTGCTATAAGTGTGTCAGAACAAAGCATGACTCCCATCCCGCCATTAGTATATGGTACTAGGGTACCCAGGCCTGTGTGTTCACGTGTCTCTTGTGGACTGATGCTCTTATTGTGCTATGAGTGTGTCGAAACAAAGCATGACCCCCTTCCCGCCATTAGTATATGGTACCAGGGTACGCAGGCCTGTGTGTTGACGTGTCTCTTGTGGACTGACGCTCTTATTGTGCTATGAGTGTGTCGAAACAAAGCATGATTCCCATCCCGCCATTAGTATATGGCACCAGGGTACGCAGGCCTGTATGTTCACTAGTCTCTTGTGGACTGACGCTCTTATTGTGCTATGAGTGTGTCAGAACAACGCATGACTCCCATCAGCCATTAGTATATTGTACCAGGGTACGCAGGCCTGTGTGTTGACGTGTCTCTTGTGGACTGACGATCTCATTGTGCTATGAGTGTGTCGAAACAAAGCATGACCCCCATCCCACCATTAGTATATGGCACCAGGGTACACAGTGTGAGAAAGTAGCCTCTTTCTAGCCTTGTTACCCCCACTTTTGGCCTGTTTGTGAGTGTATGTCATGGTGTTTTCACTGTTTTCACTGTCTCACTGGGATCCTGCTAGCCAGGGCCCAGTGCTCATAGTGAAAACCCTATGTTTTCAGTATGTTTGTTATGTGTCACTGGGACCCTGCTAGTCAGGACCCCAGTGCTCATAAGTTTGTGGCCTATATGTATGTGTTCCCTGTGTGGTGCCTACCTGTCTCACTGAGGCTCTGCTAACCAGAACCTCAGTGGTTATGCTCTCTCATTACTTTCAAATTGTCACTAACAGGCTAGTGACCAATTTTACCAATTCACATTGGCTTACTGGAACACCCTTATAATTCCCTAGTATATGGAACTGAGGTACCCAGGGTATTGGGGTTCCCGGAGATCCCTATGGGCTGCAGCATTTCTTTTGCCACCAATAGGGAGCTCTGACAATTCTTACACAGGCCTGCCATTGCAGCCTGAGTGAAATAATGCCCACATTATTTCACAGCCATTTTCACTGCACTTAAGTAACTTATAAGTCACCTATATGTCTAACCTTTACCTGGTAAAGGTTAGGTGCAAAGTTACTTAGTGTGTGGACACCCTGGCACTAGCCAAGGTACCCCCACATTGTTCAGGGCAAATTCCCCGACTTTGTGAGTGCTGGAGACACCATTATATGCGTGCACTACACATAGGTCACTACCTATGTGTAGCTTCACAATGGTAACTCCGAATATGGCCATGTAACATGTCTAAGATCATGGAATTGCCCCCTCTATGCCATCCTGGCATAGTTGGCACAATTCCATGCTCCCAGTGGTCTGTAGCACAGACCCTGGTACTGCCAAACTGCCTTTTCAGGGGTTTCACTGCAGCTGCTGCTGCTGCCAACCCCACAGACAGGCTTCTGCCCTCCTGGGGTCCAGCCAGGCCTGGCCCAGGATGGCAGAACAAAGGACTTCCTCAGAGAGGGGGTGTTACACCCTCTCCCTTTGGAAAATGGTGTGAAGGCAGGGGAGGAGTAGCCTCCCCCAGCCTCTGGAAATGCTTTCTTGGGCACAGATGTGCCCAATTCTGCATAAGCCAGTTTACACCGGTTCAGGGACCCCTCAGCCCTGCTTAGGCGCGAAACTGGACAAAGGAAAGGGGAGTGACCACTCCCCTGACCTGCACCTCCCCTGGGAGGTGCCCAGAGCTCCTCCAGTGTGCTCCAGACCTCTGCCATCTTGGAAACAGAGGTGCTGCTGGCACACTGGACTGCTCTGAGTGGCCAGTGCCAGCAGCTGACGTCAGAGACTCCTTCTGATAGGCTCCTTTAGGTGTTGCTAGCCTATCCTCTCTCCTAAGTAGCCAAACCCTCTTTTCTGGCTATTTAGGGTCTCTGTCTTTGGGGATTCCTCAGATAACGAATGCAAGAGCTCATCAGAGTTCCTCTGCATCTCTCTCTTCACCTTCTGCCAAGGAATCGACTGCTGACCGCGCTGGAAGCCTGCAAAACTGCAACAAAGTAGCTAAGACGACTATTGCGACCTTGTAACGCTGATCCTGCCGCCTTCTCAACTGTTTTCCTGGTGGTGCATCCTGTGGGGGTAGTCTGCCTCCTCTCTGCATCAGAAGCTACGAAGAAATCTCCCGTGGGTCGACGGAATCTCCCCCCTGCAACCGCAGGCACCAAAAAGCTGCATCACCGGTCCCTTGGGTCTCCTCTCACGACGACGAGCGAGGTCCCTCGAATCCAGCAAGACTGTCCAAGTGACCCACACGGTCCAGTGACTCTTCAGTCCAAGTTTGGTGGAGGTAAGTCCTTGCCTCCCCACGCCAGACTGCATTGTTGGTAACCGCGACTTTTGCAACTTCTCCGGCTCCCGTGCACTTCCGGCGGAAATCCTTTGTGCACAGCCAAGCCTGAGTCAACGGCACTCTAACCTGCATTGCACGACTTTCTAAGTTGGTCTCCGGCAACGTGGGACTTCTTTGTGTAACTTCAGGCAAGCACCGTTTAACTTTTCTTCGTAGTGCCTGTTCTGGCACTTCTGCGGGTGCTGTCTGCTTCTGAGAGGGCTCCTTGTCTTGCTCGGCGTCCCCTCTGTCCCCAGACGCAATTGGCGACATCCTGGTCCATCCTGGGCCACAGCAGCATCCAAAAACGCTAACCACACGACTTGCAGCTAGCAAGGCTTGTTGGCGTCCTTTTGGCGGGAAAACACTTCTGCACGACTCTACATGGCGTGTGGGACCCATCCTCCAAAGGGGAAGTCTCTAGCCCTTGTCGTTCCTGCAGAATCCTCAGCTTCTTCAGTCCAGTAGAAGCTTCTTTGCACCAACAGCTGGCATTTCTTGGGCATCTGCCCATCTCCGACTTGCTTGTGACTTTTGGACTCGGTCCCCTTGTTCCACAGGTACCCTCGACTGGAAATCCATTGTTGTTGCATTGTTGGGTTGTGTCTTTCTTGCATTATTCCTCTATCACGACTTCTGTGTCTTTGGGGGACCTTTAGTGCACTTTGCACTCACTTTTCAGGGTCTTGGGGTGGGGTATTTTTCTAACCCTTACTATTTTCTAATAGTCCCAGCGACCCTCTACAAGGTCACATAGGTTTGGGGTCCATTCGTGGTTCGCATTCCACTTTTGGAGTATATGGTTTGTGTTGCCCCTATCCCTATGTGCTCCCATTGCATCCTATTGTAATTTTACATTGTTTGCACTGTTTTCTAAGACTATACTGCATATTTGTGGTATTGTGTACATATATCTTGTGTATATTTGCTATCCTCATACTGAGGGTACTCACTGAGATACTTTTGGCATATTGTCATAAAAATAAAGTACCTTTATTTTTAGTATAACTGTGTATTGTGTTTTCTTATGATATTGTGCATATGGCATTAGTGCTACTGTAGTAGCTTCACACGTCTCCTAGTTCAGCCTAAGCTGCTCTGCTAAGCTACCATTATCTATCAGCCTAAGCTGCTAGACACCCTATACACTAATAAGGGATACCTGGGCCTGGTGCAAGGTGTAAGTACCCCTTGGTACTCACTACAAGCCAGTCCAGCCTCCTACATTGGTTGTGCAGCGGTGGGATAAGTGCTTTGAGGCTACTTACCACTCTTGACATTGTACTTTTCATAAGAGAAAAATATACAAAACAAGTTCAGTGTATGTACACATAACTAAAAAGTTTTGCATTCCCTCTTTTCACTCTTTTCTAAGTGCTGAAAAGTACTTCTAAACTTTCTAAAAGTTCTTAAAAAGTTTAAAAAGTTTTTCTTCTGTCTTTTCAAAAGTTCTGAAAAACTTTTTCTTCACTTTTTCTATCACTTAACTCTTTCTAAAAATGTCTGGCACAGGCCAAAATGTTAATCTGTCCAAGATTGCATATGATCACCTTAGCTGGAAAGGAGCAAGGAGTCTCTGCATATAAAGAGGTTTGAGTGCAGGGAAGAATCCTTCTTTGGAATTGTTACTTAACATGCTTAGAGAACCAGATAAGGCCAGAAGGGCCCCATCTGTTGAAAAAGTAGTTGATGGTTCCCAACCTGATCCAGGTACTCCCCTAGAGATAGATTCTGGAAGGAAACTTCCCAGCCTGCCCAGTATCAGACAACCTAGCAGGGTTGGTAATGATGCAGAGTCACACCATACAGATAGTGTGGTCTCTCATCACAGTAGGAGTAGGCATTCACATCATTCAGATGGGGTGCTCTCACATTATACTGTTAGCCATCTTGTTAAGGTTCCATCTGTTAGGGACAGGTCTCCTTCTGTCCATTCTCATCACACTTCTGTTTCTAGGCATGTCCCTCCCACCCACCCTGATGACAGAATGTTAGAAAGGGAGCTCAATAAATTGAGAGTGGAGACATCCAGGCTGAAGCTCAAGAAGCAACAGCTGGATTTAGATAGACAAGCTCTAGAGATAGAAAAAGAAAGACAGAAGCTGGGTTTAGAAACCCATGGTGGCAGCAGCAGTATTCCCCATAGTCATCCTTTAAAAGAGCATGATTCCAGGAATCTGCATAAGATAGTTCCCCCTTATAAGGAGGGGGATGACATTAACAAGTGGTTTGCTGCACTTGAGAGGGCCTGTGTTGTTCAAGATGTCCCTCAAAGGCAGTGGGCTGCTATCCTATGGCTATCATTTAGTGGTAAGGGTAGGGATAGACTCCTTACTGTGAAAGAAAGTGATGCCAACAATTTCACTATTCTTAAGAATGCACTCCTTGATGGTTATGGCCTAACCACTGAACAATACAGGATAAAGTTCAGAGAGACCAAAAAGGAGTCTTCACAAGACTGGGTTGATTTCATTGACCATTCAGTGAAGGCCTTGGAGGGGTGGTTACATGGCAGTAAAGTGACTGACTATGAAGGCCTGTACAACTTAATCCTGAGAGAGCATATTCTTAATAATTGTGTGTCAGATTTGTTGCACCAGTACTTGGTAGACTCTGATCTGACCTCTCCCCAACAATTGGGAAAGAAGGCAGAAAAATGGGTCCGAACAAGAGTGAACAGAAAAGTTCATACAGGTGGTGACAAGGATGGCAAGAAGAAAGATGGTGAAAAATCTCAAGATAAGCATGGGGATAAGGGTAAAACCGAAGACCCTTCTTCAAATCTTAAACACTCTTCAGGGGGTGGGGATAAAACAAATTCTTCATCTTCTTCTCAACCTACACAAGTTAAAAAGCCTTGGTGCTTTGTGTGTAAAAATAGAGGCCATAGGCCAGGGGATAAGTCCTGTCCAGGTAAACCCCCTGAGCCTACCACCACTAATACATCAAGCTCTAGTGCCCCTAGCAGTAGTGGTACTAGTGGTGGGACTGCTGGCAACAGTCAAGTTAACGGTGTAGTTGGGTTTACTTATGGGTCCATAGTAGAAACTGGGGTAGTCAGTCCCAAGACAGTTTCTGTCACACCTAGTGGCATTGGCCTTGCCACACTGGCTGCTTGTCTCCTCACAATGGATAAGTACAGGCAGACAGTTTCAATAAATGGTGTTGAGGCCTTGGCCTACAGGGACACAGGTGCCAGTATCACTTTGGTGACTGAAAACCTAGTGGCTCCTGAACAACACATCATTGGGCAACAGTATAAAATTATTGATGTCCATAACTCCACTAAGTTTCTTCCCTTAGCTATAATTCAGTTTAGTTGGGGTGGAGTTACTGGCCCTAAGAAGGTGGTAGTATCACCTAGCTTACCTGTAGACTGTCTCTTAGGTAATGACCTAGAGGCCTCGGGTTGGGCTGATGTAGAGTTTTATGCCCATGCAGCCTTGCTGGGCATCCCTGAGGAATTGTTCCCTCTCATTTCTACTGAAATGAAAAAGCAAAGGAGAGAAGGCCTGAAAACTCAGGATCCCTCTCCATCAACAGGTAAAAAGGGTATCACAGTATCCCCTAACCACCCTACCATTCAGGATACCATTCCTGTGGTGGGAGAAACCTCTCCTGGGGTGGAACCTGTTCCAAGGGAATCATCAGCTGGCAAAGCTGGACTCCCTGAGGTAGAAGTACCTCTCTGTGGGATAACTAACATTGGTGAGAAAAAGAGCACCATTTTAGTTAACATGGAGCATCCCTCCAACCCTCCCAGAGAAACTTTAGTGCAGAAACCCTGCACTGCCTCACAACACTTAGGACAGCATCCCTGCCCTAGTGTGGAGCTCATAGGACAGCATCCCTGCCCTGCTCCAACTCAAGAGAAACAGCATCCCTGTTCTCTCTTCCAGCCATATGGACAAAGTTTTTGCCCAGCTATGGCTTTTCTGAGACAGCATCCCTGTCTGGCATTTCCATCACTACAAATAGGTTCAGTGGACAATTCCCACGGCTCTAAACTAAAACTTACTGATAGAAACTCTAAAAATACATCTTCACATTGTTGCTTAGCTAAAAAACTTCAAACAGGGTGGTTTACATCCCCACAGGGAAGTAACCATATAGTGGATGATAAAGAGAGTAACCAGTCTATTGCAGAGCTACTCTCTACTTATCACCACTTAGACAATAAAGTCTCAACTGGCCAAGGTTAGCCTTATTGTCCTTCGTTTGGGGGGGGTTGTGTGAGAAAGTAGCCTCTTTCTAGCCTTGTTACCCCCACTTTTGGCCTGTTTGTGAGTGTATGTCAGGGTGTTTTCACTGTTTTCACTGTCTCACTGGGATCCTGCTAGCCAGGGCCCAGTGCTCATAGTGAAAACCCTATGTTTTCAGTATGTTTGTTATGTGTCCCTGGGACCCTGCTAGTCAGGACCCCAGTGCTCATAAGTTTGTGGCCTATATGTATGTGTTCCCTGTGTGGTGCCTAACTGTCTCACTGAGGCTCTGCTAACCAGAACCTCAGTGGTTATGCTCTCTCATTACTTTCAAATTGTCACTAACAGGCTAGTGACCAATTTTACCAATTCACATTGGCTTACTGGAACACCCTTATAATTCCCTAGTATATGGTACTGAGGTACCCAGGGTATTGGGGTTCCAGGAGATCCCTATGGGCTGCAGCATTTCTTTTGCCACCCATAGGGAGCTCTGACAATTCTTACACAGGCCTGCCATTGCAGTCTGAGTGAAATAATGCCCACATTATTTCACAGCCATTTTCACTGCACTTAAGTAACTTATAAGTCACCTATATGTCTAACCTTTACCTGGTAAAGGTTAGGTGCAAAGTTACTTAGTGTGTGGGCACCCTGGCACTAGCCAAGTTACCCCCACATTGTTCAGGGCAAATTCCCTGACTTTGTGAGTGCTGGAGACACCATTATATGCGTGCACTACACATAGGTCACTACCTATGTGTAGCTTCACAATGGTAACTCCGAATATGGCCATGTAACATGTCTAAGATCATGGAATTGCCCCCTCTATGCCATCCTGGTATAGTTGGCACAATTCCATGCTCCCAGTGGTCTGTAGCACAGACCCTGGTACTGCCAAACTGCCTTTTCAGGGGTTTCACTGCAGCTGCTGCTGCTGCCAACCCCACAGACAGGCTTCTGCCCTCCTGGGGTCCAGCCAGGCCTGGCCCAGGATGGCAGAACAAGGACTTCCTCAGAGAGGGGGTGTTACACCCTCTCCCTTTGGAAAATGGTGTGAAGGCAGGGGAGGAGTAGCCTCCCCTAGCCTCTGGAAATGCTTTCTTAGGCACAGATGTGCCCAATTCTGCATAAGCCAGTTTACACTGGTTCAGGGACCCCTCAGCCCTGCTTAGGCGCAAAACTGGACAAAGGAAAGGGGAGTGACCACTCCCCTGGGAGGTGCCCAGAGCTCCTCCAGTGTGCTCCAGACCTCTGCCATCTTGGAAACAGAGGTGCTGCTGGCACACTGGACTGCTCTGAGTGGCCAGTGCCAGCAGCTGACGTCAGAGACTCCTTCTGATAGGCTCCTTTAGGTGTTGCTAGCCTATCCTCTCTCCTAAGTAGCCAAACCCTCTTTTCTGGCTATTTAGGGTCTCTGTCTTTGGGGATTCCTCAGATAACGAATGCAAGAGCTCATCAGAGTTCCTCTGCATCTCTCTCTTCACCTTCTGCCAAGGAATCGACTGATGACCGCTCTGGAAGCCTGCAAAACTGCAACAAAGTAGCTAAGACGACTACTGCGACCTTGTAACGCTGATCCTGCCGCCTTCTCGACTGTTTTCCTGGTGGTGCATCCTGTGGGGGTAGTCTGCCTCCTCTCTGCATCAGAAGCTGCGAAGAAATCTCCCGTGGGTCGACGGAATCTTCCCCCTGCAACCGCAGGCACCAAAAAGCTGCATCACCGGTGTAGGAAAGTACCATCTTGCCTGGCATGTTACCCCCATTTTTTCACTGTATATATGTTGTTTTAGTTGTATGTGTCACTGGGACCCTGCAACACAGGGCCCCAGTGCTCATAAGTGTGCCTGACTGTGTTACCTGTGTAGTGACTAACTGTCTCACTGAGGCTCTGCTAACCAGAACCTCAGTGGTTATGCTCTCTCGTTACTTTTAATTTGTAACTAACAGGCTAGTGACCAATTTTACCAATTCACATTGGCTTACTGGAACACCCTTATAATTCCCTAGTATATGGTTCTGAGGTACCCAGGGTTTTGGGGTTCCAGGAGATCCCTATGGGCTGCAGCATTTATTTTGCCACCCATAGGGAGCTCTGACAATTCTTACACAGGCCTGCCACTGCAGCCTGAGTGAATTAATGCCCACATTATTTCACAGCCATTTTCACTGCACTTAAGTAACTTATAAGTCACCTATATGCCTAACCTTTACCTGGTAAAGGTTAGGTGCAAAGTTACTTAGTGTGTGGGCACCCTGGCACTAGCCAAGGTGCCCCCACATTGTTCAGGGCAAATTCCCCGACTTTGTGAGTGCTGGAGACACCATTATATGGGTGCACTACACATAGGTCACTACCTATGTGTAGCTTCACAATGGTAACTCCGACTATGGCCATGTAACATGTCTAAGATCATGGAATCGCCCCCTCTATACCATCCTGGCATAGTTGGCACAATTCCATGCTCCCAGTGGTCTGTAGCACAGACCCTGGCACTGCCAAACTGCCTTTTCAGGGGTTACACTGCAGCTGCTGCCAACCCCACAGACAGGCTTCTGCCCTCCTGGGGTCCAGCCAGGCCTGGCCCAGGATGGCAGAACAAAGGACTTCCTCAGAGAGGGGGTGTTACACCCTCTCCCTTTGGAAAATGGTGTGAAGGCAGGGGAGGAGTAGCCTCCCCCAGCCTCTGGAAATGCTTTGTTGGGCACAGATGTGCCCAATTCTGCATAAGCCAGTCTACACCGGTTCAGGGACCCCTCAGCCCTGCCTGGGCGCGAAACTGGACAAAGGAAAGGGGAGTGACCACTCCCCTGACCTGCACCTCCCCTGGGAGGTGCCCAGAGCTCCTCCAGTGTGCTCCAGACCTCTGCCATCTTGGAAACAGAGGTGCTGCTGGCACACTGGACTGCTCTGAGTGGCCAGTGCCCACAGCTGACGTCAGAGACTCCTTCTGATAGGCTCCTTCAGGTGTTGCTAGCCTATCCTCTCTCCTAAGTAGCCAAACCCTCTTTTCTGGCTATTTAGGGTCTCTTTCTTTGGGGATTTCTCAGATAACGAATGCAAGAGCTCATCAGAGTTCCTCTGCATCTCCCTCTTCACCTTCTGCCAAGAAATCGACTGCTGACCGCGCTGGTAGCCTGCAAAACTGCAACAAAGTAGCTAAGACGACTACTGCAACCTTGTAACGCCGCTCCTGCTGCCTTCTCGACTGTTTTTCTTGGTGGTGCATCCTGTGGGGGTAGTCTGCCTCCTCTCTGCATCAGAAGCTGCGAAGAAATCTCCTGTGGGTCGACGGAATCTTCCCCCTGCTACCGCAGGCACCAAAAAGCTGCATCACGGTCCCTTGGGTCTCCTCTCACGACGACGAGCGAGGTCCCTTGAATCCAGCAAGACTGTCCAAGTGACCCCCACGGTCCAGTGACTCTTCACTCCACGTTTGGTGGAGGTAAGTCCTTGCCTCCCCACGCCAGACTGCATTGTTGGTTTTCGCGACTTTTGCAACTTCTCCGGCTCCCGTGCACTTCCGGTGGAAATCCTTTGTGCACAGCCAAGCCTGGGTCCACGGCACTCTAACCTGCATTGCACGACTTTCTAAGTTGGTCTCCGGCGACGTGGGACTCCTTTGTGTAACTTCAGGCGAGCACCGTTTCACTTTACTTCGTAGTGTCTGTTCTGGCACTTCTGCGGGTGCTGCCTGCTTCTGAGAGGGCTCCTTGTCTTGCTCGGCGTCCCCTCTGTCCCCAGACGAAATTGGCAACATCCTGGTCCATCCTGGGCCACAGCAGCATCCAAAAACGCTAACCGCATCCGGCGGGAAAACACTTCTGCACGACTCTCCACGGCGTGGGGGACCCATCCTCCAAAGGGGAAGTCTCTAGCCCTTGTCGTTCCTGCAGAATCCTCAGCTTCTTCAGTCCAGTAGAAGCTTCTTTGCACCAACAGCTGGCATTTCTTGGGCATCTGCCCATCTCCGACTTGCTTGTGACTTTTGGACTCGGTCCCCTTGTTCCACAGGTACCCTCGACTGGAAATCCATTGTTGTTGCATTGTTGGGTTGTGTCTTTCTTGCATTATTCCTCTATCACGACTTCTGTGTCTTTGGGGGACCTTTAGTGCACTTTGCACTCACTTTTCAGGGTCTTGGGGTGGGGTATTTTTCTAACCCTTACTATTTTCTAATAGTCCCAGCGACCCTCTACAAGGTCACATAGGTTTGGGGTCCATTCGTGGTTCGCATTCCACTTTTGGAGTATATGGTTTGTGTTGCCCCTATCCCTATGTGCTCCCATTGCATCCTATTGTAATTTTACATTGTTTGCACTGTTTTCTAAGATTATACTGCATATTTGTGGTATTGTGTACATATATCTTGTGTATATTTGCTATCCTCATACTGAGGGTACTCACTGAGATACTTTTGGCATATTGTCATAAAAATAAAGTACCTTTATTTTTAGTATAACTGTGTATTGTGTTTTCTTATGATATTGTGCATATGGCATTAGTGCTACTGTAGTAGCTTCACACGTCTCCTAGTTCAGCCTAAGCTGCTCTGCTAAGCTACCATTATCTATCAGCCTAAGCTGCTAGACACCCTATACACTAATAAGGGATACCTGGGCCTGGTGCAAGGTGTAAGTACCCCTTGGTACTCACTACAAGCCAGTCCAGCCTCCTACATTGGTTGTGCAGCGGTGGGATAAGTGCTTTGAGACTACTTACCACTCTTGACATTGTACTTTTCATAAGAGAAAAATATACAAAACAAGTTCAGTGTATGTACACATAACTAAAAAGTTTTGCATTCCCTCTTTTCACTCTTTTCTAAGTGCTGAAAAGTACTTCTAAACTTTCTAAAAGTTCTTAAAAAGTTTAAAAAGTTTTTTTTCTGTCTTTTCAAAAGTTCTGAAAAACTTTTTCTTCACTTTTTCTATCACTTAACTCTTTCTAAAAATGTCTGGCACAGGCCAAAATGTTAATCTGTCCAAGATTGCATATGATCACCTTAGCTGGAAAGGAGCAAGGAGTCTCTGCATATAAAGAGGTTTGAGTGCAGGGAAGAATCCTTCTTTGGAATTGTTACTTAACATGCTTAGAGAACCAGATAAGGCCAGAAGGGCCCCATCTGTTGAAAAAGTAGTTGATGGTTCCCAACCTGATCCAGGTACTCCCCTAGAGATAGATTCTGGAAGGAAACTTCCCAGCCTGCCCAGTATCAGACAACCTAGCAGGGTTGGTAATGATGCAGAGTCACACCATACAGATAGTGTGGTCTCTCATCACAGTAGGAGTAGGCATTCACATCATTCAGATGGGGTGCTCTCACATTATACTGTTAGCCATCTTGTTAAGGTTCCATCTGTTAGGGACAGGTCTCCTTCTGTCCATTCTCATCACACTTCTGTTTCTAGGCATGTCCCTCCCACCCACCCTGATGACAGAATGTTAGAAAGGGAGCTCAATAAATTGAGAGTGGAGACATCCAGGCTGAAGCTCAAGAAGCAACAGCTGGATTTAGATAGACAAGCTCTAGAGATAGAAAATGAAAGACAGAAGCTGGGTTTAGAAACCCATGGTGGCAGCAGCGGTATTCCCCATAGTCATCCTGTAAAAGAGCATGATTCCAGGAATCTGCATAAGATAGTTCCCCCTTATAAGGAGGGGGATGACATTAACAAGTGGTTTGCTGCACTTGAGAGGGCCTGTGTTGTTCAAGATGTCCCTCAAAGGCAGTGGGCTGCTATCCTATGGCTATCATTTAGTGGTAAGGGTAGGGATAGACTCCTTACTGTGAAAGAAAGTGATGCCAACAATTTCACTATTCTTAAGAATGCACTCCTTGATGGT
Organism: Pleurodeles waltl; assembly: GCF_031143425.1. NCBI lineage: Eukaryota > Metazoa > Chordata > Amphibia > Caudata > Salamandridae > Pleurodeles > Pleurodeles waltl. The sequence continues at coordinate 1,166,287,101 of NC_090439.1, read as the reverse complement.
TATGGCCTAACCACTGAACAATACAGGATAAAATTCAGAGAGACCAAAAAGGAGTCTTCACAAGACTGGGTTGATTTCATTGGCCATTCAGTGAAGGCCTTGGAGGGGTGGTTACATGGCAGTAAAGTGACTGACTATGAAGGCCTGTACAACTTAATCCTGAGAGAGCATATTCTTAATAATTGTGTGTCAGATTTGTTGCACCAGTACTTGGTAGACTCTGATCTGACCTCTCCCCAAGAATTAGGAAAGAAGGCAGACAAATGGGTCAGAACAAGAGTGAACAGAAAAGTTCATACAGGTGGTGACAAGGATGGCAAGAAGAAAGATGGTGAAAAATCTCAAGATAAGCATGGGGATAAGGGTAAAACCAAAGACCCTTCTTCAAATCTTAAACACTCTTCAGGGGGTGGGGATAAAACAAATTCTTCATCTTCTTCTCAACCTACACAAGTTAAAAAGCCTTGGTGCTTTGTGTGTAAAAATAGAGGCCATAGGCCACGGGATAAGTCCTGTCCAGGTAAACCCCCTGAGCCTACCACCACTAATACATCAAGCTCTAGTGCCCCTAGCAGTAGTGGTACTAGTGGTGGGAATGCTGGCAACAGTCAAGTTAAGGGTGTAGTTGGGTTCACTTATGGGTCCATAGTAGAAACTGGGGTAGTCAGTCCCAAGACAGTTTCTGTCACACCTAGTGGCATTGGCCTTGCCACACTGGCTGCTTGTCCCCTTACAATGGATAAGTACAGGCAGACAGTTTCAATAAATGGTGTTGAGGCCTTGGCCTACAGGGACACAGGTGCCAGTATCACTTTGGTGACTGAAAACCTAGTGGCTCCTGAACAACACATCATTGGACAACAGTATAAAATTATTGATGTCCATAACTCCACTAAGTTTCTTCCCTTAGCTATAATTCAGTTTAGTTGGGGTGGAGTTACTGGCCCTAAGCAGGTGGTAGTATCACCTAGCTTACCTGTAGACTGTCTCTTAGGTAATGACCTAGAGGCCTCAGGTTGGGCTGATGTAGAGTTTTATGCCCATGCAGCCATGCTGGGCATCCCTGAGGAATTGTTCCCTCTCATTTCTACTGAAATGAAAATGCAAAGGAGAGAAGGCCTGAAAACTCAGGATCTCTCTCCATCAACAGGTAAAAAGGGTATCACAGTATCCCCTAACCACCCTACCATTCAGGATACCATTCCTGTGGTGGGAGAAACCTCTCCTGGGGTGGAACCTGTTCCAAGGGAATCATCAGCTGGCAAAGCTGGACTCCCTGAGGTAGAAGTACCTCTCTGTGGGATAACTAACATTGGTGAGAAAAAGAGCACCATTTTAGTTAACATGGAGCATCCCTCCAACCCTCCCAGAGAAACTTTAGTGCAGAAACCCTGCACTGCCTCACAACACTTAGGACAGCATCCCTGCCCTAGTGTGGAGCTCATAGGACAGCATCCCTGCCCTGCTCCAACTCAAGAGAAACAGCATCCCTGTTCTCTCTTTCAGCCAAATGGACAAAGTTTTTGCCCAGCTATGGCTTTTCTGAGACAGCATCCCTGTCTGGCATTTCCATCACTACAAATAGGTTCAGTGGACAATTCCCACTGCTCTAAACTAAAACTTACTGATAGAAACTCTAAAAATACATCTTCACATTGTTGCTTAGCTAAAAAACTTCAAACAGGGTGGTTTACATCCCCACAGGGAAGTAACCATATACTGGATGATAAAGGGAGTAACCAGTCTATTGCAGAGCTACTCTCTACTTATCACCACTTAGACAATAAAGTGTCAACTGGCCAAGGTTAGCCTTATTGTCCTTCGTTTGGGGGGGGGGTGAGAAAGTAGCCTCTTTCTAGCCTTGTTACCCCACTTTTGGCCTGTTTGTGAGTGTATGTCAGGGTGTTTTCACTGTTTTCACTGTCTCACTGGGATCCTGCTAGCCAGGGCCCAGTGCTCATAGTGAAAACCCTATGTTTTCAGTATGTTTGTTATGTGTCACTGGGACCCTGCTAGTCAGGACCCCAGTGCTCATAAGTTTGTGGCCTATATGTATGTGTTCCCTGTGTGGTGCCTAACTGTCTCACTGAGGCTCTGCTAACCAGAACCTCAGTGGTTATGCTCTCTCATTACTTTCAAATTGTCACTAACAGGCTAGTGACCAATTTTACCAATTCACCTTGGCTTACTGGAACACCCTTATAATTCCCTAGTATATGGTACTGAGGTACCCAGGGTATTGGGGTTCCAGGAGATCCCTATGGGCTGCAGCATTTCTTTTGCCACCCATAGGGAGCTCTGACAATTCTTACACAGGCCTGCCATTGCAGCCTGAGTGAAATAATGCCCACATTATTTCACAGCCATTTTCACTGCACTTAAGTAACTTATAAGTCACCTATATGTCTAACCTTTACCTGGTACCATTGAGTTACCATTGTGAAGCTACACATAGGTAGTGACCTATGTGTAGTGCACGCATATAATGGTGTCTCCAGCACTCACAAAGTCGGGGAATTTGCCCTGAACAATGTGGGGGTACCTTGGCTAGTGCCAGGGTGCCCACACACTAAGTAACTTTGCACCTAACCTTGGTTAGGTGCAAAGTTACTTAGTGTGTGGGCACCCTGGCACTAGCCAAGGTACCCCCACATTGTTCAGGGCAAATTCCCCGACTTTGTGAGTGCTGGAGACACCATTATATGCGTGCACTACACATAGGTCACTACCTATGTGTAGCTTCACAATGGTAACTCCGAATATGGCCATGTAACATGTCTAAGATCATGGAATTGCCCCCTCTATGCCATCCTGGCATAGTTGGCACAATTCCATGCTCCCAGTGGTCTGTAGCACAGACCCTGGTACTACCAAACTGCCTTTTCAGGGGTTTCACTGCAGCTGCTGCTGCTGCCAACCCCACAGACAGGCTTCTGCCCTCCTGGGGTCCAGCCAGGCCTGGCCCAGGATGGCAGAACAAAGGACTTCCTCAGAGAGGGGGTGTTACACCCTCTCCCTTTGGAAAATGGTGTGAAGGCAGGGGAGGAGTAGCCTCGCCCAGCCTCTGGAAATGCTTTCTTGGGCACAGATGTGCCCAATTCTGCATAAGCCAGTTTACACCGGTTCAGGGACCCCTCAGCCCTGCTTAGGCGCGAAACTGGACAAAGGAAAGGGGAGTGACCACTCCCCTGACCTGCACCTCCCCTGGGAGGTGCCCAGAGCTCCTCCAGTGTGCTCCAGACCTCTGCCATCTTGGAAACAGAGGTGCTGCTGGCACACTGGACTGCTCTGAGTGGCCAGTGCCAGCAGCTGACGTCAGAGACTCCTTCTGATAGGCTCCTTTAGGTGTTGCTAGCCTATCCTCTCTCCTAAGTAGCCAAACCCTCTTTTCTGGCTATTTAGGGTCTCTGTCTTTGGGGATTCCTCAGATAACGAATGCAAGAGCTCATCAGAGTTCCTCTGCATCTCTCTCTTCACCTTCTGCCAAGGAATCGACTGCTGACCGCGCTGGAAGCCTGCAAAACTGCAACAAAGTAGCTAAGACGACTACTGCGACCTTGTAACGCTGATCCTGCCGCCTTCTCGACTGTTTTCCTGGTGGTGCATCCTGTGGGGGTAGTCTGCCTCCTCTCTGCATCAGAAGCTGCGAAGAAATCTCCCGTGGGTCGACGGAATCTTCCCCCTGCAACCGCAGGCACCAAAAAGCTGCATCACCGGTCCCTTGGGTCTCCTCTCACGACGACGAGCGAGGTCCCTTGAATCCAGCAAGACTGTCCAAGTGACCCCCACGGTCCAGTGACTCTTCAGTCCAAGTTTGGTGGAGGTAAGTCCTTGCCTCCCCACGCCAGACTGCATTGTTGGTAACCGCGACTTTTGCAACTTCTCCGGCTCCCGTGCACTTCCGGCGGAAATCCTTTGTGCACGGCCAAGCCTGGGTCCACGGCACTCTAACCTGCATTGCACGACTTTCTAAGTTGGTCTCCGGCGATGTGGGACTCCTTTGTGTAACTTCAGGCAAGCACTGTTTCACTTTTCTTTGTAGTGCCTGTTCTGGCACTTCTGCGGGTGCTGCCTGCTTCTGAGAGGGCTCCTTGTCTTGCTCGTTGTCCCCTCTGTCCCCAGACGAAATTGGCGACATCCTGGTCCATCCTGGGCCACAGCAGCATCCAAAAACGCTAACCGCACGACTTGCAGCTAGCAAGGCTTGTTGGCGTCCATTCGGCGGGAAAACACTTCTGCACGACTCTCCACGGCGTGGGGGACCCATCCTCCAAAGGGGAAGTCTCTAGCCCTTGTCGTTCCTGCAGAATCCTCAGCTTCTTCAGTCCAGTAGAAGCTTCTTTGCACCAACAGCTGGCATTTCTTGGGCATCTGCCCTTCTCCGACTTGCTTGTGACTTTTGGACTCGGTCCCCTTGTTCCACAGGTACCCTCGACTGGAAATCCATTGTTGTTGCATTGTTGGGTTGTGTCTTTCTTGCATTATTCCTCTATCACGACTTCTGTGTCTTTGGGGGAACTTTAGTGCACTTTGCACTCACTTTTCAGGGTCTTGGGGTGGGGTATTTTTCTAACCCTTTCTATTTTCTAATAGTCCCAGCGACCCTCTACAAGGTCACATAGGTTTGGGGTCCATTCGTGGTTCGCATTCCACTTTTGGAGTATATGGTTTGTGTTGCCCCTATCCCTATGTGCTCCCATTGCATCCTATTGTAATTTTACATTGTTTGCACTGTTTTCTAAGACTATACTGCATATTTTTGGTATTGTGTACATATATCTTGTGTATATTTGCTATCATCATACTGAGGGTACTCACTGAGATACTTTTGGCATATTGTCATAAAAATAAAGTATCTTTATTTTTAGTATAACTGTGTATTGTGTTTTCTTATGATATTGTGCATATGGCATTAGTGGTACTGTAGTAGCTTCACACGTCTCCTAGTTCAGCCTAAGCTGCTCTGCTAAGCTACCATTATCTATCAGCCTAAGCTGCTAGACACCCTATATACTAATAAGGGATACCTGGGCCTGGTGCAAGGTGTAAGTACCCCTTGGTACTCACTACAAGCCAGTCCAGCCTCCTACACACAGGCCTGTGTGTTCACGCGTCTCCTGTGGACTGACGCTCTTATTGTGCTATGAGTATGTCAGAACAACGCATGACTCCCATCAGCCATTAATATATTGTACCAGGGTACGCAGGCCTGGGTTTTCACATGTCTCTTGTGGACTGACGCTCTTTTTGTGCTATGAGTGTGACAGAGCAAAGCACGACTCCCATCCGCCATTAGTATATGGTACCAGGGTACCCAGGCCTGTGTGTTCACATGTCTCTTGTGGACTGACGCTCCCATTGTGCTATGAGTGTGTCAGAACAACGCATGACCCCCATCCCGCCATTAGTATATGGCACCAGGGTACGCAGGCCTGTGTGTTCACGTGTCTCTTGTGGACTGACGCTCTTATTGTGCTATGAGTGTGTCAGAACAACGCATGACTCCCATCCGCCATTAGTATATGGTAACAGGGTACGCAGGCCTGTGTGTTCACGTGTCTCTTGTGGACTGACGCTCTCATTGTGCTATGAGTGTGTCAGAACAAAGCATGACTCCCATCCCGCCATTTGTATATGGTACCAGGGTACACAGGCCTGTGTGTTCACGTGTCTCTTGTGGACTGACGCTCTCATTGTGCTATGAGTGTGTCAGAACAAAGCATGACTTCCATCCCGCCATTTGTATATGGTACCAGGTTACACAGGCCTGTGTGTTCACGTGTCTCTTGTGGACTGACGCTCTTATTGTGCTATGAGTGTGTCAGAACAAAGCATGACTCCCATCCCGCCATTAGTATATGGTACCAGGGTACGCAGGCCTGTGTGTTCACGTGTCTCTTGTGGACTGACCCTCTTATTGTGCTATGAGTGTGTCAGAACAAAGCATGACTCCCATCCCGCCATTAGTATATGGTACCAGGGTACGCAGACCTGTGTGTTCGCACGTCTCTTGTGGACTAACGCTCTCATTGTGCTATGAGTGTGTCAGAACAAAGCATGACTCTCATCCCGCCATTAGTATATGGCACCAGGGTACGCAGGCCTGTATGTTGACGTGTCTCTTGTGGACTGACGCTCTTATTGTGCTATGAGTGTGTCAGAACAAAGCATGACTCCCATCCCGCCATTAGTATATGGTACCAGCGTACGCAGGCCTGTCTGTTCACGTGTCTCTTGTGGACTGACGCTCTCATTGTGCTATGAGTGTGTCAGAACAAAGCACGACTCCCATCCCGCCATTACTGACTGGCAGAGCAGTTTTCAAACTGATAACTAGACTTTGCAATTTAAGATAATGGCAAAGTCCAGCCCTGACTTGTTATTATGTCATCTCCAAGTCAAGCCTATAGAGCCCTCGGATAGGGTGTTAAAGTGGAACATGTGTTTTTAAATATTCTACAAGTAAAAACCCTACATCGCCATTTTTACCGTAGAAAGGCTAGTAGCCCCATTGGCAACTACAGGGTTGCATGCCGACCACTCAGCTGTGCTAACTTCTGAATGGAACTACTGAAGTTTATACTGGGAGTGGGCAGAATTGGAGGAATTTAGTAATTCTGTGTTACTCCTGTAACAGAATTACTAAATAAACTCTGCTCCTCCACTGGCGGAATTAAAACTGAGCACTGTTTTACCCTGACCCTCTTCTTCCTTCTTTGAAGCGACTCCAGACCCCTTATTATAAACCCCAGCTCCTCCCTGGCATCTCTGTATGGGGTGCCAAATGGAAGACTAATCATAAACCTTCCCCCCCCCTTGAGGCTTCCACTCGTCAGCTGCCTTGTTCCCGGCTGAGGCTGCGTTGTTGAGGCTGCGTAAGCCCCGCATCCCTGCAGCAGCTACGTTTATCACCAGGCAAACACCCTTTCCTGGCAGCAAGCCCCTGAAAAATGACCAAGAAGATAGAAAACAGGTGGGTGTCATTTAAACACACTTGCCTTTAAAAAATCTTTTATCATTGGTAAATGCATCACGTTTCTCCCTCCTTGAGACACTTTTGTTACCGCCTTGGCCATCAACGCTGTTACATGGGTAATTGCAGGTTTGCCGCTAGGTTCGACTGCGAACAAACTTCTTTTTCCTTTTGTGTCTCTCCTTCGTGCTCACGCTCATGGTGGCTGTGGCGCTTTGAATTGGCTTGCTTACGTCAACTGTTTTACTTTTAATTTTCAGTTTAAGTGGCAAGAAAAGTCCAATTAGGAATTTACAACACTAATACCTCTAACTCGAGCAAACGCAAGACCCATTCCATTGCAAACGCTTGTTACTTTAGTATTGGAACGCTGGTCAGTGGTATATCTCGGTACAAATGTTTACAATTAGGAAGTTTTGTAATACAATTCTAAATTAGTGACGCATCCTCGGTGCTACCTTCTTTCACCCTTGTCAGTGTGCATTAGCCTGGAGTGAAATAAAAGCTTCCTTAACCCCTTCGTTGCCAGGCCTTTTCCCCTCAGGTGCCGAGCCTTTTTCTGGCTATTTGGGGTAGTTTGCGCTTAGGCCCTCATAACTTTTTGTCTACATAAGCTACTCACGCCAAATTTGTGTCCTTTTTTTCCAACATCTTAGGGATTGTAGAGGTACCAAGAGTAATGGGTTCCCCTGGAGGAGACCAAGAAATTAGCCAAAATACAGCTAAAATGTTGTTTCTTTTAAAACAAATGGGAAAAAGTGCTGCAGAAGAAAGCATGTGTTTTTTTCTCTGAAAATGGCATCAACAAAGGGTTTGTGGTGCTATAATCACCATCTTCCCAGCATTCAGAAACTGGAAGACTTTAACCAGAAAACGATATTTTTCAACACAATTTTGGCATTTTACTGGGACATACCCCATTTTTACATTTTTTTGTGCTTGCAGCCTCCTTCCAGTTAGTGACAGAAATGGGTATGAAACCAATGCTGGATCCTGGACAGCTAAACATTTCTGAAAAGCAGACAAAATTGTGAATTCAGCGAGGGGTCATTTGTGTAGATCCTTCAAGGTTTTCCTACAAAAAGTAATGGCTAAAATAAAAAAATATTGAAATTGAGCTGAAAAAAGAGCCATTTCTGTCCACGTTTTCTTATATAACTTTTTCCAGCTATGGCAGATTTTTGAAAGCGATATACCGTTACATCTGCTGGACACATCTGGTTGCGAGGCTATATAGGCCTTTGTATTTCCAAAATGGGCACAAGATAAGGTATTGAGAAGTAGTGGTTATTTGCACATCTCTGAATTCCAGGATGCCCATACTAGCATGTGAATTACAGGACATTTCTCAAATAGACTTCTGTTTTACACACTGTCCTACATTTGGAAGGAAAAAATGTAGAGAAAGACAAGGGGCAATAACCTTTGTTGTTCTATTCTATGTTCCCCCAAGTCTCCCCGATAAAAATGGTACTTCACTTTTGTGGGTAGGCCTAGTGCCAACAACAGGAAACACAACATGGACAAATCACATTTTTACATTGAAATTTGACGTGTTTTTTGGAAAGTGCCTAGTTGTGGATTTTGGCCTCTAGCTCAGCTGGCACATAGGGAAACCTACCAACCCTGTGCATTTTTAAAAACTAGACACCTAGGGGAATCCAGGATGAGGTGATTTGTGGGTCTCTCACTCAGAATCCTTTACAAACCTCAATTTGGCAAAAAAAAAACACTTTTTCCTAATATTTCGGTGATGGAAAGTTCTGGAATCTGAGAGAAGCCACAAACTTCCTTCCACCCAGCATTCCCCCAAGCCTCCCGATAAAAATGGTACCTCAATTGTGTGGGTAGGCCTAGTGCCCGTGACAGGAAATTCCCCAAAACACTACATGGACACATCAAAATTATCAAATATAAAACTACCTGTTTTTGCAGGTGGGGCTCCTGCGTTTTTGGTCCTGGGCTCAGCAGCCATCTAGGGACACCTACCAAACCTAGACATTTCTGAAAAATAGACACCCAAGGGAGTCCAGGGAGGTGTGACTTGCGTGGATCAAACCTCAAATTAAGTTAAACAATCACATTTTCCCCACATTTCTGCGCGTGAGCACCACACCAGCACATATTTCCTACCACCCTACGTTCCCCTCAGTCTCCCGATAAAAATGATACCTCACTTGTGTAGGTGGGCCAAGTGCCTATGACGGGGAAGAGCCAAAAACATGTTGAAATTGAGGGGGAACCAAAACGGGTCCAAAAGGGCAGTTTGAAGAAAAAAAGGTTTTTAGGCTGACTAGTGGGCAGAAATACGGCAGAATTGTATCCGTATAGATGCAACAATGCTAGGTGGTATGAATTTTGTGGATTCTGGCAGATTCCGAAAGGTTCCATCACAAAAATGTGGGGAAAATGTGTGATTTCAAGCAAAGTTGGAGGTTTGCAGGGCATTGTGGGTAAGAAAATGGTGCAGGGTGCATGTAAAGCACACCACCGTGGACTCACCCAGATGTTTAGTTTTCAGATGTCTAGGTCTCGTGGATTTTTCTACATGGCAGCGTCCCAAAGTCCAAAAAGTGCAGCCCTCACCATTCAAAGTGGGACAATTTTGAGAGTTAGACAAGCTTTCATGACCCAAATGTAAAACTAAAACCCAAAATAAGCAAATGTCCTCTTGCTTGCTGTGGGATAAGATGTTTTAGTGTGCGGGGGGAGAGCTGAAAGACTTACCCCCTTCAGTTGGGGTGGGGGCATAACCATACCCATACTGGTTGGTAGCTACCACCCCACTATTTTTAAAAATTTTTAAAATCCCTGGCATCTAGTAGGGTTTCTGCCCCCTGGGAATGGATCGGGGGTAATTGCCTCATCTGCCCACCAGTGGGCAGAACAACTTTGACCCCACCCTCTTTTTAAAAAAAAAAATCTTCCCTGTTGTCTAGTGGGTTTTCTGCCCCCCACCTCTTGGGGGCAGATGGGCCTCAATATTATAGACCAATCTGCCACCAAGGGGGGCAGAAATGCCCAAAAAATAAATGGGGGGTTTAATGGAGGGTGTTGGGGGTGAAAGGGGAAGCGATTCCCCTTCCATCCCTTCCCAGAAGAGGGGGGTGGGAGGCCCACAGGGGGAGCTCTAGTGCTCGCCCGTGGACCGGGTGTAGGGCGAGCTGGTTACGTCCTCGGCGAGCGCCATGGCCGAGGATGTAACCAGCTTGTCCACGGAACCCAAGGGGTTAATGTGCCCAAGCTCCCTCATACAGTGTGCACGGAGTCGGGCTATAAAAGGCAGCCTAACTTTGATAATTATCACATTGACCGGCATCTTGACGCACCAAAGTTATTGAAATTGTATTTACTACCGCTGACCAAGATCAAAATACTACTCTGTGTTAATAATAGGCTGTTTTAGGAGAAATCAGAAAAGTTAATCATGTGTGGACTGTGTACACAGGGTTAAGAAGAAGCAATGTAACAGGAGAGCAGGGCAGCATTCAGCACAGTGAATGTATTGTGCCTGCAGGGGTAGCATATGAGGAATATGTGGGTCAAGGCATTAACATGCGAGCTTTGAGTCCAAGCAGCAGAACCAGGACAGTTCCAGCCCCATCATTGTGGAACTGCAGCACTTTAGCACATTTCTGGAGCTTGTCCAATCACTAGAGCCCTGAAAATGTGTCCAATATAAGTGAGGATAGGGTGAGGTCGGGTGTGAGTGTTTCACGCTTTTTGAAATACAACTGGCGCCGATAGTGAAGCAGGAAGGAAAAGACGGTGGGACGCCTCCTTCTGTATCACGCCAGGAGTCCAGTACCCGCCATGATCCCCTTGGTTTGGTCCGCACTGGAAAGTCACTGGCTTCTCTGGTGAGCGACATTGTTTGTACAGATAGAGCACATATGACTACTTGGGAATTGTGAAACGCTGAGGCAATCCACTCACTTTGTGGCAGACATGGGAGGCCTTTCTTTTGGGGTTTTGGCACCAACAGTGCAAAGTACACCGAGCCGCACAAGCCTGCATGTTTTTACTGCCATTGCGGTGCACGGGAATCCGTTTTTTGTCTGCCCCTCTGACAAATTATAGGACGCTGGCCTTCTATGTAGTGTGCACAACCAAGCACACTATGCAGAGGGTCCAGGCAACCACACGTTGGTTTCCAGAGGTAAAAATTAGACCACCTAATGCTCCAATTTTTAAGGTAGCTGGTTGAGCACTTAGGCTAATCCAGGGGATGTGCTAAGTATTTGCTGTACTCACAAATCCAATCATGCACCACACACACTCGATGAATAACTCGAGACCAGAATTTATAAAAAAATCTTCAGACTTCTATATACATTTTAAGACCAAGATCTTTAGAATACGTTAAGTACTTTTCAAGATATAGATTTTCAAACTTTCGGCAAAGTTAGTATTCTGTGCGTAATTACGCACCATTGGAATCAATGCACAGTCACCTTTAAAAATGCAGTAAAAAACACACAGTTGAGTTAACAGTCTCTTCTCTTGCAGGGTGGCCGGAGTGGTCCTTGGGCATACTGTGCCAGCTGCAGAGTCTCGGGTGGCTCCTGGTTCCAGCAGGAGCACTGTTGGAGAGGTTCTTGGCACAGAGCCACCTAGAGGGGCCACTTGGAAAAAGAGCTGGGTTGCCGGTTTAAGGTAGGTACTTGGGGGTCCCCTTGGGCTGTTCAGGTCACAAGGAGTTGGGGACCTGGGGCACACAGCAAATCCAGCGATGCAAGCCTCAGGGTGGCCAGGTGCAGGGCGTTTTGGAGGACTTGGATGCTGTGCACAAAGGGACCCTTTGGAGCCGGAGGTGAGTCTTCTTACAGGGGTCTTACAGGACGTCGCAGGTGCTCTGGTGGAAGGTCCAGGGTGTCACTGAAGTCCCTCGACTGGGGCTACCTCCTGGTTCAGTTCCAGCTCTGGGGGAGCTGTTGTTCGATGTCTGACGTGCACTGGTCAGTACCTGGGGTATTGCCACAACTCGGCCACGGTGGGGCACTGTGCCACCAAACTGGGCGCAGTTGCAGGTCTCATCTGGGCTGTCGTTGGTGTGTTGTCGGGTCTGGCTGCAACTTCTGGTTGCAGAGATATCATCCAATCGGTGAAGTGTCCCTCACCGGTTTGCAGTTTCTGTGCAGGTTCCTGTGGTTTCTTGAGTGGTGCCTCCACTCAGGAGGGAGTTCTTGGGCTATTTGCAAAGCCTGGAGGTCCTCGGGTCAGTACTGAGGGTATCTGGCTGCAGGGCCCTAGAGGGTGGCACAATCAGTGCTGCTGCCCTCAGGGGCCTACTCCTAATATCCCATGACCTGGGTACAGGTATACCCATTTACCAACGACTTACAGTGATATTTAAGAGCGAATCCAATTGTGAGAAGATTTACAACAGATTTAGAGAAAGAGCTCTGGCCCAGGGAACCTGGTTGGCAGGGGCCCTGGGCACTACCAACTTCTAGAACATATCAACATCAGGCAAAAAGTGGGGGCTAACCATGCAAAAATAGGCCTCACACAAATTCCACAGAATTCTGCAGCATTTTAATGGAATTTTGTGGAATTTAACTACACCATTTCCACCCAGTCCTAGTTTATACTTCAGCGTATCAAAGGAATCACTGCATTGCACTCCACTTGATTCTCAAGTCGAATTTAAAGTAACTTAAGTAAATGGCAACTTTAGAAAGTTCTAACTTCAATTGCTGTTAACAGGACAGTTAACCAGACCCAGGATGCACAACCTTCAGGCCCACAGGCTCCCGAAATGAGAGCACAGGCTGCTCGCCTCGCTCACATTCCTCTCATCACCCCTCGGCCGCTCCTCTTCCCGCTTCTTGTTCTCCTCTCCAGGTCTTGCTGGACGAATTGTTTTCTCACTCTTGTTCTGTTTTTACCTTTTTATCACATGAACAATTTCTGATCTCCTCCTCCCAATGTCAATCTTTCTCTTTCTTTGCCTTGTTAACCCTGGACATCAATTCACCAAATGCCAGGGGTAGCGGAAGTGACATCACGCGCCATTTCATCTTTACTTTCACTCACACAGAGATGCTCACACAAACACACATTCACTCACACACACACTCTCTTGTACACAAGCACACTCATCCGCAAGCAGGCACACAACCTACACTTACAAGTGCTTTTACTTACCTCAGCTATCAAGGAAGGTCAATTCCAGCTAACTGTACCCCATTTTTAGGGTCAAGCGCGCAAGTGCTGTGGCCTCTGTTGTAATCTCTCTGTGGGCTTTTATCCACTCCCATGTCACGCCCCTCAGTTTGGTTGGTTCGTGGGCTTGCCTTTTAAAATCCGCTTGATTTCATTAGTGAAAGGAATGCATGTCATGTCTTTTCTGGTGTTTAGCCCTCCTCGAGCGTACCGACCAACTACTGAAAACATACGAGGCTCCATGTTTTCAGCATGGTTTCTGGACTACTTTTTCTTTTTATTTCCCGTGCAGCGCGATCTTGCTGAGTTTTACACAGCGCAATAGCGCTCTTTTTTAATTTTTTTTTTTTTTATTTCCCCCGTCCACACCCCAGCCTACCCTGTCTTGAGGGCATTACCACTCGTCCTCTAGTTTACAAAGCTAATAGCTCTAATTTATGCAAACGCGACACCCATTGCATTGCAAATGCTTGTTTTTCTTCATTTGGGAGTTTCTCACAATCTGGGTCCCTGACTGTCTCGACCAGGATGCTGCCTGTGGACAGCATTCAGGGGCCTGTCATTAACTTGTGCTATCTTTTTGCTCAGATATTCCAATGGCGGGAGTTGGAAAACCTCTACTTCAGCGAGAAGAGGTTTTCTGGAAGTTCATGACCCACGCATGAAAGAGTAATTGGAATTCCTGTATCATGTGATATTTGTGGGGCGGAGAGCTGTGTGAGGTGAGGCTCCATGTTACCTGCTTGAAGTTTACCGTATGCTTCTGCGAGTGAGATAGAGAATAAACCAGCTCCGCCATTCATCCATCTGGGGTCGATAGTGTATACAGCGGGCAGTAATTATTGCTATTATTCAATCTCCCAGAGCGGTGCCGGTTTGTGACGTGTGGTTTATTGCCTTGGGTGCAAGGCTGTGCTCAAGTAAGTGGTCACACTGAGGGGGCTTCAGCAAGGCACCCCGTGTTGCTTTGAATGTGAATGGCTTCTCGCCTGGTGCCTTTGGTTTGCACATTCACCTGGTGTTTTCAAAGTGCTCTTAAGAGTGTGAAATACGCTAAGATGCCACCTAATAAAGAGGGAGAGAGTGATGTCACTTGTATAGCGCTGCGGAATGAATTGAGCAGCCTCTAGTCGCTACATTGCTTGCGAAAGTGATGCCGTGCTTCTCCTGTGTAGCCCTAATGGTGCCCAAAGGGACTCTACGTGCTCCATATTGTGATAGATAATGTAACTGCGGCACATGGTAAGAGATGATTAATATTTTAAATTACCAGTAATTCTGTTACTCTGACCCCGTCCTCCTCGTTACAGTAATTACTGAACGGAAGGAACGAGGCAGTGGGTCGCATTTCTCAGTTCAGTTTCACCGAGACAGGAGGGGCCGGGGGGGCTGCTCCGCACAGCAGCTGTCCAGCCACTGGGCCCCCGGGACCCCCCGGCTTCTTCGGACAGGCCCAGGCTTTGAGCTGGGGTACCCGAGCAGTGAAGTCCGGCCAGATGCTGTCTCTGGCCGCAGTGACAAGAGGGCGGCCTGTGACGATGCAACAACATAGCGCTGCATGCTCGCACGTTTACAGCGCTGAGCACCTCTCTGCCCCCACCCAGCCTCCTTGCACCGCACGTCTAGTGCCTCGGTGTGCAGAAAGCGCTGCCTCCTGTGGCTGACAAATGACTCTTGGCGCCCCCGGGCGAGTGACGTGGCTTCTGCATCCACCTGATGCTTTACTGTCAGGACAGGCATAGCTGGGCCTCTTCCGGGCTGGGTGTGCTGACTGTTCACTAATAATGGCCACGAGCCGTTGCCTTCCAGATGTGGCGTTAGTTATGTCTTTTTGGTACAAAATAAAGAAAATTCGCAAAAATGCTCATGAGGCATCGAATCATTCCATTGGGTGAAGTAAGACCATCTTTTCCCGGTGTCTAAACTTCAGAGCGAAGGTGTGGATATGGCCTCCAGTGTCACTTTCTCTTATCTGACCTACACTGGGAGCGCTTAGAAATAGACTATTGGGCGCTATGTAGAGAAGGCAGACCGGTAGCTCTAATCCTGTAAACACCCATCCTGCTGACGTGTCTCGCAGCATCTTAGCCTATTTATCACTGTGCTTGATATAAACCCGCTTCTTCTGAAAGGTGACTCGCATGTAGAACCAGATACAGGATGTGAGCATAACACGAGCCTGGTTAATCCAGAGGGGAGAGCTGATGCAAAGAGCGGGGTTTGCAGAAACACTGGCGGTGTTGTAGGCTTGGGGTGCACCTACTGTTCAGTGTCGCCTTCCTGGACCCCCCGCTCACAGGGCTCTTCCTGGACCCCCCGCTCACAGGGCTCTTCCTGGACCCCCCACTCACAGGGCTCGTCCTGGACACCCCGCTCACAGGGCTCGTCCTGGACCCCCCTCTCACAGGGCTCGTCCTCTCTTCCTGGACCCCCCGCTCACAGGGCTCTTCCTGGACCCCCCGCTCACAGGGCTCTTCCTGGACCCCCCGCTCACAGGGCTCGTCCTGGACACCCCGCTCACAGGGCTCGTCCTCTCTTCCTGGACCCCCGCTCACAGGGCTCTTCCTGGACCCCCCGCTCACAGGGCTCGTCCTGGACCCCCCGCTCACAGGGCTCTTCCTGGACATCCGCTCACAGGGCTCGTCCTGGACACCCCGCTCACAGGGCTCTTCCTGGACACCCCGCTCACAGGGCACTTCCTGGACCCCCGCTCACAGGGCTCTTCCTGGACCCCCCGATCACAGGGCTCGTCCTGGACACCCCGCTCACAGGGCTCGTCCTGGACCCCCCTCTCACAGGGCTCGTCCTCTCTTCCTGGACCCCCCGCTCACAGGGCTCTTCCTGGACACAGGGCTCGTCCTGGACACCCCCTCACAGGGCTCTTCCTGGATCCCCCTCTCACAGGGCTCTTCCTGGATCCCCCCTCACAGGGCTCTTGCTGGACCCCCCCACTCACAGGGCTCGTCCTGGACACCCCGCTCACAGGGCTCGTCCTGGACCCCCCTCTCACAGGGCTCGTCCTCTCTTCCTGGACCCCCCGCTCACAGGGCTCTTCCTGGACCCCCCGCTCACAGGGCTCTTCCTGGACCCCCCGCTCACAGGGCTCGTCCTGGACACCCCGCTCACAGGGCTCGTCCTCTCTTCCTGGACCCCCCGCTCACAGGGCTCTTCCTGGACCCCCCGCTCACAGGGCTCGTCCTGGACCCCCCGCTCACAGGGCTCTTCCTGGACATCCGCTCACAGGGCTCGTCCTGGACACCCCGCTCACAGGGCTCTTCCTGGACACCCCGCTCACAGGGCTCGTCCTGGACCCCCGCTCACAGGGCACTTCCTGGACCCCCGCTCCCAGGACTCTTCCTGGACCCCCAGCTTACAGGGCTATTCCTGGACCCCCCGCTCACAGGGCTCTTCCTGGACACCCCGCTCACAGGACTCTTCCTGGACCCTCCGCTCACAGGGCTCGTCCTGGACACCCGCTCACAGGGCTCTTCCCGGACACCCAGCTCACAGGGCTCTTCCTGGACCCCCCGCTCACAGGGCTCTTCCTGGACACCCCGCTCACAGAGCTCCTCCTGGACCCCCCGCTCACAGGGCTCTTCCTGGACACCCCTCTCACAGGGCTCTTCCTGGACACCCCTCTCACAGGGCTCTTCCTGGACACCCCGGTCACAGGGCTCGTCCTGGACCCCCGCTCACAGGGCTCTTCCCGGACACCCAGCTCACAGGGCTCTTCCTGGACCCCCCGCTCACAGGGCTCTTCCTGGACCCCCCACTCACAGAGCTCCTCCTGGACCCCCAGCTCACTGGGCTCTTCCTGGACCCCCGCTCACAGGGCTCTTCCTGGACCCCCCGCTCACAGGGATCGTCCTGGACCCCCTTCTCACAGGGCTCGTCCTGGACACCCTACTCACAGTGCTCGTCCTGGACCCCCCACTCACAGGGCTCGTCCTGGACCCCCCACTCACAGGGCTCTTCCTGGACCCCCCGCTCACAGGGCTCTTCCTGGACCCCCCGCTCACAGGGCTCGTCCTGGACCCCCTGCTCACAGAGCTCTTCCTGGACCCCCGCTCACAGGGCTCGTCCTGGACAGCCTGCTCACAGGGCTCTTCCTGGACCCCCCGCCCACCGGGCTCGTCCTGGACACCCCGCTCACAGGGCTCTTTCTGGACCCCCCGCTCACAGGCTTCGTCCTGGACACCCCGCTCACAGGGCTCTTCCTGGACCCCCTTTACTTTATCACAGGGCTCGTCCTGGACACCCCGCTCACAGGGCTGATCCTGGACACCCCTCTCACAGGGCTCTTCCTGGATCCCCTGATCACAGGGCTCGTCCTGGACCCCCGCTCACAGGGCTCTTCCTGGACACCTACTCACAGGGCTCGTCCTGGACACCCCACTCACAGGGCTCTTTGTGGACCCCCGCTCACAGAGCTTGTCCTGGATCCCCCGCTCACAGGGCTCGTCCCGGACACCCCGCTCACAGGGCTCTTCCTGGACCCCGCCGCTCACAGGGCTCTTCCTGGACCCCCGCTCACAGGGCTCATCCTGGACACCGAGCTCACAGGGCTCTTCCTGGACCCCCCGCTCACAAGGCTCGTCCTGGACCCCCCGCTCACAGGGCTCGTCCTGGACCCCCCGCCCACAGGGCTCTCCCTGGACCCCCCGCTCACAGGGCTCTTCCTGGACACCCCGCTCACAGGGCTCTTCCTGGACACCCCGCTCACAGGGCTCTTCCTGGACACCCCGCTCACAGGGCTCTTCCTGGACACCCCGCTCACAGGGCTCTCCCTGGATCCCCCTCAGAGGGCTCTTCCTGGACCCCCGCTCACAGGGCTCATCCTGGACCCCCCACCCACAGGGCTCGTCCTGGACCCCCGTTCACCGGGCTTTTCCTTGACACCCTGCTCACAGGGCTCTTCCTGGACCCCCCGCTCACAGGGCTCATCCGGGACATCCCGCTCACAGGGCTCGTCCTCGACACCCGCTCACAGGGCTCGTCCTGGACATCCACTCACAGGGCTCTTCCTGGACCCCCCGCTCACAGGGCTCGTCCTCTCTTCCTGGACCCCCCGCTCCCAGGGCTCTTCCTGGACACAGGGCTCGTCCTGGACCCCCCCTCACAGGGCTCTTCCTGGATCCCCCTCTCACAGGGCTCTTCCTGGATCCCCCCTCACAGGGCTCTTGCTGGACCCCCCCACTCACAGGGCTCGTCCTGGACACCCCGTTCACAGGGCTCTTCCTGGACCCCCCCGCTCACAGGGCTCTTCGTGGACCACCCGCACACAGGGCTCTTCGTGGACCCCACGCACACAGGGCTCTTCCTGGACCCCCTGCTCACAGGGCTCTTCCTGGACCCCCTGCTCACAGGGCTCTTCCTGGACACCCCGCTCACAGGGCTCTTCCTGGACCCCCCGCTCACAGGGCTCGACTTGGACACCCCGCTCATAGGGTTTTTCCTGGACCCCCCGCTCACAGGGCTCGTCCTGGACACCCTGCTCACAGGGCTCATCCTAGACACCCCGCTCACAGGGCTCGTCCACACAGCGTACACGCCGGTCAGGGGGGCCCCTCACCCATTAGTTCCAAGCTTAGTTAACTTCTAGTAGGAGCCCAGGTGGGCTCAGATTTGAAGGAATCTCTATATATAGCCTAGTGTGGGCCTCGCTTGAGCAGAAGATGCCAGCCTTAGTGCCCAAGAGGAGCAGTGGTCGATGAGAATCCGAGAGTGCATGCTCTGGCCTAGCTAAGGCAAGGCTACCAGGCTGCCTTCTACATCAGCAGCACTGAGGCCTTTATCACCCCTACAAGCAGCAATGGGTTCATTAGTTTTTCAGTAAGGTTTACACCCCAAAGCAGCAGTTCTGACCTGTGCTCTGGGGACCCGTCTACTCGGGGGTCCGCAACTGCTTAGAAAATTAAATATTAACACATTTAAAAAAGTGTATATAAGAAGCAAAATGCACACTTGAAAATGTCAAAACGTTCCATAAATGTGAAAGAATTTGAAATTAACTAAAAGCTGAGTTGGTGCAGATGGTGACCCATTAAGGAGAGGGAACACCTGTTTTGGGGTCTGCAAAGACACCCGCAGCACTTTGTGTCATTATCGTGGTTGGTGGAGTAGATTACTGCTTGGTTTGTTGCTCAGAGGTCAGCCCGCCTAGTATTAAGTTTACAAAGACATCTGCAGTGCTTTGTGTCATTATCCTGGTTGGTGGAGTAGATTACTGCTTGGTTTGTTGCTCAGGGGTCAGCCTGCCTAGTATTAGGTTTACAAAGACACCTGCAGTGCTTTGTGTCATTATTCTGCTTGGTGGAGTAGATTACTGCTTTGTTTGTTCTTCGGAGGTCGGCCCGCCTAGTATTTGGTTTACAAAAACATCTGCAGTGCTTTGTGTCCTTATCCTGGTTGGTGGAGTAGATCACTGCTCGGTTTGTTGCTCAGAGGTCAGCCGCCTAGTATTATTGTTTACAAAGACATCTGCAGTGCTTTGTGTCATTATCCTGGTTGGTGGAGTAGATTACTGCTTGGTTTGTTGCTCAGAGGTTAGCCCGCCTAGTATTAGGTTTACAAAGACATTTGCAGTGCTTTGTGTCATGATCCTGGTTGGTGGAGTAGATTACTGCTTGGTTTGTTCTTCAGAGGTCAGCCTGCTTAGTATTAGGTTTACAAAGACATCTGCAGTGCTTTGTGTCATTATCCTGGTTGGTGGAGTAGATCACTGCTTGGTGTGTGGCTCAGAGGTCAGCCCGCCTAGTATTAGGTTTACAAAGGAATCTGCAGTGCTTTGTCATTATCCAGGTTGGTGGAGTAGATTACTGCTTGGTTTGTTTTTCAGAGGTCAACCCGGCTCGTATTATGGTTTACAAAAACACCTGCAGTGCTTTGTGTCATTTTTCTGGTTGGTGGAGTAGATTACTGTTTGGTTTGTTGCTCAGACGTCAGCCCGCCTAGTATTAGGTTTACAAAGACACCTGCAGTGGCTTCTGTAGGTGGGGGTGCTCAAAGGAGGCAGGTCACTAGTTTTCAGGTCACTGATGAAACATCACTGACCTGGGTAGGGCCTGTAGCTAGTTATGTCCGAGGTAACTACGGCATGCTTAAGCGCAGCAAGTGCAGTGGCACCAGGACCCAGGGGTGTGAGGTACCAACTGCACCCCAATTCTAGTTGTCTTTCAACCTCGAAACTGAAGGAGTTGGGGAGCATCTGCTTTATTGATGTGATGGCACTTGACACCCTGGTCCACACTTGCTGAGTCTTGTATGTGAGGGTGCTTTGCTGCTTGGCAGACAGATCACCCTTTCTGTGCTCAGAGAAGCCATCTACCATGAGTTCTATTAGTTGCTAGATGACTGTCTGCTCAGCAGGAGGCAGGCCTCTTCTTAGATCAAGGGCACAAGCGCCCTGATGTGTTGTAATCTATCTGTGGGCTTTTAACCACACCCACCGCACGCCCATCACTACCACTCGTTCATGGGCTTGCTTTTCAGAAATCCTTTGTTATCATTGGTAAATGCTTTACTACGTCTGTCCCTCCTGGGGGCAGTTTTGTTATCGCCTTGGCCATCAACCCACTTACATGGATAATTGCACTTTTGCCAATACTTTTGATGGCGAGCGAGCTTCTTTCTCCTTTTGTGTCTCTTCTTTGCGCTCAAGCGCTTTGAATCGGCTCGCTTATGTCAACTGTTTTACTTTTCATTTTCAATGTATGTGGCAAGAAAAGTCCAGTTGGGAATTTACAACGCTAAAAGCTCTAACTTGAGCGAATGCGAGAGCCATTGCATTGTCAATGCTTGTTATCATACTAATAGTGAATAATGTATTATTCACTATTAGTGTAATAAAAACAAGCATTTATAATGCAATAGGTCTCGCATTCGCTTCAGTTAGAGGTATTGGTGCCATAAATTCATAACTGGGCTTTTTTTGCCACAAAATTTGGTACACCCTGCCTCATAATTGGGTCTTTTTCTGCCACATAATTCCAGTGGCTCTGCATAAAACTAAAGCACTTCCATTTACCTTCTTTCTCTATCTGCAGCCAGAAATGAAAATGTTGCTGCTCCCTTTATAGTACAGCAGTAAGATGGGGCGTGCCCGGGTAAATTTTGATATCTTAAAAAAATAAATAAAAAAGGGAGCCAATCTCACACGTATTCACACTGCCATGCGGTGCACATGCAAATATACAACTGCTGCAGAAGAGTCAGACGACACAGCAAGTAACCTTCACAAGGCCCGAGACAACCCAACTCTGAACATTTGCTGCATAGAATGACGAAACATCACCACATCACCCTGTAAGACAAACTCTAAATATGTAAAAAAAGACTTTTTCTTTCATGACAATGTTAAAATAATGATTTTTTGGAACCGATTCAAAATCACTGGGTTTCAACTCTAAACACACTTCTGCTGCTCATTCAATTGACTTAAATACTGTAAAGGCTAATAAAACCGTCTGCTTTGCTCGATTATTTCATGTGTTTGCTACAAATTTCAAATCTCAAAAAGGGCGGAAGGTTGAGAAATGCTTTTTGAAGTGAGTTCATTGTACGTCAAACGGGTCAAATCGATGATATCAAGATATCAACCTTTAAGATATCAACCTATCAATATATCAATCTTCAAAAAGAAGGTACAACAGACAGCTCGTGTCGCGCACTCGGACTCTCCTCGTGTCGCAGTGATGCCTTGCAGACGCTTGAGAGTGCCTCTCTCCTAATGCCGAGAAGCAGGGCTCACGCAATGCATTCATGTGTACACTATCATACATAACGTATCAAATTCAAAAGTGATTGACCATGTGTCTTTGCACTTACTATATTTTTACCTAGCCATAAAGTTTTGTAATTTCCCGCTGTTTAATAGTTGTGTGGAGTACTGACTGCACGTGCTATTTCCAAGAAGATGTACTACTGCCAATGAGCATTAGATGGCAGTGTCACAAAAGAAGAAGGCATTTTGTGCGCTTAGAACAGTTGTTTGCTCATTTTTAGGTTGAGCGTAGCGTTCGACGTGTTGTATACTTTTAGTATACTTGTAATATGGGTTCAAGCGAATTCAAGCAATTTCATTTGTTGGTTCCAGTGTCCTTCAAAAATCCTTGCTTGCTAGTGGTCAGTTCTGCCTCTTTGTCCTACCTTTTAAGGTCGAGCATTCGAGACCTCTTGTATATACTTTAGTATATACTTCTATACTTCTTTGTGGGCTCTCTGCTTTTTCATTGGTTTGTTTCAGTGTCCTTAAAAAATCCTTGCTTGCTACTGGTCAATCCTTGCTCTTTGTCCCACCTTTTCCTCAGTTGTACAGTCCCCTAGAGCATGGCCCCAGTACTTGTACTCTTCCACTTGTGCCAATGTAGCATGTGCTGAGCGACTACTTTTTCTGAGGCTAATAGCATTTGACCACAGGGCTGGATGTTTCCAGTGGCTCCAGTCTGTTTTTGTTAACAGGGCTCTAAATCATGTTCTTCTCTGGTTACATATGCTGTGCATTTAAAGACTGAGGTCAACTGTTAGAGGCTGTTTTATGAGGGTGCCTATTTCTGCCCCCTGCCTTCCCGGTGCAAAGACAATAGATTTTCTTACGCACTGCCGATGCGTAGAGAAAATCGATACTATTACACTATTTAAAGTATATTCTCCAAATTCAAAATGGCCTCCGCACGTCATGCGCTATGACATAATTTATGTCATGACGAGGCCCTCTCTTTTCTTCGCTGTTGCTTGTTTCACGGACCATCAGTCGAGTTTTTTTCCTGTGCAGCGGCTAATTTTAGTCCTCGGCTTAATCTAAAGTGTGATGGTTAGTCTCGATGTTTAGTCAGGATATCTAACAAGAATGGGGGTCGAACCAACAATAGTTCATTTTATAAGGGATTTGTATACAGGGTGTAGATCAAGAGTAAGGTACTGGACGAGAGGGGAATGTACCAGGTCCTTTGGAATATACAGAGGGGTGCGTCAAGGTTGCGTTCTTGCTCCACTTCTATTCTCATTATACATAAATAACTTAGAAAGAGAACTGACAGGTAAATGTAAAGACCTTCCCCAAATAGGTAATCGCCCCGTCCCTACACTTCTTTATGCAGATGACGCAGTACTCATGGCCAGGACACCGCTAGCCCTCCAGAAACTCTTAACCACTTGCATAAACTATATGACAGACCTGGGACTCACAGTCAACCGCTCAAAAACCTTTATAATGAACTGTGGCAGGAAACTGAGTAAGTCCTATAATATTACTATTCACGAGGATAAGGTGAAGATAGCCCCTACCTTTTCATATCTGGGCATAATGTTTGAAAAACAGGCCACTTGGGCACACTGTGTGAAAACAACAAAAAAAGATCAGCTTATTAAAACAACGGCGGCCTTGAAGCTCTTCTCTAAAAAGATAGGGGGGATTACCCCGACAAATATGGTAAAGATCTACAAGGCCAAGTGCACCGCGGCGGCCACTTACGGAGCAAGTATTTGGGGTATACTAACTGCAATGCGATTCAGATAGTGGAAAACGATTTCCTTAGACACTTGCTAATGATACCAAATAGCACATCATCTTACATTAGTCATGCAGAACTTGGGGTCCACTATGTAATTGATTTGATAAAAATTCAGCCATTATTATTATGGCACAAGGTGTGGACCACTGAGCATACTGGACTAAACAAGGCCATTCTATCTGATTGTACAAGGCTAACACACTCGCTCAGAGTTCCCTGGCTGAGCTATATCATGACTTTTTTTAAAAAAATGGGTTGCAAAGATTATTACCTAAATCCACAATCAATGGAAAAAATAACCAGGAGAGAACTGAGGGCCTTGTCATTGAAGCATTTGGAAGAACAGAGATGGGAAGAGGAATCAAAAAAATCCACTGTAATGTATAATCAACTAATTTTGTCTACGGACGCCATCCAGCCCTACCTTGTAAGCGTGGCAAACCTCGACATCGATTTGTTCTTACAAGACTCTGTTTAGATATTTTCCATCGGCTAGTAACTTTTCCGACCATGAATGATTGGAGTATAATTTTAAGAACTTGTCCTTGTGATGCGAAGGCCCCCCAATCCACAATGCATGTGGTTCTTCTCTGCAAATTTTATAACTTACAAAGAAAATGGTTTTTATTGCCCTTTTTAAGGTCGATTAATTTGCGTTGGTGCCGCAACGCATATTTTAGTTTACAGCTTTTATCCTCAATTGAAATGTGTGGAATTTTAGCAAACTTCTTATGCTCAGTACTGACTGTAAGGAAGTCTATGGGAGTCCTGGACTAATTTCATTGGATTGTCTGGAATTTTTTATCTTATGGACAACACAAAAGGGAAAAACAATTAAAAGAAATAAAAAAACGATTGCAGGGATACTTGATTTGGTATTGATGTAAATCTATTAGGGGTTTATATACCTGTATTGAATGAATTCAGAATGTGTTTTATTACTTCCCCTCTTTTTACTATTTACTTCTTTTACATATATTTATTTATTACTAAACGTGCTATTACCTGATACTTTTATGGCTGGTTCAAAGCCGAATAAAGTCTGTTTGATTTAGTCTGGATATTTGTACTTTTCCTTATTCAGAGCACGGTTATGGAATGCCGGTCATTTAAACCAGAGGGCTCTGAAAGCAGCCATGGTTGATGTGCCCATATTTCCAGAAGAAAGTTGCTTGCTGCGGGCGGAACAGTTTGTGAGCTGACCGCTTTGTTTTTCCACCAGCCGTTAGCATCCTTCAGCGCAGGAGCTTCTCTTTCCTCAGAGCAGCTGCAGCAATGAGACCCACAGCCAGCACTGTGTTGTGTGAGAACGCTTTGAAAATAAACATGCTGACGGGTATGCCTGCAGTTTATTTTTCTTCGAAAGGGTTCACACTATGGTCCACCCTCGTGCAGTAAAGCTATGGAGCAAAGGTTGTGGAAAATACGATCTTTCACCTTCCTTGATTAAATGCGCCTTTTTTTAAATCAAATTGACACGATCATTTGTGTGGATTTGTCATTTCAAAGAGAAACATGACAACTGGAGTTTAACTTAATAAATTAACATCAACGAAATTCTTGTTAACTGTTATCTAAACCAATATTTGGGTCACTGAAGTGCAACGTGATCCTCGCACCCTCTGTACCCCCTCCCACCCGCCCCTGCACGAGACTTCTAGACAATAAGGTGTTTTATGGAGAGCAAAGCATGTCCCCAACACTGCGTGAGGAGTGCGTGCACTGCAATGTGCTATATGGTTCCAGCTGTCTGTAATCAGCTATACTTTTCTATAATTTGGTTATAAAATATTGTATTCCTGTATTTTACGTAGCATAAAAAGAGCAATTTGTTTCATTCTGTATCCACGCTGTTGTGTTAATAACATTTTGCCTGCAGAAGGGAAAACACGTGAGTAACCACTGTCCAAAGCCCTAATGTTTACTTTGGAAAGTTACACTGTATGCCACCCACATTCTAGGAATGCATGTCATGTGAAGGGTGTTTTAAAATATCCAGCGTGTCAAATTATAAGTCGTATTTGGAAAATATCTTCTACTTACAAAAGCTGAGGCCTCCTGGTCTGCATATGGGATCTTGCATCAAGTGTAGGAAGAGGGGCAACTGTCTTAAATGAAGACGTTATTTGTTGCAAAAACTGGATTGATATGGCAGCCAGTCATAAATTTACATTGAGTAGCCAGTGTTCACTAAGTTTTGTGTGTTTTTCAGTCCAGCATGTTATGATCTGCCTGGGAATACTTTTCAGAACACACCCTCACTACGCATTTAAGCTGGAGATTCTCTGACTGTGAGAACGTAAGCCAAAGTCATATTTACACACGTCTACTCTGTGCCACACCGCGCCACACCACACCACTGCACTCTACACCATTGCACTGTATGCCACTATACTCCACTCTGTGCCACTGCACTCTGTGCTACTCCACTGTACATTGTTGCACTCTGTCACCGTACTCTGCACTACTGTACGCCACTGCACTCTACATCCCTGCACTCTGCAACACTCTACTCTGCAGCATTGCACTTTCTACCACTCTACTCTGCGCCATTCTACTCTACACCATTGCACTCTATGTCACGTTACTCTGCACCAATCTATGCCGCTGCATTCTACACCAATGCACTCTACGCCACTCTACTCTACACCACTGCACTCTCGGCCACTGAACTCTATGCCACTCTACTCAGCACCACTGCACTCTACTCTGCACCACTCTATGCCACTCTGTTAGACTCTATGGTAATGCATTCTATGCCACTCTAATCTACTGTGCAACACTGCATCCTGACACTGCGCTCTACACCACTTCACTCTATCCCCCTCTACTCTGTACCACTCTATGCCAGTGCACTCTACCACACTCTACTATTTACTCTTTGCCACTGCGCTCTACACCACTCCAGCCTAGGCCTCTATGCTCTGCACCACTCCACTCCATGTCACTCCACTCAGCAACTCTGCACTCTGTGCCACTACTCTATACCACTCCACTCAACCCTGCGCCACTCCACTCTAGCCACTTCACTATACTATGAAACAATCTACTTCACGCCACTGCACTCTATGCCACTGCACCTTACACCACACTACTCCACTCTGTGCCACTCTACACCACTGCAATCAATGCTGCGCAACTCTACTCTACGGCACTGCAATCAAATCTGCACATCTCTATACCACTGCATTCTAGATCACTACTTTATGCCACTGCACTCTAATCTGCACCACTATACTCTACGCTGCACCACTCCACTCAGAAACAATCAAGTCTGCACCACTGGACTCTACGCAACTCTGCTCCACTCTACGCCACTATACTCCATGCTGCGTTTCCAGCAGTCAGAGATTTCACAGTATGTTAGTGACTGTAGTAGAAACTTCATTTTCACTGGGCATATTTGAAGAGCATAGCTTCCAAGTGCTAAGTCTGCAGTATGTGTGACATTTCCAGGAATTTAGTGTGCTTATGTATACTACTTGAGGGCTTTACATATGATGCTTTAAAAATAATTCACTCCAAAATAGCAGCACTGACTAAGGGCCATTTACTGCTGGGTCTTCAACTCTACCGACTGTCGTTTTTGTCTAGTCCACTTCAAGTCCTCTTTCATCCTCAATCATGGCATGAGAGGGAGCTGGACAAACACAAACCAGCCATGGCGGCCGTGGTATCCTGGTGGACCAGGAAAGGAAAGCCAGAGGCAGGCTTTACATGCCATCATGCTTTAATGTGTGTCACTGCTTACTGCACATACTCAAACTCTGCGCATGTAGGGAAGTAATTCATCAACGTGGTATAATGTGTGATGTAGTTAACCTGTACTTTATGACGTGAAACTGTTTATTGCATTCTCTGCAGTTGTCCTGCTTTTGAGCCTTTGTGTAAGTTATGTGGTCTCTGGCTGTCAAATTTACTTACCCGCCGGTGACGTGTCAGGGTCAGTCGTTTCAGGCTAAATGGAACAGCGAGAGGGGGATAAAGTAGAATAAATGCAAGTCATTTTTACAGCTTTTTATTCTTAAAGCTTACCTTTTGGCTCCCTCTTTAGGCCTTTTCCCTCACTCAGCGATGGTGTCCATGGTGAGCAGTTCTTTTATGATACAATTTCTAGTACTTTGCGTCGGTGACTCACATCACATCTGTTTCCTAATTCATACTTTGACTGCAGTCAAAGTACCCTGATGTTAACAAACTGTAGGAGGCTGGACTGGCTTGTAGTGGGTACCAAGGAGCACTTACACTCTGCACCAGGTCCAGGTATCCCTTATTAGTGTAGAAGAGGTGTTTCTAGCAGCTTAGGCTGAACTAGGAGACATGCAAAGCTCCTACTATATCACTTACATCATGTAGCACTATATCATAAGAAACACAATACTCAGAGTTACTGTAGGAGGCTGGCCTGGCTTGTAGTGGGTACCAGAGGTACTTACACTCTGTGCCAGGCCCAGTTATCCCTTACTAGTGTAGAAGAGGTGTTTCTAGCAGCTTAGGCTGATAGAAGGTAGCTATAGCAGAGCAGCTTAGGCTGAACTAGGAGACATGCAAAGCTCCTACTATACCACTTACATCATGTAGCACTATATCATAAGAAACACAATACTCAGAGTTACTGTAGGAGGCTGGCCTGGCTTGTAGTGGGTACCAGAGGTACTTACACCTTGTGCCAGGTCCAGTTATCCCTTATTAGTGTAGAAGAGGTGTTTCTAGCAGCTTAGGCTGATAGAGGTAGCTATAGCAGAGCAGCTTAGGCTGAACTAGGAGACATGTAAAGCTCCTACTATACCACTGGTGTCATATGCACAATATCATAAGAAAACACAATACACAGAAGTAATAAAAATAAAGGTACTTTATTTTTATGACACTATGCCAAAGTATCTCAGTGAGAACCCTCAGTAAGAAGGTAAGTAATATACACAAGTTATATGTACACAAACCAAAATTAGGTAAGTAAGAGCAAGGAAAGTAATGCAAACAGTGTAGAATTACAATAGGTTGCAATAGGAGAACATATACTCCAAAAGTGGAATGCGAACCACGAATGGACCCCAGCCCTATGTGAGCTTGTAAAGGGTCGCTGGGACTGTAAGAAAACAGTGAGGGTTAGAAAAATAGCCCACCTCAAGACCCTGAAAGGTAGGTGTAAAGTGCACCTACTACCCCCAGAGAGCACAGAAGTCGTGATAGGGGGATTCTGCAGGAAGAACAAACACCAGCAGTGCACTGACAACGTATTTCCGGACCTGAGTACCTGCAAGGCAAGGGGACCAAGTCCAATAGTCGCGACAGTGTACAGGGGGGGCAGGAGCCCAGGAACCCCGGATGAAGGTGCAAGGAAGCTGCCTCTGGTTGGAAGAAGCTTGAAGTTCTGCAAGAAAGAAGAGGACTATGGACTTCTCCTTTGGAAGACAGATGTCCCACGTCACGATGAAGCTTGCAGAGGTGTTCCCATGCACAAATACCGGAAACAAGCCTTGCTAGCTGCAAGGGTTGCAGTGGAGGTTTTTGGGTGCTGCTGAGGACCAGGAAGGACCAGGATGTCGCCTTTTAAAGGAGAAGACAGAGGGGGCGCTCAGCAACTCAAAGAGCCCTCCCAGAAGCAGGCAGCACCCACAGAAGTACCCCAACAGGCACTTAGAAGAAGAGTGAACCGGAGTCCACGCGAAGTTACAAAAGGGGGTCCCACGATGTCGGAGGACAACTCAGAAGGTTGTGCACTGCAGGACAGAGTGCTGGGGACCCAGGCTAGGCTGTGCACGAAGGAAATCCTGGAAGAATGCACAGGAGCCAGAGCAGCTGCAAATCACGCAGTACACAGATTTGCAGTCAAGCGTTGGGAGGCAAGGACTTACCTCCACCAAACTTGGACTGAAGAGTCACTGGACTGTGGAAGTGACTTGGACAGAGTTGCTGTGTACCAGAGACCACGCTCGTCAGGATGAGAGGGGACCCTGAGGACCGGTGATGCAGTCTTTTGGTGCCTGCGTTAGCAGGGGGAAGATTCCGTCGACCCACGGGAGATTTCTTTGGAGCTTCTGGTGCAGGGTGAAGGCAGGCTACCCCCAGAGCATGCACCACCAGGAAACAGTCGAGAAAGCTGGTTTCCTTTGTCCAGTTTCGCGCCAGAGCAGGGCTGGGGGGTCCCTGAACCGGTGAAGACTGGCTTATGCAGAGATGGGCACCATCTGTGCCCATCAATGCATTTCCAGAGGCTGGGGGAGGCTACTCCTCCCCAGCCCTTCACACCTATTTCCAAAGGGAGAGGGTGTAACACCCTCTCTCTGAGGAAGTCCTTTGTTCTGCCTTCCTGGGCCAGGGCTGTCTGGACCCCAGGAGGGCAGAAACCTGACTGAGGGGTTGGCAGCAGCAGGAGCTGCAGTGCAGACCCCGGAAAGGCAGTTTGACAGTACCCGGGTTCTGTGCTAGAGACCGGGGGATCATGGAATTGTCCCCCCAATACCAGAATGGTATTGGGGTGACACTTCTATGATGTTAGACATGTTACATGGCCATGTTCGGAGTTACCATTGTGACGCCATACATAGGTAGTGACCTATGTATAGTGCACGCGTGAAATGGTGTCCCCGCACTCACAAAGTCCGGGGAATTTGCCCTGAACGATGTGGGGGCACCTTGGCTAGTGCCAGGGTGCCCACACACTAAGTAACTTGGCACCCAACCTTCACTAAGTGAAGGTTAGACATATAGGTGACTTATAAGTTACTTATGTGCAGTGGTATATGGCTGTGAAATAACGTGGACATTATTTCACTCAGGCTGCAGTGGGTGGCGTGTGTTTAAGAATTGTCAGAGCTCCCTATGGGTGGCAAAAGAAATGCTGCAGCCCATAGGGATCTGCTGGTACCCCAATACCCTGGGTACCTCAGTACCATATACTAGGGAATTGTATGGGTGGTCCAGTGTGCCAATGTGAATTTGTAAATTTAGTCACTAGCCTGTTAGTGACAAATTTGGGAAGCAGAGAGAGCATAACCACTGAGGTTCTGGTTAGCAGAGCCTCAGTGAGACAGTTAGTCATCACACAGGTAACACATACAGGGGACACTTATGAGCACTGGGGCCTGGCTGGCAGGGTCCCAGTGACACATACAACTAAAACAACATATATACAGTGAAATATGGGGGTAACATGCCAGGCAAGATGGTACTTTCTACACAAACTATCACAAATCCTTTGTACGCTGCAGACTGCACTACATTCCGGCACATTGCTTAAGCCTGGTTTACTGTAATGGATGGGTTGGTTACTAAAGTGGTATAGATCTATTAACATCCTTAAAGTCAAATGGGCTCCGGACAATTTTCTAAGACGCTTTGACGTGGGTTTCAGGTTGTCTGAGGAATGCATGACACGTCACACAAGCCTTCCCAGTGTTTATCATAATGGCTAACAATTCCTGTCCAACCCACATAATTCCACTCCTCACACATGCAGCCACAACACTGTAAGCAAAAGTGCATGGGTAAAAGATGTTATCATTTACAATGCCAATAGCTCTAACTCTCGCAAATGTGAGACCTATTGCATTGCAAATGCTTGTTTATTTTTGGCACGTCCCCTTTTGTTTCGTCATGTATATGCTCGTCCAAGCTTAGCACGCCAGAGGAGTAATATTCTGAATGAACGGATGGTGTAAGTTGCCATATGCAGAGGGAAGTGGTGAGGCGTTACTGTATGCAGTGCAAGAAGGAAGGTTCTAGGGCCCTTCCACGTCAAGATTGTGACTATTTAGAGGGACTGCACAACTGCAACGTGCATATGACGTTACTTGACCTCCCCCCTTCTTGCCCCCTCCCCCCCACATAAACACACGTGAAGACTGACTGCCGCCACTCTCCCATCACCGAGCATTGCCAGTGTACCTCACCCCAACCAGGACACGTGCGGAGTGAGGGCACGAGGACATCTCTGTCTTTATGTGGCCCTGTCACGAGCTGTATGGAAATATAACAGTAAAGCTCCCATTCATGAGCTTCTCGATCCCACAGCCGGGAGATCTCTTGCCCAAAACCAACCGTCCTCAATGGACACAAACTCTGCCTCCATCCGACAGACAACGCGCACCAGAGCCACAGGGCGGCCGATGCCGCCTCAAAGGTGCATCAAGGTCGAGGGATGCGCAAACCCCACAAGTAACAACTTTACTCGTTGGGCAGAACCCCTGACACCGTTATGCGCCGGGTCATGGTGGTGATTAGGCTTTGACACCTCAACATGTCCCATCGTACTTGTGTTTAGGACTGCCCGAAACATCAAGGCACCTAACGCTGCCCTCCATACAACATGGCTCCGCCGTCCCAGTGCCCATCGGTGTCCGCACATCTTCACTCTCAGGCCCCCAGCTAGCTCCGTCGCGCACACAGCGCCTCAGGCCGCACACGAGCAAGGCATGGGGCTGTTCTGCTTTAGCACATTTCCAGTTCTACTTCACCGTCCTCTAGCGACCTAGAAATCGCCTCCAGGCACTGAACATAATAAAAGGATGAAAACAGGAGGCCAAGGGACCCGTCAAACAAACAAGTCATAACAAGTAAGATCATTGCGTTCCTTGTCCCTTCAGGCATCTTTAATACCGCAGTGGGGGGGGGGGGGCATCCCCTGCCCTGGCATGGCTCACCCTCGGTGCTTTCAGAAGACACGGGTCTTGGGTCTTGGGTCAGGTTGGCAGCTGCAGGGGGTGGCTGGCATTCCCACTCGCGTGCCAAGTGCCAGAAGGCCCCAGTGGTGCTGACCACCAGCAGGTGACAGCCAGAGAGGGCGGTGCCTTCATTGTGGGGGTTTGAAGTGGTCGATGTGGAGATAGGGGGGGGGGGGGGGCATCCCCGGGGGGGGCATCCCCTGCCCTGGCATGGCTCACCCTCGGTGCTTTCAGAAGGCACGGGTCTTGGGTCTTGGGTCAGGTTGGCAGCTGCAGGGGGTGGCTGGCATTCCCACTCGCGTGCCAAGTGCCAGAAGGCCCCAGTGGTGCTGACCACCAGCAGGTGACAGCCAGAGAGGGCGGTGCCTTCATTGTGGGGGTTTGAAGTGGTCGATGTGGAGATAGGGGGGGGGGGCATCCCCGGGGGGGGGGGGGCATCCCCTGCCCTGGCATGGCTCACCCTCGGTGCTTTCAGAAGACACGGGTCTTGGGTCTTGGGTCAGGTTGGCAGCTGCAGGGGGTGGCTGGCATTCCCACTCGCGTGCCAAGTGCCAGAAGGCCCCAGTGGTGCTGACCACCAGCAGGTGACAGCCAGAGAGGGCGGTGCCTTCATTGTGGGGGTTTGAAGTGGTCGATGTGGAGATAGGGGGGGGGGGGGGGCATCCCCGGGGGGGGGGGGGCATCCCCTGCCCTGGCATGGCTCACCCTCGGTGCTTTCAGAAGACACGGGTCTTGGGTCTTGGGTCAGGTTGGCAGCTGCAGGGGGTGGCTGGCATTCCCACTCGCGTGCCAAGTGCCAGAAGGCCCCAGTGGTGCTGACCACCAGCAGGTGACAGCCAGAGAGGGCGGTGCCTTCATTGTGGGGGTTTGAAGTGGTCGATGTGGAGATAGGGGGGGGGGGGGGGGGCATCCCCGGGGGGGGGGGGGGGGGCATCCCCTGCCCTGGCATGGCTCACCCTCGGTGCTTTCAGAAGACACGGGTCTTGGGTCTTGGGTCAGGTTGGCAGCTGCAGGGGGTGGCTGGCATTCCCACTCGCGTGCCAAGTGCCAGAAGGCCCCAGTGGTGCTGACCACCAGCAGGTGACAGCCAGAGAGGGCGGTGCCTTCATTGTGGGGGTTTGAAGTGGTCGATGTGGAGATAGGGGGGGGGGGGGGGCATCCCCGGGGGGGGGGGGGGGGGCATCCCCTGCCCTGGCATGGCTCACCCTCGGTGCTTTCAGAAGACACGGGTCTTGGGTCTTGGGTCAGGTTGGCAGCTGCAGGGGGTGGCTGGCATTCCCACTCGCGTGCCAAGTGCCAGAAGGCCCCAGTGGTGCTGACCACCAGCAGGTGACAGCCAGAGAGGGCGGTGCCTTCATTGTGGGGGTTTGAAGTGGTCGATGTGGAGATAGGGGGGGGGGCATCCCCGGGGGGGGGGGGGGGGGCATCCCCTGCCCTGGCATGGCTCACCCTCGGTGCTTTCAGAAGACACGGGTCTTGGGTCTTGGGTCAGGTTGGCAGCTGCAGGGGGTGGCTGGCATTCCCACTCGCGTGCCAAGTGCCAGAAGGCCCCAGTGGTGCTGACCACCAGCAGGTGACAGCCAGAGAGGGCGGTGCCTTCATTGTGGGGGTTTGAAGTGGTCGATGTGGAGATAGGGGGGGGGGGGGCATCCCCTGCCCTGGCATGGCTCACCCTCGGTGCTTTCAGAAGACACGGGTCTTGGGTCTTGGGTCAGGTTGGCAGCTGCAGGGGGTGGCTGGCATTCCCACTCGCGTGCCAAGTGCCAGAAGGCCCCAGTGGTGCTGACCACCAGCAGGTGACAGCCAGAGAGGGCGGTGCCTTCATTGTGGGGGTTTGAAGTGGTCGATGTGGAGATAGGGGGGGGGGCATCCCCGGGGGGGGGGGGGGGGGGGCATCCCCTGCCCTGGCATGGCTCACCCTCGGTGCTTTCAGAAGACACGGGTCTTGGGTCTTGGGTCAGGTTGGCAGCTGCAGGGGGTGGCTGGCATTCCCACTCGCGTGCCAAGTGCCAGAAGGCCCCAGTGGTGCTGACCACCAGCAGGTGACAGCCAGAGAGGGCGGTGCCTTCATTGTGGGGGTTTGTAGTGGTCGATGTGGAGATAGGGGGGGGGGGTGGGGCATCCCCGGGGGGGGGGGGGGGCATCCCCTGCCCTGGCATGGCTCACCCTCGGTGCTTTCAGAAGACACGGGTCTTGGGTCTTGGGTCAGGTTGGCAGCTGCAGGGGGTGGCTGGCATTCCCACTCGCGTGCCAAGTGCCAGAAGGCCCCAGTGGTGCTGACCACCAGCAGGTGACAGCCAGAGAGGGCGGTGCCTTCATTGTGGGGGTTTGAAGTGGTCGATGTGGAGATAGGGGGGGGGGCATCCCCGGGGGGGGGGGGGGGGGGCATCCCCTGCCCTGGCATGGCTCACCCTCGGTGCTTTCAGAAGACACGGGTCTTGGGTCTTGGGTCAGGTTGGCAGCTGCAGGGGGTGGCTGGCATTCCCACTCGCGTGCCAAGTGCCAGAAGGCCCCAGTGGTGCTGACCACCAGCAGGTGACAGCCAGAGAGGGCGGTGCCTTCATTGTGGGGGTTTGAAGTGGTCGATGTGGAGATAGGATGCCTCTGGACATTTCTGGGAATAAGAAAACCAATCGATGATGTTCCGAAATCTGCCGGTGTGGACAAAGGCAACGCGGAGGAAAGGGAGCAGGGCCATGTGACAGAGAATATGTGAGAAGGAAAGCAACACGGGCCCCCGTCCTAGAAATCACCACACCTGTGCAAAACACAACTGTTCACCTAATTCCTGTCACCAAATCCACATGATCGTAAAATGCAACTAATCTGTGAATCTGCCTGGTAGAAATGAAAACTGAGTACGACTTGAGGTGGAAAGGCCTGCGTATTTAAACATCAGCCATATCTTGTAAGCAACATGCACCAGGCTTTCATAATGAGTCAATGCGGTACAATCTCAAAAACTCTACTCAGCGCCCCCAGAAAATCACCAAAGCGCTGAGGGTATTAGCAGGGCACTTCCAGTGTTAAACTGGCACTGATGAGATGCAACCAATGCCCAGACAGTGTTTGCTAGTGTAAGAATGACAAACTAATGACGCACTACTATTACATAATGTGCCGCATTATGCCGCATAATTTGCCTTTTGTTGCTGAATAATTTACTCAACACTGCCATATAATTTGTCCCTCTTCTACCGCATAATTCCAGTGGGCCTGCCTATTGGCTGAAGTGCTGTTGATAGGTGCTGGTGCAGTAATAAGGGACAGCTGCTGAAGGTAAAGGACTGATACTGTTGTTCCACGGGGCAAGTGAAGAGCTAGGATGGAGATCTCATCCGCACAAGAGGCCATGAGTAGGACGGGTGTCGCCAGACAGAAACAAGCGGGGTAAACCAGTCGTTTGAAGTGATGTCAAGGTCTGTACATGTACAGCGGCAATGGACACCGAACCCCCTTGATGTCTGCAGTGGTGGACAGGGGCTGGTCACCTCCGGTGGCGTGGCAGATAGTTGCATTAAATGGGCCCAATGTTTGGGCCATCAAGCGGGCCAGCGATATCATTTTGGGGCCCAATATCAGAGCAAAGGCTCGTTAACCCCGTAAGCCCCCTGGCAGAAAACGAGGGTCCTCTGTACCGTTCTCTCCAGTATTACTGCTGTCACACCCAGTACATCCCCTCACCCGAAAAAGAAATGTACTCTTTTGGGACAAAAGTGGACCCGGCAGGAGTGCCTCGTTGCTTTGCCGTGAGTTCTGCCCAGTGGCACAGGGAGTGCTAGGAATCAGATATACCTGTCAGAGAAACTCTTATCTGCGGGGGACAGTAGATGCAGCCCGACCCCGGTTCCCCAAAATCAGCATGCACACATTAGTTGAGATTTGACAACTATCTATCTAGTATATCAGCCATGTGAGTCAGCATGACCGTAATTATAATAAACAACTTCAGCTCTCCAGTGTCACCCCCAGCAAACCGTCAATCTGTCTACCCCGGTCCTTCACTGGTACCTTATGTACCTGTCCTTACTGACGGCTTGTTGAGCAAGGAGGATCGCTTGTGCTCGGAGCTCACTTGGTTACAAAAATGTACGAATAATAGCCCTTTGCAGGAGCATACAAAAGGTAACGCCACATCTCTCTTACTCCTTCCAAGACACAGTAACAGCACATGCACCACAGAACTGGAAAGTTGTCCTTCTCTGTCTTGTTAGTTCAGATGGTTTCAGAAAACATGGAGTTTCTAAACAGCAAATATCGGCCAACTGTTACCAGTACCAGTAAAATGCATACTACACGTTACTAGGCCCTATGCCGGCTGCACCTGATCCCACAAAATTTTGAGGATTTTGCAATTTGCAAAAAAATGTAAAATCAGTACTTTTATAAAAATCTAGTGATCTGTACAAAAGTCCCTACAACAAAAATGCAATTTTAAAAAGACTGACTTTTTATTGGATCTGAGCTACTGTTGGGCCAATAAAAAGAGTGGGAGCAATAGGCCAGGAGATGCCTTCATTTTCTCTGCCACCTGCCTTGTAACAAATATGGACAGGCCCCCTCCGGTGTAAGCAGCCTGCGGGCCCGAAGTGAACGTAAGAGCCAGAGATCTGCAGGTATGTGCATGAGCCAGTCTCATTGCACTTGTTCTTATGTGCCCCTCTCTTCTCCGTAGCAGCATGCCCCCGGGCACCCTGATGCGCTCAGGACCTGCCCCCGGGCACCCTCTTGTGCCCTGGACCTGCCCCGGGCACCCTCTTGTGCCCTGGACCTGCCCCCGGGCACCCTCTTGTGCCCTGCACCTGCCCCCTTGCACCCTGATGCGTCCAGGACCTGCCCCGGGCACCCTCTTGTGCCCTGGAGCTACCCCGGGCACCCTCTTGTACCCAGGACCTCCCCCCGGACACCCTGATGCGCCCAGGACCTGCCCCCGGGCACCCTCTTGTACCCAGGACCTGCCCCCGGGCACCCTCATCACCAGAACGTTTTCATCTCTTATCCCCATATACTTTTGCGGCAGTAGAATAATTTTAATATCCTATTTATTACCACTGTTCAGTCATTTCGTCAAGTTTGCCAGCCCTCCAACCTATACCTACCCTGCTTCCTTCCTTAGCACGCCATGTACAGTTTCTAGGAGCACCTAATCTGCTGACAAGGTGCATTATACACATGAAACACAGTGAGGCGCTGCTTATACTGCAGGTTAGAAGCTCTGATTTCTCTTGCTTGAGATTATTCTCATTATCCGCATCAACTATGGATCTGTGTTTGAATCTAGGAATATTCACTGGATCATTCTCAACTAACAGCTGACAACACTGTGGTGTGAACCTTTGCACTTTAGTAAGAAGATTATTAGGGGCTGCCTTTCGTGCGACCTTACCGCACTATTTTATGGCTCGAGTACATTAGTTCCACTGTGTCTAGTTTAGGTGGACCTGACCTGTTCACCGCACCACAGAAAATAACTCGTGAGGACAAGGCATTGGTCACCTCTAAATTTATGAAGGTTAGATTAGAGGAAAGATAGTCCATTGAACTTTGTAAGCCATAGTTAAAAACTATATACATGTACAGACCACCTTAGGCCTTGAGCCCTGTCTGGAATATGTTGACGATGCGTGGGTACGGGTCTTATTAACTAGATTCAGACTAGGGGCTATTAAACCGACTGTGTATCCCTCTTCGACAATTTAGCCCCGATTCAAAATTTCTCTGCCCCGTGACGAAGTGTCCCCACAGACCATGCTATATTTTATTTCATTTTTTAAATTTTACTTTCCTTTTCCCCCCCAAGATTTGTATTCTTGATTTTACAGAAGCAACTATCTGCCAAGTGCTGCCCGTCTATGCTATATTTATTGATGCTTCCTGATGAGATGTTTCTGTAAATGTTGGTCTATTTTCAAAACCCGCTGTTTGTCTAAGAACAGCCTTCGTTTTTGATTCTGCTTTGCACTAATGGGGCAGGATTGTTAGATCATTTTTTCCTGTTGGGCGCAAAGCGCTCCGTCCCTGGTGTAATCTCTCGCACCCACAAAAGGACCATCAGTTTGGTTGGTTCGTGGGCTTGCCTTTTAAAATTCGCTTCATTTCATTAGTGAAAGGCATGCATATGTCATGCCTTTTCTGGTATTTGGCCCTTCTCGAGTGCACCGGCCAACTACTAAAAACATATGAGGCTTCATATTTTCTGTACGGTTTCTGGACTACTTTTTCTCTTTATTTTGCAGGCAGCGTGATCTCACTGGGAAGTAGTACAGTACTTTGCATGACATTGACTCTCTTACACGTATAATTGCACTTTTGCCGGTTACATGGATAATTGCTCTTTTGCTGATAAGTTTCACTGCAAGCTAACCTCTGTTTCCTTTTGTGTGTTTGCTTTGCGCTCATGGCGGCCGTTGGCTCGTTTATGTGAAACTGTTTTACTTTTCAGTTTATGTGGCAAGAAAATTCTGGTTAGGAGTTTACAACGCTAATAGCTTTAACTCGAGTAAATGCGAGACCCGTTGCATTGAAAATGCTTGTTCACTTTGGGAGCAGGACAAAGTACTGTCTTATTACGCCATGTCCTGTTTATCTCTTCTGCAGGGGACTTTTTTTCTTTAGAATGTGCCTGTTGGTCTTACACTGTGGGTGCCTGTTCTTTCCCTCCTCCCCACCAGCTCCTTCAAACAAAACCAACAGCAGAGAGGGTTTTTTCCAGCCCCCCTCCTTTATCCTAGCCCCCACCTTTGGCTTGTAATGGAGAGCTTTCATTTGTCCTTGCCTTCAGTGGTAAAAGACCAGCTGCTGTGCTCTGATGGAGCTGCTTCAAGGGAGCCCTGCTGATTAGTGACAGAAAGTGCCATGTTTGTATGAGTATGATCCCACAAGCCTGCATTGAAATACAGCGAAAATGCAACCTGCAATTTATTTACACAAACTAAATACACTGTAAAAAATGATAAACAGGCACAAAAACGTACAGAAAACACTGCGAGGACAGCTCTGGGCCCCACAAGGCTATAACTGGCATTGCCTCTTTGAGGGGTCCCTTGAAACCGCCCTCGCTCTGGTTTATTTTGTCTCTCCCCTTCACCTCCAAGGCGCTTTAAAGAGTGATACAGGGCAAACTGCATTGGGTATTGAAGCGCTTTGCACATTGTTTTCCTTTGTCTGTTCTTCACGCTCCATGGCGGCGGAGAGCAGAAACGCTCCAGCTTCTTTTAGAAAAACATGTCAGATTCACCCGCCCTGAGACTCGCTGACAAATGTACGCCTCTGCGGAGCCCCTTCAGCGTTTCTCTTCGCTTTCTGGTGTTGGCTGCAGTAGTGAGCAATGCTGGTCACTAGATGGCAGCAGAGGATTAAAACAAATAAATATATGTTATCCTTCTGTATACACACCCCGAGGATCACAGATGTAACGTTAAACCCGCGGCTCTTCATATGGTGCATCCATCCTCCCGTGAAGTGATGCTGAACAGCCGTCTGCAGGCCACCGCCGGGACAGCGCCCCCAGTGACCGCCGCAGCGTGAAGAACTGCCCACGGTCACTCTGCTTGTTTAGAGGTGCGCTGCGAGTCTGCGGGGCTGGGCTTCTAGCAGGCTGCTCCATCTCAAGCAGCATGAGAGGTGCGCTGCGCGTCTGCTAGGGCTGGGTTTCTAGCATGCTGCTCATCTCAAGCAGCATGAGAGGTGCGCTGCGCGTCTGTGGGCCGGGCTTCTAGCAGGCAGCTCCATCTCAAGCAGCATGAGAGGTGCGCTGCGAGTCTGCGGGGCCGGGCTTCTAGCAGGCTGCTCCATCTCAAGCAGCAGACTTGTTTCCACGGTGCTTTTGTGAGGACAACATGTTCACTTGTGCAACTGCAGTATTTACCCGAAAACACTTTAACGTGCTGCATGGGCGCTGCCTGGTCCGCCCAGCTTGAAACCAACCACTGCAAATACAAGGCCAATAACTTGCTTTCATGTAGCGTCGCTGGCACCGGTACCCGTTGTGCTTCACCACAGCTCAGTTCTCTTCGGTAACAAGAGACCCGCGGCTGCACTTTACTGCATGAACTGTCTAACAAACCTCCTGTCCGTGCACAGCGTTGTTCACAGCGGGAGCGAGGTTTGTGACGCCCTGTTGAGGGTGGAGTGTTACACACGTTCTGTCTACTGCGGGGGCGGAAAGCAGCCCCCACCCCTGCGGGACCCCCATTCAGCCGCAGAAGGAAGAATGTTTGTGAAA
This sequence comes from Pleurodeles waltl, assembly GCF_031143425.1. Lineage (NCBI taxonomy): Eukaryota > Metazoa > Chordata > Amphibia > Caudata > Salamandridae > Pleurodeles > Pleurodeles waltl. The sequence continues at coordinate 1,166,246,559 of NC_090439.1, read as the reverse complement.
TCTGGGGGTCTCGGGCCCCCTAACAAATCCTGCCAGGGGGTCCCATGTTGAGTGTTACGTGGTCCGTGGGCGTAAGATTGCCAATAGTTTGCCAACAGCACTGACATATTTTTACCAGCTGTTTACTTACTAACCCCTTGACTTCGAAACATCACTAAATGCAAATCAAACGTCAGAGACATTTCTCCCCGGGTGACAATCTCTGTGGTGCGTAGGTGTCCCCAAAGGCAGCCATAAACGACACACAACCGGGGTGGTTCGCGGGGGCACGTGTTTGGGGTGCAACAGTAGTAAACCTTAAGCATTTACAATACCACAGACGGCTTTTGAACATGGGTGTAGCTCCAATAGTGCAGCAGGTGCAGTGGTGCCGGGGGCCCGAATTACGAGGGGCCTCTGGGTCCCAATTGTGGCAGTATGTCACTGCTAAACTGTGGTGAGCAGCATGTCCCCTGCCTGCATGAATACCCGTGGCACTGTTGCTAGCATGGGTGTAGCTGCCAATAGTGCAGCAGGTGCAGTGTGCCAGGGGCCCGAATTACGAGGGGGCTCTGGGTGCCAATAAAATGTTTTCTAGCTATCGCGTCAAGAATTTTCAATTCTATTAAGGACATGTAGGCGAGGATTATGCTTTCTCTTTCTTTACTGAATCAAACAGCAGGCAATCAAATACAAGTAACAGAAAAAACTACACATCCCAGGATGCCTAACATCCTATCACATGGTCCAATCACTATCCATGTCCTCTGCTCTAAGTCCTTTGACCTTTGATGTCACTTCCTCTTTCTTTGGTCAAACAGATAAGATCAACTTGAAAACGAAACTTCTTACGCTATCACCAACTCCGATGACCTTAACATCTACTCTTCCAGGATAAACCTTCTCCTGGACAACTCGATACCGGGCATCAGCCGAGGCAGAACATGAAAACCAAACTATTCCTGCTGATAAGAGCTTCAGGAATTTTTCTGATCAGAACCTGTAAAATAAATCAGGCAGGTAATATCCCAACAAATTGAAATGTCTCAATAAACTGATGGTTCTATAATAGGCAATCACATGGGAGGGAAAAAATGACAATAATCATAAATATTCACAATAATTGGCATTCAATATTCATTATATTTTAAAGGGAGGGATAATCCTCGCCTCCGTGTCCTTAATACAATTGAAAATTCTTGACGCAATAGCTAGAATTTTTTTTATTCTATGTCAGGACCGGAGGCTCCAATTATGCTGGTTTAAAGCTGTTCCATTATTACAGTAGCTACGTCCAATACTGGTTTGTGATAAAACTTACGAAAAGTGTTTTCTGAAGACCAGTCTGCTGCCTTCATAATGTCTTCTAACCGGAAACCCAGGGCAAAAGATTTGGAAGCCATAGCTCCTCTCACCGAATGAGCCCCAAATATAGAAGTATCAATACCTGCTTCACTCATCAACCATCTCAACCATCGGCCAGAGTGGCTGCGGTAGCTGGTTTAAATGATTTTTGCAAAGAAATTAATAATTGACCTTTAGTATATTGTCGAAATTCTTCTGTGATTACTTCATAATCCTTTAAACATTGGACTACGCACAATTTTGAATTTTCCGTGTAAATAGGGTAGGATACTGACCTGCAATTTGTTTTAGTCCTTCTTGTCACTCAAAAGGTGACCCCTTCTGGGGAAAAAACTCTACCAGCTAAATCCAGAGCTCTGACGTCTGAAACCCTCTTGCAAGAGATAAGGCATAAAAGCATGGTCAGTTTAGCAGAAAGCTGTTTGCGAGATAAATACCTGTTGGTAGGCCAATAATCCAAAAATTTTAAAATAATGTTAACATCCCATAATACAGAATATTTAGCTTGAGTAGGTTTGGAAAGACGTATACCTCTCAGAAGTGTGCAAATTAATGGATGTTCCCCAGTGGGTTTACCCTCAAGATGAGCGTGCCCTGCTGAGATAGCTGATCTAAAGTTATTAATTGTCCGATAAGCCAGACCAGAACTTGCTAGTTCTGCTAAAAAGTTAATAATCATACCAAGGTGTGCTTCCACTGGATCGGCACCCCTTCCATCACACCAACTAGACCATCTGCACCAAGCTGAGTCATATCTTTTATGGGTGCTATCGGCCCATGCCTGCTGAATGAATTCCGCAGCTTGCTTCGAAACGTCTGGGGTACTCCATCTCGACCTGAAATTAACCAGGCTAGAAGAGTCAACTTCCCTGACAGGACCAGTGGATGTTGAAGGCCCTCCGGACTCAACAGAAGATTCAGACGAGGCGGAATCAGAAGAGGAGAGGCACAAGCTAAATGAAGAGCTATAGGGAACCAAGGCTGTGCTCTCCAAAATGGGGTCACCAGAACAATTTCTGTCTTCTGTCTCCTCACCAGAGCCAAAACCCTGGCAATCATCAGGAATGGAGGAAAGGCATAACCCCGAAACTGGGACCAATCCTGAAGAAAGGCATCTGTCTTTAGTGCATACGGGTCTGGACGCCAACTGAAGAATTTTGGAAGCTAGCAATTGATCCGCGAGGCAAAGAGATCTATCTCACAACTGCCCCACTCCCTGATTATCTGTGAGAGGATCAGAGGGTCCAATTTCCAATAGCTGTAATCTGATAGGTATCTGGAATTCCAGTCTGCTACGACATTCTGATTCCCAGGAAGGTATTCCGCTATGACCACTAGACGTTGAGTTAGGCAATAATGCCAGAAATCTTTGGCAATCTCCGCCAGAATTCTGGACTTCGTGCCTCCTAGTTTGTTGACATATCTTACTGCTGAGACATTGTCCATCCGTAAGAGTATGCAACAATCTGTTTTCTGAGGGGAGAGGCTCTTTATGGCAAAAGATCCAGCTAGAAGTTCCAGGAAATTGATATGTAGAGTTTGCTCCCATTCTGACCATCTGCCCCCGTCACTAGGGAGTTGCAGCGTGCTCCCCAACCCCATCTGCTGGCATCAGATTCTATCACCACTTCTGGATGGGACCCGAAAATTGCCCTGCCGTTCCAAGCCTCCATATGATGGAGCCACCACTGAATCTCTGATCGTACTTCGGCAGTCAAGGGGATTGTTGCAGATGTCTGATCTTGAGTCTTTGAAGTGCCCGGTAATGTAAGGGTGCAGGGAAGATCGCCTGAATAGACTAAGCTAGTAAGCCCACTATTCTGGCAATATTCCTCAGTGAGACGGTCTGGCTGGATAGAACCGATCTCAATTCCCTCTTGATGTTGCAGATCTTCTGAGAGGGAAGAATGAGTTGACAAGATATGGAGTTTATCTGGAACCCCAGGAACTCTATCACCTGAGAGGGTTTCAAAAATGACTTCTGCACATTGATAAGGAAACCTAAATCCTGCAGAAGATTGATGGTCCAATCCAAGTGAGTTAGGAGGACTTGAGGGGATTGAACCATCAGCAGAATGTCATCCAGATATATAATCAATCTGACTCCTTTGGCTCTAAGCCATTCCATCACAGGTCTCAGAAGCTTCGTGAAGCACCACTGGGCTGACGACAGACTGAATGGAAGGGCTAGAAACTCCAAGTACTGTCCCTTCCATTGGAACTGCAGAAATCTCCTGTGAGGAGGAAAAATTGGGATCGACAGGTAAGCATCCTTTAGATCCAGACGAACCATCCAATCCCCTTATAAAAGGATATCTCTTAACATGTGGATGCCTTCCATCTTGAAGTGTCTCTATAGGATCCAAAGGTTGAAATCCTTCAGATTCAAGACCAAACGGTGACCTCCTCCTTTCTTGTCTACTACAAAAATAGGACTGATGAAACCGTGAGGATGAGGGGAGGCAAACTGGACGGCTCCTTTGTCTAAAAGGGCTTGTACTTCTTTGTCTATAAAATTTTGATTTGCTAGGGTAAAACACATTTGTACAGGAGGGTAGAGCTGTTGGGGAGTACTGATAAACTCCAGGTGAAAGCCCTCTACTGTTTGGAGAATCCAAGGATCTTCAGACATCCGTTTCCAATTTGTCAAGCATAATCCCAACCTGCCCCCAACCTGCCCCCAAAAATGAATAATGCTCACCTGTGAAACTTGAGTCCTGTATGGCTCCTTGCTGCCCTCTGCGTTGACCTCTACGGAAACGGGGGTGTCCTCCCCTAGGGCGTGTGGGGTAGAAGGTGGGATCTTGATCTCCGTACCAGCCACCTCTGCCTCTCGGGTAGTAATTCTGGGGACTATTGTATGTTCCTCGGCCAGGCATACGTCCCCCCGTAACGACCTGCCCTGAGAAAAAGGCCTTGTTTAAAGACTTTCTTGAGGGACATTTGAGCCTTATCAAGCGTAGAAAAGGTGGAGCAAAACCGAAGGTCCTGCTTCCGAAGACGCAAGGTCAGACAACTTAGGGTCAATGCGCATTAACACGGATTTTCTGCGCTCTGCAGAAATAGCACAATTCGAGTTCCCAAGTAGACAAATGGATCTCTGTGCCCATCCTATAAGGACATCAGTGTCCACCGGAGATCCAGATTCCTTAGCAACATACGCCATCTCAAGAATCTTGGTCAAGGGTCCTGAAAGGTCCAACAACTTGTCTTGGCAATTACGCCAGGAGCGATCCAAACCTTTTTTGGGGTCCTTAGACTTCCTTATCAAAGCTTTTTCGTAAATTAGATTGGACATATTGAGCCACTTCGGGTGGGGGAACCCAATTAGATGCTTTGGGGTTAATGATTTCCGTGGGATCAAAGTCTAGAACCTGACAGGGAGGAGGCACTTTCCTAGCTTTTTTACTAGGTCTAGGAGCGTCGGAATCATCTGAATCATCAGAGGAGGAATTTTTATCAGAAGACGAGGAAGGGAGGAGGACTTCCTTTTTTGAGCTGTAAATATGCTCCCCACTACGTTTCTTACGTAGTTTTTCAAATGCGTCTGCGTGCAGACTACTAACCTCTGCTCTAGGGCCCAAGTTTTTTGCTTTGTCCTTCACTTTTTTGGACTCGGAGAGAGGTTGTTGTTCTTGCGTCCAGCCCTGTGAACGAGCATAGTCAAATAATTGTCCTGAAAAGGGACCCAAAGCTCTCACCAGGGCATCATTTACCGATTGTTGAACCCTGGAATCAAGGGCTTCAACTGTATCAACTTCTAGTTGATTGCTCAAATCATCTGTGTTATATTCTGCTCCTTGATCATCCCACTGAGCCACGGTCAGATTAATAAGGTAAAATACTTTTAAATGTAACAGATTTGGGATCAAGGAAGGGGGGAGTGTAAAAACCCCGGTTCAGGCAAAAGACAAAAATGAGCCCTTAATAGAATGTGGAGGGAGCTGCCTGAAAGGCACTCTCGGCTGAAGCCTGATTTTGATTTTACTACCCAAGCAGTCACTCTGCTGGGTGTCAGGGAGCAAAGAATTTGACACAAAAGGGCACTTGAACGCCCTCACCACACCTCTCACGAGGCAATCGATTCAGAAACAGAAAGGAATCGGCTCGTCGAGACGTGCGCACGCGCGAGTAAAAATGAAAAGGAGACTGCCAAAGCAGCTCCGCTCCCGCTCCCGCTCCACTTGTTACGGGCCAGTGAAATTTTGGAAAAAGGCCAATAATACAGAGCGTACGAGCGCTCAAATCAATACAAATGAAGCGCGCTGAATCGCGACGCTGAGCAATAATAATCTAACATTCTAAATCAATAAACAAACATGCAAATGCACAAGAGAATCAAATCATGTACTTATCTGCTGCGAAGCAGCAAAGAAAGAGGAAGTGACATCAAAGGTCAAAGGACTTATAGCAGAGGCCCTGGATAGTGCTTGGACCATGTGATAGGATGTTAGGCATCCTGGGATGTGTAGTTTTTTCTGTTACTTGTATTTGATTGGCTGCTGTTTGATTCAGTAAAGAAAGAGAAAGCATAATCAGAGCCTCCGGTCCTGACATAGAATTGTGGCAGTATGTAACTGCTAAACTGTGGTGAGCAGCATGTCCCTTGCCTGCATGAATACCCGTGGCACTGTTGCTAGCATGGGTGTAGCTACCAATAGTGCAGCAGGTGCAGTGGTGCCGGGGGCCCGAATTACAAGGGTGTTCTGGGTACCAACTGTGGCAGTATGGTGCAGTGGTGCCGGGGGGCCGAATTACGAGGAGGTTCTGGGTCCCAATTGTGGCAGCATTTCACTGCTAAACTGTGGTGAGCAGCATGCCCCTTGCCTGCATGAATACCCGTGACACTGTTGCTGCCATGGGTGTAGCTACCACTAGTGCAGCAGGTGCAGTGGTGCCGGGGGCCCGAATTACAAGGGTGTTCTGGGTACCAACTGTGGCAGTATGTCACTGCTAAACTGTGGTGAGCAGCATGCCCCTTGCCTGCATGAATACCCGTGGCACCGTTGCTGCACCCCTGCTGATGAGTCGTGGCCTCCTGCGACCTATCAAGGAAGGGCTGGGGAGAGGACGGCAGCCTGTAAGACGCTGCGTCATGGCCCTGGAGTAGCCATTTATTAGTGACAGGGGAGCACTACACCTTATGGCCCCCCTGGAGAAAGATACGACGACCCTCGTGGCCCAGGGTGGGGAGGGTGTCCTAGCAATCACAGGCTTCCGTAGAGGCTGCGTTACACGGAGCTGATGGCGCACAATATCGAGGACAAAATATCAAAAATGAAATATCAATAGGTGCGTATAGATTTCATGTACCTTTGCAATATGTGTATCTTCAAGGAATGTGTATCAAGAGCTAGGAATAGTAAATCTATATTTCCCTACGTGCACCTACTGTCCGATGTTCTTGTAGGTCCACACTCTGGGGTTCGATATTCAGCAGTACAACCCATGCTCGCTTTCATCTCATGAACACAGCATTGACAGGGTTTGCAGTAAAGAGGAGCTGGGGGCAATGGCTTTGCAGTAAAGAGGAGCTGGGGATAAAAGTTACATTTTAATTTGTAGCACAGCCCAGAAGATGGCGGTAGCAGAGGCTGGGTGTGCCACTGCATAGTGCACATCTGGCACTGATGCCATCTGAATACACAGTGCACATCTGGCATTGGTGCCATCTGAATGCACAGTGCACATCTGGCACTGACGCTATCTGAATGCACAGTGCACATCTGGCAGTGACGCCATCTAAATGCACAGTGCACATCTGGCACTGGTGCCATCTGAATGCACAGTGAATGCACAGTGCACATCTGGCACTGGTGCCATCTGAATGTACAGTGCACATCTGGCACTGATGCCATCTGAATACACAGTGCACATCTGGCACTGATGCCATCTGAATACACGAGTGCACCACGCACCCGGCTCCAGCCACGAGCCAAGGGCCTGAGGTGCGCCATCTTTCCTGGCTCAGGGCAGTCTTAGGAAACGAGACACGGCTAAAGGTCCACGTGCAGCTCTTGTGAGCCACGGACAGCAGGTTCCACTGTCAGCCTCGGAGGCTGCCTTACAGCAGCACGATCCCTTCATAACTCAAGGATGCCCTTCACCGCCTAAGACTGTCTGCAATCAGGGACAACGTTAGGAAATCATGCCATGCCCTCTTTGTAAAGTGTAGTTTTGCCCCAGATCGCCCAGAGCTGTCATGAACCGAAGATTCACCCCAGCAAGGAGCAAGCGGCTTAAATAAACACCCAAGCCCGCCCCCCGTTGCCCCCCCACCCGGCTCTCTGGAGCTGCGGATGCCCACCGCGCTTTCTCACTGCCTGTGGAAGCCTTTCTGGTTTTACTGAGATTATCAGATGATTCCAGGTCACCAACGGTGTAGTCCTCCAATCCTAGGCCTTTCTTTTTTATAAAGGCCCGGTTTTTTATAAACAATTGTTTTCAAGCGTGTTAGTTGAATTGGATTAATTGAAGTGAACCAGGACTACAACTCCCAGAATGCATTAACTTCTTAAACAAGAACTGTGTTATTGGTGAGATGAAGCTTTAGCCTCCCCAGTGCTCTGAGGGCCGGGGGTCCTGAACTGGCACTTGTAACTCCATCAAAGGGCAGCAAGTGCCAGTCTGCACAGGCTCTCAGCAGTGCCCTCAGAAGGCGGCCTGAGGTGAGAGCCCGGATGGACTCCGCTGCGTGAGTGTTGGGTGGTGCAGTACATTCAGTGTCTGTCCGCTGGTATTGTTCAAGAATGGGACTAACACACAGAGGGTCTGCCATATGCAGGGCCAGCGCTCCCTTTCACTCGCCCCGCACCTCCTCAGCTGTGAGCACCGAGGGCGCCTTGACTCCGCCCGCGCCACGCGCCTTCTTCCATCCCCTGCACGCGCTGCTCCGTGTCACCCTCCTGCAGGCTCCCCTCCAGATCAGCCCTCTCCTCCTTCCTCTTTTACTCTCTTACCCTCTTGCTGTTCCGCCATCACTCTTCCTCTCTGCTCTCTTGCTCTGGGTCAGTCTGCTGATGAAAAATTCATTCAGGTCCCAGAAATGAGTGCCAGTGCCCACCCCTGCAGCCACCTGCACAAATTAAGCACAAGCAGTGGTGTAACAAACAGTGTCAGGGGCCTCAAGGGGCAAGCTGGGGGTCGCAGCTGCGACCCCTGGCAGCCCCTAAATGACATTCATGTTTTTAGGGTCAAGCGCAAAGCGCTCCGTCCCTGGTGTAATCTCTCTGTGGGCTTTTAACCACGCCCATGTCAAGCCCATCAGTTTGGTTGGTTCGTGGGCTTGCCGTTTAAAATTACCTTGATTTAATTAGCGAAGGGCATGCAAACGTCATGCGTTTTCCAGTGTTTAACCCTCCTCGAGCGCACCGACCAACTACTGAAAACATACGAGGCTCCATGTTTTCCGTTTAGTTTCTGCACTATTTTTTCTCTTTATTTCGTAGGCAGTGCAATCTCGCTGAGCAGTAGTAGTAGTAGAGCGCTTTGCATGACATCGACCCTGTTACATGGATATTTGCACTTTGCCAGTTACATATATAATTGCACTGTTGCCAATACATTTCACTGCAAGCGAACTTCTGTTTCCTTTTGTGTGTTTGCTTTGCACTCATGGCATCCTTATGTGAAACTGTTTTACTTTTCAGTTTATGTGGCAAGAAAAGCCCGGTTAGAGGTTTACAACGCTGATAGCTTTAACGCGAGACCCATTGCATTGCAATTGCTTGTTATCTTTGTCTCTGTTTAAAGTGCACAGCTAACTCATACATTCCTACAATATTTATGGTGAATGGGGTCTAACTGGGTTATATATTATTAGTTTGCATTTGTGGCCTTTGTGCACTTTAGGCTTTTGCACTTCATGATCTTTTATATTTGGTGATTGTATTTGATTTTATCTCTGTGAAGAATGATCTTCCTGATTGTTGCTTTTATGGACTTTTTGAATAATCTGAATAAAGACTATTGAATTGAATTGAAATGGATTGTCAAGGAAAACGAGGCACTATTTGTAGACCCCAAAGAGCAGTCCCTGGACCGGAAAGTGTAATAGACAGGGACAAAGGTGGAATTGGGGAGGTTTAGGACTGCAAGTCCTCCCAATACAAAAGCTTCTGAAGAGATCAGCCCCTGTTTTGACAAATGAGCCCGAAATACAGCCAAGCTTATTTTTGCCATCTTAGGTTACATGGTTATTTGAACATCAGCAATTGCACTCAGGGACTTTATTGGATACATAATCTGACTATAAGATTATTTCAACTTCACAAAATATTTGGAGCTTGACACGCAAAAGTGTAAGTTTACATTTGTGAATCAGGCCCTATTGTAGAAACAAAACCGGATCACGATGTAGGTAACGTTATTTATTTGGAGCAAGCCCTCTACACGTAGCGTCTCCACTCGCTCGTGCACTCTCTAACTACCGCTCGTTCTCTGCCCTGTGTTCTGTGTTCTACATTCTCTTACCTAGGCATCGGTAACTAGGATACCAGGACGCCACATCTCCCCTTCTCAACAATATCACAAAATCAGTCAACTGAACTAAACATTTAAGTATACTGCTACTCACAAACTATTTACCGAGAAGAAGCTTACAGCATCTGTGTGTTACTTACATGAAACAACTGCTGATGAATCTAAATTGCACGCCACCTTTTACATTTGATTTTTTAACAATTAAGTTTACCTTTTTCAATAACATAAAAAAGTCACAACAAATAAAAGAAGCGTATGGCTTAGATAAACATATTTGCAACCTCATTTCAAAATCACTGAATTTCTTAGGTAATACAACAGCTCTGCCACCTCTTGTTGTCATTTTAGCAGCAAAATTAACTGCCACACTAATACTCTTATCGCTACCAGGTCATGCACCCGATGTTGGTACGTTCATATGCATGTCCCGCTTCCCAATCTGGTTTGTATTTACTCCCCTCCCAATCTAAAATGTTATTACACCTGGACATTCTACTAAAATGCTACACTTTCTTGTCACTTAACAATACTGATCTTGATAGGAGCCAAGATGGCGGCCGGGACGGTCGCCTGATCCGAGCGCTCTGTTCCCGGCCACTCCGAGATATCCTGGCAGGCGCCCCCCCAGCGGCCTGACAGGGACGGCCGGGACGGCGGCGCGGCTGGGGGAGACCGGGGCACTCAGCTCGCGCTGCGAGCGCGCTCCGGACCCCGCGGGGCGAGTCTGGGACTCGTCGGCCCGCGTCGGGAGCGGTGAGGAGCGGGGGAAGCTGCGGCTGCGGCCCCGGTCGCGATCTCGCCGGGCGCGGCCGCTGCCTGCCTCCCCGCCTGCTGGTGACTGGGAGAGCAGGGGAGGCGCGTCCGGAGAAGGATTGTGCAGTTTTGCACTGCCGGGCGCCCTGGGACACCGTCTCAGGGAGCTCGGACGCCATTTTGGATCTCGGCGGCCGGCGGAGAGGAGGGCGGTGGAGGAGAGGTGAGGAGGCCCGGCGGGGCAGACGCGGGGCGGCGGCGGCTCAGCGGGCAGCGGGGATTCCAGGACAAGTAACATTTGAGCACCAGAATAAAGAAAAAAAAAAAAAAAAGAAGAATAAAAATAATAATAAAGTGAGGAGGGCGCCTACTAGGAGGGGAACGCCAAACTACGCGGAGGAGGCAAACCTAGGGGGCGGCAGGCGCCCCCCCCCCTCACTCCACCGCTCCATCCACGCAACTGGGCTAAACAGAAGTGCACTGCGTGCTCCTGGGAGCACAGCTTATCCACCACAGGCAGAATGGATGGCTGGGCTGGACTGTGGATGAGTGGACTGTTCTGGACTTCCTAGTGATGGGTCCTTGCCGCAAGGGTTCCTAGCTGCACAAGGCATACTTGCAGCACCCCGCGAGCGCCTCAACCCGGGATCTTCCCCGTGCCTCGGCGCCTTATCCGGCCGTCCAGCAATTCTCCCCTCTATCTGAGGGAAACCCCTGACACCAAGCCCCGCCGTCACACAAGAAGAAGCAAGCGCTCTCCTCCAAGGACGGTATCCCCTACACATTTCAACATGCCCGGCGGACAGCTTCATGGGAACGCAGAGTTAGACCATTGAACTCATCAATGACTGCAGTATTTGTCACTGAACACACAGGCCATAATTAACCAAATCAGGACTGGATACTCCTTTGCTTTACTGTTTAATCGCACGCCCATCAGTGCGAAATCCCTGCGGAACCGGAGGCACCCCCCTGACAGCCAAAATGGCCGGTAGAGCCAAGTCAACCAAGAACCCAGATCGAACTACCCAAGCGATAACGCCAACAGATCAACAACTTGGCCCATCCTTACAATCTCTGGAAAACACACTTCTAGCGCATTCAGCCCAGTTCGAGAAAGTACTGCAGGCAATACTGGACACTAAGTCATCACTGGAGGGCAGAATCGATGCAGTCGTGCAAGACCTGAACCTCCTGCGGGTGGATCATCGTAGCCTAGCCGAAAAAGTAAAAACAACTGAAGCTGAGATAGCGGAACTAACCCCAATAGTGCAAGGGAATCAAAAACAAAGTCAGCGCATGGATGAAGAGCTGAAGATACTCTGGAGAAGATCCGAGGAAATGGAGAGCAGGGCGCGCCGAAATAACGTGAGATTTCTGGGATTCCCGGAAAGTATGCGTCAACCGGAATCAGAAATTTCCCTAGAGCAGTGGCTAATTAAAGAGGTGTTAAGTGGGGCTCCATCCAAGTTTTTCTCAGTTGAAAGGGCTTACAGAGTTCCGGGTAGGCCTCCGGCCCCTGGCCAGCCCCCCAGACCACTGATTGCCAGGTTCTTAAACTACAGAGATCGAGATGCAATATTGCAACAATTCCGCAATAAGGGCCCGTTCAAGTATGAAGACTCAAATATCAACGCTTACCCTGACTTTACGCAAGAGGTGCAGAATCAGCGTAACTCTTTTGTTAAAATCAAGCAACGCTTACGAGAACAGAACATAAAATATGCCCTGCTCTTCCCAGCCAAGTTGAGAGTAGTGATGGAGGACCGTACCCATATATTCACCATGCACTGAGGACGCCTGGACATGGCTCCATGCCAAGGGCCTTGCACACCCCCGGGAAGACGCAGATGAGGATGAGAAATGGGGGAGATCCACTGCAAGGACGAGATCCAAACGCGTACCAGAGGCCAGCCCAATGTCCGGCAAGCAGCAGAGGAAAGAGCAAAAGTGCTTAAAGAGACGCCACTACACATGCAAAGCAGCAATATAACTCCCGGTGGGCTGGTGGAGCTGGAGCTGGATTCAGACACAGCCAGCTCCGCATCCACGGTAACTGGAGAACTAGGCGGGCCGAAGGTCACCCCGATATCTGCGGATGAACTATAAACTAGTGGCTCAGATCCAGAGTGAACACTAGGGATGGCGATTGTACCACGAAAACCTGCAGAGACTCCACGACACTACCGAGTTGAGGGGACAGAACGCTTCCAACAATATACATCTTTGACATAAACACTAAGCTAAGTGACTTGGGGCACAAGCAGGTGGCATGTGGCGGGCGGGTGGGGCCAGAAGGAACGGAAACATGCCAAGGGGGGGCGCCTGAAGATATTGGCAGACTTAGTCTGCGGCAAGATGTGAGCCCCTTATAAGAGCCACATCTGTAAGATATGAGATCCCACTAAGTAAATCCAACTGGATAAAAGTTATGTTACACATTTTTAAGTTTTGCAGTTTCACTGTAGTTGTGAGTAGCATAGGGGGTTTAATTAGGGGGGTGGGGATTAGTAGTTTAGTAGAAATGCAGCGATCGGAATCACTTAATGCACTAAAGATGGACCTGCACCCGCTATATCTAAATATTAGCAGCAGAAAGGCAGAGACCAGATGGGCCAACATTAAAACCCAGGCTCACGTCACAGCAACATATCCCCTGCACCCTATAAGATGTCTTCTAGAAGTAACAAGGGGAACCAGTATATCATATTAACATGGAATGTCAGGGGCCTTGGGACGCCGAACAAACGGGCTAGAGTGCATGCTCGACTTAAGAGACTAGGAGTGCATATTGCTATTTTGCAAGAGACACATATGCTTGAGGGGGATCTACGAGACATGCGAGTGAAATGGGGGGGCCAGCTGATAGGCACAACATATTCGACCTTTGCGAGAGGGGTGCTGATCTGGATAGCAGCGGGAGTTCCATTCCTCATGTCAACACACAAGATAGACCAGGGAGGGAGGTACGTAGTAATGGAGGGCAGATTAGATGGTAGACAAATGGCTGTGGTCGGGGTATACGCCCCAAACAGTGGCACTATAGGCTTTCTTACCACTCTCACCCCAACGTTGCTGACTCACCCCATGCCCCTTGCCATCTGGGGTGGGGATTTTAACAGCACCCCAGTGGCAGCATTAGATAGAACTAGCGCCCACCAGAGCGCATCAACTAACAGGAAGCTCGTAAGTCCCCTGCAAGAATGGGCAAATGTTATGGGCCTATATGATGTATGGCGGTTAGGCCATCCAGAGCAAAAAGAATATTCATTTTATTCGGTCCCACACAATACCCACACTAGAATTGACATAATATGGGGCACTCGCGAAATAGGGGCGCTGATAACTGAATCCGAATACTTGGCAAAGACAGTCTCGGACCATGCGCCTCTGCGGGTAACCCTGAACTGGGGCAGGGCACGTCAGGTAATTCCCACTTGGAGATTCCAGGCGGAAGCTCTACAAGACCAAGCATTCGCTACATCACTGGGGGAATCTATAGGCCAATATTGGGAAATAAACGCTATGTCTGCAACAACCCGGGCGATAGAATGGGATGCCCACAAAGTAGTGGCCCGTGGAGTATGTATGTCCACTACGTGGGGAGTGAGACGCTCCTTACAGGCGGAAATTAGCAAACTTGAGAAGGAGCTGCGGGATGTGGAAAAAGCGGTAGCACGGGGGGAAATTACCAGTACTGCTCTTAAAGAAAAGCGCTTAAAATATAATGAGGCAGATAGCAGGCTCCGCTGCCACGACTATAAATATTACTTAACCAGGTTGCAAACGGAAGGAGATAGATCAAGCAGAATGCTAGCGTGGCTACTACGTGAGGATAGACAGCAAGCCCCGATAGGGGCCATCCGGGTGGGCGCGCAAGAAATGGCTACTACGCAAGCAGAAATAAACGAGGTGTTCAGGAATTATTACTCTAACCTATACACTAAACGTACTGCGTGCACGGCTACACAACTAGAGGCCTTTCTGGCGGACTCCTTCCTACCCCAGCTACCACAACCAGATAGAGATGGAATTGAAACCTGTAGGAGGCTGGACTGGCTTGTAGTGAGTACCAAGGGGTACTTGCACCTTGCACCAGGCCCAGTTATCCCTTATTAGTGTATAGGGTGTCTAGCAGCTTAGGCTGATAGATAATGGTAGCTTAGCAGAGCAGCTTAGGCTGAACTAGGAGACGTGTGAAGCTACTACAGTACCACTTAGTGTCATATGCACAATATCATAAGAAAACACAATACACAGTTATACTAAAAATAAAGGTACTTTATTTTTATGACAATATGCCAAAGTATCTTAGAGTGTACCCTCAGTGAGAGGATAGGAAATATACACAAGATATATATACACAATAGCAAAAATATGCAGTATAGTCTTAGAAAACAGTGCAAACAATGTATAGTTACAATAGGATGCAATGGGGAAACATAGGGATAGGGGCAACACAAACCATATACTCCAGAAGTGGAATGCGAACCACGAATGGACCCCAACCCTATGTGACCTTGTAGAGGGTCGCTGGGACTATTAGAAAATAGTGAGAGTTAGTAAAATAACCCACCCCAAGACCCTGAAAAGTGAGTGCAAAGTGCACCAAAGTTCCCCTAAGGACAAAATAGTCGTGTTAGAGGGAGAATGCAAGGAAAACACAAATCAGCAATGCAACAACGATGAATTCCTGTCTGAAGGTACCTGTGGAACAAGGGGACCAAGTCCAAAAGTCACAAGCAGCTCGGAGATGGGCAGATGCCCAAGAAATGCCAGCGGTTGGTGCAAAGAAGCTCTTACTAGGCTGAAGAACTGTGAATACTGCAGGAACGACAAGGGCTAGAGACTTCCCCTTTGGAGGATGGATCCCCCACGCCTTGGAGAGTCGTGCAGAAGTGTTTTCCCGCCGGATGGACGCCAACAAGCCTTGCTATACGCAAATCGTGCGTTTGGCGTTTTTGGACGCTGCTGGGGCCCAGGAGGGACCAGAAGGTCGCAAATTGGACCTGCAGAGAGAGGGGACGTCGAGCAAGACAAAGAGCCCTCACTGAAGCAGGTAGCACCCGGAGAAGTGCCAGAAACAGGCACTACGAGGATGCGTGAAACGGTGCTCGCCGAAGTTGCACAAAGGAGTCCCACGTCGCCGGAGACCAACTTAGAAAGTCGTGCAATGCAGGTTAGAGTGCCGTGGACCCAGGCTTGGCTGTGCACGAAGGATTTCCGCCGGAAGTGCACAGGGGCCGGAGTAGCTTGCAAAGTCGCGGTTCCCAGCAATGCAGCCCAGCGAGGTGAGGCAAGGACTTACCTCCACCAAACTTGGGCTGAAGAGTCACTGGACTGTGGGGGTCACTTGGACGGTGTCGCTGGATTCGAGGGACCTCGCTCGTCGTGCTGAGAGGAGACCCAAGGGACCGGTAATGCAGCTTTTTGGTGCCTGCGGTTGCAGGGGGAAGATTCCGTCGACCCACGGGAGATTTCTTCGTAGCTTCTGGTGCAGAGAGGAGGCAGACTACCCCCACAGCATGCACAAGCAGGAAAACAGTCGAGAAGGCGGCAGGATCAGCGTTACAGAGTTGCAGTAGTCGTCTTTGCTACTATGTTGCAGGTTTGCAGGCTTCCAGCGCGGTCAGCGGTCGATTCCTTATCAGAAGGTGAAGAGGGAGATGCAGAGGAACTCGGCTGAGCTCATGCATTCGTTATCTGCAGTTTCCCCAGAGACAGAGACCCTAAATAGCCAGAAAAGAGGGTTTGGCTACCTAGGAGAGAGGAAAGGCTACTAACACCTGAAGGAGCCTATCACAAGGAGTCTCTGACGTCACCTGGTGGCACTGGCCACCCAGAGCAGTCCAGTGTGCCAGCAGCACCTCTGTTTCCAAGATGGCAGAGGTCTGGAGCACACTGGAGGAGCTCTGGACACCTCCCAGGGGAGGTGCAGGTCAGGGGAGTGGTCACTCCCCTTTCCTTTGTCCAGTTTCGCGCCAGAGCAGGGGCTAAGGGGTCCCTGAACCGGTGTAGACTGGCTTATGCAGAATTGGGCACATCTGTGCCCAACAAAGCATTTCCAGAGGCTGGGGGAGGCTACTCCTCCCCTGCCTTCACACCATTTTCCAAAGGGAGAGGGCGTCACACCCTCTCTCAGAGGAAGTTCTTTGTTCTGCCATCCTGGGCCAGGCCTGGCTGGACCCCAGGAGGGCAGCTGCCTGTCTGAGGGGTTGGCAGCAGCAGCAGCTGCAGAGAAACCCCAGGAAGGGCAGTCTGGCAGTACCAGGGTCTGTGCTACAGACCACTGGGATCATGGAATTGTACCAACAATGCCAGGATGGCATAGAGGGGGCAATTCCATGATCATAGACATGTTACATGGCCATATTCGGAGTTACCATGGTGAAGCTACATATAGGTAGTGACCTATATGTAGTGCACACGTGTAATGGTGTCCCCGCACTCACAAAGTTCAGTGAATTGGCTCTGAACAATGTGGGGGCACCTTGGCTAGTGCCAGGGTGCCCTCACACTAAGTAACTTTGCACCTAACCTTTACCAGGTAAAGGTTAGACATATAGGTGACTTATAAGTTACTTAAGTGCAGTGTAAAATGGCTGTGAAATAACGTGGACGTTATTTCACTCAGGCTGCAGTGGCAGGCCTGTGTAAGAATTGTCAGAGCTCCCTATGGGTGGCAAAAGAAATGCTGCAGCCCATAGGGATCTCCTGGAACCCCAATACCCTGGGTACCTCAGTACCATATACTATGGAATTATAAGGGTGTTCCAGTAAGCCAATGTAAATTGGTAAAAATGGTCACTAGCCTGTCAGTGAAAATTTGGAAAGAAATGAGAGAGCATAACCACTGAGGTTCTGATTAGCAGAGCCTCAGTGAGACAGTTAGGCACCACACAGGGAACATATACATGCACACCTATGAGCACTGGGGCCCTGTGTGACAGGGTCCCAGTGACACATACATATAGGCCACAAACCTATGAGCACTGGGGTCCTGACCAGCAGGATCCCAGTGACACATAACAAACATACTGAAAACATAGTGTTTTCACTATGAGCACTGGGGCCTGGCTATCAGGATCCCAGTGAGACAGTGAAAACAGTGACAAACACCCTGACATACACTCACAAACAGGCCAAAAGTGGGGGTAACAAGGCTAGAAAGAGGCTACCTTCTCACAAAACCCCTATAACAATAGCAGAAATAGAACTAGCCCTTGCACAGCTACCCAGGAACAAAGCGCCTGGCACTGATGGTCTCCCTTCGGAGTATTACAAAGCCTATTTACCCAGTTTGAAATCTCATCTACTAGGAGTGTTCCAAGAGGCGTGGGCTACAGAAAGCTTACCCACATCTCAAAGGGAGGCTCTGATAGTAGTACTCCCTAAACAGGGTCGAGACCCCACAGACGTGAAATCTTATAGACCACTATCGCTGTTGAATACAGACTGCAAAATATTAGGCAAAATATTGGCCAACAGGTTAGCCCCCCTCATGCACCTACTGATACATGCAGATCAGAGTGGCTTCATTCCCAAGCGTAACACCTTCCTGAATATTCGAAGATTGTTGGGCATAATAGGAGACACCCCCAAGAATGCACAGGAGGAAATGGTGCTCTCATTAGACATAGAAAAGGCCTTTGATACGCTCGAGTGGGACTTTCTGTTGGCCACGATGGCCCGTATGGGAATAGGCCCTAACTATATCCGCTGGGTTCGGACATTGTACTCTAGCCCGAACGCGAGGGTGAAATCAGGCGGGGTGATTTCTGATAGTTTCCCGATTTCTAGGGGGACACGGCAGGGATGCCCCTTATCCCCGCTACTGTTTGCCATAGCAATGGAACCATTAGCGGCAAAAGTTCGCCTCATGGAGCACGAATGGGGAATTATTAGGAATGGGGTACATCACACGATTTCACTATATGCAGATGATGCGTTGATATATATCAGGAACGGCTGTGCAGCTATCCCACCTGTAATATCTCTATTGGCTGAATTTGGAGGCCTATCTTGCCTTGTGGTAAACTGGGAGAAGTCGTGTGTCTTTCCCCTGGTAAAAAGGGCTTCTAATAATCATGATCCCCCAGAGACAGGACATCTTAAGTGGTGCCCTACAACATTTAAATACCTAGGGATAAACATATATCATGCCACAGAAGACTTAAGAGATGGGAACCTGGGGAAGGCGCTAACATCTATAAAAGGCTCCCTACAATTCTGGAACAAGCTCCCTCTCTCGCCACCCGGCAAGGTGGCGATTGCTAATATGTTGATTCTACCTAGGCTTTTATATTACTTTGCGGCCCTACCGATAATTATTCCCAAAAGCTTCTTCAGCAATCTAAACACAGCATTGCTGCAGCTCATTTGGGGAGGTGGCAGAGCGCGAGTGGCGCTACCCACACTACAATGTCCGCTGGACAGTGGTGGCCTAGGAACTCCGAATTTTGAAAAATACTATGCAGCCGCACAACTTCAATGGGTCCAATATTGGATCCACAGACCAGAGCAAGCGGAACCTACGAGCCTAGAGCCTCGACGGAACGGGACTCCCCTTTTAAATTGGCTGTCGACGAAGCCCCCCAAAGTGGCACTGGTCAACCCATTGCTTGCAGCTGCGCACGCGTGCTGGGCCAGATACGTGCAAAAAAGAGCAGATAAGCTCCCATACTCTCCACACGTACCGCTGAATTACCTATTGGTGGGGAACGCAGCCAGAATGCAAGCTGCAAAGCAGTGGAACGAAGCAGGAATACTGACCGTAGGGGATTGCTACGAAGACGATAAACTAATGACGTTCGAGGCCCTTCAGGCCCTCACGGAGATAAATCCGGGACAGTTCCTGACATATCATGCCGTATGTCACGAAATCAGGAAAATTTGGGGAATGGGCACCTCGGAACCAGAGATCTCCCCTGTGCTTCACCTGCTTCTACAACACAGCGATCAAACTAAAACAATATCCAATCTATATAGAATCCTCAACAAGACCCCTGAAACACAGACAGGGAAAGCATGGGGTAGATGGAACGCAGTACTCCCCACCCCGATCCCACTGGAAGACTGGCCCAAGGCCCTATCTCATATCAGAGGTGTGTCAAGGAATCCCAGATTTAGATATACCCAATTCAACTACACGCATCAAACATATCTCTCCCCAGCCAGAATAAAGCGCATGTTCCCTGATGCAGTATCAATGTGCCCCAGATGCAGATTGCCGTCAGCACCCTTTTTCCACATGGTATGGGATTGCCCGAATATACAAACGGCCTGGGCGGAGGTGGTAGAGGAGGTATCTGGACTTACGGGACTGGCACTGGTAGCAGACCCCGGGTCATGCCTGCTGGGACTTAGGAAGAGACCAAAAAAACAAAGACATTTACATAAATTTATAGACCTGGCCTTTTTAATGTATAAAAGGTTAATAGCAATGCATTGGAAAGCCTCTATGGCTCCCGATTTGAAATCCTGGCACTCCCTGATAACACGCTGGGCGCGCACTGAATATCAGGTACTAAAAAGAATGGTGCGTGAAGGGCAACAACACACAGGTTGCTCTACATGGGAGGATATGGTAACAAAGCTGGAGGCCAAAAATGATGAAAAGCCTCCTTAAATTGGGGCGCGCGTATTTGCAACAATCACAGCATAAATTCACCTCATCACGGGAACAGAATTCACAAGACACCCAGACAACACAGTGCACATGCATCATCTCCACCCATCTCTCTAGTAATAATTGCCCACTAAGACTATGTCACCACAGTGGTAGCGCGGCGCGGGGAGCAGAAAACCAGGGGAGCCACTCGCATACACTAACCTAGTTGATGCCCCCCTCCTCAGACACTCAGGGAACCCATGCACGTAAAGCAAGGTCCACACCGGTCTCAAAAGAATGCCTATATAAAATAAACAGTGAAGGATAAACCTAGGGAGGGTGCAGCCGGAATGATACTGCAAGACCAGAAGTGTTCCGTGAAGTGCATAGTGGGGTTGTGTGTATTTGTTTCAAGACTTAGATAATTAGCCATCGTTTTGGTTTATCCTGTGGTTGCAAACTGAACAATTTGTATCATATTTCGAAATATAAAACCAATAAATATATTTAAAAAAAAACCCAATACTGATCTCTTCTACAATTCTTGAACTTGTAATGGCTCACAGAACTTACTATCACCTTTATCACCTTCATAAGATTTGTTTTTTTTACTCTCATCCAGTTTCCTGGTGTTAAATGTTTCACCTTCGCGCCAAGTTTTTCATAATAGTAAGTTTTATATATTTCCTGCATTTTTGTTATGTTAGATCTGACCATCAATGGGGACCATTTGCTACATATCTTAATATTCTTCCAAGCTACATTGGCGGTCATTACAACATTGGCGGTAAAAGCCGCTTACTGCCGTGCAGAAGACCGCCAACACAACGCCGCGGCCGCGGAATTCCGCCACAGCTATTATGACCCACAGCACGGAATCCGCCAATATTCAGACACCCACACAAGTCCGCCACACCAAAGGTCAGTGATAAACTGGCGAAAACAAAACCTCCACCGTCACGCCAACAGAAATACACCCACACTATCACGACCCACGAATCAACGCGGCGGTCTTTCAACCGCGGTATTCCATTGGCGGTACACACCACTGCGCTCAAAATACACACACATCTCCAAAACACAGCCACATTGGACAGTTCGAAATACACACACCTGATACACATACACACACCACTCCCACACACCCAATACAATATTCACCCACATCACCCACAAACCCCTACGACCACAATTAATGAGAGAAGGCCAGAGAGAGACACCACCATCAACAATACTAGCATCCACAAGCACACAACACCATCACCCACATAACTTCCATGCACCTCACACCACTACATATCAGCACACTTATCACCCCACACACCACCCCACACATCACAGACACCACCCCATGGCACGGCAAAGACACTCCAGGTTCTCGGAGGAGGAGCTCAGGGTCATGGTGGAGGAAATCGTCCGGGTAGAGCCACAGCTATTCGGAGCACAGGTGCAGCACACCTCCATTGCAAGGAAGATGGAGCTATGGCGCAAAATAGTGGACAGGGTCAACGCAGTGGGACAACACCCAAGAAATCGGGATGACATCAGGAAGAGGTGGAACGACCTACGGGGGAAGGGGCGTTCCGTGGTCTCAAGACACCAACTTGCGGTTCAGCGGACTGGCGGCGGACCCCCACCTCCTCCCCCACAACTAACAACATGGGAGGAGCAGGTCTTGGCGATTCTGCATCCTGAGGGCCTCGCAGGAGTAGCTGGAGGAATGGACTCTGGTAAGTCAAATCTTAACTATTACATCCCCCACCCTACCTGCATGCCATCACATACCCCCACCCTCACCCCCATCACTCCAACTCCTCACAAATGTCCCAACATCACAAACCACCCATCCCAGCACCAAGCCCTGCATGCAACAACAAAGCATGGACACACATCACTAAAGCATGTCTACTGCACATACCCATACACCCCCCTAAAACATCATCACACAAGGTCCCACACAGGAATGCAAGCACTGGGGTACACGGTCACCCACCCATTGTACACCATGGCACACACAGATGTAATAAACATCCTTTTATACCCCTGCAGGACCCCTACCCAACGTCACCAGACTGGAGGGTCCACACATGTCCACACCACCAACAGAAGAGGCCCACAGTGATGACAGCACCTCTGTCCAACTGGATCTAGATGACCAGCCCGGCCCATCGGGGACCTCAAGACAGTCGGTTCCCCTGACACAGTCACAGGTCACTACAGAGCTTCCCCCTCTGGAAACACCAGCACAGCACCCACCCAGCGGGCCAATACCTCCGTCCCAAGGACACGTCAATCAGCAGTGTGTCCACCACTACAGGGAACCCAAGCTAACCCACCACCCCAACAACAACAGGGACCTGGGGGCAGTGGCAGTGGGCACACGGTCCAGGGGACGGAGGCCCAGGAACAAAGGGGAACTGGGAGGGCTGCTGTGCGACAGGGGGAGGACAGGCCAAGGGAATCCACTCTCCACGAGGCCCTTTCCGAGGCGTAGTGCAGGGGGCTCGTGTGTCTGTTGTGTCCGCCAACGGAAGCGGTAATGCATGCACTCAACATGTCTTTCTTCTGTCGCCCCCCCTTTTTGTGGTCTCCCTGTTCTTGTGTGCATTAGCATCATCAGGCGGAGGAGCAGTGGCACCGGAGCACGAGGGGGCTGCATCCCACATGGCCATGGAGGGCCACACTACGGCTCGGACTTCACCAGTGGGACGGTGGGCGAGGGGAGCTCCACGGCGGGGACAGGAGCTGAGACCAGCGACACAGACTCGTCCTCTGATGGGAGCTCCCTTGGGGTGGCGGCAACATCTGTGCCCCCCCCATCTACAGGTACAGCCGCCACCGCCCCCACTAGCACCACCCTCCCAGCAACCCCTCAGCCTTTGCCCCGTGCCCGCTCATCCGGGAGGGTGGGCATCACCTTTGCCCCAGGCACCTCTGCCCCTGCACCAGGCACCCCTGCTGCCCTCAGTGAGGAGGCCATTGACCTCCTCAGGTCCCTCACTGTTGGGCAGTCTACCATTTTGAATGCCATCCAGGGTGTCGAAAGGCAGTTGCAACAAACCAATGCTTTCCTGGAGGGCATTCATTCTGGTCAGGCAGCCCTTCAGCGAGCTTTTCAGACTCTGGCCTCAGCACTGATGGCAGCCATTGTCAATGTCTCTACCCTCCCGCCTCCAACTTCCTCCACCCAGACTCAATCCCCTGTACCCCAGCCTATCACAAGCACACCTACAGACCAGCATGCACACATGTCAACACACAAGGGAAGCTCAGGCAAACATAAGCACCACACATCCCACAGGCACTCACGCAAGCATCATACAGATGCAGACATAGCAACATCCACTGCCTCCACTGTTTCCCCCTCCTCCTCGTCTCCCTCCTCCCTCCCAGTCTCGTCTACACTCACACCTGCATTCACTACATCTACAGCCACTACTGCCATCACCAGCACGCACACCACCACACCCCGCTCACGTGCAGTCACCACCCCCACTACCATTCACACGTCCTTTGTGTCCTCTCCCAGTGTGTCTGCGACGCCACCTCCCAAGATACACAAACGCAGGCACACACCCACCCAACAGCCATCCACCTCACGACAGCCTCTAGCGCATGCACCTTCACCCAAAGTCAGCAAACGAACACCTCCTACAACCACAATTTCTTCCTCCACTCCCAAACCCCCTCCAGCTACCCGTTCCAGTGTCTCCCAAAAACTTTTCCTGTCCAACCTTGACCTCTTTCCCACACCTCCCCACCCCGTCCGTTTCCTAGGTCCCGAACTAGCACCTCAGCCACGACATCTCCGGGACCAGTGGTGCCTGTAGTCACCGGAATCTGGAGTGCACCGGCCACCAGGGCAGCCAGTGTGACACAGAGCCACAGCACAGACAGTCCCCCACCTGTGAAGCATCAAAAGTTGGCCAGTGCCCGGCGTGAGAGGGGGAAGATTCAAGCCACCAAAGCCGCTCCCAGGGGCCCCGGGGGGAGTGTGGAGTCAGCTGCGACACCTTCCAAGGTGGGGAAGGGCCACAAGAAACCAGGAAAGTCTGCGAAGAGCAGCACGGCGGAGGAGACCGCCATCATCCCCGCTGCCCAGGAGGCCACAGCCGTCATCCCTGCTGCCCAGGAGTCCACAGCCGACATCCCTGCTGCCCAGGAGGCCACTGCCATCATTCCCACTTGGCCAGAGAGGACCACTAGCACAAGCCCCGCTGGGCCAGAGAGGACAGCCAGCACAAGCCCCGCAGGGCTAGAGAGGACAGCCAGCACAAGCCCCGCTGGGCTAGAGAGGACCGCCACCACAAGCCCCGCTGGGCTAGAGCGGACCGCCAGCACAAGCCCTGCTGGGCTAGAGAGGACCGCTAGCACAAGCCCCGCTGGGACAGAGAGGACCGCTAGCACAAGCCCCACTGGGACAGAGAGGACCGCCAGCAGCTGAGTCACTGCAAAGGAGCCCACCACTCCAAGCACTGCTGAACAGAGCACCGCTGCTCCAACCACTGCTGAACAGGGCACCGCCGCTCCAAGCACCGCTGAACAGGGCACCGCCGCTCCAAGCACCGCTTAACAGGGCACCGCCGCCTCAAGCACCGCTGGCCCATGACCGCCAAGGGCACTGACGCTACTGAGTCTGTCACGAGCAGGATGAAGTACTCTGTCCCCTCCAGAACCAGTGGAGACTGTCATCCACTACCTCTGTCCTTAGCAGGATGAAGCACTCTGGGCACAATGCCCCCTCCAGAACCAGTGGAGAGATACATCCACTACCTCTGTCCTTAGCAGGATGAAATTCTCTGGGCACAATGCCTCCTCCAGAACCAGTGGAGACTGTTATCCACTTGAGAGACTGTGGCTTTGCACTCCCCAGGATTGAACAGTGGGCAACCCACCCACTGTAGAGACTTGAGAGACTGTGGCTTTGCACTCCCCAGGATGGAAGAGTGGGCAACCCACCCACTGTAGAGACTTGAGAGACTGTGGCTTTGCACTCCCCAGGATTGAACAGTGGGCATGTGGCCCTCTCGTGGATTTGGCGTCATGCACTCAACCGGCTGAGGTGCCCCCCTTTCCCTCCCCCTGAGGTGCCTGTTTTCTTGCTCTCTGATGCCCCAGCAGTGTTCTCTCCGTCATGGTCGGGGATCTTGTGTGGGCCTCGCCCATACCGTGTGGGCCCAGTGTTCCACAGACTCAATTGGAGCACTACCTGGACTACTATGCTTGGTGTATATTTTGTTTATGGTGTATATATATATTTTTACCTACTTGATTTTAATGTATTTCAATGGTTACACTCATTTGCTTTTGTCTTTGCATTCTTCCGGGGGGGTTGGAGGGTGTAACTATCATGTATTAATATGTATTAGTGTGTGTGTTGTAGTGGGTGAGGGTGGGGGTGTTGCGTGTGTGTGTCCCTGTTTTTTCCCTCCCCCCCTCCCCTGTGTCGTAGGTGCAGTACTCACCGTGGTCTTCGCCGCCCGGCGTTCATGCTCCTGGTAGAGGAGCAGGAAGACTATCGCAGGGAGAAGTTGGAGTTCCGGCTCCATGGTGTCCTGGTTCCTCGTGGGGTGTGTAGAGGTGAGCGTTTTCCCTTCGAAATCCTGTTTCCGCCGTGTTTTTATCTGTGGTGAATCCGCCCCGGAAAAGGTGGCGGATTGGTAGGTTGTGATACTGTGGGAGTTACTTTGTCTTCCTCCTGTCTGTTGGCGGTGACCGCCATGCTGTTTGTTTGTACCGCCATGGCGGTCGGAGTGTTAAAGTGGCTGTCTTTGTTGGCGGTTTCCGCCACGGTCGTAATTGCAAAATTTTCAGCCGGCCTGTGTAGGAAAGTACCATCTTGCCTGGCATGTTACCCCCATTTTTCACTGTATATATGTTGTTTTAGTTGTATGTGTCACTGGGACCCTGCCAGCCAGGGCCCCAGTGCTCATAAGTGTGCCTGACTGCGTTACCTGTGTAGTGACTAACTGTCTCACTGAGGCTCTGCTATCCAGAACCTCAGTGGTTATGCTCTCTCATTACTTTCAAATTGTCACTAACAGGCTAGTGACAAATTTTACCAATTTACATTGGCTTACTGGAACACCCTTATAATTCCCTAGTATATGGTACTGAGGTACCCAGGGTATTGGGGTTCCAGGAGATCCCTATGGGCTGCAGCATTTCTTTTGCCACCCATAGGGAGCTCTGACAATTCTTACACAGGCCTGCCACTGCAGCCTGAGTGAAATAATGCACACATTATTTCACAGCCATTTTCACTGCACTTAAGTAACTTATAAGTCACCTATATGTCTATCTTTTACCTGGTAAAGGTTAGGTGCAAAGTTACTTAGTGTGTGGGCACCGTGGCACTAGCCAAGATGCCCCCACATTGTTCAGGGCAAATTCCCCGACTTTGTGAGTGCTGGAGACAACATTATATGCGTGCACTACACATAGGTCACTACCTATGTGTAGTTTCACAATGGTAACTCCGAATATGGCCATGTAACATGTCTATGATCATGGAATTGCCCCCTCTATGCCACCCTGGCATAGTTGGCACAATCCCATGCTCCCAGTGGTCTGTAGCACAGACCCTGGTATTGCCAAACTGTCTTTTCAGGGGTTTCACTGCAGCTGCTGCTTCTGCCAACCCCACAGACAGGCTTCTGCCCTCCTGGGGTCCAGCCAGGCCTGGCCCAGGATGGCAGAACAAAGGACTTCCTCAGAGAGAGGGTTTTACACCCTCTCCCTTTGGAAAATGATGTGAAGGCAGGGGAGGAGTAGCCTCCCCCAGACTCTGGAAATGCTTTCTTGGGCACAGATGTGCCCAATTCTGCATAAGCCAGTTTACACCGGTTCAGGGACCCCTCAGCCCTGCTTAGGCGCGAAACTGGACAAAGGAAAGGGGAGTGACCACTCTCCTGACCTGCACCTCCCCTGGGAGGTGCCCAGAGCTCCTCCAGTGTGCTTCAGACCTCTGCCATCTTGGAAACAGAGGTGCTGCTGGCACACTGGACTGCTCTGAGTGGCCAGGGCCAGCAGGTGACGTCAGAGACTCCTTCTGATAGGCTCCTTCAGGTGTTGCTAGCCTATACTCTCTCCTAAGTAGCCAAACCCTCTTTTCTGGCTATTTAGGGTCTCTGCTTTGGGGAATTCCTTAGATAACGAATGCAAGAGCTCATCAGAGTTCCTCTGCATCTCTCTCTTCACCTTCTGCCAAGGAATCGACTGCTGACCACGCTGGAAGCCTGCAAAACTGCAACAAAGTAGCTAAGACGACTACTGCGACCTTGTAACGCTGATCCTGCCGCCTTCTCGACTGTTTTCCTGGTGGTGCATCCTGTGGGGGTAGTCTGCCTCCTCTCTGCATCAGAAGCTGCGAAGAAATCTCCCGTGGGTTGACGGAATCTTCCCCCTGCAACCGCAGGCACCAAAAAGCTGCATCACCGGTCCCTTGGTCTCCTCTCACGACGACGAGCGAGGTCCCTCGAATCCAGCAACACTGTCCAAGTGACCCCCACGGTCCAGTGACTCTTCAGTCCAAGTTTGGTGGAGGTAAGTCCTTGCCTCCCCACGCCAGACTGCATTGTTGTTCACTGCGACTTTTGCAACTTCTCCGGCCTCTGTGCACTTCCGGCGGAAATCCTTTGTGCACAGCCAAGCCTGGGTCCACGGCACTCTAACCTGCATTGCACGACTTTCTAAGTTGGTCTCCGGCGACGTGGGACTCCTTTGTGCAACTTCGGGTGAGCACCGTTTCACTCTTCTTCGTAGTGCCTGTTCTGGCACTTCTGCGGGTGCTGCCTGCTTCTGAGAGGGCTCCTTGTCTTCCTCGGCGTCCCCTCTGTCCCCAGACGAAATTGGCGATATCCTGGTCCATCCTGGGCCACAGCAGCATCCAAAAACGCTAACCGCACGACTTGCAGCTAGCAAGGCTTGTTGGCGTCCTTTTGGCGGGAAAACACTTCTGCACGACTCTCCACGGCGTGGGGGATCCATCCTCCAAAGGGGAAGTCTCTAGCCCTTGTCGTTCCTGCAGAATCCTCAGCTTCTTCAGTCCAGTAGAAGCTTCTTTGCACCCACAGCTGGCATTTCCTGGGCATCTGCCCATCTCCGACTTGCTTGTGACTTTTGGACTTAGTCCCCTTGTTCCACAGGTACCCTCGACTGGAAATCCATCGTTGTTGCATTGCTGGTTTGTGTCTTTCCTGCAAAATTCCTCTATCACGACTTCTATGTCCTTGGGGGAACTTTAGTGCACTTTGCACTCACTTTTCAGGATCTTGGGGTGGGGTATTTTTCTAACCCTTACTATTTTCTAATAGTCCCAGCGACCCTCTACAAGGTCACATAGGTTTGGGGTCCATTTGTGGTTCGCATTACACTTTTGGAGTATATGGTTTGTGTTGCCCCTATCCCTATGTGCTCCCATTGCATCCTATTGTAATTTTACATTGTTTGCACTGTTTTCTAAGACTATACTGCATATTTTTGGTATTGTGTACATATATCTTGTGTATATTTGCTATCCTCATACTGAGGGTACTCACTGAGATACTTTTGGCATATTGTCATAAAAATAAAGTACCTTTATTTTTAGTATAACTGTGTATTGTATTTTCTTATGATACTGTGCATATGGCACTAGTGGTACTGTAGTAGCTTCACACGTCTCCTAGTTCAGCCTAAGCTGCTCTGCTAAGCTACCATTATCTATCAGCCTAAGCTGCTAGACACCCTATACACTAATAAGGGATACCTGGGCCTGGTGCAAGGTGTAAGTACCCCTTGCTACTCACTACAAGCCAGTCCAGCCTCCTACAGCCTGTTGGCGGTCTTACTGCCGCTTTAACACTGACCGCCAGGGTTGTTATGACCGCCATTGTCTTTGGTAAATGGTTCTCCCATATGCCCAAACTGTGTTATTCAGCTCTTTTACCCAATATTGTTTTGCATGCACTCCATGATCACTTTGTTAAAACGTTCCACGATTCCATTCCCAGCAGGATGGTACACAGTTGCTTGTTTCCTTTTATTCCATTCCTGCACAGGAATTTCTCATATTTATCTGATCTGAATTGTGGTCCATTGTCACTCAGTATGCTCTTGGGAATGGCTTCTTTTAAGAACAGTCTTTCTAGGAAAGACATGATCACTTTGGCATGAATTGCTTCTTCCACTTCTGTCTCATTTAGAATAATGGTCAACTACCACCAGAATGTACTCGGATATCCCCAGTCATCTAAAATGGGTCCAAGAATGGCTAAACATATTTCTTCCCACGGATGATCTGGATACATCCTTTCTCCTAGAGATGGTCTTAACCATACATTGAGCTTTATCTGAATTGGCACAAATCTGGCAATTCTTTACAAACCTTTCTGCTTCCACATCTAATCCAGGCCACCAATATACAGACTTTACTCTTTTTTAATTTCAGTATGCCCAAATGTCCTTCATGGTTTCTTTCTGTTATTATCATTCTTAAACCTTTGGGAGGATCTACTCTATCTCCTCTTAGCACATGCCCAGTTTCGTCAATAGATAGTTAATTCTTAATTTCCCAACAGTTTTTGCATTCTTCGCGTAGTTTGTTCTTAACTGACCAACCCTTCACAATAAACTCTTTGATTAATTGTAAGGTTTCATCCTTTCTGTACTTTGTCTTTCTGTCCATTCTTCCTTCAAAATAGCATTCCCACCTGCTTCAACTACTGCTACTCTGCAGTCATCCCATTCTCCTTTTTCTTGTTCAGTATTTGGTAAAGGTGAATGGCTTAAATAATCTGCTATTTTGTTCATCTTCCCTGGAAGACATTCTACATCATAAAAAAAATCTAGTAACCGTAAACTCATCCTAGCAGTACATGTTGTTGCTTTAATGGAGCCCTCTGATGTGAGAACTTGAACTAATAGTTTGTGATCCGTTCGAAGTGGGAATCTGGTACCCCAATTGTACTGTCTAAATGTTTCTGCTCCCCATACAACGGCTAACATTTCTTTCTCAATCACAAAAAATCTGTATACTTGTCTCATCAATTTGAGTTAACACAGTTCCCAAATCCTTCCCACTGACATCTGTGGTGATAATGCAATGTGACCCAATTTCAAATCCTTGCAATGGAAGAGCTGTGCTTAATTCTTGCTTGATGTTTTCAAAGTCGCTTTGTAACTCTTTATTCCAACAGAATTCCCTTCCCGCCTTTATAAGTTGTCTCAGTCTGTACGTTTTCATGGCAAAGTTGCTTACAAATTTTATATAGAATTCTGTTAATCCCAAGAAGGATTTAACTTCATCCTTGGATTTGGGAGCTGGTGCATCTTCAATTGCTCTAAATATGTTTTTCTTGGGTGAAATTCCTTGACTACCTACTTCATGACCTAAATACGTTATAGAATTTATTTTTTGTGTTATAATTTTTTATTGTTATTATAGACATTGTTTATATTTTGTAACACAAGTCATGCGCAAAGGATAAATTACAAAATTAGCAAAATTCTTCCCGTCTTTGGGGGTACTCTGCCTTTACAGTCTTCAGTCGTTGTATACATGTATTTCAAACACATAAAGACGTGCTTTGTCCTAGCATTGATAATCACATTTAAGAGCCAGTATTAATAGCATAGTGGTCTCATATCTCCAAACAAATAAAATGTATCAATCTTGCAACTGTTTGAACTTCGTCTGCAAAGGGTATATCGCCATAAATGTTGGGTATATCCATATCATAGGTTAACTGCAGTATATTACTATTATATTATTATATGATATCAATAGGTGCTATTGATTGGTATTTAGTATAATAGCTTCTCTGTGATATAATATACCTTTTGAACAGAGATGGATCGTCATGAGAGTATTCGTGTCTGTGTCTAGTAGTATCCCTTCCTTCAGGGACTTAGGGACACATAGGGAGGATAGTTTTACAGAGAGGTCAGGGAAGACTCCATGAGAACTGATACGTAGGTAGGAAGTTAGGGTGTAATAGTATCCATTATGATGATAATGACACTAATAGTAGGAACAATAATGGGAGCCGTTATGGCGGTAGTGGTGTTCGTAATAGTGGTGACCGAGGGAAGGGGGAAGGGACAGAGGGAGGGGGTTGAAGGGGGTAACGCGGTCTAGCTGTAGTCAGGGGTGATAATGATGATAATTTACTAGGGATGGTAGGGCAATATAGAATTAAATGAGGGCACAGTATAGTTGAAGGTTATGGTATGTGTATTCATGTGTGGGCATTGATTTGTGTTTGCATGAGCTAAATGGTTGTGGTGGTCTGTCACAGGATATACTTAGGTCATCAGATTGGGCAGGAAGGGGGACCATGTCTGTAGGAATATATCAGTTTTTTCCTGTAGGTCATATATGAGGTGTTCGTGGGAGGCTGCCTGGTACATTGCGCCAATCCATTCTTCCTGGGAGGGAGGTGCCACCGCCCGCCAATGTCTGAGGATACATAATTTGGCTGTGGCTAATGCAGTATGCAATAGTCGGCTTTGGGGTCGTGAGAGATGTTGTAGTTCCTCTGTATCATGTAGGAGTATGAGGGATGGTGTGAGCGTTGGCGGTAAGTGCAGTACCTCTCTAAGAGTGTGTCCTATCGCCCTCCAGAAAGGTTGTATAGCAGTACAGTCATATAAGATGTGGGTAAGATCGCAATGTTTGTTGGGGCATCTCCAGCAGGATGCGTGGGGCAGAAGTTGCGCTGTGCATAGCTTCTTTGGGGTCCAGTACCAGTCATGTAGGGTCTTGAAAAGGCAGAATTTCAAGCGACCCTCATGGGCTCCTCGGTCTCTAGCCTCAATTAATTCGGCGCAGTCTTCTAGGTCATACTCTTTCTGTAGAAGGGTTTGCCATTTTTCTCTAAGGGAGTTAAGCAGTGGTAGTGAAAAAAGGTGTCGATTCAGCACCGACTGTAGCCCCGATACAGCCCTTTTCATTTGGCCCCATGTTTCTAGGTATTGAAGTATTGGTGAATGTGTTAATCGCCAGGGGGATCATCCTAGTCGCTGTATCAGACAGTGTCGTAACTGTAGATAACGCCATGAGTAATGGTCGGAGAGGTCAAATTCTTCCTGTAGTTCCCTGAACGTCTTCCAATTGTCTCCACAGACGAGATGGTCTATTCTTATGATGCCTTTTTGATACCAGCCCCACCAGTGGATGGTCTTACCTCCTATCTGGAGTCCTTTATTGCCCCAGAGGGGGGCTCTGTCATGGAGATATGGGTCTATTTTCAGTAAGCGGTGCGCCTGTCGCCAGGCGTTCCTCATGACCCCTATCATGGGATCAGTAGTTCGTTGACCAAGCATGTCCGTGTTATGTAGTATCTGTAATTCGTGAGGAACTCCTGTAACTGCTCTTTCCACTGTTACCCAGAGTGGTGGGTCCCGTACATTTGGGAGTAGGAGGGTCATCTGTGATAGGTGTAATGCTGAAGAATAGTGTTCTATGGAAGGGAGATTTAAACCTCCAAATTCATTTCGTGCCAATAACGTGGCTCTGGGTAGTCGTGAGCGCATGGATCCCCATACAAAGGCATAAATGCAACGGTCCATCTCTCGGAGGAGGGTTAGTGGTATGTATAATGGGAGCATACCCAGCACATATAAAAATCTTGGGAGGGTTACCATTCTCACCGCCTGCACTCTACCCCACATGGAGAATCCTAATTGTTTCAATTTCTCAAAGTCTTGGTTCATGGTATTTATTAGGGGGTTTAAGTTATCTGTCACTATGTTTTCTAGGCCTCTATTTATATCAATACCTAAGTAATGAAGCCGAGCATGTTTCCATTTAACCAGCAGATCTTGTAGGGAGGAGCAGGTTGTTATAGGGGACAAGGGTAGAGGCTCACTTTTATCCCAGTTTATCCTATAGCCCGAAAGCTGCTCAAATTCTGTCAGTATCTGTTTGAGAGCTGGTAGGGAGTTGGATAGGTCGGTGAGTGTGGGTAGGATGTCATCTGCGTATAGGTAGATGGTGGAGCATCCACCCAGGATTGGGATTCCTGATATTACATTGGAGTTCCTAATTACCGCCGCAAGGGGTTCGACAGCTCGCAAGAATAATAGTGGGGATAGTAGACAGCCCTGTCGTGTTCCTGTGGAGATCGGGAAAGTGGCAGATAGGAACCCTCCACAATTCACCTGAGCTGTCGGGGAGTCATAGAGTAGTCGTATTTTATTTATGAAGTTAGTCCCTAGTCCAAAGCGTTTTAATATTTAAAAAATATACCAACATTCTATGTGGTCGAATGCCTTCTCTGCATCCAATGAGAGGGCAAGGGCTTCTTCCTGTGAGCCTCGCGCTGTCCATATAGTATGGAATAGTGTACGGAGGTGATTCCTTGATGAGCGGCCTGGCACAAAGCCCACCTGGGTGTGATGGATCAGAGAGGGGATGACTTTTTTCAATCGTGTTGCTAATATCGCTGCTAAGATTTTAGAGTCTCCATTAATTAGTGATATGGGGCGGTAGCTCCCACAGAGAAGGGGGTCTCTCCCTGGTTTGGGTATAACTGTGATAATGGCTTTGTTGGAGATAGGATATAGGGATCCCGTGCGGTCCGCTCCCTGGAAAGCGTCGTATTGAGTCTCCACTGTCTCTGTCCCAGACCATTTATAGAATTCAGACGTAAAGCTGTCTTCCCCGGGGGCTTTGTGGGACGATAGATTGGCTATCGCCTGTTGAATTTCTATCTTGCTAATATCACCTTCTAGGAGTGCCCTACCTTCTGTCAAAAGACAGGGTATATCTGCTCTTTGTAGGAAGGCGTTCAGGCGGTCATTGGCTTCTACTGTTTCCGGGGTGTATAGGGCTTGGTAATAGTTGCCGAATTCATTCGCAATTGCCTGTGGGTGAGTGAGGAGGTCGTTGTTTCGCCAGTGAGTGCTGGTATGGCTAATGTAATTTCTCTTTGGCGTAGTTGGGCAGCTAGTAGACGGCCTGCTTTCTCGCCGTGTTCATAATGTCGGCCCTTTAGCCTTTGCAATGCATATTCTGCCCGCGAGGTATATAGGGAGTTGAGTTCCATTTTAGCTTGTTCAAGATGACGGCGACTGGATGGAGTGGGGGTTCGCGTATATATTCTCTGGTCACGTGGGCTATCCTGTTCTCTAGGTTGGCCTGTTGTTCTCTTTTCCGGGCGTTGGCAATGGCAGCGTCTCACATTAGTTGACCTCTAATAGTTGCCTTTGCTGCCGCCCATAGGAGTTGGGGTGAGGATACCGAGCCTTTGTTATCTTTTATGTAGGTAGCTAAGTGGGTTTTAAGCTGTTCCTTTCCTTTTGGGGTTCCATATCTGGAATTGTGAAGGCGCCATGGTTTACGGCCGGGATTGATCACTCCTAGTTCCAGCGTTAGTAGGACCGGGGAGTGGTCCGATAGTGCGGCCGTAAGGATATCCGTCAGTTTTATCGCTTGTATCAGTCTCTGGTCGATCATAAAGTAGTCTAGTTGCGATTGGGTTCCATGTACTGGAGAGAGAAAGGTGTATTGGCGGTCGAAGGGGTGTAATAAGCGCCAGCAATCTAGCAAGCCGTGGTCGGAAAGGACGTTGTGGAGTAGGGCCCTGTCTGAATTATTGCCTGCGTCAAAGCCGCTTGTGCGATCAAGGATAGCACCTTGTACAATGTTCCAGTCTCCACCCAGTACATATTGAGAGGCGCCAATCTGTGTGAGCAGTCAATTAAGAGAGAGGAAGAAAGTGTGCTTGGAGCCTATGGGGGCGTATATTGAGCCTATGCAGATCGTGGAAAGACCTACCTGATTTTGGCTAGGACATAACGGCCTTCTGGGTCGTGCCATGTTTTAAGCAGTCGGAACTGCAGTGAGCGACGTATGAGGATTGCCACCCCGCATTTCCTCCCAGTACCCTGTGTTCCGTCAGATACGGGCGGTTTACCATTATAGAGTACTTTACTGACCCAATCTCTACGAAGTTTTTCAGATTCTGCTGAGTCAAGGTGTGTTTCCTGCAACCGTGCTATTTCTGCATGTTTAGAGAGTAGATAGGATAGTACTTTCTGTCGTTTGACATAGTTGGTCATCCCATGGACATTCCAAGAGACGACTGTGAGTGGTGTTGTCGTTCCCATGAGTGCAATGTGGATAAGGTGTATTCCGTATAATGTATCTATAATGTGTGGTCAAGGGAGGGGCACGAGGGGGATATTATATAGATACTAGCTATTCAGGGACGCGTAGTGGGGGGATGGTGTGATATATTATAATATAATATAATATAGGGGACAGAGACAGGGTGTGTCTAGGTCCCTCGGTCACCAGAGGTAATGAGTAGGAGTTATGAGAGTAGAAGTGAAGTTGAAAGGCTCCTAATTCGGAGAGAAGAAAAATGTATGCACTAATGAATAAAGAAGTGAGAGAAAGACCTAGAAAAAGAACAACAGGAAGGGAAAAAGGAAGCCTGCTATCAGTTAGTCTGTTAATCTGCGGGTTCGTACCTGTGGAGTCCGCGCGCTGAGGGAGTATTATTATGAGGTATAAATATGATGGGGGTTATTTTAGTGTTTCTTCGATGATGTTGTTGGAGGGGGGTTAGTAGTCAGCCTCAGTGTGTTATGTGTTGCGTGGTGCGGGTATAGGCAGATATTGATAATAATATCCCTGGGGTTTGAATACAAGGGAGTCCAGATTCAGAAGCAGATGAGCGTGAAGGGGGGGGATGGTGCTGAGGAAGACCCAGTCATGTGTGCTTAGAGCTGAGTATAGGGTTTGAAATGATGCATTTAAAACCGTTTTGACATTCTTCGGGGTTGTCTCTAAAGATCTGTATAGGTGCCTCAGCTATACTTCTGAAGTTGATTAGGGAAGACCTAGCCGATAGACAGACATTACTCTTTAATAGCTGATATCCCATAATGGACGGGGTGATGTTAAACTCTCGGACCCCCCACTCCCTCCCCATCAGTGGTACGACTTTAGTTCAGAGCAGTTGGGCATGCCACTTATCTGTCCGACGAAAAGCAGGTTGGTTACTAGATGAGGGGCCGTTCTTTCAGTGTTCTAAGTATTCTCGGAGTTCAGTGGTCTGTGTGATCGTCCAGTGACGGCTTCAGTGGGGAGCGGGATTTGTCCCTACCCATGTCCTGGTTGTGGCCCATTACTGCCTGTAGCACCTGGTCCCGATTGTCCTGTGGCTTGGGAAGGCGGTCATACATTCTGCCTCTCTTGTGTGAGGCAGACCTTTGCGACTGGGCTCGTAGCAGTGCAGTAGGAGGGTTATTCCCGGTCTGTGAGGCATCAGGATCTTCTTGTCCTGATGAAACGTCCATGGGGTGTGAGATAAGATCATTGAGAAATAAGCTAAGGTCCTCCGGTTCCGTGAAGTCTTTGGATTTATCACGATAGGTGATCCACATCCTTGCGGGTTCAAAAAGGCCATATTTGATGTCTAGTTTCCTGAGCTGCGGTCTGAAGGCTAGGAGCGCTTTTCTCTTTTCATTTGTCAGTCTGGAGAAGTCGTCCGCTACTCTGATCTCATGGCCGTCCAAAGAGGCTGGTCCTTGTGTTTTAGCTGCTGATAGGACCTGTTGAGCCTGATGATGTCTTAGAAAAAAAGCTATGATGGGCCATGGCCTGTCGGAGGTAGCCTTGTGAGGAGGTCCTATTCCATGCGCCCTTTGGAATTCCAATGGCGGTGAAAATTCAATATCGAAGAGGCCGGGCAGGAGTGATTGTAGAAGAGCATTGGTATCAGATCCTTCTTTGCGTTTTGGGATTCCGAAGAGTCCTATGTTGTCTCGGCGGCTCCGGTTTTACAATTCTGTTACCTTTGCTCGGAGGGATCTTAATTCGATTTCTTGATCTGGTAGCGTCGCCATTTGATCTTCCACCGTAGTGAGGTGTTGGTCTAGGGCATCCGCTGTGTCTTTGAAACCTGCTATATCTGCACGGATGGAGGAAGAGGCTATGGTTAAGTCCGTGATCTTCTGATCCATTGCTTTGAGACGACGTCCCACCAAGGCAATCTCCTGTAGTATACATTCCGTGGCTTTCGAGGCAGAGGGGTCTGTTGGTGTGGACATTGACCCTGGTGTTGGCATTTGTGTTGTCGTGGGTTTCGATTGTGTGACAGCCTCTGAGAACAAGAGTTGTCTGGAAGGCTTGCCTGAGGGCTTCCCGTTGGGCATTTCTTCCGGGATGCAGGAGGCTCTGTGTGATAGATGTCGTCGTGTGGGTACGATGAGGTTGTAGTTTGCCGGTCGTCCTTCCTCTATCCTGTAGGTTGTGGCACCTGGAAGAGGAGGTGGAATATCAGTGGGGTGGGGGTGGGAAGTTGGTGGTCCCGTTAGTAATGGTCACCTAGCGTTCTATTGTTGGGTTGTACATTAATGGCCTCTAATTATTGCTCTGTACGTGGTGATGTCTTTGGTGCTATGTGCCTCATGTTATTCCTCTCCAGACCATATCGTCTGTGCTATGTTACAAGGTAGATAGTTCAGAGAGATTTTTGTTTCACTCTCAGCGCTACTCGTAGGTAGGTAGTTTTACCTTCTGTTTTATTTTATTTGTTCAGGGTGTAGCCGCAGTACCTATCCATCGTTGATTCTCCACTCTTTCTCGTGCTCTTTGTTTGATGCCGTGACCGGGCACACAGTCATGGGCCTCGGGTGAGCCTCAAGCCAGTTCGTTCCATGCGCTACGTGTGCCTCGGGGGGTAAGGGGGCCCTGTCGCCTTCTCAGCCCATGCGCCCTGTGGCTTCAAGATGTCCTCCTGCGGTGTGCTTCAGCGTGCATTGTTTTTACCATGGTAATATACAGGAGTTTGCAGCGCTGCTCGTGGGTGGTTCAAAGAGATTTTTGTTTCACTCTCAGTGCTATTCGTAGGCAGGTAGTTTTGTCCTCTTATTTTATTTGTTCAAGGTGTGGCCGCTGTACTTATCCGTTGTTGATTCTCTACTCTCTCATGTGTTCTTCGTTTGATGTTGTCATCGGGCTTGCGATCATGGCCCTCGGCTGAGCCTCAAGCCTGAATGTTCTCCATGTTATATGTGCCTCACTTTAGGCTGCGGTCGGCCACGCCGTCAGAGGCCTCCAGCGGTCTGCGTCCGATGGCGTTGCGGTCATCATATCTCGCTGGGGAAATCTGTTATTTCCCCGGGCTGCACATCTCGCAGTCCCGGGAAGCCATTGTGAGGCTGCCTGAGGCTCGTGTTACCCCCGTCGTAGCCAAAATCTATCTCGGCGCACGGAGCTTCGTCCTCAGGCGGCCATTCTGTAACCAAACCATGCCCCACGTTATAGAATTTAAAGAGAATTTACATTTTTAACTCTGCTCTCAAGCCATTATCAGCTAGTATTCACAAAATCAACTTTAACTTAGCATCATGTTCTTGTTTACGTCGGCCCATCACCAGTATATTATCCTGGAAGTATGTCACACCCTCAATGTTTATGAAAAGTTTGTACATTAAGCATTGAAATACCGCAGCCGATGGCCCAAGGACAAATGGCATACAAATTAATCTGTAACAAAGGGGTTCATAAATGCTAGATTCCTGCTAGAAGGATGCAATTGGACCTTGTGATAGACAGAGGTTTAATCAACAGTTGAGAACCATTTGATGTTCTTAGTTTTAGTTAAAAGTCCATCAGTCCTGGGCAATGGAAATCTATAAATTACAATGTTCTTATTCAGATCTCTAAGATCAAAGCATAACCTTAGACGTCCATCAGATTTCCGATCTACTACAAGGGAGGCCAACCACTCTGCACACTCTACTGGTTCTATAATTCTTTTACTTTCTAAAGTGTCCAACTCTTTCATGACATCCTCTCTAATGCCATAGGTGTATTCCTAACCTTGTGAATCACTGGCACTGCCCTTTCTTTCAGAACAATCTTGTGGACAAATTCGCTCAATTTACCTAGTTCACTAGAAAATACCTTTGGGAAACATCTTTTCATTTCTGCTTCTACAGTTGCACTAGGTTCATTAAGCAATATTACTTGATCTCCACTGTTGGGGTCCAATATGATGCCTGAAGCTCCTTGGTCAACCCACCCTAGTACCAAGGGTCCTTTCTCTGCTACATACAATTTTCCTTTTGCAGATATTTCTTTACATTTGAATTCAACCTCTCTAAACCCCACCATTGGTATTTCCTCTCCTGTATAAGTAACTGGGTGTATATCTGTAGGAAGGTGGCTCTGTATGCACTATTTCAAAGTAAGAAATAGCATGCACAGAGTCCAAGGGTTCCCCTTAGAGGTAAGATAGTGGCAAAAAGAGATAATTCTAATGCTCTATTTTGTGGTAGTGTGGTCGAGCAGTAGGCTTATCAGAGGGTAGTGTTAAGCATTTGTTGTATACACACAGGCAATAAATGAGGAACACACACTCAAAAGACAATTCCAGGCCAATAGGTTTTTGTATAGAAAAATATATTTTCTTTGTTTATTTTAAGAACCGCAGGTTCAAGATTTACAATCAATACTTTAAATGAAAGGTATTTCACTCAGGTATCTTAGGGAATTTGAATCAACAAAATAGCATGTACAGTTCTGGCAAAAATGGCAATAAGCTATTTTAAAACTAGACACACTGCAAATTTCAACAGTTCCTGGGGGAGGTAAGTTTTGGTTAGTTTTGCAGGTAAGTAAAACACCTACAGGGTTCAAAGTTGGGTCCAAGGTAGCCCACCGTTGGGGGTTCAGGGCAACCCCAAAGTTACCACACCAGCAGCTTAGGGCCGGTCAGGTGCAGAGGTCAAAGTGGTGCCCAAAACGCATAGGCTTCAATGGAGAAGGGGGTGCCCCGGTTCCAGTCTGCCAACAGGTAAGTACCTGCGACTTCGGAGGGCAGACTAGGGGGGTTTTGTAGGGAACCGGGGGGGACACAAGTCAGCACAAAAAGTACACCCTCAGTGGCACAGGGGTGGCCAGGTGCAGAGTGCAAACAGGCGTCGGGTTTGCAATAGGTTTCAATGGGAGACCCAGGGGTCTCTTCAGCGATGCAGGCAGGCAAGGGGGGGGGGGCTCCTCGGGGTAGCCACCATCTGGGCAAGGGAGAGGGCCACCTGGGGGTCGCTGCTGCACTGGAGGTCAGATCCTTCAGGTCCTGGGGGCTGAAGGTGCAGTGTGTTTCCCAGGTGTCAGGTTCTTGGAAGCAGGCAGTCAGGGTCAAGGGGGAGCCTCTGGATTCCCTCTGCAGGCGTCGCTGGGGGGGCACAGGGGGATCAACTCTGGCTACTCACAGGGTCGCAGTCGCCGGGGAGTCCTCCCTGTAGTGTCGGTTCTCCGCAGGTCGAGCCGGGGGCGTTGGGTGCAGAGTGGAAAGTCTCACGCTTCCGGCGGGAAACGTGTGGTCTTAAAAAGTTGCTTCTTTGTTGCAAAGTTGCAGTCCTTGTGGAAGAGGGCCGCTGTCCTCGGGAGTTCTTGGTCCTTTTAGATGCAGGGTAGTCCTCTGAGGCTTCAGAGGTCGCTGGACCCCTGGGGGACGCGTCGCTGTTGCAGTTTTTCTCGAAGTGGAGAGACAGGCCTGTAGGGCTTGGGCCAAAGCAGTTGGTGTCTCCGTCTTCTTTGCAGGGCTTCAGGTCAGCAGTCCTTCTTCATCTTCAGGTTGCAGGAATCTAGTTTCCTAGGTTCTGGGGTGCCCCTAAATTCTGAATTTAGGGGTGTGTTCAGGTCTGGGAGGGCAGTAGCCAATGGCTACTGTCCTTGAGGGTGGCTACACCCTTCTTTGTGCCTCCTCCCTGAGGGGAGGGGGGCACATCCCTATCCCTATTGGGGGAATCCTCCAAAACCAAGATGGAGGATTTCTAAAGGCAGGGGTCACCTCAGCTCAGGACACCTTAGGGGCTGTCCTGACTGGTGGGTGACTCCTCCTTGTTTTTCTCATTATCTCCCCTGGACTTGCCACCAAAAGTGGGGGCTGTGTCCAGGAGGTGGGCATCTCCACTAGCTGGAGTGCCCTGGGGCATTGTAACACGAAGCCTGAGCCTTTGAGGCTCACTGCTAGATGTTACAGTTCCTGCATGGGGGTGGGGGGGTGTGTGAAGCACCTCCACACAGAGCAGGCTTTTGTTTCTGTCCTCAGAGAGCACAAAGGCCCTCACCACATGGGGTCAGAAACTCGACTCTCAGCAGCAAGCTGGCACAGACCAGTCAGTCCTGCACTGAACAATTGGGTAAAATACAGGGGGCATCTCTAAGATGCCCTCTGTGTGCATTTTTTTATAAATCCAACAATGGCATCAGTGTGGGTTTATTATTCTGAGAAGTTTGATACCAAACTTCCCAGTATTCAGTGTAACCCCCAGAGCATATACTTAATATGGCCACAACTGTACTTACAATGTCTAAGAATAGACTTAGACACTGTAGGGGCATATTGCTCATGCAGCTATGCCCTCACCTGTGGTATAGTGCACCCTGCCTTAGGGCAGTAAGGCCTGCTAGAGGGGTGACTTACCTATGCCACAGGCAGTATTTTGTGTGCATGGCATCCTGAGGGGGATGCCATGTCGACTTTGCCTTTTTCTCCCCACCAACACACACAATCTGCAATGGCAGTGTGCATGTGTTAGGTGAGGGGTCCCTTAGGGTGGCACAACATATGCTGCAGCCCTTAGGGACCTTCCCTGGTCACAGGGCCCTTGGTACCACTGGTACCTTTTACAAGGGACTTATCTGTGTGCCAGGGGAGTGACAATTGTGGAAACAATGGTATGTTTTAGGTGAAAGAACACTGGTGCTGGGGCCTGGTTGGCAGGGTCCCAGCACACTTCTCAGTCAAGTCAGCATCAGTATCAGGCAAAACGTGGGGGGTAACTGCAACAGGGAGCCATTTCCTTACAATATCAGTGGGAGTCAGCTGATCTCCCAATTCCACAGCAAAATGTTCTTTCCATACAGAATGTTGTATAATGGTGTAAGGTGACCCTGAGTCAGCTACAATTTGTATGTGAACACCATTGATCTTTAAATCACACTTAGTTTTTTTTTCTAGTTAATGTTCACCCCTAAAACTGCCATAATCATTGCATCATCCCTTTGTCACTAGTGGATACATTCTCATCCTCCGTGACATCTTCGCCATTATCCATTAAACATTTAGCGCCTCATTACGACCCTGGCGGCCGGCGGTAAACTGGCGGTAACACCACCAACAGGCTGACCTGCCAGCCAGCTATTATGACCGTGGCGCAATAGCCATGGCCATACTGCCGGCCCCTCCACTATACCGCCAGGCGGATAATCCCCAGGGCAGCGGTGCAACCCCCCACCTGCCAGCCTGGCCACGGCGGTAAACACCGCCATGGAAATGCTTGCAGTAAGGGGGACTTGGGGTGCCCCTGGGGGCCCCTGCACAGCCCATTCACTTGGCATGAGCAGTGCAGGGGCCCCCAGGCATAGCCCCATTGCAATGATATGCGCGACGGGTGCTACTACACCCGCTGCACATCAGCATTGCTGCTGGATCTATTAGGAGCCAGCAGCAATGTTGATGTGACTTTTCCGCTGGGCCAGCGAAAAAGTCAAAATAGGGAGCCTGAAACACCACCAGCACTGGCGGTATTCTGGCGCCCGCAGCCGAGGTTGTAATGAGGGCCTTAATAGTTTTCTTGCTATAATTCTTTTTCTAACAAACCTTTGCAAAGTCACCAACGATTCCACAATGTACACATCTAGCTTTGATAGCGGGCAGTTCTTATCCTTGGCCATATGACCTTTGTTACCACACCTGAAGCATACCAGTCGTTTGTCATTCATTTCATGTGTAGATTTTCCAGGTTTTTTCATCCCGAATATGTCCCATTTTTTTCCAAACTTCTTCTCAAACTCTTTGCCATCGGAAAACCTACAGACTGTTTCTCCTTGATCATAATTTTTAATGCAACTTTAGAACATTTTTTGACATTTCTGCCTTTTTAATCACGGCTACTACTTCATTAATTGGAGATACACCACATAACCACAATGTTTCTTGAATGCTAGCATTGTTAGAGTGCATGACTAATTGATCTTTTATGAGATCGTCGTGTAACACCCCAAATTTTCAATAGATGACTCATTTCTTCAATGGATTCTGAATTCCCTTGTTTCCTTTGGAAGAAGAACTTCTATCTATAGCTACACACATTGCAGGCTCAAAATACGAGTCCAAATCATCCAGTGCATCTTTAATTCATCCTCATATCCGGCTATCTAATCTTCTTTTCCATCTGCTTGTAGATGCGTAAACCTTCTGGTCCTAAACTGTGGGGAAGAATTTTCTTTTTACTGGAAGCAGTAAACAGTTCATAATTTTATTTTTCTAAAGCTGAAATGTAACTAATAAAATAATCTTTCTAGTTCACCCATTTCAGTAAAGGTTCACCTGGTCAAGGAAGAAAAGGAGCTGTTGGAGTAAGGCCACAATTTTGAGACGACATAACAAAATAAATGCTATTACTGTTTTTTCCTTTGCTTATATACTGTAATGTAAAAGTTCTAGCTGTACATTGCGCCAACATTTATTCAACATACAGTGGTATGTGTAAAACAATGTGCACTTTGTTGATGGCAATTAAATTTCTTAGACGAGAATA
Organism: Pleurodeles waltl; assembly: GCF_031143425.1. Classification (NCBI taxonomy): domain Eukaryota; kingdom Metazoa; phylum Chordata; class Amphibia; order Caudata; family Salamandridae; genus Pleurodeles; species Pleurodeles waltl. Next base: position 1,166,202,821 of record NC_090439.1, on the reverse strand, counting down.
CACATTCGACAGATGGCCTTTCTTATTGCCAAATTGTGTTTGCATCACTGAAATGTTTTTTTATTTTGTTATTTTTTATATTAATAAAGATGAAGTGTACATAGTAAAATAGGTCTCCGCTCTAAATTCGTTCTCCAAAGGTGTGCGCATCACTGAGTACGCTTACTTTGTAGCAAATAGTGTGCACATCACCAAAGTGCACACTTTCAATATGGCCAAAAGACGAGCAATGCTCTATGTTTCACTGCTTCTTTACTGTGACGACATACGCGCTGTACGTGGACACTATCTCCCAGCGCATAATACGCTTTCTTTGTACGAACATTCTACACAAGCCACTTAAACAATGCCACTCCAGTTGCACGAGCGCTATTCTCGAGCCGCTCATCAGTACTGCTCCAACTGCCACCGCGTACTGATCTGGACACAAGCGGTGTCCAATTAGAAAAAAAAGTCACTCTATATGCTTCTCAGGGGTCAGACAATATCTTGTGAGTAGGGTGTCTTTCATTATGGTGAAGGTGAGTCCCTGAGGATCCCATAAGGATGTCAAGGTGTCCCTCCCCTCTACCTCAAAGTGCTTCCACAGACCCACCCTCCAATGAGCTTCAGGGACCAGATTCATATGGAGAGCAGACTCATACCCCTTGAACCACAAGAATATGTTATCCTCCTTTTTGTAGTCTTTCACTAGGTGTTTTGGAATGTGCACCCTTCTCTCAGGCTGCACTGTGCTGTGGCTGCCACCATCTCTACTAGGCTGGCTCCTCTGATCCAGCTCCCTCAAGCCGAGCTCATGAGCCATCACTAACTTCTTTTCCTCTATGGCCATCCTACTCTCTTACATACATCCTAAACCTTTCCAACTCCAACTGGTGAGCTCTCTGTGCCTGTCTGTCCTGCAACTCTTCAGGAGTCAGACCCTTGGATGACACACTGCTACCTGCCCTGGAGACCCTCGCCCTGGACAGAATAGATCCACCCACAATACCATTGTGTATGGATTGCTCTTCTTCCTCCTCATCCTCCTCCTCCTCTGTGTGCCCTTCAGCTTCCTTGGCTGTCACCCAGGCCCTCAGTGCCTTTTGCAGCTCCTCCTTTCTGGTGGAGCCCTTAATGGGGCAGGCAACATTTTTACAGAACTGCTTCAACTGACCCACTGTATAGCTCTCCAGTTTCCCTAGGTCAAAACCAGCTCCAACTGATGCATCTCGAGATTGAGACATGATTAAGAATTATCAGAAATTGCAAAGTTTCAAAGGCAAAAACAAGTTCCCAATGAAGTTCAAAGAAAAGTCAATCAAGGATCACTAAAATATGGAAGTAGGAAAAAGTCCAAAAATAAAGCAAAAAGAAAAACTGTACGTGGTCACTTAATGGCCTGCACTGAACACAGTAGTGTGCACTTAATCATTGTATGCCAAGTATAAATACAAGTTCAAATCCTCACGGCTGATCACCAATGTTAGAAATGGGGTCTTTGGTTTGCAGTCAGGTTACCCCCTATCCAAGCAAGGACCCTCACTCTAGTTAGGGTAAAGGAGAATTATACTCAGTCGACCCCCAAGTATAGTACCTTCAAAACAAGTAGGAAACAGGGCGGAGCACGGAGTCGCGGAGAGCGGCTTCGCTGCATCCGATGAGGCGTTGGTTCCGGTGCCATGGGGCAGGAAGACTGTGACGTTGCGTGGTAGTTTTGGGTCCTCTCTACAGGGCGGTGGAGGTAAGGCGACGTCAGATGCGAAGTTGGTCACTTGGTTCCAGCAGATGCAGAGTTAAGATGTTTTGGGGCGACCTCACGGGGTCACGATGACGTCACAGGGCTGCAGGTGCTGCAATGGCGTCGGATCATCACGGACATTGGAATTACGACACTCCAGTGTCAGCGAAGTCGGGTAGGATCATCGATTGCAGCGTCGCAAGGCCTACAGAGGTCCACGGCCTTGGGGCAGGCGGTGTCACGGTTCCGGGGTAGTGGCGTCAGCTCACAGGTTCGTTGGATTCACACTCTGCGAGGTCCACGGCCTCGGGGCAAGTGGCGCCGCAGTTCCTGGCAGCAGCATCCTTTACGAAGTCGTACGGCATCGTCCGACATCGGTAGACTGTTTTTTCTCCAGGAATTCACTTCCAAGGGTCCAGGAACTGGAATGGCACCCTCTTGCGAGCTAGAGTCCACAGCAAGTAGACTCAGGTCTAGTTGGTGAAGCCTTTGCTGTCCCTGAGACTTCAAAACAGGAGGCAAGCTCTACTCCAAGCCCTTGGAGTCACTTCTCAAGCAGGAATGCAACAAAGTCCAGTCTCTGTCCCCTTCCACAGGCAGAAGCAGCAACTGCAGGATAGCCCAACATAGCACAGTCACAGGCCAGGGCAGCACTTCTCCTGAGCTCTTCTCCAGGCAGAGGTTCCTCTTGAATATTTTTTTTTAATTTTTTAAAATACATTTTTGATATACAACATCATACAACCAACAAGCAAGGACAAGCACCTAGTATCTCCATCATTATGTCCGAGTTATTCTGTGCAACATCATACAAACTGCAATTCTATCGCGTTCACTCCTAGTATCAATGCTAATCAGTCTGTACTAATCACACATATACAGTATGCAGAGTTGGCATGAGCTCTTGTCCCACTGCCGGCCACATGTGTAACAGGGAGGGAAGGAAAGGAAAAAGGGGGGGGGTTAAAGGAATGTATGCGCACTCTTATATCACTTACACGTTCATAAGTGTACATTAAGTATATGACCTGTTAGGGAATCCTCCTGAGCCGGCCCATGCAGCCTGGCACTGCTCAGCAAAACCACATTTTCTAGGTCTGACAAATAAGATGCCTCTAGAGAGGCAGTCATATATCTGTCGGACGGGATCGTAGCGGCATCATCTCCCAATAAGCAGTTAACTGCTCCTGACTATACGCTGCGTCCCTCAGCCAGTCTGCCTTGTGTGGTGTTTGCCCTCTCCCCCAGTTCATCGCTAATCTGCGCTTCCCCAAGACCAGCAGCAGTCCCACCAATCTCCTTTGCGTAGTCGGGATGTCTTTGACATATCCTAAAAGTGCAAACCTAGGGGTACGCGGGACTCTCAGTCCCATTTTGTCGTCAATCTCTTCCAGTGCCTCTCCCCAATAGCCTTGTATTCCACTGCAGCTCCATGCAATGTGTAGAAAGTCAGCATTTGGTAAGAAACATCTATTACATCTATCACCTGCTTTGAGACCCATGCAGAAAAGTCGCTGCAGTGTTTACTATAAGCGGTTTAAGAACTTGAAGTGAATTAAACGCAATCTATAGTTTGGGGAAAGATCACACATATGGGCACAGCAGTAGCGCCAGACATCATCTTCCAGGGTCTCTCCCAGGTCTAATTCCCATTGCAATCGAGCCTTTGGGTCTGCTGAGGGGGCGGTGGATTGCACACTAGCATATAGCCCAGTGACTAGTCTACGAAGTGATGGAGCCCTATATAGCAATTTTAGCGCATGAAATGTATATGGTGCAAGGGGAATTCTGGATATCGCATATTCATCTCCGCTTTAATTTGTAAATATGACAACTTGTACACCGCTGTATTTCAGGGTTCGTGGAGTGCAACTTCCAAAGATATGAACTGGCCCCCAGGGAACAGAGACCCCCGCGTGGTCAGGTTCATATTGTTGAGTCTTGTGCGGGCCCCTCCTCCTTCTGACATCTGCATCTCAGGAATATCTGAAATTGGCATGGAAGGGGCATACATAGCGCGAGCCCCAGTTCAGCGGAGCAGCGCGCGCCATGCACGAGCTGTGCATGCCACCGAGTCAATATCCGCCCTGATCCGCTTACGGGGTTGATCTATTACGCTGATTAATTTATTCGGCCATACAGCATCAGTTTCAGGAGCCAGATGAGGTAAGTATCTAATGGGATGAATCTCGAAGTGCGCAAAGTGTGTCTGGGTGCAATAATAATATGATTCCAGATCAGGGGCCGCCAATCCCCCCCTCTCAAATGGTTGAGTTAGCATTTCCCATGAGATTCTGGGCTGCTTGTCCGCCCACACTAACGAAATTAACACCAATCGTAGTCGTTTTAGAAAGCTGCTTGTGAGGGAGACAGGAATATTAATAAATAAGTATAAAATGTAGGTAGTATGACCATCTTAGCTAGTGCTATCCGGTCTATCAGCGAAAGCAACAGAGAACGCCAGGCCACAACTTTGTCCTCCAGCCATGCTATAGCTCTGCCATAATTCTCAGCCCAGAACTTGACGACATCTCTACTAAGCCAAAGTCCCAGATAGCGCACCGGTTCTGACGCCCAGCGCAGAGGGTACTCAGAGCGGTGTGGAGTCGTGACGTCTGTCAGGGGGAGCACCACCGATTTGGCCCAATTGATGGTAGTGACAGAAAGGTGACCGAAACTCACAAAGTCTTCTATAATAGGGTCCAAGTGGACCTGTGGATCCCGTACATTCAGGGCAACATCATTCGCATACATCGACACCAGAATTGGGCACTGTCAAAAGATGAGCTTGCAGTTATTGTGATGTTGTCTCGAATGAGCCACAAGCGGCTTCATTGCCACCACAAACAGCAGCGGTGAGAGGGTGCAGCCTTGCCGGCCTCCCCTTGCAACTGGTATGGGACAGGTGATACTACCATTGATTCTCTACCTGGCCGTAGGGTTGGTATAAAGCAGCCGGACCAGTTGGATAAATTTGGGGCTCAGCCCCAGCCTGGCTAGTAGGCTGAATAAATAAGGCCATGCCAGGGAATCAAAAGCTTTTGTGGTGTCTAGACAAATCGCTGCTGCCCGGGCTCCCAGATCCACCATCCGGGTCACCGCGAAGAATGTACTAAGGTTGTATGCTGTAGAACGACCAGGTACGAATCACAACTGGTCCGGGAGCACAATAGTGGTCAGCAGGGGTTGCAATCTGGAAGCTATTAATTTCGCTAGAATCTTATTGTCAATATTTACGAACGACAGTGGCCTGTAGGAATCGCAAACGCTTGGCTCTTTGCCGGGCTTCAATATAGTGACAATGAGTGCTTCGTGGAGAGAAGGTGGAAGTATCCCCTCCTCCAACGACCCCGCATACATTTCCAGCAAGTGCGGCGCCAGGATACTTGCATATTCTTTATAAAAGGCCGCTGTTAAACCGTCTATTCCCGATGTCATCAACTGTGAAGGGGGCATCAAGATATTGTCTATGGGAGGTCTCCAGCCACAGGAGGCTGATAGTGTCAAAGTATTCAGTGTATTTCAACGGGTCCGACTCCTCTGTCGGAGAATACAAAGAGGTGTAGAAGTCTGTCATCATCCCCTGCACCGCCGCTGAGCCTGCGTGACGCGCCCCATTAGAGTCAAGGAGTTCAACAATGTAATCCCAGCCCATGGTTTACGCAACATGGCCGCCAGTGTCTTGCCAGCTCTCGCCCACACCATATCTCCGCGCCTGCGCCTCCTTCCCCAAAAACACACCTTGCGCCTCGCCACTTCTACATACTGTGACAACTTTTCTCTTGCCTTCCCTAGTATTGTAGCATCCATGCTCTTGCAGTAGTGGTGCTCTAACGATGAAAGCTGGGATTCCATCCCAGACAATTCATGTCTGATCTCTGGAGCACTCCGTGCTGTTTAGCAATACAGATCCCGTGTATAACCACCTTAAAGGCTTCCCAGAGCTTTCCAGCTGCATCAACCGAGCCCCTGTTGTGCTCAAAATAATCCACTGTCGCTGCCCGCACTTCCTCCCTAAAAGCCTGATCGTGCCGTGCCCCACTGGGCAGGTGCCAGGAGAACTCCCGGTGCGTCACCCCAGGGAGCCTCAATACTATAAGCACCAGGGAATGGTCCGATAACGTTCCGGGCAAGTGTGCCACCTCCGCAGTCCAGAGCTCTGCATCCCTTGTCCCGAGCCACATATCTATGCGTGACCAACTGTTGTGGGCGGAGTTAATGCAAGTGCCTTCTCTGCGTGTGCCATTTCTGGATCTCTATATGTCCACCAGGGTGTGTTCTACCAAAATGTCCGACAGCACTTTTGTCGCCGCCTGGTGCAGTCTACTGCAGGGATGAGAGTCACACTAAAGTCTGCACCCCACAACAATGTTCCAGTGCCCAACGAACGCATCAAACGCCAAGTCTCCGTAAAAAGCTCTGGGTCATCAATGTTGGGACCATAAATCGATACTAGCCGAAAAGGCCTGTCATGGAGCAGCCCCTGCAGCATTACATAGCGACCATTCGGATCGCAAATCACCTTCTCCGTGCGCCATGGTAGACCCCTGGTAAGACTGTGGCCACCCCCGCGTGAAACTTGAATGGGTAGCTGTGTGGCATCCCCCATCCAACCTGCTCGCAGCCGCGATTTAATTTCAGAAGTTAAATGGATTTCTTGTGGCATGCACACATCAATCGCATGACGCTGTAAATATGCCGACACTAGCCTTATTTTTCGAGCATTATTCAGGCCCCTCACATTTCATGATAAGCACCTCATTAAAGGGAAATCACTGGATACCGTCATGTAATCCTCTCTGTCTCATCCCTGCAATATCGCAGGTAACAGCCTCGCGTGCGGGCAGACAGATAGGAGGGAAAAACATATCAGCGAACAATTAGAAACAGATGTGCCCAACATCTCGCAACCCACCCCCAACCACGTCGGCCCCCCAAATGAGCCGGACCTCCCTTGCCCACCCTACTCATACCCATAAACAAACCCTGATCCCAAAAGTACAAAGAGTCAGCACGGTCACCAACGGGGCGTTGGTGTGACCGTGTGGCCCACCCATTGAAGGGTGGGTCAGCAAGAGAACCTGCAGCCTGATGTGTCCATGGTCCAGGTGATACCCGTCGTCAAGAACCACCTGCGCCATTAGCCTCAGCAGCCCGCCGCGTTATGACTCCGAGTCAACAGGCACCTTGTGCATTAGTCATTATCGCTGAGGTGATACCCCCCTTCTTTCTTACAAATGGGAACTATTATTAAATTCCTCCATGATTCAATTGGACTCACATTGATTGAGGCTCTAAAACATTTGTAAGAAGAGGAGCCCAAAACTCAGGTTTATGTTTAGAAAGCTCCACGGGGACTCCATCGGGCCTACAGCATTTCCTGCTGCAGAAACTGAAATGGCTTTCAAAGCTTCTACAACTCAAGAGACTGAATGGAATTTAGATAATCAAAGGAGGGTGCAATCAATCATTTCTTAAATTAAAATTCTGGACCTGGTCAATCTATTCCTGTTCTAGTATATGACATTCTAGGCCAGAGGGTGGTCTTCTAGAAAAAAGGGTTGATTGAGGATCTCTCAAAAGGCCCTAATATCCTTAGAGCAGACAGCTTCCTCTAGGTTCCCCCAAGGTTTACATCTAACTTCTGCCTTTCTTTTAGAGATAGCTTGTTTGCATATATTTCTAAATTCTCTCACTCTGCCTGGGTCTTGTGGAATCATTTTAGTGGCTTTCTTAGGGGCTTTATAAGCAGCTGTACATTCTGAGTTAAACCACGACTGAACCCTGTGTAGTTTTCCAGGCTTATCTATGGTTAACAATTCAGACACTGATTGACATATCTTGACAAAACTATTTTGGATAGCAGGCGAGGCATCTGTATCTGGAACACATGATCTCTTTCTCATTATTGCTAACCAAAACCAAATAAAAGCTATTCCGGTCAACATGGTGCCATTTTCTATGTATCCCTCTATATGGCTTATAAGCTATAGGAAAAATATTTTTGGGCGAGGGTCTAACGTGAAATAAACACGAGGCTGATAATGAAAGGATAATGATCACTCAAGGGTGAGGGGTGCACCACTTAATTCTTCAGTTTAGGGACCAGGTCATGTGAAAGTAGAATATGGTCAATAACACAGCCCTTGCCTCTACCCACAAAAGTATAGGACAGATAAAAGACACAATAATGCGTGTTGGAGTTTCCCCGTATGATGAATGCATAAAATGACTGACATCCTCTCCCTTGCCATCTATGATTAAACACACATGGTTTCTACTTAAACTCCCAACTTCCACCCCCGTGCATTGTGATGCACATTTTACTTAACATTTAAACTAGAAATTCACTGAAAAAAACTAATGTTACAGAGACATTATAGTTAGGAAATAGAGGGCCAGATTTATGCTGGCCTTACGCCGTTCCAACGCCCCATTAGCGTCATTTTTTTTACTCTAATGTGAAGTTGGAAGGGGAAAAACGCCACGGCATAATTACTTTGTAAGCGCTTGGGCCATATTATGCCTGCGCCAGGCATAATGTATGCTAGGGGGGGCGTTCTGGCGCTAAGGGGGGGCCGTAAAAATGGCGCAAATGAATCTATGAGTCTATGAATCTACGAGAAAGCGTGCTAATGGTCAGTCCACAAAGGTGCTCCTCCTCCTGATAAAGAGAGCAAAGAAACTGGATGCAGCGGGCAAAAGGGTCGCTGCGCAAGCTGCTAATCATTGAAGAATTGCAGATTTCTAGGCACTGCTGGCAAGGTATGATAGTGCTCACTGGGACGAGATGGAGGAACTGCTCCAGTATCTTCCACAGGAACATCAAAGAAGGGGTCAGGAGATAGGCTCAGAAGGGCAGGCCATCTCAAATAATTCAGTTAGATGTGCTGTTGATGCAGCGGATACAGCAGCTCTTGGTGTAAACACCAGTGTTATAATAAGGAGGCATGCTTGGCTGAGGTGTTCAGGCTTCAAGCCAGAAATACAACAGGTAGTTCTTGTTAGACCTGGCATCCTTGGCATGGTCTCCCCTGTCTTTTTTGCCTCAGCTTCCTACGTTTTGACTGTGTGCAGGACTTTGTTATTGCTGGTTTTGTTACTCTGGGCACTTTACCACTGCTGACCAGTACTAAAGTGCAAGTGCTCTCTGTGTAAATTGTATGTGTAATTGGCTTTTCCATGATTGGCATTTTTGATTTACTAGTAAGACCCTAGTAAAGTGCACTAGAGATGCCCAGGGCCTGTAAATCAAATGCTACTAGTGGGCCTGCAGCGCTGATTGTGCCACCCACGAGGAGCCCTGTAAACATGTCTCAGACCTGCCACTGCAATGTCTGTGTGTGTCGTTTTCAACTGCCAATTCGACCTGGCAAGTGTACCCACTTGCCAGGCCTAAACCCTCCCTTTTTATACACGTATGGCACTGCTAAGTTAGGCCTTAGGCAGCCTCATGGTCAGGGTGCAGTGTATGTTAAAGCTAGGACTTTTTCTAGTGTGTTTTTACATGTCCTAAACTCACTCACAATTTAAAAATACATCTTTTGGTAAAGTTGGTTTTTAACGTGTCAGTTTGAAAATGCCACTTTTGGAAAGTGGGCATTTTCTTGCTTAAACCATTCTGTGACTCTGCCTGCTTGTGTATTCCCTGTCTGGGTCAGACTGACAGCTGGGCTGTGTTTGAATCTCCACTAGACAGTGACACAAAGGGTGATGGGCCATGTGGGCTAGAGTGGAGGGGGGAGTTGACACCTGAAAGGGCTGTGCCTGCCCTCACACAATGCAGTCTCCAACCCCCTGGTGTGAGTCTGGAGCAAGGCCTGGGCAAGGCAGAAACTTGTGAACAACATAGACTTTCCTTTGAAGTTTGCCAACTTCAAAGGCAAAAAGGGGTATAAGGAGTGGACCCAAAACCCCAGATTTTTAGATTCCTTCTGTACTCAAGAGGAACCTCTGCCAAGGAGAAGAGCTGAAGAGCTGGAGGAGGAGTACTGCCCCCTTTGCCTGTGACTGTGCTTTGCTGGGTTTGCCTGCAGTTGCTGCTTCTCCCTGAAAGAGGGCAAAAACTGGACTATGTGGTAAATTCCTGCTTGTGAAGTGTCTCCAAGGGCTTGGCTTGAGCTTGCCTTTTGTTTTGAAGTCTCAGGGCCATCAAAGACTTCCTCTACCAGCAATTGGACTTGCTTGCTGAGACTTCTACCCTACCAAGTGGTGCCCTACCCAGTCCCTGGGCCCTTGAGAGGTGAAGCTGGTGGAACCAAGACTGAAATCCTCGCACAGGAGCTGTGTGGGGAATATTTTGACACACCACTTGCAAAGCAGCTGTAAAAACGATGACCCACATGCATCGCTGCTGAAACATTGATGCACCACCTGCATCCCAGCTGGGAAATCGACATATCACCTGCATCACGGCTGGAGAAACTACGCAACACTCACTTACAGCTGCTGAAAACTACCCAAACCCCACATCATCGTGCAACCCGATTTCGCGCACATCTTCGCTGGGCATCAAAATCAACGTTAACCTGCCCGGACCCGAGGTGCCTGTCTGGAAATCAACGCATCGCTCTCTTGCAGGAGAGAAAAATGACGCATCGCCTACCCAACTGGAGAAGAAACAATGCACTGCCTCACTTGCGAGTAAGGAATCAACGCATTGCTGGCTTTTCCCACGCATACTGGCCAGGGCGGCTTTATTTTTTGCGCAAACCAGGTATTTTGTATAACATCAACTCATCTATTGTTTTCTATGGAGTAGGACTCTATTCTTTTTTTAATTTTAAAATTCATAACTTTACTTGTGTATGTTGGATTTGTGTCGTTTTGGACTTGTTCGATTTAGATAAATATTGGCTATTTTTCTAAACTCGTGTGGTGTCCATTTTGTAGTGTTTGCACTGTATTACTGTGTATGTTGGTACAAATACTTTACACATTGGCTTTGAGATAAGCTTGACTGCTTGTGCCAAGCTACCAAGGGGGTGAGCAGGGGTTATCTTAAGTGTGTAAAGGACAAAGTGTAAACTGACAGCCAACCATTTCTAACACTGGTGATCAGCGGTTGAAGATAGAATTTGTATTTGCACTTGACATACAGTGATTAAGTGTACAACACGGTTGTATGATGGAACCACGCATGGTGGAACCAAGCATGCCTTAACAACGTGGTCGGAACAACAACTGCTCTGTTTCCACACATGCCTTTACCACGCATGCCTTTACAACAAATTTTCATTGGAAAAGCATGCCTAGTGAAGGAATGCGTGGAAACGGCACGCAAAACGGCATGCGTGGTTCTATCATACCACCCCTCTAACCTCCTTGAGGCCCAAAACTACCCACACCCCTAATACCTAAACTACCCCAACCCCCCACCCACCCAGAGTCCTAAAAAAAAAACATCCCAACCCCCCCACCCGTGCCCCTGAAAACTGAACTACCTCGACACCCCCCACCCACCCTGAGCCCTAAAACCTTCCCTCTAATAAGTAAACTACCCGACCACCCCACCCACGCTAAGCACTAAAAACAAAGCTATCCACACCTGTCCTAAAAACTAAACTACTCCAAACCCCCCACCAGCCCTGAGCTCTAAAAAAAAACCTACCTTGCCCCTTACCCCTGCCCCTAAAAACTAAACTGCCCCAACACCTCCCACCCACCCCAAGCCCTAAAACCTTCCCCCACCCTAGTAACTAAACTACTGCGACCACCCCACCCACCCTAAGCCCTAAAAAAAGAACTATTCCGAACCCCTACCCCACCCCTAAAAAACAAACTAAGCCGACCCCCCCACCCACCCTGAGCACAAAAAAACCTACCCCAACTCCTCCACACCTGTCCCTCTCAACTAAACTACCCCAACACCCCCACCCACCCTGAGCCCTAAAACCTTCCCCCCAAAAAGTCAAGGAAATTTCCCCGACTCCCCATCCTCCCTGAGCCCTAAAAAATAAATACCCTGACTCCCCCACCCCTGCCCCTAAAAACTAAACTACCCTGACACCCCCACCTGCCCTGAGCCCTAAAACATTCCCCCCTACTAAGTAAACTACCCCGCCTCGCCACCCACCCTAAGCCCTAAATCCTCCCCACCACTAACAACTACCCACCAACCCTACCCCAACCCCACTTACCTCACCACGTCCTCTCCCAATCCTTCCTCCTCTTCTCTCCTGCCTCCTCCTGTCCTTCCATAAACATGCCCCACCCCCAAAAAATAAACTACCAGCCCCACCCTAAGCCCTAAAAAAAAAAGAAACACCCAAACCCTCCCACCGCGCCCCTAAAATAAATAGCCCCCCCCACACCAAGCCCTTAATCCACACCCACCCCTAAAAACTACCCCCACCCCTTTCCCAGCACCACTTACCTCACCGCATCCTCTCCGGATCCACTCTGCCTTTTTCTGTGCCATAAGCACGTATATGTGTAGTTTGGCACATGCGTGGTTAAGCCACAGAAAAAGGAAGTCGTTCCAGAAAGCGTGCTTACGCTTGCGTGGGAAACTTCAACATTGTTGACAATGCGTTGTTTAGGACGTTTTCTGTACACTACTGTTTTCAGTGCAGACCATTACGAGACCACATACTATTTGTTTTTGCTTTTTCTCTCTTGGGATTTTTTTCAGCTTTTTTTGTTTTGTCTTGGGAACTCTCTGTTCTCTTTGGGACGCTTGCATTTTTATTGAACCTCACAAGCATATCTCAATCTGGGGATGCACCAGCTGTGGCTACAAAAGGTTTGTTTGAGTTGGAGAAACTGGAGGAGTACACAGTAGCACAGCTTAAAAAATTTAGGCCCGTATTTATACTTTTTTTGCACCGCATTTACGTCGTTTTTTGACGCAAAAACGGCGCAAACTTGCAAAATACCATTGTATTTTGTAGATTTGCGCTGTTTTGCGTCAAAAAGCGGTGCAAATGCGGCGCTAAAAAAAGTATAAATACGGGCCTTAGTAAGGATCTTGCCTGCCCAATGAGGACCTCCGCCAGGAAGGAGGAGCTGTAAAAAGCAGTGAGGACCTGGGTAGCAGCCAAGAAGGCTGGGGACACACAGAGGAGGAGGAGTGTGGAGAGGTGCAGTGTTCCTAATGTGGTGTTGGGTAACCCTGTTCTACCTGGGGGTAGGGTGTCCAGGGCAGGTAGTAGTGTTTCATCTAAAAGTCTGACCCCTGAGGAGTTGCAGGGCAAACAAGCAGAGAGTGCACCAGTTGGTGTTAGAAAAACTTAAAATGGAGATGGAGGAGGGAAGGTTTGCTATAGAAGAGAAACAGATGCTCTTGGCTCATGAATTAAGATTGAGAGAGCTAGACCAAAGAAGCCAGTACAGCAGAGATGGTGGCAGCAGAACCTTAGTGCAGCCTGGGAGGAGGGTACGCATTTCAAAGGACTTAGGTGGTCATTACAACCCTGGCGGACGGCGTTAAAGCTGCGGTAATACCGCAAACAGGCCGGTGGACAAAAAAAGGGAATTATGACCCTGGCGGAAACCGCCAACAAAGACAGCCACTTTAACACACCACCTGCCACGGCGGTACAGACAAGCAGCGCAGCGTTCACCGCCAACAGACAGGCGGAAGACAAACTACCGCCCATAGCATCACAACCCGCCAATCCGCCACCTTTTCCGGGGCGGATTCACCGTGGTTAAAAACACGGCGGAAACAGCTTTTGCAATGGGAAAACACTCACCTGAACACATCCCACGAGAAACGAGGACTCCATGGACCCGGAACTCCAAATACTCCCTGCCCTTGTGTTTCTGCTTCTCCACGACCAACAGCTACTTAGGCGCCAAAGACAACGGTGAGTACTGCACCTACGACACGGGAGAGAGGGGAAAGTTTGGGGGACACCCACCAAACACCCCCACCCCCACCCTCGCATATTACAACATACACACCAATGCATTCACAAAAATCACAGTAACAACCCACAATCCCCCTGGAAGAATGAAAAGACAAAGCGAAATTTGGTCAAACATTGTAATGTGGCAATATACATGTCATACAAAAATATACAGATATATATATGAAAATCAGTCATAATTATATACAATACGAGAAGTAGTGCAGATATGTACATAACAATGTCCGTGCACCAACAGTCCAAAAATGCATGGGCGAGGCCCACAAAGGATACCTGACCACAATCGGAGAGAACACTGCCTGGGCATCAGAAAGAAATACTACAGGCACCTCAGGGGGAAGGGAAGGGGGGGCACCTCAGCCGAATGACTGCAAAGCCAGATCCACGACGGGGCTCCATGCCCATTGATGTATCCTGGGGAGTGCAAAGCCACAGTCTCTCAAGTCTCTACAGTGGGTGGCTTGCCCACTGTGCCATCCTGGGGAGTGCAAAGCCACAGTCTCTCAAGTCTATACAGTGGGTGGCTTGCCCACTGTACCATCCTGGGGAGTGCAAAGCCACAGTCTCTCAAGTCTCTGCAGTGGGTGGGTTGCCCACTGTTCCATCCTGGGGAGTGCAAAGCCACAGACTCTCAAGTCTTTACAGTGGGTGGCTTGCACACTGTGCCATCCTGGGGAGTGCAAAGCCACAGTCTCTCAAGTCTCTACAGTGGGTGGCTTGCCCACTGTGCCATCCTGGGGAGTGCAAAGCCACAGTCTCTCAAGTAGATGCAGGTCTCCACTGGTACTGGGGGGGACTGGTGCCCAGACGGGATGAGTCTCCCCGTGAAAGTTCCTGTCCTGTCACTGTCCCAGCTGCACATGGGATAAGGATGCCTGATGTGGCGGTCCATTCATTCCTACCCGGTGCTTGCCCTGTTCTGCGGTGTTTTGCCATGGAGGTCTTTGCCCTGTTCAGCGGTGCTTGACTTTGCAGTTTCTGACCTGTTCAGCGGACTTTGCCATGGCGGTCTTTGCCCTGTTCAGCGGTGCTTTGACATGGCGGGTCTGGACTGTTCAGCAATGCTTTGCCATGGCGGTTCTGGACTGTTCAGCGGTGCTTTGCCATGGCGGTTCTGGACTGTTCAGCAGTGCTTTGCCATGGCGGTCTTTGCCCTGTTCAGCGGTGTTTTGCCATGGCGGTCTTTGCCCTGTTCAGCGGTGTTTTGACATGGCGGTCTTTGCCCTGTTCAGCGGTGCTTGACTTTGCAGTTTCTGACCTGTTCAGCGGTGCTTTGCCATGGTGGTTCTGGACTGTTCAGCGGTGTTTTGCCATGGCGGTCTTTGCCCTGTTCAGCGGTGCTTTGCCATGGCGGTTCTGGACTGTTCAGCGGTGCTTTGCCATGGCGGTTCTGGACTGTTCAGTGGTGCTTTGCCATGGCGGTCTTTGCCCTGTTCAGCGGTGTTTTGCCATGGCGGTCTTTGCCCTGTTCAGCGGTCTTTGCCCTGTTCAGCAGTGCTTGACTTTGCAGTTTCTGACCTGTTCAGCGGTGCTTTGCCATGGCGGTCTTTGGCCTGTTCAGCAGTGCTTTGCCATGGCGGTTCTGGACTGTTCAGCTGTGCTTTGCCATGGCGGTTCTGGACTGTTCAGCAGTGCTTTGACATGGCGGTTCTGATACGGACATTGGTGTGTGGCATGACGTTCCCTACACTGGGCATTGGTGTATGGCATGACGTTCTCTACACTGGACATTGGTGTGTAGCATGACGTTCTCTACACTGGGCATTGGTGTGTGGCATGACGTTCCATCATTGCCCAGCGGGGCTGTGGCAGCCGGGGCCCTCCAGGGCACTGACTCCTGCGGTGGCGGTGGTCTCCTGACCAGTGACGATACTTGGGCCCTCCTGGGCTGTGACTCTGGCGGTGGTCTCCTGACCAGTGACAATACTTGGGCCCTCCTGGGCTGTGACTCCGGCGGTGGTCTCCGGACCAGTGACGATACTTGGGCTCTCCTGGGCTGTGACTCCGGCGGTGTTCTCTGGACCAGTGACAATACTTGGGCCCTCCTGGGCTGTGACTCCGGCGGTGGTCTCCTGACCAGTGATGATACTTGGGCCCTCCTGGGCTGTGACTCCGGCGGTGGTCTCCTGACCAGTGACGATACTTGGGCCATCCTGGGCTGTGACTCCGGCGGTGGTCTCTGGACCAGTGACGATACTTGGGCCCTCCTGGGCTGTGACTCTGGCGGTGGTCTCTGGACCAGTGACGATACTTGGGCCCTCCTGGGCTGTGACTCCGGCGGTGGTCTCCTGACCAGTGACGATACTTGGGCCCTCCTGGGCTGTGACTCTGGCGGTGGTCTCTGGACCAGTGACGATGGTGCTGGCGGTTGTGTCTCGACCGCTGGAAATGATGGCACACTTCTCCGTCGTGACACTCACAACAGGCTGGGCAGACTTCCTCTGGCCCTTCCCCACCTTTGGTGGAGTCACAGCTGACTCTCCAATCCCCTTGGAACCCATGTGAGTTGTTTTCCCACCAGGAGTCTTCACACGGTCCCGTCGTCCACTCTCCAATTTTATAGCCTTTACAGGGGGTGGGCTGCCAGTGCCTTGGCTCCGGGGCACACTGCCTGCCCTGGTGGCCGGTGCACTCCACAAGCGTTGAACACGCACCACTGGTATTGGAGGCTTTTTGGCTGAGGCGCTACGACGGAACTGATGAATTGGGGGGGGGGCAAAAAGGTCAACTTTACAGAGGGACAGTTTCTGACGAACACTGGGATGGGTAGCTGGAGGGGGTCTGGGAGTGGAGGAAGAGGAGGTGGTTGTCGGAGGTGTCACTTTAGCTGTTCTGGGTGCAGGTGCAGGTACTGGAGGCTGTCGTGAGGTGGATGGATGTTGGGTGAGTGATTGCCGGCGTTTGTGTACTTTGGGAGGGTGCGTCACAGACACACTGGGAGAGGACACAGGGGACGTGTAAATGGCAGTGGAGGTGGTGAGTGCAGGTGAGAGGCTTGTGGTGCTGGGTGTTCTTGTGCGATTCAGGGTGCCTGTAGATGTGGTGCATGCAGGTGTGTGTGTAGACGAGACTGGGAGGGAGGAGGGAGAAGAGGGAGAAGAGGAGGAGGGGGACAGAGTGGAGGCAGTGGATGTTGCTGTGTCTGTACGTGGGTGAGGCTTGCGTGAGTGCCTGTGGTGTGTGTGGTGCCTATGTTTGCTTGAGCTACTTGTGTGTGCTGACTTGTGTGCATGCTGGTCTGTAGGTGTGCTTGGGATGGGCTGGGGCACAGGAGATTGGGTCTGGGTGGAGGAAGTTGGAGGGGGGAGGCTAGACACAGGGACAATGGCTGCCATCAGTGCTGAGGCCAGAGATTGCAGGGTTCGCTGAAGGACAGCCTGACCAGAATGAATGCCCTCCAGGAATGCATTACCAAGTTGCAACTCTCATTCTACACCATGGATGGCATTCACAATGGTAGACTGCCCAACAGTGAGTGACCTGAGGAGGTCAATGGCCTCCTCACTGAGGGCAGCAGGTGTGACTAGGGCAGGGCCTGAGGTGCCTGGGGCGAAGGTGATGCCCACCCTCCTGGGTGAGCAGGCACGGGGCGAACGATCAGGGGCTGCTGAGAGGGCGGTGCTGGTAGGGGAGGTGGTGGCTGTACCTGTAGAAGTGGGGGGCACAGATGGTGCCGCCACCACAAGGGAGCTCCCATCGGCGGACGAGTCCGTGTCGCTGCTTGGTGATCCGGTGGCAGACGTGAAGCTCCCCTCGCCCTCTGTCCCACTGGTGCATTCAGAGTCCGTGGTGTGGCCCTCCATGGCCATGTGGGATGCAGCTCCCTCGTGCTCCGGTGCCACTGTACCTCCGCCTGATGATGCTGATGTACAAAAGGACAGGGAGAGCAGAAAAAGGGGGGGAGACAGAAGAAAGAGAGTTTTAGTGCATGGCATACCGCTACGGTTGGCGGACAAGACAGACACAGCAGCCCCCTGCATTACGCCGTGCTCCTGCCCTCTGCACATGCAATTTCTGGGATATGGCCTACATGGCAATGGTGGACATCTGCGCACATGGATGCCACAGAGACAACTATACCTCGACTTGCCACTCTGCTGAGGTGGGGTAGAGTGCCACATGGCCTACATTACGGAGGGGCCTTGCCTACCGAACTCGCCCTGGCCTAGGGACACCCACAGCCCACCTCCCCCACCCAGACCCCTCCACTGCACGCAACGTCCGCAGAATGAGAGTGTACTCACCCCCTTGTGTCTGCTGTGATGCCCTCAAGCGCCCATCCAACTCCGGGTATGCCACCGCCAGGATCTGGAACATCAGGGGGGTCATGGTGCGACGGGCACCCCTCCCACGTTGGGAGGCCATCCCCAGCTGAGCCTCCGCCGTCTTCTTGCTGCAGCGGCGAATGTCCTCCCATCTCCTACGGCAGTGGGTGCCCCGTCTCTGGTGGGCCCCCAGGGTCCGGACCTCCTTGGCGATGGTACGCCAAATATCCCTCTTCTGGTGGGTGCTGACCTACATGACATGCACAAGGAAAAAGGAACAGTCATTACCAACTGCACCATCGTTGTGAGTGGCCCCCTCCCTACTCTGGCCATGTGGCCCATTCATTCCCATGCATTAATGTTCTATGAACTCTGCCCCCTTCCCTCTTCCAACCAGTCCTCTCCACCCAGGCCTAGCCCATACAACGTGCTCCCTGTGTACTAACCTGTTGGTCTGGAGGACCGTAGAGTAGCGTGTACTGGGGGAGGACCCCGTCTACCAGTTTCTCCAACTCCTGTGCAGTGAAGGCAGGGGCCCTTTCCCCAGATGCAGCAGCCATCGTCGCTTCCAGACTGAGGTCACAGCAGCACTTGCAGTGTAGGTCCTCTCCTGTCGAAGGTCAGGTATCTAGTGTTTGAACAGATAGAAAATGGCGGTGACGTCCGCGGCAGTGACGTCCGCGGCGTGGCGCATCCTCACCGCCGGCGCACCTGTTCATTGGATCCTAGGACCCATAGGGTCCAATGTTAACCAATGCAGCATTGCGCCGCGGTCTACGACCGCCTACCGCGACGGTGTACAACGCCAGCGCAGTTACCCCACAATCCCATTGTCCCAGTTTAGAGGTCAGGCAGCCGCCAATTCAGGGGCCCACATGGCTTAATTTACCTCTGCGTCACACATAGCTAGGCCTACACTCAACACACATACAGGAAGGGTTTTGTGGGGGTGTAGTCTTCTGTGTAACTGTGGGTACATACCTGGAGGAATAATGACTGATTCTTCGCTGTTGTCCTTCGTAGGCACCGTCAGCTGGGACATGTGAGAAGATGGCGGAA
The DNA here is from genome assembly GCF_031143425.1 of Pleurodeles waltl. Taxonomy (NCBI): domain Eukaryota; kingdom Metazoa; phylum Chordata; class Amphibia; order Caudata; family Salamandridae; genus Pleurodeles; species Pleurodeles waltl. Next base: position 1,166,183,904 of record NC_090439.1, on the reverse strand, counting down.
TCCTCCGGTGTACCGACCGCTGGTGGACCTGTTGACAATGGAAGAGAGACATGTCATCGTCACCTACCAGTTTGACCGTGCCACTATCCAGGAACTATGTACCCAGTTGGAGCCAGACCTGATGTCACCAATCCGCCATCCGACTGGAATCCCCCCTGACGTGCAGGTGCTATCAGTGCTCCATTTCCTTGCAAGTGGGTCTTTTCAGACAACAGTGGCCATGGCATCAGGGATGTCCCAGCCTATGTTTTCCAACGTCTTGTCCAGAGTGTTGTCTGCCCTGCTGAAACACGTAAGGAGATACATCATTTTCCCTGAGGTGGCAGATTTGCCTACAGTGAAAGGTGACTTCTATGCCCTTGGATATATCCCCAACGTCATAGGTGCCATTGATGGGACCCATGTAGCTATGGTCCCCCCCGCAGGAGTGAACAGGTATATAGGAACAGGAAGAGTTATCATTCCATGAATGTCCAGATGGTCTGTTTGGCAGACCAGTACATCTCGCAGGTAAATGCTATGTTCCCTGGCTCAGTGCATGACGCCTACATCCTGCGGAATAGCAGCATCCCTGATATGTTGGGTCAACTCCAGAGGTACTGTGTATGGCTATTGGGGGACTCTGGTTACCCCAACCTTTCCTGGCTACTGACCCCAGTGAAGAATCCCAGGACCAGGGCAGAGGAACGCTACAATGATGCCCGTGGGCGGACTAGGAGGGTGATCGAACACACCTTCGGCCTCCTGAAGGCCAGGTTCAGGTGCCTCCATATGACAGGTGAATCCCTATTCTACTCACCGAAGAAGGTGTGCGAGATCATCATCGCCTGCTCCATGCTCCATAATTTGGCTTTGCGACACCAGGTGCCTTTTCTGCAGGAGGATGATCCAGATGACGGTGTTGTGGCAGCTGTGGAGTCCGTGGAGCCTGTGGACAGTGATGAGGATGAAGCTGAGGAAGAAGACAACGACAACAGGGAGTCAGTCATTCAGCAATATTTCCAGTGAGACACAGGTGAGAACATTTTCATTTTTAGCATTACATTAACCTTCACACGTCTACCTCTATCCTGTTTCTCTATTTGCATCACTATTTGGTAACTGAGTTGTACCCTTCCATTATGGTTTCATAGGTGTGGTTACCAACGTGTCCTCTGCTTGCATCCTTCAAGGACTTGTGATGTGTGACATAGGTATGTTAGCCTTACAATGGGAAACCCATTATGACACTGTCATTGATAATACATATTTACTAAATCACAGACTGACTCCAGATTGTTTTGTGTTTCAAGGGTGTTTAATGAAGTGCTCAGAAATGTGAGGGGTTTGTTAAATGAGGATGGGTGATGGTGGAGGAATGTCCATGACAGAGTCCAGTCTATTAGTCTCACAGGTGCACTGCCCATCTGGGCATAGGAAGTGGAGCTGGGGCAGTTTAAGTGTGGACAGGGGAACAAGGTGGTACAGTGGGAGGACAAACAGGGTGGTCTCATTTCCTGGCCGGGGTCTTGCCATCTTGCTCTGTCTTGTTCCTGGGTCTCAGGGACCGCTTGAGTGGTGGTTGTCCGTCTGCAGGGGGTGGGGTGCTGGTGTGGTGGTCCTGTGGCGGGCGTCCTGTCCACTAGCGCCAGCGGAGGTGGAGGGCAGTTCATCGTCCTGGCTAGTGTCAGGGGCCCCTTGGAGTGCCACTGTGTCTCTCATGGTGTGCTGTATGTCCTTCAGCACCCCTACGATGGTGCCCAGGGCAGAGCTGATGGTCCTGAGCTCCTCCCTGAAGCCCAAATACTGTTCCTCCTGCAGGCGCTGGGTCTCCTGCAACTTGTCCAGGACCGTCGCCATCATCTCCTGGGAGTGGTGGTATGCTCCCATGATGGAGGATAGGGCCTTGTGGAGAGCGGGTTCCCTTGGCCTGTCTGCCCCCTGTCGCACATCAGCCCTCCCAGTTCCCCTGTGTTCCTGTGCCTCCGTCCCCTGGACCGTGTGCCCACTACCACTGCCCCCAGGTCCCTGTTGTTGTTGGGGTGGTAGGTTATCCTGGGTTCCCTGTAGTGGTGGACACACCGCTGAGTGACCTGTCCTGGTTAGGGAGGTTTGGGCCCGCAGGGTGGGTGCTGTGCTGGTGTTACCAGAGGGTGGAAGGTCAGTGTTGGGCTGAGCCTGTGCAAGGGAAACCGACTGTCCCGAGGCCCACGATGGTCCGGGCTGGTCATCTGGATCCAGTAGGGCAGAGCTGCTCTCGTCACTGTGGGCCTCTTCTGGGGGTGGAGTGGTGTTGTCTGGACCCTCTGGTATGGTGACGGTCCTTCGGGTTCCTGCAGGGGCATAAGAGCATGATTATTGCATCTGTGTGTGTCATGGTGTGCAATGGTGGGTGTTTGTGTACCCCAGTGCAAGCATTCCTGTGTGTGGGTTTGTGTGATGATGGTTGGGGGGTGTTCTGGGTATGTGCAGTGGGTATGCTTTAGTGAGGGGTGCCCATGCTTAGTTGTGTCATGCAGGGCTTGGTGTTGGGATGGGTGGTTTGTGTTATGTGTACATTAGTGAGGATTTTGAGTGATAGGGGAGGGTGTGAGGGTGGCGGTGTGTGATAGCAGGCAGGTAGGGTGGGGGATCTGATAGTTAAGATTTGACTTACCTGTGTCCCATCCTCCACCGACTCCTGCGAGGCCCTCAGGATGCATGATGGTCAAGACTTGCTCCTCCTATGTTGTTAGTTGTCGGGGAGGAGGTGGGGGTCCGCCGCCAGTCCGCTGCACCGCAATGTTGTGCCTGGAGACCGTTGAACGCACCTTACCCCGTAGGTCGTTCCACCTCTTCCTGATGTCCTCTCTATTTCTTGGGTGCTGTCCCACGGCGTTCACCCTGTCCACACAGCACCTACCTGGAAGGAGCACATTGTACTGTAGAATACACTACACTAGACAGCACCTACCTGGAAGGACCACAATGTAGAATACGCTGCACTACACAGCACCTACCTAGAGGGAGCAGATTATAAAATACCCTGCACTACACAGCACCTACCTGGAAGGAGCAGACTGTACAGTACATTACACTACAGTATACAGCACCTACCTGGAAGGAGCACACTGTACTGTACAATACACTACACTGCACAGCACCTACATGGACGTACCACACTGTAGAATACACTGTACTACACAGCACCTACCTCGAAGGAGCACACTGCACTGTACAATGCACTGCACTAACAGCACCTACCTGGAAGGAACACACTATACTGCAAAATACACTACACTACACAGCACCTACCTGGAAGGAACACATAGTACTATAAACTGCACTATACAGCACCTCTCTAGAAGAAGCACATTGTACTGTACAATACACTACACAGCAGCTACCTGGAAGGACCACATTGTACTGTATGAGACACTGCACTACACAGCACCTACCTGGAAGGAGCACACTGTAGAATACACTGCACTGCACAGCAACTACCTGGAAGGAGTACACTGTATTGTACAATACACTGTACTACACCAGACCTACCTGTAAGGAGCTCACTGTACTGCACAATACACTGGCCTAACCTAACCTACCTGGTTAGGAGCACACTGTACTGTAAAATACACTGCACTACACAGCACCTACCCAGAAGGAGCACACTGTTCTGTACCATACACTACACTAGACCTCACCCACCTGGAGGGAGCACACAGTACAATACACTGCACTACACAGCTTCTACCTGGAAGGAGCAGACTACACAATACACTGTACTGTATGAGACACTACACTGCACAGCACCTACCTGGAAGGACCACACTGTAGAATACACTGCACTACACAGCACCTACCTGGAAGGAACACACTGGACTGTACAATACACTGTATTACACAGCACCTACCTGGTTGAAGCACACTGTACTGTGCATTACACAGCCCTATACAGCACCTACCTGGAAGGAGCACATTGTACTGTAGAATACACTACACTAGACAGCACCTACCTGGAATGACCACATTGTAGAATACACTGCACTACAGAGCACCTACCTGTACGGAGCTCACCATACTGTACAATACACTACACTAGACAGCACCTACCTCTAAGGACCACACTGTAGAATACGCTGCACTACACAGCTTCTACCTCGAAGGAGCACAATGTACTGTGCATTACCCTGCAATATACAGCACCTACCTGGAAGGAGCACACTACTGTGCATTCACAGCACTATACAACACCTACCTGGAAGCAGCACATTGTACTGTACAATACACTACACTAGACAGCACCTACCTGGAAGGACCATACTGTTGAATACACTGCACTACGCACCTACCTGGGAGGAGCACACTGTACTGTAGAATACACTGCATTACACACCAACTACCTGGAAGAAGCACACTGTACTGTGAAATACACTGCACCACACCTACCTGGAAGAAGAATACTCTACTGTACAATGCACTGCACTACACAGCAGAAATCTGGAAGGAGCACACTGTACAATACACTGCACTATAGAAGGAGCACACTGTACAGTAGAATACACTGCACCACACATCACCTACCTGGGGGGAGCAGACAGTACTGTACAATAGACTGCACTACACAGCACCGACCTGGATGGAACACACTGTAGAAAACACAGCACTACACAACACCCACCTGGAAAGAGCACACTGTAGAATACACTGCACTGCACCACACCTACCTGGAAGGAGCACACAGTCCAATACATTGCACTACACAGCTTCTACCTGGAAGAAGCAGACTATACAATACACTGCACTACACAGCACCAACATAGGAGTACACTGTACTGCACAGTACTGGCCTAACACCACCTACCTGGTTAGGAGCACACTGTACTGTACAATACACTACACTACACAGCACTTACCTGGAAGGAGCACCCTGTACTGTACAATACACTGCACTAAACAACACCTACCTGGAAGGAGCACACTTAACTGTACAATACAGTGCATTACACAGCACCTACCTGGAAGGACCACACTGTAGAATACAACTGCACTACACAGCGCCTACTTGAAAGGAGCACACTGTACAATACACTGCACTACACAGCACCTACCTGGAAGGAACACACCTTTCTGTACAATACAGTGCACTACACAGCACCTACCTGGAAGGAACACACTGTACTGTAGAATACACTGCACTCCACAGCACCTAACTCTAAGGAGCACAGTGTACTGTACAATGCACTACACTAACAGCACCTACCTGGAAGGAATACACCGTACTGTATAATACACTGCACTGCACTGCACCTACCTGGAAGAAGAACACTGTACTGTACAATGCACTGCACTACACAGCAAAAATCTGAAAGGAGCACACTGTACAATACAGTGCACTATAGAAGGAGCACACTCTACTGTAGAATACACTGCACAAAACATCACCTACCTGGGAGGAGTGGACAGTACTGTACAATACACTGCACTACACAGCACCTATGTGGAAGGAGCACACTGTAGTGTACAATACACTGCACTACACAGCACCTACCTGGAAGGAGCACACTGTACTGTATGAGACACTGCACTACACAGCACCTACCTGGAAGGAGCACACTGTAGAATACACTACACTGCGCAGCAACTACCTGAAAGGAGTACACTGTATTGTACAATACACTGTACTACACCAGACCTACCTGGAAGGAGCACATTGTACTGCACAATACACTGGCCTAACCTCACCTACCTGTTTAGGAGCACACTGTATTGTAAAATACACTGCACTACACAGCACCTACCCAGAAGGAGCACACTGTTCTGTACCATAAACTACACTAGACCTCACCCACCTGGAGGGAGCACACAGTACAATACACTGCACTACACAGCTTCTACCTGGAAGGAGCAGGCTACACAATACACTGCATTACACAGCACCTACCTCGAAGGAGCACACTGTACTGTGCATTACCCTGTACTATACAGCACATATCTATAAGGAGCACACTGTACTGTATGAGACACTACACTGCACAGCACCTACCTGGAAGGACCACACTGTAGAATACACTGCACTACACAGCACCTACCTGGAAGGAACAAACTGGACTGTACAATACACTGTATTACACAGCACCTACCTGGTTGAAGCACACTGTACTGTGCATTACACAGCACTATACAGCACCTACCTGGAAGAAGCACACTGTACTGTGCATTACACAGCACTATGCAGCACCTACCTGGAAGGAGCACATTGTACTGTAGAATACACTACACTAGACAGCACCTACCTGGAAGGACCACATTGTAGAATACACTGCACTACAGAGCACCTACATGTAAGGAGATCACCGTACTGTACAATACACTACACTAGACAGCACCTGCCTGTAAGGACCACACTGTAGAATACACTGCACTACACAGCTTCTACCTCGAAGGAGCACAATGTACTGTGCTTTACCCTGCAATATACAGCACCTACCTGGAAGGAGCACACTACTGGGCATTCACAGCACTATACAACACCTACCTGGAAGCAGCACACTGTACTGTACACTACACTACACTAGACAGCACCTACCTGGAAGGACCAGACTATAGAATACACTGCACTACGCACCTACCTGAGAGGAGCACACTGTACTGTAGAATACACTGCACTACACCACACCTACCTGGAAGGAGCACACTATACTGTACAATACACTGCACTACACAGCACCTACCTGGAAGGAGCACACATAACTGTACAGTACAGTGCACTACACAGCACCTACCTGGAAGAACCACAGTGTAGAATAAAACTGCACTACACAGCGCCTACTTGAAAGGAGCACACTGTACAATACACTGCACTACACAGCACCTACCTGGAAGGAGCACACCTTACTGTACAATACAGTGCACTACACAGCACCTACCTGGAAGGAACACACTGTACTGTAGAATACACTGCACTCCACAGCACCTAACTCGAAGGAGCACAGTGTACTGTACAATGCACTACACTAACAGCACCTACCTGGAAGGGGCACACTGTACTGTATAATACACTGCACTGCACCACACCTACCTGGAAGAAGAACACTGTACTGTACAATGCACTGCACTACACAACAGAAATCTGGAAGGAGCACACTGTACAATACAGTGCACTATAGAAGGAGCACACTGTACTGTAGAATACACTGCACCACACATCACCCACCTGGGAGGAGCAGACAGTACTGCACAATACACTGCACTACACAGCACCTATGTGGAAGGAGCACACTGTAGTGTACAATACACTGCACTACACAGCACCTATCTGTAGGAGCACACTGTACTGTACAATACACTGCACTACGCAGCACCTACCAGGAAGGAGCACACTGTACTGTAGAATACACTGCAGTAACAGCACCTACCTGGAAGGAGCACACTGTACTGTAGAATACTCTGCATTATACAGCACCTACCTGGAAGGAGCACACTGTACTATACAAGACAGTACACTCAACAGCACCTACCTGGAAGGACCACACTGTAGAATACACTGCACTACACAGCACCTACCTGGAAGGAGTACAAAGTACTGTACTATACACTGCACTTCACAGCACCTACCTGGAAGCAGCACAATGTACTGTACAATACACTACACTAGACAGCACCTACCTGGAAGGACCACACTGTAGAATACATTGCACTACACAGCACCTACCTGGAAGGAGCACACTGTACTGTACAAACCACTGCACTAAAAGCACCTACCTGGAAGGAGCACACTGTACTTTACAATACACTGCGCCAGAGTGCACCTACCTGTATGGACCACACTGCAGAAAACACTGCACTACACAACACCTACCTGGAGGGAGCACACTGTACTGCAGAATACACTGCACAGCACCTACCTGGAAGGAGCATACTGTACTGTACAATACACTGCACTACACAGCACCTACCTGGAGGGAGCACAAAGTACAATACATTGCACTACACAGTATCTACCTGGAAGGAGCAGACTATAGAATACACTGCACTACACAGCACCTACCTGGAAGGAGCACACTGTACTGTGCATTACACTACACTGCACAGCACCTACATGGAAGGGCCACACTGTAGAATACACTGCAGTATACAGCACCTACCTGGAAGGACCACACTGTACTCTACAATACACCACACTGCACAGCACCTACATGGAAGGAAAACACTGTAGAATACACTGCAATACACAGCACCTACCTGGAAGGAACACACTGTACTGTACAAGGCACTACAATCCACAGCACTTACCTGGAAGGACCACACTGTAGAATACACTGCACTACAAAGAACCTACCTGGAAGGAGCACAAAGAACTGTACAATACACTTCACTGCACAGCACCTACCTGGAAGGAGCACAATGTACTGTGCATTACTCAGCACTATATGGCACCTACCTGGAAGGAGTACACTGGACTGTGCATTACACAGCACTATACAGCAACTACCTAGAAGGAGCACACTGTACTGTTTATTACACAGCACTATACAGCACCTACCTGGAAGTAGCACATTGTACTGTAGAATACACTACACTAGACAGCACCTACCTGGAAGGACCACAATGTAGAATACACTGCACTACACAGCACCTACCTGGAGGGAGCAGATTATACAATACCCTGCACTACACAGCACCTACCTGGAAGGACCATACTGTTGAATACACTGCACTACGCACCTACCTGGGAGGAGCACACTGTACTGTAGAATACACTGCATTACACACCAACTACCTGGAAGAAGCACACTGTACTGTGAAATACACTGCACCACACCTACCTGGAAGAAGAATACTCTACTGTACAATGCACTGCACTACACAGCAGAAATCTGGAAGGAGCACACTGTACAATACACTGCACTATAGAAGGAGCACACTGTACAGTAGAATACACTGCACCACACATCACCTACCTGGGGGGAGCAGACAGTACTGTACAATAGACTGCACTACACAGCACCGACCTGGATGGAACACACTGTAGAAAACACAGCACTACACAACACCCACCTGGAAAGAGCACACTGTAGAATACACTGCACTGCACCACACCTACCTGGAAGGAGCACACAGTCCAATACATTGCACTACACAGCTTCTACCTGGAAGAAGCAGACTATACAATACACTGCACTACACAGCACCAACATAGGAGTACACTGTACTGCACAGTACTGGCCTAACACCACCTACCTGGTTAGGAGCACACTGTACTGTACAATACACTACACTACACAGCACTTACCTGGAAGGAGCACCCTGTACTGTACAATACACTGCACTAAACAACACCTACCTGGAAGGAGCACACTTAACTGTACAATACAGTGCATTACACAGCACCTACCTGGAAGGACCACACTGTAGAATACAACTGCACTACACAGCGCCTACTTGAAAGGAGCACACTGTACAATACACTGCACTACACAGCACCTACCTGGAAGGAACACACCTTTCTGTACAATACAGTGCACTACACAGCACCTACCTGGAAGGAACACACTGTACTGTAGAATACACTGCACTCCACAGCACCTAACTCTAAGGAGCACAGTGTACTGTACAATGCACTACACTAACAGCACCTACCTGGAAGGAATACACCGTACTGTATAATACACTGCACTGCACTGCACCTACCTGGAAGAAGAACACTGTACTGTACAATGCACTGCACTACACAGCAAAAATCTGAAAGGAGCACACTGTACAATACAGTGCACTATAGAAGGAGCACACTCTACTGTAGAATACACTGCACAAAACATCACCTACCTGGGAGGAGTGGACAGTACTGTACAATACACTGCACTACACAGCACCTATGTGGAAGGAGCACACTGTAGTGTACAATACACTGCACTACACAGCACCTACCTGGAAGGAGCACACTGTACTGTATGAGACACTGCACTACACAGCACCTACCTGGAAGGAGCACACTGTAGAATACACTACACTGCGCAGCAACTACCTGAAAGGAGTACACTGTATTGTACAATACACTGTACTACACCAGACCTACCTGGAAGGAGCACATTGTACTGCACAATACACTGGCCTAACCTCACCTACCTGTTTAGGAGCACACTGTATTGTAAAATACACTGCACTACACAGCACCTACCCAGAAGGAGCACACTGTTCTGTACCATAAACTACACTAGACCTCACCCACCTGGAGGGAGCACACAGTACAATACACTGCACTACACAGCTTCTACCTGGAAGGAGCAGGCTACACAATACACTGCATTACACAGCACCTACCTCGAAGGAGCACACTGTACTGTGCATTACCCTGTACTATACAGCACATATCTATAAGGAGCACACTGTACTGTATGAGACACTACACTGCACAGCACCTACCTGGAAGGACCACACTGTAGAATACACTGCACTACACAGCACCTACCTGGAAGGAACAAACTGGACTGTACAATACACTGTATTACACAGCACCTACCTGGTTGAAGCACACTGTACTGTGCATTACACAGCACTATACAGCACCTACCTGGAAGAAGCACACTGTACTGTGCATTACACAGCACTATGCAGCACCTACCTGGAAGGAGCACATTGTACTGTAGAATACACTACACTAGACAGCACCTACCTGGAAGGACCACATTGTAGAATACACTGCACTACAGAGCACCTACATGTAAGGAGATCACCGTACTGTACAATACACTACACTAGACAGCACCTGCCTGTAAGGACCACACTGTAGAATACACTGCACTACACATCTTCTACCTCGAAGGAGCACAATGTACTGTGCTTAACCCTGCAATATACAGCACCTACCTGGAAGGAGCACACTACTGTGCATTCACAGCACTATACAACACCTACCTGGAAGCAGCACACTGTACTGTACACTACACTACACTAGACAGCACCTACCTGGAAGGACCAGACTATAGAATACACTGCACTACGCACCTACCTGAGAGGAGCACACTGTACTGTAGAATACACTGCACTACACCACACCTACCTGGAAGGAGCACACTATACTGTACAATACACTGCACTACACAGCACCTACCTGGAAGGAGCACACATAACTGTACAGTACAGTGCACTACACAGCACCTACCTGGAAGAACCACAGTGTAGAATAAAACTGCACTACACAGCGCCTACTTGAAAGGAGCACACTGTACAATACACTGCACTACACAGCACCTACCTGGAAGGAGCACACCTTACTGTACAATACAGTGCACTACACAGCACCTACCTGGAAGGAACACACTGTACTGTAGAATACACTGCACTCCACAGCACCTAACTCGAAGGAGCACAGTGTACTGTACAATGCACTACACTAACAGCACCTACCTGGAAGGAGCACACTGTACTGTATAATACACTGCACTGCACCACACCTACCTGGAAGAAGAACACTGTACTGTACAATGCACTGCACTACACAACAGAAATCTGGAAGGAGCACACTGTACAATACAGTGCACTATAGAAGGAGCACACTGTACTGTAGAATACACTGCACCACACATCACCCACCTGGGAGGAGCAGACAGTACTGCACAATACACTGCACTACACAGCACCTATGTGGAAGGAGCACACTGTAGTGTACAATACACTGCACTACACAGCACCTATCTGTAGGAGCACACTGTACTGTACAATACACTGCACTACGCAGCACCTACCAGGAAGGAGCACACTGTACTGTAGAATACACTGCAGTAACAGCACCTACCTGGAAGGAGCACACTGTACTGTAGAATACTCTGCATTATACAGCACCTACCTGGAAGGATCACACTGTACTATACAAGACAGTACACTCAACAGCACCTACCTGGAAGGACCACACTGTAGAATACACTGCACTACACAGCACCTACCTGGAAGGAGTACAAAGTACTGTACTATACACTGCACTTCACAGCACCTACCTGGAAGCAGCACAATGTACTGTACAATACACTACACTAGACAGCACCTACCTGGAAGGACCACACTGTAGAATACATTGCACTACACAGCACCTACCTGGAAGGAGCACACTGTACTGTACAAACCACTGCACTAAAAGCACCTACCTGGAAGGAGCACACTGTACTTTACAATACACTGCGCCAGAGTGCACCTACCTGTATGGACCACACTGCAGAAAACACTGCACTACACAACACCTACCTGGAGGGAGCACACTGTACTGCAGAATACACTGCACAGCACCTACCTGGAAGGAGCATACTGTACTGTACAATACACTGCACTACACAGCACCTACCTGGAGGGAGCACAAAGTACAATACATTGCACTACACAGTATCTACCTGGAAGGAGCAGACTATAGAATACACTGCACTACACAGCACCTACCTGGAAGGAGCACACTGTACTGTGCATTACACTACACTGCACAGCACCTACATGGAAGGGCCACACTGTAGAATACACTGCAGTATACAGCACCTACCTGGAAGGACCACACTGTACTCTACAATACACCACACTGCACAGCACCTACATGGAAGGAAAACACTGTAGAATACACTGCAATACACAGCACCTACCTGGAAGGAACACACTGTACTGTACAAGGCACTACAATCCACAGCACTTACCTGGAAGGACCACACTGTAGAATACACTGCACTACAAAGAACCTACCTGGAAGGAGCACAAAGAACTGTACAATACACTTCACTGCACAGCACCTACCTGGAAGGAGCACAATGTACTGTGCATTACTCAGCACTATATGGCACCTACCTGGAAGGAGTACACTGGACTGTGCATTACACAGCACTATACAGCAACTACCTAGAAGGAGCACACTGTACTGTTTATTACACAGCACTAGACAGCACCTACCTGGAAGGACCACAATGTAGAATACGCTGCACTACACAGCACCTACCTGGAGGGAGCAGATTATACAATACCCTGCACTACACAGCACCTACCTGGAAGGAGCAGACTGTACAGTACATTACACTACAGTATACGGCACCTACCTGGAAGGAGCACACTGTATTGTACAATACACTACACTGCACAGCACCTACATGGACGTACCACACTGTAGAATACACTGTACTACACAGCACCTACCTCGAAGGAGCACACTGCACTGTACAATGCACTGCACCAACAGCACCTACCTGGAAGGAACACACTATACTGCAAAATACACTACACTACACAGCACCTACCTGGAAGGAACACATAGTACTATAAACCGCACTATACTGCACCTACCTGTAAAGAACACACAGTAGAATGCACTGCACTACACAGCACCTACCTGGAAGGAGCACACTGTAGAATAAACTGCACTACATAGCACCTACCTGGAAGGAGCACACTGTACTGTACAATACATTGCACTACACAGCACCTACCTGGAAGGAGCACACTCTACTGTACAAGATACTACACTGCACAGCACCTACCTGGAAGGACCACACTCTAGAATACACTGCACTACACAGCACCTACCTGGAAGGAGCACACTGTACTGTACAATACACTGCAATACACAGCACCTGTCTGGTTGGAGCACACTGTACTGTGCAATACACTACACTAGACAGCACCTACCTGGAAGGACCACACTGTAGGTTACACTACACTACAGAGTACCTACCTGTGAGGAGCTCACTGTACTGTAGAATACACTGCACTACACCTAAACTACCTGGAGGTAGCACACAGTACAATACACTGCACTACACAGCTTCTACCTGGAAGGAGTAGACTATACAATACACTGCCCTACACAGCACCTACCTGGAAGGAGAATACTGTACTGTGCATTACACAGACCTATACAGAACCTACATGGAAGGAGCACACTGTACTGTACAATACACTACACTGGACAATACCTACCTGGAAGGACAAACTGTAGAATACAATGCACTAGACAGCACATAACTGGAAGGAACACGCTGTCCTGTAGAATACACTGCACTACACAGCACCTACCTGGAAAAAACATAGTGTACTGTACAATGCACTGCACTACCAGCACCTCCCTGGAAGGAACATACTGTACTGTTTAATACACTACACTACACAGCACCTACCTGGAAGGAAAACATAGTGCACTATACTGCACCTACCTGTAAAGAGCACACAGCACAATACATTGCACTACACAGCACCTAACTAGAAGTAGCACACTCTACTGTACAATATACAGTATTTCACAGCAACTACCTGCAAGGAGCACACTGTACTGTATAACATACTGCACTGCACCACACCTACCTGGAAGAAGAACACTGTATTGTACAATGCAGTGCACTACACAGCCGAAATCTGGAAGGAGCACACTGTAGAATACACTGCACTATGGAAGGAGTACACTGTACTGTAGAATACACTGCACCACACAGCACCTACCTGGAAGGAGCACACAGTACTGTACAATACACTGCATTACACAGCAATAATGTGGAAGGAGCACACTCTACTGTGCAATACACTGCACTACATAGCACCTACCTGGAAGGAGCATGCTGTACCGTACATTACACTGCACTGCACAGCACCTACCTTGAAGGAGAACACTGTAGAATAAACTGCACCTACCTGGAAGGACCCCACTGTACACTGCACTACACAGCCCCTACCTGGAAGCTGGAAGGAACAAAACGTAAAATAAACTGCACTATACTGCACCCACCTGTAAAGACCACACTGAGCGATACACTGCACCTACCTGGAAGCAGCACATTGTACTGCACAATACACTGCACTAACAGCACCTACTGATAGGAGCATACTGTACTGTACAATACACTGCACTACACAGCACCTACCTGAAAGGAGCACATTGTAGAATACACTACACTGCAGCACACCTACTTGGAGGGAGCACACAGTACAATACATTGCACTACACAGCTTCTACCTGGAAGGAGCAGACTATACAATACACTGCACTACACAGCACCTACCTGGAAGGAGCAGATTGTACTGTAGATTACACTGCAGTATACAGCACTTACCTGGAAGGAACACACCGTACTCTATAATACACTACACTGCACAGCACCTACATGGAAGGACACACTGTACTGTTGAATACACTGCACTACACAGCACCTACCTGGAAGGAGCACAGTGTACTGTACAATGCACTGCACTGACAGCACCTACCTGGAAGGAACATACTGTACTGTACAATACACTACACAGCACCTACATGGAAGGAGCACATAGTACAATAAACTGCACTATACTGTATGTACCTGTAAAGAGCACACAGTACAATACACTGCACTACACAGCACCTAACTAGAAGGAGCACACTATACTGTACAACAGACTGTATTACACAACACCTACCTGCAATGAGCACACTGTACTGTATAATACACTGCACTGCACCGCACCACACCTACCTGGAAGAAGGACACTGTACAATACACTGCACTATGGAAGGAGTACACTGTACTGTAGAATACACTGCACCACACAGCACCTACTTTGAAGGAGCAGACAGTACTGTACAATACACTGCACTAAACAGCACCAGTGTGGAAGGAGCACACTGTACTGTCAAATACACTGCACTACACAGCACCTACCTGAAAGGAGCACAGTGTACTGTACAATGCACTGCACTAACAGCACCTACCTGGAAGGAACATACTGTACTGTACAATACACTACACAGCACCTACATAGTACAATAAACTGCACTATACTGCACGTACCTGTAAAGAGCACACAGTACAATACAGTGCACTACACAGCACCTAACTAGAAGGAGCACACTATACTGTATAACAGACTGTATTACACAACACCTACCTGCAATGAGCACACTGTACTGTATAATACACTGCACTGCACCACACCTACCTGGAAGAAGGGCACTGTACAATACACTGCACTATGGAAGGAGTACACTGTACTGTAGAATACACTGCACCACACAGCACCTACTTTGAAGGAGCAGACAGTACTGTACAATACACTGCACTAAACAGCACCAGTGTGGAAGGAGCACACTGTACTGTGCAATACACTGCACTACACAGCACCTACCTGGAAGGAGCATGCTGTACTGTACATTACACTGCACTACACAGCACCTACTTACAAGATGCACACTGTACTGTACAATACACTGCACAATAAAACACCTACCTGGAAGGAACACATAGTACAATAAACTGCACTATATTGCACCTATGTGTAAAGGGCAAACTGAGCAACACAGTGCACTACACAGCACCTACCTGGTAGGAGCACACTGTACTGTTCTATACACTACACTACACAGCACCTAGCATGAAGGAGAACACTGTTGAATAAACTGCACCTACCTGGAAGGACCCCACTGTACACTGCACTACACAGCCCCTACCTGGAAGAAACACAAAGAAAAATAAACTGCACTATACTGCACCTACGTCTAAAGACCACACTGAGTGATACACTGCACTACACAGCACCTACCCAGAAGGAGCACACTGTTCTGTACCATACACTACACTAGACCTCACCCACCTGGAGGAAGCACACAGTACAATGCACTGCACTACACAGCTTGTACCTGGAAGGAGCAGACTACCCAATACACTGCACTACACAGCACCTACCTCGAAGCAGCACACTGTACTGTGCATTACCCTGTACTCTACAGCACCTATCTAGAAGGAGCACACTGTACTGTATGAGACACTACACTGCACAGCACCTACCTTGAAGGAGAACACTGTAGAATAAACTGCACCTACCTGGAAGGACCCCACTGTACACTGCACTACACAGCCCCTACCTGGAAGCTGGAAGGAACAAAACGTAAAATAAACTGCACTATACTGCACCCACCTGTAAAGACCACACTGAGCGATACACTGCACCTACCTGGAAGCAGCACATTGTACTGCACAATACACTGCACTAACAGCACCTACTGATAGGAGCATACTGTACTGTACAATACACTGCACTACACAGCACCTACCTGAAAGGAGCACATTGTAGAATACACTACACTGCAGCACACCTACTTGGAGGGAGCACACAGTACAATACATTGCACTACACAGCTTCTACCTGGAAGGAGCAGACTATACAATACACTGCACTACACAGCACCTACCTGGAAGGAGCAGATTGTACTGTAGATTACACTGCAGTATACAGCACTTACCTGGAAGGAGCACACCGTACTCTATAATACACTACACTGCACAGCACCTACATGGAAGGACACACTGTACTGTTGAATACACTGCACTACACAGCACCTACCTGGAAGGAGCAGAGTGTACTGTACAATGCACTGCACTGACAGCACCTACCTGGAAGGAACATACTGTACTGTACAATACACTACACAGCACCTACATGGAAGGAGCACATAGTACAATAAACTGCACTATACTGTATGTACCTGTAAAGAGCACACAGTACAATACACTGCACTACACAGCACCTAACTAGAAGGAGCACACTATACTGTACAACAGACTGTATTACACAACACCTACCTGCAATGAGCACACTGTACTGTATAATACACTGCACTGCACCGCACCACACCTACCTGGAAGAAGGACACTGTACAATACCCTGCACTATGGAAGGAGTACACTGTACTGTAGAATACACTGCACCACACAGCACCTACTTTGAAGGAGCAGACAGTACTGTACAATACACTGCACTAAACAGCACCAGTGTGGAAGGAGCACACTGTACTGTCAAATACACTGCACTACACAGCACCTACCTGAAAGGAGCACAGTGTACTGTACAATGCACTGCACTAACAGCACCTACCTGGAAGGAACATACTGTACTGTACAATACACTACACAGCACCTACATAGTACAATAAACTGCACTATACTGCACGTACCTGTAAAGAGCACACAGTACAATACAGTGCACTACACAGCACCTAACTAGAAGGAGCACACTATACTGTATAACAGACTGTATTACACAACACCTACCTGCAATGAGCACACTGTACTGTATAATACACTGCACTGCACCACACCTACCTGGAAGAAGGGCACTGTACAATACACTGCACTATGGAAGGAGTACACTGTACTGTAGAATACACTGCACCACACAGCACCTACTTTGAAGGAGCAGACAGTACTGTACAATACACTGCACTAAACAGCACCAGTGTGGAAGGAGCACACTGTACTGTGCAATACACTGCACTACACAGCACCTACCTGGAAGGAGCATGCTGTACTGTACATTACACTGCACTACACAGCACCTACTTACAAGATGCACACTGTACTGTACAATACACTGCACAATAAAACACCTACCTGGAAGGAACACATAGTACAATAAACTGCACTATATTGCACCTATGTGTAAAGGGCAAACTGAGCAACACAGTGCACTACACAGCACCTACCTGGTAGGAGCACACTGTACTGTTCTATACACTACACTACACAGCACCTAGCATGAAGGAGAACACTGTTGAATAAACTGCACCTACCTGGAAGGACCCCACTGTACACTGCACTACACAGCCCCTACCTGGAAGAAACACAAAGAAAAATAAACTGCACTATACTGCACCTACGTCTAAAGACCACACTGAGTGATACACTGCACTACACAGCACCTACCTACAAGGAGCACACTGTACTGTACAATACACTACACTAAACAGCTCCTACCTGGAAGGAGCACACTGTACTGTATGAGACACTGCACTACAAAGCACCTACCTGGAAGGAGCACACTGTAGAATACACTACACTGCGCAGCAACTACCTGGAAGGAGTACACTGTATTGTACAATACACTGTACTACACCAGACCTACCTGGAAGGAACACATTGTACTGCACAATACACTGGCCTAACCTCACCTACCTGGTTAGGAGCACACTGTACTGTAAAATACACTGCACTACACAGCACCTACCCAGAAGGAGCACACTGTTCTGTACCATACACTACACTAGACCTCACCCACCTGGAGGAAGCACACAGTACAATGCACTGCACTACACAGCTTGTACCTGGAAGGAGCAGACTACCCAATACACTGCACTGCACAGCACCTACCTCGAAGCAGCACACTGTACTGTGCATTACCCTGTACTCTACAGCACCTATCTAGAAGGAGCACACTGTACTGTATGAGACACTACACTGCACAGCACCTACCTGGAAGGACCACACTGTCGAATACACTGCACTACACAGCACCTACCTGGAAGGAACACACTGGACTGTACAATACACTGTATTACACAGCACCTACCTGGTTGAAGCACACTGTACTGTGCATTACACAGCACTATACAGCACCTTCCTGGAAGAAGCACACTGTACTGTACAATACACTACACTACACAGCACCTAGCTGGAAGGAGCACACTGTGCTGTACAATACACTGCACTACAATAGACGGCACTACACAGCATCTACCTGGAAGGAGCAGAATGTGGAATACACTGCACTACACCACACCTACCTGGAAGGAGCACACTATACTGTACAATACACTGCACTACACAGCACCTACCTGGTAGGAGCACACATAACTGTACAATACAGTGCACTACACAGCACCTACCTGAAAGGACCACACTGTGGTATAAAACTGCACTACACAGCGCCTACTTGGAAGGAGCACACTGTACAATACACTGCACTACACAGCACCTACCTGGAAGGAGCACACCTTACTGTACAATACAGTGCACTACACAGCACGTACCTGGAAGGAACACACTGTACTGTAGAAAACACTGCACTCCACAGCACCTACCTGGAGGGAGCACAGTGTACTGTACAATGCACTACACTAACAGCACCTACCTGGAAGGAGCACACTGTACTGTATAATACACTGCACCACACCTACCTGAAAGAAGAATACTGTACTGTACAATGCACTGCACTACACAGCAGAAATCTGGAAGGAGCACACTGTAAAATACACTGCACTATAGAGGGAGCACACTGTACAGTAGAATACACTGCACCACACATCACCTACTTGGGGGGAGCAGACAGTACTGTACAATAGACTGCACTACACAGTACCTATGTGGAAGGAGCACACTGTACTGTACAATACACTGCACTACACGCACCTACCTGTAGGAGCACACTGTACTGTACAATACACTGCACTACGCAGCACCTACCTGGAAGGAGCACACTGTACTGTAGAATACACTGCACTAACAGCACCTACCTGGAAGGAGCACACTGTACTGTAGAATACTCTGAATTATACAGCACCTACGTGGAAGGAGCACACTGTACTGTACAAGACACTACACTCAACAAC
This sequence comes from Pleurodeles waltl, assembly GCF_031143425.1. Lineage (NCBI taxonomy): Eukaryota > Metazoa > Chordata > Amphibia > Caudata > Salamandridae > Pleurodeles > Pleurodeles waltl. The sequence goes on along the minus strand of NC_090439.1, from coordinate 1,166,163,578 downwards.
ACCTACCTGGAAGGACCACACTGTAGAATACACTGCGCTATACAGCACCTACCTGGAAGGAGCACAAAGTACTGTACTATACACTGCACTACACAGCACCTACCTGGAAGCAACACAAGGTACTGTACAATACACTACACTAGACAGCACCTACCTGGAAGGACCACACTGTAGAATACATTGCACTACGCAGCACCTACCTGGAAGGAGCACACTGTACTGTACAAAACACTGCACTAAAAGCACCTACCTAGAAGGAGCACACTGTACTGTACAATACACTGCGCCAGAGAGCACCTACCTGGATGGACCACACTGCAGAAAACACTGCACTACACAACACCTACCTGGAGTGAGCACACTGTACTGTGGAATACACTGCACAGCACGTACCTGTGGTTTAAAACTGCACTACACAGCGCCTACTTGGAAGGAGCACACTATACAATACATTGCACCACACAGCACCTACCTGGAAGGAGCACACTGTACTGTACAAAACACTGCACTAAAAGCACCTACCTAGAAGGAGCACACTGTACTGTACAATACACTGCGCCAGAGAGCACCTACCTGGATGGACCACACTGCAGAAAACACTGCACTACACAACGCCTACCTGGAGTGAGCACACTGTACTGTGGAATACACTGCACAGCACCTACCTGGATTTACCCTTACTAACCCTAGCTTTAGGGAGCACTTGGTCCATTGTTCCAGGATCCAAGTCACCCTGTCCTTTTTGCTTTTTGGCCTGAGCCCTTGACAAAGCAAAAATATGCCCAGGAATGCCCAGCATTGCTGCATGAGCCTCCAACTCCACTTCTGCCCAAGCTGATGTCTCTAAATCGTTCCCTAGTAGACAGTCTACAGGTAAATCTGAGGCAACCACAACTTTCTTTGGACCACTAACCCCCATCCCCCCAGTTGAGATTCACAACAGCCATGGGGTGGCTAAGAGTGTTGTTATGAGCGTCTGTCACTTACTGGTGACCAAGTAGGTTTTGTTCAGGGTGTACCAGTTTCTCTATTACCATGGTAACACTGGCACCTGTGTCCCTGTAGGCCTGAACCTCAACACCATTGATTAGGGGAAGTTGCTTGTACTTATCCATATTAAGGGGACAAGCAACCAAGGTGGCCATATCAATGACACCTTAAGAGACTAACACAGCCTCTGTGGTCACCCTAACAAGACCAACCCCAACTAAGCTACCAAAAGTGAGCCCAGCTACTCCCTTGTATTGGCTATTAGTAGGTTTGCTCCCACCACCACTGCTATCACTAGGGGCACTAGAGGTTGCAGTAGGGGTTGTGGTAGTGGGAGGCTTGGTGCTTTTCTTTGGACAACTGGCATCAGTTGTGCAATGGCCTTTTACTTTAGATAAACAGCACTTGATTAGAAGAGGATTTGGACCCACCACCCTCACCAGAGTGTTTTTGTGGGCCTGATGAAGACTCATTTTTAGATTTGTCCCCACCCTTGTCTGAAGACTTAGCATCCTTCTTCTTGCCATCCTTGTCACCCCCTGTATGAACTTTTCTGTTCACTCTTATTTTGACCCATTTGTCTGCCTTCTTTCCCAATTCTTGGGGAGAGGTCAGATCTGAGTCCACTAGATATTGGTGTAACAAATCAGACACACAGTTATTCAGAATATGCTCTCTCAGGATCAGATTATACAGGCTTTCATAGTCAGAAACTTTACTGCCACGTAACCACCCCTCCAAGGCCATCACTGAATAGTCAACAAAGTCTACCCAGTCTTGTGAGGACTCTTTTCTGGTTTCTCTGAACTTAATCCTGTATTGTTCAGTGGTTAAGCCAAATCCATCCAAGAGTGCATTCTTCAAAACTGTAAAATTATTGGCATCACTTTCCTTCACAGTAAGGAGCCTATGCTTACCCTTTCCACTGAAAGATAGCCATCTGATAGCAGCCCACTGCCTTTGAGGGACCCCCTATACCATACAGGCCCTCTCAAGTGCAGCAAACCACGTGTCAATGCCATCCCCCTCCTTGTAAGGGGGAACTATCTTATGCAGATTCCTAGAATCAAGCTCTTTCACAGGATTACTATCAGGAATACTGTTGCTGCCACCATGGGGTCCACACCCCAACCTCTGTCTCTCTTTTTCTAAGTCTAGAGATTCCCTGTCTAGAGCCAGCTGTTGCTGTTTAAGCTTCAGCCTGGACTCTTCCACTCTCAATCTATTGAGTTCCCTTTCTAACAGTCTGTCATCAGGGTGGGTGGGTTGGGAATGCTTTCACATAGAAGAATGATGAGAATGAACAGAGGGAGACCTGTCCCTAACAGTTGGCACTCTAGCAACCTGGCCTGCAGGAACAAAACTATCCCTACTGTGATGTGAGCTTACATTACTACCAGCTATGCTAGGTGGTCTGCTAAGGGGCAGGTTAGGAAGGGCACCCTCTAACACTCTTAGTGGGGGCTCACCTGAGTCGGAGTGTGAGCTATCTCCTAACTTCTCAATTGAAGTGCCAGCTAAGGCCTTATCATTTTGAATAAGCATGTTAGACAATAATTCTCTAGAGGGGTTCTTTCCCACCACTAACCCTCTATCAATGCAAAGACTCTTTAAACCTTTCCAGTTAACGTGGTCATAAGCTGATCTGACCAAATTGAGAGGAGTTCCTACATCAGACATGATAGAAAAGGTTTAGGGACAGATAAAAGAGAGAAAAAGTTTCAGGACTTTTTAAAGAACAGAAAAAAAAACTTTTTCAACATTTTAGAAACTTTTTGAAAGTTTAGGAGTACTTTTCAGCACTTAGCAGATAGTGTAAGAGAAGAAAAGCAAAACCTTTTGGTTAGGTGTACATACACTGAACTTGTTTTGTATATTATTCTTTTATGAAAAGTACACAATGACAAAGTGGTAAGTAGTTACAAGTACTTATCCCACCGCTGCACAACCAATGTAGGAGACTGGCCTGGCTTGTAGTGGGAACCAAGGGGCACTTACACTCTGTACCAGGTCCAGCTATCCCTTATTAGTGTAGAAGAGGTGTTTCTAGCAGCTTAGGCTGATAGAAGGTAGCTATAGCAGAGCAGCTTAGCCTGAACTAGGAGACATGCAAAGCTCCTACTATACCACTGGTGTCATATGCACAAAATCATAAGAAAACACAATACACAGATATACTAAAAATAAAGGTACTTTATTTTTATGACAATATGCCAAAAGTATCTCAGTGAGTACCCTCAGTATGAGGATGCCAAATATACACAAGATATATGTACACAATACCAAAAATATGCAGTAATAGCAAAAGGAAGTAATGCAAGCAATGTAAAGTTACAGTAGATTGCAATAGGAGCACATAGGTAAAGGGGCAACACAAACCATATACTCCAAAAGTAGAATGCGAACCACGAATGGACCCCAAACCTATGTGGGCTTGTAGAGGGTCGCCGCTGGGACTGTAAGAAAACAGTGAGGGTTTAAAAATAGCCCACCCCAAGACCCTGAAAAGTAGGTGTAAAGTGCACCTATATTCCCCAGAGAGCACAGAAGTCATGATAGGGGAATTCTGCAAGGAAGACCAACACCAGCAACGCAACCAAAGTGGATTTCCGGACGAGAGTACCTGTGAAATAAGGGGACCAAGTCCAAGAGTTGGAAAAAGTCGAGAGTGGGCAGATGCCCAGGAAATGCCAACTGAGGTTGCAAAGAAGCTGCCACCAGATGGTAGAAGCTGTGGATTCTGCAAGAACGAAGAGGGCTAAAAACTTCCACTTTGGAGGATGGATGTCCCACGTTGTGAAGAAGCTTGCAGAGGTCTTCCCATGCAGAAAAACCGCAAACAAGCCTTGCTAGCTGCAAGGGTCGCGGTTAGGATTTTTGGATGCTGCTGTGGCCCAGGAGGGACCAGGATGTCGCCACTTGGATGAGGAGACAGAGGGGGCGCCCAGCAAGTTAGGGAGCCCTCCCAAAAGCAGGCAGCACCCGCAGAAGTACTGGAACAGGCACTTGGAAGAGGAGTGAACTGGAGCTCATCCGAAGACACAAAAGGGAGTCCCACGACGCCGGAGGACAACTCAGGAGGTTGTGCACTGCAGGTTAGAGTGTCGGGGACCCAGGTTTGGCTGTGCACAAAGGAAATCCTGGAACAGTGCACAGGAGCCGGAGCAGCTGCAAATCACGCGGTACCCAGCAATGCAGTCTAGCGTGGGGAGGCAAGGACTTACCTCCACCAAACTTGGACTGAAAAGTCACTGGACTGTGGGAGTCACTTGGACAGAGTTGCTGAGTTCCAGGGACCACGCTCGATGTGCTGAGAGGGGACCCTGAGGACCGGTGATGCAGTCTTTTGTTGCCTGCGGTTGCAGGGGGAGGATTCCGTCGTCCCACGGGAGATTTCTTCAGAGCTCCTGGTGCAGAGAGGAGGCAGGCTACCCCCAGAGCATGCACCACCAGGAAACAGGCGAGAAAGCGGCAGGATCAGCGATACAAGGTTGCAGTAGTCGTCTTTGCTACTTTGTTGCGGTTTTGCAGGCGTCCTGAGCAGTCAGCGGTCGATCCTTTGGCAGAAGGTGAAGAGAGAGATGCAGAGGAACTCTGATGAGCTCTTGCATTCGGTATCTAAAGAATTCCCCAAAGCAGAGACCCTAAATAGCCAGAAAAGGAGGTTTGGCTACTTAGGAAGGAAGATAGGCTAGCAACACAGGTAAGAGTCTCTGACGTCACCTGCTGGCCCTGGTCACTCAGAGCAGTCCAGTGTGCCAGCAGCACCTCTGTTTCCAAGATGGCAGAGGTCTGGAGCACACTGGAGGAGCTCTGGGCACCTCCCCTGGGAGGTGCAGGTCAGGGGAGTGGTCACTCCCCTTTCTTTTGTCCAGTTTCGTGCCAGAGCAGGGCTGGGGGATCCCTGAACCGGTGTAGACTGGCTTATGCAGAGATGGGCACCATCTGTGCCCATCAAAGCATTTCCAGAGGCTGGGGGAGGCTACTCCTCCCCAGCCCTGACACCTTTTTCCAAAGGGAGAGGGTGTAACACCCTCTCTCTGAGGAAGTCCTTTGTTCTGCCTTCCTGGGCCAGGCCTGGCTGGACCCCAGGAGGGCAGAAACCTATCTGAGGGGTTGGCAGCAGCAGCAGCTGCAGTGAAACCCCGGGAAAGGTAGTTTGGCAGTACCCGGGTCTGTGCTAGAGACTCGGGGGATCATAGAATTGTCTCCCCAATGCCAAAATGGGGTGGTGTAGGTGATGTGTGGGGTGGTGTATGTGGTGATAAGTGTGGTGATATGTAGTGGTGTGTGGTGTTTTGTGCGTGGAAGTAGTGTGGGTGATGGTGTTGTGTGCCTGTGTATGGTGGGGTTGTCTATGCTGTGCTGTCTCTCTGGCCTTCGTCTAAATTTTTGGTCATAGGGGTTTGTGGGTGATGTGGGTGTGTGTTTTATATAGTATTGATTGTGTGGGAGTGGTGTGTGTATGTATATCAGGTGTGTGTATTTCGAATTGTCCAATGTGGCGGTGTTTTGGAGATGTGTGTGTATTTTGAGCGCAGCGGTGTGTACCGCCAATGGAATACCGCGGTTGAAAGACCGCTGCGTGGATTCGTGGGTCGTGATAGCATGGTCGTATTTCTGTTGGCGTGACAGTGGAGGTTTTGTTTTCGCCAGTTTATCACTGACCTTTCGTGTGGCGGACTTGTGTGGGTGTCTGAATTTTGTCGGATTCCGAGCTGTGGGTCATAATAGCTGTGGCGGAATTCCGCGGCGGTGTGTTGGCGGTCTTCTGCACGGCGGTAAGCGGCTTTAACCGCCAATGTTCTAATGACCCCCAATGTGAGAAAAAAGGAACTGAGTTTCAAGAAGTTAAGATAAATCACAGAGAAGGCTGAGTCAGTGTAGGAAAGTACCATCTTGCCTGACATGTTACCCCCATATTTAACTGTACATATGTTGTTTTAGTGTATGTGTCACTGGGACCCTGCCAGCCAGGGCCCCAGTGCTCATAAGTGTGCCCTGTATGTGTTCCCTGTGTGATGACTAACTGTCTCAATGAGGCTCTGCTAATCAGAACCTCAGTGGTTATGCTCTCTCTGCTTTCTAAATTGTCACTAACAGGCTAGTGACCAATTTCACCAATTCACATTGGCATACTGGAACACCCTTATAATTCCCTAGTATATGGTACTGAGGTACCCAGGGTATTGGGGTTCCAGGAGATCCCTATGGGCTGCAGCATTTCTTTTGCCACCCATAGGGAGCTATGACAATTCTTACACAGGCCTGCCACTGCAGCCTGAGAGAAATAACATCCACGTTATTTCACAGCCATTAACCATTGCACTTAAGTAACTTATAAGTCACCTATATGTCTAACCTTTACCTGGTAAAGGTTGGGTGCTAAGTTACTTAGTGTGTGGGCACCCTGGCACTAGCCAAGGTGCCCCCACATAGTTCAGGGCAAATTCCCCGGACTTTGTGAGTGCGGGGACACCATTACACGCGTGCACTACACATAGGTCACTACCTATGTGTAGCTTCACAATGGTAACTCCGAATATGGCCATGTAACATGTCTAAGATCATGGAATTGCCCCCTCTATGCCATCCTGGCATTGTTGGTACAATCCCATGATCCCACCGGTCTCTGGCACAGACCCGGGTACTGCCAAACTGCCTTTTCAGGGGTTTCACTGAAGCTGCTGCTGCTGCCAACCCCTCAGACAGGTTTCTGCCCTCCTGGGGTCCAGCCAGGCTTTGCCCAGGAAGGCAGAACAAAGGACTTCCTCAGAGGGAGGGTGTTACACCCTCTCTCTTTGGAAAAAGGTTTTAAGGCAGAGGAGGAGTAGCCTCCCCCAGCCTCTGGAAATGCTTTCATGGGCACAGATGGTGCCCATTTCTGCATAAGCCAGTCTACACTGGTTCAGGGACCCCTCAGCCCTGCTCTGGCGCGAAACTGGACAAAGGAAAGGGGAGTGACCACTCCCCTGACCTGCACCTCCCCTGGGAGGTGCCCAGAGCTCCTCCAGTGTGCTCCAGACCTCTGCCATCTTGGAAACAGAGGTGCTGCTGGCACACTGGACTGCTCTGAGTGGCCAGGGCCAGCAGCTGACGTCAGAGATTCCTTCTGATAGGCTCCTTCAGGTGTTGCTAGCCTATCCTCTCTCCTAAGTAGCCAAACCCTCTTTTCTGGCTATTTAGGATCTCTGCTTTGGGGAATTCCTTAGATAACGAATGCAAGAGCTCATCAGAGTTCCTCTGCATCTCTCTCTTCACCATCTGCCAAGGAATCGACTGCTGACCGCGCTGGAAGCCTGCAAAACTGCAACAAAGTAGCAAAGACGACTACTGCAACTCTGTAACGCTGATCCTGCCGCCTTCTCGACTGTTTTCTTGGTGGTGCATGCTGTGGGGGTAGTCTGCCTCCTCTCTGCACTAGAAGCTCCAAAGAAATCTCCCGTGGGTCGACTGAATCTTCCCCCTGCAACCGCAGGCACCAAAGAACTGCTTCACCAGTCCTCTGGGTCTCCTCTCAGCACGACGAGCGAGGTCCCTTGAACTCAGCAACTCTGTCCAAGTGACTCCCACAGTCCAGTGACTCTTCAGTCCAAGTTTGGTGGAGGTAAGTCCTTGCCTCCCCATGCTAGACTGCATTGCTGGGAACCGCATGTTTTGCAGCTACTCTGGCCTCTGTGCACTTCCGGCGGAAATCCTTTGTGCACAGCCAAGCCTGGGTCCACAGCACTCTAACCTGCATTGCACGACCTCCTGAGTTGTCGTCCGGCGGCGTGGGACTCTCTTGTGCAACTTCAGGTGAGCACCATTTCACTCCACTTTTTAGTGCCTGTTCCGGCACTTCTCCGGGTGCTGCTTGCTTCTGAGAGGGCTCCTTGTCCTGCTGGGCGCCCCCTCTGTCCCCTGACACAATTGGCGACATCCTGGTCCCTCCTGGGCCACAGCAGCATCCAAAAACCCTAAACTGCAAGCTTGCAGCTAGCAAGGCTTGTTTATGGTCTTTCCACAGGAAAACACTTTTGCACAACTCGTCCCGACGTAGGACATCCATCCTCCAAAGGGGAAGTTTCTAGCCCTTGTCGTTCTTGCAGAATCCTCAGCTTCTACTGTCTAGTAGCAGCTTCTTTGCACCCACAGCTGGCATTTCCTGGGCATCTGCCCACTCTCGACTTGATCGTGACTTTTGGACTTGGTCCACTTGTTCCACAGGTACCCTCGTCTGGAAATCCATTGTTGTTGCATTGCTGGTTTTGGTCTTTCCTGCAGAATTCCCCTTTCACGACTTCTGTGTTCTTTGGGGAACTTTAGTGCACTTTGCACTCACTTTTTAGGGTCTTGGGGTGGGCTATTTTTCTAACCCTCACTGTTTTCTTACAGTCCCAGCGACCCTCTACAAGGTCACATAGGTTTGGGGTCCATTCGTGGTTCGCATTCCACTTTTGGAGTATATGGTTTGTGTTGCCCCTATCCCTATGTGTCCCCTTTGCATCCTATTGTAACTATACATTGTTTGCACTGTTTTCTATTGCTATACTGCATATTTTTGGTATTGTGTACATATATCTTGTGTATATTTGCTATCCTCATACTGAGGGTACTCACTGAGATACTTTGGCATATTGTCATAAAAATAAAGTACCTTTATTTTTAGTATATCTGTGTGTTGTGTTTTCTTATGATATTGTGCAAGTGACACTAGTGGTACTGTAGGAGCTTCACTCGTCTCCTAGTTCAGCCTAAGCTGCTCTGCTAAGCTACCACTATCTATCAGCCTAAGCTGCTAGACACCCTATACACTAATAAGGGATACCTAGGCCTGGTGCAAGGTGTAAGTACCCCTTGGTACTCACTACAAGCCAGTCCAGCCTCCTACATTGGTTGTGCAGCGGTGGGATAAGTACTTTGCAACTACTTACCACTTTTGTCATTGTACTTTTCATAAGAGAAAAATATACAAAACAAGTTCAGTGTATGTACACCTAACCAAAAAGTTTTGCTTTTCTCCTTTCACTTCTTTACTAAAGTGCTGAAAAGTACTTCTAAACTTTCTCAAAAGTTCTTAAAAAGTTTTAAAAGTTTTTTTCTGTCTTTCCAAAAGTTCTGAAAAACTTTTTCCTCACTTTTTCTGTCACTTAAACACTTTCTAAAATGTCTGGCACAGGCCAAACTGTTGATCTGTCCAAACTTGCTTATGATCACCTTAGCTGGAAAGGAGCAAGGAGTCTCTGCATAGAAAGAGGTTTAAGTGTAGGGAAGAATCCCTGTAAAGAACTGTTGCTAAATATGCTTGTTGAACAGGATAAGGCCAGAGGTGGCACTTCTCTTGAAAAGCTAGCTGATGGTTCCCAATCTGACCCTGGGGCACCCCTGGCAAAAGATTTAGAAGGGAAACTTCCTAGCCTGCCCATTAGCAGACAACCTAGCATAGTTGGTACTAATGTTGAGTAACATCATACAGACAGTGTGGTTTCACATCACAGTAAAAGTATTCCTTCTCATCATAGTAGAAGTGCTGTTTCTGTTAGCCAAGCTGTTAGGGTGCCATCTGTTAGGAACAGGTCTCCCTCTGTTCATTCTCACCATACTTCTGTTCAAAGGCATGTCCCTCCCACCCACCCTGATGACAGAGTGTTAGAAAGGGAGCTCAATAGATTGAGAGTGGAGGAATCCAGGCTGAAGCTCAAGAAGCAACAGCTGGATTTACATAGGCAGTCCTTAGAGATAGAAAGAGAAAGACAGAAATTGGGTTTGAAACCCATGGTGGCAGCAGCAGTATCCCCCATAGTCACAATGCAAGAGAGCATGATTCTAGGAATCTGCATAAGATAGTTCCCCCTTATAAGGAGGGGGATGACATTAACAAGTGGTTTGCTGCACTTGAGAGGGCCTGTGTTGTACAGGATGTCCCTCAAAGACAGTGGGCTTCTATCCTATGGCTATCATTTAGTGGAAAGGGTAGGGATAGGCTCCTTACTGTGAAAGAAAGTGATGCCAATAATTTTACAGTTCGGAAGAATGCACTCCTGGATGGTTATGGCTTAACCACTGAACAGTACAGGATGAAGTTCAGAGAGACCAAAAAGGAGTCTTCACAAGACTGGGTAGACTTTGTTGACCATTCAGTGAAGGCCTTGGAGGGGTGGTTATATGGCAGTAAAGTTACTGATTATGAAAGCCTGTATAACTTAATCCTGAGAGAGCATATTCTTAACAATTGTGTGTCTGATTTGTTGCACCAGTACCTGGTGGACTCTGATCTGACCTCTCTCCAAGAATTGGGAAAGAAGGCAGACAAATGGGTCAGAACAAGGGTGAACAGAAAAGTTCATACAGGGGGTGACAAAGATGGCAAGAAGAAGGATGGTAAGTCTTCTGACAAGGGTGGGGACAAATCTAAAAATGAGTCTTCATCAGGCCCACAAAAACACTCTGGTGGGGGTGGTGGGCCCAAATGCTCTTCAAATCAAAACAAAGAAAATAAACCATGGTGCTATTTGTGTAAAATAAAAGGCCATTGGACAACAGATCCCAGTTGTCCAAAGAAAATCACCAAGCCTCCTACCACTACAACCCCTGCTGCTACACCTAGTGCCCCTAGTAATAGCAGTGGTAGTGGGAGCAAACCTACTAATAGCCAATCCAAGGGAGTAGCTGGGCTCACTATTGGTAACTTAGTTGGGGTTGGTCTAATTAGGGAGACCACAGAGGCTGTGTTAGTCTCTGAGGGGGCTACTGTTTTAGCCACCTTGGTTGCTTGTCCCCTTAACATGGATAAGTACAAGCAACTTCCCCTAATAAATGGTGTTGGGGTTCAGGCCTACAGGGACACAGGTGCCAGTGTTACAATGGTAATAGAGAAACTGGTCCACCCTGAACAACACCTACTTGGTCACCAGTACTAAGTAACCGATGCTCATAACAACACCCTTAGCCACCCCATGGCTGTTGTGAATCTCAACTGGGGGGGGGTTACTGGCCCAAAGAAAGTTGTGGTTGCCTCAGATTTACCTGTAGACTGTCTATTAGGGAATGATTTAGAGACATCAGCTTGGGCAGAAGTGGAGTTGGAGGCTCATGCAGCAATGCTGGGCATTCCAGGGCATATTTTTGCTTTGACCAGGGCTCAGGCCAAAAAGCAAAAAGGACAGGGTGACTTGGATCCTGGAAGAATGGACCAAGTGCTCCCTAAAGCTAGGGCTAGTAGAAGTAAAGCACTACCTACTATCCCTCCCTCTACAGTGGATTCTAATTCTGAGGAAGAAGAATTCCCACCCTGTGCAGAACCTACACCAGAGGAGCTGGAAGCAGACACTGCTGAGCTTTTGGGTGAAGGGGGGCCTGCCAGGGAGGAGCTGCGTGTGGCACAGCATACCTGCCCCACACTAGAGGGTCTAAGGCAGCAAGCTGTCAAACAAGCAAATGGGGATGTCAGTGACTCTCACGGAGTTTACTGGGAGGACAACCTCTTGTACACTGAAGCAAGGGATCCAAAACCTGGAGCTGCCAGGAGATTGGTGATTCCTCAGGAGTACAGAAAGTTCCTCCTAACTCTAGCTCACGACATTCCCTTAGCTGGACATTTGGGGCAAATGAAAACTTGGCACAGGCTTGTTCCCTTGTTTCATTCGCCTAGAATGTCAGAGGACACAAAGGAATTTTGTAAGTCCTGTGAAACCTGTCAAGCCAGTGGCAAGACAGGTGGCACTCCAAAGGCACCCCTTATTCCACTGCCTGTGGTTGGGGTTCCCTTTGAAAGGGTAGGGGTTGACATAGTTGGCCCCCTTGACCCTCCTACTGCTTCAGGCAATAGGTTTATTTTGGTGGTAGTGGACCATGCCACAAGATATCCTGAAGCAATTCCTCTAAGGACCACAACAGCTCGTGCAGTGGCAAAGGCCCTCCTGGGAATCTTTTCCAGGGTGGGCTTCCCAAAAGAGGTGGTATCAGACAGGGGAAGCAATTTCATGTCTGCTTACTTAAAGGCCATGTGGAAGGAGTGTGGTGTTACATACAAGTTCACCACACCCTATCATCCACAAACAAATGGACTGGTGGAGAGATTTAACAAAACTCTCAAAGGCATGATTATGGGACTCCCTGAAAAACTCCGCAGGAGATGGGATATCCTTTTACCATGCCTCCTTTTTGCTTACAGGGAGGTACCCTAGAAAGGAGTGGGCTTCAGCCCCTTTGAACTCCTATTTGGTCACCCTGTGAGAGGTCCTCTAACACTTGTTAAGGAGGGGTGGGAACAACCTTTAAAAGCTCCAAAGCAAGACATAGTGAACTATGTACTTGGCCTCAGATCAAGAATGTCTGAGAACATGAAAAAGGCCAGTAAAAACCTTCAGGCCAGCCAAGAGCTCCAAAAGCAATGGCATGACCAGAAGGCTGTTTTGGTTCAGTACCAACCAGGGCAGAAAGTGTGGGTCTTGGAGCCTGTGGCCCCAAGAGCACTCCAAGATAAATGGAGTGGACCCCACATATTTGTTGAGAAAAAGGGTGAAGTCACCTACTTAGTTGACTTAGGCACTGCCAGGAGTCCCCTTAGGGTGCTCCATGTCAATCGCCTGAAACACTACTATGACAGGGCTGATCTCACCCTGCTCATGGCAACTGATGAGGGACAGGAAGAACAGAGTGACCCTCTCCCTGATCTCTTCTCTTCCACAGAACAAGATGCTCTAGTGGAAGGTGTAGTACTGGCAGATTGTCTTACTGCTGAGGAGAAAGACCACTGCATAAATCTCCTGGGTCAGTTTTCTGAACTCTTCTCTACTGTGCCAGGTACCACTTCTTGGTGTGAGCACACTATAGATACTGGAGACAGCTTGCATGTCAAAAGTAAGATCTATAGGCAGCCTGACCATGTCAGAGACTGCATAAAGCAAGAGGTGCAGAAAATGCTTGAACTGGGAGTGGCTGAGCACTCTGTAAGTCCATGGGCTTCTCCTGTGGTACTTGTACCAAAACCTCATTCCAAGGATGGAAAGAAGGAAATGCGGTTTTGTGTAGACTACAGAGGTCTCAACCAGGTAACCAAAACTGATGCGCACCCTATACCCAGGGCAGATGAGCTAATAGATACATTGGCATCTGCCAAGTATCTAAGCACTTTTGATTTGACTGCAGGGTATTGGCAGATCAAATTATCAGAAGATGCAAAAGCAAAAACTGCATTTTCAACCATTGGAGGCCATTACCAATTCACAGTAATGCCTTTTGGATTGAAAAATGCACCTGCCACTTTTCAAAGGTTGGTGAACACAGTCCTGCAAGGGCTGGAAGCTTTTAGTGCAGCATATCTAGATGATATAGCTGTCTTTACCTCCAGCTGGGATGATCACCTGGTCCACCTATGGAAAGTTTTGGAGGCCCTGCAAAAGGCAGGCCTCACTATCAAGGCTTCAAAGTGCCAGATAGGGCAGGGTAAGGTGGTTTATCTGGGACACCTGGTTGGTGGAGAACAGATTGCACCACTTCAGGGGGAAATCCAAACTATTAGAGATTGGATTCCCCCTACTACTCAGACTCAGGTGAGAGCCTTTTTAGGCCTCACTGGGTACTATAGGAGGTTCATAAAGAACTATGGCTCAATTGCAGCCCCTCTTAATGACCTCACATCAAAGAAAATGCCTAAGAAGGTATTATGGAGAGCAAACTGTCAAAAAGCCTTTGAGGAGCTCAAGCAGGCCATGTGCTCTGCACCTGTCCTGAAAAGCCCCCGTTACTCCAAGAAATTCATTATCCAAACTGATGCATCTGAATTAGGGGAAGGGTCAGTCTTATCACAACTTAATTCTGAGGGCCAGGATCAACCTATTGCTTTTATCAGCAGGAGGTTGACCCCTAGAGAAAAGCGTTGGTCTGCCATAGAGAGGGAGGCCTTTGCTGTGGTCTGGGCACTGAAGAAGTTGAGACCATACCTGTTTGGTACCCACTTCATTGTTCAGACAGACCACAAACCTCTACTTTGGCTAAAACAAATGAAAGGTGAAAATCCTAAATTGTTGAGGTGGTCCATATCCCTACAGGGAATGGACTATACAGTGGAACATAAACCTGGGAGTACCCACTCCAGTGCAGATGGACTCTCCAGATATTTCCACTTAGACAATGAAGACCCATCAGGTAATGACTAGTCTTATTGTCCTTCGTTTGGGGGGGTTGTGTAGGAAAGTACCATCTTGCCTGGCATGTTACCCCCATTTTTCACTGTATATATGTTGGTTTAGTTGTATGTGTCACTGGGACCCTGCCAGCCAGGGCCCCAGTGCTCATAAGTGTGCCCTGTATATGTTACCTGTGTTATGACTAACTGTCTCACTGAGGCTCTGCTATCCAGAACCTCAGTGGTTATGCTCTCTCATTTCTTTCCAAATTGTCACTAACAGGCTAGTGACCAATTTCACCAATTTACATTGGCTCACTGGAACACCCTTATAATCCCCTAGTATATGGTACTGAGGTACCCAGGGTATTGGGGTTCCAGGAGATCCCTATGGGCTGCAGCATTTCTTTTGCCACCCATAGGGAGCTCTGACAATTCTTACACAGGCCTGCCACTGCAGCCTGAGTGAAATAATGCACACATTATTTCACAGCCATTTTCACTGCACTTAAGTAACTTATAAGTCACCTATATGTCTAACCTTTACCTGGTAAAGGTTAGGTGCAAAGTTACTTAGTGTGTGGGCACCCTGGCACTAGCCAAGGTGCCCCCACATAGTTCAGGGCAAATTCCCCGGACTTTGTGAGTGCGGGGACACCATTACACGCGTGCACTACAAATGGGTCACTACCTATGTGTAGCTTCACAATGGTAACTCCGAATATGGCCATGTAACATGTCTAAGATCATGGAATTGCCCCCTCTATGCCATCCTGGCATTGTTGGTACAATCCCATGATCCCACGGGTCTCTAGCACAGACACGGGTACTGCCAAACTGCCTTTTCAGGGGTTTCACTGCAGCTGCTGCTGCTGCCAACCCCTCAGACAGGTTTCTGCCCTCCTGGGGTCCAGCCAGGCTTGGCCCAGGAAGGCAGAACAAAGGACTTCCTCAGAGAGAGGGTGTTACACCCTCTCCCTTTGGAAAAAGGTGTTAAGGCAGGGGAGGAGTAGCCTCCCCCAGCCTCTGGAAATGCTTTAATGGGCACAGATGGTGCCCATTTCTGCATAAGCCAGTCTACACCGGTTCAGGGACCCCTCAGCCCTGCTCTGACGCGAAACTGTACTAAGGAAAGGGGAGTGACCACCCCCCTGACCTGCACCTCCCCTGGGAGGTGCCCAGAGCTCCTCCAGTGTGCTCCAGATCTTCCATCTTGGAAATAGAGGTGCTGCTGGCACACTGGACTGCTCTGAGTGGCCAGGGCCAGCAGCTGACGTCAGAGACTCCTTCTGATAGGCTCCTTCAGGTGTTGCTAGCCTATCCTCTCTCCTAAGTAGCCAAACCCTCTTTTCTGGCTATTTAGGATCTCTGCTTTGGGGAATTCCTTAGATAACGAATGTAAGAGCTCAGCAGAGTTCCTCTGCATCTCTCTCTTCACCTTCTGCCAAGGAATCGACTGCTGACCGCAAAACTGCAACAAAGTAGCAAAGATGACTACTGCAACTCTGTAACGCTGATCCTGCCGCCTTCTTGACTGTTTTCCTGGTGGTGCATGCTGTGGGGGTAGTCTGCCTCCTCTCTGCACTAGAAGCTCCGAAGAAATCTCCCGTGGGTCGACGGAATCTTCCCCCTGCAACCACAGGCACCAAAGAAGTGCTTCACCAGTCCTCTGGGTCTCCTCTCAGCACGACAAGCGAGGTCCCTTGAACTCAGCAACTCTGTCCAAGTGACTCACACAGTCCAGTGACTCTTCAGTCCAAGTTTGGTGGAGGTAAGTCCTTGCCTCCCCACGCTAGACTGCATTGCTGGGAACCGCGTGTTTTGCAGCTACTCCGGCCTCTGTGCACTTCTGGCGGAAATCCTTTGTGCACAGCCAAGCCTGAGTCCACGGCACTCTAACCTGCATTGCACGACCTCCTGAGTTGTCCTCCGGCGGTGTGGGACTCTCTTGTGCAACTTCGGGTGAGCACTGTTTCACTCCACTTTGTAGTGCCTGTTCCGGCACTTCTCCGGGTGCTGCTTGCTTCTGAGAGGGCTTCTTGTCCTACTGGGCGCCCCCTCTGTCCCCTGCCACAATTGGCGACATTCTGGTCCCTCCTGGGCCACAGCAGCATCCAAAAACCCTAAACTGCAAGCTTGCAGCTAGCAAGGCTTGTTTATGGTCTTTCCACAGGAAAACACTTTTGCACAACTCGTCCCGACGTAGGACATCCATCCTCCAAAGGGGAAGTTTCTAGCCCTTGTCGTTCTTGCAGAATCCTCAGCTTCTACTGTCTAGTAGCAGCTTCTTTGCACCCACAGCTGGCATTTCCTGGGCATCTGCCCACTCTCGACTTGATCGTGACTTTTGGACTTGGTCCACTTGTTCCACAGGTACCCTCGTCTGGAAATCCATCGTTGTTGCATTGCTGGTTTTGGTCTTTCCTGCAGAATTCCCCTTTCACGACTTCTGTGTTCTTTGGGGAACTTTAGTGCACTTTGCAATCACTTTTTAGGGTCTTGGGGTGGGCTATTTTTCTAACCCTCACTGTTTTCTTACAGTCCCAGCGACCCTCTACAAGGTCACATAGGTTTGGGGTCCATTCGTGGTTCGCATTCCACTTTTGGAGTATATGGTTTGTGTTGCCCCTATCCCTATGTGTCCCCTTTGCATCCTATTGTAACTATACATTGTTTGCACTGTTTTCTATTGCTATACTGCATATTTTTGGTATTGTGTACATATATCTTGTGTATATTTGCTATCCTCATACTGAGGGTACTCACTGAGATACTTTGGCATATTGTCATAAAAATAAAGTACCTTTATTTTTAGTATATCTGTGTATTGTGTTTTCTTATGATATTGTGCAAGTGACACTAGTGGTACTGTAGGAGCTTCACTCGTCTCCTAGTTCAGCCTAAGCTGCTCTGCTAAGCTACCACTATCTATCAGCCTAAGCTGCTAGACACCCTATACACTAATAAGGGATACCTAGGCCTGGTGCAAGGTGTAAGTACCCCTTGGTACTCACTACAAGCCAGTCCAGCCTCCTACATTGGTTGTGCAGCGGTGGGATAAGTACTTTGCAACTACTTACCACTTTTGTCATTGTACTTTTCATAAGAGAAAAATATACAAAACAAGTTCAGTGTATGTACACCTAACCAAAAAGTTTTGCTTTTCTCCTTTCACTTCTTTACTAAAGTGCTGAAAAGTACTTCTAAACTTTCTCAAAAGTTCTTAAAAAGTTTTAAAAGTTTTTTTCTGTCTTTCCAAAAGTTCTGAAAAACTTTTTCCTCACTTTTTCTGTCACTTAAACACTTTCTAAAATGTCTGGCACAGGCCAAACTGTTGATCTGTCCAAACTTGCTTATGATCACCTTAGCTGGAAAGGAGCAAGGAGTCTCTGCATAGAAAGAGGTTTAAGTGTAGGGAAGAATCCCTGTAAAGAACTGTTGCTAAATATGCTTGTTGAACAGGATAAGGCCAGAGGTGGCACTTCTCTTGAAAAGCTAGCTGATGGTTCCCAATCTGACCCTGGGGCACCCCTGGCAAAAGATTTAGAAGGGAAACTTCCTAGCCTGCCCATTAGCAGACAACCTAGCATAGTTGGTACTAATGTTGAGTAACATCATACAGACAGTGTGGTTTCACATCACAGTAAAAGTATTCCTTCTCATCATAGTAGAAGTGCTGTTTCTGTTAGCCAAGCTGTTAGGGTGCCATCTGTTAGGGACAGGTCTCCCTCTGTTCATTCTCACCATACTTCTGTTCAAAGGCATGTCCCTCCCACCCACCCTGATGACAGAGTGTTAGAAAGGGAGCTCAATAGATTGAGAGTGGAGGAATCCAGGCTGAAGCTCAAGAAGCAACAGCTGGATTTACATAGGCAGTCCTTAGAGATAGAAAGAGAAAGACAGAAATTGGGTTTGAAACCCATGGTGGCAGCAGCAGTATTCCCCATAGTCACAATGCAAAAGAGCATGATTCTAGGAATCTGCATAAGATAGTTCCCCCTTATAAGGAGGGGGATGACATTAACAAGTGGTTTGCTGCACTTGAGAGGGCCTGTGTTGTACAGGATGTCCCTCAAAGACAGTGGGCTTCTATCCTATGGCTATCATTTAGTGGAAAGGGTAGGGATAGGCTCCTTACTGTGAAAGAAAGTGATGCCAATAATTTTACAGTTCGGAAGAATGCACTCCTGGATGGTTATGGCTTAACCACTGAACAGTACAGGATGAAGTTCAGAGAGACCAAAAAGGAGTCTTCACAAGACTGGGTAGACTTTGTTGACCATTCAGTGAAGGCCTTGGAGGGGTGGTTATATGGCAGTAAAGTTACTGATTATGAAAGCCTGTATAACTTAATCCTGAGAGAGCATATTCTTAACAATTGTGTGTCTGATTTGTTGCACCAGTACCTGGTGGACTCTGATCTGACCTCTCTCCAAGAATTGGGAAAGAAGGCAGACAAATGGGTCAGAACAAGGGTGAACAGAAAAGTTCATACAGGGGGTGACAAAGATGGCAAGAAGAAGGATGGTAAGTCTTCTGACAAGGGTGGGGACAAATCTAAAAATGAGTCTTCATCAGGCCCACAAAAACACTCTGGTGGGGGTGGTGGGCCCAAATGCTCTTCAAATCAAAACAAAGAAAATAAACCATGGTGCTATTTGTGTAAAATAAAAGGCCATTGGACAACAGATCCCAGTTGTCCAAAGAAAATCACCAAGCCTCCTACCACTACAACCCCTGCTGCTACACCTAGTGCCCCTAGTAATAGCAGTGGTAGTGGGAGCAAACCTACTAATAGCCAATCCAAGGGAGTAGCTGGGCTCACTATTGGTAACTTAGTTGGGGTTGGTCTAATTAGGGAGACCACAGAGGCTGTGTTAGTCTCTGAGGGGGCTACTGTTTTAGCCACCTTGGTTGCTTGTCCCCTTAACATGGATAAGTACAAGCAACTTCCCCTAATAAATGGTGTTGGGGTTCAGGCCTACAGGGACAGAGGTGCCAGTGTTACAATGGTAATAGAGAAACTGGTCCACCCTGAACAACACCTACTTGGTCACCAGTACTAAGTAACCGATGCTCATAACAACACCCTTAGCCACCCCATGGCTGTTGTGAATCTCAACTGGGGGGGGGGTTACTGGCCCAAAGAAAGTTGTGGTTGCCTCAGATTTACCTGTAGACTGTCTATTAGGGAATGATTTAGAGACATCAGCTTGGGCAGAAGTGGAGTTGGAGGCTCATGCAGCAATGCTGGGCATTCCAGGGCATATTTTTGCTTTGACCAGGGCTCAGGCCAAAAAGCAAAAAGGACAGGGTGACTTGGATCCTGGAAGAATGGACCAAGTGCTCCCTAAAGCTAGGGCTAGTAGAAGTAAAGCACTACCTACTATCCCTCCCTCTACAGTGGATTCTAATTCTGAGGAAGAAGAATTCCCACCCTGTGCAGAACCTACACCAGAGGAGCTGGAAGCAGACACTGCTGAGCTTTTGGGTGAAGGGGGGCCTGCCAGGGAGGAGCTGCGTGTGGCACAGCATACCTGCCCCACACTAGAGGGTCTAAGGCAGCAAGCTGTCAAACAAGCAAATGGGGATGTCAGTGACTCTCACGGAGTTTACTGGGAGGACAACCTCTTGTACACTGAAGCAAGGGATCCAAAACCTGGAGCTGCCAGGAGATTGGTGATTCCTCAGGAGTACAGAAAGTTCCTCCTAACTCTAGCTCACGACATTCCCTTAGCTGGACATTTGGGGCAAATGAAAACTTGGCACAGGCTTGTTCCCTTGTTTCATTCGCCTAGAATGTCAGAGGACACAAAGGAATTTTGTAAGTCCTGTGAAACCTGTCAAGCCAGTGGCAAGACAGGTGGCACTCCAAAGGCACCCCTTATTCCACTGCCTGTGGTTGGGGTTCCCTTTGAAAGGGTAGGGGTTGACATAGTTGGCCCCCTTGACCCTCCTACTGCTTCAGGCAATAGGTTTATTTTGGTGGTAGTGGACCATGCCACAAGATATCCTGAAGCAATTCCTCTAAGGACCACAACAGCTCGTGCAGTGGCAAAGGCCCTCCTGGGAATCTTTTCCAGGGTGGGCTTCCCAAAAGAGGTGGTATCAGACAGGGGAAGCAATTTCATGTCTGCTTACTTAAAGGCCATGTGGAAGGAGTGTGGTGTTACATACAAGTTCACCACACCCTATCATCCACAAACAAATGGACTGGTGGAGAGATTTAACAAAACTCTCAAAGGCATGATTATGGGACTCCCTGAAAAACTCCGCAGGAGATGGGATATCCTTTTACCATGCCTCCTTTTTGCTTACAGGGAGGTACCCTAGAAAGGAGTGGGCTTCAGCCCCTTTGAACTCCTATTTGGTCACCCTGTGAGAGGTCCTCTAACACTTGTTAAGGAGGGGTGGGAACAACCTTTAAAAGCTCCAAAGCAAGACATAGTGAACTATGTACTTGGCCTCAGATCAAGAATGTCTGAGAACATGAAAAAGGCCAGTAAAAACCTTCAGGCCAGCCAAGAGCTCCAAAAGCAATGGCATGACCAGAAGGCTGTTTTGGTTCAGTACCAACCAGGGCAGAAAGTGTGGGTCTTGGAGCCTGTGGCCCCAAGAGCACTCCAAGATAAATGGAGTGGACCCCACATATTTGTTGAGAAAAAGGGTGAAGTCACCTACTTAGTTGACTTAGGCACTGCCAGGAGTCCCCTTAGGGTGCTCCATGTCAATCGCCTGAAACACTACTATGACAGGGCTGATCTCACCCTGCTCATGGCAACTGATGAGGGACAGGAAGAACAGAGTGACCCTCTCCCTGATCTCTTCTCTTCCACAGAACAAGATGCTCTAGTGGAAGGTGTAGTACTGGCAGATTGTCTTACTGCTGAGGAGAAAGACCACTGCATAAATCTCCTGGGTCAGTTTTCTGAACTCTTCTCTACTGTGCCAGGTACCACTTCTTGGTGTGAGCACACTATAGATACTGGAGACAGCTTGCATGTCAAAAGTAAGATCTATAGGCAGCCTGACCATGTCAGAGACTGCATAAAGCAAGAGGTGCAGAAAATGCTTGAACTGGGAGTGGCTGAGCACTCTGTAAGTCCATGGGCTTCTCCTGTGGTACTTGTACCAAAACCTCATTCCAAGGATGGAAAGAAGGAAATGCGGTTTTGTGTAGACTACAGAGGTCTCAACCAGGTAACCAAAACTGATGCGCACCCTATACCCAGGGCAGATGAGCTAATAGATACATTGGCATCTGCCAAGTATCTAAGCACTTTTGATTTGACTGCAGGGTATTGGCAGATCAAATTATCAGAAGATGCAAAAGCAAAAACTGCATTTTCAACCATTGGAGGCCATTACCAATTCACAGTAATGCCTTTTGGATTGAAAAATGCACCTGCCACTTTTCAAAGGTTGGTGAACACAGTCCTGCAAGGGCTGGAAGCTTTTAGTGCAGCATATCTAGATGATATAGCTGTCTTTACCTCCAGCTGGGATGATCACCTGGTCCACCTATGGAAAGTTTTGGAGGCCCTGCAAAAGGCAGGCCTCACTATCAAGGCTTCAAAGTGCCAGATAGGGCAGGGTAAGGTGGTTTATCTGGGACACCTGGTTGGTGGAGAACAGATTGCACCACTTCAGGGGGAAATCCAAACTATTAGAGATTGGATTCCCCCTACTACTCAGACTCAGGTGAGAGCCTTTTTAGGCCTCACTGGGTACTATAGGAGGTTCATAAAGAACTATGGCTCAATTGCAGCCCCTCTTAATGACCTCACATCAAAGAAAATGCCTAAGAAGGTATTATGGAGAGCAAACTGTCAAAAAGCCTTTGAGGAGCTCAAGCAGGCCATGTGCTCTGCACCTGTCCTGAAAAGCCCCCGTTACTCCAAGAAATTCATTATCCAAACTGATGCATCTGAATTAGGGGAAGGGTCAGTCTTATCACAACTTAATTCTGAGGGCCAGGATCAACCTATTGCTTTTATCAGCAGGAGGTTGACCCCTAGAGAAAAGCGTTGGTCTGCCATAGAGAGGGAGGCCTTTGCTGTGGTCTGGGCACTGAAGAAGTTGAGACCATACCTGTTTGGTACCCACTTCATTGTTCAGACAGACCACAAACCTCTACTTTGGCTAAAACAAATGAAAGGTGAAAATCCTAAATTGTTGAGGTGGTCCATATCCCTACAGGGAATGGACTATACAGTGGAACATAAACCTGGGAGTACCCACTCCAGTGCAGATGGACTCTCCAGATATTTCCACTTAGACAATGAAGACCCATCAGGTAATGACTAGTCTTATTGTCCTTCGTTTGGGGGGGTTGTGTATGAAAGTACCATCTTGCCTGGCATGTTACCCCCATTTTTCACTGTATATATGTTGGTTTAGTTGTATGTGTCACTGGGACCCTGCCAGCCAGGGCCCCAGTGCTCATAAGTGTGCCCTGTATATGTTACCTGTGTTATGACTAACTGTCTCACTGAGGCTCTGCTATCCAGAACCTCAGTGGTTATGCTCTCTCATTTCTTTCCAAATTGTCACTAACAGGCTAGTGACCAATTTCACCAATTTACATTGGCTCACTGGAACACCCTTATAATCCCCTAGTATATGGTACTGAGGTACCCAGGGTATTGAGGTTCCAGGAGATCCCTATGGGCTGCAGCATTTCTTTTGCCACCCATAGGGAGCTCTGACAATTCTTACACAGGCCTGCCACTGCAGCCTGAGTGAAATAATGCACACATTATTTCACAGCCATTTTCACTGCACTTAAGTAACTTATAAGTCACCTATATGTCTAACCTTTACCTGGTAAAGGTTAGGTGCAAAGTTACTTAGTGTGTGGGCACCCTGGCACTAGCCAAGGTGCCCCCACATAGTTCAGGGCAAATTCCCCGGACTTTGTGAGTGCGGGGACACCATTACACGCGTGCACTACAAATGGGTCACTACCTATGTGTAGCTTCACAATGGTAACTCCGAATATGGCCATGTAACATGTCTAAGATCATGGAATTGCCCCCTCTATGCCATCCTGGCATTGTTGGTACAATCCCATGATCCCACGGGTCTCTAGCACAGACACGGGTACTGCCAAACTGCCTTTTCAGGGGTTTCACTGCAGCTGCTGCTGCTGCCAACCCCTCAGACAGGTTTCTGCCCTCCTGGGGTCCAGCCAGGCTTGGCCCAGGAAGGCAGAACAAAGGACTTCCTCAGAGAGAGGGTGTTACACCCTCTCCCTTTGGAAAAAGGTGTTAAGGCAGGGGAGGAGTAGCCTCCCCCAGCCTCTGGAAATGCTTTAATGGGCACAGATGGTGCCCATTTCTGCATAAGCCAGTCTACACCGGTTCAGGGACCCCTCAGCCCTGCTCTGACACGAAACTGTACTAAGGAAAGGGGAGTGACCACCCCCCTGACCTGCACCTCCCCTGGGAGGTGCCCAGAGCTCCTCCAGTGTGCTCCAGATCTTCCATCTTGGAAATAGAGGTGCTGCTGGCACACTGGACTGCTCTGAGTGGCCAGGGCCAGCAGCTGACGTCAGAGACTCCTTCTGATAGGCTCCTTCAGGTGTTGCTAGCCTATCCTCTCTCCTAAGTAGCCAAACCCTCTTTTCTGGCTATTTAGGATCTCTGCTTTGGGGAATTCCTTAGATAACGAATGTAAGAGCTCAGCAGAGTTCCTCTGCATCTCTCTCTTCACCTTCTGCCAAGGAATCGACTGCTGACCGCAAAACTGCAACAAAGTAGCAAAGATGACTACTGCAACTCTGTAACGCTGATCCTGCCGCCTTCTTGACTGTTTTCCTGGTGGTGCATGCTGTGGGGGTAGTCTGCCTCCTCTCTGCACTAGAAGCTCCGAAGAAATCTCCCGTGGGTCGACGGAATCTTCCCCCTGCAACCACAGGCACCAAAGAAGTGCTTCACCAGTCCTCTGGGTCTCCTCTCAGCACGACAAGCGAGGTCCCTTGAACTCAGCAACTCTGTCCAAGTGACTCCCACAGTCCAGTGACTCTTCAGTCCAAGTTTGGTGGAGGTAAGTCCTTGCCTCCCCACGCTAGACTGCATTGCTGGGAACCGCGTGTTTTGCAGCTACTCCGGCCTCTGTGCACTTCTGGCGGAAATCCTTTGTGCACAGCCAAGCCTGAGTCCACGGCACTCTAACCTGCATTGCACGACCTCCTGAGTTGTCCTCCGGCGGTGTGGGACTCTCTTGTGCAACTTCGGGTGAGCACTGTTTCACTCCACTTTGTAGTGCCTGTTCCGGCACTTCTCCGGGTGCTGCTTGCTTCTGAGAGGGCTTCTTGTCCTACTGGGCGCCCCCTCTGTCCCCTGCCACAATTGGCGACATTCTGGTCCCTCCTGGGCCACAGCAGCATCCAAAAACCCTAAACTGCAAGCTTGCAGCTAGCAAGGCTTGTTTATGGTCTTTCCACAGGAAAACACTTTTGCACAACTCGTCCCGACGTAGGACATCCATCCTCCAAAGGGGAAGTTTCTAGCCCTTGTCGTTCTTGCAGAATCCTCAGCTTCTACTGTCTAGTAGCAGCTTCTTTGCACCCACAGCTGGCATTTCCTGGGCATCTGCCCACTCTCGACTTGATCGTGACTTTTGGACTTGGTCCACTTGTTCCACAGGTACCCTCGTCTGGAAATCCATCGTTGTTGCATTGCTGGTTTTGGTCTTTCCTGCAGAATTCCCCTTTCACGACTTCTGTGTTCTTTGGGGAACTTTAGTGCACTTTGCAATCACTTTTTAGGGTCTTGGGGTGGGCTATTTTTCTAACCCTCACTGTTTTCTTACAGTCCCAGCGACCCTCTACAAGGTCACATAGGTTTGGGGTCCATTCGTGGTTCGCATTCCACTTTTGGAGTATATGGTTTGTGTTGCCCCTATCCCTATGTGTCCCCTTTGCATCCTATTGTAACTATACATTGTTTGCACTGTTTTCTATTGCTATACTGCATATTTTTGGTATTGTGTACATATATCTTGTGTATATTTGCTATCCTCATACTGAGGGTACTCACTGAGATACTTTGGCATATTGTCATAAAAATAAAGTACCTTTATTTTTAGTATATCTGTGTATTGTGTTTTCTTATGATATTGTGCAAGTGACACTAGTGGTACTGTAGGAGCTTCACTCGTCTCCTAGTTCAGCCTAAGCTGCTCTGCTAAGCTACCACTATCTATCAGCCTAAGCTGCTAGACACCCTATACACTAATAAGGGATACCTAGGCCTGGTGCAAGGTGTAAGTACCCCTTGGTACTCACTACAAGCCAGTCCAGCCTCCTACATTGGTTGTGCAGCGGTGGGATAAGTACTTTGCAACTACTTACCACTTTTGTCATTGTACTTTTCATAAGAGAAAAATATACAAAACAAGTTCAGTGTATGTACACCTAACCAAAAAGTTTTGCTTTTCTCCTTTCACTTCTTTACTAAAGTGCTGAAAAGTACTTCTAAACTTTCTCAAAAGTTCTTAAAAAGTTTTAAAAGTTTTTTTCTGTCTTTCCAAAAGTTCTGAAAAACTTTTTCCTCACTTTTTCTGTCACTTAAACACTTTCTAAAATGTCTGGCACAGGCCAAACTGTTGATCTGTCCAAACTTGCTTATGATCACCTTAGCTGGAAAGGAGCAAGGAGTCTCTGCATAGAAAGAGGTTTAAGTGTAGGGAAGAATCCCTGTAAAGAACTGTTGCTAAATATGCTTGTTGAACAGGATAAGGCCAGAGGTGGCACTTCTCTTGAAAAGCTAGCTGATGGTTCCCAATCTGACCCTGGGGCACCCCTGGCAAAAGATTTAGAAGGGAAACTTCCTAGCCTGCCCATTAGCAGACAACCTAGCATAGTTGGTACTAATGTTGAGTAACATCATACAGACAGTGTGGTTTCACATCACAGTAAAAGTATTCCTTCTCATCATAGTAGAAGTGCTGTTTCTGTTAGCCAAGCTGTTAGGGTGCCATCTGTTAGGGACAGGTCTCCCTCTGTTCATTCTCACCATACTTCTGTTCAAAGGCATGTCCCTCCCACCCACCCTGATGACAGAGTGTTAGAAAGGGAGCTCAATAGATTGAGAGTGGAGGAATCCAGGCTGAAGCTCAAGAAGCAACAGCTGGATTTACATAGGCAGTCCTTAGAGATAGAAAGAGAAAGACAGAAATTGGGTTTGAAACCCATGGTGGCAGCAGCAGTATTCCCCATAGTCACAATGCAAGAGAGCATGATTCTAGGAATCTGCATAAGATAGTTCCCCCTTATAAGGAGGGGGATGACATTAACAAGTGGTTTGCTGCACTTGAGAGGGCCTGTGTTGTACAGGATGTCCCTCAAAGACAGTGGGCTTCTATCCTATGGCTATCATTTAGTGGAAAGGGTAGGGATAGGCTCCTTACTGTGAAAGAAAGTGATGCCAATAATTTTACAGTTCGGAAGAATGCACTCCTGGATGGTTATGGCTTAACCACTGAACAGTACAGGATGAAGTTCAGAGAGACCAAAAAGGAGTCTTCACAAGACTGGGTAGACTTTGTTGACCATTCAGTGAAGGCCTTGGAGGGGTGGTTATATGGCAGTAAAGTTACTGATTATGAAAGCCTGTATAACTTAATCCTGAGAGAGCATATTCTTAACAATTGTGTGTCTGATTTGTTGCACCAGTACCTGGTGGACTCTGATCTGACCTCTCTCCAAGAATTGGGAAAGAAGGCAGACAAATGGGTCAGAACAAGGGTGAACAGAAAAGTTCATACAGGGGGTGACAAAGATGGCAAGAAGAAGGATGGTAAGTCTTCTGACAAGGGTGGGGACAAATCTAAAAATGAGTCTTCATCAGGCCCACAAAAACACTCTGGTGGGGGTGGTGGGCCCAAATGCTCTTCAAATCAAAACAAAGAAAATAAACCATGGTGCTATTTGTGTAAAATAAAAGGCCATTGGACAACAGATCCCAGTTGTCCAAAGAAAATCACCAAGCCTCCTACCACTACAACCCCTGCTGCTACACCTAGTGCCCCTAGTAATAGCAGTGGTAGTGGGAGCAAACCTACTAATAGCCAATCCAAGGGAGTAGCTGGGCTCACTATTGGTAACTTAGTTGGGGTTGGTCTAATTAGGGAGACCACAGAGGCTGTGTTAGTCTCTGAGGGGGCTACTGTTTTAGCCACCTTGGTTGCTTGTCCCCTTAACATGGATAAGTACAAGCAACTTCCCCTAATAAATGGTGTTGGGGTTCAGGCCTACAGGGACACAGGTGCCAGTGTTACAATGGTAATAGAGAAACTGGTCCACCCTGAACAACACCTACTTGGTCACCAGTACTAAGTAACCGATGCTCATAACAACACCCTTAGCCACCCCATGGCTGTTGTGAATCTCAACTGGGGGGGGGGTTACTGGCCCAAAGAAAGTTGTGGTTGCCTCAGATTTACCTGTAGACTGTCTATTAGGGAATGATTTAGAGACATCAGCTTGGGCAGAAGTGGAGTTGGAGGCTCATGCAGCAATGCTGGGCATTCCAGGGCATATTTTTGCTTTGACCAGGGCTCAGGCCAAAAAGCAAAAAGGACAGGGTGACTTGGATCCTGGAAGAATGGACCAAGTGCTCCCTAAAGCTAGGGCTAGTAGAAGTAAAGCACTACCTACTATCCCTCCCTCTACAGTGGATTCTAATTCTGAGGAAGAAGAATTCCCACCCTGTGCAGAACCTACACCAGAGGAGCTGGAAGCAGACACTGCTGAGCTTTTGGGTGAAGGGGGGCCTGCCAGGGAGGAGCTGCGTGTGGCACAGCATACCTGCCCCACACTAGAGGGTCTAAGGCAGCAAGCTGTCAAACAAGCAAATGGGGATGTCAGTGACTCTCACGGAGTTTACTGGGAGGACAACCTCTTGTACACTGAAGCAAGGGATCCAAAACCTGGAGCTGCCAGGAGATTGGTGATTCCTCAGGAGTACAGAAAGTTCCTCCTAACTCTAGCTCACGACATTCCCTTAGCTGGACATTTGGGGCAAATGAAAACTTGGCACAGGCTTGTTCCCTTGTTTCATTCGCCTAGAATGTCAGAGGACACAAAGGAATTTTGTAAGTCCTGTGAAACCTGTCAAGCCAGTGGCAAGACAGGTGGCACTCCAAAGGCACCCCTTATTCCACTGCCTGTGGTTGGGGTTCCCTTTGAAAGGGTAGGGGTTGACATAGTTGGCCCCCTTGACCCTCCTACTGCTTCAGGCAATAGGTTTATTTTGGTGGTAGTGGACCATGCCACAAGATATCCTGAAGCAATTCCTCTAAGGACCACAACAGCTCGTGCAGTGGCAAAGGCCCTCCTGGGAATCTTTTCCAGGGTGGGCTTCCCAAAAGAGGTGGTATCAGACAGGGGAAGCAATTTCATGTCTGCTTACTTAAAGGCCATGTGGAAGGAGTGTGGTGTTACATACAAGTTCACCACACCCTATCATCCACAAACAAATGGACTGGTGGAGAGATTTAACAAAACTCTCAAAGGCATGATTATGGGACTCCCTGAAAAACTCCGCAGGAGATGGGATATCCTTTTACCATGCCTCCTTTTTGCTTACAGGGAGGTACCCCAGAAAGGAGTGGGCTTCAGCCCCTTTGAACTCCTATTTGGTCACCCTGTGAGAGGTCCTCTAACACTTGTTAAGGAGGGGTGGGAACAACCTTTAAAAGCTCCAAAGCAAGACATAGTGAACTATGTACTTGGCCTCAGATCAAGAATGTCTGAGAACATGAAAAAGGCCAGTAAAAACCTTCAGGCCAGCCAAGAGCTCCAAAAGCAATGGCATGACCAGAAGGCTGTTTTGGTTCAGTACCAACCAAGGCAGAAAGTGTGGGTCTTGGAGCCTGTGGCCCCAAGAGCACTCCAAGATAAATGGAGTGGACCCCACATATTTGTTGAGAAAAAGGGTGAAGTCACCTACTTAGTTGACTTAGGCACTGCCAGGAGTCCCCTTAGGGTGCTCCATGTCAATCGCCTGAAACACTACTATGACAGGGCTGATCTCACCCTGCTCATGGCAACTGATGAGGGACAGGAAGAAGAGAGTGACCCTCTCCCTGATCTCTTCTCTTCCACAGAACAAGATGCTCTAGTGGAAGGTGTAGTACTGGCAGATTGTCTTACTGCTGAGGAGAAAGACCACTGCATAAATCTCCTGGGTCAGTTTTCTGAACTCTTCTCTACTGTGCCAGGTACCACTTCTTGGTGTGAGCACACTATAGATACTGGAGACAGCTTGCATGTCAAAAGTAAGATCTATAGGCAGCCTGACCATGTCAGAGACTGCATAAAGCAAGAGGTGCAGAAAATGCTTGAACTGGGAGTGGCTGAGCACTCTGTAAGTCCATGGGCTTCTCCTGTGGTACTTGTACCAAAACCTCATTCCAAGGATGGAAAGAAGGAAATGCGGTTTTGTGTAGACTACAGAGGTCTCAACCAGGTAACCAAAACTGATGCGCACCCTATACCCAGGGCAGATGAGCTAATAGATACATTGGCATCTGCCAAGTATCTAAGCACTTTTGATTTGACTGCAGGGTATTGGCAGATCAAATTATCAGAAGATGCAAAAGCAAAAACTGCATTTTCAACCATTGGAGGCCATTACCAATTCACAGTAATGCCTTTTGGATTGAAAAATGCACCTGCCACTTTTCAAAGGTTGGTGAACACAGTCCTGCAAGGGCTGGAAGCTTTTAGTGCAGCATATCTAGATGATATAGCTGTCTTTACCTCCAGCTGGGATATTCACCTGGTCCACCTATGGAAAGTTTTGGAGGCCCTGCAAAAGGCAGGCCTCACTATCAAGGCTTCAAAGTGCCAGATAGGGCAGGGTAAGGTGGTTTATCTGGGACACCTGGTTGGTGGAGAACAGATTGCACCACTTCAGGGGGAAATCCAAACTATTAGAGATTGGATTCCCCCTACTACTCAGACTCAGGTGAGAGCCTTTTTAGGCCTCACTGGGTACTATAGGAGGTTCATAAAGAACTATGGCTCCATTGCAGCCCCTCTTAATGACCTCACATCAAAGAAAATGCCTAAGAAGGTATTATGGAGAGCAAACTGTCAAAAAGCCTTTGAGGAGCTCAAGCAGGCCATGTGCTCTGCACCTGTCCTGAAAAGCCCCCGTTACTCCAAGAAATTCATTATCCAAACTGATGCATCTGAATTAGGGGAAGGGTCAGTCTTATCACAACTTAATTCTGAGGGCCAGGATCAACCTATTGCTTTTATCAGCAGGAGGTTGACCCCTAGAGAAAAGCGTTGGTCTGCCATAGAGAGGGAGGCCTTTGCTGTGGTCTGGGCACTGAAGAAGTTGAGACCATACCTGTTTGGTACCCACTTCATTGTTCAGACAGACCACAAACCTCTACTTTGGCTAAAACAAATGAAAGGTGAAAATCCTAAATTGTTGAGGTGGTCCATATCCCTACAGGGAATGGACTATACAGTGGAACATAAACCTGGGAGTACCCACTCCAGTGCAGATGGACTCTCCAGATATTTCCACTTAGACAATGAAGACCCATCAGGTAATGACTAGTCTTATTGTCCTTCGTTTGGGGGGGGTTGTGTAGGAAAGTACCATCTTGCCTGGCATGTTACCCCCATTTTTCACTGTATATATGTTGGTTTAGTTGTATGTGTCACTGGGACCCTGCCAGCCAGGGCCCCAGTGCTCATAAGTGTGCCCTGTATATGTTACCTGTGTTATGACTAACTGTCTCACTGAGGCTCTGGTATCCAGAACCTCAGTGGTTATGCTCTCTCATTTCTTTCCAAATTGTCACTAACAGGCTAGTGACCAATTTCACCAATTTACATTGGCTCACTGGAACACCCTTATAATCCCCTAGTATATGGTACTGAGGTACCCAGGGTATTGGGGTTCCAGGAGATCCCTATGGGCTGCAGCATTTCTTTTGCCACCCATAGGGAGCTCTGACAATTCTTACACAGGCCTGCCACTGCAGCCTGAGTGAAATAATGCACACATTATTTCACAGCCATTTTCACTGCACTTAAGTAACTTATAAGTCACCTATATGTCTAACCTTTACCTGGTAAAGGTTAGGTGCAAAGTTACTTAGTGTGTGGGCACCCTGGCACTAGCCAAGGTGCCCCCACATAGTTCAGGGCAAATTCCCCGGACTTTGTGAGTGCGGGGACACCATTACACGCGTGCACTACACATGGGTCACTACCTATGTGTAGCTTCACAATGGTAACTCCGAATATGGCCATGTAACATGTTTAAGATCATGGAATTGCCCCCTCTATGCCATCCTGGCATTGTTGGTACAATCCCATGATCCCACGGGTCTCTAGCACAGACCCGGGTACTGCCAAACTGCCTTTTCAGGGGTTTCACTGCAGCTGCTGCTGCTGCCAACCCCTCAGACAGGTTTCTGCCCTCCTGGGGTCCAGCCAGGCTTGGCCCAGGAAGGCAGAACAAAGGACTTCCTCAGAGAGAGGGTGTTACACCCTCTCCCTTTGGAAAAAGGTGTTAAGGCAGGGGAGGAGTAGCCTCCCCCAGCCTCTGGAAATGCTTTAATGGGCACAGATGGTGCCCATTTCTGCATAAGCCAGTCTACACCGGTTCAGGGACCCCTCAGCCCTGCTCTGATGCGAAACTGTACAAAGGAAAGGGGAGTGACCACCCCCCTGACCTGCACCTCCCCTGGGAGGTGCCCAGAGCTCCTCCAGTGTGCTCCAGATCTTCCATCTTGGAAATAGAGGTGCTGCTGGCACACTGGACTGCTCTGAGTGGCCAGGGCCAGCAGCTGACGTCAGAGACTCCTTCTGATAGGCTCCTTCAGGTGTTGCTAGCCTATCCTCTCTCCTAAGTAGCCAAACCCTCTTTTCTGGCTATTTAGGATCTCTGCTTTGGGGAATTCCTTAGATAACGAATGTAAGAGCTCAGCAGAGTTCCTCTGCATCTCTCTCTTCACCTTCTGCCAAGGAATCGACTGCTGACCGCAAAACTGCAACAAAGTAGCAAAGATGACTACTGCAACTCTGTAACGCTGATCCTGCCGCCTTCTTGACTGTTTTCCTGGTGGTGCATGCTGTGGGGGTAGTCTGCCTCCTCTCTGCACTAGAAGCTCCGAAGAAATCTCCCGTGGGTCGACGGAATCTTCCCCCTGCAACCGCAGGCACCAAAGAAGTGCTTCACCAGTCCTCTGGGTCTCCTCTCAGCATGACAAGCGAGGTCCCTTGATCTCAGCAACTCTGTCCAAGTGACTCCCACAGTCCAGTGACTCTTCAGTCCAAGTTTGGTGGAGGTAAGTCCTTGCCTCCCCACGCTAGACTGCATTTCTGGGAACTGCGTGTTTTGCAGCTACTCCGGCCTCTGTGCACTTCTGGCGGAAATCCTTTGTGCACAGCCAAGCCTGGGTCCACGGCACTCTAACCTGCATTGCACGACCTCCTGAGTTGTCCTCCGGCGGTGTGGGACTCTCTTGTGCAACTTCGGGTGAGCACTGTTTCACTCCACTTTGTAGTGCCTGTTCCGGCACTTCTCCGGGTGCTGCTTGCTTCTGAGAGGGCTTCTTGTCCTGCTGGGCGCCCCCTCTGTCCCCTGCCACAATTGGCGACATTCTGGTCCCTCCTGGGCCACAGCAGCATCCAAAAACCCTAAACCACGAGCTTGCAGCTAGCAAGGCTTGTTTACGGTCTTTCCGCAGGAAAACACTTCTGCACGACTCTTCACGACGTGGGACATCCATCCTCTAAAGGGGACGTTTCTAGCCCTTGTCGTTCTTGCAGAATCCTCAGCTTCTACTGTCCAGTAGCAGCTTCTTTGCACCCACAGCTGGCATTTCCTGGGCATCTGCCCACTCTCAATTTGATCGTGACTTTTGGACTTGGTCCCCTTGTTCCACAGGTACCCTCGTCTGGAAATCCATCGTTGTTGCATTGCTGGTTTTGGTCTTTCCTGCAGAATTTCCCTATCACGACTTCTGTGTTCTTTGGGGAACTTTAGTGCTCTTTGCACTCACTTTTCAGGGTCTTGGGGTGGGCTATTTTTCTAACCCTCACTGTTTTCTTACAGTCCCAGCGACCCTCTACAAGGTCACATAGGTTTGGGGTCCATTCGTGGTTCGCATTCCACTTTTGGAGTATATGGTTTGTGTTGCCCCTATCCCTATGTGTCCCCATTGCATCCTATTGTAACTATACATTGTTTGCACTGTTTTCTATTGCTTTACTGCATATTTTTGGTATTGTGTACATATATCTTGTGTATATTTGCTATCCTCATACTGAGGGTACTCACTGAGATACTTTGGCATATTGTCATAAAAATAAAGTACCTTTATTTTTAGTATATCTGTGTATTGTGTTTTCTTATGATATTGTGCAAGTGACACTCGTGGTACTGTAGGAGCTTCACTCGTCTCCTAGTTCAGCCTAAGCTGCTCTGCTAAGCTACCATTATCTATCAGCCTTAGCTGCTAGACATCCTATACACTAATAAGGGATACCTGGGCCTGGTGCAAGGTGTAAGTACCCCTTGGTACTCACTACAAGCCAGTCCAGCCTCCTACAGTTCCCCTCACACAGGCACAGCTCACCACAGACCTTCCACCCTCTGGTAACACCAGCACAGCACACACCCAGCGGGCCCATACCTCCGTCCCCAGGACACGTCAATCAGCTGTGTGTCCACCACGGACAGGCCTAGGGAACCCACTCTCCACAAGGCCCTCTCCTCCATCATGGGAGCCTACCACATCTCCCAGGAGACGATGGCAACGGTACTGGCCAAGTTTCAGGAGACCCAGCGCCTGCAGGAGGAACAGTATTTGGGCTTCAGGGAGGAACTAAGAACCATCAGCACCGCCCTGGGCACCATTGTAGGGGTGCTGAAGGAGATACTGAATACCAGGAGGGACACTGTGGCACTCCTAGGGACCCCTGACACTAGCCTGGACGATGAACTGCCCACCACCTCTGCCGGCGCTAGTGGACAGGTGGCACCGCCACAGGACCACCACACCAGCACTCCACCCCCTGCAGACGGAGAACCACCCCGCAAGCGGTCCCTGAGAACCAGGAACAAGACTGAGCATGATGCCAAGACCCCCGCCAAGAAATAAGACAACCCTGATTGTCATCCTACTGTCCCACTTTGTAACCCTGTCCATAATGGAACTGCCCCAGCTCCACTTCCTATGCCCATATGGGCAATGCACCTGTGAGACTAATAGACTGGACTCTGCCATGGACATTCCTCCACCATCACCCCTCACCATTTTACAACCCCCCTTCAATATTGAGCACTTAAATAACCACCCTTGAAGCACAAAACAACCTAGAGTCAGTCTGTGATTTAGAAAATGTATATTAGCAATGACTGTGAAAAAATGCATTCTCAAATGTAATGTCAACATACCTATGTCACACATCTCAAGTCCATGAGGAATCTAAGCAGATGACACACATTGGCAACCACACCTGTGAAACCGTAATGGAAATGTACAACTCAGTTACCATATACTGGTTGAAAGCGACAGACAGGATAGAGGTAGAAGTGTGAAAGTACTTGTAGTAGGCAGGAATGTATTCTCACCTGTGTGTCACTGGAAATATTGCTGGATAACTGAGTCCCTGTTGTCAATGTCTTCTTCCTCTGCTTCCTACTCATCACTGTCCACAGGCTCCACAGCTGCCACAACACCGTCATCTGTACCATCCTCCTGCAGAAAAGGCACCTATTGTCGCAAAGCCGGATTGTGAAGCATACAGCAGGCCATGATGATCTGGCACACCTTCCTTGGTGAGTAGAATAGTGAACCACCTGTCATATGGAGGCACCTGAACCTGGCCTTCAGGAGGCCGAAGGTGCGTTCAATCACCCTCCTAGTCCACCCATGGGCCTCATTGTAGCGTTCCTCTGCCCTGGGATTCCTCACTGGGGTCAGTAGCCATGACAGGTTGGGGTAACCAGAGTCCCCTAATAGCCACACCCGGTGCCTCTGGATTTGACCCATCACATAAGGAATGCTGCTATTCCGCAGGATGTAGGCGTCATGCACTGAGCCAGGGAACCTAGCATTTACCTGAGAGATGTACTGATCTGCCAAACATACCATCTGTACATTCATGGAATGATAACTCTTCCGGTTCCTGTACACCTGTTCACTCCTGTGGGGGGGGGGCAGAGCTACATGGGTCCCATCAATGGCACCTTTGATGTTAGGGATATGTCCAAGGGCATAGAAGTCACCTTTAACTGTAGCCAAATCCTCCACCTGAGGGAAAACAATGTAGCTCCGCATGTGTTTCAGCAGGGCAGACAACACTCTGGACAACACGTTGGAAAACATAGGCTGGGACATCCCTGATGCTATGGCCACTGTTGTTTGAAATGACCCACTTGCCAGGAAATGGAGCACTGATAGCACCTGCACTTGAGGGGGGATTCCTGTGGGATGGCGGATTGCTGACATCAGGTCAGGCTCCAACTGGGTACACAGTTCCTAGATTGTGGCATGGTACCTGTAGGTGATGATTAAATGTCGCTCCTCCATTGTCAACAGGTCCACCAGCGGTTGGTACACCGGAGGATTCCGCCATCTCCTCACATGTCCCAGCGGACGGTGCCTAGGAAGGACAACAGCGAGAACAGAGTCAAACAACTCAGAGGTATGTGCCCACAGTCTACACAGAACACGAAACATAATACAAAAAGTTGCCTGTATGTGTGTTGAGTCTAGGCCTAGGTATGTGTGACGCAGTTGAAAATGAAGCCATGTGGGCCCCTGAAATGGCAGCTGCGTGACCTCTAAACTGGGACAATGGGATGTGAGGTAACTGCACTGGCGTTGTACACCGTCGCGGTAGGCGGCCGAAGAGCGCAGCGCAATGCTGCATTGGTCAACATTGGACCCTATGGGTCCCAGGAGCCAATGACGAAGTGCGCTGGCGGTGATGATACGCACCGCCACGGACGTGACCGCCATTTTCTATCTGTTCAATCACTCAATACCTGATCTTCGACAGGAGAGGAACTACACTGCAAGTGCTGCTGTGACCTCGGTCTGGAAGAGACAATGGCTCGTGCGTCTGGGGAAAGGGCCCCTGCCTTCACTGCTCAGGAGTTGGAGAAGCTCGTGGACGGGGTCCTCCCCAGTACACGCTTCTCTACGGTCCTCCAGACCAACAGGTAAGTACACAGGGAGCACGTTGTATGGGCCATGCCTGATTGGAGAGGGCTTGTTGTAAGAAGGAAGGGGCCACAGTTCTGCATGCATGAAGGACAGTGAGTGCATGTGCCACATGGCAAGGCTAGGGATGTGGGCCACTCACTTCGACGGTGCAGTTAATGACTTCTCTTCTTCCCCTGTACATTTCATGTAGGTCAGCGCCCACCAGAAGAAGGATATTTGGCGTGCCATCGCCAAGGACGTCCGGACCCTGGGGGTCCACCAAAGACAGAGCACCCATTGCCGGAAGAGATGGGAAGACATTCACCGCTGGAGCAAGAAGACGGCGGAGGCTCAGCTGGGGATGGCCTCCCAACGTGGGAGGGGTGCCTGTCGCACCATGACCCCCCTGATGTTCTGAATCCTGGCGGTGGCCTACCCTGAGTTGGATGGGCGCTTGAGGGCATCACAGCTGACACAAGGGGGTGAGTACAACATAATTCTGTGGACTTTGTGTACAGTGAAGGTGTCTGGGTGGGAGAGGAGGGCTGTGGGTTCCCCTAGGCCAGGGCGAGTTCCGTAGGCTAGGCCCCTCCGTAATGCAGGCCATGTGGCACTCCACCCCACCTCCGTAGAGTGCCAAGTACAGGTATACATGCGCCTGTGTCATTTATGTGTGCAGATGTCCACCATAGCCATGTAGGCCATATCCCAGGAACTGCATCTGTAGAGCCCAACAGCGCAGTGTAGTGCAGGGGGCTGCTGTGTCTGTATTGTCCGCCAACGGTAGCGGTAAGCCATGCACTCAACTTGTCTTTCTTCTGTCGACCCCCTCCCCCCCCCCTTTTTGTGGTCTCCCTGTTCTTGTGGGCATCAGCATCATCAGGCGGAGGTACAGTGGCACCGGAGCACGAGGGAGCTGCATCCCACATGGCCATGAAGGGCCACATAACGGACTCTGAATACACCAGTGGGACGGAGGGCGAGGGGAGCACCACGGCGGTCACAGGATCTGCAACCAGCGACACAGACTCGTCCTCCGATGGGAGCTCCCTTGTGGTGGCGGCAAAATCTGTGCCCCCCACTTCTACAGGTACAGCCGCCACCCCCCCTACCAGGACCGCCCTCCCAGCAGCCCCTCAGCCTATGCCCCGTGCCCGCTCACCCAGGAGGGTGGGCATCACCTTCGCCCCAGGCACCTCAGCCCCCGCCCCTATCAACTCTGCTGCCCTCAGTGAGGAGGCCATTGACCTCCTCAGGTCCCTCACTGTTGGGCACTCTACCATTTTCAATGCCATCCAGGGTGTAGAAAGGGAATTGCAACACAGAAATGCATTCCTGGAGGGTATTCATTCTGGTCAGGCTACCCTTCATCGAACCCTGCAAATTCTGGCCTCAGCACTGATAGCAGCCATTGTCCCTGTGTCTAGCCTCCCCCCACCAACTTCCTCCACCCAGACCCAATCCCCCGTACCCCAGCCTATCCCAAGCACACCATCAGACCAGCATGCACCCACGTCAACATGCAAAGGGAAGCTCAGGCAAACATAAGCACCACACATACAACAGGCACTCACGCAAGCATCACACACATTCAGACACAGCAACATCCACTGCCTCCATTGTGTCCCCCTCCTCATCGTCTCCCTCCTCCCTTCCAGTCTCGTCTACACTCTCACCAGCATGCACTACCACTACAGCCACTAGGTCCCGCACCAGCACACCCACCAGCACAGCCCGCTCACGTGCACTCACCACCCCACTACCATTTACACGTCCCCTGTGTCCTCCCCCAGTGTGTCTGTGACGCCCCCTCCCAAAGTCCACAAACGCAGGCACACACCCACCCAACATACATCCACCTCACAACAGCCTCCAGCGCATGCACCTACACCCAAGGCCACAAAAGTTACACCTCCTACAACCACCTCCTCTTCCTCCACTGCCAGACCCCCTCCAGCTACCCGTCCCAGTGTTCCTAAGAAACTTTTCCTGACCAAGCTTGACCTCTTTCCCACCCCCCTCCAATTCATAGGTCCCGTACTAACACCTCAGCCAAAAAATCTCCGGGACCAATGGTGCCTGTTGTTAGAGGTATGTGGAGTGCACCGGGCACCAGGGCAGCCAGTGTGACACAGAGCCACAGCCAGTCCGCCCCCCTGTGAAGCACCAGAAGTTGGAGAGTTCCCGGCGGGAATGGGGGAAGACTCCAGCCAGCAAAGCCGCTCACAAGGGTCCCGGGGGGAGTGTCCACTCAGCTGTGACTCCTCCCAAGGTGGGGAAGGGGAAGAAGAAATCACCAAAGTCTGGGAGGAGCAGCACGGCGGAGAAGACCGCCATCATCCCCGCTGCCCAGGAGGCCACCGCCAGCCCAATCGTCACTGGCCAGGAGGCCACCGCCAGAGTCAGTGCCCAGGAGGGCAGCCCCATCGTCAGTGGCCAGGAGGCCACCGCCAGAGTCAGTGCACAGGAGGGCAGCCCCATCGTCAGTGGCCCAGAGGCCACCGCCAGTGTCAGTGCCCAGGAGGGCAGCCCCATCGTCAGTGGCCAGGAGGCCACCACCAGAGTCAGTGCCCAGGAGGGCAGCCCCATCGTCAGTGGCCAGGAGGCCGCCGCCAGAGTCAGTGCCCAGGAGGGCAGCCCCATTGTCACTGGCCAGGAGGCCACCGCCAGCCACAGTCCAGCTGCCCAGGAGGGCCCCGGCAGCCACAGCCCAGCTGCCCAATGAAGGACCGCCAACCCCAGCCCAGCTGGGCAATGAAGGACCGCCATGGCAAGCAACACTGAACAGGGCAAGCACCGCCGAACAGGGCAAAGACCGCCATGGCAAGCACTGCTGAACAGGGCAAGCACCGCTGAACAGGGCAAAGACCGCCATGGCAAGCACCGCTGAACAGGTCAGAAACTGCAAACTCAAGCACCGCTGAACAGGGCAAAGACCGCCCTGGCAAGCAACGCTGAACAGGTCAGAAACTGCCAACTCAAGCACCGCTGAACAGGGCAAAGACCACCAACTCAAGCACCGCTGGCCCATGAGCGGCAGGGGCAGTGACGCAACTGGGACCGCCACGGGGAAAGTGATGCACTCTGGGAACCAGTCACCCTCCAGAACCAGTGGAGACATGCATCCACTCTGTCTGTCCTTAACAGGATGAAGCACTCTGGGCACCAGTCCCCCTCCAGAACCAGTGGAGACATGCATCCACTCTGTCTGTCCTTAACAGGATGAAGCACTCTGGGCACCAGTCCCCCTCCAGAACCAGTGGAGACATGCATCCACTCCGTCTGTCCTTAACAGGATGATGCACTCTGGGCACCAATCCCCCTCCAGAACCAGTGGAGACATGCATCCACTCCGTCTGTCCTTAACAGGATGAAGCACTCTGGGAACCAGTCCCCCTCCAGAACCAGTGGAGACATGCATCCACTCCGTCTGTCCTTAACAGGATGAAGCACTCTGGGCACCAGGCCCCCTCCAGCACCAGTGGAGACTGTTATCCACTTGAGAGACTGTGGCTTTGCACCCCCCAGGATAAAGCAGTGGGCAAACCACCCACTGTAGAGACTTGAGAGACTGTGGCTTTGCACTCCCCAGGATGGTACAGTGGGCAACCCACCCACTGTAGAGACTTGAGAGATTGTGGCTTTGCACTCCCCAGGATACATCAATGGGCATGGAGCCCCCTCATGGATCTGCGTGGTGCACTCATCCGGCTGAGGTGCCCCCCCTTCCCTTCCCCCTGAGGTGCCTGTTGTATTTCTATCTGATGCCCCGTCAGTGTTCTCTCCATTTTGATCAGGTATCTGATGTGGGCCTCGCCCATGCATTTTGGGCCCAGTGGTCCACGGACAATGAATGATGCATTACCTGCACTACTAATCGTGATGTATATTTTGTTGAATGTGTATATATATCTGTATATATTTGGTTACTGTATTTTGATATATTACAATTGGTTGAACTCATTTCGTTTTGTCTTTGCATTCTTCCGGGGCGGTTGGGGGTTGTTGCTGTAATGTTTGTATATGCATTGGTGTGTGTGTTGTAGTGGGTGAGGGTCGGGGTGGGGGTGGGGGTGTTGCGTGTGCGTGTCCCTGACTTTTGCCTCTCCCTCCCCTATGTCGTAGGTGCAGTACTCGCCGTTGTCTTCGCCGCCGGCGTTGATGATGGTCGTATAGGAGCAGGAAGACTATCGCAGGGAGAATTTGGAGTTCCGGCTCCATGGTGCCCTCGTTCCTCGTGGAGTGTGTAGAGGTGAGCGTTTTCCCTTTGAAATGGCTGTTCACCAAGGCCTGGGCCTCTTATGGCACAGGGCGGAGACTGAGATGGGCTTACAGCATGGATTCCTCTAGCACTGAGCTCATGCAGGGTGTGTATCAAAGTTAAGCTCTCAGGCTAAAGAGCATGAGGGTTCAGAGAACACTGGATTAAAGGTAGGTTACCGGTCACGCCTACCCATGCGTGCAAACCAATGAGGATACATGTATGTAGTTCGCTGTAAAACATAACTTAAAACTTCCAATTGGTGCCTTTTTTTTTTTTTCGAATGACCTTCTGCGTGCTCTCTCCCCTCTGCATGCCCCCGTCCTCTGCATGTCACCTCACTCTGCATGCCTCCATCCTTTACATGCCTTCTCCGTCTGCATGCCTCCATCCTCTGCATGTCACCTCTGCATGCCTCCATCCTCTGCCTCCTCCCTCTGCATGCCTCCACTCTCTGCATGTCACCTCCCTCTGCATACCTCCACTCTCTGCATGCTCTCTCCCCTCTGCATGCCTCCATCCCCTGCGTTTTGTACACCCTATTCATGCCTCCTCCCTCTGCATGCCTCCACTCTCTGCATGCCTCCTCCCTCTGCATGCCTCCACTCTCTGCATGCCTCCTCCCTCTGCATGCCTCCACTCTCTGCATGTCACCTCCCTCTGCATGTCACCTCCCTCTCCATGCCTCCACTCTCTGCATGCCTCCACTCTCTGCAAGCTCTCTCCCCTCTGCATGCCTCCATCCCCTGTATTTGTACACCCTTTTCATGCCTCCTCCATGGCACCTCACTCTGCATGCATCCTCCGTCTGCATGCCTCCATCCTCTGCATGTCACCTCTGCATGCCTCCATCCTCTGCCTCCTTCCTCTGCATGCCTCCACTCTCTGCATGTCACCTCCCTCTGCATGCCTCCACTCTCTGCATGCTCTCTCCTCTCTGCATTCCTCCATCCCCTGCATTTGTACACCCTATTCATGCCTCCTCCCTCTGCATGCCTCCACTCTCTGCATGCCTCCTCCCTCTGCATGCCTCCACTCTCTGCATGTCACCTCCCTCTCCATGCCTCCACTCTCTGCATGTCTCCACTCTCTGCATGCTCTCTCCCCTTTGCATGCCTCAATCCCCTGCATTTGTACACCCTTTTAATGCCTCCTCCCTCTGCATGTCTCCTCCCTCTGCATGCGACCTCCCTCTGCATGCCTCCATCCTCTGCAATCCTCTACCCTCTGCATGTCACCTCCCTCTGCATGCCTCCATCCTCTGCCTCCTCCCTCTGCATGCCTCAGCCCTCTGCATGTCACCTCCCTCTGCATGCCTCCATCCTCTGTATGCCTCCCACGTCTGTATGCCTCCACCCTCTGCATGCCTCCACCTTCTGCGTGCCTCCATACGCTGCATGCCTCCATTCTCTGCATGCCTCCATACTCTGTATGCCTCCATCTTCTGTATGCCTCCACCCTCTGCATGCCTCCATACTCTGCATGCCTCCACCCTCTGCATGCCTCCACCATCTGCATGCTCTCTCCCCTCTGCATTTCTCCATTCTCTGCATGCCTCCGTCCTCTACATGCCTCCACCCTCTGCATGCTCTCTTCTCACTGCATTCGTCCATTCTCTGCATGCCTCCTCCCTCTGCATGCCACCTCCCTCTGCATGCCTGCTCCCTCTGCATGCCACCTCCCTCTGTATGCCTGCTCCCTCTGCATGCCTCCGCCCTCTGCATGCTCTCTCCCCTCTGCATTCCTCCATCCTCTGCATGCCTCTACCCTCTGCATGCTCTCTCCCCTCTGCATTCGTCCATTCTCTGCACGCTCTCTCCCCTCTGCATGCCTCCCCCTCTGCATGCCTCTACCCTCTGCATGCCTCCTCCCTCTGCATGCCTCCTCCCTCTGCATACCTCTACCCTCTGCATGCCTCCTCCCTCTGCATTCCTCCATCCTCTGCATGCCACCTTCCTCTGCATGCCTCCTCCCTCTGAATGCCCCCATCCTCTGCATTCCTCCATCCTCTACATGCCTCCTCCCTCTGCATGCCTCTGCCCTCTGCATGCCTCCATCCTCTGCATGCCTCCATCCTCTGCACACCTTCTTTCTGAGCCCAGCCTGCTCTAAGTTTGATGCTTGTTTTAAAGATGTCTCCATCATCTGCATGCCTGTAGGAGGCTGGCTCTCTATGTAGTGTGCAAAGCTGAGAACACTGTGCAGGGAGTCCAGGCAACCACACATTAATTTACAGGGGTAAAAACTAGATCCCCTAATGCTGTAATTTGTATAGTAGCTTGGTTGAGCAGTTAGGCCAATTCTGGGGAAGTGCTAAACATTTTCTGTACTCACAGTATAGTCTTTTATATGTCTTTTCATGCACAATTGCACACCATAGGAATCAATGGATGATTAACTTTAAAAATACGTATAAAATAATACAGTTGGTTTACCAAGTTCTTCTTTTGCAGGTCGGTCGAGGTCATCGGTGAGAACTCTGTGCCAGCTGGAAGCATCCGGGCGGCTCCCTGTTTCCACAGGAGCAGCGGGAGAAGGTCTCCGGGGCTAGTGCACGGCCATGCAAGGGACCACTTGGTAAAGCACTGCACAGGTAAGTTTAAAGATGAATCCTTGGGGTCCCTTTAGAGTGGCAAGGTCACAAGGGGTGGGGGACCCTTAGGGCACAGCAGATTGTTCGCTGCAGGGCACTGGGCGGCCGGGTGCAGCGCGAATCGGTGAGCCAGAAGCTGTGCGCAAAGGTGCACTCTGGCGGGAGGTCCAGGTTGCTTCTGAAGTCCCTCCACTGGGGCTTCCTCCTGGTCCTGTTGCAGCACCAGGCGGGTTGTTTTTCTTGATGACTGACATGGGCTGACCAATACCCAGTGTACTGGCACAGTTTGACCACTGGGGGGCGCAGTGCTGCCAAACTTGGCACATTATCAGGGATTGTCCTTGCGATCATTTGGATTAAGTTTGGTATAGCTGTGGTATTCAGTTCAGGAGTCAGTGGCTGGTCAATGAAGTGACCCTCACTGGCTTGCTGGTTCTGCTTTGGTTTTGGAGTAGTACATCCACTCTGTACAGAGTTCTCTGGAGGTCCTCTGGGGTTTTTGTAGAGGTGTCCAGCAGCTCGTCAGCGTGATTGTCGGGTCCTGGGTGCAGCACGCAGGGTTTGCAGGTCCACACCAGGTCCACAGTTCTCGTAATTCGATTCTTCTTGTGCTGGTCTTCTTTTTGTCTGTTGAATCTGATTTGCTGGTCTAGGGATGCCCATTAAATACTGTATTTATTGGGCATTTTAGGGGAACCTGGTAGTGGCCAATGGGTCAACTACCTGAGGGTGGCTACTTCCTGTGGGCAGACGTCACTTCACTTGGCTATTTTCCTTCCATCCAAGATGGAGGGAAATGAAATAGAGAGTCCACCTTGCATGCAACACCTTAGGGTGGTGCATGCTAGGTAGGGCCACTCTTCCTGTCCTTTGTGTGTTTTCCCACCATTGCTCTCACCAAAAGTGGGGGATTTACAAAGTGGGGGCCATCTGCTGCTAGCAGCAGGCTTGTGGTCGAGTTTCAAAGGCATCAAAGGAATTCCTGAGG
Organism: Pleurodeles waltl; assembly: GCF_031143425.1. Classification (NCBI taxonomy): domain Eukaryota; kingdom Metazoa; phylum Chordata; class Amphibia; order Caudata; family Salamandridae; genus Pleurodeles; species Pleurodeles waltl. Next base: position 1,166,119,441 of record NC_090439.1, on the reverse strand, counting down.
GAGGTGGGATAGCACCTCTTCCCAGGAAGGGCTTTGTTCTCTGTCCCCAGAGAGCAATGACTCTCTCCCCAGGGGTCCAGAATCCTATCTGGTGGAGGCAGGCTGTTTGGGACTAGCCAGCAACCATGCCAGGGTAGTTAGCTTTTGCAGAGGGCACCTCTAAGATGACCCATCCAGTACTGGTACCAGTTTAGATTTATCATTCTGACTTGTTTGATACCAAACAACCCAGTGTTCAGAGTAGCCATCATGTAGCTGGGGAACTCGTACTGACCAGTGTACAGCATGTGCATTTAAAATGACTGCTCTATTCACTTACTTTGTCCCAGGTTTTGCAATGACACAGTGGGGGCATATTGCTCATGCAGCTATGCCCTCACATACAGTATAGTGCACCCGGCCTTAGGGCTAGAAGGCCTGCCAGAGGGGTGAATTACTTATATTGCATGCAGTGTATAGTGGACAGGGCACACAGGCTGTATGCTATGTCGAGTTTCCGTTTTGGGACTGCACCAGGACACTCAGCCTGCAATGGCAGTGCTGGGTGCATCTGGATGCATGGCCCTAGAGGATGACACAATCAGTGCTGTTGCCCTCAGGGGTGTACCCTTAGGACCCCATGCCCTGGGTACCTAAGTACCATTTCCTAGGGACTTATAGAGGCAGCTAAAGGTGTTGCCAACTACCTTTGCAATTTTTAGGGAAATAACACTGACACTGGCAACCTGGTTAGCAGGATCCCAGTGAACTCCAGCCCAAGTTGCATCCAGAAATCAGGCAAAAAGTGTGTAGGGGGTGGAGTACTGCAACAAAGTGCCAGTTTCCCGCAATGCCTTCATCCTCTGCACGCCTCTTCTCTGTGCACAGCCTGCTCCAGAACTAATGCTTGTTTAAAAAGGCCTCTGCATGCATCTTCTCTCTTCATGCCTCATTCCTCGCATGCCTCCATCCTATGCATGCCTCTTCCCTCTGCATGCCCCCATCTTCTGCATTCCTCCTCCCTCAGCATGCCTCCATCCTCTGCATGTCTCCATCCTCTGCATGTTTCCATCCTCTGCATGCCTTCTCCCTCTGCATGTCTCCATCCTGTGCATGCCTCCATCCTCCGCAAGCCTCCTGGCCTACTCTCTCTGCAGGTCTCCTCTCTCTGTATGCCTCCTCCCTCTGCATGCCTCCTCCCTCTGCATACATCCACCCTCTGCATGCCTCCTCCTTCTGAATTCCTCCATCCTCTGCATGTCTCTATCCTCTGAATGCCTCCTCTCTTTGCATGTCTCCATCCTCTGCATGTCTCCATCCTCTGCATGCCTCCACCCTCTGCATGCCTCCTCTGTCTGCATACCTCCATCCTCTGCATGCCTCCACCCTCTGCATGCCTCCTCCGTCTACATACCTCCATCCTCTGCATGCCTCCACCCTCTGCATGTCTCCTCCGTCTACATACCTCCATTCTCTGCATGCCTCCTTTCTCTGCATGTCTCCATTCTCTGCATGCCTCCACCCTCTGCATGCCTCCTCTGTCTGCATACCTCCATTCTCTGCATGCCTCCTTTCTCTGCATGTCTCCATTCTCTGCATGCCTCCTCTCTCTGCATGTCTACATTCTCTGCATGCCTCAATCTTCTGTATGCCTCCTCTTCTCTGCATGCCCTCTCCCTCTGCATGTCTCTATCCTCTGCATACCTCCATCCTCTGAATGCCTTCTCCCTAAGCACAGCCTCTCCAAGTCCAATGCTTGTCTAAAATGACCCCTTTACACGTCCAACCTCTGCATGGCTTCTCCATCAGTCTGCCTTGCCCTCTGCATGCCTCCATCCTCTACATGTTTCCTTTCTCTGCATGCCTCCTCTTTCTTCATGCCTCCTCACTGTGCGTGCCTCATCTCTCTGAGAATGCCTGCTCCAAATTCAATGCTTGTTGAAAATTACCTCTGCATGCCTCCTCCCTCTGCATGCCTCATCAATCTGTATGCCTCCTCCATCTGATGGCTCACCCCCAACTAATGCCTGCATCAACTCGCATACCCCAACTAATGACTGCATGAACTCACATACCCCCAACTAATGACTGCATGAACTCGCATAACCCCAACTAATGACTGCATGAACTCACATACCCCCAACTAATGACTGCATGAACTCGCACACCCCAACTAATGACTGCATGAACTCACATACCCCCAACTAATGACTGCATGAACTCGCATACCCCAACTAATGACTGCATGAACTCACATCCCCCAACTAATGACTGCATGAACTCACATACCCCCAACTAATTGCATGAACTCACATACCCCAACTAATGACTGCATAAACTCACATACCCCCAACTAATGACAGCACACTCGCATATCCCCAACTAATGACTGAACACTCACATACCCCAACTAATGACTGAAGGAGCTCACATACCCCCAACTAATGACTGCATAAACTCACATACCCCCAACTAATGACTGAAGGAACTCACATACCCCCAGCTAATGACTGAAGGAGCTCACATACCCCCAACTAATGACGGAAGGAACTCACATACCCCAACTAATGATTGCACAAACTCACATACCCCAACTAATGACTGAAGGAGCTCACATACCCCCAACTAATGACTGCATGAAGTCACATAACCCCAGCTAATGACTGAAGGAGCTCACATACCCCCAACTAATGACTGCACTGGAGGAAAGTACCATCTTGCCTGGCATGTTACCCCCATATTTCACTGTATATATGTTGCTTTAGTGTATGTGTCACTGGGACCCTGCCAGCCAGGGCCCCAGTGCTCATAAGTGTGCCCTGTATGTGTTCCCTGTGTTATGACTAACTGTCTCACTGAGGCTCTGCTAACCAGAACCTCAATGGTTATGCTCTCTCATTTCTTTCCAAATTGTCACTAACAGGCTAGTGACCAATTTCACCAATTCACATTGGCATACTGGAACACCCTTATAATTCCCTAGTATATGGTACTGAGGTACCTAGGGTATTGGGGTTCCAGGCGATCCCTATGGGCTGCAGCATTTCTTTTGCCACAGATAGGGAGCACTGACAATTCTTACACAGGCCTGCCACTGCAGCCTGAGTGAAATAACGTCCACGTTATTTCACAGCCATTTACTGTAGGAGGCTGGACTGGCTTGTAGTGAGTACCAAGGGGTACTTACACCTTGCACCAGGCCCAGGTGTCCCTTATTAGTGTAGAGGGGTGTCTAGCAGCTTAGGCTGATAGAAAATGGTAACTTAGCAGAGCAGCTTAGGCTGAACTAGGAGACGAGTGAAGCTCCTACAGTACCACTAGTGTCATATGCACAATATCATAAGAAAACACAATACACAGATATACTAAAAATAAAGGTACTTTATTTTTATGACAATATGCCAAAAGTATCTCAGTGAGTACCCTCAGTATGAGGATAGCAAATATACACAAGATATATGTACACAATACCAAAAATATGCAGTATAGTCTTAGAAAACAGTGCTAACAATGTATAGTTACAATAGGATGCAATGGGGACACATAGGGATAGGGGCAACACAAACCATATACTCCAAAAGTGGAATGCGAACCACGAATGGACCCCAAACCTATGTGACCTTGTAGAGGGTCGCTGGGACTATTAGAAAATAGTAAGGGTTAGAAAAATAGCCCACCCAAGACCCTGAAAAGTGAGTGCAAAGTGCACTAAAGTTCCCCAAAGGACATAGAAGTCGTGATAGGGGAATTCTGCAGGAAAGACACAAACCAGCAATGCAAGAACGATGGATTTTCAGTCGAGGGTACCTGTGGAATAAGGGGACCAAGTCCAAAAGTCACAAGCAAGTCGGAGATGGGCAGATGCCCAGGAAATGCCAGCTGTGGGTGCAAAGAAGCTGCTACTGGACAGTAGAAGCTGAGGATTCTGCAGGAAAAACAAGGGCTAGAGACTTCCCCTTTGGAGGATGGATCCCCCACGCCGTGGAGAGTTGTGCAGAAGTGTTTTCCTGCCGAAAGACCGCTAACAAGCCTTGCTAGCTGCAAATCATGCAGTTAGGGTTTTTGGATGCTGCTGTGGCCCAGGAGAGACCAGGATGTCGCCAATTGCGTATGGTGACAGAGGGGGCGTCGAGCAAGACAAGAAGCCCTCTCAGAAGCAGGCAGCACCCGCAGAAGTGCCGGAACAGGCACTACAAAGAAGAGTGAAATGGTGCTCACCCGAAGTTGCACAAAGGAGTCCCACGTCACCGGAGTCCAACTTAGAAAGTAGTGCAATGCAGGTTAGAGTGCCGTGGACCCAGGCTTGGCTGTGCACAAAGGATTTCCGCCGGAAGTGCACAGAGGCCGGAGTAGCTGCAAAAGTCGTGGTTCCCAGCAATGCAGTCTGGCGTGGGGAGGCAAGGACTTACCTCCACCAAACTTGGACTGAAGAGTCACTGGACTGTGGGAGTCAGTTGGACAGAGTTGCTGGATTCAAGGGACCTCGCTTGTCATGCTGAGAGGAGACCCAAGGGACTGGTGATGCAGTTCTTTGGTGCCTGCAGTTGCAGGGGGACGATTCAGTCGACCCACGGGAGATTTCTTCAGAGCTTCTAGTGCAGAGAGGAGGCAGACTACCCCCACAGCATGCACCTCAAGGAAAACAGTCGAGAAGGCGGCAGGATCAGCGTTACAGAGTTGCAGTAGTCGTCTTTGCTACTTTGTTGCAGTTTTGCAGAATTCCAGCGCAGTCAGCAGTCGATTCCTTGGCAGAAGGTGAAGAGAGAGATGCAGAGGAACTCTGATGAGCTCTTGCATTCGTTATCTAAGGAATTCCCCAAAGCAGAGACCCTTAATAGCAAGAAAAGAGGGTTTGGCTACTTAGGAGAGAGGATAGGCTAGCAACACCTGAAGGAGCCTATCAGAAGGAGTCTCTGACGTCACCTGCTGGCCCTGGCCACTCAGAGCAGTCCAGTGTGCCAGCAGCACCTCTGTTTCCAAGATGGCAGAGGTCTGGAGCACACTGGAGGAGCTCTGGGCACCTCCCAGGGGAGGTGCAGGTCAGGGGAGTGGTCACTCCCCTTTCCTTTGTCCAGTTTCACGCCAGAGCAGGGCTGAGGGGTCCCTGAACCGGTGTAGACTGGCTTATGCAGAAATGGGCACCATCTGTGCCCATGAAAGCATTTCCAGAGGCTGGGGGAGGCTACTCCTCCCCTGCCTTCACACCATTTTCCAAAGGGAGAGGGTGTAACACCCTCTCTCTGAGGAAGTCCTTTGTTTTGCCATCCTGGGCCAAGCCTGGCTGGACCCCAGGAGGGCAGAAACCTGACTGAGCGGTTGGCAACAGCAGCAGCTGCAGTGAAACCCCTGAAAAGGCAGTTTGGCAGTACCAGGGTCTGTGCTACAGACCAGTGGGATCATGGGATTGTGCCAACTATGCCAGGATGGCATAGAGGGGGCAATTCCATGATCATAGACATGTTACATGGCCATATTCGGAGTTACCATTGTGAAGCTACACATAGGTAGTGACCTATGTGTAGTGCACGCGTGTAATGGTGTCCCTGCACTCACAAAGTCCGGGGAATTTGCCCTGAACCATGTGGGGGCACCTTGGCTAGTGCCAGGGTGCCCTCACACTAAGTAACTTAGCACCCAACCTTTACCAGGTAAAGGTTAGACATATAGGTGACTTATAAGTTACTTAAGTGCAGTGAAAATGGCTGTGAAATAATGTGTGCATTATTTCACTCAGGCTGCAGTGGCAGGCCTGTGTAAGAATTGTCAGAGCTCCCTATGGGTGGCAAAAGAAATGCTGCAGCCCATAGGGATCTCCTGGAACCCCAATACCCTGGGTACCTCAGTACCATATACTAGGGAATTATAAGGGTGTTCCAGTATGCCAATATGAATTGGTGAAATTGGTCACTAGCCTGTTAGTGACAATTTGTACAGAGAGAGCATAACCACTGAGGTTCTGGTTAGCAGAGCCTCAGTGAGACAGTTAGGCATCACACAGGGAACACATACATATAGGTCACAAACTTATGAGCACTGGGGTCCTGACTAGCAGGGTCCCAGTGACACATAACAAACATACTGAAAACATAGGGTTTTCACTATGAGCACTGGGCCCTGGCTAACAGGGTCCCAGTGAGACAGTGAAAACACCCTGACATACACTCACAAACAGGCCAAAAGTGGGGGTAACAAGGCTAGAAAGAGGCTACTTTCTCACACAACCCCCCCCCCCCCCCAAACGAAGGACAATAAGGCTAACCTTGGCCAGTTGAGACTTTATTGTCTAAGTGGTGATAAGTAGAGAGTAGCTCTGCAATAGACTGGTTACTCCCTTTATCATCCACTATATGGTTACTTCCCTGTGGGGATGTGAACCACCCTGTTTGAAGTTTTTTAGCTAGGCAACAATGTGAAGATATATTTTCAGAGTTTATATCAGTAAGTTTTAGTTTAGAGCAGTGGGAATTATCCACTGAACCTATTTCTAGTGATGAGAATGCCAGACAGGGATGCTGTCTCAGTAAAGCCATAGCTGGGCAAAATTTTAGTCCGTTTGGCTGGAAGAGAGAACAGGGATGCTGTTTCTCTTGAGTTGGAGCAGGGCAGGGATGCTGTCCTATGAGCTCCACACTAGGGCAGGGATGCTGTCCTAAGTGTTGTGAGGCAGTGCAGGGTTTCTGCACTCAAGTTTCTCTGAGAGGGTTGGAGGGATGCTCCATGTTAACTAAAATGGTGCTCTTTTTCTCACCAATGTTAGTTATCCCACAGAGAGGTACTTCTACCTCAGGGAGTCCAGCTTTGCCAGCTGATGATTCCCTTGGAACAGGTGCCACCCCAGGAGAGGTTTCTCCCACCACAGGAATGGTATCCTGAATGGTAGGGTGGTTAGGGGATATTGTGATACCCTTTTTACCTGTTGATGGAGAGGGATCCTGAGTTTTCAGGCCTTCTCTCCTTTGCTTTTTCATTTCAGTAGAAATGAGAGGGAACAATTCCTCAGGGATGCCCAGCATGGCTGCATGGGCATAAAACTCTACATCAGCCCAACCTGAGGCCTCTAGGTCATTACCTAAGAGACAGTCTACAGGTAAGCTAGGTGATACCACCACCTGCTTAGGGCCAGTAACTCCACCCCAACTAAACTGAATTATAGCTAAGGGAAGGAACTTAGTGGAGTTGTGGACATCAATAATTTTATACTGTTGTCCAATGATGTGTTGTTCAGGAGCCACTAGGTTTTCAGTCACCAAAGTGATACTGGCACCTGTGTCCCTGTAGGCCAAGGCCTCAACACCATTTATTGAAACTGTCTGCCTGTACTTATCCATTGTAAGGGGACTAGCAGCCAGTGTGGCAAGGCCAGTGGCACTAGGTGTGACAGAAACTGTCTTGGGACTGACTACCCCAGTTTCTATGATGGACCCATAAGTGAACCCAACTACACCCTTAACTTGACTGTTGCCAGCAGTCCCACCACTAGTACCACTACTGCTAGGGGCACTAGAGCTTGATGTATTAGTGGTGGTAGGCTCAGGGGGTTTACCTGGACAGGACTTATCCCCTGGCCTATGGCCTCTGTTTTTACCCACAAAGCACCGAGGCTTTTTAAATTGTGTAGGTTGAGAAGAAGAGGAAGAGTTTGTTTTATCCCCACCCTCTGAAGAGTGTTTAACATTTGAAGTGGGATCTTTGGTTTTACCCTTATCCCCATGCTTATCTTGAGATTTTTCACCATCTTTCTTCTTGCCATCCTTGTCACCACCTGTATGAACTTTTCTGTTCACTCTTGTTCTGACCCATTTGTCTGCCTTCTTTCCCAATTCTTGGGGAGAGGTCAGATCTGAGTCCACTAGATACTGGTGCAACAAATCAGACACACAATTATTAAGTATATGCTCTCTCAGGATTATGTTATATAGGCTTTCATAGTCATTCACTTTACTGCCATGTAACCACCCCTCCAAGGCCTTCACTGAATGGTCAACAATGTCTACCCAGTCTTGTGAAGACTCATTTTTGGTCTCTCTGAACTTCATCCTTTACTGTTCAATGGTTAAGCCATAACCATCCAGGAGTGCATTCTTAAGAACTGTAAAATTATTGGCATCACTTTCTTTCACAGTAAGGAGCCTATCCCTACCCTTTCCACTAAATGATAGCCATAGGATAGCAGCCCACTGCCTTTGAGGGACATCCTGTACAACACAGGCCCTCTCAAGTGCAGCAAACCACTTGTTAATGTCATCCCCCTCCTTATAAGGGGGAACTATCTTATGCAGATTCCTGGAATCATGCTCTTTTGCAGGATGACTATGGGGAATAGTGCTGCTGCCACCATGGGTTTCTAAGCCCAATTTCTGTCTTTCTCTCTCCACTTCTAAGGACTGTCTATCCAAATCCAGCTGTTGCTTCTTGAGCTTCAGTCTGGTTTGTTCCACTCTCAATCTATTGAACTCCCTTTCTAACACTCTGTCATCAGGGTGGGTGGGAGGGACATGCCTTGAAACAGAGGTATGGTGAGAATGAACAGAAGGAGACCCATCCCTTACAGAAGGCATCCTAACAGCTTGGTTAACAGAAACATCACTTCTACTGTGGTGAGAAGGAATACTCTTGCTATGATGTGAGACAACACTATCAGTATGGTGTGACTCTACATCAGTACCAACTATGCTAGGCTGTCTAGTAATGGGCAGGCTAGGAAGTTTCTTTCCTGACTCTTTTTCTAGGGGAGTCCCTGGATCAGATTGGGAACCATTAGCTACTTTTTCAACAGATGGGGCACCTCTGGCCTTATCTTGTTCTATAAGCATGTTAACCAACAGTTCTCTACAGGGATTCTTCCCTACACTCAAACCTCTCTCTATGCAGAGACTCCTTGCTCCTTTCCAGCTAAGGTGATCATATACAAGTTTGGACAGATCAACAATTTGGCCTGTGCCAGACATTTTTAGAAAGAGTTAAGTGATAGAAAAAGTGAAGAAAAAGTTTTTCAGAACTTTTGGAAAGACAGAAAAAAAAACTTTTTAAACTTTTTAAGAACTTTTAGAAAGTTTAGAGGTACTTTTCAGCACTTAGAAAAGAAGTGAAAAGAGGAAATGCAAAACTTTTTGTTTAGGTGTACATACACTGAACTTGTTTTGTATATTTTTCTCTAATGAAAAGTACAGTGACAAAAGTGGTAAGTAGTTGCAAAGCACTTATCCCACCACTGCACAACCAATGTAGGAGGCTGGACTGGCATGTAGTGAGTACCAAGGGGTACTTACACCTTGCACCAGGCCCAGGTATCCCTTATTAGTGTAGAGGGGTGTCTAGCAGCTTAGGCTGATAGAAAATGGTAGCTTAGCAGAGCAGCTTAGGCTGAACTAGGAGACGAGTGAAGCTCCTACAGTACCACTAGTGTCATATGCACAATATCATAAGAAAACACAATACACAGATATACTAAAAATAAAGGTACTTTATTTTTATGACAATATGCCAAAAGTATCTCAGTGAGTACCCTCAGTATGAGGATAGCAAATATACACAAGATATATGTACACAATACCAAAAATATGCAGTATAGTCTTAGAAAACAGTGCAAACAATGTATAGTTACAATAGGATGCAATGGGGACACATAGGGATAGGGGCAACACAAACCATATACTCCAAAAGTGGAATGCGAACCACAAATGGACCCCAAACCTATGTGACCTTGTAGAGGGTCGCTGGGACTATTAGAAAATAGTAAGGGTTAGAAAAATAGCACACCCCAAGACCCTGAAAAGTGAGTGCAAAGTAGACTAAAGTTCCCCAAAGGACATAGAAGTCGTGATAGGGGAATTCTGCAGGAAAGACACAAACCAGCAATGCAAGAACGATGGATTTCCAGTTGAGGGTACCTGTGGAACAAGGGGACCAAGTCCAAAAGTCACAAGCAAGTCGGAGATGGGCAGATGCCCAGGAAATGCCAGCTGTGGGTGCAAAGAAGCTGCTACTGGACAGTAGAAGCTGAGGATTCTGCAGGAACGACAAGGGCTAGAGACTTCCTGTAGGAGGCTGGACTGGCTTGTAGTGAGTACCAAGGGGTACTTACACCTTGTACCAGGCCCAGTTATCCCTTATTAGTGTATAGGGTGTCTAGCAGCTTAGGCTGATAGATAATGGTAGCTTAGCAGAGCAGCTTAGGCTGAACTAGGAGACGTGTGAAGCTACTACAGTACCACAAATGCCATATGCACAATATCATAAGAAAACACAATACACAGATATACTAAAAATAAAGGTACTTTATTTTTATGACAATATGCCAAAAGTGTCTCAGTGAGCACCCTCAGTATGAGGATAGCAAATATACACAAAATATATGTACACAATACCAAATATATGCAGTATAGTCTTAGAAAAGAGTGCAAACAATGTATAGCTACAATAGGATGCAATGGAAGCACATAGGGATAGGGGCAACACAAACCAAATACTCCAAAAGTGGAATGCGAACCACGAATGGACCCCAAACCTATGTGACCTTGTAGAGGGTCGATGGGACTATTAGAAAATAGTAAGGGTTAGAAAAATACCCCACCCCAAGACCCTGAAAAGTGAGTGCAAAGTGCACTAAAGTTCCCCCAAAGACATAGAAGTCGTGATAGAGGAATTCTGCAGGAAAGACACAAACCAGCAATGCAACAACGATGGATTTCCAGTCGAGGGTACCTGTGGAACAAGGGGACCGAGTCCATAAGTCACAAGCAAGTCGGAGATGGGCAGATGCCCAGGAAATGCCAGCTGTGGGTGCAAAGAAGCTTCTACTGGACTGAAGAAGCTGAGGATTCTGCAGGAACGACAAGGGTTAGAGACTTCCCCTTTGGAGGATGGATCTCCCACGCCGTGGAGAGTCGTGCAGAAGTGTTTTCCCGCCGAAAGGACACCAACAAGCCTTGCTAGCTGCAAGTAGTGCGGTTAGCGTTTTTGGATGCTGCTGTGGCCCAGGATAGACCAGGATGTTGCCAATTTCGTCTGGGGACAGAGGGGACGACGAGCAAGACAAGGAGCCCTCTCAGAAGCAGGAACCACTTGCAGAAGTGCCAGAACAGGCACTACGAAGAAAAGTGAAACGGTGCTCACCCGAAGTTGCACAAAGGAGTCCCACGTCGCCGGAGACCAACTTAGAAAGTCATGCAATGAAGGTTAGAGTGCCGTGGACCCAGGCTTGGCTGTGCACAAAGGATTTCCGCCGGAAGTGCACAGAGGCCGGAGAAGTTGCAAAAGTCGCGGTTACCAACAATGCAGTCTGGCGTGGGGAGGCAAGGACTTACCTCCACCAAACTTGGACTGAAGAGTCACTGGACCGTGTGGGTCACTTGGACAGTGTTGCTGGATTCAAGGGACCTCGCTCGTCGTCGTGAGAGGAGACCCAAGGGACCGGTGATACAGCTTTTTGGTGCCTGCGGTTGCAGGGGCAAGATTCCGTCGACCCACGGGAGATTTCTTCGCAGCTTCTGATGCAGAGAGGAGGCAGACTACCCCCACAGGATTCACCACCAGGAAAACAGTCGAGAAGGCAGCAGGAGCAGCGTTACAAGGTCGCAGTAGTCGTCTTTGCTACTTTGTTGCAGTTTTGCAGGCTTCCAGCGCGGTCAGCAGTCGATTCCTTGGCAGAAGGTGAAGAGAGAGATGCAGAGGAACTCTGATGAGCTCTTGCATTCGTTATCTGAGGAATCCCCAAAGACAGAGACCCTAAATATCCAGAAAAGAGGGTTTGGCTACTTAGGAGAGAGGATAGGCTAGCAACACCTGAAGGAGCCTATCAGAAGGAGTCTCTGACGTCAGCTGCTGGCACTGGCCACTCAGAGCAGTCCAGTGTGCCAGCAGCACCTCTGTTTCCAAGATGGCAGAGGTCTGGAGCACACTGGAGGAGCTCTGGGCACCTCCCAGGGGAGGTGCAGGTCAGGGGAGTGGTCACTCCCCTTTCCTTTGTCCAGTTTCGCGCCTAAGCAGGGCTGAGGGGTCCCTGAACCGGTGTAAACTGGCTTATGCAGAATTGGGCACATCTGTGCCCAAGAAAGCATTTCCAGAGGCTGGGGGAGGCTACTCCTCCCCTGCCTTCACACCATTTTCCAAAGGGAGAGGGTGTAACACCCCCTCTCTGAGGAAGTCCTTTGCTCTGCCATCCTGGACCAGGCCTGGCTGGACCCCAGGAGGGCAGAAGCCTGTCTGTGGGGTTGGCAGCAGCAGCAGCTGCAGTGAAACCCCTGAAAAGGCAGTTTGGCAGTACCAGGGTCTGAGCTACAGACCACTAGGAGCATGGAATTGTGCCAACTATGCCAGGATGGCATAGAGGGGGCAATTCCATGATCTTAGACATGTTACATGGCCATATTCGGAGTTACCATTGTGAAGCTACACATAGGTAGTGACCTATGTGTAGTGCACGCATATAATGGTGTCCCCGCACTCACAAAGTCGGGGAATTTGCCCTGAACAATGTGGGGGCACCTTGGCTAGTGCCAGGGTGCCCACACACTAAGTAACTTTGCACCTAACCTTTACCAGGTAAAGGTTAGACATATAGGTGACTTATAAGTTACTTAAGTGCAGTGAAAAATGGCTGTGAAATAATGTGTGCATTATTTCACTCAGGCTGCAGTGGCAGGCCTGTGTAAGAATTGTCAGAGCTCCCTATGGGTGGCAAAAGAAATGCTGCAGCCCATAGGGGTCTCCTGGAACCCCAATACCCTGGGTACCTCAGTACCATGTACCAGGGAATTATAAGGGTGTTCCAGTAAGCCAATGTAAATTGGTAAAATTGGTCACTAGCCTGTTAGTGACAATTTGAAAGAAATGAGAGAGCATAACCACTGAGGTTCTGGATAGCAGAGCCTCAGTGAGACAGTTAGTCACTACACAGGTAACACAGTCAGGCACACTTATGAGCACTGGGGCCCTGGCTAGCAGGGTCCCAGTGACACATACAACTAAAACAACATATATACAGTGAAAAATGGGGGTAACATGCCAGGCAAGATGGTACTTTCCTACACAACCCCCCCAAACGAAGGACAATAAGACTACTCATTACCTGATGGGTCTTCATTGTCTAAGTGGAAATATCTGGAGAGTCCATCTGCATTGGAGTGGGTACTCCCAGGTCTATGTTCCACTGTATAGTCCATTCCCTGTAGAGATATGGACCACCTCAACAATTTAGGATTTTCACCTTTCATTTGTTTTAGCCAAAGTAGAGGTTTGTGGTCTGTCTGAACAATGAAGTGAGTGCCAAACAGGTATGGCCTCAACTTCTTCAGTGCCCAGACCACAGCAAAGGCCTCCCTCTCAATGGCAGACCAACACTTTTCTCTAGGGGTCAACATCCTACTAATAAAAGCAACAGGTTGATCCTGGCCCACAGAATTAAGTTGTGATAGGACTACCCCTACTCCTAATTCAGATGCATCAGTTTGGACATAGAATTTTTTAGAGTAACAAGGGCTTTTCAGGACAGGTGCAGCTCCTCAAAAGCTTTCTGACAGTTTGCTGTCCACAATACCTTTTTAGGCATTCTTTTGGATGTGAGGTCATTAAGAGGGGCTGCAATGGAGCCATAGTTCTTTATGAACCTCCTGTAATACCCAGTGAGGCCTAAAAAGGCTCTCACCCGAGTCTGAGTAGTAGGGGGAACCCAATCTATAATAGTTTGGATTTTCCCCTTAAGTGGTGCAATCTGTTCCCCACCAACAAGGTGTCCCAGATAAACCACCTTCCCCTGCCCTATCTGGCACTTTGAAGCTTTGATAGTGAGGCCTGCCTTCTTCAGGGCCTCCAAAACCTTCCATAGGTGGACCAGGTGATCATCCCAGCTGGAGCTAAAGACAGCTATATCGTCCAGATATGCTGCACTGAAGGCTTCCAGCCCTTGCAGGACTGTATTCACCAACCTCTGAAAAGTGGCAGGTGCATTTTTCAATCCAAAAGGCATTACTGTGAACTGGTAATGTCCTCCAATGGTTGAAAATGCAGTTTTTGCTTTAGCATCTTCTGATAATTTGATCTGCCAATACCCTGCAGTCAAATCAAAAGTGCTTAGATACTTGGCAGATGCCAGTGTATCTATGAGCTCATCTGCCCTGGGTATAGGGTGAGCATTAGTTTTGGTTACCTGGTTGAGACCTCTGTAATCAACACAAAACCTAATTTCCTTCTTTCCATCTTTGGAATGAGGTTTTGGCACAAGTACCACAGGAGAGGCCCATGGACTTTCAGAGTGCTCCACCACTCCTAGTTCTAACATTTTCTGCACCTCTTGCTTTATGCAGTCTCTGACATGGTCAGGCTGCCTATAGATCTTACTTTTGACAGGCAAGCTGTCTCCAGTATCTATAGTGTGCTCACACCAAGAAGTGGTACCTGGCACAGTAGAGAAGAGTTCAGAAAACTGACCCAGGAGATTTATGCAATGGTCTTTCTGCTCAGCAGTAAGACAATCAGCCAAAACTACACCTTCCACTAGAGCATCTTGTTCTGTGGAAGAGAAGAGATCAGGTAGAGGATCACTGTCTTCTTCCTGTCCCTCATCAGTTGCCATGAGCAGGGTGAGATCAGCCCTGTCATAGTAGGGTTTCAGGCGGTTGACATGAAGCACCCTAAGGGGACTCCTGGCAGTGCCTAAGTCAACCAAGTAGGTGACTTCACCCTTTTTCTCAACAATTGTGTGGGGTCCACTCCATTTATCTTGGAGTGCTCTTGAGGCCACAGGCTCCAAGACCCACACTTTCTGCTTGGTCGGTACTGAACCAAAACAGCCTTCTGGTCATGCCATTGCTTCTGGAGCTATTGGCTGGCCTGAAGGTTTTTACTGGCCTTTTTCATGTATTCAGCCATCCTTGATCTGAGGCCTAGTACATAATCCACAATATCTTTTTTTGGAGCTTTTAAAGGTTGTTCCCAACCCTCCTTGACAAGTGTGAGTGGACCCCTAACAGGGTGTCCAAAGAGGAGTTCAAAGGGGCTGAAGCCCACTCCTTTTTGGGGTACCTCCCTGTAGGCAAAAAGGAGGCATGGTAAAAGGATATCCCATCTCCTGCGGAGTTTGTCTGGGAGTTCCATAATCATGCCTTTGAAAGTTTTATTAAATCTCTCCACCAGTCCATTTGCTTGTGGATGATAGGGTGTGGTGAATTTGTATGTCACCCCACACTCTTTCCACATGGCCTTCAAGTAAGCAGACATGAAATTGCTTCCTCTGTCTGAAACTACCTCTTTTGGGAAGCCCACCCTGGAAAATATTCCCAGGAGGGCCTTTGCCACTGCAGGAGCTGTAGTGGTCCTTAGTGGAATTGCCTCAGGATATCTTGTGGCATGGTCCACTACCACCAAGATAAACCTATTGCCTGAAGCAGTAGGAGGGTCAAGGGGGGCAACTATGTCAACCCCTACCCTTTCAAAGGGAACCCCAACCACAGGCAGTGGAATAAGGGGTGCCTTTGGAGTTCCACCTGTCTTGCCACTGGCTTGACAGGTTTCACAGGACTTACAAAATTCCTTTGTGTCCTCAGACATTCTAGGCCAATGAAACAGGGGAACAAGCCTGTCCCAAGTTTTCAATTGCCCCAAATGTCCAGCAAGGGGAATATCACGTGCAAGAGTTAGGAGGAACTTTCTGTACTCCTGAGGAATCACTAATCTCCTGGCAGCTCCAGGTTTAGGATCCCTTGCTTCAGTGTACAAGAGGTTGTCCTCCCAGTAAACACTGTGAGAGTCACTGATATCCCCATTTGCTTGTTTGACAGCTTGCTGTCTTAGACCCTTTAATGTGGGACAGGTTTGCTGTGCCACACTCAGCTCCTCCCTGGCAGGCCCCCCTTCACCCAAAAGCTCAGCAGTGTCTGCTTCCAGCTCCTCTGGTGTAGGTTCTGCACAGGGTGGAAACTCTTCTTCCTCAGAAGAAGAATCCACTGTAGAGGGAGGGATAGTAGGAAGTGCTTTACTTCTGCTAGCCCTAGCTTTAGGGAGCACTTGGTCCATTGTTCCAGGATCCAAGCTTCCCTGTCCTTTTTGCTTTTTGGCCTGGGCCCTTGTCAAAGCAAAAATATGCCCTGGAATGCCCAGCATTGCTGCATGGGCCTCCAACTCCACATCTGACAAAGCTGATGTCTCCAAATCATTCCCTAATAGACAGTCTACAGGTAAATCTGAAGCTACCACAACTTTCTTTGGACCAGTAACCCCCCCCCCCAGTTGAGATTTACAACAGCCATGGGGTGGCTAAGTGTATTGTTGTGAGCATCGGTTACTTGGTACTGGTGACCAAGTAGGTGTTGTTCAGGGTGTACCAGTTTCTCAATCACCATTGTGACACTGGCACCTGTGTCCCTGTAGGCCTGGACCTCAACACCATTTATTAGGGGTAGTTGCTTGTACTTATCCATGTTAAGGGGACAAGCACCCAAGGTGGCTAAATCAATAGCCCCCTCAGAGACTAACACAGCCTCTGTGGTCTCCCTAATCAGACCAACCCCAACTAAGTTACCAAAAGTGAGCCCAGCTACTCCCTTGGATTGGCTATTAGTAGGTTTGCTCCCACCACCACTGCTATTAATAGGGACACTAGGTGTAGCAGTAGGAGTTGTAGTGGTAGGAGGCTTGGTGCTTTTCTTTGGACAACTGGGATCTGTTGTCCAATGGCCTTTTACTTTACATAAATAGCACCATGGTTTCTTTTCTTGATTGTGTTTAGAAGAGGATTTAGGCCCACCACCCCCACCAGAGTGTTTTTGTGGACCTGATGAAGACTCATTTTTAGATTTGTCCCCACCTTTGTCTGAAGGCTTACCATCCTTCTTCTTGCCATCTTTGTCACCCCCTGTATGAACTTTTCTGTTCACCCTTGTTCTGACCCATTTGTCTGCCTTCTTTCCCAATTCTTGGGGAGAGGTCAGATCAGAGTCTACCAGATACTGGTGCAACAAATCAGACACACAAATATTAAGAGTATGCTCTCTCAGGATTAAGTTGTACAGGCTTTCATAGTCACTCACTTTACTGCCATGTAACCACCCCTCCAAGGCCTTCACTGAATGGTCAATGAAATCAACCCAGTCTTGTGAAGACTCCTTTTTGGTCTTTCTGAACTTTATCCTGTATTGTTCAGTGGTTAAGCCATAACCATCAAGGAGTGCATTCATAAGAATAGTGAAATTGTTGGCATCACTTTCTTTCACAGTAAGGAGTCTATCCCTACCCTTACTACTAACTGATAGCCATAGGATAGCAGCCCACTGCCTTTGAGGGACATCTTGAACAACACAGGCCCTCTCAAGTGCAGCAAACCACTTGTTAATGTCATCCCCCTCCTTATAAGGGGGAACTATCTTATGCAGATTCCTGGAATCATGCTCTTTTACAGGATTACTATGGGGAATACTGCTGCTGCCACCATGGGTTTCTCAACCCAGTTTCTGTCTATCTCTTTCTACTTCTAGAGACTGCCTATCTAAATCCAGCTGTTGCTTCTTGAGCTTCAGCCTGGATTCCTCCACTCTCAATCTATTGAGCTCCCTTTCTAACACTCTGTCATCAGGGTGGGTGGGAGGGACATGCCTAGAAACAGAAGTGTGATGAGAATGGACAGAAGGAGACCTGTCCCTAACAGATGGAACCTTAACAGGATGGCTAACAGTATAATGTGAGAGCTCACCATCTGTATGGTGAGACTGCCTACTTCTACTGTGATGTGAGACCACACTATCTGTATGATGTGACCCCCCCCATCAGTACCAGCTATGCTAGGTTGTCTGATACTGGGCAGGCTGGGAAGTTTCTTTCCAGAATCTATCTCTAGGGGAGTCCCTGGATCAGATTGGGAACCATTTGCTACTTTTTCAACAGATGGGGCCCTTCTGGCCTTATCTTGTTCTCTAAGCATGTTAAGCAACAATTCCAAAGAAGGATTCTTCCCTACACTCAAACCTCTTTCTATGCAGAGACTCCTTGCTCCTTTCCAGCTAAGGTGAACATATGCAATCTTGGACAGATCAACATTTTGGCCTGTGCCAGACATTTTTAGAAAGAGTTAAGTGATAGAAAAAGTGAAGAAAAAGTTTTTCAGAACTTTTAGAAAGACAGAAAAAAACTTTTAAAACTTTTTCAGAACTTTTAGAAAGTTTAGAAGTACTTTTCAGCACTTAGAAACAAGTGAAAAGAGGGAATGCTAAACTTTTTTAGTTATGTGTACATACACTGAACTTGTTTTGTATATTTTTCTCTTATGAAAAGTACAATGTCAAGAGTGGTAAGTAGTCTCAAAGCACTTATCCCACCGCTGCACAACCAATGTAGGAGGCTGGACTGGCTTGTAGTGAGTACCAAGGGGTACTTACACCTTGCACCAGGCCCAGTTATCCCTTATTAGTGTATAGGGTGTCTAGCAACTTAGGCTGATAGATAATGGTAGCTTAGCAGAGCAGCTTAGGCTGAACTAGGAGACGTGTGAAGCTACTACAGTACCACAAATGCCATATGCACAATATGATAAGAAAACACAATACACAGATATACTAAAAATAAAGGTACTTTATTTTTATGACAATATGCCAAAAGTATCTCAGTGAGTACCCTCAGTATGAGGATAGCAACTATACACAAGATATATGTACACAATACCACAAATATGCAGTATAGTCTTAGAAAACAGTGCAAACAATGTATAGTTACAATAGGATGCAATGGAAGCACATAGGGATAGGGGCAACACAAACCATATACTCCAAAAGTGGAATGCGAACCACGAATGGACCCCAAACCTATGTGACCTTGTAGAGGGTCGCTGGGACTATTAGAAAATAGTAAGGGTTAGAAAAAGACCCCACCCCTAGAACCCTGAAAAGTGAGTGCAAAGTGCACTAAAGTTCCCCCAAAGACATAGAAGTCGTGATAGAGGAATTCTGCAGGAAAGACACAAACCAGCAATGCAACAACGATGGATTTCCAGTCGAGGGTACCTGTGGAACAAGGGAACCGAGTCCAAAAGTCACAAGCAAGTCGGAGATGGGCAGATGCCCAGGAAATGCCAGCTGTGGGTGCAAAGAAGCTTCTACTGGACTGAAGAAGCTGAGGATTCTGCAGGAACGACAAGGGCTAGAGACTTCCCCTTTGGAGGAAGGATCCCCCACGCTGTGGAGAGTCGTGTAGAAGTGTTTTCCTGCCGAAAGGACGCCAACAAGCCTTGCTAGCTGCAAGTCATGAGGTTAGCGTTTTTGGATGCTGCTGTGACCCAGGATGGACCAGGATGTCTCCAATTTCGTCTGGGGACAGATGGGACACCGAGCAAGACAAGGAGCCCTCTCAGAAGCAGGCAGCACCCGCAGAAGTGCCAGAACAGGCACTACGAAGAAAAGTGAAACAGTGCTCACCCGAAGTTGCACAAAGGAGTCCCACGTCGCCGGAGACCAACTTAGAAAGTCGTGCAATGCAGGTTAGAGTGCCGTGGACCCAGGCTTGGCTGTGCACAAAGGATTTCTGCCGGAAGTGCACAGAGGCCGGAGAAGTTGCAAAAGTGGCGGTTACCAACAATGCAGTCTGGCGTGGGGAGGCAAGGACTTACCTCCACCAAACTTGGACTGAAGAGTCACTGGACTGTGGGAGTCACTTGGACAGAGTTGCTGGATTCAAGGGACCTCGCTCGTCGTCGTGAGAGGAGACCCAAGGGACTGGTGATGCAGCTTTTTGGTGCCTGCGGTTGCAGGGGGAAGATTCCGTCGACCCACAGGAGATTTCTTTGGAGCTTCTAGTGCAGAGAGGAGGCAGACTACCCCCACAGCATGCACCACCAGGAAAACAGTCGAGAAGGCGGCAGGATCAGCGTTACAGAGTTGCAGTAGTCGTCTTTGCTACTTTGTTGCAGTTTTGCAGGCTTCCAGCGCTATCAGCAGTCATTTCCTTGGCAGAAGGTGAAGAGAGAGATGCAGAGGAACTCTGATGAGCTCTTGCATTCGTTATCTAAGGAATTCCCCAAAGCAGAGACCCTAAATAGCCAGAAAAGAGGGTTTGGCTACTTAGGAGAGAGGATAGGCCAGCAACACCTGAAGGAGCCTATCAGGAGTCTCTGACGTCACCTGCTGGCCCTGGCCACTCAGAGCAGTCCAGTGTGCCAGCAGCACCTCTGTTTCCAAGATGGCAGAGGTCTGGAGCACACTGGAGGAGCTCTGGGCACCTCCCAGGGGAGGTGCAGGTCAGGGGAGTGGTCACTCCCCTTTCCTTTGTCCAGTTTCGCGCCAGAGCAGGGCTGAGGGGTCCCTGAATTGGTGTAGACTGGCTTATGCAGAAATGGGCACCATCTGTGCCCATGAAAGCATTTCCAGAGGCTGGGGGAGGCTACTCCTCCCCTGCCTTCACACCATTTTCCAAAGGGAGAGGGTGTAACACCCTCTCTCTGAGGAAGTCCTTTGTTCTGCCATCCTGGGCCAAGCCTGGCTGGACCCCAGGAGGGCAGAAACCTGTCTGAGTGGTTGGCAGCAGCAGCAGCTGCAGTGAAAGCCCTGAAAAGGCAGTTTGGCAGTACCAGGGTCTGTGCTACAGACCAGTGGGATCTTGGGATTGTGCCAACTATGCCAGGATGGCATAGAGGGGGCAATTCCATGATCATAGACATGTTACATGGCCATATTCGGAGTTACCATTGTGAAGCTACACATAGGTAGTGACCTATATGTAGTGCACGCGTGTAATGGTGTCCCCGCACTCACAAAGTCTGGGGAATTTGCCCTGAACCATGTGGGGGCACCTTGGCTAGTGCCATGGTGCCCTCACACTAAGTAACTTAGCACCCAACCTTTACCAGGTAAAGGTTAGACATATAGGTGACTTATACGTTACTTAAGTGCAGTGAAAATGGCTGTGAAATAATGTGTGCATTATTTCACTCAGGCTGCAGTGGCAGGCCTGTGTAAGAATTGTCAGAGCTCCCTATGGGTGGCAAAAGAAATGCTGCAGCCCATAGGGATCTCCTGGAACCCCAATACCCTGGGTACCTCAGTACCATATACTAGGGAATTATAAGGGTGTTCCAGTATGCCAATATGAATTGGTGAAATTGGTCACTAGCCTGTTAGTGACAATTTGTACAGAGAGAGCATAACCACTGAGGTTCTGGTTAGCAGAGCCTCAGTGAGACAGTTAGGCATCACACAGGGAACACATACACTTAGGTCACAAACTTATGAGCACTGGGGTCCTGACTAGCAGGGTCCCAGTGACACATAACAAACATACTGAAAACATAGGGTTTTCACTATGAGCACTGGGCCCTGGCTAACAGGATCCCATTGAGACAGTGAAAACACCCTGACATACACTCACAAACAGGCCAAAAGTGGGGGTAACAAGGCTAGAAAGAGGCTACTTTCTCACATTTACCACTGCACTTAAGTAACTTATAAGTCACCTATATGTCTAACCTTTACCTGGTAAAGGTTGGGTGCTAAGTTAGTGTGTGGGCATCCTGGCACTAGCCAAGGTGCCCCCACATCGTTCAGGGCAAATTCCCCGGACTTTGTGAGTGCGGGGACACCATTACACGCGTGCACTATACATAGGTCACTACCTATGTATAGCGTCACAATGGTAACTCCGAACATGGCCATGTAACATGTCTAAGATCATGGAATTGCCACCCCAATGCCATCCTGGCATTGGGGAGACAATTCCATGATCCCCTGAGTCTCTAGCTCAGACCCGGGTACTGCCAAACTACCTTTCCCAGGGTTTCACTGCAGCTGCTGCTGCTGCCAACCCGTCAGACAGGTTTCTGCCCTCCTGGGGTCCAGCCAGGCATGGCCCAGGAAGGCAGAACAAAGGACTTCCTCAGAGAGAGGGTGTTACACCCTCTCTCTTTGGAAAAAGGTGTCAGGGCTGGGGAGGAGTAGCCTCCCCCAGCCTCTGGAAATGCTTTGATGGGCACAGATGGTGCCCATCTCTGCATACGCCAGTCTGCACCGGTTCAGGGATCACTCAGCCCTGCTCTGGCACGAAACTGGACAAAGGAAAGGGGAGTGACCACTCCCCTGACCTGCACCTCCCCTGGAAGGTGCCCAGAGCTCCTCCAGTGTGCTCCAGACCTCTGCCATCTTGGAAACAGAGGTACTGCTGGCACACTGGACTGCTCTGAGTGGCCAGTGCCAGCAGGTGACGTCAGAGACTCCTTCTGATAGGCTCCTTCAGGTGTTGCTAGCCTATCCTCTCTCCTAAGTAGCCAAACCTCCTTTTCTGGCTATTTAGGGACTCTGCTTTGGGGAATTCCTTAGATAACGAATGCAAGAGCTCATCAGAGTTCCTCTGCATCTCTCTCTTCACCTTCTGCCAAGGAATCGACTGCTGACCCCGCTGGAAGCCTGCAAAACTGCAACAAAGTAGCAACGACGACTACTGCGACCTTGTAACGCTGATCCTGCCGCCTTCTCAACTGTTTTCCTGGTGGTGCATGCTGTGGGGGTAGTCTGCCTCCTCTCTGCACTAGAAGCTCCGAAGAAATCTCCTGTGGGTCGACGGAATCTTCCCCCTGCAACCGCAGGCACCAAAGAACTGCATCACTGGTCCTCTGGGTCTCCTCTCAGCACGACGAGCGAGGTCCCTTGAACTCAGCAACTCTGTCCAAGTGACTCCCACAGTCCAGTGACTCTTCAGTCCAAGTTTGGTGGAGGTAAGTCCTTGCCTCCCCACGCTAGACTGCATTGCTGGGAACTGCATGTTTTGAAGCTACTCCGGCTCCTGTGCACTCTCTGAGGATTTCCTTTGTGCACAGCCAAGCCTGGGTCCCCGGCACTCTAACCTGCATTGCACAACCTCCTGAGTTGTCCTCCGGCATCGTGGGACTCTCTTGTGCAACTTCGGGTGAGCACTGATTCACTCCACTTCGTAGTGCCTGTTCCGGCCCTTCTGTGGGTGCTGCTTGCTTCTGAGTGGGCTCTTTGTCTTGCTGGATGCCCCCTCTGTCTCCTCACGCAATTGGTGACATCCTGGTCCCTCCTGGGCCACAGCAGCATCCAAAAACCCTAACCGCGAGCTTTGCAGCTAGCAAGGCTTGTTTGTGGTCTTTCTGCAGGAAAACACTTCTGCACGACTCTTCACGACGTGGGACATCCATCCTCCAAAGGGGAAGTTTCTAGCCCTTGTCATTCTTGCAGAATCCTCAGCTTCTACCATCCGGTGGCAGCTTCTTTGCACCCACAGCTGGCATTTCCTGGGCATCTGCCCACTCCCGACTTGATCGTGACTTTTGGGCTTGGTCCTTTGTTCCACAGGTACTCTCATCTGGAAATCCATCGTTGTTGCATTGCTGGTGTTGGTGTTTCCTGCAGAATTCCCCTATCACGACTTCTGTGCTCTTTGGGGAACTTAGGTGCACTTTGCACCCACTTTTCAGGGTCTTGGGGTGGGCTATTTTTCTAACCCTCACTGTTTCCTTACAGTCCCAGCGACCCTCTACGAGGTCACATAGGTTTGGGGTCCATTCGTGGTTCGCATTCCACTTCTAGAGTATATGGTTTTTGTTGCCCCTATCCCTATGTGCCCCCATTGCATTCTATTGTGACTATACATTGTTTGCACTGTTTTCTATTGCTATTACTGCATATTTTGGTATTGTGTACATATATCTTGTGTATATTTGCTATCCTCATACTGAGGGTACTCACTGAGATACTTTGGCATATTGTCATAAAAATAAAGTACCTTTATTTTTAGTATATCTGTGTATTGTGTTTTATTATGATATTGTGCAAGTGACACTAGTGGTACTGTAGGAGCTTCACTCGTCTCCTAGCTCAGCCTAAGCTGCTCTGCTAAGCTACCTTTTCTATCAGCCTAAGCTGCTAGACACCCCTCTACACTAATAAGGGATACCTGGGCCTGGTGCAAGGTGTAAGTACCCCTTGGTACTCACTACAAGCTAGTCCAGCCTCCTACACCCGTCCGTCAGGTAAGTGTGCCATATAGTGTTGTAGACTTTTGATACCCTACTCATGTATAATAACCAAATCCTTGTGGAAGGGGATGAACAGATATTGCCACTTCAGCATTACATCTGAAGTTGGCGCGTACCAAACATAATCAGTGATGTGTGTGTCAAGTGTGCATTTTCACATATCAGTCATGCAGGACATCAACTATGGTGTCACCTCTTTCACAAGATGCTGGATCAAGGACCATATCTTCTGCAACACACTCAAGGATCCCGTCCATCAGCTGACATCAAGGGGCATCAATGCCACACAGAGCTGTAGTTGGAACTGGTGACTTTGCTTTTGCATTTCCCATCTGCATTGAAAACCTCAATGCCACAGTAGGGGTACACAAACCAGGTCACATGTGGAACATATATTGATGTGAAGATAATTTGACTTAATCCCTGTGTTGTACCGCATGATGTTATAAGGCAAAGACTCAGCCTGTCGCAACCTCTGTCTCACAGGTGGTGAAAACTATGACCTTTCTCTGGGGATGGTCTTTAGAGAACGCTGATGTCGAGCCGAGGCCAGGGCTGAGAGGGAGGTCTCTACCCTGAAGACTGAGGTGGTTTTCCCGGAGGTTTGTGGCTGACTGAGGACGGCTCCTTGGTCGGAGGCCGATGACTGGGTAAAGCCAGTACCACAGAGGCTCGCACCTAGAGTTGAGTTCAATGCCAAGGAGGCTGACGGACGGGTGAAGCCAGTACCACAGAGAATGGTACCTAGAGTTGAGTCCGGTGCCAAGGAAGCTGACGGTGGTGAGGCTGGTACCACGGAGGATGGTACCTGGAGTTGAGTCCGGTGCCAAGGAAGCTGACGGGGGTGAGGCCGGTACCACGGGGAATGGTACCTAGAGTTGAGGCCAGCACCACAGAGGCTGACAGATGGCTGACGGATGGGTGAGACAGGTACCACAGAGGATGGTACCTAGAGTTGAGTCTGGTGCCAGGTAGACTGTAATACTCCGGATGCCAGTACCAAGGAGAATGGTACCTAGAGATGAGTCCAGTGCCAAGGAGGCTGACGGGGGTGAGACCTGTACCACAGAGGATGGTACCTAGAGTTGAGTCTGGTGCCAAGAAGGCTGACGGTGGTGAGGCCAGTACCACGGACGATGGTGTCTAGAATTGAGTCAGGTCCCCGGGATGCTGATGGATGGGTGAGGCCGGTACGACAGATGCTGGAACTTAGAGTTGAGTCCGGTTCCAAGGAGGCAGACGGGGTTGAGGCCGGTACCACGGAGGATGATACCTAGAGATGAGTCCAGTGCAATGGAGGCTGACGGGTGAGGCAGGTACTATGGGGGATGGTACCTAGAGTTGAGTCTGGTGCCAAGGAGGCTGACAGACAGCTGGCAGAAGGGTGAGGCCAATACCACGAAGGATAGTACATAGAGTTGAGCCCAGTGCCAAGGAGGTTGACAGATGGGTAAGGCTGGTACCACGGAGGATGGTACCTAAAGTTGAATCAGGTAGGCTGATGGACGGGTGAGGCCAGTACCATGGAGGATGTTACCTAGAGTTCAGTTCGGTGCCAAAGAGGCTGATGGGGTGAGGTCGGTACCAAAGAGGATGGTACCTAGAGTTACGTCCGGTGCCAGGGAGGCTGACGGGGGTGAGACTAGCAGCACAGAGGCTGGTACCTAGAGTTGAGGCTGGTGCCAAGGAGGTTGACGGACAGGTGGGGCTGGTACCACAAAGGATGGTTTCTAAAGGTGAGTCCGGTGCCAGGGAGGCTGACAGATGGCTGACGGGTGGGTGGGACCAGTACCATGGAGGATGGTACCTAGAGTTGAGTCCGTTCCCAGGGAGGCGGACGGATGGGTGAGACCAGTACCACAGAGGCTGGTACCTAGAGTTGAGTCCGGTGCCAAGGAAGCTGACGGTGGTACCTAGAGTTAAGGCTGGTGCCAAGGAGGCTGATGGGGGTGAGACCAGTACCACAGAGTATGGTACCTAGAGTTGAGTCCAGTGCCAAGGAGGCTGACGTGGTGAGGCCGGTATCACAGAGGCTGGTACCTAGAGATGAGTTTGGTGCCACGGAGGCTGACAGAAAAGTGAGGTCGGTACCACAGAGGATGGTACATAGAGTTGAGGCTGGTGCCAAGGAGGCTGACAGACGGTTGAGGCCGGTACTCTGGAGGATGGTACCTAGAGTTGAGTCCGGTTCCATAGACCAGGGAGGCTGACGGGGGTGAGACCAGTATCACAGAGGATGGTACCTAGAGTTGAGACCAGTGCCAAGGAGGCTGACGGGGTGAGGTCAGTTCTACAGAGGATGGTTTCTAAGGGTGAGTCCGGTGCCACGGAGGCTGACAGATGGCTGACGGATAGGTGAGACCGGTACTACGGAGGCTGGTACATAGAGTTGAGTCCGGTCCCAGGGAGGCTGACGGATGGGTGAGACCAGTACCACAGAATCTTCTACCTAGAGATAAGTCCGGTCCCAGGGAGACTGACGAATGGATGAGACCAGTACCACAAAGGCTGGTACCTAGAGTTGAGGCTGATGCCAAGGAGGCTGACTGGGGTGAGACCAGTACCATGGATGATGGTACCTAGAGTTGAGTCGGGTGCAAAGGAGGCTGACGGGGGTGAGGCCGGTACCACAGAGTATGGTACCTATAGTTGAGTCTGTTGCCAGAGAGGGGGACGGACGGGTGAGGCCGGTACCATGGGGGATGGTACTTAGAGTTCAGTCCGGTGCCAAGGAGGCGTACGGGGGAGACCAATACCACAGAAGATGGTACCTAGAGTTGAGTCAGGTGCCAGGGAGGCTAACAGATGGTTGAGGCCGGTACCACAGATAATGGTACCTAAAGTTGAATCGGATGCCAAGGAGGCTGACGGATGGGTGAGGCCAGTACCACTGAGAATGGTACCTAGAGTTTAATCTGGTGGCAAGGAGGCTGACGGGGTGAGACCAGTACCACAGAGGCTGGTACCTAGAGTTGAGTCTGGTGCGAGGGAGGCTGAAGGACGGGTGAGGCTGGTTCCACAGAGGATGGTATCTAGAGTTGAGTCCAGTACCAAGGAGGCTGACGAGGGTAAGGCCGGTACCACGGAGGATGGTACCTAGAGTTGAGTCTGGTGCCAAAGAGGCTGACGGGGTGAGGCCGGTAGCACAGAGGATTGTACCTAGAGTTGAGTCCGGTGCCAGGGAGGCTGACGGGTGAGACCAGTACCACAGAGGATGGTACCTAGAGTTGAGTCTGGTCCCAGGGAAGCTGATGGATGGGTGAGACCAGTACCACAGAGGCTGGTACCTAGAGTTGAGGCTGGTGCCAAGGAGGCTGACGGATGGGTGAGGCTGGTACCACAGAGGATGATTTCTAAAGGTGAGCCCGGTGCCAGGGAGGCGGACAGATGGCTGACGGATGGGTGATACCAGTACTATGGAGGCTGGTACCTAGAGTAGAGGCTGGTGCCAAGGAGGCTGATGGGGGTGACACCAGTACCACAGAGGCTGGTATCTAGAGTTGAGGCTGGTGGCAAGGAGGCTGATGGGGGTGACACCAGTACCACAGAGGCTGGTACCTAGAGTTGAGGCTGGTGCCAAGGAGGCTGATGGGGTGAGACCAGTACCACAGAGTCTGGTACCTGGAGATGAGTCTGGTGCCATGGAGGCTGATGGACGAGTGAGGTCGGTACCACGGAGTATGGTACCTAGAGTTGAGCTGGTGCCAAGGAGGCTGATGGATGGGTGAGGCCGGTATCGTGGAGGATGGTACCTAGAGTTGAGTCCATTACCAAGGAGGCTGACGGATGGGTGAGGCTGGTACCACAGAGGATGATTTCTAAAGGTGAGCCCTGTGCCAGGGAAGCGGGCAGATGGCTGATGGATGGGTGATACTGTAGGAAAGTACCATCTTGCCTGGCATGTTACCCCCATATTTCACTGTACATATGTTGTTTTAGTGTATGTGTCACTGGGACCCTGCCAGGCAGGGCCCCAGTGCTCATAGGTGTGCCCTGAATGTGTTCCCTGTGTGATGACTAACTGTCTCACTGAGGCTCTGCTAACCAGAACCTCAGTGGTTATGCTCTCTCTGCATTCTAAATTGTCACTAACAGGCTAGTGACCAAATTCACCAATTTACATTGGCATACTGGAACACCCTTATAATTCCCTAGTATATGGTACTGAGGTACCCAGGGTATTGGGGTTCCAGGAGATCCCTATGGGCTGCAGCATTTCTTTTGCCACCCATAGGGAGCTCTGACAATTCTTACACAGGCCTGCCACTGCAGCCTGAGTGAAATAACGTCCATGTTATTTCACAGCCATTTACCACTGCACTTAAGTAACTTATAAGTCACATATATGTCTAACCTTCACCTGGTGAAGGTTGGGTGCAAAGTTACTTAGTGTGTGGGCACCCTGGCACTAGCCAAGGTGCCCCCACATCGCTCAGGGCAAATTCCCCGGACTTTGTGAGTGCGGGGACACCATTTCACGCGTGCACTATACATAGGTCACTACCTATGTATAGCGTCACAATGGTAACTCCGAACATGGCCATGTAACATGTCTAAGATCATGGAATTGACACCCCAATGCCATTCTGGCACTGGGGAGACAATTCCTTGATCCCCCGAGTCTCTAGCACAGACCCGGGTACTGCCAAACTGCCTTTCCCGGGGCTTCACTGCAGCTGCTGCTGCTGCCAACCCCTCAGACAGGTTTCTGCCCTCCTGGGGTCCAGCCAGGCCTGGCCCAGCAAGGCAGCACAAAGGACTTCCTCAGAGAGAGGGTGTTACACCCTCTCCCTTTGGAAAAAGGTGTCAGGGCTGAGGAGGAGTAGCCTCCCCCAGCCTCTGGAAATGCTTTGATGGGCACAGATGGTGCCCATCTCTGCATAAGCCAGTCTACACCGGTTCAGGGATCCCCCAGCCCTGCTCTGGCGCGAAACTGGACAAAGGAAAGGGGAGTGACCACTCCCCTGACCTGCACCTCCCAGGGGAGGTGCCCAGAGCTCCTCCAGCGTGCCCCAGACCTCTGCCATCTTGGATTCAGAGGTGTGCTGGCACACTGGACTGCTCTGAGTGGCCAGGGCCAGCAGGTGACGTCAGAGACTCCTTCTGATAGGCTCTTACCTGTGTTACTAGCCTATCCTCCTTCCTAGGTAGCCAAACCTCCTTTTCTGGCTATTTAGGGTCTCTGCTTTGGGGAATTCTTCAGATACCAAATGCAAGAGCTCACCAGAGTTCCTCTGCATCTCCCTCTTCACCTTCTTCCAAAGGATCGACCGCTGACTGCTCTGGACACCTGCAAAACCGCAACAAAGTAGCAAAGACGACTACTGCAACCTTGTATCGCTTCATCCTGCCGGCTTTCTCCCCTGTTTCCTGGTGGTGCATGCTCTGGGGGTAGCATGCCTCCTTCTTGCACCAGGAGCTCTGAAGAAATCTCCCGTGGGACAACGGAATCTTCCCCCTGCAACTGCAGGCAACAAAAGACTGCATCACCGGTCCTCTGGATCACCTCTCAGCACGACGAGCGTGGTCCCTGGAACTCAGCAACTCTGTCCAAGTGACTCCCACAGTCCAGTGACTCTTCAGTCCAAGTTTGGTGGAGGTAAGTCCTTGCCTCCCCACGCTAGCTAGGGTACCGCGTGATTTGCAGCTGCTCCGACTCCTGTGCACTCTTCCAGGATTTCCTTCGTGCAAAGCCAAGCCTGGGTCCCCCACACTCTAACCTGCAGTGCACAACCTGCTGAGTTGTCCTCCGGCGTCGTGGGACTCCCTTTTGTGACTTCGGGTGGACTCTGGTTCACTCCTCTTCTAAGTGCCTGTTCTGGTACTTCTGCGGGTGCTGCCTGCATCTGTGAGGGCTCCCTGACTTGCTGGGCGCCCCCTCTGTCTCCTCATACAAGTGGCAACATCCTGGTCCCTCCTGGGCCACAGCAGCATCTAAAAACCCTAACCGCGAGCCTTGCAGCTAGCAAGGTTTGTTTGTGGTCTTTCTGCGTGGGAATACCTCTGCAAGCTTCTTCACAACGTGGGACATCCATCCTCCAAATGAGAAGTTCCTAGTCCTCTTCCTTCTTGCAAAACACCAAGCTTCTTCCATCCTTTGGCAGCTCCTTTGCACCCTCAGCTGGCATTTCCTGGGCATCTGCCCACTCTCGACATTGTCGCGACTCTTGGACTTGGTCCCCTTGTTTCACAGGTACTCAGGTCTGGAAATCCACTGTTGTTGCTTTGCTGGTGTTGGTCTTCCTTGCAGAATCCCGCTATCACGACTTCTGTGCTCTCTGGGGGTAGTAGGTGCACTTTACACCTACCTTTCAGGGTCTTGGGGTGGGCTATTTTTCTAACCCTCACTGTTTTCTTACAGTCCCAGAAACCCTCTACAAGCTCACATAGGTTTGGGGTCCATTCGTGGTTCGCATTCCATTTTTGGAGTATATGGTTTGTGTTGCCCCTATACCTATGTGCTCCTATTGCAATCTATTGTAACTTTACACTGCTTGCATTACTTCCTTTTGCTATTACTGCATATTTTTGGTGTTGTGTACATATATTGTGTGTATATTTGGCATCCTCATACTGAGGGCACTCACTGAGATACTTTTGGCATGTTGTCATAAAAATAAAGTACCTTTATTTTTAGTATATCTGTGTATTGTGTTTTCTTATGATATTGTGCATATGACACCATTGGTATAGTAGGAGCTTTGCATGTCTCCTAGTTCAGCCTAAACTGCTCTGCTATAGCTACCTTCTATCAGCCTAAGCTGCTAGAAACACCTCTTCTACACTAATAAGGGATAACTGGACCTGGTACAGAGTGTAAGTAACCCTTGGTACCCACTACAAGCCAGGCCAGCCTCCTACAGATACCAGTACTAAGGAGGCTGGTACCTAGAGTTGTTTCCGGTCCCAGGGAGGCTGATGGATGGGTGAGACCAGTACCACAGAGGCTGGTGCCTAGAGTTGAGGCTGGTGCCAAGGAGGCTGATGGGGGTGAGACCACTACCACAGAGGATGGTACCTAGAGTTGAGTCCGGTGCCAGGGAGGCTGATGGGGGTGAGACCAGTACCACAGAGTATGGTACCTAGAGATGTGTTTGGTGCCACGGAGGCTGACGGAAAAGTGAGGTCGGTACCACGGAGGATGGTACCTAGAGTTGAGGCTGGTGCCAAGGAGGCTGATGGACGGGTGAGGCCGGTACTGTGGAGGATAGTACCTAGAGTTGAGTCCGGTTCCATGGACCAGGGAGGCTGATGGGGGTGAGACCAGTATCACAGAGTATGATACCTAGAGTTGAGTCCAGTGCCAAGGAGGCTGACGGGTGAGGTCAATTCCACAGAGGATGGTTTCTAAAGGTGAGTCTGGTGCCAGGGAGGCTGACAGATGGGTGAGAACGGTACCACGGAGGCTGGTACATAGAGCTGAGTCCGGTCCCAGGGAGGCTGACGGATGGGTGAGACCAGTACCACAGAATCTGCTACCTAGAGATAAGTCCGGTCCCAGGGAGACTGACGAATGGATGAGACCAGTACCACAAAGGCTGGTACCTAGAGTTGAGGCTGATGCCAAGGAGGCTGACTGGGGTGAGACCAGTACCATGGAGGATGGTACCTAGAGTTGAGTCCGGTGCCAAGGAAGCTGACGGGGGTGAGGCCGGTACCACAGAGGATGGTACCTATAGTTGAGTCTGTTGCCAGAGAGGGGGACGGACGGGTGAGGCCGGTACCATGGGGGATGGTACCTAGAGTTCAGTCCGGTGCCAAGGAGGCGTACGGGGGGGAGACCAATACCACAAAGGATGGTACCTAGAGTTGAGTCCGGTGCCAAGGAGGCTAACAGATGGCTGAGGCCGGGACCACAGATGATGGTACCTAGAGTTGAATCGGATGCCAGGGAGGCTGACTGACGGGTGAGGCCAGTACCACTGAGAATGGTACCTAGAGTTTAATCTGGTGGCAAGGAGGCTGTCGGGGGTGAGACCAGTACCACAGAGGCTGGTACCTAGAGTTGAATCTGGTGCGAGGGAGGCTGAAGGATGGGTGAGGCTGGTACCACAGAGGATGGTACCTAGAGTTAAGTCCAGTGCCAAGGAAGCTGACGAGGGTAAGGCCGGTACCACGGAGGATGGTACCTAGAGTTGAGTCTGGTGCCAAAGAGGCTGACGGGGGTGAGGCCGGTATCACGGAGGATGGTACCTAGAGTTGAGTCCGGTGTCAGGGAGGCTGACAGGGGTGAGACCAGTACCACAGAGGATGGTACCTAGAGTTGAGTCCAGTCCCAGGGAAGCTAATGGATGGGTGAGACCAGTACCACAGAAGCTGGTACCTAGAGTTGAGGCTGGTGCCAAGGAGGCTGATGTATGGGTGAGGCTGGTACCACAGAGGATGATTTCTAAAGGTGAGCCCGATGCCAGGGAGGCGGAGAGATGTCTGACGGATGGGTGATACCAGTACTATGGAGGCTGGTACCTAGAGTTGTGTCCGGTCCCAGAGAGGCTGATGGATGGGTGTGACCAGTACCACAGAGGCTGGTACTCAGAATTGAGGATGATGCCAAGGAGGCTGATGGGGGTGAGACCAGTACCACAGAGGATGGCATCTAGAGTTGAGTGCGGTCCCAGGGAGGCTAACAGGGGTGAGACCGATACCACTGAGGATGGTACCTAGAGTTGAGTCCGGTGCCAGGGAGGCTGACAGGGGTGAGGCCAGTACCACAGAGGATGGTACCTAGAGTTGAGTCTGTTGCCAGAGAGGGGGATGGACGGGTGAGGCCGGTACCACGGAGGATGGTACCTAGAGTTGAGTCCGGTCCCAGGGAGACTGATGGGGGTTAGACCAGTACCACAGAGGATGGTACCTAGAGTTGAGTCCAGTGCCAAGGAGGCTGACAGGGGTGAGGTCAGTTCCACAGAGGATGGTTTCTAAAGGTGAGCCCGGTGCCAGGTAGGCTGACAGATGGCTGACAGATGGGTGAGACCAGTACCATGGAGGTTGGTACCTAGAGTTAAGGCTGATGCCAAGGAGGCTGACGGGGGTGAGACCAGAACCACAGAGGATGGTATCTAGAGCTGAGTTCGGTCCCAGGGAGGCTGATGGGGGTGAGACCGATACCACAGATGATGGCACCTAGAGTTGATTCCGGTGCCAAGGAGGCTAACGGGGTGAGGCCGGTACCACAGAGGATGGTACCTAGAGTTGAGTCTCTTGCCAGGGAGGGGGATGGACAGGTCAGGCCAGTACCATGGGGGATGGTACCTAGAGTTCAGTCCGGTGCCAAGGAGGTGGATGGGGGTGAGACCAATACCACAGAGGATGGTACCTAGAGTTGAGTCAGGTGCCAGGGAGGCTAGCGGATGAGTGAGGCCGGTAACACAGCGGATGGTACGTAGAGTTGACTCAGATGCCAGGGAGGCTGGCGGGGGTGAGACCAGTACCACGGAGGATGGTACCTAGAGTTGAGTCCGGTGCCAGGGAGGCTGATGGGGGTGAGACCAGTACCACAGAGTATGGTACCTAGAGTTAAGTCCGGAGCCAAGGAGGCTGACAGGGGTAAGTCTGGTACCTCGGAGGATGGTACCTAGAGTTGAGTCTGGTGCCAGGCAAACTGAGGGGGGTGAGACCAGTACCACAGAGGCTGGTACCTAGAGTTGAGGTCGGTGCCAAGGAGACTGACGGACAGGTGAGGCCGGTACCTAAAAGGATGTTACCTAGAGTTAAGTCTGTTACCATGGAGGCTGATGGACGGGTGAGGCCGGTACCACAGAGGATGGTACCTAGAGCTGAGTCTGGTGCCAGGGAGGCTGACAGGGGTGAGACCAGTGCCACAGAGGCTGGTACCTAGAGTTGAGTCCGGTGCGAGGGAGGCTGAAGGACAGGTGAGACCGGTACCATGGAGGATGGTACCTAGAGTTAAGTCTGGAGCAAAGGAGGCTGACAGGGGTAAGTCCGGTACCTCGGAGGATGGTTCCTAGAGTTGAGTCTGGTGCCAGGCAGACTGAGGGGTCTGAGACCAGTACCACAGAGGCTGGTACCTAGCGTTGAGGCCGGTGCCAAGGAGACTGACGGACAGGTGACGTCGGTACCTCAGAGGATGGTACCTAGATTTGAGTCTGGTGCCAGGGAGGCTGAGGGGGGTGAGACCAGTACCACAGAGGCTGGTACCTAGAGTTGAGTCTGGTGCCAAGGAGGCTGACATGGGGTGAGGCTGGTACCACAGAGGATGGTAGCTAGAGTTGAGTCTGGTTCCAAGGAGGCTGAGGGGGAGAGACCAGTACCACTGAGGATGGTACCTAGAGTTGAGTCCGGTGCCAAGGAGGCTGATGGACGGGTGAGACCGGTACCACAGAGGATGGTACCTAGAGTTGAGTCCGGTGCCATGGAGGCTGACAGACAGGTGAGGCCGGTACCACGGAGGATGATATCTAGAGCTGAGTCCGGTGCCAAGGAGGCTGCAGACAGGTGAGGCCGGTACCACGGAGGATGGTACACAGACGGGTGAGGCCGGTACCATGGAGGATGGTACCTAGAGTTGACTCCGGTGCCAAGGAGGCTGATGGTGTGAGGCTGGTACCACAGAGGATGGTACCTAGAGATGAGTCTGTTGCCAAGGAGGCTGACAGACGGGTGAGGCCGGAACCATGTTGGATGGTACCTAGAGTTAAGTCTGGTGCCAGGCAGGCTGACAGATGTGTGAGGCCGGTACCAAGGAGGATGGTACCTAGAGTTGAGTCCGGTGCCAGGGAGGCTGACGAACCGGTGAGGCTGGTACCACGGAGGATGGCACCTAGAGTTGACTGCGGTGCCAGGGAGGCTGACGGACCGGTGAGGCCGGTACCACGGAGGATGGTACCTAGAGTTGAGTCCAGTGCCAGGGAGGCTGACGGACCGGTGAAGCCAGTACCACGGAGGATGGTGCCAAGGTCAGGTCGATTCCTCAGGCAAGGCCAGAAGCACCTCACTCAGCTCTTTCACCACTGCAGGGTCCGCGGATGAAGACACATGTGCTGTGAGCACTGCGCCCAAGCACCCCTGGCACAGACCTTTGTCCAGCCATCTCTGCTCCGTCGGCACGCCTTGTAAATCAAGGCATTGCCGCTAAGAGGCACCGGAGGGTAACGCACCTGGTGCAGAGGCGCGCCCTCTTCTGCAGATGAAATTAACTCATGTTTTATGCTCTTGAAGTGGAACAACAAGCACCACAGTGCTGGTCAATAATAAATCCTGTGAGTTAAAGTGCTACAAAGGCTGAAACTCTGTCAGCAAGCACTATATGTAAACTCCATTGCACTAATAGCAGAGTGACAGACTTCATATTTGCGTTTACAAGTGATCGTATTTTAAAACAAAATCTGAATTGTAAAGCTGGTCAGATATTTGCATGTTTAGATTTAAAAAAATCAGAGATAAACCTGACATGCTGTTGGAAGGAAGGTTTTCACATTACTATATAGTGCCTGAAATACGTCTGCATACTGCTACGTGTGATGGATACAAGAGCGAGGGTCACTTTGAACAGTACAGTGATGGTCTTGGGTGAGGGCTTGACAGGCCGGGCTGCAAACTCTGGCCGGGGCGGTTGTAACCTGGCACTGCTCGTTAGTGTCCGCAGTGCCGAGGTCTGCACCAGCCCAACTGTGGCGGCTCCGCAGGCCTAGGCAGCCACCATAGCGCACAGAAGGCAACATCTTGCAGTAACTGAAAAACAGCATCCACGGTTGTGCTGTCACCCAGGAGCGAAAAAGTTGGAGCTACAAGAACGAATAAGATCTTCCTGAGCAGTTACAGCGCCCGAAAGCCATCGACCGAGTTGTAGAGAGCCACCCGGCCTCTCCTATAATTTGTAACTGGTTCCACGTGTCCGGACGGAATGAGGAACCGAGGTGGTTAAATAAATAAGGGACTGCGCTGATGCAGTTTCCCTGTGTAGCACTCACCGAGCGTACGTGTATTATTGGGGCTCCGGGCTGGTCGTGGTCCAAGCACCAACCTTACAGTGGCGACGAGCGGGCCATCTGCAACCCGCGTCGTCCACGACAGCACAAACGAAGAGCGGTGAAAAGGGTCTGGAGCTCCGTGCCCGGCGTGGCGGTGACTGCGTCGGATCTCCGACAGGCAAGTGGCGCGGGCCAAGTGGCCTCTTTGCCGTAAGGGACATCTGGCGTCCCGTGTCCCGTTGGGTTTGCTGTGCTGTCGCCCGGAAGGCGTGCACAGCACAGAGACGTGCAAGTGCAGCGAAGAAAATAAAAGCAGGATCGGAGGCAGCGCTCCGGCCCGGCAGCACCACGTGGGGCGTGTGTGACAGATATCGCACACGTGCCCCGCTTTCAAGCCGCTCGGGCCGTGATCCCCAGTGAGGGGAACACAGCACAGGAGCCGGAGGGGCAGGAGCCCCCACCAAAAGGAAAAAAGAAAAGAAAAGCATATTTAAACAGGTAAAGGACCCGAATAAAGAGGGCAGGAGGCCCTAGAATTTTTTTTTTTTTAAATAAATAACACGCAGCAGCCAAGACACAATTGACAGAAAGTCCCCACTCAAAAAAAAAAAAGGGGGTTTGAATCTACAAGTGACCTGGAAAAATCAAAGTAAACATCAACAAAAAAGAAAAAAAAAGTGCAGCCCCAGTAGAAAGGAAAAAGTGGGAAAATAAATATATAAAGAAGTAGTGGCATAAGACACCAAGACACACACCATGAGTGCCCCACCACAGGAAAACCCCCAGACGCCTGTGCAAGCGGGCCCCAGTGCCCACTCGTCAGTAACCGCACTGCCACCATTCAGCCAACTG
The DNA here is from genome assembly GCF_031143425.1 of Pleurodeles waltl. Taxonomy (NCBI): domain Eukaryota; kingdom Metazoa; phylum Chordata; class Amphibia; order Caudata; family Salamandridae; genus Pleurodeles; species Pleurodeles waltl. Next base: position 1,166,082,715 of record NC_090439.1, on the reverse strand, counting down.
ATTGACCCGGCCACTGCCTCGCCAAGATGGTGTTTATGGCTGAATCGACTGGAGAATTACTTCTGCGCCACGAGAGAGACAGATGGGGCCGTGCGCAGATCTCTCATGCTGTTAATGGGAGGGGATGAGCTGCAAGAATTGTTTGATGCGCTCCCTAACATGGGTGATAAGTCGGACTTTAATGCGGCGGTCGAAGCTCTGAACAAGCATTTTGACCCACAACTAAATTCAGACATGGAGCGCTTAAAACTTCGGCAGGCTCAACAAACTGATGTTGAATCAATGGACATGTTCAATGCCCGATTAAGAAAACTAGCAAGCTCTTGCGTAGGCCTGAATCAACAAGAGGAGATCAGGGCGCAGATTATTCAAGGATGTCGCTCAAACGCGCTAAGGAAACTAATCTTACGCCAGCAGGGTATGCCCCTTGATGACATTCTGGTGTTAGTGCATTCACATGAGTTATCAGCAGTGAGAGCAGATGCCATGGCAGCAGTAAGGGGACAGTCCCTGGCAGCTGCGTCAATTGCACACCCGGTCCAGGTGAAGGAAGAGCAAGTGGAGGCCATCCAAACGCGCCAACCATCAGGACGGAAGGTGAACTTTGGAGGACAAAATGCTCGCACCTGCCGAAGCTGTGGGTATGATCACAAACCACCCATGGCGTGCCCCGCCAAAGGAAAACAATGTGACAAATGTGGCAAAGATAACCACTTTGCGAGAGTATGCAGGTCTGGAAAAGGCTGGCAAGGGAACCAGAAAGGAAGAGACACCAAAAGGTCAGAAGTGTGACCACCGATGCTGGTAATTCTAGCGAGACGCTGGCTCAGAAAAACCCAGTCTTCGAAGAGGATGAAGATGAAGACATCTTTGTCATCTCGTTCACTGGCGAGAGGCAACAAAAAAAGCGACTTCCACCCATGAGCAAGGTCCACATCAACGGCAAGTCAGCGACAGTGCTCATAGACACAGGAGCATCGGTGAATGTGATGGACGAGACTCTGTTCAGGCAGCTGACCCCCGCACCAGTGCTTTCTCCAACTACCACCAAAATTTACAACTATGGAGGCAGAGAACCGCTTCCTATGAGAGGCACGGTGGAGGTGTCAGTGTCCAGCGGACAGATGTCAGCACTGGCAAAGTTCTATGTGGTGGCTGGAGACCGAGGTACGCTGTTGGGGTGCCACACCGCGGAAGAGCTTGAATTAGTATTTTTCTAGCGACAAATATATGACTCTCACGCTGAATGTTTAGTTGATGAGTTTCCGCAGCTCTTCGAAGGCCTAGGGCGACTCAAAGGAAAAAGTGTCAAGCTACACATAGATCATAGGGTGACACCTGTTGCTCTCAGGCACCGTCGAGTTCCGTTTTACCTACGCCCCGCTGTGGAAAGGGAGCTACAACTATTCGAAGATCAAGGAGTGATCGAGAAGGTAGAAGGGCCCACACCGTGGGTGTCGCCGTTGGTAATAGCGCCGAAACCTAAGCAACCTGGTGCCATCCGCCTATGTGTCGACATGCGCCTACCCAACAAGGCGATTAAAAGGGAGCGGCATATAACACTTACAATGGATGATATCATAGCGGATCTGAATGGTGCACAGTGGTTCTCGAAGTTGGACCTTAATGCTGGGTATCATCAGCTGGAACTGGAGCCTGATAGTAGAAATATCACTACCTTTTCAACGCATGTGGGACTTAGGGGATACAAAAGACTGAGCTTTGGGGTATCCTCGGGCGCCGAAGTATTTCAAAACGCAATAAGGGAGACGCTCTCCGGACTGCAAGGGGTAATCAACTTGAGTGATGACATCCTCATATACTCAAAAACCAGAGAAGAACACCACCGACACCTAAGAGCTACACTGCAAAGGTTATCAGATGCAGGTCTAACACTCCATAAAAAGAAATGTGCGTTCTATCAGACGTCAGTAGAGTTTTTCGGCTATGTCTTTTCAAAGAATGGTCTGCAAGTTGACCCTCGTAAAGCGGATGCTATCCCTCAAGCACCGATTCCGAAGAACATCACAGAAGTGAGAAGTTTCCTGGGCATGGCAACATATTGTGGTAGGTTTATCCCGCAGCTTGCGACCATGGCTGAACCCCTCAGACAACTCACAAAGACTGGGCATCGGTGGGAATGGAGCCAGATGGCGGACAAAGCATTTGCCGACATCAAGACAGCGCTACTAGACAAGTCAACAGTGGCGTACTTTAACCCTCACCGGCGAACGGAGGTCGTGGTAGATGCTAGTCAAGTAGGGCTAGGCGCCGTTCTTCTGCAGGAGCAAAACCCGCAGGAGTGGGTTCCGGTTGCGTATGCCAGTAGAGCATTGTCATCAGTAGAAACACGCTATGCCCAAATAGAACGGGAGGCTCTAGCAATCCGGTGGGCGTGTAAACATTTCCATTTGTACCTGTATGGCCAAGTGTTCCAGGTGGTGACGGATCACAAGCCCTTGGTCGCATTGTTTGCCGGCTGTCCTCGTTTGGCGCCCCCAAGGATAGAACGGTGGACTGTTTTGTTGCAACCTTACCGATTTACCGTCATCTATCGACCAGGAGTGAATAACCCTTCAGATTATTTGTCTCGTCACCCGTCCCTAACCACAACCAATGACTATCAGGAGAATGATGACGAGAGCACAGAGATATTCGTCAACATGGTGGTGCAATCGGCGTGCCCCAAAGCCCTGAGTGTAGGGGACATTGTAGACGCCTCCAAGGTTGATGCAACCCTCAACCAGGTGAAAGAAGCGCTTGATCACAAAAAGTGGAAGCTATTCCTGGAAAGAACTAAAGCAGCCAATCAGGAGTGTAAAGCAGCGATGCAAGGAATGTGGAGGTTGCGAGATGAATTGTCCACGGATGGGCAAGGACTGGTCCTGAGAGGAAGGAGAATCGTGCTGCCCCAGAGTCTGTGGGCCAAAGTGGTGGAGCTAGCACATCAGGGCCATCAAGGTGCTGCAAAGACTAAGGCAAGATTGTGGGCCAAGGTATTGTTCCCCGGCATGGACAGCCAGGTGGATGAACTGGTGGGGAAGTGCCATTCCTGTATCATCACCTCAGGGGAGCCACCCTGTTGTCCCGTGGTCAACGAGCCGGCAACTGTGAAGCCATAGACAAAAGAGAGTATGGACTTTGGGAGCTTCCAGGATGGGCGGCTGACGGTCGTCATTATTGACTCATGCACAAAGCTTCCTGTTGTGGACGTCGTGTCTTCCACAGCATTTGAGAATGTGAGGCCAGTACTTCAGAAAACGTTTGCCATGTTTGGCCTTCCCGACAAAGTCCAAACAGACAATGGCCCGCCCTTCCATGGACAGGAGTTTCGGTCTTACCTTGAAGGTTTGGCCATACGTCATCGCAGGGTTATGCCCTATTGGCCGCAGGCGAATGGGGATGTTGAAAGGTTTATGCAAACTCTAAATCGAGCCCTCAAAATAGGTGTGGAACAAAGAGAAGACAGTGAGAAATGTCTACAAGAATTTTTGAGTGCCTATCGCCAGACCCCCCACAGTACTACAGGGTGTGCCCCGGCCACACTGATGTTCAAGGTACCTCCCAGGGATTGCATTTTGTTTGGTCCTCAGTGGGTCGCACCATGAGCTCGATGTTGAAGACACGCAACAACGGCGAGAGTGTACTAATCGTAAAGCCACCGAGCGAAGGCGAGGTTGATGTCGAGGATTTCAAAAGGGAGACAAAGTGGTGGTGAAGAATCGTCGGCCAGGAGGAAAATTCCATACCCCGTTTGAGCCCGAACCCTGGCAAGTTGTCAGTGTACGAGGTGCCATGGTGACAGCAGCTCGAGGCAGTCAGAGGGTCACCAGAAATGTATCGCATTTTAGGAGTGCTGGAACTCCACTCATCAATCGGGAGGAAGAGGTTGATGACTCCACGGTGGAGTCCACTGCTGAGGAGGCCCGGAATGGGGATGCTCCGGTGGTAACGCCAAGTGCCCGATATCATCCGGGTGGAACTGACGTTCCCGAGGGATCCCAACTTAGGGGCGGACGTTATAATCTACGCCCCAATCCGGTCCCAAACAGTCGGCTCCGAGACTTTGTATGTTCCCTGGATTCATAAGAAGCTGTGTTAGGTCCTGGCTGTTTTGTCGCCAGAAAAAGCTTCGTCCTCAGACGCTGCGTGCCTCCTAATGGTGTTGTGACATTTTTTCGTGTTCGCATGTAACATTTGTGTTTTGTTTTGATTTGTTTCTCCTCTTCTGTGTGAAGTAAAACATGGGAGGGATGTAGAGAGCCACCCGGCCTCTCCTATAATTTGTAACTGGTTCCGCGTGTCCGGACGGAACGCGGAACCGAGGTGGTTAAATAAATAAGGGACTGCGCTGACGCAGTTTCCCTGTGTAGCACTCACCGAGCGTACGTGTATTATTGGGGCTCCGGGCTGGTCGTGGTCCAAGCACCAACCTTACATGAGTGTCCACTCTGAACGGAAGCTGCATTCTCAGTTGTGCCGGACTCCGAGGTGGATTTTTGTAGCTCCTAGAATACATCCGCTACGAGTTCTAAAGAGAGGCGCACCTTTCATGTTTGCTTATTGGAGACACAGTTTAACTGCATGTGAAGGAAAGAGAGCTGGGAAGCGGCAGTGCATTGATACAAGCGCCTCTGATTGTTATCGGAATTGGATTTCTATAGCGCCTACTCTCCCTGACGAGGCGCTGAATTGCTACAGGGTTTAGGAGTAGTACCGTGAATTCAGTGGTTATTCACTATTGTTGGCTGCTGATATCAGTCCTTGATATCATTCCACACACTTGTGGTCCTTATTTTCAACTCATCCATAAATGATCCCATCTCTTGGCTCGCTGTCTCTCCGGTGCTCTCTTTGCTGGCCGTTCACTCTTGTTACTTCAGACACAGAAACTCTGATCCACATGAACTGCGTCATTGCCTTCTAGGCGCTGAGGCACCTTCTCACCAGTGGCCCTGGCCCGGTGAGTGTGGCGCGGCTGCGGTTTTTGATGCAACAGCGACACCTACAGTCAGGACCAGGGTCTGCCCGGGCACTGAAAGGAAAAGTGGCCACATTGTGAACAATCAACTTTCATGAAGGATGCTTGGTATCGAGAGTAATTCTGGGGGAAATGTCTGATATATTAAGCTTTCTTATAACTCGTGGGGTCAGTAGCATTGGCCAAGACAAGACACAATGCTGGCCACATCATTATTGGCCACTTGATCTTCAGGCCGATACATTTCTCTCCATCGGGGGCCTGAATTTGTTAATCATCTATTGCTCCCCCATCCCAAAGATCTTTGAATGTCCTGCATCACATCAGGCCACGAGTCAGGGAACCAAGCGCATCCTTGGTGTCTGGAGGCTTCAGTCCCCCTCCAGGAGCCGGGGTCTGCCTCTTCTGCTGTCACTCAGGAGCCTCTGCAAGCTCTGTCTGGGGATTGCATACAGCTCTGTACCCGATGTCGGATGTATTGTGGGTAGAAGCCTGACTTCAATCTGGAAAAGCTGCAGGAATTCACTCTGAATGCCTTCCACCTCTGTTTCTGTACCCCTTCTTACTTGCTGTACGTACCTCTCTCTTTCTGTCTCTGTACCCCTTGTTACTTGCTGTGTGCACCTCTCTCTTTCTGTCTCTGTACCCCTTCTTACTTGCTGTGCGCACCTCTCTCTTTCTGTCTCTGTACCCCTTCTTACTTGCTGTGTGCACATCTCTTTTTGTTGTTCACCCCGAATGCCTTTCCGCCTCTGTACCCCATCTAACTTGCTGGACTCATGTAGGAAAGTACCATCTTGCCTGGCATGTTACCCCCATATTTCACTGTATGTATGTTGTTTTAGCCCTTGTGTCACTGGGATCCTGCCAGGCAGGGCCCCAGTGCTCATAATATGTGCCCTGTATGTGTTCCCTGTGTGATGCCTAACTGTCTGACTGAGGCTCTGCTAACCAGAACCTCAGTGGTTATGCTCTCTCTGCTTTCTAAATTTGTCACTGCAGGCTAGTGACTAAATTTACCAATTCTCATTGGCACACTGGTACACCCATATAATTCCCTTGTATATAGTACTGAGGTACCCAGGTTATTGGGGTTCCAGGAGATCCCTATGGGCTGCAGCATTTCTTTTGCCACCCATAGGGAGCTCAGACAATTCTTACACAGGCACTAGCCAACATCGTTCAGGGCAAATTCCCCGGACTTTGTGAGTGCGGGGACACCATTACACGCGTGCACTATACATAGGTCACTACCTATGTATAGCGTCACAATGGTAACTCCGAACATGGCCATGTAACATGTCTAAGATCATGGAATTGTCACCCCAATGCCATTCTGGCTTTGGGGGGACAATTCCATGATCCCCCGGGTCTCTAGCACAGAACACGGGCACTGCCAAACTGCCTTTACGGGGTCTCCACTGCAGCTGCTGCTGCTGCCAACCCCTCAGACAGGTTTCTGCACTCCTGGGGTCCAGACAGCCCTGGCCCAGGAAGGCAGAACAAAGGACTTCCTCTGAGAGAGGGTGTAACACCCTCTCCCTTTGGAAATAGGTGTGAAGGCTGGGGAGGAGTAGCCTCCCCCAGCCTCTGGAAATGCTTTGATGGGCACAGATGGTGCCCATCTCTGCATAAGCCAGTCCACACCGGTTCCGGGATCCTCCAGCCCTGCTGTGGTGCAAAACTGGACAAAGGAAGGGGGAGTGACCACTCCCCTGCACCTCCCAGGGGATGTGCCCAGAGCTCCTCCAGTGTGTCCCAGACCTCTGCCATCTTTGAAACAGAGGTGTTTGTGGCACACTGGACTGCTCTGAGTGGCCAGTGCCAGCAGGTGACGTCAGAGGCTCCTTCTGATAAGCTCTTACCTCTCTTGGCAGCAAATCCTCCTTCCGAGGTAGCCAAACCTCCTTTTCTGGCTATTTAGGGTCTCTGCTTTGGGGATCTCACCAGATAACGAATGCAAGAGCTCACCAGAGTTCCTCTGCATCTCCCTCTTCACCTTCTGCCAAAGGATCGACCGCTGACTGCTCAGGACGCCTGCAAAACCGCAACAAAGTAGCAAGACGACTACTAGCAACCTTGTATCGCTTCATCCTGCCGGCTTTCTCCGACTGTTTCCAGGTGGTGCATGCTCTGGGGGTAGCCTGCCTCCTTTCTGCACCAGAAGCTCTGAAGAAATCTCCCGTGGGTCAACGGAATCTTCCCCTTGCAACTGCAGGCAACAAAAGACTGCATCACCGGTCCTCTGGGTCCCCTCTCAGCACAACGAGCATGGTCCCTGGAACTCAGCAACTCTGTCCAAGTGACTCCCACAGTCCAGTGACTCTTCAGTCCAAGTTTGGTGGAGGTAAGTCCTTGCCCTCCCACGCTAGACTGCATTGCTGGGTACCACGTGATTTGCAGCTGCTCCGGCTCCTGTGCACTCTTCCAGGATTTCCTTTGTGCACATCCAAGCCTGGGTCCCCGACACTCTAACCTGCAGTGCACAACCTTCTGAGTTGTTCTCCGGCGTCGTGGGACTCCCTTTTGTGTCTTTGCGTGGACTCTGGTTCACTCTTTTTCCAAGTGTCTGTTCAGGTACTTCTGCGGGTGCTGCCTGCACTGGGAGGGCTCCCTGACTTGCTGGGCGCCCCCTCTGTCTCCTCATCCAAGTGGCGACATCCTGGTCTCTCCTGGGCCACAGCAGCATCCAAAATCCCTAACCGCAACCCTTGCAGCTAGCAAGGCTTGTTTGCGGTCTTTCTGCGTGGGAACACCTCTGCAAGCTTCTTCACGACTTGGGACATCCATCCTTCAAAGAGGAAGTTCCTAATCCTCTTCGTTCTTGCAGAACACTAAGCTTCTTTCAACAGGTGGCAGCTTCCTTGCACCCTCAGCTGGCATTTCTTGGGCTCCTGCCCACTCTCGACACTGTCGCAACTCTTGGACTTGGTCCCCTTGTCTTACAGGTACTCAGGTCCGGAAATCCACTGTTGTTGCATTGCTGGTGTTTGTTCTCCTTGCAGAATCCCCCTATCACGACTTCTGTGCTCTCTGGGGGTAGTAGGTGCACTTTACACCTACCTTTCAGGGTCTTGGGGTGGGCTATTTTTCTAACCCTCACTGTCTTCTTACAGTCCCAGCGACCCTCTACAAGCTCACATAGGTTCGGGGTCCATTCGTGGTTCGCATTCCACTTTTGTAGTATATGGTTTGTGTTGCCCCTATACCTATGTGCTCCTATTGCAATCTACTGTAACCTTACATTGCTTGCATTACTTCCCTTTGCTATTTTCTGCATAATTTTGGTTTGGGTACATATATCTTGTGTATATAACTTATCCTCATACTGAGGGTACTCACTGAGATACTTTTGGCATATTGTCATAAAAATAAGTACCTTTATTTTTAGTATATCTGTGTATTGTGTTTTCCTATGATATTGTGCATATGACACCAGTGGTATAGTAGGAGCTTTACATGTCTCCTAGTTCAGCCAAAGCTGCTCTTCCATAGCTACCTTCTATCAGCCTAAGCTGCTAGAAACACCTCTTCTACACTAATAAGGGATAACTGGACCTGGCACAAGGTGTAAGTACCTCTGGTACCCACTACAAGCCATGCCAGCGTCCCACACCCCACCATTGGTATTTCCTCTCCTGTATAAGTAACTGGGTGTATATCATTGGGAGTCAGCTGATCTCCCAATTCCACCGCAAATTTTTCTTCCCATACAGAATGTTGTATAATGGTGTAAGGTGACCCTGAGTCAGCTACAATTTGTATGTGAACACCATTGATCTTTATATCACACGTAGGTTTTTTTTCTAGTTAATGTTCACCCCTAAAACTGCATAATCATTTGCATCATCCCTTTGTCACTAGTGGATACATTCTCATCCTCCGTGACATCTTCGCCATTATCCGTTAAACATTTAGCGCCTCATTACGACCCTGACGGCCGGCGGTAAGCTGGCGGTAACACCACCAACAGGCTGGCCAGCCAGCTATTATGACCTTGGCGCAATAGCCACGGCCATACCGCTAGCACCTCCACTAATCCCCAGGGCAGCGGTGTCCTGGGGATTATGAGTCCCCGACCACCAGCCTGGCCACGGTGGTAAACACCGCCATGGAAAGGCTGGCGGTCAGGGGGACTTGGGGTGCCCCTGGGGGCCCCTGCACTGCCCATGCACTTGGCATGGGCAGTGCAGAGGCCCCCAGGCATAGCCCCATCGCGATGATATGCGCGACGGGTGCTACTGCACCCGCTGCACATCAGCATTGCCGCCGGCTCTATTACAATGTTGATGTGACTTTTCCGCTGGGCCAGCGTCCTCTGGCCAGGGGAAAAGTCAAAATAGGGAGCCAGAAAAACCACCAGCACTGGCGGTATTCTGGCGCCCGCAGCCTCAGCGGTCTTCTCAGGAGACCGCCGAGGTTGTAATGAGCAAAGCAAAACACAAATTGTAATGAGGGTCTTAATTATTTTCTTGCTATAATTCTTTTTCCAACAAACCTTTGCAAAGTCACCAACGATTCCACAATGAACACATCTAGCTTTGATAGCGGGGCAGTTCTTATCCTTGGCCAGATGACCTTTGTTACCACACCAGACGCATGCCAGTCGTTTGTCATTCATTTCATGTGTAGATTTTCCAGATTTTTTTCGTCCCGTTTTTTTTCCAGACTTCTCCATCTCCATCTCCTTGCCATCGGAAAACCTACTGCCTGTTTCTCCTTGATTATCATTTTTAATGCAACTTTACTTTTTTAATTATATCTACTACTTCATTAATTGGAGATACACCACATAACCACAACGTTTCTTGAATGCTAGCATTGTTAGAGTGCATGACTAATTGATCTTTTATGAGATCGTCGTGTAACACCCCAAATTTGCAATAGATGACTAATTTCTTAAGTGCAGCTGGTACATAATCTTCAATGGATTCTGACTTCCCTTGTTTCCTTTGGAAGAAGGAACATCTATCTATAGCTACACACACTGCAGGTGGAAAATACGAGTCCAAATCATCCAGTGCATCTTTAATTCATCCTCATATCCGGCTATCTAATCTTCTTTTCCATCTGCTTGTAGATGCGTAAACCTTCTGGTCCCAAACTGTGGGGAAGAATTTTCTTTTTACTGGAAGCAGTAAACAGTTCATAATTTTCTTTTTCTAAAGCTGAAATGTAACTAATAAAATAATCTTTCTAGTTCACCCATTTTAATAAAGGTCCACCTGGTCAAGGAAGAAAAGGAGCTGTTGGAGTAAGGCCACGATTTTGAGACGACATAACGAATTCAATGCTATTATTGTTTTTTCCTTTGTTTATATTAAGTACTGTAATGTAAAAGTTCTAGCTGTACATTATGCCAACATTTATTCAACATACAGTGGTATGTGTAAAACAATGTGCACTTTGTTGATGGCAATTACATTTCTTAGACTAGAATACACATTTGACAGATGGCCTTTCTTATTGCCAAATTGTGTTTGCATCACCGTAAAGTTTATTTTGTTATTTTTTATGTTCATAAAGATGAAGTGTACATAGTAAAATAGGTCTCTGCTCTTAATTCGTTCTCCAAAGGTGTGCACATCACTGAGTACTCTTACTTTTGAGCAAATAGTGTGCACATCACCAAAGTGCACACTTTCAATATGGGCAAAAGACGAGCAATGCTCTATGTTTCACTGCTTCTTTACTGTGACGCGTTGTACGTGGACACTTTCTCCCAGCGCATAATACGCTTTCTTTGTACGAACATTCTACACAAGCCACTTAAACAATGCCGCTCCAGCTGCACGAGCGCTGTTCTCGAGCCGCTCATCAGTACTGCTCCAACTGCCACTGCGTACTGATCTGGACGCAAGGTGTGTCCAATTAGAACAAAAAGTCACTCACTAACCAGAAAGTCAGTTTAGTGTAATACCAACTTATATCACAGCGCTGTTCCTCCATTGACAGTTTGCCCACAGTTGACGCCTGTGATGTAAGTGCTGCCGCTTGCTCTAATCACAGACGTTATGATGAGGTGTCATAGGATCCCATCCTCGCCGCCAGATTTGTAGAAACAACACCAGATCACGATGTATATAACAGTATTTATTTAGAGCAAGCCCTCTATAACTAGTGTTACAAATAGGGTCTTTGGTTGGCAGTCAGGTTAACCCCTGTCCAAGCTAGGACCCTCACTCTAGTCGGGGTAAAGGAGAATCACACTCAGTTAATCCCCGCTCACCCCCTTGGTAGCTTGGCACGAGCAGGCAGGCTTAACTTCAGAGACAATGTGTTAAGTATTTGTACCAACACACACAGTAATACAGTGAACCACTACAAAATGACACAACACAGGTTTAGAAAAATATTAAATATTTTATCTGAATAAACAAGACCAAATACAATAAAAATCCATAAGATACAATTAAAAATACCAATCTAGCACTTAAAAGCAAGAAAACAGTGATTTGAGGTGAAAACACTGCAAGTTGGTAAAACATGGCATCTTAACAGCGAAGTTTCCTACAGTGTGATGCCAATGGTGCCGTTCACGGAGTCGGTCGACCCCCAAGTACAGTACCTTCAGAACAAGTAGAAAACGGGCCGGAGCACGGAGTCGCGGAGAGCGGCTTAGCTGGACCCAATGAGGCGTTGGTTCCGGTGCCATGGGGCAGGAAGACTGTGACGTTGCGTGGTAGCGTCGGGTCCTCTCTACAGGGCGGTGGAGGTGAAGCAGTGTCAGATGCGGAGTCGGTCACTTGGTTCCAGCAGATGCAAAGTCCGGCAGAGTTACGATGCTTTGGAGCGACCTCACCGGGTCGCAATGACGTCACAGGGCTGCAGGTGCTGCAATGGCATTGGATCATCATGGACGTTGGACTTACGACACTACGGTGTCAGCGAAGTAGGGCAGGATCAGCGATTGCAGCGATGCAAAGCCTACAGAGGTCCACGGCTTTGGGGCAGGCGGTGTCACGGTTCCAGGTTAGTGGCGTCAGCTCACAGGCTCGTCGGATTCACACTCTGCGAGGTCCACGGCCTCGGGGCAAGTGGCGCCGCAGTTCCTGGCACCAGCATCCTTTACGAAGTCGCATGGCGTCGTCCGACATCGGTAGAATGTTTTTTCTACAGGAATTCACTTCCAGGGGTCCAGGAACTGGAACGGCACCCTCTGGTGAGCTAGAGTCCACAGCAAGTAGACTCAGGTCTAGTTGGTGAAGCCTTTGCTGCCCCTGAGGCTTCAAAACAGGAGGCAAGCTCTACTCCAAGCCCTTGGAGTCACTTCTCAAGCAGGAATGCAACAAAGTCCAGTCCCCGTCCCCTTCCACAGGCAGAAGCAGCAACTGCAGGATAGCCCAACACAGCACAGTCACAGGCCAGGGCAGCACTTCTCCTCAGCTCTTCTCCAGGTAGAGGTTCCTCTTGAATCTTAAAAAAAATTAATTCAAATTAATTTTTGATATACACCATCATACGACCAACAAGCAAGGACAAACACCTAGTATCTCCATCATTATGTCCGAGTTATTCTGTGCAACACCATACAAACTGCAATTCTATCGCGATCACTCCTAGTATCAATGCTAATCAGTCTGTACTAATCACACATATATGCAGAGTTGGCAGGAGCTCTCGTCCCACTGACGGCCACATGTGTAACAGGGAGGGAAGGAAAGGAAGAAGGGAGGGGGTTAAAGGAATGTGCACGCACTCTTATAGCACTTACACGTTCATAAGTGTACCTTAAGTATATGACCTGTCAGGGAATCCTCCTGAGCCGGCCCATGCAGCCTGGCACTGCTCAGCAAAACCACCTTTTCTAGGTCTGAGACATAAGATGCATCTAGAGAGGCAGCCATATATCCGTCGGACGGGAGCGTAGCGGCATCATCTCCCAATAAGCAGTTAACTGCTCCTGACTATACGCTGCGTCCCTCAGCCAGTCTGCCTTGTGTGGTGCTTGCCCTCTCTCCCAGTTCATCGCTACTCTGCGCCTCCCCAAGACCAGCAGCAGTCCCACCAAACTCCTTTGCGTAGTCGGGATGTCTTTGACATATCCTAAAAGTGCAAACCTAGGGGTACGCAGGACTCTCAGTCCCATTATGTCATCAATCTCTTCTAGTGCCTCTCCCCAATAGCCTTGTATTCCACTGCAGCTCCATGCAGTGTGTAGAAAGTCAGCATTTGGTAAGAAACTTCTATTACATCTATCATCCGCTTTGAGACCCATGCATTGAAGTTGCTGCGGTGTATACTATAAGCGGCTTAAGAACTTGAAGTGAATTAAACGCAATCTATAGTTTGGGGAAAGATCACGCATATGGGCACAGCAGTAGCGCCAGACATCATCTTCCAGACTCTCTCCCAAGTCTAATTCCCATTGCAATGGAGCCTTTGTGTCTGCTGAGGGGCGGTGGACTGCACACTAGCATACAGCCCGGTGACTAGTCTACGAGGTGATGGAGCCCTATATAGCAATTCTAGCGCATGAAATGTATATGGTGCGAGGGGAATTCTGGATATCGCATATTCATCTCCGCTTTCATTTGTAAATATGTCAACTTGTACAGCGCTGTATTGCAGGGTTCGTGGAGTGCAACTTCGGAAGATATGAACTGGCCCCCAGGGAACAGAGACCCCCACGTGGTCAGGTTCATATTGTTGAGTCTGGTGCGGGCCCCTCCTCCTTCTGACATCTGCATCTCAGGAATATCTGAAATTGGCACGGAAGGGGCATACATAGCGCGAGCCCCAGTTCGGCGGAGCAGCGCGCGCCAGGCACGAGCCGTGCATGCCACCGAGTCAATATCCGCCCTGATCCGCTTACGGGGTTGATCTATTACGCTGATTCATTTATTCGGCCATACAGCATCAGTTTCAGGAGCCAGATGAGGTAAGTATCTAATGGGATGAATCCAGAAGTGCGCAAAGTGTGCCTGGGTGCAATAATAATATAATTCCAGATCAGGGGCCGCCAATCCCCCCCTCTCAAATGGTTGAGTTAGCATTTCCCATGAGATTCTGGGCCGCTTGCCCGCCCACACTAACGAAATTAACACCAATCGTAGTCGTTTTAGAAAGCTGGTTGTGAGGGAGACAGGAATGTTAATAAATAAGTATAAAAATGTAGGTAGTATGACCATCTTAGCTAGTGCTATCCGGTCTATCAGCGAGAGCAACAGAGAACGCCAGGCCACAACTTTGTCCTCCAGCCATGCTATAGCTCTGCCACAAATCTCAGCCCAGAACTCGACGACATCTCTACTAAGCCAAAGTCCCAGATAGCGCACCGGTTCTGACGCCCAGCGCAGAGGGTACTCAGAGCGGTGTGGAGTCGTGATGTCTGTCAGGGCGAGCACCACCGATTTGGCCCAATTGATGGTAGTGACAGAAAGGTGACCGAAACTCACAAATTATTCTATAATTGGGTCCAAGTGGACCTGTGGATCCCGTACATTCAGGGCAACATCGTTCGCATACATCAACACCAGAATTGGGCGCTGTCAAAAGATGAGCCCGCAGTTATTGTGATGTTGTCTCGAATGAGCCACAAGCGGCTTCATTGCCACCACAAACAGCAGCGGTGAGAGGGTGCAGCCTTGCCGGCCTCCCCTTGCAACTGGTATGGGACAGGTGATACTACCATTGATTCTCAACCTGGCCGTAGGGTTGGTATAAAGCAGCCGGACCAGTTGGATAAATTTGGGGCTCAGCCCCAGCCTGGCTAGTAGGCTGAATAAATAAGGCCATGCCAGGGAATCAAAAGCTTTTGTGGTATCTAGAAAAATCGCTGCTGCCCGGGCTCCCAGATCCACCATCCGGGTCACCGCGAAGAATGTACAAAGGTTGTATGCTGTAGAACGACCAGGTACGAATCACAACTGGTCCGGGATCACAATAGTGGTGAGCAGGGGTTGCAATCTGGAAGCTATTAATTTCGCTACAATCTTATTGTCAATATTTATGAGCGACAGTGGCCTGTAGGAATCGCAGACACTTGGCTCTTTGCCGGGCTTCAATACAGTGACAATGAGTGCTTCGTGGAGAAAAGGTGGAAGTATCCCCTCCTCCAACGACCCCGCATACATTTCCAGCAAGTGCGGCGCCAGGATACTTGCATATTCTTTATAAAAGGCCGGTGTTAAACCGTCTGTTCCCGATCTCATCAACTGTGAAGGGGGCATCAAGATATTGTCTATGGGAGGTCTCCAGCCACAGGAGGCTGATAGTGTCAAAGTATTCAGTGTATTTTGACGGGTCCAACTCCTCTGTCGGAGAATACAAAGAGGTGTAGAAGTCTGTCATCATCCACTGCACCGCCGCTGTGCCTGCGTGATGTGCCCCATTAGAGTCAAGGAGTTCAACAATGTAATCCTGTAGGAGGCTGGCCTGGCTTGTAGTGGGTACCAAGGGGTACTTACACCCTGTGCCAGGTCCAGTTATCCCTTATTAGTGTAGAAGAGGTGTTTCTAGCAGCTTAGGCTGATAGAAGGTAGCTATGGAAGAGCAGCTTAGGCTGAACTAGGAGACATGTAAAGCTCCTACTATACCACTGGTGTCATATGCACAATATCCAAGATGGCAGAGGTCTGGAGCACACTGGAGGACCTCTGGGCACCTCCCAAGGGAGGTGCAGGTCAGGGGAGTGGTCACTCCCCTTTCCTTTGTCCAGTTTCGCGCCAGAGCAGGGCTGGGGGATCCCTGAACCGGTGTAGACTGGCTTATGCAGAGATGGGCACCATCTGTGCCCATCAAAGCATTTCCAGAGGCTGGGGGAGTCTACTCCTCCCCAGCCCTGACACCTTTTTCCAAAGGGAGAGGGTGTAACACCCTCTTTCTGAGGAAGTCCTTTGTTCTACCTTCCTGGGCCAAGCCTGGCTGGACCCCAGGAGTGCAGAAACCTGTCTGAGGAGTTGGCAGCAGCAGCTGCAGTGAAACCCCGGGAAAGGCAGTTTGGCAGTACCCGGGTCTGTGCTAGAGACTCGGGGATCATGGAATTGTCTCCCCAACAATTCCATGATCTTAGACATGTTACATGGCCATGTTCGGAGTTACCATTGTGACGCTATACATAGGTAGTGACCTATGTATAGTGGACAAATGAAATGGTGTCCCCGCACTCACAAAGTCCAGGGAATTTGCCCTGAACGATGTGGGGGCACCTTGGCTAGTGCCAGGGTGCCCACACACTAAGTAACTTAGCACCCAACCTTCACCAGGTGAAGGTTAGACATATAGGTGACTTATAAGTTACTTAAGTGCAGTGGTAAATGGCTGTGAAATAACGTGGACGTTATTTCACTCAGGCTGCAGTGGCAGGCCTGTGTAAGAATTGTCAGAGCTCCCTATGGGTGGCAAAAGAAATGCTGCAGCCCATAGGGATCTCCTGGAACCCCAATGCCCTAGGTACCTTAGTACCATATACTAGGGAATTATAAGGGTGTTCTAGTATGCCAATGTGAATTGGTAAATTTAGTCACTAGCCTGTTAGTGACAAATTTGGAAGTAAAGAGAGAGCATAACCACTGAGGTCCTGGTTAGCAGAGCCGCAGTGAGACAGTTAGGCATCACACAGGGAACACATACATAGGCCACAAACTTATGAGCACTGGGGTCCTGGCTGGCAGGGTCCCAGTGACACATAACAAACATACTGATAACATAGGGTTTTCACTATGAGCACTGGGCCCGGCTAGCAGGATCCCAGTGAGACAGTAAAAACACCCTGACATACACTCACAAACAGGCCAAAAGTGGGGGTAACAAGGCTAGAAAGAGGCTACTTTCTCACACAAACACTATGCGTTTCGGCTGACAGGCAGCCTTGATCACGTGCTCAAGGCTCACTTGTCAGCCGAAACGCCCTGAGTGTGCGCATTATTTTGTTTTTGTGTTTGGATTCTTATACAAGTCTGCTCTGCCGGTTTGCGCACCAACCCTCACGGGCCACCCGATCCTAGAAGGAGTGCTCTGTTTTGGGATACATAAATATATATATAAATAAATATACATATATATATACTCCTTACTTCACCCTTCTGCGGGAAAACAATGTAACAAAGGACTTGATGCCCATGCGCAGTATCACTGAGAAGAGGAGTCACTCGATCTTGTGACTCGAAAAGATTGTTAGAACAAAAACAACTTGCAACACTTCAAACCCAACACTAGATGGCAGACTTATGGAGAACATGTGAATCTACAGCACTACTTGCCACAAACAGATGTCTACTGGGTAAGTAACATTTTCCTTCACCTGTGGATGGGCTCTGTGTTTCTAGAGGCAGTTGTAGCATACATTTAGTTTATGGGCTTGAAACCAATCATAGACCTTTATACATTTTCACAGACATGGAATCTGTTTCTATCACCCTGATTGGTTGTCATCACTAAGGTGCCACAGCCTGCTTCTACTTACCATAATTTAATATCTGGTTGTTCATTGGACAATGCAGTAATTATTGCATTGGATAACAATTCAACACCAACTTTTTTGTAATCTATCAGATGAGACAGTTATCACAGATTCCAAGTTTTTGGGAAATGACTCCAGATTCTGGTGCCTACTGCACCAAAATCTGCATGTTATGGTAAATACTGTCACCTTATCCATTTTTACATTCTGGCAGCTTTGACCAGCTCAGATGTAATGAAAGGTGAGGTCTTTATCACATCCAGGAACTACTGGGTGCGGTAAATAACACACAACCAGAATTTGGGAGACTGTACAAGCAAGAGTTTGCACAGAGGTCGGAAAACTCTGTCCCTCTCTAATCAGGGCCAAAGATGGCTTGTCCTTCACAGAAATCTACAGGTGTCTGGCATTAAAGATTCCACATTCCTCAATAGATCACTGTGCTAGAGCGGTGCACTGTGTTACACAGAACACTGTCATACAGAGCCTTTGTTACAAGACAGTACATCCACAGTCAGTGGCGGCCGGCATCTTTAGGAGGGAGGGGGGTGGGCGGGGCACACACACACACACACACACACTCATTCTTTCACACACAGACACGCACAAACGCACATTAATTAACAACACTCATACCATTTAAACATGCACGCACGCAACAAACATTCATTTTAAAACATCACACACACTTAATCTTTCAAACACGCATGCACGCACATCCATTAACAACATTCATACCATTCAAACATGCACGCATGCACCAAACATTCATTTTAAAAGATCACACACACTCATTCTTTCACACACACATGCATGTACGCACGCACATCCATTAACAACACTCATAACACTCAACCATGCGCGCGCGCACCAAACATTCAGTTTAAAACATCACACACATACACACACACACACACTTACCTTCATCCTCCAGGTCCAGGAGGGTTGGGACTGCTGCCTTCCCTCATTGGCTGACATGAGGTCAGCCAATGAGGGACGGCAGCAGTCCCAGCCTCGTCACAGAGTGGGATGGGCTCAGTGAGACTGCTGACCCCACCCCACTCTGTGACGAAGTGTCACTGATTGACACTCGCCCTGGGCGTTTCGGGGCTTAAACCTGAAGCACCCAGGGTGAATGTCAATGGGTGAAGCTTTCCTTGTCACCCAGGGGAGGGCCTTGAGGCACCTTTGCTGAGCCAAGAAGGACATGCTCATAGGAGCTGTGACCTCCTCAGCCCAGCAAAGTTCAGCTCAGGCAGCCAGGAGTCTGCACAAATCGTGCATGGCTCACTCCTGGCTGTCTGAGCTGAAAATTAAGAGTGTCTGTCAGGCTGGCCTTTGTTCAGCCTGACAGACACTCTTCATGAGGGGCAAAAGGTGGGAGGGCATGGCCCCTCCGCCCTAAAAGACGGTCCGCCACTGTCCACAGTACAGACAGAGCATTCACTGAATTCCACAGTGCCTGCACAAAAAGGTAGACTGCACTAGACAGCTTACTGTACTACAGAGCACACTGAAAACAGAACACTGCGTTAGAGCACCCGCTGCACTATACACTGTGCAGGGAGACCACAGCTTAGTGAGCAAAGCACCTATGGTACAAACTGCAGTGGACAGTTCACTGTACTATACTGTATAACATACATCAGATGGAACACTGTGTCCACTGTATTAATCAGAGCACTGTGTTAGACAGCACACACTGTACAAGATAAACCACGGTGCTAGACAGAACACAGTACTAGATAGAACACTGTGTTAGACAGAACACTGTAGTAGATGGAACACTGGTAGCCAGAACACAGTACTAGATAGAACATTGTGCTAGACATAACATGGTACTAGATAGCACACTGTTGTAGACAGAACACTGTACTAGTTAGCACACTGTGCTAGACAGAACACGACACTAGAAAGAAACACCATGCTAGACAGAACACTGTACTAGACAGAACACTGCACTTGACAGAACAATCTACTTGATAGAACACTGTGCTAGACAGAACATGGTACTAAATAGAACACTGTGCTAGACAGAACAAGGTACTAGACAGAACACTGTACTGAATAGAACACTGTGCTAGACAGAACACTTTACTACATAGAACACTGTTCTAGACGGAACATGGTACTAGATAGTAAACGGTGCTAGACAGAACACTGTACTATGTAGTCCACTGTGCTAGAGAGAACACAGTACTATATATAACATTGTGCTAGATAGAACACTGTACTAGATAGAACACTGTGCTAGACAGAACACAGTACTAGTTAAAACACTTCTGGACAGAACACTGCACTAGACAGAACACTGTGCTAGACAGCTCACACTGTACTAGGAGGGAAACGTCACTAGCCAGCTTACCTTATCACAGAACACAACACAGACAGTACACTGCAGAGCCCACTGTACTAGAGAGTACAATGTGCTGTAGAACTCCCTATACTAGACAGTACACTGTATTATACAGCACTAGAAAGCCCACTCTACTAAACAGAAAACTGTGCTAGAGAGCCCATTGCAATAGATAATACACTGTGCTAGAGCACCCACTGGACTAGAGGGCAGACTGCACTAGGCAGCACACTGTACTACAGAGCACAACACAGACAGTGCACTGTGCTAGAGTACCCCTACTGTACCAGTCAGAATACTGTGCTAGAGAGCCCGATACACTACTTCTCAGGTATACAGACGTAAACAGTGCTTGATGGCAAATGGCACAAGGCAGCTCACTGCACAACACAGCACATAGCAGGTATTCGGCTGTGCTAAAGAGCCAGCAGCATTAGGCAGTACACTGTGATAGAGAGCCCACTGCAGTAGAAAAAACACTGTGCTATATGGTAGACTACATTGGTCAGAACACTACACTACACAGCGCACCACAGACACTATACTGTGCTCGAGAGCCCACTGTACTAAATGGCCACGGAAGGTTCCCAAGGGCTGCAGCATGTATTAAGCCACCCTGGGGGACCCCCTCACTAAGTACATGCACACTGTCACTGCAGCTTGTCTGTGCTGGTAGGGAGAAAAAAGACAAAGTTGACATGGCACCCCTCTCAGGTACCATGCCCAGAAACCACTACCTGTGACATAGGTCACCCCTCTAGCAGGCCTTACAGCCCTACGGCAGGGTGCACTATCCCACAGGTGAGGGCACATCTGCATGAGCAATATGCCCCTACAGTGTCTAAGTCCATTCTTAGACATTTAAGTGGAGTGTGGCCGTACTGAGTATATGGTCTGGGAGTTTGTCATTACAAACTCCACAGCTCCATAATGGATTCACTGAATACTGGGAAGTTTGGTATCAAACTTCTCAGCACAATAAACCCACACTGATGCCAGTGTTGGATTTACTGAACAATGCACCCAGAGGACATCTTAGAGATATCCCCTATATTTTACTCAATCCTTTAGTGCAGGACTGACTGATCTGTGCCAGACTGCCACTAACAGATGAACTTCTGACCACATGGGGTGAGAGCCTTTGTGCTCTTTGTGGTCAGAAACAGTCTGCTCTGGGTGGAGGTGCTTCACACCTCCCCTCTGCAGGAACGGTAACACCTGGCGGTGAGCCTCAAAGGCTCAGGCCTCTTGTTACAGTGCCCCAGGGTACTCCAGCGAGTGGATATGCCCGCCCCCCTGACAAAGCCCCACTTTTGGCAGCAAGTTTGCGTAAAACTTAGGAAAAACAAGGAAGAGTAACAGCGAACCCCTAAGGTGTCCAGAGCTGAAATGACCCCCTCCTTGCAAAATCCTTCATCTTAGTTTGGAGGACAGGGACCAATAGGGTTAGGTTTGTGTCTCCATCCCCAAAGGGAGTGGACACAGGAAGGGTGTAGCCACTCTCAGGGACAGTAGTCACTGGTCACTGGCCTATGACCCATGTAATGCCCCTAAATCCGGGAGTTAAGGGCTCCCCTGAACCCAGTTTGTGAGATTCCTGGTGACCTCATAAGAAGAAAGAAGAAAGACTGCTTAGCTGAAACCCCAGCAGAGAAGACGGAAGATGAAAACTGACTTGGCCCCAGCCCTACCGGACTGTCTCTAGCTTCAAAAGCCCTGCAAAAGAAAGCGATGCATCCTGCAGGTCTACCCACCTCTGTCAAGCCTCCAGAGGACTGCCTGCATCACAGACGACCAAGAACTCCCATGGACAGCAGCCATGTGCAAGAAGAAACTACATCTAAGGACTCCAGAGGCTTCCCGGATCTGCGAGTCCTGACCATTCTGCACCCGAAGTCAATGTCCAGGTGGCCCAACTGACTAGAGAGGGTCCCCAGGCAATTCCAAGCAACTGCTCACCCTGGGATGACCTCTCCTGTCCTCCACAACAATGCCTGCAGCCTGAATCCAGAGGACCTCCCTGACCGCAACAGCACCGGATGAAGATACCCATCTCCAAAAGATACTTGGCATCCGCAGCCCCCTTGGCTTGGGGAATCAGACCTCCAGTGCAGCAACATTCAGAAGGCGGCCCTCCTACTTATCAAGCCTGTGGTTTTCCTGAACCGACCCCCTGAACCCAGCCTGCAACATCTAAGAGACCCACGGGGTCCCACTATGGGAAAGCATTGGGAGCCCGACGTTGTGTTTGCACCCTGCACCCGTCCGACATTGCACCACTGAGGGTGTATGTTTGGTGCTGACCTGTGGCCCCCCTGGTGCTCCTCTAAACCCCAGGTCTGCCCTCCGAAGGCGTGGGTACGTACCCGCAAGCAGACCTGATCCCAAGTGCCCCCAGTCTCCATAGGAGCCCATGTTAAATTTGCCTCATCTTTGACCTCTGTACTCGGCGGCCTCGTGTTGCTGGTGGTGGGTGTTTGGGGTTAACTTGAACCCTAACCTGTGGACTTTTCAAACTCCAGAGACTAGAACTGTAAGTCTTGTACTTACCTGCAAAACATACTAAATTTTCTCCCCCCCAGGAGCTGTTTCTGAAAATTGCAATGTCAACTTTTAAAACAGATTATTGCCATGTATTCAAAAACTGTATAACTTGGCAATTCTAACCAAAGTGGATTGATACATATGTGAAATACATATTTATTCATCTACTTACCTGCAACTTGAATCTTGTGGTTCTAGAAATAAATTAACAAAAGATATTTTTGCTACAGAAAGTCATTGGTCTGGAGTTAGTCATTGGGTGTGTGCTTCCCTTATTGCCTGTGTAATCGGAAATCCCCCCAAAACACTTGAAAATATAGAATGTATAGCTGATGGTATTAAACCGAATATAGAGGTGAAGGTGTGAACAAAACCAGAATGAACAGCCTTAAAAAAGTGGGTGATTCCATTAGTACTGGATGCATTAAATATTCGTCCCACGTGTTCACCAAAGTGTCTCAGAAAGTTTGTAGTTAAAAGGGACTGAATCTCTGACGATGACCTCGCGACCTGAAGCTCATAGGTCTCGCGTGCAGATGTAAGCGCCACATATTTTTGAAACAATAAAGCCTTTAGTCTGCTCAACTTGTCAAAATTCACATCAGAAGTAGCAATATGAGGCCAAACGTCTGCTACTCCTTGAAACTGTGTAGGGGGAAAAAGGACATTCCCGCAACATATAACAATTTGGGAGACCGAAATGACGTAGGCTGTTCCGCCTCGCATCCCGCAACAGCTCTCACTGTTAAGGAGCACATAGCTGCCATTGGAGAGCACCTGGAACGCAGGTCTAATCAAGGGTATTGGGACTCCCTTCAGATAACAAGCCAAATTTGCTGCGGAGGCATTGCATGCTCTGTGCAGGGACAGCTGTTTACAAACCATTGAATGGATCACAGAAGTCTCACATTCACTACTGCTCAGAAAGACCTCTTTCATGCCATTGAAGCATTTGTATGAGAAAGGAAGCTTCCACACCTCGTGTATGTAACTATCTCCCAGTCTTTCATATCTGCCCGCTGGAATTTGTTTCAAACAGTATGTAGATTGAAGTGTTGAAATGGGCAGATTTAGAACCCCATGTATTAGCCATTCAGCAGATGGAATTTTCAGCCACAGTAAAAGGCAACTGTTCCAACTTTTCAATATTCAACATGACATGTTGCTTCTTTCTTAGCCATTATTTGTTGTTGTCACGTTAAATTAAATGTAGAAAAAAATCTCCCTTGCTCTCATGTGTTGCCAGTGAACGCGACCTGCTTTCAATGTTTGTAGTGTCAAACTTTACGCATAATGGATCTTAGCTGACTTTGTCCATGTTGCAAAAATGATACATCACTCTATACTATATCTGTTGCAGAGGATATAATGTTATTTAAGGTGTATATTCGGTCGGACAAGGTATTAATCCCATTATCTACAATGGCTAATGCTTTCTGTAAGTTTTTCTGATCTATTTGCCTTAACCGGGCAGCCGCCTCTTGTTGGGAAAGTTTCCATATTTCATTTTATGCAGCATATAAGAAGTGTTTTCTGCGTTGCTTTCTGGGGCCTAACACGAAATCCTGTAAACCTGTGTTATTGGATAGGAGACTTAGATGTTCTTTGACAGCATCTAATGAGGAGACCTTCATCCATTGCTGGCATAGTTTCCCTACACTATGGGGGTCATTACGACCCCGGGGGTTGGCGGTAACATGGCCCGCCAATGTACCACTCCGACAGCCACGGCGCTCACAGCCGCTGGACTGGAGATATACATCTCCAGCCCGGCGGCCATCACTGTACTACCTGCGGGATAATGACCCCCCTACCACCATGGTTTTCATGGCTTCCTTACCGCCACGAAAACCATGGCAGTAGGCACTATCAGTGACAGGGCATTCCTCCCCTGTCACTGATAGGGGTCTCCTCCCTTCCCTCTCTAGTTACCATCCAGCCCCCCTGCCTCTCCAAAGCCCCCCACCCCCATTCATTCTCGCCCCCTCCTGACAAACACACACCCTTTTCACACAAACATCAACACATGCATACATCCACTCACACACACCTGCACACACTTTCAAACATGCACACACATGTATTCACAAAATACAACATGCACCCACTCACACCTCCATACATGCACACTAGCATCCAACACGCAAAACACACCTGCATCCATGTGCAAACAAACATATACACACACACACCCACACACGCACACAACACCCCCCACCCCCTCTCCTGTCGGAGACCCAACTTACCTGTGTTCAGGGGGTCCTCCGGCAGGAGAAGGGACAGGCCGCTACTGCCACCAGCAGCGTCCACCAGCAGAACACCGCCAGGCCATGTAATGGGTCATAATACGGCTGGCGGTGGTCTACTGTTGTGACGCTGCTGGTGGCAGCAGCGCCACCTTACCGCCATCCACCTGCATGGGCACAGCCGGATTTCCACCATCGTTCTGGCGGAAATCTGCTATGGTCATAATACGGTGGATGGCTGGTAGCCGTGGCAACGGTCTTTTGTCGGCCGCCGCTGAAGCGATAGGCAGTTTTTACCACCAGTATCGAAATGAGGGCCTACATGTTCTCACTATACCAAAGTGTTCTGAGGACACATAGCGAGGGTCTGGCCTATTCATTCTAAAACCCCAGTGGAGTTAACAAAACGTATTTGGCACCCATTGGTGTCCACAGGCTAGAATAACCACCCACAAGGACGTGAAAATTATGCATTAAATGTGCCATTCTGAACTCATTAATTGAGCTGATCTTTGGACACATTTATATATTTTTGCCATTTATACAATTTAACAGGGGTAGGAATATTGGGCGCATTCAATTCCTTAATGTTTGCTAAGCCTAGACAGCTTTTTTGTTGCACTGTTTCGTTTAAAAATATAATTTAAACAGGAATCCTACATGCTCTAAAAAAAACTTCTCTCGTGTATAGTAGGTTAAGACATCCGTTTATGTAGAATTTGTAGAACATAGCACCGTATTAGCAGAAATCAATGTAGAAGTAGTTGTCAGTGAAAACAATGAAAGCTAATTTTCCACTCTCCCCAAGCTCAGATAGGTATCAACGTTACTGTTGAAGACTTGTAAGGCAACATCCTGGTCTGCAGTGGGAGGGATGCAGGCACTACTCAGGAGTCCTATAGGTCTGCTGTGCAGGATCAGCCACATGGTGTAGCTTGACATTGTTGATGGAGACAAAGCAATTTACTTTAGAGCCAGGCAGCGGTGGTAGAATCACAGTTCTGGTACCGTGTATTCCCAGGACTGGAACCTGGGCACGATAAGAAGGACTGAATTCCTTTTTCACAGCAATCTTTTAACGCACCAGATCACTAAGATTAGGAATCCAGCCGGTAGATACTGGTTACTGGTACATCCCAGATTCCAAAGGAGGCAGCATTGGCAGATGCGTTGTCATCACGGAATTGTTGTAAGTCCTGCAAGATAGTGACACAATCATTTATGTTAAAGGGTGAATCTTCCGCCTCCACGTCAGGAACATCAAGATCTGGAACATACACTTGAGTTACAAAAATACATTTGTAGGATGAACGCTCTCCCAGGGACCTTCTAGGCAGATTATTAAGTGCTATCTGGACTCCATATAGGCGTGTAAGCCAGCTACAACCCGTGCCTAATACTCTAGCTGTTAAGGATTGCTTTAAATCTCGGTTTTGTCGCTCCACGGCACTATTTCCTCGGGATCAAATAGAGACAAGTAATGCAGTTGGACCCCTAATAAAGCCATGGTGTCCCTGTAAGCTATTGAGGCAAAAGCAGGGCCCCTGTCCGAGTGGAAAGCCACAACTGCATATGTGCCAGTAAAGACTTGCACATCTTTAATAACAGCTCAAGCATCTGCTGAGCGTTGTGGCCAAACCCACAGAAATCTGAAGCATGAGTCAACAGCAACTGCAATGTATTTGTATGCACTATCCAGTGTCAGGGGACCACAATGGTCCAAGTACACACATTTTAAGGGTTTGTTGGAAATTAAGAGTGGTGTCTGCGGTGGGCTTTTCAAGCTGGACTCTCATTTGCTGGCAGATGTCACAACAAAGGACATACCGCTTGGTCTGTTTGTATAGACCTGGCCACCAATATAGTGATTGCAATATTGATATTGTAGCTGCCACACCAGCATGGGCAGAAACAACACCCTCATGTGCTGCTTTCACTACCGCAGGTCTTATTTCTTTATTGGGAATTGTTCGAACTCCCACACCTGGTATTGTTACCTGTGCAGCAAACAAACCTGCCATCCGGTAGGAATATTTAGCAGGACATGCTTTAGGAAAAGGCTTGCAATCAGCTGAAGCTTTCACGGCTGCCAGTGTTTCATCATCCACTTTCAACTTAAAATGAGTTACTGCAGCAACAGAAGCCATGGCTACTGCTGATTTGGCTGCTTCATCAGCCAGAGTGTTGCCTTCAACGTTTATTCCAACACACTGGTGTCCTAGTGCATGTAGAACATGGACACTAGGTAGCGATTCTTTCAGCTCCACTACTTCCCCCCACAGAAGTCTGTATTTAACGGTGTTGCCTTTTGAATCTCTGAACCCATTTTGTCCCAAGTAAGGCAGATATTCATAGAAGGAACACAATAGTACGAATCACAGACAATCAGCGTCATCTGCTCAGGATCTGTATGTTCCAGTGCCATCACCAGAGTCTTGAGCTCTGCAAGTTGTGCAGTGCAATCTCCTACAGCCTGTGTGTAAGTATTTGTGGATGGAACTAGCCATCCTTCATGGAACCACTCACTACTGTGCAAGCAGCGGCGTATTGATGTTTTGTTCCTATCGCTGGTTGGGCTGAACCATCAGTGTACAATACTTTATGATATTGTTCAATAGGCAATGTATTTGCTGGAACTGGATGCTCAAGTTCATATTGTAAGAATTATTGGGTCTGTAATTTGGAGTCAAAGACATCATCAACATCAGTGGCTGTCAAAGACGTTGCCCATTGGATCCAACGTGGATGTAGTGCTTTCGCATTTGGAACGCAGGCTTCAGTAACAGCCTCAAGGGCTGGAAACGGGGGAGATGACAATAATGTGCTTCCCCTGGGCAAGAGGTCTCTCTTCAAGGACCACCATCTGGACAGCAGTGTAGATTTTCTCAGTGGGAGCAAAGCGTTTTTCAGCTGTGGAATATAAGCGTGATTTATATGCAAATGTGACGGTCTCACCTCCATTGAATGTCACATAGGTGAAACTAATGGCACCAGCAATTACTCTGATGACCAAATGTTTTTTATTGTCCCTTGTATGCAAGTGTTTTGCTTCAAGCATGTCTTTTTGCAAAGCTTTTACAATGCGTGTGTATTTGACTGTCCAAAATTTACCAGTAAAATCAGGACATATTAAATCGTACAATGGTTTGATGCGTTGTGCATAATCTGGAATATATGTTCTGCCAAAATTTAAGAAGCCCAATACTGACTAGAGCTTCTTTATTGTGTTTGGAGGTTGTAGTTGAGGGCATTTTTCTAAAAATTTGGGCGCCAGGCTCCTGCCTTCATCCGACAATTCGTGTCTTAGAAACAGGACACTAAGGAAAGCTATTTTTGTTTTTTTTAAGTTGAATTTGTAGCCGATTTCAGCAAATCCTGCAACAATGTGGGCAACCCGTCTTAAATGTTGCATGAGGTTGTCATCTGTGAGATAAATGTCATCCACATATGACAACACCTCAGGGTCAATGTCATGTAAGATTGATGTTACACGAGCTGAGAACAGTCCTCGGCTGTTCTCCTACCCCTGTGGGAGTCGGCAGAATTTTTCTGAAAGCCAAAGACGCTAAAAGTTGCTAGGTTCCTACTTTCAGGTACTATGGCCCTCATTATGACCTTGGCTGACCGCTGGGCGGCCGCCAATGCGACCGCACATCTGCCGCGTCATTTTGAGATCCCCGCTGGGCCGGCGGGCGTAAACTTGGTTTCCGCCCAGCGGGGATCTCAGCCGCAACACAGGAGCCGGCTCCAAATGGGGCCGGCGGTGTTGCAGCCGTGCGATGGGTGCAGTTGCACCTGTCGTGCTTCTCACTGTCTGCTATGCAGACAGTGAAAAGCTGCATGGGGCCCGGTCAGGGGACCCCTGCACTGCCCATGCCAGTGGCATGGGCAGTGCAGGGGCACCCAGGGGCCCGTGACTCCCCATACCGCCAGCCTTTTCCTTAAAGACTGGCGGTACGGGGACTTGTAACCCCCTGGGCAGCGAGCGCTGACCTTGGAAGCACCGCCAGACTGTTGGCGGTGCTTCTGTCAAACAGCCCTGGCGGTCTTGGACCGCCAGGGTTGTAATGACCCCCTATGTTTTGGCAGAAAAACCTGTTGGATATATCTAGGGTCGTCTTGTATTTTCTACACACTGTATGGTTCATAAGTGCTGTGCTGTGTGCATTTTGTATAGCAAATTTTTTTGTGTGACTATTTAAATGTCTCTAGTCTAAGACTATTCAATATGAATTGTCGGGTTTAGCGACTGGAAATAATGGATTATTCATGGATGAGTCTGAGGGTTCAATGACACAGTGGTACTCCAACTCATTGAGGATTTCCCTCACAGATGCTTTAGCATCATATTTTATAGGATACTGAGGTTGCAGTTGGGGTTGGGATTTTATTGTTATTACGTGGTAGTGGGATTCTTTGTCCCATCCTACTTGGTTGTGATATAACGCAGGTGCCTGTGCCAATGCCCAATCAATGGCATGCATTTCAACAAGCTTTCTGGGAACAAGGGGCGAGAAAGAGTTTTCAATCACATCCTCTCCATAAAGGAGATTGCGGATGAATTCTGGTGGGCAATCTTTTTCAGCCAGCAAAATATCATAAATAGAGACTATGCGGTCCCAAAAGAAAGCGTCAATTATGCGTTCAATGTCTCCTTCTAACTGAATAGTTACTCTGTACACCCTATCTGGTGTGGGGGCACTCATGCCCACGGTCTCAACTTGTAAGAAGTCATCAGTTGCTTTCACCTCCAGATGCTCTTGAAGATCCTGGTGAACTATTGTGACCTCTGCAGCACTGTTGAGCAGTGCCAGTGCCCACTTCTTGTTCTTCAGTAAAGCCCTCTTCTTGAGTGGCATGTCAAATTCTAACTGTTGCCACCTTTTTATTTTTAAACTGGGGTTTTGGTTAGCGACGTTTCTGAAACTTCAGACGAGAGTTGTAAGTCCTTTCTTAGTTTCAAGTACTCATTTTGCTGCTCTGGCCGCCCACCTCTCTCACTGCATGTTTCCGGTGAGTCCTGAAAGGAACTACATTAGCGTGTTTTAGTATATTGATATCTGTCAGGTGTTTTTATATTATCTATATTTCTAAGGTTATATCTATTTTGTGGGGTCTCCGGATGCGGAGATTCTCCTCTTTCTTTTTTAGGTGTTTGTTGTTTTTTTATCCAAGCGTTTTTTGAAACCTTCAGGCTCTTGCTTGGTAGTATCTTTATTGGATCTGCCTTGAAATTGTGGTTTAATCGATCTGGTCCCCAGACTATCTCGACCAATATTAGAATAGGTCTCTGCGATAATCTTTGGTAGCTCCCGTTCTTGATCCTGTGGAGGAACATCAGAGAGCTGCATGAGCACTGCTAGTGCAACTGCTTCCCCTTTAAGATTACTTAATATTATTGAGGATACTGCGGCAAAGTTGCCCATTAATTGCACCCCAAATCCAGGGCTGGGGCAGCCCCTTATTAATCTTGAATTAGCTTTAACACCGCCGGAAAATTGGCGTACTGTGTCCCATGTATTGCAGCTATCAACTGTGGGAACCATCCCAAAAGGCAAGCACTTAGTGAGAATTCTATGTTGATCCTGCGGCCCTGTATGAGGAAAAACTGCTTCCAGTGCATTTTTTTTTTTAGCTAACCAAAACGGAATTTCCTCCCGCTTGGTGGGTACCGTACCTATCATCGAATGTACAGTAGCATGGGTTAATGCCTGGCATGACTGCATGTTGTTGCACTGAGGCAGCATTTGCTGGGTTAGTATTTAATGTTTGCATGACAAACTGTACTAATAATCTGTATATTGTTGTGAGCTCTATATGTAGGCGGCAAACCTCAGACACCGCTAAGGTTGCTGCATCAGGGTGTGGTTTATATGTGGCCAATAAAGGCCAGGTCGGGCCAACACTGCTCAGAGGACCTAACCTAACATGTAATATTGTATGTGGTAGGGCGCCATCAAGCCAGTTGTTATGGTCTTGATAAGATAAAGGTATTTCCAAATATGCATAAGCTCTGTATTGTGCTGGTCTGTTTGCAGGTATATACTGGTCAAATGTATTTGTGTTCCCATCTACTGCTGGAAAGGTGACCCAAGAATAAAACAAAATATGTTGTATAGGCTGGATGAGCCTCAACAACAAATGTGACTGGACCCCCCTGGGCTGTTAGGCCATTTGCCAATAAATGTGCAGTAAGGGGTGGTTGCATATTTACTGCAATTGCTACACGTTGTGGGTTGCCATTTTAATGGTGGATGTATGTTCAGAGTTAAGGACACCTAGCGGGGATTAGTCCTTTTAAGGTTCAAGCTTGAACAACCTATAGCTCAATATAGGTACTACCTATTTAGCTGAGGAGGAAATCCTCAATACCAGGAATGTCTCCGTATATAGTATTGAGGTGTCTTTAGCCTTAGATGAGACAGAGATACTTAGGAGGATCGGAATATTAGTGCCTGACCAAATGTTGGTGGCGCCATGTCATGTAGGTTCTAATTATGCTAATAAGGCTACTGGATTTGGGGGAGAGGTTCACATGGATTGTGGCTACTAAATAGAATTCCACACCACATAACGCCTGTCAGCCTAATCCAGGATCTCCGGCTAACTAGCAGCGCCTCATCTTTGGCGGAGATGATTGTGGCAACCAGGCGCATGGCGAAAAGACTCCTCAGGGGAATAATGGTCGATCAGATCCCATCCCTTTCTCTCAGTTACCAAAAGTCTCATACAGGCAAAGACAACAGAGGCAGAATATAGTTCAATAAGGATTTATTGAAGTAACTGCATCTTAGATAAAAACGCATGCATTGCAATAACTAGGATGATAAAACACAATAAAAGTAAACAGGTGACTAACAGAGTAAAACACAAGAATAGTCCTACCATACTGTCACTAGGAGTGATGTATCTATTTCTCCCACCTAAACTATGTCTGAGCACAGCATAAAAAGCCTAATCTGCCCTTTGGGTTTCCCCCCTGGGGGTACACCATCCTTCATACCTGGAAGAAGTAGCCTGTAATCTTGAGAGACACCGTCCCCATGTGGATCAGGGGTCTGGCCGTCTAGGCAGGTAGCTGTTGCGAAGCAGTCAGCAGTCAGCAATCAGCATGCAATCGTGCTCATCTGGCTGGAATCTTCCTCCAACAGGTCTGGGACAAAGGGGTGTTTTTATAATGAAGCAGCTAATTTTCTAAGAAATAGTCCCCACGTATGAGTGTGTGTATTGGAGACACAGCATATCACATTTGTCGGCAAACCTATCTGAGTGTAGCCTAGGAGAAAGCACAAAGTGAAATAAATGCCCTACTAAAAATGTAATGCTTTCCTAGGCGAAAGTACAATGAGATAAAGAAAATAAAACAGCACTGCAAATGTTGCTATTGCAAGAAAAATAAAGCAATGTTGAATGAAATGTAACAGGATTAAAGTATGTGTCAAAAACATGGATAAAATCGCTATGCAGTAAAGCGACTGAAGAATCAGATCAAAGTGATAGCGAAGGTGGTGCAGCAAGGAGATCAAAGAGAAAAAGAGTGCCAAGTCGTGGGAGAAGGAGTTTGCTGCCTTTTCTGCTAACAATTCGACTTCAGCTGCGCATTTTGGAGATTGAAAGAGCTTTGGAATTGGACTTTGAAATGTCATTGCCTCATGATGAACAGAGGCATTATTTGCTGAAGTACTCATCAGTGAGTTTCAGATGGTTTATTATTAGGGACATTTGAGCTTTCAATAGTGAACTTTGAACATTTGCAAATAGGAAATTCTTGCTGAACTCTTTCTAGAAGCTCAAGGACTGTGTAGATAAGTGCAACAATTTTAAAAGATAGATTTTTATTTTTGCTTTGCTCACATAAAAAAAAGAAAAAAAAGGAAAAGACGCTTTAAATGAATTGAAAGCCGCTTGTACATTTTTTACTTTTGTTTTTGCATTCTTTGAATTTTTATAATGTGGTCTGATTCTAGACAAGTCATGAAATCTGATCAAGGCAAAAGGAGTAAGTGCAAGTATGTGTGTGTAGGATTAGCAACAGTATGTGTGTTTGTGAGTGTTTTATTGATAGTTGGATTGAGTTTGCCTGAGAATGATGAGATTGAGAGCACAGTTACACCTGCGTTAGTCGCAGAACGAGATCCTGAGCATGAGGATCAGAGATTGTTACACACTGACAGTTCAAAGGGAGATTTGACATTGAATGTGTATTATAAGTTGTTGTATGAGTACATTGGCACTATGGATGTACGCAGTTCTTATCTGCACACAGATCCCTTCATCATTTCAAGAAGGGACTACTTATCACAGTTTGCCAGTAATTTATGGAATTTCTTGCTGTCTATTACTAACGCTATTCTATCTGCAGGAGTATTTTCAATATTTTTCTTCAAATTTTGACCTTGTATTTTCTTTTGTGGCTGTAAATCAGCACCTGAAAAGTTTTACTAATGCTAAAAATATTGATATTGTGGGCAGTTTCTTTGAGCCAACCCTGACTCTTGGTACAGTATATGCATAGAAAAACAATTTAACCTGCATTTTGACACAAGCAGAAAAGGAAACCATTGGACAAGTAGATGACAGAAGGAGAGCAATTAAAACAAGAATAGAAAAGGGAACAGTTTTACCAGACTGGCAGAAGGACACTGCACATGCTGCAAGCAGTACTACACAAGGGTATTTGGCTCTGGATTGGCAACATGTAGGTAAACTATGTATATATACTGTAGGTCTAAGTCAAAGACAGATACACATTTTGTAGGAACTAGTGAATGTAGATGTGTATTTTTGTTTAAGTGTGTTTGGACTTTTTTGCTGAACAGACAAGATCCAGCCATGGCAGATGTTTATTTCATTTGTGGGAAAAATGCCTATTTCAAGCTGCCAAAAGGATGGGATGGTACATGTTATCTGGGAGTAGTTTTCCCTGAGATTTAGCACATAGAAAATTTTGACAATCCTGTCTGGAAAGAGAAACCAAATTCCAGAGTTAAGAGAGAAGCAAGTGCCGCAGAGATTACAGGAGATATCTTTGTTGCCATTATTCCATCAGTTGGAGTGATCTTGAATGATATCCAGATTAGGAAGTTGTCAACTGTTGTAGATAAAGTATCTACAGATACAGCAGGTGCATTATTATTAGTGGATACAGAGATGCTTGCTATGAGATCAATGGTTTTGCAAAATCGTCTTGCATAAGACATTTTGCTTGTGAAGGTATGCGAAGTCTGTCAAGTTTTACATGTGCAACAATGTTGCATGTACATAACAGACAATAGTAAGGAGATAAGGAAATGTATCTCTAACACCAATGATCAAAAAAATTACCTGAATGAGTTGTCAGTCACCACTGTGTGGAAATAAATCGGAAATGGGTTTTCAGTCATTGGAAAATTGTTTGCAATCTTAGGAAAAGGAATAGAGGGAATGATCTTGAGACCTGTGTTGATTGTGGCTTTGTGTGCCTTAGTTGCATTTTGATTTTACAAGTTATACCGGATATGGAAAGAGAAAAGGGCTAAGAATAAACAAAGAAGAGAAAAGATTGAAATGGAGATAAGGAGGAGTGCTTATTTAAGAACCTGGGAATTGAGATTTTAAGTAGACCAAGGTGTATAATATATAAGACATCAACATTTTGAATTGTCTGATTGAAATGTGAATGTGTCCTTTTGTGAGGGCATAGTTTGCCGTCAGAGGAGGGACTGTTGGAGCATAAATTTTAGTAATGCTTTTAGTGCACCAGGCGTCAGCATTTGGCAACATGTATGCTAACGTTTTTAAGGCCTAACTTGGAAGAAACTGCACTGTCATGTATTCTGAAAGTGTTCCCGTTTAGAAAGTGGCAGACATAGTGCCTACCAGAACTGACAATGTGCTAGCATGATTTCACACAATATTTGAGTATAATCAATTTTAGAGTAACAGTTATCAGAGAAATTATTTGATTTATAATGTTTAATGATTTATTAGTATAGAGTTATAAATGCACATCTCTGTCATATTTTATGTGATGCCTTCACAAAGATTGTAATTATTAATAAAATGTTTCTGCTTATTTAGATGAGATGTTAATAATGTTGAATTTCTGAAATCATGAACTTGCATATTATGTGTGTTTTATGAAAGATGATAGGAATGCATTTTCTTTTCTTGTGTTAGCATAACCAGGCTGGAAGTTTTGTATTTGAAGTCACATGAATGGTGAATCATTTCTTCTTTCTGACATGAATTTTTCCCTTAGGATGTCTCCCACGAATAGTTAAGAGTTGTATTGTATTATGTGTACATTTTGTTTGCGGCAGCCTTGGAATGGTTATGTTGAGAACATTGGACTGAATGTAAATTAGTGCCATTATTTAAGGGAACAATTATAATGTGAACGAAAGAAGACAACCTGTGCCATGGGAAGGAATTTAATTTGCAACAAGTGATGTATAAAAATTGTTCTATTATTGGAGTCACGGGGAAAAGAGAGATGTCTTCTCACCAAGTCCTAGGAAGACACTCGGATGTTTCAATTGTGATATGAGCTAAAATTCTAATTGAACCTTCCCCTTTTGCAAAATGTGGAGTCATCGAACTGACCAATTGAACTGCTCGGAGTATTTTTGATTAGGGATGGACTGAGGAAGTTTGCGAGAAGTCCCTTTCTGAATTTATTGCTGTTGACTTGTCCGCTGGAGCTTTTTAGATTTCTGTGTGAAGCCCGTGTTCTGCATCCCCCTGATGCTGTTTCTAATGGATTTTGCTGACAAAAACTGAATTGTTTGCTGTCCTAAAGGAGTCCCTCTTCCGGGACTGACAATGCTGCACAGGAGCACAACTCTTTTCCTGGAGTGACAACGCAGCACAGGAGCACAACCCTCTTCCGGGAGTGACAACGCAGCACAGGAGCATGACCCCCTTCCGAGACTGGCAACACAGCAGAGGAGCACGACCCTCTTTCAGGACTGACAATGCATCACAGGAGCATGACCCCCTTCCGGGACTGACTATGCAGCACAGGAGCAGAGCCCTCTTCCAGGACTGACAACGCATCACAGGAGCATGACCGTCTTCTGGGATGGACAACGCAGCACAGCAGACGGCCCACCTCTTAGTTTGTGATTGCGCAGACCAAGCACTCTTAAAAAATTCTACCAGTATGGATGGCGTGAACCCTACTCCTTGTAGTCCCCTTTGTCTTACATAACATAGTCTATACACTGATTTACACACGTATGATTCATTGTCTCTGTATGTGTGTGTGATGTAAGTTCTCCAACACTCTACGCTGGTAAGAGGTGCTATAAAACAAATTAAATACATGTGAGAGGTGCTATGGAGATATCATCATCATCTTTATTTGTTATAAACCATTCAAGCTACAAAAGAAAAACCTTTAAAAATCATACTACACAAATTCATCATAATTACAGCTAAAAGTTCATCATGATTACAAATAGAAAGTTATAAAAATACTAATCAAAGCATAAACCATGCAGAGTTTAAAACAAAATATCTTCATAAAACAATGTACAATAGCCTTTTACAAAACATACAAACCCGAATGATTCTCAGTTAAAAAAACACCACTACAAAGCATATTTTTTTCTCGCTTTCAATGATTCTATATTAAAATTCAAAACTGCACAGCAGAGTCCTGGGGACTCAAGGTGCTGGGGAAAGCTCTCCTTATGGTTATCAAAGTACCTACCCCTGAGCACTGGGGTAAGAGCCACTGCCTAGGATCAGAGCATCGAGTGTGAGAAAGAATAAAGTGCTTGGAAGACTGAAGTGACCTTCCGTCTGTGGCCGTCACAAGGGGAACCAGCAGATTGTGGAACCATGTACCCGGTACCGGAAAGGCCACTGAGAAATGAATCCTGTTTCCATGAAAATGGGTGAGATACAATCTAACTGCTGAATCTTTAAACCACGTTAGATACGGCTCCTTGCCCATAGCAGCGGATATAGGTACGCATGACTGAACTGATACAAAATCAAGCTTACGCCTATATCTGGCCTCCTCTTTAAAAAACAGATATTTCTCCCTTCCCTGATGTTTGCTGTTACAAGGGATCTCATCAGGATTACAAAATAGCTATTCAGACCCGAGCATACAGTGACTCTTTAATATACTTAATCCAGGGGAGAGCTTGCACAGTAGACTCTGCAAGACAATCTTAAACAATATTACAAGGAAAGTGTAAGTTCTTGGAGGTCCAAATCTTGATCCACATCAGGAGTGGTACTAACCCTTCCTTGTCTTCCAGGTAGTCCACCCCCAACTCACTGTGGGTAATAAAACTTGTTAAATTCCTTGGATTTCCCAAGAGTAACTCAAGTGTAGTATAGCTCCGTATTCCTGCACCATGAGTGCCGACACTGAGAACTTTACCCCATATAAGGTGATGATTTCAGCCAACGGTTTATGTCTGAGTTTCCTGGCAACACTGAAGATGGCCTCACTAGAGGCTTCCATCCCCGTCTTCTCTGAAGGATGAATCTTTCCCTTTGCAAATTGTCGTTAAACATAAAACCCAGATAGTTCTCCTATAAAAAATCTTCTGGTTCGAGTATTTCTTGGGCCACAGGTCAAGACAAAGGACTTCATGCCATTTACTTTGAGTTTACGGCTTCCCATAAAACTATTAACCCCTTCTAAGAGGAGCTGTAACCCATTCGCCGTGCGAGCAATCAGCACAGCATCGTCTGCATATAATAAACTGGGACAGGTTGAGAGGCAATCACAGGGACATTACAATTAAGAGATATCAAAAAAAGACTCCATGCATTAATATATAATAAAAATAAAAAGGGAGCTAAGATACAACCCTGCTTTACAGCTTTGTCCACAGAGATAAACGTGGTGCAATCTCCCTGTTGGGTGTACTGAAATTTCATCTGGATATTGGGGTGCAGACTTCTGCAGGATTAGGGTGAGACATATCTCACTGATAACACAAAACCCTCCTATTCCTGGCCGGGGTGAGACATACTTCACTGAGAACTCAAAACCCTCCTAATACTGGCTAGGGTGAGACATACCTCACTGGTAACTAAAAACCTTCCTATCCTTCGCTGGGGCGACACCTACATCACCAATAACTCAAAGCCCTCCTGTTCCAGGATTAGGGTGAGACATACCTCATTGACAACTCAAAACCCTCCTCTTCCTGGCTGGGGTGAGACATACCTCACTGATAATTCAAACCCTCATATTCCTGGCTCAGGTGAGACGTACCTCACTAATAACTCACAACCCCCCTTTGTTCTGGCTGAGGTGAGACATAGCTCACTGATAACTCAAAACCCTCCTCTTCCTGGCTGGGGTGAGACATACCTCACTGATAATTCAAACCCTCATATTCCTGGCTCAGGTGAGACGTACCTCACTAATAACTCACAACCCCCCTTGTTCTGGCTGCGGTGAGACATAGCTCACTGATAACTCAAAACCCTCCTAATCCTGGCTGGTGTGAGACATACCTAACTGATAACTAAAAACTCTCCTATTCCCCCCTGGGGTGACACCTACTTCACTAATAATTCAAAGCCCTCCTATTCCTGGCATGGGTGAGACATACCTCACTGACAACTCAAAACCCTCCTCTACCTGGCTGGGGTGAGACATACCTCACTGATAACTCAAACCCTCCTATTCCTAGCTGGAGTGAGAATCCCTCACTGATAATCCAAACGCTCCTAATCCTGGCTGGGGTGAGACATACTTCACTGACAGCTCAAAACCCTCTTGTTCCTGGATCGGGTGAGACATACCTCACTGATAACTCAAACCTTCCTATTCCAGGATTAGAGTGAGACATACCTCCCTGATAACTCAAACCTTCTCCTTACATAGTGGAATTAGACATATTAAAGAGAAAACCCAAACCCTCCTACCCAAAGGTAGAGGGCGGCATATCTCACAGGATAACTAACAGTTCGATTCTAAGATTGAGCGTGACATACCCCACTTGATTACTCAAACCCTTCCAGGCCAGGATGAGTCGTACTTTACTGCTTCCCTCCGTTATGGCTGACTTCAGGAGTTGCTTTCCGTGACCTGGTGTGAGAAAGTAGTCTCTTTCTAGCCTTGTTACCCCCACTTTTGACCTGTTTGTGAGTATATGTCAGGGTGTTTTCACTGTCTCACTGGGATCCTGCTAGCCAGGGCCCAGTGCTCATAGTGAAGACCCTATGTTGTCAGTATGTTTGTTATGTGTCACTGGGACCCTGCTAGCCAGGACCCCAGTGCTCATAAGTTTGTGACCTATATGTATGTGTTCCCTGTATGATACCTAACTGTCTCACTGAGGCTTCGCTAACCAGAACCTCAGTGGTTATGCTCTCTCTGCTTTTCAAATTTGTCACTAACAGGCTAGTGACTAAATTTAAAAATTCACATTTGCACACTGGTACACCCATAAAATTCCCTAGTATATGGTACTGAGGTACCCAGGGTATTGGGGTTCCAGGAGATCCCTATGGGCTGCAGCATTTCTTTTGCCACCCATAGGGAGCTCTGACAATTCTTACACAGGCCTGCCACTGCAGCCTGCGTGAAATAACGTCCACGTTATTTCACAACCATTTACAACTGCACTTAAGTAACTTATAAGTCACCTAAATGTCTAACCTTCATCTGGTGAAGGTTGGGTGCAAAGGTACTTAGTGTGTGGGCACCCTGGCACGAGCCAAGGTGCCCCCACATCGTTCAGGGCAAATTCTCCGGATTTTGTGAGAGCGGGGACACCATTACACGCGTGCACTGTACATAGGTCACTACCTATGTACAACGTCACAATGGTAACTCCGAACATGGCCATGTAACATGTCTAAGATCATGGAATTGTCACCCCAATGCCATTCTGGCATTGGGGGGACAATTCCATGATACCCCAGGTCTCTAGCACAGAACCCGGGTACTGCCAAACTGCCTTTTCAGGGTTTGCACTGCAGCTGCTGCTGTTGCCAACCCCTCAGACAGGTTTCTGCCCCCCTGGGGTCCAGGCAGCCCTGGCCCAGGAAGGCAGAACAAAGGATTTCCTCTGAGAGAGGGTGTTACACCCTCTCCCTTTGGAAATAGGTGTGATGGGCTGGGGAGGGGTAGCCTCCCCCAGCCTCTGAAAATGCTTTGATGGGCACAGATGGTGCCCATCTCTGCATAAGCCAGTCTACACCGGTTCAGGGATCCCCCAGCCCTGCTCTGGCACGAAACTGGACAAAGGAAAGGGGAGTGACCACTCCCCTGACCTGCACCTCCCCTGGGAGGTGCCCGGAGCTCCTCCAGTGTGCTCCAGACCTCTGCCATCTTGGAAACAGAGGTGCTGCTGGCACACTGGACTGCTCTGAGTGGCCAGTGCCAGCAGGTGACGTCAGAGGCTCCTTCTGATAGGCTCTTACCTCTCTTGGTAGCCAATCCTCCTTCCTAGGTAGCCAAACCTCCTTTTCTGGCTATTTAGGGTCTCTGCTTTGGGGATCTCACCAGATACCGAATGCAAGAGCTCACCAAAGTTCCTCTGCATTTCCCTCTTCACCTTCTGCCAAAGGATCGACCGCTGACTGCTCAGGTTGCTTGCAAAACCGCAACAAAGTAGCCAGACGACTACTAGCAACCTTGTATCGCTTCATCCTGCCGGCTTTCTCGACTGTTTCCAGGTGGTACATGCTCTGGGGGTAGCCTGCCTCCTTCTTGCACCAACAGCTCTGTAGAAATCTCCCGTGGGTCGACGGAATCTTCCCTCTGCAACCGCAGGCAACAAAAGAATGCATCACTGGTCCTCTGGGTCCCCTCTCAGCACGACAAGCATGGTCCCTGGAACTCAGCAACTCTGTCCAAGTGACTCCCACAGTCCAGTGACTCTTCAGTCCAAGTTTGGTGGAGTTAAGTCCTTGCCTCCCCACGCTAGACTGCATTGCTGGGTACCGCGCGATTTGCAGCTGCTCCAGCTCCTGTGCACTCTTCCAGGATTTCCTTCGTGCACAGCCAAGACTGGGTCCCCGACACTCTAACCTGCAGTGCACAAGCTTCTGAGTTGTCCTCAGGCGTCGTGGGACTCCCTTTTGTGACTTTGTGTGGACTCCGGTTCACTCTTCTTCCAGCTGCCTGTTCAGGTACTTCTGCGGGTGCTGCCTGCTTCTGTTAGGGCTCTCTGACTTGCTGGACACCCCCTCTGTCACCTCATCCAAGTGGCGACATCCTGGTCTGTCCTGGGCCACAGAAGCATCCAAAAACCCTAACCGCAACCCTTGCAGCTAGCAAGGCTTGTTTGCGGTCTTTCTGCGTGGGAACACCTCTGCAAGCTTCTTCACGACGTGGTACATCCATCTTCCAAAGGGGAAGTTCCTAGTCCTCTTCGTTCTTGCAGAACACCAAGCTTCTTCCAACAGGTGGCAGCTTCCTTGCACCCTCAGCTGGCATTTCCTGGGCTCCTGCCCACTCTCGACACTGTCGCGACTCTTGGACTTGGTCCCCTTGTCTTACAGGTACTCCGGTCCGTAAATCCACTGTTGTGGCATTGCTGGTGTTTGTTTTTCCTGCAGAATCCCCCTACCACGGCTTCTGTGCTCTTTGGGGGTAGTAGGTGCACTTTACACCTACCTTTCAGGGTCTTGGGGTGGGCTATTTTCCTAACCCTCACTGTTTTCTTCCAGTCCCAGCGACCCTCTACAAGCTCACATAGGTTTGGGGTCCATTCGTGGTTCGCATTCCACTTTTGGAGAATATGGTTTGTGTTGCCCCTATACCTATGTGCTTCTATTGCAATCTATTGTAACTTTACACTGCTTGCATTACTTTTCTTGCTATAACCGGCATAATTTTGGTTTGTGTACATATATCTTGTGTATATTTCTCATCCTCATACTGAGGGTACTCACTGAGATACTTTTGGCATATTGTCATAAAAATAAAGTACCTTTATTTTTAGTATATCTGTGTATTGTGTTTTCTTATGATATTGTGCATATGACACCAGTGGTATAGTAGGAGCTTTACATGTCTCCTAGTTCAGCCTAAGCTGCTTGCCATAGCTATCTTCTATCAGCCTAAGCTGCTAGAAGCACCTCTTCTACACTAATAAGGGATAACTGGACCTGGCACAAGGTGTAAGTACCTCTGGTACCCATTACAAGCCAGGCTAGCCTCCTACACCTGGAAAATGCCAGGTCTAAGCCTAGCGCCTTGAGACCCCACGGGTGATAAGCTGCGCTTTACAAATACCTGATTGAATGATTGATTGATTGAGCTCCTACCTGGAGAGATTTGCATTAAAAGAGTCAGGTAACCTCTGTGTGTCTTGGTTCTCATGAGAAGATGCTGGCTTGACATTTAGTTTATAAGTTACAAATGTCTAATAGAGGAAGAGAAGATCCTGTCCTTTTAGCATCAGTAGTCACCCCCATCCCCATGGTCTCACTCTGGCTACTCTACTCACTCCTGATGCTCCCCCAACACCGTGGCACACACTGCTAAGTGCCTAGAAGCCCATCCTTCGTATCTGTGCCGTGAGTGGTGTGACCTCAGAAGAGTGGTCCCCAGTGATGGCTGTCTGTGCACCTACACATGGCCATCCCTCTGAACGTCTGATGCCCACAGTGAAGTGGCCTCAGACTCCACTGTCCACACAGAAGGACCACTCCCACTGCCCCATTGACGCAGGCATCTGACTCTTCGGTAGCCCCCTCCCTAATCTCCTGCCCTCCACTCCGAGTGCCAAAACTTCCTGGGCGCTCCCTCATTTACCCTCTCCCCTGCGGAATATCAGGAGCACAGACATGCGGGAGAAGGCTTTGTTTTCATTTCATAGGTTTGTTGCTACTAACGTGAACAGAGAAGTACATCTTCACTTTGTTACTTTGCATCACATCTCATCGATACAATCCAATTGCAGCGAAACAACCGTTTCCTATACACCCAACCTCCCTCGCAGCTGGCGCGAGCACCGGGTGCACCTCTGTAATGGCAGCGCAGTAGCACAAGCAGGAATAATCCCGTGGGGGGCCCTATTCGAGAACGAGGGGTTGATCCCTTTTGATGCTTTGGGACCTTCTACAGGATCATTCTCACAGGCCGATATTGGTCTTAATGCGCACCTTCTGGCGCATCACAGACTCTGAACCCAACCACACAGCTATATTCAATCTCTCTTCACCACGGTCACGGGCGGCACAGAGCACCTGGTCATTTATGTACTAATGCGCACCTTCTGGCGCATCACAGACTCTGAACCCAACCACACAGCTATATTCAATCTCTCTTCACCAAGGGTACGGGGCGGCAAAGAACACCTGGTTATTTATGTAGGAAACTGGATGCCACCTTCCCCCACGTAGTGCCCCTTTTAGAAGTGCTCTTTCCTTAAAACAAAGTATGTCTGATTGTTTCAGTACTTGCAAAGGACTTTAGCACCCATGTATGTCCCTAGTAGATGGTACCCTGGGCACATAGGGCATGGGTACTAAAGAGGGTCTGCAGCATATCTTATACCACGAAGGACCCACATACAAATTGTACTCGGCCTGCCATCGCAGACTGTGTGACAGGGTGCAGGCCCTTAGTGACAACACAACATGGCACACTCACTGTGTGCCACACCAAGGTCACTGCATGCATTATATGGAAAACACCCCTATAGCAGGCCTTGAGAGCCCTAAAGCAGGGTGCATTATAATACATGTGAGGACATAGCTGCCTGAGCAGGTATGGCTCGTGATGTCTATTTCTATTCTTAGACATTGCAAGTGAATGGGCCGCCATCTTAAAGCATGTACTGCCAGAGGGTGTCTTAGAGGTGCCCCCTCAAACCTCCTAGTCCTCTAGTGTGCTGGCTGACTGATTTCGCCCAGCCTCCCACCACAGAATACTTTCTGACTTCCTGGGGGTGAGAGCCTCTGCTCTCCGAGGTCAGAAAGAATGCCTGCTCTAGCAGCAGGTGTTATCACCTCAGCCAGCAGGATGGCTAGTAAATCTGCAAACCGAGGCCAGGGACTTCTGTCTGTGCCGCCTTTAGTATGCGACCTCCACCTCCCCCCAGACCTGGGAGAGGCAACCCCCTGCCCTGAGGCCCATTTGTCACCAGGACAGGGGGGGGAATTTGCTATGCAGGAGGCGTGTTGCTCTGCCAGGCTGGACACACCCCTAGGGTGACCAGCCTGAAAAGAACATGAAAATAAGAATCCCACCATCTTGTGTGTAGTGGAATTAGGAATTCTGGGACAGGATGATGCCCACACCCCAAAGGAAGTGGTCATTTATGGGATGTAGTGAGCCCAGGGGTAAGGAGCCCATTGGCTACTACCCTTCACTCCCCTTAATGCCCCTGAATTGAGTATTTACGGGGGCCCCAGATACTAGGACTTCAGAGTTCGACAGACAAAGGAAAGGACTGGACGAAGAAGAGTGCTGTCCCGAGAACAGAGAAGCAACAACTGACTTGACGCTAACCCTGCCTGTCTGTAGCCCCCAACAATCGTGGAAGAAAGAGACTCATCCTGCTGCTGTGTAGACTCCAAGAAACCTGGGGGGCTGTCAGTGCTTCACCAGTCACCAGAGAATCTCCCTTGGAGTTGAGGAGCGACTCCCCTGCAGCTGCAGACACCAACACCCGACCCCCTGCAGCAGCCAAGGCTTGTTGTGTTCAGTCCGGACACCAACACCGAGGAAAAGCAACCTGCAA
The DNA here is from genome assembly GCF_031143425.1 of Pleurodeles waltl. Classification (NCBI taxonomy): domain Eukaryota; kingdom Metazoa; phylum Chordata; class Amphibia; order Caudata; family Salamandridae; genus Pleurodeles; species Pleurodeles waltl. Next base: position 1,166,038,524 of record NC_090439.1, on the reverse strand, counting down.
GCCAAGGAACTTCAAAGGCAGTGAGAGCCACATCAAGACTGGCCCAGCTGACCTGCCGGCCTCCCTTCTGCATAACCCAAGAGAAAGAGTGAGTCCCCCGACCGCTGCCACCTAACACCTAAAGTGCCTCTACACCCGTGCCCCACAGCCTGAGTCTGAGGGAGGTGACAGTGCCCACAGGGCCTGAGACCCACAAGAGCTGAGCCCATCCTTGGGGTTGGCCAAGCTGGACTTCCAGTCACCGCCTGCAGCCTCTTTCTTCAGGCCCCCTCCAACTGTGAGTGACACCAGCACACAAACCCGACACCAAAAGACACTACTGCACCCCAGCCCCCCACTGAGAAGAAGTGGACCTACGGTGTTCCTACATGCCTGAGAGCTCAAGGATCAAGCCCCCCTGTGGGTTCCCCCGGATTGACCCCTCCCCCGTCCATGCTTGCAGCCTCTTTCAAACTAGGCCAATCTCCATTGAAGTGAATGAAACACCCAACTCTGTAACTCACCACTGCACCTGGACATTCCAGAGCCCCCAAAGGTGGCCTTGTGCACGCACAGTACCTCAAACGAGAGCTTTTAGGGTTATTATTTGAACCCTTGTCAGCCACTAAGGGTCACCACGGACTATCTGCGTAGTGTCCCCTTACATTGCTACACTACATAGCTAGCCAGCTTCCTACAGCCAACAACTCTAGATTGCTTTTTTCATTTGTGAGCCAGACCTACAAGCTTTGCCAATAATAAAAAAAAAAACTTTGAATTAAGATGACTTGTGTTGTAGTCCCCAAGCATGAACTCTTTTACAGTCCATCTTCCCTTCCCCACACGTTAAAGTCCACCCTCCTCTTCCCCTGAATATATGCTATAGTCCCCGCCCCATCCTATGCATAGACAGTGGGGGCAATGTCATCACACAGCGTAAAATGTGCAGCGCTACCTTCTCTGTGCACTTCCTGTCATTTCCCAAATGCCGATGCGGGACAATTGATGTTCAGTCTTTGCAGGACACTAAAGTATTGGAGACAGTTATGTCCACACTTGCGACAACCACAGGCCAATGTGCAGCGGTGAGTCCTGAAGAAAACTCTAAAATAAATTGTTCTGTTCACAGGAATGTGGGCACCCACTGAAGAGGAGAGAACAAATACACACAACGTAACACATAACATATCACAGAACAGAAATCCTTTTATTTGTAAACCACTTAAATTGGGGTCCTGGCTATTTCTAGGCACTGCTACCTTTGATTTACCCAGGATCACACATTGAGGGTAAATGGAAATGCTGTAACTGATATGTAGGTCTAGTGATCCACATAGGAAGAGCTGCCGCAGGCATCTGCTCACTCCCTGTGTGGTAGTTCAGGTCCGTCTTGGACTATGTGGGTGTTTTTGTAAAGCTTTTGTGCCTCTACACACATTTAGGGCTCGGTAATGCCACACTAGGAATCATGGACACTGGGGTCCAATCAGGAGTATTTCCAGTTGGCCTCTGTGCCCACTCAGTGCTTTTACTATTGCGTCTCTGATAGGAGTCCTGCTAATGTTATAGTTTGACACAACTATGGCCAATAATAGGTTTTCTTTCAAACGTGCTGACTTATCAATGACCTGGAGAGCCCTTATCATACTCAATGGTGCTCGGTTTATGGAACATAGAAGCCTGATGTGCACATGCACACAGTACTCCTCAGCAGATGCAGGGTTAAGAGTTCCCTCGGAGGGTGTAGTAATAACTAGTGGAGTTGTGTCAGTCCTCATGTGCCGTGTGCAGGGACCAAGGGGTCGGTAATGATTACCACCCACTTGTCTGACAACAATAATTTCACCATCAACTCTGTGGCACATTGATATAATGGGATTCATATTTATCCTGACACTCTTTCGGCTTCTTCAGAGAGGAGAGTTGTTTTGCCTACCGCCCACCTCTAATCAGACCCGGTGAGAGGACCAAAGCTGGAATTCGCTTTATTTCTTGATTACGCTCAGACACATTGTTCAGGCTTTTGTCTGGTCAGTCTGTGGTGAGGACTCAGAGAGATGGCAGCAGAGATCAGGTATCTTTGTGTTAAGCGCCTGCTGGAAAACTGGGGATGCTGAGGAGGATTGGGGCGTCTTCAACTCAGCATCAAGGTGGAGAGAAGCTGGACATCATTTATAAGTTCCAGGGAATGAAGTGGAATGGTGGTAATAACGGTCAATGGGGTTACTGGATTTTTAAACTACCCACTGTTACGATAAGTGACATCATTACTGGTATCTGACGGTAATACCATCACTGATTACCAGCAGCTCAAGGCTGGTGGTGACAAGAGGTGAAAAACTGAGTTACAGTGATATGTTTTCTGGATTTTATTCAGAAGACCGCCTGGGCTAATGTCTTCCTCGACCCTCTGGCAACACACTAAGTCAACATAACAACACGAGACAGAGAACGCTGCTGCTGGAAACACACGCAACCCATGGCACTTTTACGTGTGGAAGGTGTGTACTGGGCAACCATCAGACCTGTGAAACTCATAGACCGTGGACTCCTAATTTCTAATCACCATGAACAGACGTGCGCAAGAACCCACGCTACAAATATGCTTTAATGATTTTATTATAGTCAAAAACCTATCGGCGTGCCCATAATACGTACATTATTATAAACTAAACAAGATAGTGGCTCCAATATTTAGTAGTAAGAAACATGAGAGGAAATATTGAAACATAATAATGGAGTCCCAATACTTCTTCCTAATTCTCCTCCAAAGTCTCCTTCTCATCCTCTGTCTCGACTAACTCTAGCACCAGAGACAGCTTGAACGTTTCCTGGGAGGCCTTGCCCACCACATCTGCAGATCTTAATGGAATTACTGTTCCGTATGAAGACAGATGTTGTCTTTATTCCTTTGTTCAATAGCTCTGTGTCCTTGGCAGGCTGATAAGCCCATCCCAAAGTACACTCGATGTGCCAGCCCTTGGCCTCCTGCGTGATCTCTTACCCCTCTCTGGACTGAAGACGCCGCTCTGTCAAATAATGCTCATAGACACCTTTATACCTCTTAGTTTCATGTCTTTTATTGACACCTCTAAAATTAACAATAGACCCCACCTTGGCTTTTTCCACAGTGTGCACCTCTAAACATTCTCATGCAAAATCAAGGGAAGACTGGTTTAAGTAAAACATATCTACTAGAGAGACATTTTCTAGTCAAACCGTCTCCTGCTTCTATCCCAAGACTTTTGAATTCAAAGTGTGCACAGAAAACACTGATGCAAGATACAAGAAAAAGCGCATTTTGCTACAAAAGCGTAGATCTCCAAGAGTTTCATCAACAAAAATTTCACGAGAAAAATGACACAATTTCTCACAGCCTTATGATCCATACAGCAAGAAGGCTGCCTGGATTTAGCATTAACTATATTTGGGTCAGGAGTGCTCTGCGCTCAGAGAGAGGATAATTTGTAATTGAGCAGTGCCTGTGCTAGGAGTCAGGACTGCGTGTGCTTGGAGTCAGCAATATCTGTGCTTAGAATCTGCAGTGCCTGTGTTTTGATTCATATGTGCTCCGGTGAGGAGTGCCTGTGCTCTGCTGATCAGTGCCTGTGCTCTGGTGAGAAGTGCCTGTGCTCCGGAGAGGAGTGCCTGTGCTCTGTTGAGCAGTGCCTGTCCTGAGGTGTGCCTGTGCTCTGTTGAGGAGTGCCTGTGCTCTGGTAAGGAGTGCCTGTGCTCTGGTGAGCAGTGCCTATGCTGAGGCGTGCCTGTGTTCTGGTGAGAAGTGCCTGTGCTCTGGTGAGAAGTGCCTGTGCTCCAGTGAGAAGTGCCTGTGCTCTGCTGAGGAGCTTCTGTGCTCTGGTGAGCAGTGCCTGTGCTCTGGTGAGCAGTGCCTGTGCTCCGGTGAGAAGTGCCTGTGCTCCGGTGAGAAGTGCCTATGCTCCGGTGAGAAGTGCCTATGCTCTGGTGAGGCGTGCCTGGGCTCTGCTGAGCATTGCCTGTGCTGAGGAGTGCCTGTGCTCCGGTGAGAAGTGCCTATGCTCTGGTGAGGCGTGCCTGTGCTCGGCTGAGCAGTGCCTGTGCTGAGGAGTGCCTGTGCTCCGGTGAGCAGTGCCTGTGCTCCGGAGAGGAGTGCCTGTGCTCTGGTGAGCAGTGCCTATGCCTGCTGTGTGACATGACTGTGAGGAAGCAGAGTTTTGCCGATACATAATTGATAATTAGAATTGTACTAATGACAAGAAATAATGACATTAAAAATGTAAAGGACCTTGTTATGTTTATACTAGGAAGCAAAGTCCGGTGACTTTCATAGTTAGTCGCCATCATTCACTGAATGCTGTTTTAAAGCTTATGTTAGCATGGGTAAACATGCTTTGTCATTCTCATATTGCGAAATATTTTAGCACTGTTTAGAAAAAGGGGATTGTACTAGTTTTAGATGCAGCAACAGCTACCCCTAGAGTAATTTTGCTGCTAACATTTCTGTGACGTAGAAGCTTTTGAATAAACGCTCCATTGTTCTAAAAGTTGCTAATCTGTGTTTTCTTTCCTCTCTCGAGGAAGTATTATTAACAATGTTCAAGTTTCTTCCTGTGCCCAAGGACGAAGAGCGAAATTGTCAATGGATCCTCAGAAGAAGAGGGAAGAAGGCGGCACAAGAGAATAATTCGTATTTTATTAGCGCTTCTCTTAGTGTGTGCCTAACCAATAGAATTATGAAATCCTATTATACGTGTCTTTCTTAGACAATTGATTCATTTCTAATTGGAGGGCTAATTGTCCCCCCACTGTTCTGACCAATAGGGTCTTCTCAAAATTACTATAAAATGCTGTGCCATTTCCTGGTTGGATCAGAAGTTAGTGTATCTGGGTTCACCTTTGGATTACTGGGAGTGTTCCTGTAATGCTGTTAGCTGCTCCACTGCTGATGCTGTCCTTCTGCTGAAGCATCCTTGCTGTTCATCTATTGAGGGTGAAGTATAAACAGGGCTAATACCTGTGCTTTGTCTCTCAGGCACCAGCTGCAACTGTACCAAGTGTCCTACCTTAATTAATCTTTCCTTTAATAACCCAGCTTAGTAAGTTTTTCTAAATTTGTGTTACTAAAACTTTTACGTGCAGCCCAACATGTTAATTCTAAGTAGAGGCTAGTGAGGGTTTTCCAGAGCCCCTTGCCGATGGCTTATGTTGATGTTCTTTGATGATGCTTGTGATTTCTCTCGCACAGATTCTTATGATTCTGTTTTGTGTAATTGCTATTGGATTGATTAGTTTTGTGGCATTCAATAAATTGCGCTACTTGCAGAGTATCAGTCAGCCACTGATGCTCTCGTAGGCTGACCACTTGTGCATGAGATTCATTTTTGTGGTCTTAGCCTTATTGTTATAGGGAAATAAATATCAATCTTCTTAATAAACTGGTGTGCTTATTGAAGTTGCGCTTTCGCTAGTTAATAAAGATTCTTAGCGTTGTTGAGATTATTATGACATCAGTCAGTGACATCCCCTTCACTGGTCGGGTCGGTTCATCAGAAAATTTGTAATTGAGCAGTGCGTGTGCTTGGAGTCAGTAATACCTATGCTTAGAATCAGCAGTGCCTGTGTTTTAATTCATATGTGCTCTGGTGAGGAGTGCCTGTGCTGAGGTGTGCCTGTGCTCAGGTGAGAAGTGCCTGTGCTGAGGTGTGCCTGTGCTCAGGTGAGAAGTGCCTGTGCTCTGCTGAGCAGTGCCTGTGCTGAGGCGTGACTGTGCTCCGGTGAGGAGGGCCTGTTCTCCGGTGAGGAATGCCTGTGCTCTGCTGAGCAGTGCCTGTGCTGAGGTGTGCCTGTGCTCTGCTGAGCAGTGCCTGTGCTGAGGTGTGCCTGTGCTCTGATGAGCAGTGCCTGTGCTGAGGCGTGACTGTGCTCTTGTGCGGAGTGCCTGTGCTCCGCTGAGCAGTGCCTGTGCTGAGGAAAGCCTGTGCTCTGGTGAGAAGTTTCTGTGCTCTGGTGAGAAGTGCCTGTGCTCTGGTGAGAAGTGCGTGTGCTCTGGTGAGGAGTGCCTGTGCTGAGGCGTGCCTGTGCTCAGGCGAGAAGTGCCTGTGCTCTGCTGAGCAGTGCCTGTGCTGAGGCGTGACTGTGCTCCGGTGAGGAATGCCTGTGCTCTGCTGAGCAGTGCCTGTGCTGAGGTGTGCCTGTGCTCTGCTGAGCAGTGCCTGTGCTGAGGCATGCCTGTGCTCTGGTGAGAAGTTTCTGTGCTCTGGTGAGAAGTGCCTGTGCTCTGGTGAGGAGTGCGTGTGCTCTGGTGAGAAGTGCCTGTGCTCCGGTGAGCAGTGCTTGTGCTCCGGTGAGCAGTGCTTGTGCTCCGGTGAGCAGTGCTTGCGCTCCAGTGAGCAGTGCCTGTGCTCCGGTGAGGAGTGCCTGTGCTCTGCTGAGCAGTGCCTGTGTCGAGGCGTGCCTGTGCTCTGGTGAGGAGTGCCTGTGCTCTGCTGAGCAGTGCCTTTGTCGAGGCGTGCCTGTGCTCCAGTGAGGAGTGCCTATGCTGAGGTGTGCCTGTGCTCTGGTGAGAAGTGCCTGTGCTGAGTAGTGCCTGTGCTGAGGAGTGCCTGTGCTCTGGTAAGCAGTGCCTGTGCTCTCGTGAGGAGTGCTTGTGCTGTCATGAGGAGTGCCTGTGCTCTGCTGAGCAGTGATTGTGTCGAGGCGTGCCTGTGCTGAGGCGTGCCTGTGCTCTGCTGAGCAGTGCCTGTGTCGAGGCGTGTCTGTGCTCCGGTGAGGAGTGCCTGTGCTTCGGTGAGGCGTGCCTGTGCTGAGGCGTGCCTGTGCTCTGGTGAGAAGTGCCTGTGCTGAGGTGTGCCTGTGCTCTGCTGAGCAGTGCCTGTGCTGAGGTGTGCCTGTGCTCTGATGAGCAGTGCCTGTGCTGAGGCGTGACTGTGCTCTTGTGCGGAGTGCCTGTGCTCCGCTGAGCAGTGCCTGTGCTGAGGAATGCCTGTGCTCTGGTGAGAAGTTTCTGTGCTCTGATGAGAAGTGCCTGTGCTCTGGTGAGAAGTGCGTGTGCTCTGGTGAGGAGTGCCTGTGCTGAGGCGTGCCTGTGCTCCGGTGAGGAGTGCCTGTGCTCTGGTGAGAAGTGCCTGTGCTCCGGTGAGGAGTGCCTGTGCTCTGCTGAGCAGTGCCTGTGTCGAGGCGTGCCTGGGCTCTGGTGAGGAGTGCCTCTGCTCTGCTGAGCAGAGCCTTTGTCGAGGCGTGCCTCTGCTCCAGTGAGGAGTGTCTGTGCTCCGGTAAGGAGTGCCTGTGCTGAGGCGTGCCTGTGCTCTGGTGAGAAGTGCCTGTGCTGAGTAGTGCCTGTGCTGAGGAGTGCCTGTGCTCTGGTAAGAAGTGCCTGTGCTTTCGTGAGGAGTGCTTGTGCTGTCGTGAGGAGTGCCTGTGCTCTGCTGAGCAGTGCCTGTGTGGAGGCGTGCCTGTGTGGAGGCGTGCCTGTGCTCCGGTGAGGAGTGCCTGTGCTGAGGCGTGCCTGTGCTCTGGTGAGAAGTGCCTGTGCTGAGTAGTGCCTGTGCTCTGGTGAGAAGTGCCTGTGCTGAGTAGTGCCTGTGCTGAGTAGTGCCTGTGCTCTCGTGAGGAGTGCCTGTGGTCTTGTGAGCAGCGCCTGTGCTCTCGTGAGCAGTGCCTGTGCTCCGGTGAGAAGTGCCTGTGCTCCGGTGCGCAGTGCCTGTGCTCCGGTGAGGAGTGCCTGTGCTCTGGTGATCAGTGCCTGTGCTCTGATGAGCAGTGCCTGTGCTCTCGTGAGGAGTGCTTTGTGCTCTGCTGAGCAGTGCCTATGCCTGCTGTGCGACATGACTGTAATTGGAATCAGGATTAGCCATGAGTGATAGACTTTGAGTCAGGGTTAGTTGTACTGTACGAAGGAGTATTTATGCTAGGGTCAACAGTGCCTTTATTTTGAGGCAGCTGTGCCCGTGCTTGGCACCAGGAGTGCCTGTGCTTGGCGGCGGGATTAGCTGTACTGGAGTCAGCCGCACTTGTGTTTGGAGTCACGATTCTTTGTATTCGAGTGAGAAATGTGTGCGCTTTGAGTCAGGAGTTCCTGAGTTTGGAGTCAGAATTATCTGCAACTGAGTTAGGAATGATTTAGCTTTGAGGCCACGGTTGATGCGCTTGAATTAGCACTCCTTGTCGTTCGCAACAGGAGTGCCAGCTCTTGAGAGCCATCAGTTCCTTTAATTGGAGTCAACAGTGCCTGTGGTATTAGCAGTGTCTATCTACGTCTACCAACAACTGAGTTCAAAGTGCCTGTGTTTTGAATCAGCAATGCCTATATTTTCAATCCAAAGTGCATGTGGTAGCAGTGCCTGTGCTTGCAATCAGCAGTGCCTGTTTTTTTAATCAGAAGTGTATGTGTAGGAGTGAGGAGTGTCTGTGCTTGTGACAGCAGTGCCTGTGTCTGCAATCAGCAGTGCCTGTTTTTTAAAAATCAGAAGTGCATGTGTTGGAGTGAGCAGTGCCTGTGGTTAGAATCAGAACAGCTTATGTTTTTAACAGAAAGTCCCTGCACTTGAAGTCAGGTATCAGCAGTGCCTGTGTTTTGAATCAGATATGCCTGTGGTTTAATTTGGAAGTGTCTGTGCCTGGAGTCAGCAGTGGCATTTACATGTTCATTACAGATAGCCCTGACTCCAAGTACAGGCACTGCTGACTCCAGGCACAGCATGAACAATAAATGAATCAGATGTTTCTGCGCTTAGAGTCATAACTAGAAGTACTGACTGGAGTCAGGGGTGCGTGTGATTGGAATTAGGATTATCTGTAATTGGCTAGTGACAGTGCCTGGAGAGAGTAGTATCTGTAACTGAGACTTAAGTGATTGTGCTTGAAGTCAGGTGGCTTGGGTGTTAAATCAGCAGTCCTCGTGTTTGTAATCAGAAGTGTCTGTGCTTGGAGTCAGGAACTCCTCAGCTTGAAGTCAACATTGCCAGTGTTTTGTATCAGAGATGCCTGTGAGGGAAATCATCAGTGCCTGTGCTTGACATCAAAAGTGCCTATGTTTTGAATCAGCAGTACCTGTGTCTGTGCTTAGAGTCAGAGGTACATTTGAATATGTAGCACCTGAAGTCAAGAGTTCCGATGGTTGGGATCAGCAGTGCTTATTTTGAATAAGCAGTGCCTGTCTTTCTTAGAAGTGCGTACACCTGGAATAAGAAGTACCTATCTTTTGAATCAAAAGTATTTTTTAAATCAGCAGTGCCGGTCCTACGAAGCAGCAGTGCCTGTACTCGGAGACAGGGTTATCTGAAATTAAGTGAGAATTGCATGTGCTTGGAGTCACCAGTGCCTGATATTGGGATCAAGGTTATCTGCATTTGTGTCAGCAATGCTTACATTTGGAGCCAGCAGTGCCTTTGCTAGGAATCAACTGTATCCACGCTCGTCGTTTTTAATCATCAGTGCCTGTACTTGGAGTCAGACCTGCCTGCAGTCTACAGTTCCTGTGATTTGAAGCTGAAGTGCCTGTACTTGGAGTCAGGGGTATCTGTGCCTGTAGCCAGCAGTACCTATGCTTGAAATCAGGAGTGTGGAGTTATGTTTCTATTCTTTGAATCAGCAGTACCAATGCTTGGAGTCAGCAGTGCCTGTCAAAAGACAGCAGTGTCTCTATTTTGACTAAACCATGCCTGGAGTTAGAAGTGTCTGTAGTGCCTGGAGCCAAGGTTAGCTGTAACTAAGTGAGCAGTGCCTGTTCATAGATTAAGCAGGGAATGTATTTTGCATCAATAGTGATCGTGCCCCTGGGCTTGGAATCTGCATTATCTGTAATGAGCCATATATGTAGTAGGTATTATTTATAATCTAGTGAGTAGTGCCTGTGTTGGAGTCTGCAATTACTTTTTGGAGCCACAGGGCCTGTGTTTTCAAATTATGATTCCCTCGGTCAGCAGTCAGCAGTGCCTATGATTAGAATCAATATTTTCTTTAATTTAGTAAACAGTGCCTGTGCTTGAAGTGAGCATTAAGTGTATGGAAGTCAGGAGTGTCTGGCGTGGAGTAAGGATTATTTATACTTTAGTGAGAAGTGCCTGTGCTTGGAGTCTGCAGTGCCTTTTTGGAGCAGGCAGTGCCTCTGCTTGGAGTCTGTGCTGCCTAAGTGAACAGTGTCTATTGGTGGAATAAACTGTGAAAGTAGTTCAAATTATTAGTGCCTGTGTTTAGCAGTGCCTGTATTTGCTGTTAGCATTCTCTGTAATGAGTCCCTGCGATGGCACTGCTGATTCTGGTAAAGAGTTCCTTGACTCCAAGCTTAAGCCTACAATTGAAGTCTGGGTTATTTTTAATCAGGACAGCAGTGCCTCTACCTGGAGTGAGCAATGCCTGTGTTTGGAATTAAAATTACCTGCAATTCAGATAGCAGTGCCTGGAGCAATTATTAAGTGTATCTGAGTCAGCAGTGCCTGTGCTTGGAGTAAGAATTATATACAATTGAGAGAACAGTGAATGTGCTTGAGTCAGCAATTACTGTGGGTTGAGTCAGCAGTGCCTTGCTTGAAGACAAGTGCCTAAAAGCTAGTGTACCTGGTACTGGAGACAGTAGTTCCTGCGTTTTGAATCAGCAATATTTGTCTTTTGCATCAGCAGTGTCTTTGCTTGGAGCTAGCATTAGCAGCACAGCTGTCAAAAGTGCCTGCGTCTTGAATTAGAATTGCCTCGGCTGGCAGTCAGCAGTGCCTGTGAATCAGAATTACATGTAATTCAGTTAGCAGTGCATGGACCAGGAGTGAGCATTAACTGCACCGGAGTCATGAATGTCTGTATATGGATTTATAATTTAGTGAGTAGTGCCTGTTATTGAAGTCCACATTGACTGTTTAAAGCCAGCAGCGCCTGTTTGGAGTCAAAGTAAACTATACTGGAGTCAGCAGTACATGTGTTTTGAACCGGCAGTGCCTGTGATTGATGTCAGGAATGCCTGTAGTGCTCATGCTGGAAGACAGAAGTGCCTATGACTGGAGTTACCAGTACCTGCATTTGGAGAAAGGTTATGTGTATGTGAGTAAGTAGTGCCTGCTTGGGGATTAAGCACTGACAGCATTTCATCTCAGTAGTGCCCACATTTAGAAATGCCTGTATTTGTAGTAGTCAGCATTATCTGTAATGAGCCATGAGTGACTGTGCTTGGAGTGAGCAGTGCATGTCTTTTGAAAGAAAAGTGGCTGGGCTTGGAGTCAAGTGCCATTGAGTTGAGTCAGTAGTGTCTTTGTTGGGGGTTAGCAGTGCCTGTATTTGGAATCAGGATCATCTATAAATGAGGCAGCATTGCATGTGCTTGGAAGTAAGTCTTAGATGCACTGGAGACAGAAAATTCTGTGCTTGGTGTAAACATTATAAAAAATATCCATATCTGAGTCGCCAGTGCCTGTGTTTGGAGCCAATAGTACTTGTAATTTGATTCAGCTGTGCTTGTGGATGAGGTGAGTAGTGCCTGTATCAGAGGTGCCTATATTGAATCAGCAGTGCCTGTGACTGGAGTCAGTAGTTCCAGTCTTGTCTTCCTGTTTTGAATTGGCAGTACTTGTTTTTTGCATCAGCAGTGCCTGTGCTTGGAGTCAGCATTATCAGTACTGTAGTCAGCAGATCCTGTGCCTGTAGTCGGGACCCCTGGGCTTGGAGTCAGCACTATCTGTAATGAGTCAGCAGTGCCTGTGCCTGGAGTCTGGGATACCTGGAATTAAGTGAACAGTGTCTATTCATGGAGTAAGCAGTGACAATAATTCACATCAGTAGTGCTTGTGTTTAACAGTGCCTGTATTTGCAGACAGCATTATCTGTAATGGGTGACAAGTGGCTGTGCTTGGAGTGAGCAGTGCCTGTGTCTTAAAACAGAAGTCCCTGTGCTTGAAGTCAGGTGTCAGCAGTGCCTGTGTTTTGAATGAGGTGTTTCCGTGATTGAAGCCATCAATACCTGTTGTCTTTTTTAAATCAGCAGTGCCCGTGTCTGAAGTGTCGGTGCCTGGAGTCTATAGTTCCTATGATTTGGAGTCAGCCGTGGGCGTTATCTCTGACACCAATCACAGGCACTGCTGACTTCAAGTGCTAGGTTATCAATAATTAAGTGTTTTAATTCAACATTGTCTAGGCTTGGAGTCAAGGAACTCCTTTACTGAATCAGCAGTGCCAGTGCAAAGAGTCAGTGTGCCTATGCTTGGACTCTGGGTTATACTTAATTAAGACAGCAGTGCCTCTACCTGGAGCGAGCAATGACTGTGCTGGGAGTAAAGATTATTTAGAATTGAGGTAGCAGTGCGTGTGCTTGGACTCAGCTTTGCCTCTTTTGAATGAGCAGTGCCCATTACTTGAGGCAGCAGTTTCTGTGTCTGAATTAGCAGTACCAATGCTCGGAGTCAGCAGTGCCTGCCACACGTCAGCAGTGGTGTTACTTTGACTAAAACATGATTAGAGTTAGCAGTGTCTGTCTTTAGAGTCAAGAGTGCCTATGATAGGAGTCTGGAGTACCTATGCCTGGAACAAAGGTTAGCTGTAACTGACTGAGCAGTGCCTATTCATGATGTAAACATGTATTGTGTTTTGCCTCAATAGTGATCATGCCTGTTGGGTTGGAGTCAACATTATCTGTAGTGTGAGGATTTATTGTGTTTGAGTCAGTAGTGCCTGTGTATTGGACAAGCATTATTTTGAATAAGCAGTGCCAGTAACTGGAATAAACGGTGCCCAGTTTGAATCAACAGTAGCTGAGTTTTAAATCAGCAGTGCCCGTGCTTGGAGCTAGCAGTGCCTGTGCATGGAGTCAGGTGTATCTGTGCTTGGATATAGAAGCACTCTGAGTTAGCAGTGCAGGTGGTTGGAGTCTGGAGTGCCTGTAACATGAGTCTGTTATACCTGTGTATAGTTATCTGTATTTGAGTGAGCAGTGCCTGTTTTTGGAATATGCACTGACAGTGTTTCACATCAGTAGTGCCCATCTTTAGTGAACAGTACCTGAATTTGAAGTTATGGTTATCTGTAAATGAGCCAGCAGTGCCTGTGCCTTGAGTGCCTGGACCATCATTACTGAGACAGGAGTTCCTGTGAGTAGACTGACGAGTGCCTGTGACTTGGGCCAGCAGTGCCTGTGACTAGAATCGGTAGTGCCTGTGACTGGAGTAGGTGGTGCCTGTATTTGGAGTCAGTATTATTTAAAATGGAGCGACCAGTGCCTGTGACAGGAATCGGTAGTGCCTGTATTTGGAGTCAGGTGTGCTCAGGGAGTCAGTGCTGAATGTTAAATGAAGATTCAGGAGCAGAAGGGGTTAAATCTGAGCTGGAGATGGAACGTCACAGCCCCTCCCCCACAGGAGTCACAGCCCCTCCCCCACACACGTCACCCCCCACCTGAGCTGATGCCCCCCCACAAACAGGAGTCACAGCCCCTCCCCCCCCCCCCTGAGTCACAGCCCCGCCCCCTGAAGCCCCTACACCATCCTCAGCTCCGCCCCCCACCAGAGACTGAAGATGGGGAAGATCCTGCGGGTGAAGCGGGTCCGGGGGAAAGTGTAGAGAAGCTCCATGGAGTCCGCATTGTACAGGGACAGCCGCCCCCCCTCGTAGTCCAGATACACCCCCAGCTTCAGGGGCCTCTCACGAGGGGACAGGGGGGTCGGAGGGGAGGTGAGAGCCCTGTACCGACCCCTCCACCCCTCCACAGCCCAGACCCCCCCCTCAGGTGACCATGTGACCCCCCCCTTCCTCTCCACAGACTCTGCTGCGACCCCCACAGTCCATCCCACCCCCTCCTGCAGCAGCTGCACCTCCCAGTAATGTCTGCCTGAGGTGAACCCCGCGCCCCCCAGCACACAGGGAGAGGAGGTGAATCTCTTGGGGGTGTCCGGCAGCGGCTGTGCTGTGTCTGTCCCTCTCACACGTCTCCCCCCCTCAGACAGGAGGAGCTGAGGATGTGCTGTGTCTGGATCCAGAGTCACCATCACTGCAGGGAAGAGACTCAGAGTTAGAGATTTAAAGCTAAATACATGTTATTTATATTTTATATTCAGGTGATTGACACGAGGCAAAACTACACAGCACCTCTCTAGAAGGAGCGTGCTGCACTGTACAGTACACTGCACTACACAACACCTACCTGGAAGGACCACACTGTACAATACACTGCACTTCACAGCACCTACCTGGAAGGAGCACACTACTGTACAATACACTGCACTGCACAGCACCTACCTGGAAGGAGCAAACTGTACAATACACTGCACTACACAGCACCTACCTTGAATAAGTACACTGCACAGCACCTACCTGGAAGGAGCACACTGTACTGTACAATAAACTGCACTACACAGCACCTATCTGGAAGGAGCACACAGTACAATACACAGCACCTACCTGCAAGGAGCTCACAGTACAATACATAGCACTACACAGCACCTACCTGGAAAGAGCAAGCTGCACAATACACTACACTACACAGCACCTACCTGGAAGGAAGACACTGCACAGTACAAAACACTGCACTACACAGCACCTCTCTAGAAGCAACACACTATACTGTACAATACACTCCACTGCACAGCACCTCTCTAGAAGGAGCACACTGCACTGTGCAATACACAGCACTACACAACACCTTACACCGCACCTACCTGGAAGGAGCACACTGTACTGTACAATACACTGCACTACACCGCACCTACCTGGAAGGAGCACACTGTACTGTACAATACACTGCAATACACAGCACCTACCTGGAAGGAGCACACAGCACAATACACTGCACTACACAGCACCTACCTGGAGAGAGCACACTGTACAATACACTGCACTACACCGTACCTACCTGGAAGAACCACACTGTACTGTACAATACACTGCACTACACCCCACCTACCTGGAAGGAGCAGACTGTAGTGTACAATACACTGGCCTAACAGCACCTATGTGGTTAGGAGCACACTGTACTGTAAAATACACTGCATTACACAGCACCTACCCGGAAGGAGCACACTGTACCATAAAATACACTGCACTACAGAGCACCTACCTGGAGGGAGCACACAGTACAATACACTGCACTACACAGCTTCTACCTCGAAGGGACAGACTATACAATACACTGCACTACACAGCACCTACCTGGAAGGAACATACTGTACTGTGCATCACCCTGCACTATACAGCACCTACCTGGAAGGGGCACACTGTAGAATACACAGCACTGCACAGCACCTACCTGGAAGGAGCATACTGTACTGTAGAATACACTGCACTACACAGCACCTACCTGGAAGGAGCACACTGTAGAATACACTGCACTGCACGCACCTACCTGGAAGGAGCACATAGTACAATACACTGCACTACACAGCATGTACCTTGAAGGAGCAGACTGTACTGTACATTACACTGCAGTATACAGTACCTACCTGGAAGGCGCACACTGTAGAATACACTGTACTACACAGCACCTACCTGGAAGGAACATACTGTACTGTACAATACACTACACAGCACCTACCTGAAAGGAACACAGTACAATAAACTGCACTATACCACACCTACCTGTAAAGAGCACACAGTACAATACACTGCCCTACACAGCACCTAAGTGGAAGGAGCACACTGTACTGTATAATACACTGCACTGCATCATACCTACCGGGAAGAAGAACACTGTACTGTACAATGCACTGCACTACACAGCAGAAATCTGGAAGAAGCACTCTGTACAATACACTGCACTATAGAAGGAACACACTGTACTGTACAATACACTGCAATACACAGCACCTACCTAGAAGGTGCACACTGTACTGTATAATACACTGCACTGCACCATACCTACCTGGAAGAAGAACACTGTACTGTACAATACACTGCATTACACACCACCTACCTGGAAGGAGCACACTGTACTGTGAATTACACTGCAGTATACAGCACCTACCTGGAAGGAGCACACTGTAGAATGCACTGCACTACGCAGCAGCTACCTGGAAGGAGCACACTGCACTATAGAATACACTGCATTACACACCACCTACCTGGAAGGAGCACACTGTACTGTGTATTACACAGTACTATACAGAACCAACCTTGAAGGAAGGTGGGGAGGGAGTTCCAGGTTTTGGGGGCGAGGTAGGAGAAGGACCTGCCTCCTGTGGTGGTGCGTTGGATGGGGGGGGACTGTGGTTAGGGCGAGATCGGCTGATCGGAGGTTGCGTGTGGGAGTGTGGAAGTTCACTCTTTCGTTGAGGTAGGTTGGGCCGGTGTTGTGAAGGGATTTGTGTGCATGGATGAGGATCTTGAATGTGATTCTCTTGTCTATGGGGAACCAGTGAAGGGATTTGAGGTGTGGTGAGATTCGTTCGTGCCGGGGGAGGCCAAGGACGAGGCATACGGCTTCTGCCTGGAAGTAGCAGACTATACAATACACTGCACTAAACACTACCTACCTGGAAGGAGCACACTGTACTGTGCATTACACAGCACTATAGAGAACCTACCTTGAAAGAGCACACTGTACTGTACAATACACTACACTAGACAGCACCGACCTGGTAGAAGCACATTGTACTGTACAATACACTTCAATACATACACATCACCTACCTGGAAGGACTACACTGTAGAATACACTGAACTACGCAGCACCTACCTGGAAGGAGCACACTGTACTGTACAATACACTGCACCACACAGCACCTACCTGGATGGACCACATTGCAGAAAACACTGCACTACACAGCACCAACCTGGAAGGAGTACACTGTAGAATACACTGCACAGCACCGCACCTACCTGCAGGGACAACATAGTATAATACACTGCACTACATAGCATCTACCTGGAAGGAGCAGACTATACAATACACTGCACTACACAGCATCTACCTGGAAGGAGCAGACTCTACTGTACATTACTCTGCAGTATACAGCACCTACCTGGAAGGAGCACACCGTACTATACAATACACTACAGTGCACAGCACCTACGTGGAAGGACACACTGTAGAATACACTGCACTAATAGCACCTACCTGATAGAAGCATATTGTACTGTACAATACACTGCACTACACAGCACCTACCTGGAAGGAACACACTGCAGAATACACTGCACTGTGCAACAACTACCTGGAAGGATTACACTGTATTGTACAATACACTGTACTACACCAGACCTACCTGGAAGGAGCACGCAGTACTGTACAATACACTGTATTACACAGCACCTACCTGGTTGAAGCACATTGTACTGTGCATTACACAGCACTATACAGCACCTACCTCGAAGGAGCACACTGTACTGTGCATTACCCTGCACCATACAGCACCTACCTGGAAGGAGCACACTGTACTATACGAGACACTACACTGCACAGCACCTACCTGGAAGGACCACACTGTAGAATACACTGCACTACAGAGCACCTACCTGGAAGGACCACACTGTAGAATACACTGCACTACACAGCACCTACCTGGAAGGAGCACACTGTACTGTACAATACACTGGCCTAACAGCACCTCCTGGTTAGGAGCACATTACACTGCACTACAGAGTACCTACCTGGAAGGCGCACACTGTACTATACAATACACTGCACTACACCTCACCTACCGGGAAGGAGCACACCGTACACTATATTGCACTACACAGCTTCTACCTGGAAGGAGCATACTATAAAATACACTGCACTACACAGCACCTACCTGGAAGTAACATACTATACTGTACAGTACACTACACTACACAGCACCTGCCTGGAAGGAACACATAGTGCAATAAACTGCACTATACTGCACCTACCTGTAAAGAGCCACAGTACAATACAGTGCACTACACAGCACCTAACTGCGAGGAGCACACTCTACTGTACAATATACTGTACTACACAGTACCTACCTGGAAGGAGCACACTGTACTGTATAATATACTGCACCACACCTACCTGGAAGAAGAACACTGTACTGTACAATGCACTGCACTACACAGCAGAAATCTAGAAGGAGCACACTGTACAGTACACTGCACAATATAATGAGCAAACTCTACTTTGCATTACACAGCATTATACATCACCTACCTGGAAGGAGCACACTGGTACTGTACATTAAAAAACACTATACAGCACCTACCTGGAGACAGCACACTGTACAATACACTACACTAGAGAGCACCTATCTGGAAGGACCACACTGTAGAATGCACTGCACTACGCAGCAGCTACCTGGAATGAGCACACTGTACTGTACAATAGACTGCACTAACAGCACCTACCTGGAGGGACCACACTGTAGAAAACACTACACTACACAGCACCTACCCGGAAGCAGCACACTGTACTGTGCAATATACTGCACAGCACCTACCTGGAAGGAGCAGACTGTACTGTACATCACACTGCAGAATACAGCACCTAATTGGAAGGAGCACACCATACTCTACAATACATTACACCGCACAGCACCTACATGGAAGGACCACACTGTGGAACACACTGCACTACACAGCACCTACCGGGTAGGAACACACTGTCCTGTAGAATACACTGCACTATACAGCACCTACCTGGAAAGAACACATAGTACAATAAACTGCACTATACCTCACCTATCTGTAAAGAGCACACAGTACAGTACACTGCACTACACAGCACCTAACTGGAAGGGGCACACTCTACTGTACAATAGATTGTACTACACAGCACCTACCAGGAAGAAGAACACTATACTGTACAATGCACTGCACTACACAGCAGAAATCTGGAAGGAGCACACTGTACAATACACTGCACTATAGAAGGAGTACACTGTAGTGTGGAATACACTGCACCACACAGCACCTACTTGGAAGGAGCAGACAGTACTGTACAATACACTGCACTACACAGCAGCAATGTGGAAGGACAACACTGTAGAATAAACTGCACTAACCAACACCTACCTGGAAGGAGCACACTGTACTGTACAATATACTACACTGCACAGCACCTACCTGGAAGGACCACACTGTAGAATAAACCGCACTAACCAGCACCTACCTAGAATGTGCACACTGTACTGTACAATACATTTCACGATAAAACACCTACCTGGAAGGAACACATAGTACAATAATTGCACTTACCTGTAAAGAGCAGACTGAGCAATACACTGCACTACACATTACCTACCTGGTAGGAGCACAACATACTATACAACACACTGCACTACACAGCACCTACCTTGAAGGAGAACACTGTACAATATGTTGCACTACACAGCACCCACCTGGGAGGACCCCACTGTACTGTATAATAGACTGCACTACACAGCCCCAGACCTGAAGGAACACAAAGTACAATAAACTGCACTATACTGCACCTACCTGTAAAGACCACACTGAGCTATACATTACAGTACAGAGCACCTACATGGAAGGAGCACACTATACTGTACAATACACTGCACTAACAGCACCTACCTGGAAGGAGCACATTGTACTGTACAATACACTACATTAACAGCACCTACCTGATAGGAGCATAATGTACTGTACAATACACTGCACTACGCAGCACCTACCTGGAGGGAGAACACTGTACTGTGGGATAGTGAACCCTGCTTTAGGGCTGTGAGGCCTGCTAGGGAGGTGACTTACCTATGCCACAGGCAGTGGTTTGTGGGCATGGCATCCTGAGGGGGATGCCATGTCAACTTTACCTTTTTCTTCCCACCAGCACACACAAGTTGCATTGGCAGTGACATGGGTTTGGTGAGGGGTCCCTTAGGGTGGCACAATATTTGCAGCAACCCTTAGGGACCCTCCCTGCTCACAGAGCCCTTGGTACCACTGAGACCTTTTACAAGGGACTTAGCTGTGGGACAGGGGTGTGCCAATTGTGGAACAATGGTACAGTTTTAGGGAAAGAACGCAG
Organism: Pleurodeles waltl; assembly: GCF_031143425.1. NCBI lineage: Eukaryota > Metazoa > Chordata > Amphibia > Caudata > Salamandridae > Pleurodeles > Pleurodeles waltl. The sequence continues at coordinate 1,166,018,663 of NC_090439.1, read as the reverse complement.
GCGCTGGGGCCTGGTTAGCATGATCCCAACACACACTTAGTCAAGTTGGCATTAGATATCAGGCAAAAAGAGAGTGGGGTGGGTACTGCAAACAAGGGACCAGCTTCCTACAACTAGAGAAAACACTACACAAGAGAGCACATAGTTCTAAGCAGGATACAGCACTAGACAGCACAACAGAATAGACAGTGAACTATTTCACAAAACGCTGCACCAAACAGCAGTTGCACAGGAGAGCACACTGCATTACACAGAACACTATACTACACTGTCCATAGTGCTGCACTAGACAGTATACTGTAGTAAATTATACAACTGCAGCATCATCTATTCCCAACCAAATCCTCTTATCTTCTGAACACAGCTCAAGACTTTTCTGCTCATGCAGAACTTTAATCTTGGTTAGCCTCCACTTTTGTGGCCCCCCTTACTTCATTCTGGATACTGACTCTCGGTTGGTTCCCTCATGAGTGCGGGCACTTCCTTGTGAAGCAGCTGATTGCACTTTTACAAATGGTCTCAAGCAATGCACCACCCTCTCTAAAGCTGCCCCACCGCTGGTAGTGATATCAGGGGAGCCTTGGGTTTGCCCCTCCTCCCTTGCCGCTGGCTTGGCAGATCACACAGGAGTGACAAACCTCCTTGACTTTCTCTGACATCTGGGACCAGTAGAAGTGGTTGACCAGCCTCTCTCAGGTCTCAGTCACCCCCAGATGTCCAGCCAAGGGGATATCATGGACAATGTTAAGGACGAACTCCCTGTACTGCTGAGGGACCTCCAGCACGGCTCAGGAGTTAGCACAGCTGAGGGGGTCAGTGTGTAACCTGCACTGGACAAATTGTCGACCAGGTCTTTCCACAGTAAAAGTTTTTAGCTGTCGCTGGTGGAGGCCGAAAGTCTCAGTGTGGACACCAACATATAATTACATTCAGCACAACTCTATTTACCTTTATATTTCTTCATCTCCTCTTCAGGTTTCAGAGTTATCATAACCTCTTCTTCCCTTGTTTTCTTCATCTCACTCTCCGGACCCTGAAACTTCACCTTCTTACACCTGAAGGACACACAAATCATTTTAGTGTTACAGAAGACTCGGAGGCTACAGGATCTGGAAAGGAACAGCACAAACACCCTGTAATTGGAAATAGAATACTGCAATTTACAGGAGCACCTGCAGGACAGCAGTGGGTGTGTCTCACTACACACACACACACACACACACCCCAACAACTCTGGGGGGCATCGACAAGTGTCACACATTATCCCTTCTACTATGCACACCCCTCTGCTCAGAACCTTGCAGGGATTAGCACATGATAATAGAAGCTTCAGGATCTCAGGGGAAACAGTGAAAAACTCAGCAACTAACACACATGACCACTCCTCCCTTTCTGTCTATTTATCTGATTACCTGTATAAGTCTTTCTTCTTCTCTCACATCACTTAGTGTTCCTCGCTCTCTCTGGTCCTCTCTTTCAGAAAGCTCCAGATATCGCAAAGGTATCTGTAAGGAAATGCCTCCTTGGCATGGTTACCCCCTGACTTTTTGCCTTTGCTGATGCTAAGTTTTGATTTGAAAGTGTGCTGAGGCCTGCTAATCAGGCCCCAGCACCAGTGTTCTTTTCTTAACCGGTACTTTTGTTTCCACAATTGGCACACCCTGGCCTCCAGGTAAGTCCCTTGTAACTGGTACCCCTGGTACCAAGGGCCCTGATGCCAGGGAAGGTCTCTAAGGGCTGCAGCATATCTTATGCCACCCTGGGGACCCCTCACTCAGCACAGACACACTGCTCGCCAGCTTGTGTGTGCTAGTGGGCATAAAAAGACTAAGTCGACATGGCACTCCCCTCAGGGTGCCATGCCAACCTCACACTGCCTACAGGTATAGATAAGTCACCCCTCTAGCAGGCCTTACAGCCCTAAGGCAGGGTGCACTATACCATAGGTGAGGGCACAAGTGCATGAGCACTGTGCCCCTACAGTGTCTAAGCAAAACCTTATGCATTGTAAGTGCAGGGTAGCCATAAGAATATATGGTCTGGGAGTCTGTCATGCACGAACTCCACAGCACCATAATGGCTACACTGAAAACTGTGAAGTTTGGTATCAAACTTCTCAGCACAATAAAGGCACACTGATGCCAGTGTACATTTTATTGTAACATACACCCCAGAGGGCACCTTAAAGGTGCCCCCTGAAACCTTAACCGACTATCCGTGTAGGCTGACTAGTTTTAGCAGCCTGCCACACACCAGACATGTTGCTGGCCACATGGGGAGAGTGCCTTTGTCACTCTGTGGCTAGTAACAAAGCCTGTACTGGGTGGAGGTGCTCACACCTCCCCCTGCAGGACTGTAACACGTGGCGGTGAGCCACAAAGGCTCACCCCCTTTGTTACAGCACCACAGGGCACTCCAGCTAGTGGAGTTGCACGCCCCCTCCGGCCACGGCCCCACTTTTGGCAGCAAGGCCGGAGGAGATAATGAGAAAAACAAGGAGGGGTCACTGGCCAGTCAGGACAGCCCCTAAGGTGTCCTGAGTTGAGGTGACTAACTTTTAGAAATCCTCCATCTTGTAGATGGAGGATTCCCCCAATAGGATTAGGGATGAGCCCCCTCCCCTCAGGGAGGAGGCACAAAGAGGGTGTACCCACCCTCAGGGCTAGTAGCCAGTGGCTACTAACCCCCCAGACCTAAACACGCCCTTAAAGTTAGTATTTAAGGGCTCCCCAGAACCTAGGAACTCAGATTCCTGCAACCTAAGAAGAAGAGGACTGCTAAACTGAAAAACCCCGCAGAGAAGACGGAGACACCAACTGCTTTGGCCCCAGCTCTACCCGCCTGTCTCCCCACTTCTAAAGACACTGCTCCAGCGACGCTCTCCCCAGGGACCAGCGACCTCTGAAGCCTCAGAGGACTGCCCTGCATCTAGAAGGACCAAGAACTCCCGAGGACAGCGGCTCTGTTCACCAAAGACTGCAACTTTGAAACAAAGAAGCAACTTTAAAACAACTTGCGTTTCCCGCCGGAAGCGTGAGACTTGACACTCTGCACCGGACGCCCCCGGCTCGACTTGTGGAGAACAATCACTTCAGGGAGGACTCCCCGGCGACTGCGAGACCGTGAGTAGCCAGAGTTGCCCCCCCTGAGCGCCCACTGTGACGCCTGCAGAGGGAATCCCGAGGCTCCCTCTGACCGCGACTGCCTTCTTCAAGATCCGATGCCTGGTAAAGACTCTGCACCCGCAGCCCCCAGGGCCTGAAGGATCCGACCTCCAGTGCAGGAGCGACCCCCAGGTGGCCCTCTCCCTTGCCCAGGTGGTGGCTACCCCGAGGAGCCCCCCCTTGCCTGCCTGCATCGCTGAAGAGACCCCTTGGTCTCTATTCAAAACCCGACGCTTGTTTACACACTGCACCTGGCCGCCCCGTGCCGCTGAGGGTGTACTTTCTGTGTGGACTTGTGTCCCCCCCGGTGCCCTACAAAACCCCCCTGGTCTGCCCTCCGAAGACGTGGGTACTTACCTGCTGGCAGACTGGAACCGGGGCACCCCCTTCTCCATTGAAGCCTATGCGTTTTGGGCACCACTTTGACCTCTGCACCTGACCGGCCCTGAGCTGCTGGTGTGGTAACTTTGGGGTTGCTCTGAACCCCCAACGGTGGGCTACCTTGGACCCAAACTTGAATCCCGTAGGTGGTTTACTTACCTGCAAAAACTAACAAACTCTTACTCCCCCCAGGAACTGTTGAAAATTGCACTGTCTCGTTTTAAAATAGCTATATGTGATTTATGTGAAAACTGTATATGCTATTTTGCTAATTCAAAGTTCCTAAAGTACATACCTGCAATACCTTCCATTTGAAGTATTACATGTAAATCTTGAACCTGTGGTTCTTAAAATAAACTAAGAAAATATATTTTTCTATACAAAAACCTATTGGCCTGGAATTGTCTTTGAGTGTGTGTTCCCCATTTATTGTTTGTGTATGTACAACAAATGCTTAACACTACTCCTTTGATAAGCCTACTGCTCGACCACACTACCACAAAATAGAGCATTAGAATTCTCTTTTTGCCACTATCTTACCTCTAAGGGGAACCCTTGGACTCTGTGCATGCTATTCTTACTTTGAAATAGTACATACAGAGCCAACTTCCTACACTCCCTCTTTCCCTCTCTTTGCGACTCTAACAGCACAAACATAATTGTGCACAATTGCTGTTCCTACCCTCACACTCCCTCTGTCTCAGCATCTCTCAGCCCCTCTTTGCTTCTCTGTAACTGAAAAATACTTGTCACCCCCCCAAAAACACACGTTTTTCTTTCTCTTTCATATTAACTCTCTTGGTTTGTTTGTCTCGCTGACAGTTCTTCAGATCTCAAAATCAGATGTGAATAATCACACACTATCTCTTTAATTCCCTCTCTCACTCTCTACATATGCCTCTTGATGTTCTACTCACTCTAGTGATTTCCTGCGTCTGTCAGTCGCACTCTCTCTCTTGCTTTCTTCCTCTCCTCCTGTAAAATCTCAGTAGTGCTGAGTATGACTGTCTGTGAGATCCTGCATCCTGCACCCTGTCTGTGAAAGCTTTCAACCTGGAATTACTACATCTCCTGCATCGCCGAATCACTGAGCTCCTCCACCTTGGGATCTTTGAAATCCTACACTGTGGAATCTTTAGAGTCATGGTCCTTGGAATCTCTGCATTTCTGCATCTTGGAATCTCTGGATCCCTGTACACTGGAACCTCTGGATCCCTGTACCTTGAAATATCTGTATCCCGGTACCTTGGAATTTCTGGATCCATGTACCCTGGAATCTCGGGATCCCTGTAACTTGGAATCTCTGGATCCCTGTACCTTGGAATCTCTGGATCCCTGTACCCTGGAATTTCAGGTCCCCTATGAAGCCAGTACAGTTTTGGAACAGCGTACCTTTATTTATCGTACTATAGTTGGGAGATTGTACACTGGACCACATAACCTCCCGGTCCCTCCTTTTTCCCTTTTTCTACATTGAAATCTCTAAACAGCTAAATATTGGACTCATTTAAATTCTGCATTTTAGGTTCAAATCATTTTTATTGGTATATAACATTTTACAGCGATTGCACTGTATGACCTGCCCGGAAGGGGGCTGCATAGTGATAATAATTATATAACTGCATTAAACGTAATAACATAGAATGGGATGAAAGGTAAACAAAGCATCCCCCTTTCCCCCCTCCTCCCGGGAGCACATTTAAACATTAATACAGCAACAATGAGAGGAAACACTAAAGGTTAAACTCCTACATGGCCCTGTTAACTGTGTCATGGCTGGTGTGTCGTGAAGCCTCAGGAGCCGGAGATATCTTGGGAATGTCAACTCCCTAAACTCCATGGAAAGGAGCCTCAGAAATGGGCCCCATAACTCTTGGAAAGAGTCTGCTTGGCTCGTCAATTTCAGAGAACTATTCTCCATGCCTAAGATGTTCCGCAGGCGGTATATCCATCCCAGGTGCATGGGAAGAGTATCAGTACCCCAGTGAGTGAGTATGTTTTGAGTGGCCGAACCCAATGCCAACCCTATAAGACACCCCCTGTGGGCGCAGATTCTACGCCTCCCAAATGTTTAGCTGTGTGACGTGCCCTGTAGTATATGTCCTCCCATTCCCTATGTGTGAAAGATCTATCGATTTCGGCCTTACATTGTCGTTGTCCTGTGCATCGGAGGCCTTTTGTAGGAAATTATACAGGTCAGTGATTAATCTTTTATCTGAGGTCTTCTTCAACAGCCATTTCTCAACATCAGTAAGGGATCTCTGTGCCTGGTCTCATATCCCTGGATGAATGGCCCAATGACGAATTTGTAAGTAGCGCATCCGCTCTGCCTCGGGGAGTGCATGTTCGAATTTCAGAGTGTCAAAAGGTATCATGCCCTCAACATCAATTAGATGGCCACAGTGCGACACTCCGGTTGCAACCACTTGCTGTAGGCCAGGCTGTTCATACCAGGGGTAAAGGACGGATTGCTAGCAATTGGCGTCAAGGACGAGGGAAATGTAGAAAAGATTTTCCTTGTTGCCACCCGGTCCCACGTTCTCCTAAGTGAGTGTGTGATTGGAGAAGAATATAAACCCCAGGGATGTTGTGGGTGCGATTGGAAGGGGATCTTCCACAGGGATGTGCCTGAAAGTGCCCTATACATAAACAGCCACCTCTTTTCGGACTCGTCTCTTGACCACCCTACTAAATAGTAGAGTTGGGTGGCTTGAAGATAGTGCAGTAGGTTAGGCACTCCCAGACTGCCTTGTGCTGGCGATTGATAGCATAGGGAGGCCGCCTTCCCGCTCAAATGAAATGGTAAAAATCTTTCTGTAAAGATTAAAGCGTTCCCTGGAGAGGCTCGACCGGTATGGTTAGAAAAAGGTATAAGATTTGCAGAAGGATTGTCATTTTAAGGGGAGCAACGAGGCCCAGCCATGAAATCAGGGGTGATTGCCATTTGGCCAGGCTGCATTGTACTCGCTGTACCAATAAGCGGTAGTTAATGGGGGTAGTGTCGGAGATGATCGGAGCAAACTTGAGCCCTAGATAAGGGATACTCTGTCTATGCCAACATAATGGAAACTGCCTTTCCAGATACTGATGGTCAACAAGAGGGACCGAAATATGAAGCGCTTGGGATTTCTGAAAATGTACGCGGAAGCCGGAGGTCTTCCCGAACTCCTCTATCTCCTGCAGAAGAGCCGGAAAGACCCTCTTGGGATTATTATTTAAGGAGACTAAAACATTATCCACGTATAAAGCCAAGGTGTGCACGTCGCCTTCAGATGTCACACCCGTTATATTTGGATTAGATCGTACACTCTGTGCAAACCGCTCCAATAGCAGGGGTGACAAAGGGCAACCCTGTCTGGTGCCTCTGCGTATGGGAAATGATTGGGAGGAATGTCAGTTCACCCACACCATCGCCCACGGTTTGCTATAGGTGCTATGGATCCATGTGAGAAACGGAGGGCCGAAACCAAAGTGGGTTAATGTTGTGGTCAGGTAAGGCCAATGCTCTCTGATGAAGGACTTCTCCACGTCCAGGGTTAAAAGCAGAATGTCCCTACGAACCCGATCTGCCTTATTTATTAAGTCAAGAATGCGTTTCGTGTGTCCCCACGTTGGGGGTGCCTCACAAATCCATTTTGGTCTGGGTCAATCAGCTAGAATACCGGTTAGTATCAGCAAGCTTTCTAGGATCAGTCAGCTTATTGTCAACCAGGTACCGGCGCAACTCTGTAGAACAAATACTGAGCATATGCTCTCTCAGAATCAAATCATATAATCCTTTGTCATCATTTACTTTGTTGCCCCATACCCAACCACTCAGTGCCTTATTGGAGAAATCAAAACAGTCTACCCAAGTCAGTGTGGAAAGTTTGGTGCTGTCCCTAAACGTCTCACGGTATTTTTCAGGGGTCAGCCCAAACGTGGCCAGTAAAGTGGCTTTCATGGGTGCAGAGACATTCCGATCATGTGGAGGTTGAAGGAGGTTTTGAGTATGCTGTGATTGTGGAAAACGCGAGGTAGTTTCTGTGGACAAAAGTGATTTTTGTGGACATGAGCGTGTTTCCCTGGGCTCGGGGGGTATTTTCATAAGACTCTGAGTTCCAGGATAAGCAGAGGGGCCGCAACACTGTTTGGGAGACAGGAGAGTAGCTACGAGGTGGTCTACATATAATAATTGTATGAGGTAGTACTGCTCGGGCAGCAGAGTGGATTTGTGTGAGCTCAGTACTGACATTTCCACACTGCAGCCAGATCTGCTCCTTACACACTGAGAGGAGAACAATAAATCAACCTTACCTGTCCAGGGCGCTTCTTACATCCTGCAAAACAGAAGAACAAGCAGAAGGACATCAGTTTCCACAACAGATTTTAAATTCTGGCAGACGTTTAGGTACAATATAAGTTGTGAAATTCAAGTTACACACATGAGAGTAAGGGCCAGATGTAGCAAAGGGTTTTTCCCATTCTGTGTCAATCGGAAAACATGTTTGTACATATGGCCCTAAGTTCTGAATGGGGCCACATGACACAGCACAGCTTCTGATATCCCAAATGGTCCCACAAGACAGCAGAACTTTGGAATTCTGAATGAGGGCAGATGACAGTGCAATCTGATATATTCTGAAAACATCATGTATTATAGTCTAGAGTTCCTGAGATCAGAAGCCAGACCTGTTATAACTCCTGCATCACTTGAGAAACAACTAGTGTATACCACACCAAAAATACTTCTAACACACTTCTATGGGATTAAATGTAAATAAACAAGGATTTTGGATAAACCATGGGATAAGATCCTTAGGTCTCTTGTTTCTGTTAGAAAATGTCTACTTATACAAGCTGCAGCACTAGAACTGGGTATAACCAGTACTCAGGAAAAAGTCCTTGTGTCTTCATACCGTGGTGTTTTAGTTTAAAACAGGCGGCTGCAAATGCTCTCTGAGAACTGATCACACTTGAACTGGAACAGTCTCAGTCATCAGATTATGTTCTATGAATAAAACTGGACGTCCTTCTGAATTGTTTCAATTTGAAGAACAAATTATGAAATGAATGGACGGAAGTAATTCTATGTCATGACCAGAGGGGAAGATTATGCTTTTCTTCCTTCGCTGTAATCAATAGCAGCCATATTCAAACTTTATGATAAACTACAAATCCCAAGAACCTTTGGGAATGGAAGACAAAACATCCAATCAAACATAGGCATTAGTCCAATCAGAGCCCAGCAGAGACCCAAACAGTCCACTTTGGACCAATTGGCACTTTGCAGTGCTTTCACTGTACATTCTGGTGTTCACTTGTAAACTAGTGCAGCGCTGCCTCATTCCTCACTTGCACCTAATTTTAGCACACATGGAGGTTTCCAGGGATCAGCAGTCGAAAGGGGACCCCTTAGAGTTCCTTCCCTAGGACGATGAATTTTATGAGGCGGTGTGAGAAAGTAGCCTCTTTCTAGCCTTGTTACCCCCACTTTTGGCCTGTTTGTGAGTGTATGTCAGGGTGTTTTCACTGTATCACTGGGATCCTGCTAGCCAGGGCCCAGTGCTCATAGTGAAAACCCTATGTTTTCAGTATGTTTGTTATGCGTCACTGAGACCCTGCTAGTCAGGACCCCAGTGCTCATAAGGTTGTGGCCTATATGTATGTGTTCCCTGTGAGGTGCCTAACTGTCTCACTGAGGCTCTGCTAATCAGAACCTCAGTGGTTATGCTCTCTCTGTACAAATTGTCACTGACAGGCTAGTGACCAATTTTACCAATTTACATTGGCTTACTGGAACACCCTTATAATTCCCTAGTATATGGTACTGAGGTACCCAGGGTATTGGGGTTCCAGGAGATCCCTATGGGCTGCAGCATTTCTTTTGCCACCCATAGGGAGCTCTGACAATTCTTACACAGGCCTGCCACTGCAGCCGGAGTGAAATAACGTCCACGTTATTTCACAGCAATTTTTCATTGCACTTAAGTAACTTATAAGTCACCTATATGTGTAACCTTTACCTGGTAAAGGTTAGGTGCAAAGTTACTTAGTGTGAGGGCACCCTGGCACTAGCCAAGGTGCCCCCACATTGTTCAGGGCCAATTCCCCCGACTTTGTGAGTGAGGGGACACCATTACACGCGTGCACTACATATAGGTCACTACCTATATGTAGCTTCACAATGGTAACTCCGAATATGGCCATGTAACATGTCTATGATCATGGAATTGCCCCCTCTATACCATCCTGGCATAGTTGGCACAATCCCATGATCCCAGGGGTCTGTAGCACAGACCCTGGTACTGCCAAACTGCCCTTCCTGGGGTTTCACTGCAGCTGCTGCTGCTGCCAACCCCTCAGACAGGCATCTGCCCTCCTGGGGTCCAGCCAGGCCTGGCCCAGGATGGCAGAACAAAGAACTTCCTCTGAGAGAGGGTGTTACACCCTCTCCCTTTGGAAAATGGTGTGAAGGCAGGGGAGGAGTAGCCTCCCCCAGCCTCTGGAAATGCTTTCTTGGGCACAGATGTGCCCAATTCTGCATAAGCCAGTCTACACCGGTTCAGGGGACCCCTTAGCCCTGCTTTGGCGCGAAACTGGACAAAGGAAAGGGGAGTGACCACTCCCCTGACCTGCACCTCCCCTGGGAGGTGTCCAGAGCTCCTCCAGTGTGCTCCAGACCTCTGCCATCTTGGAAACAGAGGTGCTGCTGGCACACTGGACTGCTCTGAGTGGCCAGTGCCACCAGGTGACGTCAGAGACTCCTTCTGATAGGCTCCTTCAGGTGTTGCTAGCCTATCCTCTCTCCTAGGTAGCCAAACCCTCTTTTCTGGCTATTTAGGGTCTTTGTCTCTGGGGAAACTTTAGATAACGAATGCAAGAGCTCAGCCGAGTTCCTCTGCATCTCTCTCTTCACCTTCTGCCAAGGAATCGACTGCTGACCGCGCTGGAAGCCTGCAAACCTGCAACATAGTAGCAAAGACGACTACTGCAACTCTGTAACGCTGATCCTGCCGCCTTCTCGACTGTTTTCCTGGTGGTGCATGCTGTGGGGGTAGTCTGCCTCCTCTCTGCACTAGAAGCTCCGAAGAAATCTCCCGTGGGTCGACGGAATCTTCCCCCTGCAACCGCAGGCACCAAAAAGCTGCATTACCGGTCCCTTGGGTCTCCTCTCAGCACGACGAGCGAGGTCCCTTGAATCCAGCAACTCTGTCCAAGTGACTCCCACAGTCCAGTGACTCTTCAGTCCAAGTTTGGTGGAGGTAAGTCCTTGCCTCACCTCGCTAGACTGCATTGCTGGGAACCGCGACTTTTGCAGCTACTCCGGCCCCTGTGCACTTCCGGCGGAAATCCTTTGTGCACAGCCAAGCCTGGGTCCACGGCACTCTATCCTGCTTTGCACGACTTTCTAAGTGGGTCTCCGGCGACGTGGGACTCCTTTGTGTAACTTCGGGTGAGCACCGTTTCACGCATCTTCGTAGTGCCTGTTTCTGGCACTTCTCCGGGTGCTACCTGCTGCTGAGAGGGCTCCTTGTCTTGCTCGACGTCCCCTCTACCTCCTGGCGCAATTTGCGACATCCTGGTCCTTCCTGGGCCACAGCAGCGTCCAAAAACGCTAATGTAGGAGGCTGGACTGGCTTGTAGTGAGTACCACGGGGTACTTGCACCTTGCACCAGGCCCAGTTATCCCTTATTAGTGTATAGGGTGTCTAGCAGCTTAGGCTGATAGATAATGGTAGCTTAGCAGAGCAGCTTAGGCTGAACTAGGAGACGTGTGAAGCTACTACAGTACCACTTAGTGTCATATGCACAATATCATAAGAAAACACAATACACAGTTATACTAAAAATAAAGGTACTTTATTTTTATGACAATATGCCAAAGTATCTTAGAGTGTACCCTCAGTGAGAGGATAGGAAATATACACAAGATATATATACACAATAGCAAAAATATGCAATATAGTCTTAGAAAACAGTGCAAACAATGTATAGTTACAATAGGATGCAATGGGGAAACATAGGGATAGGGGCAACACAAACCATATACTCCAAAAGTGGAATGTGAACCACGAATGGACCCCAAACCTATGTGACCTTGTAGAGGGTCGCTGGGACTATTAGAAAATAGTGAGAGTTAGCAAAATAACCCTTCCCAAGACCCTGAAAAGTGAGTGCAAAGTGCACCAAAGTTCCCCTAAGGACAAAATAGTCGTGTTAGAGGGAAAATGCAAGGAAAACACAAATCAGCAATGCAACAACGATGGATTCCTGACTGAGGGTACCTGTGGAACAAGGGGACCAAGTCCAAAAGTCACAAGCAGCTCGGAGATGGGCAGATGCCCAAGAAATGCCAGCGGTTGGTGCAAAGAAGCTCTTACTAGGCTGAAGAACTGTGAATACTGCAGGAACGACAAGGGCTAGAGACTTCCCCTTTGGAGGATGGATCCCCCACGCCTTGGAGAGTCGTGCAGAAGTGTTTTCCCGCCGGATGGACGCCAACAAGCCTTGCTACACGCAAATCGTGCGTTTGGCGTTTTTGGACATTGCTGGGGCCCAGGAGGGACCAGGAGGTCGCAAATTGGACCTGCAGAGAGAGGGGACGTCGAGCAAGACAAAGAGCCCTCACTGAAGCAGGTAGCACCCGGAGAAGTGCCAGAAACAGGCACTACGAGGATGCGTGAAACGGTGCTCGCCGAAGTTGCACAAAGGAGTCCCACGTCGCCGGAGACCAACTTAGAAAGTCGTGCAATGCAGGTTAGAGTGCCGTGGACCCAGGCTTGGCTGTGCACGAAGGATTTCCGCCGGAAGTGCACAGGGGCCGGAGTAGCTTGCAAAGTCGCGGTTCCCAGCAATGCAGCCCAGCGAGGTGAGGCAAGGACTTACCTCCACCAAACTTGGGCTGAAGAGTCACTGGACTGTGGGGGTCACTTGGACGGTGTCGCTGGATTCGAGGGACCTCGCTCGTCGTGCTGAGAGGAGACCCAAGGGACCGGTAATGCAGCTTTTTGGTGCCTGCGGTTTGCAGGGGGAAGATTCCGTCGACCCACGGGAGATTTCTTCGGAGCTTCTGGTGCAGAGAGGAGGCAGACTACCCCCACAGCATGCACAAGCAGGAAAACAGTCGAGAAGGCGGCAGGATCAGCGTTACAGAGTTGCAGTAGTCGTCTTTGCTACTATGTTGCAGGTTTGCAGGCTTCCAGCGCGGTCAGCGGTCGATTCCTTATCAGAAGGTGAAGAGGGAGATGCAGAGGAACTCGGCTGAGCTCATGCATTCGTTATCTAAAGTTTCCCCAGAGACAGAGACCCTAAATACCAGAAAAGAGGGTTTGGCTACCTAGGAGAGAGGAAAGGCTACTAACACCTGAAGGAGCCTATCACAAGGAGTCTCTGACGTCACCTGGTGGCACTGGCCACTCAGAGCAGTCCAGTGTGCCAGCAGCACCTCTGTTTCCAAGATGGCAGAGGTCTGGAGCACACTGGAGGAGCTCTGGACACCTCCCAGGGGAGGTGCAGGTGAGGGGAGTGGTCACTCCCCTTTCCTTTGTCCAGTTTCGCGCCAGAGCAGGGGCTAAGGGGTCCCTGAACCGGTGTAGACTGTCTTATGCAGAATTGGGCACATCTGTGCCCAACAAAGCATTTCCAGAGGCTGGGGGAGGCTACTCCTCCCCTGCCTTCACACCATTTTCCAAAGGGAGAGGGTGTCACACCCTCTCTCAGAGGAAGTTCTTTGTTCTGCCATCCTGGGCCAGGCCTGGCTGGACCCCAGGAGGGCAGCTGCCTGTCTGAGGGGTTGGCAGCAGCAGCAGCTGCAGTGAAACCCCAGGAAGGGCAGTTTCGGCAGTACCAGGGTCTGTGCTACAGACCACTGGGATCATGGGATTGTGCCAACTATGCCAGGATGGTATAGAGGGGGCAATTCCATGATCATAGACATGTTACATGGCCATATTCGGAGTTACCATGGTGAAGCTACATATAGGTAGTGACCTATATGTAGTGCACGCGTGTAATGGTGTCCCCGCACTCACAAAGTTCAGGGAATTGGCTCTGAACAATGTGGGGGCACCTTGGCTAGTGCCAGGGTGCCCTCACACTAAGTAACTTTGCACCCAACCTTTACCAGGTAAAGGTTAGACATATAGGTGACTTATAAGTTACTTAAGTGCAGTGTAAAATGGCTGTGAAATAACGTGGACGTTATTTCACTCAGGCTGCAGTGGCAGGCCTGTGTAAGAATTGTCAGAGCTCCCTATGGGTGGCAAAAGAAATGCTGCAGCCCATAGGGATCTCCTGGAACCCCAATACCCTGGGTACCTCAGTACCATATACTAGGGAATTATAAGGGTGTTCCAGTAAGCCAATGTAAATTGGTAAAAATGGTCACTAGCCTGTTAGTGACAATTTGAAAGTAATGAGAGAGCATAACCACTGAGGTTCTGGTTAGCAGAGCCTCAGTGAGACAGTTAGGCACCACACAGGGAACATATACATGCACACCTATGAGCACTGAGGCCCTGTGTGACAGGGTCCCAGTGACACATACATATAGGCCACAAACCTATGAGCACTGGGGTCCTGACTAGCAGGATCCCAGTGACACATAACAACCATACTGAAAACATGGTGTTCTCACTATGAGCACTGAGGCCTGGCCATCAGGATCCCAGTGAGACAGTGAAAACAGTGACAAACACCCTGACATACACTCACAAACAGGCCAAACGTGGGGGTAACAAGGCTAGAAAGAGGCTACCTTCTCACAGCTAACTGCACGATTTGCAGCTAGCAAGGCTTGTTGGCGTTCTTTCGGCGGGAAAACACTTCTGCACGACTCTCCACGGCGAGAGGGATCCGTCCACCAAAGGGGAAGTCTCTAGCCCTTTTCGTTCCTGCAGAAACCTCAGCTTCTTCTGTCCAGTAGAAGCTTCTTTGCACCCACAGCTGGCATTTCCTGGGCATCTGCTCATCTCCGACTTGCTTGTGACTTTTGGACTTGGTCCCCTTGTTCCACAGGTACCCAAGATTGGAAATCCATCGTTGTTGCATTGTTGGTTTGTGTCTTTCCTGCATTATTCCTCTAACACGACTTCTTTGTCCTTAGGGGAACTTTAGTGCACTTTGCACTCACTTTTCAGGGTCTTGGGGAGGGTTATTTTTCTAACTCTCACTATTTTCTAATAGTTCCAGCGACCCTCTACAAGGTCACATAGGTTTGGGGTCCATTCGTGGTTCGCATTCCACTTTTGGAGTATATGGTTTGTGTTGCCCCTATCCCTATGTGTCCCCATTGCATCCTATTGTAACTATACATTGTTTGCACTGTTTTCTAAGACTATACTGCATATTTCTGGTATTGTGTATATATATCTTGTGTATATTTCCTATCCTCTCACTGAGGGTACACTCTGAGATACTTTGGCATATTGTCATAAAAATAAAGTACCCTTATTTTAGTATAACTGTGTATTGTGTTTTCTTATGATATTGTGCATATGACACTAAGTGGTACTGTAGGAGCTTCACTCGTCTCCTAGTTCAGCCTAAGCTTCTCTGCTAAGCTACCATTATCTATCAGCCTATGCTGCTAGACACCCTATACTCTAATAAGGGATAACTGGGCCTGGTGCAAGGTGCAAGTACCCCTTGGTACTCACTACAAGCCAGTCCAGCTTCCTACATTGGTTGTGCAGCAGTGGGATAAGTGCTTTGAGACTACTTACCACTCTTGTCATTGTACTTTTCATAAGAGAAAAATATACAAAACAAGTTCAGTGTATATACACATAACCAAAAAGTTTTGCATTTCCTCTTTTCACTCTTTTCTAAAGTGCTGAAAAGTACTTCTAAACTTTCTAAAAAGTTCTAAAAAGTTTTAAAAGTTTTTTTTCTGTCTTTCTAAAAAGTTCTGAAAACTTTTTTTTCTTTTTCTATCACTTTAACTCTCTCTAAAAATGTCTGGCACAAGCCAAAATGTTGATCTGTCCAAACTTGCATATGATCACCTTAGCTGGAAAGGAGCAAGGAGTCTCTGCATAGAGAGAGGTTTGAGTGTAGGGAAGAATCCTTCCTTGGAACTGTTACTTAACATGCTTAGAGAACAAGATAAGGCTAAAAGTGCCCCATCTGTTGAAAAAGTAGCTAATGGTTCCCAATCTGATCCAGGGACTCCCCCAGGAAAAGGTTCAGGAAAGAAACTTCTTAGCCTTCCCATTACAAGACAGTCTAGCATAGTTGGTACTGAGGTGGAGTCACATCATACAGATGATGTACTCTCACATTACACTATCAGCCAAGCTGTTAGGGTGCCCTCTGTAAGGGATAGGTCTCCTTCTGTCCATTCTCACCATAATTCTGTTTCAAGGCATGTCCCTACCACCCACCCTGATGACAGATTGTTAGAAAGGGAGCTCAATAGATTGAGAGTGGAACAAACCAGACTGAAGCTCAAGAAGCAATAGCTGGATTTGGATAGACAGTCTTTAGAATTAGAGAAGGAAAGACAGAAGTTGGGTTTTGAAACCCATGGTGGCAGCAGCAGTATTCCCAATAGTCATCCTGTAAAAGAGCATGATTCCAGGAATCTGCACAAGATAGTTCCCCCATATAAGGAGGGGGATGTCATTAACAAGTGGTTTGCTGCACTTGAGAGGGCCTGTGTTGTACAGGATGTCCCTCAAAGGCAGTGGGCTGCTATCCTATGGCTATCATTTAGTGGAAAGGGTAGGGATAGGCTCCTTACTGTGAAAGAAAGTGATGCCAATAATTTTACAGTTCTTAAGAATGCACTCCTGGATGGTTATGGCTTAACCACTGAACAATACAGGATAAAGTTCAGAGACACCAAAAAGGAGTCTTCACAAGACTGGGTTGATTTCATTGACCATTCAGTGAAGGCCTTGGAGGGGTGGTTACATGGCAGTAAAGTTACTGATTATGACAGCCTGTATAACTTGATCCTGAGAGAGCATATTCTTAATAAGTGTGTGTCTGATTTGTTGCACCAGTACCTGGTAGACTCTGATCTGACCTCTCCCCAAGAATTGGGAAAGAAGGCAGTCAAATGGGTCAGAACAAGGGTGAACAGAAAAGTTCATACAGGGGGTGACAAAGATGGCAATAAGAAAAAAGATGGTGAAAAATCTCAAGATAAGCATGGGGATAAGGGTAAAACCAAAGATCCCACTTCAAATCTTAAACACTCTTCAGAGGGTGGGGATAAAACTAATTCTTCCTCTTCTTCTCAACCTGCACACATTAAAAAACCTTGGTGCTTTGTGTGTAAAAACAGAGGCCATAGGCCAGGGGATAAGTCCTGTCCAGGTAAACCCCCTGAGCCTACCACCACTAATACATCAAGCTCTAGTGCCCCTAGCAGTAGTGGTACTAGTGGTGGGACTGCTGGCAACAGTCAAGCAAAGGTTGTAGTTGGGTTCACTTATGGGTCCATAGTAGAAACTGGGGTAGTCAGTCCCAAGACAGTTTCTGTCACACCTAGTGGCATTGGCCTTGCCACACTGGCTGCTTGTCCCCTTACAATGGATAAGTACAGGCAGACAGTTTCAATAAATGGTGTTGAGGCCTTGGCCTACAGGGACACAGGTGCCAGTATCACTTTGGTGACTGAAAACCTAGTGCACCCTGATCAACACATCATTGGACAACAGTATAAGATTATTGATGTCCATAACTCCACTAAGTTTCTTCCCTTAGCTATAATTCAGTTTAGTTGGGGTGGAGTTACTGGCCCTAAGCAGGTGGTGGTATCACCTAGCTTACCTGTAGACTGTCTCTTAGGTAATGACCTAGAGGCCTCAGGTTGGGCTGATGTAGAGTTTTATGCCCATGCAGCCATGCTGGGCATCCCTGAGGAATTGTTCCCTCTCATTTCTACTGAAATGAAAAAGCAAAGGAGAGAAGGCCTGAAAAATCAGGATCCCTCTCCATCAACAGGTAAAAAGGGTATCACAGTATCCCCTACCCACCCTACCATTCAGGATACCATTCCTGTGGTGGGAGAAACCTCTCCTGGGGTGGCACCTGTTCCAAGGGAATCATCAGCTGGCAAAGCTGTACTCCCTGAGGTGGAAGTACCTCTCTGTGGGATAACTAACATTGGTGACAAAAAGAGCACCATTTTAGTTAACATGGAGCATCCCTCCAACCCTCCCAGAGAAACTTTAGTGCAGAAACTCTGCACTGCCTCACAAAACTTAGGACAGCATCCCTGCCCTAGTGTGGAGCTCATAGGACAGCATCCCTGCCCTGCTCCAACCCAAGAGAAACAGCATCCCTGTTCTCTCTTCCAGCCATATGGACAAAGTTTTTGGCCAGCTATGGCTTTTCTGAGACAGCATCCCTGTCTGGCATTTCCATCACTACAAATAGGTTCAGTGGACAATTCCCACTGCTCTAAGCTAAAACTTACTGATAGAAACTCTGAAAATACATCTTCACATTGTTGCTTAGCTAAAAAACTTCAAACAGGGTGGTTTACATCCCCACAGGGAAGTAACCATATAGTGGATGATAAAGGGAGTAACCAGTCTATTGCAGAGCTACTCTCTACTTATCACCACTTAGACAATAAAGTCTCAACTGGCCAAGGTTAGCCTTATTGTCCTTCGTTTGGGGGGGGGGGGGGGAGTTGTGTGAGAAAGTAGCCTCTTTCTAGCCTTGTTACCCCCACTTTTGGCCTGTTTGTGAGTGTATGTCAGGGTGTTTTCACTGTCTCACTGGGATCCTGCTAGCCAGGGCCCAGTGCTCATAGTGAAAACCCTATGTTTTCAGTATGTTTGTTATGTGTCACTGGGACCCTGCTAGTCAGGACCCCAGTGCTCATAAGGTTGTGGCCTATATGTATGTGTTCCCTGTGTGGTGCCTAACTGTCTCACTGAGGCTCTGCTAATCAGAACCTCAGTGGTTATGCTCTCTCTGTACAAATTGTCACTGACAGGCTAGTGACCAATTTTACCAATTTACATTGGCTTACTGGAACACCCTTATAATTCCCTAGTATATGGTACTGAGGTACCCAGGGTATTGGGGTTCCAGGAGATCCCTATGGGCTGCAGCATTTCTTTTGCCACCCATAGGGAGCTCTGACAATTCTTACACAGGCCTGCCACTGCAGCCTGAGTGAAATAACATCCACGTTATTTCACAGCCATTTTACACTGCACTTAAGTAACTTATAAGTCACCTATATGTCTAACCTTTACCTGGTAAAGGTTAGGTGCAAAGTTACTTAGTGTGAGGGCACCCTGGCTCTAGCCAAGGTGCCCCCACATTGTTCAGGGCCAATTCCCCGGACTTTGTGAGTGCGGGGACACCATTACACGCGTGCACTACATATAGGTCACTACCTATATGTAGCTTCACAATGGTAACTCCGAATATGGCCATTTAACATGTCTATGATCATGGAATTGCCCCCTCTATACCATCCTGGCATAGTTGGCACAATCCCATGATCCCAGGGGTCTGTAGCACAGACCCTGGTACTGCCAAACTGCCCTTCCTGGGGTTTCACTGCAGCTGCTGCTGCTGCCAACCCCTCAGACAGGCATCTGCCCTCCTGGGGTCCAGCCAGGCCTGGCCCAGGATGGCAGAACAAAGAACTTCCTCTGAGAGAGGGTGTTACACCCTCTCCCTTTGGAAAATGGTGTGAAGGCAGGGGAGGAGTAGCCTCCCCCAGCCTCTGGAAATGCTTTCTTGGGCACAGATGTGCCCAATTCTGCATAAGCCAGTCTACACCGGTTCAGGGGACCCCTTAGCCCTGCTCTGGCGCGAAACTGGACAAAGGAAAGGGGAGTGACCACTCCCCTGACCTGCACCTCCCCTGGGAGGTGTCCAGAGCTCCTCCAGTGTGCTCCAGACCTCTGCCATCTTGGAAACAGAGGTGCTGCTGGCACACTGGACTGCTCTGAGTGGCCAGTGCCACCAGGTGACGTCAGAGACTCCTTCTGATAGGCTCCTTCAGGTGTTGCTAGCCTATCCTCTCTCCTAGGTAGCCAAACCCTCTTTTCTGGCTATTTAGGGTCTCTGTCTCTGGGGAAACTTTAGATAACGAATGCAAGAGCTCAGCCGAGTTCCTCTGCATCTCTCTCTTCACCTTCTGCCAAGGAATCGACTGCTGACCGCGCTGGAAGCCTGCAAACCTGCAACATAGTAGCAAAGACGACTACTGCAACTCTGTAACGCTGATCCTGCCGCCTTCTCGACTGTTTTCCTGGTGGTGCATGCTGTGGGGGTAGTCTGCCTCCTCTCTGCACTAGAAGCTCCGAAGAAATCTCCCGTGGGTCGACGGAATCTTCCCCCTGCAGCCCCAGGCACCAAAAAGCTGCATTACCGGTCCCTTGGGTCTCCTCTCAGCATGACGAGCGAGGTCCCTCGAATCCAGCAACTCTTTCCAAGTGACTCCCACAGTCCAGTGACTCTTCAGTCCAAGTTTGGTGGAGGTAAGTCCTTGCCTCACCTCGCTAGACTGCATTGCTGGGAACCGCGACTTTTGCAGCTACTCCGGCCCCTGTGCACTTCCGGCGGAAATCCTTTGTGCACAGCCAAGCCTGTGTCCACGGCACTCTAACCTGCATTGCACGACTTTCTAAGTTGGTCTCCGGCGACGTGGGACTCCTTTGTGTAACTTCGGGTGAGCACCGTTTCACACATCCTCGTAGTGCCTGTTTCTGGCACTTCTCCGGGTGCTACCTGCTGCTGAGAGGGCTGCTTGTCTTGCTCGACGTCCCCTCTACCTCCTGGCGCAATTTGCGACATCCTGGTCCTTCCTGGGCCACAGCAGTGTCCAAAAACGCTAACCGCACGATTTGCAGCTAGCAAGGCTTGTTGGCGTTCTTCTGGCGGGAAAACACTTCTACACGACTCTCCACGGCGAGGGGGATCTGTCCACCGAAGGGGAAGTCTCTAGCCCTTTTCGTTCCTGCAGAAACCTCAGCTTCTTCTGTCCAGTAGAAGCTTCTTTGCACCCACAGCTGGCATTTCCTGGGCATCTGCCCATCTCCGACTTGCTTGTGACTTTTGGACTTGGTCCCCTTGTTCCACAGGTACCCAAGATTGGAAATCCATCGTTGTTGCATTGTTGGTTTGTGTCTTTCCTGCATTATTCCTCTAACACGACTTCTTTGTCCTTAGGGGAACTTTAGTGCACTTTGCACTCACTTTTCAGGGTCTTGGGGAGGGTTATTTTTCTAACTCTCACTATTTTCTAATAGTTCCAGCGACCCTCTACAAGGTCACATAGGTTTGGGGTCCATTCGTGGTTCGCATTCCACTTTTGGAGTATATGGTTTGTGTTGCCCCTATCCCCATGTGTCCCCATTGCATCCTATTGTAACTATACATTGTTTGCACTGTTTTCTAAGACTATACTGCATATTTCTGGTATTGTGTATATATATCTTGTGTATATTTCCTATCCTCTCAGTGAGGGTACACTCTGAGATACTTTGGCATATTGTCATAAAAATAAAGTACCCTTATTTTTAGTATAACTGTGTATTGTGTTTTCTTATGATATTGTGCAAGTGACACTAGTGGTACTGTAGGAGCTTCACTCGTCTCCTAGTTCAGCCTAAGCTGCTCTGCTAAGCTACCATTATCTATCAGCCTATGCTGCTAGACACCCTATACACTAATAAGGGATAACTGGGCCTGGTGCAAGGTGCAAGTACCCCTTGGTACTCACTACAAGCCAGTCCAGCCTCCTACAGGCGGTAGATGCCTTAATTTACCAGGCGGTTGCTGGGGCCATGGGCTCCTTGGAACAGTATCTGGTGGATCAAATTGCGCGTGTCTGCACCCATATCTCTAATCCCATGAAGGAGCCCACTGCACCCTCTGGGATCTTAGGCACCTTCCATTCTGCCCCAAATCCAGACCATGTGCCTGCCAAGCTTCCTCGCAAGGATGGCGATGACTATGATGTTTCTGCTCGCCTTAAGTAAGCTTTCTTGGCTATCTACCCACACCCCAATCCCGGGTCCTACTGAACCAGCCCTGGAATTCCCATGCCCTATTTCCCAAGACCCTCAAGATGATGAGTCCCCTGTGGACTCAGATGATGAGGAAGTGTCCTCCAGACCTTGGCATCCATCCATCCCTTACTCTGCAAACCCAGAGGCCAGGGCTTGGACATTTCCTGACCCCGATTCATCCTCTACCCTTGCTCCGGCAGAAAACCTAGCCAGCTATGTGGTGGGTCACCTTAGGAAGCCCGCGGTGAAAGAAACCTGCAGTTGCTTTCCAGCTGAATGTCACTGCCCTGGCTTGTAGGGTAAAGTCGCCCTGACTCCTGACATTGACTCCAGAATGGCCACTTCCCTGGCAAAATTAATAAAAGACCCGAAAAAGACCATATCCATTCCTGGAGGGCTTGTCAGTATAAGCTTTTGAATACTATTGCCTCCTTACCAAGATCCTTCATAGACTGAAGACTCCAAGGCCCCAAGTGCCCTTATTTCACCAGAGGCCCTTTTAGGGTGGGCACAGCACGCTATCATCTTCTTAGGTAACGCCAATTGCACGCCGTCCACACAGTGCTGCCACTCCTTGTTGATTAAGGTTACCCAAAGCACCGGAGCAATGCGACCTCGGAGGTGGGGCTTATCGCCCAAGGGGACCCTTTATCAAAGAGTTGGGTAAGTTTGTGAACACCTTCATCTCCCTACACTAGGCCAGGTCCTCCATAAAAAAAGTCTTCAACTCTCGGGTTTTCCAAAGGGCCGGTCATAGCAGAGGCCGCTTGGTTAGCCATGCACTTTCCCAATACCCTTCCAGCGGGCAAGACTCCAGACGAGGTTCCTTTCAGGACAAGACCAGATTCACCAACTTCCACCCCACCAGAGGGCAACACATCCTGGGCAGAGGATTCAGAGGGAGCTCCGCTTCCTCCAGTTCCGCTGAGTGCTCATCCTTCCTCTCTTATAAAAGAGGGGTCAGACGGGGGGTTTCCTCCATGCCTGGAGATCCTTTACAGCAGATGCTTGGGTTTTACAAATGGCCCACGATTTCCAAACATAAATTTATGGTGTCCCTCAACAGGAACCATGGCCTTGACCCCTTCAGTTTTTCTCCCGAGAGGCAGCCCTCATGGACGAGGACGTCTCTTCCTACTGGACAGAGGGGCTATTCGCCGGATGGTCCCACATCGCCATGGGTTCATCGGCAACATCTTTCTGGTGGACAAAAGCAATGAAGGACAACACTCAGTCATCAACTACTGGGAATTCAATGAATGGGTTGAATGGGTTGTCTACCACGATTTCAAGGTGGTGGGGATCCACTTCCTCAAAGACGTGTTACGTCCCTCAGACTGGTTGGTCTGCTTGGACCTCAAAAACACGTACCCATCGATTCCAATTTTTTCCCGGCATTGAAGGTTCCCCCAGTATGTTTGGTGCCAACAAACGTTAACATTTTCCACTTTGTCTCCTATGTCCCTAGTGCTTCACGAAGGTTCTCAAACCGGTCGTGGAACATCTAAGGGCGCAGGGGATACGCCCAATCATCTACCTCGATGACATGCCGATAATGGGTCAATGTCCACGCCATCTCTCTCTCCAACTTCAGTCATTAACCTTCTGGAGGGGGTAGGCTTTGTAATAAACGGTTCCTTGCCAGAGAGCAACTTTCCTGGGCTTCATCATAGACTCTACTACGACTGTCCATAGCCTTCCATCCCAGAAGGTGGCGAAGATTCGACACAAGTTGAGAAAGACAATAGCCAAACCTCACACCTCGCTGAGGGTAGATCACTCGCCTGGTGGGCTGTCTGTCGTCGTCCATCTAGGCCATCCTTCCTGAGCCCGTCCATAACTGAACCTTACAGAGGTTAAAGACTTCTCATTTGAAGAAAGGACTAACTTACTCCCAACTGGTATCTCTCTTAGATGGGGCGCTGAAAGAAATCGGCTGGTGGTTGTACAACATAGAAGCATGGAATGGGAGAGTGATTTTCGGTTCAGCCCCAGACCTCATTATATAATTGGATGCCAGCAGCTTAGGTTGGGGCACCAGATGCAGAGAGTTTTCTACAGGGGTCTCCTCAAGAACAGAAATTGAATGAAGCTTCTAACTGGCTCTTTCACGGTACGATGTTGGACGAAGAACAAGATTCAGTTGTGTGTTCTCCTCAAGATGAAAAATGTGTCAGCGGTCCAATATATCAACCATCTGGGGGCACTCGCTCCAAGGCTCCAATTATTGGCAGCACTGCCTGGACCATCAAATCTCTGTCAATGCAGAATATCTCACTGGGCAAGCGAAGCGATCAGGCTCTCCCTTCATCTTTGGGATTCTAGCCTGTGGAAACTTTGCCAAACTTCAGGTATGCCAGGTACCTTTCTCTGAAGACCTTTAGTGTGCTGGCTGGACCACCAACTACCCCGCTTCTTCAGTTAGAGACCGGACCAGTTGGTGGCAGCAACAGAAGCCTTCCTTCAGGACTGGAGTAAGGCAAAAGGTTAGGCATTCCCTCCATCTGCAATGACCACCCAGGGCAAATCAGGAGGCAACATTCAGAAGTAGTGTTGATCACACCTTTTTGGAGATCTCAAGTCTGGTTTACAGCTCTTCTGAAACGTTCCTGGGATTTTCCAATCAGTTTCCCCCAGCTTCAGAACTGGTGATGGAGTATTGATGCTTCTCTTTCCTCCTAGAGACTTAGACTGGGTAACAGGACTCATGATGGATGTGCGGTGGCTGATCTTGAGTGAAGAAAGAGGCTGGCACAACATGGACAATGGACTTTATCGGTCTCTGCTGGGGCCTGATTGGTCATGGACTAATTTGATTGATGTTTTGTCTGTTCCATTCCCAAAGGTTCTTGGGATTTGTAGTTTATCATAAAGTTTGAATATGGCTGCTATTGATTACAGCGAAGGAAGAAAAGCATACTCCTCGCCTCCGTGTCCTTAATGGAAAGAAATCTTTCCATTATGACAGTTAGGACATTTTTCATTCAGGTTAGGAAATCTTTAAGACCACGACAAATGGAGCTTAATTGCAGCAGTTTTAATAAACAGCACTGAAGCTGGTGAAAAAGCCTCAAACTGTTGTTGATACTGCTGCACCAAATTACACAACCATAATTCACAATGTGACCGTTCTACGAGAAACTTCTTTCTTAATCTGCACACTCACGGTTTGTCGTTAAATGTAAATAAGGGAAGGTGGGACGTGCTAGCGGGATTGACTAAAACTACATACACTGTAGTAGTTATATTCAGTCTCATCCAGTAAATGAACGTAACCAGTGCTCACTCTATTCGTTAAAGTTCCATTGATAATTAGGAATGTACAAATGTGTCAATATTATGATAATTAAGTTTAGGAATAGAACTGAAATATATTTATATTTTACATTGTTTTAAGAATGGTTATTCTTTGAAATCCGTATGAAATTTGTAACAATAAAAATTAATCTATAAACACATTCTGAATGAGGTCACGCGACAGAGCACAGTGTGATATTCTGAAGGGGGTCATGTGATGAAGTACAGCTTGTGAGTTTCTGAATGGGATCACATGACAGTCTGTGATATGCTGAGTGGGATCACATGATGCAAGACAATAGGTTAAATAATGCAGCCCAGCCTGCAATAATTCAAAAAGGGCCGTGTGACAGGGCACAATCTGTGATATTCTGAATACTGGCTCAGGGCACAGCACCATCTGTGACACTTTGAATCTGGCGACACAACATGGTACAGAGTCTGATATTTTGAACAAGGTCACAGGATAGCACAGTCTGTAATATTTGATATTCTGAAAGGGGTGAAACGGTACAGCGGAGAATTTACAATTCTGAATAGGGTCACCCGAGACTGCAAAGTCTGATATTCTGTAGCAGGTGACAGGAGAGCATAGTCTGATATTCTGAATGGGATCACATGACACAGACCGGTCTGTGATATTCCTAAAGAGGTCACATGATAGAGAAGAGTCTGATATTCTGAATGGAGTCACATAACCCATCCTATCATATTCTTTATACCGTGTCGGACAGTCAGTATAGAAGGAGTTTGCTCTATACTGGATGTAAGGAAATGCCTCCTTGGCATGGTTACCCCCTGACTTTTTGCCTTTGCTGATGCTAAGTTTTGATTTGAAAGTGTGCTGAGGCCTGCTAACCAGGCCCCAGCACCAGTGTTCTTTCCCTAACCTGTACTTTTGTTTCCACAATTGGCACACCCTGGCATCTAGATAAGTCCCTTGTAACTGGTACCTCTAGTACCAAGGACCCTGATGCCAGGGAAGGTCTCTAAGGGATGCAGCATGTCTTATGCCACCCCGGGCACCACTCACTCAGCACAGACACACTGGTTGCCAGCTTGTGTGTGCTGGTGAGGACAAAACAAGTAAGTCGACATGGCACTCCCCTCAGGGTGCCATGCCAACCTCACACTGCCTATGCAGTATAGATAAGTCACCCCTCTAGCAGGCCTTACAGCCCTAAGGCAGGGTGCACTATACCACAGGTGAGGGCACCAGTGCATGAGCACTGTGCCCCCACAGTGTCTAATCAACTCCTTAGACATTGTAAGTGCAGGGTAGCCATAAGAGTATATGGTCTGGGAGTCTGTCATGCACGAACTCCACAGCACCATAATGGCTACACTGAAAACTGTGAAGTTTGGTATCAAACTTCTCAGCACAATAAATGCACACTGATGCCAGTGTACATTTTATTGTAACATACACCCCAGAGGGCACCTTAGAGGTGCCCCCTGAAACCTTAACCGACTATCTGTGTAGGCTGACTAGTTCTAGCAGCCTGCCACACACCAGACATGTTGCTGGCCACATGGGAGAGTGCCTTTGTCACTCTGTGGCTAGTAACAAAGCCTGTACTGGGTGTAGATGCTAATCACCTCCCCCTGCAGGAACTGTAACACCTGGCGGTGAGCCTCAAAGGCTCTCCCCCTTTGTTACAGCACCCCAGGGCACTCCAGCTAGTGGAGTTGCCCGCCCCCTCCGGCCACGGCCCCACTTTTGGCGGCAAGGCCGGAGGAGATAATGAGAAAAACAAGGAGGAGTCACTGGCCAGTCAGGACAGCCCCTAAGCTGTCCTGAGCTGAGGTGACTCTGACTTTTAGAAATCCTCCATCTTGCAGATGGAGGATTCCCCCAATAGGGATAGGAATGTGCCCCCCTCCCCTTGGGAGGGGGCACAAAGAGGGTGTACCCACCCTCAGGGCTAGTAGCCATTGGCTACTAACCCCCCAGACCTAAACACGCCCTTAAATTTAGTATATAAGGGCTCCCCAGAACCTAGGAACTCAGATTCCTGCAACCTAAGAAGAAGAGGACTGCTAAGCTGAAAAACCCTGCAGAGAAGACGGAGACACCAACTGCTTTGGCCCCAGCCCTACCGGCCTGTCTCCCCACTTCTAAAGACACTGCTCCAGCGACGCTCTCCCCAGGGACCAACGACCTCTGAATCCTCAGAGGACTGCCCTGCATCTAGAAGGACCAAGAACTCCTGAGGACAGCGGCTCTGTTCACCCAAGACTGCAACTTTGTAACAAAGGAGCAACTTTAAAACAACTTGCGTTTCCCGCCGGAAGCGTGAGACTTGACACTCTGCACCCGACGCCCCCGGCTCGACTTGTGGAGAACAATCAATCAATCAATCAATCACAATATTTGTAAAACGCACTACGTACCCGTTAGGGTTTCAAGGCGCTGAAGGGAGGGAGGGGGTGCTGCTATTGGTCGAAGAGCCAGGTCTTAAGAAGTCTCCTGAAGGCGAGCAGTTCCTGGGTCTGCCGCAGGGAGGTCGGGAGAGTGTTCCAGGTCTTGGCGGCAAGGTAGGAGAAGGATCTGCCACCGGAGGTCTTGTGCTGGATGCTGGGAACAATGGCGAGGTTGGTGGAGCGGAGTTGGCGGGAGGGGGCGTAGAAGTTGAGTCTGTTGTTCAGGTAGCGTGGGTGAGGAGCTTGAAGGTGATCCTCTTGTCTACGGGGAGCCAGTGGAGGTCTTTCAGGTGGTGGGAGATGTGGCAGCGGCGGGGTACGTCGAGGACCAGTCGGGCGGAGGCGTTTTGGATGCGTTAGAGGCGTCGGATGTCTTTTGCTGGAATGCCTGTGTAGAGTGCGTTGCCATAGTCTAGTCTACTGCTGACGAGGGCCTGGGTCACCGTTTTTCTGGTTTCCGTCAGGATCCATTTGTAGATTCTACGGAGCATGCGGAGGGTGTTGTAGCAGGAGGAGGAAACTGCTTGGACATGGACTTGGACATGGTGAGAGCGGAGTCGAGGACGAAACCCAGGTTGCGTGCGTGGTTGGCTGGTGTTGGCGGGGGTCCCAGCGCGGTGGGCCACCAGGAGTCATCCCAGGCTGAGGGGGTGCGTACGATGAGGACCTCCGTCTTGTCGGAGTTCAACTTCAGGCGGCTCTTTCTCATCCCCTCGGTAATGGACTTCATTCCCTCGTTTAGGTTGGCTTTGGCGGTGTGTGGATCTTTGGTGAGGGAGAGGATGAGCTGAGTGTCGTCGGCATAGGAGAGAATGTTGAGGTTGTGCTGATGGGCCAGTTGTGCGAGGGGGGCCATGTAGACGTTGAACAGCGTCGGGCTTAGTGAGGAGCCTTGGGGTACGCCGCAGATGATGTTGGTGGCTTCGGAGCGGAAGGGTGGGAGTCGGACTCTCTGGGTTCTGCCGGAGAGGAATGAGGAGATCCAGTTGAGGGCTTTTTCTTGTACTCCGGCTTCGTGGAGGCGTGTTAATAGGGTGCAGTGGCAAACTGTGTCGAAGACTGCGGATACGTCCAGGAGGATGAGGGCTGATGTTTCGCCGTTGTCCATTTGCTGTCTGATGTCATCTGTGGCAGCGAGGAGAGCAGTCTCGGTGATGTGGTTGCGTCTGAAACCGGACTGGTAGGGGTCCAGGATGGAGTTGTCCTCGAGGAGGTGGGTGAGCTGAGCGTTGACGATCTTCTCGGTGACCTTCGCCGGGTAGGCGAGGAGGGAGATCGGACGTACGTTTTTGAGGTCGTTGGGGTCTGCCTTGGGTTTCTTGAGGAGGGCGTGAATTTCAGCGTGTTTCCAGCTTTCCGGAAAAGTTGCGGTTTCGAAAAATAAGTTGATGACCTTTCGAAGTTGGGGGGCGATGGTGGAGTCGGCTTTGTTGTAAATGTGGTGGGGGCATGGGTCTGAAGGGGATCCTGAGTGGATGGAGTTCATGATCTTGCGAGTTTCAGAGTCGTCTACGTGGGTCCAGGCGGTCAGGCGGTTGGTGCAGGTGGAGCTGTCGGGGTGGGGTCTGGCGGAGGCATGGTGTTGAGGCTGTTGTGGATGTCGGCGATCTTCTGATAGAAGAAGGTGGACAGGGCGTCGCAGAGTTCTTGGGATGGTGGGATGTCGTTGACGTTGGCGCTAGGGTTGGAGAGCTCTTTCACGATGCAGAAGAGTTCTTTGCTGTCGTGTGCGTTGTTGTTCAGGCGTTCTGTGAAGTGGGAACGTTTGGCGAGTCTGATTAGCTGGTGGTGCTTTCAGGTGGCCTCCTTGTGGGCTGCAAGGCTGTCGGGTGTGTGTTCGAGGAGCCATTTCTTCTTTAGTTTCTGGCAGGTGTGTTTGGAGGTGAGTAGTTCGTCAGTGAACCAGGCGGCTTTTTTTCTTTCTTGGTTGTCGGTGGATCTCTTGAGTGGTGCGAGGGTGTTGGCACAGTCGTTGACCCACTGATGTAGGTTGAGGGTGACAGCGTCTGGGTTGGTGGAGTCGGTGGGCGGGTTCTGGGCGAGGGTGCTGGTCAGCTGGTCTTCGGTGACTTTGCTCCAGCGACGGTGTGGTGGTGGTTGGGTGCGGTGGTGTTCGATGTGCTTCTTGAATGTGAAGTGGATGCAGTGGTGGTCGGTCCAGTCGAGTTCGGTGGTGTGGTTAAAGGTGACGTGGTTGCTTGCGGAGAAGATCGGATCAAGCGTGTGGCCGGCGATGTGGGTGGGTGTGTTGACCAGTTGTCTGAGGCCGAGGTTGGAGAGGTTGTTGATCAGAGATGTGGTATTGGCGTCGTTGTTGTTCTCCAGGTGGAAATTGAGGTCTCCAAGGAGGATGTAGTCCGTAGAGGTGAGCGCGTGGGTGCTCGTGAGGTCGGCGATGGAGTCGCTGAAGGGTGCTCGTGGTCTGGGGGGTCGGTAGATGAGCGTTCCCCTGAGAGTGGTGTTGGGGTCAGTGTGGATCCGGAAGTGAAGGTGTTCGGCGGTCTTGAGGGTGTCGTCCATGTGGGTGTGGATTTTGAGGGTGGATTTGTGGGCGATGGCTATTCCTCCTCCGATTCCATTGGGGCGATCCCTCCTGGTGATCTTGTAGCCGTCCGGGATGGCTATGGCGATGTCAGGTGCTGAGGAGTCGTTCCACCAAGTTTCGGTCAGGAAGGCTACGTCAGGGGCGGTGGTGTCGAGCAGGTCCCAGAGCTCGATGGCATGCTTGCGTGCGGAGCGTGTGTTGAGGAGTATGCAGTGGAGGTGGTTGGTTGCAGTTGTTGCAGGTTTCCTTGTTCTGTCGAAAGGTGAAGTTGCATGGGTGGCAGGAGAATGGTCCCTTGGTGTTCTTCGGAGATGACTGGAAGCATGTGTGGAGCGGCCGGGGTTGAGGGCGATGAGCTGGTTGGCCGAGTAGCGGTGTCTGGTGGTGCAGGGGTCGTGCGGACCAGGGGGGGTGGCGCTGGGCGCGGTCCAGGCGCAGACGGGCGCAGGCAGGCTTGCCTCTGGCGCGCCAGTGGTGCGGACGCGCAGCGCCAGTTATTAAGAAGGGAGGGAGGAGCAGCTGGGGGGTGGGAGGGCGCGGCGAATGGGGGCGCGAGGGGGTGGGGCCGCAGGGAGGCAGCGGCAGGGAAAAGCGGCTAGAGGGAGCGCACAAGGGGCGAAAAAGCGAAACAAAAGTTTTAAAAGCACAAGTTTTAAAAAGCACACGTGGAAGCAAATAAGCACAAAAAGCAAGGCACAGAATACAAAATACAGTCACAAATACGCTGAAAAACTGGTGAAAACGGCACAATGCACACAAGTCTAGCGACGCTTACCAGAAGCCCACTGGACACCAGAGATGAGGCGCCGGGGATGCCTGCGGGTGGAGGAGGGCCTCGAACACGCTAGCACCAGCGTGGGCGGGGGTCAGGGACACGGACACAGCAGGGTGGTGCTGCGGACGTGGGGGTGCGAGCTCTTGACCGAAATCAGGTCAGAGGTCGCTCACCCTCGACGCGCAGCGCCAGCCATTAAGAAGGGAGGGGGAAGGGAGGAGCAGCTGGGGGGGGGCGGGAGGGCACGGCGAATGGGGGCGCGAGGGGGGCGGGGCCACAGGGAGGCAGCGGCAGGGAAAAGCTGCTAGGGGGAGTGCACAAGGAGCAAAAAAGCAGAACAAAAGTTTTTAAAGCACAAGTTTTAAAAAGCGCAAGTGGAAGTAAATAAGCACAAAAAGCAAGGCACAGAATACAGTCACAAATACGCTGAAAAACTGTGAAAACGGCACAATGCACACAAGTCTAGCGACGCTTACCAGAACCCCACTAGTCACCAGGGATGAGGCGCAAGGGATGCCTGCGGGTGGAGGAGGGCCTCGAACACGCTAGCAGCAGCATGGGCGGGGGTCAGGGACACGGACACAGCAGGGTGGTGCTGCGGACGTGGGGGTGCGAGCTCTTGACCGAAATCAGGTCAGAGGTAGCTCACCCTCAACAAGCAGCGCCAGCTGTTAAGAAGGGAGGGGGGAGGGAGGAGCAGCTGGGGGGCGGGAGGGCGCAGCGAATGGGGGCACGAGGGGGCAGCCGCAGGGAGGCAGCCGCAGGGAAAAGCGGCTAGTGGGAGCGCACAAGGGGCGAAAAAGCGGAACAAAAGTTTTAAAAGCACAAGTTTTAAAAAGCGCAAGTGGAAGCAAATAAGCACAAAAAGCAAGGCACAGAATACAGAATACAGTCACAAATACGCAGAAAAACTGTGAAAACAGCACAATGTACACAAGTCTAGCGACGCTTACCAGAACTCCACTAGACACCAGGGATGAGGCGCACGGGATGGCTGCGGGTGGAGGAGGGCCTCGAACACGCTAGCAGCAGCGTGGGCGGGGGTCAGGGACACGGACACAGCAGGGTGGTGCTGCGGACGTGGGGGTGCGAGCTCTTGACCTAAATCAGGTCAGCGGTCGCTCAACCTCGACGCGCAGCGCCAGCCATTAAGAAGATAGGGGGGAGGGAGGAGCAGCTGGGGGGCAGGAGGGCGCGGCGAATGAGGGCGCGAGGTGGGGCGGGCCGCAGGGAGGCAGCGGCAGGGAAAAACGGCTAGGGGGAGCGCACAAGGGGCGAAAAAGCGGAACAAAAGTTTTAAAAGCACAAGTTTTAAAAAGCGCAAGTGGAAGCAAATAAGCACAAAAAGCAAGGCACAGAATACAGTCACAAATACGCTGAAAAACTGTGAAAACGGCACAATGCACACAAGTCTAGCAACGCTTACCAGAAGCCCACTAGACACCAGGGATGAGGTGCAGGGGATGCCTGCGGGTGGAGGAGGGCCTTGAACACGCTAGCAGCAGCATGGGTGGGGGTCAGGGACACAGACACAGCAGGGTGGTGCTGCGGACGTGGGGGTGCAAGCTCTTGACCAAAATCAGGTCAGAGGTCGCTCACCCTTGACGCGCAGTGCCAGCCATTAAGAAGGGAGGGGGGAGGGAGGAGCAGCTGGGGGGCGGGAGGGCGCGGCGAATGGTCGCGGGCCGCAGGTGTAGGAGGCTGGACTGGCTTGTAGTGAGTACCAAGGGGTACTTGCACCTTGCACCAGGCCCAGTTATCCCTTATTAGTGTATAGGGTGTCTAGCAGCTTAGGCTGATAGATAATGGTAGCTTAGCAGAGCAGCTTAGGCTGAACTAGGAGACGTGTGAAGCTACTACAGTACCACAAGTGTCACTTGCACAATATCATAAGAAAACACAATACACAGTTATACTAAAAATAAAGGTACTTTATTTTTATGACAATATGCCAAAGTATCTTAGAGTGTACCCTCAGTGAGAGGATAGGAAATATACACAAGATATATATACACAATAGCAAAAATATGCAGTATAGTCTTAGAAAACAGTGCAAACAATGTATAGTTACAATAGGATGCAATGGGGAAACATAGGGATAGGGGCAACACAAACCATATACTCCAGAAGTGGAATGCGAACCACGAATGGACCCCAAACCTATGTGACCTTGTAGAGGGTCGCTGGGACTATTAGAAAATAGTGAGAGTTAGAAAAATAACCCTCCCCAAGACCCTGGAAAGTGAGTGCAAAGTGCACTAAAGTTCCCCTAAGGACAAAAGAGCCGTGTTAGAGGAATAATGCAGGAAAGACACAAACCAGCAATGCAACAACTGTGGATTTCCAATCTAGGGTACCTGTGGAACAAGGGGACCAAGTCCAAAAGTCACAAGCAAGTCGGAGATGGGCAGATGCCCAGGAAATGCCAGCTGCGGGTGCAAAGAAGCTTCGACTGGACAGAAGAAGCTGAGGTTTCTGCAGGAACGAAAAGGGCTAGAGACTTCCCCTTTGGTGGACGGATCCCTCTCGCCTTGGAGAGTCGTGCAGAAGTGTTTTCCCGCCGGAAGGACGCCAACAAGCCTTGCTACACGCAAATCGTGCGTTTGGCGTTTTTGGACGCTGCTGGGGCCCAGGAGGGACCAGGAGCTCGCAAATTGGACCTGCAGAGAGAGGGGACGTCGAGCAAGACAAAGAGCCCTCACTGAAGCAGGTAGCACCCGGAGAAGTGCCAGAAACAGGCACTACGAGGATGCGTGAAACGGTGCTCGCCGAAGTTGCACAAAGGAGTCCCACGTCGCCGGAGACCAACTTAGAAAGTCGTGCAATGCAGGTTAGAGTGCCGTGGACCCAGGCTTGGCTGTGCACGAAGGATTTCCGCCGGAAGTGCACAGGGGCCGGAGTAGCTTGCAAAGTCGCGGTTCCCAGCAATGCAGCCCATCGAGGTGAGGCAAGGACTTACCTCCACCAAACTTGGACTGAAGAGTCACTGGACTGTGGGGGTCACTTGGACAGCGTCGCTGGATTCGAGGGACCTCGCTCGTCGTGCTGAGAGGAGACCCAAGGGACCGGTAATGCAGCTTTTTGGTGCCTGCGGTTGCAGGGGGAAGATTCCGTCGACCCACGGGAGATTTCTTCGGAGCTTCTGGTGCAGAGAGGAGGCAGACTACCCCCACAGCATGCACAAGCAGGAAAACAGTCGAGAAGGCAGCAGGATCAGCGTTACAGAGTTGCAGTAGTCGTCTTTGCTACTATGTTGCAGGTTTGCAGGCTTCCAGCGCGGTCAGCGGTCGATTCCTTATCAGAAGGTGAAGAGGGAGATGCAGAGGAACTCGGCTGAGCTCATGCATTCGTTATCTAAAGTTTCCCCAGAGACAGAGACCCTAAATAGCCAGAAAGGAGGGTTTGGCTACCTAGGAGAGAGGAGAGGCTACTAACACCTGAAGGAGCCTATCACAAGGAGTCTCTGACGTCACCTGGTGGCACTGGCCACTCAGAGCAGTCCAGTGTGCCAGCAGCACCTCTGTTTCCAAGATGGCAGAGGTCTGGAGCACACTGGAGGAGCTCTGGACACCTCCCAGGGGAGGTGCAGGTCAGGGGAGTGGTCACTCCCCTTTCCTTTGTCCAGTTTCGCGCCAGAGCAGGGGCTAAGGGGTCCCTGAACCGGTGTAGACTGGCTTATGCAGAATTGGGCACCTCTGTGCCCAACAAAGCATTTCCAGAGGCTGGGGGAGGCTACTCCTCCCCTGCCTTCACACCATTTTCCAAAGGGAGAGGGTGTCACACCCTCTCTCAGAGGAAGTTCTTTGTTCTGCCATCCTGGGCCAGGCCTGGCTGGACCCCAGGAGGGCAGCTGCCTGTCTGAGGGGTTGGCAGCAGCAGCAGCTGCAGTGAAACCCCAGGAAGGGCAGTCTGGCAGTACCAGGGTCTGTGCTACAGACCACTGGGATCATGGAATTGTACCAACAATGCCAGGATGGCATAGAGGGGGCAATTCCATGATCATAGACATGTTACATGGCCATATTCGGAGTTACCATGGTGAAGCTACATATAGGTAGTGACCTATATGTAGTGCACGCGTGTAATGGTGTCCCCGCACTCACAAAGTTCAGGGAATTGGCTCTGAACAATGTGGGGGCACCTTGGCTAGTGCCAGGGTGCCCTCACACTAAGTAACTTTGCACCTAACCTTTACCAGGTAAAGGTTAGACATATAGGTGACTTATAAGTTACTTAAGTGCAGTGTAAAATGGCTGTGAAATAACGTGGACGTTATTTCACTCAGGCTGCAGTGGCAGGCCTGTGTAAGAATTGTCAGGGCTCCCTATGGGTGGCAAAAGAAATGCTGCAGCCCATAGGGATCTCCTGGAACCCCAATACCCTGGGTACCTCAGTACCATATACTAGGGAATTATAAGGGTGTTCCAGTAAGCCAATGTAAATTGGTAAAAATGGTCACTAGCCTGTTAGTGACAATTTAAAAGTAATGAGAGAGCATAACCACTGAGGTTCTGGTTAGCAGAGCCTCAGTGAGACAGTTAGGCACCACACAGGGAATATGTACATGCACACCTATGAGCACTGGGGCCCTGTGTGACAGGGTCCCAGTGACACATACATATAGGCCACAAACCTATGAGCACTGGGGTCCTGACCAGCAGGATCCCAGTGACACATAACAACCATACTGAAAACATAGTGTTTTCACTATGAGCACTGGGGCCTGGCTATCAGGATCCCAGTGAGACAGTGAAAACAGTGACAAACACCCTGACATACACTCACAAACAGGCCAAAAGTGGGGGTAACAAGGCTAGAAAGAGGCTACCTTCTCACACAACCCCCCCCCCCAAACGAAGGACAATAAGGCTAACCTTGGCCAGTTGAGACTTTATTGTCTAAGTGGTGATAAGTAGAGAGTAGCTCTGCAATAGACTGGTTACTCCCTTTATCATCCACTATATGGTTACTTCCCTGTGGGGATGTAAACCACCCTGTTTGAAGTTTTTTAGCTAACCAACAATGTGAAGATGTATTTTCAGAGTTTCTATCAGTAAGTTTTAGTTTAGAGCAGTGGGAATTATCCACTGAACCTATTTGTAATGATGGAAATGCCAGACAGGGATGCTGTCTCAGTAAAGCCATAGCTGGGCAAAATCTTTATCCATTTGGCTGGAAGAGAGAACAGGGATGCTGTTTCTCTTGAGTTGGAGCAGGGCAGGGATGCTGTCCTATGAGCTCCACACTAGGGCAGGGATGCTGTCCTAAGTGTTGTGAGGCAGTACAGGGTTTCTGCACTAAAGTTTCTCTGGGAGGGTTGGAGGGATGCTCCATGTTAACTAAAATGGCGCTCTTTTTGTCACCAATGTTAGTTATCCCACAGAGAGGTACTTCTACCTCAGGGAGTCCAGCTTTGCCAGCTGATGATTCCCTTGGAACAGGTGCCACCCCAGGAGAGGTTTCTCCCACCACAGGAATGGTATCCTGAATGGTAGGGTGGTTAGGGGATACTGTGATACCCTTTTTACCTGTTGATGGAGAGGGATCCTGAGTTTTCAGGCCTTCTCTCCTTTGCTTTTTCATTTCACTTGAAATGAGAGGGAACAATTCCTCAGGGATGCCCAGCATGGCTGCATGGGCATAAAACTCTACATCAGCCCAACCTGAGGCCTCTAGGTCATTACCTAAGAGACAGTCTACAGGTAAGCTAGGTGATACCACCACCTGCTTAGGGCCAGTAACTCCACCCCAACTAAACTGAATTATAGCTAAGGGAAGGAACTTAGTGGAGTTATGGACATCAATAATCTTATACTGTTGTCCAATGATGTGTTGTTCAGGAGGCACTAGGTTTTCAGTCACCAAAGTGAAACTGGCACCTGTGTCCCTGTAGGCCAAGGCCTCAACACCATTTATTGAAACTGTCTGCCTGTACTTATCCATTGTAAGGGGACAAGCAGCCAGTGTGGCAAGGCCAATGCCACTAGGTGTGACAGAAACTGTCTTGGGACTGATTACATCAGTTTCCACTATGGACCCATAAGTGAACCCAACTACACCCTTTGCTTGACTGTTGCCAGCAGTCCCACCACTAGTACCACTACTGCTAGGGGCACTAGAGCTTGATGTATTAGTGGTGGTAGGCTCAGGGGGTTTACCTGGACAGGACTTATCCCCTGGCCTATGGCCTCTGTTTTTACACACAAAGCACCAAGGCTTTTTAATGTGTGCAGGTTGGGAAGAAGAGGAAGAATTTGTTTTATCCCCACCCTCTGAAGAGTGTTTAAGATTTGAAGTGGGATCTTTGGTTTTACCCTTATCCCCATGCTTATCTTGAGATTTTTCACCATCGTTCTTCTTATTGCCATCTTTGTCACCCCCTGTATGAACTTTTCTGTTCACCCTTGTTCTGACCCATTTGTCTGCCTTCTTTCCCAATTCTTGGGGAGAGGTCAGATCAGAGTCTACCAGGTACTGGTGCAACAAATCAGACACACAATTATTAAGAATATGCTCTCTCAGGATCAAGTTCTACAGGCTGTCATAATCAGTAACTTTACTGCCATGTAACCACCCCTCCAAAGCCTTCACTGAATGGTCAATGAAATCAACCCAGTCTTGTGAAGACTCCTTTTTGGTCTCTCTGAACTTTATCCTGTACTGTTCAGTGGTTAAGCCATAACCATCCAGGAGTGCATTCTTAAGAACTGTAAAATTATTAGCATCATTTTCTTTTACAGTAAGGAGTCTATCCCTACCTTTTCCAGTAAATGATAGCCATAGGATAGCAGCCCACTGCTTTTGAGGGACATCCTGTACAGCACAGGCCCTCTCAAGTGCAGCAAACCACTTGTTAATGTCATCCCCCTCCTTGTAAGGGGGAACTATCTTGTGCAGATTCCTGGAATCATGCTCTTTTGCAGGATGACTATGGGGAATACTGCTGCTGCCACCGTGGGTTTCTAAACCCAACTTCTGTCTTTCCCTCTCTACTTCTAAAGACTGTCTATCCAAATCCAGCTGTTGCTTCTTGAGCTTCAGTCTGGTTTGTTCCACTCTCAATCTATTGAGCTCCCTTTCTAACAATCTGTCATCAGGGTGGGTGGGAGGGACATTTCTAGATACAGAGGTATGATGGGAATGAACAGAAGGAGACCTGTCCCTTACAGAGGGCACCCTAACAGCTTGGCTAACAGTATAATGTGAGAGCACACCATCAGTATGGTGTGATTCAACCTCTGTACCAACTATGCTAGACTGCCTAGTAATGGGCAGGCTGAGAAGTTTCTTTCCTGAACCTTTTCCTGGGGGAGTCCCTGGATCAGATTGAGAACCATTAGCTGCTTTTTCACCAGATTGGGCACTTATGGCCTTATCCTGTACTCTAAGCATGTTAATTAACAGTTCTAAGGAAGGATTCTTCCCTACACTCAAACCTCTCTCTATGCAGAGACTCCTTGCTCCTTTCCAGCTAAGGTGATCATATGCAAGTTTGGACAGTTCAACATTTTGGCCTGTGCCAGACATTTTTAGAGAGAGTTAAAGTGATAGACAAAGAGAAAAAAGTTTTCAGAACTTTTTGGAAAGACAGAAAAAACTTTTTAAACTTTTAAGAACTTTTTGGAAGTTTAGAAGTACTTTTCAGCACTTAGAAAAGAGTGAAAAGAGGAAATGCAAAACTTTTTGGCTATGTGTATATACACTGACCTTGTTTTGTATATTTTTCTCTTATGAAAAGTACAATGACAAGAGTGGTAAGTAGTCTCAAGCACTTATCCCACCACTGCACAACCAATGTAGGAGGCTGGACTGGCTTGTAGTGAGTACCAAGGGGTACTTGCACCTTGCACCAGGCCCAGTTATCCCTTATTAGTGTATAGGGTGTCTAGCAGCTTAGGCTGATAGATAATGGTAGCTTAGCAGAGCAGCTTAGGCTGAACTAGGAGACGTGTGAAGCTACTACAGTACCACAAGTGTCACTTGCACAATATCATAAGAAAACACAATACACAGTTATACTAAAAATAAAGGTACTTTATTTTTATGACAATATGCCAAAGTATCTTAGAGTGTACCCTCAGTGAGAGGATAGGACATATACACAAGATATATATACACAATAGCAAAAATATGCAGTATAGTCTTAGAAAACAGTGCAAACAATGTATAGTTACAATAGGATGCAATGGGGAAACATAGGGATAGGGGCAACACAAACCATATACTCCAGAAGTGGAATGCAAACCACGAATGGACCCCAAACCTATGTGACCTTGTAGAGGGTCGCTGGGACTATTAGAAAATAGTGAGAGTTAGAAAAATAACCCTCCCCAAGACAATGGAAAGTGAGTGCAAAGTGCACTAAAGTTCCCCTAAGGACAAAAGAGTCGTGTTAGAGGAATAATGCAGGAAAGACACAAACCAGCAATGCAACAACTGTGGATTTCCAATCTAGGGTACCAGTGGAACAAGGGGACCAAGTCCAAAAGTCACAAGCAAGTCGGAGATGGGCAGATGCCCAGGAAATGCCAGCTGCGGGTGCAAAGAAGCTTCGACTGGACAGAAGAAGCTGAGGTTTCTGCAGGAACGAAAAGGGCTAGAGACTTCCCCTTTGGTGGACGGATCCCTCTCGCCTTGGAGAGTCGTGCAGAAGTGTTTTCCCGCCGGAAGGACGCCAACAAGCCTTGCTACACGCAAATCGTGCGTTTGGCGTTTTTGGACGCTGCTGGGGCCCAGGAGGGACCAGGAGGTCGCAAATTGGACCTGCAGAGAGAGGGGATGTCGAGCAAGACAAAGGGTCCTCACTGAAGCAGGTAGCACCCGGAGAAGTGCCAGA
The DNA here is from genome assembly GCF_031143425.1 of Pleurodeles waltl. Taxonomy (NCBI): domain Eukaryota; kingdom Metazoa; phylum Chordata; class Amphibia; order Caudata; family Salamandridae; genus Pleurodeles; species Pleurodeles waltl. Next base: position 1,165,979,266 of record NC_090439.1, on the reverse strand, counting down.
AACAGGCACTACGAGGATGTGTGAAACGGTGCTCGCCGAAGTTGCACAAAGGAGTCCCACGTCGCCGGAGACCAACTTAGAAAGTCGTGCAATGCAGGTTAGAGTGCCGTGGACCCAGGCTTGGCTGTGCACGAAGGATTTCCGCCGGAAGTGCACAGGGGCCGGAGTAGCTTGCAAAGTCGCGGTTCCCAGCAATGCAGCCCAGCGAGGTGAGGCAAGGACTTACCTCCACCAAACTTGGACTGAAGAGTCACTGGACTGTGGGGGTCACTTGGACAGCGTCGCTGGATTCGAGGGACCTCGCTCGTCGTGCTGAGAGGAGACCCAAGGGACCGGTAATGCAGCTTTTTGGTGCCTGCGGTTGCAGGGGGAAGATTCCGTCGACCCACGGGAGATTTCTTCGGAGCTTCTGGTGCAGAGAGGAGGCAGACTACCCCCACAGCATGCACAAGCAGGAAAACAGTCGAGAAGGCGGCAGGATCAGCGTTACAGAGTTGCAGTAGTCGTCTTTGCTACTATGTTGCAGGTTTGCAGGCTTCCAGCGCGGTCAGCGGTCGATTCCTTATCAGAAGGTGAAGAGGGAGATGCAGAGGAACTCGGCTGAGCTCATGCATTCGTTATCTAAAGTTTCCCCAGAGACAGAGACCCTAAATAGCCAGAAAGGAGGGTTTGGCTACCTAGGAGAGAGGAGAGGCTACTAACACCTGAAGGAGCCTATCACAAGGAGTCTCTGACGTCACCTGGTGGCACTGGCCACTCAGAGCAGTCCAGTGTGCCAGCAGCACCTCTGTTTCCAAGATGGCAGAGGTCTGGAGCACACTGGAGGAGCTCTGGACACCTCCCAGGGGAGGTGCAGGTCAGGGGAGTGGTCACTCCCCTTTCCTTTGTCCAGTTTCGCGCCAGAGCAGGGGCTAAGGGGTCCCTGAACCGGTGTAGACTGGCTTATGCAGAATTGGGCACCTCTGTGCCCAACAAAGCATTTCCAGAGGCTGGGGGAGGCTACTCCTCCCCTGCCTTCACACCATTTTCCAAAGGGAGAGGGTGTCACACCCTCTCTCAGAGGAAGTTCTTTGTTCTGCCATCCTGGGCCAGGCCTGGCTGGACCCCAGGAGGGCAGCTGCCTGTCTGAGGGGTTGGCAGCAGCAGCAGCTGCAGTGAAACCCCAGGAAGGGCAGTCTGGCAGTACCAGGGTCTGTGCTACAGACCACTGGGATCATGGAATTGTACCAACAATGCCAGGATGGCATAGAGGGGGCAATTCCATGATCATAGACATGTTACATGGCCATATTCGGAGTTACCATGGTGAAGCTACATATAGGTAGTGACCTATATGTAGTGCACGCGTGTAATGGTGTCCCCGCACTCACAAAGTTCAGGGAATTGGCTCTGAACAATGTGGGGGCACCTTGGCTAGTGCCAGGGTGCCCTCACACTAAGTAACTTTGCACCTAACCTTTACCAGGTAAAGGTTAGACATATAGGTGACTTATAAGTTACTTAAGTGCAGTGTAAAATGGCTGTGAAATAACGTGGACGTTATTTCACTCAGGCTGCAGTGGCAGGCCTGTGTAAGAATTGTCAGGGCTCCCTATGGGTGGCAAAAGAAATGCTGCAGCCCATAGGGATCTCCTGGAACCCCAATACCCTGGGTACCTCAGTACCATATACTAGGGAATTATAAGGGTGTTCCAGTAAGCCAATGTAAATTGGTAAAAATGGTCACTAGCCTGTTAGTGACAATTTAAAAGTAATGAGAGAGCATAACCACTGAGGTTCTGGTTAGCAGAGCCTCAGTGAGACAGTTAGGCACCACACAGGGAATATGTACATGCACACCTATGAGCACTGGGGCCCTGTGTGACAGGGTCCCAGTGACACATACATATAGGCCACAAACCTATGAGCACTGGGGTCCTGACCAGCAGGATCCCAGTGACACATAACAACCATACTGAAAACATAGTGTTTTCACTATGAGCACTGGGGCCTGGCTATCAGGATCCCAGTGAGACAGTGAAAACAGTGACAAACACCCTGACATACACTCACAAACAGGCCAAAAGTGGGGGTAACAAGGCTAGAAAGAGGCTACCTTCTCACAGCAGGGAGGCAGCGGCAGGGAAAAGCGGCTAGGGGGAGCGCACAAGGGGCGAAAAAGCGGAACAAAAGTTTTAAAAGCACAAGTTTTAAAAAGCGCAAGTGGAAGCAAATGAGCACAAAAAGCAAGGCACAGAATACAGAATACAGTCACAAATACGCTGAAAAACGGTGAAAACGGCACAATGCACACAATTCTAGCGACGCTTACCAGAAGCCCACTAGACACCAGGGATGAGGCGCAGGGGATGCCTGCGGGTGGAGGAGGGCCTCGAACACGCTAGCAGCAGCGTGGGCGGGATTCAGGGACACGGACACAGCAGGGTGGTGCTGCGGACATGGGGGTGCGAGCTCTTGACCGAAATCAGGTCAAGAAGGTCACTTCAGGGAGGACTCCCCGGTGACTGCGAGACCGTGAGTAGCCAGAGTTGCCCCCCCTGAGCCCCCACAGCGATGCCTGCAGAGGGAATCCCGAGGCTCCCCCTGACCGTGACTGCCTGCTTCTAAGATCCGACGCCTGGTAAAGACTCTGCAGCCGCAGCCCCCAGGACCTGAAGGATCCGAACTCCAGTGCAGGAGTGACCCCCAGGAGGCCCTCTCCCTTGCCCAGGTGGTGGCTACCCCGAGGAGCCCCCCCCTTTCCTGCCTGCATCGCTGAAGAGACCCCTTGGTCTCCCATTGCTTTCTATTGAAAACCTGACGCGTGTTTGCACACTGCACCCGGCCGCCCCCATGCTGCTGAGGGTGTACTTTCTGTGTGGACTTGTCTCTCCCCCGGTGCCCTACAAAACCCCCCTGGTCTGCCCTCCGAAGACGCGGGTACTTACCTGCTGGCAGACTGGAACCGGGGCACCCCCTTCTCCATTGAAGGCTATGCGTTTTGGGCACCACTTTGACCTCTGCACCTGACCGGCCCTGAGCTGCTGGTGTGGTAACTTTGGGGTTGCTCTGAACCCCCAATGGTGGGCTACTTTGGACCCAAACTTGAACCCCGTAGGTGGTTTACTTACCTGCAAAAGCTAACAAACTCTTACTCTCCCCAGGAACTGTTGAGAATTGCACTGTGTCTAGTTTTAAAATAGCTATATGTGATTTATGTGAAAACTGTATATGCCATTTTGCTAATTCAAAGTTCCTAAAGTACCTACCTGCAATACCTTTCATTTGAAGTATTACATGTAAATCTTGAACCTGTGGTTCTTAAAATAAACTAAGAAAATATATTTTTAGATACAAAAACCTATTGGCCTGGAATTGTCTCTGAGTGTGTGTTCCTCATTTATTGCTTGTGTATGTACAACAAATGCTTAACACTACTCCTTGGATAAGCCTACTGCTCGACCACACTACCACAAAATAGAGCATTAGTATTATCTCTTTTTGCCACTATCTTACCTCTAAGGGGAACCCTTGGACTCTGTGCACACTATTCCTTACTTTGAAATAGTGCATACAGAGCCAACTTCCTACACTGGACCTGCCTGTACATTGCGCTGGGCTGTCAGAACAGAAGCATTTGCAGTTAGTTTAACTTGTCTGAATTTTATATTGGGTTGTCAGACTACAGGTTGCTGTAGATTGACCCTCTATGTTGCTCATGCATGTTGTCACGTACATTCAACGCATCACACACAATATGAATGGAGCACTTCTGTATTGTCTTGTATTTACCAAGCAGTGTCTCACCTTCAGGAGGACCAAGGCCGGTTCCTTGCATTTTTTCTCTAGATCTGCTATCAGGGCGTTGAGAGAGGTGATTTGACTGGACAGTTTGGAGATATTTGCATTTTCTACCATGGTAATTTTCTTCTCCAACTCCTCCAGTTCCCTGTACAGTGTTTGCTCTTTATCTCTCAGGAGCCGGCGCAGCTGTTCAATCTCAGACTCAATTTTCTGCTTCTCGGCTCTCACCTTGTTCTGTCAGCATCAAATAAATGATGGTTAGATTCTGGGAAGCTTCCAGTGACAGAGAGCCCACCCCTTCCTTCCCTCTCAAGATATTCAAGAAAGATGATGATTGAAACAAGAAACCTGATGTTGAATCGCTTGAATATAGTGATAATTATATGTTTCAGGATGTTAATAGAATTGGACAGTCTAATGACAAATGATTTGCAATCTCAGGATTACAAATACTCGATCTTCTACCTTTCTTACCTATTAAGAATGTGAACGGAACTACACAGACTTATAAAACTTCTTGCAATGAAACTCATCTACACACAATGGAGACATCCGTAAATCTGAATACAAGATCATTTGAGATTCAAACTCATCATAGAAACGGAGAGAACCTCTGTAATTGACAATGTGAGAACAGTCACAGCTGCTTTGTTCAGTACATCTTCTTCATTACTTATATTCCTCGGTCCAAGAACACACTTGCTGATGCGGCGTCACAAAGATATCCAATCACCTTTGTTCAAGCAATCATTCAACCCAATCAAATAACTGATGCTGTACAACATTTGCAGACATGTATCTCGCTCATTCTCAGTTTATTCCTAAGGTTGTTAAAGACTTAACTGAATCACTGACTGTCCAAGAAGATATGTAAGTTCAACAACAGCCTCTACTCACTCCTACCAAGGAACATCAGGAAGAGGGTTTGTGAATGTGTAATGACACTGCCGTAGCCTGCCACAGAGGACCTACAGCCACTCGTGTTAGGACAGCGATCCTTCTGGTGGCCATCTGTAACTAAGGATGTTGAGCATTATTTTCTGGCTTGGGGAATTTCCAATTTAAGTAAAATTAATGCAATCCAATCAATTTATATCTAGCCTGTACCACCTGAACTATGGCACAGGATGTCAACTGCTTTTATCCTTACATCACCACCTGCAGGAGGATATCTATTTATTAAATTCATCATTGAGTCCTTTTCCAATATAGCCCATTTTTCTCTTCTTAAAACCATACCATCGGCTTCCACCTTGGCCGAACACTTTCTATCAGATTTAAATTGATCCCATGGGCTTTAAGACAAAGACTCTGGCTTGAAAAATCTGTATGAAAAATTCAAAATGGTGCAAAGTGCTCTAAACCAGACTCAGAACTAAGCTGCAGGAATACACAATTGTCTGTTGTAAGGAAATGGCTCCCTGTTGCAGTTACCCCCCACTTTTTGCCTGATACGGATGCTGACTTGACTGAGAAGTGTGCTGGGACCCTGCTAACCTGGCCCCAGCACCAGTGTTCGTTCACCTAAAATGTACCATTGTTTCCACAATTGGCACACCCCTGGCACACAGATAAGTCCCTTGTAAAAGGTACCAGTGGTACCAAGGGCCCTGTGACCAGGGAAGGTCCCTAAGGGCTGCAGCATATGTTGTGCCACCCTAAGGGACCCCTCACCTAATACATGCACACTGCCATTGCAGATGGTGTGTGTTGGTGGGGAGATAAAGGCAAAGTCGACATGGCATCCCCCTCAGGATGCCATGCACACAAAATACTGCCTGTGGCATATGTAAGTCACCCCTCTAACAGGCCTTACAGCCCTAAGGCAGGGTGCACTATACCACAGGTGAGAGCATAGCTGCACGAGCAATATGCCCCTACAGTGTCTAAGCCAAATCTTAGACATTGTAAGTACAGTGGTGGCCATATTAAGTATATGGTCTGGGAGTTTGTCAAAAACGAACTCCACAGCTCCATAATGGCTACACTGAATAGTGGGAAGTTTGGTATCAAACTTCTCAGAATAATAAACCCACACTGATGCCAGTGTTGAATGTATTTAAAAATGCACACAGAGGGCATCTTAGAGATGCATCCTGTATTTTACCAAATTGTTCAGTGCAGGACTGACTTGTCTGTGCCGGCCTGCTGCTGAGAGACGAGTTTCTGACCCCATGTGGTGAGGGCCTTTGTGCTCTCTGAGGACAGAAACAAAAGCCTGCTCTGGGTGGAGGTGCTTCACACCTCCCCCCTGCAGGAACTGTAACACCTATCAGTGAGCCTCAAAGGCTCAGGCTTCGTGTTACAATGCCCCAGGGCACTCCAGCTAGTGGAGATGCCCGCCCCCTGGACACAGCCCCCACTTTTGGCGGCAAGTCCAGGGGAGATAATGAGAAAAACAAGGAGGAGTCACCCACCAGTCAGGACAGCCCCTAAGGTGTCCTGAGCTGAGGTGACCCCTGCCTTTAGAAATCCCCCATCTTGATTTTGGAGGATTCCCCCAATAGGAATAGGGATGTGCCCCCCTCCCCTCAGGGAGGAGGCACAAAGTGGGTGTAGCCACCCTGGCTACTGCCCTCCCAGACCTAAACACACCCCTAAATTCAGTATTTAGGGGCTCCCCAGAACCTAGGAAACTAGATTCCTGCAACCTGAAGACGAAAAAGGACTGCTGACCTGAAGCCCTGCAGAGAAGACGGAGACACCAACTGCTTTGGCCCCAGCCCTACCAGCCTGTCTCCCCACTTCGAGAAAAACTGCAACAGCGATGCGTCCCCCAGGGTCCAGCGACCTCTGAAGCCTCAGAGGACTACCCTGCATCTAAAAGGACCAAGAACTCCCGAGGACAGCGGCCCTGTTCCACAAAGACTGAAACTTGCAACAAAGAAACAACTTTTAAAGGACTCCACGTTTCCTGCCGGAAGCGTGAGACTTTCCACTCTGCACCCGACGCCCCTGGCTCGACCTGCGGAGAAACAACACTACAGGGAGGATTCCCCGGCGACTGTGAGCCCGTGAGTAGCCAGAGTTACCCTCCCCTGAGCCCCCACAGCGACCCCTGCAGAGGGAATCCAGAGGCACACCCTGACCGCGACTGCCTGCTTGAAAGAACCCGACGCCTGGTAAAGACACTGCACCCGCAGCCCCCAGGACCTGAAGGATCCGACCTCCAGTGCAGAAGCGACCCCCAGGTGGCCCTCTCCCTTGCCCAGGTGGTGGCTACCCCAAGGAGCCCCCCCCCCCTTGCCTGCATCGCTGAAGAGACCCCTCGGTCTCCCATTGAAACCAATTGCAAACCTGACGCCTGTTTGCACTCTGCACCCGGCCGCCCTTGTGCTGCTGAGGGTGTACTTTTTGTGCTACCTTGTGTCCCCCCCGGCGCCCTACAAAACCCCGCTGGTCTGCCCTCCGAAGTCGCGGGTACTTACCTGCTGGCAGACTGGAACCGGGGCACCCCCTTCTCCATTGAAGCCTATGCGTTTTGGGCACCACTTTGACCTCTGCACCTGACCGGCCCTGAGCTGCTGGTGTGTTAACTTTGGGGTTGTCCTGAACCCCCAACAGTGGGCTACCTTGGACCCAACTTTGAACCCTGTAAGTGCTTTACTTACCTGAAAAACTAACACATACTTACCTCCCCCAGGAACTGTTGAATTTTGCACTGTGTCTAGTTTTAAAATAGCTTATTGCTATTTTTTGCCAAAGCTGTACATGCTATTTTGTTGATTCAAAGTTCCAAAGATACCTGAGTGAAATACCTTTTATTTAAAGTATTGTGTGTAAATCTTGAACCTGTGGTTCTTAAAATAAACTGAGAAAATATATTTTTCTATACAAAAACCTATTGGCCTGGAATTGTCTTTGAGTTTGTGTTCCTCATTTATTGCATGTGTGTATGTACAACAAATGCTTAACACTACCCTCTGATAAGCCTACTGCTCGACCACACTACCACAAAATAGAGCTTTAGAATTATCTCTTTTTTGCCACTATCTTACCTCTAAGGGGAACCCTTGGACTCTGTGCATGCTATTTCTTACTTTGAAATAGTACATACAGAGCCAACTTCCTACATCTGTCTGCAATTTGAAAAAACTAACTTCCAGTGACTGTGACAAGCTTTCCTGACTAGACGCCAGGAGCAACACACAAGTAATGACTGGGAGATTCTTGAGAAAACCATGGTTGGTGTAGCTACATCAACCAGGAATATACAACCAGTCTGCCACATTGGGCGCCCTTGACCGTGCTTCAAAGGAGTGACCTGACCGAATGCTCAGAAGAGGCATAGGAGATGCCCTTTTATGGAAAATAGACAGCTCAGAAGGAGAAGGTATGCAAAGGATTCCAGACAATTTTAAGCCCACACTGCAACACAAGATAAGGTAATTCCTGCTGTACTACATGTGAGGTCTGAGGTCCCAGAAATGTCTCCCCAGGAAAGGTGGCTGTTCTTAGAACTCCACTGTAGGAGGCTGGCCTGGCTTGTAGTGGGTACCAAGGGTTACTTACACTCTGTACCAGGTCCAGTTATCCCTTATTAGTGTAGAAGAGTAGGCTCTGGACAACCCAAACGGCAGGGTGCAATGTATTTAAAAGGCAGGATATGTACATTTAAGTCATACCTGTCCTTGTAGTGAAAAACTCCCAAAGTCATTTTTCACTACAGCAAGGCCTACCTCTCCCATGGGATAACATTGGAATAACCTTATTACATGTTATAAGTATAATTCACAGTTGAGAAAAGAAAAACCTTTCAGGTTTGGTGTCTCTAGAATCACAATTTAACATCACAACTTATGGTAAAGTAGGATATTAAATTGCAACTCTGAAAATGCCACTTTTAGGAAGCTGGCATTTTCTTACTTACGCCATTTGATGCCTGATGCCTATCTCTGAGCACATGTCTGGGGTGGGTGACACCTGGGCTTTGTGTATTCCTCCTAGAGAGCCACACACAATGGGAGCTTGGGTGTATCTTAGTGAGCCATCTCTGCAAGATGGGAGGAAGGAGCTGGGCACAGGAACATTTACATCTGAATATGATGTGTCCTGTCTACTTACAAAAGGCTGCATACCCCCTTGTAGGGAGTCTGGAGCCAGGGCAAAAAGGGGAGGACCTCTGTGCGCTTAAAAGGGCTGTCTTTGGAGTAACCCTCCACTTCAAAGGCACCACTGTGTATAAGTACTGAACCTCAGACACCACCACTTCAGTACACGTCTGGACCTATGGATACTCTGCCAGGACGGAGGACTGTTGTGCTGCTGATGGACGGCCTTTCTGTTCGACTGCTGCTTTGCTGAACTCCTGGCTACCAGAATTCATCCGCAATCTCTCTTATGGAGAGGCTGTGACTGAAAAATCTTTCTCGTTCCTTGTTCCCATAAAGCTCGTTGAAATGCATGCCATTGAGTGGGCATTGGCACACGCACCTGCGTGACATCGCAACCATGTATGATGGGACAAAGAACCCCCCTACCACGCAATAACAATAAAATCCCAACCCCAATCTCAATATCCTATAAAATATGATGCTAAAGCACCAGCCAGGGAAATCCTCAATCAATTGGAGTACCAGGGTGTCAATGAACCCTCAGACTCATCCATAAATAATTCATTATTTCCAGTCGCTAAACCAGACCATTCATATAGAATAGTCTAATACTATAGACATTTAAATAGTCACTGTGAGAAAGTAGCCTCTTTCTAGCCTTGTTACCCCCACTTTTAGCCTGTTTGTGAGTGTATGTCAGGGTGTTTTCACTGTTTCACTGGGATCCTGCCAGCCAGGGGCCAGTGATCATAGTGAAAACCCTATGTTTTCAGCATGTTTGTTATGTGTCACTGGGACCCTGCTAGTCAGGACCCCAGTGCCCATAAGTTTGTGGCCTATATGTATGTGTTCGACTTCTGTGCTCTCTGGGGAACTTAGGTGCACTTTACACCTACTTTTCAGGGTCTTGGGGTGGGCTATTTTTCTAAACCTCACTGTTTTCTTACAGTCCCAGCGACCCTCTACAAGCTCACATAGGTTTGGGGTCCATTGATGGTTCGCATTCCACTTCTAGAGTATATGGTTTGTGTTGCCCCTATACCTATGTGCTCTCATTGCAATCTATTGTGACTGTACATTGCTTGCACTGCTTTCTATTGCTATTACTGCATAATTTTGGTATTGTGTACATATATCTTGTGTATATTTGCTATCCTCATACTGAGGGTACTCACTGAGATACTTTTGGCATATTGTCATAAAAATAAAGTACCTTTATTTTTAGTATATCTGTGTATTGTGTTTTCTTATGATATTGTACATATGACACCAGTGGTACTGTAGTAGCTTCACACGTCTCCTAGTTCAGCCTAAGCTGCTCTGCTAAGCTACCTTTTCTATCAGCCTAAGTGTGAGAAAGTAGCCTCTTTCTAGCCTTGTTACCCCCACTTTTGGCCTGTTTGTGAGTGTATGTCAGGGTGTTTTCGCTGTCTCACTGGGATCCTGCTAGCCAGGGCCCAGTGCTCATAGTGAAAACCCTATGTTTTCAGTATGTTTGTTATGTGTCACTGGGACCCTGCTAGTCAGGACCCCAGTGCTCATAAATTTGTGGCCTATATGTATGTGTTCCCTGTGTGGTGCCTAACTGTCTCACTGAGGCTCTGCTAACCAGAACCTCAGTGGTTATGCTCTCTCTGTACAAATTGTCACTAACAGGCTAGTGACCAATTTCACCAATTTGCATTGGCATACTGGAACACCCTTATAATCCCCTAGTATATGGTACTGAGGTACCCAGGGTATTGGGGTTCCAGGAGATCCCTATGGGCTGCAGCATTTCTTTTGCCACCCATAGGGAGCTCTGACAATTCTTACACAGGCCTTCCACTGCAGCCTGAGTGAAATAACGTCCACGTTATTTCACAGCCATTTTACACTGCACTTAATTAACTTATAAGTCACCTATATGTCTAACCTTTACCTGGTAAAGGTTAGGTGCAAAGTTACTTAGTGTGAGGGCACCCTGGCACTAGCCAAGGTGCCCCCACATTGTTCAGGGCCAATTCCCCGGACTTTGTGAGTGCGGGGACACCATTACACGCGTGCACTACATATAGGTCACTACCTATATGTAGCTTCACAATGGTAACTCCGAATATGGCCATGTAACATGTCTATGATCATGGAATTGCCCCCTCTATGCCATCCTGGCATAGTTGGCACAATCCCATGATCCCAGTGGTCTGTAGCACAGACCCTGGTACTGCCAAACTGCCTTTTCAGGGGTTTCACTGCAGCTGCTGCCAACCCCTCAGACAGGTTTCTGCCCTCCTGGGGTCAAGCCAGGCTTGTCCCAGGATGGCAGAACAAAGGACTTCCTCTGAGAGAGGGTGTTACACCCTCTCCCTTTGGAAAATGGTGTGAAGGCAGGGGAGGAGTAGCCTCCCCCAGCCTCTGGAAATGCTTTCATGGGCACATTTGGTGCCCATTTCTGCATAAGCCAGTCTATACCGGTTCAGGGACCCCTTAGCCCTGCTCTGGCACGAAACTGGACAAAGGAAAGGGGAGTGACCACTCCCCTGACCTGCATCTCCCCTGGGAGGTGTCCAGAGCTCCTCCAGTGTGCTCCAGACCTCTGCCATCTTGGAAACAGAGGTGCTGCTGGCACACTGGACTGCTCTGAGTGGCCAGTGCCACCAGGTGACGTCAGAGACTCCTTCTGATAGGCTCCTTCAGGTGTTGCTAGCCTATCCTCTCTCCTAGGTAGCCAAACCCTCTTTTCTGGCTATTTAGGGTCTCTGCTTTGGGGAATTCCTTAGATAACGAATGCAAGAGCTCAGCAGAGTTCCTCTGCATCTCTCCCTTCACCTTCTGCCAAGGAATCGACTGCTGACCGCGCTGGAAGCCTGCAAAACTGCAACAAAGTAGCGAAGACGACTATTGCAACTCTGTAACGCTGATCCTGCCGCCTTCTCGACTGTTTTCCTGGTGGTGCATGCTGTGGGGGTAGTCTGCCTCCTCTCTGCACTAGAAGCTCCGAAGAAATCTCCCGTGGGTCGACGGAATCTTCCCCCTGCAACCGCAGGCACCAAAGAACTGCATCACCGGTCCCTTGGGTCTCCTCTCAGCACGACGAGCGAGGTCCCTCGAATCCAGCAACTGTGTCCAAGTGACCCCCAAAGTCCAGTGACTCTTCAGTCCAAGTTTGGTGGAGGTAAGTCCTTGCCTCCCCACACCAGACTGCATTGCTGGGAACCACGACTTTTGCAGCTACTCCGGCCTCTGTGCATTTGCGGCGGAAATCCTTTGTGCACAGCCAAGCCTGGGTCCACGGCACTCTAACCTGCATTGCACGACTTTCTAAGTTGGTCTCCGGCGACGTGGGACTCCTTTGTGCAACTTCGGGTGAGCACCGTTTCACGCATCCTCGTAGTGCCTGTCTCTGGCACTTCTCCGGGTGCTACCTGCTGCTGAGAGGGCTCCTTGTCTTGCTCGACGTCCCCTCTGTCTCCTGACGCAATTTGCGACATCCTGGTCCCTCCTGGGCCACAGCAGCATCCAAAAACACTAACCACACGATTTGCAGCTAGCAAGGCTTGTTGGCGGTCTTTCGGTGGGAAAACACTTCTGCTCGACTCTCCACGGCATGAGGGATCCGTCCCTAGCCCTTGTCGTTCCTGCAGAAACCTAAGCTTCTACTGTCCAGTAGCAGCTTCTTTGCACCCACAGCTGGCATTTCCTGGGCATCTGCCCATCTCCGACTAGCTTGTGACTTTTGGACTTGGTCCCCTTGTTCCACAGGTACCCTCGACTGGAAATCCATCGTTGTTGCATTGCTGGTTTGTGTCTTTCCTGCAGAATTCCCCTATCACGACTTCTATGTCCTTTGGGGAACTTTAGTGCACTTTGCACTCACTTTTCAGGGTCTTGGGGTGGGCTATTTTTCTAACCCTCACTATTTTCTAATAGTCCCAGCAACCCTCTACAAGGTCAGATAGGTTTGGGGTCCATTCGTGGTTCGCATTCCACTTTTGGAGTATATGGTTTGTGTTGCCCCTATCCCTATGTGTCCCCATTGCATCCTATTGTAACTATACATTGTTTGCACTGTTTTCTAAGACTATACTGCATATTTTTGGTATTGTGTACATATATCTTGTGTATATTTCCTATCCTCTCACTGAGGGTACACTCTGAGATACTTTGGCATATTGTCATAAAAATAAAGTACCTTTTTTTTTTAGTATATCTGTGTATTGTGTTTTCTTATGATATTGTGCAAGTGACACTAAGTGGTACTGTAGGAGCTTCACTCGTCTCCTAGTTCAGCCTAAGCTGCTCTGCTAAGCTACCATTATCTATCAGCCTATGCTGCTAGACACCCTATACACTAATAAGGGCTAACTGGGCCTGGTGCAAGGTGCAAGTACCCCTTGGTACTCACTACAAGCCAGTCCAGCCTCCTACACTAAGCTGCTAGACACCTCTTCTACACTAATAAGGGATAAATGGACCTGATGCAGAGTGCAAGTACCCCTTGGTACCACTACAAACCAGGCCAGCCTCCTACATTGGGAAGCAGCGACCAAAAGGCTGCATACCCCCTTGTAGGGAGTCTGGAGCTAGGGCAAAAAGGGCAAGACCTCTGTGCGCTTAAAAGGGCTGTCTTTGGAGTAAATCTCCACTTCAAGGGCACCACTGTGTATAAGTACTGAACCTCAGACACCACCACTTCAGTACACATCTGGACCTATGGATACTCTGTCTCCAGCAGGCCACCATCCCCGTAAGTGCCTAGACTCGCTATGGGGTCGCAAACTGCGACCCACCTCATAAATATTTATAGCGAGTCGCAGAAGGTGTCTGAGACACCTTTCTGCATACCAATTTGCGAGTTGCAAATTGCGAGTCGGAAGGACTCGCAATTTACAACTCGCAAATTGGTTTCTACCTACATCTGGCCCATAGTTCAATAAGGATTTATTGAAGTAACTGCATCTTAGATAAAAAGGCATGTATTGCAAAAACTAGGACGATAAAACACAATAAAAGCAAGCAGTTGACTAACAGAGTAAAACACAAGAATAGTGTTACCATACTGTCACTAAAAATGATATATTAATATATTTCTCCTACTTACACCATGTCTGAGCACAGCGTAATAAGCCTAATCTGCCCTTTGGGTTTTCCCCCTGGGGGTACACCATCCCTTATACCTGGAGGAAGTAGCCTGTAGTCTTGAAAGCCACCGTACCCATGGGGCTCGGGTGCAGCCGTCTAAGTAAGTAGCTGCAGCAAAGCAGTCAGCAATCATCATGCAGTCGTGGTCATCTGGCTGGAATCTCCATCTAACAAATCTGGGACAACGGGGTGTTTTTATAATAAAACAGCCGACTTTCTAAGAAATAGTCCCCACGTATGAGTGTGTGTTTTTTGTGAACGTTGGAGACACGGCATACCATTTGAATTACAAGAGCCTAAGGAGTCTCTGCTTAGATAGAGGTTTAGTGATAGGAAAGAACCCCACAAAAGAGTTTCTATATAACATGCTGATTGTGAATGATGAGTCCCAAGAAGGCACTTCAAATGAGAAGTTAATAGATGGCTCCCATTCTGACTCAGAGGATAACCTTGAGGGAGGTGGGGAGGGTTCTGTTCCAAATCTGCCCCTCAGCAGACCACCTAGCAATGCTGGTAGTAATAGGAGCTCCCATCATAGTAGGGATGTTTTTATTCCTGGAGGCCAGGTTGTTAGAGTCCAGTCAGTTAGGGACAGATCTCCCTCTGTTGTTTCCAATTTATCCTCTGTGTCCAAGCATTCCCAACCCACCCACCCTGAGGACAACATGTTAGAAAGAGAACTCAAAAAGTTGAGAGTGGAAGAGACCAGACTGAAGCTTAGACAGCAACAGCTGGTTCTAGACAGGGAATCCCTAGATCTGGAGAAGGAGAGACAGAGATTGGGGTTAGGATCCCATGGTGGCAGCAATAGCAGTATTCCTGATAGTAATCCTGTTAGAGAGCATGATTCCAGGAATCTGCACAAGATAGTCCCCCCCTTACAAGGAGGGGGATGACATCAACAAGTGGTTTGCTGCACTTGAGAGGGCCTGTATGGTACAGGGGGTCCCTCAAAGGCAGTGGGCTGCAATATTGTGGCTATCTTTCAATGGAAAGAGTAGGGATAGGCTCCTTACTGTTAGAGAAAGTGATGCTAACAATTTTGCAGTTTTGAAGGATGCACTCTTGGATGGATTTGGCTTAACCACTAAACAATACAGGATTAAGTTCAGAGACACCAGAAAAGAGTCCTCACAAGACTGGATATACTTTGTTGACTGTTCAGTGAAGGCCTTAGAGGGGTGGTTACATGGCAGTAAAGTTTCTGACTATGAAATCCTGTATAATCTTATTCTGAGAGAGCATATTCTGAATAACTGTGTGTCTGACTTGTTACACCAATATCTAGTGGACTCAGATCTGACCTCTCCCCAAGAATTGGGAAAGAAGGCAGACAAATGGGTCAGAACAAGAGTGAACAGAAATGTTCATACACGGGGTGACAAGATGGCAAGAAGAAGGATGGTAAATCATCTGACAAGGGTGGGGACAAAACTAAAAATGAGTCTTCATCAGGCCCACATAAATCCTCTGGGGGGGTGGTGGGTCCAAATCCTCTTCAAATCAAGTTAAAAAGCCTTGGTGTTATTTGTGTAAAGTCAAAGCTCATTGGACAACTGATGCCAGTTGTCCAAAGAAAAACACCAAACCTCCCACTACCACAACCCCTACTGCAAATTCTTGTGCCCCTAGTAATAGCAGTGGTGGTGGGAGCAAACCTACTAATAGCCAATCCAAGGGAGTAGCTGGGCTCACTTTTGGTAATTTATTTGGGGTTTGTCTTGTTAGGGAGACCACAGAGGCTGTGTTAGTCTCTGAAGGTGCCATTGATTTGGCCACCTTGGTTTCTTGTCCCCTTAATATGGATAAGTACAAGCAACTTCCCCTAATAAATGGTGTTGAGGTTCAGGCCTACAAGGACACAGGTGCCAGTGTTACCATGGTAATAGAGAAACAGGTACACCCTGAACAACACCTACTTGGTCACCAGTACCAAGTGACAGACGCTCATAATAACACTCTTAGCCACCCCATGGCTGTTGTGAATCTCAACTGGGGGGAGGGGTTTACTGGTCCAAAGAAAGTTGTGGTTGCTTCAGATTTACCTATAGGCTGTCTACTGGGAAATTATTTAGAGACATCAGCTTGGGCAGAAGTGGAGTTGGAGGCTCATGCAGCAATATTGGGCATTCCTGGGCATATTTTTGCTTTGACAAGGGCTCAGGCCAAAAAGCAAAAAGGACAGGGTAACTTGGATCCTGGAACAATGGACCAAGTGCTTATTAAAGCTAGGGGTAGCAAGCGTAAATCCCTAACCACTATCCCTCCCTCTACAGATGATTCTCCTTCTGAGGAAGAAAACATTACCTCCCTGTGCAGAACCTTCACCAGATGAGCTGGCAGTAGACACTGCTGAGCTTTAGGGTGGAGGGGGGCCTGCCAGGGAAGAGCTGAATGTGGCACAGCAATCCTGTCCCACATTAGAGGGTCTCAGACAGCAAGCTGTCAAGCAGCAAAATGGGGATGTCAGTGACTCACATAGAGTTTACTGGGAAGACAACCTCTTGTACACAGAGGCAAGGGATCGAAAACCTGGAGCAGCCAGGAGATTGGTCATTCCCCTGCAGTACAGAGAGTTCCTCCTAACTCTGGCACATGGCATTCCTTTG
This sequence comes from Pleurodeles waltl, assembly GCF_031143425.1. Lineage (NCBI taxonomy): Eukaryota > Metazoa > Chordata > Amphibia > Caudata > Salamandridae > Pleurodeles > Pleurodeles waltl. The sequence goes on along the minus strand of NC_090439.1, from coordinate 1,165,962,699 downwards.
GCTGGGCATTTGGGCCAGATCAAAACATGGGAAAGGCTTGTCCCCCTCTTTCACTGGCCTAGGGTGTCAGAGGACACCAAAGATTTTTGCAAGTCTTGTGTGACCTGCCAAGCCAGTGGCAAGACTGGTGGCACACCAAAGGCTCCCCTTATTCCACTACCTGCGGTTGGGGTCCCCTTTGAAAGGGTAGGGGTTGACAAAGTTGCCCCCCTTGACCCTCCTACTGCTTCAGGCAATAGGTTTATCTTGGTGGTTGTGGACCATGCCACAAGATATCCTGAAGCAATTCCTCTAAGGACCACTACAGCCCCTGCAGTGGCAAAAGCCCTCCTGGGAATCTTTTCCAGGGTGGGTTTTCCAAAAGAGTTTGTATCAGACAGGGGTAGCAACTTTATGTCTGCATACTTGAAAGCTATGTGGAAGGAATGTGGTATAACATACAAATTCACCACACCTTATCATCCACAGACTAATGGACTGGTAGAGAGGTTTAATAAAACTCTCAAAAGGAATGATAATGGGACTCCCTGGAAAACTCAGGAGGAGATGGGATGTCCTGTTACCATGCCTCTTATTTGCTTACAGGGAGGTACCCCAGAAAGGAGTGGGCTTCAGCCCCTTTGAACTCCTCTTTGGACACCCTGTAAGAGGTCCACTAACACTTGTGAAGGAGGGTTGGGAACAACCTTTAAAAGCTCCCAAACAGGACATAGTGGACTATGTACTTGGCCTAAGATCCAGAATGGCTGAGTACATGAAAAAGGCCAGTAATAACCTTCAGGCCAGCCAAGAGCTCTAGAAGCAATGGCATGACCAGAAGGCTGTTCTGATTCAGTACCAACAAGGACAGAAGGTGTGGGTATTGGAGCCTGTGGCCCCAAGAGCACTCCAAGACAAATGGAGTGGACCCCATCTAATTGTTGAGAAAAAGGGTGAGGTTACCTATCTGGTAGACCTGGGCACTGCCAGGAGTCCCCTTAGGGTGATTCATGTCAACCGCCTAAAACCCTACTATGACAGGGCTGATCTCACCCTGCTCATGGCAACAGATGAAAGACAGGAAGAAGAGAGTGACCCTCTCCCTGATCTCTTCTCCTCCACTGAAGAGGATGTTCTAGTGGAGGGAGTAGTTTTGGCAGACTGTCTTACTGCAGAACAGAAAGACAACTGCATAAATTTCCTTGGACAGTTTTCTGATCTCTTTGCAACTATGCCTGGCACCACATCTTGGTGTGAACACACAATTGATACTGGAGACAGCTTGCCTGTCAAAAGTAAAATCTATAGGAAGCCTGACCATGTCAGGGACTGCATAAAACAAGAGGTTCAGAAAATGCTTGATCGAGGAGTGGTTGAACCTTCTGAAAGCCCATTGGCGAGTCCTGTGGTGCTTGTACCAAAGCCTCACTCAAAAGATGGAAAAAGGGAGATGAGGTTGTGTGTAGACTACAGAGGTCTCAATCAGGTAACAAAAACTGATGCTCACCCTATACCGAGGGCAGATGAGCTCATAAATACACTAGCATCTGCCAAGTATCTAAGCACCTAAGATTTGACTGCAGGGTATTGGCAGATCAAATTGGCTGAGGATGCTAAACCTAAAACTGTATTTTCAACTATAGGAGGGCACTACCAATTTGCAGTGATGCCCTTTGGTTTGAAAAATGCACCTGCCACTTTTCAGATGTTGGTGAACACAGTCCTGCAAGGGTTGGAGGCTTTTAGTGCAGTATATCTTGATGATATAGCTGTCTTTAGCTCCACCTGGGATGAGCACCTGGTCCACCTTTGGAAAGTTTTGGAGACCCTGCAAAAGGCAGGCCTCACTATCAAGGCTTCAAAATGCCATATAGGGCAGGGAAAGGTGGTTTATCTGGGACACCTGGTAGGTGGAGAACAGATTGCACCACTTCAGGGGAAAATCCAGACAATCATGGATTGGGTTCTCCCTACAACACAGACCCAGGTGAGAGCCTTCCTAGGCCTCACTGGGTATTACAGGAGATTCATTAAAAACTATGGCTCCAGTGCAGCCCCACTTAATGATCTCACCAGTAAAAAGATGCCTAAAAAGGTTTTGTGGACAGCTAGCTGTCAGAAAGCTTTTGAGGAGCACAAACAGGCCACGTGCTCCTGCACCTGTCCTAAAAGCCCATGTTACTCCAAGAAATTAATTGTTCAAACAGATGCATCTGAATTAGGGGTAGGGGCAGTCTTATCACAACTGAATTCTGAGGGCCAGGATCAACCAGTTGCTTTTATCAGCAGAAGGTTGACCCCTAGAGAAAAGCATTGGTCTGTCATAGAGAGGGAGGCCTTTGCTGTGGTCTGGGCACTGAAAAAGTTGAGGCCATACCTGTTTGGCACTCACTTTATAGTTCAGACAGACCACAAACCTCTACTTTGGCTAAAACAAATGAAATGTGAAAACCCTAAATTGTTGAGGTGGTCCATATCTCTACAGGGAATGGACTATACAGTGGAACATAGACTTGGGAGTACCCACTCCAATGCAAATGGACTCTCCAGATACTTCCACTTAGACAATGAAGACTCATCAGGTCATGGCTAGTCTTATTGTCCTTCTTTGGGGTGGGGGGGATTGTGTAGGAAAGTACCATCTTGCATGGCATGTTACCCCATATTTCACTATATATATGTTGTTTTAGTCTATGTGTCACTAGGACCCTGCCAGACAGGGCCCCAGTGCTCATAAGTTTGTGCCCTGTATGTGTTCCCTGTGTGATGTCTAACTGTCTCACTGAGGCTCTGCTAACCAGAACCTCAGTGGTTATGCTCTCTCTGCTTTCCAGATTTGTCACTAACAGGCTAGTGACTAAATGTACCAATTCACATTGGCATACTGGTACACCCATATAATTCCCTAGTACATGGTACTGAGGTACCCAGGGTATTGGGGTTCCAGGAGATCCCTATGGGCTGCAGCATTTCTTTTGCCACCCATAGGGAGCTCTGACGATTCTTACACAGGCCTGCCAGTGCAGCCTGAGTGAAATAACGTCCACGTTATTTCACAGCCATTTACCACTGCACTTAAGTAACTTATAAGTCACCTATATGTCTAACCTTCACCTGGTGAAGGTTGGGTGCAAAGTTACTAAGTGTGTTGGCATCCTGGCACTAGCCAAGTTGCCCCCACATCGTTCAGGGCAAATTCCCCGGACTTTGTGAGTGCGGGGACACCATTACACATGTGCACTGTACATAGGTCACTACCTATGCACAGCGTCACAACGGTAACTCCGAACATGGCCATGTAACATGTCTAAGATCATGGAATTGTCACCCCAATGCCAATGGCATTGGGGGGACAATTCCATGATCCCCCAGGTCTCTAGCACAGAACCCGGTGCCAAACTGCCTTTCCGGGGTCTCCACTGCAGCTGCTGCCAACCCCTCAGACAGGTTTCTGCCCTCCTGGGATCCAGGCAGCCCTAGCCCAGGAAGGCAGAACAAAGGATTTCCTCTGAGAGAGGGTGTAACACCCTCTCCCTTTGGAAATAGGTGTGAAGGCTGGGGAGAAGTAGCTTCCCCCAGCCTCTGGAAATGCTTTGATGGGCACAGATGGTGCCCATCTCTGCATAAGCCAGTCTACACCAGTTCAGGGATACCCCAGCCCTGCTCTGGCGTGAAACTGGACAAAGGAAAGGGGAGTGACCACTCCCCTGACCTGCACCTCCCAGGGGAGGTGCCCAGAGCTCCTCCAGTGTGTCCCAGACCTCTGTCATCTTGGAAACAGAGGTGTTTGTGGCACACTGGACTGCTCTGAGTGGCCAGTGCCAGCAGGTGACGTCAGAGGCTCCTTCTGATAGGCTCTTACCTCTCTTGGTAGCCAATCCTCCTTCCTAGGTAGCCAAATCTCCTTTTCTGGCTATTTAGGGTCTCTGCTTTGGAGATCTCACCAGGTAACGAATGCAAGAGCTCACCAGAGTTCCTCTGCATCTCCTTCTTCACCTTCTGCCAAAGGATCGACCGCTGACTGCTTAGGACGCCTGCAAAACCGCAACAATGTAGCAAGACGACTACTAGCAACCTTGTATCGCCTCATCCTGCCGGCTTTCTCGACTGTTTCCAGGTGGTGCATGCTCTGGGGGTAGCCTGCCTCCTCTCTGCACCAGGAGCTCTGAAGAAATCTCCTGTGGGTCGACGGAATCTTCCCCCTGCATCCGCAGGCAACAAAAGACTGCATCACCGGTCCTCTGGGTCCCCTCTCAGCACGACGAGCGTGGTCCCTGGAACTCAGCAACTCTGTCCAAGTCACTCTCACAGTCCAGTGACTCTTCAGTCCAAGTTTGGTGGAGGTAAGTCCTTGCCTCCGCACGCTAGACTGCATTGCTGGGTACCGCTTGATTTGCAGATGCTCCGGCTCCTGTGCACTCTTCCAGGATTTCCTTTGTGCACAGCCAAGCCTGGGTCCCGACACTCTAAGCTGCAGTGCACAACCTTCTGAGTTGTCCTCCGGCGTCGTGGGACTCCCTTTTGTGACTTCGGGTGGACTCCAGTTCACTTTTCTTCTAAGTGCCTGTTCAGGTACTTCTGCGGGTGCTGCCTGCTCCTGTGAGGACTCCCTGACTTGCTGGGCGCCCCCTCTGTCTCCTCATCCAAGTGGCGACATCCTGGTCCCTCCTGGGCCACAGCAGCATCCAAAAACCCTAACCGTGACCCTTGCAGCTAGCAAGGCTTGTTTGCGGTCTTTCTGCGTGGGAACACCTCCGCAAGCTTCTTCACAACGTGCGACATCCATCCTCCAAAGGGGAAGTTCTTAGTCCTCTTTGTTCTTGCAGAACACCAAGCTTCTTCCAACAGGTGGCAGCTTCCTTGCACCCTCAGCTGGCATTTCTTGGGCTCCTGCCCACTCTCTGAGATACTTTTGGCATATTGTCATAAAAATAAAGTACCTTTATTTTTAGTATATCTGTGTTTTCTTATGATATTGTGCATATGACACCAGTGGTATAGTAGGAGCTTTACATGTCTCCTAGTTCAGCCTAAGCTGCTTTGCCATAGCTACCTTCTATCAGCCTAAGCTGCTAGAAATACCTCTGGTACCCACTACAACCAGGCCAGCCTCCTACAGTATTAAACCGGATATAGAGGCGAAGGTGTGAACAAACCCAGAACCACCAGCCTTAAAAAAGTGGGCAATTCCAGTAGTACTGGATGCATTAAATATTTGTCCCACGAGTTCACCAAAGTGCCTCGGAAAGTTTGTAGTTAAAAGGGACTGAATCTCCGCCGATGACCTCGCAACCTGAAGCGCATAGGTCTCACGTGCATATTTAGGCTCCACATGTTTTTGAAACAATAAAGCCTTTAGTCTGCTCAAGTTGTCAAAATTCACATCAGAAGTAGCAATATGAGGCCAAACGTCTGCTACTCCTTGAAACTGTGTAGGGGGGAAAAGGACATTCCCGCAACATATAATAATTTGGGAGACCAAAACAACGTAAGCTATTCCGGCTTGCATTCCACAAGAGCCCTCACTGTTAAGGAGCACATAGCTGCCTTTGGAGAGCACATGGAATGCAGCTCTAATCAAGGGGACTGGGATGCCCTTCAGATAACAAGCCAGATTTGCCGCAGAGGCATTACATGCCTCGTGCAAGGACAGCTGTTTACAAACCATTGAACGGCTCTCAGAAGTCTTGCATTCACTACCTTTAAGAATGACCTCTTTCATGGCATTGAAACATTTGTACAAGAAAAGAAGCTCCTACACTTTGTGCATGTAACTATCTCCCAGCCTTTCATATCTGCCCATTGGAATGTGTTTCGAACAAGATGTAAACTGAAGTGTTGAAATAGGCAGATTTATAACCCCATGTATTAGCCATTCAGCACATGGTATTTCAGCCACAGTAAAAGTCAACTTTTTTAACTTTTCAATATTCAACATGACATATGTTGTTTCTTTCTTAGCCATTATTTGTTGTTGTCACGTTATATTAAATGTGGAAAAAATCTCTCTTGCACTCCTGTGTTGCCAGGGAACGCGACCCGCTTTCAATGTTTGTAGTGTCCAAACTAACTGCATAATGGATCTTAGCTGACTTTGTCCATGTTGCAAAAATGATACATTACTCTGTACTATATCTATTGCAGAGGATACAATGTTATTTTGGTGTATATTCGTTCAAACAAGGTGTTAATTCCATTATCTACAACGGCTAATGCTTTCTGTAAGTTTGCTGATCTATTTGCCTTAACGGGCAGCTGCCTCTTGTTAGGAAAGCTTCCATATTTAATACTGGAAGCATATAAGAAGCGTTTTCTGCATTGTCTTCCGGGGCCTAACAGGAAATCCTGTAAATCTGTGGTATTGGACAGGAGACTTAGATGTTCTTTGACACCATCCAGTGAGGAGACCTTGATCCATTGCTGGCATAGTTTCCCTACACTATATGTTGTCACTATACCCCGAGTGCTCTGAGGACACATAGAGAGGGTCTGGCCTATTCATTCTGAAACCCCAGAGGAGTTAACAAAATGTGTATGACACCCATTGGTGTTTACAGGCCACAATAACCACCCGCCAGGACGTGAAAATGATGCGATGTACCATTCTGGACCCATTCATTGAGCTGATCTTCGGACGGATTTATATGCCTTTGCCTTTTGTAAAATTTAGCAGGTGTGGGAATACTGGGCGCATTCAATTCCTTAATGTTTGCTAAGCCTAAACAGCTTGTTTGTTGTACTGTTTTGTTTAAATATAGTATTTTAACAGGAATCATACATGCTCTAAATAAAGCCTCTCTTCCTCTTTGCCAATTTTTGGTTCACCACACACATTTTAAGTCAATTGACTTCAACCAGTACTCATAGCCTTCTATAGTTGTCATTATCAGGACAGTGCGCGCTCTACGGGCGACGTAAATGCAAAAACCGAGTCCTTTTGCAAAGGCATATTTCATACATTATGTTTCTATGCAGTATGTTAACCTTTTGCATTGCAGAGCTTTTACCTTGAAAAGTCATTAATGCTGTTTGTAATTCATTGTTCATTAGCAAGGCTTGTTTGCAGGTCTACAGGGTGTGGTCCTTTATTCTAAGACTTTCTAGAAGCCTTTCTTGCAGCATGGTTGGGTGTGGCTCGTGGGCGGGGCTTGGCTCTATATAAGGGAGCTAGCTCAGCTCCACGTGCTCACTATTCATAGGTCCCAGTGCAGAGCAGCAGCATTTTCCAGAGCTCCTGTCCCGGGGGCCTATCCAGTCATTTCCAGGCCTGCCCTCGTTTATTTGGTGATCTTCAAGAAGGGCGGTAAGGCAGAGGTCAGGTTAGGCCCCCGGCTTCGTTTTCCAGTGACACTCGAGTTTTGGGCCTAAACTTAAAATCGCATGCGCAATTGTTTTCATGGCATTTGAATCATGAATTCCGAATCGGCAACAGTTGCACGATTCATTCCTGGCATTTACGTCTTGGCATTCAGATCCGCAGTGCACACAATCATTTCATGGCATCTGTATCGTGAATTCCGAATTGGCAACAGTGTGCGCGATTCAATCCTGGCATTTACTTCTTGGCATTCAGATCAGCAGTGCGCGCGATCATTCCATGGCATTTGGTTCTTGATAATCAAATCGGCAACAGTGTGCGCAATTCTTTCCCGCCATTTAACTCTTGAATCACAGATCGGCAGTGCGTGCAATCGTTTCATTGCATGTGGATCTAGATGTTCGTATCGGCAACAGGGTGCGCGATTCATTCCTGGTGTTTAACTTTTGAAATACAGATCGTCAGAGTGCGCGATCATTTCTAGACATTGAAATCTAGATGTGCAGTTTGATTAAGGTGCATAATATTCCCTGAGCATTTGAGACTTGAAACTCTTAATCAGAGAGTGACGTAGCAGTGTTATTCATGGTTCTAATACAGTTCAATCATGCAGCGAAAAAAACATGTGCTCTTTGATTCTTGCTACAATGCAGAGATTATTCTAAGAAGTATTTGGAGAGAGTTTATTGTTCAAAATATAATATGTAAATTCTGGAATGTTCATAAGAAAACCTTCCATAACCTTTCTTGATGTCCAGGTACCTAGATTATTGAGGCCTAGTTATAGTAAAGCCTTAGGCCATTCATGTTTTCAGCATAAGTGTTTATTTGAAACAAAACTTGTTGAAAGTCATTGTGATTAATCTTGCAATTGTGTTGTTTAACTCTTGCTTCCACAGGTCTCCTTCCCTGCTGTTCCCAACCCAAAACCCATTCCCCCACTTGGCCATTCTTTAACTCTGTGCTATATAACTAGTGGAGTTTGGAGCTGCCAAGAGGTGGACATGTTGGGAACATGCGCAAGCCCTGAGGATCTGGTCTCCTTGACAGAATAGTGAGCCCACAAATTTTTAATCCTCCTGTTTTGCGCTAGGTTCTCAATATGGCCACATTGGATGAGTTAGTTAAAGTTATCACGCAGCTCCAATCGGATGTGGTAGCATCCAAAGACATAGCAACCAGTTTAGCTGAGAGAGTGAGTCAGTTACAAGACAAGTAGAAAAGAAGGAACAAGGTCTTCTGGGTGCGGAAGTTCAGGAATTAATCCTCCAACTAACATTTCCCTCAACGTTCCCTCTGTCATTCCTCTGGCTCCTCCAGAACAGTTTTCAGGTGATCCTCTGAAAACACAATCCTTTTTGACTCAAGTAGAAGTGCACTTCACCTGTCGACCACACATTTTCTCGGATGCCCAATCCAGGGTGGCCTTCCTGTTATCTTACCTGACTGGAGACGTGGCAACCTGGGCAATTCCTCTTGTGCATAAAGACAGTCCCCTGCTTTACAATTGGAGAAACTCTGTCCATTAATTTGAAAGAGTGCTTGATTGAAGAACAGTGACTCTATCAGCAGACCGAGAACTGTTAGAATTGCGACAAGGCAATAAAGATTTAGGGGGTCATTCCAACCTTGGCGGTAAAAGCCGCTTACCGCTGTCAGAAGACCGCCAACATACCGCTGCGGCCGCGGTAAACCGCCACGGTCATTCTGACCCACAACAGGCAAACCGCCAAAATACAGACATCCACAAAAGTCCGCCACACTAAAGGCCAGCGAGAAACTGGCGATGACCAAACCTCCACCGTCACGCCAACAGAACTACGCCCACACTATCACGACACACAAATCCACGCGGCGGTCTTTCAACCGTGGTATTCCATTGGCGGTACACACCGCCGCGCTCAAAATACACACACATCCACATTGGACAAATCGAAAAACACACACCTGATACACATACACACACCACTCCCACACACCCAATCCAATATAAAACACACACCACATCACCCACAAACACCCACTTCTACAGAATCTGGACCACGCACTGAGAAAAAGAGAACTGAGCACCCAGACGCGCATTTAACTTTCACCCAGCAATATTTCCACGCACTTCACACAACACACCAATACACATCACCACACAATCCACCCCACACATCACCCACACCACCCCATGGCACCGCAAAGACACCCCAGGGTCTCCGAGGATGAACTCAGGGTCATGGTGGAGGAAATTGTACGGGTAGAGCCACAGCTCTTCGGGACACAGGTGCAGCACACCACCATTGCCAGGAAGATGGAGCTATGGAGCAGAATAGTCGATAGGGTCAACGCTGTGGGACAGCACCCAAGAAATAGGGACGACATCAGGAAGCGGTGGAACGACCTACGGGGGAAGGTGCGTTCAATGGTATCCAGGCACAACATCGCGGTGCAGCAGACTGGCGGCGGACCCCCACCTCCTCCCCCAGAATTTACAACATGGGAGGAGCAAGTCTTGGCGATCCTGCATCCTGAGGGCCTCGCAGGAGTATCTGGAGGAATGGACTCTGGTAAGTCTCATCTTCACTACTTCATCCCCCCCACCCCACCAGCATGCTAACTCATACCCCCACCCTCACCCCCATCACATCCTGCTCCTTGCAAATGTCACCACATCACAGCCTACCCATCCCAACACCAAGCCCTGCATGCAACCACAAAGCATGGACACCCATCACCAAAGCATGCCCACTGCACATACCCATCCCCCACCAAATCACCGTTACAAAAGCCCCCACACGGGAATGCCAGCACTGGGGTACAAGGGTACCCACCCATTACACGCTATGGCACACACAAATGCAATACCCATACTTTTATACCCCTGCAGGACCTGAACGCCACGTCACCGCGCAGGAGGGTCCACAAATGTCCACTCCACCGCCAGAAGAGGCCCACAGTGAGGACAGCACCTCTGTCGACCTGGATCTAGATGACCAGCCCGGCCCATCGGGGACCTCGGGACAGTCGGTTCCCCTCAGACAGCCACAGCCCATAGCAGACCGTCCCCCCTCTGGCAACACCAGCACAGCACCCACCCACCGGGCCCATACCTCAGTCCCCAGGACACGTCAATTAGCGGTGTGTCCACCACTACAGGGCACCCAGGTTAACCCACCACCCCAACAACAACAGGGACCTGGGGGCAGTGGTAGTGGGCACACCGTCCAGGGGACAGAGGCACAGGGAAACTGGGAGGGCTGCTGTGCGACGGGGGGGACAGTCCCAGGGAACCCACTCTCCACGAGGCCCTCTCCAACATCATGGGAGCATACCAACACTCCAAGGAGACGATGGACGACGGTCCTGGCCAGGTTTCAGGAGACCCAGCGCATGCAGGAGGAACAGTATTTGGGGTTCAGGGAGGAACTACGAAACATCAGTTCCGCCCTGGCCACCATTGTAGGGGCTCTGAATCAGGTAGTCACCACATTGCGGGACACTGTGGCAGGACAAAGAGCCCCTGACACTAGCATGGACCAAGAACTGCCTACCACCTCTGCCGGCGCTAGTGGACAGGTGGCCTCGCCACAGGACAAACAGGCCACCAGCACCCCACCCCCTGCAGAAGGAGAACCACCCCGCAAGTGGGCCCTGAGATCCAGGAAGAAGACAGAGTAAGATGCCAAGACCCCCGCCAGGAAAGGATACCTCTCCGATTGTCATCCCACTGTCCCACATTGACACCCTGTCCATTCTTATACTGCCCATGCTCCACTTTCCACAGGCATTTGGACATTGCACCTGTGAGACTAATAGTCTGGACTCTGCCATGGACAATCCTCCACCATCACCCCTCACCGATTTGCAATCACCCACCAATATAGAGCACTGAAATAAACACAGTTATTGCACAAAACAATCAGGAGTCTGGCTGTGATTTTGTACTAATGTATTAGACATTACCGTCCGAAAATGCATATTTACATTGTGATGCCAACATACCACTGTCACACAGCTGTAGTCCATGGGGAAACAAAGCAGATGTCACACACTGGGGGCCACATCTCTGAAATTGGAAGGGAAAGTCACAACTCAGTTACCATACACTGGGGGAAAAGGTCAGACAGTAGAGAGGTAGTAGGGGTTAAGTATATGTAATATGACGGGTTGGACTCTTAACTGTGTGTCATTGAAAATACTGCTGTATTACTGTGTTCCTGTTGTCTATGTCGTCCTCTTCAGCTTCCTCTTCTTCACTCTCCACAGGCTCCACAGCTGCTACAACACCACCATCTGGACCATCCTCCTGCAGAAAAGGCACCTGGCATCGCAAAGCCAGGTTGTGAAGCATACAGCAGGCCACGATGATCTGGCACACCTTCTTTGGTGAGTACAATAGGGATCCACCTGTCATATGGAGGCAGCAGAACCTGGCCTTCAGAAGGCCGAAGGTCCGCTCGATCACCCTCCTAGTTCTCCCAGGGGCCTCATTGTACCGTTCCTCTGCCCTTGTCCGGGGATTCCTCACTGGGGTCAGTAGCCAGGACAGGTTGGGGTAACCAGAGTCACCTATTAGCCACACACGGTGCCTCTGGAGTTGACCCATCACGTAAGGGATGCTGCTATTCCGCATGATGTACGCATCATGCACAGAGCCAGGGAACTTGGCATTAACATGGGAGATGTACTGGTCTGCCAAACACACCATCTGTACATTCATAGAATGATAACTCTTTCTGTTTCTGTACACGTGTTCACTCCTGCTGGGGGGTACTAAAGCCATATGTGTCCCATCAATGGCACCTATGATGTTGGGGATATGTCCAAGGGCATAGAAATCACCTTTCACTGTAGGCAAATCCTCCACCTCAGGGAAAACAATGTAGCTGCGCATGTATTTCAGAAGGGCAGACAACACTCTGGACAACACCTTGGAAAACATAGGCTGGGACATCCCTGATGATATGGCCACTGTTGTTTGAAATGACCCACTTGCAAAGAAATGGAGTACTGACAGCACCTGCACTAGAGGTGGGATCCCTGTGGGTTGGCGGATGGGTGACATCAGGTCTGGCTCCAGCTGGGCACACAGTTCCTGAATAGTGGCTCGGTCAAGCCTGTATGTCAGTATGACATGTCTTTCCTCCATTGTCGACAGGTCTACCAGCGGTCTGTACACGGGAAGATTCCTCCATCTCCTCGCATGTCCCAGCGGGCGGTGCCTATGTAGGACAACAGCGAGCACAGAGTCAATCAGCCCACAGGTACGTTACCACAGTTTGCACCAAACACAATTCCCAATGCATTGAATGGTTTGTAGGAGTGTTGATGCAAGGCCTAGGTATGTGTGACACAGTTAAAAGTAAGCCATGTGGGCCCTTGAAATGGCGGCTGCCTGACCTGTGAAGTGTGACAATGGGATGTGAGGTCAATGCGCTGGTGTGGCACACCGTGGCGGTAGGCGGTCGAAGACCGCGGCGTAAAGCAGCATTGGTTAACATTGAACCCTATGGGTCTCAGGAGCCAATGACGATGTGCGCCGGCGGTCGCGGTACGCACCGCCGCGGTACACACCGCCGCGGGCGTGACCGCCATTTTCTATCGGCTTAATCACTCAATACCTGATCTTCGACAGGAGAGGACCTACACTGCAAGTGCTGCTGTGACCTCGGTCTGGAAGAGACAATGGCTCATGCGACTGGGGAAAGGGCCCCTGCCTTCACTGCTCAGGAATTGGAGAAACTCGTGGATGGGGTCCTTCCCCAGTATGTGCTACTCTACGGTCCTCCAGACCAACAGGTAAGTACACTGGGACCATGCTTTGTGGGCAATGCCTGTGTTGAGTCGGGTGGATGAAAGATGGTGGGGAGGGGAGCGAATGAGGCATGCATCAGACGATGGATGACAGGATGTGCCACATGGAAAGGGTAGGGATGGGGGGCCACTCACATTGAGGGTGCAGAAGGTGATGACTCTTTTTCTCCCCCTGTACATTTCACATAGGTCAGCCCCCACCAGAAGATAGCCATTTGGCGTGCCATCGCCAAGGACGTCCGGGCCCTGGGGGTCCACCACAGACGGGGCACCTGTGAGAAAGTAGCCTCTTTCTAGCCTTGTTACCCCCACTTTGGGCCTGTTTGTGAGTGTATGTCAGGGTGTTTTCACTGTCTCACTGGGATCCTGCCAGCCAGGGCCCAGTGCTCATAGTGAAAACCCTATGTTTTCAGTATGTTTGTTATGTGTCACTGGGACCCTGCTAGTCAGGACCCCAGTGCTCATAAGTTTGTGGCCTATACATATGCGTTCCCTGTGTGGTGCCTAACTGTCTCACTGAGGCTCTGCTAACCAGAACCTCAGTGGTTATGCTCTCTCATTTCTTTCAAATTGTCACTAACAGGCTAGTGACCAATTTCACCAATTCACATTGGCTTACTGGAACACCCTTATAATTCCCTAGTACAGGGAGTGCAGAGTTATTAGGCAAATTAGTATTTTGACCACATCATCCTCTTTATGCATGTTGACTTACTCCAAGCTGTATAGGCTCGAAAGCCTACTACCAATTAAGCATATTAGGTGATGTGCATCTCTGTAATGAGAAGGGGTGTGGTCTAATGACATCAACACCCTATATCAGGTGTGCATAATTATTAGGCAACTTCCTTTCCTTTGGCAAAATGGGTCAAAAGAAGGACTTGACAGGCTCAGAAAAGTCAAAAATAGTGAGATATCTTGCAGAGGGATGCAGCACTCTTAAAATTGCAAAGCTTCTGAAGCGTGATCATCGAACAATCAAGCGTTTCATTCAAAATAGTCAACAGGGTCGCAAGAAGCGTGTGGAAAAACCAAGGCGCAAAATAACTGCCCATGAACTGAGAAAAGTCAAGCGTGCAGCTGCCACGATGCCACTTGCCACCAGTTTGGCCATATTTCAGAGCTGCAACATCACTGGAGTGCCCAAAAGCACAAGGTGTGCAATACTCAGAAACATGGCCAAGGTAAGAAAGGCTGAAAGACGACCACCACTGAACAAGACACACAAGCTGAAACGTCAAGACTGGGCCAAGAAATATCTCAAGACTGATTTTTCTAAGGTTTTATGGACTGATGAAATGAGAGTGAGTCTTGATGGGCCAGATGGATGGGCCCGTGGCTGGATTGGTAAAGGGCAGAGAGCTCCAGTCCGACTCAGACGCCAGCAAGGTGGAGGTGGAGTACTGGTTTGGGCTGGTATCATCAAAGATGAGCTTGTGGGGCCTTTTCGGGTTGAGGATGGAGTCAAGCTCAACTCCCAGTCCTACTGCCAGTTCCCGGAAGACACCTTCTTCAAGCAGTGGTACAGGAAGAAGTCTGCATCCTTCAAGAAAAACATGATTTTCATGCAGGACAATGCTCCATCACACGCGTCCAAGTACTCCACAGCGTGGCTGGCAAGAAAGGGTATAAAATAAGGAAATCTAATGACATGGCCTCCTTGTTCACCTGATCTGAACCCCATTGAGAACCTGTGGTCCATCATCAAATGTGAGATTTACAAGGAGGGAAAACAGTACACCTCTCTGAACAGTGTCTGGGAGGCTGTGGTTGCTGCTGCACGCAATGTTGATGGTGAACAGATCAAAACACTGACAGAATCCATGGATGGCAGGCTTTTGAGTGTCCTTGCAAAGAAAGGTGGCTATATTGGTCACTGATTTGTTTTTGTTTTGTTTTTGAATGTCAGAAATGTATATTTGTGAATGTTGAAATGTTATATTGGTTTCACTGGTAATAATAAATAATTGAAATGGGTATATATTTGTTTTTTGTTAAGTTGCCTAATAATTATGCACAGTAATAGTCACCTGCACACACAGATATCCCCCTAACATAGCTAAAACTAAAAACAAACTAAAAACTACTTCCAAAAATATTCAGCTTTGATATTAATGAGTTTTTTGGGTTCATTGAGAACATGGTTGTTGTTCAATAATAAAATTAATCCTCAAAAATACAACTTGCCTAATAATTCTGCACTCCCTCTATATGGTACTGAGGTACCCAGGGTATTGGGGTTCCAGGAGATCCCTACGGGCTGCAGCATTTCTTTTGCCACCCATAGGGAGCTCTGACAATTCTTACACAGGCCTGCCACTGCAGCCTGAGTGAAATAACGTCCACGTTATTTCACAGCCATTTTACACTGCACTTAAGTAACTTATAAGTCACCTATATGTCTAACCTTTACCTGGTAAATGTTAGGTGCAAAGTTACTTAGTGTGAGGGCACCCTGGCCCTAGCCAAGGTGCCCCCACATTGTTCAGAGCCAATTCCCTGAACTTTGTGAGTGCGGGGACACCATTACACACGTGCACTACATATAGATCAATACCTATATGTAGCTTCACAATGGTAACTCCGAATATGGCCATGAAACATGTCTAAGATCATGGAATTGCCCCCTCTATGCCATCCTGGCATTGCTGGCACAATTCGATGATCCCAGTGGTCTGTAGCACAGACCCTGGTACTGCCAAACTGCCTTTCCTGGGGTTTCACTGCAGCTGCTGCTGCTGCCAACCCCTCAGACAGGTTTCTGCCCCCCTGGGGTCAAGCCAGGCTTGTCCCAGGATGGCAGAACAAAGGACTTCCTCTGAGAGAGGGTGTTACACCCTCTCCCTTTGGAAAATGGTGTGAAGGCAGGGGAGGAGTAGCCTCCCCCAGCCTCTGGAAATGCTTTCTTGGGCACAGATGTGCCCAATTCTGCATAAGCCAGTCTACACCGGTTCAGGGACCCCTTAGCCCCTGCTCTGGCGCGAAACTGGACAAAGGAAAGGGGAGTGATCACTCCCCTGACCTGCACCTCCCCTGGGAGGTGTCCAGAGCTCCTCCAGTGTGCTCCAGACCTCTGCCATCTTGGAAACAGAGGTGCTGCTGGCACACTGGACTGCTCTGAGTGGCCAGTGCCACCAGGTGACGTCAGAGACTCCTTCTGATAGGCTCCTTCAGGTGTTAGTAGCCTATCCTCTCTCCTAAGTAGCCAAACCCTCTTTTCTGGCTATTTAGGGTCTCTGTCTCTGGGGAAACTTTAGATAACGAATGCAAGAGCTCATCAGAGTTCCTCTGCATCTCTCTCTTCACCTTCTGATAAGGAATCGACTGCTGACCGCGCTGGAAGCCTGCAAAACTGCAACAAAGTAGCTAAGACGACTACTGCAACTCTGTAACGCTGATCCTGCCGCCTTCTCGACTGTTTTCCTGCTTGTGCATGCTGTGGGGGTAGTCTGCCTCCTCTCTGCACCAGAAGCTCCGAAGAAATCTCCAGTGGGTCGACGGAATCTTCCCCCTGCAACCGCAGGCACCAAAAAGCTGCATTACCAGTCCCTTGGGTCTCCTCTCAGCACGACGAGCGAGGTCCCTCGAATCCAGCAACTCTGTCCAAGTGACCCCCACAGTCCAGTGACTCTTCAGTCCAAGTTTGGTGGAGGTAAGTCCTTGCCTCACCTCGCTGGGCTGCATTGCTGGGAACTGCAACTTTTGCAGCTACTACGGCCCCTGTGCACTTGCGGCAGAAATCCTTTGTGCACAGCCAAGCCTGGGTCCACGGCACTCTAACCTGCATTGCATGACTTTCTAAGTTGGTCTCCGGCGACGTGGGACTCCTTTGTGCAACTTCGGCGAGCACCGTTTCACGCATCCTCGTAGTGCCTGTTTCTGGCACTTCTCCGGGTGCTACCTGCTTCAGAGAGGGCTCTTTGTCTTGCTCGACGTCCCCTCTCTCTGCTGGTCCAATTTGCGACCTCCTGGTCCCTCCTGGGCCGCAGCAGCGTCCGAAAATGCTAACTGCACGATTTGCAGCTAGCAAGGCTTTTTGGCATTCTTTCGGCGGGAAAACACTTCTGCACGACTCTCCACGGCGAGAGGGATCCGTCCACCAAAGGGGAAGTCTCTAGCCCTTTTCGTTCCTGCAGAAACCGCAGCTTCTTCTGTCCAGTAGAAGCTTCTTTGCACCCGCAGCTGGCATTTCCTGGGCATCTGCCCACCTCCGACTTGCTTGTGACTTTTGGACTTGGTCCCCTTGTTCCACAGGTACCCTAGATTGGAAATCCACAGTTGTTGCATTGTTGGTTGGTGTCTTTCCTGCATTATTCCTCTATCACAACTCTTTGTCTTTTGGGGAACTTCAGTGCACTTTGCACTCACTTTTCAGGGTCTTGGGGAGGGCTATTTTTCTAACTCTCACTATTTTCTAATAGTCCCAGCGACCCTCTACAAGGTCACATAGGTTTGGGGTCCATTCGTGGTTCGCATTCCACTTTTGGAGTATATGGTTTGTGTTGCCCCTATCCCTATGTGTCTCCATTGCATCCTATTGTAACTATACATTGTTTGCACTGTTTTCTAAGACTATACTGCATATTTTTGGTATTGTGTACATATAACTTGTGTATAATTGCTATCCTCATACCGAGGGTACTCACTGAGATACTTTGGCATATTGTCATAAAAATAAAGTACCTTTATTTTTAGTATATCTGTGTATTGTGTTTTCTTCTGATATTGTGCAAGTGACACTTGTGGTACTGTAGTAGCTTCACACGTCTCCTAGTTCAGCCTAAGCTGCTCTGCTAAGCTACCATTATCTATCAGCCTAAGCTGCTAGACACCCTATACACTAATAAGGGATAACTGGGCCTGGTGCAAGGTGTAAGTACCCCTTGGTACTCACTACAAGCCAGTCCAGCCTCCTACAGCACCCACTGCCGGAAGAGATGAGAGGGCATCCGACGCTGGAGCAGGAAGACGGCGGAGGCTCAGCTGGGGATGGCCTCCGAACGTGGGAGGGGTGCCAGTCGTACTTTGACCCCCCTGATGTCCCGGATCCTGGCGGTGGCCTACCCCGATTTGGATGGGCGCATGAGGACATCACAGCAGACACAAGGGGGTGAGTACAACCTCATTCTGCTGACTTTGCGTGCAGTGGAGGTGTCTGGGTGGGGGAGGAGGGCATGTGGGTATCCCTAGGCCAGGGCGACTTCTGTAGGCTAGGCCCCTCCATAAGGCATGGCCCTGTGCCCCCGCCCCCCACCTCTGTAGGGTGCCAAGTACAGTAATCCAT
This sequence comes from Pleurodeles waltl, assembly GCF_031143425.1. Taxonomy (NCBI): domain Eukaryota; kingdom Metazoa; phylum Chordata; class Amphibia; order Caudata; family Salamandridae; genus Pleurodeles; species Pleurodeles waltl. Next base: position 1,165,944,316 of record NC_090439.1, on the reverse strand, counting down.
GGCCCTGTGTCATCTTTGTGTGCAGTTGTCATCCATAGGCTTGTAGGCCATGTCGCACGGATCGAGTAGTGGACCCCAAGTGCGTGGCGTAGTGCAGGGGGCTTCTGTGTCTGTCCTCTCCGCCAACTGTGTCGCCAATGCATACACTCAACATGTCTTTATTTCCCCCCCCACCCTTTTTTGTGGTCTTCCTGTTCATGTGTGCATTAGCATCATCCGGCGGAGGAGAAGTGGCATCGGAACACGAGGGAGCTGCATCCCACATGGCCCTGGAGGGCCATGCAACGGATTCCTAGTACACCAGTGGGATGGAGGGCGAGGGGAGCTCCACAGCGGGGACTCGTGCAGACATTAGTGACAAGGACTCGTACTCTGAAGGGAGCTCCCTTGTGGTGGCGGCAACATCCGTGCCCCCCGCAACAGCAGGTACAGCCGCCACCCAGCGCACCAGCCCGGCCCTCCCAGCAGCCCCTCAGCGTTTGCCCCATGCCCGCTCACCCAGGAAGGTGGGCATCTCCTTCGCCCCAGGCACCTCAGGCCCTGCCCCTGTCACCCCTGCTGCCCTTATTGAGGAGGTCATTGACCTCCTGAGGACGCTCATTGTTGGGCAGTCCAGGGTGTAGAAAGGGAGGTGCACCAGAGTAATGCATACCTAGAGGGCATTCATTCGGGTCAGGCTGCCCATCAGCGATTGTTCAACACTCTGGCCTCAGCACTGATGGCAGCAATTGTCCCTGTCTCTAGCCTCCCCCCTCCAACTTCCTCCACCCATACCCTATCACCTGTACCTCTGCCTATCCCAGACACACCATCAGACCAGCCTGCACACACCTCAACACCCAAGGGAAGCTCATCCAGACATATGCACCACACATCACACAAGCATTCACACAAGCAACATCCACATACGGACATACCAACACCCACTGCCTCCACTGTGTCCCCCTCCTCCTCGTCTCCCTCCTCCCTCCCTGTCACGTCTCCACTCACACCTGCATGCACAACATCTTCAGCCACTACGTCCATCACCAGCACACCCACCAGAACCCCCGCACACGTGCAGTCACCACCCCCACTACCATTTACACGTCCCCTGTGTCCTCTCCCACTGTGTCTGTGACCCCCTCTTCCAAGCTACACAAACGCAGGCAGCCACCCACCCAACAGCCATCCACCTCACGACAGCATCCAGGCCAAGCACCTGCACCCAAAGACACAAGACTGAAGACTCCTACAACCACAACCTCTTCCTCCACTCCCATACCCACTACACCTACCCGTCCCTCTGTTCCTAAATTGGTTTTCCTTTCCAAACTTGACCTCTTTCCTACAACTCCCCCACCCCGTCCATCTCATAGGACTCCAGTCAGCACCTCAGCCACCACAAAAGCGGGACCTGGAATGACAGTGTGCCATGGACTGTGGAGTCCCCCACCCTCAAGGGCAGCCAGTTCAGGAAGGAGCCAAGGCACGGCCAGCCCACCCCGGTAAAACATCCAAAGATTGTCAGTGGCCGGCGCGAGAGGCCGAAGACACCAGGGACCAAAATCCCGACCATGGTTCCGGCAGGAAGTGTGGTGCCACCTGGCACACCGCCAAAGGTGGGGAAGGGCCACAGGCGAACAGGGAAGACTGGGAAGGCCAGCAGGGACCGTCTGCCACACGACAGATGGGCAAGAAGGCACCGCCAGCCACAGGTCAGGTGGCAAATGACCTCCATGCCATGGCCGGATCCGCTGAGCTGGACACTCATCCGATGCACCGCTGAACCGGGCACCGCTGTCTCAAGCACCGCTGAACAGGGCACCGCCGTCTCAAGCACCGCTAAACTGGGCACCGCCGTCTCAAGCACCACTGAACTGGGCCCTTCATCTCAAGCACCGCTGAACAGGGCACCGCCATCTCAAGCACCGCTGAACAGGGCACCGCCGTCTCAAGTATCGCTGAACAGGGCACCGCCATCTCAAGCACCGCTGAACAGGGCACCGCCGTCTCAAGCACCGCTGAACAGGGCACCGCCGTCTCAAGCACCGCTGAACAGGGCACCGCCGTCTCAAGCACCGCTGAACAGGGCACCGCCATCTCAAGCACCGCTGAACAGGGCACCGCCATCTCAAGCACCGCTGAACAGGGCACCGCCGTCTCAAGCACCGCTGAACTGGGCCCTTCATCTCAAGCACCGCTGAACAGGGCACCGCCATCACAAGCACCGCTGAACAGGGCACCACCGTCTCAAGCACCGCTGAACAGGGCCCTTCATCTCAAGCACCGCTGAACAGGGCCCTTCATCTCAAGCACCGCTGAACAGGGCCCTTCATCTCAAGCACCGCTGAACAGGGCACTGCCGTTTCAAGCACCGCTGAACAGGGCCCATCATCTCAAGCACCGCTGGCCCATTGGCGGAAGGGGCAGGCCCGCCTCTGTGTCGGGCAGGGCTGCACGAAGCACTCTGGGCACCAGTCCCCCTCCAGAACCAGTGGAGACTGTTATCCACTTGTGAGACTGTGGCTTTGCACTCCCCAGGATGGTACTGTAGGCAAGCCACCCACTTGTGAGACTTGAGAGACTGTGGCTTTGCACTCCCCAGGATGTAACAGTGGGCAACCCACCCACTGAAGAATCTTGAGAGACTGTGGCTTTGCACTCCCTAGGATGGAACAGTGGGCAAATCACCCACTGTAGAGACTTGAGAGACTGTGGCTTTGCACTCCCCAGGATGTAACAGTGGGCAACCCACCCACTGTAGAGACTTGAGAGACTGTGGCTTTGCACTCCCCAGGATGTAACAGTGGGCAAATCACCCACTGTAGAGACTTGAGAGACTGTGGCTTTGCACTCCCCAGGATGTAACAGTGGGCAACCCACCCACTGTAGAGACTTGAGAGACTGTGGCTTTGCACTCCCCAGGATGTAACAGTGGGCAAACCACCCACTGTAGAGACTTGAGAGACTGTGGCTTTGCACTCCCCAGGATGGAACAGTGGCCATGGAGGCCCATCGTGGATCTGGCGTCGTGGACTCATCTGGCTGAGGTGCCCCCCCTTTCCTTCCCCCTGAGGTGCCTGTAGTTTTGCTATCTGATGCCCCTGCAGTGTTCTCTCCATTGGAGTTAGGTATCCTGTGTGGGCTTTGCCCATGTGATTTGGGCCCAGTGGTCCACGGACAATGCCTGCTACAATGATCGGACTTTAAAATTTATGTATATAAAAGTTTTAGATGTGTGATATATTTTTAAGCCAGTGATACAATATATTCCAATGTTTAGAATCATTTCCTTTTGTCTTTGCATTCTTCCGGGGGGTTTGGTGGGGGGTAACTGTGATGTATTGCTATGCATTGATGTGTGTGTTGTAGTGGGTGAGGGTGGGGGTGGGTGTGTCCCCGTAATTTTTTGCCTCCCCCCTCCCCTGTGTCGTAGGTGCAGTACTCACCATTGTCTTCTGCGCCGGTGTTTGTGCTCCTGGTAGAGGAGCAGGTAGACAATCGCTGGGAGGATGTGGAGTTTGGGTTCCATGCTGTCCAGATTCCTCGTGGGGTGTATGGAGGTGAGTGTTTTCTGTTCGAAATGGCTGTTTCCGCCGTGTTTTTATCGGCGGGGCTACCACCCCGGAAAAGGTGGCGGATTGGTAGGTTGTGATGGGGTGGGCGGTACATTGACTTTCGCCTGTCTGTTGGCGGTGACCGCCGCGCTGTTTGTTTGTCCTGCCGTGGCGGGTGGTGTGTTGAAGTGGCGGTCTCTGTTGGCGGTTTCCGCCAGGGTCGGAATTCCATTTTTTTTACCGCCAGACTGTTGGCGGTTTAGCCGCCGCTTTAACACCGACCGCCAAGGTTGGAATGACCCCCTTAGTTTCCTACTTGGCTAGTTTTAATCGGCTGATAGTAGAGACATTCTGGCCTGAAGAAAAGCAAGCAGCCCTGTTCTAACAAGGACTCAGAGAAGAGCTAAAAGACATTCTTGCCCAGATCGATCCTCAACCTACAGATTGTCAAGATCTGATAAACCTTGTTTTGAGAATAGACCATTGTCTTGCAGGACGTCAAGGAACATGCAAAAAGACTGAGAAATATTCCTGGCGTGTTCACGAACGTAGAGAATCAAGAACTCTGAAAGAGAGTAATCATGAACCAATGGAAATGGCGGCCATTGACAAAAGACGAAAAAGACCTATGTAGAAAGAACGGACAATGTCTTTACTGTAGGCACAAGGGCCACTTCGCCAAAGAGTGTCCAATAAAACCGAAGAGCAAACAAGGTCCAATCAAGAAAATTGCAGTAAATGCACAAACTGAGCAGGAAAACTAGATCACCCAAGATGTAAAGACGGGTTGCTCTTGGGTGTCACCATGGACCCTTCACAGTCAAGGCATCTTAAGTTAGACATTGAAGTAAAAGTAAAGAAGAAGAAATACCTTAAGAAAGCCTTAGTGGATTCTGGGGCTACTGGTAACTGTGGGTGCACAATTGGTTCGAACATGAGGGATCCCATGCACCAAGAAGAAAACCCCAGAAATCATACAAGCCGTAGATGGAAAACTTTTAACTGGAGGCCAAGTGACACTGCAGACTGTCCCCTTGTCGGTGACCTGTAAATGGGGGAGATCAGAATATCAAACATGAAGAGAAAATCATCTTTGACGTCATCCATGCTCCTCAGTATGGAATCATTCTTGGACTGACGTGGTTAAGTTATCATAACCCTGAAATCAACTGGTCAGGACGGAAAATCGTATTCTCCTCCATCTTGTGTAATGAAAAATGTCTCCAGAGATCAAGCGTCATAAAACCTTGCAAAGCTCATGTAGCAACAGCTGCTGAAAAAGATGTAACGCTGCCCTGGCAGTACTCATCCTATCTAGATGTTTTTGATGAAAGAGAAGCAGAAACCTTGCCACCTCACAGATCATATGACTGCCAAATTGATCTAACTCCTGGTGCTATACTCCCTAGCTGTCGTGTGTACGTCTTGTCAGAACATGAAAATCAACACTTAAGAAAATACTTAGATCAATTTCTAGCTAATGGCTTTATTCGTCCTTCCAAGTCTCCTGCAGCGTCTCCTCTTTTTTTTGTCCCCAAAGCTAATGGGGATCTTCGAACTTGCATAGACTATAGAGGATTGAACAAAATCACAGTCAAGAACAAGTACCCATTACCTCTAATTCCTGTCTTGTTGGACCAAGTTAAAAAAAGCAAAAGTCTAAGTTAGACGTAAGAGGTGCTTACCATTTAGTCAGAATGAGAGAAGGCGATGAATGGAAAACTGCTTTTAAAACCTGATATGGTCTTTTGAATGCACAGTCATGCCCTTTGGATTTTGTAATGCTCTAGCAGCATTTCAATTCTTTCTGAATTACGTCCTTAGAGAGTATCTAGATCTATTTGCAATAGTGTATATCAACGATATCTTAATCTATTCAGACAATGAAGTCGAACATGTACAACATGTCAAGAAGATTCTCACAGCCCTTCGAAAGCATAATCTGTATTGCAAATTAACCAAATGTGAATTCCACGTTACCACCGTCGAGTTCTTAGGAGTCATCCTTACCCCTCAAGGTATAATCATGGCAGAAAGAAAAGTACAAGCAGTAGCTGATTGGCCCACTCCAAAGACTGTTCAAGATGTTCAGTGCTTCCTAGGTTTTGCAAACTTCTATCACAGGTTCATAGATCATTTCTCTCAGACAGTGGTGCCAATCACCAAGTTGTTGAGAAAGAAAGAACCATTTGTATGGTCCCCTGAAGCTGACAGAGCCTTTTCAACCTTAAAGGAAGCTTTCTCCACTGCCCCAGTCTTGACTCACCCGGATGTTGAGCATCCATTCATGGTGGAAGCAGATGCTTCAGATGTGGCCACTGGTGCAGTGTTATCACAATGCAGTAAAGATACTGGTCAACTACATCCTGTAGCCTACATGTCTCGAAAGCTGAACAAAGCAGAACAAAATTATGTTATTGCTGAGAAAGAGCTTCTGGCAATCTGTGACACCTTCAAAGAATGGAGACACCATTTGTTAGGTGCCAAATACACTATCACAAAATATACAGATCACCGCAATCTCCAGTTCAAGAGTTAAGCTAGACTTTTGACTCCTTGGCAACTCCGATGGATGCTGTTTTTTGCAGAGTTTTATTTTGTGGTAACCTTCTGTAAGGAAATGCCTCCTTGGCATGGTTACCCCCTGACTTTTTGCCTTTGCTGATGCAAAGTTATGATTTGAAAGTGTGCTGAGGCCTGCTAACCAGGCCCCAGCACCAGTGTTCTTTCCCTAACCTGTACCTTTGTCTCCACAGTTGGCACACCCTGGCATCCAGGTAAGTCCCTTGTAACTGGTACCCCTGGTACCAAGAGCCCTGATGCCAGGGAAGGCCTCTAAGGGCTGCAGCATGTCTTATGCCACCCTGGGGACCCCTCACTCAGCACAGACACATTGCTTGCCAGCTTGTGTGTGCTGGTGGGGAGAAAATGACTAAGTCGACATGGCACTCCCCTCAGAGTGCCATGCCAACCTCACACTGCCTATGGCATAGGTAAGTCACCCCTCTAGCAGGCCTTAGAGCCCTAAGGCAGGGTGCACTATACCACAGGTGAGGGCATATGTGCATGAGCACTAAGCCCCTACAGTGTCTAAGCAAAACCTTAGACATTGTAAGTGCAGGGTAGCCATAGGAGTATATGGTCTGGGAGTCTGTCATACACGAACTCCACAGCACCATAATGGCTACACTGAAAACTGGGAAGTTTGGTATCAAACTTCTCAGCACAATAAATGCACACTGATGCCAGTGTACATTTTATTGTGAAATACACCCCAGAGGGCATCTTAGAGATGCCCCCTGAAAACATACCCGACTTCCAGTGTGGGCTGACTAGTTTTACTAGCCTGCCACACACCAGACATGTTGCTGGCAACATGGGGAGAGTGCCTTTGTCACTCTGTGGCCAGTAACAAAGCCTGTACTGGGTGGAGGTGCTTCTCACCTCCCCCTGCAGGAACTGTAACACCTGGCGGTGAGCCTCAAAGACTCACCCCCTTTGTTACAGCGCCACAGGGCATCCCAGCTAGTGGACATGCCCGCTCCCTCCGGCCAAGGCCCCACTTTTGTCGGCAAGTCCGGAGGACATAATGAGAAAAACAAGCAGGAGTCACTGGCCAGTCAGGACAACCCCTAAGGTGTCCTGAGCTGAGGTGACTCTGACTTTTAGAAATCCTCCATCTTGCAGATGGAGGATTCTCCCAATAGGATTAGGGATGTGCCCCCCTCCCCACTGGGAGGAGGCACAAAGAGGGTGTAGCCACCCTTAGGGCTAGTAGCCATTGGCTACTAACCTCCCAGACCTAAACACACCCCTAAATTGAGTATTTAGGGCCCCCCAGAACCAAGGAAGATAGATTCCTGCAACCTGAAGACGAAGAAGGACTGCTGACCTGAAGCCCGGCAGAGAAGATGGAGACACCAACTGCTTTGGCCCCAGCCCTACCGGCCTGTCTCCCCACTTCAAGAAAAACTGCAACAGCGACGCGTGCCCCAGGGTCCAGCGACCTCTGAAGCCTCAGAGGACTACCCTGCATCTAAAAGGACCAAGAACTCCCGAGGACAGCGGCCCTGTTCTGAAGAAACTGCAACTTTGTAACAAAGAAGCAACTTTTAAAGACCACACGTTTCCCGCTGGAAGCTTGAGACTTTCCACTCTGCACCCGACGTCCCCGGCTCGACCTGCGGAAAACCAACACTACAGGGAGAACTCCCCGGCGACTGCGAGCCCGTGAGTAGCCAGAGTTGACCCCCCTGAGCCCCCACAGCGACGCCTGCAGAGGGAATCCAGAGGCTTGCCCTGACCGCGACTGCCTGCTTCAAAGAACCTGACACCTGGGAAACACACTGCACCCTATTGCAAACCCGACACCTGTTTGCACTCTGCACACGGCCGCCCCTGTGCCGCTAAGGGGGTACTTTCTGTGCTGACTTGTGTCCCCCCCAGTGCCCTGCAAAACCCCCCTGGTCTGCCCTCCGAAGTCGCTGGTACTTACCTGCTGGCAGACTGGAACCGGGGCACCCCTATTTCCATTGAAGCCTATGTGTTTTGGGCACCACTTTGACCTCTGCACCTGACCGGCCCTGAGCTGCTGGTGTGGTAACTTTGGGGTTGCCTTGAACCCCAAACGGTGGGCTACTTTGGACCCTACTTTGAACCCTGTAAGTGCTTTACTTACCTGTGAACCTAACAAATACTTACCTCCCCCAGGAACTGTTGATTTTTGTAGTGTCCAATTTTAAAATAGCTTATTGCCATTTTTGCCAAAACTGTACATGCTATTGTGATGATTCAAAGTTCCTAAGATACCTGAGTGAAATACCTTTCATTTAAAGTATTGTTTGTAAATCTTGAACCTGTGGTTCTTAAAATAAACTAAGAAAATATATTTTTCTATATAAAAACCTATTGGCCTGGAATTGTCTTTGAGTGTGTGTTCCTCATTTATTGCCTGTGTGTGTACAACAAATGCTTAACACTACCCTCTGATAAGCCTACTGCTCGACCACACTACCACAAAATAGAGCATTAGAATTATCTCTTTTTGCCACTATCTTACCTCTAAGGCAGTGGTTCCCAAACTTTTTTGACCCGCGCCTCCCTTGACCTATTGGCTATTGGCCGCGGCTCCCCATTATGCTATTTTTTTTGGGGTGGGTGGGGGGATGTGAGCCGGGCCTCAGGAGTACTTACATTTTTCACGCTGAAAATAATTGGGATAAAGCCAATGAAGGTATTATAATCATAGATGTAACAACATAAAAATATAAAATTTGTTTAATTAAAAAAATATATAATTGGTTAAGTCAGAAACAATATAAACTATGCTTAGAAATCTGTACTGAGGGGAATGTCTCCAGTACTAATCCTATGCTAGACAGCATATGCTCTCCTCTGCACTCTGGTGTTTGACTGTGCGTCGCACAAAGCAGCCTATTTGTGTGCTAGATCTGGGAGTGACACCAGCAGCATGCAAAGTTTTGCATATATGGTGCTGCACTCTGTTTTCTCTTTAATGCAATAATGCACAGCAAAATTTGCAGTTTCATCACATTGTGTGAAATCTTAGTAAACTTGAGCCTGCAGGTTTTTGTGAATAGAACTAGAGTGTACTATAATTACTACCACTAGATGGTGTTTGAGGTTTAAACTTCAAGGCCCTTCCTTGCTGTATTTCAATTTCTCACTCGAAATTCCACAATCACGAGCTGTGCACTCTAAACAAAGAAAACGGCTTCTGACTTTTTTTAATGGAGGGGATTATCTAAGTTCTAATATACAGCTGCAGAATTAGGTCACTGCTATCGGTAATGATGCAGCTCATGGCGCCCCTGTCTTGTTTTGATGGCGCACCTGGGCGCCGTGGCGCACAGTTTGGGAACCACTGCTCTAAGGGGAACCCTTGGACTCTGTGCACACTATTTCGTACTTTGAAATAGTATATACAGAGCCAACTTCCTACACCTTCCGCCCCAGAAAGGATATTCGCAAAGCGGATGCTTAGTCCCGTCAAGATTCTACTATGTTACCCGGGATTCAGTCTCCTAGGTCTATCATTGTTCCAGACAAGGTTCTTTGCATCATAAAAACCAAAGACTTTTTTGAAGAAATCCGTAATTACTTCACAATTGAGAAATGGCAAAAATGGGCTCAAGCAGATCCCAAAAGGTCAATCAAACAAGGACTACCTTTCCATGATGCCCGTTTATTTATTCCAACTACCAAGTTGCGCAAGTTGGTATTTCATTGGTTGCATGTTATACCTACGGCAGGTCATCCAGGTATTCCTAAAACTCTCAAATTAGTTCAACGCTACTTTTGGTGGCCTACTTTGATAAAAGATGTCAAACAGATGGTAGCTAACCGTGATATTTGTGCTCGCATCAAGTCAAGTCATTCAAAACCAAAAGGTTTGTTACATCCTCTCCCAACTCCACTTCGACCTTGGGACCACATCTCATTAGACTTTATTACTGGTCTACCGATTGTTCAACATCACTCAGTAATCCTTGTGGTGGTAGATAGTCTCACGAAATATGCACATTTCATTGCTTGCAAGAAATTGCCCACCTCCAGTGAACTGGCAACAATCCTTTTAAATTGAGTGGTCCGATATCACGGATTACCAATAGTGATTCTCTCCGATTGAGGATCACAATTTGCCTCTAACGTCTGGAAAACGTGGTGCAAAACACTTCAAATCACTTCTACACTGTCTAACAGTCATCATCCTCAAACGGATGGCCAACTGAGCGACTAAATCAGACATTGAAACAATACATACGTGCTTATGCTGAGAAAGCACTTCATTCTTGGACATCGATGCTTTGGTTAGCTGAACTAGCCTATAATAACTCAAATCATACTTCCATTGGTGTCACCCCCTTTTTTGGTCTGTTTGGCTATCATCCTGCTACCCTGCCAATCATGATTCCACAAGAAAGTACACTTACACCAGCCGTGTCAGAGACGATTCAACAACTCCATCAAACCCAGAAACAAATCCAGCAACACCTAGATAAAGCTAAACAAACGTATGAAAAGCACTATGACAAGAAACATTGTGAAGGACCCCAATATAAACCAGGTGATCGAGTGTGGCTTTCAACACGTCATATGGACTTCAAGAAATAGGATATGTTTAATCCCAAATTCATAGGTTATTACACAGTTCTTCAACAAATCAATCCAGTTACCTATAAACTACAGTTAACAAGGTCACTACGTATTCATCCAGTATTTCATACTTCACTCCTGATAAGAGCTGTCCAAAAAGTCCGCTCCCAACCAGCTCCAGTTCTAGTACAGGGAGAATTGGAATACGAAGTTAAACAGTTGCTGGATTCAAAATTTAGAGGTCGTAATCTCTGGTATCTAATATCTTGGAAAGGTTACGGTCCTGAGAGCAACTCATGGGTCTCTGCATCTGACATTCATGCTCCATGACTAGTGAGGCATTTTCATCGCGTACATCCAGACAAACCAGGCCCTAGAGTGCGTTTGGGAGGGGGGAGTACAGTCAAGATCAGGACAGTGCACGCTTTACGGGCGACGTCAATGCAAAAACCCAGTCCTTATGCAAAGGCTTATTTCATGCATTATGTTTCTATGCAGTATGTTAACCTTTTGCATTGCAGAGCTTTTACCTTGGAAAGTCATTAATGCTGTTTGTAATTCATTGTTCATTTGCAAGGCTTGTTTGCAGGACTACAGGGTGTGTTCCTTTATTCTAAGTTTCTAGAAGCCTTTCTTGCAACATGGTTGGGTGTGGCTCGTGGGCGGGGCTTAGCTCTATATAAGGGAGCCAGCCCAGCTCCACGTGCTCACTATTCAGAGGTCCAGGTGCAGAGCAGCAGCATTTTCCAGAGCTTCTGTCCCGAAGGCCTATCCAGTCATTTCCAGGCCTGCCCTCATTTATTTGGTGATCTTCAAGCAGGGCGGTAAGGCAGAGGTCGGGTTAGGCCCGACTCCGTTTTCCAGTGACACTCGAGTTTTGGGCCTAAACTTAAAATCGCGTGTGCGATTGTTTTCATGGCATTTGTATCGTGAATTCCGTAATGGCAACAGTGTGTGCGATTCAATCCTGGCATTTACTTCTTGGCATTCAGATCGGCACTGCACGCGATCATTTCATGGCATTTGTATCATGAATTCCGAATCGGCAACAGTGTGCACGATTCAATCCTGGCATTTACTTCTTGGCATTCAGATCGGCAGTGCGCGCGATCATTTCATGGCATTTGTATTGTGAATTCCCAATCGGCAACAGTGTGCGCGATTCATTCCTGGAATTTACTTCTTGTCATTCAGATCGGCAGTACGCATGATCATTTCATGGCATTTGGTTCTTGATAATCGAATCGGCAACAGTGTGCGCAATTCTTTACCGGCATTTAACTCTTGAACCACAGATCGGCAGTGCACGCGATCGATTCATTGCATGTGAATCTAGATGTTCGGATCGGCAACAGGGTGCGCGACTCATTACTGGCGTTTAACTTTTGAAATACTGATCGGCAGAGTGCGCAATCATTTCTAGACATTGAAATCTAGATGTGCAGTTTGATTAAGGTGCATAAAATCCCTAGAGCATTTGAGACTTGAAACTCTTAATCAGAGAGTGATGTAGCAGTGTTATTTATGGTTCTAATACAGTTCATTCATGCAGAGAAAAAAACATGTGCTCTTTGATTCTTGCTACAATGCAGATATTATTCTAAGAAGTGTTTGGAGAGAGCTTATTGTTCAAAATATAATATGTTAATTCTGGAATGTTCATAAGAAAACCTTGCATACCCTTTCTTGATTTCCAGGTACCTGGATTCTTGAGGCCTACTTATAGTGAAGCCCTAGGCCATTCACGTTGTCAGCATAAGTGTTTATTTGAAACAAAACTTGTTGAAAGTCATTGTGATTAATCTTGCAATTGTGTTGTTTAACTCTTGCTTCCACAAGTCTCCTTCCCTGCTGTTCCCAACCCAAAACCCATTCTCCCACTTGGCCATTCTTTAACTCTGTGCTATATAACTAGTGGAGTTTGGAGCTGCCAAGAGGTGAACATGTTGGTAACATGCGCAAGCCCCGAGGATCTGGTCTCCTTGACAATAGTCAATCGGGAAACAAAGAAATCAGGGTAAATCAATTTTGTATCTGTCAATAAAACATGTTGACTTTCTATTTCTGGCAATTTAAAATAATATGACTCAGCATTCTTAACAATGTGCACCGAAAAATATGCAAATTTGGCAGTATACATTTTAGAACTGCCTACTGGTGGAGTCGGGCAGTGTTCCCATTGTGTATATTTAAAAATAGTCTTTGGAGAACTTGCTCTGTGAATGAAATAATGTCCATAATAATTATAACAGAACATATCACCATAATTTCCTTTAAACTGGTACACATCTTCATTTTCAAATACTGTATAATACTTTAGATCAGGCATCATAGCATCAACAGTTTTCACATCCCAATCACCAGAAACTACTCTGGGTGTGATCACATCTGTCATTAAAAGTTTAAAGACACATGGTATTTGAATGACCTCAGTAGGCCCATATATATCGAATAATAATACTTTGTCCCAAACAATCCCATCGGGAATAGGTATGGCTGTAGTGTTCACTAGGGTCAAGTCTCTGCGAATTTTGTGCGATGAAAAATCTGGTTTTAGGACCCCATCCACCAGTTCAACTGTAGAGTGTTCAGGAAGAAAATTACCATGCATCAGGAGAAAGAAGACAATGACAAACGCAATCCAAAGGAGGAAGGCAAATACAGTCAATAAACGCCATAGATAAATCCATGGACGAATTAAATAGTTAATTTTAAGCCAATGTATCAGCATATGTGCTCTTGACAGTTCTGTTCTAGTAGAGGCAGATGAGTCGCTGAAAGTGTCGTCAATGACAAAATAACCAGAATCTGTTTGTGCAAAAACGAGAGCTATGTTTTGAAGAGGAGAACTTGCGGAGGACTCCCTTGGTGGTTCATAATAAATTACGACATCCGTTTGTGTAGAATTTGTAAGAAATTGCTCATTATTTTCATTACTGACTGTAGAAGTAGTTGTAAGTGGAACTAATGAAAGCTCATTTTCCACCCTCCCCAAGCTCAGAGAGGTATCAGCGTTGCTGTTGAAGACTTGAAGGGGTACATCCTGGTCTGTAGTGGGTGGGATTTGAGTCTAGGTCTGATGTGCAGGATCGGCCACATAGTGTAGCTTGACACTGTCGAAGGAGACAAAGCGATTTTCTTTAGAGCCAGGCAGAGGTGGTAGAATCACAGTTCTGGTACTGTGTATTCCTTGGACTGGGACTGGTGCACGATAAGAAGGACCTAATTGTTTTTTCACTGCAATCTTTTCACGCACTAGATCCGCAAGCTTAGGAATCCAGTCAGTAGATGTTACTGGTACATCCCTGATTCCAAAGAAGGCAGCATTGGCCGATGCACTGTCATCACGGAACTGCTCTAAGTCCTGCAAGACAATGACACGTTCATTTATGTCAAAGGGTGTATTCGCCACCTCCATGCCATGACCATCAAGATCTGGAACATACATTTGAGTTCCAAAAAGGCATTTGTATGATGTACGCCTCACCAGGGACCTTCTAGGCAGGTTGTTAAGTGCTCTCTGGACTACATATAGATGTGTAAGCCAGCTATGACCCGTGCCTAATTCTCTAGCTGTTATGAATTGCTCTAAATCTCGGTTTCGTCGCTCCACTACACTATTTCCCTCGGGATGAAACGGAGACGAGTAATGTAGTTGGACCCCTAACTAAGCCATGGCGTCCCTGTAGGCACTTGAGGCAAAAGCAGGGCCCGGTCCGAGTGGAAAGCCGCAACAGCATATGTACCGATAATAACTCGCAAATCTTTAATAACAGTTCGAGCGTCAGCCAAGCGTTGTGGCCAAACCCACAGAAATCTGGAGCATGAGTCAACAGCGACTAGAATATATTTGTATGCACTATCAGGTGTCAGGGGACCACAATTGTCCAAGTACCCACCTTGTAATGGTTTGTTGGAAATTAGGAGGGGGGTCTGCGGGTGGGTGCTTCAAGGTGGACTCTTATTTGCTGGCTGATGTCACAACAAAGGACATATTGCTTGGTCTGTTTATATAGACCTGGCCACCAATATCGTGATTGTAATATTGAAATTGTAGCCGCCACACCAGCGCCGGCAGAAGCAACTCCCTCATGCACAGCTTTTACGAACACAGATCTTAGTTCTATATTGGGAATTATTCGAACTCCAGCACCTGGTATTGTTACTTGTGCATCAAACAAACCTGCCATCTGGTAGGAATATTTAGCAGGATATGCTTTAGAAAAAGGCATGCCGTCAACCAAAGCTGTCACAGCTGCCAGTGTTTCATCATCCACTTTTAGCTTGGAACTATTTACTGCAGGAACAGAAGCCATAGCTTCTGCTGATCTGGCTGCTTCATCAGCCAGAGTGTTGCCTTCAACGTGTATTCCAACACGCTGATGTCCTAGTGTATGTTCAACGGTTTTGCCTATTGAATGTCTGAACCCATTTTGGCACCAGTAATGCAGATATTCATTGAAGGACTGGACACAATAGTATGAATCACAGACAATCAACGTCATCTGCTCAGGATCCCTATGTTCCAGTGCCATCACCAGAGCCTCGAGCTCTGCAAGTTGTGCCGTGCAATCTCCTAGAGTCTGCGTGTAAGTATTTGTGGATGGAACTAGCCATCCTTCATGTTACCACTCACGACTGCGCAAGCAGAGGCGTATTGATGTTTTGTTCCTATTGCTGGTTGGGCTGAACCATCAGTATACAAAAGTTTAGGATATTGTTCGATAGGCAATGTACTTGCTGGAACTGGATACTCAAGTTCATACTGTAAGAATTGTTTGGTCTGTAATTTTGAGTCAAAGACATAATCAACATCAGTGGCTTTCAGAGAGGTTGCCCATTGAATCCAACATGGATGTAGTGCTTTAGCGTTAGGAGCGCTTGCTTTGGTAACAGCCTCTAAGGCTGGAACGGGGATATGACAATGCGCTTCCCCAGGGCCAGAGGTCTCTCTTTAAGGACCGCCATCGGTGCCAGAAAGTGCCGGAAGTGCTGGGGGTAGGGTCTGGGGTGGCCAGGTTATCGCTGCAGCCCTCTCCCGCTACCGACTCGCCTCATTGCCTCATCAGCTCATTGCCTGGCCTAATCTCCAGGTGGCGCACTCGTGCCCCTCCACGATCTCAATCACTCACAGAGTGCCAGCCTGGTGCCTGGCGCCTGGTGCCGGCTGCACTTCATGGACGTGAAGGAGAGGCGGCGCTCAGCAACGTAAGCCAGTTTGGCCAAAAGCACACGGTGTAACGGAGGGTCAGCGACAGGGAAGTCAGTAGTTTGCAAGGTGAGGGCGGGTCCCCAAGACGGCCCTGCACATCAACCTCCACAGCGGCCTGCAAACCACGAGGGCAATACCCAAAGGGAAATACAATATTCGTCGACAAGGAATGGGGGATTGCTCGACCACACAACCAAAACGCATGGGAGGGTGCACCTCTCACCCGCCAGCCGACAGGGTGCCCAAAGATGAGGAGCCGCTCCCGGACCAGACAGACCAGGCGGCAGCACAGGCACAGGACCGACAGGTCCGACTTGAAGGAAGGGACTCTGTAGTCCGATTCCTTCGCAGAACGGCAACAGGGAGTCCAGAGTGGGGAAGAGCGCATGCAAGGCCACATGCAACAGAGGAGGGAGCCGACAGCCAGACTACCATAGAGGAACAAACCCCCGCTGTAGGAAGTTGGCTCTGTATGTACTATTTCAAAGTAAGAAATAGAATGCACAGAGTCCAAGGGTTCCCCTTAGAGGTAAGATAGTGGCAAAAAGAGATAATTCTAATGCTCTATTTTGTGGTAGTGTGGTCGAGCAGTAGGCTTATCAGAGGGTAGTGTTAAGCATTTGTTGTAAATACACACAGACAATAAATGAGGAACACACACTCAAAGACAATTCCAGGCCAATAGGTTTTTGTATAGAAAAATATCTTTTCTTAGTTTATTTTAAGAACCACAGGTTCAAGATTTACAAGTAATACTTCAAATGAAAGGTATTTCACTTAGCTAACTTATGAACTTTGAATCAGCAAAATAGCATGTACAGTTTTCACAAAAATGGCAATAAGCTATTTTAAAACTAGACACTGCAATTTTCAACAGTTCCTGGGGTGGTAAGTGTTGGTTAGTTTTGCAGGTAAGTAAACCACCTACAGGGTTCAAAGTTGGGTCCAAGGTAGCCCACGCTGGGGTTCAGGGCAACCCCAAAGTTACCACACCAGCAGCTCAGGGCCGGTCAGGTACAGAGGTCAAAGTGGTGCCCAAAACACAAAGGCTTCAATGGAGAAGGGGGTGCCAGGTTCCAGTCTGCCAGGAGGTAGATACCCGCGTCTTCGGAGGGCAGACCAGGGGGGTTTGGTAGGGCACTGGGGGGACACAAATCAGCACAGAAAGTACACCCTCAGCGGCATGGGGGCAGCCGGGTGCAGTGTGCAAAAAGGCGTCAGGTTTGCATTTGGTTTCAATGGGAGACCCAGGGGTCTCTTCAGCGAAGCAGGCAGGCAAGGGGGGGGGGTCCTCAGGGTAGCCACCACCTGGGCAAGGGAGAGGACCACCTGGGGGTCACTTCGGCACTGGAGGTCGGACTCTTCAGGTCCTGGGGGCTGCGGGTGCAGTGTCTTTACCAGGCGTCGGGTTCTTAGAAGCAGGCAGTCGCGGTCAGGGGTAGCCTCTGGATTCCCTCTGCAGGCGTCGCTGGGGGGGGTCAACTCTGGCGACTCACAGGGTCATAGTTGCCGGGGAGTCCTCCCTGTAGTGTTGTTTCTCCGCAGGACGAGCCGGGGGCGTCGGGTGCAGAGTGCAAAGTCTCATGCTTCCGGCTGGAAACGTGGAGTCCTTTTAAAGTTGTTTCTTTGTTGCAAAGTTGTTTCTTCTTTGGAGCAGAGCCGCTGTCCTCAGGAGTTCTTGGTCCTTTTAGATGCAGGGTAGTCCTCTGAAGCTTCAGAGGTCGCTGGACCCTGTGGAACGCATCGCTGTTGCAGTTTTTCTTGAAGTGGGGAGACAGGCCGGTAGGGCTGGGGCCAAAGCAGTTGGTGTCTCCGTCTTCCCTGCAGGGCTTCAGGTCAGCAGTCCTTCTTCGTCTTCAGTTTGCAGGAATCTATCTTGCTAGGTTCTGGGAGCCCCTAACTACTCAATTTAGGGGTGTGTTTAGGTCTGGGGGGTTAGTAGCCAATGGCTACTAGCCCTGAGGGTGGCTACACCCTCTTTGTGCCTCCTCCCTGAGGGGAGGGGGGCACATCCCTAATCCTATTGGGGGAATCCTCCATCTGCAAGATGGAGGATTTCTAAAAGTCAGAGTCACCTCAGCTCAGAACACCTTAGGGGCTGTCCTGACTGGCCAGTGACTCCTCCTTGTTTTTCTCATTATCTCCTCTGGCCTTGCTGCCAAAAGTGGGGCTGTGGCCGGAGGGGGTGGGCATCTCCACTACCTGGGGTGCTGTAACAAAGGTGAGAAGCACCTCCACCCAGTACAGGCTTTGTTACTAGCCACAGAGTGACAAGGACACTCTCCCCATGGGGCTAGCAACATGTCTGGTGTGGCAGGCTGGTAAAACTAGTCAGCCCACACTGGAATTCAGGGTGTATTTCACAATAAAATGTACACTGGCATCAGTGTGCATTTATTTTGCTTAGAAGTTTGATACCAAACTTCCTGGTTTTCAGTGTAGCCATTATGGTGCTGTGGAGTTTGTGTATGACAGACTCCCAGACCATATACTCTTACGGCTACCCTGCACTTACAATGTCTAAGGTTTTGCTTAGACACTGTAGGGGCATAGTGCTCATGCACCTATGCCCTCACCTATGGTATAGTGCACCCTGCCTTAGGGCTGTAAGGCCTGCTAGAGGGGTGACTTATCTATGCCATAGGGAGTGTAAGGTTGGCATGGCACCCTGATGGGAGTGCCATGTCGACTTAGTCATTTTCCCCCCACCAGCACACACAAGCTGGCAAGAGGTGTGTCTGTACTGAGTGAGGGGTTCCCAGGGTGGCATAAGACATGCTGCAGCCCTTAGAGACCTTCCCTAGCATCAGGGCCCTTGGTACCAGAGGTACCAGTTACAAGGGACTTACCTGGATGCCAGGGTGTGCCAATTGTGGAAACAAAGGTACAGGTTAGGGAAAGAACACTGGTGCTGGGGCCTGGTTAGCAGGTCTCAGCACACTTTCAAATCATAACTTGGCATCAGCAAAGGCAAAATGTCAGGGGGTAACCATGCCAAGGAGGCATTTCCTTACACCCGCACATGGCACGAACTCGCCAGATACATCTACAGACCCAGACAGTCCTACAGAAGGGACCAGAGCCCACAGATCCCTCTCATGACCAGCGCTAACAACTGCCCACCACGATTTGGCAGTCTGAAGCCTCCCTGTCACAAGACGGCATTGCACTAGTGCCACTAGTGCCACCCTTGACCAGAGTTTTTCCACCACAATAGACAGCGCCATTCAGTATTACAACTCCACGGTGGATTGCTCCCTTCCAGGGGTCACACCGCAAACATTGTTGTACAAAGACCTATTTGTCACAGCCGACACGGCCAACCAGTACGGCAACAAGCCAGAGGAATACAAACCTGCAATGAACAAAGTCACTACAATTGCACAAGTAGTTGGTGAACTTGAGTGGTCCCCGGTGCAAGCGAAGCAGACAGAGACAGCCCACCCCACCGAGCTTTCATCGGCACCTTGTGGTAAACCAAAAGTTTTGCCAATTACCAAGAGCAGGTCTAGCCTCACAGATCAGGAGCTAGGGGCACTATCCGAGCAGTTCCTCAACAACCTAGAGGAGCAGATTGATAGAACACTCTCTCTTACTACAACAATAACAGCAACAACAGCGACAAAACACTCTGAAAAGGACGAGGCTGAAGGTGGCCCATCAGTTAGTACAACTCCTGAGTGTCCCACAAATGCACAATGGCTAGTGGCCATTAGAGCCTCCCAGGATATTATGGCCAGGGCACTTCTATGTCAGTCAAACAAGATCGAGCTCCAACTGAACCTATTTCAGTTGCTGCCCACATATCTGCTTGAAATTAGAACAAAGGTAACAAATATGGACAATCTCCTTGCCACTACAATGATGTGAGCTCAATGTCCGTGCTCTCTGATTCTTTAGAAGTTATGCGACCTACTGATCATTCTGCGTGAACTAGTGGAAGCAGTCAAGTTGATACCAAGCACCAACAAAGTTAGAACATCCACCTTGTCTCACCTCGCTCAAACAGCCATCATTCAAGGCCAAAATATAGCCATAGCAAGAGTGAACACAGGCAGCTCACTATGTCAAGGTCCTGGGGCGGACGGCCCCCCCTTGGGCACCATTCCTAGCCCAGGCAGAGACACAATGTCCCGTACAGGCGAGAAATTGGCAAACACTGCCGAAGGCGTGATTACAACTCTCAGTGAAACCATGATATCACACACCTTCCCCATCAAGCCCCCCCCAAGAACCATCCACAGCCCTTACAAAGAGAGCAAGAAAAAAACAAGCCAGGAAACACAGGACTCGAGTCAGATTAGTCAAAGGCATAAAACAAATAACGTCTCAGAAGCAACAGAAGTCATGGGCACTGTGAAGTACTTCCAAATGTTTCAGGCACGCACCTTACCAATAGCCCAGCAACACGAACACGAGGCGGATCTGATGATGGCTCCGCGATGTGGGGAGGGGAAAGTTTCACATGCCTCTCCGCGGTCTTTGCCCCAGGCTCAATTACAAGATCAAACAGTAGCACCAATAACGCTGACCCCCAGGGACCACGATGCAGGAGAAACCATCGGGTCAGCGTGACCTCAGCTAGTAGGAATAGCGGCCCATTCACTTTACCTACCGTCCCAGGGGCCCAGTACTCCTTCAAGGACCTTATGACTCAACATGCAAGGCCCTCCCCGCAAACATTACCGGCAAGGTCAATCACAGATTGTACCTGCATGTACACCACACCTCATAACACAAAGATCAATTACCAAGAGCTGCAAATGGCCACAAGGAGGGCACAACCTTTCCGGCCCACAGAGTCAGCTCAAATCACTGCCTCAGTGGGTAACAGAGAGCTTGCTCTCCACCCAGCGGTAAACGCAATTCATCACGTCTCCAAAAGGCAGAGGTCCCACTCACTGGGCTAGCTCGGAAGCACTGCCAGTGGGTCAAGCTACATCAGACCCTGTGGAGCAGGATTCTCTGGACCTTATGTTTATCCCACATTATACCTCCAGAGGACTCATAGATATTATAAATAGAGGGAACTTATTGTGTCTATTTACTCAAATTCCTTCTCGTAGGCACATCACCTCAGAAGACATGGAATGGGGAATGTTTGAGCCCCCTGCACTGAATGGAAAAAACAAGATCACAAAAACATCTTGGAAAACGGTAGCACAGAGGACAGCACTCTGGGAAGCAAGGGAGTCGTTAGCAAACTGGGGCATCGAACTATACATCCCCCGCTCGACAAATATCCATACATCCTCTTAAACACTGCTCCCTCACAAGAGCGGAAATCGGTTCTAAGAGGCTTGGGTGGGGAGCAGAATCACAGGATCAATACAACTGTGGCTCCACAGACCATAACCATAGTCTGCGCACAAAACAGAAGAGAGGTTCATACGGTTACACAAACATGCCAGCAAAGCAAGCAGCGGGATCAGGAAGAGCCAAGGTATCGACCCTAGCACCATGGGGACCATAGAGCACCACCCTTTACAAGCACGGAAAACTCCGTCAATTTTGTCATGGAATGTGGCAGGCCTCAGGAGTATCAGCAGATCTGTCGTGGCCACGTCCTACTTAAACGCCAATGACATTATTTGTAATCAAGAAACCTGGGAATGTGCTCCTTCTCTACTGCCAGGCTATTATGAAATCTTCCAGTCAGCCACGCATCTCAGCATTTTTGGTCGACGGTCTGGTGGATTATCCATCTTCATTTAACACGCGGTTCGCCTAGTAACCTCTGAGCTCACCATCAACAGTAAAATGGCCCAAGTAGTAACAATTAGCGGTGTAAACATTGACCGGCAAAATGTGGATCTCACATTAATCAACTGCTACATAAATGCCCCAAGGAAATCCAAAGCAGTAACAATCCTCGAACTCCTGAAATGCTTGGAAATTTTTATCTTCAGCCACCCCGGCCATGAAATAGTTATGATGGGTGATTTCAACATACATGAGCTTGATGTAAATACAAAGGACACCCCTTTGGACAGAGGCCGTCAGCTATTCCAAAAATTCTTCACAACTTTTAGTTTATCATCAGCCCGACAGGAGCAAAGGAACAATTGGATTGGGTGCCTCCTTCCTCTGTCATTTAAGGGTGGCTCTAACATTGATTACATCTACCTATCGGAAAAGCTAAAACAGAGCGTCAGCCACTTTGAAATCACCGAGAGGGTGGAGAGTGACCACAATCCACTGAAATGTATAATTGAACTTCAAGCTCAAGCAGCCGAACAGCAGGTAGTGGTAGGGGTTTCAACGGGCACAGAGCAAGTACATCTGGTGAGAAGAATCAAACGGAGACCCGAAGATGCTTCTAAAATAACCCTATGGCTAAGAGTCCTGACCCGGGTACCAACTGCATCCCTAGAATGGTGGACGAAGACGGTGGGTGATCTGCATAAGCTGTTGCTGGGTAACTCTCGGCACACTCAAGTTACTCACCTGGCCCGAAGAGGCACAACAATACATATGGACAACAACTTGCTCGAAAAAAGGCAGGCACTCTGCAGAGCCCTACGCAGACATAAGCAAAAGCCCACACCGGACACAGCAGTGCATGTATCAAACAGCAGAAGTTCCCTTAAGAAACTGGTATGGGAGCACAAGGGGGAAAAAGACAGAAAGGAATGGGTTATCTTATTCCAGCTCTTTAAAGACCCAAATCATGCCCGCTTCTGGAACTATGTAAACAAGCTAAGAAATGACCATAAGTCAAGAGAGAATGGGGTATCGGAGTCTGCATGAGTCTCGCATGTAATAACTCTATATTCGAACATCGACCCAGCATCAAGTTTCGCCAGCAACAGCAGGGACAGTGTTCAGTACCCTCTGACCCCTTAAAGCGACAATCTCTCTCCTACGACTTCAACCACCTTTTCCATGAGCATGACAGAGAACGTCATAAAAAGGACTAGGAAGGACGGGGCGCCAGGACCCAGTGGTCTACCTGCTACACTGTTTAAATGTGCCCCATCGGACTGGGCAGAGAAGCTGACAGACCTTTTTAATAACGCGTAATACCGGACCACAGTTCCGGAGTCCTGGAGAGGTTCTATACTGTGTCCAATTTATAAAAAGGGGGACTGCTCTCTAGCAACAAACTATCGATTAATTGCCCTCCTGGATGTGGAGGCTAAAATGTACGCCGACTGCTGTTGGATCAGCTGGAAGCCTGGGTAGAAGAGCACCAAATCCAGTCACTTTTTCAATCTGGCTTCAGAGCAGGGGCCTCAACAGTGGATAACATTGTGGTATTTGCATACTTAACGCGTCAGGCAGTCAACTTTGGTCATCAGCCGTTATTTTGCAGTTTTGTTGACTACAGCGCGGCCTTCGACAGGGTCAACCGTGATACCCTGTGGAAGAAACTGTCAGTATGGGGCATTCCTACACATTTCCTAAAAGCCATCATTTCACTCTACTCCTGGGTCACTATCACAGAAAATAGTAACGAACAGAGGCCTAAAGCAGGGGTGTGTTTTGGCCCGCTATTGTTTAACTTGTACACTGCAGATATGGAGAAATACTTGAAAGCTAGCAGTTTGGTCTTACTGAAGTTAGGCCCCATAAGGCTCCAAATCATCCATTATGCTGATGATATTGTGATAATGGACTGTACGAAAACTGGGCTACAGCGAGCTTTAAATGCCCTGAATAATTTTAACAAGGACAACCAGTTGCAGGTCAATCATGAAAAGACCAAAGTCCTAATATTCGGAAGGTACAAGATCAAAAAACTCACAACCTGGCAATTGGGAAGTCAGATCATCCGCACAGCCAGGAGATACAACTACTTGGGGGTGTGGTTCACAGAAAACAACACAGTAGAGGCACAGAAAAACGCAATCAAACAAAAGGCTGCTGCCATCGCATACAAGCTTGCTAAATTGAATATTCAACTCAGAAGTGCCTCGGCTGCACCAATACTGACAGTAACAAAGGCGACATTACTACCCGCTTTGCAATGTGGTTACCTGGCATTTCCGGGGTCCTTGGAATCCACTATAGAACAGGCCCACTGCAGGGCAGATTTAAAAATTCTACAACGTCCAAAGTACACACGTTGCACCAGACTCAGATTGGAAATGGGCCTAAAGTCACAACAGATAGACTGCCAAGCGGCAACCTTGAAATATTACATCAGTCTCAGGAAGGCAAACTCGCTTACGTTAAAACAACACTTGAGAACGAAATTCAAGACCCCTGGCAATCCATGGCACACGCCATTAAGTAAGGTGCAGAAGACTTTCGAAATGGGCGATTCCATCCAGCTATCACACTCATTGGCTTAGGCGGCCTGTAAAACATTAATTAACAAAAGAACAAAGGAACTCTCCTGAGAGCCCGATTTATCGTTAACTAAATCACCCACAACTGTGGCAGCGCTAAATGATTCTTATTTGGTTGGAGCCCCTCAACCATACTTCCCAGCAGCAATAAACGCAGGCATCCGGCACCAAATTCTTTACATGCGAACGTTAGTCCTCCCAATTAAGGACTTCAATCCTTCTTGATCCGTACACAGGCAAAAAAGCGCCTGTTGGCTCTCCTCTTACCCCCGAGAAACCTGGCTACACCTGCTGTGCTGCTGTCCTAGTTTAGCAGCTGAAAGAAGACAACTAATAATACCACTAGCGTTCGCTCAGGGAGCACGGTCCTGTATGGAGGTATCTAACCTTTGCTTTTCACACTCCGCTCTCTGGGCATTGGCAAGATGTGCAAAATATGTGACAGCACTCAGGAGGCTGCTGGCCCAGGTAGCTGAATAGATAGCAGAGCACACAAGGGCTCTAACCGTGTGTAACCATTCCTTTGTTGCAAACAAGTCTTTTTTTTCTCTCTCTCTCTCTCTTCTACTTCTTTCACCACTTTAAGTTTAATTTGTTTCAAAATGAACTTGCATCACATGAGTTTTATTACTTGTATTTGTAATGGTTTTAATTAACTGATCAATAAATTGACAATGACAATGACTGAGAAGTCAACGAAATCAACCCAGGACTGGCTCGAGGTTTTCTGAACCCCCCTGAACCTAATCCTATACTCCTCAGTTGAGAATCCAAAGCCCTCTATCAGGGTAGCCTCCATGATGTCATAGGACTCTGCATCCTTACCAGAGTGTGAGGAGTCTATCCCTACACTTACCAGTGAACATTTCCCATTGTTGAGCTCCCCAGTGAGATCTGCTTACTTTTCTGGTTGCACAAGGACTCTCAAAGGCTGTGAACCATTTGGTGATTTCATCACCCTCCTCATATTTTGAAACAATCCCTTTGCCTTCTTGAGTGGGGCACATTGGTTCAGAAAGTGCAGGTGCTATTAAATACCGAGCCAGAGGAAAGCTGCTGGGGTCCAATGGCCTCTCCATTGAAGTTTACGCAGCATGTCTAGATGAGTTGTCTCCCATACTGACAGCTGTATAATGAATCTAAAATACCGGCTAACTCCGGCCGGCAATGTGTGGCGCTGCTTAAGAAGGACAGAGATGAGGAACAGGTGGCCTGCTATAGAGCACTCTCCATACTTCATGTGGATTATAAGGTACTCAGCAAACCTTAAGTAACCAGATCACTCTGTAAGCTAAGGGAACTGATCCACCATGATCACTCGGGGTTTATCCCCACATGAAGCACGGTACCATATATAAGGCGTCCAGTGCAAGTATTAAATTCTCCTTGGATAGACTATCCTAAGGCATTATCACTCTCCATAGATAGAGAAAAATCTTTAATTCTCTGCAATGGGAATTCCTCTTCACAGTTAAGGTGGCCGTGGGGTTGGGAAGCGGCTTCCTGAAATGGACACACAGCCCGTATAAAGGCTGAGAGGGTCATTTCAGACAAGCGACTAGCCCTAATGATACGATAGGGAAATAGTTACCAAGACCGTTTGGTTAATAATTCACCATTGTATATCTCAGTACACGTGGATGAAATATTGCAATACTATGTGGCAAGTGGTCACATGTAGCGAACACCTTTCAGGCCTTGGAGCACTTCAGCAAATTGTCTGCTTTAAGGGTGAATTGGCACAAGATTATTAATGTATATTCATCGCATTTCCCTGCTGGGAGGAATAAACTTTCTAAAGTCAGCGAGGAACTTTGACGGAATCTAAGCACTTTCAAACACCGGGACCTGCGATATAGCCAACTGTTGAACTGAAATGTTAAAGCAGCCCTGTCCTCTCTATGACAGTCTATACGATCCTGGTGCACACGTCCCCTCTCTGTAATGGGTAGAATAGCCCCTGAAAGATGGTGCTACCCCCACGTTGCCGTACTTCTCTGCGCTTTACCACGACAGATACCCGGACCTGTGATTGGATAGATGGATGTATTACTCCTAAATGTAATCGTGGAGGCAGAGAACTGCACTGGCCAAACTTAAACTTCTGGCAGATGAAGGAGGGGACGGCATCACCTGATCTAGAATTGTACTATCTCGTGGAGCAAATGTGGTGGGCGGCAAGATGGAGGGACATTTGTTGGGGTGCTTCAGAAAGTGGAAAGCTGTATGTACCCCCTTGGGGCACTCCGCTGAGTCTATTTCTTATTCTACGTTGAGGGGTGCAGTTTTACAGGGAGGGGCTTCTGGTCAGAAAGCAGCAATAAGTTTGGGCTAGAGCCCTCTAGACGATGCATATGTAAATACTGTACGAGTGAGAGACGCCGTTAACATCTTCATTAATCTTCCCACATAGGAGCAGCTGGAGGAGACTATATACAGTATGTGAGAGGAGAAAGGATTGGACACTGTGGTGCAGTTGCTTGAGAACAGAAGACTAGTTGAGTTTTAGGACCTAGTAAGTGAATATGAGATCTCACTCCAGTCTTTTCTTTTATATGGGGCACTAGTCGCTACAATGCAGACCTGGTGGCAGAAAGGCATATTAATGGCCCCGGAGTATTGACGTTTGAATTATATATGCACACATATATGCACAACCAATGGGAAGCAAAGAACAATTGAGTTTTATATCAGGTGCATCTCGCACAATCCAAGGGTGAGCTGGTTCATCTGTGGTAACAGTGGGCCATGGATAAGGAGACACCACCTAGCGATGGGAATTGGGGCAACAACTTAAAATCGAGCCCTCCCCCGAGGTTCCAAGACTTACAGATTTAAATTACTTCAGTATTCCTACCTGCATAGGTTGATTCTCACTAGCAAAAAGATTATTCTCATGTTCTCAAGTACGCATGCAGCCTCCCAAGATGTAACACACAGAGGGAGCAGATTTGTACCTGATAGTGTGAAGGTGCCCACTGCTAACAACATATTGGGAAACTATTGTGAAGTTTGCTAACACATCCACAAAGGAAGACTCCTAAGTCCCCGGCAACCTGTATCCTAGGACTTTTCCCTGTGACCAAATCAATTGCTGTTAAATCTAGAGTTATAGTTCAGGCATTAATATTAACTCATCATCAGCTATCTATGAGGTGGAAAGCTTTAGATGGTCCTAGTCTATGGGGGTGGAAAAAAGAGTTGATTGCCCTTCTATGGAGACCAACAATGATGGGCAATAATGTACATATAGTGTACCAAGCAGCCACTGTTCTAGAATGAGGATTTTGAATAGGCCTTCAGTAGAATGTAACTCACCAGTGCAGATGGGCGTGGTACCCAGCCAAAGATGTATGCTCCCTTCAAGAATACTATGGTATACGTACGAGGGTGCGGCATCCCCAGTGGTTTTGTTTTTATGCATTTTCAGAGGTAAGTAGGCAAATTTATAAAGAGACATATTTTGTTTTTAACATGATATTTTGTGGCTATTGCAAAGTCTCGATCCATTGCAAGGTAACACAATATATTAAAAAATTATAACAGGCTGCGGATAAGCAACATTAAAGCTTTGTAAGATTTAAACTGATGCAACATGTTATACCATGGAAAATATTAAAATAGGTTTAAAAAGCAGATGTGTGTAGAAAAAGCATTTTATAATCTATATATTTCTAAATGTTTAACATTTTAATGGACTTTTCATTATTATTAAATAAAATATTTATATTAATTTATTACATTAGCAATACTTTAAAACACAAATTGTTCAGTAGCTTTTATTAGTTAATTCTAATGTTATTTTACAATTCTATAATATTGCAGTAAAAGATATTTTGGTTGTAAATATTTTGATAGTTTCTCTATTGTTGGAAATGACCTTTCTGCAGGGTCACCCCCAAACTTTTTGCCTTCCTCCTCCTAATTTTTCTGGCTTTAAGACTCTGCGCACTTTAACACTGCTAATCAGTGCTAAGGTGCAGATGCTCTCTCCTTAAAACATGGTGACATTGGCTCATACCCGTTTGGCTTATTTATTTTACTTGTAAGTCCCTAGCAAAGTGCACTACATGTGCCCAGGGCCTGTCGATTAAATGCTACGAGTGGGCTGCAGCCCTGGTTGTGCCACCCACATAATTAACCCCCTAACCATGTCTCAGGCCTACCATTGCAGGGCCTGTGTGTACCGTTTCACTGCCACTTCGACTTGGCATTTAAAAGTAATTACCAAGCCTTACACCCCTCATCCCTAAGGTAGGCCCTAGGTAGCCCATAGGGCAGGGTGCTATGTAGGTAAAAGAAAGGGCATGTACACGTGTGGTTTACATGTCCTGGTAGTGTAAAACACCTAAATTCGTTTTTACACTGCTGTGAGGCCTGCTCCTTCCACAGAATAACATTAGGGCTAACCTCATACACTGTTTGAGTCGGAGCTTCTGATCTGAAAGGAGTAGCAAGGTCATATTTAGTATGGCCAGAATGGTAATATAAAATCCTGCTTACTGGTGAAGTTAGATTTTATATCATTATTTTAGAAATGCTACTTTTAGAAAGTGAGCATTTCTCTACACTCATCCTTCTGTGCCTTCCAATCCACATCTGGCTAGGTTTAGTTGACAGCTCCCTTGTGCATTCGCTCAGACAACCCCAGACACAGGATGCTCAGTCACACTTTCACACATCTGCATACTGAATGGTTCTTCTTGGGCTGGGAGGGTGGAGGGCCTGACACTTACATGTCAAAGGACAGTAGCCTGCCCTCACACAATGGACTGCCACACCCCCTACTGGGACCCTGGCAGACAGGATGGAACTGAAAGGGGACCTTGTGCATTTCTAAGCCACTCTTTGAAGTCTCCCCCACTTCAAAGGCACTTTTGGGTATTTAAACAGGGCCTCTGACCCCACCAAACTAGACACTTCTGCTTGTCAGACACTTCTGACAAGACACTTCTGAACAAGACATCACTGGTGAAGAATCCCTGAACCAGACCCTTCAACCTGCCAAGAAGAACTGCCTGGCTGCCCAAAGGACTCACCTGGACTGCTGCCTTGCTGCTCTCTGGCTGTGCTGAAAAGTGCTCTCTAAGGGCTTGGATAGAGCTTGCCTCCTGTTCCCTGAAGTCTCAGGACTAAAAAGACTTCACACTTCATCTCTGCAACGAACTCCTTGTGCTGCGAAAATCCGACACATAGCCTGCCAAGAACGACGCACAGCCTGTATCGTGGTGAAAAATTCACCGCACGGCAAACCCGATCGACGCAGCCCGACTTCGCAAGAGAAGATCGACGCAGCGCTAGCGTTGCGACCAGAACTTCGATGCACCATCCACAGAATCGATGTCTAGCCGAGCCGTAACGACGCAGCCCGACACCCTACGAGGAATCGTCGCAAGTGGCAGCCCGTGCCGGAAATCGATGTAACGTCTTCCCTGCGTGAAAAATAACGATGCAAAGTCTGTGTGCGCCCGGAGAAACCGACGCACACCTCCCCGTTTTCCACGCATCTCCTCCTCTGTGGTCCCTTGCGGGGATTCTGAAGGCAAACCAGGTACTTTGTGCTTGCAAGAGACTCTTGTTGCTCTTAAAGAATAAAGACACTTTATATCATTTTTACAGTGATATTACAATGTATACTTATTGATTCTTGATTGTTTTGACCTTCATCTTACCAGATAAATATTATATATTTTTCTAAACACTATGTGGTGCATTTTTGTGGTGTTCTACTGTGTTATTGCATGATTTATTGCACAAATACTTTACACATTGCCTTCTAAGTTAAGCCTGACTGCTCAGTGCCAAGCTACCAGAGGGTGGGCACAGGATAATTTGGACTGTGTGTGACTTACTCTGACTAGAGTGAGGGTCCTTGCTTGGACAGGGGGTAACCGGACTGCCAACCAAAGACACCATTTCTAACATTTATTATTTACACTCGTTTTGATCATTTTTATATTAAATTTAAACATTCAATATTATATAAGTAGATATTTTGACATCGGAATTTAATACATAGATATTTGTGTAATATTTAGGAGTCCAAGCTGTCTGCTCACCCCAGGGCTGGACTCACTGTAATGCCTTGTTAAGGCTCCCTCCAGGAACGGCAGCACTGGCAGCTATCCCCACAGGCAGCACTGGCAGATACCCCCACAGGCAGCACTGGCTGCTACCCCCACACAGGCAGCACTGGCTGCTACCCCCACACAGGCAGCACTGGCTGCTACCCTCACAGCCAGCACTGGCAGATACCCCCAAAGACAGCACTGGCAGATACCCCCACACAGGCAGCACTGGCTGCTACCCCCACACAGGCAGCACTGGCTGCTACCCCCACACAGGCAGCACTGGAGGCTACCCCCACACAGGCAGCACTGGAGGCTATCCCCACAGCCAGCACTGGCAGATACCCCCACACAGGCAGCACTGGCTGCTACCCCCACAGCCAGCACTGGCAGATACCCCCCAAAGACAGCACTGGCAGATACCCCACACAGGCAGCACTGGCTGCTACCCCTACAGGAGCACTGGCTGCTACCCCCACAGGAAGCACTGACTGCTAACCCCACAGCAGCACTGGCTGCTACCTCCACAGGCAGCACTGGCTGCTATTACTGTTCAGGTGCTTCCAGGGTAACAGACAACTATGGCTGGTTACTTGTGCTCTCAGGGCATCATTACTGTTATGGTTGGTCCACCCAGGACAAAGATGCTGCTAATGCTTATAACTTGTCGTGTAAGACATATTTTTCTTTTGTCTCATGTTTATGTGAACAGTAGGAGTAATATCATAATATCCTTTGTGTGTCTGTATCTCTGTGCATTTCTCTTTGTGCTCCTTCAGTGTTATCTTTTCCTGATGCTACTTTTCATGTGGGCTGTTCTTTTAGGTATGTTTGCCCCACAGTGTCATGTTTAAAACCTTTAGCTCTTTTTTTCAAGAGATCTGGTTTGAACGTCACGTACTTTGGTGGTTGGGGTTGATGGGGTTCACTCCTGTGTGTTTCTAGTAATTTAAATGTATGTGCACTCCCCCATAGCCACTCAGTGTGTTGTTCAATAAATGTAATACCACATGGAAATCTATTTTTCAAGTGTGTAGCTCTTTACATTTTGAGCTTGTTTTTCACACTTTTTGTGATTCATCATTGGGATGGGAATGTCACCTGCTTGATGCCCAGTCGTCCCCTTGTCCTGCATGCCAGAACTACATATACATGTGATCCTGTTTTTTTAGTTTTTGGTTAAAGCCCCGCACTGATCCCGTGAGCATGGGGTGACCTAGGCCTGGCCTGTAACAACGATCAGTTCTGGAACTTGTTCTAAATTGCGCATCCTCATAGTGACAGAGTACCGCTGGTGTCGTGAATTCCATGCATGGAGCGTGGCAGAAGCGGCGCACCATGGATGCTGAATTATAAGGAGAGGCCTTTTTACCTGTGAAACGTGAATACACACTTACAGGCCCATTCATCTAAACTGGAACTGCTAAAAATGAAACCGAATTCCTAAACAATGACATCCTGAGTCTTGTACATGCGATGTGCTTATGTGCTAGGATGATAGTATGCTGTTCAGGAGTGATACAGGCCTGCCGGATCCATTTTGGAAGGCCACATCCTGGCACAGATTCCTAGATGGAGGAGAGGTTTGTTCCTAAACCTCATTTGTGTATTAGTAGGAGATGGCAGGGGATGCAGGGTGAGGCCTGCAGTATCTGTTGATAGGAAAAGGAGTCCTTTGAAGAGGCACAAATTCTTGTCTCTTTTGCTGATCTCTGTGAGCTGGGTGAAGCCTGCTCATACCCCTCTGTGGTTCAAACTCCGCCACGAGACCGTCCTACTGGGCAGAGCACCATTGCAGACAAAGGCCATACCTGGAAGTTGGCCTGGGCAGGACACATGAAAAGGGACCCAACCCAACTGGTCTCAAGGAAGCAGACATGGAATATACATCCTGTCTGAGAAATAGAAAGATGGGAACCCAAGCACCATTGTTGTTCGTTGTTGTGATTCCTTCCACTCATTTTGCATGCTTTCTACCCGGCTGTATTGCACAGCTGAGTGGAGAACATGCCCAGGATCCCATTCCCAGTCTGAGCAGGGAAGCAGGCTGCCCGGACCAATCACGATGCTGCTGTCATGCTGGTGACAGCAGCGTCGTGATTGGCTGGGAGCCTGTGTCCACCCAGGAAGAGGATGAGGACGGAGGGGAGACAAACGCATCTACCCCACAGGTAAGCATTTTTGGGGTTTTTTTGCACCCTGTCCCTCCCACCCTCCTACCACAGCCACCCCCGCTGAGTGGCAGCCGCCAGTGTACACAAAAACACACCAAAAAACACATGCACACAAATCGACTCATGTCTGCATGGACACACAACCAGATGCCTATGGGCCATGCATATTTACTCCGTCACAGGCCATGTAACTATGTCATTACTGCGTAAAGGTTGGGAGAGTAATTCTTGTTTTGCTTCTTTCAGGAAGACCCTTGGAATGCTCTGGGCCCCAAACTCCCCACACCTTGGCTCTCCAGCCACTACATTTACCTGGTGGAGGCACCACCCAGGCTAGTGGGTGGACCATTGGCGTCTCTGCATCTCTAACCTAGACAGTCACAAACACAGATCTGCACATACACAATGATAGATCTGTAACTGCACAGGATTCACGGCTGCCACTCACCCTCATGGTGGTGCACTGTTCCTCTTCCCTGAGTTTAGACTCCAGAATGTATCCCATCTCTTTCCTCAGAGGACACAGCCAGTCCTGGAGCTTCACCTGCAGAGAGGAAAATGCACAAGTGACAAATGTAGATCTCTAAAGTGAGTGAAGTTAATCACTTGATAATAAACACTACATAGTGATCCACACATATGCAAATTTTAAACAGCTACATATTCGCCTTTTAATTACCAGTCATACAGATCTTGATTTGTAAGTTTTAGTCACAGTTTTCCAAGTTAGAGGCATAAGCCACACCTACCCGAGATGTAAGCACCACGCCACACATATACAGATTTTAAGTCTGTTTGTATTATGAAACAATTTTTCACCCAATATAACAGATTTGCTCTTTATAGTTTAGCTTTTGTACAGTCTGTTCCTTTTGTATATTCAATGTGATTTGTTTTTATACATTTTGCCTCAATGGGTTTGCACCTGCTTTTAGTGTATATTGTATACATCCTATGTTTTTAATAGTATGTAAAAAAAAGATTTGATAATTGCAGCCCTGGTGAAGATTGTTATTTAACAGCGAAACGTGTTGACTACCTTGCTGAGTCTTATGCTTTTTACTGGAAAAAGAACAAAGAATTCATTTATAAGAGAGGTCTGGACTTCCTTGGTTATTTGGACATAAAGAATGTTATATTTTAATTGTTTTTGTCTCTCCGTTTGAGTATGAATTTAGAAGTTTGGATTTGGGGTGGCTGATCCAGGGAGGAACACTGTTGCCTATTTAAATAGAAGGTTTACAGGACCCAGCCAGTGGGTGCTGGGAGGTGCCTTTAGCTGTCCACATTTTTGCAAACTTTATGAGAGGGGCCGATGAGAGGTGAGTAGAAGAAGAGGATTAGGGCCTTCAGCAGGCATATGCAAAGAGGAGCAAATGAGAGGTGCGCAGAGGAAGAGGAGTATAGTGAAAAGTAGGTTTTAGACCTGGCATCCTTGGTGTGGTTTTCCCCCTAACTTTTTGCCTTCAACGCTCCAGTCTGCTAACTTTGCATTGCTGGTTTTAAGACCCTGCACACTTTACCACTGCTAACCTATGCTAAAGTGCTTGTGCGCTCTCTCCTTAAAACATAACAAAATACCCAATTACCACACTTCCTGTGCTTGTAAGGTCCTAGTAGAGTGGAACTACCTATTCCCAGGGCCTGTAAACTAAATGCTACTAGTGGGCCTGCAGCAATGATTGTGCCACCCACTTAAGTTGTACTTTAAACATGCCTCAGGTCTGTCTTTGCAGCCTGTATATGGAGTTATAAACTGCTATTTCGACATGGGAAAATAAATCTTTTTCTAGGCCCAACCCTTACTTTTAAGTTTTGCATGTACTGGTGGTAAAAACTCCTAAAGTCGTTTTTCACTACTGCAAGGCCTTTCTCTCCAATAGGATAACTTTGGAGTCCCCTTATTACATTTTATAAGTATAATTTCCAAATGGGAACAGGTGCCCAGATCATGTTTGGTGTCTTTCAAATCGTATTGAAAAATCCTAACTTAGGGTAAAGTTGTATTTAAAATTACAATTTTGAAAATGCCACTTTCAGAAAGTTGCCATCTTTCTGCCTTAGCCATTTCGTGCCTACAGCGTATCTCTTGGTCGCATGACTGGGTGTGAGTGACAGCTGGGCTTTGTATATTTCTCCTAGACAGCCACACACTGTAGGGAGCTTAGGTGTGTGTGTCTGGATGGGTCATCACCAGCAGGATGGGAGAGAGGAGCTGGACTCAGCCCCACTTGAAAAGGATGTTTCCTGTCTCCACATAAAGGGTTGGATTTCCCCTGACGTTAGTCTGGAGCTAGGGCAGAGAAGGTCAGGGAATCTGTGCACGTCAAATGCCTGTCTCTAGAAGCTTCTCCCACTTCAGAGGCACAACTGGGTATGAAAACTGGACTTTAGACACCACCACTTCATTTCCCTTCTGGTCTGTGGATACTCTGCCAGGAAGAAAGACTGCTTTGCTGTTGAAAGGACTGCTATTCTGCTGGGCTGCTGCTCTGAGGGACTGCCACCCTGCTCTGCTGATTGGCTGCCTACTGCCCTCTTGTCTGGGTGAGAATGATTGGACCTGCATCTCTTAAATCCGGAACCCCAGAGTGACTTCAAGAGCTAGTTGCCTGACCTCCTGGTGTGAAGCTTCAGGCACACAACAGGCTTCCAACAACCTTGCACCTAAACCTAGACCCTGCCATCTGTGAGTCTACCCTGCCAAGTGCAGTCTGGTACCATTGGAAGTGGGTTTAAGGTGCTCTGCCTGCCTCAGTGGACGCAGCAGAACCAAAGCATATCCTCGGTAGCGAGGTGCAAACCCGAGCAGAAACGACGAATCGCCGCTGCTGCATGGATTGGACCCACTGTAAAGACCTGCAGCGTCACCTCAGCCCCATAAGAACCACCACTGTGCAACACATCCTCGGCACAGGCCCTCTCATCCCTCATCAACGGCAGCCTTGACGACAGATTTGGCATTGCAGCCTCGCAGCTCTTCGGAACCGATACATCACATACATACCCGACTATGCACTTCATCCTGTACTCTGGACTTTGCATCTCAAGCCCGTTTGATGAGATCCTCGACCACGAGGCAGGCCTTTGCATCGCAGCCTTGCCGCATCTTGGAACCAACGTATCACTTTGGCTGTGTGAAGCATCTTCTACACGGATCCTCGCAATGCTCCGGAAAGAAGGTTTTAAGGTACTCTGTTCAATGGGTCTGAGTGGGTCCCTGTACCCACCTCAGTTCGCTGACGGGGTGAACATGTCACTTTGTCCTGGTCCGGCGAAACCAGATATCCACAAGTGGAGCTTTGTGCTTTTTGGAGCTATTTTCACTGAAATCTTTCAACTTGAATATCTCCTGTTCTACTTATTGGATGTTTGCCATTTTTTTCTTGTTTTATGTATTTATGAAAGTTCTATTTCTCTAACGTAGTGTGGGAACATTTTGGTTGTAGGTGTTTTTTCACTTTACTACTGTTTGAAGTATTGCACAAATACTTTACAACTTGCCACTACATTATGCATGTCTGCTGGATGCACAGCTACCCGAGGGTTGAACACAGGCCAATTTAGGGTTGGCTGATGCCTCAACCTGACAAAGATTGTGGAAGCTCCTTCTCCAGGGCTCACACCCCAGTCAAATAACAAACCAATTTCTTCAAGTAGGCGTCTACTGAGGGTAACAATGAGAGGCGAGTAGAGGGAGCAGAGCAGGGTGATGAGTAGGCATCTACTCAGAGGCGTTGATGAGCGGTGAGTAGAAGAAGAACGGGTTATGAGTAGACATGTACTGAGAGGACCCAATCACAAAAACTGGGAGGGAGCACACTGCCTCTTATGCTATCACACAATTCATCCAGATGCATTGTGGTAAATGCAGTGCATAATAACACACTTGAATTTAAATTCTTTAGTGTCCCATAAAAAGGAAGGTTTAGGCTTTGCAGAAGGGTTATTTTGCCAAGACAACTTAGCAGTTTAAAAGCTGGAATCCTAGGCTGCAGTGGCAGGACTAGAGTCATGTTTTTGCTTTGTCACTTTAGTGGTTGCGCATTCAGTGCTGCTGTCCAACAGTGACATTTAACTTTCAGGCCCTGGATACACAGAGAACCATATACTAGGAACTTATAAATAAGTGTACCAATCAAGTGTTAGACAATTACACATATACTTTAGGGGTCAGATAACAGGCACTGGGGCCTGGTCAGCAGAGCTCAGAGCACTTCAGAGTCATAAAACCAGCAATTACTCCAGCAAAACGTGGGGGTGATCCTGTAAAAAGGGCATTCTCTCACACTTAGCTGCAGGCGGAACAAGGGAGACGGGCGGTACCTGGAATTATTGGAGGGATCCAGAGGAAGTTTCCTTAGGAGAGGGGGGAGAAGGAGGTGGGACACACTAGAGAGTATTGGAGGGATTCACTAGAGAGGGAGATTAAGGGAGGTGAGACAGTACTTTGAGTATTGGAAGGACATATAGAAGTCTTCTTCAGGAGCAGGAGGACAAGGGAGTTGGGGCTGTACCTGAGAGAAATGGAGGGATCCACAGGAGTATCTTTCAGGAGAAGGAGGACGAGGGAGTTGGGTCTGTACTTGAGTAGTGGAGGGATCCACAGGCGGTTTCTGAAGGACAAGAAGGTCTGCACCAACCTTAAAGAGACCTGATGTGCTGACAGCAGACACAGCAGAGTTCAGGATGTCTGCTGGAGGATTAATCAAGATATTTTTCATCAGTGGGAGGAAGCTCACTGGAATCATTAACCGTGGTAGAGATCCAATAACACAAATGATCAAAGTCAATCACATTAAAGCCAGTCCATAAGTGGCAGGTTCTGGTGGGAGTGCAGGGGAAGAGGAAATAAGGCAAAATTCTGCAGCAATGTTTTCTCTGACTCTGCTTTTTGTGAAATAAATGCTGGCTACACAAAATATTTAGAAGATAAAATTATACCAGACAGAAACAGAAGTTAAACATTGATCATTTAAAAAAATATTGACGCCACGCCTCTCTAATGGGGGATTCGTATTTGAAGAGCACAACTTTGTACTCAGATTTTTACTGGAGTCTTAAGTGCGTCTCCAGATGTGTTCATTACATTCTATTTCTTGTTTTATCTCAGCTACCCCTCCGTAAACCACACTGACCACATAGGGGCCTACTTTAGAGTTCAGCAGAGAGGGTACTCCATAGTAATGGTAATGGACCTGCCAGATCTATAGTCAGCCAGGCCTCAAGTATTTCAGTGGCAGCGCGGCTCCGGCTCAGTTGCTGGCATCGTGGAGCAGGGGCCATCGGAGGTTCACGTATAACACCCTCTGCCTGACTCAGAGTTGATGGTGTTATGTTTTTTTTTTGTTTTTCTGTTCACCACCACCAGAGGGACAGGGAAAAGAATTACCCCCACAACATGGGAGGCAACTCACAGGGGGCAGAAGGGTTATTAGTTTTACTTTCCAAAAATGAAAGCCCGCTGTGGGAGTTTGTTATTGGATAAAGTAAAATGTTGCAGACGTTTGACAGGTGGCTGTCATGTTTGATGGAGCCGTCCGTCAAACATTTACAACATTGGCAGGAGCCACCAAGAACAACCCTAACAGCGGATCCTGCCAATGCTTAGAGTGGTCCGCAAGGCTGCAGATAACCCTAAATTTGACAGGCGCTGGTCCCTCGGCATGGCAGAAGTAAAGTAAAGTTCTCTGCCAAGATCTAAATCAGCACCCTGCATTTTATTCACCTGCATCTACTGTTGAAATTAGATCAGTGGTTCCCAACCTGTGGTCCAGGAACCCGTGGGGGTCCGCAAAGCCCCCTCAGGGGGTCCGCGACTGCTTAGAAAATTTAATCATTTTAACAGATTAGGTCCTCAGATTTCAGTAATGACTTAGTGGGTGGTCCCCGGATTCCAATAATGATTCAGTGGGGGGCCCTGGGTTCCAGTAATGATAAAGTGGGGGTTCAAAGAAGTCAAAAGGTTGGGAACCACTAAATTAGATAACGCATGCAGTGCTGTAGAGACAGCAGCGAAACATACCTCATATATAGTATGTGGGCAGTTGTGCGTGGAGACAGAGCTCAGTGCACCAGGACAGAGATCAGATATCTCCCTTCACTTGATCGAAGACAGACTGCCAGATTGTAGGAGGCTGGCCTGGTTTGTAGTGGGTACCAAGGGGTACTTACACTCTGCACCAGGTCCAGGTATCCCTTATTAGTGTAGAAGAGGTGTCTAGCAGCTTAGGCTGATAGAAAATGGTAGCTTAGCAGAGCAGCGTAGGCTGAACTAGGAGACATGCAAAGCTCCCACTATACCACTGGTGTCATATGCACAATATCATAAGAAAACACAATACACAGATATACTAAAAATAAAGGCACTTTATTTTTATGACAATATGCCAAAAGTATCTTAGTGAGTACCCTCAGTATGAGGATAGCAAATATACACAAGATATATGTACACAATACCAAAATTATGCAGTAATAGCAATAGAAAACAGTGCAAGCAATGTATAGTCACAATAGATTGCCATGGGAGCACATAGGTACAGGGGCAACACAAACCACATACTCCAAAAGTGGAATGCGAACCACGAATAGACCCCAAAGCTATGTGAGCTTGTAGAGGGTCGCTGGGACTGTAAGAAAACAGTGAGGGTTAGAAAAATAGCCACCCCAAGACCCTGAAAAGTGGGTGCAAAGTGCACCTAAGTCCTCCAGAGAGCACAGAAGTCGTGATAGGGGAATTCTGCAAGGAAGACCAACACCAGCAGTGCAACAACCATGGATTTCCAGACGAGAGGACCTGTGGAACAAGGGGACCAAGTCCAAGTGTCACGATCAAGTCGGGAGTGGGCAGATGCCCAGGAAATGCCAGCTGTGGATGCAAAGAAGCTGCCACCGGATGGTAGAAGCTGTGGCTTCTGCAAGAACGAAGAGGACTAGGAACTTCCCCTTTGGAGGATGGATGTCCACGTCGTGAAGAAGCTTGCAGAGGTGTTCCCATGCAGAATGACCGCAAACAAGCCTTACTAGCTGCAAGGGTCGCGGTTAGGGTTTTTGGATGCTGCTGTGGCCTAGGAGGGACCAGGATGTCGCCAATTGCGTAAAGAGACAGAGGGGGCGCCCAGCAAGACAAGGAGCCCACTCAGAAGCAGGCAGCACCTGCAGAGGTGCCGGAACAGGCACTATGAAGAAGAGTGAACCAGAGCTCATCCGAAGTCACAAAGGAAGGTCCCACGACGCCGGAGGACAACTCAGGAGGTCGTGCACTGCAGGTTAGAGTGTCGGGGACCCAGGCTTGGCTGTGCACAAAGGAAATCCTGGAAGAGTGCACAGGAGCTGGAGCAGCTGCAAATCACGCGGTACCCAGCAATACAGTCTGGCGTGGGGAGGCAAGGACTTACCTCCACCAAACTTGGACTGAAGAGTCACTGGACTGTGGGAGTCACTTGGACAGAGTTGCTGAGTTCCAGGGACCACGCTCGTCGTGCTGAGAGGGGACCCAGAGGGCCGGTGATGCAGTCTTTTGGTGCCTGCGGTTGCAGGGGGAAGATTCCGTCGACCCACGGGAGATTTCTTCGGAGCTTCTAGTGCAAAGAGGAGGCAGACTACCCCCACTGCATGCACCACCAGGAAAACAGTCGAGAAGGCGGCAGGATCAGCGATACAAGGTTGCAGTAGTCGTCTTTGCTACTTTGTTGCGGTTTTGCAGGCTTCCAGCGCAGTCAGCAGTCGGTTCCTTGGCAGAAGGTGAAGAGAGAGATGCAGAGGAACTCTGATGAGCTCTTGCATTCGTTATCTAAAGAATTCCCCAAAGCAGAGACCCTAAATAGCCAGAAAAGGAGGTTTGGCTACCTAGCAAGGAGAATAGGCTAGCAACACAGGTAAGAGCCTATCAGAAGGAGTCTCTGACGTCACCTGCTGGCCCTGGCCACTCAGAGCAGTCCAGTGTGCCAGCAGCACCTCTGTTTCCAAGATGGCAGAGGTCTGGAGCACACTGGAGGAGCTCTGGGCACCTCCCAGGGGAGGTGCAGGTCAGGGGAGTGGTCACTTCCCTTTCCTTTGTCCAGTTTCGCGCCAGAGCAGGGCTGGGGGATCCCTGAACCAGTGTAGACTGGCTTATGCAGAGAGGGGCACCATCTGTGCCCATCAAAGCATTTCCAGAGGCTGGGTGAGGCTTCTCCTCCCAAGCCCTGACACCTTTTTCCAAAGGGAGAGGGTGTAACACCCTCTCTCTGAGGAAGTCCTTTGTTCTGCCTTCCTGGGCCAGGCCTGGCTGGACCCCAGGAGGGCAGAAACCTGACTGAGAGGTTGGCAGCAGCTGCAGTGAAACCCCGGGAAAGGTAGTTTGGCAGTACCCGGGTCTGTGCTAGAGACCCGGGGGATCATGGAATTGTCTCACCAACGCCAGGATGGCATTGGGGGGGCAATTCCATGATCTTAGACATGTTACATGGCCATGTTCGGAGTTACCATTGTGAAGCTATACATAGGTAGTGACCTATGTATAGTGCACGCGTGTAATGGTGTCCCCGCACTCACAAAGTCCGGGGAATTTGCCCTGAACAATGTGGGGGCACCTTGGATAGTGCCAGGGTGCCCACACACTAAGTAACTTAGCACCCAACCTTTACCAGGTAAAGGTTAGACATATAGGTGACTTATAAGTTACGTAAGTGCAGTGGTAAATGGCTGTGAAATAACGTGGACGTTATTTCACTCAGGCTGCAGTGGCAGGCCTGTGTAAGAATTGTCAGCGCTCCCTATGGGTGGCAAAAGAAATGCTGCAGCCCATAGGGATCTCCTGGAACCCCAATACCCTTGGGTACCTCAGTACCATATACTAGGGAATTATAAGGGTGTTCCAGTATGCCAATGTAAGTTGGTAAAATTGGTCACTAGCCTGTTAGTGACAATTTGGAAAGAAATGAGAGAGCATAACCACTGAGGTTCTGGTTAGCAGAGCCTCAGTGAGACAGTTAGTCATCACACAGGTAACACATACAGGGCACACTTATGAGCACTGGGGCCCTGGCTGGCAGGGTCCTAGTGACACATACAACTAAAACAACATATATACAGTGAAATATGGGGGTAACATGCCAGGCAAGATGGTACTTTCCTACACAACCCCCCCCCCCCCCCAAAAACGAAGGACAATAAGACTAGCCATGACCTGATGAGTCTTCATTGTCTAAGTGGAAATATCTGGAGAGTCCATCTGCATTAGAGTGTGTACTCCCAGGTCTATGTTCCACTGTATAGTCCATTCCCTGTAGAGATATGGACCACCTCAACAATTTAGGATTTTCACCTTTCATTTGTTTTAGCCAAAGTAGAGGTTTGTGGTTTGTCTGAACAATGAAGTAAGTGCCATACAGGTATGGCCTCAACTACTTCAGTGCCCAGACCACAGCAAAGGCCTCCCTCTCTATGGCAGACCAAATCTTTTCTTTAGGGGTCAACCTCCTGCTGATAAAAGCAACAGGTCGATCCTGGCCCTCAGAATTAAGTTGTGATAAGACTGCCCCTACCCCTAATTCAGATGCATCAGTTTAGACAATGAATTTCTTGGAGTAACAGGGGCTTTTCAGGACAGGTGCAGAGCACATGGCCTGCTTCAGCTCCTCAAAAGCTTTCTGACAGCTAGCTGTCCATAATACCTTTTTAGGCATTTTCTTAGATGTGAGGTCATTAAGAG
Organism: Pleurodeles waltl; assembly: GCF_031143425.1. NCBI lineage: Eukaryota > Metazoa > Chordata > Amphibia > Caudata > Salamandridae > Pleurodeles > Pleurodeles waltl. The sequence continues at coordinate 1,165,902,219 of NC_090439.1, read as the reverse complement.
GGGCTGCTATGGAGCCATAGTTCTTTATGAACCTCCTGTAATACCCAGTGAGGCCTAAGAAGGCTCTCACCTGGGTCTGAGTTGTAGGGGGAACCCACTCTATAATAGTTTAGATTTTCCCCTGAAGTGGTGCAATCTGTTCTCCACCTACCAGGTGTCCCAGATAAACTACTTTCCCCTGCCCTATCTGGCACTTTGAAGCCTTGATAGTGAGGCCTGCCTTTTGCAGGGCCTCTAAAACTTTCCACAGGTGGACCAGGTGGACCAGGTGATCATCCCAGGTGGAGCTAAAGACAGCTATATCATCTAGATATGCTGCACTAAAAGCCTCCAACCCTTGCAGGACTGTATTCACCAACCTCTGAAAAGTGCCAGGTGCATTTTTCAAACCAAAAGGCATTACTGTGAATTGGTAGTGTCCTCCAATGGTTGAAAATGCAGTTTTTGCTTTAGCATCCTCTGATAATTTGATCTGCCAATACCCTGCAGTCAAATCAAAGGTACTTAGATACTTGGCAGATGCCAGTGTATCCATTAGCTCATCTGCCCTGGGTATAGGGTGAGCATCAGTTTTAGTTACCTGGTTGAGACCTCTGTAATTTACACAAAATCTCATTTCCTTCTTTCCATCTTTAGAATGAGGTTTTGGTACAAGTACCACAGGAGAGGCCCTTGGACTTTCAGAGTGCTCAACCAATCCCAGTTCACACATTTTCTGAACCTCTTGTTTTATGCAGTCTCTGACATGGTCAGGCTGCCTATAGATCTTATTTTTGACAGGCAAGCTGTCTCCAGTATCTATAGTGTGCTCACACCAAGAAGTGGTGCCTGGCACAGTAGAAAAGAGTTCAGAAAACTGACCCAGGAGATTTATGCAGTGGTCTTTCTGCTCAGCAGTAAGACAATCTGCCAGAACTACACCTTCCACTAGAGCATCTTGTTCTGTGGAAGAGAAGAGATCAGGGAGAGGGTTACTCTCTTCTTCCTGTCCTTCATCTGTTGCCATGAGCAGGGTGAGATCAGCCCTATCATAGTAGGGTTTTAGGCGATTGACATGGAGCACCCTAAGGGGACTCCTGGCAGTGCCCAAGTCAACCAGGTAGGTGACTTCTCCCTTTTTCTCAACAATAATGTGGGGTCCACTCCATTTGTCTTGGAGTGCTCTTGGGGCCACAGGCTCCAAATCCCACACTTTCTGCCATGGTTGGTACTGAATCAGAACAGCCTTCTGGTCATGCCATTGCTTTTGGAGCTCTTGGCTGGCCTGAAGGTTTTTACTGGCCTTTTTCATATACTCAGCCATTCTGGATCTTAGGCCAAGTACATAGTCCACTATGTCTTGCTTAGGAGCTTTTAAAGGTTGTTCCCAACCCTCCTTTACAAGTGTTAGAGGACCTCTTACAGGGTGCCCAAATAGGAGTTCAAAGGGGCTGAAGCCCACTCCTTTTTGGGGTACCTCCCTGTAAGCAAAAAGGAGACAAGGTAACAGGACATCCCATCTCCTCCGGAGTTTTTCAGGGAGTCCCATTATCATTCCTTTGAGAGTTTTATTAAACCTCTCAACCAGTCCATTTGTTTGTGGATGATAGGGTGTGGTGAACTTGTATGTCACACCACATTCCTTCCACATGGCCTTTAAGTAAGCAGACATGAAGTTGCTACCCCTCTTTGATACCACCTCTTTTGGGAAGCCCACCCTGGAAAAGATTCCCAGGAGGGCTTTTGCCACTGCAGGAGCTGTAGTGGTCCTTAGAGGAATTGCTTCAGGATATCTGGTGGCATGGTCCACTACCACCAAAATCAACCTATTGCCTGAAGCAGTAGGAGGGTCAAGGGGGCCAACTATGTCAACCCCTACCCTTTCAAAGGGTACCCCAACCACAGGTAGTGGAATAAGGGGAGCCTTTGGAGTGCCATCTGTTTTGCCACTGGCTTGACAGGTTTCACAGGACTTACAAAATTCCTTTGTGTCCTCTGACATTCTAGGCCAATGAAACAAGGGAACAAGCCTGTCCCAAGTTTTCATTTGTCCCAAATGTCCAGGCAAGGGAATGTCGTGGGCTAGAATTAGGAGGAACTCTCTGTATTGCTGAGGAATCACCAATCTCCTGGCTGCTCCAGGTTTTGGATCCCTTGCTTCAGTATACAAGAGGTTGTCCTCCCAGTAAACTCTGTGAGAGTCACTGACATCCCCATTTTGCTGTTTGACAGCTTGCTGTCTTAGACCCTCTAGTGTGGGACAGGTCTGCTGTGTCATACTCAGCTCCTCCCTGGCAGGCCCCCCTCCACCCAAAAGCTCAGCAGTGTCTGCTTCCAACTCCTCTGGTGTAGGTTCTGCACAGGGTGGAAATTCTTCTTCCTCAGAAGTTGAATCCACTGTAGAGGGAGGGATAGTAGGTAGTGTTTTACCTTTACTAACCCTAGCTTTAGGGAGCACTTGGTCCATTCTTCCAGGATCCAAGTCACCCTGTCCTTTTTGCTTTTTGGCCTGAGCCCTTGTTAAAGCAAAAATATGCCCAGGAATGCCCAGCATTGCTGCATGAGCCTCCAACTCCACTTCTGCCCAAGCTGATGTCTCTAAATCGTTCCCTAGTAGACAGTCTACAGGTAAATCTGAGGCAACCACAACTTTCTTTGGACCAGTAACCCCCCAACCCCCCAGTTGAGATTCACAACAGCCATGGGGTGGCTAAGAGTGTTGTTATGAGCATCAGTCACTTGGTACTGGTGACCAAGTAGGTGTTGTTCAGTGTGGACCAGTTTCTCTATTACCATGGTAACAGTGGCACCTGTGTCCCTATAGGCCTGAACCTCAACACCATTTATTAGGGGAAGTTGCTTGTACTTATCCATATTAAGGGGACAAGCAACCAAGGTGGCCAAATCAATTGCACCTTCAGAGACTAGCACAGCCTCTGTGGTCTCCCTAACAAGACCAACCCCAACTAAATTACCAAAAGTGAGCCCAGCTACTCCCTTGGTTTGGCTATTAGTAGGTTTGCTCACACCACCACTGCTATTACTAGGGGCACTAGGTGTAGCAGCAGGGGTTGTAGTGGTGGGAGGCTTGGTGCTTTTCTTTGGACAACTGGCAACAGTTGTCCAATGGCCTTTTACTTTACATAAATAGCACCATGGTTTTTTTACTTGATTAGAAGAGGATTTGGACCCACCACCCCCACCAGAGTGTTTTTGTGGGCCTGATGAAGACTCATTTTTAGATTTGTCCCCACCCTTGTCTGAAGACTTACCATCCTTCTTCTTGCCATCCTTGTCACCCCCTGTATGAACTTTTCTGTTCACTCTTGTTCTGACACATTTGTCTGCCTTCTTTCCCAATTCTTGGGGAGAGGTCAGATCAGAGTCTACCAGGTACTGGTGCAACAAATCAGACACACAATTATTAAGTATATGCTCTCTCAGGATGAAGTTATACAGGCTTTCATAGTCAGAAACTTTACTGCCATGTAACCACCCCTCCAAGGCCTTCACTGAATGGTCAACAAAGTCTACCCAGTCTTGTGAAGACTCCTTTTTGGTTTCTCTGAACTTGATCCTGTACTGTTCAGTGGTTAAGCCATAACCATCTAGGAGTGCATTCTTAAGAACTGTAAAATTATTGGCATCACTTTCCTTCACAGTAAGGAGCCTATCCCTACCCTTTCCACTGAAAGATAGCCATATGATAGCAGCCCACTGCCTTTGAGGGACCCCCTGTACAACACAGGCCCTCCCAAGTGCAGCAAACCACTTGTTAATGTCATCCCCCTCCTTATAAGGGGGAACTATCTTGTGCAGATTCCTAGAATCATGCTCTTTCACAGGATTACTATCTGTAAACCTGCTGCTGCCACCATGGGGTCCTAACCCCAACCTCTGTCTTTCTTTTTCTAAGTCTAATGATTCCCTGTCTAGAGCCAGCTGTTGCTGTTTAAGCTTCAGCCTGGACTCTTCCACTCTCAATCTATTGAGTTTCCTTTCTAAAACTCTGTCATCAAGGTGTGTGGGTTGTGCATGCCTTGACACAGAAGAATGGTGTGAATGAACAGAGGGAGACCTGTCCCTAACAGATGGCACTCTAACAACCTGGCCTAAAGGAGTAATCTCCCTACTGTGATGAGAACTCACATAAGTACCAGCCATGCTAGGTGGCCTGCTAAGGGGCAGGTTGGGAAGAGTACTATCTAACACTTTTACTGGGGCTACCCCAGAATCAGAGTGTGAACCATCTGCTAATTTCTCACCTGATGTGCCACCTAAGGACTTATCATTTTCAATGAGCATATTAACCAACAGTCCTCTAGAAGGATTCTTCCCTACCCCTAAACCTCTATCAATGCAGAGACTCCTTGCTTCTTTCCAGCTAAGGTGGTCATAAGCTGTGCTGGCCAGAGCAAGAGCTTGGCCTGCACCAGACATGATAGAAAAGAGTTTAAGGGACAGAAAAAGAAAGAAAAAGTTTCAGAACTTTTTAAGGAAACAGAAAAAAAAAATATCAACTTTTAAGAAACTTTTTGAAAGTTTAGATGTACTTTTCAGCACTTAGCAATAGAGTAAGAGAAGAAAAGCAAAACGTTTTGGTTAGGTGTACATACACTGAACTTGTTTTGTATATTTTTCTCTTATGAAAAGTACAATATGACAAAGTGGTAAGTAGTTGCAAGTACTTATCCCACCGCTGCACGACCAATGTAGGAGGCTGGCCTGGTTTGTAGTGGGTACCAAGGGGTACTTACACTCTGCACCAGGTCCAGGTATCCCTTATTAGTGTAGAAGAGGTGTCTAGCAGCTTATGCTGATAGAAAAGGGTAGCTTAGCAGAGCAGCTTAGGCTGAACTAGGAGACATGCAAAGCTCCCACTATACCACTGGTGTCATATGCACAATATCATAAGAAAACACAATACACAGATATACTAAAAATAAAGGTACTTTATTTTTATGACAATATGCCAAAAGTATCTCAGTGAGTACCCTCAGTATGAGGATGCCAAATATACACAAGATATATGTACACAATACCAAAATATGCAGTAATAGCAAAAGGAAGTAATGCAAGCAATGTAAAGTTACAGTAGATTGCAATGGGAGCACATAGGTACAGGGGCAACACAAACCATATACTCTAGAAGTGGAATGCGAACCACGAATGGACCCCAAACCTATGTGAGCTTGTAGAGGGTCGCTAGGACTGTAAGAAAACAGTGAGGGTTAGAAAAATAGCCCACCCCAAGACCCTGAAAAGTGGGTGCAAAGTGCACCTAAGTTCCCCAGAGAGCACAGAAGTTGTGATAGGGGAATTCTGCAAGGAAGAGCAACACCAGCAGTGCAACAGCGATGGATTTCCAGACGAGAGGACCTGTGGAACAAGGGGACCAAGTCCAAGAGTCACGATCAAGTCGGGAGTGGGCAGATGCCCAGGAAATGCCAGCTGTGGATGCAAAGAAGCTGCCACCGGATGGTAGAAGCTGTGGATTCTGCAAGAACGAAGAGGACTAGGAACTTCCCCTTTAGAGGATGGATTTCCACGTCGTGAAGAAGCTTGCAGAGGTGTTCCCACGCAGAAAGACTGCAAACAAGCCTTGCTAGCTTCAAGGGTCGCGGTTAGGGTTTTTGGATGCTGCTGTGGCCCAGGAGGGACCAGGATGTCGCCAATTGCGTGAGGAGACAGAGGGGGCGCCCAGCAAGACAAGGAGCCCACTCAGAAGCAGGAAGCACCCGCAAAAGTGCCGGAACAGGCACTACGAAGAAGAGTGAACCGGAGCTCACCCGAAGTCACAAAGGAAGGTCCCACGACGCCGGAGGACAACTCAGGAGGTCGTGCACTGCAGGTTAGAGTGTCGGGGACCCAGTCTTGGCTGTGCACAAAGGAAATCCTGGAGGAGTGCACAGGATCTGGAGCAGCTGCAAATCACGCGATACCCAGCAATGCAGTCTGGCGTGGGGAGGCAAGGACTTACCTCCACCAAACTTGGACTGAAGAGTCACTGGACTGTGGGAGTCACTTGGACAGAGTTGCTGAGTTCCAGGGACCACGCTCGTCATGCTGAGAGGGGACCCAGAGGACCGGTGATGCAGTCTTTTGGTGCCTGCGGTTGCAGGGGGAAGATTCCGTCGACCCACGGGAGATTTCTTCGGAGCTTCTAGTGCAGAGAGGAGGCAGACTACCCCCACAGCATGCACCACCAGGAAAACAGCCGAGAAGGCGGCAGGATCAGCGATACAAGGTTGCAGTAGTCGTCTTTGCTACTTTGTTGCGGTTTTGCAGGCTTCCAGCGTGGGGATCATGGGATTGTCTCACCAACGCCAGGATGGCATTGGGGGGGCAATTCCATGATCTTAGACATGTTACATGGCCATGTTCGGAGTTACCATTGTGAAGCTATACATAGGTAGTGACCTATGTATAGTGCACACGTGTAATGGTGTCCCAGCACTCACAAAGTCCGGGGAATTCGCCCTGAACGATGTGGGGACACCTTGGCTAGTGCCAGGGTGCCCACACACTAAGTAACTTAGCACCCAACCTTTACCAGGTAAAGGTTAGACATATAGGTGACTTATAAGTTAATTAAGTGCAGTGGTAAATGGCTGTGAAATAACGTGGACGTTATTTCACTCAGGCTGCAGTGGCAGGCCTGTGTAAGAATTGTCAGAGCTCCCTATGGGTGGCAAAAGAAATGCTGCAGCCCATAGGGATCTCCTGGAACCCCAATACCCTGGGTACCTCAGTACCATATACTAGGGAATTATAAGGGTGTTCCAGTATGCCAATGTAAGTTGGTAAAATTGGTCACTAGCCTGTTAGTGACAATTTGGAAAGAAATGAGAGAGCATAACCACTGAGGTTCTGATTAGCAGAGCCTGAGTGAGACAGTTAGTCATAACACAGGTAACACATACAGGGCACACTTATGAGCACTGGGGCCCTGGCTGGCAGGGTCCCAGTGACACATACAACTAAAACAACATATATACAGTGAAATATGGGGGTAACATGCCAGGCAAGATGGTACTTTCCTACACAGATCTCTGCAGGCAGATCACTGTGGTTACATCTGAGCCGCTGCTAAAGACTGCCAGATCTCCGCAGGCAGATCACTGTGGTTACATCTGAGCCGCTGCGGCGCCGCTGAAGACTGGCAGCTTTGCTGAGCAGGCGCCGTGTTTAATAAATCGGCTCAGTAAAGTTTTATTTTTGCAAAAACAAACTACAAATTTTGTTGTAGAAAAACAAAAAGGAAAAGTACGTCTTCTACCATTCCGGGGGGGATAATTTATTTGGTTTGCTGTGTGAGACAGCTAGGCGCTTCCTGGTTAGCCCAGTTAGGTAAACTGGGCTCTAAGAACCACTTCTATCTCTGGTATAGTGACCGAGGGCCCAGCAGCAGATGGGCGTAGAAAGGGTTTCTGCTGATGGAGCCCAGGGAAGCTCTGCTGTTGGAAACAAGGCACTTCTCCTGACCCTAAACAGAGTGGGTGAGCTGCGGGTTAGGCGGACAAGACAACCGCTGCTTTCTGGTGGATCCCTGCGCGTGCCAAACTCTGGTGGGGCCCACACTCAGTCATTCCTGGACGCGTTCTCTGTGGCTCCTCAAGAATGTCATGAATAATCCCTGCTTCCCTACTCCCTAGACTAGGGGCTCAAGTGTGCGACCTGTAATCCCAGGGCTGTGACAGATGCACCATGTGCTCTTCTGCAGCCTCCTCTCTGGAGCTAACTTGTCCAAAGTGGGATTCAAAGGCTGTGACCCACACACCCTGTGCTCCTCGACAGTCACTTCAGTAGCACTGGCACTCTCAGTTTGTGACTAGTGATCCCTGGACGGCACCTGCCATACCTTGTGCTCTGCTGCACATGGGGCTCACGGTATGAGATCTGTGATCCCGGGACAGACACAGACACAAGTTGTACTCCTGGCCCTCTCTCTGTATAAATCCCACAGAACTGTCCGAGATCCCAAAACATATTATACGTTCACTGGCTCTCTTTCACTACAGAGCCCACGGTGCCGCAGATCCCTGAACACGCATAGACATACTATGTACACTTATGCAGCATCTTCTGTGGGGATCAAGGTGTAGGACATGTGACCACAGGGCTGTGACAGACATACCGTCCCTTGTTCTTTTCTGAAGCCCCTTCTATGGGCTTCACACCTTGTTCTCTTGTGCAGAATTCTCTATGGAGACCTTTCAGTGCAATGAGTGATCTCTGAATTCCTCCAGACCAACTCTGTGCTCCTGGGCAGAATTCTCCATGAAGCCTTTAGTACGCAATAACTTCTGCCTGAATTGATACAGACTCCTCGTACATCTGCAGCCCCTTCTTGGGGGCTCAATGTGATCCAAGGGCTGTGACATACCTTTCTGCCCTTGGATAGGCCTGGGCGGAACTCTGCAAAGTGATTAAAAAACTCAGCCGTGCTCCATGGAGTTGCGCAAGCAGCGGAGTGCATTAGGTCCTGCCATTGGTGCTGATTTATAGCGCCGGGTGTTTGTCCCGCGCTGAAAAATCAGCACGAACGGCACCACGCGCAGCGCATGAGGCTGCTGCTTCTTTTCTGCCGCTGAAGTAGATTTTTAACTTGAGAAGCAGCTTCTTCAACGTGAACGGAAGGTTTCTCAATGCGTGAGGTAGCGACCATCCGCGACCGCCCAAGTTGAGAAATCTCACTGGGAGGTGGTCTGGAGTAAGATTTTCCTCGCTCACCAACTTAACGTTAGCGAGTGCAAACGAGGAAAAAAACTCCACTCCGCACCACTACATGGAGTTTTTTAGAACTCCGCGCTCTAGGCGGAGTGGGAAAAACTCTGCAAATTCCGCGAGCGGAGCGGAGTTCACCGCCCACCCCTACCCTTGGACAGCTTTCTCAATGTAGTCTTAAGTACGCAATCAGTGCTTGGTGACCATTAAGGATAAAACAAAAAGCGCTGGATTTCCAGATCTAAGTGGCCTTGGGTGGGCCGGGGCACTTCCTTGGGTGGACACAGCACTTCCTTGGGTGGGCCAGGGTACTTCCTTGGGTGGGACGGGCCCACCTGGCTTAACCTCTAGAACTGGGCCTGCTTCCCTATATTTCTCAAGGAGTGACTTCACTTGCGATCCCATCACTCCCTCAGACATACCTTGTACTCCTCTGCAGCCTTCCCTATATTTCTCAAGGAGTGACTTCACTTGTGATCCCATCACTCCCTCAGACATACCTTGTACTCCTCTGCAGTCTTCTCTATAATTCCCAGGGAGTGACTTCACTTGTGATCCCATCACACCTACACACCTACCTTGTACTCCTCTGCAGCCTTCCCTATAATTGTCAAGGAGTGACTTCACTTGTGATCCCATCACACCTACACACATACCTTGTACTCCTGGGCAGCCTCCTCGATGGGACTCACTGAGTGAGACCTGTGCTCCTTGGATCTGTCGCACACAACACAGATGAGCGTCTGATCCTCTTCACAGAACAGCCGGAGTTTCTCCTCGTGTTTCTCGCACAGATTCCCCTCCGGGGGCTTCACGGGGGGCAGGTGAAGCTGTTTTACCATTTCCACCATGTTTTCCAGTTGCCTGTTGGGTCGGAGGCTTCTCCCAGGAGATATCTCTCTGCACTGCGGACAGGGGGAGTTTCCATCTCTCCCCTCCCAGCTCTGAGTGATGCAGGAGCGGCAGAAGACGTGTCCACAGTCCGTGGACACCGGGTCCGTGAAATATTCCAAACAGATGGAACAAGTGGCCTCATCTCTGAGACCCGTGAGCTGAGCTGCGGCCATGATCGCGGAAATGCAGGGAGGGAGGGAAGTTTCGTTTCTCTGTTTGTAAAGTGGGCGGGTCTGTGTGTGTAAAGTGGGAGTATCTGTCTGTATGAAGTGGGGGCGTCTGTGTGTATGAAGTTGGGGTGTCTGTGTGTCTCAATAAGTGGGAGTGTCTGTGTCCCCTCCTCTTTGTGTACTGGGACTTCCTGGTTCACTGTTTGTGTAAAGTGGGGGTGTCTGTGTGTACAAAGTGGGGTGCATGTATGTATAAAGTGGGTGTCTCTGTGTGTGTAAAGTGGGGGTGTCTGTGTGTATAAAGTGGGGTTGTCTGTGTGTAAATTGGGGGTGTCGGTGTCCCCGCTCCTCCTCTCGTGTGTACTGGGACTTCCTAGTTCAAACCCCCGTCGCTTTCCAATCGCGGCCACTGAAGAAGGTCTTTCTAATTGTATTTTTAGTGCGTGGATATAGCGCTTACTACCCCGGACGACACATCGCAGCGCTAATGTGCACGTTCAGCTCTGACTGCAGCAGCCCCGGCCCCAGAGGCGGTAAATAACCCCAGACTGGGCCCCGGGGGTTTATTTCTGGGAAGAGTGAGGCGGAGGGTGAGAGAAATACAGGGAATTAAAAGTGACCCCAAGACATTCATTCTGAGACCACAAGGGAAAGGGGCGGGGGAGGGAGGAATACCCGGGTGTGAACGAATCACAGGGAAGAGAGGGAAACACGGACATAAAGGCAGAGAGAAGAGGAAAGAATGTCAGAGGAGAAGAGACAGCAACAGGAGGTGGAGAAACGAAAAGGACGAGGAATAGAAAACGCTTCAGCTTTTTCAGAATTGAAAGTTTCACAAAGTTCCATTAACTGACCCCAAACAGGTCCAGCACCACTGAAGGTGCCTTTAATGCACAGACAGGCGCGCCTATGGCTGCTCTGTGGCTCTATTTTAGCGCACAGTGCATTCTGGGACTCGTAGTTTGTGTTTATAGATTGAGTATTCTCTCAAACCTCGTGGCCAGTAAGAGCTCTTAGCTAACAGGCCAGGACTGCTTGGAGGTGTCAGACACGCAGAGGGTGATGGGAGGAGTGAGTGCACTTTATCTAACCCAATCCATGCTCCTTCGCTCTGATGCTCCTCCGTTTGGCTCCAGCCGTGTGCACATCAGCCTTGAGCCTGTTCAGGTAGGAAGAGTCCAGCCCGAGCTGCCAGGCCATGTCCTCCCTGAACCAGAACACAAGTGACCAGGGCCGGTCCCGCACCGACGGGGGTCTTCAGTCGGGTACAGCTTGGTTCCAGTGGCACAGAGCACAAAAGAAGGCTTCCCTGGTCCCCTTCAGCTGCAGCTCTATAGGAAAGTACCATCTTGCCTGGCATGTTACCCCCATTTTTCACTGTATATATGTTGTTTTAGTTGTATGTGTCACTGGGACCCTGCTAGTCAGGGCCCCAGTGCTCATAAGTGTGCCTGAATGTGTTACCTGTGTAGTGACTAACTGTCTCACTGAGGCTCTGCTAACCAGAACCTCAGTGGTTATGCTCTCTCATTTCTTTCAAATTGTCACTAACAGGCTAGTGACCAATTTTACCAATTTACATTGGCATACTGGAACACCCTTATAATTCCCTAGTATATGGTACTGAGGTACCCAGGGTATTGGGGTTCCAGGAGATCCCTATGGGCTGCAGCATTTCTTTTGCCACCCATAGGGAGCTCTGACAATTCTTACACAGGCCTGCCACTGCAGCCTGAGTGAAATAACGTCCACGTTATTTCACAGCCATTTTACACTGCACTTAAGTAACTTATAAGTCACCTATATGTCTACCCTTTACCTGATAAAGGTTAGGTGCAAAGTTACTTAGTGTGTGGGCACCCTGGCACTAGCCAAGGTGCCCCCACATTGTTCAGGGCCAATTCCCTGGACTTTGTGAGTGCGGGGACACCATTACACGCGTGCACTACATATAGGTCACTACCTATATGTAGCTTCACAATGGTAACTCCGAATATGGCCATGTAACATGTCTATGATCATGGAATTGCCCCCTCTATGCCATCCTGGCATAGTTGGCACAATACCATGATCCCAGTGGTCTGTAGCACAGACCCTGGTACTGCCAAACTGCCTTTCCCAGGGTTTCACTGCAGCTGCTGCTGCTGCCAACACCTCAGACAGACTGCTGCCCTCCTGGGGTCCAGCCAGGCCTGGCCCAGGATGGCAGAACAAAGGACTTCCTCTGAGAGAGGGTGTTACACCCAATCCCTTTGGAAAATGGTGTAAAGGCAGGGGAGGAGTAGCCTCCCCCAGCCTCTGGAAATGCTTTCATGGGCACACCTGGTGCCCATTTCTGCATAAGCCAGTCTACACCGGTTCAGGTACCCCTTAGCCCTGCTCTGGCGCGAAACTGGACAAAGGAAAGGGGAGTGACCACTCCCCTGACCTGTACCTCCCCTGGGAGGTGCCCAGAGCTCCTCCAGTGTGCTCCAGACCTCTGCCATCTTGGAAACAGAGGTGCTACTGGCACACTGGACTGCTCTGAGTGGCCAGTGCCAGCAGGTGACGTCAGAGACTCCTTCTGATAGGCTCCTTCAGGTGTTGCTAGCCTATCTCCTCTCCTAAGTAGCCAAACCCTCTTTTCTGGCTATTTAGGGTCTCTGTCTTTGGGGATTCTGTAGATAACGAATGCAAGAGCTCATCCGAGTTCCTCTGCATCTCTCTCTTCACCTTCTGCCGAGGAATCGACTGCTGACCGCGCTGGAAGCCTGCAAAACTGCAACAAAGTAGCGAAGATGACTACTGCAACTCTGTAACGCTGATCCTGCCGCCTTCTCGACTGTTTTCCTGGTGGTGCATGCTGTGGGGGTAGTCTGCCTCCTCTCTGCACTAGAAGCTCCAAAGAAATCTCCCGTGGGTCGACGGAATCGTCCCCCTGCAACCGCAGGCACCAAAGAACTGCATCACCGGTACCCTGGGTCTCCTCTCAGCACGACGAGCGAGGTCCCTTGAATCCAGCAACTCTGTCCAAGTGACTCCCACAGTCCAGTGACTCTTCAGTCCAAGTTTGGTGGAGGTAAGTCCTTGCCTCCCCACGCCAGACTGCATTGCTGGGAACATCGACTTTTGCAGCTACTCCGGCCTCTGTGCACTTCAGGCGGAAATCCTTTGTGCACAGTCCAGCCTGGGTCCACGGCACTATAACCTACATTGCACAACCTCCTAAGTTGTCCTCCGGCGACGTGGGATTCCTTTGTGGGACTTCGGGTGAGCACCGTTTCACGCATCCTCGTGGTGCCTGTTTCTGGCACTTCTGCGGGTTCTGCCTGCTGCTGAGAGGGCGCTTTGTCTTGCTCGACGCCCCCTCTGTCCCCAGACACAATTGGCGACATCCTGGTCCCTCCTGGGCCACAGCAGCATCCAAAAACCCTAACCGCACGATTTGCAGCTAGCAAGGCTTGTTGGCGGTCTTTCGGCGGGAAAACACTTCTGCACGACTCTCCACGGCGTGGGGGATCCATCCTCCAAAGGGGAAGTCTCTAGCCCTTGTCGTTCCTGCAGAAACCTCAGCTTCTACTGTCCAGTAGCAGCTTCTTTGCACCCACAGCTGGCATTTCCTGGGCATCTGCCCATCTCCGACTTGCTTGTGACTTTTGGACTTGGTCCCCTTGTTCCACAGGTACCCTGGAAATCCATCGTTGTTGCATTGTTGGTTTGTGTCTTTCCTGCAGAATTCCCCTATCACGACTTCTATGTCCTTTGGGGAACTTTAGTGCACTTTGCACTCACTTTTCAGGGTCTTGGGGTGGGCTATTCTTCTAACCCTGTAGGAAAGTACCATCTTGCCTGGCATGTTACCCCCATTTTTTCACTGTATATATGTTGTTTTAGTTGTATGTGTCACTGGGACCCTGTACTCCAGGGCCCCAGTGCTCATAAGTGTGCCTGAATGTGTTACCTGTGTAGTGACTAACTGTCTCACTGAGGCTCTGCTAATCAGAACCTCAGTGGTAATGCTCTCTCATTTCTTTCAAATTGTCACTAACAGGCTAGTGACCAATTTTACCAATTTACATTGGCTTACTGGAACACCCTTATAATTCCCTAGTATATGGTACTAAGGTACCCAGGGTATTGGGGTTTCAGGAGATCCCTATGGGCTGCAGCATTTCTTTTGCCACCCATAGGGAGCTCTGACAATTCTTACACAGGCCTGCCACTGCAGCCTGAGTGAAATAACGTCCACGTTATTTCACAGCCATTTTACACTGCACTTAAGTAACTTATAAGTCACCTATATGTCTAACCTTTACCTGGTAAAGGTTAGGTGCAAAGTTACTTAGTGTGAGGGCACCCTGGCACTAGCCAAGGTGCCCCCACATTGTTCAGGGCCAATTCCCCGGACTTTGTGAGTGCGGGGACACCATTACACGCGTGCACTACATATAGGTCACTACCTATATGTAGCTTCACAATGGTAACTCCGAATATGGCCATGTAACATGTCTATGATCATGGAATTGCCCCCTCTATGCCATCCTGGCATAGTTGGCACAATCCCATGATCCCAGTGGTCTGTAGCACAGACCCTGGTACTGCCAAACTGCCTTTCCTGGGGTTTCACTGCAGCTGCTGCTGCTGCCAACCCCTCAGACAGGTTTCTGCCCTCCTGGGGTCAAGCCAGGCTTGTCCCAGGATGGCAGAACAAAGGACTTCCTCTGAGAGAGGGTGTTACACCCTCTCCCTTTGGAAAATGGTGTGAAGGCAGGGGAGGAGTAGCCTCCCCCAGCCTCTGGAAATGCTTTCATGGGCACATTTGGTGCCCATTTCTGCATAAGCCAGTCTACACCGGTTCAGGGACCCCTTAGCCCTGCTCTGGCGCGAAACTGGACAAAGGAAAAGGGAGTGACCACTCCCCTGACCTGCACCTCCCCTGGGAGGTGTCCAGAGCTCCCCCAGTGTGCTCCAGACCTCTGCCATCTTGGAAACAGAGGTGCTGCTGGCACACTGGACTGCTCTGAGTGGCCAGTGCCACCAGGTGACGTCAGAGACTCCTTCTGATAGGCTCCTTCAGGTGTTGCTAGCCTATCCTCTCTCCTAGGTAGCCAAACCCTCTTTTCTGGCTATTTAGGGTCACTGTCTCTGGGGAAACTTTAGATAACGAATGCAAGAGCTCATCCGAGTTCCTCTGCATCTCTCTCTTCACCTTCTGCCAAGGAATCGACTGCTGACCGCGCTGGAAGCCTGCAAAACTGCAACATAGTAGCAAAGACGACTACTGCAACTCTGTAACGCTGATCCTGCCGCCTTCTCGACTGTTTTCCTGGTGGTGCATGCTGTGGGGGTAGTCTGCCTCCTCTCTGCACTAGAAGCTCCGAAGAAATCTCCCGTGGGTCGACGGAATCTTCCCCCTGCTACCGCAGGCACCAAAGAACTGCATCACTGTAGGAAAGTACCATCTTGCCTGGCATGTTACCCCCATTTTTCACTGTATATATGTTGTTTTAGTTGTATGTGTCACTGGGACCCTGGTAACCCAGGGCCCCAGTGCTCATAAGTGTGCCTGAATGTGTTACCTGTGTAGTGACTAACTGTCTCACTGAGGCTCTGCTAATCAGAACCTCAGTGGTTATGCTCTCTCATTTCTTTCCAAATTGTCACTGACAGGCTAGTGACCATTTTTACCAATTTACATTGGCTTACTGGAACACCCTTATAATTCCCTAGTATATGGTACTGAGGTACCCAGGGTATTGGGGTTCCAGGAGATCCCTATGGGCTGCAGCATTTCTTTTGCCAACCATAGGGAGCTCTGACAATTCTTACACAGGCCTGCCACTGCAGCCTGAGTGAAATAACGTCCACGTTATTTCACAGCCATTTTACACTGCACTTAAGTAACTTATAAGTCACCTATATGTCTAACCTTTACCTGGTAAAGGTTAGGTGCAAAGTTACTTAGTGTGAGGGCACCCTGGCACTAGCCAAGGTGCCCCCACATTGTTCAGAGCCAATTCCCTGAACTTTGTGAGTGCGGGGACACCATTACACGCGTGCACTACATATAGGTCACTACCTATATGTAGCTTCACCATGGTAACTCCGAATATGGCCATGTAACATGTCTATGATCATGGAATTGCCCCCTCTATACCATCCTGGCATAGTTGGCACAATCCCATGATCCCAGTGGTCTGTAGCACAGACCCTGGTACTGCCAAACTGCCCTTCCTGGGGTTTCACTGCAGCTGCTGCTGCTGCCAACCCCTCAGACAGGCATCTGCCCTCCTGGGGTCCAGCCAGGCCTGGCCCAGGATGGCAGAACAAAGAACTTCCTCCGAGAGAGGGTGGGACACCCTCTCCCTTTGGAAAATGGTGTGAAGGCAGGGGAGGAGTAGCCTCCCCCAGCCTCTGGAAATGCTTTGTTGGGCACAGATGTGCCCAATTCTGCATAAGCCAGTCTACACCGGTTCAGGGACCCCTTAGCCCCTGCTCTGGCGCGAAACTGGACAAAGGAAAGGGGAGTGACCACTCCCCTGACCTGCACCTCCCCTGGGAGGTGTCCAGAGCTCCTCCAGTGTGCTCCAGACCTCTGCCATCTTGGAAACAGAGGTGCTGCTGGCACACTGGACTGCTCTGAGTGGCCAGTGCCACCAGGTGACGTCAGAGACTCCTGCTGATAGGCTCCTTCAGGTGTTAGTAGCCTTTCCTCTCTCCTAGGTAGCCAAACCCTCTTTTCTGGCTATTTAGGGTCTCTGTCTCTGGGGAAACTTTAGATAACGAATGCATGAGCTCAGCCGAGTTCCTCTGCATCTCTCTCTTCACCTTCTGATAAGGAAACGACCGCTGACCGCGCTGGAAGCCTGCAAACCTGCAACATAGTAGCAAAGACGACTACTGCAACTCTGTAACGCTGATCCTGCCGCCTTCTCGACTGTTTTCCTGCTTGTGCATGCTGTGGGGGTAGCCTGCCTCCTCTCTGCACCAGAAGCTCCGAAGAAATCTCCCGTGGGTCGACGGAATCTTCCCCCTGCAACCGCAGGCACCAAAAAGCTGCATTACCGGTCCCTTGGGTCTCCTCTCAGCACGACGAGCGAGGTCCCTCGAATCCAGCGACTCTGTCCAAGTGACCCCCACAGTCCAGTGACTCTTCAGTCCAAGTTTGGTGGAGGTAAGTCCTTGCCTCACCTCGCTGGGCTGCATTGCTGGGAACCGCGACTTTGCAGCTACTCCGGCCCCTGTGCACTTCAGGCGGAAATCCTTTGTGCACAGTCCAGCCTGGGTCCACGGCACTATAACCTACATTGCACAACCTCCTAAGTTGTCCTCCGGCGACGTGGGATTCCTTTGTGGGACTTCGGGTGAGCACCGTTTCACGCATCCTCGTGGTGCCTGTTTCTGGCACTTCTGCGGGTTCTGCCTGCTGCTGAGAGGGCGCTTTGTCTTGCTCGACGCCCCCTCTGTCCCCAGACACAATTGGCGACATCCTGGTCCCTCCTGGGCCACAGCAGCATCCAAAAACCCTAACCGCACGATTTGCAGCTAGCAAGGCTTGTTGGCGGTCTTTCGGCGGGAAAACACTTCTGCACGACTCTCCACGGCGTGGGGGATCCATCCTCCAAAGGGGAAGTCTCTAGCCCTTGTCGTTCCTGCAGAAACCTCAGCTTCTACTGTCCAGTAGCAGCTTCTTTGCACCCACAGCTGGCATTTCCTGGGCATCTGCCCATCTCCGACTTGCTTGTGACTTTTGGACTTGGTCCCCTTGTTCCACAGGTACCCTGGAAATCCATCGTTGTTGCATTGTTGGTTTGTGTCTTTCCTGCAGAATTCCCCTATCACGACTTCTATGTCCTTTGGGGAACTTTAGTGCACTTTGCACTCACTTTTCAGGGTCTTGGGGTGGGCTATTCTTCTAACCCTGTAGGAAAGTACCATCTTGCCTGGCATGTTACCCCCATTTTTTCACTGTATATATGTTGTTTTAGTTGTATGTGTCACTGGGACCCTGTACTCCAGGGCCCCAGTGCTCATAAGTGTGCCTGAATGTGTTACCTGTGTAGTGACTAACTGTCTCACTGAGGCTCTGCTAATCAGAACCTCAGTGGTAATGCTCTCTCATTTCTTTCAAATTGTCACTAACAGGCTAGTGACCAATTTTACCAATTTACATTGGCTTACTGGAACACCCTTATAATTCCCTAGTATATGGTACTAAGGTACCCAGGGTATTGGGGTTTCAGGAGATCCCTATGGGCTGCAGCATTTCTTTTGCCACCCATAGGGAGCTCTGACAATTCTTACACAGGCCTGCCACTGCAGCCTGAGTGAAATAACGTCCACGTTATTTCACAGCCATTTTACACTGCACTTAAGTAACTTATAAGTCACCTATATGTCTAACCTTTACCTGGTAAAGGTTAGGTGCAAAGTTACTTAGTGTGAGGGCACCCTGGCACTAGCCAAGGTGCCCCCACATTGTTCAGGGCCAATTCCCCGGACTTTGTGAGTGCGGGGACACCATTACACGCGTGCACTACATATAGGTCACTACCTATATGTAGCTTCACAATGGTAACTCCGAATATGGCCATGTAACATGTCTATGATCATGGAATTGCCCCCTCTATGCCATCCTGGCATAGTTGGCACAATCCCATGATCCCAGTGGTCTGTAGCACAGACCCTGGTACTGCCAAACTGCCTTTCCTGGGGTTTCACTGCAGCTGCTGCTGCTGCCAACCCCTCAGACAGGTTTCTGCCCTCCTGGGGTCAAGCCAGGCTTGTCCCAGGATGGCAGAACAAAGGACTTCCTCTGAGAGAGGGTGTTACACCCTCTCCCTTTGGAAAATGGTGTGAAGGCAGGGGAGGAGTAGCCTCCCCCAGCCTCTGGAAATGCTTTCATGGGCACATTTGGTGCCCATTTCTGCATAAGCCAGTCTACACCGGTTCAGGGACCCCTTAGCCCTGCTCTGGCGCGAAACTGGACAAAGGAAAAGGGAGTGACCACTCCCCTGACCTGCACCTCCCCTGGGAGGTGTCCAGAGCTCCCCCAGTGTGCTCCAGACCTCTGCCATCTTGGAAACAGAGGTGCTGCTGGCACACTGGACTGCTCTGAGTGGCCAGTGCCACCAGGTGACGTCAGAGACTCCTTCTGATAGGCTCCTTCAGGTGTTGCTAGCCTATCCTCTCTCCTAGGTAGCCAAACCCTCTTTTCTGGCTATTTAGGGTCACTGTCTCTGGGGAAACTTTAGATAACGAATGCAAGAGCTCATCCGAGTTCCTCTGCATCTCTCTCTTCACCTTCTGCCAAGGAATCGACTGCTGACCGCGCTGGAAGCCTGCAAAACTGCAACATAGTAGCAAAGACGACTACTGCAACTCTGTAACGCTGATCCTGCCGCCTTCTCGACTGTTTTCCTGGTGGTGCATGCTGTGGGGGTAGTCTGCCTCCTCTCTGCACTAGAAGCTCCGAAGAAATCTCCCGTGGGTCGACGGAATCTTCCCCCTGCTACCGCAGGCACCAAAGAACTGCATCACTGTAGGAAAGTACTATCTTGCCTGGCATGTTACCCCCATTTTTCACTGTATATATGTTGTTTTAGTTGTATGTGTCACTGGGACCCTGGTAACCCAGGGCCCCAGTGCTCATAAGTGTGCCTGAATGTGTTACCTGTGTAGTGACTAACTGTCTCACTGAGGCTCTGCTAATCAGAACCTCAGTGGTTATGCTCTCTCATTTCTTTCCAAATTGTCACTGACAGGCTAGTGACCATTTTTACCAATTTACATTGGCTTACTGGAACACCCTTATAATTCCCTAGTATATGGTACTGAGGTACCCAGGGTATTGGGGTTCCAGGAGATCCCTATGGGCTGCAGCATTTCTTTTGCCAACCATAGGGAGCTCTGACAATTCTTACACAGGCCTGCCACTGCAGCCTGAGTGAAATAACGTCCACGTTATTTCACAGCCATTTTACACTGCACTTAAGTAACTTATAAGTCACCTATATGTCTAACCTTTACCTGGTAAAGGTTAGGTGCAAAGTTACTTAGTGTGAGGGCACCCTGGCACTAGCCAAGGTGCCCCCACATTGTTCAGAGCCAATTCCCTGAACTTTGTGAGTGCGGGGACACCATTACACGCGTGCACTACATATAGGTCACTACCTATATGTAGCTTCACCATGGTAACTCCGAATATGGCCATGTAACATGTCTATGATCATGGAATTGCCCCCTCTATACCATCCTGGCATAGTTGGCACAATCCCATGATCCCAGTGGTCTGTAGCACAGACCCTGGTACTGCCAAACTGCCCTTCCTGGGGTTTCACTGCAGCTGCTGCTGCTGCCAACCCCTCAGACAGGCATCTGCCCTCCTGGGGTCCAGCCAGGCCTGGCCCAGGATGGCAGAACAAAGAACTTCCTCCGAGAGAGGGTGGGACACCCTCTCCCTTTGGAAAATGGTGTGAAGGCAGGGGAGGAGTAGCCTCCCCCAGCCTCTGGAAATGCTTTGTTGGGCACAGATGTGCCCAATTCTGCATAAGCCAGTCTACACCGGTTCAGGGACCCCTTAGCCCCTGCTCTGGCGCGAAACTGGACAAAGGAAAGGGGAGTGACCACTCCCCTGACCTGCACCTCCCCTGGGAGGTGTCCAGAGCTCCTCCAGTGTGCTCCAGACCTCTGCCATCTTGGAAACAGAGGTGCTGCTGGCACACTGGACTGCTCTGAGTGGCCAGTGCCACCAGGTGACGTCAGAGACTCCTGCTGATAGGCTCCTTCAGGTGTTAGTAGCCTTTCCTCTCTCCTAGGTAGCCAAACCCTCTTTTCTGGCTATTTAGGGTCTCTGTCTCTGGGGAAACTTTAGATAACGAATGCATGAGCTCAGCCGAGTTCCTCTGCATCTCTCTCTTCACCTTCTGATAAGGAAACGACCGCTGACCGCGCTGGAAGCCTGCAAACCTGCAACATAGTAGCAAAGACGACTACTGCAACTCTGTAACGCTGATCCTGCCGCCTTCTCGACTGTTTTCCTGCTTGTGCATGCTGTGGGGGTAGCCTGCCTCCTCTCTGCACCAGAAGCTCCGAAGAAATCTCCCGTGGGTCGACGGAATCTTCCCCCTGCAACCGCAGGCACCAAAAAGCTGCATTACCGGTCCCTTGGGTCTCCTCTCAGCACGACGAGCGAGGTCCCTCGAATCCAGCGACTCTGTCCAAGTGACCCCCACAGTCCAGTGACTCTTCAGTCCAAGTTTGGTGGAGGTAAGTCCTTGCCTCACCTCGCTGGGCTGCATTGCTGGGAACCGCGACTTTGCAGCTACTCCGGCCCCTGTGCACTTCCGGCGGAAATCCTTTGTGCACAGCCAAGCCTGGGTCCACGGCACTCTAACCTGCATTGCACGACTTTCTAAGTTGGTCTCCGGCGACGTGGGACTCCTTTGTGCAACTTCGGCGAGCACCGTTTCACGCATCCTCGTAGTGCCTGTTTCTGGCACTTCTCCGGTTGCTACCTGCTTCAGTGAGGACTCTTTGTCTTGCTCGACGTCCCCTCTCTCTTCAGGTCCAATTTGCGACCTCCTGGTCCCTCCTGGGCCCCAGCAGCGTCCAAAAACGCCAAACGCACGATTTGCGTGTAGCAAAGCTTATTGGCAACCTTCCGGCGGGAAAACACTTCTGCACGACTCTCCAAGGCGAGAGGGATCCGTCCACCAAAGGGGAAGTCTCTAGCCCTTTTCGTTCCTGCAGAAACCTCAGCTTCTTCTGTCCAGTCGAAGCTTCTTTGCACCGGCAGCTGGCATTTCCTGGGCATCTGCCCATCTCCGACTTGCTTGTGACTTTTGGACTTGGTCCCCTTGTTCCACAGGTACCCTAGATTGGAAATCCACAGTTGTTGCATTGCTGGTTTGTGTCTTTCCTGCATTATTCCTCTAACACAACTCTTTTGTCCTTAGGGGAACTTTAGTGCACTTTGCACTCACTTTTCAGGGTCTTGGGGAGGGTTATTTTTCTAACTCTCACTATTTTCTAATAGTCCCAGCGACCCTCTACAAGGTCACATAGGTTTGGGGTCCATTCGTGGTTCGCATTCCACTTTTGGAGTATATGGTTTGTGTTGCCCCTATCCCTATGTTTCCCCATTGCATCCTATTGTAACTATACATTGTTTGCACTGTTTTCTAAGACTATACTGCATATTTTTGCTATTGTGTATATATTTCTTGTGTATATTTCCTATCCTCTCACTGAGGGTACACTCTAAGATACTTTGGCATATTGTCATAAAAATAAAGTACCTTTATTTTTAGTAGAACTGTGTATTGTGTTTTCTTATGATATTGTGCATATGACACTAAGTGGTACTGTAGTAGCTTCACACGTCTCCTAGTTCAGCCTAAGCTGCTCTGCTAAGCTACCATTATCTATCAGCCTAAGCTGCTAGACACCCTATACACTAATAAGGGATAACTGGGCCTGGTGCAAGGTGCAAGTACCCCTTGGTACTCACTACAAGCCAGTCCAGCCTCCTACATTGGTTGTGCAGTGGTGGGATAAGTGCTTGAGACTACTTACCACTCTTGTCATTGTACTTTTCATAAGAGAAAAATATACAAAACAAGGTCAGTGTATATACACATAGCCAAAAGGTTTTGCATTTCCTCTTTTCACTCTTTTCTAAGTGCTGAAAAGTACTCCTAAACTTTCAAAAAGTTCTTAAAAGTTTAAAAAGTTTTTTCTGTCTTTCCAAAAAGTTCTGAAAACTTTTTTCTCTTTTTCTATCACTTTAACTCTCTCTAAAAAATGTCTGGCACAGGCCAAGGTGTTGATCTGTCCAAACTTGCATATGACAACCTTATCTGGAAAAGAGCAAGGAGTCTCTGTATAGAGAGAGGTTTGAGTGTAGGGAAGAATCCTGCCTTGGAACTATTACTTAACATGCTTAGAGAACAGGATAAGGCCATAGGTGCCCCATCTGTTGAAAAAGTACCTAATAGTTCCCAATCTGATTCAGGGACTCCCCCAGGAAAAGATTCAGGGAAGAAACTTCCTAGCCTGCCCATTACTAGACAATCTAGCATAGATGGTAATGATGATGAGCCACACCAAATAAGTAGTGTTGTCTCACATCATAGCAAAAGCATTTATTCTCACCATACTGGTAGTAATGTTTCTGTAAACCAAGCTGTTAAGTTGGCTTCTGTAAGGGACAGGTCTCCTTCTGTTCATTCCCATCATAGCTCTGTTTCTAGAAATGTCCCTCCCACCAACCCTGATGACAGAATGTTAGAGAGGGAACTCAATAAGTTGAGGGTGGAACAAACCAGACTGAAGCTTAAAAAGCAACAGCTGGATTTGGATAGACAGTCTTTTGAATTAGAGAAGGAAAGACAGAAGTTGGGTTTAGATACCCATGGTGGCAGCAGCAGTATTCCCCATAGTCATCCTGCAAAAGAGCATGATTCCAGGAATCTGCACAAGATAGTTCCCCCTTATAAGGAGGGGGATGACATTAACAAGTGGTTTGCTGCACTTGAGAGGGCCTGTGTTGTACAGGATGTCCCTCAAAGGCAGTGGGCTGCTATCCTATGGCTATCATTTAGTGGAAAAGGTAGGGATAGGCTCCTTACTGTTAAAGAAAATGATGCTAATAATTTCCAAGTTCTTAAGAATGCACTCCTGGATGGTTATGGCTTAACCACTGAACAGTACAGGATAAAGTTCAGAGAGACCAAAAAGGAGTCTTCACAAGACTGGGTTGATTTCATTGACCAGGCAGTGAAGGCCTTGGAGGGGTGGTTACATGGCAGTAAAGTTACTGATTATGACAGCCTGTATAACTTGATCCTGAGAGAGCATATTCTTAATAATTGTGTGTCTGATTTGTTGCACCAGTACTTGGTGGACTCTGATCTGACCTCTCCCCAAGAATTGGGAAAGAAGGCAGACAAATGGGTCAGAACAAGAGTGAACAGAAAAGTTCATACAGGGGGTGACAAAGATGGCAACAAAAAGAAGGATGGTAAGTCTTCTGACAAGGGTGGGGACAAATCTAAAAATGAGTCTTCATCAGGCCCACAAAAACACTCTGGTGGGGGTGGTGGGTCCAAATCCTCCTTTAATCAGAACAAGGAAAAGAAACCATGGTGCTATTTATGTAAAATAAAAGGCCATTGGACAACAGATCCCAGTTGTCCAAAGAAAGGCACCACAGCTCCTACCACTACAACCCCTACTGCTACACCTAGTGTCCCTACTAATAGCAGTGGTGGTGGGAGCAAACCTACTAATAGCCAGTCCAAGGGAGTAGCTGGGCTCACTTTTGGTAATTTAGTTGGGGTTGGTCTGATTAGGGAGACCACAGAGGCTACTTTAGTCTCTGAAGGGGCTATTGATTTAGCCACTTTGGTTGCTTGCCCCCATAACTTGGAGAAGTACAAGCAACTAACCCTAATAAATGGTGTTGAGGTCCAGGCCTACAGGGACACAGGTGCCAGTGTCACAATGGTGATTGAGAAACTGGTGCACCCTGAACAACACATACTTGGACACCAGTACCAAGTAACCAATGCTCACAACATAACACAAAGCCACCCCATGGCTGTTGTAAATCTCAACTGGGGGGGGGTAACTGGTCCAAAGAAAGTTGTGGTAGCTTCAGATTTACCTGTAGACTGTCTATTAGGGAATGATTTGGAGACATCAGCTTGGTCAGATGTGGAGTTGGAGGCCCATGCAGCAATGCTGGGCATCCCAGGGCATATTTTTGCTTTGACAAGGGCTCAGGCCAAAAAGCAAAAAGGACAGGGAAGCTTGGATCCTGGAACAATGGACCAAGTGCTCCCTAAAGCTAGGGCTAGTAGAAGCAAACCACTTCCTACTATCCCTCCCTCTACAGTGGATTCTACTTCTGAGGAAGAAGAATTCCCTCCCTGTGCAGAACCTACACCAGAGGAGCTGGAAGCAGACACTGCTGAGCTTTTGGGTGAAGGGGGGCCTGCCAGAGAGGAGCTGAGTGTGGCACAGCAAACCTGTCCCACATTAGAGGGTCTCAGACAGCAAGCTGTCAAACAGGCTAATGGGGATGTCAGTGACTTTCACAGAGTTTACTGGGAGGACAACCTCTTGTACACTGAGCATAGGGATCCTAAACCTGGAGCTGCCAGGAGATTAGTGATTCCACAGGAGTACAGAAAGTTCCTCCTAACACTGGCACATGACATTCCCCTAGCTGGGCACCTGGGTCAAATGAAAACTTGGGACAGATTGGTTCCACTGTTTCATTGGCCTAGGATGTCTGAGGACACAAAAGAATTTTGTAATTCCTGTGAAACCTGTCAAGCCAGTGGCAAGACAGGTGGCACCCCAAAGGCACCCCTTATCCCACTGCCTGTGGTTGGGGTTCCCTTTGAAAGGGTAGGGGTTGACATAGTTGGCCCCCTTGACCCTCCTACTGCTTCAGGCAATAGGTTTATCTTAGTGGTAGTGGACCATGCCACAAGATATCCTGAAGCAATTCCTTTAAGGACCACTACAGCTCCTGCAGTGGCAAAGGCCCTCCTGGGAATATTTTCCAGGGTGGGCTTCCCAAAGGAAGTAGTATCAGACAGAGGAAGCAATTTCATGTCTGCATACTTAAAGGCCATGTGGAAGGAGTGTGGTGTAACTTACAAGTTCACAACACCCTATCATCCACAAACAAATGGACTGGTGGAGAGATTTAATAAAACTCTCAAAGGCATGATTATGGGACTCCCTGAAAAACTCCGCAGGAGATGGGATATCCTTCTACCATGCCTCCTTTTTGCCTACAGGGAGGTACCCCAGAAAGGAGTGGGCTTCAGCCCCTTTGAACTTCTTTTTGGACACCCTGTTAGGGGTCCACTCACACTTGTAAAGGAGGGTTGGTGTAGGAGGCTGGACTGGCTTGTAGTGAGTACCAAGGGGTACTTGCACCTTGCACCAGGCCCAGTTATCCCTTATTAGTGTATAGGGTGTCTAGCAGCTTTGGCTGAAAGATAATGGTAGCTTAGCAGAGCAGCTTAGGCTAAACTAGGAGACGTGTGAAGCTACTACAGTACCACTTAGTGTCATATGCACAATATCATAAGAAAACACAATACACAGTTATACTAAAAATAAAGGTACTTTATTTTTATGACAATATGCCAAAGTATCTTAGAGTGTACCCTCAGTGAGAGGATAGGAAATATACACAAGATATATATACACAATAGCAAAAATATGCAGTATAGTCTTAGAAAACAGTGCAAACAATGTATAGTTACAATAGGATGCAATGGGGAAACATAGGGATAGGGGCAACACAAACCATATACTCCAGAAGTGGAATGCGAACCACGAATGGACCCCAAACCTATGTGACCTTGTAGAGGGTCGCTGGGACTATTAGAAAATAGTGAGAGTTAGAAAAATAACCCTCCCCAAGACCCTGAAAAGTGAGTGCAAAGTGCACTAAAGTTCCCCTAAGGACAAAATAGTCGTGTTAGAGGAATAATGCAGGAAAGACACAAACCAGCAATGCAACAACTGTGGATTTCCAATCTAGGGTACCTGTGGAACAAGGGGACCAAGTCCAAAAGTCACAAGCAAGTCGGAGATGGGCAGATGCCCAGGAAATGCCAGCTGCGGGTGCAAAGAAGCTTCGACTGGACAGAAGAAGCTGAGGTTTCTGCAGGAACGAAAAGGGCTAGAGACTTCCCCTTTGGTGGACGGATCCCTCTCGCCTTGGAGAGTCGTGCAGAAGTGTTTTCCCGCCGGAAGGACGCCAACAAGCCTTGCTACACGCAAATCGTGCGTTTGGCGTTTTTGGACGCTGCTGGGGCCCAGGAGGGACCAGGAGGTCGCAAATTGGACCTGAAGAGAGAGGGGACGTCGAGCAAGACAAAGAGCCCTCACTAAAGCAGGTAGCCCCCGGAGAAGTGCCAGAAGCAGGCACTACGAGGATGCGTGAAACGGTGCTCGCCGAAGTTGCACAAAGGAGTCCCACGTCGCCGGAGACCAACTTAGAAAGTCGTGCAATGCAGGTTAGAGTGCCGTGGACCCAGGCTTGGCTGTGCACAAAGGATTTCCGCCGGAAGTGCACAGGGGCCGGAGTAGCTGCAAAGTCGCGGTTCCCAGCAATGCAGCCCAGCGAGGTGAGGCAAGGACTTACCTCCACCAAACTTGGGCTGAAGAGTCACTGGACTGTGGGGGTCACGTGGACAGCGTCGCTGGATTCGAGGGACCTCGCTCGTCGTGCTGAGAGGAGACCCAAGGGACCGGTATTGCAGCTTTTTGGTGCCTGCGGTTGCAGGGGGAAGATTCCGTCGACCCACGGGAGATTTCTTCGGAGCTTCTGGTGCAGAGAGGAGGCAGACTACCCCCACAGCATGCACAAGCAGGAAAACAGTCGAGAAGGCGGCAGGATCAGCGTTACAGAGTTGCAGTAGTCGTCTTTGCTACTATGTTGCAGGTTTGCAGGCTTCCAGCGCGGTCAGCGGTCGTTTCCTTATCAGAAGGTGAAGAGAGAGATGCAGAGGAACTCGGCTGAGCTCATGCATTCGTTATCTAAAGTTTCCCCAGAGACAGAGACCCTAAATAGCCAGAAAAGAGGGTTTGGCTACCTAGGAGAGAGGAAAGGCTACTAACACCTGAAGGAGCCTATCAGCAGGAGTCTCTGATGTCACCTGGTGGCACTGGCCACTCAGAGCAGTCCAGTGTGCCAGCAGCACCTCTGTTTCCAAGATGGCAGAGGTCTGGAGCACACTGGAGGAGCTCTGGACACCTCCCAGGGGAGGTGCAGGTCAGGGGAGTGGTCACTCCCCTTTCCTTTGTCCAGTTTCGCGCCAGAGCAGGGGCTAAGGGGTCCCTGAACCGGTGTAGACTGGCTTATGCAGAATTGGGCACATCTGTGCCCAACAAAGCATTTCCAGAGGCTGGGGGAGGCTACTCCTCCCCTGCCTTCACACCATTTTCCAAAGGGAGAGGGTGTCACACCCTCTCTCAGAGGAAGTTCTTTGTTCTGCCATCCTGGGCCAGGCCTGGCTGGACCCCAGGAGGGCAGATGCCTGTCTGAGGGGTTGGCAGCAGCAGCAGCTGCAGTGAAACCCCAGGAAGGGCAGTTTGGCAGTACCAGGGTCTGTGCTACAGACCACTGGGATCATGGGATTGTGCCAACTATGCCAGGATGGCATAGAGGGGGCAATTCCATGATCATAGACATGTTACATGGCCATATTCGGAGTTACCATTGTGAAGCTACATATAGGTAGTGACCTATATGTAGTGCACGCGTGTAATGGTGTCCCCGCACTCACAAAATTCAGGGAATTGGCTCTGAACAATGTGGGGGCACCTTGGCTAGTGCCAGGGTGCCCTCACACTAAGTAACTTTGCACCTAACCTTTACCAGGTAAAGGTTAGACATATAGGTGACTTATAAGTTACTTAAGTGCAGTGTAAAATGGCTGTGAAATAACGTGGACGTTATTTCACTCAGGCTGCAGTGGCAGGCCTGTGTAAGGATTGTCAGAGCTCCCTATGGGTGGCAAAAGAATTGCTGCAGCCCATAGGGATCTCCTGGAACCCCAATACCCTGGGTACCTCAGTACCATATACTAGGGAATTATAAGGGTGTTCCAGTAAGCCAATGTAAATTGGTAAAAATGGTCACAAGCCTGTTAGTGACAATTTGACAGTAATGAGAGAGCATAACCACTGAGGTTCTGGTTAGCAGAGCCTCAGTGAGACAGTTAGGCACCACACAGGGAACATATACATGCACACCTATGAGCACTGGGGCCCTGTGTGACAGGGTCCCAGTGACACATACATATAGGCCACAAACCTATGAGCACTGGGGTCCTGACCAGCAGGATCCCAGTGACACATAACAACCATACTGAAAACATAGTGTTTTCACTATGAGCACTGAGGCCTGTCTATCAGGATCCCAGTGAGACAGTGAAAACAGTGACAAACACCCTGGCATACACTCACAAACAGGCCAAAAGTGGGGGTAACAAGGCTAGAAAGAGGCTACCTTCTCACACAACCCCCCCCAAACGAAGGACAATAAGGCTAACCTTGGCCAGTTGAGACTTTATTGTCTAAGTGGTGATAAGTAGAGAGTAGCTCTGCAATAGACTGGTTACTCCCTTCATCATCCACTATATGGTTACTTCCCTGTGGGGATGTAAACCACCCTGTTTGAAGTTTTTTAGCTAAGCAACAATGTGAAGATGTATTTTCAGAGTTTCTATCAGTAAGTTTTAGTTTAGAGCAGTGGGAATTGTCCACTGAACCTATTTGTAGTGATGGAAATGCCAGACAGGGATGCTGTCTCAGAAAAGCCATCGCTGGGCAAACACTTTGTCCATCTGGCTGGAAGAGAGAACAGGGATGCTGTTTCTCTTGAGTTGGAGCAGGGCAGGGATGCTGTCCTATGAGCTCCACACTAGGGCAGGGATGCTGTCCTAAGTGTTGTGAGGTAGTGCAGGGTTTCTGCACTAAAGTTCCTCTGGGAGGGTTGGAGGGATGCTCCATGTTAACTAAAATGGTGCTGTTTTTCTCACCAATGTTAGTTATCCCACAGAGAGGTACTTCCACCTCAGGGAGTCCAGCTTTGCCAGCTGATGATTCCCTTGGAACAGGTGCCACCCCAGGAGAGGTTTCTCCCACCACAGGAATAGTATCCTGAATGGTAGGGTGGTTAGGGGATACTGTGATACCCTTTTTACCTGTTGATGGAGAGGGATCCTGAGTTTTCAGGCCTTCTCTCCTTTGCTTTTTCATTTCACTTGAAATGAGAGGGAACAATTCCTCAGGGATGCCCAGCATGGCTGCATGGGCATAAAACTCTACATCAGCCCAACCTGAGGCCTCTAGGTCATTACCTAAGAGACAGTCTACAGGTAAGCTAGGTGATACCACCACCTGCTTAGGGCCAGTAACTCCACCCCAACTAAACTGAATTATAGCTAAGGGAAGAAACTTAGTGGAGTTATGGACATCAATAATCTTATACTGTTGTCCAATGATGTGTTGATCAGGGTGCACTAGGTTTTCAGTCACCAAAGTGAAACTGGCACCTGTGTCCCTGTAGGCCAAGGCCTCAACACCATTTATTGAAACTGTCTGCCTGTACTTATCCATTGTAAGGGGACAAGCAGCCAGTGTGGCAAGGCCAATCCCACTAGGTGTGACAGAAACTGTCTTGGGACTGATTACATCAGTTTCCACTATGGACCCATAAGTGAACCCAACTACACCCTTTGCTTGACTGTTGCCAGCAGTCCCACCACTAGTACCACTACTGCCAGGGGCACTAGAGCTTGATGTATTAGTGGTGGTAGGCTCAGGGGGTTTACCTGGACAGGACTTATCCCCTGGCCTATGGCCTCTATTTTTACACACAAAGCACCAAGGCTTTTTAATGTGTGCAGGTTGGGAAGAAGAGGAAGAATTTGTTTTATCCCCACCCTCTGAAGAGTGTTTAAGATTTGAAGTGGGATCTTTGGTTTTACCCTTATCCCCATGCTTATCTTGAGATTTTTCACCATCTTTCTTCTTATTGCCATCTTTGTCACCCCCTGTATGAACTTTTCTGTTCACCCTTGTTCTGACCCATTTGTCTGCCTTCTTTCCCAATTCTTGGGGAGAGGTCAGATCAGAGTCTACCAGGTACTGGTGCAACAAATCAGACACACAATTATTAAGTATATGCTCTCTCAGGATTGTGTTATACAGGCTTTCATAATCAGTAACTTTACTGCCATGTAACCACCCCTCCAAGGCCTTCACTGAATGGTCAATGAAATCAACCCAGTCTTGTGAAGACTCCTTTTTGGTCTCTCTGAACTTTATCCTGTACTGTTCAGTGGTTAAGCCATAACCATCCAGGAGTGCATTCTTAAGAACTGTAAAATTATTGGCATCATTTTCTTTCACAGTAAGGAGCCTATCCCTACCTTTTCCACTAAATGATAGCCATAGGATAGCAGCCCACTGCCTTTGAGGGACATCCTGTACAACACAGGCCCTGTCAAGTGCAGCAAACCACTTGTTAATGTCATCCCCCTCCTTATAAGGGGGAACTATCTTGTGCAGATTCCTGGAATCATGCTCTTTTGCAGGATGACTATGGGGAATACTGCTGCTGCCACCATGGGTATCTAAACCCAACTTCTGTCTTTCCTTCTCTAATTCAAAAGACTGTCTATCCAAATCCAGCTGTTGCTTTTTAAGCTTCAGTCTGGTTTGTTCCACCCTCAACTTATTGAGTTCCCTCTCTAACATTCTGTCATCAGGGTTGGTGGGAGGGACATTTCTAGAAACAGAGCTATGATGGGAATGAACAGAAGGAGACCTGTCCCTTACAGAAGCCAACTTAACAGCTTGGTTTACAGAAACATTACTACCAGTATGGGGAGAATAAATGCTTTTGCTATGATGTGAGACAACACTATTTCTTTGGTGTGGCTCATCATCATTACCATCTATGCTAGATTGTCTAGTAATGGGCAGGCTAGGAAGTTTCTTTCCTGAATCTTTTCCTGGGGGAGTCCCTGAATCCGATTGGGAACTATTAGGTACTTTTTCAACAGATGGGCCACCTCTGGCCTTATCCTGTTCTCTAAGCATGTTAATTAACAGTTCCAAGGCAGGATTCTTCCCTACACTCAAACCTCTCTCTATACAGAGACTCCTTGCTCTTTTCCAGCTAAGGTTGTCATATGCAAGTTTGGACAGATCAACACTTTGGCCTGTGCCAGACATTTTTTAGAGAGAGTTAAAGTGATAGAGAAAGAGACAAAAGTTTTCAGAACTTTTTGGAAAGACAGAAAAAAAAACTTTTTAAACTTTTAAGAACTTTTTGAAAGTTTAGGAGTACTTTTCAGCACTTAGAAAAGAGTGAAAAGAGGAAATGCAAAACTTTTTGGCTATGTGTATATACACTGACCTTGTTTTGTATATTTTTCTCTTATGAAAAGTACAATGACAAGAGTGGTAAGTAGTCTCAAGCACTTATCCCACCACTGCACAACCAATGTAGGAGGCTGGACTGGCTCGTAGTGAGTACCAAGGGGTACTTGCACCTTGCACCAGGCCCAGTTATCCCTTATTAGTGTATAGGGTGTCTAGCAGCTTTGGCTGATAGATAATGGTAGCTTAGCAGAGCAGCTTAGGCTGAACTAGGAGACGTGTGAAGCTACTACAGTACCACTTAGTGTCATATGCACAATATCATAAGAAAACACAATACACAGTTATACTAAAAATAAAGGTACTTTATTTTTATGACAATATGCCAAAGTATCTTAGAGTGTACCCTCAGTGAGAGGATAGGAAATATACACAAGATATATATACACAATAGCAAAAATATGCAGTATAGTCTTAGAAAACAGTGCAAACAATGTATAGTTACAATAGGATGCAATGGGGAAACATAGGGATAGGGGCAACACAAACCATATACTCCAGAAGTGGAATGCGAACCACGAATGGACCCCAAACCTATGTGACCTTGTAGAGGGTCGCTGGGACTATTAGAAAATAGTGAGAGTTAGAAAAATAACCCTCCCCAAGACCCTGAAAAGTGAGTGCAAAGTGCACTAAAGTTCCCCTAAGGACAAAATAGTTGTGTTAGAGGAATAATGCAGGAAAGACACAAACCAGCAATGCAACAACTGTGGATTTCCAATCTAGGGTACCTGTGGAACAAGGGGACCAAGTCCAAAAGTCACAAGCAAGTCGGAGATGGGCAGATGCCCAGGAAATGCCAGCTGCGGGTGCAAAGAAGCTTCAACTGGACAGAAGAAGCTGAGGTTTCTGCAGGAACGAAAAGGGCTAGAGACTTCCCCTTTGGTGGACCGATCCCTCTCGCCTTGGAGAGTCGTGCAGAAGTGTTTTCCCGCCGGAAGGACGCCAACAAGCCTTGCTACACGCAAATCGTGCGTTTGGCGTTTTTGGACGCTGCTGGGGCCCAGGAGGGACCAGGAGGTCGCAAATTGGACCTGAAGAGAGAGGGGACGTCGAGCAAGACAAAGAGCCCTCACTGAAGCAGGTAGCACCCGGAGAAGTGCCAGAAGCAGGCACTACGAGGTGCGTGAAACGGTGCTCGCCGAAGTTGCACAAAGGAGTCCCACGTCGCCGGAGACCAACTTAGAAAGTCGTGCAATGCAGGTTAGAGTGCCGTGGACCCAGGCTTGGCTGTGCACAAAGGATTTCTGCCGGAAGTGCACAGGGGCCGGAGTAGCTGCAAAGTTGCGGTTCCCAGCAATGCAGCCCAGCGAGGTGAGGCAAGGACTTACCTCCACCAAACTTGGGCTGAAGAGTCACTGGACTGTGGGGGTCACGTGGACAGCGTCGCTGGATTCGAGGGACCTCGCTCGTCGTGCTGAGAGGAGACCCAAGGGACCGGTAATGCAGCTTTTTGGTGCCTGCGGTTGCAGGGGGAAGATTCCGTCGACCCACGGGAGATTTCTTCGGAGCTTCTGGTGCAGAGAGGAGGCAGACTACCCCCACAGCATGCACAAGCAGGAAAACAGTCGAGAAGGCGGCAGGATCAGCGTTACAGAGTTGCAGTAGTCGTCTTTGCTACTATGTTGCAGGTTTGCAGGCTTCCAGCGCGGTCAGCGGTCGTTTCCTTATCAGAAGGTGAAGAGAGAGATGCAGAGGAACTCGGCTGAGCTCATGCATTCGTTATCTAA
This sequence comes from Pleurodeles waltl, assembly GCF_031143425.1. Lineage (NCBI taxonomy): Eukaryota > Metazoa > Chordata > Amphibia > Caudata > Salamandridae > Pleurodeles > Pleurodeles waltl. Next base: position 1,165,868,753 of record NC_090439.1, on the reverse strand, counting down.
AGTTTCCCCAGAGACAGAGACCCTAAATAGCCAGAAAAGAGGGTTTGGCTACCTAGGAGAGAGGAAAGGCTACTAACACCTGAAGGAGCCTATCAGCAGGAGTCTCTGATGTCACCTGGTGGCACTGGCCACTCAGAGCAGTCCAGTGTGCCAGCAGCACCTCTGTTTCCAAGATGGCAGAGGTCTGGAGCACACTGGAGGAGCTCTGGACACCTCCCAGGGGAGGTGCAGGTCAGGGGAGTGGTCACTCCCCTTTCCTTTGTCCAGTTTCGCGCCAGAGCAGGGGCTAAGGGGTCCCTGAACCGGTGTAGACTGGCTTATGCAGAATTGGGCACATCTGTGCCCAACAAAGCATTTCCAGAGGCTGGGGGAGGCTACTCCTCCCCTGCCTTCACACCATTTTCCAAAGGGAGAGGGTGTCACACCCTCTCTCAGAGGAAGTTCTTTGTTCTGCCATCCTGGGCCAGGCCTGGCTGGACCCCAGGAGGGCAGATGCCTGTCTGAGGGGTTGGCAGCAGCAGCAGCTGCAGTGAAACCCCAGGAAGGGCAGTTTGGCAGTACCAGGGTCTGTGCTACAGACCACTGGGATCATGCGATTGTGCCAACTATGCCAGGATGGCATAGAGGGGGCAATTCCATGATCATAGACATGTTACATGGCCATATTCGGAGTTACCATTGTGAAGCTACATATAGGTAGTGACCTATATGTAGTGCACGCGTGTAATGGTGTCCCCGCACTCACAAAGTTCAGGGAATTGGCTCTGAACAATGTGGGGGCACCTTGGCTAGTGCCAGGGTGCCCTCACACTAAGTAACTTTGCACCTAACCTTTACCAGGTAAAGGTTAGACATATAGGTGACTTATAAGTTACTTAAGTGCAGTGTAAAATGGCTGTGAAATAACGTGGACGTTATTTCACTCAGGCTGCAGTGGCAGGCCTGTGTAAGGATTGTCAGAGCTCCCTATGGGTGGCAAAAGAATTGCTGCAGCCCATAGGGATCTCCTGGAACCCCAATACCCTGGGTACCTCAGTACCATATACTAGGGAATTATAAGGGTGTTCCAGTAAGCCAATGTAAATTGGTAAAAATGGTCACAAGCCTGTTAGTGACAATTTGACAGTAATGAGAGAGCATAACCACTGAGGTTCTGGTTAGCAGAGCCTCAGTGAGACAGTTAGGCACCACACATGGAACATATACATGCACACCTATGAGCACTGGGGCCCTGTGTGACAGGGTCCCAGTGACACATACATATAGGCCACAAACCTATGAGCACTGGGGTCCTGACCAGCAGGATCCCAGTGACACATAACAACCATACTGAAAACATAGTGTTTTCACTATGAGCACTGAGGCCTGGCTATCAGGATCCCAGTGAGACAGTGAAAACAATGACAAACACCCTGGCATACACTCACAAACAGGCCAAAAGTGGGGGTAACAAGGCTAGAAAGAGGCTACCTTCTCACAGTTGGGAACAACCTTTAAAAGCTCCTAAGCAGGATATTGTGGATTATGTACTTGGCCTCAGATCAAGGATGGCTGAGTACATGAAAAAGGCCAGTAAAAACCTTCAGGCCAGCCAAGAGCTCCAGAAGCAATGGCATGATCAGAAGGCTGTTTTGGTTCAGTACCAACCAGGGCAGAAAGTGTGGGTCTTGGAGCCTGTGGCCCCAAGAGCACTCCAAGATAAATGGAGTGGACCCCACACAATGGTTGAAAAGAAGGGTGAAGTCACCTACTTGGTTGACTTAGGCACTGCCAGGAGTCCCCTTAGGGTGCTCCATGTCAACCGCCTGAAACCCTACTATGACAGGGCTGATCTCACCCTGCTCATGGCAACAGATGAGGGACAGGAAGAAGACAGTGATCCTCTACCTGATCTCTTCTCTTCCACAGATCAAGATGCTCTTGTGGAAGGTGTAGTTTTGGCTGATTGTCTTACTGCTGAGCAGAAAGACAATTGCATAAATCTCCTAGGACAATTTTCAGAACTCTTCTCCACTGTGCCAGGCACCACTTCTTGATGTGAGCACACTATAGATACTGGAGACAGTTTACCTGTCAAAAGTAAGATCTATAGGCAGCCTGACCATGTCAGGGACTGCATAAAGCAAGAAGTTCAGAAAATGTTGGAACTAGGAGTGGTTGAGCACTCTGACAGTCCATGGGGTTCTCCTGTGGTACTGGTACCAAAACCCAATTCTAAAGATGGAAAGAAGGAAATGAGGTTTTGTGTAGACTATAGAGGTCTCAACTTGGTAACCAAAACTGATGCTCACCCTATACCCAGGGCAGATGAGCTCATAGATACACTGGCATCTGCCAAGTATCTAAGCACTTTTGATTTGACTGCAGGGTATTGGCAGATCAAATTGTCAGAAGATGCTAAACCTAAGACTGCATTTTCTACCATTGGAGGACATTACCAGTTCACTGTAATGCCTTTTGGTTTGAAAAATGCACCTGCCACTTTTCAGAGGTTGGTGAACACAGTCCTGCAAGGGCTGGAAGCTTTCAGTGCAGCATATTTGGACGATATAGCTGTCTTTAGCTCCAGCTGGGATGATCACCTGGTCCACCTATGGAAAGTTTTGGAGGCTCTGCAAAAGGCAGGCCTCACTATCAAGGCTTCAAAGTGCCAGATAGGGCAGGGTAAGGTGGTTTATCTGGGACACCTTGTTGGTGGGGAACAGATTGCACCACTTCAGGGGAAAATCCAAACTATCATTGATTGGGTTCCCCCTACCACTCAGACTCAGGTGAGAGCCTTCCTAGGCCTCACTGGGTATTACAGGAGGTTCATTAAGAACTATGGCTCCATTGCAGCCCCTCTTAATGACCTCACATCCAAGAAAATGCCTAAAAAGGTATTATGGACAGCAAGCTGTCAGAAAGCTTTTGAGGAGCTGAAGCAGGCCATGTGCTCTGCACCTGTCCTGAAAAGCCCTTGTTACTCTAAAAAATTCTATGTCCAAACTGATGCATCTGAATTAGGAGTAGGGGCAGTCCTATCACAACTTAATTCTGAGGGCCAGGATCAACCTGTTGCTTTTATTAGTAGGAGGTTGACCCCTAGAGAAAAGCGTTGGTCTGCCATTGAGAGGGAGGCCTTTGCTGTGGTCTGGGCGCTGAAGAAGTTGAGGCCATACCTGTTTGGCACTCACTTCATTGTTCAGACAGACCACAAACCTCTACTTTGGCTAAAACAAATGAAAGGTGAAAATCCTAAATTGTTGAGGTGGTCCATATCCCTACAGGGAATGGACTATACAGTGGAACATAGACCTGGGAGTAGCCACTCCAATGCAGATGGACTCTCCAGATATTTCCACTTAGACAATGAAGACCCATCAGGGAATGACTAGTCTTATTGTCCTTCTTTTGGGGGGGGGTTGTGTAGGAAAGTACCATCTTGCCTGGCATGTTACCCCCATTTTTCACTGTATATATGTTGTTTTAGTTGTATGTGTCACTGGGACCCTGGTAACCCAGGGCCCCAGTGCTCATAAGTGTGCCTGAATGTGTCACCTGTGTAGTGACTAACTGTCTCACTGAGGCTCTGCTAATCAGAACCTCAGTGGTTATGCTCTCTCATTTCTTTCCAAATTGTCACTGACAGGCTAGTGACCATTTTTACCAATTTACATTGGCTTACTGGAACACCCTTATAATTCCCTAGTATATGGTACTGAGGTACCCAGGGTATTGGGGTTCCAGGAGATCCCTATGGGCTGCAGCATTTCTTTTGCCACCCATAGGGAGCTCTGACAATTCTTACACAGGCCTGCCACTGCAGCCTGAGTGAAATAACGTCCACGTTATTTCACAGCCATTTTACACTGCACTTAAGTAACTTATAAGTCACCTATATGTCTAACCTTTACCTGGTAAAGGTTAGGTGCAAAGTTACTTAGTGTGAGGGCACCCTGGCACTAGCCAAGGTGCCCCCACATTGTTCAGAGCCAATTCCCTGAACTTTGAGAGTGCGGGGACACCATTACACGCGTGCACTACATATAGGTCACTACCTATATGTAGCTTCACCATGGTAACTCCGAATATGGCCATGTAACATGTCTATGATCATGGAATTGCCCCCTCTATACCATCCTGGCATAGTTGGCACAATCCCATGATCCCAGTGGTCTGTAGCACAGACCCTGGTACTGCCAAACTGCCCTTCCTGGGGTTTCACTGCAGCTGCTGCTGCTGCCAACCCCTCAGACAGGCATCTGCCCTCCTGGGGTCCAGCCAGGCCTGGCCCAGGATGGCAGAACAAAGAACTTCCTCTGAGAGAGGGTGTGACACCCTCTCCCTTTGGAAAATGGTGTGAAGGCAGGGGAGGAGTAGCCTCCCCCAGCCTCTGGAAATGCTTTGTTGGGCACAGATGTGCCCAATTCTGCATAAGCCAGTCTACACCGGTTCAGGGACCCCTTAGCCCCTGCTCTGGCGCGAAACTGGACAAAGGAAAGGGGAGTGACCACTTCCCTGACCTGCACCTCCCCTGGGAGGTGTCCAGAGCTCCTCCAGTGTGCTCCAGACCTCTGCCATCTTGGAAACAGAGGTGCTGCTGGCACACTGGACTGCTCTGAGTGGCCAGTGCCACCAGGTGACGTCAGAGACTCCTGCTGATAGGCTCCTTCAGGTGTTAGTAGCCTTTCCTCTCTCCTAGGTAGCCAAACCCTCTTTTCTGGCTATTTAGGGTCTCTGTCTCTGGGGAAACTTTAGATAACGAATGCATGAGCTCAGCCGAGTTCCTCTGCATCTCTCTCTTCACCTTCTGATAAGGAAACGACCGCTGACCGCGCTGGAAGCCTGCAAACCTGCAACATAGTAGCAAAGACGACTACTGCAACTCTGTAACGCTGATCCTGCCGCCTTCTCGACTGTTTTCCTGCTTGTGCATGCTGTGGGGGTAGCCTGCCTCCTCTCTGCACCAGAAGCTCCGAAGAAATCTCCTGTGGGTCGACGGAATCTTCCCCCTGCAACCGCAGGCACCAAAAAGCTGCATTACCGGTCCCTTGGGTCTCCTCTCAGCACGACGAGCGAGGTCCCTCGAATCCAGCGACTCTGTCCAAGTGACCCCCACAGTCCAGTGACTCTTCAGTCCAAGTTTGGTGGAGGTAAGTCCTTGCCTCACCTCGTTGGGCTGCATTGCTGGGAACCGCGACTTTGCAGCTACTCCGGCCCCTGTGCACTTCCGGCGGAAATCCTTTGTGCACAGCCAAGCCTGGGTCCACGGCACTCTAACCTGCATTGCACGACTTTCTAAGTTGGTCTCCGGCGACGTGGGACTCCTTTGTGCAACTTCGGCGAGCACCGTTTCACGCATCCTCGTAGTGCCTGTTTCTGGCACTTCTCCGGTTGCTACCTGCTTCAGTGAGGGCTCTTTGTCTTGCTCGACGTCTCCTCTCTCTTCAGGTCCAATTTGCGACCTCCTGGTCCCTCCTGGGCCCCAGCAGCGTCCAAAAACGCCAAACGCACGATTTGCATGTAGCAAAGCTTGTTGGCGACCTTCCGGCGCGGAAACACTTCTGCACGACTCTCCAAGGCGAGAGGGATCCGTCCACCAAAGGGGAAGTCTCTAGCCCTTTTCGTTCCTGCAGAAACCTCAGCTTCTTCTGTCCAGTCGAAGCTTCTTTGCACCCGCAGCTGGCATTTCCTGGGCATCTGCCCATCTCCGACTTGCTTGTGACTTTTGGACTTGGTCCCCTTGTTCCACAGGTACCCTAGATTGGAAATCCACAGTTGTTGCATTGCTGGTTTGTGTCTTTCCTGCATTATTCCGCTAACACGACTCTTTTGTCCTTAGGGGAACTTTAGTGCACTTTGCACTCACTTTTCAGGGTCTTGGGGACGGTTATTTTTCTAACTCTCACTATTTTCTAATAGTCCCAGCGACCCTCTACAAGGTCACATAGGTTTGGGGTCCATTCGTGGTTCGCATTCCACTTTTGGAGTATATGGTTTGTGTTGCCCCTATCCCTATGTTTCCCCATTGCATCCTATTGTAACCATACATTGTTTGCACTGTTTTCTAAGACTATACTGCATATTTTTGCTATTGTGTATATATATCTTGTGTATATTTCCTATCCTCTCACTGAGGGTACACTCTAAGATACTTTGGCATATTGTCATAAAAATAAAGTACCTTTATTTTTAGTATAACTGTGTATTGTGTTTTCTTATGATATTGTGCATATGACACTAAGTGGTACTGTAGTAGCTTCACACGTCTCCTAGTTCAGCCTAAGCTGCTCTGCTAAGCTACCATTATCTATCAGCCTAAGCTGCTAGACACCCTATACACTAATAAGGGATAACTGGGCCTGGTGCAAGGTGCAAGTACCCCTTGGTACTCACTACAAGCCAGTCCAGCCTCCTACAATCACCGGTCCCGTGGGTCTCCTCTCAGCACGACGAGCGAGGTCCCTCGAATCCAGCAACTGTGTCCAAGTGACCCCCACAGTCCAGTGACTCTTCAGTCCAAGTTTGGTGGAGGTAAGTCCTTGCCTCCCCACGCCAGACTGCATTGCTGGGAACCGCGACTTTTGCAGCAACTCCGGCCTCTGTGCACTTCCGGCAGAAATCCTTTGTGCAAAGCCAAGCCTGGGTCCACGGCACTCTAACCTGCACTGCACGACTTTCTAAGTTGGTCTCCGGCGACGTGGGACTCCTTTGTGCGACTTCGGGTGACAACCGTTTCACGCATCCTCGTAGTGCCTGTTCCTGGCACTTCTCCGGGTGCTACCTGCTGTTGAGAGGGCTCCTTGTCTGTCACGACGTCCCCTCTGTCCCCTGACGCAATTTGCGACATCCTGGTCCCTCCTGGGCCACAGCAGCGTCCAAAAACACTAACGGCACGATTTGCAGCTAGCAAGGCTTGTTGGCGGTCTTTTGGCGGGAAAACACTTCTGCACGACTCTCCACAGTGTAAGGAATCCGTCCTCCAAAGGGGAAGTCTCTAGCCCTTGTCGTTCCTGCAGAAACCTGAGCTTCTCCTGTCCAGTAGAAGCTTCTTTGCACCCACAGCTGGCATTTCCTGGGCATCGGCCCATCTCCGACTTGCTTGTGACTTTTGGACTTGGTCCCCTTGTTCCACAGGTACCCTCGACTGGAAATCCATTGTTGTTGCATTGCTGGTTTGTGTCTTTCCTGCAGTATTCCCCTATCACGACTTCTTTGTCCTTTGGGGAACTTCAGTGCACTTTGCACTCACTTTTCAGGGTCTTGGGGTGGGCTATTTTTCTAACCCTCACTATTTTCTAATAGTCCCAGCGACCCTCTACAAGGTTTGGGGTCCATTCGTGGTTCGCATTCCACTTTTGGAGTATATGGTTTGTGTTGCCCCTATCCCTATGTGTCCCCCTTGCATCCTATTGTAACTATACATTGTTTGCACTGTTTTCTAAGACTATACTGCATATTTTTGGTATTGTGTACATATATCTTGTGTATATTTGCTATCCTCTCACTGTGGGTACACTCTGAGATACTTTGGCATATTGTCATAAAAATAAAGTACCTTTATTTTTAGTATATCTGTGTATTGTGTTTTCTTATGATATTGTGTAAGTGACACTAAGTGGTACTGTAGGAGCTTCACTCGTCTCCTAGTTCAGCCTAAGCTGCTCTGCTAAGCTACCATTATCTATCAGCCTATGCTGCTAGACACCCTATACACTAATAAGGGATAACTGGGCCTGGTGCAAGGTGCAAGTACCCCTTGGTACTCACTACAAGCCAGTCCAGCCTCCTACATTGGAAGCAGCGACGGGATCCGAACCCGCGACTCCGAAGAGACTGGAGCCTCGATCCAGTGCCTTTGACCGCTCGGCTACGCCATTAAAAGCTCCAAAACAAGATATTGTGGATTATGTACTTGGCCTCAGATCAAGGATGGCTGAGTATATGAAAAAGGCCAGTAAAAACCTTCAGGCCAGCCAAGAGCTCCAAAAGCAATGGCATGACCAGAAGGCTGTTTTGGTTCAGTACAAACCAGGGCAGCAAGTGTGGGTCTTGGAGCCTGTGGCCCCAAGAGCACTCCAAATAAATGGAGTGGACACCACACAATTGTTGAAAAAAAGGGTGAAGTCACCTATTTAGTTGACTTAGGCACTGCCAGGAGTCCCCTTAGGGTGCTCCATGTCAATCGCCTGAAACCCTACTATGACAGGGCTGATCTCACCCTGCTCATGGCAACTGATGAGGGACAGGAAGAAGACAGTGATCCTCTACCTGATCTCTTCTCTTCCACAGAACAAGATGCTCTGGTGGAAGGTGTAGTTTTGGCTGATTGTCTTACTGCTGAGCAGAAAGACCATTGCATAAATCTCCTGGGTCAGTTTTCTGAATTCTTCTCTACTGTGCCAGGTACCACTTCTTGGTGTGAGCACACTATAGATACTGGAGACAGCTTGCCTGTCAAAAGTAAGATCTATAGGCAGCCTGACCATGTCAGAGACTGCATAAAGCAAGAGGTGCAGAAAATGTTAGAACTAGGAGTGGTTGAGCACTCTGAAAGTCCATGGGCTTCTCCTGTGGTACTTGTACCAAAACCCCATTCCAAAGATGGTAAGAAGGAAATGCGGTTTTGTGTAGACTACAGAGGTCTCAACCAGGTAACCAAAACTGATGCTCACCCTATACCCAGGTCAGATGAGCTCATAGATATACTGGCATCTGCCAAGTATCTAAGCACTTTTGATTTGACTGCAGGGTATTGGCAGATCAAATTGTCAGAAGATGCTAAACCTAAAACTGCATTTTCAACCATTGGAGGACATTACCAGTTCACTGTAATGCCTTTTGGATTGAAAAATGCACCTGCCACTTTTCGGAGGTTGGTGAACACAGTCCTGCAAGGGCTGGAAGCTTTCAGTGCAGCATATTTGGACGATATAGCTGTCTTTAGCTCCAGCTGGGATGATCACCTGGTCCACCTATGGAAAGTTTTAGAGGCCCTGCAGGAGGCAGGCCTCACTATCAAGGCTTCAAAGTGCCAGATAGGGCAGGGTAAGGTGGTTTATCTGGGACACCTTGTTGGTGGGGAACAGATTGCACCACTTCAGGGGAAAATCCAAACAATTATTGATTGGGTTCCCCTTACTACTCAGACTCAGGTGAGAGCCTTCCTAGGCCTCACTGGGTATTACAGGAGGTTCATTAAGAACTATGGCTCCATTGCAGCCCCTCTTAATGACCTCACATCAAAGAAAATGCCTAAAAAGGTATTATGGACAGCAAACTGTCAGAAAGCTTTTGAGGAGCTGAAGCAGGCCATGTGCTCTGCACCTGTCCTGAAAAGCCCTTGTTACTCTAAAAAATTCTATGTCCAAACTGATGTATCTGAATTAGGAGTAAGGGCAGTCCTATCACAACTTAATTCTGAGGGTCAGGATCAACCTGTTGCTTTTATTAGTAGAAGGTTGACCCCTAGAGAAAAGCGTTGGTCTGCCATTGAGAGGGAGGCCTTTGCTGTGGTCTGGGCACTGAAGAAGTTGAGGCCATACCTGTTTGGCACTCACTTCATTGTTCAGACAGACCACAAACCTCTACTTTGGCTAAAACAAATGAAAGGTGAAAATCCTAAATTGTTGAGGTGGTCCATATCCCTACAGGGAATGGACTATACAGTGGAACATAGACCTGGGAGTAGCCACTCCAATGCAGATGGACTCTCCAGATATTTCCAATTAGACAATGAAGACTCATCAGGTCATGGCTAGTCTTATTGTCCTTCGTTTGGGGGGGGGTTGTGTAAGAAAGTACCATCTTGCCTGGCATGTTACCCCCATTTTTTCACTGTATATATGTTGTTTTAGTTGTATGTGTCACTGGGACCTTGTCATCCAGGGCCCCAGTGCTCATAAGTGTGCCGGAATGTGTTACCTGTGTAGTGACTAACTGTCTCACTGAGGCTCTGCTAATCAGAACCTCAGTGGTTATGCTCTCTCATTTCTTTCAAATTGTCACTAACAGGCTAGTGACCAATTTTACCAATTTACATTGGCTTACTGGAACACCCTTATAATTCCCTAGTCTATGGTACTAAGGTACCCAGGGTATTGGGGTTCCAGGACATCCCTATGGGCTGCAGCATTTCTTTTGCCACCCATAGCGAGCTCTGACAATTCTTACACAGGCCTGCCACTGCAGCCTGAGTGAAATAACGTCCACGTTATTTCACAGCCATTTTATACTGCACTTAAGTAACTTATAAGTCACCTATATGTCTAACCTTTACCTGGTAAAGGTAAGGTGCAAAGTTACTTAGTGTGAGGGCACCCTGGCACTAGCCAAGGTGCCCCCACATTGTTCAGGGCCAATTCCCCGGACTTTGTGAGTGCGGGGACACCATTACACGCGTGCACTACATATAGGTCACTACCTATATGTAGCTTCACAATGGTAACTCCGAATATGGCCATGTAACATGTCTATGATCATGGAATTGCCCCCTCTATGCCATCCTGGCATAGTTGGCACAATCCCATGATCCCAGTGGTCTGTAGCACAGACCCTGGTACTGCCAAACTGCTTTTCCTGGAGTTTCACTGCAGCTGCTGCTGCTGCCAACCCCTCAGACAGGTTTCTGCCCTCCTGGGGTCAATCCAGGCTTGTCCCAGGATGGCAGAACAAAGGACTTCCTCTGAGAGAGGGTGTTACACCCTCTCCCTTTGGAAAATGGTGTGAAGGCAGGGGAGGAGTAGCCTCCCCCAGCCTCTGGAAATGCTTTCATGGGCACATTTGGTGCCCATTTCTGCATAAGGCAGTCTACACCGGTTCAGGGAACCCTTAGCCCTGCTCTGGCGCGAAACTGGACAAAGGAAAGGGGAGTGACCACTCCCCTGACCTGCACCTCCCCTGGGAGGTGTCCAGAGCTCCTCCAGTGTGCTCCAGACCTCTGCCATCTTGGAAACAGAGGTGCTGCTGGCACACTGGACTGCTCTGAGTGGCCAGTGCCACCAGGTGACGTCAGAGACTCCTTCTGATAGGCTCTGTAGGAGGCTGGACTGGCTTGTAGTGAGTACCAAGGGGTACTTACACCTTGCACCAGGCCCAGTTATCCCTTATTAGTGTATAGGGTGTCTAGCAGCTTAGGCTGATAGATAATGGTAGCTTAGCAGAGCAGCTTAGGCTGAACTAGGAGACGTGTGAAGCTACTACAGTACCACAAGTGTCACTTGCACAATATCATAAGAAAACACAATACACAGTTATACTAAAAATAAAGGTACTTTATTTTTATGACAATATGCCAAAGTATCTTAGAGTGTACCCTCAGCAAGAGGATAGCAAATATACACAAGTTATATGTACACAATACCAAAAATATGCAGTATAGTCTTAGAAAACAGTGCAAACAATGTATAGTTACAATAGGATGCAATGGGGACACATAGGGATAGGGGCAACACAAACCATATACTCCAAAAGTGGAATGCGAACCACGAATGGACCCCAAACCTATGTGACCTTGTAGAGGGTCGCTGGGACTATTAGAAAATAGTGGGAGTTAGAAAATTAGCCCTCCCCAAGACCCTGAAAAGTGAGTGCAAAGTGCACTAAAGTTCCCCAAAAGACAAAGAAGTCGTGATAGAGGAATAATGCAGGAAAGACACAAACCAACAATGCAACAACTGTGGATTTCCAATCTAGGGTACCTGTGGAACAAGGGGACCAAGTCCAAAGGTCACAAGCAAGTCGGAAATGGGCAGATGCCCAGGAAATGCCAGCTGCGGGTGCAAAGAAGCTTCTACTGGACAGAAGAAGCTGAGGTTTCTGCAGGAACGGAAAGGGCTAGAGACTTCCCCTTTGGTGGACGGATCCCTCTCGCCTTGGAGAGTTGTGCAGAAGTGTTTTCCTGCCGAAAGAATGCCAACAAGCCTTGCTAGCTGCAAATCGTGCGGTTAGCGTTTTTGGATGCTGCTATGGCCCAGGAGGGACCAGGAGGTCGCAAATTGGACCAGGAGAGAGAAGGGACGTCGAGCAAGACAAGGAGCCCTCTCAGCTGCTGGTAGCACCCGGAGAAGTGCCAGAAACAGGCACTACGAGGATGCGTGAAACAGTGCTCACCAGAAGTTACACAAAGGAGTCCCACGTCGCCGGAGACCAACTTAGAAAGTCGTGCAATGCAGGTTAGAGTGCTGTGGACCCAGGCTTGGCTGTGCACAAAGGATTTCTGCCGGAAGTGCACGGAAGCCGGAGTAGTTGCAAAAGACGCGGTTTCCAACAATGCAGTCTGGCGTGGGGAGGCAAGGACTTACCTCCACCAAACTTGGACTGAAGAGTCACTGGACTGTGGGAGGCACTTGGACAGAGTTGCTGGATTCAAGGGACCTCGCTCGTCGTGCTGAGAGGAGACCCAAGGGACCGGTAATGCAGCTTTTTGGTGCCTGCGGTTGCAGGGGGAAGATTCCGTCGACCCACAGGAGATTTCTTCGGAGCTTCTGGTGCAGAGAGGAGGCAGACTACCCCCACAGCATGCACAGACAGGAAAACAGTCGAGAAGGCGGCAGGATCAGCGTTACAGTGTTGCAGTAGTCGTCTTAGCTACTTTGTTGCAGTTTTGCAGGCTTCCAGCGCGGTCAGCAGTCGATTCCTTATCAGAAGGTGAAGAGAGAGATGCAGAGGAACTCGGATGAGCTCTTGCATTCGTTATCTAAAGTTTCCCCAGAGACAGAGACCCTAAATAGCCAGAAAAGAGGGTTTGGCTACCTAGGAGAGAGGATAGGCTACTAACACCTGAAGGAGCCTATCAGAAGGAGTCTCTGACGTCACCTGGTGGCACTGGCCACTCAGAGCAGTCCAGTGTGCCAGCAGCACCTCTGTTTCCAAGATGGCAGAGGTCTGGAGCACACTGGAGGAGCTCTGGACACCTCCCAGGGGAAGTGCAGGGGAGTGGTCACTCCCCTTTCCTTTGTCCAGTTTCGTGCCAGAGCAGGGGCTAAGGGGTCCCTGAACCGGTGTAGACTGGCTTATGCAGAATTGGGCACATCTGTGCCCAAGGAAGCATTTCCAGAGGCTGGGGGAGGCTACCCCTCCCCTGCCTTCACACCATTTTCCAAAGGGAGAGGGTGTAACACCCTCTCTCAGAGGAAGTCCTTTGTTCTGCCATCCTGGGACAAGCCTGGCTTGACCCCAGGGGGGCAGAAACCTGTCTGAGGGGTTGGCAGCAGCAGCAGCTGCAGTGAAACCCCAGGAAAGGCAGTTTGGCAGTACCAGGGTCTGTGCTACAGACCACCGGGGTCATGGAATTGTCCCAATAATGCCAGGATGGCATAGAGGGGGCAATTCCATGATCTTAGACATGTTACATGGCCATATTCGGAGTTACCATTGTGAAGCTACATATAGGTATTGACCTATATGTAGTGCACGCGTGTAATGGTGTCCCCGCACTCACAAAGTTCAGGGAATTGGCTCTGAACAATGTGGGGGCACCTTGGCTAGTGCCAGGGTGCCCTCACACTAAGTAACTTTGCACCTAACCTTTACCAGGTAAAGGTTAGACATATAGGTGACTTATAAGTTACTTAAGTGCAGTGTAAAATGGCTGTGAAATAACGTGGACGTTATTTCACTCAGGCTGCAGTGGCAGGCCTGTGTAAGAATTGTCAGAGCTCCCTATGGGTGGCAAAAGAAATGCTGCAGCCCATAGGGATCTCCTGGAACCCCAATACCCTGGGTACCTCAGTACCATATACTAGGGAATTATAAGGGTGTTCCAGTAAGCCAATGTAAATTGGTAAAATTGGTCACTAGCCTGTTAGTGACAATTTGTACAGAGAGAGCATAACCACTGAGGTTCTGGTTAGCAGAGCCTCAGTGAGACAGTTAGGCACCACACAGGGAACACATACATATAGGCCACAAACTGATGAGCACTGGGGTCCTGACTAGCAGGGTCCCAGTGACACATAACAAACATACTGAAAACATAGGGTTTTCACTATGAGCACTGGGCCCCGCTAGCAGGATCCCAGTGAGACAGTGAAAACACCCTGACATACACTCACAAACAGGCCAAAAGTGGGGGTAACAAGGCTAGAAAGAGGCTACTTTCTCACACAACCCCCCCCCCCAAACGAAGGAGAATAAGGCTAACCTTGGCCAGTTGAGACTTTATTGTCTAAGTGGTGATAAGTAGAGAGTAGCTCTGCAATAGACTGGTTACTCCCTTTATCATCCACTATATGGTTACTTCCCTGTGGGGATGTACCCCACCCTGTTTGAAGTTTTTTAGCTAAGCCACAATGTGAAGATGTATTTTCAGAGTTTCTATCAGTAAGTTTTAGTTTAGAGCAGTGGGAATTATCCACTGAACCTATTTGTAATGATGGAAATGCCAGACAGGGATGCTGTCTCAGTAAAGCCATAGCTGGGCAAAAACGTTGTCCATATGGCTGGAAGAGAGAACAGGGATGCTGTTTCTCTTGAGTTGGAGCAGGGCAGGGTTGCTGTCCTATGAGCTCCACACTAGGGCAGGGATGCTGTCCTAAGTGTTGTGAGGTAGTGCAGGGTTTCTGCACTAAAGTTTCTCTGGGAGGGTTGGAGGGATTCTCCATGTTAACTAAAATGGTGCTCTTTTTGTCACCAATATTAGTTATCCCACAGAGAGGTACTTCCACCTCAGGGAGTACAGTTTTGCCAACTGATGATTCCCTTGGAACAGGTGCCACCCCAGGAGAGGTTTCTCCCACCACAGGAATAGTATCCTGAATGGTAGGGTGGATAGGGGATACTGTGATACCCTTTTTACCTGTTGATGGAGAGGGATCCTGAGTTTTCAGGCCTTCTCTCCTTTGCTTTTCCATTTCAGTAGAAATGAGAGGGAACAATTCCTCAGGGATGCCCAGCATGGCTGCATGGGCATAAAACTCTACATCAGCCCAACCTGAGGCCTCTAGGTCATTACCTAAGAGACAGTCTACAGGTAAGCTAGGTGATACCACCACCCGCTTAGGGCCAGTAACTCCACCCCAACTAAACTGAATTATAGCTAAGGGAAAAAACTTAGTGGAGTTATGGACATCAATAATCTTATACTGTTGTCCAATGATGTGTTGACCAGGGTGCACTAGGTTTTCAGTCACCAAAGTGATACTGGCACCTGTGTCCCTGTAGGCCAAGGCCTCAACACCATTTATTGAAACTGTCTGCCTGTACTTATCGATTGTAAGGGGACAAGCAGCCAGTGTGGCAAGGCCAATGCCACTAGGTGTGACAGAAACTGTCTTGGGACTGACTACCCCAGTTTCTATGATGGACCTATAAGTGAACCCAACTACACCCTTTGCTTGACTGTTGCCAGCAGTCCCACCACTAGTACCACTACTGCTAGGGGCACTAGAGCTTGATGTATTAGTGGTGGTAGGCTCAGGGGGTTTACCTGGACAGGACTTATCCCCTGGCCTATGGCCTCTATTTTTACACACAAAGCACCAAGGCTTTTTAAATTGTGTAGGTTGAGAAGAAGAGGAAGAATTTGTTTTATCCCCACCCCCTGAAGAGTGTTTAAGATTTGAAGTGGGATCTTTGGTTTTACCCTTATCCCCATGCTTATCTTGAGATTTTTCACCATCTTTCTTCTTAGTGTTCTCTTTGTCACCCCCTGTATGAACTTTTCTGTTCACTCTTGTTCTGACCCATTTGTCTGCCTTCTTTCCCAATTCTTGGGGTGAGGTCAGATCAGAGTCCACCAAGTACTGGTGCAACAAATCAGACACACAATTATTAAGAATATGCTCTCTCAGGATCAAGTTATACAGGCTTTCAAAGTCAGTAACCTTACTGCCATGTAACCACCCCTCCAAGGCCTTCACTGAATGGTCAATGAAATCAACCCAGTCTTGTGAAGACTCCTTTTTGGTCTCTCTGAACTTTATCCTGTATTGTTCAGTGGTTAAGCCATAACCATCCAGGAGTGCATTCTTAAGAACTGTAAAATTATTGGCATCACTTTCTTTCACAGTAAGGAGCCTATCCCTACCTTTTCCACTAAATGATAGCCATAGGATAGCAGCCCACTGCCTTTGAGGGACATCCTGTACAACACAGGCCCTCTCAAGTGCAGCAAACCACTTGTTAATGTCATCCCCCTCCTTATAAGGGGGAACTATCTTGTGCAGATTCCTTGAATCATGCTCTCTTACAGGATGACTATGGGGAATACTGCTGCTGCCACCATGGGTTTCAAAACCCAATTTCTGTCTTTCCTTCTCTACTTCTAAGGATTGTCTATCTAAATCCAGCTGTTTAAGCTTCAGTCTGGATTGCTCCACTCTCAATCTATTGAGCTCCCTTTCTAACATTCTGTCATCAGGGTGGGTGGGAGGGACATTCCTAGACACAGAAGTATGGTGAGAATGGACAGAAGGAGACCTGTCCCTTACAGAGGGAACCCTAACAGCTTGGCTGACAGTGTAATGTGAGAGCACATCATCTGTATGATGTGACTCCACCTCAGTACCAACTATGCTAGACTGTCTTGTAATGGGAAGGCTAAGAAGTTTCTTTCCTGAACCTTTACCTGGGGGTGTCCCTGGATCAGATTGGGAACCATTTGCTACTTTTTCAACAGATGTGGCCACCTTGGCCTTATCTTGTTCTCTAAGCATGTTAATCAACAATTCCAAGGAAGGATTCTTCCCTACACTCAAACCTCTCTCTATGCAGAGACTCCTTGCTCCTTTCCAGCTAAGGTGATCGTATGCAAGTTTGGACAGATCAACATTTTGGCCTGTGCCAGACATTTTTAGAGAGAGTTAAAGTGATAGAAAAAGAGAAAAAAGTTTTCAGAACTTTTTAGAAAGACAGAAAAAAAACTTTTTAAACTTTTAAGAACTTTTTGAAAGTTTAGAAGTACTTTTCAGCACTTTAGAAAAGAGTGAAAAGAGGAAATGCAAAACTTTTTAGCAATGTGTACACACACTGAACTTGTTTTGTATATTTTTCTCTTATGAAGAGTACAATGACAAGAGTGGTAAGTAGTCTCAAAGCACTTATCCCGTCGCTGCACAACCAATGTAGGAGGCTGGACTGGCTTGTAGTGAGTACCAAGGGGTACTTACACCTTGCACCAGGCCCAGTTATCCCTTATTAGTGTATAGGGTGTCTAGCAGCTTAGGCTGATAGATAATGGTAGCTTAGCAGAGCAGCTTAGGCTGAACTAGGAGGCGTGTGAAGCTACTACAGTACCACAAGTGTCACTTGCACAATATCATAAGAAAACACAATACACAGTTATACTAAAAATAAAGGTACTTTATTTTTATGACAATATGCCAAAGTATCTTAGAGTGTACCCTCAGCAAGAGGATAGCAAATATACACAAGTTATATGTACACAATACCAAAAATATGCAGTATAGTCTTAGAAAACAGTGCAAACAATGTATAGTTACAATAGGATGCAATGGGGACACATAGGGATAGGGGCAACACAAACCATATACTCCAAAAGTGGAATGCGAACCACGAATGGACCCCAAACCTATGTGACCTTGTAGAGGGTCGCTGGGACTATTAGAAAATAGTGAGAGTTAGAAAATTAGCCCTCCCCAAGACCCTGAAAAGTGAGTGCAAAGTGCACTAAAGTTCCCCAAAAGACAAAGAAGTCGTGATAGAGGAATAATGCAGGAAAGACACAAACCAACAATGCAACAAGTGTGGATTTCCAATCTAGGGTACCTGTGGAACAAGGGGACCAAGTCCAAAAGTCACAAGCAAGTCGGAGATGGGCAGATGCCCAGGAAATGCCAGCTGCGGGTGCAAAGAAGCTTCTACTGGACAGAAGAAGCTGAGGTTTCTGCAGGAACGAAAAGGGCTAGAGACTTCCCCTTTGGTGGACGGATCCCTCTCGCCTTGGAGAGTCGTGCAGAAGGGTTTTCCCGCCGAAAGAACGCCAACAAGCCTTGTTAGCTGCAAATCATGCGGTTAGCGTTTTTGGATGCTGCTATGGCCCAGGAGGGACCAGGAGGTCGCAAATTGGACCAGGAGAGAGAGGGGACGTCGAGCAAGACAAGGAGCCCTCTCAGCAGCTGGTAGCACCCAGAGAAGTGCCAGAAACAGGCACTACGAGGATGTGTGAAATGGTGCTCACCCGAAGTTACACAAAGGAGTCCCACGTCGCCGGAGACCAACTTAGAAAGTCGTGCAATGCAGGTTAGAGTGCCGTGGACACAGGCTTGGCTGTGCACAAAGGATTTCCGCCGGAAGTGCACGGAAGCCGGAGTAGTTGCAAAAGACGCGGTTTCCAACAATGCAGTCTGGCGTGGGGAGGCAAGGACTTACCTCCACCAAACTTGGACTGAAGAGTCACTGGACTGTGGGAGCCACTTGGACAGAGTTGCTGGATTCAAGGGACCTCGCTCGTCGTGCTGAGAGGAGACCCAAGGGACCGGTAATGCAGCTTTTTGGTGCCTGCGATTGCAGGGGGAAGATTCCGTCGACCCACAGGAGATTTCTTCGGAGCTTCTGGTGCAGAGAGGAGGCAGACTACCTCCACAGCATGCACAGACAGGAAAACAGTCGAGAAGGCGGCAGGATCAGCGTTACAGTGTTGCAGTAGTCGTCTTAGGTACTTTGTTGCAGTTTTGCAGGCTTCCAGCGCGGTCAGCAGTCGATTCCTTATCAGAAGGTGAAGAGAGAGATGCAGAGGAACTCTGATGAGCTCTTGCATTCGTTATCTAAAGTTTCCCCAGAGACAGAGACCCTAAATAGCCAGAAAAGAGGGTTTGGCTACCTAGGAGAGAGGATAGGCTACTAACACCTGAAGGAGCCTATCAGAAGGAGTCTCTGACGTCACCTGGTGGCACTGGCCACTCAGAGCAGTCCAGTGTGCCAGCAGCACCTCTGTTTCCAAGATGGCAGAGGTCTGGAGCACACTGGAGGAGCTCTGGACACCTCCCAGGGGAGGTGCAGGTCAGGGGAGTGGTCACTCCCCTCTCCTTTGTCCAGTTTCGCGCCAGAGCAGGGGCTAAGGGGTCCCTGAACCGGTGTAGACTGGCTTATGCAGAATTGGGCACATCTGTGCCCAAGGAAGCATTTCCAGAGGCTGGGGGAGGCTACCCCTCCCCTGCCTTCACACCATTTTCCAAAGGGAGAGGGTGTAACACCCTCTCTCAGAGGAAGTCCTTTGTTCTGCCATCCTGGGACAAGCCTGGCTTGACCCCAGGGGGGCAGAAACCTGTCTGAGGGGTTGGCAGCAGCAGCAGCTGCAGTGAAACCCCAGGAAAGGCAGTTTGGCAGTACCAGGGTCTGTGCTACAGACCACTGGGGTCATGGAATTGTCCCAATAATGCCAGGATGGCATAGAGGGGGCAATTCCATGATCTTAGACATGTTACATGGCCATATTCGGAGTTACCATTGTGAAGCTACATATAGGTATTGACCTATATGTAGTGCACGCGTGTAATGGTGTCCCCGCACTCACAAAGTTCAGGGAATTGGCTCTGAACAATGTGGGGGCACCTTGGCTAGTGCCAGGGTGCCCTCACACTAAGTAACTTTGCACCTAACCTTTACCAGGTAAAGGTTAGACATATAGGTGACTTATAAGTTACTTAAGTGCAGTGTAAAATGGCTGTGAAATAACGTGGACGTTATTTCACTCAGGCTGCAGTGGCAGGCCTGTGTAAGAATTGTCAGAGCTCCCTATGGGTGGCAAAAGAAATGCTGCAGCCCATAGGGATCTCCTGGAACCCCAATACCCTGGGAACCTCAGTACCATATACTAGGGAATTATAAGGGTGTTCCAGTAAGCCAATGTAAATTGGTAAAATTGGTCACTAGCCTGTTAGTGACAATTTGTACAGAGAGAGCATAACCACTGAGGTTCTGGTTAGCAGAGCCTCAGTGAGACAGTTAGGCACCACACAGGGAACACATACATATAGGCCACAAACCTATGAGCACTGGGGTCCTGAGTAGCAGGGTCCCAGTGACACATAACAAACATACTGAAAACATAGGGTTTTCACTATGAGCACTGGGCCCTGGCTAGCAGGATCCCAGTGAGACAGTGAAAACACCCTGACATACACTCACAAACAGGCCAAAAGTGGGGGTAACAAGGCTAGAAAGAGGCTACTTTCTCACAGGCTCCTTCAGGTGTTGCTAGCCTATCCTCTCTCCTAGGTAGCCAAACCCTCTTTTCTGGCTATTTAGGGTCTCTGTCTCTGGGGAAACTTTAGATAACGAATGCAAGAGCTCATCCGAGTTCCTCTGCATCTCTCTCTTCACCTTCTGCCAAGGAATCGACTGCTGACCGCGCTGGAAGCCTGTAAAACTGCAACATAGTAGCAAAGACGACTACTGCAACTCTGTAACGCTGATCCTGCCGCCTTGTCGACTGTTTTCCTGGTGGTGCATGCTGTGGGGGTAGTCTGCCTCCTCTCTGCACTAGAAGCTCCAAAGAAATCTCCCGTGGGTCGATGGAATCTTCCCCCTGCTACCGCAGGCACCAAAGAACTGCATCACCGGTCCCTTGGGTCTCCTCTCAGCACGACGAGCGAGGTCCCTCGAATCCAGCAACTGTGTCCAAGTGACCCCCACAGTCCAGTGACTCTTCAGTCCAAGTTTGGTGGAGGTAAGTCCTTGCCTCCCCACGCCAGACTGCATTGCTGGGAACCGCGACTTTCGCAGCAACTCCGGCCTCTGTGCACTTCCGGCAGAAATCCTTTGTGCAAAGCCAAGCCTGTGTCCACAGCACTCTAACCTGCATTGCACGACTTTCTAAGTTGGTCTCCGGCGACGTGGGACTCCTTTGTGCAACTTCGGGTGAGCACCGTTTCACGCATCCTCGTAGTGCCTGTTCCTGGCACTTCTCCGGGTGCTACCTGCTGCTGAGAGGGCTCCTTGTCTTGCTCGACGTCCCCTCTGTCTCCTGACGCAATTTGCGACATCCTGGTCCCTCCTGGGCCACAGCAGCGTCCAAAAACACTAACCGCATGATTTGCAGCTAGCAAGGCTTGTTGGCAGTCTTTTGGCGGGAAAACACTTCTGCACGACTCTCCACGGCGTAAGGGATCCGTCCTCCAAAGGGGAAGTCTCTAGCCCTTGTCGTTCCTGCAGAAACCTGAGCTTCTCCTGACCAGTAGAAGCTTCTTTGCACCCACAGCTGGCATTTCCTGGGCATCTGCCCATCTCCGACTTGCTTGTGACTTTTGGACTTGGCCCCCTTGTTCCACAGGTACCCTCGACTGGAAATCCATCGTTGTTGCATTGCTGGTTTGTGTCTTTCCTGCAGTATTCCCCTATCATGACTTCTTTGTCCTTTGGGGAACTTCAGTGCACTTTGCACTCACTTTTCAGGGTCTTGGGGTGGGCTATTTTTCTAACCCTCACTATATTCTAATAGTCCCAGCGACCCTCTATAAGGTCACATAGGTTTGGGGTCCATTCGTGGTTCGCCTTCCACTTTTGGAGTATATGGTTTGTGTTGCCCCTATCCCTATGTGTCCCCATTGCATCCTATTGTAACTATACATTGTTTGCACTGTTTTCTAAGACTATACTGCATATTTTTGGTATTGTGTACATATATCTTGTGTATATTTGCTATCCTCTCACTGAGGGTACACTCTGAGATACTTTGGCATATTGTCATAAAAATAAAGTACCTTTATTTTTAGTATATCTGTGTATTGTGTTTTCTTATGATATTGTGTAAGTGACACTGAGTGGTACTGTAGGAGCTTCACTCGTCTCCTAGTTCAGCCTAAGCTGCTCTGCTAAGCTACCATTATCTATCAGCCTATGCTGCTTGACACCCTATACACTAATAAGGGATAACGGGGCCTAGTGCAAGGTGCAAGTACCCCTTGGTACTCACTACAAGCCAGTCCAGCCTCCTACATTGGAAGCAGCGACGGGATCCGAACCCGCGACTCCGAAGAGACTGGAGCCTCGATCCAGTGCCTTTGACCGCTCGGCCACACCATTAAAAGCTCCAAAACAAGATATTGTGGATTATGTACTTGGCCTCAGATCAAGGATGGCTGAGTATATGAAAAAGGCCAGTAAAAACCTTCAGGCCAGCCAAGAGCTCCAAAAGCAATGGCATGACCAGAAGGCTGTTTTGGTTCAGTACAAACCAGGGCAGAAAGTGTGGGTCTTGGAGCCTGTGGCCCCAAGAGCACTCCAAGATAAATGGAGTGGACCCCACACAATTGTTGAAAAAAAGGGTGAAGTCACCTATTTAGTTGACTTAGGCACTGCCAGAAGTCCCCTTAGGGTGCTCCATGTCAATCGCCTGAAACACTACTATGACAGGGCTGATCTCACCCTGCTCATGGCAACTGATGAGGGACAGGAAGAAGACAGTGATCCTCTACCTGATCTCTTCTCTTCCACAGAACAAGATGCTCTGGTGGAAGGTGTAGTTTTGGCTGATTGTCTTACTGCTGAGCAGAAAGACCATTGCATAAATCTCCTGGGTCAGTTTTCTGAACTCTTCTCTACTGTGCCAGGTACCACTTCTTGGTGTGAGCACACTATAGATACTGGAGACAGCTTGCCTGTCAAAAGTAAGATCTATAGGCAGCCTGACCATGTCAGAGACTGCATAAAGCAAGAGGTGCAGAAAATGTTAGAACTAGGAGTGGTTGAGCACTCTGAAAGTCCATGGGCTTCTCCTGTGGTACTTGTACCAAAACCCCATTCCAAAGATGGTAAGAAGGAAATGCGGTTTTGTGTAGACTACAGAGGTCTCAACCAGGTAACCAACACTGATGCTCACCCTATACCCAGGGCAGATGAGCTCATAGATACACTGGAATCTGCCAAGTACCTAAGCACTTTTGATTTGACTGCAGGGTATTGGCAGATCAAATTGTCAGAAGATGCTAAACCTAAAACTGCATTTTCAACCATTGGAGGACATTACCAGTTCACTGTAATGCCTTTTGGATTGAAAAATGCACCTGCCACTTTTCAGAGGTTGGTGAACACAGTCCTGCAAGGGCTGGAAGCTTTCAGTGCAGCGTATTTGGACGATATAGCTGTCTTTAGCTCCAGCTGGGATGATCACCTGGTCCACCTATGGAAAGTTTTAGAGGCCCTGCAGGAGGCAGGCCTCACTATCAAGGCTTCAAAGTGCCAGATAGGGCAGGGTAAGGTGGTTTATCTGGGACACCTTGTTGGTGGGGAACAGATTGCACCACTTCAGGGGAAAATCCAAACAATTATTGATTGGGTTCCCCTTACTACTCAGACTCAGGTGAGAGCCTTCCTAGGCCACACTGGGTATTACAGGAGGTTCATTAAGAACTATGGCTCCAATGCAGCCCCTCTTAATGACCTCACATCAAAGAAAATGCCTAAAAAGGTATTATGGATAGCAAACTGTCAGAAAGCTTTTGAGGAGCTGAAGCAGGCCATGTGCTCTGCACCTGTCCTGAAAAGCCCTTGTTACTCTAAAAAATTATATGTCCAAACTGATGCATCTGAATTAGGAGTAGGGGCAGTCCTATCACAACTTAATTCTGAGGGCCAGGATCAACCTGTTGCTTTTATTAGTAGAAGGTTGACCCCTAGAGAAAAGCGTTGGTCTGCCATTGAGAGGGAGGCCTTTGCTGTGGTCTGGGCACTGAAGAAGTTGAGGCCGTACCTGTTTGGCACTCACTTCATTGTTCAGACAGACCACAAACCTCTACTTTGGCTAAAACAAATGAAAGGTGAAAATCCTAAATTGTTGAGGTGGTCCATATCCCTACAGGGAATGGACTATACAGTGGAACATAGACCTGGGAGTAGCCACTCCAATGCAGATGGACTCTCCAGATATTTCCACTTAGACAATAAAGGCTCATCAGGTCATGGCTAGTCTTATTGTCCTTCGTTTGGGGGGGGGGGGGTTGTGTAAGAAAGTACCATCTTGCCTGGCATGTTACCCCCATTTTTTCACTGTATATATGTTGTTTTAGTTGTATGTGTCACTGGGACCCTGTCATCCAGGGCCCCAGTGCTCATAAGTGTGCCTGAATGTGTTACCTGTGTAGTGACTAACTGTCTCACTGAGGCTCTGCTAATCAGAACCTTAGTGGTTATGCTCTCTCATTTCTTTCAAATTGTCACTAACAGGCTAGTGACCAATTTTACCAATTTACATTGGCTTACTGGAACACCCTTATAATTCCCTAGTATATGGTACTAAGGTACCCAGGGTATTGGGGTTCCAGGAGATCCCTATGGGCTGCAGCATTTCTTTTGCCACCCATAGGGAGCTCTGACAATTCTTACACAGGCCTGCCACTGCAGCCTGAGTGAAATAACGTCCACGTTATTTCACAGCCATTTTACACTGCACTTAAGTAACTTATAAGTCACCTATATGTCTAACCTTTACCTGGTAAAGGTTAGGTGCAAAGTTACTTAGTGTGAGGGCACCCTGGCACTAGCCAAAGTGCCCCCACATTGTTCAGGGCCAATTCCCCGGACTTTGTGAGTGTGGGGACACCATTACACGCGTGCACTACATATAGGTCACTACCTATATGTAGCTTCACAATGGTAACTCCGAATATGGCCATGTAACATGTCTATGATCATGGAATTGCCCCCTCTATGCCATCCTGGCATAGTTGGCACAATCCCATGATCCCAGTGGTCTGTAGCACAGACCCTGGTACTGCCAAACTGCCTTTCCTGGGGTTTCACTGCAGCTGCTGCCAACCCCTCAGACAGGTTTCTGCCCTCCTGGGGTCAAGCCAGGCTTGTCCCAGGATGGCAGAACAAAGGACTTCCTCTGAGAGAGGGTGTTACACCCTCTCCCTTTGGAAAATGGTGTGAAGGCAGGGAAGGAGTAGCCTCCCCCAGCCTCTGGAAATGCTTTCATGGGCACATTTGGTGCCGATTTCTGCATAAGCCAGTCTACACCGGTTCAGGAACCCCTTAGCCCTGCTCTGGCGCGAAACTGGACAAAGGAAAGGGGAGTGACCACTCCCCTGACCTGCACCTCCCCTGGGAGGTGTCCAGAGCTCCTCCAGTGTGCTCCAGACCTCTGCCATCTTGGAAACAGAGGTGCTGCTGGCACACTGGACTGCTCTGAGTGGCCAGTGCCACCAGGTGACGTCAGAGACTCCTTCTGATAGGCTCCTTCAGGTGTTGCTAGCCTATCCTCTCTCCTAGGTAGCCAAACCCTCTTTTCTGGCTATTTAGGGTCTCTGTCTCTGGGGAAACTTTAGATAACGAATGCAAGAGCTCATCCGAGTTCCTCTGCATCTCTCTCTTCACCTTCTGCCAAGGAATCGACTGCTGACTGCGCTGGAAGCCTGCAAAACTGCAACATAGTAGCAAAGACGACTACTGCAACTCTGTAACGCTGATCCTGCCGCCTTCTCGACTGTTTTCCTGGTGGTGCATGCTGTGGGGGTAGTCTGCCTCCTCTCTGCACTAGAAGCTCCGAAGAAATCTCCCGTGGGTCGATGGAATCTTCCCCCTGCTACCGCAGGCACCAAAGAACTACATCACCGGTCCCTTGGGTCTCTTCTCAGCAAGACGAGCGAGGTCCCTCGAATCCAGCAACTGTGTCAAAGTGACCCCCACAGTCCAGTGACTCTTCAGTCCAAGTTTGGTGGAGGTAAGTCCTTGCCTCCCCACGCCAGACTGCATTGCTGGGAACCGCGACTTTTGCAGCAACTCCGGCCTCTGTGCACTTCCGGCGGAAATCCTTTGTGCACAGCCAAACCTGGGTCCACGGCACTCTAACCTGCTTTGCACGACTTTCTAAGTTGGTCTCCGGCAACGTGGGACTCCTTTGTGCAACTTCAGGTGAGCACCGTTTCACGCATCCTCGTAGTGCCTGTTCCTGGCACTTCTCCAGGTGCTACCTGCTGCTGAGAGGGCTCCTTGTCTTGCTCGACGTCCCCTCTGTCTCCTGACGCAATTTGCGACATCCTGGTCCCTCCTGGGCCACAGCAGCGTCCAAAAACACTAACTGCACGAGTTGCAGCTAGCAAGGCTTGTTGGTGGTCTTTTGGCGGGAAAACACTTCTGCACGACTCTCCACGGCGTAAGGGATCTGTCCTCAAAAGGGGAAGTCTCTAGCCCTTGTCGTTCCTGCAGAAACCTGAGCTTCTCCTGTCCAGTAGAAGCTTATTTGCACCCACAGCAGGCATTTCCTGGGCATCTGCCCATCTCAGACTTGCTTCTGACTTTTGGACTTGGTCCCCTTGTTCCACAGGTACCCTCGACTGGAAATCCATCGTTGTTGCATTGCTGGTTTGTGTCTTTCCTGCAGTATTCCCCTATCACGACTTCTTTGTCCTTTGGGGAACTTCAGTGCACTTTGCACTCACTTTTCAGGGTCTTGGGGTGGGCTATTTTTCTAACCCTCACTATTTTCTAATAGTCCCAGCGACCCTCTACAAGGTCACATAGGTTTGGGGTCCATTCGTGGTTCGCCTTCCACTTTTGGAGTATATGGTTTGTGTTGCCCCTATCCCTATGTGTCCCCATTGCATCCTATTGTAACTATACATTGTTTGCACTGTTTTCTAAGACTATACTGCATATTTTTGGTATTGTGTACATATATCTTGTGTATATTTGCTATCCTCTCACTGAGGGTACACTCAGATACTTTGGCATATTGTCATAAAAATAAAGTACCTTTATTTTTAGTATATCTGTGTATTGTGTTTTCTTATGATATTGTGTAAGTGACACTGAGTGGTACTGTAGGAGCTTCACTCGTCTCCTAGTTCAGCCTAAGCTGCTCTGCTAAGCTACCATTATCTATCAGCCTATGCTGCTAGACACCATATACACTAATAAGGGATAACTGGGCCTGGTGCAAGGTGCAAGTACCCCTTGGTACTCACTACAAGCCAGTCCAGCCTCCTACAAACCCTCACTGTTTTCTTACAGTCCCAGCGACCCTCTACAAGGTCACATAGGTTTGGGGTCCATTCGTGGTTCGCATTCCACTTTTGGAGTATATGGTTTGTGTTGCCCCTATCCCTATGTGTCCCCATTGCATCCTATTGTAACTATACATTGTTTGCACTGTTTTCTAATACTATACTGCATATTTTTGGTATTGTGTTCATATATCTTGTGTATATTTGCTATCCTCATACTGAGGGTACTCACTGAGATACTTTTGGCATATTGTCATAAAAATAAAGTACCTTTATTTTTAGTATATCTGTGTATTGTGTTTTCTTATGATATTGTTCATATGACACTAGTGGTACTGTAGGAGCTTCACTCGTCTCCTAGTTCAGCCTAAGCTGCTCTTCTAAGCCACCATTATCTATCAGCCTATGCTGCTAGACCACCTATACACTAATAAGGGATAACTGGGCCTGGTGCAAGGTGCAAGTACCCCTAGGTACTCACTACAAGCCTGTCCAGCCTCCTACATTGGTTGTGCAGCAGTGGGATAAGTGCTTTGAGACTACTTACCACTCTTTTCATTGTACTTTTCATAAGATAAAAATATACAAAACAAGTTCAGTGTATGTACACCTTGTAGGAGGCTGGACTGGCTTGTAGTGAGTACCAAGGGGTACTTGCACCTTGCACCAGGCCCAGTTATCCCTTATTAGTGTATAGGGTGTCTAGCAGCTTAGGCTGATAGATAATGGTAGCTTAGCAGAGCAGCTTAGGCTGAACTAGGAGACGTGTGAAGCTACTACAGTACCACTTAGTGTCATATGCACAATATCATAAGAAAACACAATACACAGTTATACTAAAAATAAAGGTACTTTATTTTTATGACAATATGCCAAAGTATCTTAGAGTGTACCCTCAGTGAGAGGATAGGAAATATACAAACCTATGTGACCTTGTAGAGGATTGCTGGGACTATTAGAAAATAGTGAGAGTTAGAAAAATAACCCTCCCCAAGACCCTGAAAAGTGAGTGCAAAGTGCACTAAAGTTCCCCTAAGGACAAAAGAGTCGTGTTAGAGGAATAATGCAGGAAAGACACAAACCAGCAATGCAACAACTGTGGATTTCCAATCTAGGGTACCTGTGGAACAAGGGGACCAAGTCCAAAAGTCACAAGCAAGTCGGAGATGGGCAGATGCCCAGGAAATGCCAGCTGCGGGTGCAAAGAAGCTTCGACTGGACAGAAGAAGCTGAGGTTTCTGCAGGAACGAAAAGGGCTAGAGACTTCCCCTTTGGTGGACGGATCCCTCTCGCCTTGGAGAGTCGTGCAGAAGTGTTTTCCCGCCGGAAGGACGCCAACAAGCCTTGCTACACGCAAATCGTGCGTTTGGCGTTTTTGGACGCTGCTGGGGCCCAGGAGGGACCAGGAGGTCGCAAATTGGACCTGCAGAGAGAGGGGATGTCGAGCAAGACAAAGAGCCCTCACTGAAGCAGGTAGCACCCGGAGAAGTGCCAGAAACAGGCACTACGAGGATGCGTGAAACGGTGTTCGCCGAAGTTGCACAAAGGAGTCCCACGCTTACCTCCACCAAACTTGGGCTGAAGAGTCACTGGACTGTGGGGGTCACTTGGACAGCGTCGCTGGATTCGAGGGACCTCGCTCGTCGTGCTGAGAGGAGACCCAAGGGACCGGTAATGCAGCTTTTTGGTGCCTGCGGTTGCAGGGGGAAGATTCCGTCGACCCACGGGAGATTTCTTCGGAGCTTCTGGTGCAGAGAGGAGGCAGGCTACCCCCACAGCATGCACAAGCAGGAAAACAGTCGAGAAGGCGGCAGGATCAGCGTTACAGAGTTGCAGTAGTCGTCTTTGCTACTATGTTGCAGGTTTGCAGGCTTCCAGCGCGGTCAGCGGTCGTTTCCTTATCAGAAGGTGAAGAGAGAGATGCAGAGGAACTCGGCTGAGCTCATGCATTCGTTATCTGAAGTTTCCCCAGAGACAGAGACCCTAAATAGCCAGAAAAGAGGGTTTGGCTACCTAGGAGAGAGGATAGGCTAGCAACACCTGAAGGAGCCTATCACAAGGAGTCTCTGACGTTACCTGGTGGCACTGGCCACTCAGAGCAGTCCAGTGTGCCAGCAGCACCTCTGTTTCCAAGATGGCAGAGGTCTGGAGCACACTGGAGGAGCTCTGGACACCTCCCAGGGGAGGTGCAGGTCAGGGGAGTGGTCACTCCCCTTTCCTTTGTCCAGTTTCGCGCCAGTGCAGGGCTAAGAGGTCCCCTGAACCGGTGTAGACTGGCTTATGCAGAATTGGGCACATCTGTGCCCAACAAAGCATTTCCAGAGGCTGGGGGAGGCTACTCCTCCCCTGCCTTCACACCATTTTCCAAAGGGAGAGGGTGTCACACCCTCTCTCAGAGGAAGTTCTTTGTTCTGCCATCCTGGGCCAGGCCTGGCTGGACCCCAGGAAGGCAGATGCCTGTCTGAGGGGTTGGCAGCAGCAGCAGCTGCAGTGAAACCCCAGGAAGGGCAGTTTGGCAGTACCAGGGTCTGTGCTACAGACCACTGGGATCATGGGATTGTGCCAACCATGCCAGGATGGCATAGAGGGGGCAATTCCATGATCATAGACATGTTACATGGCCATATTCGGAGTTACCATTGTGAAGCCACATATAGGTAGTGACCTATATGTCGTGCACGCGTGTAATGGTGTCCCCGCACTCACAAAGTTCAGGGAATTGGCTCTGAACAATGTGGGGGCACCTTGGCTAGTGCCAGGGTGCCCTCACACTAAGTAACTTTGCACCTAACCTTTACCAGGTAAAGGTTAGACATATAGGTGACTTATAAGTTACTTAAGTGCAGTGAAAAATGGCTGTGAAATAACGTGGACGTTATTTCACTCAGGCTGCAGTGGCAGGCCTGTGTAAGAATTGTCAGAGCTCCCTATGGGTGGCAAAAGAAATGCTGCAGCCCATAGGGATCTCCTGGAACCCCAATACCCTGGGTACCTCAGTACCATATACTAGGGAATTATAAGGGTGTTCCAGTAAGCCAATGAAAATTGGTAAAATTGGTCACTAGCCTGTTAGTGAAAATTTGAAATAAATGAGAGAGCATAACCACTGAGGTTCTGGTTAGCAGAGCCTCAGTGAGACAGTTAGGCACCACACAGGGAACATATACATGCACACCTATGAGCACTGGGGCCCTGTGTGACAGGGTCCCAGTGACACATACATATAGGCCACAAACCTATGAGCACTGGGGTCCTGACCAGCAGGATCCCAGTGACACATAACAAACATACTGAAAACATAGTGTTTTCACTATGAGCACTGAGGCCTGGCTATCAGGATCCCAGTGAGACAGTGAAAACAGTGACAAACACCCTGACATACACTCACAAACAGGCCAAAAGTGGGGGTAACAAGGCTAGAAAGAGGCTACCTTCTCACACAACCCCCCCCCAAACGAAGGACAATAAGGCTAACCTTGGCCAGTTGAGACTTTATTGTCTAAGTGGTGATAAGTAGAGAGTAGCTCTGCAATAGACTGGTTACTCCCTTTATCATCCACTATATGGTTACTTCCCTGTGGGGATGTAAACCACCCTGTTTGAAGTTTTTTAGCTAAGCAACAATGTGAAGATGTATTTTCAGAGTTTCTATCAGTAAGTTTTAGTTTAGAGCAGTGGGAATTGTCCACTGAACCTATTTGTAGTGATGGAAATGCCAGACAGGGATGCTGTCTCAGAAAAGCCATAGCTGGGCAAAAGCTTTGTCCATATGGCTGGAAGAGAGAACAGGGATGCTGTTTCTCTTGAGTTGGAGCAGGGCAGGGATGCTGTCCTATGAGCTCCACACTAGGGCAGGGATGCTGTCCTAAGTGTTGTGAGGCAGTGCAGGGTTTCTGCACTAAAGTTTCTCTGGGAGGGTTGGAGGGATGCTCCATGTTAACTAAAATGGTGCTCTTTTTGTCACCAATGTTAGTTATCCCACAGAGAGGTACTTCTACCTCAGGGAGTCCAGCTTTGCCAGCTGATGATTCCCTTGGAACAGGTGCCACCCCAGGAGAGGTTTCTCCCACCACAGGAATGGTATCCCGAATGGTAGGGTGGTTAGGGGATACTGTGATACCCTTTTTACCTGTTGATGGAGAGGGATCCTGAGTTTTCAGGCCTTCTCTCCTTTGCTTTTTCATTTCACTTGAAATGAGAGGGAACAATTCCTCAGGGATGCCCAGCATGGCTGCATGGGCATAAAACTCTACATCAGCCCAACCTGAGGCCTCTAGGTCATTACCTAAGAGACAGTCTACAGGTAAGCTAGGTGATACCACCACCTGCTTAGGGCCAGTAACTCCCCCCAACTAAACTGAATTATAGCTAAGGGGAGAAACTTAGTGGAGTTATGGACATCAATAATCTTATACTGTTGTCCAATGATGTGTTGTTCAGGAGGCACTAGGTTTTCAGTCACCAAAGTGAAACTGGCACCTGTGTCCCTGTAGGCCAAGGCCTCAACACCATTTATTGAAACTGTCTGCTTGTACTTATCCATTGTAAGGGGACAAGCAGCCAGTGTGGCAAGGCCAGTGCCACTAGGTGTGACAGAAACTGTATTGGGACTGATTACATCAGTTTCCACTATGGACCCATAAGTGAACCCAACTACACCCTTTGCTTGACTGTTGCCAGCAGTCCCACCACTAGTACCACTACTGCTAGGGGCACTAGAGCTTGATGTATTAGTGGTGGTAGGCTCAGGGGGTTTACCTGGACAGGACTTATCCCCTGGCCTATGGCCTCTGTTTTTACACACAAAGCACCAAGGCTTTTTAATGTGTGCAGGTTGGGAAGAAGAGGAAGAATTTGTTTTATCCCCACCCTCTGAAGAGTGTTTAAGATTTGAAGTGGGATCTTTGGTTTTACCCTTATCCCCATGCTTATCTTGAGATTTTTCACCATCTTTCTTCTTATTGCCATCTTTGTCACCCCCTGTATGAACTTTTCTGTTCACCCTTGTTCTGACCCATTTGTCTGCCTTCTTTCCCAATTCTTGGGGAGAGGTCAGATCAGAGTCTACCAGGTACTGGTGCAACAAATCAGACACACAATTATTAAGAATATGCTCTCTCAGGATCAAGTTATACAGGCTGTCATAATCAGTAACTTTACTGCCATGTAACCACCCCTCCAAGGCCTTCACTGAATGGTCAATGAAATCAACCCAGTCTTGTGAAGACTCCTTTTTGGTCTCTCTGAACTTTATCCTGTATTGTTCAGTGGTTAAGCCATAACCATCCAGGAGTGCATTCTTAAGAACTGTAAAATTATTGGCATCACTTTCTTTCACAGTAAGGAGCCTATCCCTACCATTTCCACTAAATGATAGCCATAGGATAGCAGCCCACTGCCTTTGAGGGACATCCTGTACAACACAGGCCCTCTCAAGTGCAGCAAACCACTTGTTAATGTCATCCCCCTCCTTATAAGGGGGAACTATCTTGTGCAGATTCCTGGAATCATGCTCTTTTGCAGGATGACTATGGGGAATACTGCTGCTGCCACCATGGGTTTCTAAACCCAACTTCTGTCTTTCCTTCTCTAATTCAAAAGACGGTCTATCCAAATCCAGCTGTTGCTTTTTAAGCTTCATTCTGGTTTGTTCCACCCTCAACTTATTGAGTTCCCTCTCTAACATTCTGTCATCAGGGTTGGTGGGAGGGACATTTCTAGAAACAGAGCTATGATGGGAATGAACAGAAGGAGACCTGTCCCTTACAGAAGCCAACTTAACAGCTTGGTTTACAGAAACATTACTAACAGTATGGTGAGAATAAATGCTTTTGCTATGATGTGAGACAACACTATTTACTTGGTGTGGCTCATCATCATTACCATCTATGCTAGATTGTCTAGTAATGGGCAGGTTAGGAAGTTTCTTTCCTGAATCTTTTCCTGGGGGAGTCCCCGAATCAGATTGGGAACTATTAGGTACTTTTTCAACAGATGGGGCACCTATGGCCTTATCCTGTTCTCTAAGCATGTTAATTAACAGTTCCAAGGCAGGATTCTTCCCTACACTCAAACCTCTCTCTATACAGAGACTCCTTGCTCTTTTCCAGCTAAGGTTGTCATATGCAAGTTTGGACAGATCATCACTTTGGCCTGTGCCAGACATTTTTAGAGAGAGTTAAAGTGATAGAAAAAGAGAAAAAAGTTTTCAGAACTTTTTGGAAAGACAGAAAAACTTTTTAAACTTTTAAGAACTTTTTGAAAGTTTAGAAGTACTTTTCAGCACTTAGAAAAGAGTGAAAAGAGGAAATGCAAAACTTTTTGGCTATGTGTATATACACTGACCTTGTTTTGTATATTTTTCTCTTATGAAAAGTACAATGACAAGAGTGGTAAGTAGTCTCAAGCACTTATCCCACCACTGCACAACCAATGTAGGAGGCTGGACTGGCTTGTAGTGAGTACCAAGGGGTACTTGCACCTTGCACCAGGCCCAGTTATCCCTTATTAGTGTATAGGGTGTCTAGCAGCTTAGGCTGATAGATAATGGTAGCTTAGCAGAGCCGCTTAGGCTGAACTAGGAGACGTGTGAAGCTACTACAGTACCACTTAGTGTCATATGCACAATATCATAAGAAAACACAATACACAGTTATACTAAAAATAAAGGTACTTTATTTTTATGACAATATGCCAAAGTATCTTAGAGTGTACCCTCAGTGAGAGGATAGGAAATATACAAACCTATGTGACCTTGTAGAGGGTCGCTGGGACTATTAGAAAATAGTGAGAGTTAGAAAAATAACCCTCCCCAAGACCCTGAAAAGTGAGTGCAAAGTGCACTAAAGTTCCCCTAAGGACAAAAGAGTCGTGTTAGAGGAATAATGCAGGAAAGACACAAACCAGCAATGCAACAACTGTGGATTTCCAATCTAGGGTACCTGTGGAACAAGGGGACCAAGTCCAAAAGTCACAAGCAAGTCGGAGATGGGCAGATGCCCAGGAAATGCCAGCTGCGGGTGCAAAGAAGCTTCGACTGGACAGAAGAAGCTGAGGTTTCTGCAGGAACGAAAAGGGCTAGAGACTTCCCCTTTGGTGGACGGATCCCTCTCGCCTTGGAGAGTCGTGCAGAAGTGTTTTCCCGCCGGAAGGACGCCAACAAGCCTTGCTACACGCAAATCGTGCGTTTGGCGTTTTTGGACGCTGCTGGGGCCCAGGAGGGACCAGGAGGACGCAAATTGGACCTGCAGAGAGAGGGGACGTCGAGCAAGACAAAGAGCCCTCACTGAAGCAGGTAGCACCCGGAGAAGTGCCAGAAACAGGCACTACGAGGATGCGTGAAACGGTGCTCGCCGAAGTTGCACAAAGGAGTCCCACGTCGCCGGAGACCAACTTAGAAAGTCGTGCAATGCAGGTTAGAGTGCCGGGGACCCAGGCTTGGCTGTGCATGAAGGATTTCCGCCGGAAGTGCACAGGGGCCGGAGCAGCTGCAAAGTCGCGGTTCCCAGCAATGCAGCCCAGCGAGGTGAGGCAAGGACTTACCTCCACCAAACTTGGGCTGAAGAGTCACTGGACTGTGGGGGTCACTTGGACAGCGTCGCTGGATTCGAGGGACCTCGCTCGTCGTGCTGAGAGGAGACCCAAGGGACCGGTAATGCAGCTTTTTGGTGCCTGCGGTTGCAGGGGGAAGATTCCGTCGACCCACGGGAGATTTCTTCGGAGCTTCTGGTGCAGAGAGGAGGCAGGCTACCCCCACAGCATGCACAAGCAGGAAAACAGTCGAGAAGGCGGCAGGATCAGCGTTACAGAGTTGCAGTAGTCGTCTTTGCTACTATGTTGCAGGTTTGCAGGCTTCCAGCGCGGTCAGCGGTCGTTTCCTTATCAGAAGGTGAAGAGAGAGATGCAGAGGAACTCGGCTGAGCTCATGCATTCGTTATCTGAAGTTTCCCCAGAGACAGAGACCCTAAATAGCCAGAAAAGAGGGTTTGGCTACCTAGGAGAGAGGATAGGCTAGCAACACCTGAAGGAGCCTATCACAAGGAGTCTCTGACGTCACCTGGTGGCACTGGCCACTCAGAGCAGTCCAGTGTGCCAGCAGCACCTCTGTTTCCAAGATGGCAGAGGTCTGGAGCACACTGGAGGAGCTCTGGACACCTCCCAGGGGAGGTGCAGGTCAGGGGAGTGGTCACTCCCCTTTCCTTTGTCCAGTTTCGCGCCAGAGCAGGGCTAAGGGGTCCCCTGAACCGGTGTAGACTGGCTTATGCAGAATTGGGCACATCTGTGCCCAACAAAGCATTTCCAGAGGCTGGGGGAGGCTACTCCTCCCCTGCCTTCACCCCATTTTCCAAAGGGAGAGGGTGTCACACCCTCTCTCAGAGGAAGTTCTTTGTTCTGCCATCCTGGGCCAGGCCTGGCTGGACCCCAGGAGGGCAGATGCCTGTCTGAGGGGTTGGCAGCAGCAGCAGCTGCAGTGAAACCCCAGGAAGGGCAGTTTGGCAGTACCAGGGTCTGTGCTACAGACCACTGGGATCATGGGATTGTGCCAACCATGCCAGGATGGCATAGAGGGGGCAATTCCATGATCATAGACATGTTACATGGCCATATTCGGAGTTACCATTGTGAAGCCACATATAGGTAGTGACCTATATGTAGTGCACGCGTGTAATGGTGTCCCCGCACTCACAAAGTTCAGGGAATTGGCTCTGAACAATGTGGGGGCACCTTGGCTAGTGCCAGGGTGCCCTCACACTAAGTAACTTTGCACCTAACCTTTACCAGGTAAAGGTTAGACATATAGGTGACTTATAAGTTACTTAAGTGCAGTGAAAAATGGCTGTGAAATAACGTGGACGTTATTTCACTCAGGCTGCAGTGGCAGGCCTGTGTAAGAATTGTCTGAGCTCCCTATGGGTGGCAAAAGAAATGCTGCAGCCCATAGGGATCTCCTGGAACCCCAATACCCTGGGTACCTCAGTACCATATACTAGGGAATTATAAGGGTGTTCCAGTAAGCCAATGAAAATTGGTAAAATTGGTCACTAGCCTGTTAGTGAAAATTTGAAATAAATGAGAGAGCATAACCACTGAGGTTCTGGTTAGCAGAGCCTCAGTGAGACAGTTAGGCACCACACAGGGAACATATACATGCACACCTATGAGCACTGGGGCCCTGTGTGACAGGGTCCCAGTGACACATACATATAGGCCACAAACCTATGAGCACTGGGGTCCTGACCAGCAGGATCCCAGTGACACATAACAAACATACTGAAAACATAGTGTTTTCACTATGAGCACTGAGGCCTGGCTATCAGGATCCCAGTGAGACAGTGAAAACAGTGACAAACACCCTGACATACACTCACAAACAGGCCAAAAGTGGGGGTAACAAGGCTAGAAAGAGGCTACCTTCTCACACACCTAACCAAAAAGTTTTGCATTTCTTTTCTCACCTCTTTTCTAAAGTGCTGAAAAGTACCTCTAAACTTTCTAAAAAGTTCTTAAAAGTTTAAAAAGTTTTTTTTCTGCCTTTCTAAAAGTTCTGAAAACTTTTTTCTCTTTTTCTATCACTTAAACTCTTTCTAAAAATGTCTGGCACAGGCCAAACTGTTGATCTGTCAAAACTTGCATATGACCACCTTAGCTGGAAAGGAGCAAGGAGTCTCTGTGTAGAAAGAGGTTTGAGTGTAGGGAAGAATCCTTCTTTGGAAGTATTGCTTAACATGCTTAGAGAACAAGATAAGGCCAGAAGGGCCCCATCTGTTGAAAAAGTAGCCAATGGTTCCCAATCTGATCCAGGGACTCCCCTAGGAAAAGATTCAGGAAAGAAACTTCCTAGCCTGCCCATTACTAGACAGTCTAGCATAGTTGGTAATGATGAAGAGGTACACCATACAGATAGTGTTATCTCACATCATAGCAAAAGTATTGTTTCTCACCACAGTAGAAGTGATATTTCTGTTAACCAAGCTGTTAGGGTGCCTTCTGTAAAGGATAGGTCTCCTTCCGTCCATTCTCACCATACTTCTGTATCAAGGAATGTCCCTCCCACCCACCCTGATGACAGATTGTTAGAAAGGTAGCTCAATAGATTGAGAGTGGAATAAACCAGACTGAAGCTCAAGAAGCAACAGCTGGATTTGGATAGACAGTCCTTAGAAGTAGAGAAGGAAAGACAGAAGTTGGGTTTTGAAACCCATGGTGGCAGCAGCAGTATTCCCAATAGTTATCCTGCAAAAGAGCATGATTCTAGGAATCTGCACAAGATAGTTCCCCCTTATAAGGAGGGGGATGACATTAACAAGTGGTTTGCTGCACTTGAGAAGGCCTGTGTTGTACAGGATGCCCCTCAAAGGCAGTGGGCTGCTATCCTATGGCTATCATTTAGTGGAAAGTGTAGGGATAGGCTCTTTACTGTGAAAGAAGGTGATGCCAATAATTTTACAGTTCTTAAGAATGCACTCCTGGACGGTTATGGCTTAACCACTGAACAATACAGGATAAAGTTCAGAGAGACCAAAAAGGAGTCTTCACAAGACTGGGTTGATTTCATTGACCATTCAGTGAAGGCCTTGGAGGGGTGGTTACATGGCAGTAAAGTTACTGATTATGACAGCCTGTATAACGTAATCCTGAGAGAGCATACAGTATTCTTAATAATTGTGTGTCTGATTTGTTGCACCAGTACTTGGTGGACTCTGATCTGACCTCTCCCCAAGAATTGGGAAAGAAGGCAGACAAATGGGTCAGAACAAGGGTGAACAGACAAGTTCATACATGGGGTGACAAAGATGGCAACAAGAAGAAGGGTGGTAAGTCTTCTGACAAGGGTGGGGACAAATCTAAAAATGAGTCTTCATCAGGCCCACAAAAACACTCTGGTGGGGGTGGTGGGCCCAAATCCTCTTCAAATCGAAACAAAGAAAAGAAACCATGGTGCTATTTATGTAAAATAAGAGGCCATTGGACAACAGATCCCAGTTGTCCAAAGAAAAGCACCAAGCCTCCTACCACTACAACCCCTACTGCTACACCTAGTGTCCCTACGAATAGCAGTTGCGGTGGGAGCAAACCTACTAATAGCCAATCCAAGGGAGTAGCTGGGCTCACTTTTGGTAACTTAGTTGGGGTTGGTCTGATTAGGGAGACCACAGAGGCTGTGTTAGTCTCTGAGGGGGCTATTGATTTAGCCACCTTGGTTGCTTGTCCCCTTAACATGGATAAGTACAAGCTGTAGGAGGCTGGACTGGCTTGTAGTGAGTACCAAGGGGTACTTGCACCTTGCACCAGGCCCAGTTATCCCTTATTAGTGTATAGGGTGTCTAGCAGCTTAGGCTGATAGATAATGGTAGCTTAGCAGAGCAGCTTAGGCTGAACTAGGAGACGTGTGAAGCCACTACAGTACCACTTAGTGTCATATGCACAATATCATAAGAAAACACAATACACAGTTATACTAAAAATAAAGGTACTTTATTTTTATGACAATATGCCAAAGTATCTTAGAGTGTACCCTCAGTGAGAGGATAGGAAATATACACAAGATATATATACACAATAGCAAAAATATGCAGTATAGTCTTAGAAAACAGTGCAAACAATGTATAGTCACAATAGGATGCAATGGGGAAACATAGGGATAGGGGCAACACAAACCATATACTCCAGAAGTGGAATGCGAACCACGAATGGACCCCAAACCTATGTGACCTTGTAGAGGGTCGCTGGGACTATTAGAAAATAGTGAGAGTTAGAAAAATAACCCTCTCCAAGACCCTGAAAAGTGAGTGCAAAGTGCACTAAAGTTCCCCTAAGGATAAAGTAGTCGTGTTAGAGGAATAATGCAGGAAAGACACAAACCAGCAATGCAACAACTGTGGATTTCCCATCTAGGGTACCTGTGGAACAAGGGGACCAAGTCCAAAAGTCACAAGCAAGTCGGAGATGGGCAGATGCCCAGGAAATGCCAGCTGCGGGTGCAAAGAAGCTTCGACTGGACAGAAGAAGCTGAGGTTTCTGTAGGAAAGAAAAGGGCTAGAGACTTCCCCTTTGGTAGACGGATCCCTCTCGCCTTGGAGAGTCGTGCAGAAGTGTTTTCCCGCCGGAAGGACGCCAACAAGCCTTGCTACACGCAAATCGTGCGTTTGGCGTTTTTGGACGCTGCTGGGGCCCAGGAGGGACCAGGAGGTCGCAAATTGGACCTGAAGAGAGAGGGGACGTCGAGCAAGACAAAGAGCCCTCACTGAAGCAGGTAGCACCCGGAGAAGTGCCAGAAACAGGCACTACGAGGATGCGTCAAACGGTGCTCGCCGAAGTTGCACAAAGGAGTCCCACGTCGCCGGAGACCAACTTAGAAAGTCGTGCAATGCAGGTTAGAGTGCCGTGGACCCAGGCTTGGATGTGCACAAAGGATTTCCGCCGGAAGTGCACAGGGGCCGGAGTAGCTTGCAAAGTCGCGGTTCCCAGCAATGCAGCCCAGCGAGGTGAGGCAAGGACTTACCTCCACCAAACTTGGACTGAAGAGTCACTGGACTGTGGGGGTCACTTGGACAGAGTCGCTGGATTCGAGGGACCTCGCTCGTCGTGCTGAGAGGAGACCCAAGGGACCGGTAATGCAGCTTTTTGGTGCCTGCGGTTGCAGGGGGACGATTCCGTCGACCCACTGGAGATTTCTTCGGAGCTTCTGGTGCAGAGAGGAGGCAGGCTACCCCCACAGCATGCACAAGCAGGAAAACAGTCGAGAAGGCGGCAGGATCAGCGTTACAGAGTTGCAGTAGTCGTCTTTGCTACTATGTTGC
This sequence comes from Pleurodeles waltl, assembly GCF_031143425.1. Taxonomy (NCBI): domain Eukaryota; kingdom Metazoa; phylum Chordata; class Amphibia; order Caudata; family Salamandridae; genus Pleurodeles; species Pleurodeles waltl. Next base: position 1,165,829,068 of record NC_090439.1, on the reverse strand, counting down.
AGGTTTGCAGGCTTCCAGCGCGGTCAACGGTCGTTTCCTTATCAGAAGGTGAAGAGGGAGATGCAGAGGAACTCGGATGAGCTCTTGCATTCGTTATCTGAAGTTTCCCCAGAGACAGAGACCCTAAATAGCCAGAAAAGAGGGTTTGGCTACTTAGGAGAGAGGATAGGCTAGCAACACCTGAAGGAGCCTATCACAAGGAGTCTCTGACGTCACCTGGTGGCACTGGCCACTCAGAGCAGTCCAGTGTGCCAGCAGCACCTCTGTTTCCAAGATGGCAGAGGTCTGGAGCACACTGGAGGAGCTCTGGACACCTCCCAGGGGAGGTGCAGGTCAGGGGAGTGGTCACTCCCCTTTCCTTTGTCCAGTTTCGCGCCAGAGCAGGGGCTAAGGGGTCCCTGAACCGGTGTAGACTGGCTTATGCAGAATTGGGCACATCTGTGCCCAACAAAGCATTTCCAGAGGCTGGGGGAGGCTACTCCTCCCCTGCCTTCACACCATTTTCCAAAGGGAGAGGGTGTCACACCCTCTCTCAGAGGAAGTTCTTTGTTCTGCCATCCTGGGCCAGGCCTGGCTGGACCCCAGGAGGGCAGATGCCTGTCTGAGGGGTTGGCAGCAGCAGCAGCTGCAGTGAAACCCCAGGAAGGGCAGTTTGGCAGTACCAGGGTCTGTGCTACAGACCACTGGGATCATGGGATTGTGCCAACTATGCCAGGATGGCATAGAGGGGGCAATTCCATGATCATAGACATGTTACATGGCCATATTCGGAGTTACCATTGTGAAGCTACATATAGGTAGTGACCTATATGTAGTGCACGCGTGTAATGGTGTCCCCGCACTCACAAAGTTGAGGGAATTGGCTCTGAACAATGTGGGGGCACCTTGGCTAGTGCCAGGGTGCCCTCACACTAAGTAACTTTGCACCTAACCTTTACCAGGTAAAGGTTAGACATATAGGTGACTTATAAGTTACTTAAGTGCAGTGTAAAATGGCTGTGAAATAACGTGGACGTTATTTCACTCAGGCTGCAGTGGCAGGCCTGTGTAAGAATTGTCAGAGCTCCCTATGGGTGGCAACAGAAATGCTGCAGCCCATAGGGATCTCCTGGAACCCCAATACCCTGGGTACCTCAGTACCATATACTAGGGAATTATAAGGGTGTTCCAGTAAGCCAATGTGAATTGGTAAAATTGGTCACTAGCCTGTTAGTGACAATTTAAAAGTAATGAGAGAGCATAACCACTGAGGTTCTGGTTAGCAGAGCCTCAGTGAGACAGTTAGGCACCACACAGGGAACACATACATGCACACCTATGAGCACTGGAGCCCTGTGTGACAGGGTCCCAGTGACACATACATATAGGCCACAACCTTATGAGCACTGGGGTCCTGACTAGCAGGGTCCCAGTGACACATAACAAACATACTGAAAACATAGGGCCTGATTCTAACTTTGGAGGACGGTGTTAAACCGTCCCAAAAGTGGCGGATATACCACCTACCGTATTACGAGTCCATTATATCCTATGGAACTCGTAATACGGTAGGTGGTATATCCGCCACTTTTGGGACGGTTTAACACCGTCCTCCAAAGTTAGAATCAGGCCCATAGTGTTTTCACTATGAGCACTGGGGCCTAGCCATCAGGATCCCAGTGAGACAGTGAAAACAGTGACAAACATCCTGACATACACTCACAAACAGGCCAAAAGTGGGGGTAACAAGGCTAGAAAGAGGCTACTTTCTCACACAAGCAACTACCCCTAATAAATGGTGTTGAGGTTCAGGCCTACAGGGACACTGGTGCCAGTGTAACTATGGTCATAGAGAAACTGGTCCACCCTGAACAACACCTACTTGGTCACCAGTACCAAGTAACCGATGCTCACAACAACACACTTAGCCACCCCATGGCTGTTGTAAATCTCAACTGGGGGGGAGTTACTGGTCCAAAGAAAGTTGTGGTAGCCTCAGATTTACCTGTAGACTGTCTACTTGGAAATGATTTGGAGACATCAGCTTGGTCAGATGTGGAGTTGGAGGCCCATGCAGCAATGCTGGGCATCCCAGGGCATATTTTTGCTTTAACCAGGGCTCAGGCCAAAAAGCAAAAAGGACAGGGTGCCTTGGATCCTGGAACAATGGACCAAGTGCTCCCTAAAGCTAGGGCTAGTAGAAGTAAAGCACTTCCTACTATCCCTCCCTCTACAGTGGATTCTACTTCTGAGGAAGAAGAATTTTCACCCTGTGCAGAACCTACGCCACAGGAGCTGGAAGCAGACACTGCTGAGCTTTTGGGTGAAGGGGGGCCTGCCAGGGAGGAGCTGAGTGTGGCACAGCATACCTGTCCCACACTAGAGGGTCTAAGACAGCAAGCTGTCAAACAAGCTAATGGGGATGTCAGTGACTCTCACAGAGTTTACAGGGAGGACAACCTCTTGTACACTGAAGCAAGGGATCCTAAACCTGGAACTGCCAGGAGGTTAGTGATTCCTCAGGAGTACAGAAAGTTCCTCCTAACTCTAGCCTACGACATTCCCCTAGCTGGACATCTGGGACAAATGAAAACTTGGGACAGGCTTGTTCCCTTGTTTCATTGGCCTAGAATGTCTGAGGACACAAAATAATTTTGTAAGTCCTGTGAAACCTGTCAAGCCAGTGGCAAGACAGGTGGCACCCCAAAGGCACCCCTTATTCCACTGCCTGTGGTTGGGGTTCCCTTTGAAAGGGTAGGGGTTGACATAAGTTGCCCCCTTGACCCTCCTACTGCTTCAGGCAATAGGTTTATCTTGGTGGTAGTGGACCATGCCACAAGATATCCTGAAGCAATTCCTGTAAGGACCACTACAGCACCTGCAGTGGCAAAGGCCCTCCTGGGAATATTTTCCAGGGTGGGCTTCCCAAAGGAAGTAGTATCAGACAGGGGAAGCAATTTCATGTCTGCTTACTTAAAGGCCATGTAGAAGGAGTGTGGTGTGACCTACAAGTTCACTACACCCTATCATCCACAAACAAATGGACTGGTAGAGAGATTTAACAAAACTCTCAAAGGCATGATTATGGGTCTCCCTGAAAAACTCCGCAGGAGATGGGATATCCTTCTACCATGCCTCCTTTTTCCCTACAGGGAGGTACCCCAGAAAGGAGTGGGCTTCAGCCCCTTTGAACTTCTTTTTGGACACCCTGTTAGGGGTCCACTCACACTTGTCAAGGAGGGTTGGGAACAACCCCTAAAAGCTCCAAAACAAGATATTATGGACTATGTACTTGGCCTCAGATCAAGGATGGCTGAGTATATGAAAAAGGCCAGTAAAAACCTTCAGGCCAGCCAAGAGCTCCAGAAGCAATGGCATGATCAGAAGGCTGTTTTGGTTCTGTACCAACCAGGGCAGAAAGTGTGGGTCTTGGAGCCTGTGGCCCCAAGAGCACTCCAAGATAAATGGAGTGGACCCCACATAATTGTTGAAAAGAAGGGTGAAGTCACCTACTTAGTTGACTCAGGCACTGCCAGGAGTCCCCTTAGGGTGCTCCATGTCAATCGCCTGAAACCCTACTATGACAGGGCTGATCTCACCCTGCTCATGGCAACTGATGAGGGACAGGAAGATGACAGTGATCCTCTACCTGATCTCTTCTCTTCCACAGAACAAGATGCTCTAGTGGAAGGTGTAGTTTTGGCTGATTGTCTTACTGCTGAGCAGAAAGACCACTGCATAAATCTCCTGGGTCAGTTTTCTGAACTCTTCTCTACTGTGCCAGGTACCACTTCTTGGTGTGAGCACACTATAGATACTGGAGACAGCTTGCCTGTCAAAAGTAAAATCTATAGGCAGCCTGACCATGTCAGAGACTGCATAAAGCAAGAGGTGCAGAAAATGTTAGAACTAGGACTGGTTGAGCACTCTGAAAGTCCATGGGCTTCTCCTGTGGTACTTGTACCAAAACCTCATTCCAAGGATGGAAAGAAGGAAATGCGGTTTTGTGTAGATTACAGAGGTCCCAACCAGGTAACCAAAACTGATGCTCACCCTATACTCAGGGCAGATGAGCTCATAGATACACTGGCATCTGCCAAGTATCTAAGCACTTTTGACTTGACTGCAGGGTATTGGCAGATCAAATTATCAAAAGATGCTAAACCTAAAACTGCATTTTCAACCATTGGAGGCCATTACCAATTCACAGTAGTGCCTTTTGGATTGAAAAATGTACCTGCCACTTTTCAGAGGTTGGTGAACACAGTCCTGCAAGGGCTGGAAGCTTTTAGTGCAGCATATCTGGACGATATAGCTGTCTTTAGCTCCAGTTGGGATGATCACCTGGTCCACCTATGGAAAGTTTTAGAGGCCCTGCAAAAGGCAGGCCTCACTATCAAGGCTTCAAAGTGCCAGATAGGGCAGGGGAAGGTGGTTTATCTGGGAGACCTTGTTGGTGGGGAACAGATTGCACCACTGCAGGGGAAAATCCAAACTATTATAGATTGGGTTCCCCCTACTACTCAGACTCAGGTGAGAGCCTTCCTAGGCCTCACTGGGTATTACAGGAGGTTCATTAAGAACTATGGCTCCATTGCAGCCCCTCTTAATGACCTCACATCCAAGAAAATGCCTAAAAAGGTATTATGGACAGCAAACTGTCAGAAAGCTTTTGAGGAGCTGAAGCAGGCCATGTGCTCTGCACCTGTCCTGAAAAGCCCTTGTTACTCTAAAACATTCTATGTCCAAACTGATGCATCTGAATTAGGAGTAGAGGCAGTCCTATCACAACTTAATTCTGAGGACCAGGATCAACCTGTTGCTTTTATTAGTAGGAGGTTGACCCCTAGAGAAAAGCGTTGGTCTGCCATTGAGAGGGAGGCCTTTGCTGTGGTCTGGGCACTGAAGAAGTTGAGGCCATACTTGTTTGGCACTCACTTCATTGTTGAGACAGACCACAAACCTCTACTTTGGCTAAAACAAATGAAAGGTGAAAATCCTAAATTATTGAGGTGGTCCATATCCCTACAGGGAATGGACTATACAGTGGAACATAGACCTGGGAGTAGCCACTCCAATGCAGATGGACTCTCCAGATATTTCCACTTAGACAATGAAGACTCATCAGGTCATGGCTAGTCTTATTGTCCTTCGTTTGGGGGGGGTTGTGTAGGAAAGTACCATCTTGCCTGGCATGTTACCCCCATTTTTCACTGTATATATGTTGTTTTAGTTGTATGTGTCACTGGGACCCTGCTAGTCAGGGCCCCAGTGCTCATAAGTGTGCCTGAATGTGTTACCTGTGTTATGACTAACTGTCTCACTGAGGCTCTGCTAATCAGAACCTCAGTGGTTATGCTCTCTCATTTCTTTCAAATTGTCACTAACAGGCTAGTGACCAATTTACATTGGCTTACTGGAACACCCTTATAATTCCCTAGTATATGGTACTGAGGTACCCAGGGTATTGGGGTTCCAGGAGATCCCTATGGGCTGCAGCATTTCTTTTGCCACCCATAGGGAGCTCTGACAATTCTTACACAGGCCTGCCACTGCAGCCTGAGTGAAATAACGTCCACGTTGTTTCACAGCCATTTTACACTGCACTGAAGTAACTTATAAGTCACCTATATGTCTAACATTTACCTGGTAAAGGTTAGGTGCAAAGTTACTTAGTGTGAGGGCACCCTGGCACTAGCCAAGGTGCCCCCACATTGTTCAGGGCCAATTCCCCGGACTTTATGAGTGCGGGGACACCATTACACGCGTGCACTACATATAGGTCACTACCTGTATGTAGCTTCACAATGGTAACTCCGAATATGGCCATGTAACATGTCTATGATCATGGAATTGCCCCCTCTATGCCATTCTGGCATAGGTGGCACAATACCATGATCCCAGTGGTCTGTAGCACAGACCCTGGTACTGCCAAACTGCCTTTCCCGGGGTTTCACTGCAGCTGCTGCTGCTGCCAACCCCTCAGACAGGCTTCTGCCCTCCTGGGGTCCAGCCAGGCCTGGCCCAGGATGGCAGAACAAAGTACTTCCTCTGAGAGTGGGTGTTACACCCTCTCCCTTTGGAAAATGGTGTGAAGGCAGGGGAGGAGTAGCCTCCCCCAGCCTCTGGAAATGCTTTCATGGGCACACCTGGTGCCCATTTCTGCATAAGCCAGTCTACACCGGTTCAGGGACCCCTTAGCCCTGCTCTGGCGCGAAACTGGACAAAGGAAAGGGGAGTGACCACTGCCCTGACCTGTACCTCCCCTGGGAGGTGCCCAGAGCTCCTCCAGTGTGCTCCAGACCTCTGCCATCTTGGAAACAGAGGTGCTGCTGGCACACTGGACTGCTCTGAGTGGCCAGTGCCAGCAGGTGACGTCAGAGACTCCTTCTGATAGGCTTCTTCAGGTGTTGCTAGCCTAGCTCCTCTCCTAAGTAGCCAAACTCTCTTTTCTGGCTATTTAGGGTCTCTGTCTTTGGGGATTCTGTAGATAACGAATGGAAGGGCTCATCTGAGTTCCTCTGCATCTCTCTCTTCACCTTCTGCCGAGGAATCGACTGCTGACCGCGCTGGAAGCCTGCAAAACTGCAACAAAGTAGCGAAGACGACTACTGCAACTCTGTAACGCTGATCCTGCCGCCTTCTCGACTGTTTTCCTGGTGGTGCATGCTGTGGGGGTAGTCTGCCTCCTCTCTGCACTAGAAGCTCCGAAGAAATCTCCTGTGGGTCGACGGAATCGTCCACCTGCAACCGCAAGCACCAAAGAACTGCATCACCGGTACCCTGGTTCTCCTCTCAGCACGACGAGCGAGGTCCCTTGAATCCAGCAACTCTGTCCAAGTGACTCCCACAGTCCAGTGACTCTTCAGTCCAAGTTTGGTGGAGGTAAGTCCTTGCCTTCCCACGCCAGACTGCATTGCTGGGAACCGCGACTTTTGCAGCTACTCCGGCCTCCGTACACTTCCAGCGGAAATCCTTTATGCACAGTCCAGCCTGGGTCCACGGCACTCTAACCTGCATTGCACGACCTCCTAAGTTGTCCTCCGGCGACGTGGGACTCCTTTGTGCGACTTCGGGTGAGCACCGTTTCACGCATCCTCGTAGTGCCTGTTTCTGGCACTTCTGTGGGTGCTGCCTGCTGCTGAGAGGGCTCCTTTTCTTGCTCGACGCCCCCTCTGTCCCCAGACGCAATTGGCGACATCCTGGTCCCTCCTCGGCCACAGCAGCATCCAAAAACCCTAACCGCACGATTTGCAGCTAGCAAGGCTTGTTGGCAGTCTTTCGGCGGGAAAACACTTCTGCACGACTCTCCACTGCGTGGGGGATCTATCCTCCAAAGGGGAAGTCTCTAGTCCTTGTCGTTCCTGCAGAAACCTCAGCTTCTACTGTCCAGTAGCAGCTTCTTTGCACCCACAGCTGGTATTTCCTGGGCATCTGCCCATCTCCGACTTGCTTGTGACTTTTGGACTTGGTCCCCTTGTTCCACAGGTACCCTCAACTGGAAATCCATTGTTGTTGCATTGTTGGTTTGTGTCTTTCCTGCAGAATTCCCCTATCACGACTTCTATGTCCTTTGGGGAACTTTAGTGCACTTTGCACTCACTTTTCAGGGTCTTGGGGTGGGCTATTCTTCTAACCCTCACTGTTTTCTTACAGTCCCAGCGACCCTCTACAAGGTCACATAGGTTTGGGGTCCATTCGTGGTTCGCATTCCACTTTTGGAGTATATCGTTTGTGTTGCCCCTATCCCTATGTGTCCCCATTGCATCCTATTGTAACTATACATTGTTTGCACTGTTTTCTAATACTATACTGCATATTTTTGGTATTGTGTACATATATCTTGTGTATATTTGCTATTTTCATACTGAGGGTACTCACTGAGATACTTTTGGCATATTGTCATAAAAATAAAGTACCTTTATTTTTAGTATATCTGTGTACTGTGTTTTCTTATGATATTGTGCATATGACACTAGTGGTACTGTAGGAGCTTCACTCGTCTCCTAGTTCAGCCTAAGCTGCTCTGCTAAGCTACCATTATCTATCAGCCTATGCTGCTAGACACCCTATACACTAATAAGGGATAACGGGGCCTGGTGCAAGGTGCAAGTACCCCTAGGTACTCACTACAAGCCAATCCAGCCTCCTACAAGCTCGAAGCAACTTCTAGCGCTTAGTGGCATCAACCTTAAGTTCCAGTATGCTGATAGAGCATCGGGTACCAGCCAAAACTACTCAACATGTGACGTGAGCTGTCGTCACTTTCAAACGGTGAGACTCTCTTGCCTGGAACTTCACCTTAGTTTCCGCCGTCTCCATCTAGCTGCGAACAGCAGCGCTAGTGATGCCTTTGTGGATCAGCAGGTGGCACCTTACTTCTTGTGTGGGTAGGGAAGTCTCTCCTTGTCTAATCTGTTGTGCTCTTACTCCTTTGTGCGACTTGGATTCGGAAGTAAGTGTAAACACACATGTGCAAAAGTATGTCCAAAGGTAAGTGCATGAACTATGGTTGTTTACAGATCAAAAGCAGTACGATCAGTTTGGATTAAAAATATTTATGCTGTTTTATTATTAAAATAAGCAATGTAGGAATCAAGACTTCGGTTTCAGGAGCTTCAGGATATGGCACACAGACATTCTATGCTGCAGTCTCGGAGTATTTGGCTGTCTGCTAAGAATAATGAGTATTGTGTTAGAGCAGGTTACGTAAAGGTTGTATTTACTCGTGAAAATACATGTTTTTTAATGTTCATGCACTTACCGTTGATGATTTTTGATGGCTGGCTCATTGTGGGCTTCTTGTAAAAGCCTTGCACTCGTTTTAGGCTTCTTTTTGAAGCGGATTCAGACCTGGCGCGACAGCAGCAGTCGACAAGCAGCAGCAAAGAGGGACGGCAGAGAGACAGTCAGTGTGTGGGCCACAGAGGGAGCAGCCCTGCCGAGTGCCACACATCGGGGGTAGGAGCGGCCAGAAAATTAAACACCCCCCCTTAAATCTCATCCAAAACCAACGTGGTAGAGAGAAGTGAGCGCGCTCGAGTCTGTCTAGGGAAGTTTGGGGGTGGAGGGGTTGGAGGATCTCCCACCAATATGTGTCTTAAAAGCTGGAGAAGTTGCTGCATTTTACAGTACAATCTTCAACAAATGTGGACAACAGCTCATTTTTCCCAGCATTTCTTAAAGGGCCATCAGCAAATAATCCAAAAACAAGGTCCAGTTTACTGATCTTCAGCATGGATTTTGGGAGGTTTTAAACCAGGAACAATGAGGGAACAATATTTCCCTGTACAATTTCCTAGGAAGCTGGTTAAGTGACATTGGTTTGCAATTTGATACAGGTTCCTGCTACTTCTTTCAGTGATAAGTGTTTTTGTTTACTATTACCCGTCGCATCCTTTCACAACTCACCGTAGTAACAGTTACAGACACACAATGCTGGTGTTCTCTGTCAGCATGGACTACTACTGGGGGTGTGACCCGATTCACTGGCGTATCATCAGCCCAGTAACAACCCCACCCCGCTGACGAAGCGGGGGGTCGTGACACCACGGTCTAGATCTACTAGATGATCCCCTATCCGACGTATCTATTTTATCTTCACGATAACAAGTCCCTGCCTAATTTGCTGGCAACTTAAAATAAGCGTTCTGTCCATATACAAACTAAACTTCCGGAATCACCGGATCTTCTCCTGTAAGAGTTTGAGCAGGGCCACCTAAAATCTCAAACTTATTCAAACTATTTCAAGCTCACTTCCTCCCATTAGTGTATTCCTGGTTGCACGTTTTTATTTATGTACAAAGAATGTCCTCTTTTGCTGCCACTTCAGTTTCATATTAGGGTGTCCTCCCTTTTCCCTCTACTCATCTTCCTCCTTTTTCCACACGTTCTTTAAAGCATCCTCCCTTCCCATGGATGGGTGGTACACATCGGCTCCCCACTCCTCTGGATCACTAGTTAATTGGTTCTCTGCAGGACTCATGGAACATGTCAGATTCAATCTATGGGCACGCGCAGCGTCAATCCTAACTGGGGGTCGAAAGAAATCCCTATTGGTGCCCATCTCATCTGCCTGAGGATGGGGATTCATAAGTCGTTTAAGGGGAAATTCAGAAAGTTTTGGGTCATAAGTCGAAATAATATTCACGGCATACCTATCTATATAAAAAGCTAAGCAGAATACTACATGTCTGCCATCAGTAAGGGAAAGCTAGTGGTATGTTATGCCTTCAGCCACTGAAGCAGGAGGTGGGCACGGACATGGCACTCCTTGGCTTCCATGGAATGTGTGCACTCGTACAGCAGTCGAGAAGAAGCATCTGTGATGAAGTCTTCCTCTGAAGCATCCTGGTGTAAAATCCTAACATCAACGCTATTGTCATCATCTACAGGGTGTGTGGGTGTAGTGGGCCTTGGGGTGAACCTAAAGGGACCAGTGTCAGAAGTGGAACTTAACCCTAGTAGCAAAGCGGCCATGACTATAATAGTAACAATTAGTACTCCAGCTATTACTAACATTCGCTGGTCTTTGCAGCCCTGCCAAGTACAATGCATCAGGGGTTAGAATATCATATTTGAGTGCTGCTGTCCGCATCATTGCCCTAAAATGAATTAGTCACGCATTACAGCTCCTCTGACTTCAAGTACCATGAGGAACTGCACTAATTAAAAAATCCTAGACCCGCGTCAGTTTGCAGAGTAAGTTGTTAACAGGTAATTTACTTTGCTGCTGCCAGCCTAGGCTTGTTGCTATGGTGACCATTGTGCCACTGATACATTGTATCTCTTCAGCAGAGCACCAATGCAGCATCAAAAATGAAAAGTGCTGTGGTCAGGCCCGCTTCTTTGTGAACTCATTCTTCTCTGTGACAAATTGTGGAATGCGTGCAACAAACAGGCTAAATCCTAGGGCCTGATTACGACCTTGGCGTATGGTATGCTTCATCACAAATGTGACGGATATCCCACCCACCGCTTTACAAATTCCATAAGAAATAAGGCAACTTGTATAAGGCGGAGAGGATATCCGTCACGTTTGTGACAGAGTATCCCATCCGCCAAGGTCGTAATCAGGCCCTCACTCTCTGTCGCCCTCTTAGCCACTCTTCCCTTCCTCTGCCACCTCTGGCCACACTGCTCGGCCCTTTGCCAGGATAAGCTTCATCAACCACGTGCGCATTCTGCTGGTCCCCTGTGGTTACGTCGGACTCACTCACCACAGGCTCAGGACTCACCTTACCTCGACCCTGTGCTACTTCCGGAACTTGGATCACAGATGGACACTTTAACCATCTCTGCTTCTTCACGGTGACCCCAAGCTGGAGGTTGCCGATCAGTGACAAGTGTTATAACGTCTCCATTTGAACATCTCACTCGACTTCCAAACTGAGGTCACAGCACTGCTCCTGATGCGGAAGTGCAGTGGCAACTAAAACCTGGTGAGAGACAGAATGCACAACATCATCCAGTCCTTTGAAGTGGTCAAGAATCATTATCATCTGTGACATTCACAAGTGCATCTCTAGGTCCGGCAGGCATTATCATAGCTGGACAGTACTGTTTGCCAATTAGGAGAACTTCAGAGACTCATCAACACCAATGACAAGGCATCTGGCCACTTCAAAATAGTAGACACACATACTTTCACCATCCTGGACTTCAGCGTCCCACAGATCTGTTCTACAATATCAGAAGCCTCAGGTTGGTAACTGCAGAGTAGTTGCTTTTCAACCTGCACCGGTGCATGCATCATTTTCAGGACTCCGATATTAAAATTAGTCCCTCGGTCTGGTTTCAGAGAAATTGGGAATCAGTTCATGCAACAGCAGTTTACTACAGTCAGGCTGTCATTCCTTTCAGTCTGGTATGCCTCAACCCAACAGGAGAAGATGCACGCTATAACCAGGACATACTTCAGCCCAATACACACAGGCATCTCAATAAAATCCATCTGCATTCTGTTGAAAGGACCTCCTGTTCTATCCATGTAACTGATGGTAACTGGGGCTCTTCTCTCTGTATTCATCTACTGGCAGGCAACGCCTCGGTGACACAAATTCTCAGCCATGGTTCTTGTAGGAGGCTGGACTGGCTTGTAGTGAGTACCAAGGGGAACTTGCACCTTGCACCAGGCCCAGTTATCCCTTATTAGTGTATAGGGTGTCTAGCAGCATAGGCTGATAGATAATGGTAGCTTAGCAGAGCAGCTTAGGCTGAACTAGGAGACGAGTGAAGCTCCTACAGTACCACTAGTGTCACTTGCACAATATCATAAGAAAACACAATACACAGATATACTAAAAATAAAGGTACTTTATTTTTATGACAATATGCCAAAGTATCTCAGAGTGTACCCTCAGTATGAGGATAGCAAATATACACAAGTTATATGTACACAATATCAAAAACATGCAGTATAGTCTTAGAAAACAGTGCAAACAATGTATAGTTACAATAGGATGCAATGGGGACACATAGGGATGGTGTCCCCGCACTCACAAAGTCCGGGGAATTGGCCCTGAACAATGTGGGGGCACCTTGGCTAGTGCCAGGGTGCCCTCACACTAAGTAACTTTGCACCTAACCTTTACCAGGTAAAGGTTAGACATATAGGTGACTTCTAAGTTACTTAAGTGCAGTGTAAAATGGCTGTGAAATAACGTGGACGTTATTTCACTCAGGCTGCAGTGGCAGGCCTGTGTAAGAATTGTCAGAGCTCCCTATGGGTGGCAAAAGAAATGCTGCAGCCCATAGGGATCACCTGGAACCCCAATACCCTGGGTACCTCAGTACCATATACTAGGGAATTATAAGGGTGTTCCAGTAAGCCAATGTAAATTGGTAAAATTGGTCACTAGCCTGTTAGTGACAATTTGAAAGAAATGAGAGAGCATAACCACTGAGGTTCTGGATAGCAGAGCCTCAGTGAGACAGTTAGTCACTACACAGGTAACACAGTCAGGCACACTTATGAGCACTGGGGCCCTGGTTGGCAGGGTCCCAGTGACACATACAACTAAAACAACATATATACAGTGAAAAATTGGGGGTAACATGCCAGGCAAGATGGTACTTTCCTACACAACCCCCCCCAAAAGAAGGACAATAAGACTAGTCATTCCCTGATGGGTCTTCATTGTCTAAGTGGAAATATCTGGAGAGTCCATCTGCATTGGAGTGGCTACTCCCAGGTCTATGTTCCACTGTATAGTACATTCCCTGTAGGGATATGGACCACCTCAACAGTTTAGGATTTTCACCTTTCAATTGTTTTAGCCAAAGTAGAGGTTTGTGGTCTGTCTGAACAATGAAGTGAGTGCCAAACAGGTATGGCCTCAACTTTTTCAGTGCCCAGACCACAGCAAAGGCCTCCCTCTCAATGGCAGACCAACACTTTTCTCTAGGGGTCAACCTCCTACTAATAAAAGCAACAGGTTGATCCTGGCCCTCAGAATTAAGTTGTGATAGGACTGCCCCTACTCCTAATTCAGATGCATCTGTTTGGACATAGAATTATTTAGAGTAACAAGGGCTTTTCAGGACAGGTGCAGAGCACATGGCCTGCTTTAGCTCCTCAAAAGCTTTCTGACAGTTTGCTGTCCATAATACCTTTTTAGGCATTTTCTTGGATGTGAGGTCATTAAGAGGGGCTGCAATGGGGCCATAGTTCTTAATGAACCTCCTGTAATACCCAGTGAGGCCTAGGAAGGCTCTCACCTGAGTCTGAGTAGTAGGGGGGACCCAATCAATAATTGTTTGTATTTTCCCCTGAAGTGGTGCAATCTGTTCCCCACCAACAAGGTGTCCCAGATAAACCACCTTTCCCTGCCCTATCTGGCACTTTGAAGCCTTGATAGTGAGGCCTGCCTTTTGCAGGGCCTCTAAAACTTTCCATAGGTGGACCAGGTGATCATCCCAGCTGGAGCTAAAGACAGCTATATCGTCCAAATGTGCTGCACTGAAAGCTTCCAGCCCTTGCAGGACTGTGTTCACCAACCTTTGAAAAGTGGCAGGTGCATTTTTCGATCCAAAAGGCATTACTCTGAACTGGTAATGGCCTCCAATGGTTGAAAATGCAGTTTTAGGTTTAGCATCTTCTGATAATTTGATCTGCCAATACCCTGCAGTCAAATCAAAAGTGCCTAGATACTTGGCAGATGCCAGTGTATCTATGAGCTCATCTGCCCTGGGTATAGGGTGAGCATCAGTTTTGGTTACCTGGTTGAGACCTCTGTAGTCTACACAAAACCGCATTTCCTTCTTTCCATCTTTGGAATGGGGTTTTGGTACAAGTACCACAGGAGAAGCCCATGGACTTTCAGAGTGCTCAACCACTCCTAGTTCTAGCATTTTCTGCACCTCTTGCTTTATGCAGTCCCTGACATGGTCAGGCTGCCTATAGATCTTACTTTTGACAGGCAAGCTGTCTCCAGTATCTATAGTGTGCTCACACCAAGAAGTGGTACCTGGCACAGTAGAGAAGAGTTCAGAAAACTGACCCAGGAGATTTATGCAATGGTCTTTCTGCTCAGCAGTAAGACAATCAGCCAAAACTACCCCTTCCACAAGAGCATCTTCTTCTGTGGAGGAGAAGAGATCAGGTAGAGGATCACTGTCTTCTTCCTGTCCCTCATCAGTTGCCATGAGCAGGGTGAGATCAGCCCAGTCATATTAGGGTTTCAGACGGTTGACATGGAGCACCCTAAGGGGACTCCTGGCAGTGCCTAAGTCAACTAGATAGGTGACTTCACCCTTCTTTTCAACAATTGTGTGGGGTCCACTCCATTTATCCTGGAGTGCTCTTGGGGCCACAGGCCCCAAGACCCACACTTTCTGCCCTGGTTGGTACTGAACCAAAACAGCCTTCTGATCATGCCATTGCTTCTGGAGCTCTTGGCTGGCCTGAAGGTTTTTACTGGCCTTTTTCATGTACTCAGCCATCCTTGATCTGAGGCCAAGTACATAATCCACAATATCTTGTTTTGGAGCTTTTAAAGGTTGTTCCCAACCCTCCTTGACAAGTGTGAGTGGACCCCTAACAGGGTGTCCAAAAAGAAGTTCAAAGGGGCTGAAGCCCACTCCTTTCTGGGGTACCTCCCTGTAGGCAAAAAGGAGGCACGGTAAAAGGATATCCCATCTCCTGCGGAGTTTTTCAGGGAGACCCATAATCATGCCTTTGAGAGTTTTGTTAAATCTCTCCACCAGTCCATTTGTTTGTGGATGATATGGTGTAGTGAACTTGTAAGTCACACCACACTCCTTCCACATGGCCTTTAAGTAAGCAGACATGAAATTGCTTCCCCTGTCTGATACCACCTCTTTTGGGAAGCCCACCCTGGAAAAGATTCCCAGGAGGGCCTTTGCCACTGCAGGAGCTGTAGTGGTCCTAAGAGGAATTGCTTCAGGATATCTGGTGGCATGGTCCACTACCACCAAGCTAAACCTATTGCCTGAAGCAGTAGGAGGGTCAAGGGGGCCAACTATGTCAACCCCAACCCTTTCAAAGGGAACCCCAACCACAGGCAGTGGAATAAGGGGTGCCTTTGGAGTGCCACCTGTCTTGGCACTGGCTTGACAGGTTTCACAGGACTTACAAAAATCTTTTGTGTCCTCAGACATTCTAGGCCAATGAAACAAGGGAACAAGCCTGTCCCAAGTTTTCATCTGCCCCAAATGTCCAGCTAGGGGAATGTTGTGAGCAAGAGTTAGGAGGAACTTTCTGTACTCCTGAGGAATCACTAATCTCCTGGCAGCTCCAGGTTTAGGATCCCTTGCCTCAGTGTACAAGAGGTTATCCTCCCAGTAAACTCTGTGAGAGTCACTGACATCCCCATTAGCCTGTTTGACAGCTTGCTGTCTTAGACCCTCTAGTGTGGGACAGGTCTGCTGTGCCACACTCAGCTCCTCCCTGGCAGGCCCCCCTTCACCCAAAAGCTCAGCAGTGTCTGCTTCCAGCTCCTCTGGTGTAGGTTCTGCACAGGGTGGAAATTCTTCTTCCTCAGAAGTAGAATCCACTGTAGAGGGAGGGATAGTAGGTAGTGCTTTACTTCTACTAGCCCTAGCTTTAGGGAGCACTTGGTCCATTGTTCCAGGATCCAAGATTTCCCTGTCCTTTTTGCTTTTTGGCCTGAGCCCTGGTCAAAGCAAAAATATGCCCTGGGATGCCCAGCATTGCTGCATGAGCCTCCAACTCCACTTCTGCCCAAGCTGATGTCTCTAAATCATTCCCTAATAGACAGTCTACAGGTAAATCTGAGGCAACCACAACTTACTTTGGGCCAGTAACCCCCCCCCAGTTGAGATTTACAACAGCCATGGGGTGGCAAAGGGTGTTGCTGTGAGCATCGGTTACTTGGTACTGGTGACCAAGTAGGTGTTGTTCACGGTGGACCAGTTTCTCTATCACCATTGTGACACTGGCACCAGTGTCCCTGTAGGCCTGAACCTCAACACCATTTATTAGGGGTAGTTGCTTGTACTTATCCATGTTAAGGGGACAAGCAACCAAGGTGGCTAAATCAATAGCCCCCTCAGAGACTAACACAGACTCTGTGGTCTCCCTAATCAGACCAACCCCAACTAAGTTACCAAAGGTGAGCCCAGCTACTCCCTTAGATTGGCTATTAGTAGGTTTGCTCCCACCACCACTGCTATTAGTAGGGACACTAGGTGTAGCAGTAGGGGTTGTAGTGGTAGGAGGCTTGGTGCTTTTCTTTGGACAACTGGGATCTGTTGTCCAATGGCCTTTTATTTTACATAAATAGCACCATGGTTTCTTTTATTTGTTTTGATTAGAAGAGGATTTGAGCCCACCACCCCCACCAGAGTGTTTTTGTGGGCCTGATGAAGACTCATTTTTAGATTTGTCCCCACCCTTGTCAGAAGACTTACCATCCTTCTTCTTGTTGCCATCTTTGCCACCCCCTGTATGAACTTTTCTGTTCACCCTTGTTCTGACCCATTTGTCTGCCTTCTTTCCCAATTCTTGGGGAGAGGTCAGATCAGAGTCCACCAAGTACTGGTGCAACAAATCAGACACACAATTATTAAGAATATGCTCTCTCAGGATCAAGTTATACAGGCTGTCATAATCAGTAACTTTGCTGCCATGTAACCACCCCTCCAAGGCCTTCACTGAATGGTCAATGAAATCAACCCAGTCTTGTGAAGACTCCTTTTTGGTCTCTCTGAACTTTATCCTGTATTGTTCAGTGGTTAAGCCATAACCATCCAGGAGTGCATTTTTAAGAACTGTAAAATTATTGGCATCACTTTCTTTCACAGTAAGGAGCCTATCCCTACCTTTTCCACTAAATGATAGCCATAGGATAGCAGCCCACTGCCTTTTAGGGACATCCTGTACAACACAGGCCCTCTCAAGTGCAGCAAACCACTTGTTAATGTCATCCCCCTCCTTATAAGGGGGAACTATCTTGTGCAGATTCCTGGAATCATGCTCTTTTGCAGGATGACTATGGGGAATACTGCTGCTGCCACCATGGGTTTCTAAACCCAACTTCTGTCTTTCCTTCTCTAGTTCTAAGTACTGTCTATCCAAATCCAGCTGTTGCTTTTTAAGCTTCAGTCTGGTTTGTTCCACTCTCAACTTATTGAGTTCCCTTTCTAACATTCTGTCATCAGGTTTGGTGGGAGGGACATGTCTTGAAACAGAGGTATGATGAGAATGAACAGAAGGAGACCTGTCCCTTACAGAAGGCACCCTAACAGCTTGGTTAACAGAAACATCACTTCTACTGTGGTGAGAAGGAATACTCTTCCTATGATGTGAGACAACACTATCTGTATGGTGTGACTCTACATCAGTACCAACTATGCTAGACTGTCTAGTAATGGGCAGGCTATGAAGTTTCTTTCCTGAATCTTTTCCTTGGGGAGTCCCAGGATCAGATTGGGAACCATTAGCTACTTTTTCAACAGATGGGGCACTTTTGGCCTTATCTTGTTCTCTAAGCATGTTAAGCAACAATTCCAAGGAAGGATTCTTCCCTACACTTAAACCTCTTTCTATGCAGAGACTCCTTGCTCCTTTCCAGCTAAGGTGATCATATGCAAGTTTGGACAGATCAACATTTTGGCCTGTGCCAGACATTTTTTAGAAGAGTTTAAGTGACAGAAAAAGAGAAAAGTTTTCAGAACTTTTAGAAAGACAGAAACATTTTTTTTAAACTTTTAAGAACTTTTTAGAAAGTTTAGAAGTACTTTTCAGCACTTAGAAAAGAGTGAAAAGAGGAAATGCAAAACTTTTTAGCTATGTGTACACACACTGAACTTGTTTTGTATATTTTTCTCTTATGAAAAGTACAATGACAAGAGTGGTAAGTAGTCTCAAAGCACTTATCCCACCGCTGCACAACCAATGTAGGAGGCTGGACTGGCTTGTAGTGAGTACCAAGGGGTCATAAGAAAACACAATACACAGATATACTAAAAAAAAAGGTACTTTATTTTTATGACAATATGCCAAAGTATCTCAGAGTGTACCCTCAGTATGAGGATAGCAAATATACACAAGTTATATGTACACAATACCAAAAACATGCAGTATAGTCTTAGAAAACAGTGCAAACAATGTATAGTTACAATAGGATGCAATGGGGACACATAGGGATAGGGGCAACACAAACCATATACTCCAAAAGTGGAATGCGAACCACGAATGGACCCCAAACCTATGTGACCTTGTAGAGGGTCGCTGGGACTATTAGAAAATAGTGAGGGTTAGAAAAATAGCCCACCCCAAGACCCTCAAAAGTGAGTGCAAAGTGCACTAAAGTTCCCCAAAGGACATAGAAGTCGTGATAGGGGATTTCTGCAGGAAAGACACAAACCAGCAATGCAACAACAATGGATTTCCAGTCGAGGGTACCTGTGGAACAAGGGGACCAATTCCAAAAGTCACAAGCAAGTCGGAGATGGGCAGATGCCCAGGAAATGCCAGCTGTGGGTGCAAAGAAGCTTCTTCTGGACAGGAGAAGCTTAGGTTTCTGCAGGAACGACAAGGGCTAGAGACTTTCCCTTTGAAGGATGGATCCCTCACGCCGTGGAGAGTCGTGCAGAAGTGTTTTCCTGGCGAAAGACCGCCAACAAGCCTTGCTAGCTGCAAATCTTGCGGTAAGGGTTTTTGGATGCTGCTGTGGCCCAGGAGGGACCAGGATGTCGCCAATTGCGTCTGGGGACAGAGGGGGCATCGAGCAAGACAAGGAGCCCTCTCAGCAGCAGGTAGCACCCGCAGAAGTGCCAGAAACAGGCACTACGAGGATGCGTGAAACGGTGCTCACCCGAAGTTGCACAAAGGAGTCGCCGGAGACCAACTTAGAAAGTCGTGCAATGCAGGTTAGAGTGCCGTGGACCCAGGCTTGGCTGTGTACAAAGGATTTCCGCCGGAAGTGCACGGAAGCTGGAGCAGCTGCAAAAGACGCGGTTCCCAGCAATGCAGTCTGGCGTGGGGAGGCAAGGACTTACCTCCACCAAACTTGGACTGAAGAGTCACTGGACTGTGGGAGTCACTTGGACAGAGTTGCTGGATTCAAGGGACCTCGCTCGTCGTGCTGAGAGGAGACCCAGGGGACCGGTAATGCAGTTCTTTGGTGCCTGCGGTTGCAGGGGGAAGATTCCGTCGACCCACGGGAGATTTCTTCGGAGCTTCTAGTGCAGAGAGGAGGCAGACTACCCCCACAGCATGCACCACCAGGAAAACAGTCGAGAAGGCGGCAGGATCAGCGTTACAGAGTTGCAGTAGTCGTCTTAGCTACTTTGTTGCAGTTTTGCAGGCTTCCAGCGCGGTCAGCAGTCGATTCCTTGGCAGAAGGTGAAGAGAGAGATGCAGAGGAACTCTGATGAGCTCTTGCATTCGTTATCTAAGGAAATCCCCAAAGCAGAGACCCTAAGTAGCCAGAAAAGAGGGTTTGGCTACTTAGGAGAGAGGATAGCCTAGCAACACCTGAAGGAGCCTATCAGAAGGAGTCTCTGACGTCACCTGGTGGCTCTGGCCACTCAGAGCAGTCCAGTGTGCCAGCAGCACCTCTGTTTCCAAGATGGCAGAGGTCTGGGGCACACTGGAGGAGCTCTGGACACCTCCTAGGGGAGGTGCAGGTCAGGGGAGTGGTCACTCCCCTTTCCTTTGTCCAGTTTCGCGCCAGAGCAGGGCTAAGGGGACCCTGAACCGGTGTAGACTGGCTTATGCAGAAATGGGCACATCTGTGCCCATGAAAGCATTTCCAGAGGCTGGGGGAGGCTACTCCTCCCCTGCCTTCACACCATTTTCCAAAGGGAGAGGGTGTAACACCCTCTCTCAGAGGAAGTCCTTTGTTCTGCCATCCGGGGACAAGCCTGGCTTGACCCCAGGAGGGCAGAAACCTGTCGGAGGGGTTGGCAGCAGCAGCAGCTGCAGTGAACCCCCAGGAAAGGCAGTTTTGGCAGTACCAGGGTCTGTGCTACAGACCACTGGGATCATGGGATTGTGCCAACTATGCCAGGGTGGCATAGAGGGGGCAATTCCATGATCATAGACATGTTACATGGCCATATTCGGAGTTACCATTGTGAAGCTACATATAGGTAGTGACCTATATGTAGTGCACGCGTGTGATGGTGTCCCCGCACTCACAAAGTCCGGGGAATTTGCCCTGAACCCTGTGGGGGCACCTTGGCTAGTGCCAGGGTGCCCTCACTCTAAGTAACTTTGCACCTAACCTTTACCAGGTAAAGGTTAGACATATAGGTGACTTATAAGTTACTTAAGTGCAGTGTAAAATGGCTGTGAAATAACGTGGACGTTATTTCACTCAGGCTGCAGTGGCAGGCCTGTGTAAGAATTGTCAGAGCTCCCTATGGGTGGCAAAAGAAATGCTGCAGCCCATAGGGATCACCTGGAACCCCAATACCCTGGGTACCTCAGTACCATATACTAGGGAATTATAAGGGTGTTCCAGTAAGCCAATGTAAATTGGTAAAATTGGTCACTAGCCTATTAGTGACAATTTGAAAGAAATGAGAGAGCATAACCACTGAGGTTCTGGATAGCAGAGCCTCAGTGAGACAGTTAGTCACTACACAGGTAACACAGTCAGGCACACATATGAGCACTGGGGCCCTGGTTGGCAGGGTCCCAGTGATACATACAACTAAAACATATATACAGTGAAAAATTGGGGGTAACATGCCAGGCAAGATGGTACTTTCCTACAGTTCTTAACTGGGAGTTGCAACATTTCTGCCCAAACAGTCTCAGCATCGCATATCTCCATATGTGTGCAGGACCATGAACATGTCTAGCCATCAGGGACAACAGTCTGTCTGGCAACACAGGTCTACCATAAGCTGAAAACCACATCTCATCCTCATTCTTCACACAACCTGCTCTGACCCAGCCCTGCTGTTGTACCACTGGCACTTATTCTTGCGATCTCTTGACTTCCTCCCAAGTAACAACAGACAACAATAAATTGGGATTTGTCTCGTTTACAGCTCCCTTTGAATATTCCCTGTTAAATGGACAGAACCTTTGAACACAGTGGCAACCTCATTCTCACACTGGTTTGCAGCTGTTACATAATCATTACCACTCCTGTGTGTTGAACATTTAACTACAGCAATCTCTTGGGCATATGTGTAGGAGGCTGACCTGGCTTATTGTGGGTACTAAGGGTACTTACACCTTGTGGCAGGTCCAGTTATCACTTATTAGTAGAGTAGTTGTGTTCTAGCAGCTTAGGCTGATAGAGGTAGCTATAGCAGAGCAGCCAAGGCTGAACTACGAGATGTGCAAACTCATGCAATACCACTTATATCATATAGGTACTATATCATAAGAAACACAATACTCATAGTTACTAAAAAAAAAAGTACTTTGTTTTAGTGACAATGGCGAAACACCGCTGAGGCAACAGTGAACAGAAGACCGCTGTTGCGGTGAATAGAAACCCGCCATATAATGAACCAAAATTCCCGAACCCGCCAAAAATCACCAGTCACCGCCAGGACCCTGTCGGCAGAAATGCTGGACCTTCCACCCCACCATCGCTGAGCACGCCCACATCCCGCCCTCCAAATAATGATACACAAATCACCTTGGCGGTCGGTGGAAGTCGAACGACCATTGGCAGTGCCGACCGCCACGGGTGGCAAGTGGACCCAACAGCAAGCAGTGCACACATTGGATAAGCTAGAAACCCACATGCCTGACACACATCCACAACACCATAAAACACTCATATACACCCCCCACAATCCTTTGCAATGAAACTAGGCCAATGAAGACAGAGAGCAGCAGAAGCAGACATGAGACTCACACCGACCCACAGAAGAGCACCCTCACCGCGATTCCACCCCGACACCATTCACCACACTCACCATGTCACCCCCCTAAACATCCACGCTTCACAGAAAGGGAGCTAAGGACCATGGTGGTCGAGATCCTGAAGGTGGAGCCACAACTATTCGGGGTTCAGGTGCAGCACACACCCATCGCCAGGAAGATGGAGCTATGGCAGACCATTGTCAATGCAGTGGGACACCATCCACGCACCAGGGACGACATCCGCAAGAGATGGAACGACCTGCGTGGGAAGGTCAGGGCCATGGCATCTAGGCACCACATTGCAGTCCAGAAGACTAGGGGAGGACCTCCACCAACACCACCCGACTACACCGATTGGGAGGAAAAGGTACTGGCCATCCTGCAACCTGAGGGACTCACTGGACTCAGTGGAGGAATGGACTCTGGTAAGTCGTCTACATTTACCCCATACACATCACACCTGGAATGCATGCACCACCCCACCCCTCCAACATCCACCAAGACCACTACCCCACCCAGCCCACAGCCACTGAATCCACTCCCCCTGCATGCCCACAAACCCACTAACAGGCCCACATCCCTCCCCCTGTGCACAGCCACCTACCCTTGCAAGGATTCGCAGTGGCACTACCCCAGCCACAATGCAACTCCACATCCAAAGCAAAAAAAAAAGTGCAGACCTCACAAAGTCACCCTGCATGGGCCAAAAAGTTACACCTGCACAAAACAGCCCAGCCCTGTGCACCCCATCAGAACATGCATTTGTAACAGACATGTCCATTTCCCCGAACAGACACCACCACCCATGCTACCCTGACGGACAGGACAAGAAGTGGCAGTGCCCCCCAGGGAGACAGAGGCACCTCACATGACACTGGGGATGGATCCCTTGACACTGATGAGCAGGCTAGCCCCTCACACAGTCCTGGATTGTCACCATCCAGCAGCCCCACCCAGGATATCACTGACACCCCTACCACCCAGCCAAGAACATCATCCCAGGGCAACAGTCCCCACACCAGTGTATCCAGGCCACAGACTGGTGGAACACAAGTACAGAGGCCACAGTCAGCCCCTACCAACAGGCAGGAAGACGATGGCCCCAGTACAAGTGGTACCGCCAGACCTGTCCAGGGGACACAGGCACAGGGGGCTAGGCCCAGTGGTAGGGCCTCAGTGGCCCAGGAGGAGGCCACAGGATGGATGCTGAAGCCCCGGATGTGATCTCTTAGGTCCTGGGGGCCTACCAGCATACCCATGACATATTGGCACAGATACTATCCACCCTGGAGCATAGTCAGAGGCTGCAGCAGGAACACCACCAAGAGGCCATGGAGCAGTGGAAACAGCACAACGCCACAATGGCCAGCATAGCAGGAGCACTGCTGCAGCTGGTACAAACCCAGTCTGAGACCCACACAAGACAGGAGGCCCCCACTACAGCACAGGTTACAGACCGGACAACGACAGCATCAGCAGCAACATTCCACGAACTCCCCTCAGAGGAACCACAAGGAACAACCATGTCATCCCCTCTAGGTCAACAGCAGGCGCCCAAACGGACCCTCAGGCCAAGATATGGGACTGGAACCCCTGCCAAAAATAAGGCCTCCTCCAAGAAGTAACTCTGCAACAATCTGCCCACCAACCATCCCACACAATCAACCACCAAACAGTGCTAACAATCAATAAGAACTCATGTAAGCATTGATAGACCCATCAATACTAACAACAAGACTGCCACCATGTTGGCATTAAGGACAACCACCCATGACCAACTGAGATCACTGTAAATTGCACTATTCAATCCCTGCCACAAATAAAACACATATCACACCTGTAACACTGTCCCCTGACATAATGTGTGAACAAAGTGAAGTATGGATGCAACTGGCTGATAACTACTTTATTGGTAATGCGTAGCATGAAAGTACACCTGTGTGCCTAAATGATGTAAAAGAAAATGCGCTAAATTGTATTTGGTACCATGCAGACCTGGACCCAGTTGCAAATATTAGACTCAACCCGCCCCCCCCCCAAGATGACAAAGCACCGTGACAGTATGTATCACGAACACCAATGTCAGCCCTTATACCCACATAGCTACTGGAAGTAGAGTTGTATCAGTTGGGTCCTGGAATTGACATCTCCCCCTTCCTCATCATCACCATCATTCTCCTCCCCTCTCTGAGGAAGCTGGTCAGGATTTACATCACCATCCACATCCACAAGGGGGATAGAATTTCTCACTGCCATGTTGTGCAGCATGCAGCAGGCCACCACTATTCTACACACCTTTTCAGGCCCATAGGCCAAGGAACCCCCAGAGATATGTAGACAACGAAATATAGCCTTCAGGAGACCTATTGTGCGCTCTATCACCCACCTAGTACGTCCATGGGCCTCATTGTAATTCCTCTCTGCATCTGTCCCAAGATTCCTCACTGGTGTCAGGAGCCAACACAAGTTGGGATAGCCAGAATCACTTAGAAAAATGTGCAAAACAGAGCAGTCAGTGCCAAGCCTCTGAGTCAGACAGCCTGGCTGCCTGCTAGGTGGCAGTTACTGACAGAAACACATACCTATGATCCACCCTCTGTCCTCTTGTAGTTGTTCTATCTTGTGTGACACACTTCTGTTCCTCAGCACAAAGAAATCATGGACTGAACCGGGGAACATAGCAGGTCTGCAGTACATACCAATTGGATGTTAATGGAGTGAAAGTTATTTCTGTTTCTATACACCTTTCACTGACTCTTGGGGGTATTATAGGTATGTGGGTGCTATCGATGGCACCGATCACACAGGGTATGTTTGCAAACACATAGAAGTCAGTTTTGATGGCAGGGAGGTCAGTACTTTGGTGAAACCTCACATAGGACTACAGGTGTCATACAAATGCATTTAGAAATCTTTTCAGTATAATGCTGAACATTGGCTGTGAAAATCTTGCACCCATGACCACTGTCACTTGAAATGAGCCCGTGGCCAGGAAATGGAGTGCAGAGAGCACCAGCACTTCAGGCAGGATGGCATGCTGATTACGATTTGCCGGAGTTAATGCAGAATCCAGTAATGCACAAAGTTCGAGAATAGTTGCACGGGTGAGTCTGTAATTGATTATGATGTGACGCTCCACCATGATCCGCAAATCTACAAGTGGTCTGTACACCGATGGGGCTCTTCCTTTCCACAAGGGTCGGTACCTAGGAGGGATTTGAAACATGTATGCAGAACACACATACATAGGCACACATTGTCATTCATTGTGCACTGCTTAACTGATTGTAGGGACTCAAATAAAAAGTTCTTGACAGAATTTCATCTAGACCTTAATGAGTGAACAGGGTTAGTTTTGTGTGGTATTGTTAATGGTCACATGCATAGGTGTGTTAGATGAACAATAGGGTCTGCATTGTGCATATATAATTTTGAATAATGTGTAGTTAATGCCAAAATGTCTGCCCCCTGTAATCCAGAACTGTCGTTGTGGAAGTGACCTCATTACGCTAGCGGTTCACGTAACCGCGTAAGGCAGTGTTTACAGCCGTTCTCACCATCATTGCTTAACATGAATGCCAATGGGGAATTCTGGTGTATCATGATCGCTGCCGACAGTGACGGTGCACACCGCCGCAGAACGTATGCGAATTCGTCACCCCAACGTCACTTGACTCCCTGATCTCGTGCGAGCAGGTACTCCACTGAGTGTACTGCTGTGTCCTGCCTCTGGTCATGGGAGTGGCTCGTGTTGCAGGGGAAAGGGCCCCCGCCTTCACCTAGGAGGAATTGGAGAGGCTAGTGGACGGAGTCCTGCCCCTGTTCGCCAAGCTCTACAGACGGCCAGAGGTACAGGTGAGTCGGTGGTTTGGCGGCACTGTTTGGGTGTAATGGATGGTGTTGTAAGTACATATGTGTGCACCTCTGAGCCTGCATGGGTTATGGTTCATGCCATGCTGCATGCGTATGTCCTGTAAGTTTGTCAGTACTGTCTGTCCCATAGTGGACGTATAGCCAGCTGTACATATTTTCCAAGTGCCTTACCTCTGTGTTAAATTTCTGTTTCTCCCTTTTAGGTCAGCGCCCCCCTGAAGAGGGCACTTTGACATGCCATCACTCAGTGTGTGCGGACCCTGGGGGTCTACAACCGGTGGAGCACCCACTGCAGGAAGAGGTGGGAGGACCTACGGCGCTGGGTGCGAAAAATAAATCTGTGAGGCCCAACTGGGGAAGTCCTCATGCTACGCATCCTGGCAGTGGCATACACAGACCTGGATGGGCGCTTAAAGGCTGCACAGCAGTCACAAGGGGGTGAGTACTCATGTCACAATCTTAACCCTTGATGGATGTCTGTGTGTGCATTAGGGTTTATGCTGCTCATTTGCAGGGACTCTGACTGAAGTCCATCTACATGATGGCCCTCGGTCTAGGGGTGTTTTGATTAGGTCTTCTACACGTCGGGTCCTTAGGTAGTTAAGGGGATGGGTGTAGAGCAGGGTTCTGGTCACTAGTCAGGGGCATGGCCATGGGCATAGTGGAAGGGGCTGCCTGTTGGGGGGGGTCTTCTGGGTGGGTGTATGTCTGGCCACTATGTTCACTCCTTTCAGCTATTTACAAGTGCCTCTCCTGTTTTGTCTCCCCATCCCTGTTCTCTTCTGTTGTTTGTGTACATCAGCATCATCTGGCGAGGGAGCTGAGGCACCAGCAAGTGGGGATGCAGCGGCCCACGGATCCTCGGAGGCAGAGTCATCCGACGCCGAGGGGACCAGTGGGTTGGAGGGCGCGGGGAGTACCATGGGGGAGGCAACTACCACTGGAGGTAGTGACTCCGATACCTCCTTTGATGGGGGCTCCCTGGTAGTGGCGGATCCTAGTGGGCACACCCCTACAGTATCATCTTCCACCACCCCCCACGCCATCACTGCCCTCCCTTTTGCTCCCCACCGAGTTGCCCGTGCCTGCTCACCCAGAAAGGTGGGTGTCTCCTTCGCCCCAGGCACCTCCTCCCCTGCCCCAGTCCGCCCTGCTGCCCTCACAGAGGAGGCTATTGACCTCCTGAGAACCATCCCTGTAGGGCATACAACCATTGTCAATGCCATCCAGGGGCTAGCATCAGAGATGCAGCAGACAAATGCCTTATCTGGATGGCATTCACGGTGCTGTGTCTGGCATACAGAGATCTTTTCAGGCTCTGGCCTCCTCTTGGACGGCAGCCAGTTTCCCTGGTCATTCCGTCTCCCCTCCAACCTCCTCTACCCCTTCCAGCACCCCACTCCCTTCACCCGTCCAAAGCACACAATCCGACACCCAGTCAAGCACCTCATCACACAAAAAACACACTTCTAAACACAAGCACCACACCACCCACCAAAAGCATTCACACAGCCAACATACACATGCACACACAGCGACATCCACTTCCCCAAGTGTGCCCACCTCTTCCGCCTCCCTTTCTGTCCCATCTACATGCACACCCCCAAACACTGCACCTTCAGTCACTGTTGCTGAGCCTATTCCTACACCCACCACAATAACAGACATCCATACATGCACCCCAGACACCACACATGCAATCACCACAACTACTGTAGTTGACACATGCAGCACACTCACCAGACTTGCAGACACCCATACAACATACATCCACACTTGCAGCCTGTCTTCTCCCACTGTGTCCACCCCCCTCCTCCACAAACGCACCAAGACACCCTCCCATCACACATCCACCACACCTCAGCATACTGTCCAGTCACCTGCACCCACAACACGTACCCCTACACCACTTACATACAAACCCTCTGCCCTCCTCCACGCCCAACCCAATTGCACCCAAAAAACTTTTCCTCTCCTGTGCTGACTTCTTCCAACCCACTGGCCCACCCAGTCTTGTCCCTAAGCGTGCGCACCTCCTTGCCCTTTCCACTCCTTCCACTTCACAGCCCGCCCCTGTCCGCCCTTCACATTCCCGTGCCTCTTCCCCAGAGAGGAAGAAGCCCCGTGCAGAGTCAATTCCATCTGGCTCCACCCGGTCGAAGCACACACCCCCACCTTCCAAAGCCAAACCCAAACCCCCTCCACCTTTGGAGCGCAAGTCCAAGCCTCACCCCCGTCGGCGCAAATCCCAATCCCCACCACCCCCTGCCCCTGTTCCCTGAGGTGCCTGGATGCCCCATTGTTGCCCCATTAGGTGGAGTACCGTGCACTTTTGGGAGTCAGGTTGGGGCCATTGTATCCCAAACACGTCTGGCACTATGGACTGGCCATTGGCCTTGTTATGAATAGTTAGCTCTGTGAGCTTAAATAAATAGTTATGTGTGCCCTGTGTTTTGGCGGCACACTCTGGTACCCTGGTCTCTCGTTTCATTGTTTGTGGGTGTGGGGCACATGTATGTACTTTTGACAGGTTGTATTTGCCTTGTGTCGGGTAAGTACCTCTTGCTGTGTGGTGTATGGCTTGTGCTGCTGTGAAGGGTTGTGGGAGCGTTGCAGGGTGGGTGGAGTGGGTGGGTATGCACCTGTGCCCTTTCTTCCCTTTTTTAGTAGGTTGCAGTACTTACCGTCATTTGGCAAGGAGCAGGGCTGGTATGATCTGCAGCTCTCTATCCATGTCGGCTTCGGCGTGTTGTGTGGGCCTCCGGTGAGTTTTTCCTTATATTAGGTTTGTTTCCGCCTGGCTTTGCGTGGCGGTGGTTCATTATTTGATGGGCGGGTTGGGCCTTTCTGCCAGCCTGTGGGTGGACTCTGCAATCGTCATCCGCACTCCTCTACTGGCGGTGGGTGGTTTTCAGGATGCCTGTGTTTCAATTGGTTCTTTATTTGGCAGTCCGGACTGCTCCTCTGGTGGCGGTTTTTATTGCCACTGCCGGCGGCGCGGTTTGGACTGCCGTGTTCATAATGAGGGCCAATGTGCCAAAAATATCTCAGAGGATATACTCCCTTAGGAGGTAAGTAAAATATACAACATATATACACAGAAAACCAAATCAGGTAAGTAAAACAGTCAGAAAGTAGTGCAAACACTGTAGAATACAATAGGCCTAGGGGCAACACAAACCATATACTAAGAAAGTGGAATGCAAACAACGAATGGACCCCTAGACTAGTGTAGTGTGTAGAGGGTCACTGGGAGTGTAAGAAAACTAAGGGTGTCCAAGATACCCCACCCTAAGACCCGGGAAAGTAGGAGTAAAGTACTACTATTTCCTCCAAAACACACTAAAGTCGTGATGAGGGAGTTTGCAAAGACCACAACAGACTGCAAAGCACTGAAGACGGATTCCTGGAACTGAGAACCTGCAAAGGAAGGGAACCAAGTCCAAGAGTCCCGAAAGTGTCCAGGGGGGGCAGGAGCCCACTAAACCCCAGACGAAGGTGCAAAATGGCTGCCTCAAGATGGAAGAAGCAGAAGATTTTGCAACAACGAAAGAAGGTAGGAAGTTCTCCTTCGTGCAGAAGATGTCCCACGGTGTGCTGGAGGATGCAGAGTTGTTTCTTTGGCAAAATACCGCAAACAAGCCTTGCTAGCTGCATGAGTCACGGTTGGAGAAAAAGGGTGCTACCTGGGCCCAGGAATGACCAGGGTGTCGCCACTTGGGAGAGGAGACAGAGGGGGGGCCCTCAGCAACGTAGAGAGCCCATGCACAAGCAGGAAGCGCCCACGGAAGTCCTTGAACACGGCGGTCGTCTCAACACTGCAAAAGGAGGCTAGCAGGATCCCAGTGAGACAGATAAAACACACTGACAAATAGGGTTTTCACTATGAGCACTGGGGTCCTGGCTAGCAGGATCCCAGTGAGACAGTAAAAACACTCTGACATATACTCACAAACAGGCCACATGTGGGGGTAACAATGCTAGAAAGAGGCTACCTTCTCACAATATGCACTGCTGCAAGTAGTTTCATTACATATTCTCCATTCCGAATCAGAGATCCAGATGACATCATGAATCCCCCTTGTGACCACAATTGTCCAAAATCATAGACAGCACCAAAAGGAAACTGACTATCATTGAAAATAGTAGCTCTCAATTGGCTGAGACACAGCGAGCTCTGATAATAACGACCAGTTCAGCCACTTGGGCAGAATTTACACGGCAGAGCCAAGAGGTTTCCACTACACCTTAAATGGTACCGACTGCATATGCAGCTCTCAAGTTTACCCCATCATCTCTCAAACAAGAGCCGTCTACAAATAATATATAATCAGGCCCTGCACCGGCTTCACCTTTGATACTGGGTCTTGCCTTGGTGCACAATCCCCGTGGCATTGCAGCATCCATGCTCAACACCCTCTTCACTTTCAGATTCAGGCCGGGATAACAATGTGGCAGGATTTAAGCTACAGCACATTTTCAAAGGGATATTTTCATCAGCAAGTTTGACTTTCTCATAACTTGTGAGCCGGCTGTTGGTCAAATGCTGGATCGTAGCACGAGTAGGCAATATTTCCACAGCGTGGGGAACCATCATTGTAAGAGGATAGCTCATAAATGCCTCATCTTCTCAATGCTGACACCGACCACTTTAAGGGAGCCGGGCTGTACAGAGGCTACGAGGTCGATTTTGGCTGAAAAATATGCTACTGGTCTTTTATAATCACCATGCATTTGTGTCAGGAAACTGACTCTTTCTATAGCGGACCAAAACGAGGTACAGGGAGACAGAGCAATAACTTAAGACAACTAGAGCCTTTTGGAAGGTATAGTGTATCTTTTGTATTTAATTTCACTTTTAGGTTAAATAGGGAGAGTATGCATGGGTGGTAGGGGATTATCACAGATGTGGTGATATGTTTTTAAATGAGCATGCTCACAGATATAGCATTCAATAACTACACACTACTTTGTGTCTTGATCACCTGGAACACGAACAGGATGGAGTATATGTTGACAACTATTACTGATTCAATACGTAGTAAAATGGTTCACTTTGGTTCTGTGAGAAGGTAGCCTCTTTCTAGCCTTGTCACCCCCACTTTTGGCCTGTTTGTAAGTGTATGTCAGGGTGTTTGTCACTGTTTTCACTGTCTCACTGGGATCCTGATAGCCAGGCCTCAGTGCTCATAGTGAAAACACCATGTTTTCAGTATGGTTGTTATGTGTCACTGGGATCCTGCTAGTCAGGACCCCAGTGCTCATAGGTTTGTGGCCTATATGTATGTGTCACTGGGACCCTGTCACACAGGGCCCCAGTGCTCATAGGTGTGCATGTATATGTTCCCTGTGTGGTGCCTAACTGTCTCACTGAGGCTCTGCTAACCAGAACCTCAGTGGTTATGCTCTCTCATTACTTTCAAATTGTCACTAACAGGCTAGTGACCATTTTTACCAATTTACATTGGCTTACTGGAACACCCTTATAATTCCCTAGTATATGGTACTGAGGTACCCAGGGTATTGGGGTTCCAGGAGATCCCTATGGGCTGCAGCATTTCTTTTGCCACCCATAGGGAGCTCTGACAATTCTTACACAGGCCTGCCACTGCAGCCTGAGTGAAATAACGTCCACGTTATTTCACAGCCATTTTACACTGCACTTAAGTAACTTATAAGTCACCTATATGTCTAACCTTTACCTGGTAAAGGTTGGGTGCAAAGTTACTTAGTGTGAGGGCACCCTGGCACTAGCCAAGGTGCCCCCACATCGTTCAGAGCCAATTCCCTGAACTTTGTGAGTGCGGGGACACCATTACACGCGTGCACTACATATAGGTCACTACCTATATGTAGCTTCACCATGGTAACTCCGAATATGGCCATGTAACATGTCTATGATCATGGAATTGCCCCCTCTATACCATCCTGGCATAGTTGGCACAATCCCATGATCCCAGTGGTCTGTAGCACAGACCCTGGTACTGCCAAACTGCCCTTCCTGGGGTTTCACTGCAGCTGCTGCTGCTGCCAACCCCTCAGACAGGCAGCTGCCCTCCTGGGGTCCAGCCAGGCCTGGCCCAGGATGGCAGAACAAAGAACTTCCTCTGAGAGAGGGTGTGACACCCTCTCCCTTTGGAAAATGGTGTGAAGGCAGGGGAGGAGTAGCCTCCCCCAGCCTCTGGAAATGCTTTGTTGGGCACAGATGTGCCCAATTCTGCATAAGCCAGTCTACACCGGTTCAGGGACCCCTTAGCCCCTGCTCTGGCGCGAAACTGGACAAAGGAAAGGGGAGTGACCACTCCCCTGACCTGCACCTCCCCTGGGAGGTGTCCAGAGCTCCTCCAGTGTGCTCCAGACCTCTGCCATCTTGGAAACAGAGGTGCTGCTGGCACACTGGACTGCTCTGAGTGGCCAGTGCCACCAGGTGACGTCAGAGACTCCTGCTGATAGGCTCCTTCAGGTGTTAGTAGCCTTTCCTCTCTCCTAGGTAGCCAAACCCTCTTTTCTGGCTATTTAGGGTCTCTGTCTCTGGGGAAACTTTAGATAACGAATGCATGAGCTCAGCCGAGTTCCTCTGCATCTCCCTCTTCACCTTCTGATAAGGAATCGACCGCTGACCGCGCTGGAAGCCTGCAAACCTGCAACATAGTAGCAAAGACGACTACTGCAACTCTGTAACGCTGATCCTGCCGCCTTCTCGACTGTTTTCCTGCTTGTGCATGCTGTGGGGGTAGTCTGCCTCCTCTCTGCACCAGAAGCTCCGAAGAAATCTCCCGTGGGTCGACGGAATCTTCCCCCTGCAACCGCAGGCACCAAAAAGCTGCATTACCGGTCCCTTGGGTCTCCTCTCAGCACGACGAGCGAGGTCCCTCGAATCCAGCGACACTGTCCAAGTGACCCGCACAGTCCAGTGACTCTTCAGCCCAAGATTGGTGGAGGTAAGTCCTTGCCTCACCTCGCTGGGCTGCATTGCTGGGAACCGCGACTTTGCAAGCTTCTCCGGCCCCTGTGCACTTCCGGCGGAAATCCTGTGTGCACAGCCAAGCCTGGGTCCACGGCACTCTAACCTGCATTGCACGACTTTCTAAGTTGGTCTCCGGCGACGTGGGACTCCTTTGTGCAACTTCGGCGAGCACCGTTTCACGCATCCTCGTAGTGCCTGTTTCTGGCACTTCTCCGGGTGCTACCTGCTTCAGTGAGGGCTCTTTGTCTTGCTCGACGTCCCCTCTCTCTGCAGGTCCAATTTGCGACCTTCTGGTCCCTCCTGGGCCCCAGCAGCGTCCAAAAACGCCAAACGCACGATTTGCGTGTAGCAAGGCTTGTTGGCGTCCATCCGGCGGGAAAACACTTCTGCACGACTCTCCAAGGCGTGGGGGATCCATCCTCCAAAGGGGAAGTCTCTAGCCCTTGTCGTTCCTGCAGTATTCACAGTTCTTCAGCCTAGTAAGAGCTTCTTTGCACCAACCGCTGGCATTTCTTGGGCATCTGCCCATCTCCGAGCTGCTTGTGACTTTTGGACTTGGTCCCCTTGTTCCACAGGTACCTTCAGACAGGAATCCATCGTTGTTGCATTGCTGATTTGTGTTTTCCTTGCATTCTCCCTCTAACACGACTATTTTGTCCGTAGGGGAACTTTAGTGCACTTTGCACTCACTTTTCAGGGTCTTGGGGAGGGTTATTTTTCTAACTCTCACTATTTTCTAATAGTCCCAGCGACCCTCTACAAGGTCACATAGGTTTGGGGTCCATTCGTGGTTCACATTCCACTTTTGGAGTATATGGTTTGTGTTGCCCCTATCCCTATGTTTCCCCATTGCATCCTATTGTAACTATACATTGTTTGCACTGTTTTCTAAGACTATACTGCATATTTTTGCTATTGTGTATATATATCTTGTGTATATTTCCTATCCTCTCACTGAGGGTACACTCTAAGATACTTTGGCATATTGTCATAAAAATAAAGTACCTTTATTTTTAGTATAACTGTGTATTGTGTTTTCTTATGATATTGTGCATATGACACTAAGTGGTACTGTAGTAGCTTCACACGTCTCCTAGTTCAGCCTAAGCTGCTCTGCTAAGCTACCATTATCTATCAGCCTAAGCTGCTAGACACCCTATACACTAATAAGGGATAACTGGGCCTGGTGCAAGGTGCAAGTACCCCTTGGTACTCACTACAAGCCAGTCCAGCCTCCTACATTGGTTGTGCAGCGGTGGGATAAGTGCTTTGAGACTACTTACCACTCTTGTCATTGTACTTTTCATAAGAGAAAAATATACAAAACAAGGTCAGTGTATATACACATAGCCAAAAAGTTTTGCATTTCCTCTTTTCACTCTTTTCTAAGTGCTGAAAAGTACTTCTAAACTTTCAAAAAGTTCTTAAAAGTTTAAAAAGTTTTTTCTGTCTTTCCAAAAAGTTCTGAAAACTTTTTTCTCTTTGTCTATCACTTTAACTCTCTCTAAAAAATGTCTGGCACAGGCCAAAATGTTGAACTGTCCAAACTTGCATATGATCACCTTAGCTGGAAAGGAGCAAGGAGTCTCTGCATAGAGAGAGGTTTGAGTGTAGGGAAGAATCCTTCCTTAGAACTGTTAATTAATATGCTTAGAGTACAGGATAAGGCCATAAGTGCCCAATCTGGTGAAAAAGTAGCTAATGGTTCTCAATCTGATCCAGGGACTCCCCCAGGAAAAGGTTCAGGAAAGAAACTTCTCAGCCTGCCCATTACTAGACAGTCTAGCATAGTTGGTACAGAGGTTGAATCACACCATACTGATGATGTGATCTCACATTATGCTGGTAGCCAAGCTGTTAGGGTGCCCTCTGTAAGGGACAGGTCTCCTTCTGTTCATTCCCATCATACCTCTGTATCTAGAAATGTCCCTCCCACCCACCCTGATGACAGATTGTTAGAAAGGGAGCTCAATAGATTGAGAGTGGAACAAACCAGACTGAAGCTCAAGAAGCAACAGCTGGATTTGGATAGACAGTCTTTAGAAATAGAGAGGGAAAGACAGAAGTTGGGTTTAGATACCCATGGTGGCAGCAGCAGTATTCCCCATAGTCATCCTGCAAAAGAGCATGATTCCAGGAATCTGCACAAGATAGTTCCCCCTTATAAGGAGGGGGATGACATTAACAAGTGGTTTGCTGCACTTGAGAGGGCCTGTGCTGTACAGGATGTCCCTCAAAAGCAGTGGGCTGCTATCCTATGGCTATCATTTAGTGGAAAAGGTAGGGATAGGCTCCTTACAGTGAAAGAAAATGATGCCAATAATTTCCAAGTTCTTAAGAATGCACTCCTGGATGGTTATGGCTTAACCACTGAACAGTACAGGATAAAGTTCAGAGAGACCAAAAAGGAGTCTTCACAAGACTGGGTTGATTTCATTGACCATTCAGTGAAGGCCTTGGAGGGGTGGTTACATGGCAGTAAAGTTACTGATTATGAAAGCCTGTATAACACAATCCTGAGAGAGCATATACTTAATAATTGTGTGTCTGATTTGTTGCACCAGTACCTGGTAGACTCTGATCTGACCTCTCCCCAAGAATTGGGAAAGAAGGCAGACAAATGGGTCAGAACAAGAGTGAACAAAAAAGTTCATACAGGGGGTGACAAAGATGGCAATAAGAAGAAAGATGGTGAAAAATCTCAAGATAAGCATGGGGATAAGGGTAAAACCAAAGATCCCACTTCAAATCTTAAACACTCTTCAGAGGGTGGGGATAAAACAAATTCTTCCTCTTCTTCCCAACCTGCACACATTAAAAAGCCTTGGTGCTTTGTGTGTAAAAATAGAGGCCATAGGCCAGGGGATAAGTCCTGTCCAGGTAAACCCCCTGAGCCTACCACCACTAATACATCAAGCTCTAGTGCCCCTAGCAGTAGTGGTACTAGTGGTGGGACTGCTGGCAACAGTCAAGCAAAGGGTGTAGTTGGGTTCACTTATGGGTCCATAGTGGAAACTGATGTAATCAGTCCCAAGACAGTTTCTGTCACACCTAGTGGCATTGGCCTTGCCACACTGGCTGCTTGTCCCCTTACAATGGATAAGTACAGGCAGACAGTTTCAATAAATGGTGGTGAGGCCTTGGCCTACAGGGACACAGGTGCCAGTTTCACTTTGGTGACTGAAAACCTAGTGCCTCCTGAACAACACATCATTGGACAACAGTATAAGATTATTGATGTCCATAACTCCACTAAGTTTCTTCCCTTAGCTATAATTCAGTTTAGTTGGGGTGGAGTTACTGGCCCTAAGCAGGTGGTGGTATCACCTAGCTTACCTGTAGACTGTCTCTTAGGTAATGACCTAGAGGCCTCAGGTTGGGCTGATGTAGAGTTTTATGCCCATGCAGCCATGCTGGGCATCCCTGAGGAATTGTTCCCTCTCATTTCAAGTGAAATGAAAAAGCAAAGGAGAGAAGGCCTGAAAACTCAGGATCCCTCTCCATCAACAGGTAAAAAGGGTATCACAGTATCCCCTAACCACCCTACCATTCAGGATACTATTCCTGTGGTGGGAGAAACCTCTCCTGGGGTGGCACCTGTTCCAAGGGAATCATCAGCTGGCAAAGCTGGACTCCCTGAGGTGGAAGTACCTCTCTGTGGGATAACTAACATTGGTGAGAAAAAGAGCACCATTTTAGTTAACATGGAGCATCCCTCCAACCCTCCCAGAGAAACTTTAGTGCAGAAACTCTGCACTGCCTCACAACACTTAGGACAGCATCCCTGCCCTAGTGTGGAGCTGATAGGACAGCATCCCTGCCCTGCTCCAACCCAAGAGAAACAGCATCCCTGTTCTCTCTTCCAGCCATATGGACAAAGTTGTTGCCCAGCTATGGCTTTTCTGAGACAGCATCCCTGTCTGGCATTTCCATCACTACAAATAGGTTCAGTGGACAATTCCCACTGCTCTAAACTAAAACTTACTGATAGAAACTCTGAAAATACATCTTCACATTGTTGCTTAGCTAAAAAACTTCAAACAGGGTGGTTTACATCCCCACAGGGAAGTAACCATATAGTGGATGATAAAGGGAGTAACCAGTCTATTGCAGAGCTACTCTCTACTTATCACCACTTAGACAATAAAGTCTCAACTGGCCAAGGTTAGCCTTATTGTCCTTCGTTTGGGGGGGGGTTGTGTGAGAAGGTAGCCTCTTTCTAGCCTTGTCACCCCCACTTTTGGCCTGTTTGTAAGTGTATGTCAGGGTGTTTGTCACTGTTTTCACTGTCTCACTGGGATCCTGATAGCCAGGCCTCAGTGCTCATAGTGAAAACACCATGTTTTCAGTATGGTTGTTATGTGTCACTGGGATCCTGCTAGTCAGGACCCCAGTGCTCATAGGTTTGTGGCCTATATGTATGTGTCACTGGGACCCTGTCACACAGGGCCCCAGTGCTCATAGGTGTGCATGTATATGTTCCCTGTGTGGTGCCTAACTGTCTCACTGAGGCTCTGCTAACCAGAACCTCAGTGGTTATGCTCTCTCATTACTTTCAAATTGTCACTAACAGGCTAGTGACCATTTTTACCAATTTACATTGGCTTACTGGAACACCCTTATAATTCCCTAGTATATGGTACTGAGGTACCCAGGGTATTGGGGTTCCAGGAGATCCCTATGGGCTGCAGCATTTCTTTTGCCACCCATAGGGAGCTCTGACAATTCTTACACAGGCCTGCCACTGCAGCCTGAGTGAAATAACGTCCACGTTATTTCACAGCCATTTTACACTGCACTTAAGTAACTTATAAGTCACCTATATGTCTAACCTTTACCTGGTAAAGGTTGGGTGCAAAGTTACTTAGTGTGAGGGCACCCTGGCACTAGCCAAGGTGCCCCCACATCGTTCAGAGCCAATTCCCTGAACTTTGTGAGTGCGGGGACACCATTACACGCGTGCACTACATATAGGTCACTACCTATATGTAGCTTCACCATGGTAACTCCGAATATGGCCATGTAACATGTCTATGATCATGGAATTGCCCCCTCTATACCATCCTGGCATAGTTGGCACAATCCCATGATCCCAGTGGTCTGTAGCACAGACCCTGGTACTGCCAAACTGCCATTCCTGGGGTTTCACTGCAGCTGCTGCTGCTGCCAACCTCTCAGACAGGCAGCTGCCCTCCTGGGGTCCAGCCAGGCCTGGCCCAGGATGGCAGAACAAAGAACTTCCTCTGAGAGAGGGTGTGACACCCTCTCCCTTTGGAAAATGGTGTGAAGGCAGGGGAGGAGTAGCCTCCCCCAGCCTCTGGAAATGCTTTGTTGGGCACAGATGTGCCCAATTCTGCATAAGCCAGTCTACACCGGTTCAGGGACCCCTTAGCCCCTGCTCTGGCGCGAAACTGGACAAAGGAAAGGGGAGTGACCACTCCCCTGACCTGCACCTCCCCTGGGAGGTGTCCAGAGCTCCTCCAGTGTGCTCCAGACCTCTGCCATCTTGGAAACAGAGGTGCTGCTGGCACACTGGACTGCTCTGAGTGGCCAGTGCCACCAGGTGACGTCAGAGACTCCTGCTGATAGGCTCCTTCAGGTGTTAGTAGCCTTTCCTCTCTCCTAGGTAGCCAAACCCTCTTTTCTGGCTATTTAGGGTCTCTGTCTCTGGGGAAACTTTAGATAACGAATGCATGAGCTCAGCCGAGTTCCTCTGCATCTCCCTCTTCACCTTCTGATAAGGAATCGACCGCTGACCGTGCTGGAAGCCTGCAAACCTGCAACATAGTAGCAAAGACGACTACTGCAACTCTGTAACGCTGATCCTGCCGCCTTCTCGACTGTTTTCCTGCTTGTGCATGCTGTGGGGGTAGTCTGCCTCCTCTCTGCACCAGAAGCTCCGAAGAAATCTCCCGTGGGTCGACGGAATCTTCCCCCTGCAACCGCAGGCACCAAAAAGCTGCATTACCGGTCCCTTGGGTCTCCTCTCAGCACGACGAGCGAGGTCCCTCGAATCCAGCGACACTGTCCAAGTGACCCGCACAGTCCAGTGACTCTTCAGCCCAAGATTGGTGGAGGTAAGTCCTTGCCTCACCTCGCTGGGCTGCATTGCTGGGAACCGCGACTTTGCAAGCTTCTCCGGCCCCTGTGCACTTCCGGCGGAAATCCTGTGTGCACAGCCAAGCCTGGGTCCACGGCACTCTAACCTGCATTGCACGACTTTCTAAGTTGGTCTCCGGCGACGTGGGACTCCTTTGTGCAACTTCGGCGAGCACCGTTTCACGCATCCTCGTAGTGCCTGTTTCTGGCACTTCTCCGGGTGCTACCTGCTTCAGTGAGGGCTCTTTGTCTTGCTCGACGTCCCCTCTCTCTGCAGGTCCAATTTGCGACCTTCTGGTCCCTCCTGGGCCCCAGCAGCGTCCAAAAACGCCAAACGCACGATTTGCGTGTAGCAAGGCTTGTTGGCGTCCATCCGGCGGGAAAACACTTCTGCACGACTCTCCAAGGCGTGGGGGATCCATCCTCCAAAGGGGAAGTCTCTAGCCCTTGTCGTTCCTGCAGTATTCACAGTTCTTCAGCCTAGTAAGAGCTTCTTTGCACCAACCGCTGGCATTTCTTGGGCATCTGCCCATCTCCGAGCTGCTTGTGACTTTTGGACTTGGTCCCCTTGTTCCACAGGTACCTTCAGACAGGAATCCATCGTTGTTGCATTGCTGATTTGTGTTTTCCTTGCATTCTCCCTCTAACACGACTATTTTGTCCTTAGGGGAACTTTAGTGCACTTTGCACTCACTTTTCAGGGTCTTGGGGAGGGTTATTTTTCTAACTCTCACTATTTTCTAATAGTCCCAGCGACCCTCTACAAGGTCACATAGGTTTGGGGTCCATTCGTGGTTCACATTCCACTTTTGGAGTATATGGTTTGTGTTGCCCCTATCCCTATGTTTCCCCATTGCATCCTATTGTAACTATACATTGTTTGCACTGTTTTCTAAGACTATACTGCATATTTTTGCTATTGTGTATATATATCTTGTGTATATTTCCTATCCTCTCACTGAGGGTACACTCTAAGATACTTTGGCATATTGTCATAAAAATAAAGTACCTTTATTTTTAGTATAACTGTGTATTGTGTTTTCTTATGATATTGTGCATATGACACTAAGTGGTACTGTAGTAGCTTCACACGTCTCCTAGTTCAGCCTAAGCTGCTCTGCTAAGCTACCATTATCTATCAGCCTAAGCTGCTAGACACCCTATACACTAATAAGGGATAACTGGGCCTGGTGCAAGGTGCAAGTACCCCTTGGTACTCACTACAAGCCAGTCCAGCCTCCTACAGGTTCCCACCGTATAATAGTGTAATATGGAATATATTACTAGGTTTATAATCAGGAATGTAATTTTCATGTGACATACTAAAGTAGCATTTATGGTAATATTATTTTAGGGGGTCGTGAGGAAATCCAGGGGCACTCCCCGGATAAAACACGTGTTGATGGACAAACTTAATAGTGGCCAATTTTGGATGGACTGGATCAATTTTTGATTCTTGGAAAAAGCCTGGATCTTCTTTTGTAACTCTAACATGTTATGACTTTGTAATATTTGGACCACAGAGCTTGAAATATTACCAATAGGAGGATATTAATGGGATTGTTATAATTTGGTTTACTGTTTGTTATTTGGATTTCTGTGATGTTTGGATGTAGGGAATGTTACTAACTTATATATAATAATAAGATCTGAACAACTCATTTATACTGTATGTAATCTAATTTATTGGTTCAATTGTGCGAATACATATTGCAAAACGAGGTACACTGTGCAGAGAGGCCAGACAAACAGAGGTATCACAGAGGCACAAATTACATCCCAAATGCTCTCTTTTGTGGTAGTGGGGTTGAGCATTTAGGCATATCAGAGGGCCGAGCTAAGAATGTAAGGCACATACAGTAAGTGAGACACACACTCAATAAAGAAATCCGACAACACTTTATAAAAATAACACATACTTTTATATGAACTTTGATACCAAGATTACCGGAATCAGGTGAGTACTTTTCAAAACATAGATTTTTAGAGTCTTTGAAAGTTGACAGTGCAATTTTTGGATGCAGTAATGTTATCCTATGGGGGAAAAACATGTACTGCATTCGGACACTTAACAGCGACTTACGGGACTGTTGTCCGAGACTTAAGGTGAGTAGGGGGCAAGATCGCAGTCCACACCAGCAGGTCACCTCAGGAAGCTCTGGGGAATTCAGGTGCAGAGGTGTGTTATGGCATTTGGGGGGTCATTACGACCTTGGCGGGCGGCTGGCTACCGCCGCCCGACAGGCAGTAACCGGCGTGTGGCCGCCAATGCGGCCGCACTCACGCAGCCCCCATTATGACATTCCCGCTGGGCCGGCGGGCACAAACAGCGGGAATGAGGCCGCAACATAGGAGCCGGCGGTGTTGCGGCCGTGCGACGGGTGCAGTTGCACCCGTCGCGCTTTTCACTGTCTGCAGCCCGGGGCCCTGATAGGGGGCCCCTGCACTGCCCATGCCAGCGGCATGGGCAGTGCAGGGGCCCCAGGACACCCCTTACCCCCAGCCTCTTCCTGGCGGTGCAAACCGTCAGAAACAGGCTGGCGGTAGGGGGGTCATAATCCCCAGGGCAGCGCTGCTTGCAGCGCTGCCCTGGCGGATTATCACCGCTGGGGCTAAAACGGCGGGAAACCACCGGCCCCGGCGGTGCGACAGCGGCGCTACCGCCGCGGTCGTAATAAGGGCCTCCGTACCGCCAGCCTGTTGCCACATTACCCCTGGCGGTCTCTGACCGCCAGGGTCGGAATGACCACCTTGGTGTCCCATTCACTTCAAAAGGGAAAGGTCCGGTCACAAGGTTGCTGCAGGGATGGACTGGAAGATTAGTCCAGGGGAACCCACAGGGTTCTCGGGCACATGGAGACACCATTAGTCCACTCCTCCTCGGGCTGTAGGCCACGGGTGCAGTAGTCTCTTCTGGCATCAGGTCTGGTGCTGGAGTTCCTTGCGGTTGCAGGGGGGCCCGCTGCAGGCATGTTCTGGGGGTCCAGTCCGACCAAGCCAACAAATGGGCTCAGGTCTCACGAGGTTGGGAGAAGTGGGGACACCCTTGACTCTTCTTGGTCCAGGGCGGACGGGTGCAGAGGTGTCCTGAAGCATCGGGTCTTTGTCTCATGGTCACTCGCAGTTGCAGGGTGGGTCTGCAGAAACAGGCTGCAGATGCTATTGTGAAGTCTGCAGTGGGTGCACTTAAGCTGGGCTTTGTCTCTGGAGGGTCTGGGGACCACGCTGTCACCATTGGCCTACCTCAGAGTGGGCTAGTCGGCTCGGGTGCAGTGGTGATGTCCAGCGCCAGGTTTCTGGCAGTCTCGGTCCTCTCTGTTCTTTCTTGGGTGCCTGCAGATGCAGGGGAGCAGCTCCATAACTCCAAGAAAGTTCTTCTTGGTGATTTGCAAAGCACTGACAGCTCTCCCAGTTTCTTGGGGGCTGCAGCGACAGGACAAGTCAGCTGCTCCTCAAGGGTTGGGTTCAGCAGGCAGGCCGGCAGGGTTTGCGCCAACTCAGTCAAGCTCCTCAGTTCAGCAGGCTTCTTGTCCACTCCTTCTTTTATGTCCAGCGAAGATCTGGTCTCCTGGTACCACGGAGTCCCCTAAATAATCAATATAGAGGGCGTTATTATGAGTGAATTGTAGTAGCCAATTGACTACTTACCCTTGGGATCACTACACCCTGTAGATGACCACTTCCTGTGGGGAGTGGGCATCAACTCTCCATAATTCCTAAATTCCACCAGACACAAGATGGCAGAATTTCCTAAGTTTTGTCCTCTTCAAGCTGGTCACCCTAGGGGTGTGTCCACCCTTGATGGTTGACACACCTGCATAGCTAATTTCCCACCTGTCCAGGTGCCAGATGGGCCCTGGGGAAGGGGCAGTCAACATCCTCCTCTGAGGAAAGTCAGTTCTGAATACCAAAGGTGGTGGGCTTCTTTAAAGCTCCCTATCTTGGAATGCAGATGTGCGAGTCATCCTGTTGGGAGGGGGGTGTTACCACGTCGGCCAGACCAGGCTTTTTTTCTGAACTCTAGAGAGAGGAGGCTCTCACCTGGGAGGTCAGATTCTAATCTGTTGGTGGCAGACTGGCCCGAACTGGCCAGTGAGCTCACCAGCAGTTGGTTGGTTTTTCAGGTGGCACCTCTAACATGCCCTATGGGTACCTGTATTAATAAATACATCACTGGAATCAGTGAGGGTTTAATAATATGAGATGTTTGATACCAAACATCCCTAGTTTGTAGTTGGGGAACGCATATTGACCAGTGTCCAGCACATGTATTTAAAATGGCTTCTCTGTTCACTTACTGTGTCTCAGAATCGACAAAGAAATAGCAGGGGCATTGCTGCTCATGCAGATATGTCCTCAGGTGTACTATGATGCACCCTGCCTTAGGGCTGTAGGGCCTGTTCTAGGGGTGACTTACAAATATTGCATGTAGTGTTTAGGGGACATGGTACACAATGTGGGTACCATTTATGTTTTCACTTTTAGGGAGCACCTTGTCACGCAGCCTGCAATGGCAGTTGGTATGAGTTTGGTGCTGGTTCCCTTAGAGTGGCACAAGTTGTACTGCAGCTCTTAGGGCCCCACTTCAGTACCTATGCCCTAGGTAGGTACCCTTTACTAGGGACTGACAGAGGTGCTAAAGGGTTTGCCCACTTGAGCATCAAGTGACCAGATGTCTTCTTTAGGGGAAGGAACACGGGCACTAGGGACCAGGTTAGCAGGAATTTACTGTACTTCAGTCAAATGTTCATCAAAAACTAGGCAAAAAGTGGGGAGGTACTGCAACCAGAATCCAGCTTCCTACACTGGGTACTCACTAAACTATTG
This sequence comes from Pleurodeles waltl, assembly GCF_031143425.1. NCBI lineage: Eukaryota > Metazoa > Chordata > Amphibia > Caudata > Salamandridae > Pleurodeles > Pleurodeles waltl. Next base: position 1,165,785,002 of record NC_090439.1, on the reverse strand, counting down.
GGATATCCCTCCAAAGTCCAAGAGTCCAGCTGCACCTTGAGGCAATGGTTCCACTTGATCCTGCAGCCACTTGTGAATTCTGTGACATGGGGGCAATAACGGCATTAGGCATTCCAGCAGCTGCTCCTGAAACTAAAGGTATCGGAGCAATGTCTTTTGGGAAGTTACAGCAGAAACAGTCAACGTCTGTGTTTTCATGACAGAGATCATTGGTCCCGGAGCAGGCACAACTGAGGCATTAGTCACAATATTAGCCATCGGAATGGGAACAGTCCCAATGGGGGTAATCAGAGGACCTCCTTTTATACATCACAACCAAAGCACTCTATACATTCGAACAGTAGAAAACCAGAAAGTCATATCTGTTTCAGACAGATCCGTCTTGTGTTGCAAAATCTTCTTTTATTTCAAAATCTCAATTCCATTCAGTTCTTCATTACAGTTGTTCATACTTGACAGCCAACACATGTTTCGTCACAAGTGACTTTGTCAAGGCTGTAAGGTATAAGAATGAACATATGTGCATGAACCTAGTGTATACAATGTGCACTGGCTTAGAGGTCAGGTGACTACCCAGTGAAAAAAGTGGCATGCATGCAGAAATTGTGATACAACATCTATAGATAGTGCGATGTGTGCACCCAGCAAATGTGTAAATATCTACTGTAGGAAATATAGTTTGTGTAGACCCAAATGCTGATAGCTAGATGTAAGGATAGGAAACACCTTAAGTGTCTATTTAGGAAACTAAAGAGAGAAGAAAAGTCATGAAGCCCACGGTTATTTTCCTTGGTGCGCTTAGTCCCCATGGTAAGTAGAAGAAAAATTTCAAAATTGAAGTATATTATTAAGCAACCCGTGTTCCAAAACATCTAATAAGTCATATAATCGCGTCTGTGGCTTAGCTCCACAGAATGTCAATATCGTGAGTAATGGCGGTGTATTTCCATAAGCAAATTTCAGTGGAGTAATCTGTAATAATGATACTTCGAAAAATCACATCTTCAGAGGTGTTTTCAGAAATTATTTGGCACAGAACATGATAAGCCCAATGATCTGTTGGTGGAGAAAAAAGCAGGATAAGCTAACAAGGAAGAGACCCAAGCGAGTTGACTGTAGTTAGTTAGGTCCTCAGGTCCAGGAATCCGTCTTCAGTGTTTTGCTGGTGCTTGTGGTTCTTGCAGAATCCCCCTATCACGACTATTGTGTCTTTCTGGGGTAGTAGGGTAACTTTACTCCTACTTTCTAGGGTCTTGGGGTGGGGTATTTCGGACACCCTTACTGTTTTCTCACAGTCCCAGTGACCCTCTACAATCTCCCATAGGTCTGGGGTCCATTTGTGATTCGCATTCCACTTCTGGAGTATATGGTTTGTGTTGCCCCTAGACCTATGTTCACCTATTGCATCCTATTGTAATTCTACATTGTTTGCACTACTTTTCTTACTGTTACTTACCTGTTTTGGGTTTGTGTACATATAACTTGTGTGTATTACTTACCTTCTAAGTGAGGGTACTCACTGAGATACTTTTGGTTTATTGTCATAAAAATAAAGTACCTTTATGTTTAGTAACTCTGTGCATTGTGTTTCCTTATGATATTGTGCTATATGATATAAGTGGTATAGTAGGAGCTTTGCATGTCTCCTAGTTCAGCCTAAGCTGCTTTGCCATAGCTACCTTCTATCAGCCTAAGCTGCTAGAGGCACCTCTTCTACACTAATAAGGGATAACTGGACCTGGTGCAGGGTTTAAGTACCACAAGGTACCCACTATAAGCCAGGCCAGCCTCCTACACGTAGCATGTTTATATCGATAAAGACAACCACAGCTTATGCCCAGCAGTATCGACTAGTTTACGAGTGCATGCATATTCAAAAACTGGTACCGCCTGGCCTGCCGATCTCTCTCCCTCTTTATTGAGAATGTCGTGATGACGAAAGTAAAGTCCACCACTATAGTGTGCAGGTCGATAAACTAACAGCAACTATACGAAAATTACTCGTATTTGGTACATGTGCATCACTTGTTACGCACAAAGTCATTATCGTGCTAGGGTGGTAACTAGTGCCAAGTGTACAAAGAATATCCCACTGACCCGCGTTCTGACCGTGTGTTGTCGGGAATCGTTAATGGCATGGTGCCCGGAGTGGGTTTAAATGGAACCGGATTGGAGATAGAAGTAGGACAAATCCCCCACATCAGTAATGGCGGCCATCTTGAAATGGGGAGTTAATATTTCAAAAAGAGTAGGAGCACATATTCAAATGTCTCTAACTTAGTATGGGAAAGAAGAAGCGCATATAAGTATGGATTGCGACAGTAACATGGAGGATAAGTAACAGGTGATATGGATGTAATGCGAGGGTTCCCAGGAATAGATTTGAATGGAACCCGATTAGAGATAGACGTAGGACAGGCAGACCACATCAGTGACGGCGGCCATCTTAAAGTAGGGAATGCTATTTGAAAGTGAGTGGGAGTAACCATTTAAAAGTCTCCAACTTGTTATGGAAGAAAGAAGCACCTCTATATATGGGTTGCTATAGTAACATGGGGGATGAGTAACTATTGGTATGCATGACGTCAGTCGTGTAAAGATAGTGTACCTGGTACCATATGTAATGTGTAGCAGGTGAAACATGCAGTACTGCACAATTATTTACGTGAAGGTCGTGTACCAGTGAGATCCCCCAAATTATGTTAGGTGGTGTATATACATCAATCCTGACAGTGATTGTACATCGAGAGAGAAGGTCCGCCTTTATCTGACTTGCACCTTGGTCACCAGAAATAGTGGCAACAACCCCATTACCTGTGGCACCGTCATTCCCAGCCGCCTGGACAGCATTACAGGGAGGTGATCTGGGGGAAAGTAAGTCATCTAGAACATCATCGCTAAGATCACTATCAGAGTTAGGCTTCTCTGCCCCATCAGCATATTTCTCTCCCTGGGCTTTTCTCTTCTTAGGCTTTTTAATTTTCAGTACAGGATACAATTTAGCTCCCAGAGCGACTTCGCTATTCCACACCTGCTGCTTCGCATAACATCTGGATTTTCAGATAACTGCAAAGTGATTTTTGAAGCTCGGTTCTGATACTTCTCCTTGTCTTTAGCATGAACAGGGCACTCCCAAGCACTCAAAGCATCTTATTGTGCTGGTTTAGGAGGGGGCTTCATATCATATAATATTCATCTAAAAGGCTCAGTTATTCTCAGATTGAATGTACCATATCAAGAGAAACAGCAATGGCCCTTCTTTCTCAATGCTCCTCTTCCATTGGTTAAGTCAGATACATATGTGGAGCCCAACACTGATGGCCACAGAATGACCTAGTGTACCTTCCAGTGGCGCTCCCTCACCTCTAAAAGCTCAAAAATATTTAATTTTGTGGCGATTTCAACAATTAGGAATAAACAGTCTGAATTTAAAGAAACGTTGATTTACACCACAATTACACCACATCAGAATGTACCAGGCATCAGCACTCAAATCTCAGCACGGCACCCTCAATGCGGACCTATCACAGAGCCGCACCTGATGACATATCAAATCGCAGCACCTACACCAATCAAGCAGTACCAGTGCGACACCTGATGACATAAATTACAGCACCTCACAGGCATCTCCCTCCTTTACAATTTCTCTGTGTAAGCAACTTCTGCAAAACCCCAGAACCAACACCACAAACCTTAGGAGACAAGTTAAACCACAATATACTTCTTATCTGTCCTGGGATCTTGGACTGCGAAAAGTCCAATAACAACTTCAACTGCTGAACATTAAGTTCATATGCATTTACACAATTAAGCTATAGAGTCTATAGACTCTTGTGGAAAGATTTAACAAGACATTGATGGGCATGATCATGGCGCTCCCTAAAAAACTCAAAAGGAGATGGTATGTCCTCCTGCCATGCCTGCTTTTCACCTACAGAGAGGTGCCTCAGAAGGGTTTTCCCCCTTTGAGCTTCTGTTTGGCCATCCTGTAAGGGGACCACTAGCACTTGTAAAAGAAGGCTGGGAGAGACTTCTCCATGAGCCTAAACAAGATGTGGTGGACTATGTGCTAGGCCTTCGCTCCAGAATGGCAGAGTACATGGAAAAGGCAAGTAAAAACTTTGAGGCCAGACAACAACTCCAGAAGCTGTGGTATGACCAAAAGGCTGCAATGGTTGAATTCCAACCAGGGCAGAAAGTCTGCGTTCTGGGGCTTGTGGCTCCCAGGGCACTCCAGGACATGTGGAGTGGCCCTTACCCAGTGCTAGAAAAAAAGAGTCAGGGCACATGTCTAGTGGACCTGGGCGCTAGCAGGACACCCAAGAGGGTGATCCATGTTAGCTGCCTTAAACTCTACAATGACAGGGCAGACATAACCATGTTGATGGTTACTGATGAGGACCAGGAAGCAGAGAGTGAGCCTCTCTCTGACCTCCTCTCAACTTACCCTAAGGATGGCTCAGTAGATGGAGTTGTCTACTCAGACACCCTCTCTGGCCAACACAGGCTGACTGCAGCCAAGTCCTCCAGCAGTTTGCTAAGCTCTTTTCTTTGACCCCTGGTCAGACACACCTGTGTACCCATGATGTGGACACAGGAGACAGTTTACCTGTCAAGAATAAAATATTCAGACAGTCTGACCAAGTCAAGGAAAGCATCGAAGTGAAAGTCCACAAGATGCTGGAATTGGGAGTGATAGAGCTATCTGACAGTCACTGGGCTAGCCCAGTAGTCTTGGTCCCCAAACCTCACACCAAGGATGGAAAGAGAGAGATGAGGTTTTGTGTGTGTAGGAAAGTACCATCTTGCCTGGCATGTTACCCCCATTTTTCACTGTATATATGTTGTTTTAGTTGTATGTGTCACTGGGACCCTGGTAACCCAGGGCCCCAGTGCTCATAAGTGTGCCTGAATGTGTTACCTGTGTAGTGACTAACTGTCTCACTGAGGCTCTGCTAATCAGAACCTCAGTGGTTATGCTCTCTCATTTCTTTCCAATTTGTCACTGACAGGCTAGTGACCATTTTTACCAATTTACATTGGCTTACTGGAACACCCTTATAATTCCCTAGTATATGGTACTGAGGTACCCAGGGTATTGGGGTTCCAGGAGATCCCTATGGGCTGCAGCATTTCTTTTGCCACCCATAGGGAGCTCTGACAATTCTTACACAGGCCTGCCACTGCAGCCTGAGTGAAATAACGTCCACGTTATTTCACAGCCATTTTACACTGCACTTAAGTAACTTATAAGTCACCTATATGTCTAACCTTTACCTGGTAAAGGTTAGGTGCAAAGTTACTTAGTGTGAGGGCACCCTGGCACTAGCCAAGGTGCCCCCACATTGTTCAGAGCCAATTCACTGAACTTTGTGAGTGCGGGGACACCATTACACGCGTGCACTACATATAGGTCACTACCTATATGTAGCTTCACCATGGTAACTCCGAATATGGCCATGTAACATGTCTATGATCATGGAATTGCCCCCTCTATGCCATCCTGGCATTGTTGGTACAATTCCATGATCCCAGTGGTCTGTAGCACAGACCCTGGTACTGCCAGACTGCTCTTCCTGGGGTTTCTCTGCAGCTGCTGCTGCTGCCAACCCCTCAGACAGGCAGCTGCCCTCCTGGGGTCCAGCCAGGCCTGGCCCAGGATGGCAGAACAAAGAACTTCCTCTGAGAGAGGGTGTGACACCCTCTCCCTTTGGAAAATGGTGTGAAGGCAGGGGAGGAGTAGCCTCCCCCAGCCTCTGGAAATGCTTTGTTGGGCACAGATGTGCCCAATTCTGCATAAGCCAGTCTACACCGGTTCAGGGACCCCTTAGCCCCTGCTCTGGCGCGAAACTGGACAAAGGAAAGGGGAGTGACCACTCCCCTGACCTGCACCTCCCCTGGGAGGTGTCCAGAGCTCCTCCAGTGTGCTCCAGACCTCTGCCATCTTGGAAACAGAGGTGCTGCTGGCACACTGGACTGCTCTGAGTGGCCAGTGCCACCAGGTGACGTCAGAGACTCCTTGTGATAGGCTCCTTCAGGTGTTAGTAGCCTTTCCTCTCTCCTAGGTAGCCAAACCCTCTTTTCTGGCTATTTAGGGTCTCTGTCTCTGGGGAAACTTTAGATAACGAATGCATGAGCTCAGCCAAGTTCCTCTGCATCTCCCTCTTCACCTTCTGATAAGGAATCGACCGCTGACCGCGCTGGAAGCCTGCAAACCTGCAACATAGTAGCAAAGACGACTACTGCAACTCTGTAACGCTGATCCTGCCGCCTTCTCGACTGTTTTCCTGCTTGTGCATGCTGTGGGGGTAGTCTGCCTCCTCTCTGCACCAGAAGCTCCGAAGAAATCTCCCGTGGGTCGACGGAATCGTCCCCCTGCAACCGCAGGCACCAAAAAGCTGCATTACCGGTCCCTTGGGTCTCCTCTCAGCACGACGAGCGAGGTCCCTCGAATCCAGCGACACCGTCCAAGTGACCCCCACAGTCCAGTGACTCTTCAGCCCAAGTTTGGTGGAGGTAAGTCCTTGCCTCACCTCGCTGGGCTGCATTGCTGGGAACCGCGACTTTGCAGCTACTCCGGCCCCTGTGCACTTCCGGCGGAAATCCTTTGTGCACAGCCAAGCCTGGGTCCACGGCACTCTAACCTGCATTGCACGACTTTCTAAGTTGGTCTCCGGCGACGTGGGACTCCTTTGTGCAACTTCGGCGAGCACCGTTTCACGCATCCTCGTAGTGCCTGTTTCTGGCACTTCTCCGGGTGCTACCTGCTTCAGTGAGGGCTCTTTGTCTTGCGCGACGTCCCCTCTCTCTGCAGGTCCAATTTGCGACCTCCTGGTCCCTCCTGGGCCCCAGCAGCGTCCAAAAACGCCAAACGCACGATTTGCGTGTAGCAAGGCTTGTTGGCGTCCATCCGGCGGGAAAACACTTCTGCACGACTCTCCAAGGCGTGGGGGATCCATCCTCCAAAGGGGAAGTCTCTAGCCCTTGTCGTTCCTGCAGTATTCACAGTTCTTCAGCCTAGTAAGAGCTTCTTTGCACCAACCGCTGGCATTTCTTGGGCATCAGCCCATCTCCGAGCTGCTTGTGACTTTTGGACTTGGTCCCCTTGTTCCACAGGTACCCTCAGTCAGGAATCCATCGTTGTTGCATTGCTGATTTGTGTTTTCCTTGCATTTTCCCTCTAACACGACTATTTTGTCCTTAGGGGAACTTTAGTGCACTTTGCACTCACTTTTCAGGGTCTTGGGGAGGGTTATTTTGCTAACTCTCACTATTTTCTAATAGTCCCAGCGACCCTCTACAAGGTCACATAGGTTTGGGGTCCATTCGTGGTTCGCATTCCACTTTTGGAGTATATGGTTTGTGTTGCCCCTATCCCTATGTTTCCCCATTGCATCCTATTGTAACTATACATTGTTTGCACTGTTTTCTAAGACTATACTGCATATTTTTGCTATTGTGTATATATATCTTGTGTATATTTCCTATCCTCTCACTGAGGGTACACTCTAAGATACTTTGGCATATTGTCATAAAAATAAAGTACCTTTATTTTTAGTATAACTGTGTATTGTGTTTTCTTATGATATTGTGCATATGACACTAAGTGGTACTGTAGTAGCTTCACACGTCTCCTAGTTCAGCCTAAGCTGCTCTGCTAAGCTACCATTATCTATCAGCCTAAGCTGCTAGACACCCTATACACTAATAAGGGATAACTGGGCCTGGTGCAAGGTGCAAGTACCCCTTGGTACTCACTACAAGCCAGTCCAGCCTCCTACATTGGTTGTGCAGCGGTGGGATAAGTGCTTTGAGACTACTTACCACTCTTGTCATTGTACTTTTCATAAGAGAAAAATATACAAAACAAGGTCAGTGTATATACACATAGCCAAAAAGTTTTGCATTTCCTCTTTTCACTCTTTTCTAAGTGCTGAAAAGTACTTCTAAACTTTCAAAAAGTTCTTAAAAGTTAAAAAAGTTTTTTCTGTCTTTCCAAAAAGTTCTGAAAACTTTTTTCTCTTTGTCTATCACTTTAACTCTCTCTAAAAATGTCTGGCACAGGCCAAAAAGTTGAACTGTCCAAACTTGCATATGATCACCTTAGCTGGAAAGGAGCAAGGAGTCTCTGCATAGAGAGAGGTTTGAGTGTAGGGAAGAATCCTTCCTTAGAACTGTTAATTAATATGCTTAGAGTACAGGATAAGGCCATAAGTGCCCAATCTGTAGAAAAAGTAGCTAATGGTTCTCAATCTGATCCAGGGACTCCCCCAGGAAAAGGTTCAGGAAAGAAACTTCTCAGCCTGCCCATTACTAGACAGTCTAGCATAGTTGGTACAGAGGTTGAATCACATCATACTGATGATGTGCTCTCACATTATGCTGGTAGCCAAGCTGTTAGGGTGCCCTTGGTAAGGGACAGGTCTCCTTCTGTTCATTCCCATCATACCTCTGTATCTAGAAATGTCCCTCCCACCCACCCTGATGACAGATTGTTAGAAAGGGAGCTCAATAGATTGAGAGTGGAGCAAACCAGACTGAAGCTCAAGAAGCAACAGCTGGATCTGGATAGACAGTCTTTAGAAATAGAGAGGGAAAGACAGAAGATGGGTTTAGATACCCATGGTGGCAGCAGCAGTATTCCCCATAGTCATCCTGCAAAAGAGCATGATTCCAGGAATCTGCATAAGATAGTTCCCCCTTACAAGGAGGGGGATGACATTAACAAGTGGTTTGCTGCACTTGAGAGGGCCTGTGCTGTACAGGATGTCCCTCAAAAGCAGTGGGCTGCTATCCTATGGCTATCATTTACTGGAAAAGGTAGGGATAGGCTCCTTACTGTAAAAGAAAATGATGCTAACAATTTCCAAGTTCTTAAGAATGCACTCCTGGATGGTTATGGCTTAACCACTGAACAGTACAGGATAAAGTTCAGAGATACCAAAAAGGAGTCTTCACAAGACTGGGTTGATTTCATTGACCAGGCAGTGAAGGCCTTGGAGGGGTGGTTACATGGCAGTAAAGTTACTGATTATGACAGCCTGTATAACTTGATCCTGAGAGAGCATATTCTTAATAATTGTGTGTCTGATTTGTTGCACCAGTACTTGGTGGACTCTGATCTGACCTCTCCCCAAGAATTGGGAAAGAAGGCAGACAAATGGGTCAGAACAAGAGTGAACAGAAAAGTTCATACAGGGGGTGACAAAGATGGCAACAAAAAGAAGGATGGTAAGTCTTCTGACAAGGGTGGGGACAAATCTAAAAATGAGTCTTCATCAGGCCCACAAAAACACTCTGGTGGGGGTGGTGGGCCCAAATCCTCCTTTAATCAGAACAAGGAAAAGAAACCATGGTGCTATTTATGTAAGATAAAAGGCCATTGGACAACAGATCCCAGTTGTCCAAAGAAAGGCACCACAGCTCCTACCACTACAACCCCTACTGCTACACCTAGTGTCCCTACTAATAGCAGTGGTGGTGGGAGCAAACCTACTAATAGCCAATCCAAGGGAGTAGCTGGGCTCACTTTTGGTAATTTAGTTGGGGTTGGTCTGATTAGGGAGACCACAGAGGCTACTTTAGTCTCTGAAGGGGCTATTGACTTAGCCACTTTGGTTGCTTGCCCCCATAACTTGGAGAAGTACAAGCAACTAACCCTAATAAATGGTGTTGAGGTCCAGGCCTACAGGGACACAGGTGCCAGTGTCACAATGGTGATTGAGAAACTGGTGCACCCTGAACAACACATACTTGGACACCAGTACCAAGTAACCGATGCTCACAACATAACACAAAGCCACCCCATGGCTGTTGTAAATCTCAACTGGGGGGGGGGTATCTGGTCCAAAGAAAGTTGTGGTAGCTTCAGATTTACCTGTAGACTGTCTATTAGGGAACGATTTGGAGACATCAGCTTGGTCAGATGTGGAGTTGGAGGCCCATGCAGCAATGCTGGGCATCCCAGGGCATATTTTTGCTTTGACAAGGGCTCAGGCCAAAAAGCAAAAAGGACAGGGAAGCTTGGATCCTGGAACAATGGACCAAGTGCTCCCTAAAGCTAGGGCTAGTAGAAGCAAACCACTTCCTACTATCCCTCCCTCTACAGTGGATTCTACTTCTGAGGAAGAAGAATTCCCTCCCTGTGCAGAACCTACACCAGAGGAGCTGGAAGCAGACACTGCTGAGCTTTTGGGTGAAGGGGGGCCTGCCAGAGAGGAGCTGAGTGTGGCACAGCAAACCTGTCCCACATTAGAGGGTCTCAGACAGCAAGCTGTCAAACAGGCTAATGGGGATGTCAGTGACTCACACAGAGTTTACTGGGAGGACAACCTCTTGTACACTGAGCATAGGGATCCTAAACCTGGAGCTGCCAGGAGATTAGTGATTCCTCAGGAGTACAGAAAGTTCCTCCTAACACTGGCACATGACATTCCCTTAGCTGGGCACCTGGGTCAAATGAAAACTTGGGACAGATTGGTACCACTGTTTCATTGGCCTAGGATGTCTGAGGACACAAAAGAATTTTGTAAGTCCTGTGAAACCTGTCAAGCCAGTAGCAAGACAGGTGGCACTCCAAAGGCACCCCTTATCCCACTGCCTGTTGTTGGGGTTCCCTTTGAAAGGGTAGGGGTTGACATAGTTGGCCCCCTTGACCCTCCTACTGCTTCAGGCAATAGGTTTATCTTGGTGGTAGTGGACCATGCCACAAGATATCCTGAAGCTATTCCTTTAAGGACCACTACAGCTCCTGCAGTGGCAAAGGCCCTCCTGGGAATATTTTCCAGGGTGGGCTTCCCAAAGGAAGTAGTATCAGACAGGGGAAGCAATTTCATGTCTGCATACTTAAAGGCCATGTGGAAGGAGTGTGGTGTAACTTACAAGTTCACAACACCCTATCATCCACAAACAAATGGACTGGTGGAGAGATTTAATAAAACTCTCAAAGGCATGATTATGGGACTCCCTGAAAAACTCCGCAGGAGATGGGATATCCTTCTACCATGCCTCCTTTTTGCCTACAGGGAGGTACCCCAGAAAGGAGTGGGCTTCAGCCCCTTTGAACTTCTTTTTGGACACCCTGTTAGGGGTCCACTCACACTTGTAAAGGAGGGTTGGGAACAACCTTTAAAAGCTCCTAAGCAGGATATTGTGGACTATGTACTTGGCCTCAGATCAAGGATGGCTGAGTACATGAAAAAGGCCAGTAAAAACCTTCAGGCCAGCCAAGAGCTCCAGAAGCAATGGCATGATCAGAAGGCTGTTTTGGTTCAGTACCAACCAGGGCAGAAAGTGTGGGTCTTGGAGCCTGTGGCCCCAAGAGCACTCCAAGATAAATGGAGTGGACCCCACACAATTGTTGAAAAGAAGGGTGAAGTCACCTACTTGGTTGACTTAGGCACTGCCAGGAGTCCCCTTAGGGTGCTCCATGTCAACCGCCTGAAACCCTACTATGACAGGGCTGATCTCACCCTGCTCATGGCAACAGATGAGGGACAGGAAGAAGACAGTGATCCTCTACCTGATCTCTTCTCTTCCACAGAACAAGATGCTCTTGTGGAAGGTGTAGTTTTGGCTGATTGTCTTACTGCTGAGCAGAAGGATAATTGCATAAATCTCCTAGGACAATTTTCAGAACTCTTCTCCATTGTGCCAGGCACCACTTCTTGGTGTGAGCACACTATAGATACTGGAGACAGTTTACCTGTCAAAAGTAAGATCTATAGGCAGCCTGACCATGTCAGGGACTGCATAAAGCAAGAAGTTCAGAAAATGTTGGAACTAGGAGTGGTTGAGCACTCTGACAGTCCATGGGCTTCTCCTGTGGTACTGGTACCAAAACCCAATTCTAAAGATGGAAAGAAGGAAATGAGGTTTTGTGTAGACTATAGAGGTCTCAACTTGGTAACCAAAACTGATGCTCACCCTATACCCAGGGCAGATGAGCTCATAGATACACTGGCATCTGCCAAGTATCTAAGCACTTTTGATTTGACTGCAGGGTATTGGCAGATCAAATTGTCAGAAGATGCTAAACCTAAGACTGCATTTTCTACCATTGGAGGACATTACCAGTTTACTGTAATGCCTTTTGGTTTGAAAAATGCACCTGCCACTTTTCAGAGGTTGGTGAACACAGTCCTGCAAGGGCTGGAAGCTTTCAGTGCAGCATATTTGGATGATATAGCTGTCTTTAGCTCCAGCTGGGATGATCACCTGGTCCACCTTTGGAAAGTTTTGGAGGCCCTGCAAAAGGCAGGCCTCACTATCAAGGCTTCAAAGTGCCAGATAGGGCAGGGTAAGGTGGTTTATCTGGGACACCTTGTTGGTGGGGAACAGATTGCACCACTTCAGGGGAAAATCCAAACTATTATTGATTGGGTTCCCCCTACCACTCAGACTCAGGTGAGAGCCTTCCTAGGCCTCACTGGGTATTACAGGAGGTTCATTAAGAACTATGGCTCCATTGCAGCCCCTCTTAATGACCTCACATCCAAGAAAATGCCTAAAAAGGTATTATGGACAGCAAACTGTCAGAAAGCTTTTGAGGAGCTGAAGCAGGCCATGTGCTCTGCACCTGTCCTGAAAAGCCCTTGTTACTCTAAAAAATTCTATGTCCAAACTGATGCATCTGAATTAGGAGTAGGGGCAGTCCTATCACAACTTAATTCTGAGGGCCAGGATCAACCTGTTGCTTTTATTAGTAGAAGGTTGACCCCTAGAGAAAAGCGTTGGTCTGCCATTGAGAGGGAGGCCTTTGCTGTGGTCTGGGCTCTGAAGAAGTTGAGGCCATACCTGTTTGGCACTCACTTCATTGTTCAGACAGACCACAAACCTCTACTTTGGCTAAAACAAATGAAAGGTGAAAATCCTAAATTGTTGAGGTGGTCCATATCCCTACAGGGAATGGACTATACAGTGGAACATAGACCTGGGAGTAGCCACTCCAATGCAGATGGACTCTCCAGATATTTCCACTTAGACAATGAAGACTCATCAGGTAATGGCTAGTCTTATTGTCCTTCGTTTGGGGGGGGGGTTGTGTAGGAAAGTACCATCTTGCCTGGCAAGTTACCCCCATTTTTCACTGTATATATGTTGTTTTAGTTGTATGTGTCACTGGGACCCTGGTAACCCAGGGCCCCAGTGCTCATAAGTGTGCCTGAATGTGTTACCTGTGTAGTGACTAACTGTCTCACTGAGGCTCTGCTAATCAGAACCTCAGTGGTTATGCTCTCTCATTTCTTTCCAATTTGTCACTGACAGGCTAGTGACCATTTTTACCAATTTACATTGGCTTACTGGAACACCCTTATAATTCCCTAGTATATGGTACTGAGGTACCCAGGGTATTGGGGTTCCAGGAGATCCCTATGGGCTGCAGCATTTCTTTTGCCACCCATAGGGAGCTCTGACAATTCTTACACAGGCCTGCCACTGCAGCCTGAGTGAAATAACGTCCACGTTATTTCACAGCCATTTTACACTGCACTTAAGTAACTTATAAGTCACCTATATGTCTAACCTTTACCTGGTAAAGGTTAGGTGCAAAGTTACTTAGTGTGAGGGCACCCTGGCACTAGCCAAGGTGCCCCCACATTGTTCAGAGCCAATTCACTGAACTTTGTGAGTGCGGGGACACCATTACACGCGTGCACTACATATAGGTCACTACCTATATGTAGCTTCACCATGGTAACTCCGAATATGGCCATGTAACATGTCTATGATCATGGAATTGCCCCCTCTATGCCATCCTGGCATTGTTGGTACAATTCCATGATCCCAGTGGTCTGTAGCACAGACCCTGGTACTGCCAGACTGCCCTTCCTGGGGTTTCTCTGCAGCTGCTGCTGCTGCCAACCCCTCAGACAGGCAGCTGCCCTCCTGGGGTCCAGCCAGGCCTGGCCCAGGATGGCAGAACAAAGAACTTCCTCTGAGAGAGGGTGTGACACCCTCTCCCTTTGGAAAATGGTGTGAAGGCAGGGGAGGAGTAGCCTCCCCCAGCCTCTGGAAATGCTTTGTTGGGCACAGATGTGCCCAATTCTGCATAAGCCAGTCTACACCGGTTCAGGGACCCCTTAGCCCCTGCTCTGGCGCGAAACTGGACAAAGGAAAGGGGAGTGACCACTCCCCTGACCTGCACCTCCCCTGGGAGGTGTCCAGAGCTCCTCCAGTGTGCTCCAGACCTCTGCCATCTTGGAAACAGAGGTGCTGCTGGCACACTGGACTGCTCTGAGTGGCCAGTGCCACCAGGTGACGTCAGAGACTCCTTGTGATAGGCTCCTTCAGGTGTTAGTAGCCTTTCCTCTCTCCTAGGTAGCCAAACCCTCTTTTCTGGCTATTTAGGGTCTCTGTCTCTGGGGAAACTTTAGATAACGAATGCATGAGCTCAGCCGAGTTCCTCTGCATCTCCCTCTTCACTTTCTGATAAGAAATCGACCGCTGACCGCGCTGGAAGCCTGCAAACCTGCAACATAGTAGCAAAGACGACTACTGCAACTCTGTAACGCTGATCCTGCCGCCTTCTCGACTGTTTTCCTGCTTGTGCATGCTGTGGGGGTAGTCTGCCTCCTCTCTGCACCAGAAGCTCCGAAGAAATCTCCCGTGGGTCGACGGAATCGTCCCCCTGCAACCGCAGGCACCAAAAAGCTGCATTACCGGTCCCTTGGGTCTCCTCTCAGCACGACGAGCGAGGTCCCTCAAATCCAGCGACACCGTCCAAGTGACCCCCACAGTCCAGTGACTCTTCAGCCCAAGTTTGGTGGAGGTAAGTCCTTGCCTCACCTCGCTGGGCTGCATTGCTGGGAACCACGACTTTGCAGCTACTCCGGCCCCTGTGCACTTCCGGCGGAAATCCTTTGTGCACAGCCAAGCCTGGGTCCACGGCACTCTAACCTGCATTGCACGACTTTCTAAGTTGGTCTCCGGCGACGTGGGACTCCTTTGTGCAACTTCGGCGAGCACCGTTTCACGCATCCTCGTAGTGCCTGTTTCTGGCACTTCTCCGGGTGCTACCTGCTTCAGTGAGGGCTCTTTGTCTTGCTCGACGTCCCCTCTCTCTGCAGGTCCAATTTGCGACCTCCTGGTCCCTCCTGGGCCCCAGCAGCGTCCAAAAACGCCAAACGCACGATTTGCGTGTAGCAAGGCTTGTTGGCGTCCATCCGGCGGGAAAACACTTCTGCACGACTCTCCAAGGCGTGGGGGATCCATCCTCCAAAGGGAAAGTCTCTAGCCCTTGTCGTTCCTGCAGTATTCACAGTTCTTCAGCCTAGTAAGAGCTTCTTTGCACCAACCGCTGGCATTTCTTGGGCATCTGCCCATCTCCGAGCTGCTTGTGACTTTTGGACTTGGTCCCCTTGTTCCACAGGTACCCTCAGTCAGGAATCCATCGTTGTTGCATTGCTGATTTGTGTTTTCCTTGCATTTTCCCTCTAACACGACTATTTTGTCCTTAGGGGAACTTTAGTGCACTTTGCACTCACTTTTCAGGGTCTTGGGGAGGGTTATTTTGCTAACTCTCACTATTTTCTAATAGTCCCAGCGACCCTCTACAAGGTCACATAGGTTTGGGGTCCATTCGTGGTTCGCATTCCACTTTTGGAGTATATGGTTTGTGTTGCCCCTATCCCTATGTTTCCCCATTGCATCCTATTGTAACTATACATTGTTTGCACTGTTTTCTAAGACTATACTGCATATTTTTGCTATTGTGTATATATATCTTGTGTATATTTCCTATCCTCTCACTGAGGGTACACTCTAAGATACTTTGGCATATTGTCATAAAAATAAAGTACCTTTATTTTTAGTATAACTGTGTATTGTGTTTTCTTATGATATTGTGCATATGACACTAAGTGGTACTGTAGTAGCTTCACACGTCTCCTAGTTCAGCCTAAGCTGCTCTGCTAAGCTACCATTATCTATCAGCCTATGCTGCTAGGCACCCTATACACTAATAAGGGATAACTGGGCCTGGTGCAAGGTGCAAGTACCCCTTGGTACTCACTACAAGCCAGTCCAGCCTCCTACATTGGTTGTGCAGCGGTGGGATAAGTGCTTTGAGACTACTTACCACTCTTGTCATTGTACTTTTGATAAGAGAAAAATATACAAAAAAGGTCAGTGTATATACACATAGCCAAAAAGTTTTGCATTTCCTCTTTTCACTCTTTTCTAAGTGCTGAAAAGTACTTCTAAACTTTCAAAAAGTTCTTAAAAGTTTAAAAAGTTTTTTCTGTCTTTCCAAAAAGTTCTGAAAACTTTTTTCTCTTTGTCTATCACTTTAACTCTCTCTAAAAATGTCTGGCACAGGCCAAAAAGTTGAACTGTCCAAACTTGCATATGATCACCTTAGCTGGAAAGGAGCAAGGAGTCTCTGCATAGAGAGAGGTTTGAGTGTAGGGAAGAATCCTTCCTTAGAACTGTTAATTAATATGCTTAGAGTACAGGATAAGGCCATAAGTGCCCAATCTGTAGAAAAAGTAGCTAATGGTTCTCAATCTGATCCAGGGACTCCCCCAGGAAAAGGTTCAGGAAAGAAACTTCTCAGCCTGCCCATTACTAGACAGTCTAGCATAGTTGGTACAGAGGTTGAATCACATCATACTGATGATGTGCTCTCACATTATGCTGGTAGCCAAGCTGTTAGGGTGCCCTTGGTAAGGGACAAGTCTCCTTCTGTTCATTCCCATCATACCTCTGTATCTAGAAATGTCCCTTCCACCCACCCTGATGACAGATTGTTAGAAAGGGAGCTCAATAGATTGAGAGTGGAGCAAACCAGACTGAAGCTCAAGAAGCAACAGCTGGATTTGGATAGACAGTCTTTAGAAATAGAGAGGGAAAGACAGAAGATGGGTTTAGATACCCATGGTGGCAGCAGCAGTATTCCCCATAGTCATCCTGCAAAAGAGCATGATTCCAGGAATCTGCATAAGATAGTTCCCCCTTACAAGGAGGGGGATGACATTAACAAGTGGTTTGCTGCACTTGAGAGGGCCTGTGCTGTACAGGATGTCCCTCAAAAGCAGTGGGCTGCTATCCTATGGCTATCATTTACTGGAAAAGGTAGGGATAGGCTCCTTACTGTAAAAGAAAATGATGCTAACAATTTCCAAGTTCTTAAGAATGCACTCCTGGATGGTTATGGCTTAACCACTGAACAGTACAGGATAAAGTTCAGAGATACCAAAAAGGAGTCTTCACAAGACTGGGTTGATTTCATTGACCAGGCAGTGAAGGCCTTGGAGGGGTGGTTACATGGCAGTAAAGTTACTGATTATGACAGCCTGTATAACTTGATCCTGAGAGAGCATATTCTTAATAATTGTGTGTCTGATTTGTTGCACCAGTACTTGGTGGACTCTGATCTGACCTCTCCCCAAGAATTGGGAAAGAAGGCAGACAAATGGGTCAGAACAAGAGTGAACAGAAAAGTTCATACAGGGGGTGACAAAGATGGCAACAAAAAGAAGGATGGTAAGTCTTCTGACAAGGGTGGGGACAAATCTAAAAATGAGTCTTCATCAGGCCCACAAAAACACTCTGGTGGGGGTGGTGGGCCCAAATCCTCCTTTAATCAGAACAAGGAAAAGAAACCATGGTGCTATTTATGTAAGATAAAAGGCCATTGGACAACAGATCCCAGTTGTCCAAAGAAAGGCACCACAGCTCCTACCACTACAACCCCTACTGCTACACCTAGTGTCCCTACTAATAGCAGTGGTGGTGGGAGCAAACCTACTAATAGCCAATCCAAGGGAGTAGCTGGGCTCACTTTTGGTAATTTAGTTGGGGTTGGTCTGATTAGGGAGACCACAGAGGCTACTTTAGTCTCTGAAGGGGCTATTGACTTAGCCACTTTGGTTGCTTGCCCCCATAACTTGGAGAAGTACAAGCAACTAACCCTAATAAATGGTGTTGAGGTCCAGGCCTACAGGGACACAGGTGCCAGTGTCACAATGGTGATTGAGAAACTGGTGCACCCTGAACAACACATACTTGGACACCAGTACCAAGTAACCGATGCTCACAACATAACACAAAGCCACCCCATGGCTGTTGTAAATCTCAACTGGGGGGGGTATCTGGTCCAAAGAAAGTTGTGGTAGCTTCAGATTTACCTGTAGACTGTCTATTAGGGAACGATTTGGAGACATCAGCTTGGTCAGATGTGGAGTTGGAGGCCCATGCAGCAATGCTGGGCATCCCAGGGCATATTTTTGCTTTGACAAGGGCTCAGGCCAAAAAGCAAAAAGGACAGGGAAGCTTGGATCCTGGAACAATGGACCAAGTGCTCCCTAAAGCTAGGGCTAGTAGAAGCAAACCACTTCCTACTATCCCTCCCTCTACAGTGGATTCTACTTCTGAGGAAGAAGAATTCCCTCCCTGTGCAGAACCTACACCAGAGGAGCTGGAAGCAGACACTGCTGAGCTTTTGGGTGAAGGGGGGCCTGCCAGAGAGGAGCTGAGTGTGGCACAGCAAACCTGTCCCACATTAGAGGGTCTCAGACAGCAAGCTGTCAAACAGGCTAATGGGGATGTCAGTGACTCACACAGAGTTTACTGGGAGGACAACCTCTTGTACACTGAGCATAGGGATCCTAAACCTGGAGCTGCCAGGAGATTAGTGATTCCTCAGGAGTACAGAAAGTTCCTCCTAACACTGGCACATGACATTCCCTTAGCTGGGCACCTGGGTCAAATGAAAACTTGGGACAGATTGGTACCACTGTTTCATTGGCCTAGGATGTCTGAGGACACAAAAGAATTTTGTAAGTCCTGTGAAACCTGTCAAGCCAGTAGCAAGACAGGTGGCACTCCAAAGGCACCCCTTATCCCACTGCCTGTGGTTGGGGTTCCCTTTGAAAGGGTAGGGGTTGACATAGTTGGCCCCCTTGACCCTCCTACTGCTTCAGGCAATAGGTTTATCTTGGTGGTAGTGGACCATGCCACAAGATATCCTGAAGCTATTCCTTTAAGGACCACTACAGCTCCTGCAGTGGCAAAGGCCCTCCTGGGAATATTTTCCAGGGTGGGCTTCCCAAAGGAAGTAGTATCAGACAGGGGAAGCAATTTCATGTCTGCATACTTAAAGGCCATGTGGAAGGAGTGTGGTGTAACTTACAAGTTCACAACACCCTATCATCCACAAACAAATGGACTGGTGGAGAGATTTAATAAAACTCTCAAAGGCATGATTATGGGACTCCCTGAAAAACTCCGCAGGAGATGGGATATCCTTCTACCATGCCTCCTTTTTGCCTACAGGGAGGTACCCCAGAAAGGAGTGGGCTTCAGCCCCTTTGAACTTCTTTTTGGACACCCTGTTAGGGGTCCACTCACACTTGTAAAGGAGGGTTGGGAACAACCTTTAAAAGCTCCTAAGCAGGATATTGTGGACTATGTACTTGGCCTCAGATCAAGGATGGCTGAGTACATGAAAAAGGCCAGTAAAAACCTTCAGGCCAGCCAAGAGCTCCAGAAGCAATGGCATGATCAGAAGGCTGTTTTGGTTCAGTACCAACCAGGGCAGAAAGTGTGGGTCTTGGAGCCTGTGGCCCCAAGAGCACTCCAAGATAAATGGAGTGGACCCCACACAATTGTTGAAAAGAAGGGTGAAGTCACCTACTTGGTTGACTTAGGCACTGCCAGGAGTCCCCTTAGGGTGCTCCATGTCAACCGCCTGAAACCCTACTATGACAGGGCTGATCTCACCCTGCTCATGGCAACAGATGAGGGACAGGAAGAAGACAGTGATCCTCTACCTGATCTCTTCTCTTCCACAGAACAAGATGCTCTTGTGGAAGGTGTAGTTTTGGCTGATTGTCTTACTGCTGAGCAGAAAGATAATTGCATAAATCTCCTAGGACAATTTTCAGAACTCTTCTCCATTGTGCCAGGCACCACTTCTTGGTGTGAGCACACTATAGATACTGGAGACAGTTTACCTGTCAAAAGTAAGATCTATAGGCAGCCTGACCATGTCAGGGACTGCATAAAGCAAGAAGTTCAGAAAATGTTGGAACTAGGAGTGGTTGAGCACTCTGACAGTCCATGGGCTTCTCCTGTGGTACTGGTACCAAAACCCAATTCTAAAGATGGAAAGAAGGAAATGAGGTTTTGTGTAGACTATAGAGGTCTCAACTTGGTAACCAAAACTGATGCTCACCCTATACCCAGGGCAGATGAGCTCATAGATACACTGGCATCTGCCAAGTATCTAAGCACTTTTGATTTGACTGCAGGGTATTGGCAGATCAAATTGTCAGAAGATGCTAAACCTAAGACTGCATTTTCTACCATTGGAGGACATTACCAGTTTACTGTAATGCCTTTTGGTTTGAAAAATGCACCTGCCACTTTTCAGAGGTTGGTGAACACAGTCCTGCAAGGGCTGGCAGCTTTCAGTGCAGCATATTTGGACGATATAGCTGTCTTTAGCTCCAGCTGGGATGATCACCTGGTCCACCTTTGGAAAGTTTTGGAGGCCCTGCAAAAGGCAGGCCTCACTATCAAGGCTTCAAAGTGCCAGATAGGGCAGGGTAAGGTGGTTTATCTGGGACACCTTGTTGGTGGGGAACAGATTGCACCACTTCAGGGGAAAATCCAAACTATTATTGATTGGGTTCCCCCTACCACTCAGACTCAGGTGAGAGCCTTCCTAGGCCTCACTGGGTATTACAGGAGGTTCATTAAGAACTATGGCTCCATTGCAGCCCCTCTTAATGACCTCACATCCAAGAAAATGCCTAAAAAGGTATTATGGACAGCAAACTGTCAGAAAGCTTTTGAGGAGCTGAAGCAGGCCATGTGCTCTGCACCTGTCCTGAAAAGCCCTTGTTACTCTAAAAAATTCTATGTCCAAACTGATGCATCTGAATTAGGAGTAGGGGCAGTCCTATCACAACTTAATTCTGAGGGCCAGGATCAACCTGTTGCTTTTATTAGTAGAAGGTTGACCCCTAGAGAAAAGCGTTGGTCTGCCATTGAGAGGGAGGCCTTTGCTGTGGTCTGGGCTCTGAAGAAGTTGAGGCCATACCTGTTTGGCACTCACTTCATTGTTCAGACAGACCACAAACCTCTACTTTGGCTAAAACAAATGAAAGGTGAAAATCCTAAATTGTTGAGGTGGTCCATATCCCTACAGGGAATGGACTATACAGTGGAACATAGACCTGGGAGTAGCCACTCCAATGCAGATGGACTCTCCAGATATTTCCACTTAGACAATGAAGACTCATCAGGTAATGGCTAGTCTTATTGTCCTTCGTTTGGGGGGGGGGGTTGTGTAGGAAAGTACCATCTTGCCTGGCAAGTTACCCCCATTTTTCACTGTATATATGTTGTTTTAGTTGTATGTGTCACTGGGACCCTGGTAACCCAGGGCCCCAGTGCTCATAAGTGTGCCTGAATGTGTTACCTGTGTAGTGACTAACTGTCTCACTGAGGCTCTGCTAATCAGAACCTCAGTGGTTATGCTCTCTCATTTCTTTCCAATTTGTCACTGACAGGCTAGTGACCATTTTTACCAATTTACATTGGCTTACTGGAACACCCTTATAATTCCCTAGTATATGGTACTGAGGTACCCAGGGTATTGGGGTTCCAGGAGATCCCTATGGGCTGCAGCATTTCTTTTGCCACCCATAGGGAGCTCTGACAATTCTTACACAGGCCTGCCACTGCAGCCTGAGTGAAATAACGTCCACGTTATTTCACAGCCATTTTACACTGCACTTAAGTAACTTATAAGTCACCTATATGTCTAACCTTTACCTGGTAAAGGTTAGGTGCAAAGTTACTTAGTGTGAGGGCACCCTGGCACTAGCCAAGGTGCCCCCACATTGTTCAGAGCCAATTCACTGAACTTTGTGAGTGCGGGGACACCATTACACGCGTGCACTACATATAGGTCACTACCTATATGTAGCTTCACCATGGTAACTCCGAATATGGCCATGTAACATGTCTATGATCATGGAATTGCCCCCTCTATGCCATCCTGGCATTGTTTGTACAATTCCATGATCCCAGTGGTCTGTAGCACAGACCCTGGTACTGCCAGACTGCCCTTCCTGGGGTTTCTCTGCAGCTGCTGCTGCTGCCAACCCCTCAGACAGGCAGCTGCCCTCCTGGGGTCCAGCCAGGCCTGGCCCAGGATGGCAGAACAAAGAACTTCCTCTGAGAGAGGGTGTGACACCCTCTCCCTTTGGAAAATGGTGTGAAGGCAGGGGAGGAGTAGCCTCCCCCAGCCTCTGGAAATGCTTTGTTGGGCACAGATGTGCCCAATTCTGCATAAGCCAGTCTACACCGGTTCAGGGACCCCTTAGCCCCTGCTCTGGCGCGAAACTGGACAAAGGAAAGGGGAGTGACCACTCCCCTGACCTGCACCTCCCCTGGGAGGTGTCCAGAGCTCCTCCAGTGTGCTCCAGACCTCTGCCATCTTGGAAACAGAGGTGCTGCTGGCACACTGGACTGCTCTGAGTGGCCAGTGCCACCAGGTGACGTCAGAGACTCCTTGTGATAGGCTCCTTCAGGTGTTAGTAGCCTTTCCTCTCTCCTAGGTAGCCAAACCCTCTTTTCTGGCTATTTAGGGTCTCTGTCTCTGGGGAAACTTTAGATAACGAATGCATGAGCTCAGCCGAGTTCCTCTGCATCTCCCTCTTCACCTTCTGATAAGGAATCGACCGCTGACCGCGCTGGAAGCCTGCAAACCTGCAACATAGTAGCAAAGACGACTACTGCAACTCTGTAACGCTGATCCTGCCGCCTTCTCGACTGTTTTCCTGCTTGTGCATGCTGTGGGGGTAGTCTGCCTCCTCTCTGCACCAGAAGCTCCGCAGAAATCTCCCGTGGGTCGACGGAATCGTCCCCCTGCAACCGCAGGCACCAAAAAGCTGCATTACCGGTCCCTTGGGTCTCCTCTCAGCACGACGAGCGAGATCCCTCGAATCCAGCGACACCGTCCCAGTGACCCCCACAGTCCAGTGACTCTTCAGCCCAAGTTTGGTGGAGGTAAGTCCTTGCCTCACCTCGCTGGGCTGCATTGCTGGGAACCGCGACTTTGCAGCTACTCCGGCCCCTGTGCACTTCCGGCGGAAATCCTTTGTGCACAGCCAAGCCTGGGTCCACAGCACTCTAACCTGCATTGCACGACTTTCTAAGTTGGTCTCCGGCGACGTGGGACTCCTTTGTGCAACTTCGGCGAGCACCGTTTCACGCATCCTCGTAGTGCCTGTTTCTGGCACTTCTCCGGGTGCTACCTGCTTCAGTGAGGGCTCTTTGTCTTGCTCGACGTCCCTTCTCTCTGCAGGTCCAATTTGCGACCTCCTGGTCCCTCCTGGGCCCCAGCAGCGTCCAAAAACGCCAAACGCACGATTTGCGTGTAGCAAGGCTTGTTGGCGTCCATCCGGCGGGAAAACACTTCTGCACGACTCTCCAAGGCGTGGGGGATCCATCCTCCAAAGGGGAAGTCTCTAGCCCTTGTCGTTCCTGCAGTATTCACAGTTCTTCAGCCTAGTAAGAGCTTCTTTGCACCAACCGCTGGCATTTCTTGGGCATCTGCCCATCTCCGAGCTGCTTGTGACTTTTGGACTTGGTCCCCTTGTTCCACAGGTACCCTCAGTCAGGAATCCATCGTTGTTGCATTGCTGATTTGTGTTTTCCTTGCATTTTCCCTCTAACACGACTATTTTGTCCTTAGGGGAACTTTAGTGCACTTTGCACTCACTTTTCAGGGTCTTGGGGAGGGTTATTTTGCTAACTCTCACTATTTTCTAATAGTCCCAGCGACCCTCTACAAGGTCACATAGGTTTGGGGTCCATTCGTGGTTCGCATTCCACTTTTGGAGTATATGGTTTGTGTTGCCCCTATCCCTATGTTTCCCCATTGCATCCTATTGTAACTATACATTGTTTGCACTGTTTTCTAAGACTATACTGCATATTTTTGCTATTGTGTATATATATCTTGTGTATATTTCCTATCCTCTCACTGAGGGTACACTCTAAGATACTTTGGCATATTGTCATAAAAATAAAGTACCTTTATTTTTAGTATAACTGTGTATTGTGTTTTCTTATGATATTGTGCATATGACACTAAGTGGTACTGTAGTAGCTTCACACGTCTCCTAGTTCAGCCTAAGCTGCTCTGCTAAGCTACCATTATCTATCAGCCTAAGCTGCTAGACACCCTATACACTAATAAGGGATAACTGGGCCTGGTGCAAGGTGCAAGTACCCCTTGGTACTCACTACAAGCCAGTCCAGCCTCCTACAGTGTGGACTACAGAGGGCTCAACTCTGTCACCAAGACAGATGCTCTCCCCATACCAAGGGCAGATGAGCTCATTGACAAATTAGGTGCTGCCAAATATGTAAGTACCTTTGACTTAACTGCAGGGTACTGGCAAATTAAAATGGCACCTGGAGCAAAAGAAAAGACAGCATTTTCCACAACTGATGGGCATTATGAGTTTACTGTTATGCCCTTTGGCTTAAAGAATGCCCCTGCCACCTTCCAAAGGTTGGTGAAGCAAGTCCTTGCTGGCTTGGAGATCTTTAGCGCAGCATATCTTGATGATATTGCTGTCTTTAGCTCCAACTGGCAGGATCACCTGGTCCACCTGAAGAAGGTTTTGCAGGCCCTGCAAGTAGCAGGCCTCTCTATCAAGGCATCCAAATGCCAGATAGGGCAGGGTGCAGTGGTTTACTTGGGACACCTGGTAGGTGGAGGCCATGTTTAGCCACTCCAACCCAAGATCCAGACAATTCTGGATTGGGAAACTCCAAAAACCCAGACTTAAGTCAGGGCATTCCTTGACTTGACTGGGTACTATAGGAGGTTTGTGAAGGGATATGGATGCATAGTGACTCCCCTCACAGAACTCACCTCCAAGAAAATTCCCAAGAAAGTTAACTGGACCTTAGACTGTCAAAATGCCTTTGACACCCTAAAAGAAGCTATGTGCTCAGAACCAGTTTTGAAAGCTCCAGATTATACCAAGCAATTCATTGTGCAGACCGATGCCTATGAACATGGGATAAGAGCAGCCGTATCCCAAACCAATGATGATGGCCTTGACCAGCCTGTTGCTTTTATTAGCAGGAGGTTACTCCCCAGGGAGCAGCGTTGGAGTACCATTGAGAGGGAGGCCTTTGCTGTGGTTTGGTCACTGAAAAAGCTGAGATCATACTTGTTTGGTACTCCCTTTATTGTTCAAACTGACCACAGACCTCTCAGATGGCTCATGCAAATGAAAGGAGAGAACCCAAAACTGTTGAGTTGGTCCATATCCCTACAGGGAATGGACTTTATAGTGGAATACAGACCTGGGACTGCCCATGCCAATGCAGATGGCCTTTCCAGGTTCTTCCACTTAGACAATGAAGACTCTCTTGGGAAAGGTTAGTCTCATCCTCTTTCATTTGGGGGTGGGGGGGTTGTGTAGTAAGATGCCCCTGTTGGCATGGTTACCCCCTAACTTTTTGCCTTTTGTTGATGCTAGTTTTGACTGAAAGTGTGCTGGGACCCTGCTAACCAGGCCCCAGCACCAGTGTTCTTTCCCCAAACTGTACTTTGGTCTCCATAATTGGCACAGCCCTGGCACACAGTTAAGTTCCTTGTAAAAGGTACCCCTGGTACCAAGGGCCCTGTGGCCAGGAAAGGTCTCTAAGGGCTGCAGCATGTATTATGCCACCCTGGGGACCCCTCACTCAGCACAGACACACTGCCTCTCAGCTTGTGTGTGCTGGTGGGGAGAAAAAGACTCAGTCAACATGGCACTCCCCTCAGAGTGCCATGCCCACAACCCACTGCCTGTGGTATAGGTAAGTCACCCCCTAGCAGGCCTTACAGCCCTAAGGCAGGGTACACTAAACCACAGGTGAGGGCATAGGTGCATGAGCATTATGCCCCTACAGTGTCTATATCAATTCTTAGACATTGTAAGTGCAGGGTAGCCATAAAGAGCATATGGTCAAGGAGTTTGTCAAATATGAACTCCACAGTTCCGTAATGGCTACACTGAATACTGGGAAGTTTGATATCAAACTTCTCAGAAAAACAAACCCATACTGGTGCCAGTGTTAGATTTATTACAAAAATGCACACAGAGGGCATCTAAGAGATGCCCCCTGTATACCAACCCAACTGCTAATGCTAGGCTGACCAGTTCCGGCCACATCCAGACGGGTTTCTGGCCACATGGGGTGAGTGCCGTTGTGCCCTCTGTGGCCAGGAACAAAAGCCAGTCCTGGGTGGAGGTGCTTCTCACCTCCCCCTGCAGGAAATGTAACACCTAGCAGTGAGCCTCAAAGGCTCAAGCCGGTGTTACAGTGCCTAAGGGCACTCCAGCTAGTGGAGATGCCCGCCCCCCAGAGAAGCCCCCACTTTTGACGGCAAGTCTGGGGGAAAATAATGAGAAAAACAAGGAGGAGTCACTCTCTAGCCAGGACAGCCCCTAATGTGTCCTGAGCTGAGGTGACTCCTTCTTTGGAAAATCCTCCATCTTGCTTTGGAGGATTTCCCCCAATAGGAATAGGGATGTGCCCCCCCTCCCCAAAGGGAGGAGGCACAAGGAGGGTGTAGCCAACCTCAGGGACAGTAGCCATTGGCCACTGCCCTTTAGCCCTAAAACACCCCTAAATGTAATATTTAGGGGCGACCCTGAACCCAGGAAATCAGATTCCTGCAACCTGAATCAAGAATAAGGACTGCTGACCTGAAAGACTCGCAGAGAAGACGGAGACGACAACTGCTTTGGCCCCAGCCCTACAGGCCTGTCTCCAGATTCAAAGAACCTGCAACAGCGACTCATCAGAGGGGACCAGCGACCTCTGCCAAATCCCTGCAACTTCTAAGGACCAAGAAACTCCAGAGGACAGTGGCCCTGCCCAAGCAACCAAGAAGAAACCAACTTTAAAGAGACTCCAGCCTCACCCCTGAAGTGTGAGTCTCCACACTCTGCACCCAACGTCCCCGGCCTGTGTCCAGAGAAATTAACACTGCAGAGAGGACTCCCAGGCAACTCCCACGATGTGGCCTCCCTGAGATGACCTTCCTGCACCCCCACAGCGACGCCTGCAGAGAGAATCCGGAGAATCCCCCTGACCGCGACTGTTCGGTAACAACGGACCCAGCACCTGGAAGAAGCACTGCACCCGCAGCCCCCAGGTCCGTGAGAAGTCGACTACCGGGGCATGAGTGACCAGCAGGCGACTCTCCTTCTTTCCCGAGGAGCCCTCCTGTGCCCTGCCTGCATCGCCAAAGTGACCCCCGGGTCCCTCCATTGATTTCTATCTAAAACCCGACACCTACTTCATGCACTGCACCCGGCCGCCCCTGTGCCGCTGAGGGTGTACAGTGTGTGCCTGTTTGGGACCCCCCCAGTGCTCTACAAAACCCCCCTGGTATGCTCCCCGAGAACGCAGGTACTTACCTGCTAGCAGACTGGAACCGGAGCACCCCTAGTCTCCATAGGCGCCTATATTATTTGGGCCCCTCTTTAACCTCTGCACCTGACCGGCCCCGTGTGGCTGGTGCTGGGTGCTTGGGGTTGCCTTGAACCCCCAACGGTGGGCTGCCTATGCCCCAGAGACTGAACTTCTAAGTGCTTTACTTACCTGAAAAAGTAACTTTTACTTACCTCCACCAGGAACTGTTGAATTTTGCAGTGTCCACTTTTAAAATAGCTTATTGTCATTTTATGCTAAACTGTGTACATTACTGTTTTCATTCAAAGTTCTATTTTTTTACCTATGCCAAGCACTTTACATTTTATGCATTTACTTGCATTCTGAATCTTGTGGTGCTAAAATAAATTAAGAAAATAATATTTTTCTATATAAAAACCTATTGGCCTGGAGTTAAGTCTTTGAGTGTGTGTTCTCATTTATTGCCTGTGTGTATACAACAGATGCTTAACACTACCCTCTGATAAGCCTTCTGCTCGACCACACTACCACAAAATGGAGCATTAGAATTATCTAATTTTGCCACTATCAACCTCTAAGGGGAACCCCTTGACTCTGTGCACACTATCTCTCACTTTGATATTGTACATACAGGGCCAACTTCCTACAAAGAGGATTCCAGGGCGTCAATGAGGCCACTTGAAGAGCAAGTCAGGACACTAGTATCTCAGTCACAAGGCTGCCGGCTGACAGCTCATTAGCAGTGACAATGTGTTAACTACACCCCTCTTCAACTAAGAGATGAGGAGTAGACCAGTGGAGGGACAAAATGAAAATGCCTACAATGCTGGCCAGGGCGGGGGGCTTACTCCTGTTTACAGCATGTTCTCCACAAAAGGGGTCTGAGGGGCGACTGATGCCTATCGAGAATACGCTGGCGAGGTTCAACCATAATGTTTTATCCCCACTGGTTTTTATGGGCGAACGCAAAGTGCTCCGTCCATTCTGAAATCTCTCTCGTCAGTCACTTTCATTGGTTCGTGGGCTTGCCTTTTAAAATCTGCTTGCTTTCATTTGTGAAAGGTGTTAGCGCATCAGAGTAAGTCAGTTAATAAGTAAAATTACAAGGAGACGCGTTGAGGTCGATAAACCTTTGGACCGCGTTTGGAGACTTCCCAGTACGAAATATTTCCTTGACATCATCAATCAATTGTTCAATATAGTAAATCAATAAGAACAATCACCAATCAATAAACAATCAATAGGAATCAGTAATTGAACACACCATGACCTTTCAGTCATGAATAACCACACCAGTTTAGTTAAGTGTCAGGATATTTATTTCCGTATTAGTAACAATCTAATATCATGTTGGTTAAACTCAATAGCAACAAACACATCAAAAGCACTATTTCTTGGCAATCAGAACACAACTTAATCAATGCATAGATTATGATCATTCAGAATTTAAGCACATCATTAATATGAATCAACTTAGCAGAGTCTCTTGAGTACATGAATCAACAGAGAAAGAATTAAGGGGGTCATTACAACATTGGCGGTAAAAGCCGCTTACCGCCGTGCAGAAGACTGCCAACACACCGCCGCGGAATTCCACCACAGCTATTACGACCCACATCCCGAAATCCGACAAAATTCAGACACCCACACAAGTCCGCCACACTAAAGGTCAGTGATAAACTGGCGAAAACAAAACCTCCACCGTCACGCCAACAGAAATACGCCCATGCTATCACAACCCACGAATCCACGCAGCGGTCTTTCAACCGCGGTATTCCATTGGCGGTGCACACCGCCGCGCTCAAAATACACACACTCTTACAAAACACATTGGACAATTCCAAATACACACACCTGATACACATACACCACTCCCACACACCCAATACAATATAAAACACACACCCACATCACCCACAAACCCCTACGACCAAAAATTCAGAAAGCAGGCCAGAGAGAGACACCACCATCCACAAACTAGCAGCCACACCACACACCACTACATATCACAACACTTATCACCACACACACCACCCCACACATCACCCACACCACCCCATGGCACGGCAAAGACACCCCAGGTTCTCCGAGGAGGAGCTCAGGGTCATGGTGGAGGAAATTGTCCGGGTAGAGCCACAGCTATTTGGATCACATGTGCAGCACACCTCCATAGCTAGGAAGATGGAGCTATGGCGAAGACTAGTCGACCGGGTCCACGCAGTGGGACAGCACCCAAGAAATCGGGACGACATCAGGAAGAGGTGGAACGACCTACGGGGGAAGGTGCGTTCCGTGGTCTCAAGACACAACATCGCAGTACAGCGGACTGGCGGCGGACCCCCACCTCCTCCCCCACAACTAACAACATGGGAGGAGCAGGTCTTGACTATTCTGCATCCTGAGGGCCGCGCAGGAATCGGTGGAGGAATGGACTCTGGTAAGTCAATTCTTAACTATCATATCCCCCACCCTGCCTGCATGCTATCACAGACCCGCAACCTCGCCCCCTCCCCTATCACTCCAACTCCTCACAAATGTACTAATAACACAAACCACCCATCCCAACACCAAGCCCTGCATGACACAACAAAGCATGGACACCCATCACTAAAGCATGCCCACTGCACATCATCACACAAGCCCCCCCACAGGAATGCTAGCACTGGGGTACACGCTCACCCACACATTGCCCACCATGACACACACAGATGCAATAATCATGCTTTTACACCCCTGCAGGACCACTACCCAACGTCACCAGACAGGAGGGTCCAGACATCTCCACCCCACCCATAGAAGAGGCCCACAGTGATGACAGCAGCTCTGTCCAACTGGATCCAGAAGACCAGCCCGGACCATCGTGGGCCTCGGGACAGTTGGTTCCCCACACCCGGTCACAGGCCACCACAGACCTTCCACCCTCTGGTAACACCAGCACAGCACCCACCCAGCGGGCCCATACCTCCGTCCCCAGGACACGTCAATCAGCTGTGTGTCTACCACTACAGGGAACCCAGGATAACCCACCACCCCAACAACAACAGGGACCTGGGGGCAGTGGTAGTGGGCACACGGTCCAGGGGACGGAGGCCCAGGAACACAGGGGAACTGGGAGGGCTGCTGTACGACAGGGGGCGGATAGGCCTAGGGAACCCACTCTCCACGAGGCCCTCTCCTTCATCATGGGAGCATACCACCACTCCCGGGAGACGATGGCAACGGTCCTGGCCAAGTTTCAGGAGACCCAGTGGCTGCAGGAGGAACAATATTTGGGGTTCAGGGAGGAACTCAGAACCATCAGCTCCGCCATGGGCACCATCGTAGGGGTGCTGAAGGAGATACTTAACACCAGAAGGGACACTGTGGCACTCCAAGGGGCCCCTGACACTAGCATGGACGAAGAACTGCCCACCACCTCCGCCGGCGCTAGTGGACAGGACGCCCCGCCACAGGACCACCACAGCAGCACCCCACCCCCTGCAGACGGAGAACCACCCCGCAAACGGTCCCTGAGATCCAGGAACAAGACAGAGCACGATGCCAAGACCCCCGCCAAGAAATGAGACCACCCTGATTGTCATCCTACTGTCCCACTTTGTAACCCTGTCCATATAGGAACTGCCCTAGCTCCACTTCCTATGCCCATATGGGCAATGCACTTGTGAGACTAATAGACTGGACTCTGCCATGGACATTCCTCCACCATCACCCCTCACCATTTTACACCTCCCCTCCAATATTGAGCACTTCAATAAACACCCTTGAAGCACAAAACAATCTGGAGTCAGTCTGTGATTTTGAAAATGTGTATTAGCAATGACAGTGACAAAAAAAGCGTTTTCAAATGTAATGTCAACATACCTATGTCACACATCTCAAGTCCATGAGGAATCTAAGCAGATGACACACGTTGGAAACCACACCTGTGAAACCGTAAGGGAAATGTACAACTCAGTTACCATATACTGGTTGAAATCGACAGACAGGATAGAGGTAGAAGTGTGAAAGTACTTGTAGTAGGCAGGAATGTGTTCTCACCTGTGTGTCACTGGAAATATTGCTGGATAACTGAGTCCCTGTTGTCAGTGTCTTCTTCCTCTGCTTCCTCCTCATCACTGTCCACAGGCTCCACAGCTGCCACAATACCGTCATCTGGACCATCCTTCTGCAGAAAAGGCACCTGTTGTCGCAAAGCCAAGTTGTGAATCATACAGCAGGCCACGATGATCTGGCACACCTTCCTTGGTGAGTAGAATAGGGAACCACCTGTCATATGGAGGCACCTGAACCAGGCCTTCAGGAGGCCGAAGGTGCGTTCGATCACCCTCCTACTCCGCCCATGGGCCTCATTGTAGCGTTCCTCTGCCCTGGTCCTGGGATTCCTCACTGGGGTCAGTAGCCATGACAGGTTGGGGTAACCAGAATCCCCTAATAGGCACACACGGTGCCTCTGGAGTTGACCCATCACATAAGGGATGCTGCTATACCATCTGTACATTCATCGAATGATAACTCTTCCGGTTCCTGAGGGGGGGGGGGGCAGAGCTACATGGGTCCCATCAATGGCACCTATGATGTTGGGGATATGTCCAAGGGCATAGAAGTCACCTTTAACAGTAGCCAAATCCTCCACCTGAGGGAAAACGATGTAGCTCTGCATGTGTTTCAGCAGGGCAGACAACACTCTGGACAACACGTTGGAAAACATAGGCTGGGACATCCCTGATGCCATGGCCACTGTTGTTTGAAAAATGGAGCACTGATAGCACCTGCACTTGAGGGGGATCCCTGTGGGATGGCGGATTGCTGACATCAGGTCTGGCTCCAACTGGGCACACAGTTCCTGGATTGTGGCACGGTCAAACCTGTAGGTGATGATCAAATGTCTTTCCTCCATTGTCGACAGGTCCACCAGCGGTCGGTACACCGGATGATTCCGCCATCTCCTCACATGTCCCAGCGGATGGTGCCTAGGAATGACAACAGCGACCACAGAGTCAAACAACTCAGACGTATGTACCCACAGTCTACACAGAACACCATTCATACACAAAATCTGGCCTGTATTTGTGATGCACGACAAGGCCTAGGTCTGTGTGACGCAGTTGGTAACTAGGCCATGTGGGCCCCTGAAATGGCGGCTGCCTGACCTCTAAAGTGGGACAATGGGATGTGAGGTAACTGCACTGGCGTTGTACACCGTTGTTGTAGGCGGTCGAAGAACGCGACGCAATGCTGCATTGGGTAACATTGGACCCTATGGGTCCCAGGAGCCAATGACTATGTACGCCGGCGGTGATGGTACGCACCGCCGCAGACGTGACCGCTGCGGACGTGACCACCATTTTCTATCTGTTCAATCACTCGATACCTGATCTTCAACAGGAGAGGACCTATACTGCAAGTGCTGCTGTGACCTCGGTCTGGAAGAGACAATGGCTCATGCGTCTGGGGAAATGGCCCCTGCCTTCACTGCAGAGGAGTTGGAGAAGCTCGTGGACGGGGTCCTCCCCCAGTACACGCTACTCTACGGTCCTCCAGACCAACAGGTAAGTACACAGGGAGCACGTTGTATGGGCTATGCCTGTGTGGCGAGGGCTGGTTGTAAGAATGAAGGGGGCACAGTTCTGCGTGCATGAAGGACTGTGAATGCATGTGCCACATGGCAAGGGTAGGGATGTGGGCCACTCATTTTGACGGTGCAGTTGGTAATGACTTCTCTTCTTCCCCTGTACATGTCATGTAGGTCAGCACCCACCAGAAGAAGGATATTTGGCGTGCCATCGCCAAGGACGTCCGGACCCTCTGGGTCCACCACAGACAGAGCACTCACTGCCGGAAAAGATGGGAGGACAATCGCCGCTGGAGCAAGAAGACGGCGAGGCTCAGCTGGGGATGGCCTCCCAACGTGGGAGGGGTACCCGTCGAACCATGACCCCCCTGATGTTCCGGATCCTGGCGGTGGCCTACCCTGAGTTGGATGGGCGCTTGAGTGCATCACAGCAGACACAAGGGGGTGAGTACAACATCATTCAGCAGACTTTGCGTGCAGTGAAGGTGTCTGGGTGGGGGAGGAGGGCTGTGGGTTTCCCTAGGCCAGGGCGAGTTCCGTAGGCCAGGCCCCTCCGTAATGCAGGCCATGTGGCACCCCACCCCACCTCTGTAGAGTGCCAAGTACAGGTATACATGCCCCTGTGTCATCTATGTGTACATATGTCGACCATAGCCATGTAGGACATATCCCAGGAATTGCATCTGTAGAGCCCAACAGTGCGACGTAGTGCAGGGGGCTGCTGTGTCTGTATTGTCCGCCAACGGTAGCGGTAAGCCATGCACTCAACCTGTCTTTCTTCTGTCGCCCCCCCCTTTTTGTGGTCTCCCTGTTTTTGTGTGCATCAGCATCATCAGGCGGAGGTATAGTGGCACCGGAGCACGAGGGAGCTGCATCCCACATGGCCATGGAGGGCTACACCACGGACTCGGAATACACCAGTGGGACGGAGGGCGAGGGGAGCACAACCGCGGTCAAAGGATCAGCAACCAGCGACAGACTCGTCCTCCGATGGGAGCTCCCTTGTGGTGGCGGCAAAATCTGTGCCCCCCACTTCTACAGGTACAGCCGCCACCCCCCTACCAGCACCGCCCTCCCAGCAGCCCCTCAGCCTTCGCCCCGTGCCCGCTCACCCAGGAGGGTGGGCATCACCTTCGCCTCAGGCATCTCAGCCCCTGCCCCTGTCACCTCTGCTGCCCTCAGTGAGGAGGCCATTTACCTCCTCAGGTCCCTCACTGTTGGGCAGTCTACCATTTTGAATGCCAACCAGGGTGTAGAAAGGGAATTGCAACACACAAATCCATTCCTGGAGGGCATTCATTCTGGTCAGGCTTCCCTTCACCGAACCCTGCAAACTCTGGCCTCAGCACTGATGGCAGCCATTGTCCCTGTCTCTAGCCTCCCCCCTCCAACTTCCTCCACCCAGACCCAATCCCCTGTACCCCAGCCTATCCCAAGCACACCATCAGACTAGCCTGCACACACCTCATCACACAAGGGAAGCTCAGGAAAACATAAGCACCACACATCCCACAGGCACTCACGGAAGCATCACACACATACAGACACACCAACATCCACTGCCTCCACTGTGTCCCCCTCCTTGTCGTCTCCCTCCTAGTCTCGTCTACACTCTCACCTGCATGCACTACTACTACAGCCACTACGTCCCGCACCAGCACACCCACCACCACACCCTGCTCACGTGCAGTCACCACCCCCACTCCCATTTACACATCCCCTGTGTCCTCTCCCAGTGTGTCTGTGACGCCCCCTCCGAAGATACACAAACGCAGGTACACACCCACCCAACAGCCATCCACCTCACGACAGCCTCCAGCCCATGCACCTTTACCCAAAGTCACCAAACGTACACCTCCTACAACCACTACCTCTTCCTCCACTCCCAAACCCCCTCCAGCTACCCGTCTCAGTGTTCCTAAGAAACTTTTCCTGGCCAACCTTGACCTCTTTTCCACCCCCCCTCCAACTCATAGGTCCCGTACTAGCACCTCAGCCAAAAAAATCGCCGGGACTAGTGGTGCCTGTTACAGGTATGTGGAGTGCACCGGCCACCAGGCCAGCCAGTGTGGCAC
Organism: Pleurodeles waltl; assembly: GCF_031143425.1. Taxonomy (NCBI): domain Eukaryota; kingdom Metazoa; phylum Chordata; class Amphibia; order Caudata; family Salamandridae; genus Pleurodeles; species Pleurodeles waltl. The sequence continues at coordinate 1,165,749,911 of NC_090439.1, read as the reverse complement.
GGAGCCACAGCACAGCCAGTCCTCCCCCTGTGAAGCACCAGAAGTTGGACAGTGCCCGGTGGAAGAGGGGGAAGACTCCAGCCAGCAAAGCCGCTCACAAGGGTCCCGGGGGTAGTGTCGACTCAGCTGTGACTCCTCCCAAGGTGGGGAAGGGGCAGAAGAAATCTCCAAAGTCTGGGAGGAGCAGCACGGCGGAGAAGACCGCCATTATCCCCGCTGCCCAGGAGGCCACCGCCAGCCCAATCGTCACTGGCCAGGAGGCCACCGCCAGAGTCACTGCCCAGGAGGCCAGCCCCATCGTCACTGGCCAGGAGGCCACCGCCAGAGTCACTGCCCAGGAGGCCACTGCCAGCCCCATCGTCACTGGCCAGGAGGCCACTGCCAGCCCCAGAGTCACTGGCCAGGAGGGCCCCGGAAGCCACAGCCCAGCTGCCCATGAAGGACCGCCAGCCACAGGCCTGCTGGGCAATGAAGGACCGCCTTGGCAAGCACCGCTGAACAGGCCAGGGACCGCTGAACAAGGCAAAGACCGCCATGGCAAGCACCGCTGAACAGGTCAGAAACTGCCAACTCTAGCACCGCTGAACAGGGCAAAGACCACCATGGCAAGCACCGCTGAACAGGTCAGAAACTGCCAACTCAAGCACCGCTGAACAGGGCAAAGACCGCCAACTCAAGCACCGCCGAACAGGGCAAAGACCGCCAAGGCGAGCACCGCTAGCCCATTAGTGGCAGGTGCAGTGACGCAACTGGGACTGTCACTGGGTGAGTGCTGCACTCTGGGCACCAGTCCCCCTCCAGAACCAGTGGAGACATGCATCCACTCTGTCTGTCCTGCACAGGATAAAGCACTCTGGGCACCAGTCCCCTTCCAGAACCAGTGGAGACATGCATCCACTCCGTCTGTCCTGCACAGGATGAAGCACTCTGGGCACCAGTCCCCCTCCAGAACCAGTGGAGACCTGCATCCACTTGAGAGACTGTGGCTTTGCACTCCTCAGGATGGTACAGTGGGCAACCTACCCACTGTAGTGAGTTGAGAGACTGTGGCTTTGCACTCCCCAGGGTGGTACAGTAGGCAAACCACCCACTGTAGAGACTTGAGAGACTGTGGCTTTGCACTCCCCAGGATATGGCAGTGGGCAACCCACCCACTGTAGAGACTTGAGAGACTGTGGCTTTGCACTCCCCCAGGATTGAACAGTGGGCAAACCACCCACTGTAGAGACTTGAGAGACTGTGGCTTTGCACTCCCCAGGATTGAACAGTGGGCAACCCACCCACTGTAGTGATTTGAGAGACTGTGGCTTTGCACTCCCCAGGATACATCAATGGGCATGGAGCCCCCTCGTGGATCTGGCGTGGTGCACTCATCCGGCTGAGGTGCCCCACCTTCCCTTTCCTCTGAGGTGCCTGCTGTATTTCTATCTGATGCCCCTGCAGTGTTCTCTCCATTTTGATCAGGTATCTAGTGTGGGCCTCGCCCATGCATTTTGGGCCCAGCGGTCCACGGACAATGAATGGTGCATTACCTGCACTACTAATCGTGGTGTATATTTTGTTTAATGTATATATATATATATATATATATATATATATATATATATATATATATATGTATGTATATATGTGGTTACTGTATTTTGATATATTACAATGGTTCAACTCATTTCCTTTTGTCTTTGCATTCTTCCGGGGGGTTGGGGGTTGTTACTGTAATGTTTGGATATGCATTGGTGTGTGTGTTGTAGTGGGTGAGGGTCGGGGTGGGGTTGGGATGTTGGTTGTGTGTGTCCCTGTGTTTTTCCCTCCCCCTCCCCTATGTCGTAGGTGTAGTACTCACCGTTGTCTTCGCCGCCAGCGTTGTTGATCCTTGTATAGGAGCAGGAAGACTATTGCTGGCAGAATATTGAGTTCCGGCTCCATGGTGTCGTCGTTCCTCGTGGAGTGTGTAGAGGTGAGCGTTTTCCCTTTGAAATGGCTGTTTCCGCCGCGTTTTTATCCACGGTGAATCCGCCCCGGAAAAGGTGGCGGATTGGTAGGTTGTGATACTGTGGGCGGTACATTGTCCTCCGCCTGTCTGTTGGCGGTGACCGCCGCGCTGTTTGTCTGTACCGCCGTGGCAGTCTGAGTGTTAAAGTGGCTGTCTTTCTTGGCGGTTTCCGCCGCGGTCATAATTCCACTTTTTTTACCGCCGGCCTGTTGGCGGTTTTACCGCCGCTTTAATACCGACCCCCAGGGTTGGAATGACCCCCTAAGTCATTTGTCTATTTGTATCAAATATTAGTGAACACCTTAACTAACCTCAAATTAGCATTAGCATGTTGGGCTTCATGCAAAACATTTTAGTGAACACGAATTTAGAAAACATCTAACCATGGCCTCTATCAAAAGAGCAGTTGGTACCTAGAAAGAAAAGGCAAGCAGACAATTACAATTTGCATCGGATAGTTACCAATTCAACAGATCAGCAAGCAGGATCAGTCTTCGTCCTCAGGACATCAGTTCATCAGCATCAGGCAAAGCTAGAACGGGACAAAGTCTCAAAGTAGCATAGCTAAGGAATGGATTACTTCGCTCAGATGGAGGAGAAGATAATATCAAGCAAAGGGTGGGCAGAGTATGGTTTGGGTAATAGGACAACTAAGATATGGGCTTCGAGCGTCTGGAAGGAAAGCATACGGCAAAGTTCTGGTTTCTCCTTTGGTCACGCCGTTAAATCAAAACTGTCTAACTATTCCCTAATTCCTTATTGGGTAGAATTTGGCGCATCTTTATCTCTGTCCAATAACTAACGATCACTTTTACTAGAATTTTCCACAGTTCACAGTTCCCATGTCAGGGATTGGTCCACTTTATTGACGTCTTCAGCGGTTGGAATGTCAGGTACCAAGTGTAACATTTTGCTGTCCAGTCAGTGTCTTCATTGTCTTCTCCGTGGAAAGTTAACATTGCACCTGTTACGAATTACACTGTTGCATTTAGCAAGAACATCGCCTTAAGCAAGCCGGTTCTCATGAGAAAGAATTTACTACGCTTACACACACATAACTTCTGGAAAAGTACAGCTTCGTGTCCTTCAGGAAAAGCAGCAAGTTATTCACGTTAGAAAATACAATTCAAATATGAGGCCAGGCAGCTAGGCCCAAACCCTCGCTAAGTTAAAGCCTATTATTTCATGAAGCAAACTCTTAACACGTAACCTTAATTACGATGGGTTAATACAAGTTCAAACATATTGCATAATAATTCAGAATTAATAAGCCTTTTCATTAGTTTTCGTATACAGTGGTAGCCACTCCCCGTGGGCACATTTCAAACGTGTGCATTATTTTCTATGTTAAACACATTTTCTATGCAGCTTCATCACACAATATATGCAAGCTTTTCGCATTAATATTTCTTTTAAAACGCACACTCCAACAAAGGCATGCATAAGTCTTGCCTTTTCCGGTGTTTAGCCCACCTACACAGCACCGGTAAACTACTAAAAAACATATGAGGCTCCATTTTTTTCAGCCTGATTTCCGGACTTCTTTATCTGTTTATTTTCCACGCAGTGCAATCGCGCTGGGGTTTACATAGCGCGATCGCGCTGCGTTTCTTTTTTCTTTTAATTTGTGTGGCAAGAAAAGTCCGGGTAGGAGTTTACAACATTAATAGCTCTAACTCAGGTAAATGCGAGACCCGTTGCATTGAAAATGCTTGTGTTACTTTTCACGCGCGGTAAGCCCTTGCGCACAATTTTCATACAGACTGGCGAAATACGTAATAAGCGTAATTTCCACAAAAAATAAATATATTATGCCTCACAAAAATGCTGTTTGTCTATCCCTGGCCCTTTCTTTATTGTTAACTCCTGTTCTCTGTCTCCACTGCTCACAATTGCGAAGAGCATGAGTAATTGCAGTCGCGCGTGCTGGTCTGGGGAATGGGGGCTTGGGGGGAGTAGAGGGCTTGCCTGGTCTCACCCCGGGCTTGTCGGGCATCCGTGGTACAGTCCGCGGCCTGAGTTTATGGGGATTGGTTGTAGGGCAGGATAGGGAGGGCATTGGGCAAGGGTATAAATGGCAGGGGCTGGGTGTGGGCGGCCTCTTTGGCCGTCGTCACACCCAGTAGGCGTGTTGTGCTTGTGCGTGTTCAAAGGGTAGGCGTGTAGTAGGCGTTTCAAAAATTTTGGAGTTTAGCGTTTGGTGAAAGTTTATTGTACCGTGACTTTAACTTGTTGCAGGGTTGGTTTGTTGGTAGTCGGTATTTCCTCTTGTCGATATGGAGCCTAGCAAGGTTGTGCAAGCCCTCAAGATATTGCAGGACGAGGGCAGGGAGGACCTGATTAAAGAAGGGGTTTTGGAGGAGGCGTGGGTGGGTTTACGGAGACCTAAGAGGCTGTCATCTAGAGGCGTGAGCGCGGCGGTGATCGCGTGCTCATCGTCGCCTCAAAAATGTAAAAAATTAAAATCTAAGAGCGCTGAGGGCCGGAAGGTAACACGCTCACCTGATCAACTTGGGGAGACTTCTAGGATGGTCCAAGGGAGCCCGGTGTGGATTGCACGCAAACGGGGGGCTGGGCGGTCGTCGCGGCGCTCGGGAGGCTCATTAGCCCGAAGGGTTGCGGCTGGTGGGAGAGGGGCGGGCCTTCTGAGTGCGGAGGCGGTTATGGAGAGGCAGAGAGCGCAGCGAGAAAGTGTGCGCGTAGGAGGGGCGGGGCACAGTAAAAGGGCGGTACAAGCCCAATCGCCTCACGAAAGCGTTGGGCGTCAGGCGGCCATTTTAAAGGAAAGGGAGTTGGGAGGCACTCCCAAAATGGCGGCGCCCATCAAGAAAGTTACAAATTTGCCGGTTTCATCACATTTAAAGCGGAATGCAGCGGAGTTGGCAGCTTCAGTGCCAATCGAAACTTCAAAGGATGTGATTGTTATATCGGACGAGGATCAGGAAGTGGGTGAGGCATTTGGATTAGATTTTAGTGAAGTAGAATTGCAGTCAGATAGTCAGTTTGTTGAGGGGTTTGGGGGAGGTGGGTTCTTAAATAAGGGTTCGGTTGGGAGTTTTTGCAGGGATGTTAAAGAGAGAAGTTTGGTTTCACAGTCAGAGTTGGATTCAGGTGAGCAGGTGGAATTAGTTGATCAAGATGGAGTTATATTTAGGGGAAGGTTGTGTGGTAAATCTAGTGGAGAGTTTTATAAAGGTAGGTTTCAGGTTTTTCAGGATGCGTGGCAGCGAGATGTGGAGGAGGTAGGTGCTGGGTGTGGCGCTCCTCGGTTTCAGGGCGGACTGAAGGGGTTGACGGTGCATCGGGAGGCTGGGCGGCCTTCAGATGGTCAGAGTCTGCCGGTTAAGGCCAGGGCGCCTTTGGCACACCGGAAGGAAGAGAGGGTGAAGTCCGGAGCGGCTTACCTGACAGCGCGGGAGTCAGCGATGTCGCAAATGGGTCACGGTGCGGGCTCATTAGAGGAGGTCCCTTCCACTAGCCGGGGCGCTACGGGAAGGTGGGAGAGCCAAGAGGAGGAAGAATTGGACTTTGAGGAGGCGACGGGCTCTTCCGGTTTCTTCGGCTGTGGGTACAGAAGTTACGCCATTGGTGTCGGAGGTGGTCCGGGGCGATCGCTCTGCAAATCGTCGTCAGGATTTAGGGGGAGTCTACCATGAGGTGAGGTGGAGAAGGGGATTGGGTGTAAGTTGAAGGGTGCTAGTGGGGGGTTCCTAACAAAGGGTGGGGTGGATGCCTCAATTCAGGTGGATTCGGTGGATACTGGTGCAGGTAAGTCGGAAGTGGTGGGGGTGGTTGGTGATGGTGTGCGGAAAGAGGATGACTTGAATGTTGCAATGGATGCGGCTAAAAATGTTGGGGTGGTCAACTCAGGAGTCGCGGTAAAGGGCAAACAATTACCTTACATGGGGGTGGCGATGCCTTTGGGGGCGCATCTCACCCAGAGTCTAAAGGAGAGGATTTGGAAAGGGGAATTTGTTGATGTTTTCAAATTACTGCACAGAGAAGTTCAGGCAAAAGAAGGGTCGAAAGAAGAAGAGTGGGAGTTAGCTAGGAGGCCTAGGGTGCCTACAAATATAGAGAATTGGACGTCTGCTTTTCTTATTTATGCTAGTGTGTACTGCGAGCGGCATGTGGATTCTTGTGTGGCTCTGTTTAAGTATATGGACGTAGTGAGGCGAGCGCAAATGGATTATGGTGGTTTCGGTTGGTTTCGCTACGATGAAGAGTTTCGGGCTCGGAAAGCTATGGATCCGTCTAAGGCTTGGGGTGAAATTGATAATGAGCTGTGGCTGCAATGGTTAAGGACAGCGAGGTATGCTCCCACTACGCACACAGCTAGTGGTTTGCCAGTGTAGTATAAGCCCTTTCAGGGGCGTCCTACCCAGTTTGGGGTGGGGTTTGGACAGCGTAGCCAGTTGCAAGGGAATGGAGCTTGCTGGGCTTTCAACAGTGGTTTCTGCAACAGGCAGCCGTGCAGATTTCGGCACGATTATTCCCACTGTGGTGGGAGGCACCCAGCATATCAGTGTTTCGGGGGTATGCAGTGGGGTTGGCAGGGACAGCAGTTTAGAGGTGGTGAGAGGGGTAGAGGCCAGAGTCAGCATGTTGGGGGAAAAGGGGCCTTCTCCTATTAATTTGGGGGTAATTGCGTATTGGCTGCAATGTTATCCTTGGGCCGAGGAGGCAAAAGTTTTGTTTTATGGTTTCAAGGAAGGTTTTCGGTTATGTTATCAGGGTCCTAGGTTGCGCAGGTGGGCTAATAACTTGAAATCTGCAAGGTTGTACCCGGAAGTGATTGAAGAGAAATTGAAGAAGGAATTGCTTTTGGGTAGGATAATTGGCCCCTTTTTCGAATGGCCGTTGCCTCATTTGACGATTTCACCATTAGGTGTGGTCCCTAAGAAACAGGCAGGTGAGTTTAGGCTGATCCATCATTTGTCATGGCCTGCTGGTGTTTCGGTCAATGATTTCATTGCGGTTGAGGACACTGCTGTGCATTATGCGTCGGTGGATCAAGCGGTTGCTTTGGTGAGGAGATGTGGACGTGGTGCGGAGATGGCAAAATTGGATATTCAGTCAGCTTTTCGTTTATTGACAGTGCATCCAGAGGATTTTTCCCTTTTGGGAATTCAATTTGGGGGTGCAATTTATGTGGATCGGATGTTGCCTATGGGGTGTTCGGTTTCCTGTTCATTGTTTGAGATGTTTAGCACCTTTTTACAGAGGTGTTTTCAGTCATTGAAAGGAGTGTGTTTAGTCACTCATTACTTGGATGATTTATTTTTCGTCGGAAGGGCGGAGTCTGGCTCATGTGGCAGATCGTTGTTGGAATTTCAGAGATTGATGGAGGAATTTGGTGTGCCGCTGGCTCTGGAGAAGACAGAGGGTCCATCAACTTGTATTAGTTTTTTGGGCATTGAGTTGGATTCAGAGAGGATGGAGTTGAGGTTACCTCAGGATAAAGTTCAGCAGTTGATTGAGTTGTTAGAGGAGGCAGTAAAAAAGCAGAAGCTGGAGTTGAGGCAGGTTCAAGCTTTGCTAGGTCATTTGAATTTTGCGTGCAGAGTAGTTAGAGTTAGGCGAGCTTTTTGTAGGAGGCTTGGTTTTTCGATGAGAGGAGCGTGCTTGCCACATCATCACATTCGGATTAAGCCCGCTATCAAGGATGATTTGAGGATGTGGATTGCTTTTTTGCAGGAATTCAATGGGGTATCTATGTTGGTGGAGGATGAGGATTGGTTTTGGCAGGTGGAGATATTCTCGGATGCATCCGGAGCGAATGGTTTTGGACTGTTTTGGGATGGCCATTGGGTGGCGGAGGCCTGGCCAATCGGATGGAAAGAGGCAAACATAGTATTGCGTTTCTGGAGTTTTTCCCTTTGGTCGTGGCATTGGTGGTTTGGGGATCTCATTTAGCTAATTGGAATGTGGTTTTTAATGTTGACAATCAGTCGGTGGTGGCGTTAGTTAATTCACAGAAAGCTAAGGATGACAAGGTGTTGAAGTTGCTGCGAATTTTCCTGTTACACTGTTTGAGGTTTAATGTTATGTTTAAGGCTAAATATATTCCAGGCATTAATAATGATATTGCTGACACCCTATCTCGTTTTCAGTGGCAGAGGTTCCGTGGTCTGGCACCAGGAGCGGATTTGGAGAAGACTTTCGTCCCGGGGGAATTGTGGGAGATAGGAGATTAAGCCTACTGGAGCTGGTTCAAATGTCTATAGCCCCGCCAACGCGAAAGAGCTATTGGCAGGCCTGGTTGGAATTCTTGGAAGCAGGTGTGGTAAAAATAGTTGGGGGGAGTGATGTCATTGGGAGGAGAAGGGATGAAGCGGTTCGTTTCATAATGCATCTTATTGAGAAAGGTTTGTCTGCTGTTACGATTGCTGGTAAGTTGGCTGGGATTGCTTTTTACGGTAAGTATATTTGGGGTTACGATCCAGTAGAGGGGGAGATTTGTAGGAGGGTATTGGCTGGTTGGGCTAGGGCGGGGGGTGCTCGGTGGGACAGAAGAAGGCCGATTACGTCCCAGTTACTTAGGGCCATTTTGCGGTGTTTGAAGAGTGTTTGTTTTTCAAGTTGGGAAGTTCGTTTGTTCTCTTTATGTATGGCGTGGTTATTTCATGGTGCTTTTCGCATTTCGGAGTTGTTGGGGGTGAGGGGGAGGGAGGGTCTTTTGCTTTCTAATGTACAGGTAAGTGGTGGGGATATTGTGATTTGGTTGGGAAAATCAAAAACGGATCAGTTGGGTAGGGGGTAAGAGGTGGTTTTGCGTCGCACGGGTATGCAAGATTGTCCGGTTGGGTTGTGGAAACTTTTTGGGGATAGATTGCCTGAATCTGCAAGGTTGGTTTTTATTCACCAGGATGGGACTGTGTTGACGGCGTCTCAACTTTTGGCGGTCCAGAAAATGTGTATTAAAGAGTTGGGTTTAGATCCAAGATGCTATGGGACTCATTCTTTTAGGATTGGGGCGGCGACGGAAGCGAGAAGACTTGGGAGGAGTGATCAGGTAATCCAGGAGTTGGGTAGATGGAGGTCTCAGTGTTTTCAACGGTATGTTCGAATTTTTAAGTGAAGGGGGGGTTTTGAGGGGGTTTGTTGGAACAGGTCTGTTTTTGCTTTCCTTCTTTCTTATTCTCAATCTTCTCTTTCAGTCTTTCTTTTCGGGTTGGTGCTGTGCGTCCTGGGGTGATGGGTAAGAGGCAGTTTGATTAACACCCCTTTTTTCTTTGTAGGTTGCGTTGGGGGCCCAGATGGAATTTGTGCGGTATGGATCGTCGGTCATTCATTTGTTCGATGGGCGGAGAAGCAGGCAGCTGCAAGACATTTTGGTCGCCAGCTGGGCTTGGATGGTATAAGGGTTAAAGTTAACTGGGTGGGTGTAGGAGGCTGGACTGGCTTGTAGTGAGTACCAAGGGGTACTTACACCTTGCACCAGGCCCAGGTATCCCTTATTAGTGTATAGGGTGTCTAGCAGCTTAGGCTGATAGATAATGGTAGCTTAGCAGAGCAGCTTAGGCTGAACTAGGAGACGTGTGAAGCTACTACAGTACCACTAGTATCACTTGCACAATATCATAAGAAAACACAATACACAGTTATACTAAAAATAAAGGTACTTTATTTTTATGACAATATGCCAAAGTATCTCAGAGTGTACCCTCAGAGTGAGGATAGCAAATATACACAAGTTATATGTACACAGTACTAAAAATATGCAGTATAGTCTTAGAAAACAGTGCAAACAATGTATAGTTACAATAGGATGCAATGGAGACACATAGGGATAGGGGCAACACAAACCATATACTCCAAAAGTGGAATGCGAACCACGAATGGACCCCAAACCTATGTGACCTTGTAGAGGGTCGCTGGGACTATGAGAAAATAGTGAGAGTTAGGAAAATAGCCCTCCCCAAGACCCTGAAAAGGGAGTGCAAAGTGCACTGAAGTTCCTCAAAAGACAAAGAAGTCGTGATAGAGGAATAATGCAGGAAAGACACAAACCAACAATGCAACAACGATGGATTTCCAATCTAGGGTACCTGTGGAACAAGGGGACCAAGTCCAAAAGTCACAAGCAAGTCGGAGATGGGCAAATGCCCAGGAAATGCCAGCTGTGGGTGCAAAGGAGCTTCTACTGGACAGAAGAAGCAAAGGTTTCTGCAAGAACGAAAAGGGCTAGAGACTTCCCCTTTGGTGGACGGATCCCTCTCGCCTTGGAGAGTCATGCAGAAGTGTTTTCCCGCCGAAAGAACGCCAACAAGCCTTGCTAGCTGCAAATCGTGCGGTTAGCGTTTTTGGATGCTGCTGTGGCCCAGGAGGGACCAGGAGGTCGCAAATTGGACCAGGAGGAAGAGGGGACGTCGCGCAAGACAAAGAGCCCTCTCAGCAGCAGGTAGCATCCGGAGAAGTGCCAGAAACAGGCACTACGAGGATGCGTGAAACGGTGCTCGCCGAAGTTGCACAAAGGAGTCCCACGTCGCCGGAGACCAACTTAGAAAGTCGTGCAATGCAGGTTAGAGTGCTGTGGACCCAGGCTTGGCTGTGCACAAAGGATTTCTGCCGGAAGTGCACAGGGGCCGGAGAAGTTGCAAAAGTCGCGGTTACCAACAATGCAGTCTGGAGTGGGGAGGCAAGGACTTACCTCCACCAAACTTGGACTGAAGAGTCACTGGACTCTGGGAGTCACGTGGACAGAGTTGCTGGATTCAAGGGACCTCGCTCGTCGTGCTGAGAGGAGACCCAAGGGACCGGTAATGCAGCTTTTTGGTGCCTGCGGTTGAGGGGGAAGATTCCGTCGACCCACGGGAGATTTCTTCGGAGCTTCTGGTGCAGAGAGGAGGCAGACTACCCCCACAGCATGCACAAGCAGGAAAACAGTCGAGAAGGCGGCAGGATCAGCGTTACAGAGTTGCAGTAGTCGTCTTTGCTACTATGTTGCAGGTTTGCAGGCTTCCAGCGCGGTCAGCAGTCGATTCCCTGGCAGAAGGTGAAGAGAGAGATGCAGAGGAACTCTGATGAGCTCTTGTATTCGTTATCTAAAGTTTCCTCAGAGACAGAGACCCTAAATAGCCTGAAAAGAGGGTTTGGCTACCTAGGAGAGAGGATAGGCTACTAACACCTGAAGGAGCCTATCAGAAGGAGTCTCTGACGTCACCTGGTGGCACTGGACACTCAGAGCAGTCCAGTGTGCCAGCAGCACCTCTGTTTCCAAGATGGCAGAGGTCTGGAGCACACTGGAGGAGCTCTGGACACCTCCCAGGGGAGGTGGAGGTCAGGGGAGTGGTCACTCCCCTTTCCTTTGTCCAGTTTCGCGCCAGAGCAGGGGCTAAGGGGTCCCTGAACCGGTGTAGACTGGCTTATGCAGAATTGGGCACATCTGTGCCCAAGAAAGCATTTCCAGAGGCTGGGGGAGGCTACTCCTCCCCTGCCTTCACACCATTTTCCAAAGGGAGAGGGTGTAACACCCTCTCTCAGAGGAAGTCCTTTGTCCTGCCATCCTGGGACAAGCCTGGCTTGACCCCAGGGGGGCAGAAACCTGTCTGAGGGGTTGGCAGCAGCAGCAGCTGCAGTGAAACCCCAGGAAAGGCAGTTTGGCAGTACCAGGGTCTGTGCTACAGACCACTGGGATCATGGAATTGTCCCAATAATGCCAGGATGGCATAGAGGGGGCAATTCCATGATCTTAGACATGTTACATGGCCATATTCGGAGTTACCATTGTGAAGCTACATATAGGTAGTGACCTATATGTAGTGCACGCGTGTAATGGTGTCCCCACACTCACAAAGTTCAGGGAATTGGCCCTGAACAATGTGGGGGCACCTTGGCTAGTGCCAGGGTGCCCTCACACTAAGTAACTTTGCACCTAACCTTTACCAGGTAAAGGTTAGACATATAGGTGACTTATAAGTTACTTAAGTGCAGTGTAAAATGGCTGTGAAATAACGTGGACGTTATTTCACTCAGGCTGCAGTGGCAGGCCTGTGTAAGAATTTGCAGAGCTCCCTATGGGTGGCAAAAGAAATGCTGCAGCCCATAGGGATCTCCTGGAACCCCAATACCCTGGGTACCTCAGTACCATATACTAGGGAATTATAAGGGTGTTCCAGAAAGGCAATGTAAATTGGTAAAATTGGTCACTAGCCTGTTAGTGACAATTTGAAAGAAATGAGAGAGCATAACCACTGAGGTTCTGATTAGCACAGCCTCAGTGAGACAGTTAGTCACTACACAGGTAACACATTCAGGCACACTTATGAGCACTGGGGCCCTGGAGAACAGGGTCCCAGTGACACATACAACTAAAACAACATATATACAGTGAAAAATGGGGGTAACATGCCAGGCAAGATGGTACTTTCCTACAGTGGGGAAAAGTGGTATGAGGTGGGAGGAACTATTGTATGTCTTATCCCAGAGGCTAAGGCAAGGGGTTTGTCCGGATTTGTTGGTAATTCATTTAGGTGAAAATGATTTAGTGGCGCTTTCAGGTATTGGTTTGATCAAGACGATGAAGGTGGACTTACTCCGTATTAAAGAGAGGTGGTCAGGAACTCGCATTGTTTGTACAAGTTTGGTACATAGGAGGGTTTGGAGGGGTGCTCATTCTTTCAAAGGTATTGAGAAGCAGAGGCGGAAAGTGAACAGAGAGATTAACATTTTTTGTAAGTTACATGGGTTTTCTGTATTGAGCCATGATAACATTCTGGGTTCAGAGGTGGCCTTGTTCAGACAGGATGGAGTCCATCTTTCTTTTTTGGGTAATGAGCTTTATTTACTGGATTTGCGTATGGTTATTGCGGATTTATTGGGGTTGAAGCCCTGGGATAGATAGTAGGGGTTGGGTGGGGCAGGAAAACGCCTACCGGGTTTTCCTGTGTGGCGGGGGGTTTGGGCCAAGAAGCAGTTCGGGTGGGGAAGGGAATCGACATAAAGATGACTGGACAGGGATTTACAGGCAAGGGTAATTTTAGAAGGGATGGGTAAAGGGTAGGTCAGGTCAAGGTGTTTGGGTTAAGGGGTAGTTGTGGAATGGGTATTAGAGGGAGGGGATAGGAGGTAATTTATGTATTAGTGAGGTTCAAGTAGTTTTGTGAGGCTTTTGCCAAGGTTATTTGTTTGCCAGACCTGCTCTATTAAAGCAGCCTTTTATCCCTCAAGACGAGTGTTGTGGTCTGTTCACGGTTATGCCCTATATTCCCCAAGCGCCCGTTGTTTGTGGCGTGTTTTTGGTAAGCTTACCCCAGCGTAAGCCAACACGTGTCATTACTGTTGTAATCAGCACAACTGCAACATGCTTCATTTATAGGTGTAAACAAGAAACTGGTATTTTTTGTCAAAATTGGTTATTCTAATTGTTCCAAATCACACCAAAACATGTAAAAAGCGCACATATAAATTAGATGGTTTGTATAATATTTAACCATGTCGATCTGACACACTGTATTACAGGCTGGAAGTGTCACATTTTGCAGCATAGGCGCTTGCCTGGCTGCTTAAAGCGCCTTTAAAGTCAGAGAAGCCGCCCACCCAAACAGAGTAGGTTGTGAAATGCAGCGCACGTGAGAAGCGTGAGTTCAAGCGCTGTGACCTCCGCGTGCAAACAGCAAGTGACGTGTAGACTCAGCCTTTCATCCGCTGACCACTAGATGCCACGAAATAATACCACCTGCTACGAGCAGCACGTGGAACCTGCAAACATGCAGCACTAGGTGGCATGAAAAGGACGCATTATGAGCAAAATTACTCCCACAAAGGGATGGAAATGTTGCTACAAAGCTCCTCGCAGTGACTGAAGGTGTAGTGCCAAGGGACGCACTCCATCCCAGAAATTGTGGTTGTATAGCGCTTACTACCCCTGACGAGAAGCGTTGTGCAGCGAGTAAGGCGCTACTTCGGAGCCCAGCATTAGAGGTTAGTAGTAAAGCTCTACTTTTGTAATCCCTTTGTGCACTAGTTGTGTTAGGTCGGCGCTCTTCATGTTTTGTGTGTTCATTAAGGGAAGTAGTAAGATTCTTTTGTAAGTAGAGCTCATGTTACTTGGGTATCTTTTTCTGCATCCGACCCCATCTCCGCGCCATGTAGTGATCCACTGCACTTTTTTTACCAACGCAGAAGAGATGAAAGGCAGACTTTGCCCCGCGGCTTTAAAACATGTGATGGCAAGGTCACAGCCATCTGCAGCAGGCGCAGCACCCACCGATCTACTGCATATTATTAACTTCTCCCGAATCGGTAAATAGATGCAACTAACTCTGTGCAATGGCATCTGACAGTAAACATGAAATACAGGCGAAGCGACGCATTATGGCCCGTATTTATACTTTTTTTAGCGCCGCATTTGCGTCGTTTTTTGACGCAAAAACGGCGCAAACTTGCAAAATACCATTGTATTTTGTAGCTTTGCGCCGTTAGCCGTCAAAAAGCGGCGCAAATGCGGCGCTAAAAAAAGTATAAATACGGGCCTATGTCACTAGAGGGTACAGTCTCCACAGAACCAACGAACGGGGTAATGCCCCCGCAACCTGCACCAAAACTACACCAAGGCGCATTGTTAATGCATGGGCGTGGCTTGCACCATCCCCCGGGGCCACTCGCGCCTCTGCCCCACCTCTCTTCTCTGCTACGATTCACATAGCGCTCTGAGTCGGCCAGTGACTGAGACCAGTGTGTGAGTTATGCGCTTGTCCGCCTCAGCAGGATGTGTGCGCAATCACTGGGTCACAGATTCCAATCCTGACTGGGCCACCTCAGAGCTTCATCCCTCTTAGGCCGATAACATGAATACTATTTGGTGGCTTAATAGTACCACCTGTTCCTTGTAGCACTATCAAACGTTACATCGGTGGCATCTAACTTCTGCACATAAACAACATTTCATTATAGTTATGCCTTGAAAAGCACCACAAATAAGTACATGGGGTATGGGTGAGAGCACGCGCGGGGCAGCCTGTCCCATAACTGGCCTTCTTCCTCCGTGGCCCACACGTGGCCAGTGGGCCCCACATAACAGGGGTGAAACAGTTCTTCCGTGGGAGGTGGCAGCGCGTGCCAGTGCCGCCTGCAAGGCGACCGGGGCGGTAAAGTGAACAATACTGGCACAAGAGCAGCCTTGTGGCCCATGGCTGAAAGGAGGAGCCGAGAATGGCACAGAAAGAAGAGAGAAATCTAATGGAAAGAGGCTGAGGAAGCGCAGCTGTGCACGCAGGGCCCAGCAGCTCTCAGCTGCTCCATAGCAGCTACTGGCGTCCCGGCACATGCGGGGTGTAGCTTTAGAGCTGGGGGTCCAGGAGTGACCCCTCTTTTAGAATCTCAGCTTTCGTCCCCTCCTGCAGGTAAACCCCGGGCCCAGGGAACTCCTGAACGGGGCGCTCGCACCACCGCCCCTCAGATGCGGTGTGTGACACCTCACTCCGCGCACTGGAGGGACCAGCCAACTCCTGGCCCGGGCCTCCAGAGCTCTGCTTGGGCGTTTGGTTCTGGCCAAGCTAGATTCCTGTACTTGGCGGGGCTCACCGGAGGATGGGAACAGAGAAATCTTCCAATCAACACCACGTTTAGGAATGGCCCAGCTGGGAGAGTGGGATGTCTTTCACGCGATATGCGTGACAAGTGTCACGAGGCGCTCAAAGAGCCCGCGCGGAGACGAGCAGTGCTACTGGGACTGCAGAGCCTCCAGGTAACATTCACCCATGTGGTTCATTCTAGCGCTTACAGTGCTGTAAAGACTTCAAGGCCTGGCTTGCAGGGGGCGGTAACGAGACACTGGCACCGAGAGAAGCTGGGGAGGCAAGGATTTACTTCCACCAAATTTGGACAGAAGGACCACTGGACTGTCGGGGTCACTTGGACCCAGCTCTTGTGTTCCAGGGACCACGCTCGTCAAGATGAGAGGGGACCCAGAGGACTGGTGATGCAGAAGTTTGGTGCCTGCGTTAGCAGGGGGAAGATTCAGTCGACCCACGGGAGATTTCTACTTGGCTTCCAGTGCAGGGTGAAGGCAGACAGCCCTCAGAGCATGCACCACCAGGAAACAGTCGAGAAAGCCAGCAGGATTAGGCGCTACAATGTTGCTGGTAGTCTTCTTGCTACTTTGTTGCAGTTTTGCAGGCGTCCTGGAGCAGTCAGATGTTGATCCTTAGCAGAAGTTGAAAAGAGAAGTGCAGAGGAACTCTGGTGATCTCTTGCATTCGTTATCTGAAGAGAAACCCACAGGAGAGACCCTAATTAGCCCTCAGAGGAGGATTGGCTACCTAACCAGGTAAGAGCCTATCAGGAGGGGTCTCTGACGTCACCTGCTGGCACTGGCCACTCAGATGTCTCCATTGTGCCCTCACACCTCTGCATTCAAGATGGCAGAGATCTGGGACACACTGGAGGATCTCTGGGCACCTCCCCTGGGAGGTGCTGGTCAGGGGAGTGGTCACTCCCCTTTCCTTTGTCCAGTTTCGCGCCAGAGTAGGGCTGAGGGGTCTTTGAACCGGTGTAGACTGGCTTATGCAAAAATGGGCACCATCTGTGCCCATGAAAGCATTTCCAGAGGCTGGGGGAGGCTACTCCTCCCCTGCCTTAACACTTTTTTCCAAAGGGAGAGGGTGTAACACCCTCTCTCTGAGGAAGTCCTTTGTTCTGCCTTCCTGGGCCAAGCCTGGCTGGACCCCAGGAGGGCAGAAACCTGTCTGAGGGGTTGGCAGCAGCAGCAGCTGCAGTGAAACCCCTGAAAAGGCAGTTTGGCAGTACCCGGATCTGAGCTACAGACCCGTGGGATCATGGGATTGTGCCAACAATGCCAGGATGGCATAGAGGGGGCAATTCCATGATCTTGATCCTGGGCCACAGCAGCATCCAAAAACCCTTACCACACGATTTGCAGCTAGCAAGGCTTGTTTGCGGTCTTTTTTCAGGAAAACACTTCTGCACGACTCTTCACGACGTGGGACATCCATCCTCCAAAGGTGTAGTTTCTAGCCCTTGTCGTTCTTGCAGAATCCTCAGCTTTTACTGCCTAGTAGCAGCTTCTTTGCACCCACAGCTGGCATTTCCTGGGCATCTGCCCATCTTCGACTTGCTTGTGACTTTTGGACTTGGCCCCCTTGTTCCACAGGTCCTCTCGTCTGGAAATCCATCATTGTTGCATTGCTGGTTTGTGTCTTTCATGCAGAATTCCCCTATCACAACTTCTGTGCTCTTTGGGGAACTTTAGTGCACTTTGCACTCACTTTTCAGGGTCTTGGGGTGGGCTATTTTTCTAACCCTCACTGTTTTCTTACAGTCCCAGCGACCCTCTACCAGGTCACATAGGTTTGGGGTCCATTCGTGGTTCGCATTCCAGTTTTGGAGTATATGGTTTGTGTTGCCCCAATCCCTATGTGTCCCCATTGCATCCTATTGTAACTATACATTGTTTGCACTGTTTTCTAAGACTATACTGCATATTTTTGGTATTGTGTACATATATCTTGTGTATATTTGCTATCCTCATACTGAGGGTACTCACTGAGATACTTTGGCATATTGTCATAAAAATAAAGTACCTTTATTTTTAGTATATCTGTGTATTGTGTTTTCTTATGATATTGTGCAAGTGACACTAGTGGTACTGTAGGAGCTTCACTCGTCTCCTAGTTCCGCCTAAGCTGCTCTGCTAAGCTACCATTATCTATCAGCCTAAGCTGCTAGACACCCTATACACTAATAAGGGATACCTGGGCCTGGTGCAAGGTGTAAGTACCCCTTGGTACCCACTACAAGCCAGTCCAGCCTCCTACACATGCCTGTGCCAAGAATCTCTCCAACGCTGCTCCCGCCAGAACTGGGAGCCACCCGAGACTCTCCAGCTGGCACAGTGTGCCCACTGACCACTCCGGCCACCCTGCAAGAGAAGAGACTGGTAACCCAACTGTGTGATTTTTACTGCATTTGTAAAGGTGACTGTGCATTGATTCCAATGGTGCCCAATTACGCACAGAAAGACTAACTTTGCAGAAACTTTGAAAAGCTATAACATGAAAAGTACCAAACGTATTCTAAAAATCGTGCTCTTAAAATTTATATAAAAGTCTGAAGATCTTTTTATAATTTCTGCTCTCGAGTTATTCATCGAGTGTGTGTGGTGCATGATTGGATTTATGAGTATAGCAAATACTTAGAACATCTTCTGGATTAGCCTAAGTGCTCAACCAGCTACCTTAAAAATTGGAGCATTAGGTGGTCTAATTTTACCTCTGGAAACCAACGTGTGGTTGCCTGGACCCTCTGCATAGTGTGCTTGGTTGTGCACACTACATAGAAGGCCAGCCTCCTATAATTTGTCAGAGGGGCAGACAAAAAAATGATTCCCGTGCGCTGCAGTGGTAGTAAAAACATGCAGGCTTGTGCGGTGCGGCATACTTCGTACTGTTGGTGCCGTAAACCTAAAAGAAAGGCCTCCCATGTCTGCCACAAAGTGAATGGATTGCCTCAGCGTTTCACAGTTCCCAGGTAGTCATATGCTCTATCTGTATGAAAATGTTGCTCACCAGAGGGGCCGGTGATTCTCCAGTGCAGACCAAACCAAGGGGATCATGGTGGGTACTGGACTCCTGGCGTGATACTAAAGGAGGAGTGCCACGTCTTTTCCTTCCTTCTTCACTATCAGCACCAGTTGTATTTGAAAAAGTGTGCAAACACTCACACCCCGACCTCACCCTATCCGCACCCGTATTGGACCAGCAAGGAGCTCTTCAGCATCATCAAGGAACTCGCCAACCCCAAGTCCTGCTCTGCCGACCCCCCCCCCCCCACTCGCAAGACCTCTGCGACTCCCTTGCCACCTTTTTTCAGCGCCAGATCACAGACATCCCTGGCAACTTCGCACTGCCATCCCCCACCACCACCACTGCCAAGGTCGACCCCAACGCACCCATCCACACCAACATCCTGAGTGCCTGGATCCCCACCAACGACAAGGAAACCACCAAGAACATGAGGACCATCCACTCCGGCTCACCCACTGACCCCTGCCCTCATCAAGTCTTCAATAAAGCCAGCCAAACTATCGTTCCCCAGCTCCGGACCATCATCAACAGCTCCTTCGAAACTGCCATCTTCCCGGAGAGCTAGAAACACTCCGAAGTCAACGCCCTGCTCTAAAAGCCCAAAGCCATCAAGAAGACCTCAAAAACTACTGGCCCATCTCCCTACTCCCCTTCCCTGCGAAGGTTATCGAGAAGATAGTCAACAACCAACTATCCCGCTTCTTGGGGGACAACAGCCTACTCGACATCTCCCAGTCTGGCTTCTGCAAGAACCACAGCACTGAGACTGCCCTTATCGCTTGCACCGACGACATCAGGAGCAGGCTCAACAAAGGTGAAACCGCTGCCCACATCCTCCTTGACCTTTCAGCAGCCTTCAACACCGTCTGTCACCACACCCTTCGCACATGCCTCTACGATGCCGGAATCCGCCACTGAGCCCTGGATTGGCTCACATCCTTCCTCTCTGGAAGAACCCAAAGAGTCAGCCTCCCCCGTTCCTGTCTAAAGCCACCAAGACCATCTGCGGATTCCCCCAGGGATGCTCACTCACCCCCACACTCTTCAATGTCTACATGGCACCGCTCGCCAACATCGTCTGATCCCACGGCCTCAACATCATCTCCTACGCAGACGACACTCAGCTCATCCTCTCTCTCATGAAGGACCCCGCAAAAGCTAAGAACAACCTCCACACCAGACTTCACGCCAACGCCAACTGGATGGAAGCAAGCCACCTCAAACTGAACTCGGAGAAGACCGAGATCATCATCTTCGGCTCCAACAGATCAGCATGGGATGACTCCTGGTGACCTGCCACTCTGGGGTCTGCCCAAACGCCCACCACCCACAGCTGCAACCTGGGCTTCATACTGGACTCATCGCTCTCTATGACCCAGCAAGATCCATCTTATCCTCTTGCTTTAACACCCTTTCCATGTCCTGCAAGACCTTCAGATGGATCCCCGTGGAAACCAGAAGGACAGTCACCCACGCCCTCGTCAGCAGCAGACTGGACTATGGCAATGTCCTCTACATGGGAACAACGGCCTAGCTCCAGAAAAAAACTCCAGTGCATCCAGAACACCTCAGCACGACTCATTCTCAACCTCCCTTGCCACGAACACGTCTCAGCCCACCTCTGAGACCTCCACTGGTTCCCCGTCAACAAAAAGATCGTCTTCAAACTCCTGATCCACGCTCACAAAGCTCTCCACGACGCTGGACCTGCCTACCTCAACGAGCGTCTCAAATTCCACATCCCGACACGCCAGCTCTGCTCCGCCAACCTCACCCTCACAACCGTCCCCCGCATACTCCGGACCACAACTGGCAGCAGATCCTTCTCCCACCTTGCCGCCAAAACCTGGAACTCCCTCCCCGTCAACCTACGTCTGATCCAGGACCTCACGACCTTCAGGAAGCGCCTCAAGACCTGGCTCTTTGAGCAGTAGCACTCCCCTCCCTCACCCTCCCCCCCCCCCCCCCCAGCGCCTTGAGACCCTTCCGGGTGAGTAGCACGCTTAACAAATTACTGATTGATTGATTGGACAATTTGTCAGGGCTCTTGTGATTGAACAAGCTCTAGAAATGTACTAAAGTGCTGCAGTTTCCACAATGATGTGGGTAGAACTGTCCTGGTTCTACTGCTTGGACTCAAAGCTTGCATGTTAATGCCTTGACCAACTTAATCCTCATATGCTACCCCTGCAAGCACAATAAATTCACTGTGCTGAATGCTAGCCCAACTCCGTGCACACTGCATGAGGGAGCTTGGGCACATTAACCCCTTGGGTGCCGTGGATGAGCTGGTTACATCCTCAGCCATGGCGCTCGTGTGCAGAGGATGTAACCAGCTCGCCCTGCACCCAGACCACGGGGAAGCACTAGCGCTCCCCCTGTGGACCTCCCAACCCCCTCTTCTGGGCAAGGATGGAAGGGGAATCACTTCCCCTTCCACCCGACACCCTTTTTACCTCCTATTTATTTTTTGGGCATTTCTGCCCCCCTTGGTGTCAGATTGTAATGAGGCCCATCTGCACCCAAGGGGGGCAGAAACCTCTAAATGCCAGGGATTGTTTTATTGTTTTTTATTTTTTACAGATGGGGAGCGACCCCTTAGGCAAGGGTCACTCCCCTGGGAGGCAATTTTATTTTAGGCCATTTCTGCCCACCGTGGGGGCAGATTGGCCTATTTCTATTAGGCCCATCTGCCCCCAAGGTGGGCAGAAACCACTTACGCACCAGGGATTGGTGTATGTGTGTTTTGTTTGGGGTGCATCCCCTTGGGGAAGGTTCCCTCCACAAGGGGGCACATTACTGTCCGCCTATTTTTGTAAGGCACATCTGCCCCCAAGGGGGAGGGGGGGCAGAAAACCCACTAGACAGCAGGGAAGATTTTTTTTTTCAAAAAAAGAGGGTGGGGACAAAGTTGTTCTGCCCACCTGTGGGTAGATGAAGCAATTACCCCTGATCCACTCCCCGGGGGGGGGTCAGAAACCCTTCTAGATGCCAGGAATTAAAAAAAAAACTAAAATAATTGTGGGGTGGTGGCTACCAACCAGTATGGGTATGGTTATGCCCCCAATCCAACTGAAAGGGGGTAAGTCTTTCAGCTCTCCCCCGCATTCTAAAAGATCTTATCCCAATGGCAAGCAAGAGGACATTTGATTATTTTGAGTTTTGGTTTTTCATTTGGGCCATGAGAGCTTGTCTAACTCTCAAAATCGTTCCAATTGGAATGGTGGGGGCTGCACTTTTTGGACTTTGGGATGCTGCCATGTAGAAAAATCCACGAGACCTAGACATCTGAAAACTAAACATCTTGGTGAGTCCTCGGTGTTGTGCTTCACATGCTCCCTGCACCATTTTCCTGCAAACCTCCAACTTTTGCTTGAAATTACACATTTTCCCCACATTTTTGTGATGGAACCTTCCCGAATCTACCGGAATCCACAAAATTTCTACCACCCAGCATTGTTGCACCTATACGGATACAAATTCTGCTGTATTTCTGCCCACTTGTCAGCCTAAAAACGTATTTTATTTTCAAACTGCCCTTTTGTACCAGTTTTGGTTCCCCCTCAATTTCGACATGTTTTTGGCTCTTCCCCGTCACAGACACTTGGCCCACCTACACAAGTGAGGTATAATTTTTATCAGGAGACTGAGAAGAACGTAGGGTGGTAGGAAATACGTGCCGGTGCGGTGATTCCACACAGAAATGTGGGGAAAATTTGATTTTTTAACTAAATTTGAGGTTTGCTGAGGATTCTAGGTAAGCAAACACTGGGGGAGCCATGCAGGTCACACCTCCCTGGACTCCCTTGGGTGTCTAGTTTTCAGAAATGTCTAGGTTTGGTAGGTTTCCCTAGATGGCTGCTGAGCTTAGGACCAAAAACGCAGGTGCACCCCACCTGCAAAAACAGGTAGTTTTGTATTTGATAATTTTGATGTGTCCATGGGGCATTTCCTGTCACAGGCACTAGGCCTACCCACACAAGTGAGGTACCATTTTTATCGGGAGACTAGGGGAATGCTGGGTGGAAGGAAGTTTGTGGCTTCTCTCAGATTCCAGAACTTTCCATCACCGAAATGTGAGGAAAAAGTGTGTTTTTGCCAAATTAAGGTTTGCAAAGGATTCTGGGTGAGCGCCTCACAAGTCATCCTATCCTGGATTCCCCTAGGTGTCTACCTTTAAAAAATGCACAGGGTTGGTAGGTTTCTGTAAGGAAATGCCTCCTTGGCATGGTTACCCCCTGACTTTTTGCCTTTGCTGATGCTATGTTTTGAATTGAAAGTGTGCTGAGGCCTGCTAACCAGGCCCCAGCACCAGTGTTCTTTCCCTAACCTGTACTTTTGTATCCACAATTGGCACACCCTGGCATCCAGATAAGTCCCTTGTAACTGGTACCCCTGGTACCAAGGGCCCTGATGCCAGGGAAGGTCTCTAAGGGCTGCAGCATGTCTTATGCCAGCCTGGAGACCCCTCACTCAGCACAGACACACTGCTTACCAGCTTGTGTGTGCTGGTGAGAACAAAATGAGTAAGTCGACATGGCACTCCCCTCAGGGTGCCATGCCAGCCTCTCACTGCCTATGCAAGTATAGATAAGTCACCCCTCTAGCAGGCCTTACAGCCCTAAGGCAGGGTGCACTATACCATAGGTGAGGGCACCAGTGCATGAGCACTGTGCCCCTACAGTGTCTAAGCCAAACCTTAGACATTGTAAGTGCAGGGTAGCCATAAGAGTATATGGTCTGGGAGTTTGTCAAACACGAACTCCACAGCACCATAATGGCTACACTTAAAACTGGGAAGTTTGGTATCAAACTTCTCAGCACAATAAATGCACACTGATGCCAGTGTACATTTTATTGTAAAACACACCCCAGAGGGCACCTTAGAGGTGCCCCCTGAAACTGTATCCAACTATCTGTGAAGGCTGACTGGTTCCAGCAGCCTGCCACACTAGAGACATGTTGCTGGCCCCATGGGGAGAGTGCCTTTGTCACTCTGAGGCCAGTAACAAAGCCTGCACTGGGTGGAGATGCTAACACCTCCCCCAGGCAGGAGCTGTAACATCTGGCGGTGAGCCTCAAAGGCTCACCCCTTTGTTCCAGCACCGCAGGACACTCCAGCTAGTGGAGTTGCCCTCCCCCTCCGGCCACGGCCCCCACTTTTGGCGGCAAGGCCGGAGGAAATAATGAGAATAACAAGGAGGAGTCACTGGCCAGTCAGGACAGCCCCAAAGGTGTCCTGAGCTGAAGTGACTCTAACTTTTAGAAATCCTCCATCTTGCAGATGGAGGATTCCCCCAATAGGGATAGGATTGTGACCCCCTCCCCTTGGGAGGAGGCACAAAGAGGGTGTACCCACCCTCAGGGCTAGTAGCCATTGGCTACTAACCCCCCAGACCTAAACACGCCCTTACATTTAGTATTTAAGGGCTTCCCTGAACCTAAGAATTGAGATTCCTGAAACTACAAGAAGAAGAGGACTGCTGAGCTGAAAAACCCCTGCAGAAGAAGAACAGAAGACACCAACTGCTTTGGCCCCAGTCCTACCGGCCTGTCTCCTGCCTTCTAAAGAAACCTGCTCCAGCGACGCTTTCCCAAGGACCAGCGACCTCTGAATCCTCAGAGGACTGTCCTGCTTCAAGAAAGACTTGAAACTCCCGAGGACAGCGGCCCTGTTCCAAAAAGACTGCAACTTTGTTAAAGAGGAGCAGATTTAAAGACCTCTGCAAATCCCCGCAAGAAGCGTGAGACTTGCAACACTGCACCCGGCGACCCCGACTCGACTGGTGGAGAACCAACACCTCAGGGAGGACCCTCCGGCGACTCCAAGACCGTGAGTAACCAAAGTTGTCCCCCCTGAGCCCCCACAGCGACACCTGCAGAGGGAATCCCGAGGCTCCCCCTGACCGCGACTGCCTGACTCTAACATCCCGACGGCTGGAAAAGACCCTGCACCTGCAGCCCCCAGCACCTGAAGGATCGGAACTCCAGTGCAGGAGTGACCCCCAGGAGGCCCTCTCCCTTACCCAGGTGGTGGCTACCCCGAGGAGCCCCCCCCTTGCCTGCATCGCTGAAGAGACCCCTTGGTCTCTCATAGAAAACCATTGGAAAACCGACGCGTGTTTACACACTGCACCCGGCCGCCCCCGCGCTGCTGAGGGTGTACTTTTTGTGCTGACTCGTGTCCCCCCCGGTGCCCTACAAAACCCCCCTGGTCTGCCCTCCGAAGACGCGGGTACTTACCTGCTGGCAGACTGGAACCGGGGCACCCCCTTACCTCCATTGAAGCCTATGTGTTTGACCTCTGCACCTGACCGGCCCTGAGCTGCTGGTGTGGTAACTTTGGGGTCGCTCTGAACCCCCAACGGTGGGCTACCTTGGACCCAAACCTGAACCCCGTAGGTGGTTTACTTACCTGCAAGAACTAACAATACTTTACCTCCCCTAGGAACTGTGAAAATTGCAGTGTCCACTTTTAAAACAGCTATTTGTGTTTTATGTGAAAAGTATATATGCTACTGTAATTATTCAAAGTTCCTAAAGTACTTACCTGCAATACCTTTCAAATGAGATATTACATGTAGAATTTGAACCTGTGGTTCTTAAAATAAACTAAAAAAAGATATTTTTCTATAACAAAACCTATTGGCTGGAATTGTCTCTGAGTGTGTGTTCCTCATTTATTGCCTGTGTGTATGTACAACAAATGCTTAACACTACTCCTTTGATAAGCCTACTGCTTGACCACACTACCACAAAATAGAGCATTAGTATTATCTCTTTTTGCCACTATCTTAACCCTTGGACTCTGTGCATGCTATTCCTTACTTTGAAATAGCACATACAGAGCCAACTTCCTACAGTTTCCTTAGGTGCCGGCTGAGCTAGGGGCCAAAATCCACAACTAAGCACTTTCCAAAAAACACATCAAATTTCAATGTAAAAATGTGATGTGTCCATGTTGCGTTTCCTGTTGCGGGCACTAGGCCTACCCACAAAAGTGAGGTACCATTTTTATCTGGAGACTTGGGGGAACACAGAATAGCAGAACAAGTGTTATTGCCCCTTGTCTTTCTCTGCATTTTTTCCTTCCAAATGTAAGACAGTGTGTAAAAAAGACATCTATTTGAGAAATGCCCTGTAATTCACATGCTAGTATGGGCACCCTGGAATTCAGAGATGTGCAAATAGCCACTGCTTCTCAATACCTTATCTTGTGCCCATTTTGGAAATACAAAGGTTTCCTTGATACCTATTTTTCAATCTTTATAGTTCACCAAATGAATTGCTGTATACCCTGTATACAATGAAAACTCTTTGCAAGGTGTAGGTCATTTATGGGCTCTGGGTACCCAGGGTTCTTGATGAATCTACAAGCCCTATATATCCCCACACCAGAAGTGTCCAGCTGATGTAACAGTATATTGCTTTAAAAAATCTGCCATAGCTGGAAAAAGTTATATAAGAAAACGTGGACAGAAATGGCTCTTTTTTCATGTCAATTTCATTATTTTTTTATTTTAGCCATTACTTTCTGTAGGAAAACCTTGAAGGATCTATACAAATGACCCCTCGCTGAATTCATAATTTTGTCTACGTTTCAGAAATGTTTAGCTGTCCGGGATCCAGCATTGGTTTCACACCCATTTCTGTCACTAACTGGAAGGAGGCTGAAAGCACAAAAAATAGTAAAAATGGGGTATGTCCCAGTAAAATGCCAAAATAGTGTTGAAAAATGTCGTTTTCTGATTCAAGTCTTTTAGTTTCTAAAAGCTGGAAGATGGTGATTTTAGCACCACAAACCCTTTGTTTATGCCATTTTCAGGGGGAAAATAGCACATGCTTTTTTCTGCAGCAATTGTTTTCCCATTAAAAAAAAAATAAGAAAATTTTCAGCTGTATTTTGGCAAATTTCTTGGTCTCCTCCAGGGGAACCCACCAATTCTGGGTACCCCTACAATCCCTAGGATGTTGGAAAAAAGGACACAAATTTGGCGTGAGTAGCTTATGTGGACAAAAAGTTATGAGGACCTAAGCGCAAACTACCCCAAATAGCCTAAAAAAGGCCTGGAACCTGAGGGGAAAAGGCCTGGCAGCGAAGGGCTTAAGGAAGCTTTTATTTCACTGCAGGCTAATGCACACTGACAAGGGTGAAACCTAATTGTAAACATTCGTACCGAGATATACTACTGACCAGCATTCCAAAACCAAAGTAACAAGCGTTTGAAATGCAATGGGCCTTGCGTTTGCTAGAGTTAGAGTTATTAGTGTTGTAAATTCCTAACTGGACTTTTCTTGTTACATAAATTGAAAATTAAAAGTAAAACAGTTGACGTAAGCAAGCCAATTCAAAGCGCCACGGCCCCCATGAGCGTGAGCACGAAGGAGAGACACAAAAGAAAAAATAAGTTTGTTCGCAGTCAAACGTATCGGCAAACCTGCAAATATCCATGTAACAGGGGCGATGGCCAAGGCGGTAACAAAAGTGTCTCAAGGAGGGAGAAACATAATGCATTTACCAATGATAAAGGACTTATTAAAGGCAAGTGTGTATAAACGACACCCTCTTGCTTTCTATCTTCTTATTGGTCCTTTTTCAGGGGCCTGCTGCCAGGAAAGGCTGTTTGCTTGGTGATAAACGTAGCTGCTGCAGGGATGTGGGGCTTGTGGAGAACGCAGCTTCAACAACGCAGCCTCAGCAGGGACCAAGGCAGCTGACGAGTGGAAGCCTCAAGGAGTGGGGGTGTATGAGAAGTCTTCCATTTGGCACCACATACAGAGATGCCAGGGAGGAGCAGGGGTTTATAATAAGGGGCCTGGAGTCGCTTCAAAGAAGGAACTAGAGGGTCAGGGTAAAACAGAATTAATTCCGCCAGTGGAGCAGCAGAGCTTATTTAGTAATTCTGTGTTACAGGAGTAACACAGAATTACTAAATTCCTCCAATTCCGCCCACTTCCAGTATAAACTTCAGTAGTCCCATTCAGAAGTTAGCACAGCTGAGTGGTCGGCATGCAACCCTGTAGTTGCCAATGGGGCTACTAGCCTTTCTATAGTAAAAATGGCGATTTATTGTTTTTACTTGTAGAATATGTAAAAACACATGTTCCACTTTAATACCCTGCCTGAGGGCTCTATAGACTTGACTTGGAGATGACATAATGAAAAGTCACAACTGGACTTTGCCATTATTTTAAATGGCAAAGTCTAGTTACCAGTTTGAAAACTGATCTGCCAGCCAGTAATGGCGGGATGGGAGTCATGCTTTGTTCTGACACTCATAGCACAATGAGAGCGTCAGTCCACAAGAGACACGTGAACACACAGGCCTGCATACCCTGGTACCATATACTAATGGCGGGATGGGAGTCATGCTTTGTTCTGACACACTCATAGCACAATGAGAGCGTTAGTCCACAAGAGACACGTGTACACACAGGCCTGCGTACCCTGGTACCATATACTAATGGCGGATGGAAGTCATGCTTGTTCTTACACAGTCTTAGCACAATGAGAGCATCAGTCCACAAGAGACACGTGTACACACAGGCCTGCGTACCCTGGTACCATATACTAATGGCGGGATGGGAGTCATGCGTTGTTCTGACACACTCATAGCACAATGAGAGCGTTAGTCCACAAGAGACACGTGTACACACAGGCCTGCGTACCCTGGTACCATATACTAATGGCGGATGGAAGTCATGCTTGTTCTTACACAGTCTTAGCACAATGAGAGCATCAGTCCAAAAGAGACACGTGTACACACAGGCCTGCGTACCCTGGTACCATATACTAATGGCGGGATGGGAGTCATGCTTTGTTCTGACACACTTATACTATACCACTTATATCATATAGCACAATATCATAAGAAAACACAATACTCAGGGTTACTAAAAATAAAGGTACTTTATTTTAGTGACAACATGCCAAAAGTACCTCAGAGGATACCCTCACTTAGGAGGTAAGTAATATACAAAAATGATATGTACACAAACCCAAAACAAGTAAGTAAGAGTAAGAAAAGTAGTGCAAACAATGTAGAATCACAATAGGATGCAATAGGTAGACATAGGTCTAGGGGCAACACAAACCATATACTCCAAAAGTAGAATGCGAATCTCGAATGGACCCCAGATCTATGGGAGATTGTAGTGGGTCGCTGGGACTGTAAGAAAACAGTAAGGGTGTCCAAGATACACCACCCCAAGACTCTGAAAAGTAGGAGTAAAGTTACCCTACTACCACAGAAAGACACAATAGTCATGATAGAGGATTCTGCAAGAACCACAAGCACCAGCAAAACACTGAAGATGGATTCCTGGACCTGAGGACCTGTAAAGGAAGGGGACCAAGTCCAGGAGTCATGAAAGTGTCCGGGGGGGGAAGGAGCCCAGAAAACCCCAGATGAAGGTGCAAAAGGGCTGCCTCCAGGTGGAAGAAGCCGAAGATTCTGCAACAACGAAAAGGGCTAGGAACTTCTCTTTTGGATGGAAGTTGTCCCACTGTGTGCTGGAAGTTGCAGAAGTGTTCCCAGGCAGAAATACAGCAAACAAGCTTTGCTAGCTGCAAGAGTCACGGTTGAGGATTTTGGGTGCTGCTGGGGACCAGGAAGGAACAGGATGTCGCCCCTTGGAGGAGGAGACAGAGGGGGTGCTCAGCAACTCAGAGAGCCCCCTCAGAAGAAGGCAGCACCCACAGAAGTACCAGAGCAGGCACTTAGAAGATCTGAGGACAGCAGTCAACTCAGAGTCACAAAGGAGGGTCCCACGATGTCGGAGTCCAACTCAGCGGGTTGAGCATGGCAGGATGGAGTGCTGGGGACCCAGGCTAGGCTGTGCACAAAGGAATCCTTGGAAAAGTGCACAGAAGCCGGAGCAGCTGCAAATCACGCAGTACACAGGTTTGCTGTCTGACGTGGGGAGGCAAGGACTTTACCTCCACCAACTTTGGACAAAAGGGCCACTGGACTGTGGGAGACACTTGGACCCAGCTCCTGTGTTCCAGGGACAATGCTCGTCAGGATGAGAGGGGACCCGGAGGACCGGTGATGCAGAAGTTTGGTGCCTGCGTTAGCAGGGGGAAGATTCCGTCGAGCCACAGGAGATTTCTTCTTATATGCAGTGAAAGATGGTTGTGAAATAACGAGGATGTTATTTCACTCAGGCTGCAGTGGCAGTCCTGTGTAAGAATTGTCTGAGCTCCCTATGGCTGGCAAAAGAAATGCTGCAGCCCATAGGGATCTCCTGGAACCCCAATACCCTGGCTACCTAGGTACCATATACAAGGGAATTATATGGGTGTTCCAGTGTGCCAATGAGAATTGGTAAAATCAGTCACTAGCCTGTAGTGACAATTTTAGAAAGCAGAGAGAGCATAAACACTGAGGTTCTGGTTAGCAGAGCCTCAGTGATACAGTTAGGCACCACACAGGGCACACTAGCAGGATCCTAGTGACACATGGGCAAAAACAAACATACATACAGTGAAAATGGAGGTAACATGCCAGGCAAGATGGTACTTCCTACAACCACCAGTGGTTGCACACCAGCATCTGTGTGCTCTGGGGAGTGACAGGACAGGGGCAGCTGGGGAGGTACCACATTCAAAGCAACTTGGGAAAGCAGACATACTAGGGGGTGATATCCTGTGGTTGGCAGAGACTGCAAAGAGGAACTTCACATCTGGGGAAAGATGAGCTGGGCAGATACCCACCTACCCATACTGCTGAGATATGCCTGCAAGCCACCCAGGTTGCAGATGTAGCCACAACAGCCTTGGCACTAACACTCTGGCCAGGTGCAGGTCTGTGAGAGCCAAGCATGGGAAGTTAGTAGCTTGGTGCCAACACTCTGTCAGAGCCCAGTGGATCCTTTTGGGGAGCGCTCCAGAGACAGGTGTTAATAGCTAGAGCTGGTGTTTGGACAATGAAACTCGGGAGCAAGGAGAAATGCAAAAATGATGCTTTTGCTAATCTGCTCAAGGGTACAGGGAAGGGAGAATGGAAGAAGAGCTTCCTGAAAATGAGGATGCGTTCACTCAAGATATTATACTGCTACTCTTCACCTCATACTTGAAAACTAAGTTGCTGGAGAAAATAATCCCTGCCGAATCTGTGGTCTAGTCTGGGAAGATGCAGCTATAGCGCTCAAGGGAAAGAGTTCTGATTGTGCAGGACAGGACTGGACAAAGTGGAGGAGAAGATGCAGGTTTTGAAAAACTAGAAGAAATGTCTTCCTCAAAGATTAATGTTCCTGAAGCAGTGTGGAAGCTTGAATCAAAGTTGGAAGTGCTGGAAAGTGTGAGGAGGGAAAACAACCTCATTGATTAGAGTGCCCAACAAGATACTAAATTAACCTTTCCGGGGGTATAAACGGGTTGTTTTGAGGACCCCATTTGGCACAATGAATGTTGATGCTTCATTGATGGCCAGGAGAGTATACAGACATCCTGTGAAACACAAGCAGTGCTCCCAGTGGAACAGTGATGGAGGTGCGCCTGTGGGATCAGATGATATGCTTGGCTTTTCCCACCATGACCACTGCTTTGGATGGCCAGAGTGGTATTCTTTAAAGATACAGGAGCAAGCATTTCGCTATATGAACTGCTGATGGCCAAAAAGACAATGGTGCGGAGAGGTCCTACAACAGCTGCAGGCTTTCCTAACATGTCTGAGTGGAACACCAGGGAAACAGACTCAGCTAGGGCTTTCTTTGAGGGGTTGCACTTTGATCCTATGAAATTTACTAGCCATTGAGTTTTTGGTCCCTTTGAAGAGACTGAGTTCCTAAGGCAAGGGTGGGGAATGCACTCAGGGTGGTATTGGGAGGGGGAAGCATTATTGGGTGTCGGAAGGAGTTTAAAGGACTTGGGCAGGCTCGTCCCAGGGTGCATGATTTCTGCTACTGCGTTTCCCTATATTACCCCAAGGCCATCAGTGAAGTAATGGATTTGTGAGATGTGATGACAGTGATATGTTTATTCTGATTGCTGTAAAAAAAAAAAAAATATATATATATATATATATATATATATATATATATATATATATATCACAGAGTGGCGCTGGCCACTTTCGCCCTATAGTTATGGTGACCAGAGATGTAGGTTTTTAGGAATTTTGCTCCTTAACAACTTTGCGCCCATTTGCTGAACGGCTACAAAGCTGCGCAGACCTGCTGCCCCAGTTTCATTTTGAAAGGACTGAAAGTTTTGTGACATTTGGTCAAGGGGGTGCAAAGAAAAAAGGGGTGTCCCAAAATGGGTTTCAAATAATTTTCCATAGACTTTTGAATTTCGATCGCCCAAAAACTGTCACCTGCATTTTTCTAACATTTGGCAGTATAACTTAGTAGGTGGTGTAGATTATTTGTTTGGGTAGCACAAGCAAATAAACTAAGTATTTCTTCAGTAATAAGTTTTTTTTTTTTAGCTATATCTGTGGCTGCGGTGCTACTGCGGTAAACCACAATGACATGGGATGATCTGATTGGCTAATGTTGACTTCTCAATATCCTCACGGCAGACATGTTGTACTGAGGTTGATGTAGTTGGCATGTGTGCAGTAAAAGTGTTTTGAAATGTATTATTGTGTCTTAAAATGTACAGAGTACTGCGGTACGGCATCGTGGGGCTCTAGAGAATACCGCTTTACCGCAAATTATTGTAAAAAAACATTTAATATATATTAATGCTCCGGTTATAATAAAATGCTCTTTTAAGAGCCAACTTAAGTAACTATTCGGTGTTTAGAGATGTAGTAGAAACTGGCGCATGTTAATGCAGATGGTATCACCAGTTGTAGTAAAATAGAGACCATCAGCACAACACAGGAAACTATCTGAAGACCTAACATTGAGGTGACACATGGAGGACGTGTGGTGACCATTTTGTTGATGTATCTGTGGGTTTTTCATACTTTGCAACACTGCTTATAGAGTACATCCATTGTCTCCTTTGGCAAATATTTGATTAGACAAAATTGGTGTCAGGAAATAATTCCCTTAAAACGTAAAAGCTGCTGTCATGTCAATTTCAGTTTTTGCACCCATCAGGTGGCCCATCATTGCCTCCTCAATGAATATTCATAAGATGGGGATGCTCAGTGACGCAGGAATGAAATTAGAGGTAGGATGTTATTCCATCATGAACCTCTTTTCCCCACCCATGTGATTTCAAGGTTTGGTGAACCTAAATTATGCTCTATTCCGCTTCCTTTGCTGTACTCTCTTGTCCAAAATAATTAACTGTGTCCAACTATCCACACACCCAGTATTTTCTTTTAGCACAACCAAATGCTTTCAAGAGGTAGGTCATCACTGTAGTAAAGGGAATGTTCTAGAGAATACCCTACAGCACTGCCCAATGCTCTTGTTGTTAACATTTTAGTTATAAAAGAAGAATTCTGATGGGTTCAATATGACATTGGGCTGGTAACATAGCCCAAGCAGTAGAAGTGAAGCCCATTAATTTATAAAAAGACTATATTGCTAACTTAACATACAAAGTGCATTCAGCTATTACAGTACAATTAACGGTCATATAACCATATTAACCAACAGAGTATAGTGTTACAAATGAACAACTTAATGATCTTATTTGTAATACATTATACTTTTGAAAGAAGTATCCTGATTGGGGTATATTTCCTCCAGAGCGATTTGTTCTTCCCCCTCCAAAGGATCTGCTGCAGCTGGAGTAGGTTTAGGTCTTTCTGGCATCTCTGCAGCAACTCCAGTGGAAGACCACTGCAAGATCCAGCAGGGCTGGGCCAGTTCCCAGTAGCTCTGCACCAGAAGATAACCCAGAGAAAAAAAACAGGCTTCTTATTGCCTTACAAGACCTTCTTCCAGCCTATTAGAATCAATGTTACACTCGCGGAGTACTTTGGTCCTTCTGAGTGAGTACCGCAGTACCGGCAAAATGTAATTAAAAAAAAAATACAAACTAAGTATATATACTGTAGCTATGTGACCTAAACCCCAGAACTAATGTTTTTGCAAGTTAAAAAAAACCTACCTTATAATAATTAACATTATTATTGCAAGCATTTCATATCACATGCTGGGCTACATTACTGTAGCCCAAATGAAGCACAAACCCCAAAATAGGCAAAAATGTTTTGAACAAATTAGATTACTGTAAACAAATATTTACCATAAAAACCCAACAATTCCCCCCCCCCAAAAAAAATTAAATAAACAAACGTTAAATTATAGTTCTAGTTCAGGATTACTACATTTGGACAACAAGACTTTAAACTACACAAACATTAGAGCTATCAGTAATAGTTGATAACTTCAGCAACTATCATAACACTTTATCACACATCGTATTGAACCCTTCACATGAACATAGCGCTTAGTAACATCAAGGAGCATTGCAATAGCTGACCTACCATAAATAGGTGTAATATTAGAGCATTAAAAACCCGTTTAGAGAGCATAAATAAAACAGTAACCACAACCCTGACATGAACCCATTCCTACTCTTGCTACATGCAGACATGCTGAGTTACAGCTATTTCACTGCTTCTGTGATGGTAAAAGGTGCTGAGTATTTATAAAGAGTGCACAACATTCAGCAGTAAATTCTTATGGGGTTGAAGATTCCAGAGTTGTGTTTTTTGTTTTCTAAAATATTGTGTGACCCGAAATTGCTAGCACAAGCCGAGAATATTCTGTCGGCATTGCTTTAAAAATAAACTAAAAATGTGATCCTCAATATACAGAGTAAATAGACAGTACAA
The DNA here is from genome assembly GCF_031143425.1 of Pleurodeles waltl. Classification (NCBI taxonomy): domain Eukaryota; kingdom Metazoa; phylum Chordata; class Amphibia; order Caudata; family Salamandridae; genus Pleurodeles; species Pleurodeles waltl. Next base: position 1,165,715,622 of record NC_090439.1, on the reverse strand, counting down.
CAAATCACACAAATCACACAAATATCGCAATAATGCCCACATGCACCAAGATGCTCTCAGTTTGTGTCAATCATTGGAATTCCAGCTCAAGCAGTAAATGGTCCCACCGCACTAGTGCAGGAAGGTAAGTCTGATTACATTCAACCTTTCAGACCAGATCAGCATTTTGTCCGCAGACACTTATGTTTGAGGTTTTGCAGTTTGTGTTGCTGAGAATGTATTTTGTTTTCTATGTTCACCTTCAACTGTGGGAAAAACCTAAGTTGAAACGCTGAGTCATTACAGACGTAACATTTTTAGTTGACTCAGCAACTTAAGGGCACTTGGGCCCTCATTGCAAACCCGGCGGTCGGTGTTAAAGCGGCGGTAATACTGCCAACAGGCCGGCGGTAAAAAAATTGAATCACAACCTCGGCGGAAACCGCCAATACAGACAGCCACTTTAACACTCTGACCGCCACGGGGGCGTGGCCAAAATGGCGACCGGGATGATCGCATAATCTGTAGCTCCGATCCCGGCCCATGTTTACCATCCTACAACAGGAGCGGCCATCGAGATCAGCGGAGCTCGGACCTCGCTCGCTGGAGCCATCAAGCCGTGACGCCTCCTGCACCATAGCGGCTGCTTCGGGAGCCGCGGACGGGTTCCCGGCGCGCTGAGTTCCGACCCGGCTTCCCGGGGAGGGGAGCGGGCTCCGGCAACGGTGAGTCGGCGCCTGTACCCCTGCTCCGGGGCCGCGTGCCTGGAGCGGCAGCCCTCTCCGAGGGCCGTGATCAACCTGATGCGAGCTGCGCTCCCGTGAGGAGCCAGCTCGCTCCACTTGCCCCAAATGATTTCTGCCGTTGGGACATACGGCCCCCTTAGACTCTCGAGGCTGCTACGCGAGCTGAAACTGTGATCCCCATGGGAAAGGGTGTGACCCCACCGGTGCCCTTGACTCGTGACACTACACCCAGGGCGGCAGGCTGAAAACACCCTGTGGCACTGTGTAGGCGTTCCCTGGACCAAACCTGGACCAACAAATAGCTAAGTAATAAGGAGCAAAGACAACTGGGGAAACAAATAAATAATACAAAATAAATAAAAAAAAAGGATAAAGAAAAAGTCAGGACCACCAAAGATTAAGAAAACTGAGCCCTACCAGTCCCAGCCTCCAAGCAGCAGCACAACAATAAAAGGGACCCCTCCAGCAATAAAACACACAACAGGGCACATTATATCCTCCTGCGGCTCTTCACCGGCGGCACTAATCGAGCCGCAGCGTTCCTGTAGGAGGCTGGACTGGCTTGTAGTGAGTACCAAGGGGTACTTGCACCTTGCACCAGGCCCAGTTATCCCTTATTAGTGTATAGGGTGTCTAGCAGCATAGGCTGATAGATAATGGTAGCTTAGCAGAGCAGCTTAGGCTGAACTAGGAGACGAGTGAAGCTCCTACAGTACCACTTAGTGTCACTTGCACAATATCATAAGAAAATACAATACACAGATATACTAAAAATAAAGGTACTTTATTTTTATGACAATGTGCCAAAGTATCTCAGTGAGTACCCTCAGTATGAGGATAGCAATTATACACAAGTTATATATACACAATACCAAAAATATGCAGTATAGTCTTAGAAAACAGTGCAAACAATGTATAGTTACAATAGGATGCAATGGGGACACATAGGGATAGGGGCAACACAAACCATATACTCCAAAAGTGGAATGTGAACCACAAATGGACCCCAAACCTATGTGATCTTGTAGAGGGTCGCTGGGACTATTAGAAAATAGTGAGGGTTAGAAAAATAGCCCTCCCCAAGACCCTGAAAAGTGAGTGCAAAGTGCACTGAAGTTCCCCAAAGGACAAAGAAGTCGTGATAGGGGAATAATGCAGGAAAGACACAAACCAGCAATGCAACAACGATGGATTTCCAATCTAGGGTACCTGTGGAACAAGGGGACCAAGTCCAAAAGTCACAAGCAAGTCGGAGATGGGCAGATGCCCAGGAAATGCCAGCTGTGCGTGCAAAGAAGCTTCTACTGGACAGAAGAAGCTGAGGTTTCTGCAGGAACGAAAAGGGCTAGAGACTTCCCCTTTGGTGGATGGATCCCTCTCGCCGTGTAGAGTCGTGCAGAAGTGTTTTCCCGCCGAAAGACCGCCAACAAGCCTTGCTAGCTGCAAATCGTGCGGTAAGCGTTTTTGGATGCTGCTATGGCCCAGGAGGGACCAGGATGTCGCACATTGCGTCAGGAGAGAGAGGGGACGTCGAGAAAAACAAGGAGCTCTCTCAGCAGCAGGTAGCACCCGGAGAAGTGCCAGAAACAGGCACTACGAGGATGCGTGAAACGGTGCTCGCTTTAGTTGCACAAAGGAGTCCCACATCGCCGGAGACCAACTTAGAAAGTTGTGCAATGCAGGTTAGAGTGCCGTGGACCCAGGCTTGGCTGTGCACAAAGGATTTCCGCCAGAAGTGCACGGAAGCCGGAGTAGTTGCAAAAGACGCGGTTTCCAACAATGCAGTCTGGCGTGGGGAGGCAAGGACTTACCTCCACCAAACTTGGACTGAAGAGTCACTGGACTGTGGGAGTCACTTGGACAGAGTTGCTGGATTCAAGGGACCTCGCTCGTCGTGCTGGGAGGAGACCCAAGGGACCGGTAATGCAGTTCTTTGGTGCCTGCGGTTGCAGGGGGAAGATTCCGTCGACCCACGGGAGATTTCTTCTGAGCTTCTAGTGCAGAGAGGAGGCAGACTACCCCCACAGCATGCACCACCAGGAAAACAGTCGAGAAGGCGGCAGGATCAGCGTTACAGAGTTGCAGTAGTCTTCTTAGCTACTTTGTTGCAGTTTTGCAAGCTTCCAGCGCGGTCAGCAGTCGATTCCTTGGCAGAAGGTGAAGAGAGAGATGCAGAGGAACTCTGATGAGCTCTTGCATTCGTTATCTAAAGTTTCCCCAGAGACAGAGACCCTAAATAGCCAGAAAAGAGGGTTTGGCTACTTAGGAGAGAGGATAGGCTAGCAACACCTGAAGGAGCCTATCAGAAGGAGTCTCTGACGTCACCTGGTGGCACTGGCCACTCAGAGCAGTCCAGTGTGCCAGCAGCACCTCTGTTTCCAAGATGGCAGAGGCCTGGAGCACACTGGAGGAGCTCTGGACACCTCCCAGGGGAGGTGCAGGTCAGGGGAGTGGTCACTCCCCTTTCCTTTGTCCAGTTTCGCGCCAGAGCAGGGCTAAGGGGTCCTCTGAACCGGTGTAGACTGGCTTATGCAGAATTGGGCACATCTGTGCCCATGAAAGCATTTCCAGAGGCTGGGGGGAGGCTACTCCTCCCCTGCCTTCACACCATTTTCCAAAGGGAGAGGGTGGAACACCCTCTCTCAGAGGAAGTCCTTTGTTCTGCCATCCTGGGACAAGCCTGGCTTGACCCCAGGAGGGCAGAAACCTGTCTGAGGGGTTGGCAGCAGCAGCAGCTGCAGTGAAACCCCAGGAAAGGCAGTTTGGCAGTACCAGGGTCTGTGCTACAGACCACTGTGATCATGGGATTGTGCCAACTATGCCAGGATGGTATAGAGGGGGCAAATCCATGATCATAGACATGTTACATGGCCATATTCGGAGTTACCATTGTGAAGCTACACATAGGTAGTGACCTATGTGTAGTGCACGCGTGTAATGGTGTCCCCGCACTCACAAAGTCCGGGGAATTTGCCCTGAACGATGTGGGGGCACTCTGGCTAGTGCCAGGGTGCCCTCACACTAAGTAACTTTGCACCTAACCTTTACCAGGTAAAGGTTAGACATATAGGTGACTTATAAGTTACTTAAGTGCAGTGTAAAATGGCTGTGAAATAACGTGGACGTTATTTCACTCAGGCTGCAGTGGCAGGCCTGTGTAAGAATTGTCAGAGCTCCCTATGGGTGGCAAAAGAAATGCTGCAGCCCATAGGGATCTCCTGGAACCCCAATACCCTGGGTACCTCAGTACCATATACTAGGGAATTATAAGGGTGTTCCAGTAAGCCAATGTAAATTGGTAAAATTGGTCACTAGCCTGTTAGTGACAATTTGAAAGAAATGAGAGAGCATAACCACTGAGGTTCTGGTTAGCAGAGCCTCAGTGAGACAGTTAGGCACCACACAGGGAACACATACATATAGGCCACAAACTTATGAGCTCTGGGGTCCTGACTAGCAGGGTCCCAGTGACACATAACAAACATACTGAAAACATAGGGTTTTCACTGTGAGTACTGGGCCCTGGCTAGCAGGATCCCAGTGAGACAGTGAAAACACCCTGACATACACTCACAAACAGGCTAAAAGTGGGGGTAACAAGGCTAGAAAGAGGCTTCTTTCTCACACAACCCCCCCCCCCCCCAAACGAAGGACAATAAGGCTAACCATGGCCAGTTGAGACTTTATTGTCTAAGTGGTGATAAGTAGAGAGTAGCTCTGCATTAGACTGGTTACTCCCTTTATCATCCACTATATGGTTACTTCCCTGTGGGGATGTAAACCACCCTGTTTGAAGTTTTTTAGCTAAGCAACAATGTGAAGATGTATTTTCAGAGTTTCTATCAGTAAGTTTTAGTTTAGAGCAGTGGGAATTGTCCACTGAACCTATTTGTAGTGATGGAAATGCCAGACAGGGATGCTGTCTCAGAAAAGCCATAGCTGGGCAAAAACTGTGTCCATATGGCTGGAAGAGAGAACAGGGATGCTGTTTCTCTTTAGTTGGAGCAGGGCAGGGATGCTGTCCTATGAGCTCCACACTAGGGCAGGGATGCTGTCCTAAGTGTTGTGAGGCAGTGCAGGGTTTCTGCACTAAAGTTTCTCTGGAAGGGTTGGAGGGATGCTCCATGTTAACTAAAATGGTGCTCTTTTTCTCACCAATGTTAGTTATCCCACAGAGAGGTACTTCTACCTCAGGGAGTACAGCTTTGCCAGCTTATGATTCCCTTGGAACAGGTGCCACCCCAGGAGAGGTTTCTCCCACCACAGGAATGGTATCCTGAATGGTAGGGTGGTTAGGGGATACTGTGATACCCTTTTTACCTGTTGATGGAGAGGGATCCTGAGTTTTCAGGCCTTCTCTCCTTTGCTTTTTCATTTCAGTAGAAATGAGAGGGAACAATTCCTCAGGGATGCCCAGCATTGCTGCATGGGCATAAAACTCTACATCAGCCCAACCTGAGGCCTCTAGGTCATTACCTAAGAGACAGTCTACAGGTAAGCTAGGTGATACCACCACCTGCTTAGGGCCAGTAACTCCACCCCAACTAAACTGAATTATAGCTAAGGGAAGAAACTTAGTGGAGTTATGGACATCAATAATTTTATACTGTTGTCCAATGATGTGTTGATCAGGGTGCACTAGGTTTTCAGTCACCAAAGTGATACTGGCACCTGTGTCCCTGTAGGCCAAGGCCTCAACACCATTTATTGAAACTGTCTGCCTGTACTTATCCATTGTAAGGGGACAAGCAGCCAGTGTGGCAAGGCCAATGCCACTAGGTGTGACAGAAACTGTCTTGGGAGTGACTACCCCAGTTTCTACTATGGACCCATAAGTGAACCCAACTACACCCTTAACTTGACTGTTGCCAGCAGTCCCACCACTAGTACCACTACTGCTAGGGGCACTAGAGCTTGATGTATTAGTGGTGGTAGGCTCAGGGGGTTTACCTGGACAGGACTTATCCCCTGGCCTTTGGCCTCTATTTTTACACACAAAGCACCAAGGCTTTTTAAATTGTGTAGGTTGAGAAGAAGAGGAAGAATTTGTTTTATCCCCACCCCCTGAAGAGTGTTTAAGATTTGAAGTGGGATCTTTGGTTTTACCCTTATCCCCATGCTTATCTTGAGATTTTTCACCATCTTTCTTCTTATTGTTCTCTTTGTCACCCCCTGTATGAACTTTTCTGTTCACCCTTGTTCTGACCCATTTGTCTGCCTTCTTTCCCAATTCTTGGGGAGAGGTCAGATAAGAGTCCACCAAGTACTGGTGCAACAAATCGGACACACAATTATTAAGAATATGCTCTCTCAGGATCAAGTTATACAGGCTGTCATAATCAGTAACTTTACTGCCATGTAACCACCCCTCCAAGGCCTTCACTGAATGGTCAATGAAATCAACCCAGTCTTGTGAAGAATCCTTTTTGGTCTCAATGAACTTTATCCTGTATTGTTCAGTGGTTAAGCCATAACCATCCAGGAGTGCATTCTTAAGAACTGTAAAATTATTGGCATCACTTTCTTTCACAGTAAGGAGCCCATCCCTACCTTTTCCACTAAATGATAGCCATAGGATAGCAGCCCACTGCCTTTGAGGGACATCCTGTACAACACAGGCCCTCTCAAGTGCAGCAAACCACTTGTTAATGTCATCCCCCTCCTTATAAGGGGGAACTATCTTATGCAGATTCCTGGAATCATGCTCTTTTGCAGAATGACTATGGGGAATACTGCTGCTGCCACCATGGGTTTCAAAACCCAACTTCTGTCTTTCCTTCTCTAATTCTAAAGACTGTCTATCCAAATCCAGCTGTTGCTTCTTAAGCTTCAGTCTGGTTTGTTCCACCCTCAACTTATTGAGTTCCCTTTCTAACAATCTGTCATCAGAGTTGGTGGGAAGGACATTCCTAGACACAGAAGTATGATGAGAATGGACAGAAGGAGACCTGTCCCTTACAGAGGGCACCCTAACAGCTTGGCTGACAGTGTAATGTCAGAGCACATCATCTGTATTATGTGACTCCACCTCAGTACCAACTATGCTAGACTGTCTGGTAATGGGCAGGCTAAGAAGTTTCTTTCCTGAACCTTTTCCTGGGGGAGTCCCTGGATCAGATTGGGAACCATTAGCTACTTTTTCAACAGATGGGGAACTTTTAGCCTTATCTTGTTCTCTAAGCATGTTAAGTAACAATTCCAAGGAAGGATTCTTCCCTACACTCAAACCTCTCTCTATGCAGAGACTCCTTGCTCCTTTCCAGCTAAGGTGATCATATGCAATCTTGGACAGATCAACATTTTGGCCTGTGCCAGACATTTTTAGAGAGAGTTAAAGTGATAGAAAAAGAGAAAAAAGTTTTCAGAACTTTTTAGAAAGACAGAAAAAAAACTTTAAAAACTTTTTAGAACTTTTTAGAAAGTTTAGAAGTACTTTTCAGCACTTTAGAAAAGAGTGAAAAGAGGAAACGCAAAACTTTTTAGTTATGTGTACATACACTGAACTTGTTTTGTATATTTTTCTCTTATGAAAAGTACAATGACAAGAGTGGTAAGTAGTCTCAAAGCACTTATCCCACCGCTGCACAACCAATGTAGGAGGCTGGACTGGCTTGTAGTGAGTACCAAGGGGTACTTGCACCTTGCACAAGGCTCAGTTATCCCTTATTAGTGTATAGGGTGTCTAGCGGCATAGGCTGATAGATAATGGTAGCTTAGCAGAGCAGCTTAGGCTGAAATAGGAGACGAGTGAAGCTCCTACAGTACCACTTAGTGTCACTTGCACAATATCATAAGAAAACACAATACACAGATATACTAAAAATAAAGGTACTTTATTTTTATGACAATGTGCCAAAGTATCTCAGTGAGTACCCTCAGTATGAGGATAGCAATTATACACAAGTTATATGTACACAATACCAAAAATATGCAGTATAGTCTTAGAAAACAGTGCAAACAATGTATAGTTACAATAGGATGCAATGGGGACACATAGGGATAGGGGCAACACAAACCATATACTCCAAAAGTGGAATGTGAACCACAAATGGACCCCAAACCTATGTGACCTTGTAGAGGGTCGCTGGGACTATTAGAAAATAGTGAGGGTTAGAAAAATAGCCCTCCCCAAGACCCTGAAAAGTGAGTGCAAAGTGCACTGAAGTTCCCCAAAGGACAAAGAAGTCGTGATAGGGGAATAATGCAGGAAAGACACAAACCAGCAATGCAACAACGATGGATTTCCAATCTAGGGTACCTGTTGAACAAGGGGACCAAGTCCAAAAGTCACAAGCAAGTCGGAGATGGGCAGATGCCCAGGAAATGCCAGCTGTGGGTGCAAAGAAGCTTCTACTGGACAGAAGAAGCTGAGGTTTCTGCAGGAACGAAAAGGGCTAGAGACTTCCCCTTTGGTGGACGGATCCCTCTCGCCTTGGAAAGTCGTGCAAAAGTGTTTTCCCGCCAAAAGACCGCCAACAAGCCTTGCTAGCTGCAAATCGTGCGGTAAGCGTTTTTGGATGCTGCTATGGCCCAGGAGGGACCAGGATGTCGCAAATTACGTCAGGAGAGAGAGGGGACGTCGAGAAAAACAAGGAGCCCTCTCAGCAGCAGGTAGCACCCGGAGAAGTGCCAGAAACAGGCACTACAAGGATGCGTGAAACGGTGCTCGCCGAAGTTGCACAAAGGAGTCCCACGTCGCCGGAGACCAACTTAGAAAGTTGTGCAATGCAGGTTAGAGTGCCGTGGACCCAGGCTTGGCTGTGCACAAAGGATTTCTGCCGGAAGTGCACGGAAGCCGGAGTAGTTGCAAAAGACGCGGTTTCCAACAATGCAGTCTGGCGTGGGGAGGCAAGGACTTACCTCCACCAAACTTGGACTGAAGAGTCACTGGACTGTGCGAGTCACTTGGACAGAGTTGCTGGATTCAAGGGACCTCGCTCGTCGTGCTGGGAGGAGACCCAAGGGACCGGTAATGCAGTTCTTTGGTGCCTGCGGTTGCAGGGGGAAGATTCCGTCGACCCACGGGAGATTTCTTCGGAGCTTCTAGTGCAGAGAGGAGGCAGACTACCCCCACAGCATGCACCACCAGGAAAACAGTCGAGAAGGCGGCAGGATCAGCGTTACAGAGTTGCAGTAGTCGTCTTAGCTACTTTGTTGCAGTTTTGCAGGCTTCAAGCGCGGTCAGCAGTCGATTCCTTGGCAGAAGGTGAAGAGAGAGATGCAGAGGAACTCTGATGAGCTCTTGCATTCGTTATCTAAAGTTTCCCCACAGACAGAGACCCTAAATAGCCAGAAAAGAGGGTTTGGCTACTTAGGAGAGAGGATAGGCTAGCAACACCTGAAGGAGCCTATCAGAAGGAGTCTCTGACGTCACCTGGTGGCACTGGCCACTCAGAGCAGTCCAGTGTGCCAACAGCACCTCTGTTTCCAAGATGGCAGAGGTCTGGAGCACACTGGAGGAGCTCTGGACACCTCCCAGGGGAGGTGCAGGTCAGGGGAGTGGTCCCTCCCCTTTCCTTTGTCCAGTTTCGCGCCAGAGCAGGGCTAAGGGGTCCCCTGAACCGGTGTAGACTGGCTTATGCAGAATTGGGCACATCTGTGCCCATGAAAGCATTTCCAGAGGCTGGGGGAGGCTACTCCTCCCCTGCCTTCACACCATTTTCCAAAGGGAGAGGGTGTAACACCCTCTCTCAGAGGAAGTCCTTTGTTCTGCCATCCTGGGACAAGCCTGGCTTGACCCCAGGAGGGCAGAAACCTGTCTGAGGGGTTGGCAGCAGCAGCAGCTGCAGTGAAACCCCAGGAAAGGCAGTTTGGCAGTACCAGGGTCTGTGCTACAGACCACTGGGATCATGGGATTGTGCCAACTATGCCAGGATGGCATAGAGGGGGCAATTCCATGATCATAGACATGTTACATGGCCATATTCGGAGTTACCATTGTGAAGCTACACATAGGTAGTGACCTATGTGTAGTGCACGCGTGTAATGGTGTCCCCGCACTCACAAAGTCCGGGGAATTTGCCCTGAACGATGTGGGGGCACTCTGGCTAGTGCCAGGGTGCCCTCACACTAAGTAACTTTGCACCTAACCTTTACCAGGTAAAGGTTAGACATATAGGTGACTTATAAGTTACTTAAGTGCAGTGTAAAATGGCTGTGAAATAACGTGGACGTTATTTCACTCAGGCTGCAGTGGTAGGCCTGTGTAAGAATTGTCAGAGCTCCCTATGGGTGGCAAAAGAAATGCTGCAGCCCATAGGGATCTCCTGGAACCCCAATACCCTGGGTACCTCAGTACCATATACTAGGGAATTATAAGGGTGTTCCAGTAAGCCAATGTAAATTGGTAAAATTGGTCACTAGCCTGTTAGTGACAATTTGAAAGAAATGAGAGAGCATAACCACTGAGGTTCTGGTTAGCAGAGCCTCAGTGAGACAGTTAGGCACCACACAGGGAACACATACATATAGGCCACAAACTTATGAGCACTGGGGTCCTGACTAGCAGGGTCCCAGTGACACATAACAAACATACTGAAAACATAGGGTTTTCACTGTGAGTACTGGGCCCTGGCTAGCAGGATCCCAGTGAGACAGTGAAAACACCCTGACATACACTCACAAACAGGCTAAAAGTGGGGGTAACAAGGCTAGAAAGAGGCTACTTTCTCACAGTTCCCAGCAGCGCTCTCACCAGACATAAAAGCCTTGAGGCTCTCCACTATAAAGTGTGTACACCACACATGCAAAGTACTACTATCTAGCCCTCACTACTCCAAACAGCACTGTTGGATCTCAAGTTAAGGGCCCTACTTCTCTGCAACAACACGCAATTCTAGCGGACACGGTGCTCTAGTACCCGAATGAGGAGTAACTTATCTACCTGACAAGTAGCAAGATTTCCACTTTAAAGGAACAAACCTTTGCAGCGCTAACCAATCGAAGTCACTTAAAAGACAATTGTTAACAGCAATACCGCCACGTAAATAATCAATGGGCAAACCAAAGACCCCACGCGCACCTTCTGGGAATATGGATGCTGGTGCCCCACCCCCAACTGCGGAGGCCTCGGACACACAACAAGCACTACAAAAGATGGAAATAACACTCCAAACACACACAACGCAATTTGAAAAGATTTTACAAGCCATACTAGACACCAAAATTACCCTGGAAGCAAAAATAGGCTCGGTAATCGAAGATGTTAACATATTGCGTGCAGACCAACATGGGTTAGCTGAAAAGGTCGCAGGTTTGGAAAAAGATACATCACACCTCTCACCAGCGATAACCAAACTCCAATCGCAAATGGGGGCTGTAACAGCTGAACTGGAGGCACTGAGGTGCAAAGCCGAAGACGCAGAAGGAAGGTGAAGACGTAACAATATCCGCTTCGTGGGTTTTCCTGAGCGTGTTGAGGACCCTTGCGCAGAACTGTTCATTGAACAATGGCTAATAGAAACAGTACTGAAGGACGATGTCCCGAAGTTCTTTTCAATAGAACGCGCCCACAGGGTTCCCGGAAAACCCCCGCCACCTGGTTCTCAGCCTCGTCCATTAATAACAAGACTCCTCAATTACCGCGATAGGGACCTCATATTGCAACTGTTTCGTAAAACAGGCCCAATGCGCTTCGAAGGGGCAGACGTATCGGCCTACCCGGACTTTACAGCAGAGGTACAGAAAAAGCGTAACTAATTTTTCCGGGTCAAAGAGCGACTAAGAGACCACAACATCAAATACGCTCTGCTGTTCCCGGCCAAACTTCGAATACAGGATGATACCCGCACTCTTTTTTTCACCTCACCAGAAGATGCATGGACTTGGCTTCATGCAAAGGGACTCGCTGACCCGTTAAATACAAGAAACCTCAAAGACAAAAATCACCCTCCTAGTGTCAAACGCAAACCCCGCAGGCAACCAGACACTAAACCTACCCCTGAACAGTCTCGCGTGGAACGCTCACTACTACTGCAAACCACTTCCCTCTTCGCCAATAGATCCCCGGGGTCCGTATCCACGCAATCGGGAGTAGAATCCGAGCTTGGGGTAGTTTCTGACTCTACAGATTCCACCTGCGTCCCCAATCTTACTCCACGAACAGCAGATGACATCTGCTAATGTATACCAGTCTCGGACACAACGGTACATGATATCCTACAGAAGAAGCCACTAATCGCCCGCTAAAATTTACTGCTGCACACTGACCCCGCCTCTACTTCACCGCTACCCCTGACCGCAGCAAAAGATTCACGGTTGGCCCCAGAAAGCAGCAACTTCAACAAGAACATAACGGGTCGGGACCAGCATTGACTTGAACTTACTTATTTGAAACACCCCCGCACCATATGGACCGTTCCACCTGGTTGGCAAGTATTGTATCGTTAAAGCCCTTGCCACAACCACAGTTACTGTTAGGTATAGTTAATGATATTGTTTTAATCAGCAGAGTCACAACCAAGAGGCATATTTTAGCTTATAGTATTCGAAGTAAATGTTATTTGTTTGCTAACAACAAGCACACACTAGGTATCCGCAGTATAAATTGGCTAGGCGCAATGGGCGTGAAATACACTATAGATGCAAAAAGAGCCGGCCCACCAAACTCACAAAGTCTATACACACAAGTACAAATGATCCATGGCAACCCAAAGACAACAGTATAACCCGCAATATAAAATACTCACATGGAATGTAAGGGGCATGGCATCCCCGCGTAAGCGACAACAGATCCACGCATACCTTAGGAGACATCACATACATTTCGCCATGTTACAGGAGACACACCTGGCTAAGTCCTCTTTGGAGTATACAAAAGTAAAATGGAAAGGACAATTATATGGCACCACCTTTTCAACATATGCTAGGGGAGTGGCAATCTGGATAGCCCCTGGGGTCCCCTACGTTACGTCCCGCGTACAATGTGACCCAAACGGCCGATGTGTCCTCTTGGAAGGTGCCCTAGATGGGGAACCCATGGCATTAGCATCAATATATACCCCCAATTCAAATCAATTGGAATTTCTACGGACACTTAACAGTAGTAAACTCAATGATCCGGAGATGGATACCATTTGAGGCGGTGACTTTAACTGCGTATTAGACATTCACAGAGACCGCTCTATCCCTCCGTTGGATAACAACCTAGTTAACCGTGCTTCACTCGAACTTGCAGAGTGGGCCTCCAATAACAGGCTAAGAGAAATTTGGAGAACTGGCCACACCACACACCGCAAATACTCTTTCTACTCCCCAGTGCATAAATTATACACTAGAATAGATATGATATTCGCATCAAATTACATAATTCCAAAAATAACCACATCAGGCTACCTGGCTCGCACAATATCTGATCATAATCCACTTCAAGCTACCCTGAGAATGGGTCGCACACACACGTGCATTCCCACATGGCGTTTACAACCAGATGCCCTCATAGATCCTCCTTATCATGCTGAACTAGCTAAATGCTTATCGGATTACTTTGCATTAAATAAAAACACAACAACAGCGCGCGCCACGGAATGGGACGCTCACAAAGTGGTTATACGCGGCCACTGCCTTGCAGCCTCATTGGGGGTCAAAAGAATGCTTAACAGGGAACTACTAGAGATAGAATCTAAAATGCGCAAGGTAGAGACCGAGGCCACCACTAGCGTGACCTCGCTTGAAACACTAAACTCGCTGAAATCTGACTACAAAGAAGCTGATGCCAGACTCAGCAGACATGACTATGGACATTTTAAAGCCCTGCAGCATGCAGAAGGTGACAGATCGGGCAAACTACTAGCATGGTTGGTCCGACAACCATTACAGTCCTCACCTATAGGCGCGATTAGAACACACACAGGGGAAGTGATTAACACTCAAGCCGGAATCAATAAGTCCTTTCATATGTATTATCGTTCCCTATATCAGCCCACTAACCCTCCAAATGAGCAACAACTTTCTGAACTCCTCTCACTGATTCCCCAAAATATGAATATCATTGATAGCGCAGCCACACTGGATGGTCCCATCACTAGCGAAGAACTACGCTCAGCTCTCTCTCGAATGGCACGTGGTAAAACCCCTGGCTCAGACGGACTACCAATGGAATATTATAGCTCATTATCCGCTCATCTCCTACAGCCATTGATCGAGGTATTTAATGAGACACGAAATAGAAAGCAGTTGCCAGATTCCATGCGCGAAGCATTGATAGTGGTGCTACCAAAACCAGGACGCGATCCACTTGATGTCAAATCCTATAGACCACTCTCCCTGTTAAACACTGACTGTAAACTCCTGGGGAAAATCCTAGCAAATAGGCTAGTCCCTTATTTATCAGACTTAATCCATCATGATCAATCTGGATTTGTACCAGGGAGGAACACTTTTCTAAATATAAGACGCCTAATACGTATATTACACAGTACCACAGAAACTGAGGCAGTGGCTGTGGCATTGGACATAGAGAAGGTGTTCGACACGCTCGGATGGGAATATCTCTTCCGCACTCTGAAGGCGTTCGGCTTTCAAACCGGTTTCATCAACTGGATTGCCACGCTATACGCAAAACCAACAGCTTGCGTCAAAACGGGCCAAATGATATCAGAGGCGTTCCCCATCGGTAGAGGCCCCAGATAAGGATGCCCTCTATCCCCTTTATTATTTGCAATAGCTATGGAGCCATTGGCAATTAAACTCCGCAGCTGGGCAAGCAGATGGGGCATTCGAGAATCCAACATATACCATATTATTTCCTTATACGCGGATGATGCTCTAATATATTTGCGTAACTATACCTCCTCCCTCACAGAAGTTATACAAATCCTGGATAACTTCACTTTATCCTCTGGCCTATGCGTTAATTGGGCGAAATCATGTATTTTCCCGCTTACCTGTATACCTACTGAGCAGCAAACGTTATTACCACTACACCAACTGACATGGGCATACCAGACCATTAAATATCTGGGGATTCAGGTCTACCACTCCATGACAGACCTACGTGAGGGCAACCTCGATAGGCTGCTACGCTCAACTCGGGGATCTATGGCATTTTGGAGCTCCCTCCCACTATCACCCATGGGTCGTACGGCCATAGCTAAAATGTTAATATTACCTAGATTTTTATACTACTGTATTTCCTGGTGCTCCCATTGTTCCTACCACGTTCATTCTTTCATAAACTACATTCCCTGCTAACAGATTTGCTGTGGGGCAGGGACAGACGGAGAGTAGCCCTAGCCATTACACAATATCCACAGGAGGAAGGCGGGCTCGGCATGCCGAACTTTGAATTATACTATGCAGCAGCCCAACTCCAATGGGTAACCACGTGGCTTAACGAACCACCCACCCCAGAGTGTACAGCGATAATGTCTTGTGTGGCACCACAAACGATATTGACATCACTTATGTCCAAACCTCCTTACCCATCTAACAGAAATCCCCTGGTAGAAACAGCCAGATACTGCTGGCGGAGATATGTCCAGGGCAAAACCCCAACTCCCCCTTACTCGCCTGCAATACCTTTGGCTCAGGTACCATGTGTCCAAGCTCTCTCCCAGCACCATGATATACGGGTAACCAAGACATTGAACATGGGGGACCTGTACCCGAGCTCTAAAGCAAGCACTTTTGCAGAGCTCGTTTCTGCCGGTATCATGCAACCTGGGGCCTTCTTAACATTTAATGCCATTAACAAACTTCTACAAAACTTTTGGGGGTGCAACCTAAATGAACCCGACGAATCCCCTCTACTCACCTCATTACTCACTATAGGAAATATAAAGGGCAGCATCACTAAATTATATAAAATACTCCTAACAGATACATGTACTGCTCTGACCCAAGTTAAAAGCTGCTGGGATGGGGTCCTTCCCAGACCAGTCGACCAGAAGTCCTGGAAAGCTGCCCTCACCACGATTAAAACTGTATCCCGTAACGTTAGACTAAGATATACTCAATTCAATTACATCCATCAAGCATATCTATCTCCGTCCCGTATCAACAAAATATACCCAAACTCTAAACCAGAATGCCCTAGATGTGCTACCTCTGCTGCTAATTTCTACCATATGGTTTGGGAATGCCGCACAATACATACTGGCTGGTGCCGCATTACCGAGACGGTTGCAGATATAATAGAAAACACGCTTACTCCCACACCAGAATCCTGCTTGCTGGGCATACGTCGCCGGGGCAAGAATGAAAAACACACTCACAAGTTTATAGATCTTGCGTTTGTAATATACAAACGATTGATCGCTACACACTGGAAGGCCCCTAATGCCCCCCCCTATCACGCCTGGCTTGCAGCCTTACACAGCTCCACACTAACGGAGGCCCACACTCTAAGACAGCTGCAACTCAAAGGCCAGATACAAGAGGGCGCCGAACACTGGGACCACTTTGTAGTACAAATAGAGTCTAGAGATGATGAATACCCCCCTTGAAATACGTGACATGAACAAAACGGCCTGCAAGTAAATACTTAGCAACCACGACAAGAAACATATCACACCTGACGTAGTACCCCAGCTAACCTCGTCATATCAGCCCGAAAATATACAGTTGGATAATAAGTGCAACTTCACCCAGACATGAACACACAAATTGACAGAAGATGCCGATGCTCTGTTACCCCTGCCCTCGCCCCATTACAAACCATATAACATGCAAACAAGCACTAACATATCTCATGCCTATATAGCTGAATGTTACCGTAATCACTTAGAATACTATTAAATATACTTAAGTAAAACTATGGATATGCCTACTGCTATTGTTTTAAAATGTATCAAGTTAAGTTGTATGTCAGTACATTAAAAATGTAACCGTACTGTATGGGAATTACAAGTACGTGCAGAGGCACATGAAAAGGGAAAATTTTTTATTCTCTTACTAATTCAGGTGACATGTACTGCTGTTCGTGTGATGTGTTTAATAAACAGATTTAAAAAAAAAAAAAAACACTCTGACCGCCACGGCGGTAGCAACAAACACCGTGGCGGTAACTGCCAACAGACAGGCAGAAGTCAATGTACCGCCCACCCCATTACAACCCGCCCATCCGCCAGCTTTTCTGGGGCGGTACCAACGCCATCAAAAGCACAGCGGAAAACAGTACACAGAAGGGAAACACCCACCTCTCGACACTCAACGAAGAACCAGGACGCCATGGAGCCCGACCTGCACGTCCTGCCCATGCTGGTGTATCTTCTCATCTACCAGGAGTACGAACGGCGGCGGCGACGACCACGGTGAGTACTGCATCTAGCACACAGGGGAGAGGTGGGAAAAAGAGAGTGACACACCCACGCAACACGCAACACCCCCTTCCCCAACCTCACCCACAACACCATACATACAAACACATGCATCAACATTGCATTCTTCCAGAGGGTTACGGGGTGTAAATGTAATGACAAAAGGAATTGAGTCAAATTAGTGCTATATTAGAAAAAGTCAGATATACGTAATAAATATACAATATGTCCATAAGGCGGTACATTGTCCACTCAAAATGTCCGTGGGCCACTGGGCCAAAACTCATAGGCCAAGCCCACACTTGGCTTCTGCCCCAATACGGAGAGAACACTGCAGGGGCATCAGGTCGAAAAAACACAGGCACCTCAGGGGGAAGGGAAATTGGGGGGGGTACCTCAGGCAGAAGATGGGACAACGTCACTGCTCCTCGAGAGGGCTCCATGCCCACATCGATGTCCTGGGGAGTGCAAGGCCACAGTCTCTCAAGTCTCTCACTTGGGTGGGTTGCCCACTGCTTGGTCCTGGGGAGTGCAAAGCCACAGTCTCTCAAGTCTCTCAAGTGGGTGGTTTGCCCACTTCTTGGTCCTGGGGAGTGCAAAGCCACAGTCTCTCAAGTGGGTGGGTTGCCCACTTCTTGGTCCTGGGGAGTGCAAAGCCACAGTCTCTCAAGTGGGTGGGTTGCCCACTGCTTGGTCCTGGGGAGTGCAAAGCCACAGACTCTCTAGTGGATTTCTTCTTCCACTGGTTCTGGAGGGGGCCTTGTGTCCAGTGTGCTTCATCCTGGCAAGGAGGGGCTGAATGGATGCCTTTTTCCACTGGTTCTGGAGGGGGCTTTGTGCCCAGTGTGCTTCATCCTGGCAAGGAGGGGATGAGTGTATGCATTTCTCCACTGGTTCTGGAGGGGGCTTTGTGCCCAGTGTGCTTCATCCTGCCAAGGATAGGGTGAGTGGATGCCTTTTTCCACTGGTTATGGAGGGGGCTTTGTACCCAGTGTGCTTCATCCTGGCAAGGATAGGGTGACTGGATGCATATCTCCACTGGTTCTGGAGGGGGCTTTTTGCCCAGTGTGCTTCATCCTGGCAAGGAGGGCTGAGTGGATGCATTTCTCGACTGGTTCTGAAGGGGGCTTTGTGCCCAGTGTGCTTCATCCTGGCAAGGAAGGGCTGAGTGGATGCATTTCTCCACTGGTTCTGGAGGGGGCTTTGTGCCCATTGTGCTTCATCCTGCCAAGGATAGGGAGAATGGGTGCCTTTTCCACTGGCTCTGGAGGTGCTTTGTACCCAGTGTGCTTCATCCTGGCAAGGATAGGGTGAGTGGATGCATATCTCCACTTGTTCTGGAGGGGGCTTTTTGCCCAGTGTGCTTCATCCTGTCAAGGAGGGGCTGAGTGGATGCATTTCTCCACTGGTTCTGGAGGGGGCTTTGTGCCCAGTGTGCTTCATCATGGCAAGGAGGGGCTGAGTGGATGCATTTCTCCACAGGTTCTGGAGGGGGATTTGTGCCCAGTATGCTTCATCCTGCCAAGGATAGGGTGAGTGGATGCATATCTCCACTGGTTCGGGAGGGGGCTTTGTGCCCAGTGATGCAACACTTGGGGTGTGTCAGTTCACGGTCCCTCACCTGGGTGTCTGAGGCACGAGATTTGCATGGAACAGGATGCATGATAGTCCATGGAGGCAGGGCTAGAGTCCATCCGGCGGCTACGGCTACAGCTGCAAACTGGTGGTAGTGCCGGTGCTGGTAGAGATGCTGCCAGTGGTGGAGGGAGGTGCCAGCCCCTCTCCTGCAGCCTCAGATGGCTGCCCGCTGGGGCTGCTGCTGCTCGTAGTGGTGCTACTGTCAGCAGTGCAGGTGGCGGTGCTTGCGGCGGTGCCTGCAGCGGTGTTAGCAGCGGTGCAGGTGCCGGTGCTGCCAGTGGTGGGGGAGGCTCCAGCCCTTCTCCTGCAGCCTCAGATGGCTGCCCACTGGGGCGGCTGCTGCTAACAGTAGTGGTGCTAGCGGCGGTCCAGGTGGCGATGCAGGTGGTTGTGCTTGCGGCGGTGCTAGAAGCGGGGCTTGCGGCAGTGCTTGCGGCGGGGCTGCTGCTGGCCGCGATGATGGCCGCGGTGCAGGTGGCGGTGCTGACGGTTGTGCTGGTAACCACCAGGCCTTCACCTGCAGCCTGGGATGGGTGAAGTGCCTTGCCTGGAGTTTTGTGCCCCTCTCTCACCTTGGCAGATGGTGGTGTCACATTGGGTCTGGCACCTGGAGTCTTTGAGGTGGCCTTGCGGGGTGGTTGTGGCTCCTTCCCCTTGCTGGATGCTGTCCCTGTCTTCACCTCGCCAGGTGGCGGAATGGTTTTGGCCTTGGCAGGGGTTGGTGGCACACTGGCTGAGCTGACGGGTGCCCCCTTTGAGCCTCTGACAGCTGCAGGAACCACAGCAGACGTAGACTTGGTGGCTGAGGTGCTGGGCTGGGTTTTGGCCACCCTGGCCCGAGGGAAGGACGGGGGAGGGGTAGGGAAGAGGTCAATGTTTGCGAGTAAAAGCTTCTTAGGGACACTGGGGCGGGAAGAGGGAGAAGGTTTGGGATTGGTGGAAGAGGGAGTGGTTGTAGGAGGTGTCTGTCTGCTGAGTTTGGGTGCAGATGCATGGGCTCGATGCTGTTGTGAGGTGGATGGCTGGTGGGTGCCTGCCTTTGTGTAATTTGGGAGGGGGGTGACAGACACAGTGGGAGAGGACACAGGGGACGTGTGCATGGATGTGGGGGTGGTGACTGCCAGTGAGGGGTTTGTAGTGATGGGCATGCTGGTGATGGAGGTAGTGGATGAGGATGTAGTGCATGTAGGTGTGAGTGGAGACACTACTGGGAAAGAGGTGGATGAGGAGGAGGAGGGGGACACAGTGGAGGCAGTGGATGTTGGTGTGTCTGTATGGGGATGGCGCTTGTGTGAGTGCCTGGGAGATGAAGCGAGGTGCTTGTGTTTGCCTGAGCCACTTCGGTGTGTTGATTTGGGTGAATGCTGGTCTGAAGGTGTGCTTGGGATAGGCTGGAATTGAGGGGATTGGGTCTGGGTAGAGGAAGTTGGAGGGGGAGGCTAGAGACAGGGACAATGGCTGCCATCAGTGCGGAGGCCAGAGCCTAAAATGCTCTCTGTTGGGCCGCCATGCCAGAGTGAATGCCCTCCAGGTATGCATTTATTTGTTGCAAATGCCTCTCGACACCCTGGATGCCATTCAGAATGGTTGACTGCCCAACAGTGAGGGATCTCAGGAGGTCAATAGCTTCCTCACTGAGGGCAGCAGGGCTGACTGGGGCAGGGCCTGAGGTGCCTGGGGCGAAGGAGATGCCCACCCTCCTGGGTGAGCGGGCAGGGGGAACACGCTGAGGGGCTGCTGGGAGGGCGGTGCTAGTAGGGGAGGTGGCGGCTGTACCTGTCCCCGTCGTGGTGCTCCCCTTACCCTCCGTCCCACTGGTGCCCTCACCATCGGTGGATTCGGACTCCAGGCCCATGTGGGATGCAGCTCCCTCCATTGCCTGTGCCTCTGCTCCTCCGCCAGATGATGCTAGTGCACACAAGTACAAGGTGACAAAACAAAAAGGGGGGGTGACAGAGGATACACTTGATCAATGCCAGCAACAACACTACAGTTGGCGTACACAACTCACAGGGAACAGCCCTATGGACTATTCCATGCACTACCAGTTAGAATGCTAGTCACCAGCACATGGGGTATAGTGCCTAACGCTATCAGCTGCACACCTGAAACAAACAGGGCCCTGACCAGTAGTAGATGCCCACTAACACTATTGGGGTTGGAGTGCTTCAGAGTCTGCCCAACAAGGGACCTACCCTGCCATGTTCGCCCTGGCTTAGGGGCATCCACAGTCCACATCCCCACCCAGGTCAACCCTTAATGCGCGCAAAATAATGAATCTGAATTTGTACTCACCCCCTTGTGGCTGCTGTGATGCCCTCATGCGACCTTCCAACTCCGGATAGGCCACCGCCAGGATGCGGAACATCAGGGTACGACGGGCACCCCTTCCTCATTGGGAGGCCAGCCCCAGCTGGGCCTTTGCCCTCTTTCTTGCCCAGCGGCACAGGTCCTCCCACTGTTTGTGGCAGTGGGTGCTCCGCCTGTCAAAGACCCCCAGGGTCCGCACATCTTTGGCGATGGCACGCAAAATACCCTTTTTCTGATGGGCGCTGACCTGCAGGAAAAAAGACAGCAGAAAAGGGAATTAGTTAACCGTCCGGACCGTCACACTGATGGCCCAACAGATCCCTCCCATCCGCAGCACATACATTGACCACTATACATGCAGCACTCTGCCCAGGACGCCTCAGCCACCCCTACATGTGGCTTACACACACAGCACTCCATACATTCATGGCCCACGCATCATGCACACAGTGTACTCACCTGTTTGTCTGGTGGATCGTAGAGTAACGTGTACTGGGGTAGGACCCCATTCACCAGTCTCTCCAACTCCTCCGCAGTGAAGGCAGGGGCCCTTTCCTCAGACACATGAGCCATTGTCGCTTCCAGACACAGGTCACAGCAGCACTTGCAGTGTAGGTCCTCTCCTGTTGAAGGTCGGGTAGCAAGTGAGTGAATAGATCAGAAGATGGCGGTCTTGTCCACGGCGGTGCGTACCGTCACCGTCGACGTACATCGCTATTGGCTCCTGGAAGCCATAGGGCCCAATGATAACCAATGCGAAGTTGCGAGGCGGTCATCGACCGCCTACCGCAACGGCGCACAACGCCAGCGGAATTACCTCATTTCCACTTGTCCCTCCTCACAGGTCAGACAGCCGCCATTTCAGGTGGCACACAGGCCATGGCACCTTACTGCGTCACAGCAGACATTGGCACATCAACTGACTCTCGGATTCACCTACTGGTTCTGTAAAGGAAAAGATGCATCATTATTTCAATTGATGTATGAATATGACCCTCTGCTTACCGTTTCCCTCCATAGGCTTCAACTGCTGAGGATGAATACGAGATGGAGACATCCTCCTGTGTACAGACTGCTGATGGACCTTACGACAATGGAGGACAGACACATTATCCTTACATACAGACTTGATCGGGCCACAATCCAAGAACTGTGTGCCCAATTGGAGCCAGACCTGATGTCAGCTATTTGCCAGCCCACAGGTATCCGCCCTCTAGTGCAGGTCCTGTCTGTGCTCCATTTCCTGGCAAGTGGTTCCTTCCAAACAACAGTGGCCATGGCATCAGGGATGCCTCAGCCAATGTTCTCCAACGTGTTGACCAGAGTGTTGTCAGCCCTGCTGAAACACATGCACAGCTACATTGTATTCCCACAGGTGGAGGATTTGGCCAAAGCGAAAGCTGACTTTTATGCCCTGGGACATATCCCCAACATCATTGGTGCCATTGATGGTACACATGTAGCATTTGTGTCCCCCCTGCCCCCCCCGGAGAAATGAACAAGTGTTCAGGAATAGAAAAAGCTATCACTCTATGAATGTGCAGATGGTGTGTTTGGCGGACCAGTACATCTCCCACGTGAATGCCATGTATCCTGGCTCTGTGCATGACGCATTTATCTTGATGAATAGCAGCATCCCATATGTGATGGGCCAACTCCAGATGCACCAGGTGTGGCTAATAGGTGAGCCCAAGGTCCCCACCCAGTATAAGTTGGTGTATGGGTATGGGGTTGTCCCTAAGGGTTAGTGTGTGTCTAACAGTTGTCCCTCAATGTTTTGAGGTGACTCTGGTTACCCCAACCTCTCATGGCTACTGACCCCAGTGAGGAATGCCAGGACAAGGGCAGAGGAACGTTACAATGAGGCACATGGGCGAACAAGGAGAATAATTGAAAGAAGCTTTGGCCTCCTGAAGGCAAGGTTCCGGTGCCTCCATCTGACAGGTGGATCCCTGTACTACTCACCCAAGAAGGTGTGCTTGATCATTGTTGCATGTTGCATGTTGCACAACCTGGCCTTGAGACGCCAAGGAGGGGGAGCCTGGAGATGGTCTTGTGGCAGCGGTGGAGCCTGTGGACAGTGAGGAAGAGGAGGCAGAGGAAGAAGATGTGGACCAAAGAAGTAATGTTATACAGCAGTACTTTCAGTGACACACAGGTAAGACACTGTAACTTCACTCAACTTTTCAGTTTTCTGTTGGACATTGTACATGGCAGCCTGATTTTCCTAGGTCTATGATCACTTACTGTACCCTTTGGCATCTCTATTTTCAGATCTCTGTGGCCCACTCTGGCTCCTGGTATGTTTACTGCTGCCCACTAAAGGTCATTCCAATGTAAATATAACTGTACGTATGACTTGCAATGTTTACATAATGTTGTACTAATACAAATTTGAATCATTTGAAAGACTCCAGAGTTGTATTTGTTCCAAGGGTGTTTATTTAAGTGCTCATAAGTAGAGGGGGATGTGCAATGGGCTGGATTGATGGTGGAGGAATGTCCAGTTAGAGTCCAGTCTCTTGGTATCTCAGGTGCATTGTCCAATGGGGCATAGGAAGGGGAGTAATGGCAGTTCAAGGTGGACAGGGTGACAGAGTGGGACACAAGGGTGACAATCGGGAGAGTTATTTCCTGGCGGGGGTCTTGGCAATGTTCTCTGGCTTCTGCCTGGATCGCAGGGACCGTTTGCGGGGTGGTTCCCCATCTGCAGGGGGTAGGGTGCTGGTGGCCTGTTCCTGTGGCAGGGCCTCCTGTCCACTAGCACAGGCGGAGGTGGAGGGCTGTTCTTCGGTGTGGCTAGTGTCAGGGGCCTGTTGGTGTGCCACTGCCTCCCTCATGGTGTTGGCCATGTCAGCCAGCACCTCTGCAATGGTGACCAGGATGGTGTAGGTGTGTTTGAGGTCTTCCCTGGTCCCCAGGTACTGTCCCTCCTGCAGCCGCTGGGTCTCCTGCAACTTGGCCAGTATCTGGGCCATCGTCTTTGGGAATGGTGGTATGCTCCCAGGATGTTGGTGAGTGCCTCCTGGAGAGTCGGTTCCGTGGGCCTGTCCTCCCCCTGTCACACAGCAGTCCTCCCAGCTTTCCTGTTGTCCTGTACCTCTGACCCCTGAGCTGGGTGCCCACTGACCCCAGGTCCCTGATCGTCCTGGATTTGTAGTGGTGGACACACTGCTGATTGACGTGTCCTGGGGACAGTGGTATGGGCCTGCTGGGTGGGTGCTGTGGTGGTGTTTCCTGAGGGGGGAGGCTCTGTAGTGGGCTGGGACTGTGGCAGGGTAACCGACTGTCCAGAGGTCCCTGATGGGCCAGGTTGGTGATCGTGATCCAGGCGTGCAGAGCTGATGTCATCACTGTGGGCCTCTTCGGGGGGGCTGGATGTTGCTGGCAACTCCTCTCCGGTGATGTTGAGTAAGGGTCCTGTGGGGATGCAAGTGCAGTGTTATTGTATCTGCGTGTGCCATGTTTTGCATGGGTGTGTTTCCCTGTATGGTTGTTGATTGTCCTGTCAGCTTTGCCTTGTGTGCGTGGTGCTTTGTGGGTTAGGTGATTCTCTCTAATGGGCATGCTGTGGTGATGGGTGTCCATGCAGGTCTGTGATGGGGATTCATGGATTGTTGTGGCATGCAGGGCTTGGTATTGGGATGGGAGGGTTGTGATAGTGGGGTATGTGTGAGGTGGTGGGTTGATGGGGATCACCGCAAAATTCTTCAGTTTCTCATAGTCAAATTATTCTTTAGTGTAGCCTTTAATCCACGGTGGATCTATTATTGTGTAAGGAATGAGTTTTCTGAACATAACAAAAGGTGATTGAGCAGTACTGGAGTGAGGCGTAAACCTGTAGTCTTCAACCTTACATTTGATCATCTCCTCCCAATCACAACGCATCTGATTTGCCAACTGCATAGTTTCTTTCAATGTTCTGTTGAAAAGTTCCACCATCCCATTCGTTTCTGGATGGTAGAAAGCACATTTTTGTGTACAATCCCTTTTTCTCTCAAAAACTCACACATTAACTTGGATGTGAATTGAACTCCATTATCAGACAATATGTATCTTGGATTGTCCTCTCTACCAAACATTTCCGTCAAAGATTTTACTACTCTCAAAGAAGATACCTCAGAAGTGATCATAACTTCTGGCCACCTAGATAACTCATCCATGAGGACTACCACATATTTTGAGTGTGTGCCACGATTTATCGGGCCCAAAATGTCAATCGAAACCACTTCCCACACTTCTTCTGGAACTTCTTTTAACATCATGGGTTGCGTTCTAACTTTTAACGTCTTGTCCGCCACTTTGCATTCCACGCAATCCCGCACTTTCCTTTCAACTGCTATATCCATACCGGGCCACCAATACACCCCTCTCAACCTTTCCTTAGTTTTGCAAATGCCATGATGCCCACTATGAGCAAGATCTATTATGTGCTTACGCAATTTGCTTGGAGGAATCAACCTACTCCCCCTTATAACCACTCCATTTTGAATAGAAAGTTCATGCCAGATTTTTTTATATTGCTCACCAAAATTCTCAGCATGACCTGGAGACACCCCAGAGACAGCAAGTCCTTGATTCGTGACAAATCTACATCATTATTCAATTCCTGTTTCCACTCTTCCTCAGTAATACAACCACTCGTGATAACACAAACTTTCACTTCCTCATCGGCCCACCAAGAATCATCATCTTCACACTCATCCAATCCTTCTTTCTCCAACCTGGATAAGCAATCTGCAGTCCTGTTCTCACATCCTGGTACATACTTCACGTAAAAATGATAGTCTTGTAGGCCAACTATCCACTTACATATGCGACCAGAGACATTGTCTAAACCTTTCTCTGCACTAGGAGCTCTGAAGAAATCTCCCATGGGTCGACGGAATCTTCCCCCTGCAACCGCAGGCACCAAAAGACTGCATCACTGGTCCTCTGGGTCCCCTCTCAGCACGACGAGCATGGTCCCTGGAACTCAGAAACTCTGTCCAAGTGACTCCCACAGTCCAGTGACTCTTCAGTCCAAGTTTGGTGGAGGTAAGTCCTTGCCTCCCAACGCTAGACTGCATTGCTGGGTACAGCGTGATTTGCAGCTGCTCTGGCTCCTGTGCACTCTTCCACGATTTCCTTTGTGCACAGCCAAGCCTGGGTCCCGACACTCCTTCCTGCAGGGCACAACCTTCTGAGTTGTCCTCTGGTGTCATGGGACACCCTTTTGTGACTTCGGGTGGACTCCGGTTCAATTTTCTTCTAAGTGCCTGTTCAGGTACTTCTGCAGGTGCTGCCTGCTTCTGTGAGGGCTCCCTATGTTGCTGGGCGCCCCCTCTGTCTCCTCCTCCAAGTGGCGACATCCTGGTCCCTCCTGGGCCACAGCAGCACCCAAAAACCTCTACCGCGACCCTTGCAGCTAGCAAGGCTTGTTTGCAGTCTTTCTGCGTGGGAACACCTCTGCAACCTTCATCGCGACGAGGGACATCCGTCTTCCAAAGGAGAAGTCCCTAGCTCTCTTCTTTCTTGCAGAACTCCAAGCTTCTTTCATCCGGTGGCAGCTTCCTTGCACCCTCAGCTGGCATTTCCTGGGCTCCTGCCCACTCTCAACACTGTCGCAATTATTGGACTTGGTCCCCTTGTCTTACAGGTACTCAGGTCCGGAAATCCACTGTTGTTGCATTGCTGGTGTTTGTTCTTCCTGCAGAATCCCCCTATCACGACTTGTGTCCTCTCTGGGGGTAGTAGGTGCACTTTACACCTACCTTTCAGGGTCTTGGGGTGGGCTATTTATCTAAACCTCACTGTTTTCTTACAGTCCCAGCGACCCTCTACAAGCTCACATAGGTTTGGGGTCAATTCGTGGTTCGCATTCCACTTTTGGAGTATATGGTTTGTGTTGCCCCTATACCTATGTGCTCCTATTGCAATCTACTGTAACTTTACACTGCTTGCATTACTTTTCTTGCTATTACTTACCTAATGTTGGTTTGTGTACATATATCTTGTGTATATAACTGATCCTCATACTGAGGGTACTCACTGAGATACTTTTGGCATATTGTCATAAAAATAAAGTACCCTTATTTTTAGTACTTCTGTGTATTGTGTTTTCTTATGATATTGTGCATATGACACCAGTGGTATAGTAGGAGCTTTACATGTCTCCTAGTTCAGCCTAAGCTGCTTTGCCATAGCTACCTTCTATCAGCCTAAGCTGCTAGAAACACCTCTTCTACACTAATAAGGGATAACTGGACGTGGCACAAGGTGCAAGTACCTCTGGTACCTACCACAAGCCAGGTCAGCCTCCTACATTGGTTGTGCAGCGGTGGGATAAGTACTTGTAACTACTTACCACTTTGTCATTGTGTACTTTTCATAAGAGAATAATATACAAAACAAGTTCAGTGTATGTACACCTAACCAAAAAGTTTTGCTTTTCTCCTCTTACACTTTCTACTAAGTGCTGAAAAGTATTCTAAAACTTCTAAAAGTTTCAAAAAAGTAAGAAAAAGTTTTTTTTCTCTGTTCTTAAAAAAGTTCTGAAAAATGTTCTTCCTTCTCACTATTTCTAAATGTTTTACTATCATGTCTGATGTAGAGTCTGCTCTTAAAATGGTCAATACTACTTATGACAATTTAAATTACAAGAGCCTCAGGAGTCTCTTCTTAGATAGAGGTTTAGTGATAGGAAAGAACCCTACAAAAGCGTTTTTATTTAACATGCTTATTGTGAATGATGAGTCCCAAGCAGGCACTTCAAATGAGAGGTTAATAGAAGGCTCCCATTCTGACTCAGGGGATCTCCTTGAGGGAGGTGGGGAGGGTTCTGTTCCAAATCTGCACCCTACCAGGACACCTAGTAATGTTGGTAGTAATGGAGGTTCCCATCATAGTAGGGAAGTCTTTATTCCTAGAGGCCAAGTTGCTAGGGTTCAGTCAGTTAGGGACAGATCTCCCTCTGTTGTTTCCAATTTATCTTCTGTGTCCAAGTATTCCCAACCCACCCACCCTGAAGACAATATGTTAGAAAGGGAACTCAAAAAGTTGTGAGTTGAAGAGACCAGACTGAAGCTTAAACAGCAACAGCTGGTCTTAGATAGGGAATCCTTAGACCTAGAGAATGAGAGACAGAGATTGGGATAAGGACCCCATGGTGGCAGCAATAGCAGTATTCCTGATAGTAATCCTGTTAGAGAGCACGATTCCAGGAATCTGCACAAGATAGTCCCCCCTTACAAGGAGGGGGGTGACATCAACAAGTGGTTTGCTGCACTTGAGAGGGCCTGTATGGTACAGGGGGTCCCTCAAAGGCAGTGGGCTGCTATATTGTGGCTATCTTTCACTGGAAAGGGTAGGGATAGGCTCCTTACTGTTAGAGAAAGTGATGCTAACAATTTTGCAGTTTTGAAGGATGCACTCTTGGATGGATTTGGCTTAACCACTGAACAATACAGGATTAAGTTCAGAGACACCAGAAAAGAGTCGTCACAAGACTGGATAGACTTTGTTGACTGTTCAGTGAAGGCCTTGGAGGGGTGGTTACATGGCAATAAAGTTTCTGACTATGAAAGCCTGTATAATCTTATTCTGAGAGAGCATATTTTGAATAACTGTGTGTCTGACTTGTTACACCAATATCTAGTGGACTCAGATCTGACCTCTCCCCAAGAATTGATAAAGAAGGCAGACAAATGGGACAGAACAAGAGTGAACAGAAAAGTTATTACGGGGGTGACAAGGATGGCAAGAAGAAGGATGGTAAGTCTTCTGACAAGGGTGGGGACCAAAGTAAAACTAGTCTTCATCAGGCCCACAAAAATCCTCAGGTGGGGGTGGTGGGTCCAAATCCTCTTCAAATCAACCTAAAAAGCCATGGTGTTATTTGTGTAAAGTCAAAGGCCATTGGGCAACTGATGCTAGTTTTCCAAAGAAAAACACCAAACCTCCCACTACCACAACCCCTACTGCAAATTCTAGAGCCCCTAGTAATAGCAGTGGTGGTGGGAGCAAACCTACTAATAGCCAATCCAAGGGAGTAGCTGGGCTCACTTTTGGTAATTTAGTTGGGGTTGGTCTTGTTAGGGAGACCACAGAGGCTGTGTTAGTCTCTGAAGGTGCCATTGATTTGGCCACCTTGGTTGCTTGTCCCCTTTATATGGATAAGTACAAGCAACTTCCCCTAATAAATGGTGTTGAGGTTCAGGCCTACAGGGACACAGGTGCCAGTGTTACCATGGGAATAGAGAAACTGGTACACCCTGAACAACACCTACTTGGTCAGCAGTACCACGTGACAGACGCTCATAACAACACTCTTAGCCACCCCATGTCTGTTGTAAATCTCAACTGAGGGGGGGGGGTTTACTGGTCCAAAGAAAGTTGTGGTTGCCTCAGATTTACCTGTAGACTGTCTAATAGGGAACGATTTAGAGACATCAGCTTGGGCAGAAGTGGAGTTGGAGGCTCATGCAGCAATGATGGGCATTCCTGGGCATATTTTTGCTTTGACAGGGGCTCAGGCCAAAATGCAAAAAGGACAGGGTAACTTGGATCCTGGAACAAAGGACCAAGTGCTCCCAAAAGCTAGGGGTAGCAAGGGTAAATCCCTACCCACTATCCCTCCCTCTACAGATGATTCTCCTTCTGAGGAAGAAGAATTTCCTCCCTGTGCAGAACCTTCACCAGATGAGCTGGCAGCAGATACTGCTGAGCTTTTGGGTGGAGGGGGGCCTGCCAGGGAAGAGCTGAGTGTGGTACAGCAAACCTGTCCCACATTAGAGGGTCTCAGACAGCAAGCTGTCAAACAGCAAAATGGGGATGTCAGTGACTCACATAGAGTTTACTGGGAGGACAACCTCTTGTACACCGAGGCAAGGGACCCAAAACCTGGAGCAGCCACGAGATTGGTCATTCCCCTGCAGTACAGAGAGTTCCTCCTAACTCAGGCACATGACATTCCTTTAGCTGGACATTTGGGCCAGATCAAAACATGGGAAAGGCTTGTCCCCCTGTTTCACTGGCCTAGGTTGTCAGAGGACACAAAAGATTTTTGCAAGTCTTGTGTGACCTGCCAAGCTAGTGGCAAGACTGGTGGCACACCAAAGGCTCCCCTTATTCCACTACCTGTGGTTGGGGTCCCCTTTGAAAGGGTCGGGGTTGACATAGTTGGCCCCCTTGACCCTCCTACTGCTTCAGGTAATAGGTTTATCTTGGTGGTTGTGGACCATGCCACAAGATATCCTGAAACAATTCCTGTACGACCACTACAGCACCTGCAGTGGCAAAAGCCCTCCTGGGAATCTTTTCCAGGGTGGGTTTTCCAAAAGAGGTTGTATCAGACAGGGGTAGCAACTTTATGATAATGGGACTCCCTGAAAACTCAGGAGGAAATGGGATGTCCTGTTACCTTGCCTCCTTTTTGCTTACAGGAGGTACCCCAGAAAGGAGTGGGCTTCAGCCCCTTTGAACTCCTCTTTGGGCACCCTGTAAGAGGTCCACTAACACTTGTGAAGGAGGGTTGGGAACAACTTTTAAAAGCTCCCAAACAGGACATAGTGGATTATCTACTTGGCCTAAGATCCAGAATGGCAGAGTACATGAAAAAGGCCAGTGAAAACCTTCAGGCCAGCCAAGAGCTCCAGAAGCAATGGCATGACCAGAAGGCTGTTCTGATTCAGTAGCAACCAGGACAGAAGGTGTGGGTATTGGAGCCTGTGGCCCCAAGAGCACTCCAGGATAAATGGAGTGGACCCCATCTAATTGTTGAGAAAAAGGGTGAGGTTACCTATCTGGTAGACCTGGGCACTGCCAGGAGTCCCCTTAGGGTGATTCATGTCAACCGCCTAAAACCCTACTATGACAGGGCTGATCTCACCCTGCTCATGGCAACAGATGAGGGACAGGAAGAAGAAAGTGACCCTCTCCCTGATCTCTTCTCCTCCACTGAAGAGGATGCTCTAGTGGAGGGAGTAGTTTTAGCAGATTGTCTGACTGCAGAACAGAAAGACAACTGCATAAATCTCCTTGGACAATTTTCTGAACTCTTTTCAACTGTGCCAGGCACCACATCTTGGTGTGAACACACAATTGATACTGGAGACAGCATGCCTGTCAAAAGTAAAATCTATAGGCAGCCTGACCATGTCAGGGACTGCATAAAACATAAGGTTCAGAAAATACTTGATCTAGGAGTGGTTGAACCTTCTGAAAGCCCATGGGCGAGTCCTGTGGTGCTTGTACCAAAGCCCCACTCAAAAGATGGAAAAAGGGAGATGAGGTTTTGTGTAGACTACAGAGGTCTCAATCAGGTAACAAAAACTGATGCTCACCCTATACCCAGGGCAGATGAGCTCATAGATACACTGGCATCTGCCAAGTATCTAAGCACCTTTGATTTGACTGCAGGGTATTGGCAGATCAAATTGGCTGAGGATGCTAAACCTAAAACTGCATTTTCAACTATAGGAGGGCACTACCAATTTACAGTGATGCCCTTTGGTTTGAAAAATGCACCTGCCACTTTTCAAAGGTTGGTGAACACAGTCCTGCAAGGGTTGGAGGCTTTTAGTGTAGCATATATAGATGATATAGCTGTCTTTAGCTCCACCTGGGATGAGCACCTGGTCCACCTTTGGAAAGTTTTGGAGGCCCTGCAAAAGGCAGGCCTCACTATCAAGGCCTCAAAGTGCCAGATACAGCAGGGAAAGGTGGTTTATCTGGGACACCTGGTAGGTGGATAACAGATTGCACCACTGCAGGGGAAAATCCAGACAATCATGGATTGGATTCCCCCTATAACACAGACCCAGGTGAGAGCCTTCTTAGGCCTCACTGGGTATTACAGGAGATTCATTAAAAACTATGGCTCCATAGCAGCCCCTCTTAATGATCTCACAAGTAAAAAGATGCCTAAAAAGGTATTATGGACAGCTAGCTGTCAGAAAGCATTTGAGGAGCTCAAACAGGCCATGTGCTCTGCACCTGTCCTAAAAAGCCCATGTTACTCCAAAAAATTCATTGTTCAAACTGATGCATCTGAATTAGGGGTAGAGGCAGTCTTATCACAACTGAATTCTGAGGGCCAGGATCAACCAGTTGCTTTTATCAGCAGAAGGTTGACCCCTAGAGAAAAGCGTTGGTCTGCCATAGAGAGGGAGGCCTTTGCTGTGGTCTGGGCACTGAAGAAATTGAGCCCATACCTGTTTGGCACTCACTTCATTGTTCAGACAGACCACAAACCTCTACTTTGGATAAAACAAATGAAAGGTGAAAACCCTAAATTGTTGAGGTGGTCCACATCTCTACAGGGAATGGACTATACAGTGGAACATAGACCTGGGAGTACCCACTCCAATGCAGATGGACTCTCCAGATATTTCCACTTAGACAATGAAGACTCATCAGGTCATGGCTAGTCTTATTGTCCTTTGTGTGTGTGGGGGGGTGGTTGTGTAGGAAAATACCATCTTTCCTGGCATGTTACCCCCATATTTCACTGTATATATGTTGTTTTAGTCTATGTGTCACTGGGACCCTGCCAGGCAGGGCCCCAGTGCTCATAAGTATGTGAACTGTATGTGTTCCCTGTGTGATGCCTAACTGTCTCACTGAGGCTCTGCTAACCAGAATCTCAGTGGTTATGCTCTCTCTGCCTTCCAAATTGGTCACTAACAGGCTAGTGACTGAATTTACCAATTCACATTGGCATACTGGTACACCCATATAATTCCCTAGTATATGGTACTGAGGTACCCAGGGTATTGGTGTTCCAGGAGATCCCTATGGGCTGCAGCATTTCTTTTGCCACCCATAGGGTGCTCTGACAATTCTTACACAGGCCTGCCACTGCAGCCTGCGTTAAATAACTTCCCCGTTATTTCACAGCCATTTACCACTGCACTTAAGTAACTTATAAGTCACCTATATGTCTAACCTTCCCCTGGTGAAGGTTGGGTGCAAAGTTACTTAGTGTGTGGACACCCTGGCACTAGCCAAGGTGCCCCCACATCGTTCAGGGCAAATTTCCCGGACGTTGTGAGTGCGGGGACACCATTACACGCGTGCACTGTACATAGGTCACTACCTAGGTACAGCGTCAGAATGGTAACTCTGAACATGGCCATGTAACATGTCTAAGATCATGGAATTGTCACCCCAATGCCATTCTGGCATTGGGGTGACAATTCCATTATCCCCCGGGTCTCTAGCACAGAACTCGGGTACTGCCAAACTGCCTTCTCGGGGTCTCCACTGCAGCTGCTGCTGCTGCCAACCCCTCAGACAGGTTTCTGCCCTCCTGGGGTCCAAGCAGCCCTGGCCCAGGAAGGCAGAACAAAGGATTTCCTCTGAGAGAGGGTGTAACACCTTCTCCCTTTGGAAATAGGTGTGAAGGCTGGGGAGGAGTAGCCTCCCCCAGCCTCTGGAAATGCTTTGATGGGCACAGATGGTGCCCATCTCTGCATAAGCCAGTCTACACCGGTTTAGGGATCCCCCAGCCCTGTTCTGGCGCAAAACTGGACAAAGGAAAGGGGAGTGACCACTCCCCTGACCTGCACCTCCCAGGGGAGGTGCCCAGAGCTCCTCCAGTGTGTCCCAGACCTCTGCCATCTTGGAAACAGAGGTGTCTGTGGCACACTGGACTGCTCTGAGTGGCCAGTGCCAACAGGTGACGTCAGAGGCTCCTTTTGATAGGCTCTTACCTCTCGTGGTAGCCAATCCTCCTTCCTAGGTAGCCAAACCTCCTTTTCTGGCTATTTAGGGTCTCTGCTTTGGGGATCTCACCAGATAACGAATGCAAGCGCTCATCAGAGTTCCTCTGCATCTCCCTCTTCACCTTCTGCCAAAGGATCGACCGCTGACTGCTCAGGATGCCTGCAAAACCGCAACAAAGTAGCAAGATGACTACTAGCAACCTTGTATCGCTTCATTCTGCCGGCTTTCTCGACTGTTTCCACGTGGTGCATGCTCTGGGGGTAGCCTGCCTCCTCTCTGCACCAGGAGCTCTGAAGAAATCTCCTGTGGGTTGACGGAATCTTCCCACTGCAACCGCAGGCACCAAAAGACTGCATCACTGGTCCTCTGGGTCCCCTCTCAGCACGACGAGCGTGGTCCCTGGAACTCAGCAACTCTGTCCAAGTGACTCCCACAGTCCAGTGACTCTTCAGTCCAAGTTTGGTGGAGGTAAGTCCTTGCCTCCCCACGCTAGACTGCATTGCTGGGTACTGCGTGATTTGCAGCTGCTCTGGCTCCTGTGCACTCTTCCTGGATTTCCTTCGTGCACAGCCAAGCCTGGGTCTCCGACACTCCTTCCTGCAGTGCACAACCTTCTGAGTTGTCCTCCGGCGTCGTGGGACTCCCTTTTGTGACTTCGGGTGGACTCTGGTTCACTTTTCTTCTAAGTGCCTGTTCAGGTATTTTTGCGGGTGCTGCCTGCTTCTGTGAGGGCTCCCTACGTTGCTGGGCGCTCCCTCTGTTTCCTCCTCCAAGTGGCGACATCCTGGTCCCTCCTGGGCCACAGCAGCACCCAAAAACCTTTACTGCGACCCTTGCAGCTAGCAAGGCTTGTTTGTGGTCTTTCTGTGTGGGAACACCTCTGCAAGCTTCATCGCGACGTGGGACATCAGTCTTCCAAAGGAGAAGTCCCTAGCTCTCTTCTTTCTTGCAGAACTCCAAGCTTCTTCCATCTGGTGGCAGCTTCCTTGCACCATCAGCTGGCATTTCCTGGGCTCCTGCCCACTCTCGACACTGTCGCGATTATTGGACTTGGTCCCCTTGTCTTACAGGTACTCAGGTCCAGTAATCCACTGTTGTTGCATTGCTGGTGTTTTTTTCTTCCTGCAGAATCCCCCGATCACGACTTCTGTGCTCTCTGGGGGTAGTAGGTGCACTTTACACCTACCTTTCAGGGTCTTGGGTGGGCTATTTTTCTAACCCTCACTGTTTTCTTACAGTCCCAGCGACCCTCTACAAGCTCAAATAGGTTTGAGGTCCATTCGTGGTTCGCATTCCACTTTTGGAGTATATGGTTTGTGTTGCCCCTATACCTATGTGCTCCTATTGCAATCTACTGTAACTTTACACTGCTTGCATTACTTTTCTTGCTATTACTTACCTAATTTTGGTTTGTGTACATATATCTTGTGTGTACAACTGATGCTCATACTGAGGGTACTCACTGAGATACTTTTGGCATATTGTCATAAAAATAAAGTACCTTTATTTTTAGTACTTCTGTGTATTGTGTTTTCTTATGATATTGTGCATATGACACCAGTGGTATAGTAGGAGCTTTACATGTCTCCTAGTTCAGCCTAAGCTGCATTGCCACAGCTACCTTCTATCAGCCTAAGCTGCTAGAAACACCTCTTCTACACTAATAAGGGATAACTGGACCTGGCACAAGGTGCAAGTACCTCTGGTACCCACCACAAGCCAGGCCAGCCTCCTATACCACCCATCCATGGGAGGAGAGGATGCTTTGAAGAACGTGGAAAGAGGAGGAAGATGAGTATAGGGAAAAGGGAGGACACCCTAATATGAAACTGAACTGGCTGCAAAAGTGGACATTCTTTGTACATAAATAAATGAAAACGTGCAACCAGGAATACACTAATGGGAGGAAGTGAGTGTGAAATAGTTTGAATAAGTTTGAGATTTTAGGTGGCCCTGCTCAAACTCTTACAGGAGAAGATCCGGTGATTCCTGGAGTTTAGTTTGTATATGGACGGAACGCTCATTTTAAGTTGCCAGCAAATTAGGCAGGGACTTGTTATCGTGTAGATAAAATGGATACACTGATAGGGGATCATCTAGTAGATCTAGAAAGGGGTGTCACGATCCCCTGCTTCGTCAGCGGGGGTGGGGTTGTTACTGGGCTGATGATACGCCAGGGCATCGGGTCACACACCCAGTAGTAATCCATGCTGACAGAGAACACCAGCATTGTATGTCTGTAACTGTTACTACGGTGAGTTGTGAAAGGATGCGACGGGTAATAGTAAACAAAAACACTTTTATCACTGAAAGAAGTGGCAGGAACCTGTATCAAACTGCAAACCAATGTCACTTAACCAGCTTCCCAGGAAATTGTACAGGGAAATATTGTTCCTGGTTTAAAACCTCCCAAAATCCATGCTGAAGATCAGTAAACTGGACCTTGTTTTTGGATTATTTGCTGATGGCCCTTTAAGAAATGCTGGGAAAAATGAGCTGCTGTCCACATTTGTTGAAGATTGTACTGTAAAATGCAGCAACTGCTCCAGCTTTTAAGACACATATTAGTGGGAGATCCTCCAACCCCTCCACCCCAAAGTTCCCTAGACAGACTCGAGCGCGCTCACTTCTCTCTACCACATTGGTTTTGGATGAGATTTAAGGGGGGGTGTTTCTGGCCGCTCCTACCCCCTGATGTGTGGCGCTCGGCAGGGCTGCTCCCTCTGTGGCCCAGACACTGACTGTCTCTCAGCAGTCCCTCTTTGCTGCTGCTCGTCGACTGCTGCTGTCTCGCCAGGTCCAAATCCGCCTCAAAAAGAAGCCTAAAACTAGTGCAAGGCTTTTACAAGAAGCCCACAATGAGCCCGCCATCAAAAATCATCAACAGGAAGCGCATGAACATTAAAACATGTATTTTCATGAGTGAATACAACCTTTACGTAACCTGCTCTAACACAATACTCATTATTCTTTGCAGACAGCCAAATACTCCGAGACTGCAGCACAGAATGTCTGTGCGCCATATCCTGAAGTCTTGATTCCTACTTTGCTTATTTTAATATTAAAATAGAATAAATATTTTTAATCCAAACTGATCGTACTGTTTTTGATCTGTAAACAATCGTAGTTCATGCACTTTCCTTTGGACATACTTTTGCACATGTGTGTATACACTTACTTTCTAATCCGTCTCTCACTTTCCTGCACTTCCATTACAAGATGGCCCCCGCCCTCGCCTGGAGTCCCTTTTACCACCATGTCCAGCTAAATAAAGAGCTCCTTCACACTATTTATCCAACAGCTGGTCAATAGTACATCATCACTACTATTTAGTCTGCAGCCGGATAAACAGTGAAACTTCAGATATTTAGGGGGCCGCTGGGTAAATAGCAGAGATTATGTACTATTTTGCTGGCCGCTGTGTAAATAGCAGAGATTATGTACTATTTTGCAGGCCGCTGGGTAAATAGTAGAGATTATGTACTATTTTGCTGGGCGCTGTGTAAATAGTGGAGATTATGTACTATTTTGCAGGCCGCTGGGTAAATAGCAGAGATTATGTACTATTTTGCAGGCCGCTGGGTAAATAGTAGAGATTATGTACTATTTTGCAGGCCGCTGGGTAAATAGCAGAGATTATGTACTATTTTCCTGGGCGCTGGGTAAATAGCAGAGATTATGTACTATTTTGCTGGCTGCAGAGTAAACAGCAGAGAGTATGAACTGTTTTGCTGGCTGCAGTGTAAACAGCAGAGATTATGTACTATTTTGCTGGCTGCAGTGTAAACAGCAGAGAGTATGAACTGTTTTGCTGGCTGCAGAGTAAACAGCAGAGATTATGTACTATTTTGCTGGCTGCAGCGTAAACAGCAGAGAGTATGAACTGTTTTGCTGGCTGCTGTGTAAATAGTGGAGATTATGTACTATTTGCCTGGTGCTGGATAAATAGACACTTAAAGCTGAAGACACAACCTTTTAAAAGAACACTACACTACATTATGATGTAATAAAGACCACTGAAGCTCTCAGAGCCCAGCGGCCCCTCCACTGATGGTAACTGTGTCTTTGACCTGTACAGCTCGGTGGTACAGTCCGCCCAGGTGAGTGCTGTACAAAGACCACACACATACATATAGATCTAGGCGGAGCTTTGATTTAGTAATTTTATTTCTTTCCCTTCGGGTTGGTATGTGGCGTACCTGGGCACCCTAGGCGGCTGCCTTCTTTGCTTTATGGCACCTGTGACCCATGACAGTAATTGTTCTGCGCATGAGCGGTGTTTGTGCTGTTGCAGTCTGTGCTGTGCCCACCCCGTGTGAGTGAGGGTAGCTTGCACAGCTGTTGTCCATACTCCCCCACACCTGCCAGGGGTCCATGCCATGGGTGACACCTCCAAGCAGACCAAAGGTGATGGGACGAATGCTTGTAATGTGTCTAACCACCAGCAATCGCTCGGGTCGCACCCCAACCCACCCTTCTTTTGTGCTCTGTGCCACTGGAACCAAGCTGTACCCGACTGAAGACCCCCGTCGGTGCGGGACCGGCCCTGGTCACTTGTGTTCTGGTTCAGGGAGGACCTGGCCTGGCAGCTCGGGCTGGACTCTTCCTACCTGAACAGGCTCATGGCTGATGTGCACACGGCTGGAGCCAAACTGAGGAGGCATCAGAGCAAAGGAGCATGGATTGGGTTAGACAAAGTGCACTCACTCCTCCCATCACCCTCTGCGTGTCTGACACCTCCAAGCACTCCTGGCCTGTTAGCTAAGAGCTCTTACTGGCCATGAGGTTTGAGAGAATACTCAATCTATAAAGACAAACTACAAGTCCCAGAATGCACTATGCGCTAAAATAGAGGCACAGAGCAGCCATATGTGCATTAAAGGAGTCTTCAGTGGTGCTGGACCGGTTTAGGGTCAATTAATGGAACTTTGTGAAACTTTCAATTCTGAAAAAAGATGAAGCGTTTTCTATTCCTCGTCCTTTTCGTTTCTCCACCTCTGTTGCCTTTTCTCCTCTGACAGTCTTTCCTCCTCTATCTACCTTTATGTCCGTATTTCCCTCTCTTCCCTATGATTCGTTCACACCCGGATATTCCTCCCTCCCCCGCCCATTTCTCTTGTGGTCTCAGACTGAAAGTCTTGGGGTCACTTTTAATTCCCTGTATTTTCTCTCACCCTCCGCCTCACTCTTCTCCCCAGAAATAAACCCCCCGGGTCCCAGTCGGGGGTTATTTACCGCCTCTGGGGCCGGGGCTGCTGCAGTCAGAGCTGAACTTGCACATTAGCGCTGCGATGTCTCGTCCGGGGTAGTAAGCGCTGTATACACGCACTAAAAATACAATTAGAAAGGCCTTCTTCAGTGGCCTCGATTGTAAAGCCACACAGTACACACGAGACGAGGGGGGACACAGACTCCCCCCACTTTATACACAGACACTCCCTCTCCATATACACAGACGCTCCCACTTTACAAACAGAGAAACGAAACTTCCCTCCCTCCCTGCATTTCCGCGATCATGGCCGCAGCTCAGTTCACGGGTCTCAGAGATGAGGCCACTTGTTCCATCTGTTTGGAATATTTCACGGACCCGGTGTCCACGGACTGTGGACACGTCTTCTGCCGCTCCTGCATCACTCAGAGCTGGGAGGGGAGAGATGGAAACTCCCCCTGTCCGCAGTGCAGAGAGATATCTCCTGGGAGAAGCCTCCGACCCATCAGGCAACTGGGAAACATGGTGGAAATGGTAAAACAGCTTCACCTGCCCCCCGTGAAGCCCCCGGAGGGGAATCTGTGCGAGAAACACGAGGAGAAACTCCGGCTGTTCTGTGAAGAGGATCAGAGGATGATATGTGTGGTCTGCCGGGAGTCCAAGGACCATAAATCCCACTCAGTGAGTCCCATCGAGGAGGCTGCAGAGGAGTACAAGGTATGTGTGTAGGTGTGATGGGATCACAAGTGAAGCCACTCCTTGACAATTATAGGGAAGACTGCAGAGGAGTACATGGTATGTGTGTGGGTGTGATGGGATCACAAGTGAAGTCACTCCCTGAGAATTATAGGGAAGGCTGCCCAAGAGTACAAGGTATGTGTGTAGGTGTGATGGGGTCACAAGTGAAGTCACTCCCTGTGAATTATAGGGAAGGCTGCCCGAGAGTACAAGGTATGTGTGTAGGTGTGATGGGATCACAAGGGGAGTCACTCCTTGAGAATTATAGGGAAGGCTGCAGAAGAGTACAAGGTATGTGTGTAGGAGTGATGGGATCACAAGTGAAGTCACTCCCTGAGAATTATAGGGAAGGCTGCAGAGGAGTACAAGGAATGTGTGTAGGTGTGATGGGATCACAAGTGAAGTCACTCCCTGAGAATTATAGGGAAGGCTGCAGAGGAGTACAAGGAAT
The DNA here is from genome assembly GCF_031143425.1 of Pleurodeles waltl. Classification (NCBI taxonomy): domain Eukaryota; kingdom Metazoa; phylum Chordata; class Amphibia; order Caudata; family Salamandridae; genus Pleurodeles; species Pleurodeles waltl. Next base: position 1,165,675,590 of record NC_090439.1, on the reverse strand, counting down.
GTGTGTAGGTGTGATGGGATCACAAGTGAAGTCACTGCTTGAGAGTTATAGGGAAGCAGGCCCAGATCTAGAGGTTAAGCCAGGTGGGCCCGTCCCACCCAAGGAAGTGCCCCGGCCCACCCAAGGCCACTTAGATCTGGAAATCCAGCGTTTGTTGTTTTATCCTTAATGGTCACCGAGCACTGATTGCGTACTTAAGACTACATTGAGAAAGCTGTCCAAGGGTAGGGGTGGGCGGTGAACTCCGCTCGCAGAGTTTGCAGAGTTTCTCCCACTCCCGTTAGAGCGCGGGGTTCCAAAAAACTCTGCGTAGTGGAGCAGAGTTTTTTTCCTCGTTTGCGATCGCCAACGTTAAGTTGGTGAGCGAGAACGATCTTACTCCAGACCTCCTTCCAGCGACATTTGTCAACTTGGGCGGTCGCGGATGGTCGCTACCTCACGCATTGAGAAACCTTCCGTTCACGTTGAGGAAGCTACTGCTCAAGTTGAAAATCTACTTGAGCAGCAGAAAAGAAGCAGCACCCTCATGCGCTGCGCGTGGTGCCGTTCGTACTGATTTTTCAGCGCGGGACAAACACCCAGCGCTAAAAATCAGCACCAACGACACAACCTAATGCACTCCGCTGCTTGCAGAACTCCACATAGAGCGGTGGAGTCTTTTGGTCACTTCGCGGAGTTCCACCCAGGCCTATCCAAGGGCATAAAGGTATGTCACAGCCCTGGGATCACAACCCTACACTGAGCCCCTAAGAAGGGGCTGCAGGCGTACAAGCCCTGTATCAATGTAGGCTTAAGTTATTGCTTACTAAAGGCTTCATGGAGAATTCCGCCCAGGAGCACAGAGTTGGTCTGGAGGAATTCAGAGATCACTCATTGCACTGCAAGGTCTCCATAGAGAATTCTGCACAAGAGCACAAGGTGTGAAGCCCATAGAACGGGCTTCAGAAGAGAACAAGGGACTGCATGTCTGTCACAGCCCTGTGGTCACATGTCCCTGACCTTGAGCCCCACAGAAGATGCTGCAGAAGTGTACACAGTATGTCTGTATGTGTTCAGGGATCTCCAGCACCGTGGGCGCTGTAGTGAAAGAGATCCAAGTGTATGCATAATATGTTCTGGGATCTCAGATAGTTCTGTGGGCTTTATACGGAGAGAGGGCCAGGAATACAACTTATGTCTGTGTCTGTCCCGGGATCACAGATCTCATACCGTGAGCCCCATGTGCAGCAGAGCACAAGGTGTGGCAGGTGCCGTCCAGGGATCACCAGTCACAAAGTGCCAGTGCTACAGAAGTGGCTGCCGAGGAGCACAGGGTGTGTGGGTCGCAGCCTTTGAATCCCACTTTGGACAAGTTAGCTCCAGAGAGGAGGCCGCAGAAGAGCACATGGTGCATCTGTCACAGCCCTGGGATTACAGGTCGCACACTTGACCCCTAGTCTAGGGAGTAGGGAAGCAGGGATTATTCATGACATTCTCGAGGAGCCACAGAGAACGCTGCCAGGAATGACTGAGTATGGGCCTCATCAGGGTTTGGCAGGCGCAGGGATCCACCAGAAAGCAGCGGTTGTCTTGTCGGCCTAACCCGCAGCTCACCGCTCGGTTTAGTGTCAGGAGAAGTGCCTTGTTTCCAACAGCAGAGCCTCCCTGGGCTCCATCAGCAGAAACCCTTTCTACGCCCATCTGCCGCTGGGCCCTCGGTCACTATACCAGAGATAGAAGTGGCTCTTAGAGTCCAGTTGACCTAACTGGGCTCACCAGGAAGCTCCTAGCGGTCTCACACAGCAAACCAAATAAATTTCCCTGCCTCCCCCCCTGCAATGGTAGAAAACTCTTAGTTGCTTTTCCTTTTTCTATATCAAAATATGTAGTTTGTTTTTGGGGAAAAAAACTTTACTGAGCTGACTCATTAAACACAGCGCCTGCTAAGCAAAGCTGCCAGTCTTCAGCGGCGCCGCAGCGGCTCAGATGTAACCACAGTGATCTGCCAGGAGGAGATCTGGCAGTCTTCAGCGGCGCCGCAGTGGCTCAGATGTAACCGCAGTGATCTGCCTGCGGAGACCTGCCAGTCTTCATCGGCGCCGCAGCGGCTCAGATGTAACCACAGTGATCTGCTTGGAGGAGATCTGCCAGTCTTCATCGGCGCCGCAGCGGCTCAGATGTAACTGCAGTGATCTACCTGCGGAGATCTGGCAGTCGGTCTTCGATCAAGTGAAGGGAGGATATCTGGTCTCTGACCTGGTGCGCTGAGCTCTGTCTCCACGCACAGCTGTCCACATACTACATATGATGCATGTTCTGCTGCTGCCGCTACAGTACTGCATGCATGTTAGAAATGGGGTCTTTGGTTGGTAGTCAGGTTACCCTCTGTCCAAGCAAGGACCCTCACTCTAGTCATGGTAAGTCATATACAATCCAAATTATCCTGCGCCCACCCTCTGGTCGCTTGGCACTGAGCAGTCAGGCTTAACTTAGAAGGCAATGTGTAAAGTATTTTTGCAACAAATCATGCAATAACACAGCATAGCCCCACAAAAATACACCACACAGTGCTTAGAAAAATATATAATATTTATCTGGTTAAAATATCAGTTTAGAGAATGAAAAAGAAAAGTCTCTAGTGGCATAATCCTGAAGCCTTCGCAGGCCTCTTAAATCCATATAAAGCCACTCCCTACCCCTTCAGCTCACTCTGGCAGCTTTCTACTATCTCCCTTTGTGACGCTTTTTTGTTTTTCTCTTCCTCCGTCTTTCCCATATGTGTCTTTTGCTCGCAGCAAATGCTTGAGGCAGAAGAATAAGTGCCGTCCCTCAAAAACAAGTGCCGGTGCTCAGCACCGGAAACAACAAGCACAAATTAAGCACTGGTTTTCAGACGCCCCGGGACGATGCAGAGATATCCTGGGCGTGCAGGACGAAGTCACAGGAGCTGCGTCGATCCGGTGGGTGATGCTTGGAAATTTCTGTCGCACAGCAGGTGCTGCGTCGATTCTTCTCGCACGAAGTCTGGCTGCGTCATTCCGGCTCGGCTTTGCGTAGATCCAGTGGGCCGGGCATCAAAGTTCCGGTTGCAACGCTGGTGCTGTGTCGATCTCCTCTCGGGGAGCTGGGCTGCATCGTTCCGGTTCGGCGTGCAGTGATTTTCTCACCGCGATGCAGGTTGTGCGTCGTTTATGGCAGGCTGTGCGTCGAATTTTCACAGCACAAGGAGTTCTTTGCAGGATGAAGTCTTTTTGGTCCTGAGACTTCAAGGAACAGGAGGCAAGCTCTACCAAAGTCCTTGGAGAGCACTTCTCAGCCGAGCCAGAGTGCAGCCAGGCAGCAGGGCAATAGCAGGGCAGAGGCCCTTTGCAGAAAAGCAGTCAGCTGAGTCCTTTGGGCAGCCAGGCAGTTCCTCTTGGCAGGTTGCAGGTTCTGGTTCAGAGTTTCTTCACCAGCGGTATCTTGTCCACAAGTTTCTGAGTTGGTAGGGTCAGAGGCCCTGTTTAAATATCCAAATGTGCCTTTGAAGTGGGGAGACTTCAAAGAGTGGCTTAGAAGTGCACCAGGTCCCATTTCAGTTCCACCCTGTCTGCCAGGGTCCCAGTAGGGGGTCTGGCAGTCCATTCTATGAGGGGAGGCCACTGTCCTTTCACATGTAAGTGTCAGGCCCTCCACCCTCCCAGCCCAGGAAGACCCATTAAGCATGCTGATGTGGGCAGGTGTGACTGAGCATCTTGTGTTTGGGGTTGTCTGAGTGAAATGCACAAGGGAGCTGCCAAGTAACCTAGCCAGACATGGATTGTAAGGCATATAAGGATTTAAGTGCAGAGAAATACTCACTTCCAAAAAGTGGCATTTCTAAAATAGTAATATTAAATCCAACTTTGCCAGTCAGCAGGATTTTGTATTACCATTATGGCCATTCTAAATATGACCCTGTTACTCCTTTCAGATCAGAATCTACCACTCAAACAGTATATGAGGGTAGCCCTAATGTTAGCCTATGAGAGGAGCAGGCCTCACAGCAGTGTAACAACGATTGTAGGAGTTTTACACTACTAGGACATATAAACTGCACAGGTACGTGTCCTGCCTTTTACCTACATAGCACCCTGCCCTAAGGGTTACTGACGTCCTACCTTAGGGGTGACTTACATGTAGAAAAAGGGGAGTTTAAGGCTTGGCACGTACTTTTAAATGCCAAATCGAAGTGGCAGTGAAACTGCACACGCAGGCCTTGCAATGGCAGGCCTGAGGCATGGCTAAGGGGCTACTTAGGTGGGTGACACAATCAGTGCTGCAGGCTCACTAGTAGCATTTAATATACAGGCCCTGGGCACATGTAGTGCACTTTAATGTGGACTTACAAGTAGATTAATAAGCCAATTGGGTATGAACCAATGTCACCATGTTTTAAGGGAGAGAGCATATGCACTTTAGCACTGGTTAGCAGTGGTAAAGTGTGCAGAGTCCTAAAACCAGCAAAGACAGTGTCCAAAAAGTAGAGAGAGGCAGGCAAAAAGTTAGGGGTGACCACCCTAAGGCTGTCAGGTCTAACAATGCGTTATCTAATGTCATCAATAGACGCAGGTGAGTAAAAAGCAAGGTGCTGATTTACATCTTGGCAGAGAACTTTACTTTACTCCCGCCGTGCCAAGGAAACTGCGCCCGCTAAATTTAGAGTTTTCTGCAGCCCTGCGGACAGCTCTAAGCATTGGCCGGAACCGCTGTTGAGGTTGTTCTTGGTGGCTCCTGCCAATGTTGTAAACGTTTGATGGACGGCTCCATCAAACATGACAGCCTCCTGTCAAACTTCTGCAACATTTTACTTTATCCAATAACAAACATTCACAGCGGGCTTTCATTTTTGGAAAAAGTAAAACTAATAATCCCCCTACCCCCAGTGAGTTGCCTCCCATGTTGTGGTGGTAATTGTTTCCCTGTCCCTCTGGTGTTGATGAACAGAAAAACAACAAAAATACATAACAGCATCAACTCTGAGTCAGGCAGAGTGTGTTATATGTGAACCTCCGACGGCCTGTGCTCCACAACGCCAGCAACGGAGCTGGAGCTGTGCTGCCAATTAAATACTTGAGGCCCAGCCGACTATAAATCTGGCAGGTGGACCTTCAGTCCATCACGATGATGTACCCTCTGCCAAACTCTAAATCAGCCCCTAAGTGGTCAGTGTGGTTTAAGGAGGGGTTAGCTGAGATAAAACAAAAAATAGAATGTGATGAACACATCTGGAGATGCAGTTAAGGCTCCAATAAAAATCAGAGTACAAAGTTGTGCTCTTCAAATACGAATCCCCCATTAGAGAGGCGTGGCATCAATATTGCTTCATCACAATTCTTACTGCTAACAACAAATAAGATATTTTTTTAAATTATCACTGTGTTAACTTCTGTTTCTGTTTGGTATAATTTTGCCTCCTAAATATTTTGTGCAGCTAGCGTTTATTTCACAAAAAGCACAATCATCAGAGAAAACGTTGCTTTGGAATTTGGCCTTACTTCCTCTTCTCCTGCCCTCCCACCAGCACCTGCCACTTATGGTCTGGCATTAATTTGATTGACTTTGATAATTTGTGTTATTGGATCTCTACCGCGGGTAATCTGTTGGGCCTGATTCCAGTGAGCTTCCTCCCACTGATGAAAAATATCTTGGTTAATCCTTCAACAGTCATCTTGAACTCTGCTGGGTCTTCTGTCAGCAGATCAGGTCTTTTTGACGCTGGTATAGAACTCCCTGTCCTGGAGAAACCGCCTGTGGATCCCTCCAATACTCTCAAGTACCACCCTACCTCCCTCGTCATTCCTCTCCTGAAGAATACTCCTGTAGATCCCTCCAATACTCTCAAGTACATCCCCAACTCCCTTGTCCATCTCCTCCTGAAGAAGACTCCTATGTGTCCTTCCAATACTCACAAGTACTTTCTCACCTCCCTCTATCTCCCTCTCTAGTGGATCCCTCTAATACTCTCTAGTGTGGCCCACCTCCTTCACCCCCCTCTCCTAAGGAAACTTCCTCTGGATCCCTCCAATAATTCTAGGTACCGCCCGTCTCCCTTGTTCCGTCTGCAGCTAAGTGTGAGAGAATGCCCTTTTTACAGGATCGCCCCCACGTTTTGCTGGAGTAAGTGCCGGTTTAATGGCTCTGAAGTGCTCTGAGCTCTGCTGACCAGGCCCCAGTGCCTGTGATCTGACCCCTAAAGTATATGTGTAATTATCTAACACTTGATTGGTATAGTTAACTTATTTAAAAGTTCCTAGTATATGGTTCTCTGTGTATCCAGGGCCTGAACGTTAAATGTCACTATTGCACATCAGCACTGATTGTGCAACCACTAAAGTGACAAAGTGAAAGCATGACTCAAGTCCTGCCACTGCAGCCTAGGGTGCCAGCTTTTAAACTGCTAAGTTGTCTTGGCAAAATAACCCTTCTGCAAAGCCTAAACCTTCCTTTTTAATATTTATAAGTCGCCCTAAAGTAGGCCTTAACCTCCCATAAGATGGAGCATGATATTAAAATGAAGGATATGTCAATTTTATGTTTTACATATCCTGCCAGTGCAAAGTCACAATCTTTCACTGTAACAAGGCTGGCTTTCCCATTGGAAAGCACCGGGTTAGAATATTCCACCTTATAATGCCTAACTGCAGTTTGGGATTAGCTAGAACAATGGTTCAAATTCTCAAACTAATATGAATTTAAAATCCAACCTGATGGTAAAGTCAAATTTTAAATTACTATTTTGCAAATGTCACTTTTAGAATGTTGGCATTTTCTTACTCTAAGTTTCTAGTAGCCGTTTCTGATGAAACCCAGCTATTGTCACCTGAGACAGCCTGTTGTCCTGCGTCCAGGAGGTGTGAATTCCTCCCAGGAGGAGAACAAAGGGTCTGTTGGTGGGAGGAGGTGTGGCCTCCTCCTGACAGGATGACCAGGGGAGTTTATGCCTGCAGATGTCGAGCTTCAAAGGGACACACGCCTGTCAATCGCAAATGTGAGTCACAATTTAGCCTGTCCTCTCCTTGTCGAGAAAGTGTAATTATGCCCTGCTTTTACCACAATGCATCTGGGTAAATTGTGTGCTGGTATGGCAGGCAGTGTTCTCTCTCCCCTGTTTTTGTGTTTGGCTCCTCAACAGTGTTTGTCTGCCGAGGTCTGAGATGCACCTGTGCTCTGTGGTAATGAAACCTGAGAAGACGATGGGCAGCATTGCCAGCATCTTCAAATGTAACTTGGTTCTTTCTTTCTACTGAAGAAGGACAAATATCCTGAAACGTGTCTAGAGGGACACAGCACTGGCTGCACCAATAACGGTGAACACTAGAGAATGTCAATTAAAGTGTGTTATTATGCACTGCATTTACCACAATGCATCTGGATGAATTGTGTGATAGCATAAGAGCCAGTGTGCTCCCTCCCCCTTTTTGTGATTGGGTCCTCTCAGTACATGTCTACTCATAACCCATTCTTCTTCGTCTACTCACCTCTCATCACTCCTCAGCACATACCTACCCATCACCCTACTCTTCCTGTACTCACCTCTCATCACCGCCTCTGAGTAGATGCCTACTCGTCACCCTGCTCTGCTCCTTCTACTCGCCTCTCATCACTCCCCAGTACATACCTACTCATCACCCTGCTCTGCTCCTTCTACTCGCCTCTCATTACTCCCCAGTACATACCTACCCATCACCCTACTCTTCCTGTACTCACCTCTCATCACCGCCTCTGAGTAGATGCCTACTCATCACCCTGCTCTGCTCCCTCTTCTCACCTCTCATCGGTCCCTCTCAGCACATACCTACTCAACGCCCTACTTCTCTCCCTCTACTCACCTCTCATTGCCCCCCCTCAGTAGACACCTACTGTAAGAAATTGGTTTGTTAATCGACAGAGGTGTGAGCCCTGCAGAAGGAGCTTCCACAATCTTTCTCAGGTTGAGACATCAGCCAACCCTAAATTGACCTGTGTTCAACCCTCGGGTAGCTTTGCATCGAGCAGTCAGGCATCACGTAGAGGCAAGTTGCAAAGTATTTGCGCAACACTTCAAACACTAGTAAAGTGTAAACACCTACACCAAAATGTTCCCACACTACGTTAGAGAAATAGAGCATTCCTAAATACACAAAACAAGACCAAAATGGCAACAATCCAATCAGTAGAACAGGCGATATTCAGGTTTAAAGATTTCCGTGAAAATAGCTCCTGTAGGAGGCTGGACTGGCTTGTAGTGAGTACCAAGGGGTACTTGCACCTTGCACCAGGCCCAGTTATCCCTTATTAGTGTATAGGGTGTCTAGCAGCTTAGGCTGATAGATAATGGTAGCTTAGCAGAGCAGCTTAGGCTGAACTAGGAGACGTGTGAAGCTACTACAGTACCACAAGTGTCACTTGCACAATATCATAAGAAAACACAATACACAGTTATACTAAAAATAAAGGTACTTTATTTTTATGACAATATGCCAAAGTATCTTAGAGTGTACCCTCAGTAAGAGGATAGCAAATATAAACAAGTTATATGTACACAATACCAAAAATATGCAGTATAGTCTTAGAAAACAGTGCAAACAATGTATAGCTACAATAGGATGCAATGGGGACACATAGGGATAGGGGCAACACAAACCATATACTCCAAAAGTGGAATGTGAACCACGAATGGACCCCAAACCTAGGTGACCTTGTAGAGGGTCGCTGGGACTATTAGAAAATAGTGAGAGTTAGAAAATTAGCCCTCCCCAAGACCCTGAAAAGTGAGTGCAAAGTGCACTGAAGTTCCCCAAAAGACAAAGAAGTCGTGATAGAGGAATAATGCAGGAAAGACACAAACCAACAATGCAACAACTGTGGATTTCCAATCTAGGGTACCTGTGGAACAAGGGGACCAAGTCCAAAAGTCACAAGCAAGTCGGAGATGGGCAGATGCCCAGGAAATGCCAGCTGTGGGTGCAAAGAAGCTTTTACTGGACAGAAGAAGCTGCGGTTTCTGCAGGAACGAAAAGGGCTAGAGACTTCCCCTTTAGTGGACGGATCCCGCTCGCCTTGGAGAGTCGTGCAGAAGTGTTTTCCCGCCGAAAGAACGCCAACAAGCCTTGCTAGCTGCAAATCGTGCGGTTAGCGTTTTTGGACGCTGCTGCGGCCCAGGAGGGACCAGGAGGTCGCAAATTGGACCAGGAGAGAGAAGGGACGTCGAGCAAGACAAGGAGCCCTCTCAGCAGCAGGTAGCACCCGGAGAAGTGCCAGAAACAGGCACTACGAGGATGCGTGAAACGGTGCTCGCCGAAGTTCACAAAGGAGTCCCATGTCGCCGGAGACCAACTTAGAAAGTCGTGCAATGCAGGTTAGAGTGCCGTGGACCCAGGCTTGGCTGTGCACAAAGGATTTCCGCCGGAAGTGCACGGAAGCCGGAGTAGTTGCAAAAGACGCGGTTTCCAACAATGCAGTCTGGCGTGGGGAGGCAAGGACTTACCTCCACCAAACTTGGACTGAAGAGTCACTGGACTGTGGGAGCCACTTGGACAGAGTTGCTGGATTCGAGGGACCTCGGTCGTCGTGCTGAGAGGAGACCCAAGGGACCGGTAATGCAGCTTTTTGGTGCCTGCGGTAGCAGGGGGAAGATTCCGTCGACCCACGGGAGATTTCTTCGGAGCTTCTAGTGCAGAGAGGAGGCAGACTACCCCCACAGCATGCACCACCAGGAAAACAGTTGAGAAGGCGGCAGGATCAGCGTTACAGAGTTGCAGTAGTCGTCTTAGCTACTATGTTGCAGTTTTGCAGGCTTCCAGCGCGGTCAGCAGTCGATTCCTTGGCAGAAGGTGAAGAGAGAGATGCAGAGGAACTCTGATGAGCTCTTGCAATCGTTATCTAAAGTTTCCCCAGAGACAGAGACCCTAAATAGCCAGAAAAGAGGGTTTGGCTACTTAGGAGAGAGGATAGGCTACTAACACCTGAAGGAGCCTATCAGAAGGAGTCTCTGACGTCACCTGGCGGCACTGGCCACTCAGAGCAGTCCAGTGTGCTGGCAGCACCTCTGTTTCCAAGATGGTAGAGGTCTGGAGCACACTGGAGGAGCTCTGGACACCTCCCAGGGGAGGTGCAGTTCAGGGGAGTGGTCACTCCCCTTTCCTTTGTCCAGTTTCGCGCCAGAGCAGGGGCTAAGGGGTCCCTGGACCGGTGTAGACTGGCTTATGCAGAATTGGGCACATCTGTGCCCAAGAAAGCATTTCCAGAGGCTGGGGGAGGCTACTCCTCCCCTGCCTTCACACCATTTTCCAAAGGGAGAGGGTGTAACACCCTCTCTCAGAGGAAGTCCTTTGTTCTGCCATCCTGGGACAAGCCTGGCTTGACCCCAGGGGGGCAGAAACCTGTCTGAGGGGTTGGGAGCAGCAGCAGCTGCAGTGAAACCCCAGGAAAGGCAGTTTGGCAGTACCAGGGTCTGTGCTACAGACCACTGGGATCATGGAATTGTACCAACTATGCTAGGATGGCATAGAGGGGGCAATTCTATGATCATAGACATGTTACATGGCCATATTCGGAGTTACCATTGTGAAGCTACACATAGGTAGTGACCTATGTGTAGTGCACACGTGTAATGGTGTCCACGCACTCACAAAGTTCAGGGAATTGGCCCTGAACAATGTGGGGGCACCTTGGCTAGTGCCAGGGTGCCCTCACACTAAGTAACTTTGCACCTAACCTTTACCAGGTAAAGGTTAGACATATAGGTGACTTATAAGTTACTTAAGTGCAGTGTAAAATGGCTGTGAAATAACGTGGACGTTATTTCACTCAGGCTGCAGTGGCAGGCCTTTATAAGAATTGTCAGAGCTCCCTATGGGAGGCAAAAGAAATGCTGCAGCCCATAGGGATCTCCTGGAACCCCAATACCCTGGGTACCTCAGTACCATATACTAGGGAATTATAAGGGTGTTCCAGTAAGCCAATGTAAATTGGTAAAATTGGTCACTAGCCTGTTAGTGACAATTTGAAAGAAATGAGAGAGCATAACCACTGAGGTTCTGGTTAGCAGAGCCTCAGTGAGACAGTTAGGCACCACACAGGGAACACACACATATAGGCCACAAACTTATGAGCACTGGGGTCCTGACTAGCAGGGTCCCAGTGACACATAACAAACATACTGAAAACATAGAGTTTTCACTATGAGCACTGGGCCCTGGCTAGCAGGATCCCAGTGAGACAGTGAAAACACCCTGACATACACTCACAAACAGGCCAAAAGTGGGGGTAACCAGGCTAGAAAGAGGCTACTTTCTCACAGCTCCAAAAAGCATGAATCTCCAGTTGTGGATTTCTGGATGCGCCGGACCAGCACAAAGTCACAAGTTCACGCCATCTGCGAACAGATCGGACCGGGTATAGGGACCCGCTCAGACCCATTGGACAGAGTACCTTAAAACCTTCTTTCTGGAGTGTTGCGAGGATCCTTGTCACAGATGCGTAACGCAGCCAACGTGATACATCAGTTCCAAGATGTGGCAAGGCTGCGATGAGAAAGCCTGCGTCGTGGTCGAGGATCTCATCAAACGGGCTTGTGATGCGAAGTCCACCGTCCAGGGTGAAGTGCATAGTCGGGGTGATGTATCGGTTCCGAAGAGCTGCGAGGCTGCGATGTGGATGAGAGGGCCTGTGCCAAGGATGTGTTGCACAGTGGTGGTTCCGATGGGGCTGAAGCAGCGCTGCAGGTCTTTACAATGGGTCTAATCCATGAAGCAGTGGCGATGTGTCGTTTCTGCTCGGGTTTGCACCTCGCAGCCGACTATATGCGTTGGTTCTGCTGTGTCCACAGAGGCAGGCAGAGCACCTTAAACCCACTTCCAAGGGTACCTGACTGCTCTTGGCAGGGTAGACTTACATATGGCAGCGTCTAGGTTCAGGTGCAAGTTTGTTGGAAGCCTGTTGTGTCCCTGAGGCTTCACACCAGGAGGTCAGGCAACTAGCTCTTGAAGTCACTCTGGGGTTCCATGTTCAAGAGATGCAGGTCCAATCATTCTCACCCAGAAAAGAGGGCAGCAGGCAGCCAATCAGCAGAGCAGGGTGACAGTCCCTCAGAGCAGCAGCCTAGCAGAATAGCAGTCCTTTCAGCAGCACAGCAGTCCTTCTTCCTGGCAGAGTATCCACAGACCAGAAGTGAAATTAAGTGGTGGTGTCTGAGGTCCAGTGTACATACCCAGTTGTGCCTATGAAGTGGGAGAAGCTTCTAGAGACAGTCCTTTGACATCCACAGATGCCCTGACCTTCCCTGGCTCCAAACTAACGTCGGGAATAGCAACCTTTTTGTGTGGAGACAGGACACATCGTATTCAAGTGGGGATGTGTGTCAGCTAAAGGCACCGCACAGCACCCACTGGCTGGGTCCTGAAACCTTCTATTTAAATAGGCAATAGTGTTGTCTACCTCCCTGGATCAGCCACCCCCAAATCCAAACTTTCGCTGATGGCCCCTTCCATGACCCTCCCTGACTGTCTAGGAACGACCAATCTAGCCCATCCACAGGAAGCCCAGCCCTAGACACCCGCGCCGCTCCAGACTGCTCTCTTGGGTTTTATGTGTCTTTTTAAGGGAGGGACGCTTGTAATGCTGCTGTACCTGTTGTGTAATGAGTGAAGCTTGTCATGCTGCTGTGCCTGTTGTGTAAAGGAGGCAGGCTTGTCATGCTGCTGTGCCTGTTGTGCGATGAAGGAAGCCTTGTAATGCTGCTTTACAAGCAGTATCCACTGTATGAGGGAGGAACGATTCTAATGCTGCTTTGGGTTCACTGACCCAATATTGTGGTAAAAAAATATCGTTGACAAAAATACCATGTCAAAAATATTATTCAGCACAATATTATGTTCCTATATTGAAATAGAAATGACAAGACAATATCATTCAAAAATAGGTATAAATGTTTTTTTTATTTTATTTACATGGAAACTTCAAAGTAATATACTTTAAATATTACAATATATAAATGTAATGAAATTTAAACAATGTTTTTGCTAATTATTTCATACTACCTTTATGTATAACCACACACACAATTTTTATTTATTTTTCAAATACAATTATTTTAAAATGTTTAGTTCAAATAATTTAATTTAAAAACAAAAAATATTGCCTAAAGTAAATATTTACACAAACATATACAACATAATGTTATTTAAAAGTTAAAATCAAATATACAAATTAAAAATTAAATAACATTTTTAAAGATATATATATATATATATATATATATATCTCCACACACACACATAAATGTGCACATATACACACACACACACACACACAGATCTTTAGGAGAGATGAGAATCTGTGCCTCTTCAAAGGACTCCTTTCCTTATCAACAGACACTGCAGGCCTCACCCTGCATCCCTTGCCGTCTCCTACCAGAAGCTGCAGTCAGAGTCATTTACCCCCCAATGTATCAGGAAGGGCCCTGGAACTTCTAAAGAAAGCCAGTCTCCTCTTTCCTTATTATAGTGCCTGGTGCTTCGCCTGCCATCTAGGAGATGGCAAAAATACACATATGAGGTCTACAGAAAGCAACCTCCATCTTGTACTGTGGTCCAGGCTGTGGTACTTCCAAAATGGATCCCGCAGGCCTGTATCACTTGTGCGCGGCACACTATCCATCCTAGCACACAAGCACATCACGTGTACAACACCGGGGATGTCATCGTTGAGGATTCGTAGTTCATCGTGTGCCGCAGAACTGAGATGAATGGTCATGTAAGCGCCTATTCATGTCTCACAGGTAAAAAGCCCAGTCACTATAATTCATCATCCGTGGTACGCGGGTACTACATGCTCCATGCATGAAACCCACAGCACAAACAGTACTCCGTCACTATGAGAATGTGCAATTTAGAACAAGTCTCAGAATCGATCATTGTCACAGACCAGGCCTAGGTCACCACATGCACACGGGATCAGTGTGTGGCTTGACCAAAAAAAAACAAAAAACAGGATCACATGTATATGTAGGCCTGGCACGCAGGGAAGGGGCAAGACTGTACATCATGCAGGTGACATTCCCATCCCAACGATTAATCAAAGTGTTAAAAACAAGATCAAAATTTAAAGAGGTACACACTTAAAAAGTGGATTTCCAACAGATATTAGATTTATTGATCTACCACCGAGTGGCAGTGGGCGAGGACACACACAGTTCAGTCACTGTACACAGGCGTGAACCTCATCAACCCCAACCACCAAAGTACAGGCACAGATCACACCATGACCTTCAAGCCAGACCTCTTGAAAAAAGCTAAAGGTTTTAAACATGAGGCTGTGGTGCAACATACTTAAGAGAACAACTCACGTGAAAAGGAGCATTAGGAAAGGACAACACTGAAGGAGCCCAGAGAGAAATGCAGAGAGATACAGACGCCCAAAGGATATTATGATATTACTCCTACTGGTCCCACAAACATGACATAAAAGAAAAATGTATCTTAACAAGAAGTGATGAGCAATAGCAGCATCTTTGTCCTCAAGGGACCAACCACAACAGTGATCATGCCCCGAGAGCATCAGTAACAGGCCATAGTTGTCTGTGTGGCCCTGGTGTGAGAAAGTAGCCTCTTTCTAGCCTTGTTACCCCCACTTTTGGTCCGTTTGTGAGTATATGTCAGGGTGTTTTCACTGTCTCACTGGGATCCTGCTAGCCAGGGCCCAGTGCTCATAGTGAAAACCTTATGTTTTCAGTATGTTTGTTATGTGTCACTGGGATCCTGCTAGCCAGGACCCCAGTGCTCATAAGTTTGTGACCTATATGTATGTGTTCCCTGTGTGATGCCTAACTGTCTCACTGAGGCTCTGCTAACCAGAACCTCAGTGGTTATGCTCTCTTTACAAATTGTCACTAACAGGCTAGTGACCAATTTCACCAATTCACATTGGCATACTGGAACACCCTTATAATTCCCTAGTATATGGTACTGAGGTACCGAGGGTATTGGGGTTCAAGGAGATCCCTATGGGCTGCAGCATTTCTTTTGCCACCCATAGGGAGCTCTGACAATTCTTACACAGGCCTGCCACTGCAGCCTGAGTGAAATAACGTCCACGTTATTTCACAGCCATTCACCACTGCACTTAAGTAACTTATAAGTCACCTATATGTCTAACCTTTACCTGGTAAAGGTTGGGTGCTAAGTTACTTAGTGTGTGGGCACCCTGGCACTAGCCAAGGTGCCCCACATTGTTCAGGGCAAATTCCCCGGACCAGCTCCTGTGCACTCTTCCAGGATTTCCTTTGTGCACAGCCAAGCCTGAGTCCCCGACACTCTAACCTGCAGAGCACAACCTCCTGAGTTGTCCTCCGGCGTCGTGGGATCTCCTTTTGTGTCTTCGGGTGAGCTCCGGTTCACTCCTCTTCGTAGTGCTTGTTCCGGCACTTCTGCGGGTGCTGCCTGCTTCTGTGAGGGCTCCCTGTCTTGCTGGGCGCCCCCTCTGTCTCCTCACGCAATTGGCGACATCCTGGTCCCTCCTGGGCCACAGTAGCATCCAAAAATCCTAACCACGACCCTTGCAGCTAGCAAGGCTTGTTTGCAGTCTTTCTGTGTAGGAACACCTCTGCAAGCTTCTTCACGACGTGGGACATCCATCCTCCAAAGGGGAAGTTCCTAGTCCTCTTCGTTCTTGCAGAATCCACAGCTTCTACCATCCGGTTGCAGCTTCTTTGCACCCTCAGCTGGCATTTCCTGGGCATCTGCCCAATCTCGACTTTGTCGCGACTCTTGGACTTGGTCCCCTTGTTCCACAGGTACTCTCGTCCGGAAATCCACTTTGGTTGCATTGCTGGTGTTGGTCTTCCTTGCAGAATTCCCCTATCACGACTTCTGTGCTCTCTGGGGACTATAGGTGCACTTTACACCTACTTTTCAGGGTCTTGGGGTGGGCTATTTTTCTAACCCTCACTGTTTTCTTACAGTCCCAGCGACCCTCTACAAGCTCACATAGGTTTGGGGTCCATTCGTGGTTCGCATTCCACTTCTAGAGTATATGGTTTGTGATGCCCCTGTACCTATGTGCTCCTATTGCAATCTACTGTAATTCTACATTGCTTGCATTACTTCATTTTGCTATTACTGCATATTTTTGGTATTGTGTACATATTTCTTGTGTATATTTGGCATCCTCATACTGAGGGTACTCACTGAGATACTTTTGGCATATTGTCATAAAAATAAAGTACCTTTATTTTTAGTATATCTGTGTATTGTGTTTTCTTATGATATTGTGCATATGACACCAGTGGTATAGTAGGAGCTTTGCATGTCTCCTAGTTCAGCCTAAGCTGCTCTGCTATAGCTACCTTCTACCAGTTCAGTCTAAGCTGCTAGAAACACCTCTTCTACACTAATAAGGGATAACTGGACCTGGTACAGAGTGTAAGTACCCCTTAGTACCCACTACAAGCCAGGCCAGCCTCCTACATTGGTTGTGCAGCGGTGGGATAAGTACTTGCAACTACTTACCACTTTGTCATTTTGTACTTTTCATAAGAGAATAATATACAAAAGAAGTTCAGTGTATGTACACCTAACCAAAATGTTTTGCTTTTCTTCTCTTACTCTGTTGCTAAGTGCTGAAAAGTACCTCTAAACATTCAAAAAGTTTCTAAAAAGTTGAACAAGTTTTTTTTCTGTTTCCTTAAAAAGTCCTGAAACCTTTTCATTCTCTTTTCTGTCCTTAAACCCTTTTCTATCATGTCTGGTACAGGTCCTACTCTTGATCTGGCCAGCACAGCTTATGATCTCCTTAGCTGGAAAGGTTTGAGGAGTCTCTGAATTGAAAGAGGTTTAGGGGTAGGGAAGAATCCCTCTAGAGAATTGTTGAATTAACATGCTCATTGAGAATGATAAGGCCTTAGCTGGCACATCTGTTGAGAAGTTAGGTGATGGTTCACATTCTGACTCTGGGGCACCCCCAATAAGAATGTTAGATGGTATCCTTCCCAACCTGCCCCTTAGCTGACCTCCTAGCATAACTGGTACTAATGTGAGCTCTCATCACAGTAGGGATGTAATTCCTTTAGGCCAGGTTGTTATGGTGCCAGTTGTTAGGGAAAGGTCTCGTTCTCTTCATTCACATCATTCTTCTGTGTCAAAGCATGCCCAACCCACCCACCCTGATGACAGAATGTTAGAAAGGGAGATCAATAGATTGAGAGTGGAAGAGTTCAGGCTGAAGATTAAACAGCAACAGCTGGCTCTAGACAGGGAATGTTTAGACTTAGAAAAAGAAAGGCAGAAGTTGGGGTTTGGACCCCATGGTGGCAGCAGCAGTATTACAGATAGTAATCCTGTAAAAGAGCATGATTCTAGGAATCTGCATAAGATAGTTCCCCCTTACAAGGAGGGGGATGACATTAACAAGTGGTTTGCTGCACTTGAGAGGGCCTGTGTTGTACATGGGGTCCCTCAAAGGCAGTGGGCTGCTATCCTATGGCTATCTTTCAGTGAAAAGGGTAGGGATAGGCTCCTTACTGTGAAGGAAAGTGATGCCAATAATTTTACAGTTTTGAAGCATGCACTCTTGGATGGATTTGGCTTAACCACTGAACAATACAGGATTAAGTTCAGAGAAACCAGAAAAGAGTCCTCACAAGACTGGGTAGACTTTGTTGACTATTCAGTGAAGGCCTTGGAGGGGTGGTTACATGGTAGTAAAGTTGCTGACTATGAAAGCCTGTATAATCTGATCCTGAGAGAGCATATTCTGAATAACTGTACGTCTGATTTGTTACACCAATATCTAGTGGATTCAGATCTGACCACTCCCCAAGAATTGGGAAAGAAGGCAGACAAATGGGTCAGAACAAGAGTGAACAGAAAAGTTCATACAGGTGGTGACAAGGATGGCAAGAAGAAAGATGGTGAGAAATCTCAGGAGAAGCATGGGGATAAGGGTAAAACCAAAGATCCTTCTTCAAATCCTAAACACTCTTCAGGGTGTGGGAATAAAACAAATTCTTCATCTTCTTCTTCACAACCTACACACATTAAAAAGCCTTGGTGCTTTGTGTGTAAAAATAGAGGCCATAGGCCAGGGGATAAGTCCTGTCCAGGTAAACCCCCTGAGCCTACCACCACTAATACATCAAGCTCTAGTGGCTCTAGCAGTAGTGGTACTAGTGGTGGGACTGCTGGCAACAGTCAAGCTAAGGGTGTAGTTGGGTTCACTTATGGGTCCATCATAGAAACTGGGGTAGTCAGTCCCAAGACAGTTTCTGTCACACCTAGTGGCATTGGCCTTGCCACACTGGCTGCTTGTCCCCTTACAATGGATAAGTACAGGCAGACAGTTTCAATAAATGGTGTTGAGGTCCAGGCCTACAGGGACACAGGTGCCAGTATCACTTTGGTGACTGAAAACCTGGTGGCCCCTGAACAACATATCATTGGACAACAGTACAAGATTATTGATGTCCATAACTCCACTAAGTTTCTTCCCTTAGCTATAGTTCAGCTTAGTTGGGGTGGAGTGACTGGCCCTAAGCAGGTGGTAGTATCCTAGCTTACCTGTAGACTGTCTCTTAGGTAATGACCTAGAGGCCTCAGGTTGGGGTGAGGTAGAGTTTTATACCCATGCAGCCATGCTGGGTATCCCTGAGGAATTGTTCCCTCTCATTTCTACTGAAATGAAAAAGCAAAGGAGAGAAGGCCGGAAAACTCAGGATCCCTCTCCAACAATAGGGCAAAAGGGTATCACAGTATCCCCTCACCACCCTACCATTCAGGATACCATTCCTGTGGTGGGAGAAACCTCTCCTGGGGTGGCACATGTTCCAAGGGAACCATCAGCTGGCATAGCTGTACTCCCTGAGGTGGAAGTACCTCTCTGTGGGATAACTCATATTGGTGAGAAAAAGAGCACCATTTTAGTTAACATGGAGCATCCCTTCAACCCTCCCAGAGAAACTTTAGTGCAGAAACCCTGCACTGCATCTCAACACTTAGGACAGCAACCCTGCCCTAGTGTGGAGCTCATAGGACAGCATCCCTGCCCTGCTCCAAATCAAGAGAAACAGCATCCCTGTTCTCTCTTCCAGCCATATGGACAAAGTTTTTGCCCAGCTATGGCTTTACTGAGACAGCATCCCTGTCTGGCATTCTCATCACTAGAAATAGGTCCAGTGGACAATTCCCACTGTTCTAAACTAAAACTTACTGATAGAAACTCTGAAAATATATCTTCACATTGTTGCTTAGCTAAAAAACAAAAAACTTCAAACAGGGTGGTTTACATCCCCACAGGGAAGTAACCATATAGTGGATGATAAAGGGAGTAACCAGTCTATTGCAGAGCTACTCTCTACTTATCACCACTTAGACAATAAAGTCTCAACTGGCCAAGGTTAGCCTTATTGTCTTTCGTTTGGGGGGGGGGGGTTGTGTGAGAAAGTAGCCTCTTTATAGCCTTGTTACCCCCACTTTTGGCCTGTTTGTGAGTATATGTCAGGGTGTTTTCACTGTCTCACTGGGATCCTGCTAGCCAGGGCCCAGTGCTCATAGTGAAAACCCTATGTTTTCAGTATGTTTGTTATGTGTCACTGGGATCCTGCTAGCCAGGACCCCAGTGCTCATAAGTTTGTGACCTATATGTATGTGTTCCCTGTGTGATGCCTAACTGTCTCACTGAGGCTCTGCTAACCAGAACCTCAGTGGTTATGCTCTCTCTTTACAAATTGTCACTAACAGGCTAGTGACCAATTTCACCAATTCACATTGGCATACTGGAACACCCTTATAATTCCCTAGTATATGGTACTGAGGCACCCAGGGTATTGGGGTTCCAGGAGATCCCTATGGGCTGCAGCATTTCTTTTGCCACCCATAGGGAGCTCTGACAATTCTTACACAGGCCTGCCAGTGCAGCCTGAGTGAAATAACGTCCACGTTATTTCAGAGCCATTTACCACTGCACTTAAGTAACTTATAAGTCACCTATATGGCTAACCTTTACCTGGTAAAGGTTGGGTGCTAAGTTACTTAGTGTGTGGGCACCCTGGCACTAGCCAAGGTGCCCCCACATTGTTCAGGGCAAATTCCCCAGACTTAGTGAGTGCGGGGACACCATTACATGCGTGCACTATACATAGGTCACTACCTATGTACAGCGTCACAATGGTAACTCCGAACATGGCCATGTAACATGTCTAAGATCATGGAATTGTCACCCCAATGCCATTCTGCATTGGGGAGACAATTCCATGATCCCCCGAGTCTCTAGCACAGACCCGGGTACTGCCAAACTACCTTTCCCGGGGTTTCACTGCAGCTGCTGCTGCTGCTGCTGCCAACCCCTCAGACAGGTTTCTGCCCTCCTGGGGTCCAGCCAGGCTTGGCCCAGGAAGGCAGAACAAAGGACTTCCTCAGAGAGAGGGTGTTACACCCTCTCCCTTTGGAAAAATATGTCAGGGCTGGGGAGGAGTAGCCTCCCCCAGCCTCTGGAAATGCTTTGATGGGCACAGGTGGTGCCCATCTCTGCATAAGCCAGTCTACACCGGTTCAGGGATCCCCCAGCCCTGCTCTGGCGCGAAACTGGACAAAGGAAAGGGGAGTGAGCACTCCCCTGACCTGCACCTCTCAGGGGAGGTGCCCAGAGCTCCTCCAGTGTGCTCCAGACCTCTGGCATCTTGGAAACAGAGGTGCTGCTGGCACACTGGACTGCTCTGAGTGGCCAGTGCCAGCAGGTGACATCAGAGACTCCTCCTGATAGGCTCTTACCTGTGTTGCTAGCCTATCCTCCTTGCTAAGTAGCCAAACCTCCTTTTCTGGCTATTTAGGGTCTCTGCTTTGGGGAATTCTTTAGATAACAAATGCAAGAGCTCATCAGAGTTCCTCTGCATCTCTCTCTTCACCTTCTGCCAAGGAATCGACCGCTGACTGCCCAGGACGCCTGCAAAACCGCAACAAAGTAGCAAAGACGACTACTGCAACATTGTATCGCTGATCCTGCCACCTTCTCGACTGTTTTCCTGGTGGTGCATGCTGTGGGGGTCGTCTGCCTCCTCTCTGCACTAGAAGCTCCGAAGAAATCTCCTGTGGGACGACGGAATCCTCCCCCTGCAACCGCAGGCACCAAAAGAACTGCATCACCGGTCCTCTGGGTCCCCTCTCAGCACGACGAACGTGGTCCCTGGAACTCAGCAACCCTGTCCAAGTGACTCCCACAGTCCAGTGACTCTTCAGTCCAAGTTTGGTGGAGGTAAGTCCTTGCTTCCCCACGCTAGACTGCATTACTGGGTACCGCGTGATTTGCAGCTGCTCCAGCTCCTGTGCACTCTTCCAGGATTTCGTTTGTGCACAGCCAAGCCTGGGTCCCCGACACTCTAACCTGCAGTGCACAACCTCCTGAGTTGTCCTCCGGCGTCGTGGGATCTCCTTTTGTGACTTCGGGTGAGCTCCGGTTCACTCCTCTTCGTCGTGCCTGTTCCGGCACTTCTGCGGGCGCTGCCTGCTTCTGTGAGGGGTCCCTGTCTTGTTGGGCACCCCCTCTGTCTCCTCACGCAATTGGCGACATCCTGGTCCCTCCTGGGCCACAGCAGCATCCAAAAACCCTAACTGTGACCCTTGCAGCTAGCAAGGCTTGTTTGCAGTCTTTCTGCATGGGAACACCTCTGCAAGCTTCTTCACGACGTGGGACATCCATCCTCCAAAGGGGGAAGTTCCTAGTCCTCTTCGTTCTTGCAGAATCCACAGCTTCTACCATCCGGTGGCAGCTTCTTTGCACCCTCAGCTGGCATTTCCTGGGCATCTGCCCAATCTCGACTTTGTCGCGACTCTTGGACTTGGTCCCCTTGTTCCACAGGTACTCTCGTCCGGAAATCCACTTTGGTTGCATTGCTGGTGTTGGTCTTCCTTGCAGAATTCCCCTATCACGACTTCTGTGCTCTCTGGGGACTATAGGTGCACTTTACACCTACTTTTCAGGGTCTTGGGGTGGGCTATTTTTCTAACCCTCACTGTTTTCTTACAGTCCCAGCGACCCTCTACAAGCTCACATAGGTTTGGGGTCCATTCGTGGTTCGCATTCCACTTCTAGAGTATATGGTTTGTGATGCCCCTATACCTCTGTGCTCCTATTGCAATCTACTGTAATTCTACATTGCTTGCATTACTTCCTTTTGCTATTACTGCATATTTTTGGTATTGTGTACATATATCTTGTGTATATTTGGCATCCTCATACTGAGGGTACTCACTGAGATACTTTTGGCATATTGTCATAAAAATAAAGTACCTTTTATTTTTAGTATATCTGTGTATTGTGTTTTCTTATGATATTGTGCATATGACACCAGTGGTATAGTAGGGGCTTTGCATGTCTCCTAGTTCAGCCTAAGCTGCTCTGCTATAGCTACCTTCTATCAGCCTAAACTGCTAGAAACACCTCTTCTACACTAATAAGGGATAACTGGACCTGGCACAGAGTGTAAGTACCCCTTGGTACCCACTACAAGCCAGGCCAGCCTCCTACACCTGGAAGCACCTGAACAGTAATAGCAGCCAGTGCTGCCTGTGGGGGTAGCAGCCGGTGCTGCCTGTTGGGGTAGCAGCCAGTGCTGCCTCAATGGGTAGCAGCCAGTGCTGCCTGTGGGGGTAGCAGGCAGTGGTCCGGTGGGGGTAGCAGCTAGTGCTGCCTGTGGTGGTAGCAGTAAGTGCTGCCTGTGGGGGTAGCAGCCATTCCTGCCTGTGGGGGTAGCAGCCATTCCTGCCTGTGGGGGTAGCAGCCATTCCTGCCTGCGGGGGTAGCTGTCTGTATGGGGGTAGCAGCCAGTGCTGCCTGTATGGGGGTATGTAGGAAAGTACCATCTTGCCTGGCATGTTACCCCCATTTTTCACTGTATATATGTTTTAGTTGTATGTGTCACTGGGACCCTGGTAACCCAGGGCCCCAGTGCTCATAAGTGTGCCTGAATGTGTTACCTGTGTAGTGACTAACTGTCTCACTGAGGCTCTGCTAATCAGAACCTCAGTGGTTATGCTCTCTCATTTCTTTCCAAATTGTCACTGACAGGCTAGTGACCATTTTTACCAATTTACATTGGCTTACTGGAACACCCTTATAATTCCCTAGTATATGGTACTGAGGTACCCAGGGTATTGGGGTTCCAGGAGATCCCTATGGGCTGCAGCATTTCTTTTGCCACCCATAGGGAGCTCTGACAAATCTTACACAGGCCTGCCACAGCAGCCTGAGTGAAATAACGTCCACGTTATTTCACAGCCATTTTACACTGCACTTAAGTAACTTATAAGTCACCTATATGTCTAACCTTTACCTGGTAAAGGTTAGGTGCAAAGTTACTTAGTGTGAGGGCACCCTGGCACTAGCCAAGGTGCCCCCACATTGTTCAGAACCAATTCACTGAACTTTGTGAGTGCGGGGACACCATTACACGCGTGCACTACATATAGGTCACTACCTATATGTAGCTTCACCATGGTAACTCCGAATATGGCCATGTAACATGTCTATGATCATGGGATTGCCCCCTCTATGCCATCCTGGCATTGTTGGTACAATTCCATGATCCCAGTGGTCTGTAGCACAGACCCTGGTACTGCCAGACTGCCCTTCCTGGGGTTTCTCTGCAGCTGCTGCTGCTGCCAACCCCTCAGACAGGCAGCTGCCCTCCTGGGGTCCAGCCAGGCCTGGCCCAGGATGGCAGAACAAAGAACTTCCTCTGAGAGAGGGTGTGACACCCTCTCCCTTTGGAAAATGGTGTGAAGGCAGGGGAGGAGTAGCCTCCCCCAGCCTCTGGAAATGCTTTGTTGGGCACAGATGTGCCCAATTCTGCATAAGCCAGTCTACACCGGTTCAGGGACCCCTTAGCCCCTGCTCTGGCGCGAAACTGGACAAAGGAAAGGGGAGTGACCACTCCCCTGACCTGCACCTCCCCTGGGAGGTGTCCAGAGCTCCTCCAGTGTGCTCCAGACCTCTGCCATCTTGGAAACAGAGGTGCTGCTGGCACACTGGACTGCTCTGAGTGGCCAGTGCCACCAGGTGACGTCAGAGACTCCTTGTGATAGGCTCCTTCAGGTGTTAGTAGCCTTTCCTCTCTCCTAGGTAGCCAAACCCTCTTTTCTGGCTATTTAGGGTCTCTGTCTCTGGGGAAACTTTAGATAACGAATGCATGAGCTCAGCCGAGTTCCTCTGCATCTCTCTCTTCACCTTCTGATAAGGAATCGACCGCTGACCGCGCTGGAAGCCTGCAAACCTGCAACATAGTAGCAAAGACGACTACTGCAACTCTGTAACGCTGATCCTGCCGCCTTCTCGACTGTTTTCCTGCTTGTGCATGCTGTGGGGGTAGTCTGCCTCCTCTCTGCACCAGAAGCTCCGAAGAAATCTCCCGTGGGTCGACGGAATCTTCCCCCTGCAACCGCAGGCACCAAAAAGCTGCATTACCGGTCCCTTGGGTCTCCTCTCAGCACGACGAGCGAGGTCCCTCGAATCCAGCGACGCTGTCCAAGTGACCCCCACAGTCCAGTGACTCTTCAGCCCAAGTTTGGTGGAGGTAAGTCCTTGCCTCACCTCGCTGGGCTGCATTGCTGGGAACCGCGACTTGGCAGCTACTCCGGCCCCTGTGCACTTCCGGCGGCAATCCTTCGTGCACAGCCAAGCCTGGGTCCACGGCACTCTAACCTGCATTGCACGACTTTCTAAGTTGGTCTCCGGCGACGTGGGACTCCTTTGTGCAACTTCGGCGAGCACCGTTTCACGCATCCTCGTAGTGCCTGTTTCTGGCACTTCTCCGGGTGCTACCTGCTTCAGTGAGGGCTCTTTGTCTTGCTCGACGTCCCCTCTCTCTGCAGGTCCAATTTGCGACCTCCTGGTCCCTCCTGGGCCCCAGCAGCGTCCAAAAACGCCAAACGCACGATTTGCGTGTAGCAAGGCTTGTTGGCATCCTTCCGGCGGGAAAACACTTCTGCACGACTCTCCAAGGCGAGAGGGATCCGTCCACCAAAGGGGAAGTCTCTAGCCCTTTTCGTTCCTGCAGAAACCTCAGCTTCTTCTGTCCAGTCGAAGCTTCTTTGCACCCGCAGCTGGCATTTCCTGGGCATCTGCCCATCTCCGACTTGCTTGTGACTTTTGGACTTGGTCCCCTTGTTCCACAGGTACCCTAGATTGGAAATCCACAGTTGTTGCATTGCTGGTTTGTGTCTTTCCTGCATTATTCCTCTAACACGACTCTTTTGTCCTTAGGGGAACTTTAGTGCACTTTGCACTCACTTTTCAGGGTCTTGGGGAGGGTTATTTTTCTAACTCTCACTATTTTCTAATAGTCCCAGCGACCCTCTACAAGGTCACATAGGTTTGGGGTCCATTCGTGGTTCGCATTCCACTTTTGGAGTATATGGTTTGTGTTGCCCCTATCCCTATGTTTCCCCATTGCATCCTATTGTAACTATACATTGTTTGCACTGTTTTCTAAGACTATACTGCATATTTTTGCTATTGTGTATATATATCTTGTGTATATTTCCTATCCTCTCACTGAGGGTACACTCTAAGATACTTTGGCATATTGTCATAAAAATAAAGTACCTTTATTTTTAGTATAACTGTGTATTGTGTTTTCTTATGATATTGTGCATATGACACTAAGTGGTACTGTAGTAGCTTCACACGTCTCCTAGTTCAGCCTAAGCTGCTCTGCTAAGCTACCATTATCTATCAGCCTAAGCTGCTAGACACCCTATACACTAATAAGGGATAACTGGGCCTGGTGCAAGGTGCAAGTACCCCTTGGTACTCACTACAAGCCAGTCCAGCCTCCTACAGGGTAGCAGCCAGTGCTGTCTGTCTGGGGGTAGCAGCCAGTGCTGTCTGTCTGGGGGTAGCAGGCAGTGCTGCCTGTGTGGGGGTAGCAGGCAGTGCTGCCTGTGGGGGTAGCATCCAGTGCTGCTTGTAGAGGGTAGCAGTTAGTGCTGCCTGTGTAGGGCGAGCAGCCAGTGCTGCCTGTGTGGGGGAGCAGCCAGTGCTGCCTGTGGGAGTAGCAGCTAGTGCTGCCTGTATGGGGGTAGCAGCCAGTGCTGCCTGTGTAGAGGGAGCAGCCAGTGCTGCCTGTGTAGAGGGAGCAGCCAGCGCTGCCTGTGTAGGGGGAGCAGTCAGTGCTGCCTGTGGGGGTAGCTCCCACTGCTGTCTGTAGAGGGTAGCAGTTAGTGCTGCCTGTGTAGGGCGAGCAGCCAGTGCTGCCTGTGGGAGTAGCAGCCAGTGCTGCTTGTGGGTGCTGCCTCTAGTGGTAGCAGCCAGTGCTGCCTGTATGGGGGTAGCAGCCAGTGCTGCCTGTATGGGGGTAGCAGCCAGTGCTGCCTGTATGGGGGTAGCAGCCAGTGCTGCCTGTGGGGGTAGCAGCCAGTGCTGCCTGTGGGGGAGCAGCCTGTGCTGCCTGTGTGGAGTAGCAGCCAGTGCTGCCTGTGGGAGTAGCAGTTAGTGCTGCCTGTATGGGGGTAGCAGCCAGTGCTGCCTGTGTGGGAGAAGCAGCCAGTATTGCCTGTGTGGGGGTAGCAGCCAGTGCTGCCTGTGTGGGGGTAGCAGCCAGTGCCGCATGTGGGGGTAGCAGGCAGTGCCGCCTGTGGGGGTAGCATCCAGTGCTGCCTGTAGAGGGTAGCATCCAGTGCTGCCTGTAGAGGGTAGCATCCAGTGCTGCCTGTAGAGGGTAGCAGCTAGTGCTGCCTGTATGGGGGTAGCAGCCAGTGCTGCCTGTGTGGGGGTAGCAGCCAGTAGAATTGTCGTGATGTGCTCCCATGGAGGCAGCCGTAACCAGGCATTACAGTGAATGCTTCCCTGGGATGAGCGAGTTGTAGTCGTAAATATCGATTACAAAAATATCTATGTTCCAGACATCGATGTCAAAATATCTACTACTATATTATTGAAGTTCTAAACTTAATATAAAAATGACCAAAACATTGTGTAAATAAAAAAGAAACTGTAGTAATATCTGGTGCCAAAATATCTTCCAATGCATTATTATAGATTTGTAAAGTAACATTAAAATTAACAAATAAAATCTACTGAAAAAGTATAGTGTTTCAAAGTAATGCTAATGCAATAAATTAATATAACATATAGTTTCTTATTTAATAATTATTAAATGCCATTGAAATGTTAAATATTTTTGAAAATATAGATTATAGAATGCTTTTCTACACACATCTGTTTTTAAACCTATTTTATTAATTTTCCATAGTATAACATGTTGCATCGGGTTAAATCTTACAAAGCTTTAATGTCGCTTATCCGAAGCCTGTTAACATTTTTGAATATATTGTGTTACCTTACAAGGTATCAAGACTTTACAATATACATAACATATCATGATGTTTGAAAACAAAGAATGTCCATTTAAAACGTTTGCCTATTTAACTCCGAACATGTAAAAAAAAAAAACACTGGGGATGCCGCACACTCGTATGTATACCATAGTGTTCTAGAAGGGTGCATACATCTTCAGCTGGGCACTACTCCCATCTGCACTGATGAGTTACATTCCAGTGACCCATCACATATGTATTTCACTAATGCACCCTTGTAACCACAACTTGTGTATCTATGGTGTTTTTACTTTTTGCCTTCTAGGGTGACCTTCCTTTGACTTAGCCAGTTTGCTTGACATAAGTGACGGCCTCACTATACTAAATTAGGTTCTTTCATTCCTAAATTTCTATATTATTTGGAGAAGACGTGTTTATTTTTGGTCCTGATGAATCGTCAATGGATCCTGCTGGACCGCAGACGCGAAACATGTTGACCCTAGTTTAGAGGCACCATAATAGTTGTAGTCCTCTGTGTTTTTTTGCTCTTTGAAAGTAATTGAGCATTATAACTCAATCTGTTACTTTCCTGGTTGTTTTTAATCTTGGTCTTCATCCTATTTTGAACTGATTAAAATTATGATGTATCTTGTTGGATGAATAACCAGTTTTAAATTTCTTATTTTTTGCTCTCTCCACTAATGTTTGGTCTGTATAGTTTGAACCCACCAGTCATTATCAGATCAACACGGCTTAGAGCCCCCTACCGGGGAGCCCGCCAGGCGTTGCAGCACCGGCCTGGTGTGGAGCGTTCCCGATGATGATGCCAGTCATCCATTGTGATGCTTGAGGGCTCTTGCTCCTGAGACATCAGGTCTCCTAGTATGTTATAGTACGTTAGAACAGTGTACCTTTGTTTAAATTACTTAAAGTGGGAGACTGTACACTGGACCTTATAAACCTCCCGGTCCCTCCCCCTCCTTGTATTTAGTTAAACCCAATATAATATACAGACAAGTTAAACTAACTGCAGATGCTTCTGTTCTGACAGCCCAGCGCAATGTACAGGCAGGTCCAGTATAGAGTAAACTCCTTATATACTGACACTCCGACACTGTATAAAGAATAAGATAGGCTGGGTCATGTGACTCCATTCAGAATATCAGACTCTTGTATTTCATGTGACCTCTTTAGGAATATCACAGACTGGGCTGGGTCATGTGACTCCATTCAGAATATCAGACTATTTTTAATTTTCCGCTGTGCCATTTCACCGCTTTCAGAATAAAGCTGTGCTATCCTGTGACCTTGTGCAAAATATCAGACTCTGTACCTTGTTGTGTGGCCAGATTCAAAGTGTCACAGATTGTGCTGTGCCATGAGCCAGTATTCAGAATATCACGGATTGTGCCCTGTCACACGGCCCTTTTTGAATTATTGCAGGCTGGGCTGCATTATTTAACCTATTTTCCTGCATCATTTGATCCCACTCAGCATATCACAGACTGTCATGTGATCCCATTCAGAAACTCACAAGCTGTACTTCATCACATGACCCCGTTCAGAATATCACACTGTGCTGCGTCACCTCATTCAGAATGTGTTTACAAATTAATTTTTATTGTTACAAATTTCCTACGAATTTCAAAAATAAACATTCTTAAAACAATGTAAAATATAAATATCAATTGGATGAAGACATTATCTTTCAGTTCTTCAACCTTCCAAGTGGACAATTTCATTCATTCCATCAATCTATGGGACTGTATATGTTCTCTTTTTAGGGGATGAATCACCCGATGGTTGATGTGACATTTATTTGTGTTGGTGCATCTACTTTATTTACAAATAGGCTTTGTGTTATGGAATTAGAGTGATCTTGTTCGATACTTTTTTAGAAATCATTGTATGACAATTTTCTATGTCCACATTAAATTCTACATTTATGAACTATTCAGTTACTTAACTATGATTCTCTTCTGCAATTTTTAAATGTACATTCATCACATTGATACCACCTTGATGGCATTGTACACCATGTTTCTTTCACATACTCAATGAGCCATAACCATCTGAACATCACTCATAGAATAACATTACTATCTGTGTGCTCCATTCTTTCTTTAAATAGAACCAACTTGCTGGTACAAGGTTTCTTGTTCCAATACACATGCTTGACAACGGACATGTTTTGAATGTTTGAGCACCCCAACAACACTCTAAAATATAGGAATGTGCGGTAGTCTTCTGGTTTTTCTGTTGTCAGCTTACTCAATAAAATATAAATATATTTCAGTTCTATTCCTAAACTGAAATATCCTAATATTGACACATTTGTACATTCCTAATTATCGAAGGAACTTTAACAAATAGAGTAAGTACTGGTTACATTCATTAACTGGTTGAGACTGAATATAACTACTACAGTGTGTGTAGTTTGGGTCAATCCCACTAGCACGTCCCACCTTCCATTATTTACATTTAATGGCAAACCGTGAGTGTGCAGATTAAGAAAGAAGTTTCTCGTAGAATGGTCACGTTGTGAATTATGGTTGCGTACTTTGGTGTAGCAGTATCAACAACAGTTTCATGCTTTTTCACCTGCTATCGTAATGGAAAGTTTTTTTTCTATTAAGGACACGGAGGCGAGGAGTATGCTTTTCTTCCTTCGCTGTAATCAATAGCAGCCATATTCAAACTTCATGTAAACTACAAATCCCAAGAACCTTTGGGAATGGAACAGACAAAACATCCAAACAAAGATAGGCATTAGTCCATGACCAATCATGCCCCAGCAGAGACCCATAAAGTCCATTGTCCTTGTTGTCCCAGCCTCTGTCTTCGCTCGAGATCAGCCACCGCACATCCATCGAGTCCTGTTTCCCAGTCTCAGTCCCTAGGAAGAAAGAGAAGCATCAATACCAGGTGCCATGTCGGAGAAACCTTAGCAAAACAACTTTGTTAAGATCTTGGTCATAATGCTGTATTACAGCACTGCATCATACAGCAGATAATAACATAATAGAAAAAATGATTACCTACCAGTCACGTGAGGGTTCGGGATCAAGATTCTCGCCAGGTGGGATAATCCTTGACCTTATGTTGAGGATTATGCTGGTTCAAAGTTTGCTCATGACTAAATGAACCATATCCAGCACCAGCCTCTTAAAAGTAGAGTCCAAAGACCCGCGTTCTGAATTCATAATATCCTCCAGATGGGCACCCAGGCTAAAAGCCTTTGAAGCCATTGGCCCTCAAGCAGAATGCGCTCCAAAAACTTTGAGATCAATGGCAGCCTCCTGCATGACCCACCGCAATCACCGTTCTGTAGTAGGGGAAGAGACCACTCTGTGCGGTTTCTGCAAGGCGATCAGGACCTGGTGCTAACCAATCCCAGGAAAGTTTCAGAAGAGCTGGAAACCAGACTTGGGATCTCCAAAAAGGTGTGATCAACACTACTTCTGCATGTTGCCTCCTAATTTAAGCGGAAGACCGGGTGATCATTGCAAATGAAGGGAATGCGTAACCCTTGTCCTGACTCCAATCCTGAAGGAGTCATCTGTCGCTGCCACCAACGGGTCCGGTCTCTTACTGAAGAAGCGGGGTAGTTGGTGGTCCAGCCAGTACACCAAAGGTTTACAGAGAAAGGTACCCGGCGTTCCTGAAGCTTAGCAAAAACTTCCGGATGCAGTTTCCACAGGCTGGAATCCCAAAGATTAAGGGAGTGCCTATTTGCTTCGCTTGCCCGGGGAGATATTCAGCCATGACTGAGATTTGATGGTCCAGACAGTGCTGCCAAAAATTAGTTGCGAGCTTGGAGAGAGCCTTGGAGTGAGCGCCCCCCAAATGGTTGATATATCGGACCGCTAACCCATTGTTCATCTTGAGGAGGACACGCAACTGAATCTTGTTCTTTGTCCGAAATCGTACCATGAAAGAGCCGGCTAGAAGCTTCAACCAGTTGATATATAATTTCTGTTCTTTAGGAGAGCCCTGTAGAAAACTCTCTGCATCTGGTGCCCCAACCTGACATGCAGGCATCCAATTCTATAATGAGGTCTGGGGCCAAACTGAAAATCACTCTCCCATTCCATGCTACCTTGAGGGACAGCCACCAGCCGATTTCTTCCTGCGCCTCATCTGAGAGAGACACCAGTTGGGAGTAAGTTAGTCCTTTCTTCAGATGAGAAGTCTTTACTGTAGGAGGGTGGATTGGCTTGTAGTGAGTACCAAGGGGTACTTGCACCTTGCACCAGGCCCAGTTATCCCTTATTAGTGTATAGGGTGTCTAGCAGCTTAGGCTGATAGATAATGGTAGCTTAGCAGAGCAGCTTAGGCTGAACTAGGAGACGTGTGAAGCTACTACAGTACCACTTAGTGTCATATGCACAATATCATAAGAAAACACAATACACAGTTATACTAAAAATAAAGGTACTTTATTTTTATGACAATATGCCAAAGTATCTTAGAGTGTACCCTCAGTGAGAGGATAGGAAATATACACAAGATATATATACACAATAGCAAAAATATGCAGTATAGTCTTAGAAAACAGTGCAAACAATGTATAGTTACAATAGGATGCAATGGGGAAACATAGGGATAGGGGCAACACAAACCATATACTCCAAAAGTGGAATGCGAACCACGAATGGACCCCAAACCTATGTGACCTTGTAGAGGGTCGCTGGGACTATTAGAAAATAGTGAGAGTTAGAAAAATAACCCTCCCCAAGACCCTGAAAAGTGAGTGCAAAGTGCACTAAAGTTCCCCTAAGGACAAAGAAGTCGTGTTAGAGGAATAATGCAGGAAAGACACAAACCAGCAATGCAACAACTGTGGATTTCCAATCTAGGGTACCTGTGAAACAAGGGGACCAAGTCCAAAAGTCACAAGCAAGTCGGAGATGGGCAGATGCCCAGGAAATGCCAGCTGCGGGTGCAAAGAAGCTTCTACTGGACAGAAGAAGCTGAGGTTTCTGCAAGAACAAAAAGGGCTAGAGACTTCCCCTTTGGTGGACGGATCCCTCTCGCCTTGGAGAGTCGTGCAGAAGTGTTTTCCCGCTGAAAGAATGCCAACAAGCCTTGCTAGCTGCAAATCGTGCGTTTGGCGTTTTTGGACGCTGCTGGGGCCCAGGAGGGACCAGGAGGTCGCAAATTGGACCTGAAGAGAGAGGGGACGTCGAGCAAGACAAAGAGCCCTCACTGAAGCAGGTAGCACCCAGAGAAGTGCCAGAAACAGGCACTACGAGGATGCGTGAAACGGTGCTTGCCGAAGTTGCACAAAGGAGTCCCACGTCGCCGGAGACCAACTTAGAAAGTTGTGCAATGCAGGTTAGAGTGCCGTGGACCCAGGCTTGGCTGTGCACAAAGGATTTCCGCCGGAAGTGCACAGGGGCCGGAGTAGCTGCAAAGTCGCGGTTCCCAGCAATGCAGCCCAGCGAGGTGAGGCAAGGACTTACCTCCACCAAACTTGGGCTGAAGAGTCACTGGACTGTGGGGGTCACTTGGACAGAGTCGCTGGATTCGAGGGACCTCGCTCGTCGTGCTGAGAGGAGACCCAAGGGACCGGTAATGCAACTTTTTGGTGCCTGCGGTTGCAGGGGGAAGATTCCGTCGACCCACGGGAGATTTCTT
This sequence comes from Pleurodeles waltl, assembly GCF_031143425.1. Lineage (NCBI taxonomy): Eukaryota > Metazoa > Chordata > Amphibia > Caudata > Salamandridae > Pleurodeles > Pleurodeles waltl. Next base: position 1,165,642,669 of record NC_090439.1, on the reverse strand, counting down.
CAGAGCTTCTGGTGCAGAGAGGAGGCAGACTACCCCCACAGCATGCACAAGCAGGAAAACAGTCGAGAAGGCGGCAGGATCAGCGTTACAGAGTTGCAGTAGTCGTCTTTGCTACTATGTTGCAGGTTTGCAGGCTTCCAGCGCGGTCAGCAGTCGATTCCTTATCAGAAGGTGAAGAGAGAGATGCAGAGGAACTCGGATGAGCTCTTGCATTCGTTATCTAAAGTTTCCCCAGAGACAGAGACCCTAAATAGCCAGAAAAGAGGGTTTGGCTACCTAGGAGAGAGGATAGGCTACTAACACCTGAAGGAGCCTAGCAGCAGGAGTCTCTGACGTCACCTGGTGGCACTGGCCACTCAGAGCAGTCCAGTGTGCCAGCAGCACCTCTGTTTCCAAGATGGCAGAGGTCTGGAGCACACTGGAGGAGCTCTGGACACCTCCCAGGGGAGGTGCAGGTCAGGGGAGTGGTCACTCCCCTTTCCTTTGTCCAGTTTCGCGCCAGAGCAGGGGCTAAGGGGTCCCTGAACCGGTGTAGACTGGCTTATGCAGAATTGGGCACATCTGTGCCCAAGAAAGCATTTCCAGAGGCTGGGGGAGGCTACTCCTCCCCTGCCTTCACACCATTTTCCAAAGGGAGAGGGTGTCACACCCTCTCTCAGAGGAAGTTCTTTGTTCTGCCATCCTGGGCCAGGCCTGGCTGGACCCCAGGAGGGCAGATGCCTGTCTGAGGGGTTGGCAGCAGCAGCAGCTGCAGTGAAACCCCAGGAAGGGCAGTTTGGCAGTACCAGGGTCTGTGCTACAGACCACTGGGATCATGGGATTGTGCCAACTATGCCAGGATGGCATAGAGGGGGCAATTCCATGATCATAGACATGTTACATGGCCATATTCGGAGTTACCATTGTGAAGCTACATATAGGTAGTGACCTATATGTAGTGCACGCGTGTAATGGTGTCCCCGCACTCACAAAGTTCAGGGAATTGGCTCTGAACAATGTGGGGGCACCTTGGCTAGTGCCAGGGTGCCCTCACACTAAGTAACTTTGCACCTAACCTTTACCAGGTAAAGGTTAGACATATAGGTGACTTATAAGTTACTTAAGTGCAGTGTAAAATGGCTGTGAAATAACGTGGACGTTATTTCACTCAGGCTGCAGTGGCAGGCCTGTGTAAGAATTGTCAGAGCTCCCTATGGGTGGCAAAAGAAATGCTGCAGCCCATAGGGATCTCCTGGAACCCCAATACCCTGGGTACCTCAGTACCATATACTAGGGAATTATAAGGGTGTTCCAGTAAGCCAATGTAAATTGGTAAAAATGGTCACTAGCCTGTTAGTGACAATTTGGAAAGAAATGAGAGAGCATAACCACTGAGGTTCTGATTAGCAGAGCCTCAGTGAGACAGTTAGTCACTACACAGGTAACACATTCAGGCACACTTATGAGCACTGGGGCCCTGGGTTACCAGGGTCCCAGTGACACATATAACTAAAACAACATATATACAGTGAAAAATGGGGGTAACATGCCAGGCAAGATGGTACTTTCCTACATTTACCCTCCGCAAGGCTCCCTTATGGAGGGGCCCCGGATAAATGGCCGAGATGGATGATGACAGGCAGCCCACGAGGTGAGTGATCTGCCTCAGGGAGGTGTAAGGTTTGGCTAGGGTCTTCCTCAACGTGTGTCGAATCTTCGCCACTTTCCGGGATGGAAGGCTGTGGACAGTTGTAGTAGAGTCTATGACCAAGCCCTGGAAAGTTGCTCTCTGAGAAAGAACCATGAGTGACTTTTTCTCGTTTATCACAAAGCCTAGCCCCTCCAGGAGATTAATGACTGTTTGAATTTGGAGAGAGAGACGACATGGACATTGATCCATTATCAGCATGTCATTGAGGTAGATGATAAGGTGTGTCCCCTGTGCCCTTAAGTATTTCGCAACCGGTTTGAGAACCTTCGTGAAGCACTAGGGGCATAGAAGATAGAGTGGAAAATTTGAACATTTGTTGACACCAAACAAACTGGGAGAACCTTCAATGTAAGTGAAAAATTGGAAACAATAGGTACGTGTTTTTGAGGTAGAAGTGGACCATCCAGTTGGAGGGACGTAACACGTCTTTGAGGAGGTGGCTCTCCTCCATCTTGAAATTGCAGTAGACAAGCCATTTGTTGAATTCTCATTAGTTGATGACTGGGTGTTGTCTTTCATTGCCTTTGTCCACCAGACAGATGTTGCTGATGAACCCATGGGGATGTGGGGCCATCCAGGGAATAGCCCCTTTGTCCAGTAGGGAAGAGACATCCTTGTCCATGAGGGCTGCCTCTCGGGGGGGGGAATTAAAGGGGAAGAGGCCATGGTTCCTGATGAGGGACACCATAGAATTCTATTTGGAACTCTTGGAACATTGGTAAAACCCAAGCATCTGCTGTAATGGATCTCCAGGCCTGGAGGAAAACCACCTGTCTGACCCCACTTTTATAAGAGAGGAAGGATGAGCACTCACCAAAACTGGAGGAAGCGGAGCTCCCTTTGAATCCTCTGTCCTGGATGCATTGCCCCCTGGTGGGGTGGAAGTTGGTGAATCTGGTGTTGTCCTGAAAGGAGCCTTGTCTGGAGCATTGCCCGCTTGAAGGGTATTGGGAAAGTGCATGGCCGACCGAGCGGCCTCTGCTATGACCAGCCCCTTGGAAAACCTGAGGGCTCAAGACTTTCTTTATGGAGGACCTGGCCTAGTCTAGGTAAATGAAGGTGGTCACAAACTTGCCCAACTCTTTGATAAAGGGTCCCCTTGGGCGATAAGCCCCGCCTCCGAGGTTGCATTGTCCCGGTGCTTAGGGTCCACCTTAATCAACAGGGAGCAGCAGCACTTTGTGGATGGCATGCAATTGGCGTTACCTAAGAAGATGATAGCGTGCTGTGCCCACCCTGAAAGGACCTTCGGTGAAATAAGGGCTCTTCTGGCCTTGGCGTCTTCAGCCATATCAGGGATCTTGGTAAGGGGCCAGTAGTACTCAAAAGCCTATCCTGACAAGCCCTCCAGGAATGGAATATGCCCTTTTTGGCTCTTTTATGAATTTTGCCAGGGAAGCGGCCATTCTGGAGTCAATGTCGGGGTCAGGACAACTTTACCCTCCAAGCCAGGGCAGTGAGATTCGACCCGAAGGCAGCTGCAGGCTTCTTTCTCCAGGGACTTCCTAAGTTGACCCGCCACATAGCTGGCTACCTTTTCTGCCGGGGCCCACTCAGAGGACCAAGGGTGGAGGATGTCATTGGGGTCAAGCTTGTCCAAGCCCTGGGCCTCTGGGTTTGCAGAGTAAGGGATGGATGGGCTCCAAGGTCTGGAGGACCCTGCCTCATCATCTGAGTCCACAGGGGCCACATCATTTTGAGGGTCTGGGGAAACAGGGCATAGGGATTCCAAGGCTGGTTCAGTAGGACCTGGGATTGGGGTTCGGCTGGGTAGACAAGAAGACTTGCTTAAGGTGAGCGAAAGCATCATGGTCAACGCCATCCTTGCGAGGAAGCTTGGCAGGGACAGGGTCTGGATTTGGAGCAGAATGGAAAGCGCCTAAGATCCAAGAGGGTGCAGTGGGCTCCTTCCTGGGATTAGAGATATGGGTGCAGGCACTCGCAACTTGATCCACCAGGTGCTGTTCCAAGGGGCCCATGGCCCCAGCAACCGCCTGGTAAATTAAGCCGCCTCTTAAAATTCATCGTCCCAGGGCAGGAATTTTGAGGGGTCCCGTTTTGACCGCTGATCCCCGGAAACCTCCATGTATGCTAAAATTAAGTGCAAGTGGGGAATGAGGCGGCGCTGCGCTAGTTTACAAGTGAGCACCAGAAAACAGCCAAAGTACTTTAAAGTGCTGATTGGGCATTAGAGGTGAGCGTAGGCAAGCGCAGCTGAATTTATGACCCCAGAGGAGTCATAAGTTCTGCAACATGGTATCGTGGGGCTGGAGGTCCAGCCAAGGTGTTTCAATGTGAGGGCTCTAAGCCCAGGGACACAGGTGCAGACAAGATCGCGAGGGAAAGGCAGCCTGGGAACGTGTCCATATCACAGAAAGCAATCTGCGGTGCAGCCGCTGTCAATATTTACCTCGTGGGGGGGCATAAGTCCTTGCACTACCGAGCATTATTAAACAGGGCATCAAGCAAGATAGAAGCAGTTTACAGACCCCAAGCTCTGTGAGGTGTCTCTCTCCCCGTTCCGAAGGCTCCAGGCGACGCAGGGCCTGACTCCGACTTCACTGGCAGGAGAAGTCAAAACTCACGCATCACAGCCACTAACCAGGCCTTATCTAGGCAAGACCTAGGGGCAGAAGCCTGCACCTCGATGAGGAGCTGAACCAAGCAGACTGCCGTGATAGGAGCGTAGAATGTTCCTGTGCTCAATTTCAATACCCAAAACTCTTGCCAAGCAAACTGCCAGTATTAATAAGAAATGACATGCACACCTATTTCTCCAAAAAGGAAACAAGAATTGTGAGCAGCGAAGAAAGAGGCTGGGACAACATGGATAATGGATTGTATGGGTCTCTGCTGGGGCCTGATTGGTCATGGACTAATGCCTATGTTTGATTGGATGTTTTGCCTGTGCCATTCCCAAAGGTTCTTGGGATTTGTAGTTTATCATATTGATTAAAGCGAAGAAAGAAAAGTATAATCATAATTCTCCCCTCCGGTCATGACATAGAATTACTTCTGTCCATTCATTTCATAATTTGTTCTTCAAATTAAAACAATTCAGAGGGAAGTCCAGTTTTATACATAGAACATAATTTGTCGACTGAGACTGTTCCAGTTCAAGTGTGATCAGTTCTCAGAGAGCATTTGGAGCTGCCTGTTTTAAATGAAAACACCACAGTATATAGACACAAGGGCTTCTTCCTGAGTACTGGTTATACCCAGTTCTATGCTGCAGTTTGTGTAAATAGACATTTTGTAACAGAAACAAGAGGCCTAAGGATCTTATCCCGTGCTTGATCCAAAGTCCTTGTTCATTTACATTTAATGCCATACAAGTGCGTTAGAAGTATTTGTGGCGTGGTATACTTTGAGTATAGACACTAGTTGTTTCTCAAGTGATGCAGGAGTTATAACAGGTCTGGCATCTGATCTCAGGAACCTTAGACTATAATACATGATGCATTCAGAATATATCAGATTGTACTGTCATCTGCCCTCATTCAGAATTTCAAAGTTCTGCTGTCTTGTGGGACCATTTGTGATATCACACGTTGTGCTGTGTCATGTAACCCTATTCAGAACATACTCCCATGTGTGTAACTGAACTTGAATTTCACAACTTATATTGTACCTAAAATTCTGCCAGAATTTAAAATCTGTTGTGGGAACTGATGTCCTTCTGCCTGTTCTTCTGTTTTGCAGGATGTTAGAAGCGCCCTGGACAGGTAAGGTTGATTTATTGTTCTCCTCTCAGTGTGTAAGGAGCAGATCTGCTGCAGTGTGGAAATGTCAGTACTGAGCTCACACAAATCAACTCTGCTGCCCGAGCGGTACTACCTCATACAATTATTATATGTAGACCACCTCGTAGCTACTCTCCTGTCTTCCAAACAGTGTTGAGGCCCCTCAGCTTATCCTTAAAACATCCACTGTCTTTAAAAGCTTCCTTCAGACTCCTTAAACTCAGAGTCTTATGAAAATACCCCCAAACCCAGGGAAACGTGCTCGTGTCCACTAAAATCACTTTTGTCCACAGAAACTACCTCAAGTTTTCCACAATCACAGAATACTCAAAACCTCCTTCAATACCTTCTGACCCCACTGCCAATCCTCAAATGTCCCTCTAGTGCTTTGAAACATCATTGGAATTGTCTAAAAACCACATCATCTCACAAACCTGCCTCATCTTTTATTAAGGAGTCTGTGTAGGGCGCTAAAGGGCTACAAACCTAGTTTTATGCCCTAGTTTAAGGTATTGCTTGTGCCTATCTGACTGTGAGTGGCCATATTACTAACAATTTAGTTACTACTAAAACTGAAAGTGGGCGCAATTTTCAAAGCTTTAATTGGGAATTAGCAGCTAAATGAAAGCAAATAATTCTGAGAGGAGCGAGCCATAGGTGAGGGCCTAGAAGAAAGGGGAGGGCCTTTAACAACCGGTATAGCCCGTGGCAGAAGGGCTATAAGTCTCCTAAAACATTCTGCTCTTAGTGGTAAAAAAGGAGAAACATGAAGACAAGCATTGGAATGTTGGAGCTTTGGCTTATTCCAGCCATTATAAGTCCGGAGCTATTCTACTGTCTTCAAGGGAGCTCCCAACATCCCAATCTTCTAAAGATGGGTAGAGTAGAGAGACGAGTACTTCACTTGTTCAAACTGAGACAAAGTTATGCAGTTGCTGAGTTACAATATTACAATACATTTGTTATTCGGCATAGTATTCCACATTCAGAGGTTTATGCAGAATAGTACATTCCACATGGATGCTTCATGTTCAGAAGGCTCTGCAGAAACACTTTTCACCCACTTGTGATTAACACAATAGCTTTCCCAAGGGAATGGCTTTAGAACAGTTATTAAAATTTAAAGCATACTCCCACTTTTGTAGTGATATCCTTGTCTAAAGCAAGGGTAATGCACTGCACGTCAGTCCTCAGTGAGAGCATTAAAAAAGAAAAGTTCTTAAAAATGAGAAATGTGTGACGTGGAGCGCTTGTTAAAAACAAGAGACACCATGAAATGTGCATTCAGTGTCAAAAAGATGTACATGAAGGAATGTTACTTGAAGATAATGCTCTGCTCAAGTGAAAATCGCAGTTCAATTAAGATGGCCGACGTGTACTGGAACACTGTGCAGTGAGAGGGGCTCGTTCCTGTCTTGAGTCACAATGTCATGTAATTGTCCAAAATACAGGTATAAATAAGTCCAAAGGCCATTCTAAAAAAACTACAGCTCTATAGTTTCTGCACTCTTCCACTGATTGTCAGATTTAGTTCCTTTAATGTGGATATTAATTCTTCTGAATACTTTTTCAATTTTTGCCTACTTTTATTTTTACTCATTCTTTTGTGAAATTGCTCCAGTCCTCAAAGGGCTCCCCCAGTCCTCCTAAACCCAACTCTGTTCCTCAGATCTGCTTATGGTGGTAAGAAAGCTTTCTACATCCCTCACGACTTCTCTTCAGTCCACAGCATCTTCAGGGGTCAGCATCCAGTCAATCATCAAACCTCTGAAAGTGTCCAGAACCCTCACTCCTGGCATCAGAGCAGAGAGAGGGAGAGATGGAGACTATAATATTCAGAAAGAAAAAAGGTGAAAAGAGCAAGAAATGTAGAAGAAGAGAGAAGGCAGTTGAAGGGGAAGGGAATGAGGAGGAGGGAGAAATACAGAGAGAAGTGCAGAATGCCGAGTGAGACACAGGCAGGAACCATTTCACTTTTAAGATACACTGGAGTGAATATCCTGTGCATGTGGTTTACAGTAATCTGAAAGCAGTCTGGGTCCTAACAGAGGGGCTAATCCTTTGACACTTGAGTGAGAGGCACCTGGGAGCAGTTCACAACACCAAGAAATAGAAAAAAAGTCACTGATCCTTCTAGAAAGGTGTTAGAAGAAGCCGTTTAGAAGTTGTCAAACCAAAGGTCATAGCCTTGAAGTGAGATGTCCACAAACTGAATTTGCAACCAGGTCAGGACCTTAGATACTCTAAGTCGCAGCACCTCAGGGACTCCAAGTTGCAGGACATCAGAGTCCCCGAGGTGCTGGACTTCAGAGTCTCCAAAGTGCAGGACCTCAACGGCCTCAGGATGCAGGACTTCAGGGTGCAGGACATTAGAGTCTCCATGGTGCAGGAGCTAAGAGAGTCCATGGTCCTGTAGTTCAAAGCCTCCAGAGACTCTAAAATGCAGGACTTGGGAGTCAAGATGGCGGACAGATAGGATGCATGGTTTGGTCCCTCCGTGCCTGCCACACATTCCAAGGCGGTGCTGGGGAGAATCCAGCCATGTACACCCCCCCAGCACAGCATGATGCAGCCATGAGCTGGACCACTTGGCGGATACCACGTGGGGCGGGCGCTGATCGTCGTGGCGGTCGCAGTGCAGGCCACCTTCTCCGGCCAGGCCGGCCTGGGGAGAGGTGAATGAGGCCTAATCACACCTGTGGCCACGGCGGTGAAATGGGGGACATCAGACCCGGGGGGGGATGGGGCGGGTGTGGAGGGGATGTGAAACCTGATCATCTCCCAGCGTGGAGGCCCGGCCTGGCACAAAGGCCGCGGCAGCTCCCATCGCATTCTGCTGGGGAGGCCTCGTCCACACCAGGACATCAGCGGGCCCGGGGGGTGATGGCGTGGCCCGGGTCGAAGGTGGGGCCGACACTATAGCATGAACCACCCCCCAGACGCCACCAGCAGGGGAGCGGGGCCCACTGCGGGTCTCTTCTTTGGCCATAATTGGGGGTGCCTACTTACTTTGGGGGTCCAAGAGATTGCCCCCGGGACATCACCTCGATGGAGTGGTGCACACAGGGCCTTCTCTGGGGCGTGGGCTCCTACTTGGAACCAGCGGGCCTGGCAGGATATACCAGTGAGCGACCCCCCTGGTGGGCCCCCACTACTCGCCACCCATTAGATCGACAGGAGTGGGATGTATGAGAAAGCACGAGAGCCTTTGAGACACCCCCCAACATAGAGCATGGATTCCGTTGTGACCCCGCCATCGGGATTCATAGCGACGGTGTCTGGATACACCTTGTCACCTAGATCAGCATGACAGCAGCCCGTTCTAAAAAGGAATGCACACTGAGGGAGATGCTCTCCACACCATGTAGACCACGGGGGATCGCGATCGCACCCCAGAGGGCAATGGATGAGAGGAACAGGTAACGGGCTCGTTCTTGGAGGCCCTTTTCTAGTCTCTTAAGAAGTACCTTCAGGTGGTGAAACAAGATCTCTGCCAGGATCTAAGAGAGGTCCGACTCAAGGTATCAGAGCTGGGCGACGGTCTCCTCCATTTCGGCTTATCTTCTGGTTGGATGGACCCGTGCACCAGCATCACTCACTGGAGGCAGCTTGCAAGGCCCTGCGATTGGAGTACCCCCCCATGAGCCGACTTGGTTGACAACAAAGGAGGACCCCAACATGCCTGATCCAGAGACTAGAAGAGGAGGGCGGTGCTGGAGTCCCTATTGGGGGATGCGGAGTGGTGAAGATCCTTGGACCACAACACAGTTCTGGCTATGTGAAGGCCAGACACAGAGAGGAAATGGGTGGGGGATGGAGGGACCAATGGAAGCAGACAGTGGACTCAGTGGGATTAGACCTTCATTTATAGGACTGCCCACAGAGACTATTCTGGGTTAGTCCAGAGTTGTTGAACTATGTTTATGTTGTACTTTCAGGGTTGGGGATTTTTTATTCTGAGAGGGGAGGGTGCACATTCACAGTAACAGGTAAACAGCCATCAACCTATGAGGGACACGATCATAGGAGAACAGGTGGTGGGACTTCCTATCACTCTCCAGGGGCTACACTACTACATCGTCAGGATCTACCGCTCTTCACGATAAGTTAACTGCATTGACCCTTAATGTTAGGGGTCTTAACACTCCGGTCAAACGTATGGCGGTCCTCTCACACGTAGAGCATTTGAAAGGTGACATATGCCTTATACAGGAGACACGTTTCTTAGCCAGGGACTGCCATAGATTACTCACCAGTATCTCTCTTCAGTAGATAAATAGACATCCGGGGTTGCCATATTAGTTTCCCGCTCCTTACAGGGTAAGGTGGGAGATAAGGTTCTGGAGGTCAAGGGGAGGTTTCTGGCTTATGGGATACACTTTGATAACTACACTATTGTGGTGGGATCCATTTATGCACCAAATGAGGGTCAAGAACAATTTATCCAACAAACTGGTGGTGGAGCTGACAGCCATTCCAGACAAATTGTTTTTTATTGGGAGGAGATCTGAACCTAGTCTTCCACAATGAGATGGACAGATCGGCTTCACGCACAGGGGGAGTGGGAACGTTATCAGCAGAAGGGGTTAGGCGGGTGGGGGAGTTGGGACTCCGAGATCTATGGCGAGAGTCCTATCTTTAGTCTAGAGATTACACCTTCTACTCACATGCCCATAAAACATATGCAAGACTAGACTATTTTTTAGAACTACAGGTATAAAATCCTTACTGCCAACCATTGCTATACAACCCAGCTGCTTTTTGGGCCACTCGACAGTGTCTTTGACTCTGGAGCTTCCTCCTCTCCAAAGACAGGTTTGCCCATGGCGAACCGAACAAAGCTGTTTTGCAGCGCCCACCATTCATTAGACAGATAAAACACGCTATTTCCAGATATTTGGCACTCAACGAAGTTCCAGGCAGGCTGCTCTGTTTCCCGTTCTGTGGGAAGCTCTAAAGGCGGTCATTAGAGGAGAGCTCATAGCAATTACAGCTACGGATAACAAGATTAGGAAAGAGAAAGGGAAATGATGACCAAACAGGTGCTAGATCTAGAACAGATCCATAAGCGTACTGGGGCGCCAAGGATCTGGAGGCGATTGGAGGCAGCTCGTAAACAATTGGCAGGCCTAGGCCAAGACAGAGTGGAATATGGACTCCTGCGGATGCACCATTATTTCTATGTGGGAGGCAACCGTACGTGCTGGCTGCTGGGTAACCCCCTCCGCGCCCTTCGACAGTCCACGGGAGTGGAGTCTTTCCGATCGTCTGAGGGGACACATGATTAGAGGTAACAGTCCCATAGCTTTGGCCTTCTGTCAGTTCTATGAAACCATGTACGCTGTTGGCAACTCGGTGGGGGATGGTTCGGGGACCTATCTCGGGATGCTCCCACTGCTCGGCTGATACTGGATCAGGTGGCACAGCTGGAGGGCCCATTTAAAACAAAAGAAGATATTGCGACTGTTAGAAATGGGGTTTCTGGTTGCCTAGGGTATGCACCTAAGCCATGCAGAACCTACCCACTCTAGTCTGGGCAAGCCCGTCTGTGCCCGTCCGCGCCTGGACCGTGCCCAGTGCCACCCCCCCTGGTCCTCACGCCCCCCGCTACTCCTGCCTCCGCTACTCAGCCAACGAACTCCGCGCACTCAACCCTGGCCCCTCAACAGAGTGCTTCCTGGCCACCCCGAAGCACACCAAAGGACCTTTTTCCTGCCACACCTGCAACTTCTCCTGCAACAGAACAACGAAGCCAGCAACAACCAACACAAACCACCTGCACTGCATCCTCCTCAACACACGCTCCGCACGAAAACACGCCATCGAGCTCTGGGACTTGCTCAACACCACCGCCCCAGACATGGCCTTCCTGACCGAAACCTGGTGGAACGACTCTTCGGCCCCGGACATCGCCATCGCCACACCCGACGGATACAAGATCACCAGAAGAGATCGCACCAACGGAATCGGTGGAGGGATAGCCATCGCCCACAAATCTACCCTCAAGATTCACACCCACACGGACGACACCCTCAAGACAGCCGAACACCTCCACTTCCAGATTCACACGGACCCCAACACTACCCTCAGAGGAACCCTCCTATACCGCCCTCCAGGACCAAGAGCCCCCTTCAGCGACACCGTCTCCGACCTCGCAAGCACCCACGCCCTCGCCTCTCCAGACTACATCCTCCTGGGAGATCTAAGCTTCCACCTGGAAAACAACATGACGCCAACACCGCATCACTGACCACCAACCTCCTCAACCTCGGACTCCGTCAACTGGTCAACACTCCCACACACATCGCCGGACACACACTTGACCCCCTCTTCACCTCAAGCAACCACATCTCTTTCAGCCACACCTCCGAACTCCACTGGACCGACCATCACTGCGTCCATTTTACCTTCAAGAAAACACCGAACACCACCGCATCCCGCTACCGCCTCACCGCCGCTGGGGAAAAGTCACCGAAGACCAACTTACCAGCACCCTCATCAAAACCCACCACCCGACCCCACCGACCCGAGCGCCGCCGCCATCAACCTCCATCAATGGATCCTCGACTGCGCCAACACCGTAGCTCCACTCAAGAAACCCACCGCCAACCAAGAAAAGAAAAAACCAGCCTGGTTCACAGACGAACTGACCACCTCCAAACGCACCTGCCAAAAACTCAAGAAGAAATGGATCCTTGAGCGCACACCCGACAACCTTGCTACCCTCAAGGACGCCAACCGCGAACACCACCAACGGATCCGACTCGCCAAGCGCGCCCACTTCACAGAACGCCTCAACAACAACACCCACGACTGCAAAGAACTCTTCGGCATCTTGAAGGAACTCTCCAACCCTAACGCCAACATCAACGACGTCCCTCCCTCCCAGAAACTCTGCGACGACCTCTCCACCTTCTTCCACCAGAAAATCACAGCCATCCACGACAGCTTCAACACCACACCTCCGCCAGTCCCTACCCCCGACGACTCCTCCCACACCTTCCACCTCACCGCCTGGACCCAAGTAGACGACGCCGAAACCCTAACAACCATGAATTCCATCCACTCAGGCTCTCCCACGGACCCTTGCCCACATCACGTATTCAACAAAGCCGACGCCACCATCGCCCCCAAACTTCGCAAGATCATCAACCTCTCCTTCAACACCGCCACCTTCCCGGGCAGCTGGAAGCACGCAGAAATCCAACCCCTCCTCAAGAAACCCAAGGCTGACCCCAACGATCTCAAAAACTTCCGACCGATCTCTCTCCTCCCTTTTCCAGCGAAAGTCATTGAGAAGATCGTCAACGCACAGCCCGCCCACTTCCTAGAAGAAAACTCCATCCTAGACCCCTCTCAATCGGGATTCAGACGAAACCACAGCACTGAGACCGCACTCCTCGCCGCCACAGATGACATCAGACAACAAATGGACAACGGTGAAACCTCAGCCCTCATCCTCCTCGACCTATCAGCCGCTTTTGACACAGTCTGCCACCGCACCCTGCTAACCCGTCTCCACGAAGCCGGCATCCAAGACAAAGCCTTCAACTGGATCTCATCCTTCCTCTCCGACAGAACCCAGAGAGTCCGACTCTCACCCTTCCGCTCCAAAGCCACCAACCTCATCTGAGGCGTCCCCCAAGGCTCCTCTCTTAGCCCAACATTGTTCAATGTCTACATGGCCCCCCTCGCACAACTGGCCCGTCAACACAACCTCAGCATCATCTCCTACGCCGACGACACCCAGCTCGTCCTCTCCCTGACCAAAGATCCGCTCACCGCCAAAACCAACCTCCACGAGGGACTGAAATTCATCGCCGAGTGGATGAACAACAGCCGCCTGAAGCTCAACTCCGACAAGACCGAAGTCCTCATCCTCGGACGCACCCCTTCGGCCTGGAACGACTACTGGTGGCCCACAGCCCTCGGACCCCCACCCACCCCTGCCAGCCACGCAAGAAACCTCGGCTTCATCCTCGACTCCGCTCTCACCATGTCCAAACAGGTTAACGCCGTCTCCTCTTCTTGTTTCAACACCCTCCGCATGCTCCGCAGAATCTTCAAGTGGATTCCAACAGGAACCAGAAAGACGGTGACTCAAGCCCTCGTCAGTAGCAGACTTGACTACGGCAACGCACTCTACACAGGCATCCCAACAAAAGACATCAAACGTCTCCAGCGCATCCAGAACGCATCCGCCTGCCTGATCCTCGACATACCCCGCCGATGTCACATCTCCCCCCACCTGAAGGACCTCCACTGGCTCCCGTGGAAAAAAGGATCACCTTCAAACTCGTCACCCACGCTCACAAGGCTCTACACAACACCTGACCCACCTACCTCAACTCCAGACTCAACTTCTATGCCCCCACACGTCAACTCCGCTCTGCCTACCTCGCCCTCGCCATCGTCCCCCGAATCTAGCGCAAGACCTCTGGCGGCAGATCCTTCTCCTTCCTCGCCGCCAAGACCTGGAACTCTCTCCCCACCTCACTACGCCAGACCCAGGACCTCCTCACCTTCAGGAGACTCCTCAAGACATGGCTCTTCGAAAGCTAGCAGGACCCCCCCCCCCAGCGCCTCGAAACCCTTACGGGTACATACAGGGAGTGCAGAATTATTAGGCAAGTTGTATTTTTGAGGATTAATTTTATTATTGAACAACAACCATGTTCTCAATGAACCCAAAAAACTCATTAATATCAAAGCTGAATATTTTTGGAAGTAGTTTTTAGTTTGTTTTTAGTTTTAGCTATGTTAGGGGGATATCTGTGTGTGCAGGTGACTATTACTGTGCATAATTATTAGGCAACTTAACAAAAAACAAATATATACCCATTTCAATTATTTATTATTACCAGTGAAACCAATATAACATCTCAACATTCACAAATATACATGTCTGACATTCAAAAACAAAACAAAAACAAATCTGTGAACAATATAGCCACCTTTCTTTGCAAGGACACTCAAAAGCCTGCCATCCATGGATTCTGTCAGTGTTTTGATCTGTTCACCATCAACATTGCGTGCAGCAGCAACCACAGCCTCCCAGACACTGTTCAGAGAGGTGTACTGTTTTCCCTCCTTGTAAATCTCACATTTGATGATGGACCACAGGTTCTCAATGGGGTTCAGATCAGGTGAACAAGGAGGCCATGTCATTAGATTTCCTTCTTTTATACCCTTTCTTGCCAGCCACGCTGTGGAGTACTTGGACGCGTGTGATGGAGCATTGTCCTGCATGAAAATCATGTTTTTCTTGAAGGATGCAGACTTCTTCCTGTACCACTGCTTGAAGAAGGTGTCTACCAGGAACTGGCAGTAGGACTGGGAGTTGAGCTTGACTCCATCCTCAACCCGAAAAGGCCCCACAAGCTCATCTTTGATGATACCAGCCCAAACCAGTACTCCACCTCCACCTTGCTGGCTTCTGAGTCGGACTGGAGCTCTCTGCCCTTTACCAATCCAGCCACGGGCCCATCCATCTGGCCCATCAAGACTCACTCTCATTTCATCAGTCCATAAAACCTTAGAAAATCAGTCTTGAGATATTTCTTGGCCCAGTCTTGACGTTTCAGCTTGTGTGTCTTGTTCAGTGGTGGTCGTCTTTCGCCCTTTCTTACCTTGGCCATGTCTCTGAGTATTGCACACCTTGTGCTTTTGGGCACTCCAGTGATGTTGCAGCTCTGAAATATGGCCAAACTGGTGGCAAGTGGCATTGTGGCAGCTGCACGCTTGACTTTTCTCAGTTCATGGGCAGTTATTTTGCGCCTTGGTTTTTCCACACGCTTCTTGCGACCCTGTTGACTATTTTGAATGAAACGCTTGATTGTTCGATGATCACGCTTCAGAAGCTTTGCAATTTTAAGAGTGCTGCATCCCTCTGCAAGATATCTCACTATTTTTGACTTTTCTGAGCCTGTCAAGTCCTTCTTTTGACCCATTTTGCCAAAGGAAAGGAAGTTGCCTAATAATTATGCACACCTGATATAGGGTGGTGATGTCATTAGACCACACCCCTTCTCATTACAGAGATGCACATCACCTAATATGCTTAATTGGTAGTAGGCTTTCGAGCCTATACAGCTTGGAGTAAGACAACATGCATAAAGAGGATGATGTGGTCAAAATACTAATTTGCCTAATAATTCTGCACTCCCTGTAGTGCGCTTTATAAATTCACTGATTGATTGATTGATTGATAGAAGCAAACAAAGGGGGCCCCTGGCGCTCCGTCATGCTAAGCAGGGGCCTTGCGGTAATTCCAGGGGTGGGGGGCGACATGCACCCCCTCCAGTTTTATAACTGGCCCCTCCTGGGGCCTGCGATCTCTGGGGGGGCCCCCCCGGCCTCCACTGGCCTTCCACAACAATGCCCCAAAAGAACAAGTGGGGCCACACAAGGAGACCTGCAGTGCGGGGGCCTGCGGCGAGGCTTCCCCCCACCCGCAGTCTCTGCCAAGAATAGTCAGGGCTTCAAAGGGGCAGGGGGAGCCTCTGATTAGGCTTCCTTCCCCCCCTGCCCATGCACCACACACACAGGGGCTTCGGCAGGCGGGGAGCCTCCGATGAGGCTTCCTTCGCCGCCTGATCGTCTCCAGCCGCAGAAAGGGGCTCGCCGAGGCAGCGACCGTTATCGGCCCTAAGTTAGGGCCGTCTGATGCCCCGGGGGTGCTCCTCGGAGCGGACCATACCCTGGGGCACCGATAGGAGCACACTTGCTCCGGTTTCCTTTTCTTCGTGTTC
Source organism: Pleurodeles waltl (assembly GCF_031143425.1). Lineage (NCBI taxonomy): Eukaryota > Metazoa > Chordata > Amphibia > Caudata > Salamandridae > Pleurodeles > Pleurodeles waltl. The sequence goes on along the minus strand of NC_090439.1, from coordinate 1,165,626,485 downwards.
TCCTCGTGCCCTGGGGGCCTCAAACATTGCAATTCACTTGCGCTTCACATAACCAGCCCGCCCGGGCTGCAGCAGTGATCTTGGCGGCAATTAGATGAAGCACCTCCCAGAGCGCTCAGCAAGAGAAAACAGAGCGCTCTCCAGGCGCTGGGGGCAGTTTCCTCAGCCACCATAATGCGCTTTCAGAGCACTTTACAAACCAATAGATGAGCGCTCCTCCAGGCGCTAGGTTCAGGATGAAGAAGTGCTCCTCATGCGCTTCTGGTTGTTACAGGGTTCAGGGGCCACAGCACCCTGCCCCTGGGGGACAAGGTACTCAAGGAGCACAGGGCGGCAGGACCCAGCAGAAGGCCAGCACAAGATGAATGCAAGCAAGTGGCAGTTCCTTACAGTGACCCAGCAGGTCGCAGGTCAGCACAGCAACAGCAGTCCATTGGCGGTTCCTGGTGAGTCCTTCCAGCATTCTGGCCCTCATTATGAACATGGCGGTCTGTTCCGCGCCGCCGGTGGCTGTAGAAACCGCCAACAGAGGAGCGGGCTGGACCGCCAAATAATGAACCAACCGAAAGTCAGGCATCCCGCGAACCACCCACCGCCAGTAGAGGAGTGCCGATGACGACGGCAGAGTCCGTCCACAGGCCGTCAGAAAGGCCCAACCCGCCCATCAAATTATGAACCACCATTCCGCCGCCAGTTCCAGGGTGGGACCCACCACCACACAAAGCCAGGTGGAAAGGAACCAAATATAAGGAAACACTCACTGGAGTCCCACAGAACGCGCCTCGGCAAACATGGATAGAGAGCTGCAGATCATGCCAGCCCTGCTCCTTGGCATATACCCCCACGACCGAGACCGCCGACGAAGACGACGACGGTAAGTACTGCAACCTATGAAACAAGGGAAGAAAGGGCACAGTTACATACCCACCCACTCCACCCATCCTGCAATGCCCCCCAACCCTTCACAGCAGCATATAACCCATACCCCTCACAGCAAGAGGTACTTTACCGACACAAGGCAAATCCAACATGACCATAGTACATACAAATGCCCATACCCATCACAAAGGAAACTAAAGACCAGGGTTCAACGGCATGCAGCCCAAACACAGGCCACACAGAAACTTTATTATGAAGCTCACTGAGCCAAACAGTCTTAAAAACAGGGCCATTGGCCAGTCCTTATGCCGACAATTGTCATGGGCCACAACGGGCCCAACCTGACTCCCACAAGTGCATGGTACTCCACATCATGGGGCACCATATGGGCATCCAGGCACCTCACAGAAGGGGGACAGGGGGTGGTGGGGGGTGTCGATTTACGACGGGGTGGGCCTTTGACAGGGGTGGGGGCTGTTTGGATCGGGTGGAGCTAGATGACCTAGGCTCAGTCCGGGCCTTTTTCTTATCTGGGGAAGGGGCACGGGAACGTGAAGGGCGGGCTGGGCTGTGATGGTGAAGGAGTGGACATGGCAAGGAGGTGAGCACTTTTGGGGACAAGACGGGGTGGGCCAGTGGGTTGAAAGAGGTCAGCACGGGAGAGAAAAAGTTTCTTTGGAGCAATTGGAGAGGGCGTGGATGAGGGCGTGGGAGTGGAGGCAGAGGGTGTGGATGTATGTGGTGTAGGGATGCGTGTAGTGGGTGCAGGTGACTACTCAGTATGCTGTGGTATGGTGGATGTCTGATGGGTGGGTGTCTTGGTGCGTTTGGGTGTTTTGGGAGGAGGGGGGTGGACACAGAGGGAGAAGACAGACGGCTATTGTGGATGTATGTTGTGTGGGTGTCTGCAAGTCTGGTGAGTGTGCTGCATGTGTCAACTACCGTAGTGGTGGTGAGTGCAGGTGTGGTGTATGGGGTGCATGTATGGCTGTCTGCTATTGTGGTGAGTGCAGGAAGAGGAGCAGCAACAGTGAGTGAATGTGCAGTGTATGAGGGTTTGGAAGTAGAGGGGACAGACAGGGAGGCGGAAAAGGTGGGCACACTGGGGGAAGTGGATGTTGTTGTGTGTGCAGGTGTCTATTGGCTGTGTGAATGCTTGTGGTGGGAGGAGTGGTGCTTGTGTTTTGAAGTGTGTTTCTTGTGTGTTGATGTGCTTGACTGGGTGTCTGAATGTGTGCCTTGGACGGGTGAAGGGAGTGGGGTGCTGAAAGGGGTAGAGGAAATAGGAGGGGGGACGGAATGGCCAGGGAAACTGGCTGCCGTCCAGGAGGAGGTCAGAGCCTGAAAAGATCTCTGTAGGGCAGACACGGCACCGTGAAAGCCATCCAGATAAGCATTAGTCTGCTGCACCTCTGATGCTAGCCCCTGGATGGCATTGACGATGGTTGTCTGCCCTACAGAGATGGTTCTCAGGAGGTCAATAGCCTCCTCTGAGGGCAGCAGAGCCGACTGGGGCAGGGGAGGAGGTGCCTGGGGCGAAGGAGACGCCCACCTTTCTGGGTGGTCGGGCACAGGCAACTCGTTGGGGAGCAGAAGGGAGGGCGGTGATGGAATGGGGGTGGCGGAAGATATAACGGTAGTGGTGTGTGCACTAGGGTCTGCCACTGCTGGGGAGCCCCCATCGGAGGAAGTCTGAGTCACTACCTCCTATGGTAGTAGCCTCCCCCGTGGAACTCCCCTTGCCCTCCCACCCACTGGTCCCCTGGGCGTCAGATGTCTCTGCCTCGGAGGATCCGTGGACCGCCGCCTCCCCACTTGCCGGTGCCTCAGCTCCCTCGTCTGAAGTTGCTGCTGTACCAAACCAACGCAAGAGAACAGGGATGGGGAGACAAAACAGGAGAGACACTTGAAAATAGCTGACTGCAGATACATAATGGCCAGACTTACACCCACCCAGAAGACACACCCAACAGGCAGCACCTTTCACTATGCCCATGGCCATGCCCCTGACTACTGACCAGAATACTGATCTACACCCATCCCCTGGACTACCTAAGGAGGCGACGTATGGGAGACCTGACAAAGACACCCCTACACCTTTTGGGGACCATAAAGTAGATGGACACCAGTCAAAGTCCCTGCCTCTAAGCAGCATGAACCCTAATGCACACCCAGACATCCTTCCAGACTGAAGTATGTGAAATGAGTACTCACCCCCTTGTGACTGCTGTGCAGCCTTCAAGCGCCCATCCAGGTCTGGGTACGCCACCGCCAGGATCCGTCGCATGAGTGGGGGTCAGTGCCCGACGGGCACCCCTTCCACGTTGGGAGGACTTCCCCAGCTGGGCTTCACTGATCTTTCGCGCTCAGCACCGCAGGTCCTCCCACCTCTTTCTACAGTGGGTGCTCCGCCGGTTGTAGACCCCCAATGTCTGGGACAGATTGCGGGCCTGCCTGCTCATCTGTGTCCAGGGATCCTTCACCAGTGTCCTGTGAGGTGCCTCTGTCTCCCTGGGGGACACTGGCACTCCTTGTCCCCTCCATTAGGGTAGCATGGGTGGTGGTGCCTGTTGGGGGACATAGACATGTCTGTTACATCTGCTTGAACGTTTGAGGTGAACAGGAGTGGGCTATTTAGTGCTGGTTGTACTTTCAGTGGCCTTCCAGGGTGCATTTGTGAGGTTGACATTGCATTTTGCGCCAGTGTGGGGTTGCATTGTGGTGGGGGGTGTCGATCCATTGTGGGTACGTGCAGGGGTGGGTGACTGTGCACAGCGGGAGGGATGTGGGCCTGTTAGTGGGTTTGTGGTCATGCAGGGGGATGGATGTAGTAGCTGATGCCTGTGTGGGGTGCAGGTCCTGGTGGGGTGGGGTGGTGCATGCATTACAGGTGTGGTGTATATGGGGTAAATGTAGATCACTTACCCGAGTCTATTCCTCCAGTGAGTCCAGTGAGTCCCTCTGGTTGCAGGATGGCCAGTACCTTTTCCTCCCAGTCAGTGTAGTCGGGTGGTGTTGTGGCGGTCCTCCCCCAGTCTTCTGCACTGCGATGTGGTGCCTTGATGCCATGTCCCAGACCTTCCCCCACAGGTCGTTCCATCTCTTCCGGATGTCGTCCCTGGTGCGTGGATGGTGTCCCACTGCATTGACCCTGTTCACAATGGTCTGCCACAGCTCCATTTTCCTTGCGATGGGTGTGTGCTGCACCTCCGCCCCGAATATTTGTGGCTCCACCTTCAGGATTTCATCTACCATGGTCCTTAACTCCCTCTCTGTGAAGCGTGGACGTTTGGGGGGACACATGGTGAGTGTGGGGAATGGTGTCGGGGCTGGGAACGAGGTAAGGGTGCTCTTCTGTGGGTCGGTGTGTGTGTCCTGTATGCTGGCATTCGCTGTCTGCCTCTGGTGCTCTCCGTCTTCTTGTCCTGCTTTCATTGCAAGGGATTGTGGGGTGTGTCTGGGGGTGTTTTATGGGGTTCTGGATGTGTGTCAGATGCCTATCCAATGTGTGCACTTTTTGCTGTTGAGTCCACTTGCCGCCCGTGGCGGTCACAGCCGCCAATGGTCGTCCGGCCTCCACTGTCCACCGAGGTAATTTGTGCATCATTATTTGGAGGGCGGGATGTGAGTGTGCTTGGCGGTGGCGGGGTGGGGAGCTCCGGGATTCCCGCTGACAGTCATAGCGGGAGTGCTGGTCTGGTGATTTTTTGCGGGGTTGGGATTTTCGTTCATTATATGGCGGTTTTCCATTCACCGCCGCCGCCGCGGTGTTTACCGCCGTGTTCATAATGACTGCCTCTGTGTCCAGTTCCAAGATGTCTCCAGTGTCTCCACATTGTGGGGAAAACACCCCTGTACTTATACTCAGTTTTACAGTGTGTTTACAAAGAAAGGGGAGAGGAGGTTCCAACCAGTTACAACTGGTTCTGGGAGTGCCCCCTCTCTCCTCCAGCACAGGCTCCAAACATCATTGGGGGTAAACAACCCTATTGTGTGAGGCCAGGGCACAGCCTTTACAAATGCAGGTGTGCTCCACCTCTCCCTTCTCTCAGCCCAGGAAGACTATTCAGTATGCAGATGCACCTCGGTGACACCTCCACCCTCCCTCTGTACAGGCTGTCTGAAAAGTATGCACAAAGCCCCAACTGTCAGTCTGCCCAGACGTGGATTGGAGTCAAGCTGCAAAACACCAGAGTCATAAGCACAGATAAATGCTCACTTTCTAGAAGTGGCATTTCTGTAATAGTAATAAAAAATCCACTTACACCAGTAAGCAGCATTTCTCATCACCATTAAAACCATACCAAACATGCCTACGCTACCCCTCATAAATCAGACAATACCCTCTAGACATGAGGCAGGGCATTTCCAATGCAATCCTATGAGAAGGCAGCACTCACAGCAGTGAGAAACCAAATAGGCTGTTTGTCGCTACCAGGACAGGCCACGCTACCTGGCACATGTCCTGCCTTCTACATACATAGTACCCTACCCATAGGGCTAGTTAGGGCCTACCTTATGGGTGACTTACATGTAGTAAAAGTTCTGGGCCTGGCAAGTAAATTTAGATGCCAGGTCCCTGTGGCAGAAAACTGTGCACACAGGCCCTGCGCTAGCAGGCCTGAGGCAGGTTTGAAAGGCTACTTCAGTGGGTGGCACAGTCAGGGCTGCAGGCCCACTAGTAGCATTTATTTTACAGGCCCTGGGTATAGAGATACCACTGTACAAGGGACTTACAGGTAAATTAAATATGCCAATTAGATATAAGCCAATCATAACAACTTTAGAAGGGAGAGCACTTGCACTTTAGCACTGATCAGCAGTGATAAAGTGCTCAGAGTCCTAGAGCCAACAGCGAGAGGTCAGAAAAAATAGGAGGAAGGAGGCAAAAAGTCAGGGGATGAACCTGCCACAAGGGCCAGGTTCAACAGCGACGATAGCTAAAACCAAGCTTCATAAATCCCCTGACTCGGATGGGTTCCCTTCTGTATTTTATAAAGCTTTCTGCTTCCAACTGGCGCCCATGTTGACACGCCTATTTAAGGCCATAACAGCCCCTGATTCCATTCCACCCTCAATGCTGATGGCATCCATTGTGGTTCTTCCTAAGCCTGGGAAGGACCCTCAATCATGCGGGTCCTACCGACCAACTCACTACTTAATACGGACACTAAGCTGCTAACCAGTATTCTAGCTACCCGCTTCTACCAGGTCTGATTGACCCAGACCAAAATGGATTTGTGATGCACCCCCAATGTGGGGACACACAAAACGCATTCTTCACTTAATAGATGAGGCAGGTTGTGCTCGTAGGGACATTATTCTTTTAACCCTGGACGTGGAGAAGTCCTTCAACAGAGTGCATTGGCGATACCTGACCGCAACATTAACCCACTTTGGTTTCGGCCCTCCGTTTCTCACATGGATCCATACCACCTATAGCAAACCGTTGGCAACGGTGTGGGTGAACAGACATTCCTCCCAATCAATTCCCCAATGCGGAGGCACCAGACAGGGTTGCCCTTTGTCACTCCTACTATTGGAGCGGTTTGCACAGAGTGTACGATCAAATCCAAATATAACGGGTGTGTTATTTGGAGGCGAAGTGCACACCTTGGCTTTATACGTGGATGGCGTTTTAGTCTTCTTAGATAATCCCAAGGGGGCCCTTCTGGCTCTTCTGCAGGAGATAGAGGAGTTTGGGAAGATCTCCGGCTTACGCGTAAATGTTCAGAAATCCCAAGGCCTTAATATCATGGTCCCTCATGCGGCCCTACCAGTAGAGCCTCTCCCGGGAATGCTTGAATCTTTACAGAAAGATTTTTACAATTTCATTTGAGCAGGGAGGTGGCCTCACGTGAGCCACACCCTATGCTATCAATTGCCAGCACAAGGGGGGCTAGGGGTGCCTAACCTACTGCACTGTTTTCAAGCCACCCAACTCCACTATTTAGTAGAGTGGTTGAGAGACGAGTTCGAAAAGAGGTGGCTGTATATGTATAGGGTGCTCGCAGGCACATCCCTGTGGAAGATCCCCTTCCTATCCCGCCCACAACATCCCTGGGGTTTATATTCTTCTCCAATCACAATCTCACTTACGAGAACGTGGCACCGGGTTGCAACAGGGAAAAACTTGACTACATTTTCCTCGCCCTTGACACCAATTGCTGGCAATTCATCCTTTACTCCTGGTATGAACACCTTGGCCTACAGCAAGTGGTTGCAACCGGAGTGTCACTCTGTTGGCCATCTTTTGACACTCTGAAATCCGAACATGCACTCCCTGAGGTAGAGCAGATGCGCTACTTACAAATTCGGCATTGGGCCATGCATCCTGGGATACGAGACCAGGCACAGAGATCCCTTACTGATGTTGAGAAATGGCTGTTGAAGAAGACCTCAGATAAAAGATTAATCACTGACCTGTACAATTTCCTACAAAAGGCCCCCGATACACAGAAATCCCCAGGACAACGACAATGGGAGGTCGAAATCAGTAGATCTCTCACACATAGGGAATGGGAAGACATATACTACAGGGCACGTCACACAGCTACAAATATGGCAAGCGTAGAATCTGCGACCATAGGGGGTGTCTAATAGGGTTGGCATTGGGTTCGGCTACTCAAAACATACTCTCTCACTGGGGTACTGATACTCTTCCCATGCACCTGGGATGGATACACCGCCTGTGGCACATCTTAGGCATGGAGAATATTACTCTGACATTGACGAGCCAAGCACACTCTTTCCGAGAGTTATGGGGCCTTTCTACAGAGTGTACAGAATTGATATTTCCCAGATATATCCGGCTCCTGAGGCTTCACAACACACCAGCCATGATACAGTGAACAGGACCATGTAGGGGTTTAACCACTAGTGTTTTCTCTCATTGTTGCTGTATTAATGGGTAAATGTGCTCCCAGTGCGAGGGAGGGAGGAAGGGAGATGCTTTGTTTGCCTTTCATCCCGTTCTATGTTACTACTTTTAATACAGCTATATAATTATTATCACTATGCAGCCAGCTTCCAGGCGGGTCATACAATGTGATCACTGTATACAGGGATCCAGAGATCCCAAGCAACATGGATCCAGAGATCCCAAGGTACAGGGATCCAGAGATCCCAAGGTACAGGGATCCAGAGATTCCAAGGTACAGAAATGCAGAGATTCCAAGGACCATGACTCCAAAGATTCCACTGTGTAGGATTTCAACGATCCCAAGGTGGAGGAGCACAATGATTCGATGATGCAGGAGATTTAGTAATTCCAGGTTGAAAGCTTTCACAGACAGTGTGCAGGATGCAGGATCTCACAGATAGTCATACTCAGCACTTCTGAGATTTTACAGGAGAAGAGGAAGAAAGCAAGAGAGCGAGAGAAAAAAAGAGAGAGTGAGCCTGACAGACACAGGAGATCACAAGAGTGCGTAGAAGATCAAGAGGCATATGTAGAGAGTGAGGGAGGGAATGAAAGAGATAGTGTGTGAATATTCACATCTGCTTTTGAGATCTGAAGATCTGTCAGCGAGACAAACAAACCAAGAGAGTCAATACGAAAGAGAGAGAAAAAAGAAACAAAGTGTGTGTGACAAGCTTTATTCAGTTACAGAGAAGCAAAGAGGGGCCGAGAGATGCTGAGACAGAGATAGAGAATGTGAGGGTAGTAACAGCAATTGTGCACAATTATGTTTGTGCTGTTAGAGTCGCAGAGAGAGAAGGAAAGAGGGAGGAGGTGGGAGGATGAAATAAAGTCGAGACAGTGCAGCATAGAGTCTGTGTGAGTGTTTGTGTTTGTAGTAACAATCAATGTGCACAGATACCTTTGCAATATCTGGAGCTTTCTGAAAGAGAGGACCAGAGAGAGAGCGAGGAACACTAAGTGATGTGAGAGAAGAAGAAAGAGTTATACAGGTAATCAGATAAATAGACAGGGAGGTGGAGAGAGAGAGTGGCCATGTTTGTTAGTTGATGAGTCTTTCACTGTTTCCCCTGAGATCCTGAAGCTTGTATTATCATGTGCTAATCCATGCAAGGTTCTGAGCAGAGGGGTTTGCATAGTAGAAGAGATAATGTGTGACACTTGTGGATGCCCCTCAGGGCTGTAGGGAGGGGTGTGTGTGTGTCCTGCAGGAGCTCCTCTGATTACAGTATTCTATTTCCAATTACAGGGTGTTTGTGCTGTTCCTTTTCAGATCCTGTAGCCTCCGAGTCTTCTCTAATACTAAAATGATTTGTGTGTCCTTCAGGTGTAAGAAGTTTCAGGGTCCAGAGAGTGAGATGAAGAAAAAGGAAAAAGAGGTTATGATAACTCTGAAACCTGAAGAGGAGATGAAGAAATATAAAGGTAAATAGAGTTGTGCTGAATGTAATTTTCTGTTGGTGCCCACACTGAGACCTTTGGCCTCCACCAGCTACAGCTGCAGCTTTTACTGTGGAAGACCTGGTCGAACATTTGGCGAGTGCAGGTTACACACTGACCCCCTCAGCTGTGCTAACTCCTGAGCCGTGCTGGTGGTCCCTCAGCAGTACAGGGGGGTCCTCCTTAACATTGTCCATGATGTCCCCTTGGCTGGGCATCTGGGGGTGACTGAGACCTGCGAGAGGCTGGTCAACCACTTCTACTGGTCCCAGATGTCAGAGAAGGTCAAGGAGTTTTGTCGCTCTTGTGTGACCTGCCAAGCCAGTGGAAAAGGAGGAGGCAAACCCAAGGCTCCCCTGATACCACTACCAGCGGTGGAGCAGCTTTAGAGAGGGTGGTGCATTGCTTGAGACCATTTGTAAAAGTGCAATCAGCTGCTTCAGAAGGAAGTGTCTGCGCTGGTGAGGTAACCAAGCCGGGGGGGGGAGCGGGGGGGGCGACAAAAGTCGAGGCTAGCCAAGATTAAAGTTGTGCATGAGCAGAAAAGTCTTGAGCTGTGTTTAAAAGATGAAAGGATTTGGTTGGGAATAGAGATGATGCTGCAGTTGTACCATTTACTACAGTATACTGTCTAGTGCAGCACTGTGGACAGTGTAGTATAGTGTACTGTGTAATGCAGTGTGCTCTCTTGTGCAACAAGCCATCTGGTACATTGTGGCATGTAGTACAGTGTACAGTCTGGTGCAGCATTTTGTGAAATAGTGAAGTGTCTATTCTGTTGTGCTCTCTAGTGCGTAATCCTGCCTAGACCCATGTGCTGTGGTGTATTCTCCAGTTGTAGGAAATTGGCCCCTAGTTTGCAATACTTGCCCCCCCCCCCTCACCCCCCCCCCCCCCCCACACACACTTTTTTTGCCTGATATCGGATGCCAACTTGACTAAGTGTGTGCTGGGATCCTGCTAATCTGTACCATTGTTCTACAATTGAGACACCCCTGGCCCACAGCTAAGTCCCTTGTAAAAGGTATCAGTGGTACCAAGTGCTCTGTGATCAGGGAGGGTCCCTAAGGGCTGCAGCATATATTGTGCCACCCTAATGGACCCCTCACCAAACACATGCGCACTGCCAATGGAACTTGTGTGTGCTGGTGGGGAGAAAAAGGTAAAGTTGACATGACATCCCCCTCAGGATGCCATGCCCACAAACCACTGCCTGTAGTATAGGTAAGTCACCCCCCTAGCAGACCTCACAGCCCAAAGGCAGGGTGCACTATCCCACAGGTGAGGGCATAGGTGTAGGAGCAATGTGTCCCTACAGTGTCTAAGTCCATTTTAGACATTGTAAGTGCAGTGTGGCCATACTGAGTATATGGACGGGGGGTTTGTCATTACAAACTCCACAGCTCCATAATGGCTTCACTGAGTACTGGGAAGTTTGGTATCAAACCTCTCAGCACAATAAATCCATACTGATGCCAGTGTTGGATTTATTGAAAAATGCACCCAGTGGGCATCTTAGAGATGCCCCTGGTATTTTACCCAATTCTTTAGTACAGGACTGACTGGTCTGTGCCAGCCTGCCACTAAGAGACATGTTTCTGACCCCATGGGGTGAGGGCCTTTTCTGCTTTCTGAGGCCAGAAACAAAGCCTGCACTGAGTGGAGGTGCTTCACAGTCCCCCCCCCCCCCACCCCCTGCAGAAACTGTAACACTTTCCAGTGAGCCTCAAAGGCTCGGGCATCCAGTTACAATGCCCGCTCCTGGAGAAAGCACCACTTTTGGCGGCAAGATAGGCAGGAAACTTAGGAAAAACAAGGAGTGACCACTTCAGCTGGGACCACCCCTAAGGTGCCCAGAGCTGAAGTGACCCCCTCCCTGCAGAATCCTCCATCTTGGTTTGGAGGAAAGGGACCAACAGGGTTAGGTCTGTGCCTCCCTCCCCAAAGGGAGTGGACACCAGAAGGGTGTAGTCATCCTCAGGGACAGTAGCCACTGGCTTCTGCCCTCTGACCCCTGTAACGCCCCTCAATCCATGATTGAAGTGCTCCCCTGAACCGAGCTCGTCCGATTCCTGCTGACCTCACAAGAAGAAATAAGAAGGACTGCTAACCTGACCCCCAGCAGAAAAGACTGAGGCCGCAAACTGACTTGGCCCCAGCCCTACTGGCCTGTCTCCAGCTTCTAAAGCCCTGCTAAAAGAAGGTGACGCATCCTGCAGGACCAGCGCTAGGAACTTCTCCTTTGGTCAGAAGATGTCTCACGGCGTGCCGAGGATGCAGAGTTGTTTCCACGCAGAAAGACCACAAACAAGCCTTGCTAGCTGCAAGAGTCACGGTTGAAGAAAATGGGTGCTGCCCGGGCCCAGTAAAGGACCAGGAGGTCACCACTTGGATGAGGAGACAGAAGGGGCGCTCAGCAAAACAGACAGCCCACGCAGAAGCAGGCAGCACCCGCAGAAGCACTTGAACAGGGGTTTAAGAAATCTGAGCACAGCAGTCGTCTCAGCACTACAAAGGAGGGTCCCACGAAGCCGAAAGTAAACTCAGCGAGTTGAGCAATACAGGACGGAGTGCTGGGGACCTGGGCTGTGCTGTGCACGAAAGAATCCTTGCAAGAGTGCACAGAAGCCTTAGCAGCTGCAGTTCACACAGTACACAGGATTACTGTCTGGCGTGGGGAGGCAAGGACTTACCTCCACCAAATTTGGGCAGAAGGACCACTGGACTGTCGGGGTCACTTGGATCCAGCTCCTGTGTTCCAGGGACCACGCTCGTCAAGATGAAAGGGGACCCAGAGGACCGGTGAAGCAGAAGTTTGGTGTCTGCGCTAGCAGGGGGAAGACTCCGTCAACCCACGGGAGATTTCTTCTTGGCTTCCAGTGCAGGGTGAAGGCAGACAGCCCCCAGAGCATGCACCACCAGGAAACAGTTGAGAAAGCCGGCAGGATTAGGCACTACAATGTCGCTGGTAGTCTTATTGCTACTTTATTGCAGTTTTGCAGGCGTCCTGGAGCAGTCAGCGGTCGATCCTTGGCTGAAGTCGAAGAGGGAGATGCAGAGGAACTCTGGTGAATTCTTGCAGGTCGTTATCTGAAGAGAAGCCCACAGGAGAGACACTAAGTAGCCCTCAGAGGAGGATTGGCTACCAAGAGAGGTAAGCACCTATTAGGAGGGGTCTCTGACGTCACCTGCTGGCACTGGCCACTCAGAGGTCTTCATTGTGCCCTCACACCTCTGCATTCAAGATGGCAGAGGTCTGGGACACACTGGAGGAGCTCTGGGCACCACCCCTGGGGAGGTGCTGGACAGGGGAGTGGTCACTCCCCTTTCCTTTGTCCAGTTTCGTGCCAGAGCAGGGGCTGGGGGATCCCTGAACCGGTGTAGACTGGCTTATGCAAGGAGGGCACCATCTGTGCCTTCAAAGCATTTAAAGAGGCTGGGGGAGGCTGCTGCTCCCCAGCCCTTCACACCTATTTCCAAAGGGAGAGGGAGTAACACCCTCTCAGAGGAAATTATTTGTTCTGCCTTCCTGGGACTGGGCTGCCCAGACCTCAGGAGGGCAGAAACCTGTCTGTGGGTTGGCAGCAGCGGTAGCTGCAGAGAAAACCCCAGAGAGCTGGTTTGGCAGTACCCGGGGTCCATGCTGGAGCCCCGGGGATGCATGGGATTGGCACCCCAATACCATATTTGGCATGGGGGGACAATTCCATGATCCTAGACATGTTACATGGCCATATTCGGAGTTACCATTGTGAAGCTACATATAGGTATTAACCTATATGTAGTGAATGCGTGTAATGGTGTCCCCGCACTCACAAAGTCCGGAGAAATTGCCCTGAACTATGTGGAGGCATCTTGGCTAGTGCGCCCTCACACTTAGTAACTTTGCACCTAACCTTTACTAAGTGAAGGCTAGACATATAGGTGACTTATAAGTTACTTAAGTGCAGTGTAAAATGACTGTGAAATAACGTGTGCGTTATTTCACTCAGGCTGCAGTGGCAGCCTTTGTAAAGGTTTGTCTGAGCTCCCTATGGGTGGCAAAAGAAATGCTGCAGCCCATAGGGATCTCTTGGAACCCCAATACCCTGGGTACCTAGGTACCATATACTAGGGAATTATAACGGTGTTCCAGTGTGCCAATTAGAATTGGTGAAAATGGTCACTAGCCTGCAGTGACAATTTTAAAAGCAGAGAGAGCATAAACACTGAGGTTCTGGTTAGCAGAGCCTCAGTGATACAGTTAGGCACCACACAGGGAACACACATTCAGGCCACAATTATGAGCACTGGGGTCCTGGCTAGCAGGATCCCAGTGACACAGGCAAAAACAAACTGACATATATGTAAAAGTGGGGGTAACATGCCAGGCAAGATGGTACTTTCCTACATTAGCTTATTGTCTGTGTGTGTACAACAAATGCTTTGCACTACCCTCTGATAAGCGTAACTGCTCGACCACACTACCACAAAAGGGAGCATTAGTATTATCTACTTTAGCCTCTGTTAAGCATCTGGGGAACCCCTGGGCTCTGTGCACACTATATCTCATTTTGATATAGTATATACAGAGCCAGCTTCCTACACTAGTGCTGTCTAATATAGTGTTAGTTCTAGTGCCGTTCATAGTGCATTGTGTAGCGCTTTGGGCTGCCTATTGCAGTGGACAGTCTCATGCAGTGTGCTAACTGGGGCAGTGTACTGTTTGGTACATTGCACTATTTTAGGCTTCAGTTGAATGAAGTGTGGCCTAGTGTAGTATTCTTAATAGTGCAGTGTGCATCTAGGACTGTGTGCTCTCTACCGCACTGTAATGTTAAGTTCAGATTCCCATGTAGTGCAGTGTGCTGCCTTTCATTGTGTGTTGTCTAGAGCAGAGTGCAAAGTGTTCCCTGTACTGAATTATACAATGCTGTGTTGTTTCGTACAGTGTGCTTTCTTTATCGTTATGATATATTGTGCAGCTTAACATCAAGTACAGTGGTCTTTTGTTATGTGCTGTCTAGAGCTGTGCACCATCTAATAGGTTGTGCTGTCTAGTGCAGTGTGTTTTGAGCTGTGTACTGCAGTGTGAGAAAGTAGCCTCTTTCTAGCCTTGTTACCCCCACTTTTGGCCTGTTTGTGAGTGTATGTCAGGGTGTTTTCACTGTCTCACTGGGATCCTGCTAGCCAGGGCCCAGTGCTCATAGTGAAAACCCTATGTTTTCAGTATGTTTGGTATGTGTCACTGGGACCCTGCTAGTCAGGACCCCAGTGCTCATAAGTTTGTGGCCTATATGTATGTGTTCCCTGTGTGATGCCTAACTGTCTCACTGAGGCTCTGCTAACCAGAACCTCAGTGGTTATGCTCTCTCATTTCTTTCAAATTGTCACTAACAGGCAAGTGACCAATTTTACCAATTTACATTGGCTTACTGGAACACCCTTATAATTCCCTAGTATATGGTACTGAGGTACCCAGGGTATTGGGGTTCCAGGAGATCCCTATGGGCTGCAGCATTTCTTTTGCCACCCATAGGGAGCTCTGACAATTCTTACACAGGCCTGCCACTGCAGCCTGAGTGAAATAATGTACACATTATTTCACAGCCATTTTCACTGCACTTAAGTAACTTATAAGTCACCTATATGTCTAACCTTTACCTGGTAAAGGTTAGGTGCAAAGTTACTTAGTGTGAGGGCACCCTGGCACTAGCCAAGGTGCCCCCACATTGTTCAGAGCCAATTCCCTGAACTTTGTGAGTGCGGGGACACCATTACACGTGTGCACTACATATAAGTCACTACCTATATGTAGCTTCACAATGGTAACTCCGAATATGGCCATGTAACATGTCTAAGATCATGGAATTGCCCCCTCTATGCCATCCTGGCATTGTTGGCACAATTCCATGATCCCAGTGGTCTGTAGCACAGACACTGGTACTGCCAAACTGCCTTTCCTGGGGTTTCACTGCAGCTGCTGCTGCTGCCAACCCCTCAGACAGGTTTCTGCCCCCCTGGGGTCAAGCCAGGCTTGTCCCAGGATGGCAGAACAAAGGACTTCCTCTGAGAGAGGGTGTTACACCCTCTCCCTTTGGAAAATGGTGTGAAGGCAGGGGAGGGGTAGCCTCCCCCAGCCTCTGGAAATGCTTTCATGGGCACAGATGTGCCCAATTCTGCATAAGCCAGTCTACACCGGTTCAGGGGACCCCTTAGCCCTGCTCTGGCGCGAAACTGGACAAAGGAAAGGGGAGTGACCACTCCCCTGACCTGCACCTCCCCTGGGAGGTGTCCAGAGCTCCTCCAGTGTGCTCCAGACCTCTGCCATCTTGGAAACAGAGGTGCTGCCAGCACACTGGACTGCTCTGAGTGGCCAGTGCCACCAGGTGACGTCAGAGACTCCTTCTGATAGGCTCCTTCAGGTGTTGCTAGCCTATCCTCTCTCCTAGGTAGCCAAACCCTCTTTTCTGGCTATTTAGGGTCTCTGTCTGTGGGGAAACTTTAGATAACGAATGCAAGAGCTCATCAGAGTTCCTCTGCATCTCTCTCTTCACCTTCTGCCAAAGAATCGAGTGCTGACCGCGCTGGAAGCCTGCAAAACTGCAACATAGTAGCTAAGACGACTACTGCAACTCTGTAACGCTGATCCTGCCGCCTTCTCGACTGTTTTCCTGGTGGTGCATGCTGTGGGGGTAGTCTGCCTCCTCTCTGCACTAGAAGCTCCGAAGAAATCTCCCGTGGGTCGACGGAATCTTCCCCCTGCTACCGCAGGCACCAAAATGCTGCATGACCGGTCCCTTGGGTCTCCTCTCAGCACGACGAGCGAGGTCCCTCGAATCCAGCAACTCTGTCCAAGTGACTCCCACAGTCCAGTGACTCTTCAGTCCAAGTTTGGAGGAGGTAAGTCCTTGCCTCCCCACGCCAGACTGCATTGTTGGAAACCGCGTCTTTTGCAAATACTCCGGCTTCCGTGCACTTCCGGCGGAAATCCTTCGTGCACAGCCAAGCCTGGGTCCACGGCACTCTAACCTGCATTGCACGACTTTCTAAGTTGGTCTCCGGCGACGTGGGACTCCTTTGTGCAACTTCGGCGAGCACCGTTTCACGCATCCTCGTAGTGCCTGTTTCTGGCACTTCTCCGGGTGCTACCTGCTGCTGAGAGGGCTCCTTGTCTTGCTCGACGTCCCTTCTCTCTCTTGGTCCAATTTGCGATCTCCTGGTCCCTCCTGGGCCGCAGCAGCTTCCAAAAACGCTAACTGCACGATTTGCAGCTAGCAAGGCTTGTTGGCGTTCTTTCGGCGGGAAAACACTTCTGCATGACTCTCCGCGGCGAGAGGGATCCGTCCACCAAAGGGGAAGTCTCTAGCCCTTTTCGTTCTTGCAGAAACCGCAGCTTCTTCTGTCCAGTAGAAGCTTCTTTGCACCCACAGCTGGCATTTCCTGGGCATCTGCCCATCTCCGACTTGCTTGTGACTTTTGGACTTGGTCCCCTTGTTCCACAGGTACCCTAGATTGGAAATCCACAGTTGTTGCATTGTTGGTTTGTGTCTTTCCTGCATTATTCCTCTATCACGACTTCTTTGTATTTTGGGGAACTTTAGTGCACTTTGCACTCACTTTTCAGGGTCTTGGGGAGGGCTAATTTTCTAACTCTCACTATTTTCTAATAGTCCCAGCGACCCTCTACAAGGTCACATAGGTTTGGGGTCCATTCGTGGTTCACATTCCACTTTTGGAGTATATGGTTTGTGTTGTCCCTATCCCTATGTGTCCCCATTGCATCCTATTGTAACTATACATTGTTTGCACTGTTTTCTAAGACTATACTGCATATTTTTGGTATTGTGTACATATAACTTGTGTATAATTGCTATCCTCATACTGAGGGTACTCACTGAGATACTTTGGCATATTGTCATAAAAATAAAGTACCTTTATTTTTAGTATATCTGTGTATTGTGTTTTCTTATGATATTGTGCAAGTGACACTTGTGGTACTGTAGTAGCTTCACACGTCTCCTAGTTCAGCCTAAGCTGCTCTGCTAAGCTACCATTATCTATCAGCCTAAGCTGCTAGACACCCTATACACTAATAAGGGATAACTGGGCCTGGTGCAAGGTGCAAGTACCCCTTGGTACTCACTACAAGCCAGTCCAGCCTCCTACATGCAGTGCACCCTGTATCACTGAGGACCATCTAGTGCAGTGTGCTTTGAGCTTTGTACCACGGTGTACCGTGTATCGCTGAGGACCATCTAGTGCAGTGTGCTTTGAGCTGTATACTACGGTGTACTGTGTATCACTGAAGAACATCTAGTGCAGTGTGCTTAGAGCTGTATACCACGGTGTACCGTGCATCACTGAGGACCATCTAGTGCAGAAAAGTCTAACAGTCTGGTGTTTTGGGTCCAATACTTATACCCCTTTCTGCCTTTGAAGTTTCCCAACTTCAAAGAAAAGTCTCTGTTGTTTACAGGATCCTGTCTTGCCCAGGCCTGCCTCCAGACACACACCAGGGGGGTGGAGCCTGCTTTGTGTGAGGGCAGGCACAGCCCTTTTAGGTGTGAGTGACCACTCCTCCCTCCACTCTAGCACAGATAGCCCATCAGGATATGCAGGTTACACCCCAGCACCATTTGTGTCACTGTCTAGTGGAGATGCACAAACAGCCCAACTGTCAGTCTGACCGAGACAAGGAACCCACAAACAGGCAGAGTCACAGAATGGTTTTAGCAAGAAAATGCCTACTTTCTATAAGTGGCATTTTCAAACACACAGTCTAAAAAAACAACTTCACTAATAGATGTATTTTTAAATTGTAAGTTCAGAGATCCCAAACTCCAGATGTCTGTCTGCTCCCAAAGGAAATCTGCGATTTAATAATATTTAAAGGCAGCCCCCATGTTAACCTATGAAAGAGATAGGCCTTGCAACAGTGAAAAATGAATTTGGCAGTATTTCACGGTTAGGACATATAAAACACACTAGTATATGTCCCACCTTTAGCATACACTGCACCCTGCCCATGGGTACACTTGCCAAGTCGAACTGGCAGTTTAACCTGCACTCATAGACGCTGTAGTGGCAGATCTGAGCCATGTTTACAGGGCTACTCATGTGGGTGGCACAACCGGTGCTGCAGGCCCACTAGTAGCATTTGATTTACAGGCCCTGGGCACTTCTAGTGCACTTTACTAGGGACTTACTAATAAACCAATCATGGATAAGCCAATCAACAATACAATTTACAAAGAGAGCATATGCACTTTAGCACTGGCTAAACACACCTCAACATACAGAATGTGCATGCCATCGAGCACGGATATTAACCCTTTGCGCTAATAAAGAATGGTGGCTGAAGTACCAGTCTAGTGAGACCAATCTCCAGCTGTCCTCAGATGGCCCTGCCTCTGCACCACAGACAGACCACGGTTGACTCTGCAGAAGGAGAGCTGAGGACTTTCTTTGCTGCAGGATGAAAGGTCTGGAACAAGCTTCTCTTGTGAGTCCTCAGTGCAGTGGGTCATGATTTTAATTCCGCAGTGGAGGCGTGGCACCAGTAACCACGCCAGGCACATAGTCCGCTCTGACTGGGCACAGTCTGGCCAGGACCATGCCCCAGATGGCAGGCCTTTCCCTGGAGCGCCTCGAGTGCAGGAAGCATAAGTGTACCTGTGTCACGGCGCTATGCCTTGCTGGAGCCCCCTGTCCATCCTGGCAGATTTGCCGGGACAGTCCTGGTTTTTCACCAGCTGTCCCAGCACATTTCAGGCAATTTAGCTCATGTCCTGGTTTTTATAGAGGGTCGACTGAAAATGGTGGGAGGTTTTCCAAAACAGAGATAGTTAGCAGCTGCCATAAGAAGCAATTTAATTAACAGGCATAATCCTGGCTTTAAAAATATCATTTTATTCAGGTTCCTGGTGCCCCTTCTGTAGGTTCTACGCTAATGAGCGCTGCCCTTCTGTGAGCTCGGAGGCTCCCCACCCCAAAGGAAAGAGCTCACTAACTGGGAGTGTCACCAAGAAAAAGCAGCACTCATGACATGCAGGAGGTGTGCTCCTTCCAGTTAGGTGCTGTGTAGTGTATTATACTGTGTGCTCTTTACAGGTAGGTGCAGTAACAAAAGGGGTGAGCCTTTGAGGCTCACTGCCAGGCGTTACAGTTCCTGCAGGGGGAGGTGAGAAGCACCTCCACCCAGTACAGGCTTTGTTACTGGCCACAGAGTGATAAAGGCACTTTCCCCATGTGGCCAGCAACATGTCTGGTGTGTGGCAGGCTGGCAAAAACTAGTCAGCCTACACTGGAAGTCGGGTATGTTTTCAGGGGGCATCTCTAAGATGCCCTCTGGGTGTATTTCACAATAAAATGTACACTGGCATCAGTGTGCATTTATTGTGCTGAGAAGTTTGATACCAAACTTCCCAGTTTTCAGTGTAGCCATTATGGAACTGTGGAGTTCGTGTATGACAGACTCCCAGACCATATACTCTTATGACTACACTGCACTTACAATGTCTAAGGTTTTGCTTAGACACTGTAGGGGCATAGTGCTCATGCACCTATGCCCTCACCTGTGTTATAGTGCACCCTGCCCTAGGGCTACAAGGTCTGCTAGAGGGTTGACTTATCTATGCCATAGGCAGTGTGAGGTTGGCATGGCACCCTGAGGGGAGTGCCTTTTCGACTTAGTAATTTTCTCCCCACCAGCACACACAATCTGGCAAGCAGTGTGCATGTGCTGAGTGAGGGGTCCCCAGGGTGGCATAAGACATGCTGCAGCCCTTTGAGACCTTCCCTGGCATCAGGGCCCTTGGTACCAGTTACGAGTGACTTACCTGGATGCCAGGGTGTGCCAATTGTGGAGACAATGGTACAGGTTAGGGAAGGAACACTGGTTCTTGGGCCTGGTTAGCAGGCCTCAGCACACTTTCAAATCATAACTTGGCATCAGCAAAGGCAAAAAAGTCAGGGGGTAACCATGCCAAGGAGTCATTTCCTTACAAGTGTATTGTACAGTACATTTTGCTCCTTCCACGTAGGTGCTGTAAAGTGCAGTGTATTGTGTAGTTTGCTCCTTCCAGGTAGATGCTGTGTAGTAGAGTGTGTTGTACTGTGTGCTCCTTCCAGGTAGGTGCAGTGCAGTGTATTGTACAGTGTGCTCCTTCCAGTTAGGTGCTGTGTAGTGTAGTGTATTGCACAGTACAGTGTGTTCCTTCAAGGTAGGTGTTGTGTATTGCAGTGTATTGCACAGTACAGTGTGCCCCTTCCAGGTAGGTGCTGTGTAGTGCAGTGTATTGCACAGTACAGTGAGCTCCTTCCAGGTAAGTGCTGTGTAGTGCAATGCAGTGTACTGGGTGCTCTTTGCAGGTAGCTGCTGCTTGTGCAGTGTACTGTACAATACAGTGTGCTCCCGCCAGGTAGGTGCTGTGTAGTGCAGTGTATTGTGCAGTAAGTACAGTGTGCTCCTTCCAGGTAGGTGCTGTGTAGTGCAGTGTATTGTACATTACAGTGTGTTCCTTCCAGGTAGGTTCTGGTTAGTGCAGTGTATTGTACAGTACAGTGTGCTCCTTCCAGGTAGGTGCTATGTAGTGCAGTTTATTCTACAGTGTGGGTTTTCCAGGTAGGTGCTGTGTAGTGCAGTTTATTCTACAGTGTGGGTTTTCCAGGTAGGTGCTGTATAGTGCAGTGTATTGTACAGTACAGTGTGCTCCTTCTAGATAGCTGCTGTGTCGTGCAGTGTATTGTACAGTACACTGTGCTACGTCCAGGTAAAATCTGTGTAGTGTATAGTCTGCTCCTTCCAGGTGCATGCTGTGTAGTGCAGTGTATTGTACTGTGTTCTCCTTCCAGGTATGTGCGGTGTAGTGCAGTGTATTGTACAGTGTGCTCCTTCCAGGTAGGTGCTGTGTAGTACAGTGTATAGTACAATACAGTGTGCTCCTTCCAGGTAGGTGCTGTGTAATGCAGTGTATTGTACAGTACACTGTGCTCCTTCCAGGTAGGTACTGTGGAGTGCAGTTTATTTCACATTGTGGTCCTTCCAGGTAGATGCAGTATAGTGCAGTTTATTCTACTATGTGTTCCTTCCAGGTATGTGCTGTGTAGTGCAGTGTATTGCACAGTACATTGTGCTCCTTCCAGGTAGGTGCTGTTGTTTCAGTGCATTGTGCAGTACAGTGTGCTCCTTCAGGTAGATGCTGTGTAGTGCAGTGTATTGCACAGTACATTGTGCTCCTTCCAGGTAAGTGCTGTGTAGTGCAATGTAGTGTAAAGGGTGATCTTTGCAGGTAGCTGCTTCTTGTGCAGTGTACTGTACAATACAGTGTGCTCCTGCCAGGTAGCTGCTGTGCAGTGCAGTGTATTATACAGTACGGTGTGCTCCTTCCAGGGAGGTGCTGTGTAGTGCAGTGTTTTCTACAGTACAGTGGGCTCCTTCCAGGTAGGTGCTGTGTAGTGCAGTGTATTGTATAGTCTCCTCCTTTCAGGTAGATGCTGTGTAGTGCAGGGTAAATCACTGTGTGCTCCTTCCAGGTAGGTGCGGTGTAGTACAGTGTATAGTACAGTACAGTGTGCTCCTTCCAGGTATGTGCTGTGTAGTGCAGTGTGTTTTACAGAGTGATCTTTACTGGATAGGATCTGCTAGTGCGGTGTATTGTACAGTACAGTGTGCTCCTTCCAGGTAGGTGCTGGTTAGTGCAGTGTATTGTAAAGTACAGTGTGCTCCTTCCAGGCAGGTGCTGTGTAGTGCAGTTTATTCTTCAGTGTGGGTTTTCCAGGTAGGTGCTGTGTAGTGCAGTGTATTGTACAGTACAGTGTGCTCGTTCTAGGTAGCTGCTGTGTAGTGCAGTGTATTGTACAGTACACTGTGCTCCTTCCAGGTAAGTTCTGTGTAGTGCAGTGTATTGTACAGTACAATGGGCTCCTTCCAGGTAGGTGCGGTGTAGTACAGTGTATAGTACAGTACAGTGTGCTCCTTCCAGGTATGTGCTGTGTAGTGCAGTGTGTTTTACAGAGTGATCTTTACTGGATAGGATCTGCTAGTGCGGTGTATTGTACAGTACAGTGTGCTCCTTCCAGGTAGGTGCTGTGTGGTACAGTGTATTCTACAGTACAGTGTACTCTTTCTATAGTGCTGTGTATTGTGCAGTGTGCTCCTTCCAGATTTCTGCTGTGTAGTGCAGGGCATTGTACAGTACAATGCTGTTCTTCCAGGTAGGTGCAGTGCATTGTATTGTACAGTACACTGTGTTCCTTCCAGGTAGTTGTTGTGTAGTACAATCTATTGTACAGTAGAGTGTTCTCCTTCCAGTTAGGTACTGTGTAGTGCAGTGCATTGTCCTGTGTGTTCTTTACACGTATGTGCAGTATAGTGCAGTTTATTGTACTATGCGTTCCTTCCAGGTAGGTGCTGGTTAGTGCAGTGTATTGTACAATACAGTGTGCTCCTACCAGGTAGGTACCGTGTAGTGCAGTTTATTCTACAGTTTGCTTCTTCCAGTTAGGTACAGTAGAGTGTGCTCCTTCCAGGTAGGTCCCGTGTAGTGCAGTCTATTCTACAGTTTGGTTCTTCCAGTTAGGTACAGTAGTGTGTGCTCCTTCCAGGTAGGTGCTGTATAGTGAAGTGCATTGTACAGTACAGTGTGCTCCGTTCAGGGAAGGTGTGATGTAGTGTAGTGTATTGTACAGTACAATGGGCTCCTTCCAGGTAGGTGCGGTGTAGTACAGTGTATAGTACACTACAGTGTGCTCCTTCCAGTTATGTGCTGTGTACTGCAGTGTATTCTACAGAGTGCTCTTTACAGGATAGGTGCTGCTAGTGCAGTGTATTTTACAGTACAGTGTGCTCCTTCCATGTAGGTGCTGTTAGTGGAGTGTATTGTACAGTACAGTGTGCTCCTTTCAGGTAGGAGCTGGTTAGTGCAGCGTATTGAACAGTACAGTGTGCGTGTTTTAGGTAGCTGCTGTGTAGTGCAGTGTATTGTACAGTACACTGTGCTCCTTCCAGGTAAGTTCTGTGTAGTGCAGTGTATTGTACAGTACTGTCTGCTCCTTCCAGGTAGGTGCTGTGTGGTACAGTGCATTCTACAGTACAGTGTACTCCTTCTATAGTGCAGTGTATTGTGCAGTGTGCTCCTTCCAGATTTCTGCCGTGTAGTGCAGGGCATTGTACAGTACAATGTTCTTCTTCCAGGTAGGCGCGGTGCAGTGTAGTGCATTGTGCAGTACACTGTGTTCCTTCCAGGTAAGTGCTGTGTAGTACAATCTATTGTACAGTAGAGTGTGCTCCTTCCAGTTAGGTGCTGTGTAGTGCAGTGTATTGTCCTGTGTGTTCTTTACAGGTTTGTGCAGTTTATTGTACTATGCGTTCCTTCCAGGTAGGTGCTGGTTAGTGCAGTGTATTGTACACTACAGTGTGCTCCTTCCAGATAGGTGCTGTGTAGTGCAGTGTATTGTAGAGTGTGCTCGTTCTTGGTAGCTGCTGTGTAGTGCAGTGTACTGTACAGTACACTGTGCTCCTTCCAGGAAGGTGCTGTGTAGTGCAGTGTATTGTACAGTGTTCTCCTTCCTCGTAGGTGCTGTGTAGTGCTGGTAGGTTATGTTAGTGCAGTGTATTGTACAGTACAGTATGCTGCTTCCAGGTAGGTGCTGTGTAGTGCAGTGTATTGTCCTGTTTAGTATGCTATTTCCAGGTAGGTGCTGTGTAGTGTAGTGTATTGTACAGTACACTGTGCTCCTTCCAGGAAGGTGCTGTGGAATACAGTTTATTGGACGTTGTGGTCCTTCCAGGTAGATGCAGTATAGTGCAGTTTATTCTACTATGTGCTCCTTCCAGGTAGGTGCTGTGTAGTGCATTGTATTGTGCAGTTCAGTGTGCTCCTTCCAGGTAGGTGATATGTAGTGCAGTGTTTTCTAGTATGGTCCTTCCAGGTAGGTGCTGTATAGTGCAGTGTTTTGTACAGTACAGTGTGCTCCTTCGAGGTAGGTGGTGTTGTGTAGTGTATTGTACAGTACAGTTTGCTCCTTCCACGTAGGTGCTGTAAAGTGCAGTGTATTGTATAGTCTACTCCTTCCAGGTAGATGCTATGTAGTACAGTGTGTTGTACTGTGTGCTCCTTCCTGGTAGGTGCGGTGCAGTGCAGACTATTGTACAGTGTGATCCTTCCAGTTAGGTGCTGTGTAGTGTATTGCACAGTACAGTGTGCTCCTTCCAGGTAGGTGCTGTGTATTGCAGTGTATTGCAAAATACAGTGTGCCCCTTCCAGGTAGGTGCTATGTAGTGCAGTGTATTGCACAGTACAGTACGCTCCTTCCAGGTAAGTGCTGTGTAGTGCAATGCAGTGTACAGGGTGCTCTTTGCAGGTAGCTGCTGCTTGTGCAGTGTACTGTGCAATACAGTGTGCTCCCGCCAGGTAGGTGCTGTGTAGTGCAGTGTATTGTGCAGTAAGTACAGTGTGCTCCTTCCAAGTAGGTGCTGTGTAGTGCAGTGTTTTCTACAGTACAGTGTGCTCCTTCCCGATAGGTGCTGTGTTGTGCAGTGTATTGTATAGTCTGCTCCATTCAGGTAGATGCTGTGTAGTGCAGTGTAAATCACTGTGTGCTCCTTCCCAGTAGGTGCTGTGTAGTGCAGCGTATTGTTCAGTACAGCGTGCTCCTTCCAGGTAGGTGCACTGTATTGTACAGTACAGTGTGCCTCTAACCTGGTAGGTGCTGTTAGGCCTGTGTATTATACAGTACAGTGTGCTCCTTCCAGGTAGGTGCTGTGTAGCGAAGTGCATTGTACAGTACAGTGTGCTCCATTCAGGAAAGGTGTGATGTAGTGCAGTGTATTGTACAGTAGGGCTCCTTCCCGGTAGATGCGGTGTAGTACAGTGTATACTACACTACAGTGTGCTCCTTCCAGGTATGTGCTGTGTACTACAGTGTATTCTACAGAGTGCTCTTTACAGGATAGGTGCTGCTAGTGCAGGGTATTTTACAGTACAGTGTGCTCCTTCCATGTAGGTTCTGTTAGTGGAGTGTATTGTACAGTACAGTGTGCTCCTTCCAGGTAGGTGCTGGTTAGTGCAGTGTATTGTAAAGTACAGTGTTCTTCTTCCAGGTATGTGCTGTGTAGTGCAGTTTATTCTACAGTGTGGGTTTTTCAGCTAGGTGCTGGTTAGTGCAGTGTATTGTACAGTACAGTGTGCGCGTTTTAGGTAGCTGCTGTGTAGTGCAGTGTATTGTACAGTACACTGTGCTCCTTCCAGGTACGTTCTGTGTAGTGCAGTGTATTGTACAGTACTGTCTGCTCCTTCCAGGTAGATGCTGTGT
The DNA here is from genome assembly GCF_031143425.1 of Pleurodeles waltl. Lineage (NCBI taxonomy): Eukaryota > Metazoa > Chordata > Amphibia > Caudata > Salamandridae > Pleurodeles > Pleurodeles waltl. Next base: position 1,165,600,948 of record NC_090439.1, on the reverse strand, counting down.
GGGACAGTGCATTCTACAGTACAGTGTACTCCTTCTATAGTGCAGTGTATTGTGCAGTGTGCTCCTTCCAGATTTCTGCCGTGTAGTGCAGGGCATTGTACAGTACAATGTTCTTCTTCCAGGTAGGTGCGGTGCAGTGTAGTGCATTGTGCAGTACACTGTGTTTCTTCCAGATAGGTGCTGTGTAGTACAATCTATTGTACAGTAGAGTGTGCTCCTTCCAGTTAGGTGCTGTGTAGTGAAGTGTATTGTCCTGTGTGTTCTTTACAGGTTTGTGCAGTATAGTGCAGTTTATTGTACTATGCGTTCCTTCCAGGTAGGTGCTGGTTAGTGCAGTGTATTGTACAGTACAGTGTGCTCCTTCCAGATAGGTGCTGTGTAGTGCAGTGTATTGTACAGTACAGTGTGCTCGTTCTTGGTAGCTGCTGTGTAGTGCAGTGTACTGTACAGTACACTGTGCTCCTTCCAGGAAGGTGCTGTGTAGTGCAGTGTATTGTACAGTGTTCTCCTTCCTCGTAGGTGCTGTGTAGTGCAGGTAGGTTATGTTAGTGCAGTGTATTGTACAGTACAGTATGCTGCTTCCAGGTAGGTGCTGTGTAGTGCAGTGTATTGTCCAGTTTAGTATGCTCTTTCCAGGTAGGTGCTGTGTAGTGTAGTGTATTGTACAGTACACTGTGCTCCTTCCAGGAAGGTGCTGTGGAATACAGTTTATTGGACGTTGTGGTCCTTCCAGGTAGATGCAGTATAGTGCAGTTTATTCTACTATGCGCTCCTTCCAGGTAGGTGCTATGTAGTTGTAGGAGGCTGGACTGGCTTGTAGTGAGTACCAAGGGGTACTTACACCTTGCACCAGGCCCAGGTATCCCTTATTAGTGTATAGAGTGTCTAGCAGCTTAGGCTGATAGATAATGGTAGCTTAGCAGAGCAGCTTAGTGCCGGAACAGGCACTACGAAGAGGAGTGAAACGGTGCTCACCCGAAGTTGCACAAAGGAGTCCCACGCCGCCGGAGGACAACTTAGAAAGTCGTGCAATGCAGGTTAGAGTGCCGTGGACCCAGGCTTGGCTGTGCCCAAAGGATTTCCGCTGGAAGTGCACAGAGGCCGGAGTAGCTGCAAAAGATGCGGTTCCCAGCAATGCAGTCTGGCGTGGGGAGGCAAGGACTTACCTTCACAAAACTTGGACTGAAGAGTCACTGGACTGTGGGAGTCACTTGGACAGAGTTGCTGGAATCAAGGGACCTCGCTCGTCGTGCTGAGAGGAGACCCAGAGTACCGGTAATGCAGTTCTTTGGTGCCTGCGGTTGCAGGGGGAAGATTCCGTCGACCCACGGGAGATTTCTTCGGAGCTTCTAGTGCAGAGAGGAGGCAGACTACCCCCACAGCATGCACCACCAGGAAAACAGTCGAGAAGGCGGCAGGATCAGCGTTACAGAGTTGCAGTAGTCGTCTTTGCTACTTTGTTGCAGTTTTGCAGGCTTCCAGCGCGGGCAGCAGTCGATTCCTTAGCAGAAGGTGAAGAGTGAGATGCAGAGGAACTCTGATGAGCTCTTGCATTCGTTATCTAAGGAATTCCCCAAAGCAGAGACCCTAAATAGCCAGTGTAGGAAAGTACCATCTTGCCTGGCATGTTACCCCCATTTTTCACTGTATATATGTTGTTTTAGTTGTATGTGTCACTGGGACCCTGGTAACCCAGGGCCCCAGTGCTCATAAGTGTGCCTGAATGTGTTACCTGTGTAGTGAGTAACTGTCTCACTGAGGCTCTGCTAATCAGAACCTCAGTGGTTATGCTCTCTCATTTCTTTCAAAATTGTCACTAACAGGCTAGTGACCATTTTTACCAATTTACATTGGCTTACTGGAACACCCTTATAATTCCCTAGTATATGGTACTGAGGTACCCAGGGTATTGGGGTTCCAGGAGATCCCTATGGGCTGCAGCATTTCTTTTGCCACCCATAGGGAGCTCTGACAAATCTTACACAGGCCTGCCACTGCAGCCTGAGTGAAATAACGTCCACGTTATTTCACAGCCATTTTACACTGCACTTAAGTAACTTATAAGTCACCTATATGTCTAACCTTTACCTGGTAAAGGTTAGGTGCAAAGTTACTTAGTGTGAGGGCACCCTGGCACTAGCCAAGGTGCCCCCACATTGTTCAGAGCCAATTCAGTGAACTTTGTGAGTGCGGGGACACCATTACACGCGTGCACTACATATAGGTCACTACCTATATGTAGCTTCACCATGGTAACTCCGAATATGGCCATGTAACATGTCTATGATCATGGAATTGCCCCCTCTATGCCATCCTGGCATTGTTGGTACAATTCCATGATCCCAGTGGTCTGTAGCACAGACCCTGGTACTGCCAGACTGCCCTTCCTGGGGTTTCTCTGCAGCTGCTGCTGCTGCCAACCCCTCAGACAGGCAGCTGCCCTCCTGGGGTCCAGCTAGGCCTGGCCCAGGATGGCAGAACAAAGAACTTCCTCTGAGAGAGGGTGTGACACCCTCTCCCTTTGGAAAATGGTGTGAAGGCAGGGGAGGAGTAGCCTCCCCCAGCCTCTGGAAATGCTTTGTTGGGCACAGATGTGCCCAATTCTGCATAAGCCAGTCTACACCGGTTCAGGGACCCCTTAGCCCCTTCTCTGGCGCGAAACTGGACAAAGGAAAGGGGAGTGACCACTCCCCTGACCTGCACCTCCCCTGGGAGGTGTCCAGAGCTCCTCCAGTGTGCTCCAGACCTCTGCCATCTTGGAAACAGAGGTGCTGCTGGCACACTGGACTGCTCTGAGTGGCCAGTGCCACCAGGTGACGTCAGAGACTCCTTGTGATAGGCTCCTTCAGGTGTTAGTAGCCTTTCCTCTCTCCTAGGTAGCCAAACCCTCTTTTCTGGCTATTTAGGGTCTCTGTCTCTGGGGAAACTTTAGATAACGAATGCATGAGCTCAGCCGAGTTCCTCTGCATCTCTCTCTTCACCTTCTGATAAGGAATCGACCGCTGACCGCGCTGGAAGCCTGCAAACCTGCAACATAGTAGCAAAGACGACTACTGCAACTCTGTAACGCTGATCCTGCCGCCTTCTCGACTGTTTTCCTGCTTGTGCATGCTGTGGGGGTAGTCTGCCTCCTCTCTGCACCAGAAGCTCCGAAGAAATCTCCCGTGGGTCGACGGAATCTTCCCCCTGCAACCGCAGGCACCAAAAAGCTGCATTACCGGTCCCTTGGGTCTCCTCTCAGCACGACGAGCGAGGTCCCTCGAATCCAGCGACACCGTCCAAGTGACCCCCACAGTCCAGTGACTCTTCAGCCCAAGTTTGGTGGAGGTAAGTCCTTGCCTCACCTCGCTGGGCTGCATTGCTGGGAACCCCGACTTTGCAAGCTACTCCGGCCCCTGTGCACTTCCGGCGGAAATCCTTCGTGCACAGCCAAGCCTGGGTCCACGGCACTCTAACCTGCATTGCACGACTTTCTAAGTTGGTCTCCGGCGACGTGGGACTCCTTTGTGCAACTTCGGCGAGCACCGTTTCACGCATCCTCGTAGTGCCTGTTTCTGGCACTTCTCCGGGTGCTACCTGCTTCAGTGAGGGCTCTTTGTCTTGCTCGACGTCCCCTCTCTCTGCAGGTCCAATTTGCGACCTCCTGGGCCCCAGCAGCGTCCAAAAACGCCAAACGCACGATTTGCGTGTAGCAAGGCTTGTTGGCGTCCATCCGGCGGGAAAACACTTCTGCACGACTCTCCAAGGCGTGGGGGATCCATCCTCCAAAGGGGAAGTCTCTAGCCCTTGTCGTTCCTGCAGTATTCACAGTTCTTCAGCCTAGTAAGAGCTTCTTTGCACCAACCGCTGGCATTTCTTGGGCATCTGCCCATCTCCGAGTTGCTTGTGACTTTTGGACTTGGTCCCCTTGTTCCACAGGTACCCTCAGTGAGGAATCCATCGTTGTTGCATTGCTGATTTGTGTTTTCCTTGCATTTTCCCTCTAACACGACTATTTTGTCCTTAGGGGAACTTTAGTGCACTTTGCACTCACTTTTCAGGGTCTTGGGGAGGGTTATTTTGCTAACTCTCACTATTTTCTAATAGTCCCAGCGACCCTCTACAAGGTCACATAGGTTTGGGGTCCATTCGTGGTTCGCATTCCACTTCTGGAGTATATGGTTTGTGTTGCCCCTATCCCTATGTTTCCCCATTGCATCCTATTGTAACTATACATTGTTTGCACTGTTTTCTAAGACTATACTGCATATTTTTGCTATTGTGTATATATATCTTGTGTATATTTCCTATCCTCTCACTGAGGGTACACACTAAGATACTTTGGCATATTGTCATAAAAATAAAGTACCTTTATTTTTAGTATAACTGTGTATTGTGTTTTCTTATGATATTGTGCATATGACACTAAGTGGTACTGTAGTAGCTTCACACGTCTCCTAGTTCAGCCTAAGCTGCTCTGCTAAGCTACCATTATCTATCAGCCTAAGCTGCTAGACACCCTATACACTAATAAGGGATAACTGGGCCTGGTGCAAGGTGCAAGTACCCCTTGGTACTCACTACAAGCCAGTCCAGCCTCCTACAGCCAGAAAAGAGGGTTTGGCTACTTAGGAGAGAGGATAGGCTAGCAACACCTGAAGGAGCCTATCAGAAGGAGTCTCTGACGTCACCTGCTGGCCCTGGCCACTCAGAGCATTCCAGTGTGCCAGCAGCACCTCTGTTTCCAAGATGGCAGAGGTCTGGAGCACACTGGAGGAGCTCTGGGCACCTCCCCTGGGAGGTGCAGGTCAGGGGAGTAGTCACTCCCCTTTCCTTTGTCCAGTTTCGCGCCAGAGCAGGGCTGAGGGGTCCCTGAACCGGTGTAGACTGGCTTATGCAGAAATGGGCACCATCTGTGCCCATGAAAGCATTTCCAGAGGCTAGGTGAGGCTACTCCTCCCCTGCCTTCACACCTTTTTCCAAAGGGAGAGGGTGTAATACCCTCTCTCTGAGGAAGTCCTTTGTTCTGCCTTCCTGGGCCAAGCCTGGCTGGACCCCAGGAGGGCAGAAACCTGTCTGAGGGGTTGGCAGCAGCAGCAGCTGCAGTGAAACCCCTGAAAAGGCAGTTTGGCAGTACCCAGGTCTGAGCTACAGACCCGTGGGATCATGGGATTGTGCCAACAATGCCAGGATGGCATAGAGGGGGCAATTCCATGAACTTAGACATGGTACATGGCCATATTTGAAGTTACCATTTGGAAGCTACACATAGGTAGTGACCAATGTGTAGTGCACGCGTGTAATGGTGTCCCCGCACTCACAAAGTCCGGGGAATTTGCCCTGAACGATGTGGGAGCACTCTGGCTAGTGCCAGGGTGCCCACACACTAAGTAACTTAGCACCCAACCTTTACTAAGTAAAGGGTAGACATATAGGTGACTTATAAGTTACTTAAGTGCAGTGAAAATGGCTGTGAAAGAATGTGTGCATTATTTCACTCAGGCTGCAGTGGCAGGCCTGTGTAAGAATTGTCAGAGCTCCCTATGGGTGGCAAAAGAAATGCTGCAGCCCATAGGGATCTCCTGGAACCCTATACCCTGGGTACCTCAGTACCATATACTAGGGAATTATAAGGGTGTTCCAGTATGCCAATGTGAATTGGTAAAATTGGTCACTAGCCTGTTAGTGACAATTTGGAAAGTAATGAGAGAGCATAACCACTGAGGTTCTGTATAGCAGAGCCTCAGTGAGACAGTTAGTCATAACACAGGTAACACAGTCAGGCACACTTATGAGCACTGGGGCCCTGGCTGGCAGGGTCCCAGTGACACATACAACTAAAACAACATATATACAGTGAAAAATGGGGGTAACATGCCAGGCAAGATGGTACTTTCCTACAGTAGTGTATTGTTTTGTGCAGTTCAGTGTGCTCCTTCCAGGTGCAGTGAAAATACTAGTGTTTTCTAGTATGGTCCTTCCAGGTAGGTGCTGTATAGTGCAGTGTTTTGTACAGTACAGTGTGCTCCTTCGAGGTAGGTGGTGTTGTGTAGTGTATTGTACAGTACAGTTTGCTCCTTCCACGTAGGTGCTGTAAAGTGCAGTGTATTGTATAGTCTACTCCTTCCAGGTAGATGCAGTGTAGTACAGTGTGTTGTAGTGTGTGCTCCTTCCAGGTAGGTGCGGTGCAGTGCAGACTATTGTACAGTGTGATCCTTCCAGTTAGGTGCTGTGTAGTGTAGTGTATTGCACAGTACAGTGTGCTCCTTCCAGGTAGGTGCTGTGTATTGCAGTGTATTGCACAGTACAGTGTGCCCCTTCCAGGTAGGTGCTGTGTAGTGCAGTGTATTGCGCAGTACAGTACGCTCCTTCCAGGTAAGTGCTGTGTAGTGCAATGCAGTGTACAGGGTGCTCTTTGCAGGTAGCTGCTGCTTGTGCAGTGTACTGTGCAATACAGTGGGCTCCCACCAGGTAGGTGCTGTGTAGTGCAGTATATTGTGCAGTAAGTACAGTGTGCTCCTTCTCGGTAGGTGATGTGTTGTGCAGTGTATTGTATAGTCTGCTTCTTTCAGGTAGATGCTGTGTAGTGCAGTGTAAGTCACTGTGTGCTCCTTCCCAGTAGGTGCTGTGTAGTGCAGTGTATTGTACATTACACTGTGCTCCTTCCAGGTAGGTGCTGTGGAGTGTAGTTTATTGCACATTGTGGTCCTTCCAAGTAGATGGGGACAGTTTATTTTACTATGTGTTCCTTCCAGGTAGGTGCTTTGTAGTGCATTGTATTGTGCAGTACAGTGTGTTCCTTTCAGGTAGGTGATATGTAGTGCAGTGTTTTCTAGTATGGTCCTTCCAGGTAGGTGCTGTATAGTGCAGTGTTTTGTACAGTACAGTGTGCTCCTTCGAGGTAGGTGGTGTTGTGTAATGTATTGTACAGTATAGTTTGCTCCTTCCACGTAGGTGCTGTAAAGTGCATTGTATTGTATAGTCTGCTCAGTACAGTGTGCTCCTTCCAGGTAGGTGCTGAGTATTGCAGTGTATTGCACCGTACAGTGTGCCCCTTCCAGGTAGGTGCTGTGTAGTGCAGTGTATTGCACAGTACAGTGACCTCCTTCCAGGTAAGTGCTGTGTAGTGCAATGCTATGTGCAGGGTGCTCTTTGCAAGTAGCTGCTGCTTGTGCAGTGTACTGTACAATACAGTGTGCTCCCGCCAGGTAGGTGCTGTGTAGTGCAGTGTATTGTACAGTACACTGTGCTCCTTCCAGGTAGGTGCACTGTATTGTACAGAACAGTGTGCTCCTAACCTGGTAGCTGCTGTTGGGCCTGTGTATTATACAGGCCAGTGTGCTCCTTCCAGGTAGGTGCTGTGTAGTGCATTGTATAGTACAGTGTGCTCCATTCAGGGAAGGTGTGATGCAGTGCAGTGTATTGTACAGTATAGTTTGCTCCTTCCACGTAGGTGCTGTAAAGTGCAGTGTATTGTAGTCTGCTCCTTCCGGCTAGATGCTATGGAGTACAATGTGTTGTACTGTGTGCTCCTTCCAGGTAGGTGCGGTGCAGGGCAGTGTATTGTACAGTGTACTCCTTCCAGTTAGGTGCTGTGTAGTGTAGTGTATTGCACAGTACAGTGTGCACCTTCCAGGTAGGTGCTGTGTATTGCAGTGTATTGCACAGTACAGTGTGCCCCTTCAAGGTAGGTGCTGTGTAGTGCAGTGTATTGCACAGTACAGTGAGCTCCTTCCAGGTAAGTGCTATGTAGTGCAATGCTATGTGCAGGGTGCTCTTTGCAGGTAGCTGCTGCTTGTGCAGTGTACTGTACAATACAGTTTGCTCCCGCCAAGTAGGTGCTGTGTAGTGCAGTGTATTGTGCAGTATGTACAGTGTGCTCCTTCCAGGTAGGTGCTGTGTAGTGCAGTGTACTGTATTGTCTGCTCCTTTCAGGTAGATGCTGTGTAGTGCAGTGTAAGTCACTGTGTGCTCCTTCCCAGTAGGTGCTGTGTAGTGCAGTGTATTGTACAGTACACTTTGCTCCTTCCAGGTAGGTGCACTGTATTGTACAGGACAGTGTGCTCCTAACCTGGTAGCTGCTGTTGGGCCTGTGTATTATACAGTCCAGTGTGCTCCTTCCAGGTAGGTGCTGTGTAGTGCAGTGCATTGTATAGTACAGTGTGCTCCATTCAGGGAAGGTGTGATGTAGTGCAGTGTATTGTACAGTACAATGGTCTCCTTCCAGGTAGCTGCAGTGTAGTACAGTGTATAGTACAGTAGTGTGTGCTCCTTCCAGGTATGTGCTGTGTAGTGCAGTGTATTTTACAGAGTGCTCTTTACAGGATAGGTGCTGCTAGTGTGGTGTATTATACAGTACAGTGTGTTCCTTCCAGGTAGGTGTTGTGTAGTGCAGTGTATTGTGCATTACAGTGTGTTCATTCCAGGTAGGTTCTGGTTAGTGCAGTGTATTGTACAGTACAGTGTGCTCCTTCCAGGTAGGTGCTATGTAGTGCAGTTTATTCTACAGTGTGGGTTTTCCAGGTAGGTGCTTTGTAGTGCAGTGTATTGTACAGTGTGTTAGTTCTAGGTAGCTGCTGTGTAGTGCAGTGTATTGTACAGTACACTGTGCTCCTTCCAGGTAAGTTTGGTGCAGTGTATTGTATAGTCTGCTCCTTCCAGGTACATGCTGTGTAGTGCAGTATATTGTACTGTGTTCTCCTTCCAGATATGTGCGGTGTAGTGCAGTGTATGTATAGTCTGCTCCTTTTAGGTAGATGCTGTGTAGTGCAGTGTAAGTCACTGTGTGCTCCTTCCCAGTAGGTGCTGTGTAGTGCAGTGTATTGTACAGTACACTGTGCTCCTTCCAGGTAGGTGCACTGTATTGTACAGGACAGTGTGCTCCTAACCTGGTAGCTGCTGTTGGGCCTATGTATTATACAGTCCAGTGTGCTCCTTCCGGGTAGGAGCTGTGTAGTGCAGTGCATTGTATAGTACAGTGTGCTCCATTCAGGGAAGGTGTTATGTAGTGCAGTGTATTGTACAGTACAATGGTCTCCTTCCAGGTAGCTGCAGTGTAGTACAGTGTATAGTACAGTAGTGTGTGCTCATTCCAGGTATGTGCTGTGTAGTGCAGTGTATTTTACAGAGTGCTCTTTATAGGATAGGTGCTGCTAGTGTGGTTTATTGTACAGTACAGTGTGTTCCTTCCAGGTAGGTGTTGTGTAGTGCAGTGTATTGTACATTACAGTGTGTTCATTCCAGGTAGGTTCTGGTTAGTGCAGTGTATTGTACAGTACAGTGTGCTCCTTCCAGGTAGGTGCTATGTAGTGCAGTTTATTCTACAGTGTGGGTTTTCCAGGTAGGTGCTTTGTAGTGCAGTGTATTGTACAGTACAGTGTGCTCGTTCTAGGTAGCTGCTGTGTAGTGCAGTGTATTGTACAGTACTCTGTGCTCCTTCCAGGTAAGTTTGGTGCAGTGTATTGTATAGTCTGCTCCTTCCAGGTACATGCTGTGTAGTGCAGTATATTGTACTGTGTTCTCCTTCCAGGTATGTGCGGTGTAGTGCAGTGTATTGTACAGTATTCTGCTTCCAACTGTGCTGTGTGGTGCAGTGTATTGCACAGTACAGTGTGCTCCTTCCATGTAGGTGCTGTGTAGTGCATTGTATTGTGCAGTACAGTGTGCTCCTTCCAGGTAGGTGATATGTAGTACAGTGTTTTCTAGTATGGTCCTTCCAGGTAGGTGCTGTATAGTGCAGTGTTTTGTATAGTACAGTGTGCTCCATCCAGGTAAGTGTTGTGATATAAAGGGGGCTCTTTGCAGGTAGCTGCTGCTTGTGCAGTGTACTGTACAATACAGTGTGCTCCTGCCAGGTAGGTCTTGTGTAGTGCAGTGTATTGTGCAGTAAGTACAGTGTGCCCCTTCCAGGTAGGTGATGTGTAGTACAGTGTTTTCTAGTGTAGCCCTTCCAGGTAGGTGTTGTGTAGTGCAGTGTTTTGTACAGTAAAGTGTGCTTCTTCCAGGTAGATGGTTTGTTGTGTAGTGTATTGTACAGTACAGTTTGCTCCTTCCAGGTAGGTGTAGTGTAGTGCAGTGTATAGTAAAGTGTGCTCCTTCCAGGTAGATGCTGTGTAGTGCAGTGTGTCGTACTGTGTGCTCCTTCCATGTAGGTGTGGTGGAGTGCAGTGCATTGCACTGTACAGTGTGCTCCTTCCAGGTAGGTGCTGTGTATTGTATAGTACAGTGTGCCCCTTCCAGGTAGGTGCTGTGTAGTGCAGTGTATTGTACAGTACAGTGTGCTCCTTCTAGGTAGCTGCTGTGTAGTGCAGTGTATTGTACAGTACACTGTGCTGCTTCCAGGTAAGTTCTGTGTAGTGCAGTGTATTGTATAGTCTGCTCCTTCCAGGTACATGCTGTGTAGTGCAGTGTATTGTACTGTGTTCTCCTTCCAGGTATGTGTGGTGTAGTGCAGTGTATTGTACAGTGTGCTACTTCCAGGTAGGTGCTGTGTAGTGCAGTGTATAGAACAATACAGTGTGCTCCTTCTTGGTAGGTGCTGTGTAGTGCAGGTAGGTTCTGTTAGTGCAGTGTATTGTACAGTACAGTCCGCTCCTTCCAGGTAGGTGCTGGTTAGTGCAGTGTATTGTAAAGTACAGTGTGTTCCTTCCAGGTAGGTGCTGTGTAGTGCAGTTTATTCTACAGTGCGGGTTTCCAGGTAGGTGCTGTGTAGTGCAGTGTATTGTACAGTACAGTGTGCTTGTTCTAGGTAGCTGCTGTGTAGTGCAGGTATGTTCTGTTGGTGGAGTGTATTGTACAGTGTGCTCCTTCCAGGTAGGTGCTGGTTAGTGCAGTGTATTGTAAAGTACAGTGTGCTCCTTCCAGGTAGGTGCTGTGTAGTGCAGTTTATTCTACAGTGTGGGTTTTCCAGGTAGGTGCTATGTAGTGCAGTGTATTGTACAGTACAGTGTGCTTGTTCTAGGTAGCTGCTGTGTAGTGCAGTGTATTGTACAGTACAGTGTGCTCCTTCTTGGTAGGTGCTGTGTAGTGCAGGTAGGTTCTGTTAGTGCAGTGTATTGTACAGTACAGTGTGCTCCTTCCAGGTAGGTGCTGTTAGTGGAGTGTATTGTACAGTACAGTGTGCTCCTTCCAGGTAGGTGCTGGTTAGTGCAGTGTATTGTAAAATACAGTGTGCTCCTTCCAGGTAGGTGCTGTGTAGTGCAGTTTATTCTACAGTGTGGGTTTTCCAGGTAGGTGCTGTGCAGTGCAGTTTATTCTACAGTGCATGTTTTCCAGGTAGGTGCTCTGTAGTGCAGTGTATTGTACAGTACAGTACAGTGTGCTTGTTCTAGGTAGCTGCGGTGTAGTGCATTGTATTGTACAGTACACTGTGCTCCTTCCAGGTAAGTTCTGTGTAGTGCAGTGAATTGTATAGTCTGCTCCTTGCAGGTACATGCTGTGTAGTGCAGTATATTGTACTGTGTTCTACTTCCAGGTATGTGCGGTGTAGTGCAGTGTATTGTACAGTGTGCGACTCCCAGGTAGGTGCTGTGTAGTGCAGGTAGGTTCTGTTAGTGCAGTGTATTGTACAGTACAGTGTGCTCCTTCCAGGTAGGTGCTGTGGAGTGCAATTTATTGCACATTGTGGTTGTTCCAGGTAGATGCAGTATAGTGCAGTGTATTCTACTATGTGTTCCTTCCAGGTATGTGCTGTGTAGTGCAGTGTATTGTACAGGGTGCTATTTGCAGGTAGCTGCTGCTTTTGCAGTGTACTGTACAATACAGTGTGCTCCTGCCAGGTAGGTCTTGTCTGGTGCAGTGTATTGTGCAGTAAGTTCAGTGTGTAGTACAGTGTTTTCTAGTGTGGTTCTTCCAGGTAGGTGTTGTGTAGTGCAATGTTTTGTACAGTAAAGTGTGCTCTTTCCAGGTAGGTGGTATGTTGTGTAATGTATTGTACAGTACAGTGTGCTCCTTCCACGTAGGTGCTGTGTAGTGCAGTGTGTTGTAGTGTGTGCTCCTTCCAGGTAGGCGTGGTGTAGTGCAGTGTATTTTACAGTGTGCTCCTTCCAGGTAGATGATGTGTAGTGCAGTGTATTGCACAGTATAGTGTGCTTCTTCCAGGTAGGTCGAGTGTATTGTACAGTACTGTGTGCCCCTTCCAGGTATGTGCTGTGTAGTGCAGTGTATTGTACAGTACAGTGTGCTCCTTCCAGGTAAGTGCTGTCTAGTGCAATGTAGTGTACATGGTGCTCTTTGTAAGTAGCTGCTGCTTGTGCATTGTACTGAACAATACAGTGTGCTCCTGCCAGGTAGGTGATGTTAGTGCAGTCTATTGTACAGTGCAGTGTGCTTCTTCCAGGTCCGTGCTGTGTAGTGCATTTTGTTCTACAGTACAGTCTGCTCCTTCCAGGTAGGTGCTGTGTAGTACAGTCTGCTCCTTCCATGCAGGTGCAGTGTAGTGCAGAGTATTGCAGTGTGCTCTTTAAAGGTAGGTGCAGTTTATTGTACTATGTGCTCCTTCCAGGTAGGTGCTGTATAGTGCAGTGTATTGTTCAGTACAGTGTGCTCCTTCCAGGTAGGTGCTGTTACTGCAGTGCATTACACAGTACAGTGTGCTCCTTCCAGGTAGATGCTGTGAAGTGCAGTGTAAATCACTGTGTGCTCCTTCCCAGTAGGTGTGTTGTATTGCCGTGTATTGTACAGTACAGTGTGTTCCTTCCAGGTAGGTTCTTTTTAGTACAGTGTATTGTACTGTACAGTGTGCTCCTAACCACATAGGTGCGGTTAGGCCAGTGTATTGTGCAGTACAATGTGCTCCTTCCAGGTAGGTGTAGTGTAGTACAGTGCATTGTACAGTTCAATGGCTCCTTCCAAGTATGTGCTGTGTAGTGCAGTGAATTGTACAGTGTGCTCTTTACAGGTACATGCTGTGTAGTGCGGTGCATTGTACAGTAGTGGGCTCCATACAGTAGGTACTGTGTAGTGCAGTGTATTGTATAGTACACTGTGCTCCTTCCAAGTAGGTGCTGTGTAGTGCAGTATATTGTACAGTACAGTGTGCTCCATCCAGATAGGTGCTATATAGTGCAATATATTGTACAGTACAATGCACCCCTTACAGGTAGGTTCTGTATAGTGCACTGTATTGTACTGTGTGCTCCTTCAAGGTAGGTACTGTGTAGTGCAGTGTATTGTGCAGTACAGTCTGCTCCTTCCAGGTAGGTGCTGTGTAGTGCAGTGTATTCTAGAGGACAGTGTTCTCCTTCTATAGTGCAGTGTATTATACAGTGTCCTCCTTCCAGGTAGGTGTAGTGCAGTGGATTGTACAGTACAGTGTGCTCCTTTTAGGTAGGTGCTGTGTAGTGCAATGTATTGTACAGTACAGTGTGCTCCTTCCAGATAGGTGCTGTGGTGTGCAGTGTATTTTGCAGTAAGTACAGTGTGCTCCTTCCAGGTAGGTGCTGTGTAGTCCAGTGTTTTCTACAGTACAGTGTGCTCCTTCCAGGTAGGTGCTGTGTAGTGCAGTGTATTGTATTGTCTCCTCCTTTCAGGTAGACGCTGTGTAGTGCAGTGTAAATCACTGCTCCTTCCCAGTAGGTGCTGTGTAGTGGAGTGTATTGTTCAGTACAGCGTGCTCCTTCCAGGTAGGTGCTGTGTAGTGCAGTGTATTGTACGGTACAGTGTGCTCCTAATCTGGTAGGTGCTGTTAGGCCAGTGTAGTATACAGTACAGTGTGCTCCTTCCAGGTAGGTGCTGTGTAGTGAAGTGCATTGTACAGTACAGTGTACTCCGTTCAGGGAAGGTGTGATGTAGTGCAGTGTATTGTACAGTACAATGTGCTCCTTCCAGGTAGGTGCGGTGTAGTACAGTGTATAGTACAGTACAGTGTGCTCCTTCCAGGTATGTGCTGTGTACTGCAGTGTATTCTACAGAGTGCTCTTTACAGGATAGGTGCTGCTAGTGCGGTGTATTGTACAGTACAGTGTGCTCCTTCCAGGTAGGTGCTGTTAGTGGAGTGTATTGTACAGTACAGTGTGCTCCTTCCAGGTTGGTGCTGGTTAGTGCAGTGTATTGTAAAATACAGTGTGCTCCTTCCAGGTAGGTGCTGTGTAGTGCAGTTTATTCTACAGTGTGGGTTTTCCAGGTAGGTGCTGTGTAGTGCAGTTTATTCTACAGTGTGGGTTTTCCAGGTAGGTGCTCTGTAGTGTAGTGTATTGTACAGTACAGTGTGCCCGTTCTAGGTAGCTGCTGTGTAGTGCAGTGTATTGTACAGTACACTGTGCTCCTTCCAGGTAAGTTATGTGTAGTGCAGTGTATTGTATAGTCTGCTCCTTGCAGGCACATGCTGTGTCGTGCAGTATAGTGTACTGTGTTCTACTTCCAGATATGTGCGGTGTAGTGCAGTGTATTGTACAGTGTGCTCCTTCCAGGTAGGTGCTGTGTAGTGCAGGTAGGCTCTGTTAGTGCAGTGTATTGTACAGGTCAGTGTGCTTCTTCCAGGTAGGTGCTGTGTAGTGCAGTGTATTGTCCAGTACAGTATGCTCCTTCCATGTAGGTGCTGTGTAGTGCAGTGTATTGTACAGTACAATGTGCTCCTTCCAAGTAGGTGCTGTGCAGTGCAGTTTATTGCACATTGTGGTTGTTCCAGGTAGATGCAGTATAGTGCAGTGTATTCTACTATGTGTTCCTTCCAGGTATGTGCTGTGTAGTGCAGTGTATTGTACAGGGTGCTATTTGCAGGTAGCTGCTGCTTGTGCAGTGTACTGTACAATACAGTGTGCTCCTGCCAGGTAGGTCTTTTGTGGTGCAGTGTATTGTGCAGTAAGTTCAGTGTGTAGTACAGTGTTTTCTAGTGTGGTTCCTCCAGGTAGGTGTTGTGTAGTGCAATGTTTTGTACAGTAAAGTGTGCTCTTTCCAGGTAGGTGGTATGTTGTGTAATGTATTGTACAGTACAGTGTGCTCCTTCCACGTAGGTGCTGTGTAGTGCAGTGTGTTGTTGTTTGTGCTCCTTCCAGGTAGGTGTGGTGTAGTGCAGTGTATTTTACAGTGTGCTCCTTCCAGGTAGATGATGTGTAGTGCAGTGTATTGCACAGTACAGTGTGCCTCTTCCAGGTAGGTGCAGTGTATTGTACAGTACTGTGTGCCCCTTCCAGGTATGTGCTGTGTAGTGCAGTGTATTGTACAGTACAGTGTGCTCCTTCCAGGTAAGTGCTGTCTAGTGCAATGTAGTGTACATGGTGCTCTTTGCAAGTAGCTGCTGCTTGTGCATTGTACTGTACAATACAGTGTGCTCCTGCCGGGTAGGTGATGTTAGTGCAGTCTATTGTACAGTGCATTGTGCTTCTTCCAGGTCGGTGCTGTGTAGTGCATTTTATTCTACAGTACAGTCTGCTCATTCCATGCAGGTGCAGCGCAGCGTATTAGAGTGTGCTTTTTAAAGGTAGGTGCAGTTTATTGTACTATGTGCTACTTCCAGGTAGGTGATGTGTAGTGCATTGTATTACACAGTACAGTGTGCTCCTTCCAGGTAGATGCTGTGTAGTGCAGTGTAAATCACTGTGTGCTCCTTCCCAGTAGGTGTGTTGTATTGCCGTGTATTGTACAGTACAGTGTGTTCCTACCAGGTAGGTGCTTTTTAGTACAGTGTATTGTACTGTACAGTGTGCTCCTAACCACATAGGTGCGGTTAGGCCAGTGCATTGTGCAGTACGGTGTGCTCCTTCCAGGTAGGTGTAGCGCAGTACAGTGTATTGTACAGTTCAATGGCTCCTTCCAAGTATGTGCTGTGTAGTGTAGTGAATTGTACAGTGTGTTCTTTACAGGTACATGCTGTGTAGTGCGGTGTATTGTACAGTAGTGGGCTCCTTACAGTAGGTACTGTGTAGTGCAGTGTATTGTATAGTTCAGTGTGCTCCTTCCAAGTGGGTGCTGTGTAGTGCAATATATTGTAGAGTACAATGCGCCCCTTACAGGTAGGTTCTGTGTAGTGCACTGTATTGTACTGTGTGCTCCTTCAATGTAGGTACTGTGTAGTGCAGTGTATTGTGCAGTACAGTCTGCTCCTTCCAGGTAGGTGCTGTGTAGTGCAGTGTATTCTAGAGGACAGTGTTCTCCTTCTATAGTGCAGTGTATTATACAGTGTCCTCCTTCCAGGTAGGTGTAGTGCAGTGCATTGTACAGTACAGTGTTCTCCTTTTAGGTAGGTGCAGTGTAGTGCAGTGTTTTGTACATTACAGTGTGCTCCTTACAGGTAGGTGTTGTGTAGTGCAGTGTATTGTACAGTATAGTGTGCTCCTTCCAGGTAGGTGCTGTGGTGTGCAGTGTATTGGAAGTTTGCTGTTTAGAGGTAGGTTCTGCTAGTGCAGTGTATTATACAGTACAGTGTGCTCCTTCCAGGTAGGTGCTGTTAGTGTAATGTATTGTACTGTACAGTATGCTCCTTCCAGGTAGGCGCTGTGCAATGCAGGGTATTGTACTGTGTGCTCCTTGCAGGTAGGTGCTGTGTAGTGCAGTGTGCTCCTTCCATGCAGGTGCAGTGTAGTGCAGCGTATTAGAGTGTGCTCTTTAAAGGTAGGTGCAGTTTATTGTACTAAGTGCTACTTCCAGGTAGGTGATGTGTAGTGCAGTGTATTGTTCAGTACAGTGGGCTCCTTCCAGGTAGGTGCCTTTAGTGCAGTGTATTACACAGTACAGTGTGCTCCTTCCAGGTAGATGCTGTGTAGTGCAGTGTAAATCACTGTGTGCTCCTCCCAGGTAGGTGCTGTGTAGTGCAGTGTATTGTGAGGTGTGCTCCTTCTATAGTGCAGTATATTGTACTGTGTGCTTCTTCGAGGTAGGTGCTGTATAGTGCAGTGTATTGTATTGTGAGCTCCTTCCAGGTAGTTGCTGTGTAGTGCAGTGTATTGTGCAGTGAGTGCTCCTTCTAGAGAGGTGCTGTATAGTTTTGCCTCCTGTGAACCTGAATATATGGTATAAATAAAATGTATATAGCTTTAAATCTCTAACTTTGAGTCTCTTCTCTTCAGTGATGGTGACTCTGGATCCAGACACAGCACATCCTGAGCTCCGCCTGTCTGAGGGAGGGAGACGTGTGAGAGGGACATGGACAGAACAGATCCTGGTGGACACCCCCAAGAGATTCACCTTTCGTGATCCCTGTGTGCTGGGGAATGAGGGGTTCACCTCAGGCAGATATTACTGGGAGGTGGAGGTGCTGGGGGAGCCGGGAGAATGGGGAGTGGGTGTCGCAGCAGAGTCTGTGGAAAGGAAGAGAGGGATCACATGGTCACCTGAGGGGGGGGTCTGGGCTGTGAGTGGGTTTTATGGTGAATACACGGCTCTCACCTCCCCTCTGACCCCCCTGTCCTCTCGTGACGAGCCCCTGAACCTGGGGGTGTATCTGGACTACGAGGGGGGGCGGTTGTCCCTTTACAATGCGGACTCCATGGAGCTTCTCTACGCTTTCCCCCAGACCCCCTTCAGTTGCAGACTCTTCCCCTTCTTCTGTTTTTGGAGGGGAGGAGCAGAGCTGAGGATGGTGTAGGGGTCCCCCCCCCCCGCCCCAGGAGCAGAGCTGAGGATGGTGTAGGAGCCCCCCCCCCACCCCAGGAGCAGAGCTGAGGCTGGTGTAGGAGCTGCAGCCCCCCCCCCCCCCCCCGGAGCAGAGCTGAGGCTGGTGTAGGAGCCCCCCCCCCGCCCCAGGAGCAGAGCTGAGGCTGGTGTAGGAGCCCCCCCCCCCCCGCCCCAGGAGCAGAGCTGAGGATGGTGTAGGGGTCCCCCCCCCGCCCCAGGAGCAGAGCTGAGGCTGGTGTAGGAGCCCCCCCCCCGCCCCAGGAGCAGAGCTGAGGCTGGTGTAGGAGCCCCCCCCCCGCCCCAGGAGCAGAGCTGAGGATGGTGTAGGAGCCCCCCCCCCCCGCCCCAGGAGCAGAGCTGAGGATGGTGTAGGAGCCCCCCCCCCCCCCCCGCCCCAGGAGCAGAGCTGAGGATGGTGTAGGGGTCCCCCCCCCCCCCCGCCCCAGGAGCAGAGCTGAGGCTGGTGTAGGAGCCCCCCCCCCGCCCCAGGAGCAGAGCTGAGGCTGGTGTAGGAGCTGCAGGGGGAGGGGCTATGGAGGGGGTCAGTACAGGCACTAATAGCACTAAAAACTATTCATGGTGGACTCATTGATTATTCTCTTTCAATCATTCCCTTTTATGGACACTTAAGGTATTCTCTGTCCTGACCTCTGATTACCTATATCTGCCTTTGTATGAACTGCATCTCACATTAGGATTTCTACACACGCACTGGATGCACACGCTGCACTATCTTTATACACATTTCCATACGACACTTGGTGCAGCACGTCACTGCCTTTTGTTGGGAAGTCACTTTACACAACAGCCAGTGCTCACCATGGACACTTGGTTCAGGTGCATATGTTCATTTCTATACCCCACAGCCGTGAGAAAGTCACTTTGTGATGAAACACGTGTTAGCTGTCAAGCATGAAGAACTGTGATGAAGAACTGTACGGGAATATGAATTGAATTGAACTTTCACAATAAAAGAAAATCTTGCAACACAGGACGGACTTATGCGATGGACTGTGCTACACGTTTGAACAAAGAGAGCGCTTTGGTTGCAATGTTTGAATGTATTATGTATTAATCATACATATTTCTACCTGTGGGTTGCGGGGTACACAACCATATAGCACCCTTGGTAGACACTCTGAAATAAGTGTAATCTACCTAGGCACTGCTGGACACTTATGGGAGGTGCATTCATTTTGCCATTGCTACCTTTTCGTTGCTAGATGAAATTATTATTGTCAGACAAATGGGTGGGAATCATTATAAACACCTTGGTCCCTGCACACGGCACATGTGGACTGGCACAACCCCACTGGGGCTTCACCTCAGGCATCCACTACTCAGCTGGCAGAATGCAATCATTATACCTGTAAACACCCATCACCTGCTGCGTGATAATGCCCATCAGGGGGCATCCATCCTTTGTGCCCTGTAGTAACACACAGTGCCCAGGGCACAGCATGGCACTAGCATACTTTCATTAAAAAACACAGCTGTAGTCTCACTGCTGTCACTAAGAGACAAGCTAACTTTTTAAAGCTAGAAATATAAAGGGTTTCACGAATATAAAGAGATATTGGCAAAATTGTTTATTTTAAGCACTTTAATCCACATTTTGTGTCTGAGTAGTGGTCCCTTCAGAGACGGGTCTGTAGAGGCGCGTATGAATCCATTCTGTAGTCTCTCGAAGATGTAACACATCAATTTGTTCCCCTGTAATACTTTTGGAATCGACAAGAGCACCAGAGGTGAAATGGAGGCTATCAGTGCTCTGCGTTGTATCTTTAGTCTGACCCAGAATGTCAGCTGATAGAAAGACATGGCATGAATTCCTCTGGTTCCTGGAGTCAGTTAAAACCCGGCTGCCTCAGGGACGCGGGTCCAGAGCTGCCTCAAAAAATGCTGAAGAAATCTCCATTGGACCCCAGAGTGTTATTACTGCACCCTACGAGGGAACTCTTAACCCTGCATCTGCTGAGGAGTACTGTGTGTATGTGCACATCAGGCCTCTATGTTCGATAAACTGGACATCACTGAGTATGAGAAGGGCTCTCCAGGTCATTGCTAAGTTAGCACATTTGAAAGAAAACCTATTATTGGCCATAGTTGTGTCAAACTATAACATTAGCAGGACTCCTATCAGAGACGCAACAGTAAAAGCACTGAGTGGGCACAGAGGCCAACTGGAAATACTCCATATTGGATCCCAGTGGCCAAGATTCCTTGTGTTCATTAAATACCCCTACATGTGTGAAGCTTCACAAAACATCAACAGGGTTTAAGAGGCCCCTGAAGTACCACACAGAGAGTGAGGAAATGCCATCTGTGACAGCTCTTCCTATGTGGATCACTAGATCTACAGACCAGTTGCAGCATTTCCATTTAACCTCAATGTGTGATCCTGGGTAAACCAAAGACAGCAGTGCCCAGAAATGGCCAGGACCCAAATTTAAATGGTTTACAAATAAAAGGGGTTCAATTCTGTTCTGTTACATGTTATGTGTTACGTGATGTGTATGTGTTCTCTCCTCTTCAGTGGTTGCCCACATTCCCAACGGAGAACTGAATATATTTTAGAGTTTCCTTGAGGACTCACCGCGTCACCCTGACCTGTGGTTGTGCTCGCAAGTGTGGCCTTAAGTGTCTCAAATACTTTTGTGTCCTGCAAAGAGGAGCCCATTAGTTGTGCCTCGCAGGCATTTGGGAAATGACAAGAGGTGCACATTTTAGGCTCAGTATGACACTGTCTTCACTATCCACGCACAAGGGCGGGGTGGGAGACTGTAACATATATTCAGGGGTAAAGGAGGGTGGACTTTAAAGTGTGGTGAAGGACAGATGGACTGTAAAAGGGAAAATGGTTGGGGACTACAACACGTCACCTTAATTTAAATTTAGTTTGTATTTTTTGCAAAACTTGTAGGTCTGGCTTACAAATGAAAAAATCTAGAGCTGTTGGCTTTGCCAGTGCTTGTTAAATTACAAGCTTTAGTCCTGCCTGTGAGAAAGTAGCCTCTTTCTAGCCTTGTTACCCCCACTTTTGGCCTGTTTGTGAGTGTATGTCAGGGTGTTTTCACTGTCTCACTGGGATCCTGCTAGCCAGGGCCCGGTGCTCATAGTGAAAACCCTATGTTTTCAGTATGTTTGTTATGTGTCACTGGGACCCTGCTAGTCAGGACCCCAGTGCTCATAAGTTTGTGGCCTATAAGTATGTGTTCCCTGTGTGGTGCCTAACTGTCTCACTGAGGCTCTGCTAACCAGAACCTCAGTGGTTATGCTCTCTCATTTCTTTCCAAATTGTCACTAACAGGCTAGTGACCAATTTTACCAATTTACATTCGCTTACTGGAACACCCTTATAATTCCCTAGTATATGGTACTGAGGTACCCAGGGTATTGGGGTTCCAGGAGATCCCTATGGGCTGCAGCATTTCTTTTGCCACCCAGAGGGAGCTCTGACAATTCTTACACAGGCCTGCCACTGCAGCCTGAGTGAAATAACATCCACGTTATTTCACAGCCATTTTACACTGCACTTAAGTAACTTATAAGTCACCTATATGTCTAACCTTTACCTGGTAAAGGTTAGGCGCAAGGTTACTTAGTGTGAGGGCACCCTGGCACTAGCCAAGGTGCCCCCACATTGTTCAGGGCCAATTCCCTGAACTTTGTGAGTGCGGGGACACCATTACACGCGTGCACTACATATAGGTCACTACCTATATGTAGCTTCACAATGGTAACTCCGAATATGGCCATGTAACATGTCTAAGATCATGGAATTGCCCCCTCTATGCCATCCTGGCATTGTTGGCACAATTCCATGATCCCAGTGGTCTGTAGCACAGACCCTGGTACTGCCAAAATGCCTTTTCTGGGGTTTCACTGCAGCTGCTGCCAACCCCTAAGACAGGTTTCTGCCCCCCTGGGGTCAAGCCAGGCTTTTCCCAGGATGGCAGAACAAAGGACTTCCTCTGAGAGAGGGTGTTACACCCTCTCCCTTTGGAAAATGGTGTGAAGGCAGGGGAGGAGTAGCCTCCCCCAGCCTCTGGAAATGCTTTCATGGGCACAGATGTGCCCAATTCTGCATAAGCCAGTCTACACCGGTTCAGGGGACCCCTTAGCCCTGCTCTGGTGCGAAACTGGACAAAGGAAAGGGGAGTGACCACTCCCCTGACCTGCACCTCCCCTGGGAGGTGTCCAGAGCTCCTCCAGTGTGCTCCAGACCTCTGCCATCTTGGAAACAGAGATGCTGCTGGCACACTAGAATGCTCTGAGTGGCCAGTGCCACCAGGTGACGTCAGAGACTCCTTCTGATAGGCTCCTTCAGGTGTTGCTAGCCTATCCTCTCTCCTAGGTAGCCAAACCCTCTTTTATGGCTATTTAGGGTCTCTGTCTCTGGGGAAACTTTAGATAACGAATGCAAGAGCTCATCAGAGTTCCTCTGCATCTCTCTCTTCACCTTCTGCCAAGGAATTGACTGCTGACCGCGCTGGAAGCCTGCAAAACTGCAACATAGTAGCAAAGACGACTACTGCAACTCTGTAACGCTGATCCTGCCGCCTTCTCGACTGTTTTCCTGGTGGTGCATGCTGTGGGGGTAGTCTGCCTCCTCTCTGCACTAGAAGCTCCGAAGAAATCTCCCGTGGGTCGACGGAATCTTCCCCCTGCTACCGCAGGCACCAAAAAGCTGCATTACCGGTCCCTTGGGTCTCCTCTCAGCACACCGAGCGAGGTCCCTTGAATCCAGCAACTCTGTCCAAGTGACTCCCACAGTCCAGTGACTCTTCAGTCCAAGTTTGGTGGAGGTAAGTCCTTGCCTCCCCACGCCAGACTGCATTGTTGGAAACCGCGTCTTTTGTAACTACTCCGGCTCCCGTGCACTTCCGGCGGAAACCCTTTGTGCACATCCAAGCCTGGGTCCACAGCACTCTAACCTGCATTGCACGACTTTCTAAGTTGGTCTCCGGCGACGTGGGTCTCCTTTGTGCAAGTTCGGCGAGCACCGTTTCACGCATCCTTGTAGTGCCTGTTTCTGGCACTTCTCCGGGTGCTACCTGCTGCTGAGAGGGCTTCTTGTCGTGCTTGACGTCCCTTCTCTCTCCTGGTCCAATTTGCGACCTCCTGGTTCCTCCTGGGCCACAGCAGCGTCCAAAAACGGCAACAGAACGATTTGCAGCTAGCAAGGCTTGTTGGCATTCTTTTGGCGGGAAAACCCATCTGCACGAGTCTCCACGGCGAGAGGAATCCGTCCACCAAAGGGGAAGTCTCTAGCCCTTTTCGTTCCTGCATAAACCTCAGCTTCTTCTGTCCAGTAGAAGCTTCTTTGCACCCACAGGTGGCATTTCCTGGGCATTTGCCCATCTCCGACTTGCTTGTGACTTTTGGACTTGGTCCCCTTGTTCCACAGGTACCCTAGATTGGAAATCCACAGTTGTTGCATTGTTGGTTTGTGTCTTTCCTGCATTATTCCTCTATCACGACTTCTTTGTCTTTTGGGGAACTTCAGTGCACTTTGCACTCACTTTTCAGGGTCTTGGGGAGGGCTATTTTTCTAACTCTCACTATTTTCTAATAGTCCCAGCGACCCTCTACAAGGTCACATAGGTTTGGGGTCCATTCGTGGTTCACATTCCACTTTTGGAGTATATGGTTTGTGTTGCCCCTATCCCTATGTGTCCCCATTGCATCCTATTGTAACTATACATTGTTTGCACTGTTTTCTAAGACTGTACTGCATATTTTTGGTATTGTGTACATATAACTTGTGTATATTTGCTATCCTCATACTGAGGGTACACTCTAAGATACTTTGGCATATTGTCATAAAAATAAAGTACCTTTATTTTTAGTATAACTGTGTATTGTGTTTTCTTATGATATTGTGCAAGTGACACTAGTGGTACTGTAGTAGCTTCACACGTCTCCTAGTTCAGCCTAAGCTGCTCTGCTAAGCTACCATTATCTATCAGCCTAAGCTGCTAGACACCCTATACACTAATAAGGGATAACTGGGCCTGGTGCAAGGTGCAAGTACCCCTTGGTAGTCACTACAAGCCAGTCCAGCCTCCTACATTGGTTGTGCAGCGGTGGGATAAGTGCTTTGAGACTACTTACCACTCTTGTCATTGTACTTTTCATAAGAGAAAAATATACAAAACAAGTTCAGTGTGTGTACACATTGCTAAAAAGTTTTGCATTTCCTCTTTTCACTCTTTTCTAAAGTGCTGAAAAGTACTTCTAAACTTACAAAAAGTTCTTAAAAGTTTAAAAAGTTTTTTTTCTGTCTTTCTAAAAAGTTCAGAAAACTTTTTTCTCTTTTTCTATCACTTTAACTCTCTCTAAAAATGTCTGGCACAGGCCAAAATGTTGACCTGTCTAAGATTGCATATGATCACCTTAGCTGGAAAGGAGCAAGGAGTCTCTGCATAGAGAGAGGTTTGAGTGTAGGGAAGAATCCTTCCTTGGAACTGTTACTTAACATGCTTAGAGAACAGGATAAGGCTAAAAGTGCCCCATCTGTTGAAAAAGTAGCTAATGGTTCTCAATCTGATCCAGGGACACCCCCAGGTAAAGGTTCAGGAAAGAAACTTCTTAGCCTTCCCATTTCAAGACAGTCTAGCATAGTTGGTACTGAGGTGGAGTCACATCATACAGATGATGTGCTCTCACATTACACTGTCAGCCAAGCTGTTGGGGTGCCCTCTGTAAGGGACAGGTCTCCTTCTGTCCATTCTCACCATACTTCTGTGTCTAGGAATGTCCCTCCCACCCACCCTGATGACAGAATGTTAGAAAGGGAGCTCAATAGATTGAGAGTGGAGCAATCCAGACTGAAGCTTAAACAGCAACAGCTGGATTTAGATAGACAATCCTTAGAAGTAGAGAAGGAAAGACAGAAATTGGGTTTTGAAACCCATGGTGGCAGCAGCAGTATTCCCCATAGTCATCCTGTAAAAGAGCATGATTCCAGGAATCTGCACAAGATAGTTCCCCCTTATAAGGAGGGGGATGACATTAACAAGTGGTTTGCTGCACTTGAGAGGGCCTGTGTTGTACAGGATGTCCCTGAAAGGCAGTGGGCTGCTATCCTATGGCTATCATTTAGTGGAAAAGGTAGGGATAGGCTCCTTACTGTGAAAGAAAGTGATGCCAATAATTTCCAAGTTCTTAAGAATGCACTCCTGGATGGTTATGGCTTAACCACTGAACAATACAGGATAAATTTCAGAGAGACCAAAAAGGAGTCTTCACAAGACTGGGTTGATTTCATTGACCATTCAGTGAAGGCCTTGGAGGGGTGGTTAAATGGCAGTAAGGTTACTGACTTTGAAAGCCTGTATAACTTGATCCTGAGAGAGCATATTCTTAATAATTGTGTGTCTGATTTGTTGCACCAGTACTTGGTGGACTCTGATCTGACCTCTCCCCAAGAATTGGGAAAGAAGGCAGACAAATGGGTCAGAACAAGAGTGAACAGAAAAGTTCATACAGGGGGTGACAAAGATGGCAACAAAAAGAAGGATGGTAAGTCTTCAGACAAGGGTGGGGACAAATCTAAGAATGAGTCTTCATCAGGCCCAGAAAAACACTCTGGTGGGGGTGGTGGGTCCAAATCCTCCTTTAATCAGAACAAGGAAAATAAACCATGGTGCTATTTTTGTAAAGTAAAAGGCCATTGGGCAACAGATTCCAGTTGTCCAAAGAAAAGCACCAAGCCTCCTACCACTACAACCCCTACTGCTACACCTAGTGTCCCTACTAATAGCAGTGGTGGTGGGAGCAAACCTACTAATAGCCAATCCAAGGGAGTAGCTGGGCTCACTTTTGGTAATTTAGTTGGGGTTGGTCTGATTAGGGAGACCACAGAGGCTACTTTAGTCTCTGAAGGGGCTATTGATTTAGCCACTTTGGTTGCTTGCCCCCATAACTTGGAGAAGTACAAGCAACTAACCCTAATAAATGGTGTTGAGGTCCAGGCCTACAGGGACACAGGTGCCAGTGTCACAATGGTGATTGAGAAACTGGTGCACCCTGAACAACACATACTTGGACACCAGTACCAAGTAACCGATGCTCACAACATAACACAAAGCCACCCCATGGCTGTTGTAAATCTCAACTGGGGGGGGGTAACTGGTCCAAAGAAAGTTGTGGTAGCTTCAGATTTACCTGTAGACTGTCTATTAGGGAATGATTTGGAGACATCAGCTTGGTCAGATGTGGAGTTGGAGGCCCATGCAGCAATGCTGGGCATCCCAGGGCATATTTTTGCTTTGACAAGGGCTCAGGCCAAAAAGCAAAAAGGACAGGGAAGCTTGGATCCTGGAACAATGGACCAAGTGCTCCCTAAAGCTAGGGCTAGTAGAAGCAAACAACTTCCTACTATCCCTCCCTCTACAGTGGATTCAACTTCTGAGGAAGAAGAATTCCCTCCCTGTGCAGAACCTACACCAGAGGAGCTTGAAGCAGATACTGCTGAGCTTTTGGGTGAAGGGGGGCCTGCCAGAGAGGAGCTGAGTGTGGCACAGCAAACCTGTCCCACATTAGAGGGTCTGAGACAGCAAGCTGTCAAACAGGCTAATGGGGATGTCAGTGACTCTCACAGAGTTTACTAGGAGGACAACCTCTTGTACACTGAGCATAGGGATCCTAAACCTGGAGCTGCCAGGAGATTAGTGATTCCTCAGGAGTACAGAAAGTTCCTCCTAACTCTAGCATACGACATTCCCCTAGCTGGGCATCTAGGACAAATGAAAACTTGGGACAGGCTTGTTCCCTTGTTTCATTGGCCTAGAATGTCTGAGGACACAAAGGAATTTTGTAAGTTCTGTGAAACCTGTCAAGCCAGTGGCAAGACAGGTGGCACTCCAAAGGCACCCCTTATTCCACTGCCTGTGGTTGGGGTTCCCTTTGAAAGGGTAGGGGTTGACATAGTTGGCCCCCTTGACCCTCCTACTGCTTCAGGCAATAGGTTTATCTTGGTGGTAGTGGACCATGCCACAAGATATCCTGAAGCTATTCCTTTAAGGACCACTACAGCTCCTGCAGTGGCAAAGGCCCTCCTGGGAATATTTTCCAGGGTGGGCTTCCCAAAGGAAGTAGTATCAGACAGGGGAAGCAATTTCATGTCTGCATACTTAAAGGCCATGTGGAAGGAGTGTGGTGTAACTTATAAGTTCACAACACCCTATCATCCACAAACAAATGGTGGAGAGATTTAACAAAACTCTCAAAGGCATGATTATGGGTCTCCCTGAAATCTCCGCAGGAGATGGGATATCCTTCTACCATGCCTCCTTTTTGCCTACAGGGAGGTACCCCAGAAAGGAGTGGGCTTCAGCCCCTTTGAACTTCTTTTTGGACACCCTGTTAGGGGTCCACTAACACTTGTGAAGGAGGGTTGGGAACAACCTTTAAAAGCTCCTAAGCAGGATATTGTGGATTATGTACTTGGCCTCAGATCAAGGATGGCTGAGTATATGAAAAAGGCCAGTAAGAACCTTCAGGCCAGCCAAGAGCTCCAGAAGCAATGGCATGATCAGAAGGCTGTTTTGGTTCAGTACCAACCAGGGCAGAAAGTGTGGGTCTTGGAGCCTGTGGCCCCAAGAGCACTCCAAGATAAATGGAGTGGTCCCCACACAATTGTTGAGAAAAAGGGTGAAGTCACCTATTTGGTTGACTTAGGCACTGCAAGGAGTCCCCTTAGGGTACTCTCTGTAAACCGCCTGAAACCCTACTATGACAGGGCTGATCTCACCCTGCTCATGGCAACTGATGAGGGACAGGAAGAAGACAGTGATCCTCTACCTGATCTCTTCTCTTCCACAGAACAAGATGCTCTTGTGGAAGGTGTAGTTTTGGCTGATTGTCTTACTGCTGAGCAGAAAGATAATTGCATAAATCTCCTAGATCAATTCTCTGAACTCTTCTCTACTGTGCCAGGTACCACTTCTTGGTGTGAGCACACTATAGATACTGGAGACAGCTTGCCTGTCAAAAGTAAGATCTATAGGCAGCCTGACCATGTCAGGGACTGCATAAAGCAAGAGGTCCAGAAAATGTTAGAACTAGGAGTGGTTGAGCACTCTGAAAGTCCATGGGCTTCTCCTGTGGTACTTGTACCAAAACCCCATTCCAAAGATGGAAAGATGGAAAGAAGGAAATGCGGTTTTGTGTAGACTACAGAGGTCTCAACTTGGTAACCAAAACTGATGCTCACCCTATACCCAGGGCAGATGAGCTCATAGATACACTGGCATCTGCCAAGTATCTAAGCACTTTTGACTTGACTGCAGGGTATTGGCAGATCAAATTGTCAGAAGATGCAAAACCTAAAACTGCATTTTCAACCATTGGAGGACATTACCAGTTCACTGTAATGCCTTTTGGTTTGAAAAATGCACCTGCCACTTTTCAGAGGTTGGTGAACACAGTCCTGCAAGGGCTGGAAGCTTTCAGTGCAGCATATCTGGACGATATAGCTGTCTTTAGCTCCAGCTGGGACGAGCACCTGGTCCACCTATGGAAAGTTTTAGAGGCCCTGCAAAAGGCAGGCCTCACTATCAAGGCTTCAAAGTGCCAGATAGGGCAGGGTAAGGTGGTTTATCTGGGACACCTTGTAGGTGGGGAACAGATTGCACCACTTCAGGGGAAAATCCAAACAATTATTGATTGGGTTCCCCCTACTACTCAGACTCAGGTGAGAGCCTTCCTAGGCCTCACAGGGTATTACAGGAGGTTCATT
Organism: Pleurodeles waltl; assembly: GCF_031143425.1. Lineage (NCBI taxonomy): Eukaryota > Metazoa > Chordata > Amphibia > Caudata > Salamandridae > Pleurodeles > Pleurodeles waltl. The sequence continues at coordinate 1,165,572,672 of NC_090439.1, read as the reverse complement.
AAGAACTATGGCTCCATTGCAGCCCCTCTTAATGACCTCACTTCCAAGAAGATGCCTAAAAAGGTATTGTAGGAGGCTGGACTGGCTTGTAGTGAGTACCAAGGGGTACTTGCACCTTGCACCAGGCCCAGTTATCCCTTATTAGTGTACAGGGTGTCTAGCAGCTTAGGCTGATAGATAATGGTAGCTTAGCAGAGCAGCTTAGGCTGAACTAGGAGACGTGTGAAGCTACTACAGTACCACTTAGTGTCATATGCACAATATCATAAGAAAACACAATACACAGTTATACTAAAAATAAAGGTACTTTATTTTTATGACAATATGCCAAAGTATCTTAGAGTGTACCCTCAGTGAGAGGATAGGAAATATACACAAGATATATATACACAATAGCAAAAATATGCAGTATAGTCTTAGAAAACAGTGCAAACAATGTATAGTTACAATAGGATGCAATGGGGAAACATAGGGATAGGGGCAACACAAACCATATACTCCAAAAGTGGAATGCGAACCACGAATGGACCCCAAACCTATGTGACCTTGTAGAGGGTCGCTGGGACTATTAGAAAATAGTGAGAGTTAGCAAAATAACCCTCCCCAAGACCCTGAAAAGTGAGTGCAAAGTGCACTAAAGTTCCCCTAAGGACAAAGTAGTCGTGTTAGAGGAAAAATGCAGGAAAGACACAAACCAGCAATGCAACAACTGTGGATTTCCAATCTAGGGTACCTGTGGAACAAGGGGACCAAGTCCAAAAGTCACAAGCAAGTCGGAGATGGGCAGATGCCCAGGAAATGCCAGCTGCGGGTGCAAAGAAGCTTCGACTGGACAGAAGAAGCTGAGGTTTCTGCAGGAACGAAAAGGGCTAGAGACTTCCCCTTTGATGGACGGATCCCTCTCGCCTTGGAGAGTCGTGCAGAAGTGTTTTCCCGCCGGAAGGACGCCAACAAGCCTTGCTAGGCGCAAATCGTGCGTTTGGCGTTTTTGGACGCTGCTGGGGCCCAGGAGGGACCAGGAGGTCGCAAATTGGACCTGAAGAGAGAGGGGACGTCGAGCAAGAAAAAGAGCCCTCACTGAAGCAGGTAGCACCCAGAGAAGTGCCAGAAACAGGCACTACGAGGATGCGTGAAACGGTGCTCGCCGAAGTTGCACAAAGGATTCCCACGTCGCCGGAGACCAACTTAGAAAGTCGTGCAATGCAGGTTAGAGTGCCGTGGACCCAGGCTTGGCTGTGCACAGAGGATTTCCACCGGAAGTGCACAGGGGCCGGAGTAGCTTGCAAAGTCGCGGTTCCCAGCAATGCAGCCCAGCGAGGTGAGGCAAGGACTTACCTCCACCAAACTTGGACTGAAGAGTCACTGGACTGTGGGGGTCACTTGGACAGCGTCGCTGGATTCGAGGGACCTCGCTCATCGTGCTGAGAGGAGACCCAAGGGACCAGTAATGCAGCTTTTTGGTGCCTGCGGTTGCAGGGGGAAGATTCCGTCGACCCACGGGAGATTTCTTCGGAGCTTCTGGTGCAGAGAGGAGGCAGGCTACCCCCACAGCATGCACAAGCAGGAAAACAGTCGAGAAGGCGGCAGGATTAGCGTTACAGAGTTGCAGTAGTCGTCTTTGCTACTATGTTGCAGGTTTGCAGGCTTCCAGCGCGGTCAGCGGTCGTTTCCTTATCAGAAGGTGAAGAGGGAGATGCAGAAGAACTCGGCTGAGCTCGTGCATTCGTTATCTAAAGTTTCCCCAGAGACAGAGACCCTAAATAGCCAGAAAAGAGGGTTTGGCTACCTAGGAGAGAGGAAAGGCTACTAACACCTGAAGGAGCCTATCAGCAGGAGTCTCTGACGTCACCTGGTGGCACTGGCCACTCAGAGCAGTCCAGTGTGCCAGCAGCACCTCTGTTTCCAAGATGGCAGAGGTCTGGAGCACACTGGAGGAGCTCTGGACACCTCCCAGGGGAGGTGCAGGTCAGGGGAGTGGTCACTCCCCTTTCCTTTGTCCAGTTTCGCGCCAGAGCAGGGGCTAAGGGATCCCTGAACCGGTGTAGACTGGCTTATGCAGAATTGGGCACATCTGTGCCCCACAAAGCATTTCCAGAGGCTGGGGGAGGCTACTCCTCCCCTGCCTTCACACCATTTTCCAAAGGGAGAGGGTGTCACACCCTCTCTCAGAGGAAGTTCTTTGTTCTGCCATCCTGGGCCAGGCCTGGCTGGACCCCAGGAGGGCAGATGCCTGTCTGAGGGGTTGGCAGCAGCAGCAGCTGCAGTGAAACCCCAGGAAGGGCAGTCTGGCAGTACCAGGGTCTGTGCTACAGACCACTGGGATCATGGAATTGTACCAACAATGCCAGGATGGCATAGAGGGGGCAATTCCATGATCATAGACATGTTACATGGCCATATTCGGAGTTACCATTGTGAAGCTACATATAGGTAGTGACCTATGTGTAGTGCACGCGTGTAATGGTGTCCCCGCACTCACAAAGTTCAGGGAATTGGCTCTGAACAATGTGGGGGCACCTTGGCTAGTGCCAGGGTGCCCTCACACTAAGTAACTTTGCACCTAACCTTTACCAGGTAAAGGTTAGACATATAGGTGACTTATAAGTTACTTAAGTGCAGTGTAAAATGGCTGTGAAATAACGTGGACGTTATTTCACTCAGGCTGCAGTGGCAGGCCTGTGTAAGAATTGTCAGAGCTCCCTATGGGTGGCAAAAGAAATGCTGCAGCCCATAGGGATCTCCTGGAACCCCAATACCCTGGGTACCTCAGTACCATATACTAGGGAATTATAACGGTGTTCCAGTAAGCCAATGTAAATTGGTAAAAATGGTCACTAGCCTGTTAGTGACAATTTGGAAAGAAATGAGAGAGCATAACCACTGAGGTTCTGATTAGCAGAGCCTCAGTGAGACAGTTAGTCACTACACAGGTAACACATTCAGGCACACTTATGAGCACTGGGGCCCTGGGTTACCAGGGTCCCAGTGACACATACAACTAAAACAACATATATACAGTGAAAAATGGGGGTAACATGCCAGGCAAGATGGTACTTTCCTACACAACCCCCCCCCCAAACGAAGGACAATAAGACTAGCCATGACCTGATGAGTCTTCATTGTCTAAGTGGAAATATCTGGAGAGTCCATCTGCATTGGAGTGGCTACTCCCAGGTCTATGTTCCACTGTATAGTCCATTCCCTGTAGGGATATGGACCACCTCACCAATTTAGGGTTTTCACCTTTCATTTGTTTTAGCCAAAGTAGAGGTTTGTGGTCTGTCTGAACAATTAAATGAGTGCCAAACAGGTATGGCCTCAACTTCTTCAGAGCCCAGACCACAGCAAAGGCCTCCCTCTCAATGGCAGACCAACGCTTTTCTCTAGGGGTCAACCTTCTACTAATAAAAGCAACAGGTTGATCCTGGCCCTCAGAATTAAGTTGTGATAGGACTGCCCCTACTCCTAATTCAGATGCATCAGTTTGGACATAGAATTTTTTAGAGTAACAAGGGCTTTTCAGGACAGGTGCAGAGCACATGGCCTGCTTCAGCTCCTCAAAAGCTTTCTGACAGCTTGCTGTCCATAATACCTTTTTAGGCATTTTCTTGGATGTGAGGTCATTAAGAGGGGCTGCAATGGAGCCATAGTTCTTAATGAACCTCCTGTAATACCCAGTGAGGCCTAGGAAGGCTCTCACCTGAGTCTGAGTGGTAGGGGGAACCCAATCAATAATAGTTTGGATTTTCCCCTGAAGTGGTGCAATCTGTTCCCCACCAACAAGGTGTCCCAGATAAACCACCTTACCCTGCCCTATCTGGCACTTTGAAGCCTTGATAGTGAGGCCTGCCTTTTGCAGGGCCTCCAAAACTTTCCATAGGTGGACCAGGTGATCATCCCAGCTGGAGCTAAAGACAGCTATATCGTCCAAATATGCTGCACTGAAAGCTTCCAGCCCTTGCAGGACTGTGTTCACCAACCTCTGAAAAGTGGCAGGTGCATTTTTCAAACCAAAAGGCATTACAGTAAACTGGTAATGTCCTCCAATGGTAGAAAATGCAGTCTTAGGTTTAGCATCTTCTGACAATTTGATCTGCCAATACCCTGCAGTCAAACCAAAAGTGCTTAGATACTTGGCAGATGCCAGTGTATCTATGAGCTCATCTGCCCTGGGTATAGGGTGAGCATCAGTTTTGGTTACCAAGTTGAGACCTCTATAGTCTACACAAAACCGCATTTCCTTCTTTCCATCTTTAGAATTGGATTTTGGTACCAGTACCACAGGAGAAGCCCATGGACTGTCAGAGTGCTCAACCACTCCTAGTTCCAACATTTTCTGAACTTCTTGCTTTATGCAGTCCCTGACATGGTCAGGCTGCCTATAGATCTTACTTTTGACAGGTAAACTGTCTCCAGTATCTATAGTGTGCTCACACCAAGAAGTGGTGCCTGGCACAGTAGAGAAGAGTTCAGAGAATTGATCTAGGAGATTTATGCAATTATCTTTCTGCTCAGCAGTAAGACAATCAGCCAAAACTACACCTTCCACAAGAGCATCTTGTTCTGTGGAAGAGAAGAGATCAGGTAGAGGATCACTGTCTTCTTCCTGTCCCTCATCAGTTGCCATGAGCAGGGTGAGATCAGCGCTGTCATAGTAGGGTTTTAGGCGGTTGACATGGAGCACCCTAAGGGGACTCCTGGCAGTGCCTAAGTCAACTAAATAGGTGACTTCTCCCTTTTTTTCAACAATTGTGTGGGGACCACTCCATTTATCTTGGAGTGCTCTTGGGGCCACAGGCTCCAAGACCCACACTTTCTGCCCTGGTTGGTACTGAACCAAAACAGCCTTCTGATCATGCCATTGCTTCTGGAGCTCTTGGCTGGCCTGAAGGTTTTTACTGGCCTTTTTCATGTACTCAGCCATCCTTGATCTGAGGCCAAGTACATAATCCACAATATCCTGCGTAGGAGTTTTTAAAGGTTGTTCCCAACCCTCCTTTACAAGTGTGAGTGGACCCCTAACAGGGTGTCCAAAAAGAAGTTCAAAGGGGCTGAAGCCCACTCCTTTCTGGGGTACCTCCCTGTAGGCAAAAAGGAGGCATGGTAGAAGGATATCCCATCTCCTGCGGAGTTTTTCAGGGAGACCCATAATCATGCCTTTGAGAGTTTTATTAAATCTCTCCACCAGTCCATTGGTTTGTGGATGATAGGGTGTTGTGAACTTGTACGTTACACCACACTCCTTCCACATGGCCTTTAAGTATGCAGACATGAAATTGCTTCCTCTGTCTGATACTACTTCCTTTGGGAAGCCCACCCTGGAAAATATTCCCAGGAGGGCCTTTGCCACTGCAGGAGCTGTAGTGGTCCTTAAAGGAATAGCTTCAGGATATCTTGTGGCATGGTCCACTACCACCAAGATAAACCTATTGCCTGAAGCAGTAGGAGGGTCAAGGGGGCCAACTATGTCAACCCCTACCCTTTCAAAGGGAACCCCAACCACAGGCAGTGGGATAAGGGGTGCCTTTGGGGTGCCACCTGTCTTGCCACTGGCTTGACAGGTTTCACAGGACTTACAAAATTCCTTTGTGTCCTCAGACATCCTAGGCCAATGAAACAGGGGAACAAGCCTGTCCCAAGTTTTCATTTGTCCTAGATGCCCAGCTAAGGGAATGTCATGTGCCAGTGTTAAGAGGAACTTTCTGTACTCCTGAGGAATCACTAATCTCCTGGCAGCTCCAGGTTTAGGATCCCTATGCTCAGTGTACAAGAGGTTGTCCTCCCAGTAAACTCTGTGAGAGTCACTGACATCCCCATTAGCCTGTTTGACAGCTTGCTGTCTGAGACCCTCTAATGTGGGACAGGTTTGCTGTGCCACACTCAGCTCCTCTCTGGCAGGCCCCCCTTCACCCAAAAGCTCAGCAGTGTCTGCTTCCAGCTCCTCTGGTGTAGGTTCTGCACAGGGAGGGAATTCTTCTTCCTCAGAAGTAGAATCCACTGTAGAGGGAGGGATAGTAGGAAGTGGTTTGCTTCTACTAGCCCTAGCTTTAGGGAGCACTTGGTCCATTGTTCCAGGATCCAAGCTTCCCTGTCCTTTTTGCTTTTTGGCCTGAGCCCTTGTCAAAGCAAAAATATGCCCTGGGATGCCCAGCATTGCTGCATGGGCCTCCAACTCCACATCTGACCAAGCTGATGTCTCCAAATCATTCCCTAATAGACAGTCTACAGGTAAATCTGAAGCTACCACAACTTTCTTTGGACCAGTTACCCCCCCCCAGTTGAGATTTACAACAGCCATGGGGTGGCTTTGTGTTATGTTGTGAGCATCGGTTACTTGGTACTGGTGTCCAAGTATGTGTTGTTCAGGGTGCACCAGTTTCTCAATCACCATTGTGACACTGGCACCTGTGTCCCTGTAGGCCTGGACCTCAACACCATTTATTAGGGTTAGTTGCTTGTACTTCTCCAAGTTATGGGGGCAAGCAACCAAAGTGGCTAAATCAATAGCCCCTTCAGAGACTAAAGTAGCCTCTGTGGTCTCCCTAATCAGACCAACCCCAACTAAATTACCAAAAGTGAGCCCAGCTACTCCCTTGGATTGGCTATTAGTAGGTTTGCTCCCACCACCACTGCTATTAGTAGGGACACTAGGTGTAGCAGTAGGGGTTGTAGTGGTAGGAGCAGTGGTGCCTTTCTTTGGACAACTGGGATCTGTTGTCCAATGGCCTTTTATTTTACATAAATAGCACCATGGTTTCTTTTCCTTGTTCTGATTAAAGGAGGATTTGGACCCACCACCCCCACCAGAGTGTTTTTGTGGGCCTGATGAAGACTCATTTTTAGATTTGTCCCCACCCTTGTCAGAAGACTTACCATCCTTCTTTTTGTTGCCATCTTTGTCACCCCCTGTATGAACTTTTCTGTTCACTCTTGTTCTGACCCATTTGTCTGCCTTCTTTCCCAATTCTTGGGGAGAGGTCAGATCAGAGTCCACCAAGTACTGGTGCAACAAATCAGACACACAATTATTAAGAATATGCTCTCTCAGGATTAAGTTATACAGGCTGTCATAATCAGTAACTTTACTGCCATGTAACCACCCCTCCAAGGCCTTCACTGAATGGTCAATAAAATCAACCCAGTCTTGTGAAGACTCCTTTTTGGTCTCTCTGAACTTTATCCTGTACTGTTCAGTGGTTAAGCCATAACCATCCAGGAGTGCATTCTTAAGAACTTGGAAATTGTTAGCATCATTTTCTTTCACAGTAAGGAGCCTATCCCTACCTTTTCCACTAAATGATAGCCATAGGATAGCAGCCCACTGCCTTTGAGGGACATCCTGTACAACACAGGCCCTCTCAAGTGCAGCAAACCACTTGTTAATGTCATCCCCCTCCTTATAAGGGGGAACTATCTTGTGCAGATTCCTGGAATCATGCTCTTTTGCAGGATGACTATGGGGAATACTGCTGCTGCCACCATGGGTATCTAAACCCAACTTCTGTCTTTCCTTCTCTAATTCAAAAGACTGTCTATCCAAATCCAGCTGTTGCTTTTTAAGCTTCAGTCTGGTTTGTTCCACCCTCAACTTATTGAGTTCCCTCTCTAACATTCTGTCATCAGGGTTGGTGGGAGGGACATTTCTAGAAACAGAGCTATGATGGGAATGAACAGAAGGAGACCTGTCCCTTACAGGAGCCACCCTAACAGCTTGGTTTACAGAAACATTACTACCAGTATGGTGAGAATAAATGCTTTTGCTATGATGTGAGACAACACTATTTCTCTGGTGTGGCTCATCATCATTACCATCTATGCTAGACTGTCTAGTAATGGGCAGGCTAGGAAGTTTCTTTCCTGAATCTTTTCCTGGGGGAGTCCCTGAATCAGATTGAGAACTATTAGGTACTTTTTCAACAGATGGGGCACCTATGGCCTTATCCTGTTCTCTAAGCATGTTAAGTAATAGTTCCAAGGAAGGATTCTTCCCTACACTCAAACCTCTCTCTATACAGAGACTCCTTGCTCTTTTCCAGCTAAGGTTGTCATATGCAAGTTTGGACAGATCAACACTTTGGCCTGTGCCAGACATTTTTTAGAGAGAGTTAAAGTGATAGAAAAAGAAAAAAAAGTTTTCAGAACTTTTTGGAAAGACAGAAAAAACTTTTAAAACTTTTAAGAACTTTTTGGAAAGTTTAGGAGTACTTTTCAGCACTTAGAAAAGAGTGAAAAGAGGAAATGCAAAACTTTTTGGCTATGTGTATATACACTGACCTTGTTTTGTATATTTTTCTCTTATGAAAAGTACAATGACAAGAGTGGTAAGTAGTCTCAAGCACTTATCCCACCACTGCACAACCAATGTAGGAGGCTGGACTGGCTTGTAGTGAGTACCAAGGGGTACTTGCACCTTGCACCAGGCCCAGTTATCCCTTATTAGTGTATAGGGTGTCTAGCAGCTTAGGCTGATAGATAATGGTAGCTTAGCAGAGCAGCTTAGGCTGAACTAGGAGACGTGTGAAGCTACTACAGTACCACTTAGTGTCATATGCACAATATCATAAGAAAACACAATACACAGTTATACTAAAAATAAAGGTACTTTATTTTTATGACAATATGCCAAAGTATCTTAGAGTGTACCCTCAGTGAGAGGATAGGAAATATACACAAGATATATATACACAATAGCAAAAATATGCAGTATAGTCTTAGAAAACAGTGCAAACAATGTATAGTTACAATAGGATGCAATGGGGAAACATAGGGATAGGGGCAACACAAACCATATACTCCAAAAGTGGAATGCGAACCACGAATGGACCCCAAACCTATGTGACCTTGTAGAGGGTCGCTGGGACTATTAGAAAATAGTGAGAGTTAGCAAAATAACCCTCCCCAAGACCCTGAAAAGTGAGTGCAAAGTGCACTAAAGTTCCCCTAAGGACAAAGTAGTCGTGTTAGAGGAAAAATGCAGGAAAGACACAAACCAGCAATGCAACAACTGTGGATTTCCAATCTAGGGTACCTGTGGAACAAGGGGACCAAGTCCAAAAGTCACAAGCAAGTCGGAGATGGGCAGATGCCCAGGAAATGCCAGCTGCGGGTGCAAAGAAGCTTCGACTGGACAGAAGAAGCTGAAGTTTCTGCAGGAACCAAAAGGGCTAGAGACTTCCCCTTTGGTGGACGGATCCCACTCGCCTTGGAGAGTCGTGCAGAAGTGTTTTCCCGCCGGAAGGACGCCAACAAGCCTTGCTAGGTGCAAATCGTGCGTTTGGCATTTTTGGACGCTGCTGGGGCCCAGGAGGGACCAGGAGGTCGCAATTTGGACCTGAAGAGAGAGGGGACGTCGAGCAAGACAAAGAGCCCTCACTGAAGCAGGTAGCACCCGGAGAAGTGCCAGAAACAGGCACTACAAGGATGCGTGAAACGGTGCTCGCCGAAGTTGCACAAAGGAGTCCCACATCGCCGGAGACCAACTTAGAAAGTCGTGCAATGCAGGTTAGAGTGCCGTAGACCCAGGCTTGGATGTGCACAGAGGATTTCCGCCGGAAGTGCACAGGGGCCGGAGTAGCTTGCAAAGTCACGGTTCCCAGCAATGCAGACCAGCGAGGTGAGGCAAGGACTTACCTCCACCAAACTTGGACTGAAGAGTCACTGGACTGTGGGGGTCACTTGGACAGAGTCGCTGGATTCGAGAGACCTCGCTCGTCGTGCTGAGAGGAGACCCAAGGGACCGGTAATGCAGCTTTTTGGTGCCTGCGGTTGCAGGGGGAAGATTCCGTCGACCCACGGGAGATTTCTTCGGAGCTTCTGGTGCAGAGAGGAGGCAGGCTACCCCCACAGCATGCACAAGCAGGAAAACAGTCGAGAAGGCGGCAGGATCAGCGTTACAGAGTTGCAGTAGTCGTCTTTGCTACTATGTTGCAGGTTTGCAGGCTTCCAGCGCGGTCAGCGGTCGTTTCCTTATCAGAAGGTAAAGAGGGAGATGCAGAGGAACTCGGATGAGCTCTTGCATTCGTTATCTGAAGTTTCCCCAGAGACAGAGACCCTAAATAGCCAGAAAAGAGGGTTTGGCTACCTAGGAGAGAGGATAGGCTAGCAACACCTGAAGGAGCCTATCACAAGGAGTCTCTGACGTCACCTGGTGGCACTGGCCACTCAGAGCAGTCCAGTGTGCCAGCAGCACCTCTGTTTCCAAGATGGCAGAGGTCTTGAGCACACTGGAGGAGCTCTGGACACCTCCCAGGGGAGGTGCAGGTCAGGGGAGTGGTCACTCCCCTTTCCTTTGTCCAGTTTCGCGCCAGAGCAGGGGCTAAGGGGTCCCTGAACCGGTGTAGACTGGCTTATGCAGAATTGGGCACATCTGTGCCCAAGAAAGCATTTCCAGAGGCTGGGGGAGGCTACTCCTCCCCTGCCTTCACACCATTTTCCAAAGGGAGAGGGTGTCACACCCTCTCTCAGAGGAAGTTCTTTGTTCTGCCATCCTGGGCCAGGCCTGGCTGGACCCCAGGAGGGCAGATGCCTGTCTGAGGGGTTGGCAGCAGCAGCAGCTGCAGTGAAACCCCAGGAAGGGCAGTTTGGCAGTACCAGGGTCTGTGCTACAGACCACTGGGATCATGGAATTGTACCAACAATGCCAGGATGGCATAGAGGGGGCAATTCCATGATCATAGACATGTTACATGGCCATATTCGGAGTTACCATTGTGAAGCTACATATAGGTAGTGACCTATATGTAGTGCATGAGTGTAATGGTGTCCCCGCACTCACAAAGTTCAGGGAATTGGCTCTGAACAATGTGGGGGCACCTTGGCTAGTGCCAGGGTGCCCTCACACTAAGTAACTTTGCACCTAACCTTTACCAGGTAAAGGTTAGACATATAGGTGACTTATAAGTTACTTAAGTGCAGTGTAAAATGGCTGTGAAATAACGTGGACGTTATTTCACTCAGGCTGCAGTGGCAGGCCTGTGTAAGAATTGTCAGAGCTCCCTATGGGTGGCAAAAGAAATGCTGCAGCCCATAGGGATCTCCTGGAACCCCAATACCCTGGGTACCTCAGTACCATATACTAGGGAATTATAAGGGTGTTCCAGTAAGCCAATGTAAATTGGTAAAAATGGTCACTAGCCTGTTAGTGACAATTTGGAAAGAAATGAGAGAGCATAACCACTGAGGTTCTGATTAGCAGAGCCTCAGTGAGACAGTTAGTCACTACACAGGTAACACATTCAGGCACACTTATGAGCACTGGGGCCCTGGGTTACCAGGGTCCCAGTGACACATACAACTAAAACAACATATATACAGTGAAAAATGGGGGTAACATGCCAGGCAAGATGGTACTTTCCTACAGGTATTATGGACAGCAAACTGTCAGAAAGCTTTTGAGGAGCTGAAGCAGGCCATGTGCTCTGCACCTGTCCTGAAAAGCCCTTGTTACTCTAAAAAATTCTATGTCCAAACTGATGCATCTGAATTAGGAGTAGGGGCAGTCCTATCACAACTTAATTCTGAGGGCCAGGATCAACCTGTTGCTTTTATTAGTAGGAGGTTGACCCCTAGAGAAAAGCGTTGGTCTGCCATAGAGATGGAGGCCTTTGCTGTGGTCTGGGCACTGAAGAAGTTGAGGCCATACCTGTTTGGCACTCACTTCATTGTTCAAACAGACCACAAACCTCTACTTTGGCTAAAACAAATGAAAGGGGAAAATCCTAAATTGTTGAGGTGGTCCATATCCCTACAGGGAATGGACTATACAGTGGAACATAGACCTGGGAGTAGCCACTCCAATGCAGATGGACTCTCCAGATATTTCCACTTAGACAATGAAGACTCATCAGGTCATGGCTAGTCTTATTGTCCTTCGTTTGGGGGGGGGGTTGTGTAGGAAAGTACCATCTTTCCTGGCATGTTACCCCCAGTTTTCACTGTATATATGTTGTTTTAGTTGTATGTGTCACTGGGACCCTGTTCTCCAGGGCCCCAGTGCTCATAAGTGTGCCTGAATGTGTTACCTGTGTAGTGACTAACTGTCTCACTGAGGCTCCGCTAATCAGAACCTCAGTGGTTATGCTCTCTCATTTCTTTCAAATTGTCACTAACAGGCTAGTGACCAATTTTACCAATTTACATTGGCTTACTGGAACACCCTTATAATTCCCTAGTATATGGTACTGAGGTACCCAGGGTATTGGGGTTCCAGGAGATCCCTATGGGCTGCAGCATTTCTTTTGCCACCCATAGGGAGCTCTGACAATTCTTACACAGGCCTGCCACTGCAGCCTGAGTGAAATAACGTCCACGTTATTTCACATCCATTTTACACTGCACTTAAGTAACTTATAAGTCACCTATATGTCTAACCTTTACCTGGTAAAGGTTAGGTGCAAAGTTACTTAGTGTGAGGGCACCCTGGCACTAGCCAAGGTGCCCCCACATTGTTCAGGGCCAATTCCCTGAACTTTGTGAGTGCGGGGACACCATTACACGCGTGCACTACATATAGGTCACTACCTATATGTAGCTTCACAATGGTAACTCCGAATATGGCCATGTAACATGTCTAAGATCATGGAATTACCCCCTCTATGCCATCCTGGCATTATTGGGACAATTCCATGATCCCAGTGGTCTGTAGCACAGACCCTGGTACTGCCAAACTGCCTTTCCTGGGGTTTCACTGCAGCTGCTGCTGCTGCCAACCCCTCAGACAGGTTTCTGCCCCCCTGGGGTCAAGCCAGGCTTGTCCCAGGATGGCAGAACAAAGGACTTCCTCTGAGAGAGGGTGTTACACCCTCTCCCTTTGGAAAATGGTGTGAAGGCAGGGGAGGAGTATCCTCCCCCAGCCTCTGGAAATGCTTTCTTGGGCACAGATGTGCCCAATTCTGCATAAGCCAGTCTACACCGGTTCAGGGACCCCTTAGCCCCTGCTCTGGCGCGAAACTGGACAAAGGAAAGGGGAGTGACCACTCCCCTGACCTGCACCTCCCCTGGGAGGTGTCCAGAGCTCCTCCAGTGTGCTCCAGACCTCTGCCATCTTGGAAACAGAGGTGCTGCCAGCACACTGGACTGCTCTGAGTGGCCAGTGCCACCAGGTGACGTCAGAGACTCCTTCTGATAGGCTCCTTCAGGTGTTAGTAGCCTATCCTCTCTCCTAAGTAGCCAAACCCTCTTTTCTGGCTATTTAGGGTCTCTGTCTCTGGGGAAACTTTAGATAACGAATGCAAGAGCTCATCAGAGTTCCTCTGCATCTCTCTCTTCACCTTCTGCCAAGGAATCGACTGCTGACCGCGCTGGAAGCCTGCAAAACTGCAACATAGTAGCTAAGACGACTACTGCAACTCTGTAACGCTGATCCTGCCGCCTTCTCGACTGTTTTCCTGGTGGTGCATGCTGTGGGGGTAGTCTGCCTCCTCTCTGAACTAGAAGCTCCGAAGAAATCTCCCGTGGGTCGACGGAATCTTCCCCCTGCTACCGCAGGCACCAAAAAGCTGCATTACCGGTCCCTTGGGTCTCCTCTCAGCACGACGAGCGAGGTCCCTTGAATCCAGCAACTCTGTCCAAGTGACTCCCACAGTCCAGTGACTCTTCAGTCCAAGTTTGGTGGAGGTAAGTCCTTGCCTCCCCACGCCAGACTGCATTGTTGGAAACCGCGACTTTTGCAACTACTCCGGCTTCCGTGCACTTCCGGCAGAAATCCTTTGTGCACAACCAAGCCTGGGTCCACGGCACTCTAACCTGCATTGCACGACTTCCTAAGTTGGTCTCCGGCGACGTGGGACTCCTTTGTGCAACTTTGGCAAGCACCGTTTCACGCATCCACGTAGTGCTTGTTTCTGGCACTTCTCCGGGTGCTACCTGCTTCAGAGAGGGCTCCTTGTCTTGCTCGACGTCCCCTCTCTCTCTTGGTCCAATTTGCGACCTCCTGGTCCCTCCTGGGCCACAGCAGCGTCCAAAAACGCTAACTGCACAATTTGCAGCTAGCAAGGCTTGTTGGCGTTCTTTCGGCGGGAAAACACTTCTGCACGACTCTCCACGGCGAGTGGGATCCGTCCACCAAAGGGGAAGTCTCTAGCCCTTTTCGTTCCTGCAGAAACCGCAGCTTCTTCTGTCCAGTAGAAGCTTCTTTGCACCCGCAGCTGGCATTTCCTGGGCATCCGCCCATCTCCGACTTGCTTGTGACTTTTGGACTTGGTCCCCTTGTTCCACAGGTACCCTAGATTGGAAATCCACAGTTGTTGCATTGTTGGTTGGTGTCTTTCCTGCATTATTCCTCTATCGCGACTCTTTGTCTTTTGGGGAACTTTAGTGCACTTTGCACTCACTTTTCAGGGTCTTGGGGTGGGGTATTTTTCTAACTCTAACTATTTTCTAATAGTCCCAGCGACCCTCTACAAGGTCACATAGGTTTGGGGTCCATTCGTGGTTCACATTCCACTTTTGGAGTATATGGTTTGTGTTGCCCCTATCTCTATGTGTCCCCATTGCATCCTATTGTAACTATACATTGTTTGCACTGTTTTCTAAGACTATACTGCATATTTTTGGTATTGTGTACATATAACTTGTGTATAATTGCTATCCTCATACTGAGGGTACTCACTGAGATACTTTGGCATATTATCATAAAAATAAAGTACCTTTATTTTTAGTATATCTGTGTATTGTGTTTTCTTATGATATTGTGCAAGTGACACTTGTGGTACTGTAGTAGCTTCACACGTCTCCTAGTTCAGCCTAAGCTGCTCTGCTAAGCTACCATTATCTATCAGCCTAAGCTGCTACACACCCTATACACTAATAAGGGATACCTGGGCCTGGTGCAAGGTGTAAGTACCCCTTGGTACTCACTACAAGCCAGTCCAGCCTCCTACAGACACCCACCAAACACCCCCACCCTCGCAGATTACAACATACACACCAATGCAGTCAAAAATATCACATTAACAACCCACAATTCCCCCGGAAAAATGCAAAGATAAAGCGAGATCCGTTCAAATATTGTAATGTGCCAATATACATGTCATATAAAAAATATACTGAATCATATCTCGAAATATGTCATTATTATATATACAATACAAGAAGTAGTGCAGATATGTACACAACAATGTCCGTGCACCAACAGTCCAAAAATGCATGGGCGAGGCCCACAATAGATACCCGACCAAAATCCGAGAGAACACTGCCGGGGCATCAGATAGAAACACTACAGGCACCTCAGGGGGAAGGGAAGGGGGGGCACCTCAGCCAGATGATTGCAATTCCAGATCCACGACGGGGCTCCATGCCCATTGATGTATCCTGGGGAGTGCAAAGCCACAGTCTCTCAAGTCTATACAGTGGGTGGGTTGCCCACTGTGCCATCCTGGGGAGTGCAAAGCCACAGTCTCTCAAGTCTATACAGTGGGTGGCTTTCCCACTGTGCCATCCTGGGGAGTGCAAAGCCACAGTCTCTCAAGTCTATACAGTGGGTGGCTTGCCCACTGTGCCATCCTGGGGAGTGCAAAGCCACAGTCTCTCAAGTCTATACAGTGGGTGGCTTGCCCACTGTGCCATCCTGGGGAGTGCAAAGCCACATTGACGCAAGTAGATGCAGTTCTCAACTGGTACTGGGTGGGACTGGTGGCCAGACTGGATGACTCTCCCTGTGAAATTTCCTGTCCTGTCACTGTCCCAGCTGCACATGGGAGAAGGATGCCTGATGTGGCGGCCTTTTCATACCCACACGCTGTTTGCCCTGTTCAGCGGTCTTCACCATGGCGGTCTTGGCCTTGTTCAGCGGTGCTTTGCCATGGCTGGCTATGGACTGTTCAGCGGTGCTTAGCCATGGCTGGCTATGGACTGTTCAGCGGTCTTCACCATGGCGGTCTTGGCCTTATTCAGCGGTGCTTTGCCATGACTGGCTATGGACTGTTCAGTGGTCTTCACCATGGCGGTCTTGGCCTTGTTCAGCGGTGCTTTGCCATGGCTGGTCTTGGCCTTGTTCAGCGGTGCTTTGCCATGGCTGGTCTTGGCCTTGTTCAGCGGTGCTTTGCCATGGCGGTCTTGGCCCTGTTCAGCGGTCTTCACCATGGCTGGCTATGGACTGTTCAGCGATGCTTAGCCATGGCTGGCTATGGACTGTTCAGCGGTCTTCACCATGGCGGTCTTGGCCTTGTTCAGCAGTGCTTTGCCATGGCTGGCTATGGACTGTTCAGCGGTGGCCTGACATGGCGGTTCAGATACTGACATTGGGGTGTGGCATGACGAACTCCACACTGGACATTGGTGTGTGGCATGACGAACTCCACACTGGACATTGGTGTGTGGCATGACGAACTCCACACTGGACTTTGGGGTGTGGCATGACGAACTCCACACTGGACTTTGGGGTGTGGCTTGATGTTCCATCATCGCCAAGCGGGGCTGTGGGATCCTGGTCCCTCCTGGCCCCTGACTCCGGCGGTGGTCTCCTGACCAGTGACGATACTTGGGCACTCCTGGGCACTGACTCTGGCGGTGGTCTCCTGACCAGTAACGATACTTGGGCCCTCCTGGGCACTGACTCCGGTGGTGGTCTCCTGACCAGTAACGATACTTGGGCCCTCCTGGGCACTGACTCCGGCGGTGGTCTCCTGACCAGTAACGATACTTGGGCCCTCCTGGGCACTGACTCTGGCGGTGGTCTCTGGACCAGTGAAGACGGTGCTGGCGGTTGTGTCTGGACCGCCGGAAATGATGGCGCACTTCTCCGCCGTGACACTCACAACAGGCTGGGCAGACTTCCTCGGAACCTTCCCCACCTTCTTTGGAGTTACAGCTGACTCACCAATCGCCTTCGATCCCATTTCACTTGTTGGCTCACCAGGAGTCTTGACACGGACCCGTCGTCCGCTCTCCAATTTCGGTGCCTTTACAGGGGGTGGGCTGCCAGAGCCTTGGCTCCGGGTCCTACTGCCTGCCCTGGTGGACGGTGCACTCCAAAAACCTGGAACACGCACCACTGGTACTGGAGGCTTTTTGGCTGAGGCGCTACGACGGGACTGATGAACTGGAGGGGGGGGTGGGGGCAAACAGATCAATTTGACAGAGGGACAGTTTCTGTCGGACTCTGGGATGGGTAGCTGGAGGGGGTCTGGGAGTGGATGTAGAGGAGGTGATTGTAGGAGGTGTCACTTTAGGTGTTTTGGGTGCAGATGCAGGTACTGGAGGCTGTCATGAGGTGGATGGATGTTGGGTGAGTGATTGCCAGCGTTTGGGTACTCTGGGAGGGGGCGTCACAGACACACTGGGAGAGGACACAGGGGACGTGTAAATGGCAGTGGAGGTGGTGAGTGCAGGTGAGCGGCTTGTGGTGCTGGGTGTTCTGGTGCGAGTCCTAGTGCCTGTAGATGTGGTGCATGCAGGTGTGTGTGTAGACGACACTGGGAGGGAGAAGTGGAGGAGGGGGACACAGTAGGGACAGTGGATGTTGCTGTGTCTGTATGGGTGTGATGCTTGTGTGAGTGCCTGTGGTGTGTGTGGTGCCTATGTTTGCTTGAGCTACTTTTGGGTGTTGACTTGTGTGCATGCTGGTCTGTAGGTGTGCTTGGGATGGGCTGGGGTACAGGGGATTGGGTCTGGGTGTAGGAGGTTGGAGGGGGAGGCTGGACACAGGGACAATGGCTGCCATCAGTGCTGAGGCCAGAGATTGCAGGGTTCGCTGAAGGACAGCCTGACCAGAATGAATGCCTTCCAGGAATGCATTACCGTGTTTCAACTCTCGTTCTACACCCTGGATGGCATTCACAATGGTAGACTGCCCAACAGTGAGTGACTTGAGGAGGTCAATGGCCTCCTCACTGAGGGCAGCAGGGGTGCCTGGGGCGAAGGTGATGCCCAACCTCCTGGGTGTGCGGGCACGGGACACAAGCTTAGGGGCTGCTGGGAGGGCGGTGCTGGTAGGGGAGGTGGCGGCTGTACCTGTAGAAGTGGGGCGCACAGATGGTGCCGCCACCACAAGGGAGCTCCCATCGGTGGACGAGTCTGTGTCGCTGGTTGCTGATCCGGTGGCCGACGTGAAGCTCCCCTCGCCCTCCTTCCCACTGGTGAATTCAGAGTCTGTGGTGTGGCCCTCCATGGCCATGTGGGATGCAGCTCCCTCGTGCTCCGGTGCCACTGCACCTCCGCCTGTTGATGCTGATGTACAAAAGGACAGGGAGAGCAGGAAAAGGGGGGAGACAGAAGAAAGAGAGTTTTAGTGCATGGCATACCGCTACCGTTGGCGGACAAGACAGACGCAGCAGCCCCATGCATTACGCCGTGCTCCTGCCCTCTGCACATGCTATTTCTGGGATATGGCCTACATGGCAATGGTAGTAATCTGCCCACATGGATGGCAAAGGGGCAACTATACATCAACTTGCCTCTGTTTAGAGCTGGGGTACAGTGCCACATGGCCTACATAACGGAGGGGCCTTGCCTACCTAACTCGCCCTGGCCTAGGGACACCCACAGAAGACACCTCCACTGCACGCAAAGTCCATAGGATGAGGTTGTACTCACCCCCTTGTGTCTGCTGTGATGTCCTTAAGCGCCCATCCAACTCCGGGTAGACCACCGCCAGGATCCGGAACATCAGGGGGGTCATGGTGCGACGGGCACCCCTCCCACGTTGGGAGGCCATCCCCAGCGGAGCCTCCACCGTCTTCTTGCTGCAGCGGCGAATGTCCTCCCATCTCTTACGGCAGTGTGTGCCCCGTCTGTGGTGGGCCCCCAGGGTCCGGACTTCCTTGGCGATGGCACGCCAAATGTCCCTCTTCTGGTGGGCGCTGACATACATGACATGCACAAGGAAAGAGGAACAGTCATTACCTACTGCACCGTCGTTGTGATTGGCCCTCTCCCAATTCTATCCCTGTGGCCCATTCATCCCCATGCATAACTGTTCTATGTACTCTGCCCCCTTCCCTCATCCCCCCAGCCCTCTCCACCCAAGCCTAGCCCATACAACGTGCTCGATGTGTACTAACCTGTTGGTCTGGAGGACCGTAGAGTAGCGTGTACTGGGGGAGGACCCCATCCACAAGGTTCTCCAACTCCTGTGCAGTGAAGGCAGGGGCCCTTTCCCCAGACGCAGCAGCCATCGTCGCTTCCGAGGTCACAGCAGCACTAGCAGTGTAGGTCCTCTCCTGTCGAAGGTGAGGTATCTAGTGATTGAAGAGATAGAAAATGGTGGTGACGTCCGCGGCGGTGACATCCGCGGCGGGGCGCATCATCACCGCCAGCGCACCTGTTCATTGGCTCCTGGGACCCATAGGGTCCAATGTTAACCAATGCAGCATTGCGCCGCGGTCTACGACCGCCTACCGCGACGGTGTCCAACGCCAGCGCAGTTACCCCTCAATTCCATTGTCCCAGTTTAGAGGTCAGGCAGCTGCCATTTCAGGGGCCCACTTGGCTTCAATTACTACTGCGTCACACATACCGAGGCCTACACTCAAAACCTTTCCCGGATGGGTTAATTGTCTGTTGTAGTCTTGTATGTGACTGTGGGTACATACCTGGAGGAATGCTGGCAGTTTCTTCGCTGTTGTCCTTGTTAGGTACCGTCAGTTGGGACATATTGGAAGATGGCGGAATCCACCGGTGTACCGACCGCTGGTGGACCTGTTGACAATGGAAGAGCGACATGTCATCGTGACCTACCGGTTTGACCGTGCCACAATCCAGGAACTATGTACCCAGTTGGAGCCAGACCTGATGTCAGCAATCCGCCATCCGACTGGAATCCCCCCTGATGTGCAGGTGCTATCAGTGCTCCATTTCCTTGCAAGTGGGTCATTTCAGACAACAGTGGCCATGGCATCAGGGATGTCCCAGCCTATGTTTTCCAACGTGTTGTCCAGAGTGTTGTCTGCCCTGCTGAAACACGTAAGGAGATACATCATTTTCCCTGAGGTGGAGGATTTGCCTACAGTGAAAGGTGACTTCTATGCCCTTGGACATATCCCCAACGTCATAGGTGCCATTGATGGGACCCATGTAGCTCTGGTCCCCCCCCCGCAGGAATGAACAGGTGTACAGGAACAGGAAGAGTTATCATTCTATGAATGTCCAGATTGATCTGTTTGGCAGACCAGTACATCTCACAGGTAAATGCTATGTTCCCTGGCTCAGTGCATGACGCCTACATCCTGCGGAATAGCAGCATCCCTGATATGATGGGTCAACTCCAGTGTATGGCACTGTGTATGGCTATTGGGGGACTCTGGTTACCCCAACCTGTCATGGCTACTGACCCCAGTGATGAATCCCAGGACCAGGGCAGAGGAACGCTACAATGAGGCCCATGGGCGGACTAGGAGGGTGATCGAGCGGACCTTCGGCCTCCTGAAGGCCAGGTTCAGGTGTCTGCATATGACAGGTGGATCCCTATTCTACTCACGGAAGAAGGTGTGCGACATCATCATCGCCTGCTCCATGCTCCATAATTTGGCATAGCGACGCCAGGTGCCTTTTCTGCAGGAGGATGATCCAGATGACGGTGTTGTGGCAGCTGTGGAGCCTGTGGACAGTGATGAGGATGAAGCTGATGAAGATGAAAACAACAACAGGGAGTCAGTCATACAGCAATATTTTCAGTGAGACACAGGTGAGTACATTTTCATGTTTCACATAATATTAACTTTCACACGTCTTCCTCTATCCTGTACCTACATTTCACTCACTATTTGTTAACTGAGTTGTCCCCTTCCATTTCAGTTTCACTAATGTGGTAACCTACGTGTCAACAGCTTGCAGCCTTGAAAGGCTTGTGATTTGTGACATTGGTATGTTGGCCTTCCAATGGGTAACCTTTTTTAACACTGTAATTGACAATACAAAGTTCACAATTATTGACTTCCAGTTTTATTGGTGTTTCAAGGGTGTTTATTTAAGAGCATAA
The DNA here is from genome assembly GCF_031143425.1 of Pleurodeles waltl. Taxonomy (NCBI): domain Eukaryota; kingdom Metazoa; phylum Chordata; class Amphibia; order Caudata; family Salamandridae; genus Pleurodeles; species Pleurodeles waltl. Next base: position 1,165,551,758 of record NC_090439.1, on the reverse strand, counting down.
CAATGAAGGGGGGTTGTGAAATGGGGATGGGTTATGGTGGAAGAATGTCCATGGCAGAGTCCAGTCTATTAGTCTCACAGGTACATTGCACATCTGGCCATTGGAAGTGGAGCTGGGGCAGTTCCGATTTGGACAGGGTAACAAAGTGGGACAGTGGGAGGACAATCAGGGTGGTCTTATTTCCTGGCGGGGTTCTTGCCATCTTGCTCTGTCCTGTTCCTGGATCTCAGGGACCGCTTTCGTGGTGGTTGTCCGTCTGCAGGGGGTGGAGTGCTGGTGTGGTGGTCCTGTGGCGGGGCGTCCTGTCCACTAGCACTGGCGGAGGTGGTGGGCATTTCATCGTCGTAGCTAGTGTCAGGGGCCCCTTGGAGTGCCACGGTGTCCCTCAAGGTCTTTTGAATGTCTGTCAGCACCCCTACAATGGTGCCCAGGGCGGAGCCGATGGTCCTGAGCTCCTCCCTGAAGCCCAAATACTGTTTCTCCTGCAGACGCAGGGTCTCCTGCAACTTGCCCAGTACCGTAGCCATCGTCTCCTGGGAGTGGTGGTATGCTCCCATGATGGAGGCGAGGGCCTCGTTGAGAGTAGGTTCCCTTGGCCTGTCCTCCCTCTGTCGCACAGCAGCCCTCCCAGTTCCCCTGTGTTCCTGTGCCTCCGTCCCCTGGACCGTGTGCCCACTACCACTGCCCCCAGGTCCCTGTTGTTGTTGGGGTGGTGGGTTAGCCTGGGTGCCCTGTAGTGGTGGACACACCGCTGATTGACCTGTCCTGGGTAGGGAGGTTTGGGCCCGCTGGGTGGGTGCTGTGCTGGTGTTCCCAGAGGGTGGCAGTTCGGTGTTAGGCTGTGGCTGGGCAAGGGGAACCGACTGTCCTGAGGCCCACAATGGTCCGGGATGGTCATCAAGATCCAGTGGGGCAGAGCTGCTGTCGTCACTGTGGGCCTCTTCTGGGGGTGGAGTGGTGTTGTCTGGACCCTCTGGTGTGGTGACGTTCCTTCGGGTTCCTGTGGGGGTATGAGTACAGGATTAATGCATGTGTGTGTTTCATGATGTGCAATGTTTGGGTGCGCGTGTACCCCAGTGCAGGCATTCCTGTGTGGGGGCTTGTGTGGTGATGGTTGGGGGGTGTTGTGGGTCTGTGCAGTGGGTATGCTTTAGTGATGGGTATCCATGCTTAGTTATGTCATGCAGGTCTTGGGGTTGGGATGGGTGGTTGGTGTAATGGGTAGATTAGTGAGGCTTTGGGGTGATAGGGGAGGGTGTGAGGGTGGGGGTGTGTGATAGCATGCAGGTAGGGTGGGGGATATGATAGTTAAAAATTTAATTACCAGTGTCCGTTCCTCCAACGACTCCTGCGAGGCCCTCAGGATGCAAGATGGACAAGACTTGCTCCTCCCATGTTGTTAGTTGTGGGGGAGGAGGTGGGGGTCTACCGCCAGTCCGCTGTACAGCGATGTTGTGTCTGGATACCGTGGAACGCACCTTCCCCCGTAGGTCGTTCCACCTCTTCCTGATGTCCTCCCTATTTCTTGGGTGCTGTCCCACAGCGTTGACCCTGTCCACTATTCTTTGCCATAGCTCCATCTTCCTGGCTATGGATGTGTGCTGTACCTGTGAGCCAAATAGTTGTGGCTCTACCCGGATGATTTCCTCGACCATGACCCTGAGCTCCTCCTCGGAGAAGCGGGGGTGTCTTTGGCGTGCCATGGGGTGGTGTGTGTGTGATGTGTGGGGTGGTGTATGTGTTGATGAGTGTGGTGAGTGTTGTGGTATGTGGTGTTTTGTGCGTGGGTGTTGTGTGGGTGATGGTGTAGTGTGCCTCGGTGTGATAGGGTTCTCTATTCTGTGCTGTCTCTCTCTGGCCTTCTCTCAGAAATTGTGGTCGTAGGGGTTTGTGTGTGATGTGGGTGTGTGTTTTATATTGGGTTGGGTGTGTGGGAGTTGTGTGTGTATGTGTATCAGGTGTGTGTATTTGGAATTGTCCAATGTGGCGGTGTATTGGAGCTGTGTGTGTATTTTGAGCGCGGCGGTGTGTACCGCCAATGGAATACCGCGGTTGAAAGACCGCCCGCTGGATTCGTGGGTCGTAATAGTATGGGCGTGTTTCTGTTGGCGTGGAGGTGGAGGATTTGTTTTTGCCAGTTTATCGCTGACCCTTGGTGTGGCGGTCTTGTGTGGGTGTCTGAATTTCGGCGGATTTCGAGATGTGGGTCATAGTAGCTGTGGCGGAATTCCACGGCTGCGGCGGTGTATTGGCGGTCTTCTGCACCGCGGTAAGCGCCTTATACCGCCAAGGTCGTAATGACCCCCATACTGTCAGCACAGCCCATCATCTGACGAGACATACCATCAGCACAGCCAATCATCTGAAGAGACATACCATCAGCACAGCCCATCATCTGACGAGACATACCATCAGCACAGCCAATCATCTGAAGAGACATACCATTAGCACAGCATTCATCTGAATAGACATATCGTCGGCACAGCCCGTCATCTGACGAGGCATACCATCAGCACAGCCAATCATCTGAAGAGATATACCATCAGCACAGCCTGTCATCTAAGAAACATACCGTCAGCGCAGCCCATCATCTGAAGAGATATACCGTCAGCGCAGCCCGTCAACTGAAGAGACATACCATCAGCACAGCCCATCATCTGAAGAGACATACCGTCAGCGCAGCCCATCATCTGAAGAGACAGAGCACATCTGAAGAGACATACCATTAGCACGCCGTCCTCTGACGAGACATACCATCAGCACAGCCCGTCATCTGAAAAGACATACCATCAGCACAGCCCGTCATCTGAAGAGACATACCATCAGCACAGCCCGTCATCTGAAGAGACATACCATCAGCACAGCCAATCATCTGAAGCGATATACCTTCAGCACGGCCCGTCATCTGAAGAAAAATATCATCATGCACTTTAGTAGCATTCCCGGCACTGGTGTCACTGAAGTCTTCTGTGAATTTGGGGGACTTGTCCCCCACGGAGGGATGCCACTCTGATCTCACTTTGGTTGATCAGGAAAGCATCACATTCCTTCTACCTCAGGATCAAAAATTTCACAGTGCCTACTACTGCAGACTTGCAGCTTCAAGGTTGTGGACATAGAAAGTGTTGTAATGCTGTAATGGCTCAAATATTAACAACTGGGACATATGACTTAAAGCTCAATCCTTGGTAGCAAAACAAAACAAAACTGGACGACACTTGGAAGATGACGTTGCGCTGCTGTCCCAGATCATCAAGGTTTTCTCCGCGAGCTGGAAGGGTTAAACTTGATATATATTTATGTTCAGGACGCCTGTCACGCTGGCTGTGTCTCTCACTGCTTCTACCACATTTCCCACCAGATGTACACAGACTGTAATAGTAGATGCAAGGCTTGTGCCCTGCACATGTCAGGTGAAGGAGTTCAGGCCATCACTCCTGCAGGCCCTCGGAGAGGAGGGTGTAGCTCTGTATCCTGATCTGCTGGGTGCCTTCTTGCAGCTCCCTCTTTAACTTAAGAGCCTTTGTGATGTCATAGCTCCCTCTTTAACCTAAGAGCCTTTGTGATGTCATAGCTCCCTCTTTAACCTAAGAGCCTTTGTGATGTCATAGCCCCCTCCACTGCTGGAGAGCAGGTGGCTACTGTTACCTAAATGTGTTTCGTGTCGCTGCTGCCCCCTCCTGCCCCTCGCCCCCCACTGAAGGGCAGGCTGCAACACATTGTCATCGTCTAAAAGCACTTTGTGATGTCACAGCTCCCCTTTTCACTTTGAAGAGCACGTGGCTGTACTCTCTTATAATCTTTATGGTGTCATATCTCCTCCTTTCCCCTTGGGGAGCAGGTGGCCACAGGTTATTGAAAAACAAATTGTGATGTCACATCTCCCCCTTTCATTTTGGAGAGCATGTGGCCATACCATACATTATTACATTATTTCAAAAACCTTGGTGATGTCACGGCTCTCCCCTTCTTTCTAGGAGCCAGGCCTCCACACCTTTCCTTTATGGTAAAGCCTTTTGCGATGTCACAGATCCCATTCCCCATTAGAGGACAGGCTCTCACACTTTCACCTAAGGGCCTTTTGTGATGTCACAGATCCCATCCCCCATTAGAGGACAGGCTCTCACACTTTCACCTAAGGGCCTTTTGCGATGTCACAGATCCCATCCCCCATTAGAGGACAGGCTCTCATACTTTCACCTAAGGGCCTTTTGCGATGTCACAGATCCCATCCCCCATCAGAGGACAGGCTCTCACACTTTCACCTAAGGGCCTTTTGCGATGTCACACTTTCACCTAAGGGCCTTTTGCAATGTCACAGATCCCATCCCCCATTAGAGTACAGGCTCTCACACTTTAACTTAAGGGCCTTTTGCGATGTCACAGATCCCATCCCCCATTAGAGGACAGGCTCTCACACTTTCACCTAAGGGCCTTTTGTGATGTCACGGACAGTCTCTCACACTTTAACTTAAGGGCCTTTTGTGATGTCACGGATCCCATTCCCCATTAGAGGACAGGCTCTCACACTTTAACTTAAGGGCCTTTTGTGATGTCACAGATCCCATCCCGCATTAGAGGACAGGCTCTCATACTTTCACCTAAGGGCCTTTTGTGATGTCACGGACAGGCTCTCACACTTTAACTTAAGGGCCTTTTGTGATGTCACGGATCCCATTCCCCATTAGAGGACAGGTTCTCACACTTTAACCCTCGCATATCACAATATACACACCAATGCAGTCACAAAAATCACAGTAACAACCCACAATCCCCCCGGAAGAATGCAAAGACAAAGCGAATTGCGGTCAAACTTTGTATTGTCACAATATACTACCCATAAAAAAATATACTGATATATATCACGTAATCTGTCAAAAATAAATGTACAATACGGTGGCGGTGGTCTCTGGACCAGTAACGATACTTGAGCCATCCTGGGCTATGACTCTGGCGGTGGTCTCTGGACCAGTGACAACGGTGCTGGCGGTTGTGTCTGGACCGCCGGAAATGATGGCGCACTTCTCCGCCGTGACACTCACAACAGGTTGGGGAGACTTCCTCGGGACCTTCCCCACCTTCTTTGGAGTTACAGATGACTCACCAATTGCCTTGGATCCCATTTCACTTTTTGTCCCACCAGGAGTCTTGACACGGTCCCGTCGTCCACTCTCCAATTTTGGAGCCTTTACAGGGGGTGGGCTGACAGTGCCTTGGCTCCGGGTCCTACTGCCTGCCCTGGTGGACGGGGCACTCCAAAAATCTGGAACACGCACCACTGGTACTGGAGGCTTTTTGGCTGAGGCGTTACGACAGGACTGATGAATAGGAGGGGGGTGGTGGGGACAAAAAGGTCAATTTGACATAGGGACAGTTTCTGACGGACACTGGGATGGGTAGCTGGAGGGGCTCTGGGAGTGGAGAAAGAGGAGGTGGTTGTAGGAGGTGTCACTTTAGCTGTTTTGGGTGCAGGTGAGGGACTGGAGGCTGTCGTGAGGTGGATGGATGTTGGGTGAGTGATAAAGTGGTAAAGCCTTTTGCGATGTCATAGATCCCATTCCCCATTAGAGGACAGGCTCTCACACTTTCACCTAAGGGCCTTTTGTGATGTCACAGATCCCATCCCCCATTAGAGGACAGGCTCTCACACTTTCACCTAAGGGCCTTTTGCGATGTCACAGATCCCATCCCCCATTAGAGGACAGGCTCTCACACTTTCACCTAAGGGCCTTTTGCGATGTCACAGATCCCATCCCCCATTAGAGGACAGGCTCTCACACTTTCACCTAAGGGCCTTTTGCGATGTCACAGATCCCTCCCCCATCAGAGGACAGGCTCTCACACTTTCACCTAAGGGCCTTTTGCGATGTCACAGATCCCATCCCCCATCAGAGGACAGGCTCTCACACTTTCACCTAAGGGCCTTTTGCGATGTCACAGATCCCATCCCCCATTAGAGGACAGGATCTCACACTTTCACCTAAGGGCCTTTTGTGATGTCACGGATCCCATTCCCCATTAGAGGACAGGCTCTCACACTTTAACTTAAGGGCCTTTTGTGATGTCACAGATCCCATCCCACATTAGAGGACAGGCTCTCATACTTTCACCTAAGGGCCTTTTGTGATGTCACGGACAGGCTCTCACACTTTAACTTAAGGGCCTTTTGTGATGTCACGGATCCCATTCCCCATTAGAGGACAGGTTCTCACACTTTAACTTAAGGGCCTTTTGTGATGTCACAGATCCCATCCCCCATTAGAGGACAGGCTCTCACACTTTCACCTAAGGGCCTTTTGTGATGTCACAGATCCCAACCCCCATTAGAGGACAGGCTCTCACACTTTCACCTAAGGGCCTTTTGCGATGTAACTGCTACCCCTTTCCTGATGAAGAGCAAGTTGCCATACTTTAGTTTAAAAATACTTTTGATGTCAGATCTCCCTTCCCTGCTGGAGTGCGTGCTGCCACACTTTTCCCCTACGTAAAGCCCTTCATGATGTCACATCTCCGTCTCGCACACTACAGAGCAGGCTACTGCATTGTATAGTCTTCTTTAAAGTCCTTTCTGATGTCACAGCTTCCTTTCTCCAGATGGAGAACAGGCTGACGCAGTTTCCTTTAAATCGAAGCCCTTTGTGATGTCACTGCGTCCTATCTTCCAATGGAGGGCCGGCTCACAGTATTCCTTCAACTTCGCCTTTCTGAAGTCCCAGCTCCCTGTCTGCTGGTGAGCATGCTACCACAATTTGGTGGTCATTACAACCCTGGCGAACAGTGTTAAAGCTGCGGTAACACCGTAAACAGGCCGGCGGACAAAAAAAGGGAATTACGACCCTGGCGGAAATCGCCAACTAAGACAGCCACTTTAACACACCGCCCGCCCCGGCGGTACAGACAAACAGCGCGGCGGACACCGCCAACAGACAGGCGGAAGACAATGTACCGCCCACACTATCACAACACACCAATCCGCCACCTTTTCCGGGGAGGATTCCCCGTGGATAAAAACACGGCGGAAACAGCTTTTGCTATGGGAAAACGCTCACCTTAACACATCCCACGAGGAACGACGACTCCATGGAGCCGGAACTACAAATACTCCCAGCCCTTGCATTCCTGCTCATCTACGACCAACAGCAACGTACGCGCAGAAGATACCGGTGAGTACTGCACCTACGACACGGGGAGGGGGGAGGCAAAAGTTACGGGGACACCCACCAAACACCCCCACCCCCACCCTTGCATATCACAATATACACACCAATGCAGTCACAAAAATCACAGTAACAACCCACAATCCCCCCGGAAGAATGCAAAGACAAAGCGAATTGCGGTCAAACTTTGTATTGTCACAATATACTACCCATAAAAAAATATACTGATATATATCACAAAATCTGTCAAAAATAAATGTACAATACGGTGGCGGTGGTCTCTGGACCAGTAACGATACTTGAGCCCTCCTGGGCTATGACTCTCGCGGTGGTCTCTGGACCAGTGACGACGGTGCTGGCGGTTGTGTCTGGACCGCCGGAAATGATGGCGCACTTCTCCGCTGTGACACTCACAACAGGTTGGGGAGACTTCCTCGGGACCTTCCCCACCTTCTTTGGAGTTACAGATGACTCACAAATTGCCTTGGATCCCATTTCACTTTTTGTCCCACCAGGAGTCTTGACACGGTCCCGTCGTCCACTCTCCAATTTTGGAGCCTTTACAGGGGGTGGGCTGACAGTGCCTTGGCTCCGGGTCCTACTGCCTGCCCTGGTGGACGGGGCACTCCAAAAACCTGGAACACGCACCACTGGTACTGGAGGCTTTTTGGCTGAGGCATTACGACGGGACTGATGAATAGGAGGGGGGTGGTGGGGGCAAAAAGGTCAATTTGACATAGGGACAGTTTCTGACGGACACTGGGATGGGTAGCTGGAGGGGCTCTGGGAGTGGAGGAAGAGGAGGTGGTTGTAGGAGGTGTCACTTTAGCTGTTTTGGGTGCAGGTGAGGGACTGGAGGCTGTCGTGAGGTGGATGGATGTTGGGTGAGTGATTGCCGGCGTTTGTGTACTTTGGGAGGGGGCGTCACAGACACACTGGGAGAGGACACAGGGGACGTGTATATGGCAGTGGAGGTGGTGAGTGCAGGTGAGCGGCTTGTGGTGCTGGGTGTCCTGGTGCGAGTCCTAGTGCCTGTCGATGTGGTGCATGCAGGTGTGTGTGTAGATGACACTGGGAGGGAGGAGGGAGAAGAGGAGGAGGGGGACACAGTGGAGACAGTGGATGTTGCTGTATCTGTATGGGTCTGATGCTTGTGTGAGTGACTGTGGTGTGTGTGGTGCCTATGTTTGCTTGAGCTACTTGTGTGTGTTGACTTGTGTGCATGCTGATCTGTAGGTGTGCTTGGGACGCGCTGGGGTACAGGGGATTGGGTCTGGGTGGAGAAAGGTGGAGGGGGGAGGCTGGACACAGGGACAATGGCTGCCATCAGTGCTGAGGCCAGAGTTTGCAGGGTTCGCTGAAGGACAGCCTGACCAGAATGAATGCCTTCCAGGAATGCATTACCGTGTTTCAACTCTCGTTCTACACCCTGGATGGCATTCACACTAGTAGACTGCCCAACAGTGAGTGACCTGAGGAGGTCAATGGCCTCCTCACTGAGGGCAGCAGGGGTGACTGGGGCAGGGCCTGAGGTGCCTGGGGCGAAGGTGATGGCCACCCTCCTGGGTGAGCGGGCGCGGGCGAACGCTGAGGGGCTGCTGGGAGGGCGGTGCTGGTAGGGGAGGTGGCGGCTGTACCTGTAGAAGTGGGGCGCACAGATGGTGCCGCCACCACAGGGGAGCTCCCATCGGCGGACGAGTCCGTGTTGCTGTTTGGTGATCCTGTGGCCGACGTGAAGCTCCCCTTGCCCTCCGTCCCACTGGTGAATTCAGAGTCTGTGGTGTGGCCCTCCATGGCCATGTGGGATACAGCTCCCTCGTGCTCCGGTGCCACTGTACCTCCGCCTGTTGATGCGGATGTACAGAAGCACAGGGAGAGCACAAAAAGGGGGGAGACAGAAGAAAGAGAGTTTTAGTGCATGGCATACCGCTACCGTTGGCGGACAAGACAAACGCAGTAGCCCCCTGCATTACGCCGTGCTCCTGCCCTCTGCACATGCTATTTCTGGGATATGGCCTACATGGCAATGGTAGTAATCTGCCCACATGGATGGCAAAGGGGCAACTATACATAAAATTGTTTTTTTTCTGAGCTGGGGTAGAGTGCCACATGGCCTACATAACCGAGGGGCCTTGCCTACCTAACTCGCCCTGGCCTAGGGACACCCACAGCCCACCACCCCCACCCAGACAGCTCCACTGCACGCAAAGTCCATAGGATGAGGTTGTACTCACCCCCTTGTGTCTGCTGTGATGTCCTCAAGCGCCCATCCAACTCCGGGTAGGCCACCGCCAGGATCCGGAACATCAGGGGGGTCATGGTGCGACGGGCACCCCTCCCACGTTAGGAGGCCATCCCCAGCTGAGCTTCCGCCGTCTTCTTGCTGCAGCGGCGAATGTCCTCCCATCTCTTCCGGCAGTGGGTGCCCCGTCTCTGGTGGGCCCCCAGGGTCCGGACTTCCTTGGCGATGGCACGCCAAATGTCCCTCTTCTGGTGGGCGCTGACCTACATGACATGCACAAGGAAAGAGGAACAGTCATTACCTACTGCACCGTTGTTGTAATTGGCCCCCTCCCAACTCTATCCCTGTGGCCCATTCATCCCCATGCATGACTGTTCTATGTACTCTGCCCCCTTCCCTCATCCACCCAGCCCTGTCCACCCAGGCCTAGCCCATACAACGTGCTCCCTGTGTACTAACCTGTTGGTCTGGAGGACCGTAGTGTAGCGTATACTGGGGGTGGACCCCATCCACAAGTTTCTCCAACTCCTGTGCAGTGAAGGCAGGGCCCTTTCCCCAGACGCAGCAGCCATCGTCGCTTCCAGACCGAGGTCACAGCAGCACTAGCAGTGTAGGTCCTCTCCTGTCGAAGGTCAGGTATCTAGTGATTGAAGAGATAGAAAATGGTGGTGACGTCCGCGGCGGTGACGTCCGCGGCGGTGCGCATCATCACCGCCTGCGCACCTGTTCATTGGCTCCTGGGACCCATAGGGTCCAATGTTAACCAATGCAGCATTGCGACGCGCTCTATGACCGCCTACCGCGACGGTGTGCAACGCCAGCGCAGTTACCCCACAATTCCATTGTCCCAGTTTAGAGGTCAGACAGCCGCCATTTCAGGGGCCCACATGACTTCAATTACTACTGCGTCACACATACCTGTGGGTACATACCTGGAGGAATGCTGACAGTTTATTCGCTGTTGTCCTTCTTAGGCACCGTCAGCTGGGACATATTGGAAGATGGCGGAATCCGCCGGTGTACCGACCGCTGGTGGACCTGTTGACAATGGAAGAGCGACATGTCATCGTGACCTATCGGTTTGACCGTGCCACAATCCAGGAACTGTGTACCCAGTTGGAGCCAGACCTGATGTCATCAGTCCGCCATCCGACTGGAATCCCCCCTGACGTGCAGGTGCTATCAGTGCTCCATTTCCTTGCAAGTGGGTCTTTTCAGACAACTGTGGCCATGGCATCAGGGATGTCCCACGTCTTGTCCAAAGTGTTGTCTGCCTTGCTGAAACACGTAAGGAAATACATCATTTTCCCTGAGGTGGAGGATTTGCCTACAGTGAAAGGTGACTTCTATGCCCTTGGACATATCCCCAACGTCATAGGTGCCATTGATGGGACCCATGTAGCTCTGGTCCCCCCCGCAGGAATGAACAGGTGTACAGGAACAGGAAGAGTTATCATTCCATGAATGTCCAGATGGTCTGTTTGGCAGACCAGTACATCTCGCAGGTAAATGCAATGTTCCCTGGCTCAGTGCATGACGCCTACATCCTGCGCAATAGCAGCATCCCTGATATGATGGGTGAACTCCAGAGGCACCGTGTATGGCTATTGGGGGACTCTAGTTACCCCAACCTGTTGTGGCTACTGACCCCAGTGAGGAATCCCAGGACCAGGGCAGAGGAACGGTACAATGAGGCCCATGGGCGGTCTAGGAGGGTGATCGAGCGGACCTTCGGCCTCCTGAAGGCCAGGTTCAGGTGCCTCCATATGACAGGTGGGTCCCTATTCTACTCACCGAAGAAGGTGTGCGACATCATCATCGCCTGCTCCATGCTCCATAACTTAGCATTGCTACGCCAGGTGCCTTTTCTGCAGGAGGATGATCCAGATGACGGTGTTGTTGTAGCGGGTGAGCCTGTGGAGCCTTTGGACAGTGATGAGGATGAAGCTGATGAAGATGAGAACGACAACAGAGAGTCAGTCATACAGCAATATTTTCAGTGAGACACAGGTGAGTACAATTTCATGTTTCACATAATATTACATTTCCCACGTCTACCTCTATCCTGTACCTACATTTCACTCCCTATTTGGTAACTGAGTTGTCCCCTTCCATTTCAGTTTCACTAATGTGGTACCCTACGTGTCAACAGCTTGCACCCTTGAAAGGCTTGTGATGTGTGACATTGGTATGTTGGCCTTCCAATGGGTAACCATTTTTTACACTGTAATTAACAATACACAGTTCACAATCATTGACTGACTCCAATATTATTATGGTTTCAAGGGTGTTTATTGAAGTGCATAAAAATGTAGGGTGGTTGTGAAATGGGGAGAGGTCATGGTGGAAGAATGTCCATGGCAGAGTCCAGTCTATTAGTCTCACAGGTACATTGCACATCTGGCTATTGGAAGTGGAGCTGGGGCAGTTCCGATTTGGACAGGGTAACAAAGTGGGACAGTGGGGGGACAATCAGGGTGGTCTTATTTCCTGGCGGGGGTCTTGCCATCCTGCTCTGTCAAGTTCCTGGATCTCAGGGACCGCTTTCGTGGTGGTTGTCCGTCTGCAGGGGGTGGGGTGCTGGTGTGTTGGTCCTGTGGCGGGGCATCCTGTCCACTAGCGCCGGCGGAGATGGTGGGCATTTCATCGTCGTGGCTAGTGTCAGGGGCCCCTTGGAGTGCCACGGTGTCCCCAAAGGTCTTTTGAATGTCCGTCAGCACCCCTACAATGGTGCCCAGGGCAGAGCCGATGGTCCTGAGCTCCTCCCTGAACCCCAAATACTGCTCCTCCTGCAGACGCAGGGTCTCCTGCAACTTGTCCAGGACCGTTGCCATCGTCTCCTGGGAATGGTGGTATGCTCCCATGATGGAGGAGAGGGCCTCGTTGAGAGTTGGTTCCCTTGGCCTGTCCTCCCTCTGTTGCACAGCAGCCCTCCCAGTTCCCCTACGTTCCTGTACCTCCGTCCCCTGGAGCGTGTGCCCACTACCACTGCCCCCAGGTCCCTGTTGTTGTTGGGGTGGTGGGTTACCCTGGGTGCCCTGTAGTGGTGGACACTCCGCTGATTGACCTGTCCTGGGGACGGGGGTATAGGCCCGCTGGGTGGGTGCTGTGCTGGTGTTACCAGAGGGTGGCAGCTTGGTGTTGGGCTGTGGCTGGGCAAGGGGAACCGACTGTCCTGAGGCCCATGATGGTCCGGGCTGGTCATCAAGATCCAGTGGGGCAGAGCTGCTGTTGTCACTGTGGGCCTCTTCTGGGGGTGGAGTGGTGTTGTCTGGACCCTCTGGTGTGGTGACGTTCCTTCGGGTTCCTGCGGGGGTATAAGTACATGATTATTGCATGTGTGTGTTTCATGGTGTGCAATGGTTGGGTGTGCGTGAACCCCAGTGCAGGCATTCCTGTGTGGGAGCTTGTGTGCTGATGGCTGGGGGGTGTTGTGGGTCTGTGCAGTGGGCATGCTTTAGTGATGGGTATCCATGCTTAGTTGTGTCATGCAGGTCTTGGGGTTGGGATGGGTAGTTGGTGTTATGGGTACATTAGTGAGGAGTTGGAGTGATAGGGGAGGTTGTGAGGATGGGGGTGTGTGATAGCATGCAGGTAGGGTGGGGGATATGATAGTTAAGATTTTACTTACCAGTGTCCGTTCCTCCAACGACTCCTCCGAGGCCCTCAGGATGCAAGATGGACAAGACTTGCTCCTCCCATGTTGTTAGTTGTGGGAGAGGAGGTGGGGGTCCACCGCCAGTCCGCTGTACCGCGATGTTGTGCCTGGATACCATGGAACGCACCTTCCCCCGTAGGTCGTTCCACCTCTTCCTGATGTCCTCCCTATTTCTTGGGTGCTGTCCCACAGCGTTGACCCTGTCGACTATTCTTTGCCATAGCTCCATCTTCCTGGCTATGGATGTGTACCGTACCTGTGAGCCAAACAGCTGTGGCTCTACCCTGGTGATTTCCTCCACCATGACCCTGAGCTCCTCCTCGGAGAAGCGGGGGTGTCTTTGGCGTGACATGGGGTGGTGTGTGTGTGAGGTGTGGGGTGGTGTATGTGTTGATGAGTGTGGTGAGTGTAGTGGTGTGTGGTGTTTTGTGCGTGGATGTTGTGTGGGTGATGGTGTAGTGTGCCTCTGTGTGATGGTGTTCTCTATTCTGTGGTGTCTCTCTCTGGCCTTCATCTCTGATTTGTGGTCGTAGGGGTTTGTGGGTGATGTGGGTGTGTGTTCTATATTGTATTGGATGTGTGGGTGTGGTGTGTGTATGTGTATCAGGTGTGTGTATTTGGAATTGTCCAATGTGGCGGTGTATTGGAGCTGTGTGTGTATTTTGAGCGTGGCGGTGTGTACCGCCAATGGAATACCGCGGTTGAAAGACCGCCGCGTGGATTCGTGGGTCGTAATAACATGGGCGTGTTTCTGTTGGCGTGGAGGATATGTTTCCGCATTTTTATCGCTGACCTTTGGTGTGGCGGTATTGTGTGGGTGTCTGAATTTCGGCGGATTCCGTGATGTGTGTCATAATAGCTGTGGCGGTCTCCCGCCGCCGCAGCGGTGTATTGGCGGTCTTCTGCATGGCGGTAAGCAGCTTTTACCGCCAATGTTGTAATGAGGGCCTATGTCTGTTATATATACGGTGTGTTTGGAAGAATGTAGAGAAATACAGGACTCCAATAATCTACTGGACCACTCGCTATGTTGAGTTTTATCTTATGTGTTTGCGCTATTTTTTTATTCCATTTAACCCTTCTAGCGAGTGGATAAATAAGAAGTGTTCTGTCCAATCAGAAACTGAATTAGCAATTAAGATGCCATTAAATCTTATTCTTGTCACATTTTCTCTGTGTTCAGAGACAGAGTTCAAAAGCCAGTTTGTCTTCTTGGATTGCAAATAATTTTCCTTGTGACTGCAGAGATTTGGGATTTTGTAAGGTAAACTGTCTGACTAAAGTGAAATGAGAGGCTTTTGGTATCTGTTTTTTCTTAACGCACATCTATTTAACTAAGTCAACTTTACAAACATTTCAAAATATATTTCAGTAGCTGTGAAAGACCTTTTTTTAAACTTGTGTTATTAAAAAAATGTATATATATATTTTATTAGTATTGAAAACAAGTCGTAACACTAAGTGGTGTTGTGCAAATAAAAAATGTTTTCTGAAATCCAATTTTCACAGAATTTTGTTAATACACTACATAGTATTATCATTAATGCTGCAATTTAATGAGCAGCTTTTGGAACATTTTTGGGAAATGTACTGTCGGTAAATGACAGTGTGCTACCACATCACGCTCTGGTAATATATTTATTTAAAGTGAGGGTTTACACATAAACTGAGAAACACTCCTGCCCAGATGGCAAAGCTATTAGTAAACTAAGAGGCAAGTCATGCATGGATCATGTGTACCCTAGATGTGGGTTATATTTATGATACATGGAGCAAACGTTTAGTGTATTGATTCCAACAAAAGATGATAGTTTTTTACAGCAGAAATGCTGAACTCACATATTTGAAGGTGCACTCGTGAGAATGAACAAAAAGGTGATTGTAAAATTCAATATTTGCCTAGGAACCCACAATATGAGCTCTGTATCCGGTTCAAGTACATTACAGTTCGGTTGAGTAGATTATTCAATCTACTTGACTTGTATGTCTAGTAACATTTTAATGATTTTTCTATGCCTGAAGCAGGTTAGTGCTTGCATTTTAAAATATGCCACGCTTACCTGGGGACACATTGGGGGTCATTCTGGCGGTGCCCCGCAGGGCATTCTGACCGCGGCGGTTCGGCCGCGGTCAGAAGTGGAAAACCGGCGGTCTCCCGCCTGTTTTCCGCTGCCCTTTTGAATCCGCCATGGCGGCGCAGCGTGCTGCGCCGCCATGTGGATTCTGACAGCCCATACCGCCATCCTGTTCCTGGCGGTTCGCCCGCCAGGAACAGGATGGCGGTATGGGTTGTCGTGGGGCCCCTGGGGGCCCCTGCAGTGCCCATGCCAATGGCATGGGCACTGCAGGGGCCCCCGTAAGAGGGCCCCACAAAGAATTTCACTGTCTGCATTGCAGACAGTGAAATTCGCGATGGGTGCCACTGCACCCGTCGCACCTTCACACTCCGCCGGCTCCATTCGGAGCCGGTGTCCTCGTGGGAAGGTAGTTTTGCGCTGGGCTGGCGGGCGGCCTTTTGGCGGTCGCCCGCCAGCCCAGTGCAAAACCCAGAATACCCTCAGCGGTCTTCCGACCGCGGAGCGGTATTTTGGAGGGGGAAGTCTGGCGGGCGGCCTGCGCCGCCCGCCAGACTTAGAATGACCCCCATTGACATTGACTGCCATTGCCTTACATGCTTGTCAAAGTGGGCTAGCAGAGGTAACAAATTATCTCCCCAAATATTTAAATTTAGTCATCTCCACTGTAAGGGCTAAAGCCAATTGTTGATCATGTACTTTGTTCATTGGAACCAATAAAGGTTTGTCCCAAATATTAAATCCTGAGACCTTTACAAAGACCTAAAAGATCTCTTGCAACCTCTTTAGTGCTCCCATCACTTGCGTCAAGTAATAAAAAATAAAAAAAATAAAAAACAAACATAAGCAGCATTCTGGTTGATTACCCCCACCCCGTGCATCTTGGCCACCTTCAAATCTGCCCATCCACCCATATCCATTCCATAACACCCTCTACCACCAGCCCAAATATCATCGGCATCAAAGGGCAGCCCTGTACTACTGGAACTCACAGGAAGCATGCCTATTAATTCTTATTCGTACACAGGGTCTGTTGTACAACAACCTACCATCTCCGGTACTTGGGGCCAGAACTAATTTTCTCCAGGATTCCAAAATTAAATGGCCATTTTTCAGAGCATGTATACGATCTTGTATTGTCTGACACCTGCCCCATTAATGTTTGTTTCATGTAAAGGAGAGTGACCTTCATGTGTATTACGGACATTTGTGGTATGTAGGTGAACCACACAACATAAGTGGGATGTACTGGTTAGTTGAGGTACATCATCATACTTAGTATAACGCACATATAGTATGGCTCCCCTATCAATATAGTTCATGTACAGTTAGCATCTCAACTTAGTTGTGCATATATGTATTGTTTATGTGTGTATGGGCAGTGTAAGGAAATGCCTCCTTGGCATGGTTACCCCCTGACTTTTTGCCTTTGCTGATGCTAAGTTTTGATTTGAAAGTGTGCTGAGGCCTGCTAACCAGGCCCCAGCACCAGTGTTCTTTCCCTAACCTGTACTTTTGTTTCCACAGTTGCCACACCCTGGCATCCAGGTAAGTCCCTTGTAACTGGTACCCGTGGTACCAAGGGCCCTGATGCCAGGAAAGGTCTCTAAGGGCTGCAGCATGTCTTACGCCACCCTGGGGACCCCTCACTCAGCACAGACACACTGCTTGCCAGCTTGTGTGTGCTAGTGAGGACAAAACAACTAAGTCGACATGGCACTCCCCTCAGGGTACCATGCCAACCTCACACTGCCTATGAAGTATAGATAAGTCACCCCTCTAGCACGCCTTACAGCCCTAAGGCAGGGTGCACTATACCATAGGTGAGGGCACAAGTGCATGAGCACTGTGCCCCTACAGTGTCTAAGCAAAACCTCAGACATTGTAAGTGCAGGGTAGCCATAAGAGTATATGGTCTGGGAGTCTGTCATGCACGAACTCCACAGCACCATAATGGCTACACTAAAAACTGTGAAGTTTGGTATCAATCTTCTCAGCACAATAAATGCACACTGATGCCAGTGTACATTTTATTGTAACATACACCCCAGAGGGCACCTTAGAGGTGCCCCCTGAAACCTTAACCGACTATCCGTGTAGGCTGACTAGTTTTAGCAGCCTGCCACACACCAGGCATGTTGCTGGCCACATGGGGAGAGTGCCTTTGTCACTCTGTGGCTTGTAACAAAGCCTGTACTGGGTGGAGGTGCTTCACACCTCCCCCTGCAGGAACTGTAACACCTGGCGGTGAGCCTCAAAGGCTCACCCCCTTTGTTACAGCACCACAGGGCACTCCAGCTAGCGGAGTTGCCCGCCCCCTCTGGCCACAGCCCCACGTTTGGCGGCAAGGCCGGAGGAGATAATGAGAAAAACAAGGAGGAGTCAGTGGCCAGTCAGGACAGCCCCTAAGGTGTCCTGAGCTGAGGTGACGCTGACTTTTAGAAATCCTCCATCTTGCAGATGGAGGATTGCCCCAATAGGATTAGGGATGTGCCCCCCTCCCTTCAGGGAGGAGGCACAAAGAGGGTGTACCCGCCCTCAGGGCTAGTAGCCATTGGCTACTAACCCCCCAGACCTAAACACACCCCTAAATTTAGTATTTAAGGGCTCCCCAGAACCTAGGAACTCAGATTCCTGCAACCTAAGAAGAAGAGGACTACTAAGCTGAAAAACCCTGCAGAGAAGACGGAGACACCAACTGCTTTGGCCCCAGCTCTACCGGCCTGTCTCCCCACTTCTAAAGACACTGCTCCAGCAATGCTTTCCACAGGGACCAGCGACCTCTGAAGCCTCAGAGGACTGCCCTGCATCTAGAAGGACCAAGAACTCCAGAGGACAGCGGCACTGTTCACCCAAGACTGCGACTTTGCTACAAAGAAGCAACTTTGAAACAACTTGCGTTTCCCGTCGGAAGCGTGAGACTTGACACTCTGCACCCGACTTGTGGAGAACAATCACTTCAGGGAGGACTCCCCGGCGACTGTGAGACCATGAATAGCCAGAGTTGCCCCCCCTGAACCCTCACAGCGACGCCTGCAGAGGGAATCCCGGGGCCCTTGACCGCGACTGCCTGCTTCCAAGATATGACGCCTGGTAAAGACTCTGCACCCGCAGCCCCCAGGGCCTGAAGGATCCGACCTCCAGTGCAGGAGCGACCCCCAGGTGGCCCTCTCCTTTGCCTAGGTGGTGGCTACCCTGAGGAGCCCCCCCCTTGCCTGCCTGCATCGATGAAGAGACCCCTTGGTCTCCCATTGAAACCTATTGAGAACCCGACGCGTGTTTGCACACTGCACCCGGCCGCCCATGTGCTGCTGAGGGTGTACTTTCTGTGTGGACTTTTGTCCCCCCCGGTGCCCTACAAAACCCCCTGGTCTGCCCTCCGAAGACGCGGGTACTTACCTGCTGGCAGACTGGAACCGGGGCACCCCCTTCTCCATTGAAGCCTATGCGTTTTGGGCACCACTTTGACCTCTGCACCTGACCGGCCCTGAGCTGCTGGTGTGGTAACTTTGGGGTTGCTCTGAACCCCCAACGGTGGGCTACCTTTGACCCAAACTTGAACCCCGTAGGTGGTTTACTTACCTGCAAATACTAACAAACTCTTACTCCCCCCAGGAACTGTTGAAAATTGCACTGTCTAGTTTTAAAATAGCTATATGTGATTTATGTGAAAACTGTATATGCTATTTTGCTAATTCAAAGTTCCTAAAGTACCTACCTGCAATACCTTTCATTTGAAGCATTACATGTAAATCTTGAACCTGTGGTTCTTAAAATAAACTAAGAAAATATATTTTTCTATACAAAAACCTATTGGCCTGGAATTGTCTCTGAGTGTGTGTTTCTCATTTATTGCCTGTGTGTGTACAACAAATGCTTAACACTACCCTCTGATAAGCCTACTGCTCGACCACACTACCACAAAATAGAGCATTAGAATTATCTCTTTTTGCCACTATCTTACCTCTAAGGGGAACCCTTGGACTCTGTGCATACTATTCCTTACTTTGAAACAGTGCATACAGAGCCAACTTCCTACATTGGTGGACTTTGCATTGGCTGGACTACTCAGCCAATACCTGATCACACGACTAAATTCCAAAAATTGTCATTAGTAACTGATTTTTGAAATTTGTGCTATTTTTCAAAAAAGTCCTGCTAGCGCCTTGTGTTAGTCCCTGTTAGCATTTCTTTTAGAGTTTAAACGTTTTGTGAAAGTTTGAATTAAGTTCTAGAGATAGTTTTAGATTCTTAAAAAGTATTCCATCTTTTAGAAACATAGAGGGTCATTCTGACCCTGGCGGTCGGTGACCGCCAGGGTCACCGACCACGGGAGCACCGCCAACAGGCTGGCGGTGCTCCTAAGGGCATTCTGACCGCAGCGGTTCAGCCGCGGCCAGAAAGGGAAAACCGGCGGTCTCCCGCCGGTTTTCCGCTGCCCTACAGACTCCTCCATGGCGGCGGAGCGCGCTCCGCCGCCATGGGGATTCTGACACCCCCTACCGCCATCCTGTTCCTGGCGGGTCTCCCGCCAGGAACAGGATGGCGGTAGGGGGTGCCGCGGGGCCCCTGGGGGCCCCTGCAGTGCCCATGCCAATGGCATGGGCACTGCAGGGGCCCCCGTAAGAGGGCCCCACGTAGTATTTCAGTGTCTGCAAAGCAGACACTGAAATACGCGACGTGTGCAACTGCACCCGTCGCACCTTCCCACTACGCCGGCTCAATTCTGAGCTGGCGTCCTCGTGGGAAGGTAGATTTGCCCTGGGCTGGCGGGCGGCCTTTTGGCAAATCTCAAAATACCCTCAGCGGTCTTGCGACCGCGGAGCAGTATTTTGTCGCTGCCCGCCAGTCTCAGAATGACCCCCATAATGTCTACTGCAGAAGAGACAGTGATGGAACTCGACATCACCCCTTACCTCCATCTTAGGATGAGAGAGTTAAGGTCTCTCTGCAAACTAAAAAATATTCAAGCTGGTTCAAACCCTACCACACTACAGCTCCAGGAGATGTTGGCATAGTTTGCCAAAGCCAAACCCTCTGAGGACGACCTCACACAGAAGGAAGCTAGTGATGTGGAGGAGAATTCCCCCCCTCCACCCCTAGTTAGGGAAGTCAGGGCTCCTCAAACCCTCCTGTGAGATGCTGCTTCCCTCACAGGAGGGTCCAGCACCTCTGGAGTCACTGAGGATAGCCTCAGTGAAGATGAGCTCCTTCTAGCCAGGATGGCCAAAAGATTGGCTCTAGAGATACAGCTCCTAGCCATAGAAAGGGAAAGACAAGAGATGGGTTTTGGTCCCATCCATGGTGGCAGCAACATAAATAGGGTCAGAGATTCTCCTGACATGTTGAAAATCCCAAAAGGGATTGTAACTAAATATGAAGATGGTGATGACATCACCAAATAGTTCACAGCTTTTGAGAGGGCTTGTGCAACCAGAAAAGTAAACAGATCTCACTGGGGTGCTCTCCTTTGGGAAATGTTCACTGGAAAGTGTAGTGATAGACTCCTCGCACTCTCTGGAAAAGATGCAGAATCCTAAGAGCTCATGAAGGCTACCCTGATTGAGGGCTTTGGATTCTCCACTGAGGAGTATAGAATTAGGTTCAGGGGGGCTCAAAAATCCTAGAGCCAGACCTGGGTTGATTTTGTTGACTACTCAGTGAAAACACTGGATGGTTGGATTCAAGGCAGTGGTGTAAATGATTATGATGAGCTGTACAATTTATTTGTGAAAGAACACTTGTTAAGTAATTATTCAAATGATAAACTGCATCAGCATCTGGTAGACCTAGAACCAATTTCTCCCCAAGAATTGGGAAAGATGGCTGACCATTGGGTCAAGACTAGGGTGACCAAGACTTCCACAGGGGGTGACCAAAAGAAAGGGGTCACAAAGCCTCCCCAGGGGAAGAGTGTTGAGACATCCAAAGGGAAAAATAGTAAAGAGTCTTCTACAGGCCCCCAAGAACCTGCACAGGAGGGTGGGCCCAGAGCCTCTTCACAATCCAATTTTGGGTACAAGGGTAAAAACTTTGATCCCAAAAAGGCCTGGTGTTGTAGCTGTAATCAGTCTGGACACCAAACTGGAGACAAGGCCTGTCCCAAGAAAGGTTCCACTTCAAACTCTACTCCAGCTAAGACTGGAATGGCCAGTCTCCAAGTGGGATCAACAGTGTCCCCAGAGCAAATCAGGTGTCACACTGAAGCTACATTAGTCTCTGAGGGTGGGGTGGATTTAGCCACACTGGCAGCCTGGTCCCCTAACATGCAAAAATACAGGCATCAGCCCTTAATTAATGGGACAAGTGTAGAAGGCCTGAGGGATACAGGTGCCAGTGTCACCATGGTGACAGAGAGACTGGTTTCCCAAGGTCAATACCTGGCTGGACAAACGTATCCAGTTACCAACGCTGACATTCAGACTAAAGTACATCCCATGGCTATGGTAACTTTAGAGTGGGGAGGGGTCAATGGCCTGAAACAGGTGGTGGTCTCCTCAAATATCCCTGTAGACTGTTTGCTTGGAAATGACCTGGAGTCCTCAGCATGGGCTGAGGTAGAACTAAAAACCCATGCAACCATGCTGGATATCCCTGAACTGGTGTGTGTCAAGACAAGGGCACAGTGCAAGGCTCAGGGTGAAAAAGTGGTGTTGGAGCCTGGAAAAAGGGCCCAACCTACCAAGAGAAAAGGAAAGACAACTGGGGAACCAGTTGCAACACAACAAGAAAAAGAGAACCCCTCTTCTCAGGAAGAAGTTCTGCCCTCTGAGGGAACTGAGCCTATGGAGTTAGGACCTTATCAGGTTGAGCTCCTGGGCCCAGGGGGACCCTCAAGGGAACAGTTGTGTAAGGGGCAAGAAACCTGTCCCTCTCTTGAAGGCCTTAGGCAGCAAGCTGCTGAAGAGTCCAATGGAAAGAAAACAGGAACACATAGGGTCTATTGGGAAGATGGACTCCTTTACACTGAGGCAAGAGATCCCAAACCTGGTGCCACTAGGAGAGTGGTAGTGCCTCAGGAGTTTAGGGAGTTCATTCTCACCTTAGCCCATGATATTCCTCTTGCTGGGCATTTGGGACAGACCAAGATGTGGGAGAGACTAGTCAACCACTTCTATTGGCCCAACATGTCCCAGAAGGTCAAGGAGTTTTGTGTCTCCTGTGCCACCTGTCAAGCCAGTGGTAAGACAGGTGGACACCCAAAGGCACCCCTCATTCCACTTCCAGTGGTGGGGGTCCCCTTTGAAAGAGTGGGTGTGGACATAGTGGGTCCACTTGAACCTCCCACAGCCTCAGGGAACCTATACATACTAGTAGTAGTGGATCATGCTACTAGATACCCTGAAGCAATTCCCCTTAGGTCGACTACTGCCCCTGCAGTAGCCAAGGCCCTCATTGGTATTTTTACCAGAGTGGGTTTTCCTAAGGAGGTGGTGTCTGACAGAGGTACCAACTTCATGTCAGCATACCTGAAGCACATGTGGAATG
Source organism: Pleurodeles waltl (assembly GCF_031143425.1). Taxonomy (NCBI): domain Eukaryota; kingdom Metazoa; phylum Chordata; class Amphibia; order Caudata; family Salamandridae; genus Pleurodeles; species Pleurodeles waltl. Next base: position 1,165,529,138 of record NC_090439.1, on the reverse strand, counting down.
AGTGTGGGGTGACTCACAAATTCACCACACCGTACCATCCACAAACCAATGGTCTTGTTGAGAGATTCAACAAAACATTGAAAGGCATGATCATGGGGCTCCCTGAAAAACTCAAAAGAAGATGGGATGTCCTCTTGCCATGTCTGCTTTTCGCTTACAGAGAGGTGCCTCAGAAGGGAGTAGGGTTTCCCCCCTTTGAACTTCTGTTTGGCCATCCTGTAAGGGGACCACTAGCTCTTGTGAAAGAAGGCTGGGAGAGACCTCTTCATGAGCCTAAGCAAGATATAGTGAACTATGTACTAGGCCTACGTTCAAGGATGGCAGAGTACATGGAAAAGGCAAGTAAAAACCTTGAGGCCAGCCAACAGCTCCAGAAATTTTGGTATGACCAAAAGGCTGCAATGGTTGAATTTCAGCCAGGGCAGAAAGTCTGGGTTTTGGAGCCTGTGGCTCCCAGGGCACTTCAGGACAGATGGAGTGGCCCTTACCCAGTGCTAGAAAAGAAGAGTCAGGTCACCTAACTGGTGGACCTAGGCACTTGCAGGACTCCCAAGAGGGTGATCCATGTGAACCGCCTAAAGCTCTTCCATGACAGGGCTGATGTGAATCTGTTGATGGTAACAGATGAGGACCAGGAAGCTGAGAGTGAACCTCTCCCTGATCTCCTCTCCACAGACCCTAAAGATGGCTCAGTTGATGGAGTAATCTACTCAGACACTCTCTCTGGCCAACAGCAATCTGACTGTAGGAAGGTCCTGCAACAGTTTGCTGAGCTCTTTTCCCTAACCCCTGGTCAGACACACCTGTATACCCATGATGTGGACACAGGAGACAGCATGCCTGTCAAAAACAAAATTTTCAGACAGTCTGACCACGTTAAGAAAAGCATCAAGGTGGAAGTCCACAAGGTGCTGGAATTGGGAGTCATTGAGCACTCTGACAGCCTCTGGGCTAGCCCAGTGGTCTTAGTCCCCAAACCTCACACCAAAGATGGAAAGAGAGAGATGAGGTTTTGTGTGGACTACAGAGGACTTAATTCTGTCACCAAGACAGATGCCCATCCCATCCCAAGAGCAGATGAACTGATTGACAAATTAGGTGCTGCCAAATTCTTAAGTACCTTTGACTTAACAGCAGGGTACTGGCAAATCAAAATGGCACCAGGAGCAAAAGAAAAGACCGCGTTCTCCACACCTGATAGGCATTATCAGTTTACTGTTATGACCTTTGGTTTAAAGAATGCCCCTGTCACATTCCAAAGGTTGGTGAATCAAGTCCTTGCTGGCTTGGAGTCCTTTAGTGCAGCTTATCTTGACGATATTGTTGTCTTTAGCTCCAGCTGGCAGGATCACCTGGTCCACCTGAAGAAGGTTTTGAAGGCTCTGCAATCAGCAGGCCTCTCTATCAAGGCATCCAAATGCCAGATAGGGCAGGGAACTGTGGTTTACTTGGGTCACCTTGTAGGTGGAGGCCAAGTTCAGCCACTCCAGCCTAAGATCCAGACTATTCTGGACTGGGCAGCTCCAAAACCCAGACTCAAGTCAGGGCATTTCTTGGCTTGACTGGGTATTACAGGAGGTTTGTGAAGGGATATGGATCCATAGTGACAGCCCTCACAGAACTTACCTCCAAGAAAATGGCCAGGAAGGTAAACTGGACTGTAGAATGCCAACAGGCCTTTGACACCCTTAAACAAGCAATGTGCACAGCACCAGTTCTAAAAGCTCCAGATTACTCCAAGCAGTTCATTATGCAGACAGATGCCTCTGAACATGGGATAGGGGCAGTTTTGTCCCAAACAAATGAAGATGGCCTTGACCAGCCTGTTGCTTTCATTAGCAGGAGGTTACTCCCCAGGGAGCAGCGTTGGAGTGCCATTGAGAGGGAGGCCTTTGCTGTGGTTTGGTCCCTGAAGAAGCTGAGACCATACCTCTTTGGTACTCACTTTGTAGTTCAAACTGACCACAGACCTCTCAGATGGCTGATGCAAATGAAAGGTGAAAATCCCAAACTGTTGAGGTGGTCCATCTCCCTACAGGGAATGGACTTTATAGTGGAACACAGACCTGGGACTGCCCATGCCAATACAGATGGCCTTTCCAGGTTCTTCACTTAGAAAATGAAGACTCTCTTGGGAAAGGTTAGTCTCATCCTCTTTCATTTTGGGGTGTGTGTGTGTGTAAGGAAATGCCTCCTTGGCATGGTTACCCCCAGACTTTTTGCCTTTGCTGATGCTAAGTTTTGATTTGAAAGTGTGCTGAGGCCTGCTAACCAGGCCCCAGCACCAGTGTTCTTTCTCTAACCTGTACTTTTGTTTCCACAATTGGCACACCCTGGCATCCAGGTAAGTCCCTTGTAACTGGTACCCCTGGTACCAAGGGCCCTGATGCCAGGGAAGGTCTCTAAGGGCTGCAGCATGTCTTATGCCACCCTGGGGACCCCTCACTCAGCACAGACACACTGCTTGCCAGCTTGTGTGTGCTAGTGAGGACAAAATGACTAAGTCGACATGGCACTCCCCTCAGGGTGCCATGCCAACCTCACACTGCCTATGCAGTATAGATAAGTCACCCCTCTAGCAGGCCTTACAGCCCTAAGGCAGGGTGCACTATACCATAGGTGAGGGCACAAGTGCATGAGCACTGTGCCCCTACAGTGTCTAAGCAAAACCTTAGACATTGTAAGTGCAGGGTAGCCATAAGAGTATATGGCCTGGGAGTCTGTCATGCACGAACTCCACAGCACCATAATGGCTACACTGAAAACTGTGAAGTTTGGTATCAAACTTCTCAGCACAATAAATGCACACTGATGCCAGTGTACATATTATTGTAACGTACGCCCCAGAGGGCACCTTAGAGGTGCCCCCTGAAACCTTAACCGACTATCCGTGTAGGCTGACTAGTTTTAGCAGCCTGCCACACACCAGACATGCTGCTGGCCACATGGGGAGAGTGCCTTTGTCACTCTGTGGCTAGTAACAAAGCCTGTACTGGGTGGAGGTGCTTCACACCTCCCCCTGCAGGAACTGTAACACCTGGCGGTGAGCCTCAAAGGCTCACCCCCTTTGTTACAGCACCACAGGGCACTCCAGCTAGTGGATTTGCCCGCCCCCTCCGGCCACGGCCCCACTTTTGGCGGCAAGGCCGGAGGAGATAATGAGAAAAACAAGGAGTCGTCACTGGCCAGTCAGGATAGCCCCCAAGGTGTCCTGAGCTGAGGTGACTCTAACTTTTTTTGAAATCCTCCATCTTGCAGATGAAGGATTCCCCCAATAGGATTAGGGATGTGCCCCCCTCCCCTCAGGGAGGAGGCACAAAGAGGGTGTACCCACCCTCAGGGCTAATAGCCATTGGCTACTAAGCCCCCAGACCTAAACACGCCCTTAAATTTAGTATTTAAGGGCTCCCCAGAACCTAGGAACTCAGATTCCTGCAACCTAAAAAGAAGAGGACTGCTAAGCTGAAAAACCCTGCAGAGAAGACGGAGGCACCAACTGCTTTGGCCCCAGCTCTACCGGCCTGTCTCCCCACTTCTAAAGACACTGCTCCAGCGACGCTTTCCACAGGGACCAGCTGTAGGAGGCTGGACTGGCTTGTAGTGAGTACCAAGGGGTACTTGCACCTTGCACCAGGCCCAGTTATCCCTTATTAGTGTATAGGGTGTCTAGCAGCTTAGGCTGATAGATAATGGTAGCTTAGCAGAGCAGCTCAGGCTGAACTAGGAGACGTGTGAAGCTACTACAGTACCACTTAGTGTCATATGCACAATATCATAAGAAAACACAATACACAGTTATACTAAAAATAAAGGTACTTTATTTTTATGACAATATGCCAAAGTATCTTAGAGTGTACCCTCAGTGAGAGGATAGGAAATATACACAAGATATATATACACACTAGCAAAAATATGCAGTATAGTCTTAGAAAACAGTGCAAACAATGTATAGTTACAATAGGATGCAATGGGGAAACATAGGGATAGGGGCAACACAAACCATATACTCCAAAAGTGGAATGTGAACCACGAATGGACCCCAAACCTATGTGACCTTGTAGAGGGTCGCTGGGACTATTAGAAAATAGTGAGAGTTAGAAAAATAACCCTCCCCAAGACCCTGAAAAGTGAGTGCAAAGTGCACTAAAGTTCCCCTAAGGACAAAAGAGTCGTGTTAGAGGAATAATGCAGGAAAGACACAAACCAGCAATGCAACAACTGTGGATTTCCAATCTAGGGTACCTGTGGAACAAGGGGACCAAGTCCAAAAGTCACAAGCAAGTCGTAGATGGGCAGATGCCCAGGAAATGCCAGCTGCGCGTGCAAAGAAGCTTCGACTGGACAGAAGAAGCGGAGGTTTCTGCAGGAACGAAAAGGGCTAGAGACTTCCCCTTTGGTGGACGGATCCCTCTCGCCTTGGAGAGTCGTGCAGAAGTGTTTTCCCGCCGGAAAGACGCCAACAAGCCTTGCTACACGCAAATCGTGCGTTTGGCGTTTTTGGACGCTGCTGGGGCCCAGGAGGGACCAGGAGGTCGCAAATTGGACCTGCAGAGAGAGGGGACGTCGAGCAAGACGTAGAGCCCTCACTGAAGCAGGTAGCACCCGGAGAAGTGCCAGAAACAGGCACTACGAGGATGCGTGTAACGGTGCTCGCCGAAGTTGCACAAAGGAGTCCCACGTCGCCGGAGACCAACTTAGAAAGTCGTGCAATGCAGGTTAGAGTGCCGTGGACCCAGGCTTGGCTGTGCACGAAGGATTTCCGCCGGAAGTGCACAGGGGCCGGAGTAGCTTGCAAAGTCGCGGTTCCCAGCAATGCAGCCCAGCGAGGTGAGGCAAGGACTTACCTCCACCAAACTTGGGCTGAAGAGTCACTGGACTGTGGGGGTCACTTGGACAGCGTCGCTGGATTCGAGGGACCTCGCTCGTCGTGCTGAGAGGAGACCCAAGGGACCATTAATGCAGCTTTTTGGTGCCTGCGGTTGCAGGGGGAAGATTCCGTCGACCCACGGGAGATTTCTTCGGAGCTTCTGGTGCAGAGAGGAGGCAGGTTACCCCCACAGCATGCACAAGCAGGAAAACAGTCGAGAAGGCGGCAGGATCAGCGTTACAGAGTTGCAGTAGTCGTCTTTGCTACTATGTTGCAGGTTTGCAGGCTTCCAGCGCGGTCAGCGGTCGTTTCCTTATCAGAAGGTGAAGAGGGAGATGCAGAGGAACTCGGCTGAGCTCGTGCATTCGTTATCTAAAGTTTCCCCAGAGACAGAGACCCTAAATAGCCAGAAAAGAGGGTTTGGCTACCTAGGAGAGAGGAAAGGCTACTAACACCTGAAGGAGCCTATCAGCAGGAGTCTCTGACGTCACCTGGTGGCACTGGCCACTCAGAGCAGTCCAGTGTGCCAGCAGCACCTCTGTTTCCAAGATGGCAGAGGTCTGGAGCACACTGGAGGAGCTCTGGACACCTCCCAGGGGAGGTGCAGGTCAGGGGAGTGGTCACTCCCCTTTCCTTTGTCCAGTTTCGCGCCAGAGCAGGGGCTAAGGGGTCCCTGAACCGGTGTAGACTGGCTTATGCAGAATTGGGCACATCTGTGCCCCACAAAGCATTTCCAGAGGCTGGGGGAGGCTACTCCTCCCCTGCCTTCACACCATTTTCCAAAGGGAGAGGGTGTCACACCCTCTCTCAGAGGAAGTTCTTTGTTCTGCCATCCTGGGCCAGGCCTGGCTGGACCCCAGGAGGGCAGCTGCCTGTCTGAGGGGTTGGCAGCAGCAGCAGCTGCATTGAAACCCCAGGAAGGGCAGTCTGGCAGTACCAGGGTCTGTGCTACAGACCACTGGGATCATGGAATTGTACCAACAATGCCAGGATGGCATAGAGGGGGCAATTCCATGATCATAGACATGTTACATGGCCATATTCGGAGTTACCATGGTGAAGCTACATATAGGTAGTGACCTATATGTAGTGCACGCGTGTAATGGTGTCCCCGCACTCACAAAGTTCAGTGAATTGGTTCTGAACAATGTGGGGGCACCTAGGCTAGTGCCAGGGTGCCCTCAAACTAAGTAACTTTGCACCTAACCTTTACCAGGTAAAGGTTAGACATATAGGTGACTTATAAGTTACTTAAGTGCAGTGTAAAATGGCTGTGAAATAACGTGGACGTTATTTCACTCAGGCTGCAGTGGCAGGCCTGTGTAAGAATTGTCAGAGCTCCCTATGGGTGGCAAAAGAAATGCTGCAGCCCATAGGGATCTCCTGGAACCCCAATACCCTGGGCACCTCAGTACCATTTACTAGGGAATTATAAGGGTGTTCCAGTAAGCCAATGTAAATTGGTAAAAATGGTCACTAGCCTGTCAGTGACAATTTAAAAGTAATGAGAGAGCATAACCACTGAGGTTCTGGTTAGCAGAGCCTCAGTGAGACAGTTAGGCACCACACAGGGAACATATACATGCACACCTATGAGCACTGGGGCCCTGTGTGACAGGGTCCCAGTGACACATACATATAGGCCACAAACCTATGAGCACTGGGGTCCTGACCAGCAGGATCCCAGTGACACATAACAAACATACTGAAAACATGGTGCCTTCACTATGAGCACTGAGGCCTGGCTATCAGGATCCCAGTGAGACAGTGAAAACAGTGACAAACACCCTGACATACACTCACAAACAGGCCAAAAGTGGGGGTAACAAGGCTAGAAAGAGGCTACCTTCTCACACAACCCCACCCCCCAAACGAAGGACAATAAGGCTAACCTTGGCCAGTTGAGACTTTATTGTCTAAGTGGTGATAAGTAGAGAGTAGCTCTGCAATAGACTGGTTACTCCCTTTATCATCCACTATATGGTTACTTCCCTGTGGGGATGTAAACCACCCTGTTTGAAGTTTTTTAGCTAAGCAACAATGTGAAGATGTATTTTTAGAGTTTCTATCAGTAAGTTTTAGTTTAGAGCAGTGGGAATTGTCCACTGAACCTATTTGTAGTGATGGAAATGCCAGACAGGGATGCTGTCTCAGAAAAGCCATAGCAGGGCAAAAACTTTGTCCATATGGCTGGAAGAGAGAACAGGGATGCTGTTTCTCTTGGGTTGGAGCAGGGCAGGGATGCTGTCCTATCAGCTCCACACTAGGGCAGGGATGCTGTCCTAAGTGTTGTGAGGCAGTGCAGAGTTTCTGCACTAAAGTTTCTCTGGGAGGGTTGGAGGGATGCTCCATGTTAACTAAAATGGTGCTATTTTTCTCACCAATGTTAGTTATCCCACAGAGAGGTACTTCCACCTCAGGGAGTACAGTTTTGCCAACTGATGATTCCCTTGGAACAGGTGCCACCCCAGAAGAGGTTTCTCCCACCACAGGAATGGTATCCTGAATGGTAGGGTGGTTAGGGGATACTGTGATACCCTTTTTACCTGTTGATGGAGAGGGATCCTGAGTTTTCAGGCCTTCTCTCCTTTGCTTTTTCATTTCACTTGAAATGAGAGGGAACAATTCCTCAGGGATGCCCAGCATGGCTGCATGGGCATAAAACTCTACATCAGCCCAAACTGAGGCCTCTAGGTCATTACCTAAGAGACAGTCTACAGGTAAGCTAGGTGATACCACCACCTGCTTAGGGCCAGTAACTCCACCCCAACTAAACTGAATTATAGCTAAGGGAAGAAACCTAGTGGAGTTATGGACATCAATAATCTTATACTGTTGTCCAATGATGTGTTGTTCAGGAGGCACTAGGTTTTCAGTCACCAAAGTGAAACTGGCACCTGTGTCCCTGTAGGCCAAGGCCTCAACACCATTTATTGAAACTGTCTGCCTGTACTTATCCATTGTAAGGGGACAAGCAGCCAGTGTGGCAAGGCCAATGCCACTAGGTGTGACAGAAACTGTCTTGGGACTGATTACATCAGTTTCCACTATGGACCCATAAGTGAACCCAACTACACCCTTTGCTTGACTGTTGCCAGCAGTCCCACCACTAGTACCACTACTGCTAGGGGCACTAGAGCTTGATGTATTAGTGGTGGTAGGCTCAGGGGGTTTACCTGGACAGGACTTATCCCCTGGCCTATGGCCTCTATTTTTACACACAAAGCACCAAGGCTTTTTAATGTGTGCAGGTTGGGAAGAAGAGGAAGAATTTGTTTTATCCCCACCCTCTGAAGAGTGTTTAAGATTTGAAGTGGGATCTTTGGTTTTACCCTTATCCCCATGCTTATCTTGAGATTTTTCACCATCTTTCTTCTTATTGCCATCTTTGTCACCCCCTGTATGAACTTTTCTGTTCACCCTTGTTCTGACCCATTTGTCTGCCTTCTTTCCCAATTCTTGGGGAGAGGTCAGATCAGAGTCTACCAGGTACTGGTGCAACAAATCAGACACACAATTATTAAGTATATGCTCTCTCAGGATTGTGTTATACAGGCTTTCATAATCAGTAACTTTACTGCCATGTAACCACCCCTCCAAGGCCTTCACTGAATGGTCAATGAAATCAACCCAGTCTTGTGAAGACTCCTTTTTGGTCTCTCTGAACTTTATCCTGTACTGTTCAGTGGTTAAGCCATTACCATCCAGGAGTGCATTCTTAAGAACTGTAAAATTATTGGCATCATTTTCTTTCACAGTAAGGAGCCTATCCCTACCTTTTCCACTAAATGATAGCCATAGGATAGCAGCCCACTGCCTTTGAGGGACATCCTGTACAACACAGGCCCTCTCAAGTGCAGCAAACCACTTGTTAATGTCGTCCCCCTCCTTATAAGGGGGAACTATCTTGTGCAGATTCCTGGAATCATGCTCTTTTGCAGGATGACTATGGGGAATACTGCTGCTGCCACCATGGGTATCTAAACCCAAATTCTGTCTTTCCTTCTCTAATTCTAAAGACTGTCTATCCAAATCCAGCTGTTGCTTCTTGAGCTTCAGTCTGGTTTGTTCCACTCTCAATCTATTGAGCTCCCTTTCTAACAATCTGTCATCAGGGTGGGTGGGAGGGACATTTCTAGATACAGAGGTATGATGGGAATGAACAGAAGGAGACCTGTCCCTTACAGAGGGCACCCTAACAGCTTGGCTACCAGTATAATGTGAGAGCACACCATTAGTATGATGTGATTCAACCTCTGTACCAACTATGCTAGACTGTCTAGTAATGGGCAGGCTGAGAAGTTTCTTTCCTGAACCTTTTCCTGGGGGAGTTCCTGGATCAGATTGAGAACCATTAGCTACTTTTTCTACAGATTGGGCACTTATGGCCTTATCCTGTACTCTAAGCATGTTAATTAACAGTTCTAAGGAAGGATTCTTCCCTACACTCAAACCTCTCTCTATGCAGAGACTCCTTGCTCCTTTCCAGCTAAGGTGATCATATGCAAGTTTGGTCAGTTCAACATTTTTGCCTGTGCCAGACATTTTTTAGAGAGAGTTAAAGTGATAGAAAAAGAAAAAAAAGTTTTCAGAACTTTTTGGAAAGACAGAAAAAACTTTTTAAACTTTTAAGAACTTTTTGAAAGTTTTAGAAGTGCTTTTCAGCACTTAGAAAAGAGTGAAAAGAGGAAATGCAAAACTTTTTGGCTATGTGTATATACACTGACCTTGTTTTGTATATTTTTCTCTTATGAAAAGTACAATGACAAGAGTGGTAAGTAGTCTCAAGCACTTATCCCACCACTGCACAACCAATGTAGGAGGCTGGACTGGCTTGTAGTGAGTACCAAGGGGTACTTGCACCTTGCACCAGGCCCAGTTATCCCTTATTAGTGTATAGGGTGTCTAACAGCTTAGGCTGATAGATAATGGTAGCTTAGCAGAGCAGCTCAGGCTGAACTAGGAGACGTGTGAAGCTACTACAGTACCACTTAGTGTCATATGCACAATATCATAAGAAAACACAATACACAGTTATACTAAAAATAAAGGTACTTTATTTTTATGACAATATGCCAAAGTATCTTAGAGTGTACCCTCAGTGAGAGGATAGGAAATATACACAAGATATATATACACACTAGCAAAAATATGCAGTATAGTCTTAGAAAACAGTGCAAACAATGTATAGTTACAATAGGATGCAATGGGGAAACATAGGGATAGGGGCAACACAAACCATATACTCCAAAAGTGGAATGTGAACCACGAATGGACCCCAAACCTATGTGACCTTGTAGAGGGTCGCTGGGACTATTAGAAAATAGTGAGAGTTAGAAAAATAACCCTCCCCAAGACCCTGAAAAGTGAGTGCAAAGTGCACTAAAGTTCCCCTAAGGACAAAAGAGTCGTGTTAGAGGAATAATGCAGGAAAGACACAAACCAGCAATGCAACAACTGTGGATTTCCAATCTAGGGTACCTGTGGAACAAGGGGACCAAGTCCAAAAGTCACAAGCAAGTCGTAGATGGGCAGATGCCCAGGAAATGCCAGCTGCGGGTGCAAAGAAGCTTCGACTGGACAGAAGAAGCGGAGGTTTCTGCAGGAACGAAAAGGGCTAGAGACTTCCCCTTTGGTGGACGGATCCCTCTCGCCTTGGAGAGTCGTGCAGAAGTGTTTTCCCGCCAGAAAGACGCCAACAAGCCTTGCTACACGCAAATCGTGCGTTTGGCATTTTTGGACGCTGCTGGGGCCCAGGAGGGACCAGGAGGTCGCAAAATGGACCTGCAGAGAGAGGGGACGTCGAGCAAGACAAAGAGCCCTCACTGAAGCAGGTAGCACCCGGAGAAGTGCCAGAAACAGGCACTACGAGGATGCGTGAAACAGTGCTCGCCGAAGTTGCACAAAGGAGTCCCACGTCGCCGGAGACCAACTTAGAAAGTCCTGCAATGCAGGTTAGAGTGCCGTGGACCCAGGCTTGGCTGTGAACGAAGGATTTCCGCCGGAAGTGCACAGGGGCCGGAGTAGCTTGCAAAGTCACGGTTCCCAGCAATGCAGCCCAGCGAGGTGAGGCAAGGACTTACCTCCACCAAACTTGGGCTGAAGAGTCACTGGACTGTGGGGTTCACTTGGACAGCGTCGCTGGATTCGAGGGACCTTGCTCGTCGTGCTGAGAGGAGACCCAAGGGACCAGTAATGCAGCTTTTTGGTGCCTGCGGTTGCAGGGGGAAGATTCCGTCGACCCACGGGAGATTTCTTCGGAGCTTCTGGTGCAGAGAGGAGGCAGGCTACCCCCACAGCATGCACAAGCAGGAAAACAGTCGAGAAGGCGGCAGGATCAGCGTTACAGAGTTGCAGTAGTCGTCTTTGCTACTATGTTGCAGGTTTGCAGGCTTCCAGCGCGGTCAGCGGTCGTTTCCTTATCAGAAGGTGAAGAGGGAGATGCAGAGGAACTCGGCTGAGCTCGTGCATTCGTTATCTAAAGTTTCCCCAGAGACAGAGACCCTAAATAGCCAGAAAAGAGGGTTTGGCTACCTAGGAGAGAGGAAAGGCTACTAACACCTGAAGGAGCCTATCAGCAGGAGTCTCTGACGTCACCTGGTGGCACTGGCCACTCAGAGCAGTCCAGTGTGCCAGCAGCACCTCTGTTTCCAAGATGGCAGAGGTCTGGAGCACACTGGAGGAGCTCTGGACACCTCCCAGGGGAGGTGCAGGTCAGGGGAGTGGTCACTCCCCTTTCCTTTGTCCAGTTTCGCGCCAGAGCAGGGGCTAAGGGGTCCCTGAACCGGTGTAGACTGGCTTATGCAGAATTGGGCACATCTGTGCCCCACAAAGCATTTCCAGAGGCTGGGGGAGGCTACTCCTCCCCTGCCTTCACACCATTTTCCAAAGGGAGAGGGTGTCACACCCTCTCTCAGAGGAAGTTCTTTGTTCTGCCATCCTGGGCCAGGCCTGGCTGGACCCCAGGAGGGCAGCTGCCTGTCTGAGGGGTTGGCAGCAGCAGCAGCTGCATTGAAACCCCAGGAAGGGCAGTCTGGCAGTACCAGGGTCTGTGCTACAGACCACTGGGATCATGGAATTGTACCAACAATGCCAGGATGGCATAGAGGGGGCAATTCCATGATCATAGACATGTTACATGGCCATATTCGGAGTTACCATGGTGAAGCTACATATAGGTAGTGACCTATATGTAGTGCACGCGTGTAATGGTGTCCCCGCACTCACAAAGTTCAGTGAATTGGTTCTGAACAATGTGGGGGCACCTAGGCTAGTGCCAGGGTGCCCTCACACTAAGTAACTTTGCACCTAACCTTTACCAGGTAAAGGTTAGACATATAGGTGACTTATAAGTTACTTAAGTGCAGTGTAAAATGGCTGTGAAATAACGTGGACGTTATTTCACTCAGGCTGCAGTGGCAGGCCTGTGTAGGAATTGTCAGAGCTCCCTATGGGTGGCAAAAGAAATGCTGCAGCCCATAGGGATCTCCTGGAACCCCAATACCCTGGGCACCTCAGTACCATTTACTAGGGAATTATAAGGGTGTTCCAGTAAGCCAATGTAAATTGGTAAAAATGGTCACTAGCCTGTCAGTGACAATTTAAAAGTAATGAGAGAGCATAACCACTGAGGTTCTGGTTAGCAGAGCCTCAGTGAGACAGTTAGGCACCACACAGGGAACATATACATGCACACCTATGAGCACTGGGGCCCTGTGTGACAGGGTCCCAGTGACACATACATATAGGCCACAAACCTATGAGCACTGGGGTCCTGACCAGCAGGATCCCAGTGACACATAACAAACATACTGAAAACATGGTGCCTTCACTATGAGCACTGAGGCCTGGCTATCAGGATCCCAGTGAGACAGTGAAAACAGTGACAAACACCCTGACATACACTCACAAACAGGCCAAAAGTGGGGGTAACAAGGCTAGAAAGAGGCTACCTTCTCACACAACCCCCCCCCAAACGAAGGACAATAAGGCTAACCTTGGCCAGTTGAGACTTTATTGTCTAAGTGGTGATAAGTAGAGAGTAGCTCTGCAATAGACTGGTTACTCCCTTTATCATCCACTATATGGTTACTTCCCTGTGGGGATGTAAACCACCCTGTTTGAAGTTTTTTAGCTAAGCAACAATGTGAAGATGTATTTTTAGAGTTTCTATCAGTAAGTTTTAGTTTAGAGCAGTGGGAATTGTCCACTGAACCTATTTGTAGTGATGGAAATGCCAGACAGGGATGCTGTCTCAGAAAAGCCATAGCAGGGCAAAAACTTTGTCCATATGGCTGGAAGAGAGAACAGTGATGCTGTTTCTCTTGGGTTGGAGCAGGGCAGGGATGCTGTCCTATCAGCTCCACACTAGGGCAGGGATGCTGTCCTAAGTGTTGTGAGGCAGTGCAGAGTTTCTGCACTAAAGTTTCTCTGGGAGGGTTGGAGGGATGCTCCATGTTAACTAAAATGGTGCTATTTTTCTCACCAATGTTAGTTATCCCACAGAGAGGTACTTCCACCTCAGGGAGTACAGTTTTGCCAACTGATGATTCCCTTGGAACAGGTGCCACCCCAGAAGAGGTTTCTCCCACCACAGGAATGGTATCCTGAATGGTAGGGTGGTTAGGGGATACTGTGATACCCTTTTTACCTGTTGATGGAGAGGGATCCTGAGTTTTCAGGCCTTCTCTCCTTTGCTTTTTCATTTCACTTGAAATGAGAGGGAACAATTCCTCAGGGATGCCCAGCATGGCTGCATGGGCATAAAACTCTACATCAGCCCAAACTGAGGCCTCTAGGTCATTACCTAAGAGACAGTCTACAGGTAAGCTAGGTGATACCACCACCTGCTTAGGGCCAGTAACTCCACCCCAACTAAACTGAATTATAGCTAAGGGAAGAAACTTAGTGGAGTTATGGACATCAATAATCTTATACTGTTGTCCAATGATGTGTTGTTCAGGAGGCACTAGGTTTTCAGTCACCAAAGTGAAACTGGCACCTGTGTCCCTGTAGGGCAAGGCCTCAACACCATTTATTGAAACTGTCTGCCTGTACTTATCCATTGTAAGGGGACAAGCAGCCAGTGTGGCAAGGCCAATGCCACTAGGTGTGACAGAAACTGTCTTGGGACTGATTACATCAGTTTCCACTATGGACCCATAAGTGAACCCAACTACACCCTTTGCTTGACTGTTGCCAGCAGTCCCACCACTAGTACCACTACTGCTAGGGGCACTAGAGTTTGATGTATTAGTGGTGGTAGGCTCAGGGGGTTTACCTGGACAGGACTTATCCCCTGGCCTATGGCCTCTATTTTTACACACAAAGCACCAAGGCTTTTTAATGTGTGCAGGTTGGGAAGAAGAGGAAGAATTTGTTTTATCCCCACCCTCTGAAGAGTGTTTAAGATTTGAAGTGGGATCTTTGGTTTTACCCTTATCCCCATGCTTATCTTGAGATTTTTCTCCATCTTTCTTCTTATTGCCATCTTTGTCACCCCCTGTATGAACTTTTCTGTTCACCCTTGTTCTGACCCATTTGTCTGCCTTCTTTCCCAATTCTTGGGGAGAGGTCAGATCAGAGTCTACCAGGTACTGGTGCAACAAATCAGACACACAATTATTAAGTATATGCTCTCTCAGGATTGTGTTATACAGGCTTTCATAATCAGTAACTTTACTGCCATGTAACCACCCCTCCAAGGCCTTCACTGAATGGTCAATGAAATCAACCCAGTCTTGTGAAGACTCCTTTTTGGTCTCTCTGAACTTTATCCTGTACTGTTCAGTGGTTAAGCCATAACCATCCAGGAGTGCATTCTTAAGAACTGTAAAATTATTGGCATCATTTTCTTTCACAGTAAGGAGCCTATCCCTACCTTTTCCACTAAATGATAGCCATAGGATAGCAGCCCACTGCCTTTGAGGGACATCCTGTACAACACAGGCCCTCTCAAGTGCAGCAAACCACTTGTTAATGTCATCCCCCTCCTTATAAGGGGGAACTATCTTGTGCAGATTCCTGGAATCATGCTCTTTTGCAGGATGACTATGGGGAATACTGCTGCTGCCACCATGGGTATCTAAACCCAACTTCTGTCTTTCCTTCTCTAATTCTAAAGACTGTCTATCCAAATCCAGCTGTTGCTTCTTGAGCTTCAGTCTGGTTTGTTCCACTCTCAATCTATTGAGCTCCCTTTCTAACAATCTGTCATCAGGGTGGGTGGGAGGGACATTTCTAGATACAGAGGTATGATGGGAATGAACAGAAGGAGACCTGTCCCTTACAGAGGGCACCCTAACAGCTTGGCTACCAGTATAATGTGAGAGCACACCATTAGTATGATGTGATTCAACCTCTGTACCAACTATGCTAGACTGTCTAGTAATGGGCAGGCTGAGAAGTTTCTTTCCTGAACCTTTTCCTGGGGGAGTCCCTGGATCAGATTGAGAACCATTAGCTACTTTTTCTACAGATTGGGCACTTATGGCCTTATCCTGTACTCTAAGCATGTTAATTAACAGTTCTAAGGAAGGATTCTTCCCTACACTCAAACCTCTCTCTATGCAGAGACTCCTTGCTCCTTTCCAGCTAAGGTGATCATATGCAAGTTTGGTCAGTTCAACATTTTTGCCTGTGCCAGACATTTTTTAGAGAGAGTTAAAGTGATAGAAAAAGAAAAAAAAGTTTTCAGAACTTTTTGGAAAGACAGAAAAAACTTTTTAAACTTTTAAGAACTTTTTGAAAGTTTTAGAAGTGCTTTTCAGCACTTAGAAAAGAGTGAAAAGAGGAAATGCAAAACTTTTTGGCTATGTGTATATACACTGACCTTGTTTTGTATATTTTTCTCTTATGAAAAGTACAATGACAAGAGTGGTAAGTAGTCTCAAGCACTTATCCCACCACTGCACAACCAATGTAGGAGGCTGGACTGGCTTGTAGTGAGTACCAAGGGGTACTTGCACCTTGCACCAGGCCCAGTTATCCCTTATTAGTGTATAGGGTGTCTAGCAGCTTAGGCTGATAGATAATGGTAGCTTAGCAGAGCAGCTCAGGCTGAACTAGGAGACGTGTGAAGCTACTACAGTACCACTTAGTGTCATATGCACAATATCATAAGAAAACACAATACACAGTTATACTAAAAATAAAGGTACTTTATTTTTATGACAATATGCCAAAGTATCTTAGAGTGTACCCTCAGTGAGAGGATAGGAAATATACACAAGATATATATACACAATAGCAAAAATATGCAGTATAGTCTTAGAAAACAGTGCAAACAATGTATAGTTACAATAGGATGCAATGGGGAAACATAGGGATAGGGGCAACACAAACCATATACTCCAAAAGTGGAATGTGAACCACGAATGGACCCCAAACCTATGTGACCTTGTAGAGGGTCGCTGGGACTATTAGAAAATAGTGAGAGTTAGAAAAATAACCCTCCCCAAGACCCTGAAAAGTGAGTGCAAAGTGCACTAAAGTTCCCCTAAGGACAAAAGAGTCGTGTTAGAGGAATAATGCAGGAAAGACACAAACCAGCAATGCAACAACTGTGGATTTCCAATCTAGGGTACCTGTGGAACAAGGGGACCAAGTCCAAAAGTCACAAGCAAGTCGTAGATGGGCAGATGCCCAGGAAATGCCAGCTGCGGGTGCAAAGAAGCTTCAACTGGACAGAAGAAGCGGAGGTTTCTGCAGGAACAAAAAGGGCTAGAGACTTCCCCTTTGGTGGACGGATCCCACTCGCCTTGGAGAGTCGTGCAGAAGTGTTTTCCCGCCGGAAAGACGCCAACAAGCCTTGCTACACGCAAATCGTGCGTTTGGCGTTTTTGGACGCTGCTGGGGCCCAGGAGGGACCAGGAGGTCGCAAATTGGACCTGCTGAGAGAGAGGACGTCGAGCAAGACAAAGAGCCCTCACTGAAGCAGGTAGCACCCGGAGAAGTGCCAGAAACAGGCACTACGAGGATGCGTGAAACGGTGCTCGCCGAAGTTGCACAAAGGAGTCCCACGTCGCCGGAGACCAACTTAGAAAGTCGTGCAATGCAGGTTAGAGTGCCGTGGACCCAGCCTTGGCTGTGCACGAAGGATTTCCGCCGGAAGTGCACAGGGGCCGGAGTAGCTTGCAAAGTCGCGGTTCCCAGCAATGCAGCCCAGCGAGGTGAGGCAAGGACTTACCTCCACCAAACTTGGGCTGAAGAGTCACTGGACTGTGGGGGTCACTTGGACAGTGTCGCTGGATTCGAGGGACCTCGCTCGTCGTGCTGAGAGGAGACCCAAGGGACCGGTAATGCAGCTTTTTGGTGCCTGCGGTTGCAGGGGGAAGATTCCGTCGACCCACGGGAGATTTCTTCGGAGCTTCTGGTGCAGAGAGGAGGCAGGCTACCCCCACAGCATGCACAAGCAGGAAAACAGTCGAGAAGGCGGCAGGATCAGCGTTACAGAGTTGCAGTAGTCGTCTTTGCTACTATGTTGCAGGTTTGCAGGCTTCCAGCGCGGTCAGCGGTCGTTTCCTTATCAGAAGGTGAAGAGGGAGATGCAGAGGAACTCGGCTGAGCTCGTGCATTCGTTATCTAAAGTTTCCCCAGAGACAGAGACCCTAAATAGCCAGAAAAGAGGGTTTGGCTACCTAGGAGAGAGGAAAGGCTACTAACACCTGAAGGAGCCTATCAGCAGGAGTCTCTGACGTCACCTGGTGGCACTGGCCACTCAGAGCAGTCCAGTGTGCCAGCAGCACCTCTGTTTCCAAGATGGCAGAGGTCTGGAGCACACTGGAGGAGCTCTGGACACCTCCCAGGGGAGGTGCAGGTCAGGGGAGTGGTCACTCCCCTTTCCTTTGTCCAGTTTCGCGCCAGAGCAGGGGCTAAGGGGTCCCTGAACCGGTGTAGACTGGCTTATGCAGAATTGGGCACATCTGTGCCCCACAAAGCATTTCCAGAGGCTGGGGGAGGCTACTCCTCCCCTGCCTTCACACCATTTTCCAAAGGGAGAGGGTGTCACACCCTCTCTCAGAGGAAGTTCTTTGTTCTGCCATCCTGGGCCAGGCCTGGCTGGACCCCAGGAGGGCAGCTGCCTGTCTGAGGGGTTGGCAGCAGCAGCAGCTGCATTGAAACCCCAGGAAGGGCAGTCTGGCAGTACCAGGGTCTGTGCTACAGACCACTGGGATCATGGAATTGTACCAACAATGCCAGGATGGCATAGAGGGGGCAATTCCATGATCATAGACATGTTACATGGCCATATTCGGAGTTACCATGGTGAAGCTACATATAGGTAGTGACCTATATGTAGTGCACGCGTGTAATGGTGTCCCCGCACTCACAAAGTTCAGTGAATTGGTTCTGAACAATGTGGGGGCACCTAGGCTAGTGCCAGGGTGCCCTCACACTAAGTAACTTTGCACCTAACCTTTACCAGGTAAAGGTTAGACATATAGGTGACTTATAAGTTACTTAAGTGCAGTGTAAAATGGCTGTGAAATAACGTGGACGTTATTTCACTCAGGCTGCAGTGGCAGGCCTGTGTAAGAATTGTCAGAGCTCCCTATGGGTGGCAAAAGAAATGCTGCAGCCCATAGGGATCTCCTGGAACCCCAATACCCTGGGCACCTCAGTACCATTTACTAGGGAATTATAAGGGTGTTCCAGTAAGCCAATGTAAATTGGTAAAAATGGTCACTAGCCTGTCAGTGACAATTTAAAAGTAATGAGAGAGCATAACCACTGAGGTTCTGGTTAGCAGAGCCTCAGTGAGACAGTTAGGCACCACACAGGGAACATATACATGCACACCTATGAGCACTGGGGCCCTGTGTGACAGGGTCCCAGTGACACATACATATAGGCCACAAACCTATGAGCACTGGGGTCCTGACCAGCAGGATCCCAGTGACACATAACAAACATACTGAAAACATGGTGCCTTCACTATGAGCACTGAGGCCTGGCTATAAGGATCCCAGTGAGACAGTGAAAACAGTGACAAACACCCTGACATACACTCACAAACAGGCCAAAAGTGGGGGTAACAAGGCTAGAAAGAGGCTACCTTCTCACACCAGCGACCTCTGAAGCCTCAGAGGACTGCCCTGCATCTAGAAGGACCAAGAACTCCAGAGGACAGCGGCTCTGTTCACCCAAGACTGCGACTTTGCTACAAAGAAGCAACTTTGAAACAACTTGCGTTTCCCACCGGAAGCATGAGACTTGACACTCTGCACCCGACGCCCCCGGCTCGACTTGTGGAGAACAATCACTTCAGGGAGGACTCCTCGGCGACTGTGAGACCGTGAGTAGCCAGAGTTGCCCTCCCTGAGCCCCCATAGCGACGCCTGCAGAGGGAATCCCGAGGCTCCCCCTGAACGTGACTGCCTGCTTCCAAGATCCGACGCCTGGTAAAGACTCTGCACCCGCAGTCCCCAGGGCCTGAAGGATCCGACCTCCAGTGCAGGAGCGACCCCCAGGTGGCCCTCTCCCTTGCCTAGGTGGTGGCTACCCCGAGGAGCCCCCCCCCACTTGCCTGCCTGCGTCGCTGAAGAGACCCCTTGGTCTCCCATTGAAACCTATTGAGAACCCGACGCGTGTTTGCACACTGCACCGCCCACCTGAGGGTGTACTTTCTGCGGGGACTTGTGTCCCCCCCGGTGCCCTACAAAACCCCCTGGTCTACCCTCTGAAGACGCGGGTACTTACCTGCTGGCAGACTGGATCCGGGGCACCCCCTTCTCCATTGAAGCCTGTGCGTTCTGGGCACCACTTTGACCTCTGCACCTGACCGGCCCTGAGCGGCTGGTGTGGTAACTTTGGGGTTGCTCTGAACCCGCAACGGTGGGCTACCTTGGACCCAAACTTGAACCCCGTAGGTGGTTTACTTACCTGCAAAAACTAACAAACTCTTACTCCCCCAGGAACTGTTGAAAATTGCACTGTCTAGTTTTAAAATAGCTATATGTGATTTATGTGAAAACTGTATATGCTATTTTGCTAATTCAAAGTTCCTAAAGTACCTACCTGCAATACCTTTCATTTGAAGCATTACATGTAAATCTTGAACCTGTGGTTCTTAAAATAAACTAAGAAAATATATTTTTCTATACAAAAACCTATTGGCCTGGAATTGTCTCTGAGTGTGTGTTCCTCATTTATTGCCTTTGTGTGTACAACAAATGCTTAACACTACCCTCTGATAAGCCTACTGCTCGACCACACTACCACAAAATAGAGAATTAGAATTATCTCTTTTTGCCACTATCTTACCTCTAAGGGGAACCCTTGGACTCTGTGCATACTATTCCTTACTTTGAAATAGTGCATACAGAGCCAACTTCCTACAGGCAGTCAGTCTCTTCTTTTAGTTAATTGGTTAGCCAGTATACTGGTATTTTTGTACGACCATCTACTCCATCTGCTCAGTTTATATTTGTTTTATCTGCAATACATTTTGTTACAGTGGTTCAAAAATGAGAATCAAATACAATATCTTTATGTATTTTGCGGTTGCTTATTGTCAACTGTCCTTCTCTTAAGGTTCACCCCCAGATTTTTGCCTTCCTTCTCTTTCTCAACTTTTTTCTTGTTGTCAGGACTCTGAGCACTTTACCACTGCTAACCAGTGCTGAAGTGTATGTGCTCTTGCCTTAAAATATGGTAATGTTTACTTATCCACAGTTGGCATATTTAATTTACCTATAAGTCCCTAATAAATTGCACTTACCTATGCCCTGGATTTGTAAATTAAAGGCTACTAGTGTGCCTACAGAAATGATTGTGCATTCCAATTAAGTATTACGTCCATCATGACTTGCTTGTCATTTCAGAGTCTGTGTGTGCAGTTATAAACTACGATTTTGATCTGTCAAGTTAAGTCTTTCCAGGTTCAAACCTTTATTTTTAAAACATATGTAACCCCTTTAGTGGGCCCGGGACAGATCAAAGGGCAGGGGCAAGTTGGACTTGTATTTGCAATTTCAACCTATTGTGGTAATAGAAAAACTGTTACACTTGTCTTTCACCACCGCAAGGCCTAACTTTCACTTAAGCTAACATCAGGGTTACTTTGAAGCAGCCTGTCTAATTTCCAATTGCTGAAAAAAACAAAAAATGTAGTTGGGTGTCTCCGGACTCACAATTCGAAATCACAACTTTATGGTCAAGTCGAACTTTTAATTTTTGTGGCTGAAAATGTCACAAATGAAGAAATGTGCTGTTTTATTTTATAAATATTTACTGCCTACTGGCTGCCCCTGACTACATGTTTGGGTGGGTGACACATCATCTCTTGTGCATTCCCTCCAGACAGGCACACACCAAGGGAGCTCAGGTGTGACTCATGGACCATAAACATCCTGATGGCCCACCCTTCGCAGGATCAAATGGTGCGGTTGACACATCTAAATGGGCTGGCGATTCTTCCCACACACAGGGCTGCATAATCCCCTGTAGCGATTCTGCAGCTAGCACAGGAAGTGCAGTGAATATGTGCACTTTCTTTAAAGTCCTCTTTTTCAAGTCTCCCCAATTTCAGGGGCACCACTAGGCATAATAATTGGACCTCAGACATCACTAACTCAGTACACTTCTGGGCATCTGGAATTTGCTTGCTGCAGCTCTTGCCCTGCCAAATGGTGCCAATTACAGTCCTGACCCTTCAAAGTGTATATAAAGTGCTGCTACTGCTAGAACCTGCGTATTGATGTCGTTGTGCTGATTAGAACTGGCGCATCTCCATTGACGCCACAGTTATTAAGCATATTGCATTGCTCCTATTGCGAGACTGCCACCAGCGCATCGCTGCTGGTGCAGGGACTGGACAGGAGCATCATGCTCTGAACTGATGCATTGCCACCATTGTTTGGAGAAATCTGTTGCAAACCCTAATTACGTGGGGATTTTCAAATCGTCTCATGCTGTGACAAGTATTACGGTAGTTTGGATCACTAGTACCTTCCTGGGTCCTGTAGCCAGTTTGCATTCCATTACGAGTGGCCTGAAAGCTTGACTTTCTCTGGGTCCAGTTTTGACAGATAACTCATATTCACTTTCTGCTTCTAAGCGCTATTGCATTTAATCTTTACAAATACATGTCTGACTTCTAATCATTGTATTTTGGATTTTTGGTGGGTTTATTTTTATTTATAAACATGATGTCCTTTTGTGTTTTTACTTTGTTGCTGTTTTCAGTGTTGCCCAAATATATTAGATATTGCTTCTTTATGTATGCATGTTGTCCCACCTCCACCGCAGACTCCTCCATGTGCTTCATCCCTGGGGACCTAGTTTCCATCTTACACTAAGTATATCACGCTCTATTAACTTTTTGCCTCCCTTTACTTCTGCCTTTTCACTTCTGACTTTACTTCTATGTTTTCACTTGTTTCTTTTATGTCTGTTTTTCTATTTCTCTATCTTGCGTTGTCTACATCCCACTGCTGCCCCGGTTGCTCCTCCCCCTCTCCTGCGAAGCTCTTTTCCTGCCCTTTTGCCTCCCAGCAGAGCGGCCCTCTCCTTAATGGCGTGTGCAGCACTATGTAAGAGGGTGGTTCCTCTGACCTCCTGGTCAGCATCTGTTTCCCTTCCCAGTGCAGTTCCTCTGGCTGCTGCTGTTGCCTTTGCTTGGAATGAACTCAGAGCCTGCCTCACTCCAGGTCGAGGCCCACCTCCACCTGCAGGCTCCTGCCTGCTCCTCACCGATGGTGGCCTAGTGGCCTAGTGGCTGTCTGGAAGTAAGTATGTTCCTCTAAATAATGTTTGTCTCTCTTTACTCTTGCTTTTTTTACTTCTTCCTTTACTTCTGTTTCTTTCACTTACTTCTTTTCTGTCCTTTTCTCTTTTTCTCCCTCTTGTGTTTACCCCGCACCGCTGGTGCCCCAGCATCCCCACCCTCCCCATGCAAAGGACTTCTCCCACCTCCTTATCACTGGACCCCTGCCGCCCTCTCTTTCTTAACGACAGCTACCACACTGGTGCACCACAGGGAAGCCTGTTTGTGCCTGGGCGGCACCTAGCACCACGGACCTTGGTTCTCACCCCTTCTGTCGGTTCAGTGCAAGCACTCTACGTGCCCTCAACCCGATAAGATCATCAGAATGCCACCCAGCCGACCACATGAACACCCATGGATTATTTTCTTGCTGCGCCTGCTCCAGCACACTCCAAGTGTCACCCCATGATTACACACTGCTCCTCAACACATGCTTCCTCATCAAGCATGCACTACAAGTCTGAGACCACCTCGACTCAACAGCCCTGGGCGTCACCTTCTCACGATGACTCGGATCACCCCGGCCACTATGCACAGCTACAAAATCATACACAAGGACTGAGCTAACCGGCCTGGAGGTGGCATTGGCATAATCTACAAGAACAACCCCGCCTTTCATCATCT
Organism: Pleurodeles waltl; assembly: GCF_031143425.1. NCBI lineage: Eukaryota > Metazoa > Chordata > Amphibia > Caudata > Salamandridae > Pleurodeles > Pleurodeles waltl. Next base: position 1,165,505,880 of record NC_090439.1, on the reverse strand, counting down.
TTTCGCATTCTGTTAACGCACGAGCATCTACATTTCCAGATCCTGACCAACCGAAACACCTTCCTTCACGGCACCCTCATAGACAGGCCACTTGGACCTCAACCCCAGTTTTGATAAAACATTGTCAACCTCGTTGCCTCCCCAAGCACTCACTTCCTCCTATTACATCTCACTCGGTGATCTCGATTTACAGCATGATACCCTCGATGACCCCCAATACGTCAAATATCCTGTACTACCCCACAACTCTCGGCCTCAAACAACTCATCAACGTCCCCACCCACAAAGCCGTACACATCCTCTACGCCATTCTCTCAGCAGGGGACAACCTCACCATCATCCACACTGTTGGATTGACCACAAGTGCATCTACTTTACCTACTCAAACACTGCACACCACCACACACCCTAACCCCCTGGCAGACATTGTGGCAAAGTCAGGGAAGCACAGATCACCAATGATGTCAACCACTCCCTCCCACCGGATGCTAATGAATCCGCAGGCAAACTAAAGCGCTGGCTCTGAATGTGCCGCCAATGTAGCCCCGCTAAGGAAATTGGCATGTAATCTACAGAGCAAAACTCCCAAAGTGGTTTACGCAATTCCTACATCAATCCAAGCGCGCCTGCAGACGATTGTAACTCAAATGGAGCCTCAGCAAACCCACCAAAGACCTCACCGCCTACAAAAATACTCCCACCACGTACCACCAGAACAGCAAAGCCACCCAAAAAGCTGCATTTCAAGCATACCTCAGCACAAGCACTCGCAGCATCAAAGAGCTCTTCATCATTGAGTTCACGAACCGCAAGGCAGACACCTCATCCATCCATCCCTGCCAGTACCACTGCAACGACCTTCCACATATTCTTTCATTGTAATATCTGGGACATCGACGAAGGCTTCAGCATACAAAGCCTGCCTTCACTGCTCACCACCATGGATCTTGCACCCCCACCAAATACTGAACTGCTGAACCCCCATTACTGTAGAGGACATCCAAGAATAATGAACTCCTTCCACTTGGGAGCACCCTCAGATCCATGCCCCCATCACACCCTCAACCTTGTCATCACCATCATTTCACCAGAGCTTTGCTGAACCATCAACCTATTGTTTAAGACCGCCACATTCTCCTCAGACTGTAAACATGCTGAAATCAGCCCGCTACTCAAGAAACCCAAAGCCGACCCTTGGGAGCTGAAGAACTACTGACCCATGTCTCTGCTCCCTTTCCCAGCCAAGGTAACCGAAAAAGCCGTCAACCAGGAACTCATAGAGTTCCTTGTGACACACCGTATCCTACAATTTTTCCATTCCGGATTCTAAGGCAATCACAGCCCCCGAAACGGCACACTTAGCCACCAACCAACGACACACGCATCATACTGCACCGCGTAGGCACTGACGTACTCATCCCTCTAGACCTCTCTACTGCATTTGACACTGTCTCCCACTTCAGCCTCTGCGACAGACTACCACCGTTCACATCACAATCTAAAGACACTTGCTGCGGAGTGGCCCAAGGATCCTCACACTACCTGAAGGTTTTTAACCTCTACATGGCCCGCTTGCTAGGATCCTCAAACAACACGAGGCGAAGATAGTCTCCTACACCAATGACACCCGACTGATCCTCTCCATGTTGGACGACTGCTCAAGCCAAGATGCAGTTCCACAATAGGATGAGAGCGGTCTGGCCTTGGATGGAGGTTAGCTACCTCAAGCTCAACTCGGACAAGACACAAATCCTTGTGATTGGCTACACACCATTCTGCCTGGAGTGACTCCTGGTGGCCCCCACGCAGGTTAACGCCCCCGCCCACGCTGAACAATTGTGCAACCTGGCCATTATCCTTGACTTCTCCCTATCAATGACACAACAAGTTAACTCTGTCTCCTCAACAAGCTAACACACCCTCTTGAGGAAAATGGCTCCTTTTTGCTTATACCCCCCACCTCCACCCCACTTTTTGTCTGCTATTGATGCTGACTTTACTGAGAAGTGTGCTGGGATCCTGCTAACAAGGCCCCAGCACCAGTGTTCTTTCAGTTAAAAATATACCATTGTTTCCACAATTGGGACACCCCTCGCACACAGGTAAGTCCCTTGTAAAAGGTACCAGTCGTACCAAGGGCCCTGTGACCATGGAAGGTTCCTAAGGGCTGCAGCATGTGGTGTGCCACCATAATGGACCCCTCACCTAACACAGGCACACTGCCATTGCAGATAGTGTGTTTTGGTGGGGATAAAAAGACAAAGTCGACATGGCATCCCCTCAGGATGCCATGCACATCAAATACTACCTGTGGCATAGGTAAATCACCCCTCGAACAGGCCTTAAAGCCTTAAGGCAGGGTACATTATACCACAGGTGAGGGCATAGCGGCGTGAGCAGTGTGCCCCTACAATGTCTAAGTCCATTCTTTGACATTGTAATTACAGTGCGTCCATATTAAATATATGGTCTGGGAGTTTGTCAAAACAAACTCCACAGCTCCCTAATGGCTACACAAAATACTGGGAAGTTTGGTATCAAACTTCTCAGAATAATATACCCACACTGATGCCAGTGCTGGATTTATTACAAATTGCACTCAGAGGGCATCTTAGAGATGCCCCCTGTATTTTATCTAATCCTTCATGACTGACTGGTCTGTGCCAGCCTGCCACAGGTGTAGGAGTTTCTGACCTCCTGGCGTGAGAACCTTATGTTCTCTCTGTGGCCAAAAACAAAGCCTGCACTGGGTGGAGGTGCTTCACACCTCCCCCCTGCAGGAACTGTGACACCTAGCAGTCAGGCTCAGGCTTCGTGTTACACTGCCCCAGGGCACTCCAGCTAGTGTACATGCCCGCCCCCTGGACACGGAGCAGATAATGAGAAAAAGAAGGAGGAGTCACCCCCTCAGCCAGGTGCAACCCTAAGTTGACCAGAGCTGGAGTGACCCCCTCCTTGGAAAATCCTCTGTCTTGTTTTGGAGGATTTGCCCAAAAAGAATAGGGATGTGCCACCCTCCCCAAAGGGAGGAGACACAAGGAGGGTGTAGCCATCCTCAAGGACAGTAGCCATTGGCTACTGACCTCCAGCCCTAACACACCCCTAAAGTCAGTATTTAGGGGTGACCCTGAACCCAGGATTTCAGATTTCCTGAAGACCTAAACGAGAAGGACTGCTGACCTGAAAGCCCTGCGGAGAGGACGAAGACAACAACTGACATTGCTCCAGCTCTACCTGCTTGTTTCCAGACTCAAAGAACCTGCAACAGCGACGCATCCAGCTGGACCAGCGACCTCTGCCGACTCAGTGGACTGTCCTGCAACCCAAAGGACCAAGAAACTCCAGTGGACAGGGGCTCTGTCCAAACAACAAGGAAGAAACCATCTTTAAAGGGACTCCCACCTCACTCCTGAAGCGAGAGTCCCTAAAACTCTGCCCCTGGCTCCTGTCCAGAGAAACCATCACTGCGGTGAGGATCCTCAGGTGACTCCCAAGACGTGGACACCCTGAGACAACCTTCCTGCATCCCCACGGTGAAGCCTGCAGAGAGAATATAGAGGCTCCCCCTGACCGTGACTGCCCAGTAACAAAGAACCCGATGCCTGGAAGAAGCATTGTACCCGCACCCCCCAGGCCTGAGAGGAACCAACTACCGGTGCTGGAGTGACCAGCAGGCGGCCCTCATCTTTGCTCAGTTGGTGGCTGGCCAGAGAAGCACCCCGTGCCCTGCCTGAATTACCAGAGTGACACCCGGGTCTCTCCATTGATTTCCATTCAAAACCTGACACCTAGTTTGCACACTTCACCCGGCTGGTCCTGTGCGGCTGATGCTGTATTTTGTGTGCCTGTTCACCCTGCGCTCTACAAAACCCCCCGGTCTACTCCCCGAGGGCGCAGGTATTAACCTGCTAGTGGACTGGAACTGGAGCACCGCTGTTATCCATTGGCACCTATGCTATTTAGGCCCTACTTTGACTTGAGCACCTGACCGGCCCTGTGTTGCTGGTGCTGGGTGTTTGTGGTTGACCCGAACCCCCCGGCGGTGGGCTGCCTGTGCCCTGGAGACTGAACTTGTAAGTGCTTTACTTACCTGCTAGACTAACTTGTACTTACCTCCCCCAGGATCTGTTGAATTTTTCAGTGTCCTCTTTTAAAATAGCTTATTGGCATTTTTGACATATTTTCTTATGTCAAGTACCTTACAATTTATGTACTTACGTGAATTCTAAATGTTGTCGTTCTAACATAAATTAAGAAAATAAAATATTTCTATATAAAAAACCTATCGGCCTGGAGTTAAGGCATTGAGTATGTGTTCCCATTTACGGGCTGTGTGTACAACAAATGCTTAACACTACCCTCTGATAAGCCTACTGCTCGACCACAGTACCACAAATAGAGCATTAGTATTATCTAATTTTTCCACTGTCAACCGCTAAGCGGAACCCTTGTACTCTGCGCACAGTCTCTCACTTTGAGATAGTATACACAGAGCCGCCTTCCTACACCCTCTGTGTCTCCCACAGAAGATTTTAAAATGTATTACCCCGACACAAGGAAGACAGTCCTGTCACAAGGGTGACAGTCATCACCATCAAATAGGACTACGTCAACAGAGTCCAGAATGCAGCATCCACATTCATCCTCAACCTCCACCAACACAGCTGAATCTCCACCCACCTCAGAGACCTACGCTGGCTCGCAGGCAACCAGCCCATCACACTGAAGGCACTGCACAATATAGTACCAGCATATATCAACTACCGCCCCACCTTCTAAGTACCAAACAGACGTCTCCGTTCCTCCCAGCTCACACTTGCGTCTATCCCCAAGAAACTGAACAGTACAGGATTAGGAACATACTTCTCATACCTAGCAGCCTGGATATGGAAGGAACACACTTCCCCTCAAGCTCAGGCAGACAGCATCACTGAAACTGTTCAGGAAAGAACTCAAGACCTGGCTCTTCGACTGAGCAACGTTCATCTATTGCAATCTACAACCAAAAAGTTTGAAGGGCAGGTCCAGTCCATAACGAAACAACAGGCTCAAATGGCAGCCGTGTGGTGGGAGTCCCGGTTGGGGCAGAGGGGCCTGCTCTGGACCTCTTTTTGGAGGACTTGATAACCAACCACCTCCGGCCGAAAAGACCCTCCAAATTTTTCTCTATTGAGTGGGCGCATAGTGTGCCGGTGCCGCCACTGAGGCCGGGGGACCTTACGAGAACTATCATTGCTCGAGTGTTCAACCACAGACAGAGATGCCATGCTGCAAACTGCCTGGTCTCAGGGGACCAAAAGACATTCAATAACATGATGCTTTTCCCGGCCAGACTAAGGTTTGTGATGGAGGGCAAATCTTGGTTCTTCGTCACGCTGTCGGAGGCCTTGGACAGGATCGAAGGCTGGAGCAAGGGGGGGGGATAACCGTACCCTGAGAAGTGAGATGTCATCCAGTCCCTTGGACCAACCAGCCAGGGTCACTAGGGGGCATTCGGCTCCGTCCACATCCGACCGGAAAACTGTGGAGGATTGTGAAAATCGTTGAGCGGCACAGCAGGACACATAGATGGATCAGTCAGAAACGGAGTCATGACAAGCGGGGGCCGAAGAGAGACTATACGACAAGGCAGATGGTCTTGAGACATAATTGACTTGGGGTGGTGGTATGTAATGAGGGAGGACTGCCAGGAGACAGGCAGCCTACCATGAGAAAAGCTGATTATTTGATAGTCAAGTAGAGGTGATGCTTTGATACAAAAAAGAACAAGGGATGTAGGGCTGGCGCATCCAGTTTCGAAACGCTGATTGGAGCCGCCAGCCAGTCCTTTCCTAGTTAGACCGTTCTATGGTGACAGGTGCTCTGCAACTTGGGGAGGTGGGTGAGCTTGGGTCCACAATGAATGGTAGCAGGGTGGGAGGTGTTGGGGGAGTTGTAGTTGGTTTACCAGGACAATTCCTGTCCCAGTAGAGGCCTATAGTTTTAGCTCAGCAAGAAGACACTTACAGGGTAGAGGCAGGGTCAAGGATCAGGACGGGGCGAAACTCAAGAACACGACATGCTACAACAATCCACAGCAGAGGTCCAGATTATGACCTGGAATGTCAATGGCCTTGGCAATAAAATTAAGCGCACTGTAGTTGTAGGAAGCCAGCTCTGTATTTTCTATCTCTGAGTGAGAGATAGTGTGCACAGAGTCCACGGGTTCCCCTTAGAGGTTGAAAGTGTCAAAATTAGATAATTCTAATGCTCTATTTTGAGGTAGTGTGGTCGAGCACTAGGCTTATCATAGGCTAGTGTTAAGGGCTTATTGTACACACACAGGCAATAAATGAGAACACAAACTTAAAGACTTAACTCCAGGCCAATAGGTTTTTATATAGAAAAATATTATTTGCTTAATTTATTTTAGAACCGCAAAATTCAGAATTCAAGCAAGTACATAAATTGTAAGGTACTTGGCATAAGTAAATATAGAACTTGGAATGAAAACACAGTTTTGGCAAAAATGGCAATAAGCTTTTTTAAAATAGGACAGTGCAAAATTCAACAGTTCCTGGGGGAGGTAAGTGCAAGGCAGCCCACCGTTGGGGGTTCAAGCCAACCACAAACACCCAGCAACAAAGGCCCGGTCAGGTGCAGAAGTCAAAGTAGGGCCAAATACTATAGGCGCCTATGGAGATCAGGGGTGCTCCGGTTCCCGTCTGCTAGCAGGTAAATATCTGCGTCCTCGGGGAGCAGACCAGGGTGTTTTTTTAGAGCACTGGGGGGGAGGGGGAGGGGAGAATCCCGAACAGGCACTCAAAATACAGCCTCAGCAGCACAGGACCAGCCGGGTGCAGTGTGCAAAGTAGGTGTCACGTTGTAGATAGGAATCAATGGAGAGACCTGTGGGTCACTCTGGCGATGCAGGCAGGGCATGAGGTCTTCTCGGGACAGCCTCCAACTGGGCTAGGATGAGGGCTGCTTGCTGGTCACTTCTGCACTGGTAGTTGGTTCATCTCGGTCCTGTTGGCTGCGGGGACAGTGCTTCCAGGCGTCGGGTTCTTTTGGTCCCGGGCAGTCATGGTCAGGAGGAGCCTCTGGATCCTCTCTGCTGGCGTCGCTCTGGGGGTTCAGGGACGTCGTCTCAGGGTGTCCACGTCATTATAGTCGCCTTGGGGTCCTCTCTGCGGTGTTGTTTCTTCTGGACATGAGCTGGGGGCGTCGGGTGCAGAGTGTGGAGACTCACGCTTCGGAGTGAGGCTGGAGTCTCTTTAAAGATGGTTTTTTTGTTGTAGTTTTGGACAGATCCGCCGTACAATGGAGTTTCTTGGTCCTTTAGTTGCAGGTGAGTCCTCAGAGGTCGCTGGTCCTGCTGGATGTGTCGCTGTGCAGGTTGTTTGAGTCTGGAGACAGGCCGGTAGGGCTGGTGCCAAGTCAGTTGTCATCTCTGCGAGGCTTCCAGGTCAGCAGTCCTTTTTGTTTCTGGTTGCAAGAATCTGATTTCCTGGGTTCAGGGTCGCCCCTAAATACTCAATTTAGGGGTGTTTTCAGGTCTGGGGGCAGTAGCCAATGGCTACTGTCCTTGAGGATGGCTACACCCTCTTTGTGCCTCCTCCCTGTGGGGAGGGGGCGCATCCCTAATCCTACTGGGGGGAATCCTCCACAACAAGATGGAGTATTTCCTAAGGCTGGGGGTCACCTCAGCTTAGGGCACCTTAAGGTCTGTCCTGTCTGGAGGGTGACTCCTCCTTGTTTCTCTCATTATCTCCTCCGGACTTTCCACCAAAAGTGGGTGCTGTGTCCACGGGGGTGGGCATCTCCACTACCTGGAGTGCCCTGGGTCATTGTACCACAAAGCCTGAGCCTTTGAGGCTCACTGCTAGGTGTTACAGTTCCTGCAGGGGGAGGAGTGAAGCACCTCCACCCAGTGAAGGCTTTGTTTCTGCTCCCAGAGAGCACAAAGGCTCTTATCCCAGGGGGACAGGAAGTCGTCTCAGTGGCAGGCTGGCACAGACCAGTCAATCCTGCACCGAAGCGTTGGGTAAAATACAGGGGGCATCTCTAAGATGCCCCCTGTGTGCAATATTATTTTATAAATCCAGGTTTGGCATCAGTGTGGGTATATTATTCTGTGAAGTTTGATACCAAACTTCCCAGTGTTCAATGTAGCTATTGCCCATGCTGGTATGCCCTCACCTGTGGTATAGTGCACCTTGCCTAGGGCTTTAAGGCCTGATAAAGGGGTGACTTAACTATGCCACAGCAGTATTTGGTGTGCATGGCATCCTGAGGGGCTTGCCATGTCGACTTCGCCTTTTTATCCCCACCAACACACACAATCTGCAATGGCAGTGTGCCTGTGTTAGGTGAGGGGTCCATTAGGGTGGCACAACACATGCTGCACCCCTTAGGGACCTTCCCTGGTCACAGGGTCTTTGGTACCACTGGTACCTTTTACAAGGGACTTATCTGTGTGCCAGGGGTTTGCAATTGTGGGGACAATGGTAAATTTTTTGTGAAATAACACTGGTGCTGGGGCCTGGTTAGCAGGGTCCCAGCACACTTCCCAGTCAAGTCAACATCAATATTAGGCAAAAAGTTGTGGTAACTGCAACAGGTAGCCATTTTCCTTATCCTGATTCAGGGAACCTATTTGAAAGGGAACAGATACAAGGCACTAGATCTAATGGGGTACTCCCTGGTTGTAAACACGGGTCACACATCTAGTTTGAAGGGGGTTGGAATAATTGTCAGCGTAAAGGTGGCATATACTCCAGGTGCCACGCGTGCAGACTCCTTAGGTAGGTACGTCATGCAGACAGGCACCTGGGAGGGTCCAACAATAAACATTTGCTCACTTTGTGCCTCCCGGTATGCAAGGGGACACATTCCGAGAGTTGGGAGGAAAGTTACTGGGCCTGCCCAGGTGCATCCTGATCCTGGGTGGAGATATGAAGGATGTCATGGATGTGCAGGGGGACAGGGTTTCGGGGCCCAGGGTGACAGGGTGATAGAGTACCCTTAGGAAGTTTGTGGAAGCGTTGGGCCTGGTGGATCTCTGGGGGGTAGTCAATATATGTATTTTTCTGCAGCACACAGCAGTTTTTCACGGATAGACTACATTTTTGCGCTTGATTCCCAGGCTAGGCGGTTCGATGGGGCGACTCATTTTGCAAGAGGGATCTCTTATCACTCCCCTGTGACGGTGGTACTTGGGGGTCCGAGGAGGGGTAGGGGACTACCTCCAAGGTTGTACTCTTGGCACTTCCTAGAACTGGAATTCCTGGATAAAGTGAGAGTGCAGACCACTCTGTATTTTCAAGAAAATGACACATCAGTGGCATCAACAGTCACCCTATGGAAGGCATACAAAACAGTGATCCGGGACAGGTGCAGGTGCTAATAGGAGGAATTAAAAAGGGACAACAGATCAAAGTAGAGGGTCTGGAAGCCGAGATCAGGACACTCGAGAGGGTAGCCGTGCAGGCCGGTTGGCCGTGTATGGAACAATGTCACCAACTTAGACTTCACCAGCAAGAGTTGATGGACGTGGCAGAAGGCAAGGCTAATGATAATAACGACGGCTCTATGACGTGGGAGATAAGGCCAGCAAATTAATAGCCTGGCTTGAAAGAAGAGAGTGGGGGAAGAATTGGGTCATAAAAGTCCAAGATGCTAAGGGGCAGGAGAGCAGGACCAGTGTAGACATTGCTGACGCCTTTACGCACTATTATGAGTGGCTATACGAGTACATATTCGAATACTCTGGAAGGGAATGTGTGGAGCTCTTGGATGATTTGTCCCTGCCGACTGTCACAACTGAGGCCAGCGATGAGCTGAGGGGGAGGAGGTTGGTCAGGCCCTTCGAGACTTACAGTCTGTAAAGGCAGTCGGGCCCAATGGTATCCCGGCTGAACTATACAAGTGTACAGATAAAGAGGCAGCAGAATTTATGCTGCAAATGTTCAGGACAGCAAGGATAGAAGGATTCTGCCAAGGGATCAGAGATTAGCCACAATAGTGGAAATCCCAAAGAAAGGGAAAGACCTTGAGTCTTGCGGTTTGTACAGTCCCATTTTGTTATTAAATGTAGCGTTTAAGGTCTTGGCAAAGATACTGGCCAACAGGCTGTGTAGGGTGATTAGAAAACTGATTCATCCTGATCAGGCAGGCTTTATGCCTCCGTTAGGGGACTAGGCTCAACCTCTGTCGCCTGTATCGGGTTCTGCACATGATCAATGAAGCAGACCACGAGGACGCCGTAATGCTGGCGTAGGATGCCAGAATGGCATTTGACAGTATAGAATGGCCATATCTATTTGCGGCACTGGACAGGATAGGATTTGGCCCTGGTTTTGCAAATTGGTGTGGCTCCTATACCGGTCCCCCTGGCACGGGCACGGGTGCAGATGAACAGGTCAATATATTGCCCTTTTGTGCTCAGCAGGGTGACAAGACAGGGATGTCCCTTGTCCCCTATGATTTTCGCACTGGCGCTTGAGCCACTAGCGGCTTTGATACGGCAAGATTCTTTGGTATGTGGCATAGAAGGGAAGGAGGGATGTGAGGAGCTATTCTCTTTATATGCAGATGATATTCTGCTCTATGCGGCGAGACCAAGAGTGACAGACAGGCTGCTCAATCTTCCAAGTATTTGGTAGTTATTTGGGATCCCAAATCAACTGGGACAAATCGTTGTCCTACTAGCTCACAGGGGTGCCCCTGGACTACCTACGCAGTGTGTCACCCCAGTGGCGACCGAATAGTTTTGTTACCTAGGTATTTCTGTCACGTGCTATGTGCCCATGTTCCTGGAGGAAAACCTGTTGGTGCAACTGAGGCGCCTCCAGGCAGATGTCTTGCATTGGAGGTGTCTCTTGGTCTCTCTGCGGTTCTCTTTAAAAGGATGGCTCTGCTGCTGCTTCTGTATTGTCTGCAAAATACTCCATATGAGGTGCTCCCCTGGCGTCAGCTTCGAATCCGGAGTTTTTTCTGAGCAGCGCCCTTCGTCGTTCGGCGTCGTTCAGGTCCGCGTGCGTCGACCAGCTCAACGTGCGTCGTCAGCGTCGTTGGAGCTGGCTATGACGTCACGGTTGTCTATATAGACGCCGTCTTGGCACGCATACGTCAGTTCTTTTCCACAACTTCCCACGCCAGAAGCGCAGAGTCATGGAAGAACCAACCAATATGCATTTAACCTCTTTGACTGTTTGGAGTAAAAACACTTTCATGCCTATAAGAAAGGCAAAAATTGCCAAGAACAAAAATATACATATGTACACATAAATACATATATATACATATATATACATATCTACATGAGAAAAATTTCCCCATAGCGGGGAGGCTTGAGCAGGTGTAAGGAATCTGCAGCTAGATAGAGTCTATACCAGATACCTTGTTACCGAAGGTAAGTAACTTGTTCATCTGATAGAGACTTCTAGCTGCAGCTTCCTTACCTTAGAATAGATACCCAAGCTATAACCCATGGCGGTGGGTCTGAAGGAATTTTTTTTTTTTATACTAGGAAGTCCCGCAAGACAGAACGGGCTAAATGCCCCTCTCTTCTCACCTGCCTATACAGGCAGTAGTGTTTCGCAAACGTATGCAAAGAACCCCATGTTGCAGCCTGACAGATGTCCACCACTGGTACGCCACGTGCTAACACAGTGGTAGCAGCTTCCCCCCTAGTAGAATGAGCTCTCAATCCCTCTGGAGGCTGCTTCTTTGCCAAAGCGTAGCATATCTTTATACAGAGAACGACCCAGCGCAAAATGGATCGTTTCTGCACTGCCTGACCATTCTTTGCACCAACGTATCCGACAAAGAGTTGGTCGTCCACCCGGAACTCTTTAGTGCTGTCAAGGTAGAACGATAACGCTCTTTTTGGGTCCAGCCGATGGAGACACTCCTCTTCCTTGGAGGGATGTGGTGGTGCAAGAAGGTGGGCAGGGTGATATTTTGACCCAGATGGAAAGGGGTCCCCACCTTGGGGAGGAAAGAGGCACGAGTTCATAACACTACCTTGTCAGGATATATCATGAGATAAGGTGGCTTTGAAGATAAAGCCTGCAGCTCACTCACTCTCCTGGCAGATGTAATTGCCACCAAAAAATCTTTTAATAGTGAGCAGCCGGAGAGGACAGTTATGCAAGGGCTCGAAGGGAGCACACACAAGGAAGGTAAGAACCAAATTAAGATCCCACTGGGGCATAACGAAAGGCACAGGCGGGAACAGATGCACAAGCCCTTTCAAAAAACCTCTGAACTATAGGTGATTTAAACAGAGATGGTTGATCAGGCAGCTGAAGAAAAGCCAATAAGGCTGCAAGATAGCCCTTGAGAATCCCCAAGGAGGAACCCTGCTGGGTGAGAGACAAAATAAACAAAAGGATGTTAGACAGAGAAGAAGAAAGAGGATCAATAGACCTCTCTGAACAATATGAAACAAACGCCTTTCCAACAGCAGGCGTAGAACGACTTAGTAGAGGGACGTCTGGCTGCCAGAATGACATCACAGACCTCGGGAGGGAGGTCATAAACCATCAACTGTCGCCGCTCAATCTCCACACATGAAGGTGCAGAGTTGACAGGTTCGGGTGGAGAATCTTCCCCTGCTGCTGCAACAGAAGATCCTCCCGAAGAGGCAGCCTGATTGGAGGACCGATGCTCATTTTGAGAAGCTCTGGATACCGAACTCTCCGTGCCCAATCTGGAGCCACTAGAATTACTTGGGCCTGGTCGTTTTCTTGAGAACTCTGGGCAGAAGTGGTATAGGCGGAAAGGCGTACAAGAGGCCTGAACTCCACTTGTGACGAAAAGCGTTGCCTAGCGATAGCTCCCTTGGAAACTCCAACGCGCAAAACATTGCACGTTCTCTGCAGAGGCGAACAGATCTAACCAAGGCTCTCCCCACTGCTGAAAGAGTCCTTGCGCCACCTCCGGATGAAGACACCATTCGTGATCCTCTAAGCATTTTCGGCTGAGTTCGTCTGCTCTGGCATTCAGAGAACCTGCCAGGTGTTGAACTACCAGGGTCATGCCCTGCTGTTCCAGCCATGTCCAGAGACGTAAAGCCTCTTGACAAAGGGTCCACGACCCCACACCGCCCTGCTTGTTGCAGTACCACATTGCGGTAGTGTTTTCCGTGAACACCTGCACCACCTTCCCTTTCACAACAGGAAGAAATGCTTTTAATGCTAGCCGGATCGCTCGAAGCTCCAACAAGTTTATGTGGAGCCCGGATTCCGCCGGAGACCAGTGACCTCTGATCTCCACCTCCCCCAGATGGCCGCCCCATCTCAGAAGTGACGCATCTGTCACTACCGTTAGATCTGGTTGGGGAAGGGAGAGGGGTCTGCCCTTGACCCACTCGCAGTTCACTAACCACCACTGCAGATCTTCCGCAGTCCTCTCCGAGATCAGAACCACGGCGGTGAGATTTCCCTGATGCTGTGCCCATTGGAACTTCCGGTCCCACTGCAGAGCCCTCATGCACCATCTGGCATGCTTGACCAACAGGATGCAGGAAGCCATGAGTCCCAGCAGCCTCAGAGTCTGTCTCACCAAGATCCAGGATAGAGGCCGAAACATCGGAATCACAACCTGAATATCCTGAAGCCGCTGATCGGGAGGACAAGCCCGATACTGCACTGTGTCCAGAACAGCTCCGATGAAAGAGAGCTTCTGAGAGGGAGTCAGATGTGACTTCGGCACATTTATAGTGAAGCCCAGCGAATGCAAGAGGTCTGCCGTCTTCTGAAGGTGGGTGACGAGAGCCTGGGGCGTAGGAGCGTTCATCAGCCAATCGTCTAGGTAGGGGAAGACTGAAATCCCTGACCAAATGAGCTGCGACCACTGCCATCACCTTTGTGAACACCCGAGGGGCACTGGTGAGACCGAAAGGAAGCACGGTAAACTGAAAGTGCTTGTGGCCCACCTTGAACCGGATTCGAAGTTGACGCCAGGGAATTCTAAGGTAAGGAAGCTGCAGCTAGAAGTCTCTATCAGATGAACAGGTTACTAACCTTTGGTAACGAGGTATCTGGTAGAGACTCTATCTAGCTGCAGATTCCTTTCATTAGAATTTCCTGGGCCTCACTATACAAATTGATGTCACTTTAGCGATTATTGTATGTTTTTCAGAACATCTCTCACAATGTCCCAAGTTAGGTGAACCGAAAGATAAAACAGTAGCTTGTACTGCTGCTGTGGAATGAGGGAGGCTCGCTTACAGCTTTCATTACATAGCAGCTCAGAGCATATGAGGGTTGACTTGTTGCTATGGATCTTAACAGATATTATTGGATAACATAATTAGTACTGGTCAGTGCGTGGGTGTTTGTGTGTCCAGCAGGACACAGCATTTTGGGCATACAGGGATGCCTTTGGGTGCGTGGCATACGAGAGGGTGCTCTATTAACATTCTTTAGATCGTGGCTGGCCTGCAAAAACCAACACTGTACAACAGATGTGGAAGGGTGCGTCCTGTTATGTGGAACAGGAAGACACCATCTTGGACACGACACCCCTGTGCATAGTGAGGTGGGATGTTTGAAAGAGTTTCAAAAGTGGGAACTGCTAGGCATTGAACTTCTGGTTGGCGTCTGGAGTGAACGGTCATATATTTCACTTGAGCATAGGTTAGAATACAGTGTGTTTGGATTGGAGGGCTATCGTCAGCTCCCGCTGGGGAATACCCTGCGCTTTCACATCCGGGGGCTTAACAGCTGCCTGAGGCAACCATATTAGAAGATAACGTCCTCACAGAGCTATTTGAAAATAAAACAACCTCTTTAACCCCTTCGCTGCCAGGCCTTTCCCCCCTCCTGTGCCAGGCCTTTTTTTGCCTATTTGGGGCAGTTCGCGCTTAGGCCCTCATAACTTTTTGTCCACATAAGCTAACCAAGCCAAATTTGCGTCCTTTTTTTCCATCATCCTAGGGATTCTAGAGGTACCCAGACTTTGTGGGTTCCCTTGAAGGAGGCCAAGAAATTAGCCAAAATACAGTGACAATTTCGTTTTTTTAAAAAAAATGGGAAAAAGTGGCTGCAGAAGAAGGCTTGTGGTTTTTCCCCTGAAAATAGCATCAACAAAGGGTTTGCGGTGCTAAACTCAGCAGCTTCCCAGCTTTCAGGAACAGGCAGACTTGAATCAGAAAACCCAATTTTTCAACACAATTGTGGCATTTTACTGGGACATACCCCATTTTTGCAATTTTTTGTGCTTTCAGTCTCCTTCCAGTCAGTGACAGAAATGGGCATGGAACCAATGCTAGATCTCAGAAACCAAAACATTTCTGAAAAGTAGACAAAATTCTGAATTCAGCAAGGGGTCATTTGTGTAGATCCTACAAGAGTTTCCTACAGAAAATAACAACTGAAAAAGAAAAATATAGAAATTGAGGTGAAAAAAACATAAATTTTTCTCTAAGTTTTACTCTGTAACTTTTCCCTGCAATGTCAGATTATCGAAAGCAATATACCGTTACGTCTGCTGGACTCCTCTGGTTGTGGGGATGTATAGGGCTTGTAGGTTCATCAAGAACCCTAGGTACCCAGAGCCAATAAATGAGCTGCACCCTGCAGTGCGTTTTCATTCTATACCGGTGTACAGCAATTCATTTGCTGAAATATAAAGAGTAAAAAATAGCTATCAAGAAAACCTTTGTATTTCCAAAAAGGGCACAAGATAAGGTGTTGAGGAGCAGTGGTTATTTGCACATCTCTGAATTCCGGGGTGACCATACTAGCATGTGAATTACAGGGCATTTCTCAAATAGATGTCTTTTTTACACACTCTCCTATATTTGGAAGGAAAAAATGTAGAGAAAGACAAGGGGCAATAACACTTGTTTTGCTAATCTATGTTTCCCCAAGTCTCCCGATAAAAATGATACCTCACTTGTGTGGGTAGGCCTAGCGCCCGCGACAGGAAACGCCCCAAAGCGCAACGTGGACACATCCAAATTTTTTAAAGAAAACAGAGGTGTTTTTTGGAAAGTGCCTACCTGTAGATTTTGGCCTCTAGCTCAGCCGGCACCTAGGGAAACCTACCAAACCTGTGCATTTCTGAAAACTAGAGACCTAGGGGAATCAAAGATAGGGTGACTTGTGGGGCTCGCACCAGGTTCTGTTACCCAGAATCCTTTGCAAACCTCAAAATTTGGCTAAAAAAACACATGTTCCTCACATTTCTGTGGCACAAAGTTCTGGAATCTGAGAGGAGCCACAAATTTCCTTCCACCCAGCGTTCCCCCAAGTCTCCCGATAAAAATGATACCTCACTTGTGTAGGTAGGCCTAGCGCCCGTGACAGGAAACGCCCCAAAGCGCAACGTGGACACATCCAAATTTTTGAAAGAAAACAGAGGTGTTTTTTGCAAAGTGACTACCTGTAGATTTTGGCCTCTAGCTCAGCCGGCACCTAGGGAAACCTACCAAACCTGTGCATTTCTGAAAACTAGAGACCTAGGGGAATCCAAGATAGGGTGACTTGTGGGGCTCGGACCAGGTTCTGTTACCCAGAATCCTTTGCAAACCTCAAAATTTGGCTAAAAAAACACATGTTCCTCACATTTCTGTGGCAGAAAGTTCTGGAATCTGAGAGGACCCACAAATATTTTTCCACCCAGCGTTCCCCCACATCTCCCGATAAAAATGATACCTCACTTGTGTGGGTAGGCCTAGCGCCCGCGACAGGAAACGCCCCAAAGCGCAACGTGGACACATCCAAATTTTTGAAAGAAAACAGAGGTGTTTTTTGCAAAGTGCCTACCTGTAGATTTTGGCCTCTAGCTCAGCCGGCACCTAGGAAAACCTACCAAACCTGTGCATTTCTGAAAACTAGAGACCTAGGGGAATCCAAGATGGGGTGACTTGTGGGGCTCGGACCAGGTTCTGTTACCCAGAATCCTTTGCAAACCTCAAAATTTGGCTAAAAAAACACATGTTCCTCACATTTCTGTGGCAGAAAGTTCTGGAATCTGAGAGGAGCAACGAATTTCCTTCCACCCAGCGTTCCCCCAAAGTCTCCCGATACAAATGATACCTCACTTGTGTGGGTAGGACTAGTGCCCACGAAAGGAAATGGCCCAAAACACAACGTGGACACATCAAATTTTTTCATAGAAAACAGTGCCTACCTGTGGATTTTGGCCTGTAGCTCAGCGGGCACCTGGGGAAACCTAGCAAACCAGCGCATTTTTGAAAACTAGAAACCCAGGGGAATCCAAGATGGGGTGACTTGCGGGGCTCGGACCTGGTTATGTTACCCAGAATCCTTTGCAAACATCAAAATTCGGCCAAAAAAACACTTTTTCCTCTCATTTCGGTGACAGAAAGTTCTGGAATCTGAGAGGAGCCACAAATTTCCTTCCACCCAGCGTTCCCCTAAGTCTCTCGATAAAAATGGTACCTCACTTCTGAGGGTAGGCCTAGCGCCCCCGAAAGGAAATGGCCCAAAACACAACGTGGACACAACATATTTTTTCACAGAAAACAGAGGTGTTTTTTGCAAAGTGCCTACCTGTGGAGTTTGGCCTCTAGCCGTAAAATAAATTTGACCCCCCCCACCCCCGCCAATCCCCCCCGGCCTGGGAGCGACCCTTGCCTATGGGGTCGCTCCCCCTGCGTGACATTGGCGCCAAAAAACAAATCCCCGGTGCCTAGTGGTTTCTGCCCCCTTGGGGGCAGATTGACCTAAAATCGGCCAATCTGCCCCCAAGGGGGGCATAAATGGTCTAAATACAATTTGCCCCCCAGGGCAGCGACCCTTGCCTGATGGGTTGCTACCCATCTCTAAAAAAACAAACAAACAAAAAGAAAACACACAAAAAAAATGTGCCCTGGCGCCTAGAGTTTTCTGCCCCCCCTGGGGGAGGATTGGCCTAATAATAGGCTGATCTGCCCCCGGGGGGGCAGAAATGGCCTAAAATAAATTTGCCCCCCAACCCCCACCCACCCCCCGGGAGCGACCCTTGCCTACGGGGTCGCTCCCCCTGCGTGACATTGGCGCCAAAAAACAAATCCCCCGTGCCTAGTGGTTTCTGCCCCCTTGGGGGCAGATTGACCTAAAATCGGCCAATCTGCCCCCAAGGGGGGCAGAAATGGTCTAAATACAATTTGCCCCCCATGGGAGCGCCCCTTGCCTGATGGGTCGCTCCCCATCTCTAAAAAAACAAACAAACAAAAAAAAAAACACACATTTTTTTTTGCCCTGGCGCCTAGAGGTTTCTGCCCCCCTGGGGGCAGAAATGGCCTAAAATAAATTTGCCCCCCCAACACCTACCCCCCCCGCGGGAGCGACCCTAGCCTACGGGGTCGCTCCCCCTCCGTGACATTGGCGCCAAAAAACTAATCCCCGGTGCCTAGTGGTTTCTGCCCCCTTGTGGGCAGATTGACCTAAAATCGGCCAATCTGCCCCCAAGGGGGGCAGAAATAGTCTAAATACAATTTGACCCCCAGGGGAGCGACCCTTGCCTGATGGGTCGCTCCCCATCTCTAAAAAAACAAACAAACAAAAAAAAAACACAAAAAAATTTGCCCTGACGCCTAGAGGTTTCTGCCCCCCCTGGGGGCAGAAATGGCCTAAAATAAATTTTCCCCCCCAACCCCTGCCCCCCCTCCCCCTGGGAGCGACCCTTGCCTACGGGGTCGCTCCCCCTGCGTGACATTGGCGCCAAAAAACAAATCCCCGGTGCCTAGTGGTTTCTTCCCCCTTGTGGGCAGATTGACCTAAAATTGGCCAATCTGCCCCCAAGGGGGGCAGAAATAGTCTAAATACAATTTGACCCCCAGGGGAGCGACCCTTGCCTGATGGGTCGCTCCCCATCTCTAAAAAAACAAACAAACAAAAAAAAAACACACACAAAAAAATTTGCCCTGGCGCCTACAGGTTTCTGCCCCCAGGGGGGGCAGAAATGGCCTAAAATAAATTTGCCCCCCCAGGGAGCGACCCTTGTCTAAGGTGTCGCTCCCTTTGCGTGAAATTCTAGTCTAGTGTCTAGTAGTTTCTGCCCCCCTTGGGGGCAGATTGGCCTCATCAAAATAGGCCAATCTGCCCACAAGGGGGGCAGAATTGCCTAAATATAATTTTCCCCCAAGGGGAGCGACCCTTGCCTAAGGGGTCGCTCCCCACCTAAAAAAATAAAAGAAAACATAACAAAAAAAAAAAAATGATCCCTGGTACCTAGAGGTTTCTGCCCCCCTGGGGGCAGATCGGCGCTAGCGCTCCCCCAAGTTCCCCTGTGCCTTGTACGAGGTGACTTTGTCCAAGGCACGGGGGAACTGTAGCCTTGGATGAGGTCACCTCGTCCAAGGCATAGAAGCGGTTAATTGATATGAATCTGATGAATAATTGCGCTGGCCCATTGTTTTTCTTGTGTGAGGCTTGGGAAGGGGATGTGGGAGGACTGGAGGACGATGATTGGGCAGTTGTGCTCCAGATCTCCAAGGGAGTTGCTGATTTATGCCCTTTTAAGACTGGTACTGCTGAGAATTCTTCAAGCGCCCACTACTCTACGACGTTATTGCACAGGATCGACTGTGCGTATTACAAATTTTTAAGTAATGCGAACAGAAGGTGATCTTTTACCACATCCTTTGGTCCAGCTTGGCAATTCTAGTGATACTGGGAGGGTGTGAAGGGCATCATGACCTGGGTGACTGGGGGTAAAGTTCCATTGTACCAGAAATTACTATTTTTGAATATCCGCAGCGAAGACAACTGGACGAAATACAAAAGTAGGTGGCTGTCTCTTGCGGCCATGGTAGCTAAATGAAATATAGAGAGGGCCTGTGGGGTGTGGCAGCCCCCAAGCGTTGGGGCTTGCAAGGATGACCTGGACTGTTTTCAGGGAGGCTGAAAGGGTGGTCTGAGTACAGGGTGACATAAAAAATGGGCCAAGATATGGGGTAGCAGGAGTGCGTATGTAGAGGAAGGATGTGGGAATGGCTGAGGAGACAGCAGTATGCATATTGCATGTGATAGAGTGATGGCCATGGCCTCTATTTGCCATCGTGTTATAGTTCAAAATGTGTGTTTCGATTTAACGTATGGAATAGCATCCTCGAATGAAAACCAAGAGTTGCTATCCAAATTGTGGCGAGCAGTCAACAATATGCAACAAGTGTTTCAGGTTCTTCATAAAATCAATTATTTGAAAACAAAATGGTATGACTACACGGTCATTTATGACAACATGCACGACTATAATTTTGTTTGTCACAATGATTGATTGGAAATAGCAAAACACTGACAGTTTTGTCGGAGCCTTCTAGTTAGGGGATGTATAGGGTCTGTACGTTTACCAATAGCCCAAGGTACCCAGATTCTGAAACTGAGCTAAAACACAATTTTTTTTTTATTTGGTCTTGAGTTTACAACAATTATTAAAGCAAAACAAGCAGAATGAAAAATATGTATTAAGGAAGCATATGTATTTCTGGAATGAGCATAAGATGCAAACTGCCAGCGTCCCATAGCACAAGCTAACATCCAAAATGCATGTACATCAAATTGTTAATAGCAATTGTTCTTGCATTCTATGCTCCAATAATTTTATCAATTAAAAAATGGTACGTCACTTGTGTGGGTAGACATGCTGCCTGCAACAGTAAACAACCCAAAACGTAACATTGGCTCATGCAAATGTTCCTCAGAAAATTGACCCTCTTTTTCTATTGTGGGTGTCCTTGCATTTTGTAGAGTAGCCCATCCAGCACCTACAGAAAGCTAGCCAACTGGAAAAGTTTTAAAAATAGTTACCAAGATCTATCTATGGTGTGCTTACTTACCTCCCTCTCAATATTTTTGATCCATAATCCCATACACACCTCATAGGTGTATTTTAAAAAGCAAAAAAAAAAATCATCACATTTATAGAGCATGCTGGAAACTTTGGGAAGCCACACACTTCCTTGCACTAGGAATTTCCACCATGTCTCACACCAAAAGTGTTTCTTGGTCTGGGTAGACCTTGAGGCTAGGACAGACAACGTCACAAAATGCTACTTTTACACAGGACAGTTTTCAAGTGAAAACTCATCAAAATGTATAGAGTGTGTACCTCCTACATTTTGCAACCATAGATCAACCGGTACCCAGAGAAACTAGCCAAACTGTACCTTTTTTTAAATTATTTTTTTATAAAACTACTCACATAGTTAAAAGTGAAGGATGGCATTACTTGCATGAATATCATTTTGTTTGTTTTTTGCTAGAGTGCTCCAATAAACCGCAAATTCTGAATGAAATCACATATTTTTCTCAAGTTTCTATTACTGAACCTTCCGGAACGTGTCAGGAGCTACCACCGCCCTGCATTCACCCACCGGAATCAAAAAAGAACATCACCACTTGCGTGTCTGGGCCTACAGCAGCAACAGGAACGGTTCCAACCAAGGACTACGGTATCTTAACAGTTAATGTTAATTTGAGTGGTCACCATTGGTGATTGTGTGGCCAGTCCATAAACCTATAAAGCCAGTAGCTGAGATTCTGTTGTCCAGTCAAAGTCCAGGGAGCGAGCATCCAAAACCAGAATTTACATAGAGTTTTAAAAGGACAGTTTATTTTGCATTAAAGCAATAGGAATTCCTGCTACATGCTGTGGTGTCACACTCGCATTTTAGTTCATTTTTGTTGAGAGCACACCATGAACTCAAGATCTGGATCTCTCAGTCAAATCTGATAAATCTTAAAAACTTTGGTCCGTCAATATGTTTTTTTTGGCCTACGACAACATCATTTGATCAACTTTTCAAGCCAGGAGTGGTCACTTGTTTTCTGGTTTCAAATTTTGAAATTAACGCACTATATTGTTGTTATTTTGCTAATTTCTTTCTGCAAGGTTTTATGCTTCAGTAGGCCACATATGTGGACCTAGTGGAAGCTCAGGAGCCAAGCCTCATTAGACTGTGTTGCCACTGTGCAAAGGTATACATCCTATTCACCCTCCATTTGCACAGTGGGTGGTAAGAAATCAAAAATCAAGGTCTCTTTTTTTATTTTTATTTTTTTGTGTCTAGATCCGCCAGCAAATTCACTTAAAACGTTATTCATTTGTCCAACTTTCCCTTCTTTAACTGCTATATTTGTTTCCAATTACAGGTGTGCAAGCCAACAAATTTTACATCTGAAAATGTTCAAACATAAAACATGTTGTTTTTTTTTTCCCCTCTCAGCGCACCACTTGACAATTTTTATGTATTATCTGTTTATTCCAATTTAGGGAGATTTTTTTACTTTTCTAAAAAGTGCCATGCTCATAAAGATAGTTTATTTGCCTAGAATCACACCCTCTTTTTTTTAGCCGACGAAGAAAATATCGGTCCCTGGTTTTCTCGTTAACATTGTGCAATTCATCCATTTGATCGCTACTACTCTGTTCTCCGCATAGTACCCAAGGTTTTAAGATTCTTTTAAATAACTCATTATCGGCACGTGAAGTGAGAGTGGAAGCAATGCTGAATCTACAATAACATTTACTTTTTTTCATTTTAAGGCTCAAAACGAGCAGGAGGTGAGTTGCAGCAAAGCCCCTTTTGCGACACATGATTAGCTTCATCACCTCTGTCAAACTCAAGTTATAGTACTTTTTAGTTTCTTGTGTTTTTTTTCCCCCAACCTTCAAACACTAGCTACGTTTGGACTCCATAAGAACAAATTGATTTACATTCTATCTCTTTAATGAGCTCCTTCAACTTGCCACAAAGACTGCTAAACAGGGACTGTTCCACCTTCAGAACTGGATTTCCTGTTTTTTCCCAATGACCAGTGGTGAGTATAAATTTTACATCTCTTGAAATCTGTTGTAAGTATAACTACTATCCTGTAGTCAATATAAACTCTTGTCATTCATAACAGTCCACCATGAGTAAACCATTATTCTTCTATTACTTTATGAAAGTGAAGGCATACGCATGGGAACCTTCCTTTTCATTAAAAAAAAAAAGCATTTTTTGATTGCTCAATCAATTCTCCAACGTATCATTTCGGATTTTTAGATGTGGAGCTTCCATTTAAACTATTATGGAGGCTCTTTGATTGAGCTCCTGCAACAAGAGACAACTCCACTAATTTAACACTCCGACCGCCACAGCAGTACAGACAAACAGCGCGGCGGTCACCGCCAACAGACAGGTGGGAGACAAAATACCGCCCACAGTGTCACAACCTACCAATCCGACACCTTTTCCGGGGCGGATTCACCGTGGATAAAAACACGGCGGAAACAGCCATTTCAATGGGAAAACACTCACCTCTACACACTCCACGAGGAAGGAGGACACCATGGAGTCGGAACTCAAAATACTCCCTGTGATAGTCTTCCTGCTCCTGTACGATCATCGTCAACGCCGGCGCCGAAGACAACGGTGAGTACTGCACCTACGACATATGGGAGGGGGGAGGCAAAAGTCGGGGGGGGACACACACGCAACCCCCCCACCCACTACAACATACACACCAATGCATATCCAAACATAACAGTAACAACCCCAATACCCCCCGGAAGAATGCAAAGACAAAAGGAAATGAGTGCAACCATTGTAATGAATCAAAATATAGTAAGCAAATATATACAGATATAATTTCACATTCAACAAAATATACATCACGATTAGTAGTGCAGGTATGCACCATTCAATGTCCGTGGACCACTGGGACCAAAATGCATGGGCAATGCCCACACACAATACCTGAGCAAAACGGAGAGAACACTGCAGGGGCATCAGATGGAAATACAACAGGCACCTCAGGGGGAACAGAAGGGGGGGCACCTCAGCCGGATGACAGCACCACGCCAGATCCACGAGGGGGCTCCATGCCCATTGATGTATCCTGGGGAGTGCAAAGCCACAGTCTCTGAAGTCTCTACAGTGGGTGGCTTGCCCACTGTACCATCCTGGGGAATGCAAGCCACAGTCTCACAAGTCTCTCCAGTGGGTGGGTTGCCCACTGTACCATCCTGGGGAGTGCAACGCCACAGTCTCACAAGTCTCTCCAGTGGGTGGGTTGCCCACTGTACCATCCTGGGGAGTGCAACGCCACAGTCTCACAAGTGGATGCTGTTCTCCACTGGTTCTGGAGGGGGACTGGTGCCCAGAGTGCTTCATCCTGTTAAGGACTCAGGTAGTGGAAGCTGTTCTCCACTGGTTCTGGAGGGGGACTGGTGCCCAGATGCTTCATCCTGTTAAGGACTGAGGTAGTGGATGCTGTTCTCCACTGGTTCTGGAGGGGGACTGGTGCCCAGAGTGCTTCATCCTGATAAGGACTGAGGTAGTGGATGCCGTTCTCCACTGGGTCTGGAGGGGGACTGCTGCCCAGAGTGCTTCATCCTGTTAAGGACTGAGGTAGTGGATGCTGTTCTCCACTGGTTCTGGAGGGGGACTGGTGCCCAGAGTGCATCACTCTCCCCGTGACGGTCCCAGTTCCGTCACTGCCCCTGCTACACATGGGCTAGCGGTGCTTGAGTTGGCGGTGCTTACCCTGTTCAGTGGTGGTTGCCATGGCGGTCTTTGCCCTGTTCAGCGGTGCTTGCCCTGTTCAGCAGTGCTTGCCATGGCGGTCTTTGCCCTGTTCCCTGTTCGTTGGTGCTTGACTTTGCTGTCTCTGACCTGTTCAGCAGTGCATGCCATGGTGGTCTTTGCCCTGTTCAGCGGTGCTTGCCATGGCGGTCTTTGCCCTGGTCAGCGGTGTTTGCCCTGTTCAGCGGTGCTTGACTTTTCTGTCTCTGACCTGTGTAGCGGTGTTTGCCATGACGGTCCCTTATTGCCCAGCAGGGCTGTGGCTGCCGGGGCCCTCCTGCGCACTGACTCTGGCAGTGGCCTCCTGGCCAGTGACGATCGGGCTGCCCTCCTGGGCACTGACTCTGGCGGTGGCCTCCTGGCCAGTGACGATGGGGCTGGCGGTGGCCTCCTGGATAGCGGGGATGATGGCGGCCTTCTCCGCTGTGCTGCTCTTCCCAGACTTTGGCGCTGTCTTCTGCCCCTTCCTCACCTTGTGAGGAGTCACAGCTGAGTGGACAGTCCCCCCGGGACCCTTGTGAGCGGCTTTGCCGGCTGGAGTCTTCCCCCTATCCCGTCGGGCACTGTCCAACTTCTGGTGCTTCACAGGGGGTTGACTGGCTGTGCTGTGGCTCCGTGTCACACTGGCTGCCCTGGTGCCCGGTGCACTCCACATACCTCTAACAGGCACCACTGGTACCGGAGATTTTTTGGCTGAGGTGCTAGTACGGGACCTATGAATTGGAGGGGGGGGGTAGTGGGAAAGAGGTCAAGGTTGCTCAGGAAAAGTTTCTTACGGACACTGGGACGGGTAGCTGGAGGGGGTCTGGGAGTGGAGGAAGAGGAGGTGGTTGTAGGAGGTGTAACTTTTGTTGATTTGGGTGCAGGTGCATGCGCTGGAGACTGTCGTGAGGTGGATAGATGTTGTGTGGGTGTGTGCCTGCGTTTGTGTACTTTGGGAGGGGGCGTCACAGAGACACTGGGAGAGGACACAGGGGACGTGTAAATGGTAGTGGGGGTGGTGAGTGCAGGTGAGCGGGGTGTGGTGGTGGGTGTGCTGGTGGGGGACGTAGTGGCTGTAGTGGTAGTGCATGCAGGTGAGAGTGTAGACGAGACTGGGAGGGAGGAGGGAGACACAGTGGAGGCAGTGGATGTTGCTGTGTCTGTATGTGGGTGATGCTTGCTTGAGTGCATGTGGGATGTGTGGTGCTTATGTTTGCCTGAGCTTCCCTTGTGTGTTGACGTGTGTGCAGGCTGGTCTGATGGTGTGCTTGGGATAGGCTGGGGTACAGGGGATTGGATCTGGGTGGAGGAAGTTGGAGGGGGGAGGCTAGAGACAGGGACAATGGCTGCCATCAGTGCTGAGGCCAGAGATTGCAGGGTTCAATTATGGGCAGCCTGACCAGAATGAATGCCCTCCAGGAATGCATTAGTGTGTTGCAACTCCCTTTCTACACCCTGGATGGCATTCACAATGGTATACTGCCCAACAGTGAGTGACCTGAGGAGGTCAATGGCCTCCTCACTGAGGGCAGCAGATGTGACAGGGGCAGGGGCTGAGGTGCCTGGGGCGAAGGTGATGCCCACCCTCCTGGGTGAGCGGGCAGGGGGCGAAGGCTGAGGGGCTGCTGGGAGGGCGGTGCTGGTAGGGGGGTGGCGGCTGTACCTGTAGAAGTGGGGGGCACAGATTTTTGGAGGTTGAGTCCGTGTTACTGGTTGCTGATCCGGTGACCGCCCCTCCGTCCCACTGGTGTATTCAGAGTCCGTGGTCATGTGGGATGCAGCTCCCTCGGGCTCCGGTGCCACTGTACCTCCGCCTGATGATGCTGATGCACAAAAGAACAGAGGGAGCACAAAAGGGGGGGGACAGAAGAAAGACAGGTTGAGTGCATGGCTTACCGCTACCGTTGGCGGACAATACAGACACAGCAGCCCCCTGCACTACGCCGCGCTGTTGGGCTCTACTGATGCAGTTCCTGGGATATGGCCTACATGGCTATGGTGGACATCAGCACACATAGATGACACAGGGGCATGTATACCTGTACTTGGCACTCTACAGAGGTGGGGTGGAGTGCCACATGGCCTGCATTGCGCAGGGGCATAGCCTACGGAACTCGCCCTGGCCTAGGGAAACCCACAGCCCTCCTCCCCCACCCAGACACCTTCACTGCGCCCAAAGTCCGCTGCATGAGAGTGTACTCACCCCCTTGTGTCTGCTGTGATGCCCTCAAGTGCCCCTCCAACTCAGGGTAGGCCACCGCCAGGATCCAGGGGGGTCATGGTGCGACGGGCACTCCTCCCACGTTGGGAGGCCATCCCCAGCTGAGCCTCCGCTGTCTTCTTGCTCCAGTGGCGAATGTCCTCCCATCTTTTACAGCAGTGGGTGCTCCGTTTCTGGTGGACCCCCAGGTTCCGGACGTCCTTGGCGATGGCACACCAAATATCCTTCTTCTGGTGGGCGCTGACCTACATGAAATGTACAGGGGAAGAAGAGAAGTCATTACCAACTGCACCGTCGAAGTGAGTGGCCCACATCCCTACCCTTGCCATGTGGCACATGCATTCACAGTCCTTCATGCTTGCAGAACTCTGCCCCCTTCCTTCTTACAACCAGCCCTCTCCACCCGGACATAGCCCATACAACTTGCTGTTGATCTGGAGGACCGTAGAGTATCGTGTACTGGGGGAGGACCCCGTCCACGAGCTTCTCCAACTCCTGTGCAGTGAAGGCAGGGGCCCTTTCCCCAGATGCACGAGCCATTGTCTCTTCCAGACCGAGGTCACAGCAGCACTTGCAGTATAGGTCCTCTCCTGTCGAAGATCAGGTATAAAGTGATTGAACAGATAGAAAATGGCGGTCACGTCCGCGGGGGTGACGTCCGCAGCGGTGCGTATCATCACCGCTGGCACACTTCGTCATTGGCTCCTGGGGCCCACAGGGTCCAATGTTAACCAATGCAACATTGCGCAGCGGTATTCGACCGCCTACCGCGACGGTGTACAACGTCAGCGCAGTTACCTCACATCCCATTGTCCCAGTTTAGAGGTCAGGCAGCCGCCATTTCAGGGGCCCACATGGCTTCATTTTCAACTGCGTCACACATACCTAGGCCTGGATTCAACACACATACAGACAACTTTTTGGATTATGTTTCGTGTTCTGTGTAGCTGTGGGTACATACCTCTGAGTTGTTTGACTCTGTGGTCGCTGTTGTCCTTCCTAGGCACCGTCAGCTGGGACATGTGAGGAGATGGCGGAATCCTCTGGTGTACCGACCGCTGGTGGACCTGTTGACAATGGAAGAGAGACATTTAATCGTCACCTAAAGGTTTGACCGTGCCACTATCCATGAACTATGTACCCAGTTGGAGCCAGACCTGATGTCACCAATCCTCCATCCGACTGGAATCCCCCCTGACGTGCAGGTGCTGTCAGTGCTCCATTTCCTTGCAAGTGGGTCTTTTCAGACAACTGTGGCCATGGCATCAGGGATGTCCTAGCCTATGTTTTCCAACGTGTTGTCCAGAGTGTTGTCTGCCCTGCTGAAACACGTAAGGAGATACATCATTTTCCCTGAGGTGGAGGATTTGCCTAGAGTAAAAAAAGGTGACTTCTATGCCCTTGGACATATCCCCAACGTCATAGGTGCCATTGATGGGACCCATGTAGCTCTGGTCCCCCCCCCCCACAGGAGTGAACAGGTGTACAGAAACCGGAAGAGTTATCATTCGATGAATGTCCAGATGGTCTGTTTGGCAGACCAGAACATCTCGCAGGTAAATGCTATGTTCTCTGGCTCTGTGCATGACGCCTACATCCTGCGCAATAGCAGCATCCATGATATGATGGGTCAGCTCCAGAGGCACCGTGTATGGCTATTGGGGGACTCTGGTTACCCCAACCTTTCCTGGCTACTGACCCCAGTGAGGAATCCCAGGACCAGGGCAGAGGAACGCTAAAATGAGGCACATGGGCGGACTAGGAGGGTGATCAAACGCACCTTCGGCCTCCTGAAGGCCAGGTTCAGGTGCCTCCATATGACAGGTGGGTCCCTATTCTTCTCACCGAAGAAGGTGTGCGACATCATCATCGCCTGCTCCATGCTCCATAATTTGGCATTTCGACGCCAGGTTCCTTTTCTACAGGAGGATGATCCAGATGACGGTGTTGTAGCAGCTGTGGAGCCTGTGGACAGTGATGAGGATGAAGCTGAGGAAGAAGAAAACGACAACAGGGAGTCAGTCATACAGCAATATTTCCAGTGAAACACAGGTGAGTACATTTTCAGGTTTAACATTATATTAACTTTCACACGTCTACCTCTATCCTGTACCGACATTTCACTCACTATTTGTTAACTGAGTTGTCCCCTTCCATTTCAGTTTCACAAATGTGGTAACCTACGTGTCAACTGCTTGCATCCTTGAAGGGCTTGTGATGTGTGTGACATTGGTATGTTAGCCTTCCAATGGGTAACCCATTATGACACTGTCATTGATAATACAAAATTACAAATCATAGACTGACTCCATTTTATTTAGTGTTTCAAGGGTGTTTATTTAAGTGCTAAAAAATGAAGGGGGATTGTGAAATGGGGATGGGTGATGGCGGAGGAATGTCCATGGCAGAGTCCAGTCTATTAGTCTCACAGGTACATTGCACATCTGGCCATTGGAAGTGGAGCTGGGGCAGTTCCGATTTGGACAGGGTAACAAAGTGGGACAGTGGGGGGACAATCAGGGTGCTCTTATTTCCTGGCGGGGGTCTTGCCATCTTGCTCTGTCCTGTTCCTGGATCTCAGGGCCCGCTTGCGTGGTGGTTGTCCGTCTGCAGGGGATGGGGTACTTGTGTGGTGGTCCTGTGGCGGGGCGTCCTGTCCACTAGCGCCGGCGGAGGTGGTGGGCAGTTCGTCGTCCTGACTAGTGTCAGGGGCCCCTTGGAGTGCCACGATGTCCCTCAAGGTCTTTTGAATGTCCGTCAGCACCCCTACGATGGTCCCCAGGGCGGAGCCGATGATCCTGAGCTCCTCCCTGATCCCCAAATACTGCTCCTCCTGAAGACGCAGGGTCTCCTGCAACTTGTCCAGGACCGTCGCCATCGTCTCCTGGGAGTGGTGGTATGCTCCCATGATGGAGGATAGGGCCTCGTGGAGAGTTGGTTCCCTTGGCCTGTCCTCCCTCTGTCGCACAGCATCCCTCCCAGTTCCCCTGTGTTCCTGTGCCTCCGTCCCCTGGACCGTGTGCCCACTACCACTGCCCCCAGGTCCCTGTTGTTGTTGGGGTGTTGGGTTACCCTGGGTGCCCTGTAGTGGTGGACACACCGCTGATTGACCTGTCCTGGGTAGGGAGGTTTGGGCCCGCTGGGTGGGTGCTGTGCTGGTGTTACCAGAGGGTGGAAGCTTGGTGTTGGGCTGTGGCTGGGCAAGGGGAACCGACTGTCCTGAGGCCCACGATGGTCCGGGCTGGTCATCAAGATCCAGTAGGGCAGAGCTGCTGTCGTCACTGTGGGCCTCTTCTGGGGGTGGAGTGGTGTTGTCTGGACCCTCTGGTGCGGTGACGTTCCTTCGGGTTCCTGCGGGGGTATAAGTACATGATTATTGCATGTGTGTGTTTCATGGTGTGCAATGGTTGGGTGACCGTGTACCCCGGTGCTAGCATTCCTGTGTGGGGGCTTGTGTGATGATGGTTGGGGGGGTGTTATGGGTATGTGCAGTGAGCATGCTTTAGTGATGGGTGTCCATGCTTTGTTGTGTCATGCAGGGCTTGGTGTTGGGATGGGTGGTTTGTGTTAGTACATTAGTGATGAGTTGGAGTGATAGGGGAGGGGGTGAGGGTGGTTGGTCTGTGATAGCATGCAGGTAGGGTGGGGGATATGATAGTTAAGTTTTGACTTACCAGAGTACATTCCTCCACTGACTCCTCCGAGGCCCTCAGGATGCAGAATTGCCAAGACCTGCTCCTCCCATGTTGTTAGTTGTGGTGGAGGAGGTGGGGGTCCGCCGCCAGTCCGCTCTACCGTGATGTTGTGCCTGGAGACCACGGAACGCACCTTTCCTCGTAGGTCGTTCCACCTCTTCCTGATGTCCTCCCGATTTCTTGGGTGCTGTCCCACTGCATTGACCCTGTCGACTATTCTTCGCCATAGCTCCATCTTCCTAGCTATAGAGGTGTGCTGCACCTGTGTTCCAAATAGCTGTGGCTCTACCCTTACGATTTCCTCCACCATGACCCTGAGCTCCTCCTCGGAGAACCTGGGGTGTCTGCCGTGCCATGGGGTGGTGTAGGTGATGTGTGGGGTGGTGTATGTGGTGATGAGTGTGGTGATGTGTAGTGGTGTGTGGTGTTTTGTGCGTGGATGTTGTGTGGGTGATGGTGTTGTGTGCCTCTGTGTGGTGGGGCTGTCTATGCAGTGCAGTCTCTCTGGCCTTCGTCAATAATTTTTGGTCGTAGGGGTTTGTGGGTGATGTGGGTGTGTGTTTTATATTGTGTTGGGTGTGTGGGAGTGGTGTTTGTATGTGTATCAGGTGTGTGTATTTCGAATTGTCCAATGTGGCGGTGTTTTGGAGATGTGTGTGTATTTTGAGCGCGGCTGTGTGTACCTCCAATGGAATACCGCGGTTGAAAGACCGCCGTGTGGATTAGTGGGTCGTGATAGCATGGGCGTGTTTCTGTTGCCGTGACGGTGGAGGTTTTGTTTTCGCCAGTTTATCACTGACCTTTGGTGTGGCGGACTTGTGTGGGTGTCTGAATTTCGGCAGATTCCCAGATGTGGGTCATAATAGCTGTGGCGGATTTCCGCGGCCGCGGCGGTGTATTGGCGGTCTTCTGCACGGCGGTAAGCGGCTTTTACCGCCAATGTTGTAATGACCCCTATAGTGTGTGCAAAATAATAGTCTTTCTCAGAACTGTAGTCTACAACTGTTTGTGTGGGCTCCCTTTGTTTCTCAAACACTATTAGACCCAGGTTATTCATCAGTCTAGTGTGGTGACATACAGCCTGCTAGTCAATATGAATCTTTAAAGTCACAACATAACCTGACTTAGGTCTATGTGTTTTTGTGCCCTCTGTTATAAAGTTTCAGTTTTAGACACCCACAGGCTCTGCACCAGAAAATTCAAGCTTGTACACACCATGGAAGATCTACAGGCAGCTATCAAAATGTTCTGCGCTTGTGTGACGAACTCCGCTACGTTTGGTGCTGGCAAGGAAGAGCAGGCTATTTGGGATAGGCTCTGGATGTGGACCTTCGCACTGCTTCACAGACTTGACGGTAAAGTGCCTTTGGCTTGGTATTTTTTTTAATTTTTATATATATATATATATATATTTTATTTTGGATATTTTTGTTGATACACTTAAAACCCTCCTTAAACAAGATGCTGGTGGGGTGATATAGGTCAAGCTTTGGTACATACATATGGACAATAACAAACCCCTCAATCCCCCAACCTCACCCCACCTAAAACCCCCCCAAACCTCAACACTCACTCCCTACATCACACTTCTCCCACTCATGGTACACAAACTTTATAGATGTACAATCTGCATGGGGTGTTAGAGGGAGGTAGGACCTCTCTTGGGGGAACATGTTGTGCGCTTCAAAGTAGTACATCCACCTTGGTCCTCACCTGAAACTCTTCTCTCACCTGTTGCTCCTTGTAGCAGTTTGCATTCAACAGTGGACACACCCCGTGCAACGACTTCAACTGGCTTGCAAACCGATGGGGGAAGGTAGCATAACGTGCTGAAACTCTGGTCGGTTAGGGCTTCGAAGACTGGATCCAGCAGACTGCATAGGGATCATAAAAAGATTTGGTAAATAGGCAGGAAGGCGGACTCAGCAAACTGTTGTGGAGCGCAAATAGGGAACAGTTGGACACATTCGTACAATGCAGGACATCCACTGCATCCCTACCTATCTCCAGTCGTCTCGACTATGTTGTGGCACTGGATCAAGATAGGCGGGTGCAAGAGAGTGAGGCTGACGACCCACACAACTCTCCCTCACTGTAATCCAGTTCATCCTCCCTCTCCCATCCATCAAGTCCTGTGTCGGTGGGCGAATGACAAACCAGCAGGTGCGGACACACCGGAAGCTGTAGACACAACACTGCACACAGGTGACCAAGGGTAATGGGTCGCTTTATACTGTACCGCAGCAGCAGTGTAGTTCGGCAGCACCCTGGGTGTCTGAGTAGCCCTATTTATGATTGGTCTGCTCACCTCCATGGTCTGAGGAAGGCGCTAGAAAAAGGTCCCCTAAACATGGCCTGCTGGCCACGGCATGCGGGGATCCCAAAAATGTGGTAGCATCACTAAGAAGAAAATAGCAGTGGCTACGCTCAGCATTCGCACATTGAATGTTCGCACACTTATGGATACCTCTAAAACAGACAGACCTGGGAGACTGACAGCAGTTGTCACAAAATAATTCAGCAGGTACAACAGCCAGATTGCACCCCTAAGCGAGAACAGCGTCCCATCCGAAGGCCAGCTGACAGATTTCAAAGCCATAAAAACCCATAAAAAAACACATTTTTATGGGTGGCCGTAGCAGCCAAAGAACGTCTTGGAGCAGGAGTGGGTTGCAATCACATCTAATCTGATCAGCAAATTAGCCAGCCACACAGAAGTATTTGACCATCGACTCGTCTCTGCCGCTCCCCTTGAAGGAAAGCGCTGCGCCACCTTTATCAATGCATATGATCCCACCATGGGGGCAGAGGAGATCGAAGACATGTTTAAGGAAGACTTTTACTCCCTCACAGCATTACTGCCCAAGGAAGACGAGCTTGTTATCTTATGCGACTTCAGTGGCAAGGTTTGTGCTGACTAACAGACATGGGAGGGAGTCATTGGAGGAATGGAGTTGGCAAAAGCAACAGCAGTGGTCATCTACGTTTGGAACCCTGCGCAGCTCATGACCTGTTGATCGCAAACAGCTTTCCGCCTACACAACCTTAACAAGAAGTCCTGGATGCACCCATTCAGCAAGCACTGGCATCTCATTGATTACATTATAGTAAGGGGAAGGGACAGGCAGGATGTCAGTGACTAAGGTCATGTATGGCAAAGACTGCTGGACAGACCACAGACTCATTCTCTCAAAACTCAACAGGCACATGCAGCCCATGCCGCGCCCGCAAGGCCAAAGGCACAATAAGTGAGTGAATGTCAGCAAGTTATAACACCACTTTGTGCGTCAGAAGCTCAGGACGGAGCTCATCTGTAAGCTTGAACAATTCAGCTTTGGCACAAACGGTGCAGAATTTGGACTAGGCAGCTTTTCTAGAAGTGGTCTACAACACCGCTATCGCTCACTTGGACCAGAAAACAAAAAAACACAGGAGGGTTCAATGGCAATGATAAAGAAATTCAGAAGCTGCTGGATGAGAAGTCTGAAGACCTCAGATCCCTCCAGCAACACATTAAAACTGCCATCAAGAAGGCAGCCTACAGCTCCATAAAAAGCAAGGTACAAGCAAAGTTCAGAGAGATGCAAGAATCCTGGCTCAAAAGAGAGGCAGATGAGATCCAGGGGTACGCTGACAGCTACAAATCCAATAGTTTCTACGACCCTCTGAGGATCATCTATGGGCCACAGACCTCTGGATCAACATCACTGTTTAGTGCCGACTGGTCCACCATGCTCACTAACCGGAATTGCATGTTGACAACAAGGGATGAACACTTCAACACTATCCTGAATGGGTCTTTCTCCATCAATGCCGAAGCTTTTCACCGCACGCCACAAGTCGCCATCAACACCTCCCTGGCAAAATCTCCAAAGGAATCAGAGGATAAGGAAGCAATTAAGCTTCTCTCTAATGATTAAGCACATGGCTCTGACGACAGAGAAAGGTAAACAGCTGATCTTGTGACAAGGGTAAATAAATCTTTCTCCTGGTCATTGGGGGTAAAATCCTTGTAACTATCCTTCTCAAACACTTACCCAAGGGGCTGCCCCCCTAAACAAAACACACGTATACACACACACCAATCCCTGGTACCTAAGTGGTTTCTGCCCCCATGGGGGCAGATTGGCCAAACAAAAATCAGCCGATCTGCCCCCAAGGGGGGCAGAAATGGTCTAAATACAATTTGCCCCCCAGGGGAGCAACCCTTGCCTGATGGGTCGCTCCCCATCTCTAAAAAAACTGAATAAAAACACCCCAAAAAAATTTGCCCTGGCGCCTAGAGGTTTCTGCCCCCCCTGGGGGCAGATCGGCCTAATAGCAATAGGCCGATCTGCCCCCGGGGGGGGGGCAGGAAAGGCCTAAAATAAATTTGCCCCCTCCCCCGGGTAGCGACCCTTGCCTAAGGGGTCGCTCCCCACCTCTAAAAAACAAAACAAAACAAAAATAAATCCCAATTTTTTTTATCCATGGCGTCTAGAGGCTTCTGCCCCCCCGGGGGAAGATCAGCCTAATAACAATAGGCTGATCTGCCCTCAAGGGGCAGAAATGGCCTAAAATATATTTGCCACCCTGTGAGAAAGTAGCCTCTTTCTAGCCTTGTTACCCCCACTTTTGGCCTGTTTGTGAGTGTATGTCAGGGTGTTTTCACTGTCTCACTGGGATCCTGCTAGCCAGGGCCCAGTGCTCATAGTGAAAACCCTATGTTTTCAGTATGTTTGTTATGTGTCACTGGGACCCTGCTAGTCAGGACCCCAGTGCTCATAAGTTTGTGGCCTATATGTATGTGTTCCCTGTGTAGTGCCTAACTGTCTCACTGAGGCTCTGCTAACCAGAACCTCAGTGGTTATGCTCTCTCATTTCTTTCAAATTGTCACTAACAGGCTAGTGACCAATTGTACCCATTTACATTGGCTTACTGGAACACCCTTATAATTCCCTAGTATATGGTACTGAGGTACCCAGGGTATTGGGGTTCCAGGAGATCCCTATGGGCTGCAGCATTTCTTTTGCCACCCATAGGGAGCTCTGACAATTCTTACACAGGCCTGCCACTGCAGCCTGAGTGAAATAACGTCCACGTTATTTCACAGCCATTTTACACTGCACTTAAGTAACTTAAAAGTCACCTATATGTCTAACCTTTACCTGGTAAAGGTTAGGTGCAAAGTTACTTAGTGTGAGGGCACCCTGGCACTAGCCAAGGTGCCCCCACATTGTTCAGGGCCAATTCCCCGGACTTTGTGAGTGCGGGGACACCATTACACGTGTGCACTACATATAGGTCACTACCTATATGTAGCTTCACAATGGTAACTCCGAATATGGCCATGTAACATGTCTATGATCATGGAATTGCCCCCTCTATGCCATCCTGGCATAGTTGGCACAATCCCATGATCCCAGTGGTCTGTAGCACAGACCCTGGTACTGCCAAACTGCCTTTCCTGGGGTTTCACTGCAGCTGCTGCTGCTGCTGCTGCCAACCCCTCAGACAGGTTTCTGCCCCCCTGGGGTCAAGCCAGGCTTGTCCCAGGATGGCAGAACAAAGGACTTCCTCTGAGAGAGGGTGTTACACCCTCTCCCTTTGGAAAATGGTGTGAAGGCAGGGGAGGGGTAGCCTCCCCCAGCCTCTGGAAATGCTTTCATGGGCACAGATGTGCCCAATTCTGCATAAGCCAGTCTACACCGGTTCAGGGGACCCCTTAGCCCTGCTCTGGCGCGAAACTGGACAAAGGAAAGGGGAGTGACCACTCCCCTGACCTGCACCTCCCCTGGGAGGTGTCCAGAGCTCCTCCAGTGTGCTCCAGACCTCTGCCATCTTGGAAACAGAGGTGCTGCTGGCACACTGGACTGCTCTGAGTGGCCAGTGCCACCAGGTGACGTCAGAGACTCCTTCTGATAGGCTCCTTCAGGTGTTGCTAGCCTATCCTCTCTCCTAGGTAGCCGAACCCTCTTTTCTGGCTATTTAGGGTCTCTGTCTCTGGGGAAACTTTAGATAATGAATGCAAGCGCTCATCAGAGTTCCTCTGCATCTCTCTCTTCACCTTCTGCCAAGGAATCGACTGCTGACCGCGCTGGAAGCCTGCAAAACTGAAACAAAGTAGCAAAGACGACTACTGCAACTCTGTAACGCTGATCCTGCCGCCTTCTCGACTGTTTTCCTGGTGGTGCATGCTGTGGGGGTAGTCTGCCTCCTCTCTGCACTAGAAGCTCCGAAGAAATCTCCTGTGGGTCGACGGAATCTTCCCCCTGCTACCGCAGGCACCAAAGAACTGCATTACCGGTACCTTGGGTCTCCTCTCAGCAGGAAGAGCGAGGTCCCTTGAATCCAGCAACTCTGTCCAGTGACTCCCACAGTCCAGTGACTCTTCAGTCCAAGTTTGGTGGAGGTAAGTCCTTGCCTCCCCACGCCAGACTGCATTGTTGGAAACCGCATCTTTTGCAGCTACTCCGGCTCCTGTGCACTTCCGGCGGAAATCCTTTCTGCACAGCCAAGCCTGGGTCCACGGCACTCTAACCTGCATTGCACGACTTTCTAAGTTGGTCTCCGGCGACGTGGGACTCCTTTGTGTAACTTCGGGTGAGCACCGTTTCACGCATCCTCGTAGTGCCTGTTTCTGGCACTTCTCTTGGGTGCTACCTGCTGCTGAGAGGGCTCCTTGTCTTGCTCTACGTCCCCTCTCTCTCCTGACGCACTTTGCGACATCCTGGTCCCTCCTGGGCCACAGCAGCATCCAAAAACGCTTACTGCACGATTTGCAGCTAGCAAGGCTTGTTGGCGGTCTTTTGGCAGGAAATCCCTTCTGCACGAGACTCCACGGCGAGAGGGATCCGTCCTCCAAAGGGGAAGTCTCTAGCCCTTTTCGTTCCTGCAGAAACCTCAGCTTCTTCTGTCCAGTAGAAGCTTCTTTGCACCCACAGCTGGCATTTCATGGGCATCTGCCCATCTCCGACTTGCTTGTGACTTTTGGACTTGGTCCCCTTGTTCCACAGGTACCCTCGACTGGAAATCCATTGTTGTTGCATTGCTGGTTTGTGTCTTTCCTGCATTATTCCCCTATCACGACTTCTTTGTCCTCTGGGGAACTTCAGTGCACTTTGCACTCACTTTTCAGGGTCTTGGGGTGGGCTATTTTTCTAACCCTCACTATTTTCTAATAGTCCCAGCGACCCTCTACAAGGTCACATAGGTTTGGGGTCCATTCGTGGTTCGCATTCCACTTTTGGAGTATATGGTTTGTGTTGCCCCTATCCCTATGTGTCCCCATTGCATCCTATTGTAACTATACATTGTTTGCACTGTTTTCTAAGACTATACTGCATATTTTTGGTATTGTGTACATATAACTTGTGTATATTTGCTATCCTCATACTGAGGGTACACTCTGAGATACTTTGGCATATTGTCATAAAAATAAAGTACCTTTATTTTTAGTATAACTGTGTATTGTGTTTTCTTATGATATTGTGCAAGTGACACTAGTGGTACTGTAGGAGCTTCACTCGTCTCCTAGTTCAGCCTAAGCTGCTCTGCTAAGCTACCATTATCTATCAGCCTATGCTGCTAGACACCCTATACACAAATAAGGGATAACTGGGCCTGGTGCAAGGTGCAAGTACCCCTTGGTACTCACTACAAGCCAGTCCAGCCTCCTACACACCCTGCCCCCCGCCACCCCCCACTCACCGGGGAGCGACCCTTGCCTAAGGGGTCGCTCCCCTCGCATGACATTGGCGCAAAAAAAAGATCCCCGGTGCCTAGTGGTTTCTGCCCCCCTTGGGGGCAGATTGACCTAAAATCGGCCGATCTGCCCCCAAGGGGGGCAGAAATGGTCTAAATACAATTTGCCCCGCAGGGGAGCAACCCTTGCCTAATGGGTCGCTCCCCATCTCTAAAAAAATAAACAAACAAAAAAAAAACACAAAAAAATTAGCCCTGGCGCCCAGAGGTTGGGGCAGAAATGGCCTAAAATAAATTTGCCCCTCTGCCCCCTGTAGCCCCCTGGGGAGCGACCCTTGCCTAGGGGGTTGCTCCCCTTGCACGACATTGGCGGAGAAAAAAAGATCCCCGGTGCCTAGTGGTTTCTGCCCCCACCTAAAATCGGCCGATTTGTCCCAAAAGGGGGCAGAAATGGCCTAAATACAATTTGCCCCTCCAGGGGTGTGACCCTTGCCTAAGGGGTCGCTCCCCATCTGTAAAACAA
Source organism: Pleurodeles waltl (assembly GCF_031143425.1). Lineage (NCBI taxonomy): Eukaryota > Metazoa > Chordata > Amphibia > Caudata > Salamandridae > Pleurodeles > Pleurodeles waltl. The sequence goes on along the minus strand of NC_090439.1, from coordinate 1,165,467,264 downwards.
CAACAACAAAAAAAATCCCCGGTGCCTAGTGGTTTTTGCCCCCCTTGGGGGCAGATCGGCCTAATTAAAATAGGCTGATCTGACACCCAGGGGGGCAGAAATGCCCTACAATAAATTTGCCCCCCAGGGGAGCGACCCTTGCCCAAGTGGGGCAGAAATGGCCTAAATATAATTTGCCCCCTGGGGAGCGACCCTTGCCTAGGGGGTCGCTCCCCTTGCACGACATTAAGGAGAGATAAGGCTTTATAGGACCCTCAATGCTTCCTATCTTTTTTATGTTTTTTGAATGACGATGATAGAGGCTTCAGACATTGCAGATTACATTAAAGTTTGTCCCGGAGACAAGTTAAACAGTCTTGTCAAAATCAGTCATTGTCCTGTAAAATGTCTTAGAAAAAGCATCCAGGAACCCATCTGGTCCTAGGGATTAATGGTGCTTCAGTCGTGCTAACATCCGCTATAAGCGTCTCAAATTTGAGATGCCCACCTAGGTGGTTTGTTCAATAAATGGTCCCCGTGTTCCAGAGAAAAGTAGTGCACATGCCTTTTTTATGACTCCAACTTTTTGGGTCTAAAGGATGATACTACACTGGAGCAAATCAAGGACAGTGGCAACAGCACAATGTTGTGGCATCTACACCGCTGCCCGCCTGCTTTAATCTCACTCATCCTCCCATCCCTTTTGTGGTTCATTTCGTGGCCACTGTCTATTTCCCTCCCAGCCCTATTCCACTCGCTTGTTTCGGCAGTCTTTTCTTGGACATGGGTGTGGTAGTCGTGTAGGCCGCTAGTTACGAGACCACGCTAGTACCCGGACCGTCATAACACCTACCCCTCAGCACCCCACCAGCTGCTGACGCCAAAGGCCTTTAGTCTAACTTTAACCCACAACCATCTTGTTGTGGCTTAGATAAAGTAGCACCTGAATATAATGTGGTGGTGAAAATAATAATTTTGGCAGGGCTATGCTTTCCATTCTTACAAGCCCCACTACATATTCCTATGTCCATTCAGTGTCTGACGGAGAGCTAATCTTCCTTGCTCCAGCGGGTGTTTCCATCTCTCTTGTGCACAAGGGCAGAGTAGGGTGTCCTACCTCCAGAGATAGGTCGTGGTTCTTTTTCTTTCTTTGTGCATAAAAAAACAAAAAGGTATGCCCTTTCCTCTTTATTTGTGGTCCGTCAACAGCTACCTCCACAAAGACAATTTCTAAATGCACACCCTGGCTGAGGTGTTGTCAGTGCTCAAACAGGATACTTTATGGTAGTTCTGGACCTTCACAATGCTTATTCACACACTTGCATTCTGAATTTTTCACACGTTAACTGTGTTTCAAAGTGAGCAAGTAGCTTTTTAAGTTTACTGTGCTCCCCTTTCGTGTCTTAACAAAACTAATGATGGTGGTGTCAGCTCATTGGCGTGGGACTGTCGTCATCTTTGAGCACAAACAAAGGCTATCTTTCAGTGTTTCCAGCCTGTTTGCGGGTGCCTGACTGATCTTCCATGTTAGTTACCAGCTGTCAATACTATTTCAAGCAGCTTGTTTCACTATAGCAGCCTTAACATGTTTTGTTAGAGCACACTGAAACCTTACATTTCTTTATGAAGATTTTCTCATGAACGCCATGTGAGCTTAATCACTATATGTTTGTTGACGATACAATTTTTTTCTTTTTTCCCCGCAATTACTTCTTACATAAGGGTTATCAGCATCTAACCCTCCTGTATCCACACATTTAACTACCATCTATTGAGGCAAGCTGGTTCTCTTTTTCCAAAAGTGTTCACTCTTTCACGTTGGTCTAAATGTTGCCTGACGACTTTTTCTCTACCCCCTCATTCTTACATATATTTGACCCACAGCGGTCATTCATCGTACTAAACAACGCCAAATGGATGATCAGCTTTTTATTTGCTTAATTGCTGTGAAAATTAGGCGAGCTGATGAGAGAAGAGGACCATCTCCAACTATCTTTTTCTTTCTATTAAAAAGTGCAATGCCTTGGCGAAGAAGCAGACTTCTGATGGCTTATGTGCTCCTTCCACCAGAGTGGAAGCAGCTACTATGGAGAGATATTCTTATGGTATCCATTCTCCAAAAATGAGAAGGAGGAGCCAAGATGGCGGCCGTGTCGGACGCCTAATCTGTGAGCTCTGACTCGGGCCCACAACAATTATCCTGCAGGGCGCTCCCGGAGGGGAAATTGGAGCCCTGGGCGCTGCATCCCGGCACCGGAGCCCGCCGTGCAGCCGAGGAGCCGCACAAGATGGAGTGTAGTGATGGAGGAGCCAGCGACGGGCGAGCACCATGGGGCAAAGGAGGCCGCGGCGCTGTCACGCCTCGGAAGTCTGACCCAGTGGAGACAATGGCGATCGGCGCACCCCGGCGGCCGAGGTGTGGAGGTAGGAGGTGGGGGGACTGTGGCGGAGGGGAGTGCTCACAGATGGGGGACCGCATACTGGTACGGCTTCTCCCCTCTTCCCCCCGTTGCTTCCCCCTACCCCCCACTGGACGGCAGCGGGAGCAGCGGCTGGCCCAGCTGGCCCAGCTCTCCCCTGCCGGGCGGGACGCTCCTACAGCGGGAGAGGATGAGTGGAGGTGCTGATGTCCGTCTCTCCCCTTTCCGCTCCAAAGCCACCAACCTCATCTGCGGCGTCCCCCAAGGATCCTCCCTCAGCCCCACGTTGTTCAACGTCTACATGGCCCCCCTCGCTCAACTGGCCCGCCAACATCATCTCAGCATCATCTCCTACGCCGACGATACCCAGCTCGTCCTCTCCCTGACCAAAGACCCGCTCACCGCCAAAACAAACCTCCACGAGGGACTAAAATCCATCGCCGATTGGATGAACAACAGTCGCCTGAAACTCAACTCCGACAAGACGGAAGTCCTCATCCTCGGACGCACTCCCTCGGCCTGGAACGACTCATGGTGGCCCTCCGTCCTCGGACCCCCACCCACCCCTGCCAGCCACGCAAGAAACCTCGGCTTCATCCTGGACTCCGCCCTCACCATGTCCAAACAGGTCAGCGCCGTCTCCTCCTCCTGTTTCAACACCCTTCGAATGCTCCGCAGAATCTTCAAGTGGATTCCAACAGAAACCAGAAAGACGGTGACCCAGGCCCTCGTCAGCAGCAGACTTGACTACGGCAACACACTCTACACAGGCATCCCATCCAAAGACATCAAACGCCTCCAACGTATCCAAAATGCCTCCGCCCGACTGATCCTCAACACACCCCGCCGAAGTCACATCTCCCCTCACCTAAAGGAACTCCACTGGCTCCCGGTAGACAAGAGGATCACCTTCAAACTCCTGACCCACGCTCACAAGGCACTTCACAACACCGGACCCTCCTACCTCAACACCAGACTCAACTTCTACACTCCAACACGTCAACTCCGTTCCGCCAACCTCACCCTCGCCATCGTACCCCGAATCCAGCGCAAGACATCCGGCGGCAGATCCTTCTCCTTCCTCGCCGCCAAGACCTGGAACTCTCTCCCCACATCTCTTCGCCAGACCCAGGACCTCCTCGCATTCAGAAGGCTCCTCAAGACCTGGCTCTTCGACTGCTAATCCAGCAGCGCTACCCCCCCCCCCCCCTCAGCGCCTCGAAACCCTGACGGGTACATAGCGCGCTTTATAAATACTATGATTGATTGATTGATTGATGTGCCGCGGCTGGGCATGAGGGGCGGCCCGGTCGTGCTGATCTGCCACCTGGAGCGGCTTGAAGGAAATAGCAGAGGCGGTATCGGCCTCGCGGCCTAGGAGCCGCACTGGACACACGGGCGCTCACCCGAACCAGGGGAGTAGCGCCCAAGTGCTTGGGGGACAGCCCCCCATCGATCTACACAAAGTTGAACTCCTTTCCCCCCCAGCAAACGAGGGGACAACAATAAGAACAGTGCTATTTAGGTGGAGGGGCTGACCGGACAGGAAGGCCCGGGCTCTCTCCGTCCCCCCCAGCTCCGACGTCTTTTTTTAAATGCCGACCTCCTCTTCCGGCCTCCCTGCTTTATCTCTGTAAGTGGCCACGGACACGCGCAGGAGCGGTGTCTGTGCCGGACCACAGGGGGCCCCCGGGCTGCCCAGAACCCCAATTGTTTACCGCTGGTTAGTCACTCCGTGGGAGCACCCATATACACTCCTGTCCTGGAGCATTCGACTACTGGCAGCAGGACCCCCCGCCCAACTGATCCCAACCTGTGTGATACAGACCGGCTTGTTCGGGAGGGGTCACAGGCAAGCCGGACGGGACCGCAGCGGGGCAATACACGCTGCAGGGAGTACCAGTGCTATCAGGGCGCTCAGTCGTTCAAGTAACACATAATAACGCTGCCCCATATTGCGAGAGCCACCTAATAGACACAAACATGTTGGGGAAGTCCAAATCTGCCAAAAACTAAGAATGTAATGCGCCTGGCCCGGCACCGTGCGACCAACAGCTAATCCCAACTTTACAGTCACTGGAGAGCACACTCCAATCCCACTCTATACAATTTGTAAAAGTGCTACAGGCCATCATAGACACTAAATCCTCTTTCGAACTCAGTGGACCATCGCAACTTGGCGGAGAGAGTGAAATCGACGGAAGATGTACTAAAGACGACGAATCCTATAGTCTCGGATAACCAGAAACAAATTCAGCGTCTGGATGCAGAGGTGAAGATCCTATGGCGGCGTGCCGAAGAAGTAGAAAGCAGATCCCGGCGCAATAATGTTCGCTTCGTAGGGTTTCCTGAGAGTTTACCAGAACAGAGCTCGGAAATATTCATAGAGCAATGGCTAATCAAAGAAGTGCTGAGTGGGTCCCCATCGAAGTTCTTCTCTGTGGAAAGGGCGCACAGAGTCCTGGGTCAGCCACCTAGACCACTGATAGAGAGATTCTTTCATTATAGGGACCGCAACCTGATATTGCAGCAGTTTCGCAGCAAAGGCCCATTCCGACACGAAGGCTCAGTGGTCCATGCTTACCCAGACTTCACACAGGAGGTACAGAAGCAACGTAACTCCTATGTAAAAATTAAACAACGCCTTCGTGAGCACAATATTAAATATGCTCTCCTCTTCCCTGCCAAACTGAGAGTAATATCAGAAGAATGTACTCACATATTCACCTCCCCCGAAGATGCCTGAACCTGGTTGCACGCCAAAGGCTTAGCACAAACCCAGGAGGGAACTAAGGAAGCAGAGGAATGGCTAACCTTTTCATCGAGGAAGCGTACCAGGAGATGCCCCAAGGGTCAACCCAAGGAGAGACAGGCAGCAGAGGAAAGGGCAAAAGTGCTGAAAGAAACCCCGCTGCTCACACAACTCTTTTGAGGCATTCCGCGTGGCCCCCGCGGCGGGCTCGGAATCGGACTCGGCTAGCTCGGACTCCACAAATACAGAGGCGCTCATGGGTCTGAATGTTACCCCCAGATCTGCAGATGAACTGTGAACGTAAATAACTAGTTTGCTCCCCCCTACCCGGACAGGATGACAAGCGGACTGGAAACAGGGGTGGCTGCAGCGGGAGTTGATCTGCTAGCCGTGGTTGCTTCCTACGAGTAACTTTTGAACAATTAATTCCTCCCTACTGTGAACATTGTCTAACATTTTAGTACACGCAGATTGGGGGGGGGGCTAACACTTCAGGAGCACCCATACATACACATATATATACACGCAGACTATGTCTGAGGAAGGATGTGAGCCCCGTATAAGAGCCACATCTGGTAATCAAAATGGCTCCCCCACAGGTATTCGCAAGGATACAGGTTTCATTAAGTAGTGTGTTGTGTGGTTTACTGCGTGTTAGTAGTTGTGTTAAGGAAATAGAGCAGGGGAGGGGGGTAGTTAAGTTGTATGTAATAGGTCAACTCAGAGCACTGAGTGCACTGCTGCGGTCATCAGTCTTAAACGTACACCCGGCGAGGTGGGTGGGGGCCCAGATTGGCATCGCAGCCCGGAGCGGGTTCCATAGAGATACACCATACAACATTACATGTCCCAACACGCAAATCTAAATACACACCAATATGAAATAGTCACGTGGAACCTGAGAGGCATGGGCACACCAGGCAAAAGAGCACGGGTGTTGCACGTCTCAGACGCCAGAGAGTACACATCGCTATTCTACAAGAAACACACCTACTGGAGCCTGAGCTACAGGAGATCCGCGGGAAATGTGACAGGCAGATAACAGGCACAACCTACTCAGCCTTTGCTAGAGGAGTATTGATATGCATAGCAGGTGGCGTCCCATTTGCCCGAGCTTCGCATAAGATAGATCAAGGGGGCAGATACGTAGTAATAGAGGGGCAATTAGATGGGAGACACTTATCGGTTATAGGGATCCATGCCCCCAATAACGCGTTGGTGGGATTCTTGGGCACACTCACCCCGGCACTACTAACAAACCCTGCAGCCCCGGCCATATGGGGGGGGCGGTTTCAATAGCTTACCAAATGCAGTGTTAGACAGATCAAACTCCTCGAAGAAAGGAATAACAAATAGAAATGCTAAGTGCCCCTTGCAGACATGGGCGGGAGATATGAGACTCCTCGACTTATGGCGCATGCAACAACCCCAACAGAGGGAATACTCATTCTACTCAATACCCCATAAAGTGCACACTAGAATAGATATGATCTGGGGTACTGGGACAAATGCGCACTGACTAATGGGACAGAATACCTGGCCAAGACACTATCGGACCACTCACCACTTAGAATGACATTAAACTGGGGGCGGAGATGCTCGGCGATCCCTACATGGCGCTTACAGGTGGAAGCGCTCCAGGATCAGGCTTTTGCAGAGGGACTGGACACGGCACTGAGTCAGTACTGGGAAATCAATATAGACTCCACAGACTCAAGAGCGACAGAGTGGGAAGCGCACAAGGCGGTAGTCAGAGGGCATTGTATATCGTCCATTTGGGGAGTGAGACGTACCCTACACGCAGAGATTAGTAACTTAGAAAAGAAACTGAAAACACTTGAAACAGCGGTGGCACGGAAGTAGATACTCTACACAGCGCTAAAAGAGGCGCGCATAAAATACAATGAAGTAGACTCTCGCCTCCGTCGACATGACCACAAATATCATTTAATGCACCTACAGTCGGAGGGGGACAGATCGGGCAGGCTGCTGGCGTGGCTCCTTCGGGAGAAACAACAGCAGTCTCCAAAAAGGGCTATAAAACTAGACGACGGTAACATAGCCCCCACGCAAGAAGAGATAAATGTGGCTTTCAGGGAATACTATACGAACATCTATACCAAACGTTCGGTCTGCACAACCGTACAACTTGAATCCTTTCTTGCAGGATCCCAATTGGCGCATCTATCTCAGACAGACGGTGAGAAACTGGAGGCCCCTCTGTGCGCAGAGGAATTGGACGTAGCAGTAGCACAGATGCCCAGGAATAAAGCGCCAGGAATAGACGGCCTCCCAATAGAATACTACGCAAAGTATTCAAAACACTTAAAGCCTCACCTGTTGAAAGTATTCGAGGAGGCATGGAACCACAAGGCATGGCCCCCCACGCAGAGGGAGGCTATGATAGTGGCCCTTCCTAAGCAGGGGCGTGACCCTACAGATGTTAAATCCTATAGACCACTTTCACTCCTGAACCTTGACTGCAAAATCCTAGGTAAAATATTGGCTAACAGGTTAGCTCCCGTCATACACACTCTGATACACGACGACCAAAATGGCTTCATCCCCAAACGCAACACCTTTTTAAATATCCGCAGACTGCTGAGTGTACTGGGGGGCACACCGCCAGATGCCAATGAGGAAATGGTACTCTCGCTAGATATTGAGAAAGCATTCGACACACTAGGGTGGGACTTCTTATTCGCCACCATGCGGAAAATGGGAATTGGCCCTAATTACATACAATGGGTACAGACATTATACACAAACCCACAAGCTTGTATGAAAACGGGAGGAGTTATATCTGATAGCTTCCCAATTGCTAGAGGCACCAGGCAGGGATGCCCCCTTTCCCCCTTATTGTTCGCAATAGCAATGGAACCAATAGCGACCCTCCTACGGACTATGGAGGCCAGTTGGGGTATACTCAGGAATGGGCTACACCACGTAATATCATTATACGCAGACGATGACCTAATATACTTGTGGAAGGGAAGCGAGATGATACCCTTAGCAATCTCACTCTTGACCGAATTCTGAGACATATCGGGCTGGTGGTGAACTGGGAAAAATCGTACGTGTTCCCATTAACCATATGGCCCCCGCTAAGAAAAGAAATGGCCCCGGCTGGACACCTGAAATGGTGCTTTGACTCGTTCAAATACCTGGGGGTTCAAATATATCATAGAACAGAAGATCTTAGAGATGGTAATCTGGGGAGAGCATTGGCTTCCATGAAGGGGTCGCTAAGATTCTGGAGTAAACTACCATTGTCACCGCTGGGCAGAGTGGCGATAGCAAACATGCTGATACTGCCCCGACTGCTATATTACTTTGCGCCACTGACACTCTCGATCCCCAGGAGCTTCTTCCGGGACTTGAACGGAATCCTGCTGCAGCTCATATGGGGGGGAGGGCAGAGCATGCGTCGCACTCACTACATTGCAGCGCCCAGTAAACGCGGGTGGCCTGGGAGCCCCCAATTTTTAACTCTACTACACGGCTGCACAATTACAGTGGATACTGAATTGGATACAGAGACCCACACAGGCGGAGTCTGCTTGGGTATTGACGAGTCTACGTGGTGAACCCTTGGACACATGGCTGGCAACCAAATCTCCGAAAGGGGCATCTGATAAACCGCTAATGCTAGTGGCGCATGCATGCTGGAAGAGATATATTCAAAATGGCCGCAGCATGCTCCCCTACTCGCCGCTTATCCCACTGGGACTAGTCCCTGGATGGGCTAACGGGGATAGAAAGCATTCGTTAGCGGCCTGGACAGAGGTGGGTATAGTGACGGCAGGAGACTGCTTTGAGGAAGGAACAATGATGTCTTTTGAATCTGTACGGGCCCTCACAGCAGTAAATCCTGGGCAATTTATAACATACTATGCTATATGTCACTCAATTAAGAAGACATGGTCGGCTGGTAACCAAGAACCAACGATCTCCCCTGTACTGCACCACATGCTGCAATATGACAATCAAACAAAGGTTGTGTCGAATTTATATAAAACCCTGAACAAATATCCCGAACCCAACCTGGAGAATATACGGGGAAGGTGGAACGCAGTTCTCCCAAACCCAATACTACAAGTGGAGTGGCCAAATGTTTTGCACCATACACGGGGGGTATCGAGAAACCCAAGATTCCGCTATACGCAATTCAACTACACAAATCAAACGTACCTCTCACCAGCCAGGATCAAACGCATGCTCCCCAGCTCGGACCCAGCTTGTCCTAGGTGTAAAGCCCCACTGGCACATTTCTACCACATGGTCTGGGAATGTGCCCAGGTGAACAGGGAGTGGAGTGGAGTGGTAGAGAGGGTATCAGAACTGACGGGGCTGGTGCTCACAGTGGACCCTAAATCCTGCCTACTGGGCCTGAGACAGAGAGAAAAGAAACATAAGCACCTACATAAGTTCACAGACCTAGCATATGTGATGTACAAAAGATTGATAGCTATGAACTGGAAAGCAGCCATAGCTCCAGATCTGAAAACCTGGCACAGCATGACACTGCGGTGGGCTCGTGCAGAGTCACTGGTACTGCGAAAACTAGCAAGGGAGGGCCAACAACACACAGGAAGTGAAGTCTGGGAAACTTTAATAAGCAGACTAGAGGCTAAGGACGATGAGAGACCGCCATGAAATGGATTAGATGTAGGCCCGAGATAGTCACACTTATACCTAACCAATCTCAATACCCCAAGTAAGTTGGATGGGACAAAACTATAAAACTATCAAATTAGAGAACGCTCCCACACTCACCACCACAACCGGTTGCAACCCATGGTGACTAACAAGAAAGGGGTTAATAACCAGACCAGGAACATTAAGCTCCGGAGAGCCACGCGCCATAAACTGACACTAGACTGGGCTTCCCCCACCAATGTAAATAATCACATATTATTGGGAAAGAGCATCACCAAGCTGGGGAACACAAGGCCACTAAAGCCACATTGCTAGACTTATTACCCAGACACCGCAGTTGAACACTTCCTGAGTATAATACCAAGACCTAAGTTAAGTTTTACTGTTTGCTTGTATGTTAATTGTATAACAGATCAACCAAATCTTGATATTGTAAATGCTAAATGTCGGAAGAAGATCTAAACTGAAAATTTAAATTCTCAAAAAATGAATGTGTGGGTGTAAATTGTCAATCAGAGGAACACAGTAATTACCTTTGTTAACGTATATTCATCTATGTAATGTTTTACTTTTTCACAATTACGATGTTTAGATTTTCTTCATTTTATATTTTTTTGTTATTGTAAAGAACAATGGACGTCACAAAGTACAACCAGATTCCGAATTATATACGCAGTAATGTATACCCTGATTATTTCAGTAAAGTGATGAAGAATGGATTACGGAGACTTTCCAAAAAATTCACCATTGATGGTAAGTTAGTTTTCAGATTGCTTTGGAATTAGAAAATGGTTATACATTCATAAAATGTACTGTACTTGTTTGAACGAAGCTTCATGAATTGGTGATCCTTTCAATTATATTGATCTACCTACTTTTGTGTTAACAAATATTGTTTAGTCTGATTCATTTAATTATATTAAATTATTTTAAATGATTGTTAACATGTGTGTGTGTATGTGTGTATATATACATATATATATATATATATATATATATATATATGTATGTTTGATGGCATGTGTAGCTGCAGATACACATGCTATGCACAGGCCCTGCCATCTAGTGTTGGGTTTGGAGTGTTACAAGTTGTTTTCCTTCGAAGAAGTCTTTTCGAGTCACAGAACTGAGTGACTCCTCCTTTTCGGCTCCTTTGCGCATGGGCATCGGCTCCATCTTAGATTGTTTTCTTTCCGCCATCGGGTTCGGACGTGTTCCTCTTCAATCCGGTTGTTTGAGTCGGAAAATCTTAGAAACCATCTAAAATCATTGGTATTGTTTTCGATCGCGTCTCATCCAAGCATCGACACCTCGGTACCGGCGGATACACATCTTTGATTGCCCTTCGGGGCACCCGTGCCCAACTTGGACCTGGTCGGCCCGACCAAAAGTATCATTGAAGCCTCATGGACCAGACCCCGTTTAGATTCTGCCCTCGGTGCCACGCCAAGTATCCCTACACAGATCAACATCTGGTTTGCATGGCCTTTTTCGGTGCTTCCTCGATACTTGTGAAGTCTGTAAATCCTTCTGTTCGAAAAAGACTTTAAGAGACCGAAGTGCGCGAAGGTTAGAGATGGCGTCCAGAAGCACCGAATGCCTCGGCGCAGAAGAGGAGGAGATGATCCACACCGCCGTCTCCGTTCGGGGATCCGATTCCGAACAAGAGTCTGACGTCGACAGACCTCTAACAGTGGGCCAGCATGTGAGTACGCTTGCCCCGACCCAAACAAAGCCCAAAAACAAGGCCTCGGGGATGCCATTGCCAGAAGGTCATGGCTCCATCCATAAAAAAGCGACCGGTGACCAAATAAAATCTCTGGCACCGAAAAAGGCCATGCCCGTAACAAAGCCTTCGGATTCGAGCTGTGGCACAGGCTCTGAAAGCATACGACACTGACCCATCGGGTCGAGACCCCGAAAGTCACTTTCGGAACCGAGGCCAACAACTACTCCAGGCCCGTCGGTGCCGAAAAAACCGACTTCGGAGCCGAAAAGATATTCCTATACACAGGAGCATGGACTTTCGAAACAGCTAAAAGAAAGCCATCGATTTGAGGAAGAATTACAACAAATGGATGATTTCGATGACAAACAGGCCAGGATACAGATCCACAAGGATACTGGAAAAATCCTCACAGCACTTCCTCTCAAAATAAAAAGAAAACTGGCCTTCCACGGATGCTTGGACACTGATCAGCCAACGGTTAAAGTGCCAAGAGAGAAATCTCTGCCTCCCCAGTTTTCTCCTCACCAGTCTCCTCCTCTCTCTCCTCAACACAATGTCTCCCCGCCTGCTACACCCACTGCACAGTCTCCATCACACACTATGCAGCCACATCAGGACACAGATCCATGGGATCTCTATGACAACCCAGTCTCAGACAATAGCCCAGAGTGCTACCCATCTAAGCCATTGCCACCTGAGGATAGCACCTTGTATACACAGGTTCTAGCTAGGGTAGCAGCTTTTAAGCACGTGACCATGCACACAGAACCTCTAGAGGATGTCTTCTTGTTCAATACATTGTCCTCAACTCATGCCACATACCAAAGCACACCCATGCTCCCTGGTATGCTCAAACATGCACAGCAGATATTCCAAGAACCGGTTAAAGGACGGGCTATAACCCCAAGGGTAGAGAAAAAGTACAAGCCACCACCCTCAGACCCCATTTATATCACACAACAGCTGCCCCCTGATTCAGTAGTGGTCAGCGCAGCGAGAAAAAGGGCTAACTCACAGTCCTCTGAAGATGCAGGCAATCAGTGGCGCAAAGCTAATTCGCAGGCCCTTCTAGCTAGATACGATAGGGCTCATTGGGATGAGATGAAGGACATTATTCAGCATCTCCCCAAGGACCAACAGAAGAGAGCCCAGCAGGTAGTAGAGGAGGGACAGGCAATTACGAACAATCAAATAAGATTGGCACTAGACTCAGCAGATACAGCCGCGAGGACTATAAATACGGCTGTCACCATTAGACGACATGCATGGCTCAGGTCTTAAACCTGAAATCCAACAAGCCGTCCTCAACATGCCTTTTTATCCGCAGCAATTTTTCAGCACACAGGTGGACACAGCCATAGATAAAATGAAAAAAGACGCTGACACTGCCAAAGCGATGGGAGCACTTTATTCATCCCAATACAGAGGCTCATTTCGGATCCTCAACATAGGGCAGGCTTCAGGCCACAGCCTTCTGAGCCACCTACCTCACACTCCAAGCCCTCTCAGCAGACACAATACCAAAGAGGGGGATTTCGGGGATCCTACAGAGGACAATTCCCCATATCTAGAGGAAAATACCAATCCTCAAAACAAGCCACTAAACACAAACAGTGACTTTATCATCACCTTCCCTAAACACACTTTCCCTGTGGGAGGAAGACTGAAAATGGTATATGACCAATGGTTAAACATCACAATAGACACATGGGTACTATGCATTATCCAAAATGGTTACTGCATAGAATTCACACAATTTCCTCCAGACATTCCCCCAAAAGCGCACAAACTTTCATCACAACATCTTGCAATGTTGCAAACAGAAGCACAGGCACTATTACTCAAACAAGCCATAGAACTGGTGCTGCATCATCAAAAAGGAACAGGGGTTTACTCCCTGTACTTCCTTATTCCCAAGAAAGACAACACATTAAGACCAATATTACATCTCAGGACTCTCAACCTCTACATACATCAGAACACTTTCACATGGTAACACTACAAGATGTAGTCCCACTGCTACAACAGGGAGAATTGATGGCAACATTGGATCTAAAAGATGCGTATTTTCAAATACCCATCCATCCAGCTCACAGAAAATACCTCAGGTTTGTTATACAAGGAAAACATTACCAATTCAAAGTATTACCCTTCGGGATAACAGCCCCCAGAGTCTTTACAAAATGCCTTGCCGTAGTCGCAGCATACATAAGGAGACAGCATATGCATGTATTCCCATATCTCGATGATTGGCTAATAAAAGCCAACACTCAAAAACAGTGTCAACATCACACACGTTATGTAATAGACACCCTACACACACTAGGGTTCTCAATAAATTATCAAAAATCACACCTGCAACCATCACAAATTCAGCAGTACTTAGAGGCTACACTAAACACTCAAAAGGCACTTGCAAGTCCAAGCCCACAAAGAGTGCAATTGTTCCACAACATATTGACAAAAATTCAGATAAACCAACACTACACTGTCCGTTTTATCATGAAACTGCTGGGTATGATGGCATCATGCATTGTCCCAAAGGCAAGATTACACATGCGGCCCTTACAACAGTGCCTCGCAAAACAATGGACGCAGGCACATGGTCATCTCCAAGATCTAGTGTTGATAGACCGCCAAACACACGTATCGCTTCCGTGGTGGAATCCCACAAATTTAAACAAAGAGCGGCCATTTCAAGACCCTGTGCCTCATGCCATTCTTACAACAGATGAATCAATGATTGGATGGGGGGCTCACCTCAATAATCACAATATTCAGGGACAATGGGACAACAAACAGAAACAGTTTCAGATAAATCACTTAGAACTGCTAGCAGTCTCCTTAGCACTAAGAGCCTTTCAACCTCTTCTTGCTCACAAACACATTCTTGTCAGAACAGACAATATGACAACAATGTACTACTTAAACAAACAGGCAAGAACCCACCCATCACAACTTTGCCTTCTAGCACAAAAGATTTGACATTGGGCAATTCACAACAACATACACCTGGTAGCTCAATACATTCCAGGGATTCACAATCAGATGACCTCAGTCGAGATCACCAACAAACTCACGAGTGGGAAATTCACCCCCAAGTACTTCACAAATACTTTCGTCAGTGGGGGACACCAGACATAGATCTGTTCGCCACCAACCACAACACAAAATGCCAAAACTTTGCGTCCTGGTACCCACACCCTCGATCGAAGGGCAATGCTCTATGGATCAATTGGTCAGGGATATTTGCTTACGCTTTTACCCCTCTCCCGCTCATTCCGTTTCTGGTCAACAAACTGCGTCAAAACAAACTCAAACTCATACTTATAGCACCAGCGTAGGAACGTCAACCATATTACACCACATTGCTAGACCTGTCAATAGTACCACACATCAAACTCCCAAACAGACAGGACCTGTTGACACAAAACAAACAACAGATCAGACACCCCAATCCAGCAATACTCAATCTGGCAATCTGGCTCCTGAAATCTTAGAGTTTGGATATCTAAATCTTCCACCAGAATGTATGGAAGAAAACCTACCACCAGGCAGTGTTATGCTAACAAATGGAAAAGATTTGTTTTCTACTGTCAAGCAAAACACATAACACCCTTAGATGCAACCATACAAGGCATTGCAGGTTATTTACTCCACCTACAAAAAGCAAATGTAGCTTTTTATCCATCAAAATACATCTCACAGCAATTTCTGCTTATTTCTAAAATAAACAAACCAAATCTCTATTTAGAGTGCCAGTCATTAAAGCTTTCATGGAGGGTCTCAAACGAATCATACCTCCACGAACACCACCAGTACCCTCATGGAATCTTAACATTGTACTTACAAGACTCATGGGTCCACCCTTTGAACCCATGCACTCTTGTCAGATTCAATTCCTAACTTGGAAAGTAGCATTTCTAGCGGCAATTACTTCATTACGAAGAGTTAGTGAAATACAAGCATTCACTATTGAACAACCCTTTATAAAAGTACACAAACCCAAGGTTGTACTTCGCACAAACCCTAAATTTCTACCTAAAGTCATCTCACGGTTTCATTTAAACCAAACAGTGGAACTCCCAGTGTTCTTCTCACAGCCAGACTCAGTGGCAGAAAGAGCACTACATACATTAGATATTAAGAGAGCTTTAATGTATTACATTGACAGAACAAAATCATTTCGTAAAACTAAACAATTGTTCATCGCATTCCAAAAACCCCATACTGGTAACCCTATATCCAAACAAGGCATAGCCAGGTGGATAGTGAAATGTATCCAAACTTGTTACCTAAAGGCTAAAAGACAACTGCTAATTACGCCAAAGGCACATTCCACTAGGAAAAAAGGAGCAACAATGGCATTTCTAGAAAACATACCAAAGGACAGAAATTTGTAAAGCAGCCACTTGGTCAACACCTCATACATTTACCAATCATTACTGTGTAGATGTGTTGGCAACACAACAGGCCACAGCAGGACAGGCTGTACTAAGAACATTATTTCAGACAACTTCAACTCCTACAGGCTGACCCCCGCTTACGGGAGGATTACTGCTTTGTAGTCTATGCATAGCATGTGTATCTGCAGCTACACATGCCATCGAATGGAAAATGTCACTTACCCAGCGTACATCTGTTTGTGGCATGTTCCGCTGCAGATTCACATGCGCCCTCCCTCCTCCCCGGGAGCCTGTAGCCGTTTAAGGTACATTTAAAATTTGTACATATGTATATACATCTCTACTCCATTGCATGGACACCTCTTTATTTAAACTCTGTATATACATCTCTATTCCATTGCATGGACATCTATTTCTTTACACTCTATCACTCCTACCTTACCCTCTGCGGGAAAACAATCTAAGATGGAGCCGATGCCCATGCGCAATGGAGCCGAAAAGGAGGAGTCACTCAGTCCCGTGACTCGAAAAGATTTCTTCGAAGAAAAACAACTTGTAACACTCCGAGCCCAACACTAGATGGCAGGACCTGTGCATAGCATGTGAATCTGCAGCGGAACATGCCACGAACAGATGTACACTGGGTAAGTGACATTTTCAATATATATATATTTATATATTACTTGCTTTTAATGTATCTTTTGTGGAACATGCGCAGTAAATAGAAATCTTCCTTTAAATGTTCTCATGGTTTTTTTTTGGGCAAATTAGGTGAAAACTTGTTCTTTGTAGGAAAGGGGAAGAAGGCACTTGTTATCATTGGTGAAGAATTGGCAAAACAAATTTTTAATAATTTACATTCTTCACTAATTGGAGATCACTTTGGAATTAACAAAACCAAAAAGAGTATTGGCAGCCGTTTCTATTGGCCAAACATGACTGTTGATATTGAACAGTTGGTGAGTTATGTATTGGTAATCTTTCAAAATAACTTTTAGGTAAAACTTTACTTTTCTTTTTTTATGTTTTTATTGAGACATACTTGTAAAGCTATTATTAGGCAAAAAGTTTTTCATTCCTAATCAATGTATTTTTGCACACATCAGTCAGTCGAGTAATCTGACAGTTTTAAAGGGCGGCTTATCACCCGTGGAGGCTCAAATTGCTGTTGTGGATGTGCTGCACACTCGGCGATCCATGTCTTTAGATCCTTTGTGAGCTGGTTCAGTGAGGCTGCATGTCTGAGTTTGAGCGGAAGCGTGTTTTTATTGACTGGGCTACAAGGTAAGAGAAGCATCTGCCTTCAGATGTACTCTTCCTGATTCTGTGGATGGCAGCAAGGGTGGGTTTGGAGGATAAGACCTGCCTGGTGGGGGGGGGGGGTGAGGAAATGCCTTCCTTGGCATGGTTACCCCCTTAACTTTTGCTGATGCCAGTTATGATTGAAAGTGTGCTGGGACCCTGCTAACCAGGCCCTAGCACCTGTGTTCTTTCCCTAACCTGTACCTTTGTTCCCACAATTGACACAGCCCTGGCACACAGATAGATCCATTGTAAATGGTACCCCTGGTACCAAGGGCCTGTTTCCAGGGAAGGTCTCTAAGGGCTGCAGCATGCCTTATGCCACTCTGGGGACCCCTCACTCAGCACATGCACACTGCCTCACAGCTTGTGTGTGCTGGTGTGGAGAAATAATACTAAGTCGACATGGCACTCCCCTCAGAGTGCTATGCCCACAACCCACTGCCTGTGGCATAGGTAAGTCACCCCTCTAGCAGGCCTTACAGCCCTAAGGCTGGGTGCACTATATCACAGGTGAGTGCATAAGTGCATGATGAATATGCCCCTGCAGTGTCCAAGCAAAACCTTGGCCATTGTAATTGCAGGGTAGCCATGAAAGAGTATATGGTCTGGGAGTTTAACAAACACAAACTCCACAGTTTCATTATGGTTACACTGAAATCTGAGAAGTTTGGTATCCAACTTCTCAGCACAATAAATGCACACTGATGCCAGTGTGGGATTTATTTTAAAATACACCCAGAGGGCATCTTAGAGAGGGACCCGGAATACCAGTCCGACTCCTAGTGCTAGGCTGACCAGTTTCTGCCAGTCTGCCACAACCAGACGAGTTTCTGGCCACATGGGGAGAGTGCCTTTGTCACTCTGTGGCCAGGAACAAAGCCCTCTTTGTGCCTTCTCCCTGAGGGGATGGGGGCACATCCATATTCCTATTGGGGGAGTCCTCCAATCTCAAGAGGGAGGATTTCTAAAGGCAGGAGTCACCTCAGCTCAGGGCACCTTAAGGGCTGTCCTGACTGGTGGATGGGTCTTGTTTTCCTCATCATCTCCTCCAGCCTTGCTGCCTAAAGTGGGGGCAGTGGCCAGAGGGGCGGGCATCTCCACTAGCTGGGATGAACCTGGTGGTGAGCCTCAAAGGCTAATGCCTTTTGTTACAACACCCCAGGGCATGGTCAGGGACCAGCGACCTCTGAGGACTCAGAGGACTGCACTGAACCCGAAGGACCAAGAAACTCCAGAGAACAGCAGCACTGTTCACAAACTGCAAAATTTTTGCAACTTTGAAAGAACTCTCCCTTCCCGCCGGAAGTGTGAGACTTCTCACTCTGCACCCGACGCCCCCACCTCGAGCTCCAGAAAACAAATACCGCAGAGAGGACTCCCAGGCGACTGCCATAACGTGAGTAACCTGAGAAAACCCCCCTGCACACCCACAGCGACACCTGCATAGAGGATCCAGAGGCTACCCCTGACCGTGACTGCCTGGTAACCAGGAACCCGACGCCTGGACCAAGCACTGCACCTGCAGCCCCCAGGACCGAGAGGAACCACCCACCATTGCAGAAGTGACCAGCACGCGGCCCTCTTCCTAGCCCAGTCGGTGGTTGGCCCGAGAAGCTCCCCTGTGCCCTGCCTGCATCGCCTAAGTGACCCCCGGGTCCCTCTATTGCTTCCTATAGCTAACCCGACGCCTACTTTGCCCACTGCACTCGGCCCACCCTTTCCACTGAGGGTGTGTTTCGTGTGCCTGTTTGTGTCCTCCTCCCCCTGCCAGTGCTCTACAAAACCCCCCTGGTCTGCTACCAGAGTACGCAGGTATTTACATGCCAGCAGACCGGAACAGGAGCACCCCTGTTCTCCATAGGCGCCTATGTGTTTTGGGCCCTCCTTTGACATCTGCAACTGACCGGCCCTGTGTTGCTGCTGTGGTGACTTTGCCCCCCAACAGTGGGCTGCCTATGCCCAGGAGACTGACTGTGTAAGTGCTTTACTTACCTGAGAAACTTAACCAAACTTACCTCCCCCAGGAACTGTTGATTTTTGCAGTGTCCACTTTTAAAATAGCTTATTGCCATTTTAACCTATACTGTCTGTACTACTGCTTTAATTCAAAGTTCCTTATTTACCTGTGTGGAGTACCTTGCATTTAATGTATTTACTTAAATCTTGAATCTTGTGGTTCTAAAATAAATTAAGAAAATATATTTTTCTATATAAAAACTATTGGCCTTGACTTAAGTCTTTGAGTGCGTGTTCTTCATTTATTGCCTGTGTGTGTACAACAAATGCTTAACACTATCCTCTGATAAGCCTACTGCTCGACTACACTACCAAAAATTAGAGCATTCCAATTATCTAATTTTGCCACTATCAACCTCTAAGGGGAACCTTTGGACTCTGTGCACACTATCTCTCATTTTGAGATAGTATATACAGAGCCAACTTCGTACATAGATCAAAATAGAACCTCATATATTGTAAATGTGAGGGTGTCACACAGATTATTTCCATTAATAGTAGTGAGCTGCTCCCGCGTTACAATAATGGAAAGACCTCACTATCCCTGACAATTAGATGTTAAAACTTTTAGAATGTATATCAGTGTGCCAGTGACCTAGCAAAAGGCAGAATGGGAAGGGGAACAGGGTCATAGGAAAGCAATCACAAGGAGAAAGTAGAGAAGAAAATGAACCTGCAAGGATAAAATAAGGAGAAAGGAAGAGTAGGACGGTAGAAGAAAGTGGGATAAGGTGAAACCAAGTAAGTCTTGGTTGCCTTGGAACTGAGCAGCCCTGCATTTAACAACTTAGGCCAAGGTCATAATACATTCGAAGGCAAGATTTTTTGGCACCACGTGCGATAGTCACGAATTCAGCTCAACGCCCAGTGCGTCCTCCTTGTGTAACATTGCAACCAATTCATGAATATCGCAAAACAGTCATTCTCACACTTGTACGTAGCTGTCTGTCCCTTGCTCCCTCCCAACTTGTTGCCAGGTTTTGATGCAGCTTTAACAGAAGTGCACCGGCTTCCTGGTAAGCAGGTCCCCAGTGCCAGTCTGCCTTCCCCAAAACAAGACACCTGATCCCTTGATCCCAAGTGATAAGGCTCTGTAGCACCCTTGTAAGTTCCATAGTAAGTGTTACCTAGAGTGCCTGGGTACTGCAGAGGGTCGCTAAGAGCTGTAGCAGAACTTGTTCTTCTCTAAGGGACCCAGCACTGACCTCATGCAGACTGCGTGACAAGGTGCCCCCTAAAAGTGAAAACACAACATGACTTATGGACTGTGTGCCATGTCCCCAAAACACTGCATGTAATATTTGTAAGTCACCCCTACAGCAGGCCTTATAGCCCTCAGGCAGGGTGCATAATATTATATGCGTGGTCATATCTGCAAGAGCAGATATGCCCCTGCTATGTCTGTCGTTTCTTAGATATATTAAGTGAACAGGGATTGCATTTTAAATAGATGTGCTGGACACTGATTAATATGAGTTGCCCAGCTCCATGGTGTCTTCAATGAAAATAGGGATGTTTGGTGTTGAACATCTCATGTTTTATAAGCCCTGGCGATAGATTTATTAATGCACGCATCCAGAGCGCACCTTAGAGTTGCCTCCTGAAAACATACCAACTGCTTCTGAGCTAACTGACCAGTTCTAGCCAGTTTGCCACCAACAGACTAGAGTCTGAGATCCAGGGGTGAGAGCCTTTGCTCTTTGGAGGTCAGTCACAAAGCTTCTCAGGGTGAGGTGTTGGACACCTCTTCCCATAGCATGATCTGCATTCCGAGACAGATCTGGTCTCTGAGAGGGAGATGCTGACCCCCAGAGCCCATCTGGCACCTGGATATTCAGGAACATTAGCTATGTAGGAGGCATTTTGCATTTCTAGGCTGGACACACCCCTAGGGTGACCAGCTCGAAATGGACACAGCCTAGGAAATTCTGCTTGTGTCTGGGGGAATTTAGGACCTCTGGACATGATGTTGCCCACTCCCTACAGAAAGTGGTCATCTACAGGGTGTAGTGACTCCAGGGTTATGTAGCTGTAGGAAAGTACCCTTTTTTTGGCATGGTTACCCCCACTTTTTGCGTGTCAGTATGATAACCAGGACCCCAGTTACTGTGCACTCCCCCTGTACATTTGTTTGCTATGACTTCATACCTCCCACATTTGGCATACTGGTGCCCCCATGTAAGTCTCTAGTATATGGTGTCCTGGGCATGGAGACGCCAGGGGTTCCCCATGGGCTGCAGCATATTATTCCACCCATGGGGACCTATGTAAAATGTGTTTGCAGGACAGCCATTGCAGCCTGCATGTAAAGGTACATGCATCCTTTCACTGAAGTTCACTGCACTAGGTCCCTGTAAGTCACTCCTAAGGCAGGGCCTCCTAGCCCAGAGGGCCTGCTGCAAGTACCGATGTCGGAAGGCACCCCTGCATGAGCAGAGATGCCCCCACAAACTCGTCTCCATTTTCCTGGACTTCATGAGTGCAGGGATGCCATTTCATGTGTGTACTGGACATAGGTCACACCCTTTGTCCAGCTATATAAGGGTAACTCTGAACATGGGCATGTTTGTTATCAAACATGTCCGACTTGTAGTCCAGGAAGGCAGAATAAAAGAATTTCATTTAGGGGAGGGAGGCAACACCCTCTTCCTTTGTTATAAAAAGTGTTAAATGACTTGGGAGGGGTAGCCTCGCCAAGCCACTGGTATGCTTTGATGGTCACCTTTGGTGCTATCCTTGCATAAACCAATTTGCACCAGTTGAGGGACCCCTAATCCCTGCTCTGTCCTGGAACTGAGAAATGGGAATGACCACTCCCCTGTCTATCACCACCCCAGGGGTGGTGCCCAGAGCTCCTCCTGATGGCCCTTTGATTCAGCCATCTTGACACTATGGTGGGCAGAGGCCTCTGGGAGCATCTTAGTGGCCACGTCAGGCAGGTGATGTCACAGCCTCGTCCTGATAGGTGGTCACGTGGTTAGGTGACCAGTTCCCCTTCCATGGCTATTTAGGGCCTCCCTCTTGGGTGGGTTCCCAGATTCGACATGCAAGACTCCAGCAGGAATCATCTGCATCGTTTACTGAAACTTCTGGCCACTCGAACTGCAACTGGACTCCACAGGGACCTACAATCCGCATCTACAGCTATGCCTCTGCTCTCCAACATTGTTTCTCTGGCTTCTTCTAGCAACTGTACCATTTCCCCGGCTGTGCATTGTATGAGGGCGGCGAGTCTTCAGTCCGCACTAATAAGCAAACTTCCCGTGGAATGAAGGAGTCGCTCCTGTGCATCTGCAGGCCTTCTGCTGCAATGACAACCGGCTGCATGGATCTCCTCTTCTATGGAACTGTGTGGATCCTGCATCACAGATGGTGGTCTGGAGTGGTCCTTGGCATCCTCTCTCCCAGCTGTCCAACTTGGGTGAAGGTAGGACCTTCCCTTCTCCATGCATAGTGCCTCTTGCAACTGACAAGGCTTGATGGCATCTGCTCCAGGGGAACTTCAGTCTTTGTGTAGCTCCAGTCCACATCACTCTTCCCTGCGACACTCGGCCCTTCGCATGGTTATTCAGTGACGTGGGATTCCTTTTTAAGTGTCCTGCATGGGCCTCACCGTGACTCCTGTGCTCCTTGCCTGTGAGTCATCTCTATGGGCTGCATCTTCTTCTTTGGGCTCTCTGCACTGCCGAGGGTCACCAGGGACTTCGCCTGTGGGATGAGTCACCCTGCACCCTGACCTTCCTGGTCCCTAACAGATCCACTTCTAGCAACTGCGATATTTGCCTTTTCCAAGTCTTGTATGTGGTTTTTCCAGTCCACAGACTGACTACAATCCTTCATCCAGCGTGGGACGTCGACCGCATCAGCCAGGAACTTTTCATCTGCCCCAGTGTTGACCCTCTTCTTTCCACCGTCGACCAACTCCTGCATCCATCTAACCCCAACAACCCCACTCCCACTCCCCCTGGTCTTGAGTTTTGTCTGCTGTTTTACAGTGTTTTCAATTGCTTTTTAAGCTTATTCCTGATTGTTACTGTACATGTATAGTATGTTTACTTACCTACTATTGGAGTATTGCCTAAATAGGATCCCTTATGTGATGGGGCAACTCCAGAGGCACTGTGTGTGGCTAATAGGTGAGGACAAGGACCCTATACCCTGTGAATAGTTGTCTGGGGTTGTCCCTAAGGGTTAGTGTGTGTCTAACTTTTGTCCCTCGACATTTGCAGGTGACTCTGGTTACCCCAACCTGTCATGGCTACTGACCCCAGTGAGAAATCCCAGGACAAGGGCAGAGGAATGCTACAATGAGGCACATGGGCGAACTAGGAGAGTGATCGAAAGGACCTTCGGCCTCCTGAATGCCAGGTTCCGGTGCCTCTATATGACAGGTGGTTCTCTCTACTACTCATCAAAGAAGGTGTGCCAGATCATCGTGGCCTGCTGTAGGCTGCACAACCTGGCTTTGCGACGACAAGTGGCTTTTCTGCAGGAGGATGGTCCAGAAGGAGGTCTTGTGGCAGCTGCGGAGTCTGTGGACAGTGAAGAAGAGGAGGCAGAAGAAGAGGATATCGACAACAGAAACAACGTGATCGGGCAATACTTCCAGTGAGACACAGGTAAGAAGACATCACTGCCTCCTACATCTCATACAGTTGTTAGACCTATCATATGTTTGTCACTTTCACCCAGTGTATGGACCCTGACCTGTCTCTTTGCCTTTCCATTTCACAGATGTGGGTCCCAGTGTGTGACCTCTGCTATATTACTTCATGGACTAGAGCTGTGTGACATAGGTATGTTGCCAATACAATGGACATTGCTAGTTTCCTTAGTTATAGCAAATACACATTTGTGAAAGCACAGACTGACTCCAGATTGTTTTGTGATCCAAGGGTGTTTATTTAAGTGCAAATTAGTGGAGGGGGTTGGAAAATGGTCAGGGGTGATGGTGGAGGAATGTCCATGGCAGAGTCCAGTTATTTGTCTCACAGGTGCATTGTCCAAAGTGGCATGGGAAGTGGAGCTAGGGCAGTTGATGGATGGACAGGGTGACAAAGTGGGACAGAAGGATGACATTCAGGTTTGTCTCATTTCTTGGCGAGGGTGTTGGCATTGTTCTCTGTCTTTGTCCTGGATCTCAGGGACCGTTTGCGGGGTGGTTCTCCATCTGCAGGGGGTGGGGTGCTGGTGTTGTGGTCCTGTGGCGGTGCCTCCTGTCCACTAGCGCCGGCAGAGGTGGTGGGCAGTTCATCATCGAGGCTAGTGTCAGGGACCCCTTGTTGTGCCACAGTGTCCCTCCTAGTGTTCACAAGGTCCTTCCGCACCCCTACAATGGTGACCAGGGTGGTGTTGATGGACTTGAGTTCCTCCCTGATCCCCAAATACTGTTCCTCCTGCAGCTTCTGGGTCTCCTGAAACTTGGCCACTACCATTGCCATCGTCTCCTGGGAATGATGGTACACTCCCATGATGTTGGAGAGGGCCTCGTGGAGAAGCGGTTCCCTGGGCCTGTCCTCCCCCTGTCGCACAGCAGTCCTCCCAGTTCCCCTGTTGTCCTGTTCCTCTGTCCCCTGAACCGTGTACCCACTGCCCCCAGATCCCTGATGTTCTTGGGTTTGCCTGGGTTCCCTGTAGTGGTGGACACACTGCTGCTTGACTTGTCCTGGGGACAGAGGTATGGGCCCGCTGGGTGGGTGCTGTGCCGTTTTTTCCTGAGGGGGGCTCTGTGTGGGCATGTGCCAGTGTGTGGGAAACCGACTGTCCCGAGGTATCAGATGGGCCGGGCTGGTCATCTAGATCCAGTTGGACAGAGCTGCTGTCATCACTGTGGGCCTCTTCTGTATGGGGGGGGGTGGACATGTCTGGAACCTCCTGTCCGGTGAAGTTGGGGAGGGGTCCTGCAGGGGTGTAAAGGCATGATTATTGCAACTGTGTGTGCCATTGTGTGCAATGGGTGGGTGACCCTGTACCCCAGTGCTTACAATCTTGTCTAGGACCTTGTGTGATTTTTGGTTTGGGGATCTGTGTGGGCATCTGTAGTGGACATGCTTTGATGATGGGTGTCCATGCTTTGGTGTTGCATGCAGGGCTTGGTGTTGGGATGGGTGGTTTGTGATAGTGGGACATATGTGAGGTGTTGGAGTGATGGGGGTGAGGGTGAGGGTGGGGATATGTGATAGCATGCAGGAAGGGTGGGGGATGTAATAGTTAAGATTTGACTTACCAGAGTCCATTCCTCCAGCTACTCCTGCGAGGCCTTCAGGATGCAGTATAGCCAAGACCTGCTCCTCCTATGTTGTTAGTTGTGGGGGAGGAGGTGGGGGTCCACCGCCAGTACTCTGAACTGCAATCTGCTGTCTTGAGACCACGGAACGCACCTTCCCCCGTAGGTCGTTCCACCTCTTCCTGATGTCATCCCGTGTTCTTGGATGCTGTCCCACTGCGTTGACCTTGTCTACGATTCTGCGCCATAGCTCCATCTTCCTAGCAATGGAGGTGTGCTGCACCTGTGATCTGAATAGCTGTGGCTCTACCTGGACGATTTCCTCCACCATGACCGTGAGCTCCTCCTCAGAGAACCTAGGGTGTCTTTGCGGTGCCATGGTGTGGTGTGGGTGATGTGTGCGGTGGTGTGTGTTGTGATGTGTGAGGGGTTATGTTTGTGTGTGTTGTGTGAGGTGCGTGGATGTTGTGTGAGTGATGGTGTTGTGTGCCTGTGGATGCTAGTTTGTTGATGGTGGTGTCTCTCTCTGTGCTTTGTTCTCAATTTTTGTCGTAGGGGTTTGTGGGTGATGTGGGTGTGTTTTTTATATTGTATTGAGTGATGTGTGTATGTGTATCAGGTGTGTGTATTTCGATTTGTCCAATGTGGTTGTGTTTTGTAAACGTGTGTGTATTTTGAGTGTGGCGGTGTGTACTGCCAATGGAATACCGCGGTTGAAAGACCGCCGCATGCATTTGTGGGTCGTGATAGTGTGGGTGTATTCCTGTTGGTGTGACGGTGGAGGTTTTGTTATCGCCAGTTTATCACTGACCTTTGGTGAGGCGGACCTGTGTGGGTGTCTAGATTTTGGCGGATTCCGGCCTGTGGGTCATAATAGCTGTAGCGGATTTCCTCCGCCTCAGCGGTGTGTTGGCGGTCTTCTGCACGGCGGTAAGCAGCATTTACTGCCAATGTTGTAATGAGGGCCATAGTCTGTACAGGGGTTCACCAGAGTTTAAAGAGGCAACAAATATATGATACTAATGCTGCTTTGTACTGTGGTCAAGCAGTTAGGCTTATCAGAGGGTAGTGCAAATAATTATTTGTACGCACACAGGTAATAAATGAAGCATGCTCTCAAAGCCCTAACTTCAGGGCAATTCTTTTTAGATATCAAAAAAATATTTTGCCCATTTATTTCTAGAACCACAAGATTCAATTTGCAAGGAAAGTACATTTACAAGTAAGTGTCCAAAATACGTATCAATACCTATTTGTTTTAATTTGGCAATATAAATGGCTTATGTGAATAAAGCAAATATCTGTTTTAAAAGTTGGCACACTGCAATTTTCAGGAACAGTTCCGTAGGGAATAAAAGAAAGTACAGTTTTGGAGGTAAGTACCAGACTTACAGTTCCATTCTCTGGGGGTTATAATACCATTGGTCTGAGTTCGAGTTAGCCCCAAGCACCCTTCACCAGTCACACGGGGCAGCTTGGTGCAGAGGTCAAAGTTGCTGCCGGGTTTTATAGTGGGAACCTATGGAGACTGGGGGCACTCAGAATCAGGCCTGCTTCTAGGTAATAAGCCTGAGCATTTGAGGCTCACCACCAGGTGTTACAATTCCTGCAGGGTGGAGGTGTGAAGCACGGACACAGTGTTGCCTTTGTTTCTGGCCTACGAGAGCACAAAAGCTGTCACCCCATGGAGTCAGAAACTTGTCTGTTAGTGGTAGGCTGGCATAGACCCGTCAGTCCTGCATTAAAGGGCTGGGTAAATACAGGGGCCATCTCTAAGATGCCCTCTGGGTGCAAGTTTCAATAAAACCAACACTGGCATCAGTTTGGGTTTATTGTGCTGACAAGTTTGATACCAAACGTCCTAGAGTTTAGTGTAGCCATTATGGATCTGTGGAATTCATGACAAACTCCCAGCCCATATACTTAATATGGCCCCACTGGACTTACAATGTCTAAGAATGGACTTAGACACTTAGGGGCATATTGCTCATGCAGGTATGCCCTCACCTATAGTATAGTGCACCCTCCCTTAGGGCTTAAAAGCCTGCTTGAGTGTTGACTTACGTATACCACAGGCAGTGGTTTGTGGGCGCGGCTTACTGAGAAAGGTGCAATGTCGAATTTGCCTTTTTCTCACCACCAGCGCACACAAGCTGCAATGGCAGTGTGCATGTGCTAGGTGAGGGGTCCCCAGGGTGGCATAAGACATGCTGCAGCCCTTGGGGACTTTCCAGGGAACAGGGCCCTTGGTACCATGGGTACTTTTTACAAGGGACCTAACTGTGTACCAAGGGTCTGCTAAATGTTGACACAATGCTACAATTTTGGGAAAGCAGGATCCCATCACGCTCTGTCAAGTTATCACCAATATCAGACAAAAAGTGGGGGGCAACCATGCCAACAAGGTCACTTTCCTATACAGATTCTCTGATTTTCTTCCATGACACAAAAGGTGTGTGCAACACGACTGCAAAACCAGAGACCTAAGAAGCACGACTGACGTGGTGCCAAACCTGCCAGCCTGCCTGCTGCACCTGGCCCTCGAGGAGCAACTGACCTGTCCTGCCACTGCAGGTTCCAAACGACAGGGAGCGCTGTCTGTGCTTCACAAATCACCAAGAAGAACTCTTTTGGATTACAGGATGCTGCCCTGCATCTGCACCCAAGGCACCCAAGGCACCCAAGCAAGAACTGTGAGGACCAGGACTGCCAAAACCCAACACTGGGCAACACCACTGCAGCTGAGCTGCCTAGCCCGAGTTGAAGTGGGCCAGCGGTGTCACCATGGTCCCCAGGCCGCTCAGACACAGCCTACCCAAAGCTTGCCCTACGTGGACTTCCTGACAGCATTTGCAGCCTGATTCTGCAGAACCCTAGCAACAGTGAGTGACCTGAAGACAAAGACCCAATGCCTCAGGACACCTCTGCACCCGTCTGCCCTGGACCTAGTGTAGGAAAGTACCATCTTGCCTGGCATGTTACCCCCATATTTCACTGTATATATGTTGTTTTAGTCTATGTGTCACTGGGACCCTGCCATATAGGGCCCCAGTGCTCATAAGTATGTGCCCTGTATGTGTTCCCTGTGTGATGACTAACTGTCTCACTGAGGCTCTGCTAACCAGAACCTCAGTGGTTATGCACTCTCTGCTTTACAAATTGTCACTAACAGGCTAGTGACCAATTTCACCAATTCGCATTGGCATACTGGAACACCCTTATAATTCCCTAGTATATGGTACTGAGGTACCCAGGGTATTGGGGTTCCAGGAGATTCCTATGGGCTGCAGCATTTCTTTTGCCACCCATAGGGAGATCTGACAATTCTTACACAGGCCTGCCAGTGCAGCCTGAGTGAAATAACGTCCACGTTATTTCACAGCCATTTACCACTGCATTTAAGTAACTTATAAGTCACCTATATGTCTAACCTTCAGCTGGTGAAGGTTGGGTGCAAAGTTACTTAGTGTGTGGGCACCCTAGCACTAGCCAAGGTGCCCCCACATTGTTCAGGGCAAATTCCCCAGACTTTGTGAGTGCGGGCACACCATTACACGCGTGCACTATACATAGGTCACTACCTAGGTATAGCGTCACAATGGTAACTCCGAACATGGCCATGTAACATGTCTAAGATCATGGAATTGTCACCCCAATGCCATTCTGGCATTGGGGAGACAATTCCATGATCCCCCGGGTCTCTAGCACAGAACCCGGGTACTGCCAAACTGCCTTTCCGGGGTCTCCACTGCAGCTGTTGCTGCTGCCAACCCCTCAGACATGTTTCTGCCCTCCTGGGGTCCAGGCAGCCCTGGCCCAGGAAGGCAGAACAAAGGATTTCCTCGGAGAGAGGGTGTGCGACCCTCTCCCTTTGGAAATAGGTGTGATGGCTGGGGAGGAGTAGCCTCCCCCAGCCTCTGGAAATGCTTTGATGGGCACAGATGCTGCCCATCTCTGCATAAGCCAGTCTACACCGGTTTAGGGATCCCCCAGCCCTGCTCTGGCACGAAACTGGACCAAGGAAAGGGGAGTGACCACTCCTCTGACCTGCACCTCCCAGGGGAGGTGCCCAGAGCTCCTCCAGTGTGTCCCAGACCTCTGCCATCTTGGAAACAGAGGTGTTGCTGGCACACTGGACTGCTATGAGTGGCCAGTGCCAGCAGGTGACGTCAGAGACTCCTTCTGATAGGCTCTTACCTCTCTTAGTAGCCAATCCTCCTTCCTGGGTAGCCAAACCTCCTTTTCTGGCTATTTAGGGTCTCTGCTTTGGGGAATTCTTCAGATACCGAATGCAAGAGCTCACCAGAGTTACTCTGCATCTCCCTCTTCACCTTCTGCCAAAGGATCGACCGCTTACTGCTCAGGACGCCTGCAAAACCGCAACAAAGTAGCCAGATGACTACTAGCAACCTTGTATCGCTTCATCCTCCCGGGTTTTTCGACTGTTTCCAGGTGGTGCATGCTCTGGGGGTAGCCTGCCTCCTTTCTGCACCAGGAGCTCTGAAGAAATCTCCCGTGGGTCGACGGAATCTTCCCCCTGCAACTGCAGGCAACAAAAGACTGCATCACTTCTCCTCTGGGTCCCCTCTCAGCACGACGAGCGTGTCCCTGGAACTCAGCAACTCTGTCCAAGTGACTCCCACAGTCCAGTGACTCTTCAGTCCAAGTTTGGTGGAGATAAGTCCTTGCCTCCCCACGCTAGACTGCATTGCTGGGTACCGCGTGATTTGCAGCTGCTCCAGCTCCTGTGCACTCTTCCAGGATTTCCTTTGTGCACAGCCAAGCCTGGGTCCCCGACACTCTAACCTGCAGTGCACAACCTTCTGAGTTCCAACCTCCGGCGTCGTGGGACTCCCTTTTGTGACTTCGCATGGACTCTGGTTCACTCCTCTTCTAAGTGCCTGATCTGGTACTTCGGCGGCTGCTGCCTGCTCCTGTGAGGGCTCCCTGACTTGCTGGGTGCCCCCTCTGTCTCCTCATCCAAGTGGCGACATCCTGGTCCCTCCTGGGCCACAGCAGCATCCAAAAACCCTAACTGCAACCCTTGCAGCTAGCAAGGCGTATTTGTGGTCTTTCTGTGTGGGAACACCTCTGCAAGCTTCTTCACGATGTGGGACATCCATCCTCCAAAGGGGAAGTTCCTAGTCCTCTTCGTTCTTGCAAAACACCAAGCTTCTTCCATCCGGTGGCAGCTTCCTTGCACCCTCAGCTGGCATTTCCTGGGCTCCTGCCCACTCTCGACACTGTCGCGACTCTTGGACTTGGTCCCCTTGTCTTACAGGTACTCAGGTCCGGAAATCCACTGTTGTTGCATTGCTGGTGTTGGTTTTCCTTGCAGAATCCCCCATCACGACTTCTGTGCTCTCTGGGGGTTGTAGGTGCACTTTACACCTACCTTACAAGGTCTTGGGGTGGGCTATTTTTCTAACCCTCACTGTTTTCTTACAGTCCCAGTGACCCTCTACAAGCTCACATAGGTTTGAGGTCCATTCGTGGTTCGCATTCCACTTTTGGAGTATATGGTTTGTGTTGCCCCTATAGCTATGTGCTCCTATTGCAATCTATTGTAACTTTGCACTGCTTGCATTACTTCCTTTTGCTATTACTGCATAATTTTGGTATTGTGTACATATATCTTGTGTATATTTGGCATCCTCATACTGAGGGTACTCACTGAGATACTTTTGGCATATTGTCATAAAAATAAAGTACCTTTATTTTTTAGTATATCTGTGTATTGTGTTTTCTTATGATATAGTGCATATGACACCAGTGGTATAGTAGGAGCTTTACATGTCTCCTAGTTCAGCCTAAGCTGCTTTACCATAGCTACCTTCTATCAGCCTTAGCTGCTAGAAACACCTCTTCTACACTAATAAGGGATAACTGGACCTGGCACAAGGTGTAAGTACCTTTGGTACCCACTACAAGCCAAGCCAGCCTCCTACACCTAGGAGAAGAGGACCAAGGCTGTCCCCACATCTCTCTGCCTCGTTACGAACTCCAGCACCGGACCTGATGCGAGAACACACCACTGCACCTGCACCTCACAGCCTGAGGTGAAGTGGACCGGTGGTGTCCCTACGTGCCTAAGGGTCTCAACGTTCGAGACCCACGTGGGTTCCTCTGATGTGGACTCCCAATCCATCCCTCAAGCAACTTTGTGACCAAACCTGTCCCCATAGACTTACATGGGGCACCTGACGCTGAGCTGTACCCATGCACCCAGCTGCCCGAGGTGACCGGTCCGTGTGGCCGAAGTCCAGGAGATTGGTCACGTAAGTCGCTTTACTATACCTGTATGCAGTGCTAAATCAAAATATCAGAGTTTATATAAAAGTACATGTTATTTGTATAAATTGGTGTGGGATTTCTTTCAGTGTGTGTCTCACTTACCGTAGGAGTCGCTTGACCACACTACCCAAAAATGGAGCATTTGTGATGTAATTTGTTCCTCTGTGATTCCTCTGATGATTGCTTGGACTTTTTGCACATTGTACCTCGTTTGGGTTCACTATATATGCTGCTTCCTACAATACTCACATACACTCATGCACCCAGTAATACACCCACAGAGGCACTCGTGAACTCACACAGACCTACTCGGAGAATCACGCAAGCACTCACAGACTCACTGAGGTACTCATGCGCACACTCACAGACCCACTCAGACTCAGCGACTCATGCACCAACTGAGTCTCTCAGACCCAGTCAGAGACCGACAACTCCGCTTTGCTCAACTTGCCCTTGCCGCCACCCCTAGAATTGGTAACAACACAGCCAGAGGGAGATCCTTCTCCTACATCGCCCACAGACCTGGAACACGCTACCTCGCCACCTCAGTCAGTCCCCCTTTGTAGGAAGCTGACTCTTTATATACTATATCAAAATGACATATAGTATGCACAGAGTCAAAAAACCTAACCCTATTGGTTCCTGTTCTCCAAACTAAGATGGATGATTCTGCAGGAAGGGGGGTCACCTCAGCTCTGGACACCCTAGCGGTGGCCCTAGCTTTGGAGGCTGGGGGAGGGGGGTCACTCCTCCCTGCTTTCCATAATTTTCCTGCTGGACATGCTGCCAAAAGTGCGGCTTTGTCCGTGTGCGGACAACTCCACTAGCTGGAGTGCCCCTGGGCACTGTAACAAGAGGCTTCAGCCTTTGAGGCTCACCACCAGATGTTACAGCTCCTGCAGCGGTGATGTTGGAACTGGCTCTTTTTGCAGGGTTATCCCCAAACGTTTTGCCGCCTTCCTACTATTCTTTTCTGGTCGGTTTTTGCTGGTTTATTGTCTCTGTGCACTTTACCACTGCTAATCAGTGCTTAAGTGCAAGTGCTCCCTATTTAGCTTGTACTGTTGTTTGGTTTATCCATGAGTGTCTACCAACACTGCTGGCGGCTTTGGACCCTGGAGTTTTCGGCCCTCAAGGCTAAACTGCTTTTGACAAAAATGAAATAACATAAGCTATCTCAGATACGCAAAATGTTCTTATGGAATATGCCAGACCTAATGGAGATGTTACGCAGGGCCTGGAAAAGGGACTTAGGAGAACTCGAGGAGGAGAACTGGAGGGAGGCTTTGGCGGCACCCAGGGAGGCAGTAATCGCTATATGTTAGACCCTGCAGGTATTTTGGCGTGTCTCCCCTGTCTTTTTGCCTTCTAACCTCCTGTTTTTATGATATACTGGACTCCGTTTATGCTGGTTTATTGTCTCTGCGCACTTTACCACTGCTGATCAGTGCTCAAGTGCAAGTGCAAGTGCTCCCTATGTAAATTGTGTTGGTGATTGAGTTATCCATGATTGGCATATCTGATTTACTGATAAGTCCCTAGTACAGTGCACTAGAGGTGCCCAGGGCCTGTAACTCAAATGGTACTAGTGGGCCTGCAGCACTGGTTGTGTCACCCACATTAGTAGCCCTGTAAACATGGCTCAGACCTGCCACTGCAGTGTCTGTGTGTGCAGTTTTAAACTGCCAATTCGACCTGGCAAATGTACCCACTTGCCAGGCCCAATCCTTTCCTTTTGGTACATGTAAGACACCCCTAAGGTAGGCCCTAGGTAGCTCCATGGGCAGAGTGCAGCCTACTTAAAAGGTAGGACATGTACTGGTGTGTTTTACAGTAAAATACTGCCAAAGTCGGTTTTCACTGTGCAAGGCCTATCCCTCACATGTGGGCTGCCTTTAAATATCCTTAAACTGCAAATTCCCCTTGAGATCGGATACAAATGTGGAGTTCAGGCTCTCTGAACTCACCATGTAAAAATACATCTTTTATTGGAGTTGGTTTTTAAATTGTCTGTTTGAAAATGCCACTTTAAGAAAGTAGGCATTTTCTTGCTTGAACCATTCTGTGACTCTGCCTGTGTGGGTTCCGCATCTTGGTCAGTTTGACAGTTTGGCTGTTAACACCTCTTCTCTAGACAGTGACACTAAATGGGGCAGGGTGTGGCCTGCATATCCTCATGAACCATCTGAGCTACAAGGGAGGGAGGAGTGATCATTCGCACCTGAAAGGGCTGTGCCTGCCCTCACACAATGTAGTATCCGACCCCCTGGTGTGTATCTGGGGCCTGGCCAGGACAGGGAAGGATCTTGCAAACACTTGAGATTTTGCTTTGAAGTTTGCCAACTTCAAAGGCAGAACAAGGTATAAGAAGACCCAAAACCCCCAGACTTTTCAAATCTTTCTTGAATCAAGATGAGCCTCTGACAAGGAGAACAGCTGGAGGAGGAGCACTGTCCCTTTGCTGTGTTGCTTTGCTGGACTGGCCTGCAGTTGCTGCTTCTGCCTTTAAATAGTGCACAGGGTGAACTTTGCTGTGTGTCCTTGTAGGAAAGTACCATCTTGCCTGGCATGTTACCCCCATTTTTCACTGTATATATGTTGTTTTAGTTGTATGTGTCACTGGGACCCTGGTAACCCAGGGCCCCAGTGCTCATAAGTGTGCCTGAATGTGTTACCTGTGTAGTGACTAACTGTCTCACTGAGGCTCTGCTAATCAGAACCTCAGTGGTTATGCTCTCTCATTTCTTTCCAAATTGTCACTGACAGGCTAGTGACCATTTTTACCAATTTACATTGGCTTACTGGAACACCCTTATAATTCCCTAGTATATGGTACTGAGGTACCCGGGGTATTGGGGTTCCAGGAGATCCCTATGGGCTGCAGCATTTCTTTTGCCACCCATAGGGAGCTCTGACAATTCTTACACAGGCCTGCCACTGCAGCCTGAGTGAAATAACGTCCACGTTATTTCACAGCCATTTTACACTGCACTTAAGTAACTTATAAGTCACCTATATGTCTAACCTTTACCTGGTAAAGGTTAGGTGCAAAGTTACTTAGTGTGAGGGCACCCTGGCACTAGCCAAGGTGCCCCCACATTGTTCAGAGCCAATTCACTGAACTTTGTGAGTGCGGGGACACCATTACACGCGTGCACTACATATAGGTCACTACCTATATGTAGCTTCACCATGGTAACTCCGAATATGGCCATGTAACATGTCTATGATCATGGAATTGCCCCCTCTATGCCATCCTGGCATTGTTGGTACAATTCCATGATCCCAGTGGTCTGTAGCACAGACCCTGGTACTGCCAGACTGCCCTTCCTGGGGTTTCACTGCAGCTGCTGCTGCTGCCAACCCCTCAGACAGGCAGCTGCCCTCCTGGGGTCCAGCCAGGCCTGGCCCAGGATGGCAGAACAAAGAACTTCCTCTGAGAGAGGGTGTGACACCCTCTCCCTTTGGAAAATGGTGTGAAGGCAGGGGAGGAGTAGCCTCCCCCAGCCTCTGGAAATGCTTTGTTGGGCACAGATGTGCCCAATTCTGCATAAGCCAGTCTACACCGGTTCAGGGACCCCTTAGCCCCTGCTCTGGCGCGAAACTGGACAAAGGAAAGGGGAGTGACCACTCCCCTGACCTGCACCTCCCCTGGGAGGTGTCCAGAGCTCCTCCAGTGTGCTCC
This sequence comes from Pleurodeles waltl, assembly GCF_031143425.1. NCBI lineage: Eukaryota > Metazoa > Chordata > Amphibia > Caudata > Salamandridae > Pleurodeles > Pleurodeles waltl. The sequence continues at coordinate 1,165,431,793 of NC_090439.1, read as the reverse complement.
AGACCTCTGCCATCTTGGAAACAGAGGTGCTGCTGGCACACTGGACTGCTCTGAGTGGCCAGTGCCACCAGGTGACGTCAGAGACTCCTTGTGATAGGCTCCTTCAGGTGTTAGTAGCCTTTCCTCTCTCCTAGGTAGCCAAACCCTCTTTTCTGGCTATTTAGGGTCTCTGTCTCTGGGGAAACTTTAGATAACGAGTGCATGAGCTCAGCCGAGTTCCTCTGCATCTCCCTCTTCACCTTCTGATAAGGAATCGACCGCTGACCGCGCTGGAAGCCTGCAAACCTGCAACATAGTAGCAAAGACGACTACTGCAACTCTGTAACGCTGATCCTGCCGCCTTCTCGACTGTTTTCCTGCTTGTGCATGCTGTGGGGGTAGTCTGCCTCCTCTCTGCACCAGAAGCTCTGAAAAAATCTCCCGTGGGTCGACGGAATCTTCCCCCTGCAACCGCAGGCACCAAAAAGCTGCATTACCGGTCCCTTGGGTCTCCTCTCAGCACGACGAGCGAGGTCCCTCGAATCCAGCGACGCTGTCCAAGTGACCCCCACAGTCCAGTGACTCTTCAGCCCAAGTTTGGTGGAGGTAAGTCCTTGCCTCACCTCGCTGGGCTGCATTGCTGGGAACCGCGACTTTGCAAGCTACTCCGGCCCCTGTGCACTTCCGGCGGAAATCCTTCGTGCACAGCCAAGCCTGGGTCAACGGCACTCTAACCTGCATTGCACGACTTTCTAAGTTGGTCTCCGGCGACGTGGGACTCCTTTGTGCAACTTCGGCGAGCACCGTTTCACGCATCCTCGTAGTGTCTGTTTCTGGCACTTCTCCTGGTGCTACCTCCTTCAGTGAGGGCTCTTTGTCTTGCTCGACGTCCCCTCTCTCTGCACGTCCAATTTGCGACCTCCTGGTCCCTCCTGGGCCCCAGCAGCGTCCAAAAACGCCAAACGCACGATTTGCGTGTAGCAAGGCTTGTTGGCGTCCTTCCGGCGGGAAAACACTTCTGCACGACTCTCCAAGGCGAGAGGGATCCGTCCACCAAAGGGGAAGTCTCTAGCCCTTTTCGTTCCTGCAGAAACCTCAGCTTCTTCTGTCCAGTCGAAGCTTCTTTGCACCCGCAGCTGGCATTTCCTGGGCATCTGCCCATCTCCGACTTGCTTGTGACTTTTGGACTTGGTCCCCTTCTTCCACAGGTACCCTAGATTGGAAATCCACATTTGTTGCATTGCTGGTTTGTGTCTTTCCTGCATTATTCCTCTAACACGACTATTTTGTCCTTAGGGGAACTTTGGTGCACTTTGCACTCACTTTTCAGGGTCTTGGGGAGGGTTATTTTTCTAACTCTCACTATTTTCTAATAGTCCCAGCGACCCTCTACAAGGTCACATAGGTTTGGGGTCCATTCGTGGTTCGCATTCCACTTTTGGAGTATATGGTTTGTGTTGCCCCTATCCCTATGTTTCCCCATTGCATCCTATTGTAACTATACATTGGTTGCACTGTTTTCTAAGACTATACTGCATATTTTTGCTATTGTGTATATATATCTTGTGTATATTTCCTATCCTCTCACTGAGGGTACACTCTAAGATACTTTGGCATATTGTCATAAAAATAAAGTACCTTTATTTTTAGTATAACTGTGTATTGTGTTTTCTTATGATATTGTGCATATGACACTAAGTGGTACTGTAGTAGCTTCACACGTCTCCTAGTTCAGCCTAAGCTGCTCTGCTAAGCTACCATTATCTATCAGCCTAAGCTGCTAGACACCCTATACACTAATAAGGGATAACTGGGCCTGGTGCAAGGTGCAAGTACCCCTTGGTACTCACTACAAGCCAGTCCAGCCTCCTACATTGGTTGTGCAGTGGTGGGATAAGTGCTTGAGACTACTTACCACTCTTGTCATTGTACTTTTCATAAGAGAAAAATATACAAAACAAGGTCAGTGTATATACACATAGCCAAAAAGTTTTGCATTTCCTCTTTTCACTCTTTTCTAAGTGCTGAAAAGTACTTCTAAAACTTTCAAAAAAGTTCTTAAAAGTTTAAAAAGTTTTTTCTGTCTTTCCAAAAAGTTCTGAAAACTTTTTTCTTTTTCTATCACTTTAACTCTCTCTAAAAAATGTCTGGCACAGGAAAAAATGTTGAACTGTCCAAACTTGCATATGATCACCTTAGCTGGAAAGGAGCAAGGAGTCTCTGCATAGAGAGAGGTTTGAGTGTAGGGAAGAATCCTTCCTTAGAACTGTTAATTAATATGCTTAGAGTACAGGATAAGGCCATAAGTGCCCAATCTGTAGAAAAAGTAGCTAATGGTTCTCAATCTGATCCAGGGACTCCCCCAGGAAAAGGTTCAGGAAAGAAACTTCTCAGCCTGCCCATTACTAGACAGTCTAGCATAGTTGGTACAGAGGTTGAATCACACCATACTGATGGTGTGCTCTCACATTATGCTGGTAGCCAAGCTGTTAGGGAGCCCTCTGTAAGGGACAGGTCTCCTTCTGTTCATTCCCATCATACCTCTGTATCTAGAAATGTCCCTCCCACCCACCCTGATGACAGATTGTTGGAAAGGGAGCTCAATAGATTGAGAGTGGAACAAACCAGACTGAAGCTCAAGAAGCAACAGCTGGATTTGGATAGACAGTCTTTAGAAATAGAGAGGGAAAGACAGAAGTTGGGTTTAGATACCCATGGTGGCAGCAGCAGTATTCCCCATAGTCATCCTGCAAAAGAGCATGATTCCAGGAATCTGCACAAGATAGTTCCCCCTTATAAGGAGGGGGATGACATTAACAAGTGGTTTGCTGCACTTGAGAGGGCCTGTGCTGTACAGGATGTCCCTCAAAAGCAGTGGGCTGCTATCCTATGGCTATCATTTACTGGAAAAGGTAGGGATAGGCTCCTTACTGTAAAAGAAAATGATGCTAATAATTTCCAAGTTCTTAAGAATGCACTCCTGGATGGTTATGGCTTAACCACTGAACAGTACAGGATAAAGTTCAGAGAGACCAAAAAGGAGTCTTCACAAGACTGGGTTGATTTCATTGACCAGGCAGTGAAGGCCTTGGAGGGGTGGTTACATGGCAGTAAAGTTACTGATTATGACAGCCTATATAACTTAATCCTGAGAGAGCATATTCTTAATAATTGTGTGTCTGATTTGTTGCACCAGTACTTGGTGGACTCTGATCTGACCTCTCCCCAAGAATTGGGAAAGAAGGCAGACAAATGGGTCAGAACAAGGGTGAACAGAAAAGTTCATACAGGGGGTGACAAAGATGGCAACAAAAAGAAGGATGGTAAGTCTTCTGACAAGGGTGGGGACAAATCTAAAAATGAGTCTTCATCAGGCCCACAAAAACACTCTGGTGGGGGTGGTGGGTCCAAATCCTCCTTTAATCAGAACAAGGAAAAGAAACCATGGTGCTATTTATGTAAAATAAAAGGCCATTGGACAACAGATCCCAGTTGTCCAAAGAAAGGCACCACAGCTCCTACCACTACTACCCCTACTGCTACACCTAGTGTCCCTACTAATAGCAGTGGTGGTGGGAGCAAACCTACTAATAGCCAATCCAAGGGAGTAGCTGGGCTCACTTTTGGTAATTTAGTTGGGGTTGGTCTGATTAGGGAGACCACAGAGGCTACTTTAGTCTCTGAAGGGGCTATTGATTTAGCCACTTTGGTTGCTTGCCCCCATAACTTGGAGAAGTACAAGCAACTAACCCTAATAAATGGTGTTGAGGTCCAGGCCTACAGGGACACAGGTGCCAGTGTCACAATGGTGATTGAGAAACTGGTGCACCCTGAACAACACATACTTGGACACCAGTACCAAGTAACCGATGCTCACAACATAACACAAAGCCACCCCATGGCTGTTGTAAATCTCAACTGGGGGGGGGTAACTGGTCCAAAGAAAGTTGTGGTAGCTTCAGATTTACCTGTAGACTGTCTATTAGGGAATGATTTGGAGACATCAGCTTGGTCAGATGTGGAGTTGGAGGCCCATGCAGCAATGCTGGGCATCCCAGGGCATATTTTTGCTTTGACAAGGGTTCAGGCCAAAAAGCAAAAAGGACAGGGAAGCTTGGATCCTGGAACAATGGACCAAGTGCTCCCTAGATCTAGGGCTAGTAGAAGCAAACCACTTCCTACTATCCCTCCCTCTACAGTGGATTCTAATTCTGAGGAAGAAGAATTCCCTCCCTGTGCAGAACCTACACCAGAGGAGCTGGAAGCAGACACTGCTGAGCTTTTGGGTGAAGGGGGGCCTGCCAGAGAGGAGCTGAGTGTGGCACAGCAAACCTGTCCCACATTAGAGGGTCTCAGACAGCAAGCTGTCAAACAGGCTAATGGGGATGTCAGTGACTCTCACAGAGTTTACTGGGAGGACAACCTCTTGTACACTGAGCATAGGGATCCTAAACCTGGAGCTGCCAGGAGATTAGTGATTCCTCAGGAGTACAGAAAGTTCCTCCTAACACTGGCACATGACATTCCCCTAGCTGGGCACCTGGGTCAAATGAAAACTTGGGACAGATTGGTTCCATTGTTTCATTGGCCTAGGATGTCTGAGGACACAAAGGAATTTTCTAAGTCCTGTGAAACCTGTCAAGCCAGTGGCAAGACAGGTGGCACTCCAAAGGCACCCCTTATCCCACTGCCTGTGGTTGGGGTTCCCTTTGAAAGGGTAGGGGTTGACATAGTTGGCCCCCTTGACCCTCCTACTGCTTCAGGCAATAGGTTTATCTTGGTGGTAGTGGACCATGCCACAAGATATCCTGAAGCTATTCCTTTAAGGACCACTACAGCTCCTGCAGTGGCAAAGGCCCTCCTGGGAATATTTTCCAGGGTGGGCTTCCCAAAGGAAGTAGTATCAGACAGAGGAAGCAATTTCATGTCTGCATACTTAAAGGCCATGTGGAAGGAGTGTGGTGTAACTTACAAGTTCACAACACCCTATCATCCACAAACAAATGGACTGGTGGAGAGATTTAATAAAACTCTCAAAGGCATGATTATGGGACTCCCTGAAAAACTCCGCAGGAGATGGGATATCCTTCTACCATGCCTCCTTTTTGCCTACAGGGAGGTACCCCAGAAAGGAGTGGGCTTCAGCCCCTTTGAACTTCTTTTTGGACACCCTGTTAGGGGTCCACTCACACTTGTAAAGGAGGGTTGGGAACAACCTTTAAAAGCTCCTAAGCAGGATATTGTGGATTATGTACTTGGCCTCAGATCAAGGATGGCTGAGTACATGAAAAAGGCCAGTAAAAACCTTCAGGCCAGCCAAGAGCTCCAGAAGCAATGGCATGATCAGAAGGCTGTTTTGGTTCAGTACCAACCAGGGCAGAAAGTGTGGGTCTTGGAGCCTGTGGCCCCAAGAGCACTCCAAGATAAATGGAGTGGACCCCACACAATTGTTGAAAAGAAGGGTGAAGTCACCTACTTGGTTGACTTAGGCACTGCCAGGAGTCCCCTTAGGGTGCTCCATGTCAACCGCCTGAAACCCTACTATGACAGGGCTGATCTCACCCTGCTCATGGCAACAGATGAGGGACAGGAAGAAGACAGTGATCCTCTACCTGATCTCTTCTCTTCCACAGAACAAGATGCTCTTGTGGAAGGTGTAGTTTTGGCTGATTGTCTTACTGCTGAGCAGAAAGATAATTGCATAAATCTCCTGGGACAATTTTCAGAACTCTTCTCTACTGTGCCAGGCACCACTTCTTGGTGTGAGCACACTATAGATACTGGAGACAGTTTACCTGTCAAAAGTAAGATCTATAGGCAGCCTGACCATGTCAGGGACTGCATAAAGCAAGAAGTTCAGAAAATGTTGGAACTAGGAGTGGTTGAGCACTCTGACAGTCCATGGGCTTCTCCTGTGGTACTGGTACCAAAACCCAATTCTAAAGATGGAAAGAAGGAAATGAGGTTTTGTGTAGACTATAGAGGTCTCAACTTGGTAACCAAAACTGATGCTCACCCTATACCCAGGGCAGATGAGCTTATAGATACACTGGCATCTGCCAAGTATCTAAGCACTTTTGATTTGACTGCAGGGTATTGGCAGATCAAATTGTCAGAAGATGCTAAACCTAAGACTGCATTTTCTGCCATTGGAGGACATTACCAGTTTACTGTAATGCCTTTTGGTTTGAAAAATGCACCTGCCACTTTTCAGAGGTTGGTGAACACAGTCCTGCAAGGGCTGGAAGCTTTCAGTGCAGCATATTTGGACGATATAGCTGTCTTTAGCTCCAGCTGGGATGATCACCTGGTCCACCTATGGAAAGTTTTGGAGGCTCTGCAAAAGGCAGGCCTCACTATCAAGGCTTCAAAGTGCCAGATAGGGCAGGGTAAGGTGGTTTATCTGGGACACCTTGTTGGTGGGGAACAGATTGCACCACTTCAGGGGAAAATCCAAACTATTATTGATTGGGTTCCCCCTACCACTCAGACTCAGGTGAGAGCCTTCCTAGGCCTCACTGGGTATTACAGGAGGTTCATTAAGAACTATGGCTCCATTGCAGCCCCTCTTAATGACCTCACATCCAAGAAAATGCCTAAAAAGGTATTATGGACAGCAAGCTGTCAGAAAGCTTTTGAGGAGCTGAAGCAGGCCATGTGCTCTGCACCTGTCCTGAAAAGCCCTTGTTACTCTAAAAAAAATCTATGTCCAAACTGATGCATCTGAATTAGGAGTAGGGGCAGTCCTATCACAACTTAATTCTGAGGGCCAGGATCAACCTGTTGCTTTTATTAGTAGCAACGAGAAAAGCGTTGGTCTGCCATTGAGAGGGAGGCCTTTGCTGTGGTCTGGGCTCTGAAGAAGTTGAGGCCATACCTGTTTGGCACTCTCTTCATTGTTCAGACAGACCACAAACCTCTACTTTGGCTAAAACAAATGAAAGGTGAAAATCCTAAATTGTTGAGGTGGTCCATATCCCTACAGGGAATGGACTATACAGTGGAACATAGACCTGGGAGTAGCCACTCCAATGCAGATGGACTCTCCAGATATTTCCACTTAGACAATGAAGACTCATCAGGTCATGGCTAGTCTTATTGTCCTTCATTTGGGGGGGGGGGGGGGTTGTGTAGGAAAGTACCATCTTTCCTGGCATGTTACCCCCATTTTTCACTGTATATATGTTGTTTTAGTTGTATGTGTCACTGGGACCCTGGTAACCCAGGGCCCCAGTGCTCATAAGTGTGCCTGAATGTGTTACCTGTGTAGTGACTAACTGTCTCACTGAGGCTCTGCTAATCAGAACCTCAGTGGTTATGCTCTCTCATTTCTTTCCAAATTGTCACTGACAGGCTAGTGACCATTTTTACCAATTTACATTGGCTTACTGGAACACCCTTATAATTCCCTAGTATATGGTACTGAGGTACCCAGGGTATTGGGGTTCCAGGAGATCCCTATGGGCTGCAGCATTTCTTTTGCCACCCATAGGGAGCTCTGACAATTCTTACACAGGCCTGCCACTGCAGCCTGAGTGAAATAACGTCCACGTTATTTCACAGCCATTTTACACTGCACTTAAGTAACTTATAAGTCACCTATATGTCTAACCTCTACCTGGTAAAGGTTAGGTGCAAAGTTACTTAGTGTGAGGGCACCCTGGCACTAGCCAAGGTGCCCCCACATTGTTCAGAGCCAATTCACTGAACTTTGTGAGTGCGGGGACACCATTACACGCGTGCACTACATATAGGTCACTACCTATATGTAGCTTCACCATGGTAACTCAGAATATGGCCATGTAACATGTCTATGATCATGGAATTGCCCCCTCTATGCCATCCTGGCATTGTTGGTACAATTCCATGATCCCAGTGGTCTGTAGCACAGACCCTGGTACTGCCAGACTGCCCTTCCTGGGGTTTCACTGCAGCTGCTGCTGCTGCCAACCCCTCAGACAGGCAGCTGCCCTCCTGGGGTCCAGCCAGGCCTGGCCCAGGATGGCAGAACAAAGAACTTCCTCTGAGAGAGGGTGTGACACCCTCTCCCTTTGGAAAATGGTGTGAAGGCAGGGGAGGAGTAGCCTCCCCCAGCCTCTGGAAATGCTTTGTTGGGCACAGATGTGCCCAATTCTGCATAAGCCAGTCTACACCGGTTCAGGGACCCCTTAGCCCCTGCTCTGGCGCGAAACTGGACAAAGGAAAGGGGAGTGACCACTCCCCTGACCTGCACCTCCCCTGGGAGGTGTCCAGAGCTCCTCCAGTGTGCTCCAGACCTCTGCCATCTTGGAAACAGAGGTGCTGCTGGCACACTGGACTGCTCTGAGTGGCCAGTGCCACCAGGTGACGTCAGAGACTCCTGCTGATAGGCTCCTTCAGGTGTTAGTAGCCTTTCCTCTCTCCTAGGTAGCCAAACCCTCTTTTCTGGCTATTTAGGGTCTCTGTCTCTGGGGAAACTTTAGATAACGAATGCATGAGCTCAGCCGAGTTCCTCTGCATCTCCCTCTTCACCTTCTGATAAGGAATCGACCGCTGACCGCGCTGGAAGCCTGCAAACCTGCAACATAGTAGCAAAGACGACTACTGCAACTCTGTAACGCTGATCCTGCCGCCTTCTCGACTGTTTTCCTGCTTGTGCATGCTGTGGGGGTAGTCTGCCTCCTCTCTGCACCAGAAGCTCCGAAGAAATCTCCCGTGGGTCGACGGAATCTTCCCCCTGCAACCGCAGGCACCAAAAAGCTGCATTACCGGTCCCTTGGGTCTCCTCTCAACACGACGAGCGAGGTCCCTCAAATCCAGCGACGCTGTCCAAGTGACCCCCACAGTCCAGTGACTCTTCAGCCCAAGTTTGGTGGAGGTAAGTCCTTGCCTCACCTCGCTGGGCTGCATTGCTGGGAACCGCGACTTTGCAAGCTACTCCGGGCCCTGTGCACTTCCGGCGGAAATCCTTCGTGCACAGCCAAGCCTGGGTCCACGGCACTCTAACCTGCATTGCACGACTTTCTAAGTTGGTCTCCGGCGACGTGGGACTCCTTTGTGCAACTTCGGCGAGCACCGTTTCACGCATCCTCGTAGTGCCTGTTTCTGGCACTTCTCCGGGTGCTATCTGCTTCAGTGAGGGGTCTTTGTCTTGCTCGACGTCCCCTCTCTCTGCAGGTCCAATTTGCGACCTCCTGGTCCCTCCTGGGCCCCAGCAGCGTCCAAAAACGCCAAACGCACGATTTGCGTGTAGCAAGGCTTGTTGGCTTCCTTCCGGCGAGAAAACACTTCTGCACGACTCTCCAAGGCAAGCGGGATCCGTCCACCAAAGGGGAAGTCTCTAGCCCTTTTCGTTCCTGCAGAAACCTCAGCTTCTTCTGTCCAGTCGAAGCTTCTTTGCACCCGCAGCTGGCATTTCCTGGGCATCTGCCCATCTCCGACTTGCTTGTGACTTTTGGACTTGGTCCCCTTGTTCCACAGGTACCCTAGATTGGAAATCCACAGTTGTTGCATTGCTGGTTTGTGTCTTTCCTGCATTATTCCTCTAACACGACTATTTTGTCCTTAGGGGAACTTTGGTGCACTTTGCACTCACTTTTCAGGGTCTTGGGGAGGGTTATTTTTCTAACTCTCACTATTTTCTAATAGTCCCAGCGACCCTCTACAAGGTCACATAGGTTTGGGGTCCATTCGTGGTTCGCATTCCACTTTTGGAGTATATGGTTTGTGTTGCCCCTATCCCTATGTTTCCCCATTGCATCCTATTGTAACTATACATTGGTTGCACTGTTTTCTAAGACTATACTGCATATTTTTGCTATTGTGTATATATATCTTGTGTATATTTCCTATCCTCTCACTGAGGGTACACTCTAAGATACTTTGGCATATTGTCATAAAAATAAAGTACCTTTATTTTTAGTATAACTGTGTATTGTGTTTTCTTATGATATTGTGCATATGACACTAAGTGGTACTGTAGTAGCTTCACACGTCTCCTAGTTCAGCCTAAGCTGCTCTGCTAAGCTACCATTATCTATCAGCCTAAGCTGCTAGACACCCTATACACTAATAAGGGATAACTGGGCCTGGTGCAAGGTGCAAGTACCCCTTGGTACTCACTACAAGCCAGTCCAGCCTCCTACAGTCCTGCTTGAGAAAGTTCTCCAGGGGCTTGGAGTAGAGGTTGCCTCCTGTTGAAAGTCTCAGAGACACCAAAGACTTACGTTTCCTCAACCTGCAGCACTGTGAACTGTGTGTTTTGTGCTGCTGAAGAGGAGAAACCACTACGATGCCGCTGGCCTGCACCGTGACCTGCCAACACCGCACGGAGTTGCATTGCCCCGCTTGGCACCATGACCCTGGTCCCACCGGCGCAGTGATCGGACGACTTCACCGACCCGCTGCTCACACTGAGGCCTGTGGGCCCTGCACTCCAGCATTGCGTGCTCACACAACAGCCTCGTCATCCGCATCGCTGCTGCTCCTGCTGAGGTACACAAAGCACCGTCCTGTCCCCCACCGTAGCCCTGGTCCACCAATGCCAACATCATCGACTCCAGTGTCGACACCAAGCATCCTGCCTACACCGTGGCCTGTGGACAACGCTCGTGAGGGTCATGTAGCACAGTCCCACACTGCTGACTTGGGCCTACCGGTGACTGCATTTAAGCAACGATGACGACGCTGCCTGTACCGTGACCTGGTAACACAGCACGACGCCCTGCATATGTGGCCCGCATATGTGACGCCCTGCTTCACACCTTATCCGTGGTCTCACCGCCGCCTCTGGATGCTGTCACAGAGCCGCTGCCTGCACCGTGCCCTGTGGGCACCACATGTCACATCATCCCACTTCACACCACAGCCCAGACGCCAACCACGCCAGCGCTCCTGACTTCATCAGCTCGGAGTTTGATCTGCAACACATGTGACTTCAAGGGCGTGACGACTCTTGCACCAACTCTGGAACAGACACCGTGACGTCAGCGACACCACTCACCGCGAGGATCACAACGCCCTGCAAATCGAACGTCATGTTTGCGTGTCTTCCCTACACCGTAGCTGGCCCACGACGCCGCTATCGGCCTGAACTTTGTTTTGTTGTTCACTACGCCGTGATAGCCCCAGGTGGAGCTATCAACTTCAAGGAACTCTGTTTTTGAGTAAATCTTACAGAATTCATATTTTTATTACTGTATGTTGGATTTATATCATATTTGGTCTTGTTTTATATAGATAAATATTGGCTATTTTTCTAAAACAGGTGGGGTGTCCTTTTGTAGTGTTTTCACTTATTACTGTGTGTTAGAAGCAAATGCTTTACACATTGCTTCTGAGATAAGCCTGACTGCTCGTGCCAAGCTACCAAGGGGGTAAGCAGAGGTTATCTGAGTGGGTATCTGCCTTATCCTGAGTAGAGTGAGGGCCCCTACTTGGACAGGGTGCAAACAGACTGCCAACTAGAGGCCCCATTCCTAACAGGGGAAATGTGAAGCACCCCCACCCAGGACAGGCTTAGTTTCTGGCCACAGCGAACACAAAGGCTCTCACCCCATGTGGTCAGAAACGTGTATGAAAGTGGCAGACTGGCTCAGACTGGTCAGTTCTGCACCAGTAGTTTGGTTAACTAAATAGGGGGCAGCTCTAAGATTCCCTCTGTGTGCATTTCTCCATAAATCCCACACTGGCATCAGTGTGGGTTTATAGGGTTGAGAAGTTTGATAACAAACCTCACAGTATTCAGTGAAGTCGTTATGGAGCTGCAGAGTTCATAATGACAAACTCCCAGACCATATACTTAATATGGCCACACTTCACTTATAAAGTCTAAGAATGGGCTTGGAGACTGTAGGGGCATATTGCTCATGCAGCTATACCATCACCTGTGGTATAGTGCACCCGTCCTTTGGGCTATAAGGCCTGCTAGAGGGGTAACACCTATGCCACAGGCAGTGGTTTGTGAAGAGGCACCCTGAGAAGGGGGTCATGTCGATTTTTCTCCACACCAGCACACACGAGCTGCAAAGGCAGTGTGCATGTGCTTGGTGAGCGGTATTCCTGGGTGACATAATTCGTGCTATAGCCCTTGGGGACCTTCCCTGGCCACAGGGCCCTTGGTACCATGGGTACCTTTTACGAGGGACTTCACTGTGTGCCAGGGGTGTGCCAATTGTGAAAACAAAGGCACAGATTTTGGGAAAGATCACTGGTGATGGAGCCTGGTTAGCAGGATCCTATCACATTGAAATTTGGAATCAAAACTAGGCAAACAGTGGGGGGAGGGAGAGGGTTAACCATGCCAACAAGGGCACTTTCCTACACCCTTGCTGAATCAGTTCAAGAAGGACCTCAAGACATGGCTGTTCGACTATTCAGCCAGCCCCCCTACTCCCCATCCAAGCAGCGCCTTGAGACCCCAATGGCTGACAAGTAGCACTTTAAAAATATTTGATTTATTGAGACTCATGCACCCACTCAGATTCATGCATGCACTGATAGAATCCCTTCGTTACGCATGCACGCCCTCACAGACCGACTGCAGTACTCATGAGTGAGTGACCCACTCACAGAGAATAATGCACACACAAACCCACTCCAACACTCATGCGCGCACTGACAGACACACTTGTCAACTTTTGCACACACATCGACTCGTAGGCTCATGCACCTACTCACAGAACCACTCAGCTTCATGCATGCACTTACAGACCAAGTGAGGTACTCGTGCACGCTCACAGAACCACTGATATTGAAGCATTTGGTAAGAAACAATCATTTAATGTGCATTTTAAATGTGGTGGTGTGCATTGAATGTCTGCTTTTGTTTCGCGTATTCACAACATATTTGTAAATTTTAAATTGAAAAAAAATTAAAATACTAGTGTTTGGGGAAATAGGCTGGCTCTGAAAAGAGACTGCGTTTATTGTGCAGTGGCTGACAATTACACATAATGCCAAATGCAGTTTTTCAGGTTGGAGAGAAACACCCTGTTTCCTTTGTCTGTATGTGAACTCTTTCACTTCTATAGATTCCATCCATGGCAATGCAAAGGTTTGTTGTAGATCAGACCCATGTTGTGTTTACTTAGTATGCAGAAATAATTTGATTAACCTGCTTCTTGGATTTGTTTTTCTGTTGGACAGAATACGGTTGACCATTTCTATTTCTGCCTTTGACATATGTTGAAAAATACCAAGGCAGACTGAGAAAAAAAGTACCATTAATTGTGCAAAGAAATCCTTCATCAGGATTTTCAGTCCTAGCCCAGTAAGCATGCCCAGGACATTACCACCACAGTGAACAATCATGATGTCAGGGGGTTGGAAATCTCCAATTCCTTTTACCAAAGACAGCAATTGATGCCACTTTAAACCTCTCTGGCAGGTCAAACTTATGTCCACATTTGGCAAATCAAGCTCCCTCTCAGTGCCACTCTTTATAGCACACTCATTAGCACTGAACACAAAGTAGTGACCTAGAATCAACACTCTAAGCATTCTTTAGGCAATCATGAATAGCTCAAGGTGGAAGGCTGGAGGTGTAGCAGATATTTTAAATTGAAAGACTAAAATGGAGGGCATGAGTTGTTTGAACAAAAAATAAAATTCATATCATTGGATGGTGTTAATATGTGGAAACTTACAATTAAGTTGTGTTTTTTTACAGTAACTACGTCTGTGATAGTGCATTAAACAAAAAAATGTAATGTAGTATTGGATATGGTTACAATTGGAAAAAGTCAAGCACAACTCCTGCATTTCAGTTGCACAGTAATGTGCAGTTTGTAAAATATATGGGCTATGTTTTAACTTGTGGTTCTAGTGGGTTGCTATGGAAACCCTGCCCAAAGATTGGTGTGTGATAGGCTATTAAAGAGAGAGTCCAATATTTAATTAGTGTTATCATGAAACAATGATGAGGTGTCTTCCTATTTCTTTATAAATAGTAATATAGTTTTAAAGTATAAAAAATAGTAAGCTAGGTTTGAAGAACAATGCTCTTTTTGGGTCCAGTAGGTGGACTCGCTTCTCTTCCTTAGAGGGATTCAGGGGAGCAAAGAAAGTGGGCAGGGTGACAGTCTGTACAAAATACAGTGGGGTCGCCACATTTAATTGAAGATGCACGGATGCGAAGCACCACTTTATCAGGAAAAACTATGAGATATGGAGGCTTCAATGGCAAGGCCTGCAGCTCACTCACCTTCCGGGCAGATGTTATGACCACACAAAATGCTCTTTTGTTTGTGAGCAGCCTGAGGGGACAGTTATGAAGTGGCTCAAACGGGGCACACATCAGAAATCTAAGAGCCAAGGTGAGACATAATGAACGGGGTAGGGGGAAAACTTGTACAAGCCATTTTAAAAACCTATTTACAATAGGGGACTTAACCAAGAGGGTTGGTGTGAGGTGGGCTCAGTGGTATAGAGAACTCAGACGCGGATTTTAGGGCCCTATAAGGGCATAAGCACAATTTATTTATTATAGTAGGGTGATTGTAATTATAATGACTGTGATTCTTCCCAATTTCTCTTTGGAGGATTTCTGGTGAAAGCTTGGGTGGCTTTTCTGAGACTTTAATGTTCTTTCTTTTTCCTTTTAGGTGGCGTTCTCCAGACAGCTTCTTCTTGGTTCCCGTGGGCTCTCGGAAAAACAAGAGGATATGTCCAGGTAAGTAGGAGGGTAATTTGATATCTCTATGATCTGTTAGTACAGGTGTGGGGGTGTGAGGGAAGGACCTACAGGAGGCAGTGTATTAACTGAGATTAGGCAACAAAGGAGGGAGCGGGCTATTCAAGTGGCTATTTTAGGCTGGTGACAGGGTAGGAAGGTGATCAGTGGTTTCCCGGTCCCCGGCACCCAAAACAACCTGCCCCGTTCCCTTTATGCCCTCCCCGGTCTTCTTTCTTCCTTCCACCGCCCCCTTATCCCCCTTCTGTCGGTTTCCCTTGAATATAGCCCTGTACCTTGTTCAGCCACGACCCTCCTGGGTCGTGGCAGGGCTCCTCTCCTCCTCGAGGCTTTTCCTCTGCTCCACTGCTTGGGCTGGGTTTCCGCTCCTCGTCACTCGTTCCGGTTGTCTTCTCTCCCTGTTCTGTTGTTTCCTCCACGTCTTCCTCTTCACCGGCGTTCGTTATACCGCGTTCGGCGTCTCCCTTTATTCTGGCGTCCTCGCGTTCTTCTGGTGCGGCAACCCGGAAGTCCGGTGCCGACAGGGTGCTCCGCCCCCACGCGTCTCCTTGGTGACGCTGGACGGGGACGGAGGAGGTGCGCGATCGTCGCCATGTCAGAGCGTCGGTAGGCGAGGTGGACGAAACCCACCTACACACCCCATCCCAGGAACGGGACTGGTATAGGACCGTAGAATCCGGGCAGCGGGAGAGAAAGTCAGCGGGGCACTGGCTGGACCCAGGGATGTGACGGACCTGAAAGGTAAAGGGCTGGAGTTCAAGGAACCAGCGCAACACCCGGGAATTAGTGTCCTTATGAGAGGCTAACCAAGTCAATGGGGCATGATCAGTATAGAGGACGAAAGGCCGACCCAAGAGATAATACTGTAGACACTCAATCGCCCATTTTATGGCAAGGCATTCCTTCTCAATAGTGGGGTAGTGAGTTTCCCTTGATAATAACTTACGACTAATATAGACGATGGGGTGGTCATGTCCCTGATCGTCGGGCTGTGCTAGGACTGCTCCCAGGCCGACGTTGGAAGCGTCGGTAAAAAGGTGGAAGGGTCTAGAAAAATCAGGACATCTCAATACTGGCTCGGTTGAGAGGGCCTCCTTGAGTAATTGAAAGCCTTGAAGTTGAGAAGGAGAAAAAGAAGGAAGGGTGGCAGGGTATTGCTTCTTTAACAAATCTGTGAAGGGGGCAGTAATGGTGAAATATTGCGGAATGAATCTACGATAATACCCCACCAACCCCAGGAAAGAACGAAGTTCCTTTTTGGTTCTGGGGAGGGGTATCCATCTAATGGCATCTACTTTATCTTTCTGAGGACGCAAAACTCCCATACCAATTACATACTCGAGATATGCTATTTGGGTTGGCCCTAGAACACACATTGTAGGATTGGCGGTAAGGCCTGCTCTCGCTAGGGTGGAGAACACTTTCTCTATGTGTTGTAGGTGTTCTGTCCAGGTTGTACTAAAAATGACAATATCGTCCAGATAGGCTGCAGTGAACTCTTGGAAGGGCCGTAGGAGTCGGTCCATCAAGCGTTGGAATGTAGCAGGTACACCGTGAAGCCCAAAGGGAAGGGCGGTGAAATTATAAAAACCAGAAGGGGTTGCGAACGCCGTCTTTTCTTTGTCGTTTGGGGCTAAGGGAATCTGCCAATATCCTTTCGTTAGATCAATGGTGGACATGAAAGTGCATGTCCTATCTTCTCTAGTACCTCGTCTACCCGGGGAATAGGATATGCATCGAAGAGCGATATCTCATTGAGCTTTCTGAAGTCGATACAAAACCGGACAGAGCCATCCGGTTTCGGAACTAAGACGACAGGGGAACACCACGGACTCGTGGAAGGTTCAATGACGTTTAAAGATAACATTTTTGTTATCTCCCCCTCTATAAGAATCTTTCTCGCTTCGGGAATTCGGTAGGGCCGTAGGCGTACGGTTTGGCCCTCGGGTGTCCGAATATGATGTTGAACCAGAGACGTTTGCCCGGGGAGTTCGGAAAAGAATTTAGAATGTTTTTGTATTAACTCGAGTAATTGACGTTTCTCAGTGTCCGGTAGGGAATCATTGACACAAGGGTTTATTTGTTTTTCTGGTTGGAGGGTGGGACATAGGTCTAGCCCTAATGAGTTGGTCGGTGTTACTAGGTATCCCTTAGCAGGAAGACCACTATTGTTCCCAGGATTTTCCCATTTTTTAAATAAATTAATGTGATAGATTTGAGTCCGTTTGGGGTGATCGTTTAGTTCAATCAAGTAAGTAACAGGGGTGACTGCTTTTATTACTCGATACGGCCCTTGCCATTTTGCCAGTAACTTATGTTCAGAGGTAGGTCGCATGATCAATACCTGATCGTTGGGTTGAAGAACCCGCAGTCTGGTGCCCTGATCATAATAGTTTTTTTGAGTTTCTTGGGCTTTTTCCAAATGGTGTCTTACATCCTCCCAGACCGTCTGGAGTTGTGTCTTTAAATTGTGGATATAATCTAGGAGGGGTCTCTCTTCATTGTTCTCTTCCTCCCACAACTCTGCCGCCATGTATAGTAAATTACGGGGCTGTCTCCCGAATACTAGTTCAAACGGACTGTGCCCAGTAGAGGACTGCTCATGTGTCCGTATTGCATAGAGCACTAGGGGTAGTTTCTGATCTCAGTCTTTTCCCGAGTCGCTTACTATCTTCCGCAAGAGAGTTTTAATGGTGAGGTTATACCGCTCCACTAAACCATCTGTTTGTGGATGATATACCGCTGTTTTTATTTGGGTAATTCCTAGAGTTTTACATATCTGTTTCATGAGCCCAGATATGAATGGTGTCCCTTGATCGGTAAGAATTTCTTCTGGGAAACCAACCCGTGAAAAAAATGTTATCATGGCTTGTGCAACAGCTTTGGTAGTGGTAGTAGTAAGAGGGATAGCCTCAGGATATCTGCTGGCATAATCAACCAGAACGAGGATATGGGTGTGGCCCTTAGTAGATGGTAAAAGAGGTCCGACCAAGTCCATGCCTACTCTTCTGAAAGGAGTATCGATAATTGGTAGGGGATGTAACGGGGCTCTCCTAGTTGCTCCTGGTTCGACTAGTTGACACTTTGGGCATTGGGTACAGTATTTTCGGATATGGGCATAGACTCCCGGCCAGTAAAAACGTCTCAATAGGTATTCCTCTGTTTTCTCTCGGACATAATGGCCTCCTCCTGGCTGGTTATGAGCTAGGAACAAAACCTGAGTCCGGTAAGGCTCACAAACTACTAGTTGTTTCTTCTCGCCATTTACTGTCGTGGAAACTCTATATAGAAGGTCCTTATGGACTATAAAGTGTGGACCTACCTCTCTGGTAGAGTCACTTTTGACACTTCTCCAGGCGTGCTCGAGGGTGGGATCCTCGCGTTGGCTTACTCTAAACGACACTGGGGCGCTGGTTATATTGGCCACTGTTTTCTCTATATTCTCCTGTCTTTGATTAAATGCATATTTTCGTTTTTCTGCCTTTTTTTCTTTTCGGGTTAGTTTTTTTCGTTCTGGGGGGCCATAAATTGGAGTATTACTAAATGGAGCGTCTACCCACCAACCATCGATAGGGTTGGATTTCCGTATTTGATCTAAGAGGTCATGAAATCACAGATAATCAGTCCCAATGACGCAGTCTTCTTTCAAATTATCCATGAGTCCCCTGGGGAGGAAGTCATGATAGGTGTCCCACTCCACTTCTACCAACTCAAGGGGATACTTAGCTCGGTCCCCATGGATACAACATATAGTCACCCACTGGTCGGTGGCGGGCTTTACAGATTTGACTACATCTCGGCATATAACTGATTGACTACACCCGGAGTCAATCAAGGCTGTGACCAATTGTCCATTTATTCGCAGGGCGTGTTTGAATGACTTATCTCCCTTCCCTATGCACAACACTCTCCCTCGAGTAACCCCTATCTCCATTGGTTCCACTCCCTCATGCTTCTTTGGACACCCTCGGGCTATGTGGCCCCACTCCCCAAAACTGAAACACTGGGGTTGTTGCATGGGGTTTCGATCTGTACTCCGGGAGGATCCGGGCTCCTCAAGGGTTCGTCTAGTTGTATATTGAGGAGGAGTGATGGGTATTTTGTTCAGGGGTCTGGAAGTTTGGCTTTTAACGTCCACCGACTGGTGATAGGCACAAGCCAAATCGATGGCTAGTTCGGTGTCGATTTTAGGGTGCTGTCTTATCCAATTCCGGGTGCTTCTAGGAAGGGAATCCAGATATTGCTCTAAAATGATGGCCTTAATGACGTCTTCGCGGTTAGTCCCCAAGGGTCCCAACCACTTCAGTCCTAGGTCCTTCACCCGGTAGTAAAATGTACGTGGATCTTCATTCTGACCCCATTTAACTTTGCGGAACTTCATCCGATAATATTCAGTATCATGCCCCACTCTCTCAAGAATACTCTTCTCAATGTCGAAATAAGGGGTGGTGCCACCGGGATTTGCAGCCTGATAGGCGGACTGGAGGGTGCCTGTTAAGAGGGGAGCGATGTATTGGCCCCATCGGTTTTCAGGCCATTGAGCTGATGAGGCCACTCTTTCAAAGTTCGTAAAAAAGGAGTCGGGATCCTCACCCTCTTGATATTTTTGTAGTACCGAGCTAGGCACATTCGGATGTACCTTGCTGGCAGCAATGGTATCGGTCAATTTTTGAAGGGCGGTCTCATGAACTAGTTGATTATTGGCCATTATAGTGGCCTGACTTTTCAGGGTGGCTTGGAGGGCCTCTCGGTCTTCTCTGGCCTCCCTTTGTTGTGCCTCCCACACTAGTTGGAGGTGGCGTTTACCCTCCGCCAGTTGTCCCGTTCCCTTTATGCCCTCCCTGGTCTTCTTTCTTCCTTCCACCCCCCTTATCCCCCTTCTGTCGGTTTCCCTTGAATATAGCCCGTACCTTGTTCAGCCACGACCCTCCTGGGTCGTGGCAGGGATCCTCTCCTCCTCAAGGCTTTTCCTCTGCTCCACTGCTTGGGCTGGGTTTCTGCTCCTCGTCACTCGTTCCGGTCGTCTTCTCTCCCTGTTCTGTTGTTTCCTCCACGTCTTCCTCTTCACCGGCGTTCGTTATACCGCATTCGGCGTCTCCCTTTATTCTGGCGTCCTCGCGTTCTTCTGGTGCGGCAACCCGGAAGTCCGGTGCCGACAGGGTGCTCCGCCCCCACGCGTCTCCTTGGTGACGCTGGACGGGGACGGAGGAGGTGCGCGATCGGCGCCATGTCAGAGCGTCGGTAGGCGAGGTGGACGACACCCGCCTACAGTTGGTCAGGCGGCCGCAGAAAAGTAGATAAAGCAGACTGATAGCCCTCAAGAGTGCCCAGACCCGAGCTCTGCTGGGCAAGGGACAGAATGAAAAGAACATCAGAAAGGGAAGCAGAAAGAAGATCTAGTAACTTATCTGTACAATATTTTACAAAGCTTTGCCAACAGCAGGCATATACCACTTTTATGGAAGAAAGCCTGGCTGCTAAAACAACATTACAGACTTTGAGAGGAAGGTTGTCAACTGTCCTCACTCCATCTCCACACATAAAGGTGCAGAGTGGACCGGTTCGGGTGAAGAACCCTCCACTGCTGCTGAGACAGAAGATCCTCCCATAGAGGAAGCTTGATCGGAGCATGGATGCTCATTTTCAGAATTGGGATTCCAGACTCTCTGTGCAGTCTGGAGCCACACGGATTACTTGTGCCTCGTCGTCCTTGATCTTCTTGAAACATCTGGTCAGAAGTGAAATGGGCACAAAGACATACAGAAGGCCTGATCTCCGCTCGCATCAAAAAGCATTGCTGAACAATTGCGGTCTTGCAAACTCCAATGCGCAATACTGTTGATATTGCACGTTCTGTTGGAAGTTGAACAGCTCTAACCATGGCCCTCCCCATTGCAGAAAGAGTTTTTGCGCCACCTCCGAATGGAGATGTCACTCGTAATCCGCTAGGCATCAATGGCGGAGTTTGTCTGCCAATTGTTCAACCACCAGGGTTATGCCCTGCTGTTCCAGCCATGTTCAGAGACGCAGGGCCTTTTGACAAATGGTCCACGACCCCACCCGCCTTGCTTATTGCAGTGCCACATGGCAGTTGTGTTGTCCATGAACACCTGCACTAACTTCCCCTTTACAGAGGGAAGATCTGCTTTAAATGCTAGCCGGATTGCCTATAGCTCCAGGAAATTGATGTGGAGTCTGGATTCCGCCAGACACCAGAGTCCTCTAATCTCCAACTATCTGGGATGGCCGCCCCATCCCAGCAGTGTGCACTTGTGAAAAGCGTGAGACCAGTCCCTGCCAGCCTGCCGCAAACCAGACAAGTTGCTGGCCACATGGGGAGAGTGCCTTTGTCACTATGTGGCCAGGAACAAAGCCTGTACTGGGTGGAGGTGCTTCACACCTCCCCCTGCAGGAACTGTAACACCTGGCGGTGAGCCTCAAAGGCTCACCCCTTTTGTTACAGCACCAAAGGGCATCCCAGCTAGTGGAGATGCCCACCCCTCCGGCCACTGCTCCCACTTTTGGCGGCGAGGCTGGAGAAGATAATGAGGAAAACAAGGAGGAGCCACCTACCACTCAGGACAGCCCCTATGGTGTCCTGAGCTGAGGTGACCCCTGCCTTGAGAAATCCTCCATCTTGAGTTTGGAGGATTCCCACAATAGGATTAGGGATGAGCCCCCCTCCCCACAGGGAGGAGGCACAAAGAGGGTGTAGCCACCCTCAAGGACAGTAGCCATTGGCTACTGCCCTCACAGACCTAAACTCACCCTTAATTCAGTATTTAGAGGCACCCCAGATCCCAGGAAATCAGATTCCTGCAACCTGAAGAAACTAGAAGGACTGCTGACCTACAAGCCTGCAGAGAAGACGGACGACGACAACTGCTTTGGCCCCAGTCCTACCGGCCTGTCTCCAACTTCGAAACCCTGTAACTAGCGGCGCAGCCGACAGGGACCAGCGACCTCTGAAGCCTCAGAGGACCACCCTGGACTAAAGGACCAAGAAACTCCTTTGAACAGCGGCCCTGTTCAAAACCAGCTACTTCTTTGCAGCAAAGAAGCAACTTTCAAAGACTGCGCTTTTCCCGCCGGAAGCGTGAGACTTCACACTCTGCACCCGACGCCCCCGACTCGAGATCCAGAGAACAAACACCACAGGGAGGACTCCCCGGCGACTGCGAGCCAGTGAGTAACCAGAGACAACCCCCCCTGAGGCCCCACAGCGACGCCTGCAGAGAGAATCCAGAGGCGCCCCCTGACCGCGACTGCCTGTAACAAGGGACCCGACGCCTGGAACCAACACTGGATCCGCAGCCCCCAGGACCTCAAGGAACCGAACTTCAGCACAGGAGGAGACACCCAGGCGACCCTGTGCCTTGCCCATTGGCTGTCCCGAGTAGCCCCTCTGTGCCTGCTTGCACCGCTAGAGTGACCCCTGGGTCCCTCCATTGAAACCAATAGAATACCCAACGCCTGCTTTGCACACTGCACCCAGCTTCCCCTGTGCCGCTGAGGGTGTGTTTTGTATGCCTACTTGTGTTCCCCCCCCAGTGCTCTACAAACCACCCCCTCGGTCTGCCCCCAAGGACGCAGGTACTTACCTGCTGGCAGACTAAAACCGGAGCAACCCTGTTCTCCATAGGCGCCTATGTGCTTTGGGCACCTCTTTGACCTCTGCGCCTGACCGGCCCTGAGCAGCTGGTGTGGTAACTTTGGGGTTGCCTTGAACCCCCAACGGTGGGCAGCCTATGCCCCAGAACTGAGACTTGTACGTGTTTTACTTACCTCCTAATCTAACCTTTACTTACCTCCCCCAGGAACTGTTGATTTTTGCACTGTGTCCACTTTGAAAATAGCTTGCTGCCATTTTTACAAAGACTATATGATATTGCTTTTATTCAAAGTTCCTAAAGTATCTAAGTGAAGTACCTTACATTTAAAGTGTTAACTGTAAATCTTGAACCTGTGGTTCTTAAAATAAACTAAGAAAATATATTTTTCAATATAAAAACCTATTTGCCTGGAGTAAGTCTTTGAGTGTGTATTGCTCATTTATTGCCTTTGTGTGTACAGCAAATGCTTAACACTACTCTCTGATAAGCCTACTGCTCGACCACACTACCGCAAAATAGAGCATTAGAATTATCTACTTTTGCCACTATCTTACCTCTAAGAGGAAACCCTTGGACTCTGTGCACACTATTTCTTACTTTGAAATAGTATATATGGAGCCAACTTCCTACACATGACCCCAGAGGTTCACACTCATACTAAAGTCTTCTTCCCACCTCAAGGGTTTTGTGAATCCTAAGGACTTGCGGTTATTACTCCCTATCAGTTGGTGGATACTGCTCAGAACTCCGAGGCTCCAGCTCACTGTTAGGTGCCTTTGGATTCCAGCTCATCTTCTAAGCACCTGATTTCCTATGGGGAGACTGGATAAGAAGAACCAGTTTTTTCAGCCATACATTGTGAGTCATAAAACTTCTTGGTACTTGAAATCTTTATTCTCCGAATCCAGAGGGTAAAATACATTGCGTATGTTGTTTATCATCAGACAACCACAGGAGGTCTCATGTTTTTCCTTCACTTTCATTTGCCTGTCATTGAAAGTCTTACTGTTACAGAAGCGGCAGCCTCCACTTCGTATGTTCTGGAGAACGTAGCAAGGGTGAAAAGGACACTTTGCGATTTCATACCTGAAACGCCTAGAAAGGCTCAACCACGTTGTCATTCTAAAGTCTGCTCTGAGCAGGGGAAAAGGCTGTAGAGTGCTGTTTACTGTCCCCAGTTCCCATCTCAGCCAGACCTGTATTTTCCTACTTGTATCTTGTATCATACAAAAGTTAAGTACTTCGAAATTGACTGAGGTTTACCTTCCATTAGGGAAACCTTTCAAAAGTCTGTGTATGGATAACTATCTTCCATGGGCCACTACTTTGCCATGCAATCAGCCACAACATTTTAGTTCCACTACTTGAGGAAGTCATGGACTTGTTTATGGCCTACTTGACACCTTTATCTGATGTCAGAACATGCTAGGTCTGCTGTTTGCCAATTGACAAGTGGATTATAGTGCCCACAGTTCATATAATGGCGGATGGAACATATGCCATGTTGTCACAGAGTACCTTGTGTGGCAAAACTTTAAAGACTTGAACTGATTTTTAAGTTCTTTTTAGAGAACATATGTATAGTAAACAAGGACAACCCCGATTGACCACAAGAACCACAGTCTGTGTAATAAGTCAAACAAATGTCATGTGGGACCTATTCAATAACATTTCTAATTGTTTTGATAATATGCAAACTCAATTAGTAACTTGTATCTTAACCAATACTTTTGAAAAGTGGATACAGGACTTTATCTTGTATTGTGATGGTTTCACATATTTACTATAAGATGTGAAAATAAACATTATGCAAGATATTGTGTCCCATGCCCTTTTTCAATAACTTGGTTAGTAATTGGGTTTTCACACTTTCGAAGCAAAAGTAGAAGTGCTGGTGTCAGGGAGATGATTTGAAGCATGAGCGCTTTAAGGACAGTCGGGCTAAGCCCAAGTCCTTGGGCCATTCTATGGCCTCAAGTCGCTCTCAATCCTCTGACGTGGCTACAGAAGTGGGTTCCAGCTGTGCAAATTCCCTCCCAACCCCTGCGCTGTGTGTGCTTCCCAGCCTCTCTATCTCAGAGCGAGGTACCCAGAGACCTCGTGGGTCTGGCGGTCAGCAGTCTGTTCAGTGTGCAACCCCCTGACAGCTGCAGTCTCTAAGTCCTCCTAATATGCCTTCTTAACACCATGTGCATCCAGGTGGTGGAGGGCTCTCTGAATGCCAGGGCCGAGTAACTCAACTGTCAAGGTCTAAAGGATCGTGAACAGCATCTCTACCTAGAGGGGGCGCAAGTTCAATTTCAACAATGGTGAGAGCCTTGATTACATCAGTTAGCATTCGCCGAGAATGCAGAATGTCAGCAGATCTGCACCCTGGAGTTTTCAAAATGGCTATGGCTCAGATGCTTATCTTCTCAAGTGGAGCACAGGCCTCCTGTATGCATTTCTGCCCATACCAATCCTGCCCACAGTTCTCAAGAATTACTTGGCCCAAATCATCCTTGTGGCTCCAGGCTGGGCACAGAGTGTCTGTTATATTGACCATGGCAACTGGTCGTCTGATCATGCTGCCAATTCAGGAGTATCCTCTGTTGCAGCAGCCAGTCTTTGCCTCCTTGCATGGAGACGGAGGCTTAAAGTTGAGATTTCAACCTTCCTCCCAAAGTCTGCTACGTGATCATGGCAGCCAGGCTTCACTCCAAGACAGTGTATGCGTGCTGTTGTACAAAATTGGTGGCATAATGTCTAGAAAAAGACATTGATCCCCTCTCTGCTCCCCTTTCTACAGTCCTCCTCTTCATTCTCTCCCTTTCCCAGCAGGACTCTGCTCTGGGCACTATTAAAGTATATCTTTTGGCTCTTTCTGCCACATCCCTTTCCAAGTCCCTTAATGTAAATATGTTCCAAAAAGCTCTTGTCCATCTTTTCCCTACTTCCAAATTCATTATTCCTCAGTGGGACTTCAATCTGCTCTTAACATTCTTAGTGTGTGCTCCGTTCCAGCCTTTCCACAACTGTCCATTCAGTCTCCCTACAAATAAAATAGCTTTTCTCAGGCAATTCCATCTCCTCGAAGAGTGAGTGAGCTGCAGGCCTCGTCATCGAAGCCGCCTTACCTCTCGATCTATCCTGACAAAGTGGTGCTTCGTACAAGATCCTCCTTTCTCACAAAACTGGTCACTCTATTTCACGTAGGCCAATCCATCACACTGCTTACCTTTTACACTCCTCCACATCCCTCTAAAGAAGAGGAGCGACTCCACCGCTTGGATCCAAAAAGAGCGTTGTGTTCTACCTTGACCGCACATATGAGTTCCTTGTGGACGACCAATTTTTTCTGGGGTTTCTTGGTACGAAGAAATGTAGAGCAGTGCAGAAGCAGACCTATTCTAAATGGGCCAGGCTTTGCATTAAGATCTTTAGGGCCAGATGTAGCAAAGGTTTTTACCCATTCTGTGTCTATGGGAAAAAGTGTTCGTACATATGGCCCTTAATGCCTTTCCCAAGAAGCAACCCCCTGAAGCAGGCCTCAAGATATCTACTTGCCCACTGACTATGGCAAATGAGATTTCATCATGAACAATTATTTTTACAGCCTACTCACCCGTTCTGGCAAGCAATATAGATGCCTCTAAATCTTGTATTCATCTTGTCAACGTTTACTCTGCATTCAGAGACAGAGGTCAAAAGTCAGTTTGTCTTGAAACATTTACTTTTCTTTTTCTCAGTGAAATTCAAGGAAGTGAACTGTGTGAAAATCATGCTGTGCAACGCGTGTGAAATTAAAGTTTGTAAGATGTCAGGCTTTTTTTCTAACACAACATTGAAATAACAAATAAGTGAACCTTACACAGATTTCAGAATATATTTCAGTCTTCAGACAGGCACATTGTTTTAATTTTGTGTGGTGAATAAAATATTTTTAGAGGTTTAAAACAAATCCAAACACTGCTTGGTGATGTGCAAATACTAAATATTGGGCAAGATGTAGCAAACGTTTGCGACTCGCAAACGGGCCGAATCGCAATTTGCGACAGTGCAAAATCGGAAATGGGATGCAATAAGCCCATTTCCGAATCGCAAAAAGCGATGTGCCCCGTTTGCGAGTCGCACCCGTTGCGACCCCCTTTTGCGACCCGCAATGTGCGAGTCGCAATTTGCGAGTCGCAACCCATATGCAATTGCAACTCGCAAATTGCGACTAGTCGCAAAAAACCCAGTTTGCAAGTCGCATTTACCACTAACTCAGAGCAGGTGGTAACCATTACCAAAGTATAAAAGGAGACCCAGAAGGCATCTGGGTCACTCAAGATGGCGGACATATACCTGATAGCAGTGAGGAGGAGAGTCTACGCAGCCCAGCAGAGGAGGAGGAGGGGCCACAGACAGGAGAAGATATATAGAACAAGGCAGACCCTTTTCCAGCAAACTGAAGAGGAGATCTATGATAAATACCGCCTTAGCAGCGCTGCCATTCTAGAATTAATAGATTTACTAAAACCACAGCTAGAACACAAGACTCTGCGTGGCTGCGCCATCCCTACGCATGTGCAAGTACTATGCGCACTGCACCTCTTGGCATCAGGGAGCTATCAGGGGGTCATTGCCGTGGCAGGTGGGGTATCCCAAAGTGCAGTGTCAAGGTTCCTCAGGGCATTCCTAGATGCCTTAGTAGCGCACAGGTCTCAGTTCATATACTTACCAAGGAATGAGGCAGAAATTAACAGCACCAAGCTGGACTTTTACCGCATTGCCCACTTCCCCCAGGTCATTGGATGTGTAGATGGGACACACATTCAAATATGCCCCCCGCCAATCTGGAACATATATTCCGCAACAGAAAGTGTACCCACTCACTCAACATACAGGTTGTTTGTGATGCCCATTACGTCATCACGGACATTGTAGCTAAGTTTCCAGGCAGTACCCATGACTCATACATTTTTAGACATAGTGGGATACATCAACGCCTGGAACGTGGGGAGTTTGGAGATGGATACCTCCTAGGTAGAGCTGCATACACCTTGCAGACATACACACAGGTCACTGTGCACGACTATCTGGACTTACTAACAGTGTACTTTTGTGCCCAACAGGTGACAGTGCATATGCTCTAAGGCCATGGATCATGACTCCATTTTTAACACCCAGCAATGATTCAGAGAGGCAATACAACAGTGCGCATAAGAGGACCAGGAACCTCATCGAGTGCACCTTCGGACTCCTGAAGGCAAGATTCCGATGCCTCCACCGCAGCGGAGGCGCCCTCCAATACACCCCCATTACCGCCTTCAAAATTGTGGTCGCATGCGCCATCCTCCACAACATAGCCACCAGACGTGGGCTACCTCTCACCCCTGCAGACCCAGATCCTGATGAGGAAGAGCAAGAACAACCACACCGCCATCATGGGGATAGGAGTCTAGCTAATCAAGGCAGACTGAGACGGGAACACATTGCTACGCAATATTTTGGACGGTACGTGTAAACTCCCACCATACTCACCCATTAACCAAACACTCCTTTTGTTAAGTGGAAGAAAAATAACTGTTTTAATAATGTCATGCAATAACTATATACAAGATTCAATTGTCCATGGGCAGGGAACTGCCAACCACTCATGTGGCACATTAAAGCCATGTGCCACATTTGTTTGTCCGGGCTGTTGGCTAACTTCTCCTGCCCCTCCTGCCAGCCTTGCTGGTCCCAGCCGCATCTATGGTGCTCTGCCTCCCACTCCTTAGCACCCTACTGTCAGTGGCAGATACACTGCTCACTGTGGAGCCCTCTTCACTATCTTGGGGTGTTTCCCCGGTGGCCCTCGACATCTCACGTGTCTCCATTAGTTCAATGATATGTGTGAGACGTCCCAGGCCCCTGGCAACATCCCCAGCAAAATGGCCCATCTCAATTTGCAGGCCAACTGTCCTCCTCGACAGGCATGTTGTGTTGATGGCTAGCCTGCCGATTGATGTGGCCATCCTGTCCAGTCTTGACATAATCTGCCGATCCCTGCGCCGGCCAGCCTCTGCCTGACCCAGCAGTCCGGCCGCCAGTTCCCTGATGGCAGAGGCAATGTCCCCAGTGTTCTGGCACATCAGGTCCATCCGCCTGTTGAGGTGCTGCATGCTTGACTGGTTTTGTCTTTCAATGCGGTGCAGCACCCCACTGATCCTGCCCAATGTTGTGTTCTGCAGGCGCTGACCCCGCAGCAGATGTGCCTCACTGCTGGTTGGAGGAGGAATCCGGAAATCAGACGCTCTTGCCCTGCGACGCCTGCGCAGTGGTGGCTGCCCTGTCCTCGCACCTGTATCCTCCCTGGCTGTTGCTGGGGCACCTCCTGGCGTTGCTGTTGCAGCAGGCGTTACAACTGCAGGAATGCTGCTGACTGTGCATGTGGGGGTGCTGGAGGGTCCTGGGGTGTCCTCCTGGGCCTGGGTGCTTGGGGTGTAGGGGGTGTCTTGCTGGAGACCTGTGGGACATGGGGAACACACTGTCAGTGTCTAGTATCTTTTGCACAATTCCTAATAAACATTTGCCTATGCACTGCCTATTGGACTACATTTCCCATAATGCATCATTCTGGCTTTTTCTACCCTGAAATGGAGCTAATTTGGTTGTGCATGCACCTGTGTACATGGTGGGTGGTGTATGACATTGATAGGGGTACAGGCTTATCACATGGTACTCACCGGTTGATGTGCTGGGCTCTGAAGTGTCCAGGTCCCCAAATCCACACACTGCCTCTGGCTCAAAGGTTTGCTCAATCCTGTCTTCAAGGGGTGTGGGTGGTGGCACAGATGATGGTCCCCCTCCAGTGCCTCTCATCTCCCGGAGCCTTTCTGCCACCCTCTCCTTGGTCCGGGAGCGGAGGTCATACCACCTCTTCCTTATGTCCTCAATTGTCCTGTGGCTCACCCCCAGGGCATTGATTTTCTCCTGCATTTCCTGCCAGATTTTCTTTTTGGTGGCCTCTGGAACAGTGAGGGCAGCTCTCCCAAAGAGCTCATCATGGTGCTGACAACATTCTTCGGTCAGCACCTCAAGCTCCCTCTCTGAGAATTTAATTTTCCTTTTTCGGAGGGTTCCCTCCATGGCTGCTGCAGCTAGCTCAGTGTGCAGACTGGCAGTTGTAAAAGGGTGTGGTCCAGCCTCCTCCCAGGTGTATTTGTTAACTTCCTGGCTGTGATGTCATCATCATGTGCCAGGAAGTGTTTCCAGAGTGTTTTTGTGTGCTTTCTGGAGTGTTCTGCTGCACCTGCAAGCAATTTTGAGGAAACTCGCAATTTGCGACACCAACTCGCTAATTGCAAGTTCGTTTTTTGCACACTCGCAAACAGCGACCTCGCAATCTGCGGACTCGCACACAGCGTTGCGAGTCCGGATGCGAGTCGCAAAATCGGACCGGTTTCTTTCCTGGCATACCAAATTGCGAGTCGCATTGACTCGCAAAATGCGACTCGCTATTTTTATTTTTCCTACATCTGGCCCATTGTCTGTTAAACTTTTTTGCACAAACCTAATTTCTGAAAATAAATAAATTGTATGCGCTATGTGGTTTTATCAGTAAAACTGCATATCTGATAGACTTCTAGTTGCATATTCCTTACATTAGATTCCTTATCTTAGAATTTCCCCTGTGTCTCAAGCTGGATTTGGAGATTTTTTCTTCCAGCAGTACCCTTGTGCGCCTTCAGGTGGCGTCAGTCATCTCCACAGCTGTCATTGGCTTAGTGGCCTCTGGGATGGCGTCGGGGTCGTATACAGGCGCCGCCTCGACGTAGTGACGTCCGTTATTTTCTGTGCCACACGCTGATCTGGAGAAGAGAAACCCTGGTAATTTTTTAAGCATATTGGACCCTTTTGTAGGGTTTTTGTGTTGACCCTTGGCGCATCATTATGTCCCTGAAGAACGGGTTCAAGCCTTGCGAGGCCTGTCACCATATGATGTCAGGGACAGATCGGCATCAGGTCCGTTTGTGTTGTTAGGAGTGCGACCACAACCCAAAGTTGTGCTTTGAGTGCCAGACCATGCACCCGAAGGCTTTGAGGGAGAGGTCCCTAAAGCTCATGATGGCCTGATGCTTGACTCGGCATCGTTCACGGTGTCACTCATGAGGAATGTCTTGAGACTGTTTGCGGAGTCACCACCACTCGTCATCAAATTCTTCGTGTCATTCAGGTAAGAGAAAGAAGTAGTTGAAGAAGGCCAGGCATTTTCCAACTACATCGCATCGCTCAGCCAATGCGACGTGGGAGGAGTGTCCTTGCTGTGCTCTGCACCTCCCCAATTTTCCGTGAGCCAGGGCGACCCTTGCCCAACTCAAGGAGTTTTATGAGGCCATGCGCCTCATATTTGAGCATTCTGACCCTTCTTTGACACCTTCGGGGCCTGGGGGCTCAGATGAGGGTCCTTAAGGTTTCCACACCAGCGTCTTTGGCCTCGGCCCCCAGTGGTCCCTCCTGATTCGTGCTGACGCTGGTCGTACCATCGCGACCTTCCTCGACACCAACTAGGTCATCAGTGCTCCCGACATTGGTGGTGCACACGATCGGCGTCGACCCAATTCTTACCCACGATGACCCGCAGAAAGAACGGCGTCGGCCAACGCTGCTTCTGACTTCGATGCGGTTCTCACCCCAGATTGGGGTCGGACCCTTATTACTATGGGTACAAATACAAGGAAGGATTGGAGGGGACACTGGGCCTTTTAGAATACCAGCTAGATAACCCTGATTTGGACTGGGAACAGGAATAGGACGAGGCTAATGGTCTAGATAAAGATGCTGGCATGCATTCTCCTCCTACCGTGGCTACGGCGGAGGGAACCTCTTATTCTGTGGTGGTCAGTAGGGCGGCTGAGGTCCTTGGCATGGAGCTGTCCACTGTAGCGGTCAGGACGAATCTCCTGACGGAGGTGCCTCAAGCTGGGCCTTCTACCTTAGAGCCTCTCCTCCCCTTCAATGAAGCCCTCATTGATGTCCTTCCGGGTACTTGGTCCAGACCCAGCACATGGGCTCCTGTAAACAGTAGAATCTCTCGCCACCATCGGCCCGCTCCAAATGACCCTAAATTCCTGCCCCAACACCCCTCACCTGAGAGCCTTTTCATCCAGGCATCCTTGTCATCTGGTGCATTACTTTCCGCTCCCCCGGATAGAGAATCAAAGACCAACTTGGTAAGAAGATGTTTTCTTCCTCCATTCTGGTGTTGCGGTCGGTGAGCACTGCATGCCTTTTGTGCTGCTTTAACCACTGCTTGTGGGATACGGTCGTGCAAGTTCTGCCGCAGATCCCGGAGAAGGCCCGGGCTAACATCTCCCAAGCCGTTGCTGATGGGAGAGATGCAGCTAAGTTCACCATTCCCTTTGAAATGGACACAACCAATTCTCCAGGTAAATCGGTTGCGTTGACGGCGGCCTTGAGGAGCCACGCCTGGCTGAGGACATCTATTTTTCCAGGAATCATGGACATGCCCTTTGATGGCACCTGTCTCTTTGGCGACAAGGCGGACTCAGCGCATGAGAGGTTTAAGGAGTGCCAGGCTGTGGCTCGATCCCTTGGCCTCTCGGTTGCACCTCACCCCCAACAGTCTATCTTTTGCCCCTTTCGTGGCCATGGAACAGGCTCCCTATTGTGTCCCTTTTACAGCCACCGTGGATGTGGAATCCTGCGGGCTCCTGGGACAGGAAAACAGAGGTTTGCCCACTCCACCGCTGTCCCTGATGCAGCCTCCAAACCTTCCTAGTCCGTAACCACCCTCATATACCAGTTGGTGGCAGGATTCGCCATCACCTGCCCCACTAGGAGACCATCACAACAGACAGGTGGGTTTTGCAGATCGTTCAAAGGGGGTAATCCCCACCGGCCATGCCTCCATCTTACGGCCCCTTACCGGAGGATCATTTGGCAATTCTCTGCTAGGAAGTCACGGCTGTCTTCACCAAAGGGGCCACAGAGAGGGTCCCTGTGCCAGAAGTAGGTTGTAGTTGTTATTCCTGCTACTTTCTGCTGCCCAAAAAAGGCAAAGACTTATGTCCTATCCTAGACCTTCGGGCCGTCATTCTCTTCCGCAAGAAGGAGAAGTTCAAAATGCTCACACTGGCTCATGTCTTGTCTGCCTTAGACCCAGGAGACTGGATGGTAGCGTTACACTTGCAGGGTGCTTGTTTCCATATTCCCGTCCTGCCTGCCCACGGGTACTATCTAGTAAAGTGATGGCGGTGGTTGCAGCTCATCTGCGCAGGTTAGGGGTTTCAGTCTTCCCCTATCTCGACGACTGGCTGTTGAAGGCAGACACGCCCCAGAAAGTCGTCTCCCACCTTCAGACTAAGGCGAACCTCCTGCACACATTGAGGTTCACTATAAACATGCCAAAGCCTCACCTGACTTCCTCCCAGATGCTCCGTTTCATCGGGTCTGTTCAGGACACAGTGCAGTTTCGGGCCTATCCTCCCGAAAAGCGAATCAAGGATATTCATGCTATGATTCTGATGTTTCAGCCTCTATCCTGGCTTTCGGTGAAAACAACTCTGAGGCTGCCGGGCCTCATGGCGTCCTGCATCCTGCTAGTGACACATGCTAGATGGCATATGCGGGCTCTTCAGTGGGACTTGAAGTTCCAGTGGGCACAGCATCAGTGGAATCTCTCCGACATGGTCCAGATGTCGAAGGGGACTGCAAAAAATCTGCTGTGGTGGCTTTAGAATCTGGATCGGATCAACGGAAGATCCCTCTCACTTCCCCAACTAGATATCTCAGTAGTGACAGATGCCAGACTCCTGGGATGGGGCGGCCATATAGGAGAGGCGAAGATCATAGGCCTCTGGTCTCATGCGGATTTTGGGCCCCACATCAACCTTCTGGAGCTCTTGGGAATCAGGCTTGCATTGAAAGCATTCCTTCCCTCTCTCAAAGGGAAAGTAGTGCAGGTGTTCACGGACAACACTACTGCCATGTGGTACTGCAACAAACGGGGCGGAGTAGGGTCCTGGACCCTTCATAAAGAGGCTCTGTGATTCTGGACATGGCTGGCACATCAGGGCATATCACTGGTGGTTCAACATCTGGTGGGATCCCTAAGCACCAGAGCAGACAAACGCAGCCGTTGAGTCAGTCGATCACGAATGGCGTCTACATCCAGAAAAGGTGCAAGGTCTCTTTCACAAATGGGGAGAGCCTTGGTTAGATCTGTTCGGCTTTGTAAAGAACACTCAATGTCAGCGGTTTTGCATGTTGGAGTTTTCATGACGGCACTCGCTCTGCAAAGCTTTTCGTCTTGAGTGGATCTCAGGCCTCCTTTATGCCTTCCCGCCAATACCACTTCTGGTCAGAGTTCTGAAGAAGATCAAGAACGACCGGGCCCAAGTAATCCTTGTGGCTCCAGACTGGGCACGGAGAGTACGGTATCCAGAGCTATTGAGCATGGCCACCGATCTTCCAGTCAGACTGCATATTCGGGAGGCACTTTTGGCGCAGCAGCAGGGGATGGTTCTCCATCTCAAGCTGTCCAATCTTCACCTTCCACGTGGAGATAGAGTGGCGGCAGTTGACGGCTTTTGACCTTCCACCCGAAGTCTGTGAGGTTATCTTGGCAACCAGGAGTCCCTCCACCAAAATGGTATACGCTTGTCAGCATCAATTTGTGCATGGTGTACAAACAAGTCTCTTGATCCCCTCCCTGCTTCTTTCCCTGCAGTTCTTCTGTTCATCATATCTTTCGCCCAGTAGGCTCTGCATTGGCCCTGTTAAAGGTTACTTGGCGGCTATCTCAGCCTTCCTAAAGTTGCCGGACCAACATTATCTTTTTAAGTCTCCTCTTGTGGGTAGATTACGTAAGGGTCTTACCTATTTGTTTTCCCCCCACTCCACTTTATCTTGCCTCAGTAAGACCTTAATGTTGCTTCAGGCTCTTTCTTCTAAATCCCCATTGTTGTCTGTTTTCCCTGACAAGGTGGGGCTCCATACGAGGGCCTCATTCCATCCAAAAGTGGTCACGCCCTTTCATGAAGCCCAATCCATCACTTTTCCTTCTTTCATTCACTCCCACATTCTTCTCACGAAGAGGAGAGACTCCACCGTCTGGATGCAAAAAGAGCATTGGCATACTACCTCAATCGTACCAAAGATTTCTGGTTTGGATGATCAACTCTTTTTTTGGTGTATGTGGGTATGAAGAAAGGGAAGGCGGTGCAGAAGTGTAACATCTCACAATGTGCTAAGCTTTAGCTAAGAAGCAAGCCCCTGAGGGTTTGCGCGCTCACTCTACAAGAGCTAATGCTGCTACCACAGCGTTAGCACCTTGAGTTCCTGTCATTGATATCTGTCAAGTAGCAACGTGGGCATCTCTGCACACATTTAAAAAGTATTACTCTCTGGACAGTCAGGTCCGCAGAGACAGCTGCTTTGGTCATTCGGTCCTTCAGGACTTTCTAGTATGAGCTTATGTTCTCAGCCCACCTCAGAGGATGGTATTGCTTGGGTATCTATTCTAAGAAAAGAATCTGCAACTAGAAGTCTCTATCAGATGAACTAGTTACTTATCTTCGATAATAATGTATCTGGTAGAGACATTCTAGTTGCAGATTCCTTACCAACCCACCCATCCTTCCTGCTTGCGAACTGATTTTATTGGACAGGGATAACCATTACAGGGCCTTAGTTTTGGCTCACCATTCTTGGTGTTCTTCATGGCTCTGCGCTTTGGCGTCAAAGTAGTGAAAAGAAACTTGACATCACTACGCCGAGGTGGCGCCTATATACGACCCCTATGTCATCACGGTGACCACGACACCAACGACAGACGCGGAGTCGACTGCCGCCACTTGACTGTGCACAAGGGTACTGCTATGATAAAAGTCTCTGGATCCAGTCTGACGCCTGGGAGAAATTCTAAGGTAAGGAATTTGCTATTAGAATCTCTACCAGATAAATTATTACCGAAGGTAAGTAACTTGTTCGTTATTCAGAAAGTTTATTATCATGTCAATGGAATATATGTTTGAAAATGACAGTGCACAACCACATCACTTTTTAGCAATATATTTTTTTAAGTGAGATCTTTAGCATGAATTAGTAAATATTTCTGCCCCCACCCTGATGACAATGATATTAGTGAACTAAGAGGCAAGTCAGAGGTCATGTGTAGCCTAATGTGGGCTAAATTTGTAAAAATGCTGAACTTTCATTTTTGAAGGTGCTCTCATATATGATAATGAAAAAATGACAGCTAAATAAAATATTGCCTCGGATCATATAACTTAACAACAGTGTGAGGGTCAAGTATATTACAGATAGGTCAAGTAGATTATTCCGTTTACTCGATCTGCAGGCCGGGTTAGATTTTTATGAATTTGTGATGCATGTGAAGGTTTGCAAGCTCATGTCAACAGATCTCAAGAAGCGACCCCTGCATTGGCATGAAGAGTTCTGTTACTGGATTCCTGCACACGTTTATCAGACTCTACTGCCTGGTAGGCCAGGTCCGTAAGAATGAGAATTTTGCCCCTTTAGCCCATCAGGACTTCCTCCTTTGAAATTGGTCTGCAAACACACCACCGGGGATGGCATGGCTTGGGTATCGATTCCAAGGTTAGGTGTCTGCGGCTAGCATGATCCTCACCTCTGGTCCTGACACAATATAACATTTCCCAGCTTTAATAACAGAAAGTTAACATTTTATTAACCGCTTCGCTGCCAGGCCTTTCCCCCTCAGGTGCCAGGCCTTTTTTTGGCTATTCGGGGCAGTTCGCGCTTAGGCTTTCATTACTTTTTGTCCACATAAGCTACCCATGCCAGATTTGCGTCTTTTTTTTTCCCAACATCATAGGGATTCAAGAGGTACCCATAGTTTGTGGGTTCCCCTGGAGGAGAACAAGAAATGATCCAAAATACAGCCAAGATTTCCTTTTTTTTCCCAAAACAATGTGGAAAAGGGCTGCAGAAGAAGGCTTATGGTTTTTTTCCCTGAAAATGGCATCAACAAAGAGTTTGTAGTGCTAAATTCACCATCTTCCCAGCTTTCAGGAACAGGCAGACTTGAATCTGAAAATCACATTTTTCAACACAAGTTTGGCATTTTATTGCTTTATTCCCCATTTTTACTATTTTTCATGCTTTGGCCTCCTTCCAGTTAGAAATGGGTGTGAAACCAGTGCTGGACCCTGGAAAGCTAAACATTTCTGAAAAGTAGACAACATTCCAAATTCACCAATGGGTTTTTTGTGTAGATCCTACAAGGATTTCCTACAGAAAATAACAGCTAAAATAAAAAATATTGAAATTGAGGTGAAAAAAACAGCCATTTCTCTACACGTTTTACTCTGTACTTTTTCATGCCATGTCCGATTTTTTTTTTTAAAGCAATATACCATTACCTCGGCTGGACTCTTCTGGTTGCGAGTATATATAGGGCTTGTGGGTTCATCAAGAACCCTAGGTAACCAGAGACAATAAATGAGCTGCACCTTGCACTGAATTTTCATTCTGTACCGAGTATACAGCAATTAATTCGCTAAAATATAAAGAGTGACAAATAGGTATGTAGGAAAGTACCATCTTGCCTGGCATGTTACCCCCATTTTTCACTGTATATATGTTGTTTTAGTTGTATGTGTCACTGGGACCCTGGTAACCCAGGGCCCCAGTGCTCATAAGTGTGCCTGAATGTGTTACCTGTGTAGTGACTAACTGTCTCACTGAGGCTCTGCTAATCAGAACCTCAGTGGTTATGCTCTCTCATTTCTTTCCAAATTGTCACTGACAGGCTAGTGACCATTTTTACCAATTTACATTGGCTTACTGGAACACCCTTATAATTCCCTAGTATATGGTACTGAGGTACCCAGGGTATTGGGGTTCCAGGAGATCCCTAGGGGCTGCAGCATTTCTTTTGCCACCCATAGGGAGCTCTGACAATTCTTACACAGGCCTGCCACTGCAGCCTGAGTGAAATAACGTCCACGTTATTTCACAGCCATTTTACACTGCACTTAAGTAACTTATAAGTCACCTATATGTCTAACCTTTACCTGGTAAAGGTTAGGTGCAAAGTTACTTAGTGTGAGGGCACCCTGGCACTAGCCAAGGTGCCCCCACATTGTTCAGAGCCAATTCACTGAACTTTGTGATTGCGGGGACACCATTACACGCGTGCACTACATATAGGTCACTACCTATATGTAGTTTCACCATGGTAACTCCGAATATGGCCATGTAACATGTCTATGATCATGGAATTGCCCCCTCTATGCCATCCTGGCATTGTTGGTACAATTCCATGATCCCAGTGGTCTGTAGCACAGACCCTGGTACTGCCAGACTGCCCTTCCTGGGGTTTCTCTGCAGCTGCTGCTGCTGCCAACCCCTCAGACAGGCAGCTGCCCTCCTGGGGTCCAGCCAGGCCTGGCCCAGGATGGCAGAACAAAGAACTTCCTCTGAGAGAGGGTGTGACACCCTCTCCCTTTGGAAAATGGTGTGAAGGCAGGGGAGGAGTAGCCTCCCCCAGCCTCTGGAAATGCTTTGTTGGGCACAGATGTGCCCAATTCTGCATAAGCCAGTCTACACCGGTTCAGGGACCCCTTAGCCCCTGCTCTGGCGCGAAACTGGACAAAGGAAAGGGGAGTGACCACTCCCCTGACCTGCACCTCCCCTGGGAGGTGTCCAGAGCTCCTCCAGTGTGCTCCAGACCTCTGCCATCTTGGAAACAGAGGTGCTGCTGGCACACTGGACTGCTCTGAGTGGCCAGTGCCACCAGGTGACGTCAGAGACTCCTGCTGATAGGCTCCTTCAGGTGTTAGTAGCCTTTCCTCTCTCCTAGGTAGCCAAACCCTCTTTTCTGGCTATTTAGGGTCTCTGTCTCTGGGGAAACTTTAGATAACGAATGCATGAGCTCAGCCGAGTTCCTCTGCATCTCTCTCTTCACCTTCTGATAAGGAATCGACCGCTGACCGCGCTGGAAGCCTGCAAACCTGCAACATAGTAGCCAAGACGACTACTGCAACTCTGTAACGCTGATCCTGCCGCCTTCTCGACGACTGTTTTCCTGCTTGTGCATGCTGTGGGGGTAGCCTGCCTCCTCTCTGCACCAGAAGCTCCGAAGAAATCTCCCGTGGGTCGACGGAATCTTCCCCTGCAACCGCAGGCACCAAAAAGCTGCATTACCGGTCCCTTGGGTCTCCTCTCAGCACGACGAGCGAGGTCCCTCGATTCCAGCGATGCTGTCCAAGTGACCCCCACAGTCCAGTGACTCTTCAGCCCAAGTTTGGTGGAGGTAAGTCCTTGCCTCACCTCGCTGGGCTGCATTGCTGGGAACCGCGACTTTGCAGCTACTCCGGCCCCTGTGCACTTCCGGCGGAAATCCTTCATGCACAGCCAAGCCTGGGTCCACGGCACTCTAACCTGCATTGCACGACTTTCTAAGTTGGTCTCCGGCGACGTGGGACTCCTTTGTGCAACTTCGGCGAGCACCGTTTTCACGCATCCTCGTAGTGCCTGTTTCTGGCACTTCTCCGGGTGCTACCTGCTTCAGTGAGGGCTCTTTGTCTTGCTCGACGTCCCCTCTCTCTGCAGGTCCAACTTGCGACCTCCTGGTCCCTCCTGGGCCCCAGCAGCGTCCAAAAACGCCAAACGCACGATTTGCGTGTAGCAAGGCTTGTTGGCGTCCTTCCGGCGGGAAAACACTTCTGCACGACTCTCCAAGGCGAGTGGGATCCGTCCACCAAAGGGGAAGTCTCTAGCCCTTTTCGTTCCTGCAGAAACCTCAGCTTCTTCTGTCCAGTCGAAGCTTCTTTGCACCCGCAGCTGGCATTTCCTGGGCATCTGCCCATCTCCGACTTGCTTGTGACTTTTGGACTTGGTCCCCTTGTTCCACAGGTACCCTAGATTGGAAATCCACAGTTGTTGCATTGCTGGTTTGTGTCTTTCCTGCATTATTCCTCTAACACGACTACTTTGTCCTTAGGGGAACTTTAGTGCACTTTGCACTCACTTTTCAGGGTCTTGGGGAGGGTTATTTTTCTAACTCTCACTATTTTCTAATAGTCCCAGCGACCCTCTACAAGGTCACATAGGTTTGGGGTCCATTCGTGGTTCGCATTCCACTTTTGGAGTATATGGTTTGTGTTGCCCCTATCCCTATGTTTCCCCATTGCATCCTATTGTAACTATACATTGTTTGCACTGTTTTCTAAGACTATACTGCATATTTTTGCTATTGTGTATATA
Organism: Pleurodeles waltl; assembly: GCF_031143425.1. Classification (NCBI taxonomy): domain Eukaryota; kingdom Metazoa; phylum Chordata; class Amphibia; order Caudata; family Salamandridae; genus Pleurodeles; species Pleurodeles waltl. The sequence goes on along the minus strand of NC_090439.1, from coordinate 1,165,392,307 downwards.
TATCTTGTGTATATTTCCTATCCTCTCACTGAGGGTACACTCTAAGATACTTTGGCATATTGTCATAAAAATAAAGTACCTTTATTTTTAGTATAACTGTGTATTGTGTTTTCTTATGATATTGTGCATATGACACTAGTTGGTACTGTAGTAGCTTCACACGTCTCCTAGTTCAGCCTAAGCTGCTCTGCTAAGCTACCATTATCTATCAGCCTAAGCTGCTAGACATCCTATACACTAATAAGGGATAACTGGGCCTGGTGCAAGGTGCAAGTACCCCTTGGTACTCACTACAAGCCAGTCCAACCTCCTACATTGGTTGTGCAGTGGTGGGATAAGTGCTTGAGACTACTTACCACTCTTGTCATTGTACTTTTCATAAGAGAAAAATATACAAAACAAGGTCAGTGTATATACACATAGCCAAAAAGTTTTGCATTTCCTCTTTTCACTCTTTTCTAAGTGCTGAAAAGTACTTCTAAACTTTCAAAAAGTTCTTAAAAGTTTAAAAAGTTTTTTTTCTGTCTTTCCAAAAAGTTCTGGAAATTTTTTTTCTCTTTTTCTATCACTTTAACTTTCTCTAAAAAATGTCTGGCACAGGAAAAAAATTTCAACTGTCCAAACTTGCATATGATCACCTTAGCTGGAAAGGAGCAAGGAGTCTCTGCATAGAGAGAGGTTTGAGTGTAGGGAAGAATCCTTCCTTAGAACTGTTAATTAACATGCTTAGAGTACAGGATAAGGCCATAAGTGACCAATCTGTAGAAAAAGTAGCTAATGGTTCTCAATCTGATCCAGGGACTCCCCCAGGAAAAGGTTCAGGAAAGAAACTTCTCAGCCTGCCCATTACTAGACAGTCTAGCATAGTTGGTACAGAGGTTGAATCACACCATACTAATGGTGTGCTCTCACATTATACTGGTAGCCAAGCTGTTAGGGTGCCCTCTGTAAGGGACAGGTCTCCTTCTGTTCATTCCCATCATACCTCTGTATCTAGAAATGTCCCTCCCACCCACCCTGATGACAGATTGTTGGAAAGGGAGCTCAATAGATTGAGAGTGGAACAAACCAGACTGAAGCTCAAGAAGAAACAGCTGGATTTGGATAGACAGTCTTTAGAAATAGAGAGGGAAAGACAGAAGTTGGGTTTAGATACCCATGGTGGCAGCAGCAGTATTCCCCATAGTCATCCTGCAAAAGAGCATGATTCCAGGAATCTGCACAAGATAGTTCCCCCTTATAAGGAGGGGGATGACATTAACAAGTGGTTTGCTGCACTTGAGAGGGCCTGTGCTGTACAGGATGTCCCTCAAAAGCAGTGGGCTGCTATCCTATGGCTATCATTTACTGGAAAAGGTAGGGATAGGCTCCTTACTGTAAAAGAAAATGATGCTAATAATTTCCAAGTTCTTAAGAATGCACTCCTGGATGGTTATGGCTTAACCACTGAACAGTACAGGATAAAGTTCAGAGAGACCAAAAAGGAGTCTTCACAAGACTGGGTTGATTTCATTGACCAGGCAGTGAAGGCCTTGGAGGGGTGGTTACATGGCAGTAAAGTTACTGATTATGACAGCCTGTATAACTTGATCCTGAGAGAGCATATTCTTAATAATTGTGTGTCTGATTTGTTGCACCAGTACTTGGTGGACTCTGATCTGACCTCTCCCCAAGAATTGGGAAAGAAGGCAGACAAATGGGTCAGAACAAGAGTGAACAGAAAAGTTCATACAGGGGGTGACAAAGATGGCAACAAAAAGAAGGATGGTAAGTCTTCTGACAAGGGTGGGGACAAATCTAAAAATGAGTCTTCATCAGGCCCACAAAAACACTCTGGTGGGGGTGGTGGGTCCAAATCCTCCTTTAATCAGAACAAGGAAAAGAAACCATGGTGCTATTTATGTAAAATAAAAGGCCATTGGACAACAGATCCCAGTTGTCCAAAGAAAGGCACCACAGCTCCTACCACTACAACCCCTACTGCTACACCTAGTGTCCCTACTAATAGCAGTGGTGGTGGGAGCAAACCTACTAATAGCCAATCCAAGGGAGTAGCTGGGCTCACTTTTGGTAATTTAGTTGGGGTTGGTCTGATTAAGGAGACCACAGAGGCTACTTTAGTCTCTGAAGGGGCTATTGATTTAGCCACTTTGGTTGCTTGCCCCCATAACTTGGAGAAGTACAAGCAACTAACCCTAATAAATGGTGTTGAGGTCCAGGCCTACAGGGACACAGGTGCCAGTGTCACAATGGTGATTGAGAAACTGGTGCACCCTGAACAACACATACTTGGACACCAGTACCAAGTAACCGATGCTCACAACATAACACAAAGCCACCCCATGGCTGTTGTAAATCTCAACTGGGGGGGGGTAACTGGTCCAAAGAAAGTTGTGGTAGCTTCAGATTTACCTGTAGACTGTCTATTAGGGAATGATTTGGAGACATCAGCTTGGTCAGATGTGGAGTTGGAGGCCCATGCAGCAATGCTGGGCATCCCAGGGCATATTTTTGCTTTGACAAGGGCTCAGGCCAAAAAGCAAAAAGGACAGGGAAGCTTGGATCCTGGAACAATGGACCAAGTGCTCCCTAAAGCTAGGGCTAGTAGAAGCAAACCACTTCCTACTATCCCTCCCTCTACAGTGGATTCAACTTCTGAGGAAGAGGAATTCCCTCCCTGTGCAGAACCTACACCAGAGGAGCTGGAAGCAGACACTGCTGAGCTTTTGGGTGAAGGGGGGCCTGCCAGAGAGGAGCTGAGTGTGGCACAGCAAACCTGTCCCACATTAGAGGGTCTCAGACAGCAAGCTGTCAAACAGGCTAATGGGGATGTCAGTGACTCTCACAGAGTTTACTGGGAGGACAAACTCTTGTACACTGAGCATAGGGATCCTAAACCTGGAGCTGCCAGGAGATTAGTGATTCCTCAGGAGTACAGAAAGTTCCTCCTAACACTGGCACATGACATTCCCTTAGCTGGGCATCTAGGACAAATGAAAACTTGGGACAGGCTTGTTCCCCTGTTTCATTGGCCTAGGATGTCTGAGGACACAAAAGAATTTTGCAAGTCCTGTGAAACCTGTCAAGCCAGTGGCAAAACAGGTGGCACCCCAAAGGCACCCCTTATCCCACTGCCTGTGGTTGGGGTTCCCTTTGAAAGGGTAGGGGTTGACATAGTTGGCCCCCTTGACCCTCCTACTGCTTCAGGCAATAGGTTTATCTTGGTGGTAGTGGACCATGCCACAAGATATCCTGAAGCAATTCCTTTAAGGACCACTACAGCTCCTGCAGTGGCAAAGGCCCTCCTGGGAATATTTTCCAGGGTGGGCTTCCCAAAGGAAGTAGTATCAGACAGAGGAAGCAATTTCATGTCTGCATACTTAAAGGCCATGTGGAAGGAGTGTGGTGTAACTTACAAGTTCACAACACCCTATCATCCACAAACAAATGGACTGGTGGAGAGATTTAATAAAACTCTCAAAGGCATGATTATGGGTCTCCCTGAAAAACTCCGCAGGAGATGGGATATCCTTCTACCATGCCTCCTTTTTGCCTACAGGGAGGTACCCCAGAAAGGAGTGGGCTTCAGCCCCTTTGAACTTCTTTTTGGACACCCTGTTAGGGGTCCACTCACACTTGTAAAGGAGGGTTGGGAACAACCTTTAAAAGCTCCTAAGCAGGATATTGTGGATTATGTACTTGGCCTCAGATCAAGGATGGCTGAGTACATGAAAAAGGCCAGTAAAAACCTCAGGCCAGCCAAGAGCTCCAGAAGCAATGGCATGATCAGAAGGCTGTTTTGGTTCAGTACCAACCAGGGCAGAAAGTGTGGGTCTTGGAGCCTGTGGCCCCAAGAGCACTCCAAGATAAATGGAGTGGACCCCACACAATTGTTGAAAAGAAGGGTGAAGTCACCTACTTGGTAGACTTAGGCACTGCCAGGAGTCCCCTTAGGGTGCTCCATGTCAACCGCCTGAAACCCTACTATGACAGGGCTGATCTCACCCTGCTCATGGCAACAGATGAGGGACAGGAAGAAGACAGTGATCCTCTACCTGATCTCTTCTCTTCCACAGAACAAGATGCTCTTGTGGAAGGTGTAGTTTTGGCTGATTGTCTTACTGCTGAGCAGAAAGATAATTGCATAAATCTCCTAGGACAATTTTCAGAACTCTTCTCTACTGTGCCAGGCACCACTTCTTGGTGTGAGCACACTATAGATACTGGAGACAGTTTACCTGTCAAAAGTAAGATCTATAGGCAGCCTGACCATGTCAGGGACTGTATAAAGCAAGAAGTTCAGAAAATGTTGGAACTAGGAGTGGTTGAGCACTCTGACAGTCCATGGGCTTCTCCTGTGGTACTGGTACCAAAACCCAATTCTAAAGATGGAAAGAAGGAAATGAGGTTTTGTGTAGACTATAGAGGTCTCAACTTGGTAACCAAAACTGATGCTCACCCTAGACCCAGGGCAGATGAGCTTATAGATACACTGGCATCTGCCAAGTATCTAAGCACTTTTGATTTGACTGCAGGGTATTGGCAGATCAAATTGTCAGAAGATGCTAAACCTAAGACTGCATTTTCTACCATTGGAGGACATTACCAGTTTACTGTAATGCCTTTTGGTTTGAAAAATGCACCTGCCACTTTTCAGAGGTTGGTGAACACAGTCCTGCAAGGGCTGGAAGCTTTCAGTGCAGCATATTTGGACGATATAGCTGTCTTTAGCTCCAGCTGGGATGATCACCTGGTCCACCTATGGAAAGTTTTGGAGGCTCTGCAAAAGGCAGGCCTCACTATCAAGGCTTCAAAGTGCCAGATAGGGCAGGGTAAGGTGGTTTATCTGGGACACCTTGTTGGTGGGGAACAGATTGCACCACTTCAGGGGAAAATCCAAACTATTATTGATTGGGTTCCCCCTACCACTCAGACTCAGGTGAGAGCCTTCCTAGGCCTCACTGGGTATTACAGGAGGTTCATTAAGAACTATGGCTCCATTGCAGCCCCTCTTAATGACCTCACATCCAAGAAAATGCCTAAAAAGGTATTGTGGACAGCAAGCTGTCAGAAAGCTTTTGAGGAGCTGAAGCAGGCCATGTGCTCTGCACCTGTCCTGAAAAGCCCTTGTTACTCTAAAAAATTCTATGTCCAGACTGATGCATCTGAATTAGGAGTAGGGGCAGTCCTATCACAACTTAATTCTGAGGGCCAGGATCAACCTGTTGCTTTTATTAGTAGGAGGTTGACCCCTAGAGAAAAGCGTTGGTCTGCCATTGAGAGGGAGGCCTTTGCTGTGGTCTGGGCTCTGAAGAAGTTGAGGCCATACCTGTTTGGCACTCACTTCATTGTTCAGACAGACCACAAACCTCTACTTTGGCTAAAACAAATGAAAGGTGAAAATCCTAAATTGTTGAGGTGGTCCATATCCCTACAGGGAATGGACTATACAGTGGAACATAGACCTGGGAGTAGCCACTCCAATGCAGATGGACTCTCCAGATATTTCCACTTAGACAATGAAGACTCATCAGGTAATGGCTAGTCTTATTGTCCTTCGTTTGGGGGGGGGTTGTGTAGGAAAGTACCATCTTACCTGGCATGTTACCCCCATTTTTCACTGTATATATGTTGTTTTAGTTGTATGTGTCACTGGGACCCTGGTAACCCAGGGCCCCAGTGCTCATAAGTGTGCCTGAATGTGTTACCTGTGTAGTGACTAACTGTCTCACTGAGGCTCTGCTAATCAGAACCTCAGTGGTTATGCTCTCTCATTTCTTTCCAAATTGTCACTGACAGGCTAGTGACCATTTTTACCAATTTACATTGGCTTACTGGAACACCCTTATAATTCCCTAGTATATGGTACTGAGGTACCCAGGATATTGGGGTTCCAGGAGATCCCTAGGGGCTGCAGCATTTCTTTTGCCACCCATAGGGAGCTCTGACAATTCTTACACAGGCCTGCCACTGCAGCCTGAGTGAAATAACGTCCACGTTATTTCACAGCCATTTTACACTGCACTTAAGTAACTTATAAGTCACCTATATGTCTAACCTTTACCTGGTAAAGGTTAGGTGCAAAGTTACTTAGTGTGAGGGCACCCTGGCACTAGCCAAGGTGCCCCCACATTGTTCAGAGCCAATTCACTGAACTTTGTGAGTGCGGGGACACCATTACACGCGTGCACTACATATAGGTCACTACCTATATGTAGCTTCACCATGGTAACTCCGAATATGGCCATGTAACATGTCTATGATCATGGAATTGCCCCCTCTATGCCATCCTGGCATTGTTGGTACAATTCCATGATCCCAGTGGTCTGTAGCACAGACCCTGGTACTGCCAGACTGCCCTTCCTGGGGTTTCTCTGCAGCTGCTGCTGCTGTCAACCCCTCAGACAGGCAGCTGACCTCCTGGGGTCCAGCCAGGCCTGGCCCAGGATGGCAGAACAAAGAACTTCCTCTGAGAGAGGGTGTGACACCCTCTCCCTTTGGAAAATGGTGTGAAGGCAGGGGAGGAGTAGCCTCCCCCAGCCTCTGGAAATGCTTTGTTGGGCACAGATGTGCCCAATTCTGCATAAGCCAGTCTACACCGGTTCAGGGACCCCTTAGCCCCTGCTCTGGCGCGAAACTGGACAAAGGAAAGGGGAGTGACCACTCCCCTGACCTGCACCTCCCCTGGGAGGTGTCCAGAGCTCCTCCAGTGTGCTCCAGACCTCTGCCATCTTGGAAACAGAGGTGCTGCTGGCACACTGGGCTGCTCTGAGTGGCCAGTGCCACCAGGTGACGTCAGAGACTCCTGCTGATAGGCTCCTTCAGGTGTTAGTAGCCTTTCCTCTCTCCTAGGTAGCCAAACCCTCTTTTCTGGCTATTTAGGGTCTCTGTCTCTGGGGAAACTTTAGATAACTAATGCATGAGCTCAGCCGAGTTCCTCTGCATCTCTCTCTTCACCTTCTGATAAGGAATCGACCGCTGACCGCGCTGGAAGCCTGCAAACCTGCAACATAGTAGCCAAGATGACTACTGCAACTCTGTAACGCTGATCCTGCCGCCTTCTCGACTGTTTTCCTGCTTGTGCATGCTGTGGGGGTAGCCTGCCTCCTCTCTGCACCAGAAGCTCCGAAGAAATCTCCCGTGGGTCGACGGAATCTTCCCCCTGCAACCGCAGGCACCAAAAAGCTGCATTACCGGTCCCTTGGGTCTCCTCTCAGCACGACGAGCGAGGTCCCTCGAATCCAGCGACGCTGTCCAAGTGACCCACACAGTCCAGTGACTCTTCAGCCCAAGTTTGGTGGAGGTAAGTCCTTGCCTCACCTCGCTGGGCTGCATTGCTGGGAACCGCGACTTTGCAGCTACTCCGGCCCCTGTGCACTTCCGGCGGAAATCCTTCGTGCACAGCCAAGCCTGGGTCCACGGCACTCTAACCTGCATTGCACGACTTTCTAAGTTGGTCTCCGGCGACGTGGGACTCCTTTGTGCAACTTCGGGGAGCACCGTTTTCATGCATCCTCGTAGTGCCTGTTTCTGGCACTTCTCCGGGTGCTACCTGCTTCAGTGAGGGCTGTTTGTCTTGCTCGATGTCCCCTCTCTCTGCAGGTCCAATTTGCGACCTCCTGGTCCCTCCTGGGCCCCAGCAGCGTCCAAAAACGCCAAACGCACGATTTGCGTGTAACAAGGCTTGTTGGCGTCCTTCCGGCGGGAAAACACTTCTGCACGACTCTCCAAGGCGAGGGAGATCCGTCCACCAAAGGGGAAGTCTCTAGCCCTTTTCGTTCCTGCAGAAACCTCAGCTTCTTCTGTCCAGTCGAAGCTTCTTTGCACCCGCAGCTGGCATTTCCTGGGCATCTGCCCATCTCCGACTTGCTTGTGACTTTTGGACTTGGTCCCCTTGTTCCACAGGTACCCTAGATTGGAAATCCACAGTTGTTGCATTGCTGGTTTGTGTCTTTCCTGCATTATTCCTCTAACACGACTACTTTGTCCTTAGGGGAACTTTAGTGCACTTTGCACTCACTTTTCAGGGTCTTGGGGAGGGTTATTTTTCTAACTCTCACTATTTTCTAATAGTCCCAGCGACCCTCTACAAGGTCACATAGGTTTGGGGTCCATTCGTGGTTCGCATTCCACTTTTGGAGTATATGGTTTGTGTTGCCCCTATCCCTATGTTTCCCCATTGCATCCTATTGTAACTATACATTGTTTGCACTGTTTTCTAAGACTATACTGCATATTTTTGCTATTGTGTATATATATCTTGTGTATATTTCCTATCCTCTCACTGAGGGTACACTCTAAGATACTTTGGCATATTGTCATAAAAATAAAGTACCTTTATTTTTAGTATAACTGTGTATTGTGTTTTCTTATGATATTGTGCATATGACACTAGGTGGTACTGTAGTAGCTTCACACGTCTCCTAGTTCAGCCTAAGCTGCTCTGCTAAGCTACCATTATCTATCAGCCTAAGCTGCTAGACACCCTATACACTAATAAGAGATAACTGGGCCTGGTGCAAGGTGCAAGTACCCCTTGGTACTCACTACAAGCCAGTCCAGCCTCCTACAAGGTATCAAAGAAACCTTTGTATTTCCAAAATGGGCACAAGATAAGGTGTTGAGAAGCAGTGGTTATTTTCACACCTATGAATTCTGGGTTCCCCATACTAGCATGTGAATTAGTGGGCATTTCTCTAATAGACGTCTTTGTTACACACTGTCTTACATTTACGAAGTAAAAAACGTAGAGAAAGACAAGGGGAAATAACACTTGTTCTCCTATTCTGTGTTCCCCCAAGTCTTCCGATAAAAATAATACCTCACTTGTGTGCGTAGTCCTAAAATACACGACAGTAAATGCAACATGGACACATCACATTTTTACATTGAAATCTGACGTTTTTTTTGGAAGGAGCCTAGTAGTGTATTTTGATCTCTAGCTCAGCCGGCACCTAGGGAAACCTACCAAACCTGTGCATTTTTTAAAACTAGACACCTAGGGGAATCCAAGATGGGGTGACTTGTGGGGCTCTCCCGAGGTTCTGTTACCCCGAATCCTTTGCAAACCTCAAACTTTGGCCAAAAAAACAATTTTTCCTCACATTTTGGTTACAGAAAGTTCCTGAATCTGAGAAGAGCCACAAATGTCATTCGACCCAGCGTTCCCCCAAGGCTCCCAATAAGAATGATACCTCACTTGCGTGGGTAGGCCTATTGCTCGCGACAGGAAATGCCTCAAAACACAACATGGACACAACACGTTTTCTCAAATAAAACAGCTGTTTTTTGCAAAGTGCCAAGCTGTGGATTTTGGCCTCTAGCTCAGCCGGCACCTAGGGAAACCTACCAAACCTGTGCATTTTTGAAAACTAGAAACTTAGGGGTATCCCGAGTGGGATAACTTGTAGGACTCTCACCAGGTTCTGTTACCCCGAATCCTTTGCAAACCTCAAAATTTGGCCAAAAAACACTTTATCCTCACATTTCGGTGACCAGGTTCTGGAATGTCAGAGGAGCCACCAATTTCCTTCCACCCAGCACTCCCCCAAGTCTCACGATAAAAATGGTACCTCACTTGTGTGGGTAGGCCTAGTGCACGCGAAAGGAAATGCCCCAAAACTCTATCTGGATACATCAAAATTATCAAATTCAAAACTGCCTGTTTTTGTGGTGGCGGGCACCTGCGTTTTTGGTCCTGGGCTCAGCAGCCATACTGAGAAACCTACCAAACCCAGAACTTTCTGAAAACTAGACACCCGAAGGAGTCCAGGGAGGTGTGACTTGCATGGATCCCCCAGTGTTTCCTTACCCAGAGTCCTCAGCAAACCTCAAATTTAGCTAAAAAACAAAAATCACATTTTTCCCACATTTCTGTGTGGGATCACCCCACCAGGGCCAATTTCCTACCACCCAAAAACATGTTAAAGGGGAAACCAAAGCAGGTCCAAAAGGGCAGTTTAAAAAAAAAAAAATGTAGGCTGACAAGTGGGGCAGAATTTTTATCGGCATAGATGAGACAATGCTGGGTGGTAATTTTGTGTATTCCTGCAGATTCCAGAAGGTTCCCTCATAAACATGGGGAAATATGTGTGATTTCTAGCAAAGTTGGCAGTTTAAAGGGCATTGTGGGTAAGAAAATGGTGCAGGATGCATGTGAAGCACACCACCCTGGACTCACCCAGATGTTTACTTTTGAAATGTGTCTAGGTCTTGTGGATTTTTCTATGTGGCAGCGTCCCACAGTCCTTAAAGTGCAGCCCTCACCCTTCCAAGTGGGATGATTTTGAGAGTTAGCCAAGCTCTCATGGCCCAAATGTAAAACCAAAACACCAAATAATCAAATGTCCTCTTGCTTGCCGTGGCTTAAGATGTTTTAGTGTGAAGGGTAACAGCTGAAATTCTGTTACCCCCTTCAGTTGGGGTGGGGGCATAACCGTGCCCATACTGGTTGGTAGCCACCACCACTCTTGTTTTTTTTTTAAACTCCCTGGCATTTAGTAGTTTTGCTGCTCACCAAACCACCCCCATGGGTGTGGATTGAGGGTAATTGCCCCATCTGCCCACTGGTGGGCAGAACAACTTTGGCCCCATTTATTTGGGGCAGGGGTACGGACATACCCCCACCCTCTTATTTTAGAAAAAAATCTTCCCTGGTGGGCTTTCTGCCCCTTCTTGGGGGCAGATGGGCCTTCACAAAATAGGCAGAAATGGCCCGAAAATAATATCTGATAGAGACTTCTAGTTGAAGATTGCTTACCTTAGAATTTTCCCTCAGGAGTCAAACTGGATCCAGAGATTTTTCTTCGACCAATACCCTTGCGCGTCAGTAGGTGGCGCCGTGGACGCTGTGATGACTTCTTCTTCTTACATTGACCTGAGGATTTCGAAGAGTGGTGATGACTCCGCGACCGATCTCAAGACCTTCCTCTCGAGCGAGAACAGGACCTACGCGGAGTCGAGTGCCGGGCTGCCATTAGCTTTAGGGACCGCTCCCTCATGGCTTTCGGGTGCATGGCCCGACACTTGAAGCACGACTTCGGGTCGTGGTCGCGCTCGAGGCACCACAGACAAATGCGATGAGGATCCATCACCGACATTGTCCGATGGCAGTCCTCACAAGGCTGGAATCCGGTCTTCGGGGTCATCTTGACGCACCAAAGTCGTACACAAAAATGTCAACAAAACGGTTGAATTTGGCCAAAAAATAGCCAGGGTAGCTCTCTCCGGATCAGCACGTAGTGCAGAAAGAAAAGAACTGACATCACTGCGCAAGGGCGGTGTCTATGTACTACTCCCGACGTCATCACGGCGACCACGACGCCTGCGGAGTCGACCGACACCACCTACTGACGCGCAAGGGTACTGCTCGAAGAAAAATCTCCAGATCCAGTCTGACGCCTGGGGGAAAATTCTAAGGTAAGGAATCTGCAACTAGAATATGTCTCTACCAGATATTTTGTTACCGAAGGTAAGTAACTTGTACTTTAGGCCATTTGGGAGCTTGCGTAAGGGGTCGCTCCCCTTATCAATATAAAGGTTACAAAAAAAAGACAATCCCTGGTTTCTAGTGGCTCCTGCACCCCTCCCCCACGCCAAAAGGGGCAGAAAAGGTCTAATAAAAAAAATTGTTTCCTCCCTTTCCCCCCTCACAGGGGAACGACCCTTGCCTAAAGGGTCGCTTCCCTTAGCAATATAAATAAAAAAAATGTAAATACCATCCCTGGTGCCTAATGGCTTCTTCCCTCCCTGGGGGCAGATCGGCCTAATTAATATAGCATTATGTCCATGGCTGTGAAGGGGTTAAGGACCTGAAGGCAAGGATCATCAACACCCGCTTTAGCAAGAGGTTTCTGCTGTCCCGTGACAAAGTTGAGGCAGGATACAATTGGGACTTTCCTATGGTAGTAGTATGACAATTATGCCATTATCAGGCTTTTGAATACTGTATTCGAGATTTAAGGCTATTTGCTTGCCCTCCACTTGAACGTCATATTGGTTCTGCATGGAATAGTTACAAGGTGTATTTTCTCTTATAGGGAATGACGGCTCCAAACAGGCATGAACACTAAGGAACTGACCATTCTTATCGCATGAAGAGAGAGGGGACATAAACATGGACTATGTCATGAATTTAGAGTTTGATTGGTTATGTGGAATACACCTTCCCTAAGATTTCTGTGAAATAAAGCTTTTTCTGATTGTAAAGGCTGCTGATTAATAAAGTGGACAAAGGAAATGCATAATCCATGGCTAGGGCCTGAGATTGAATCATAGTTCATAATTTCAATAATTATCGAAAGTAAATGTGCTTTGCTAATGTGTCCCTCATTGGTGTTGACCTACCTTTAGTATTTTGTAGTGAAAGCTAACTACCCAACTGCATCTCCAATAACTTTTTTTAACCAATTTTAATTACATTTTTAATATCAGTGAGTTACATTATCATTAGTAAAATCAGCAATCCAGCTACATCGTCATTAATAAAATAGTATCACATCAGTATCAGCAGGAGTCCTTGGTTCAGTCCTTAAAGACAGCAACATTGGAAAAAACAAGTCATGTGTTAATGTTAACTCACATTCTGCCATTACCATAAGTGCTATTCAATCTTCCCATCTCAAGCAAGTACTGCCAACATTGAAAATCAACAGTGACATCCATGGAGCTATAATGTCCACTGGGAAGCTATTTGGGGACATCAAAGGGTGTAACAGAAGGGTGTTGTCACTCACCCATGGACAGGCTGGAAGGGGTTATGACGGAGGAGTGGGAATGGGGATGAAAGGGGACTTGGGGGGAGGTTATGTCCCCGCCAGGGTAGGTTTAAGTGACTGGCCACCAAATCTTGTTTGTATGTGTGCAAGTCAAGTAATAGTGCTTCCCATTCCACAGTTCTGGGGTATTTGCATAGTCCTCATGTTTCTTGCCTCCTGAGCTCCTCTCCCTGTCCCCACTTCAGTATTGCCGCACACCAGTGGACTATATCTAGCAATACCTGGGCTTTCCAATGCATGGCAATTAGTCTGCGTGCTATCAGCAATGCTTGGTTTATAAACCGGTTAGCAGCTTTATCTGTTTTTGAGCACCTCAACAATCCCAACAATGCAACTTCCATTGGAAACACATCCAGTCACCTCTCAGCAAGTTGGACACTGCCGCCCATAAGGTTACAGACTCTGAGCAGCTCCAGAACATGTGCATCGTGTCAGCACCTGCATGTTGGCATCTCGGACAACCAGAGGAGGACCCAAACATTTGGGACAGAGTTGCGGGAGTGAGGTAAGCTATATGCAATATATTATGCTGGATGTACTGAACTTGGTATTCCGCATCATCCTGTGGTATGTACGTATTTTTTCCAGTCTTTCCTAGTCAACTCGCCACCCAAGCCCCACTCCCTAAGGGCTACATTTAACAGGCTGTGTGTGGTGTATGCTAGTGCACAAACAAACCAGATGACAAGTCTACAACCTCAACCCATTATATACAGTGTGTGTATGAGAGGGTGCTTATGGGGTTGCCATGGAGCCAAAGATGGCAGCCGTGGAGTAACTTTGCTCCAGGACCTGAATGCCGCAGTCAACATTAATCCTGCCATAATCAGGTGCCCAGGAGGCTCCCTCACCTCTTTCCCCAAAACATCTGCATATAAAGGAGCTGCGGGGCTGGGGAGGTGACCCTCCCACCAACTGATTATGGCTATCCAGCCTGCAACAACATGAGCTGGCCTATCGCACGTCCCCTCTCCGCACCTGCCCATTGAGAGGGGACGCCTCATTGCAGTGATCCACGGAGAGTGGTCATCAACTGGGCTGACTGCGGGGCTTTGCTGGACAGTGGAGGTGAGAGAGACTGGCACTGTTGCACTGTGTATGAAGACAGCCTCACACTTGTGTAGGAGGCTGGACTGGCTTGTAGTGAGTACCAAGGGGTACTTGCACCTTGCACCAGGCCCAGTTATCCCTTATTAGTGTATAGGGTGTCTAGCAGCTTAGGCTGATAGATAATGGTAGCTTAGCAGAGCAGCTTAGGCTGAACTAGGAGACGTGTGAAGCTACTACAGTACCACCTAGTGTCATATGCACAATATCATAAGAAAACACAATACACAGTTATACTAAAAATAAAGGTACTTTATTTTTATGACAATATGCCAAAGTATCTTAGAGTGTACCCTCAGTGAGAGGATAGGAAATATACACAAGATATATATACACAATAGCAAAAATATGCAGTATAGTCTTAGAAAACAGTGCAAACAATGTATAGTTACAATAGGATGCAATGGGGAAACATAGGGATAGGGGCAACACAAACCATATACTCCAAAAGTGGAATGCGAACCACGAATGGACCCCAAATCTATGTGACCTTGTAGAGGGTCGCTGGGACTATTAGAAAATAGTGAGAGTTAGCAAAATAACCCTCCCCAAGACCCTGAAAAGTGAGTGCAAAGTGCACTAAAGTTCCCCTAAGGACAAAGAAGTCGTGTTAGAGGAATAATGCAGGAAAGACACAAATCAACAATGCAACAACTGTGGATTTCCAATCTAGGGTACCTGTGGAACAAGGGGACCAAGTCCAAAGGTCACAAGCAAGTCGGAGATGGGCAGATGCCCAGGAAATGCCAGCTGCGGTTGCAAAGAAGCTTCGACTGGACAGAAGAAGCTGAGGTTTCTGCAGGAACGAAAAGGGCTAGAGACTTCCCCTTTGGTGGACGGATCCCTCTCGCCTTGGAGAGTCGTGCAGAAGTGTTTTCCCGCCGGAAGAACGCCAACAAGCCTTGCTACACGGAAATCGTGCGTTTGGCGTTTTTGGACGCTGCTGGGGCCCAGGAGGGACCAGGAGGTCGCAAATTGGACCTGCAGAGAGAGGGGACGTCGAGCAAGACAAAGAGCCCTCACTGAAGCAGGTAGCACCCGGAGAAGTGCCAGAAACAGCACTACGAGGATGCGTGAAACGGTGCTCGCCGAAGTTGCACAAAGGAGTCCCACGTCGCCGGAGACCAACTTAGAAAGTCGTGCAATGCAGGTTAGAGTGCCGTGGACCCAGGCTTGGCTGTGCACAAAGGATTTCCGCCGGAAGTGCACAGGGGCCGGAGTAGCTGCAAAGTCGCGGTTCCCAGCAATGCAGCCCAGCGAGGTGAGGCAAGGACTTACCTCCACCAAACTTGGGCTGAAGAGTCACTGGACTATGGGGGTCACTTGGACAGCGTCGCTGGATTCGAGGGACCTCGCTCGTCGTGCTGAGAGGAGACCCAAGGGACCGGTGATGCAGCTTTTTGGTGCCTGCGGTTGCAGGGGGAAGATTCCGTCGACCCACGGGAGATTTCTTCGGAGCTTCTGGTGCAGAGAGGAGGCAGGCTACCCCCACAGCATGCACAAGCAGGAAAACAGTCGAGAAGGCGGCAGGATCAGCGTTACAGAGTTGCAGTAGTCGTCTTTGCTACTATGTTGCAGGTTTGCAGGCTTCCAGCGCGGTCAGCAGTCGATTCCTTATCAGAAGGTGAAGAGAGAGATGCAGAGGAACTCGGCTGAGCTCATGCATTCGTTATCTAAAGTTTCCCCAGAGACAGAGACCCTAAATAGCCAGAAAAGAGGGTTTGGCTACCTAGGAGAGAGGAAAGGCTACTAACACCTGAAGGAGCCTATCAGCAGGAGTCTCTGACGTCACCTGGTGGCACTGGCCACTCAGAGCAGTCCAGTGTGCCAGCAGCACCTCTGTTTCCAAGATGGCAGAGGTCTGGAGCACACTGGAGGAGCTCTGGACACCTCCCAGGGGAGGTGCAGGTCAGGGGAGTGGTCACTCCCCTTTCCTTTGTCCAGTTTCGCGCCAGAGCAGGGGCTAAGGGGTCCCTGAACCGGTGTAGACTGGCTTATGCAGAATTGGGCACATCTGTGCCCAACAAAGCATTTCCAGAGGCTGGGGGAGGCTACTCCTCCCCTGCCTTCACACCATTTTCCAAAGGGAGAGGGTGTCACACCCTCTCTCAGAGGAAGTTCTTTGTTCTGCCATCCTGGGCCAGGCCTGGCTGGACCCCAGGAGGGCAGCTGCCTGTCTGAGGGGTTGGCAGCAGCAGCAGCTGCAGTGAAACCCCAGGAAGGGCAGTCTGGCAGTACCAGGGTCTGTGCTACAGACCACTGGGATCATGGAATTGTACCAACAATGCCAGGATGGCATAGAGGGGGCAATTCCATGATCATAGACATGTTACATGGCCATATTCGGAGTTACCATGGTGAAGCTACATATAGGTAGTGACCTATATGTAGTGCACGCGTGTAATGGTGTCCCCGCACTCACAAAGTTCAGTGAATTGGCTCTGAACAATGTGGGGGCACCTTGGCTAGTGCCAGGGTGCCCTCACACTAAGTAACTTTGCACCCACCTTTACCAGGTAAAGGTTAGACATATAGGTGACTTATAAGTTACTTAAGTGCAGTGTAAAATGGCTGTGAAATAACGTGGACGTTATTTCACTCAGGCTGCAGTGGCAGGCCTGTGTAAGAATTGTCAGAGCTCCCTATGGGTGGCAAAAGAAATGCTGCAGCCCATAGGGATCTCCTGGAACCCCAATACCCTGGGTACCTCAGTACCATATACTAGGGAATTATAAGGGTGTTCCAGTAAGCCAATGTAAATTGGTAAAAATGGTCACTAGCCTGTCAGTGACAATTTGGAAAGAAATGAGAGAGCATAACCACTGAGGTTCTGATTAGCAGAGCCTCAGTGAGACAGTTAGTCACTACACAGGTAACACATTCAGGCACACTTATGAGCACTGGGGCCCTGGGTTACCAGGGTCCCAGTGACACATACAACTAAAACAACATATATACAGTGAAAAATGGGGGTAACATGCCAGGCAAGATGGTACTTTCCTACAACTTGTCGGCCACTTCCCCGCTCAGCACCCGACCCCAGTGTGGGGGGTCACACAAAAATGACAGGCCCCAGTGGGACTGAATACAACAAGAATTTACAGAAGGACCCATGTCATCCCCAGACAGAGGTGAGGTACCCCACTGCTTCAGTGCAACCCTGACATGCAGGCCTGGGGTCCTAGGGAGGCCTGATTCCATACCCGGACGGTGGACTTGCCCTGGAGTTTAGACTAGTGAAAGGAAGTAATGGAACACGACTATTGACGGCGGGCCAACCCTGAGGTACCCCCTCTGTGGAGCAACTCCAGAGGATGCCGGCACTGGGAGAGACTCATGGAGGGAGTCGTGCCTGCTCTTCAACATCACCTCACCTTCCTTGATGATGCAGCTGTGGGACCGGGTGGCCCTGCTTGATGGCACTGTGGACTTAGAGGTGATGAGTCAGGTGACATCCAAGCTTCCCCAACGAGTAAACGCACTCATCTCACCGGCCCCCCAAAAGGCAGTCTTCAGGAGAGGGCTAGGGGCAGAGGGAGTGCATAGGAATCAGGATCATCCAGTGCACGATTGCAGCACGACACCCTCTGCTCCTAAACAGACTGTGGGGACCCGAATCAAGGGCTATCAACTTCCGTCCATGCTCACCCCAGGGTGTGCAAACCCTCCCCCCCGGACTAAGACAGTGCTGCATCTGGTTGTCGACTGGCCAGACCCAACCCTGCATACCACACCGGGGCATACCCGGCACAGGTGGGGGGAGGGTGTAGGGGGGCTGGCTACAAAGACCACAGCTGACACTCGCAGACTTTTACCCATGGACCATGGTTGGAGTCATCCTGCATACAGTGATCCAGTAACGTATTGGTGTGGTAGATTGGGAACACACCATGGGTAAACCGAAATCACCAAAACCTCACCCCTGTCTACCCTATCCCACACTCCATCATGGGGAGGAGCCTTGACATGGGGCAAAGACCTCCAGTTCTCCACAGGACTTAGGTGAAAAACTGGCCACCATCCTATTTACCTACTTACCAATAAATCCTCTTGCTCATCAGTAGAAGCGCACATAAAGGAGATATGTGTGGAATTTGGTCTCCTTCGGAAGGACCTGCGAAAACTGGCTTCCCGGTTCACCAACACGGAACGTAATATCACAGAGATGGCACCACAGCTGAAGATCCAAAAACAGACCACCCAAGACCTTCTGGACAAAGTGCACTAGTTAGGTACGTGCTGAGTCATGCCAGGCTAAAGCCAAGTGAAGCATGCCAATGGAACTCCTGACCAGGTTATGACCCTGCCATTGGCAGACTACCTGTAAAAACCAAAGACCACGGGTCTGGGGCCCATCCACTCCTTTCTTCAACACTGTAGGCGGCTTTTTAATCAGTCTGCTCCACGCTATTAACTAGGGCTTCCTGAGGCACCATACTGCAGTATCTCTCAGATTGCCAGCCCAACTCTAGCAAATACACAGCTCGAATCCACTCATAAGGGGACAAACCTGGCTAACTGCTGGTGTGGCGGTCCCCTACAATAACAGAAATCACCCTGCCTACAGGCCGGACATTACATTTGCAATCTGCCATTCTTCAGTATGTATCACTCTGACCTACACAGCTAACTGGCCACCCCTATAATATCTGTCGACTATTCAACGTAATAAACCAGGCCTCCCCACTATATACTAGATCAGCCTAATAGTCTGTATTGATTGCCTCTCCTGGAGTACCTGTTTGGGACCCTATCATCCTTCGTTCTAGGTCCATGCCTCCTAACCTACACCAAACTACTAAACATAAACCCCTCTTCAAGGGTCCAAGTGGGCTGCCTAATATTGCTCCCCTTTCCTGTTGATCGTGGCGCACGACAGGGTTGTCCCATCTCCCCAATCCTGTTCTCCATATCCATGTAGCCAATGGCGCACTGCCTCAGTTGGAAAAGCCCCGTTTGGGGGGATACAGCTGCACGGAGACACGCATATAGTGTCCCTTTACACAGATTATGTTCTACTTTACATCCGAGACACACAAATCGACACCTCCTGTTTGACATCTGCCTTTCAGGACTTCGAAGCGGTGACTGGGCTCCAAGTTAACTGGGGAAAATTCTATACTTTCTTGTTCCGAGGTGAAACCCCACACCACCAGCATTGCCCCTACACCCTAAGCTTGGAAGTCCACAGCCTCCCGTTACCTGGGGTTCCACTTCACCACTTGCAGGAAGACTAATTTGAGGGCAACTCTGGCAGCAGCTCCCCAGAGCCCTCACCGGCATGATTGCATTGTCAAAGATGATAATCCTTCCCCAATTGCAGTATTATTTTGTCAACGTACCAGGCTTTCCACCATGCCACTTCTTCTGTGATCTAGATCACGTGGTGGGGGATACATTCTGGAATGATGGAAGATGATGGGTTGCCAGTGGTTCAGGGAGGTTTGAGGGGCCCCCTGTTTCGAGTCTTACTACCTGTGGCACAGCTTGAGTGGGTGGCTCGATGGCTGGCGGGCAAAAACACATTCAAGATCTCCACTGATGATGCCCTGCTCCCTTCCTGGATGGTTGCCATGGAAATCTCTAACCAGAAACTTTCGCCTAACAAACAAACCAGATTGCTCCATATGCCCCTAACATTGCAATACAGGGCCTCACCAGCGTGTAGGTCTCATTGACAAGAGAGCAGCTACCAGACTGGCAGGCACACTCATTTGACACAGTGGAAGACCTCTTCCGGGATGGCCAGCTTTTAACTTTTGACGAGGACTATGCCATCTCCCAGGACAATTCATCACATACTGATGCCTACTGCCTCAATGAACTTCCTATGGTAAACCCTTACAGAAAAAACTAGACACAAAGTTGTACGTACAATATATCAAAGGGGACACAGGTGAGATCTTATCACTTGGCTTTGTAAAGCCATTGGAACACGTCGACACATCCCTGATGCAACTTAGGCATGATTCTGAATGGGCCAGCGCCCTGGAATCACATAAGATGATAACACATAAAGCATGCTTAAAGAATAACCAATAAGTGCTTCTCCATAGTGGGTACCTCAACCCCTCCCCCCTTAACAGAATATTCCCAGTGGCACACCTCACCTGCCAGAGATGCTCTGTTCCAGTGGGGGAAACAACCTGAACAACTACGTTGGAACAACTACTTGCCTGAACAACGAATCCTGAACACCTACTAGGTCTTTACAACGAAGTTCAGAACAACTACTGCCTTACCAACGATTTTGCCTTAACAACGAATACCAGAACAACAAATTTTAAGGTAAGTTTTGTTTTTTAACAACAAATTTAAGGTAAGTTTTGTTTTTTGTTTTTTATTTGTTTAAATTTGAATTATTATTTGTTTATATATATATGCATGTATTTTTAATATTTATATTATTGGATATGTTGTATTTATTAATGTTTTTGTTTGTATATATTAATGTACATATGTATAATTATTGTATTATTATGTATATATATATTTTATACATATTTTATAATATATATATTTTTTCTATATATATTTATTTATATATATATGTATTTTATATATATATATATATATATAGATATATAAATAAATATATATATTTTACATATTTGGTATGCAGGGGTTATGTTTTGGTATGGGTATTGATACTGAAGTATGGATTTTAAACTGCATTGTTTTTGTGTCGTTTTTTGGAGAGATGTAGCGCAATTATGTGCGGTTTTTATGGGATTTTGGTTTTATGGGTGGGAAAGTGTCTTAATATTGTGCTAGTAATTTGAATGGTTGAGTTTTTTTTTTTTTTTTTTTTTTTTTTAGGTATTAGGTATTAATGTATATACTTGGGTATTTTTTTTTTTTAATCATTCTGTGGATTTAGGGGTAGGATATATGGGATGCAGGGGTTATGAGTAGGGATGCTATTATTACTCGGGTATTAAATTATGTCTTTGAGGTTTTTTTTTATGGGGTGGCATGATGTGGGTTAAGGGGCGGTATATGTGGGATGTAGGGGTTATGGGTGGGGAAGTGTATTAGTAATTGTGAAATATGGGTGGGGAGTGCATTAATACTTGGGTATTTCATAAGGACTTTGAGTATTTTTTTAAAAAAAATTAAGGATATGCTGTGGATTAAGGAATGGGGTGTATGGGATGTAGACGTTATGGGTGGGGAAGTGTATTAATAGTTAGGTATTAATTTATACACTGTTTTTTTTAAAGTTTTGGAATTTATGCTGTGGATTTAGGGGCGGGATATATGAAATGCAGGGGTTATGAGTGGGGAAGTGTATTAATACCCAGGTGTTAATTTATACGCTGGGGTAATTTTTTTATTCCAATTTTAAAAATCGATGCGGGTAAGGGGTGGGATATATGGGATGCAGCTTTTTATGGGTGGGGAAGTGTATTAGTAGTTAGGTATTAATTTATACAGTTGGGTAATTTTGTATTTCTTTTTTAAAAACAAACTGTGGGATAAGGGACGGGATAGATGGGATGGAGGGGTTATGGGTGGGGAAGTGTATTAATACTCAGGTATTATTTTATATACTTTGGTACATTTTTATTCCTTTTTAAAAAATATGCTATGTGGTAAGGGATGGGATATTCCGGTTGCAGGAGTTATCGGTAGGGAAGTTTATTAATACTGAGGTATTAATTCATTCAATTGGGATTTTTTAAAAAAAATTTTAATACATGCTGTGTAGTTAGGGGCTGGTTATGTGGGATACAGGGGTTATGGGTGGGGAAGTGTATTAATACTGAAGTATTAATTTATACAGTTGAGTAATTTTGTATTCATTTTTT
Organism: Pleurodeles waltl; assembly: GCF_031143425.1. Lineage (NCBI taxonomy): Eukaryota > Metazoa > Chordata > Amphibia > Caudata > Salamandridae > Pleurodeles > Pleurodeles waltl. Next base: position 1,165,370,613 of record NC_090439.1, on the reverse strand, counting down.
TTTTATGTTGCAGGATAAGGGGTGGGATATATGGGATGCAGGGGTTATGGGTGGGGAAGTGTATTAGTACTTGGGTATTAATTTGTACACTTGGGTAATTTTTTATTTGTTTTTTAAAAACAAGCTGCAGGATAACGGATGGGATGTATGGATTATGGGTGGGAAGTATATTAATACTCAGGTATTATTTTATACACTTGGGTACTTTTTATTATTATTTTTTTTTAAACATGAGTTGAATTAGGGGCGGGATATGGGGGATGCAGGGGTTATGGGTGGGGAAGTGTATTAATACTCAGGTATTTATTTATATCCTTGGGTATTTTTTATATTGGTGTAATTCTTCTTTTAGGGAAGTGATAGTGTTTATTGAGGGATAATGAGTTGGGAGTGTATTGATACTGACATTTTATTTTTAATAATGGTGAATTCATTTTTTTTTTTTTTTTTTTTTTTTTTGCTTTTCAGTGTTAAAGATGTTTATTTGTTTAAATTCAAAATAGATATGTATTAATTTTATATTTAAATATGTATTATAATAATATTTTGTAGAGTAGAATATTGTTTGTGAATATTTTTTTTAATTATTAATTGTACTTTGTTTTTTTCATTTTTAAAAATTGTTAAAACATTTTTTATTTTATTTGGAAAATGTTAGATTTTTTTCTGGTAATATAAAATTAATATGAATTTATTTAAAATTATATTTTTGGAAGTATAATAATAAATATATATTAAATTGAATTATTATTACTTTTTTTTAGTTTTATTATTTAATTAAAAAATCCCAGAAAATATATAAATATTATTTTTTTATTATTTTTGGTTTTAGGGTTTTTTTCATCCACAATTTTTTTTTTTATATGCAAACATAATTTTTAAATAATAAAAACATATTTTATTTTTAAAAATGTTTATTTTTATTTTGAAAATAATATAGTTTTAAAAATGCTAAATATTTTTTTATTTATTATTTAATATTTACAGATTTTTGTAAATTTTTTACAAATTTATTTACATTTATTTAACCTTTTTTTTCTGGTATTTCCTTCTTTTTCCTATTATACCCTATGAGTGAAATAGTCAGTTTTCTAATTTTAGTGCTCCTCCTGGTCAAGACAGGACGGAAGCAGAGACCTCGTTCGGGTAAGTGGAATTATAATTCTTTTTACAGTATGTTTTAGGGTATTTTTACTGCAGATATAGTTGTCGGAGGTAATTCTAAGGTAGGGAGTAGATTTTCGATGTTTGGAATGTTTACTTTTTTCTTCCCGTACAGGTTTGCATATGATAGTGGTATCGATAAAAAAATAAAAATGTGTAGCAGTGTTTTACCTTTAAAATAATTGTACTGCTTTTCTAATAAATACGAACAATTGTTTTTTTGCCTGTGATTATTTTATTTTAGGGCTCGATAAACAAGGCAATTGTCCGGTTTTTAAAAAGAATATTTTGTTAATTGTAACAGCCTTCGTAATTATTTATTTTTTTGTATTAGTAGTGTCCTTTATTTCGTTTTCATGTATTTTTGTTGATTATTATTTTGTTCTTTAATGCTGTTGCTTTGGTAAGTATCTGATTCACATTTTTTATTTTCTTGGGTATAAAATGTTCTTGGGGTGCTTTTAATATTGTTTTTTTTTCAAATTTGTGGTTTGGTAAAATGTTATATATTTTTTTTTTCTTCAACTTTTTATTGTATACAGAGTTGTTTTTTTCATCATCCATTTGGTATCACCAATTACATTTTTTTCAGGATGATTATTTTTTTTTTTTAATTCTGCAGTATAAAATGCTTCTTCTATATTAATGAAGAGGATTTCTTCAGCAACACGTATTTGCATAAAGACATGAAAACTTCAAAGGTAGGATCTGTTTTGGTTGGATTAATTTAGTGTAAAAATAATTTAAAAAATGGCAATTTAATTAATGGTCTTTTTTTAAAACTGGCAAGTCATTTCTGAGTAGCCTAGTGGTTGTTAGTAATGTAGAATATATGCTAGACTGTCAAGATAGTCTGAAGCCGTCATTGTATGAAATTCTTGTATTTTTGCCAAAATTCTTTATGCCATTTCTTTGCTTTTTTGACTTTGGCGTGGGTTCAGGCTACCTGAGAGTGACTGAGCAAGTCTCATTTCTTGGAAACCTTGCTCCTTCTTCAAAATTTCCATGAAATGATACAGGTTTGGGTGGGGTTTTCCTATTGCTCCGTTAAAGGAGTTGTGCCATCCCTCTATGGCATTATTAGTCTTTGCACCACCTTCTAAACAGGTCTGGTAGCAGTTCCACCATTCTATTGGAAATCTTGGCTTTCTTCTGCGACCAGATCTGCTTAGGTGTCCAATCCAGGTTTCTTCGAAATAATTTAGTAAGGGTGCCAATTTGTCTTCATTTACCGTATAATAGTTAGAATCTGTTATTGTTGTGTAATACTCATCTACTTTTTCAGGTGGTACAAAGCATAATGCTGTTAGTTTCCTTAATTCAAATTGCAGTATGCAGTCTGAGAAATATTCTCTACTTAAGGATGATTTTTTAATTCTACGCCAATATGCCTGTGAAAAGTAGAAAAAGCATCCTTGAATTTGGGTTTCTGGATATATTTTCAGTATTGTGTTTATCACTGATAATTTGAAATCCAGTATCACTTTTCTAGGTCTTTTATTCAGTGTTTTGTTTCTGATTGCTGATAACAATTCAGTATAAGTAGAGGAATGTTTGTCAGGCAATAATGCATACACTAGGGGGACTGTAGTGTTATTTTTTGTTGCATGTATAGTGTAAATTTGAGTGAACGGATGGGGTGTAGATTTAAATGTTCCATCCATCATCCAAAATTCACTATTTTCTAGGATTAGTAAGTTGCAGGTTGTGCTAAATATTAAAATTAATTTTTTGAGGGTTTTCGTTGTCATGCATGAGAAAAGTTTCTTTGGAAAAGGCAATTTTTAGTTCCGGGGGATGTTAATGTCTTCATAGGATCGCTGTGTTACATGTTGGGGGTTACTTGCCAGTTTTTCTCGTTGAAACATTCGCCTAAGGTTTGGTATAGAAGGTATGCTACCTGCAATCTGTACGGGAATACTTTGTACTACCTCCCTTAGAACCTGTCCGCAGGAGTCATTGGAGGTGTGTGCAATATGTTTTATTTTTTGTACATTTTCTCTAATCTATTTCCATTGCAGAGGCAGAGTGGTTGTGCTCTGTTGTCCTAACAACGGTGTCTTCCAGAGTAACAGCTCTGCCTCTGCAATGTGAAGAGTAGAATTGTACACACCTCCAATGACTCCTGAGGTTGACAACCTCATCTCTTCAATAAAGATACCCTTCATACTTTAGTAGCTGGTGTCCTGTTCGTGAGGTCATGTAACTTGCTTCACCTTGTGATGCCATTCATAAAATATCTGTAAATAATACAAAAAAATATATTATAAGAACTTTTTAGTTTTTAATTTTAATTATGTGGTGGAATTACTTTATAAAATAGTAAGTTAGTTAACATATAGTGCATGCTCTTTCTAAGTGTTCAGTGTAGCTGGAATATTACATTTTACATTTGTTGATTGTGTATCACCAGTGCTGAGGTAAGTCATTTGTGGATTTAGAATTGTAAATGTGGGTCTAGTCTGTGACCAGTATCTGTTCTGAGGTAAGTACTTTTTGGAGTTGTGATAGTAAATTTCATGTATGTTCACTGCCCATTTCCTGAGCTGATGTGAATATGCAGTGGAGGTGGAGTACTAAATTTGGCCTTTATTAACTGTCTTTTAGCTGCCCTGGGATAAGTGCTTGGTGGAGCTGTAATAGTAAATTTGTTTGTTTTTAAGTCACTGTCCAGCACCTACCCTCATGCAAGTATGTGGGGAATTTGGAATGGTAAATTTGGATTTTACTGAATGTCTATCATCTGCCCTGAGGTAAGTACTTGGTGGAGTTGGAATACTAATTCTAGTTCTATTTAGTGTCCAGCACTTGCTCTGAGGTAAGTACTTGGTGGAATTGTAATAGTACTTTTCTCTTATACTCACTGTCCAGCACCTACCCCTATGTAAGTATGTGGAGAAGTTGGAATAGTAATTTTTGTATTTATTTACTCTTTCATTTGCTCTGAGGTAAGTATTTGGTGGATTTCAATAGTAACTTTGGTTCTATTTAGAGTGCACCATCTGTCCTGACGTAAGTAGTTTCTGGAGTTGTAACAGTTAATTTATTGTATACTCACTGTCCAGCAGCTGTCCTTACATAAGTATCCGCTGCAGTTGTATTAGTAAAGTTGAGTGTATGTATTGTGCAGTATCTGCTTTAAGGTGACTACTTGGATGGAGGTTTAATAGTACATCTTACCTTTTATGTAGAGTCCACACGTAGTTGAATTTTTTTCAATTTTTTCACATCTTCTGGTGTTTTTTTTGTTCCTTGGAGTCTAAAAGAAATAATAAAGAGTGTATTATTTAGTTTTTTATTTTGTATTATTAATGTTTTTACTTTGAATACTTGTGATTCTGTAAGTACTGAGTGCAGTTATACTAATATTTTTGGGCTTATTGTTATTGTATTCCATCTGCTCTCAAGTAAGTATTAGGTGGTGTTTGAATAGTTAATTGGCCTTTACTGGTTGTTTTTAAGATACCCTCAGGTAAGTACTTTGTGGATTGGGAAAAGTTAATTTGAGCGTACTCACTGTCCAGTATTTGTTTTAAGGTAAGTAGTTGGTTGAGTTAGAATAGTAAATTTGGTGTTATTTAGTGTTTAGCGCCTGCCCTTAGGTAAGTACTTGTTGGAGTTTTAATAGTATTTATTTTATAATATATGTGCAGCACGTCCCTTATCTAAGTATCTGGTGGAGTTTGAATAGTAAATTTGTCATTTACTGATTGTTTATTACTTGCCGTGACGTAAGTAGTTGGTGGACTTGGATTAGCTAATTTGGCATTTATTTACTGTTCATCATCTGTTCTGAGGTAAGTAGTTTGTGGATTTGCAACAGTAAATTTTGTTTTATTTAGACTCTACCACTTGTCAAATGTAAGTAGTTGGTGGAGTTCTACTAGTAAATTTGCCCCTACTTTGTGACCAGGTGCTGCTGTCTGGTAAGTACATTGTGGACTTGGAATAGTAAGTTGTCTCTATAATCATTGTCTACCACATGCTGTCATGTAAGTATGCAGTGGCGTTGCAGTAGTATAGTTAGATTTTAGTCACTGTGTATTAGCTGCCCAGAGGTAAGTTCCTTGTAGACTTGGAATAGTACATTTCATGTTTTCTCAGTGGGGAGAACAGGTCCCCATGTAAGTATTTATTTTCTATGAGGTTAATTCTTATCTTTCTGGAAAGATTTATGCTACGTTTAGTTGCCATTTTGGACTTGTAGTAAGGTAAGTAGTCAGTAGAGTTTTATTAATAATTTACTTGTACTGGTTCTTATTTATCATATTCTGTGAGGTAAGTAGATTTTCAAATGACACTACTAATATTTTGGAAGTTCATTTGTTCTACTTCATTCAGGTATGTACTTAGCTTAATTTAGAAAGTACTTTTTTTTCTAGCCTTCAATTTTGAGGTGAGTAATATCTTGCCTTTGAATTAAATTTACTAGGTGAAATCATTTTTTTTTTACTATTTCGCACATGAATTGTTTTATAGATACATTTTATTTGTATCATAATTTTTTTTAGTAATCTTATCATACTCATTTTTTAACATATTATTTTAACACAATTTGTAACGCTTTAATCAAACTGTTTCTGAGAAATGGAAATTGTTTACCTTTTATAACACAGATGTCCTGTTATTTTTTTGGTCACTTTCCTGAAATATACGTCTGTAATACAAAAGTGTAAAATTACCTTATTTATTCATTTTTTTCAGCTATTTTATAGCTTTGTATATACATTTATATCTATTTTAAGTATATGTTACCATGCAATGTCAGTAGATGGCGCTGTTGGATGAAATATAGATAACTTTCTCTCCGTAGTGTTTTACATGTCCTCTCTGTAAGCTGTTCGGTGTAATACTGAACACAAAATGGAGGTCGTCTGTATATATGTATTTTTATGAGTAATGCTATAATTGTAAATAAAATATGTTTTGGACGTTTTTTTTAATTCTGTACTCGTTTCTGACAGAACTTATATTTAATTTACAAGTATAGTTATAGCGTAGTTTGCATTTCTTTTCCCTTTTAGTTGTCGTTTCTTGAGGAGAAGAAATACTTCCTGGGTGATGTAGAAACTGTTGTAGGACTAACGTTTACTATAGTGTTATTTTCGTTACTGTTCTACCCTTTTTGTTTTAAAACAATTTATTTCACATTAAAACTGTGTTTATATGTTTTCAATTTGTGGTGATGTTTTCATTGTTTTCTGTAGGCAAAATATTGTTGTTTTTGTTTTCGCTGGTTTTTCAGCATAGTACTGTAGTGGGTCCCATATTCGTTATATAGGAGGTCGTTGTTTAGGCATATTTCTATTTAATCGTTTTTTTCGTTGTTTAGACTTCGTTGTAAAAAAATTCATTGTTTAGGCGTTCTCGGTGTTGGGCAGTAGTGGTTTAGGCAGTCGTTGTTTAGGCAGTAGTGGTTCAGTCGCATATTCTACTCACCAGACCTGCAAACACCCACACAACATCCATATACACTGGCAGCCTGTCTTCTCCAACTGTGTCCACCCCCCTCCTCCCAAAATATACAAACGCTCACACTCATCCACTCCACACACATCCACCACACCTCAGCATACTGTACAGGCACCTGCATCCACATCCAGCACACCTCCATCTCCTTCTACCACTCCCTCAACCTCCACTCCCACACCTGTCTCCAGTACCGCTCCTACTGCAACTAGAAAGCTTTTCCTCTCCCGTGTTGACCTGTTTGAACCCACTGGCCCCCCATCTTGTCCCTAAACGTGCCTATATCCTTGCCCAGTCCATTCCTTCCACCTCCAAGTCCGCTCCAGTCACCCCTTCTCGTTCCCGTGCCCCTTCCCCGGAGAAGAAGAAGCCCCGTGTTGCCCCTGGTCCCTCTGCCACCCCCGTCCAAGCCCACTCCCCCTCCATCCAAGGGCATGCCCAAACCCCCTCCACCTCCCAAACCTAAGCCCAAGCCCCCCCTTCCAAGCATAGGTTCCCTCCCTCACCACCCCGTGCCCCTGCCCCATGAAGTGCCTGTCTGCCCCATTGATGCCCCTTCTGAGTGGAGTTCCATTTCCATCGTAGGAGTCAAGTTTGGGCTATGTTTGCCCTTCATGGACAATGGACTGGCCTATGGCCTATTGTATATTGTTGATTTATTTATTATTAAATTTTACTGCCCAGCAGACCTGCTGGTGCCAAATTGAGCCATTGTGCCGCGTTTCACTGTGGAGGTGTGGGGTGCACTGGTATGTGCATTGGTTCAGGCATTTGTTGGGTTGTGTGAGGTAAGTACATTTTGCTAGGGTATGTATGGCTTGGGGTGGAGGGAGGGGTTGGGTGTGTGTCGCGGTGTGGGTGGAGTGGGTGGCTGTATAATTGTGCCCTTTCCTCCCTTGTGTGCTAGGCTGGGTACTTACCGTCGTCGTCTTCGTCGTCGGTCACGGTCCTGGAGGAATATGGCAAGGAGGAGCACTGGCATGATTTCCAACTCCTGCTCCATGTTGGTGTCGGCGTGTTCTGGATGCCTCCGGGGAGGGTGTCCTTTTAGTTGGTTGGTTTCCGCCAGGCTTTACGTGGCGGTAGTTCCCGCCCCGGAAATTATGGCGGTGCTGTGTTCATTATCTCCTGATTGAGTTGGGCCTTTCTGCCCGCCTGTTGGTGGTCTCTACTGTCGGAGGAGGAGGTTCCAGACTGGCGGTTAGTGGAGGGGCCACTGACTGTTTCTCCTGTGCTTCATTCTTTGGCGGTTTGCACTGCTGGATTGTTGGCGGTAGTTACCGCCACCGCCGGCGGGGCAGTCATTACCGCCAGGTTCATGATGAGGGCCTATATGTGAGGGCATAGATGCATGAGCAATATGTACCTGCTGTGTCCTTGCCAAACCTGGGACATAGTGAGTGAAGAGAGCAGCCATTTTAATGTATGTGCTGGACACTGGTGAACACAAGTTTTTCAACTACATAGTGGCCACTCTGAAACCTGGGTTCTTTGGTAGCAAACAACTCAGAACAATAAATCCAAACTGGTACCAGTATTGATTTATTGCAAAATATACCCAGGGACCACCATAGAAGTCACAACCAGCCCGCCTCCACCATACAAGATTCTGGAACCCTGGGGTGAGAGCCTTTGCTCTCTGGGTTCAGAAAACAAAGCCCTTCCTGGGCAGAGGTGTTATACCTCCTGACCCAGGAGGGTGCACAGCTCTGCCTGTGAGCTTCAAAGGGCTTTCCACCCTTGAAACTCGACCCCCTGGACAGACTCTAAAAAAAACCCAGAGGACTTCCACCCTTCTGAAAATCACCAAGTATCTCCTTCCAGAGTTAAGACATCACTCCCTACAACAAGGAAGCAAAGACCAGTGAAGTCCAATTCCCTGATTGGCTGCTGACCAAGGAACCAGACACAGCAGCTGGACCAACTTCTACCCCACGGACTAGGGGGACAAACCCTCCAAGTGTGCCAAGTTTGGTGTCACTGCAGCTTCCATTGGCTGAACCGTGCAATAGCCAGTGGCACCAAACCTCCAATTCTGACACCAAGAAGAAAAGTCCAGTTCAGACTCCCAGAGGACCAAAAGCAAGCCCCAATCAAGGGAATTCAGGACACATAAGAATCACCCCCCCAGAGTTGCCCTGCTGACCTGCAAACCACCCTCAAAGTTACCTACCACTTGCTTCGAAGGGCACCTTTGGCATAGCTCTTGGCTCATCTATCTGCTCTGCACCTGGCCTCCCTGTGCCCTGCACCAGAGAACCAGCTGTGCGCTAAGGGTCCCCTACCCCTTGTGACCTCTACACTCTTAGGGGACCCAACAGATTCACCCTTCATTTCACCTGTGCATTGCTTTTCCCAGTGGTCCCCCGCAGTGGTCCTGCACCAGCTCAAGACTTTCAGCAGCTGCTCCTGCCAAAACCAGGAACCGCCCTAACTTCTCCAGCTGGTCAACAGGACCTCTTGACAACCTCGACCTAAAAACAAAAGGAGACACTGGTAAACGCATTGCCTGATTTTGTATGCTTTTTTAAGTTTTAAGGTTGTCTTCCATTGATTTATATGGTGCGTAATTACGCACAAAAGCAAGACATTTTCTAAACTTTGAAAAATCATAACTTAAAAAGTACTTACTAAAAGTAAAATATTTCCTCCAGACGTACAACAGGCATTTTAGTGCAGCAAAACATTAAATAATAAACTCTAGCCATCTGACTGACATTGCAATGCGATCATATCAAACTAGAAATCCAGATGGAAGGACGATGCCATTCACAATATAGCCACCGCTGCATGACTTGACGTGGCGTGCTGACGTAGAACAGAGAGCACAAGCCAGGAAATCACGATCTTCACAGGAAGACGTCGCTGTGAGGATCCAGCACAGCTGCAGCAACCGGGATCGCGTGACAAGTGGAACATTGAGAGCAAATCAACTGGTAACAGGCGTTTACACTCTTACATTTCTAAGTTACCGCTTCAGCAGATCCAACGGCCAACACAATATAAATAAAAATAGCATGAACCAACAGCAAGAATAGGAGATCCAATTCACATACGTGCTGGAGAACTGGCAGTGGGTTCGAGGGGACCTTGGCAGAGCCCGGCATAGCAGCAACCTCACTCCTGGTACCATAATATGCAGCACGGCAACTCATGCAGAACACAAGATGTAGCTTCAAATAAAATAACTTCTGGGACGCGCGTTTATCTTCTTCTTAGACTAGTAGATTTATTGATGGAAAAGGACCACACCAGTACCAGCAGACTCGGGAGACAGCAGGCAACAGATCTCTGCCTGGGGTCCCAGGACCATGCAGTGTTCAGTGGGGTCGTAGTTCCAAATAAGAACTCACAAAACTCTACAACAAAAAGCATGGGTAAAACCAATTAAGTGCAAAACTACGATATACATTAAATTAATTACAGTGTGTTAACACAAACAAATGTCAACACTATACCGCTGTAGTGGGCTATACCGGCCATTAAAGGCCAGCTCCAGCGTTAAAGGCCTGAGCCAAAGGCTAGGGCCATTAACAAGGGAGCGGGACTTTAATGCCGATATAGCCCAGCTACGAAGGGCTATAAGACTATTAGAACATTTTGCCACCAGAGGGCAAAATGTTCTAATAATTAAAACAAAGGCCTCACGGAGCCTGAAGTGATTCAAATCCCCTCTGGCTTGTGAGGCTTTTGTTCACAGCAATAGCTGTGAACAAAAACATTGGAGTGTTGGGGCTCCGGGCTTCTACTAGCCATTAGCAGCCCAGAGCACTGCATTGTTTTTAATGGAGCTCCCAACATTCATATGTTCTAAGTAATGTTATATGTAATATATGTATAGGGTGGTCAGCCCACTCTGTACATCCATTGGTCTGTTAGTGGGTCATTCAAATTTTGGATCCACCCACCACAGAATACAAAATACATTTACAAACAGCAGCAAAGCAAAATGTCGACAGCAAACACTAGACATCTTTACTTTGGCAATGTTTAGAAATAGTCGACAATTAATTGCAACAGTTTTCAGGTGTGATACTGCCATCCCCTGGTCGATTAGTATATTTCATACCACCAGCTCTCCCAACATCTAATGCAGTGGTTCCCAACCTCTTACTTCTGTGGACCCCACTTTATCATTACTGGAACTGAGGGACCCCCCACAGAGTCATTACTGAAAGCTGGGGACCTAATCTGGTAATATTATTTAATTTTCTAAGCAGTCGCCGACCCCCTGAGGAGGCTTCGCGGACCCCCATGGGTCCCTGGATGTAGGAGGCTGGACTGGCTTGTAGTGAGTACCAAGGGGTACTTGCACCTTGCACCAGGCCCAGTTATCCCTTATTAGTGTATAGGGTGTCTAGCAGCTTAGGCTGATAGATAATGGTAGCTTAGCAGAGCAGCTTAGGCTGAACTAGGAGACGTGTGAAGCTACTACAGTACCACTTAGTGTCATATGCACAATATCATAAGAAAACACAATACACAGTTATACTAAAAATAAAGGTACACTAAAAATAAAGGTACTTTATTTTTATGACAATATGCCAAAGTATCTTAGAGTGTACCCTCAGTGAGAGGATAGGAAATATACACAAGATATATATACACAATAGCAAAAATATGCAGTATAGTCTTAGAAAACAGTGCAAACAATGTATAGTTACAATAGGATGCAATGGGGAAACATAGGGATAGGGGCAACACAAACCATATACTCCAAAAGTGGAATGCGAACCACGAATGGACCCCAAACCTATGTGACCTTGTAGAGGGTCGCTGGGACTATTAGAAAATAGTGAGAGTTAGAAAAATAACCCTCCCCAAGACCCTGAAAAGTGAGTGCAAAGTGCACTAAAGTTCCCCTAAGGACAAAAGAGTCGTGTTAGAGGAATAATGCAGGAAAGACACAAACCAGCAATGCAACAACTGTGGATTTCCAATCTAGGGTACCTGTGGAACAAGGGGACCAAGTCCAAAAGTCACAAGCAAGTCGGAGATGGGCAGATGCCCATGAAATGCCAGCTGCGGGTGCAAAGAAGCTTCGACTGGACAGAAGAAGCTGAGGTTTCTGCAGGAACGAAAAGGGCTAGAGACTTCCCCTTTGGTGGACGGATCCCTCTCGCCTTGGAGAGTCGTGCAGAAGTGTTTTCCCGCCGGAAGGACGCCAACAAGCCTTGCTAGGCGCAAATCGTGCGTTTGGCGTTTTTGGACGCTGCTGGGGCCCAGTAGCGACCAGGAGGTCGCAAATTGGACCTGAAGAGAGAGGGGACGTCGAGCAAGACAAAGAGCCCTCACTGAAGCAGGTAGCACCCGGAGAAGTGCCAGAAACAGGCACTACAAGGATGCGTGAAACGGTGCTCGCCGAAGTTGCACAAAGGAGTCCCACGTCGCCGGAGACCAACTTAGAAAGTCGTGCAATGCAGGTTAGAGTGCCGTGGACCCAGGCTTGGCTGTGCACAAAGGATTTCCGCCGGAAGTGCACAGGGGCCGGAGTAGCTGCAAAGTCGCGGTTCCCAGCAATGCAGCCCAGCGAGGTGAGGCAAGGACTTACCTCCACCAAACTTGGGCTGAAGAGTCACTGGACTGTGGGGGTCACTTGGACAGCGTCGCTGGATTCGAGTGACCTCGCTCGTCGTGCTGAGAGGAGACCCAAGGGACCGGTAATGCAGCTTTTTGGTGCCTGCGGTTGCAGGGGGAAGATTCCGTCGACCCACGGGAGATTTCTTCGGAGCTTCTGGTGCAGAGAGGAGGCAGGCTACCCCCACAGCATGCACAAGCAGGAAAACAGTCGAGAAGGCGGCAGGATCAGCGTTACAGAGTTGCAGTAGTCGTCTTTGCTACTATGTTGCAGGTTTGCAGGCTTCCAGCGCGGTCAGCGGTCATTTCCTTATCAGAAGGTGAAGAGGGAGATGCAGAGGAACTCGGCTGAGCTCATGCATTCGTTATCTAAAGTTTCCCCAGAGACAGAGACCCTAAATAGCCAGAAAAGAGGGTTTGGCTACCTAGGAGAGAGGAAAGGCTACTAACACCTGAAGGAGCCTATCAGCAGGAGTCTCTGACGTCACCTGGTGGCACTGGCCACTCAGAGCAGTCCAGTGTGCCAGCAGCACCTCTGTTTCCAAGATGGCAGAGGTCTGGAGCACACTGGAGGAGCTCTGGACACCTCCCAGGGGAGGTGCAGGTCAGGGGAGTGGTCACTCCCCTTTCCTTTGTCCAGTTTCGCGCCAGAGCAGGGGCTAAGGGGTCCCTGAACCGGTGTAGACTGGCTTATGCAGAATTGGGCACCTCTGTGCCCAACAAAGCATTTCCAGAGGCTGGGGGAGGCTACTCCTCCCCTGCCTTCACACCATTTTCCAAAGGGAGAGGGTGTCACACCCTCTCTCAGAGGAAGTTCTTTGTTCTGCCATCCTGGGACAGGCCTGGCTGGACCCCAGGAGGGCAGATGCCTGTCTGAGGGGTTGGCAGCAGCAGCAGCTGCAGTGAAACCCCAGGATGGGCAGTCTGGCAGTACCAGGGTCTGTGCTACAGACCACTGGGATCATGGAATTGTACCAACAATGCCAGGATGGCATAGAGGGGGCAATTCCATGATCATAGACATGTTACATGGCCATATTCGGAGTTACCATGGTGAAGCTACATATAGGTAGTGACCTATATGTAGTGCACGCGTGTAATGGTGTCCCCGCACTCACAAAGTTCAGTGAATTGGCTCTGAACAATGTGGGGGCACCTTGGCTAGTGCCAGGGTGCCCTCACACTAAGTAACTTTGCACCTAACCTTTACCAGGTAAAGGTTAGACATATAGGTGACTTATAAGTTACTTAAGTGCAGTGTAAAATGGCTGTGAAATAACGTGGACGTTATTTCACTCAGGCTGCAGTGGCAGGCCTGTGTAAGAATTGTCAGAGCTCCCTATGGGTGGCAAAAGAAATGCTGCAGCCCATAGGGATCTCCTGGAACCCCAATACCCTGGGTACCTCAGTACCATATACTAGGGAATTATAAGGGTGTTCCAGTAAGCCAATGTAAATTGGTAAAAATGGTCACTAGCCTGTCAGTGACAATTTGAAAGTAATGAGAGAGCATAACCACTGAGGTTCTGGTTAGCAGAGCCTCAGTGAGACAGTTAGGCACCACACAGGGAACATATACATGCACACCTATGAGCACTGGGGCCCTGTGTGACAGGGTCCCAGTGACACATACATATAGGCCACAAACCTATGAGCACTGGGGTCCTGACCAGCAGGATCCCAGTGACACATAACAAACATACTGAAAACATAGTGTTTTCACTATGAGCACTGAGGCCTGGCTATCAGGATCCCAGTGAGACAGTGAAAACAGTGACAAACACCCTGACATACACTCACAAACAGGCCAAAAGTGGGGGTAACAAGGCTAGAAAGAGGCTACCTTCTCACACAACCCCCCGCCAAACGAAGGACAATAAGGCTAACCTTGGCCAGTTGAGACTTTATTGTCTAAGTGGTGATAAGTAGAGAGTAGCTCTGCAATAGACTGGTTACTCCCTTTATCATCCACTATATGGTTACTTCCCTGTGGGGATGTAAACCACCCTGTTTGAAGTTTTTTAGCTAACCAACAATGTGAAGATGTATTTTCAGAGTTTCTATCAGTAAGTTTTAGTTTAGAGCAGTGGGAATTATCCACTGAACCTATTTGTAATGATGGAAATGCCAGACAGGGATGCTGTCTCAGTAAAGCCATAGCTGGGCAAAAACTTTGTCCATTTGGCTGGAAGAGAGAACAGGGATGCTGTTTCTCTTGAGTTGGAGCAGGGCAGGGATGCTGTCCTATGAGCTCCACACTAGGGCAGGGATGCTGTCCTACGTGTTGTGAGGTAGTGCAGGGTTTCTGCACTAAAGTTTCTCTGGGAGGGTTGGAGGGATGCTCCATGTTAACTAAAATGGTGCTGTTTTTCTCACCAATGTTAGTTATCCCACAGAGAGGTACTTCCACCTCAGGGAGTCCAGCTTTGCCAGCTGATGATTCCCTTGGAACAGGTGCCACCCCAGGAGAGGTTTCTCCCACCACAGGAATGGTATCCTGAATGGTAGGGTGGTTAGGGGATACTGTGATACCCTTTTTACCTGTTGATGGAGAGGGATCCTGAGTTTTCAGGCCTTCTCTCCTTTGCTTTTTCATTTCACTTGAAATGAGAGGGAACAATTCCTCAGGGATGCCCAGCATGGCTGCATGGGCATAAAACTCTACATCAGCCCAAACTGAGGCCTCTAGGTCATTACCTAAGAGACAGTCTACAGGTAAGCTAGGTGATACCACCACCTGCTTAGGGCCAGTAACTCCACCCCAACTAAACTGAATTATAGCTAAGGGAAGAAACTTAGTGGAGTTATGGACATCAATAATCTTATACTGTTGTCCAATGATGTGTTGTTCAGGAGGCACTAGGTTTTCAGTCACCAAAGTGAAACTGGCACCTGTGTCCCTGTAGGCCAAGGCCTCAACACCATTTATTGAAACTGTCTGCCTGTACTTATCCATTGTAAGGGGACAAGCAGCCAGTGTGGCAAGGCCAATGCCACTAGGTGTGACAGAAACTGTCTTGGGACTGATTACATCAGTTTCCACTATGGACCCATAAGTGAACCCAACTACACCCTTTGCTTGTCTGTTGCCAGCAGTCCCACCTCTAGTACCACTACTGCTAGGGGCACTAGAGCTTGATGTATTAGTGGTGGTAGGCTCAGGGGGTTTACCTGGACAGGACTTATCCCCTGGCCTATGGCCTCTATTTTTACACACAAAGCACCAAGGCTTTTTAATGTGTGCAGGTTGGGAAGAAGAGGAATAATTTGTTTTATCCCCACCCTCTGAAGAGTGTTTAAGATTTGAAGTGGGATCTTTGGTTTTACCCTTATCCCCATGCTTATCTTGAGATTTTTCACCATCTTTCTTCTTATTGCCATCTTTGTCACCCCCTGTATGAACTTTTCTGTTCACTCTTGTTCTGACCCATTTGTCTGCCTTCTTTCCCAATTCTTGGGGAGAGGTCAGATCAGAGTCTACCAGGCACTGGTGCAACAAATCAGACACACAATTATTAAGTATATGCTCTCTCAGGATTGTGTTATACAGGCTTTCATAATCAGTAACTTTACTGCCATGTAACCACCCCTCCAAGGCCTTCACTGAATGGTCAATGAAATCAACCCAGTCTTGTGAAGACTCCTTTTTGGTCTCTCTGAACTTTATCCTGTACTGTTCAGTGGTTAAGCCATAACCATCCAGGAGTGCATTCTTAAGAACTGTAAAATTATTGGCATCATTTTCTTTCACAGTAAGGAGCCTATCCCTACCTTTTCCACTAAATGATAGCCATAGGATAGCAGCCCACTGCCTTTGAGGGACATCCTGTACAACACAGGCCCTCTCAAGTGCAGCAAACCACTTGTTAATGTCATCCCCCTCCTTATAAGGGGGAACTATCTTGTGCAGATTCCTGGAATCATGCTCTTTTGCAGGATGACTATGGAGAATACTGCTGCTGCCACCATGGGTATCTAAACCCAACTTCTGTCTTTCCTTCTCTAATTCTAAAGACTGTCTATCCAAATCCAGCTGTTGCTTCTTGAGCTTCAGTCTGGTTTGTTCCACTCTCAATCTATTGAGCTCCCTTTCTAACAATCTGTCATCAGGGTGGGTGGGAGGGACATTTCTAGATACAGAGGTATGATGGGAATGAACAGAAGGAGACCTGTCCCTTACAGAGGGCACCCTAACAGCTTGGCTACCAGTATAATGTGAGAGCACACCATCAGTATGGTGTGATTCAACCTCTGTACCAACTATGCTAGACTGTCTAGTAATGGGCAGGCTGAGAAGTTTCTTTCCTGAACCTTTTCCTGGGGGAGTCCCTGGATCAGATTGAGAACCATTAGCTACTTTTTCACCAGATTGGGCACTTATGGCCTTATCCTGTACTCTAAGCATATTAATTAACAGTTCTAAGGAAGGATTCTTCCCTACACTCAAACCTCTCTCTATGCAGAGACTCCTTGCTCCTTTCCAGCTAAGGTGATC
The DNA here is from genome assembly GCF_031143425.1 of Pleurodeles waltl. NCBI lineage: Eukaryota > Metazoa > Chordata > Amphibia > Caudata > Salamandridae > Pleurodeles > Pleurodeles waltl. The sequence goes on along the minus strand of NC_090439.1, from coordinate 1,165,353,908 downwards.
ATATGCAATTTTGGACAGTTCAACATTTTGGCCTGTGCCAGACATTTTTTAGAGAGAGTTAAAGTGATAGAAAAAGAGAAAAAAGTTTTCAGAACTTTTTGGAAAGACAGAAAAAAAACTTTTTAAACTTTTAAGAACTTTTTGAAAGTTTTAGGAGTACTTTTCAGCACTTAGAAAAGAGTGAAAAAGAGGAAATGCAAAACTTTTTGGCTATGTGTATATACACTGACCTTGTTTTGTATATTTTTCTCTTATGAAAAGTACAATGACAAGAGTGGTAAGTAGTCTCAAGCACTTATCCCACCACTGCACAACCAATGTAGGAGGCTGGACTGGCTTGTAGTGAGTACCAAGGGGTACTTGCACCTTGCACCAGGCCCAGTTATCCCTTATTAGTGTATAGGGTGTCTAGCAGCTTAGGCTGATAGATAATGGTAGCTTAGCAGAGCAGCTTAGGCTGAACTAGGAGACGTGTGAAGCTACTACAGTACCACTTAGTGTCATATGCACAATAGCATAAGAAAACACAATACACAGTTATACTAAAAATAAAGGTACTTTATTTTTATGACAATATGCCAAAGTATCTTAGAGTGTACCCTCATTGAGAGGATAGGAAATATACACAAGATATATATACACAATAGAAAAAATATGCAGTATAGTCTTAGAAAACAGTGCAAACAATGTATAGTTACAATAGGATGCAATGGGGAAACATAGGGATAGGGGCAACACAAACCATATACTCCAAAAGTGGAATGCGAACCATGAATGGACCCCAAACCTATGTGACCTTGTAGAGGGTCGCTGGAACTATTAGAAAATAGTGAGAGTTAGAAAAATAACCCTCCCCAAGACCCTGAAAAGTGAGTGCAAAGTGCACTAAAGTTCCCCTAAGGACAAAAGAGTCGTGTTAGAGGAATAATGCAGGAAAGACACAAACCAGCAATGCAACAACTGTGGATTTCCAATCTAGGGTACCTGTGGAACAAGGGGACCAAGTCCAAAAGTCACAAGCAAGTCGGAGATGGGCAGATGCCCAGGAAATGCCAGCTGCGGGTGCAAAGAAGCTTCGACTGGACAGAAGAAGCTGAGGTTTCTGCAGGAACGAAAAGGGCTAGAGACTTCCCCTTTGGTGTACAGATCCCTCTCGCCTTGGAGAGTTGTGCAGAAGTGTTTTCCCGCCGGAAGGACGCCAACAAGCCTTGCTAGGCGCAAATCGTGCGTTTGGCGTTTTTGGACGCTGCTGGGGCCCAGAAGGGACCAGGAGATCGCAAATTGAACCTGAAGAGAGAGGGGACGTCGATCAAGACAACGAGCCCTCACTGAAGCAGGTAGCACCCGGAGAAGTGCCAGAAACAGGCACTACGAGGATGCGTGAAACGGTGCTCGCCGAAGTTGCACAAAGGAGTCCCACGTCGCCGGAGACCAACTTAGAAAGTCGTGCAATGCAGGTTACAGTGCCGTGGACCCAGGCTTGGCTGTGCACAAAGGATTTCCGCCGGAAGTGCACAGGGGCCGGAGTAGCTGCAAAGTCGCGGTTCCCAGCAATGCAGCCCAGCGAGGTGAGGCAAGGACTTACCTCCACCAAACTTGGGCTGAAGAGTCACTGGACTGTGGGGGTCACTTGGACAGCATCGCTGGATTCGAGGGACCTCGCTCGTCGTGCTGAGAGGAGACCCAAGGAACCGGTAATGCAGCTTTTTGGTGCCTGCGGTTGCAGGGGGAAGATTCCGTCGACCCACGGGAGATTTCTTCGGAGCTTCTGGTGCAGAGAGGAGGCAGGCTACCCCCACAGCATGCACAAGCAGGAAAACAGTCGAGAAGGCGGCAGGATCAGCGTTACAGAGTTGCAGTAGTCGTCTTTGCTACTATGTTGCAGGTTTGCAGGCTTCCAGCGCGGTCAGCGGTCGTTTCCTTATCAGAAGGTGAAGAGGGAGATGCAGAGGAACTCGGCTGAGCTCATGCATTCGTTATCTAAAGTTTCCCCAGAGACAGAGACCCTAAATAGCCAGAAAAGAGGGTTTGGCTACCTAGGAGAGAGGAAAGGCTACTAACACCTGAAGGAGCCTATCAGCAGGAGTCTCTGACGTCACCTGGTGGCACTGGCCACTCAGAGCAGTCCAGTGTGCCAGCAGCACCTCTGTTTCCAAGATGGCAGAGGTCTGGAGCACACTGGAGGAGCTCTGGACACCTCCCAGGGGAGGTGCAGTTCAGGGGAGTGGTCACTCCCCTTTCCTTTGTCCAGTTTCGCGCCAGAGCAGGGGCTAAGGGGTCCCTGAACCGGTGTAGACTGGCTTATGCAGAATTGGGCACCTCTGTGCCCAACAAAGCATTTCCAGAGGCTGGGGGAGGCTACTCCTCCCCTGCCTTCACACCATTTTCCAAAGGGAGAGGGTGTCACACCCTCTCTCAGAGGAAGTTCTTTGTTCTGCCATCCTGGGCCAGGCCTGGCTGGACCCCAGGAGGGCAGCTGCCTGTCTGAGGGGTTGGCAGCAGCAGCAGCTGCAGTGAAACCCCAGGAAGGGCAGTCTGGCAGTACCAGGGTCTGTGCTACAGACCACTGGGATCATGGAATTGTACCAACAATGCCAGGATGGCATAGAGGGGGCAATTCCATGATCATAGACATGTTACATGGCCATATTCGGAGTTACCATGGTGAAGCTACATATAGGTAGTGACCTATATGTAGTGCACGCGTGTAATGGTGTCCCCGCACTCACAAAGTTCAGTGAATTGGCTCTGAACAATGTGGGGGCACCTTGGCTAGTGCCAGGGTGCCCTCACACTAAGTAACTTTGCACCTAACCTTTACCAGGTAAAGGTTAGACATATAGGTGACTTATAAGTTACTTAAGTGCAGTGTAAAATGGCTGTGAAATAACGTGGACGTTATTTCACTCAGGCTGCAGTGGCAGGCCTGTGTAAGAATTGTCAGAGCTCCCTATGGGTGGCAAAAGAAATGCTGCAGCCCATAGGGATCTCCTGGAACCCCAATACCCTGGGTACCTCAGTACCATATACTAGGGAATTATAAGGGTGTTCCAGTAAGCCAATGTAAATTGGTAAAAATGGTCACTAGCCTGTCAGTGACAATTTGAAAGTAATGAGAGAGCATAACCACTGAGGTTCTGGTTAGCAGAGCCTCAGTGAGACAGTTAGGCACCACACAGGGAACATATACATGCACACCTATGAGCACTGGGGCCCTGTGTGACAGGGTCCCAGTGACACATACATATAGGCCACAAACCTATGAGCACTGGGGTCCTGACCAGCAGGATCCCAGTGACACATAACAAACATACTGAAAACATGGTGCCTTCACTATGAGCACTGAGGCCTGGCTATCAGGATCCCAGTGAGACAGTGAAAACAGTGACAAACACCCTGACATACACTCACAAACAGGCCAAAAGTGGGGGTAACAAGGCTAGAAAGAGGCTACCTTCTCACACAGGACCACAGGTTGGGAACCACTGATCTAATGCATACATCCAAAGCAATGCCAAACCCAAAACAAGCATTTGCAATGGAATAGGTCTTGCATTTGCTCAAGTTACAGCCATTACCGTTGTAAACACCTAACGGAACTTTTCTTGCCACATAAACTGAAAATTAAAACAGTTTCACAGGAGTGAGTGGATTCACAGGGCCTCGCCATGAGCCTGAAGGAGACACACAAAAGGAAAAATAAGTTTGCTCGCAGTCAAACGTATCGGCAAAGTGCAATAAGCCATAAAACAGGAGCGATGGCCAGGGCGGTAACCAAACCGCCCCAAGGAGGGACAAACAGAAAGCATTTACCAGTGTCATCAAAGGATTTTTGAAGAGCAAGCCCAGGAACGAGTGGTAGTGATGGGCGTGAGGTGGGCGTTGTTAAAAGCCCAGATACATACCAACACGTCGGAAGAAGCAGCGCTTGCGTGCTGCTATGCTCTAAAAGCCCAGGTACATACCAACACGTCGGAAGAAGCAGCGCTTGCGTGCTGCTATGCTCTAAAAGCCCAGGTACATACCAACACGTCGGAAGAAGCAGCGCTTGCGTGCTGCTATGCTCTAAAAGCCCAGGTACATACCAACACGTCGGAAGAAGCAGCGCTTGCTTGCTGCTATGCTCTAAAAGCCCAGGTACATACCAACACGTCGGAAGAAGCAGCGCTTGCACACTGCTACGCTCGACCTTAAAACGAGAGCGGCGTGGAAGCCAACCAATCTTAAGTAGTGGGCAGGATGTCTCTAAGCCCCTTTAAGATTTTTTTCCAGAACAATAGCTTTCGCTGTCAGCACATGCGCGCTGTAGGCAAAACCTGACAATCAGCAGCTCAGCGGGGTCGCCGGTGCAGCTCATTTCAGTCTGTTGTGAGTAACCCACACTGGCTCCCTGGACGTCAAGTCGTGATCTTCCAGGTGCTGCGCATTCTTCACTGGTTCATTCATGGAAAGATGCAGCAATTTATCACTAAAAGATGAAACAGGTACTTTGCAACTAGAAGGGTCATTCGGTCTCTGCTGCCTGCTTGTGCACCTCTTGTTTCATATAACACGTCTTGGTGAGCATATGTTGGGGTCCGGGGGGGTAGTGCGCCTCCCCAGTTCAAGTCCCACCGATTGATAAGCTCTTCCCTACACCTTCCACCTGACGTTCATCACTCCTCCTTTAAAGATGCTCTAAAAAGTGGCCTCATTATTCACAATCTGCATAGCTCATGCCCTTTCTCTTCAATGCGCTATTAGCAGCAACTGCCCTCCAGGCCTTATTACACTCAAGAAATCCAATAAATAAAATATGCCATCTTGTGGGGGGGCTGAGTGGTGATATTGCAAAAGGTTTTGCTGAGGAGGATATAATATGGAAAGCAGCTTATCAGAAATAAAGTGGCCTTGTTGTGTCTTCGGTTCATTTGTTTCAAACGTCTACTTGAGTCTTGGAACCTCCTTTAATTCAGTTACAATTTGAGGCTACCTACACCAAGTCTGCTGGCACCTGGGAAGCTACCAGGGGTGGTTTCATCTTTAATGCACCTCAGGTAGCGTCTCAAGTCTCCGATCCTGGCAGTTAGTAGCCCTGGGGGTCTTCAGTGCGCATGCCCGGGTTGTGTCTCAGTCCCTGGCTCATCACTGCACCAGTGAAGTGTGTGCAACAGTACTGAACGGATACAATACCTCCCTGGTGCGGTGAGACATGCAGACCGTAGAGGAACCCTGCACCAGGGATGTAACCTCCACTGTTCTACACACACCTCAGAGGTCATCTTCCACAGGGACATCTGGTCGCAGTTCCACGGGCAGCGCAGGAGCCTGGGAGGCTGGCAGTCTGATCCATGAACATGGCAGTGGTGCGCTCTCAGCGGGGTGATGCTCTCAGGACCTGAACAGACTTCAAGTCAAGGATCAGAAGAAATGTTTAAAAAAAACAATTCTTCACAGGTGCAAGACGAGGAGATGAACAATATGCACCACTGGTTTCAAGGAGGCCCCCTTCAGGTTCTCAATGGTCAACAGGAGGTATCTGAAGAGCTGCTAGAAGCAGCCTGATGAACCTTCATGTCATTAGCGCTAGATACCCCAATCAGCCAGAAGCTTTGCTTACAATCTTAGATTACCAGCAGATAGGAGGCGAGAGGAGGTTCAAGCGCTATCTTACACAGCGGAGTGGCTTGGGTGAGCTGGACGCATATTCCGGCTACAAGTCAAACATCAGGATTACTTCTTAGTTGGTCAACAAATCCAAGGAAACATTCAAGGGGGGTGGGTGGGGGGAAGAGGGTCATGAAAACAGAATGTGGCCTCCAGGGCGGAGTCCATAGAGATAGCATGCCCCGTTAAGGATGTCATCCAGTCACTACATCAGTCACACTGTGCATGCACTGAGCATGGGAGAAGCCTCAAACATGGAGCACTGTGTGTGCTTCATACACCTGGGATGGAAGAAGCCAATCTGCGAGCCATCACCTCTGTGAGTAGATTAATGGGCCTGTGACACCACAGCACCACAGAATGCCTCCAGTGACACCACAGCACCACAGAATGCCCCCAGTGACACCACAGCACCAGAGAATGCCTCCAGTGACAGCACCGCAGAATGCCTCCAGTGACACTGCAGCACCACAGAATGCCTCCTGCGACACCACAGCACCACAGAATGCCTCCAGTGACACCACAGCACCACATAATGCCTCCAGTGACATCACAGCACCACAGAATGCCTCCGTGACACCACAGAATGCCCCCAGCCACACCACAGCACCACAGAATGCCTCCAACGACACCACAGCACCACAGAATGCCTCCAGTGACACCAGAGCACCACAGAATGCCTCCAGTGACACCACAGAATGCCCCCAGCCACACCACAGCACCACAGAATGCCTCCAACGACACCACAGCACCACAGAATGCCTCCAGTGACACCACATCACCACAGAATGCCTCCAGTGATACCACAGCACCACAAAATGCCTCCAGTGACATCACAGCACCACAGAATGCCCCCAGCCACACCACAGCACCACAGAATGCCCCCAGCCACACAACAGCACCACAGAATGCCTCCAACGACACCACAGCACCACAGAATGCCTCCAGTGACACCACAGCACCAGAGAATGCCTCCAGTGACACCGCAGCACCACAGAATGCCTCCAGCCACACCACAGCACCACAGAATGCCTCCAGTGACACCACAGCACCACAGAATGCCTCCAGCGACACCACAGCACCACAGAATGCCTCCAGCGACACCACAGCACCACAGAATGCCTCCAGTGACACCGCAGCACCACAGAATGCCTCCATCCACACAGTCCTCCAACAGGTAGGCGTGGCAGTGTACTCCTCTGAGGTTACAGTATGGATCACCAGATCAGCAACCTCTGCTGACTGCTGAGCTGCACCTAGACGGAATCTGAGTCAGAACCGCTGCGTGGGTTGGGTGGGGGGGTGATAGTGTGTAAGGGACGGGCGGAGGGTTGTGTCTTTCAAGGAAACATACACGCACTCGGGGGCTGCTGGTAACATACACCTTCAGACTTCACCTTTACAATCGCGAATCAGCATGTTCAAGGAGCAAAGAGCCCATTACAACAACCCAGAGAAGGCGGACTATGTCAGCATAACCTCCAGTTCAATAACCTACAAAGGCATGCAGACCTCAAAGCACTAGCATGGCATCAAGAAGCTTCCTTCGACTGTAGCACTGTCAGAAAGGAAACATCTACTGAAAAAGTCCAGGGTTCATGTCAAAAAGTGCGACCATTCACGGGGATATGGACACAGCCCCCTGAGGCACCTTGTGGCAGAGCCCACCCGGGGGGGGTAGAGAGAGTGCAAGCCATTAGGTTCTCCCTCTAAGTAGTCCATGACCTGCTACATGCAACATCTGAAAGACTTGATCAGTCCCTTGTGGGTGGATCTTTCCATGAAACATAGTTTGCAGAGATATACCAAGCCGGCCCGGGCAGTGGAGACCGCTGAAGGGGGTGCAGAATGGGCCACAACTGCTTGGGTGTAAGAGGGTGCCACCTGCAGGGGGCGCTGCTGGGTGAAACACCCCCTTACATATGCTTCAACAGACGGCGACAGCACACAATGCCAAGAAAGAGGGTACTTTCCTACAAGATATACCAAGCAGGCTCGGGCAGTGGAGACCGCTGAAGGGGGTGCAGAATGGACGACAACTGCTTGGCTGTAAGAGGGTGCCACCTGCAGGGGGCGCTGCTGGGTGAAACACCCCCTTACATATGCTTCAACAGACGGCGACAGCACACAATGCCAAGAAAGAGGGTACTTTCCTACAAGATATACCAAGCGGGCTCGGGCAGTGGAGACCGCTGAAGGGGGTGCAGAATGGGCCACAACTGCTTGGCTGTAAGAGGGTGCCACCTGCAGGGGGCGCTGCTGGGTGAAACACCCCCTTACATATGCTTCAACAGACGGCGACAGCACACAATGCCAAGAAAGAGGGTACTTTCCTACAAGATATACCAAGCGGGCTCGGGCAGTGGAGACCGCTGAAGGGGGTGCAGAATGGGCCACAACTGCTTGGGTGTAAGAGGGTGCCACCTGCAGGGGGCGCTGCTGGGTGAAACACCCCCTTACATATGCTTCAACAGACGGCGACAGCACACAATGCCAAGGAAAACATACAAAGCACATAATTAAACAATTATTTTTATTCCTAAATTCTTATGCAGGGTCGCTGGAATTAGGAGGTTTTGTGGCTGCTGCATTTTCTGCATAATTATCGACTTGCCACATAATGCATCCTCTGCTAAGCAGTCTGCGGATTGTAACCAAAAATAAATGTTTCTGGCAGAAACAGATCAAAAGTTACTAAAAACATTGCGAGGTGTCCCACACTGGCAGTTCCTTTGCAGAAGTGACTAGTTGCCTTTAAGTTGTTTATTGCTGCTTTTGGTCTTTAAACAACTGGTATTAACGTGAAAAGTCTGACCAGAAAATGTTAAGGTGAGTAAAAATGACAAATAAATGAAGTAATGCCACCACATAATGTGCTGTATTACACTGCATCAGTTTCCTTTTCTTGCCGCATAATTCATTCAACCCAGGCCGCATAATTCCAGGCCCTGGTTTTGTGTAATAAGCCAATAATCACTCCTTCTCCAAAAAGGCTTCTCATTCATTTCCTGGATGGGGGTGGATTCACAGGTGTGTCCTCTGCACAACATCTGGAGCTCAATGAAGAACAGCACAACCTTGGTGCAGAAAAAGATGGAGTAAATCTCCATTTGTAGTTTAGTTTGCAGGATGCAGATCGGAGAACAGTGCGCACAGTTGTAAAGAAGCCGGTGACGTTTCAGCACGGAGTTGTCCTCTAAGCGCTGCTTAGTTGCATATTCATGAGGCCCTGCGGCCCTCCAAACCCAGCAGGGTCCCATTTAGAAATAGATTTTACCGGCGACTGCAAAACTGGAGCCAGCACATCCGCCCCCCGCCCCCCCCCCCCCCCCCCCCAACTATACCGCCAACCATAGCGCCTCTCGGCACGCTCTCCCCGCTCATCACAACATACATTGTGATTTACCGCCGGAAGGGCTGGGGCCGGTAGACTTACAGCAGCAACGAGTCGTTAATTTTGTTGGTATATGTTGAATCCCGGGGGTACATCAAGGATGGAGAAAGCACTGTGCATTGTCGGAGGACACTGATGTGCGCACTTTAAGCTCGTGCGATCAGATGCTGAACCAGGAGATGCTACGGACGTGCACACATTGGCGGGAAGAGACGCCCGAGCCCCGGCTCCTAGGCCTGCACCTTAGAGGTGAGAGAGGGGAGCAGTGACTGAGCTGCACATATAGATGGGTTTAGTCTCCTCTGAGCAGCGTCAATCTTCATTCTAATAACCACCGTGACGCGGATCCATGCGTTTAATGCACAGCTCACAACACCCTTCACACTGTGTGTAGCGCCCACCGGGGGCGAGTGGCCCCACTTCTTAAACCCCAACACACCTTTCACCAGCAGTGTAATTGCAGCAGCCGCGTGTTTGAGAGGCGGGCGTCAGCACCGGCACGTATTTATTTACAAATTAAGCACTGTGTGAAGGGACCTGGGAGGCCAGAGAGCAGCCGCGAAAGCCTGAGAGGATGATGGGATTTAAACTAAAAGCACAAATGGTCACGAATAACCCCACCCTGGACAAGGAAACTAAACCCCGTGGAAGCTTTGAAGTGGGGGGCAGCGGGGGGGCCAGGGTCAAGCGCACGAAGAGGGGTGATCTCCGCGTCACTGATGATGGGTTCTGAGGAGTCCTTCCCTGTTTTTGCTGGGGGGTTCCTAAGTGTGGGGGTTCCCCAGAGTCCAATGCCTCTAACACGGGGCACCGACTGCGAGCCACTTGTCACTGTGCAGCTCGTGACCGAGGGAACGGAGGCCGCGATCTGAAATGAGTTTCAGCGTTTAAGTTCACCCCAGCGTGGCACTGACCACTGAGGGGAGACAATGTTAGGGCCGTTTCCTTCATTTACGTGAGCAGGGATACATGTTCTCGCCGTCCTGTTCCCTCAGGAGTCGCAGGTTCTTTCCTCGTTCTATGAAATGTCCCCCGGATGTTGTGACCTCTACATGGGCTGCTGGGAGCTCAGTGGTTTCCCTACCTAGGCTTGTCTCTCTCCAAGGTTCTCAGTCACACTCCCTGCAAGCGGTGACCTCTACACCCGTAGTATATGAAAGGATCAACCCAGGAACCTCTGCGAACATATATGAGAAACGAGTTAAAGCTATTAGCATTGTACACGCCTAACCAGACTTTTCTTGCCACATAAACTGAAAATGAAAAGTAAAACAATTTCACATAACTAACCGGATTTGTCTTGCCACATAAACTGAAAATGAAAAGTAAAACAGCTTCACATAAGCGAGCCAACAGCCGCCATGAGCATGAAGCAGACACACAAAAGGAAACAGAAGTTTGCTCGCAGTGAAATGTATCTGCAAAAGTGCAATTATCCATGTAACTGGCAAAAGTGCAAATATCCATGTAACCGGCAAAGGTGCACATATGCATGTAACAGGGTCGATGTCATGCAAAGGGCTCAACTACTGCCCAGTGAGATCGGTCTGCCTACGAAATAAAGAGAAAAAGTAGTCCAGAAACCATGCGGAAAACATAGAGCCTGGTATTTTTTCAGTAGTTGGCTGGGGCGCTCGAGGCGGACTAAACACTGGAAAAGGCTTGGAGGGAAAGTGAAATAGAACAGTTGCCTAGGATCACACTATTTGGTAAAGTGGGGAAGCCGGGATTTATCCCGAGTTTTCTGGTTTCAGTGGCAGTTCAGCCACTAGATGTATATATTTACCCACTGTACCACCATCACCCCACAACCCAACCCCCTCCTCCGGCCCGACCACCACCCTGCTGGCATCAATGCGGCCCTCCCTCACACACCACACCAAACATTTTGGCCCCTGGTTAAATATGTGCGCATGCCCATGCCCATGCTTTAGCAGCTGTGGGAACACCCGGCCACTGTTAACCAGCGTCAGACATCCTCACTTCATGTTTGATGGATCCTTGTTTAAATACTTCATTCCTGGTAATATAGAAATGAGCTTTGTTAGCAAGAATATGTCATTTTAACCTTAAAGGCTGCTTGGAAGATAGGATGGCAGAGCCTAGGGCCACGTCAGGAGCTGGTGACAGAAAGTGATGTAAGGGCTTCAGATACAAACCGATGGAGAGGTGATTAAACAGCAGAGCTCCTTCATGTATAACAAGGTATCTGACAGAGTATATCATCTCCAGGGCCACGTGTCGAGGAAGTGTTACAAAACCAGCATCCTTGAGGCCTTCTTAATGCCTGTGTGCCATGGGCCCCCGTGCCAGGAGGGAATGGGACCTCTGGCTGCTGTTTGAACTGCTAAATACTGCAATAATCAGGGTTCACAGAGCACCGGTGCCACTGCACCTGCTGCACCCATGGAAGTTATGCCCCTGCCTGTAACCTGTGGAACATTCCAGTATGGCAACTTGTGGTTTCTGATCCTCCTACAGCAACACTTGGGGGACCCTGAGCTCTTTCACTGTGTTATGGTGTGGAGCAGGGAGCCGCACCGGAAGCCGCCTGTGCACACGAAGCGCAAACTTGTGGCGTAACGTAAAGTCATAGCTCTCGACCACAGTGTGTGATCTTGTGCAAATCCCCGATCTAACCTCGGCCTCGCCTGTCTGACGCAGAAGCTCTTAAAACTATAGGCAGGGCCACTGGAATTATGCGGCAGGAGAGGGACACATTATGCGACGGCTGAGTAAATTATGCAGCAAGAAAAGGCAAACTATGGGGCATAATGTGGCACATTTTGTAATAGTATTACTTCATTATTTCATCATTTATAAATTTGGTAACACTGCCTAGACATTGGTTGTGCTTCATAAGTACCATCTTAATGCCCAAAGTATAGAAATAAGCAACAAAAAGGTGACAGTCCTGCTTTGCAAAGGGCCTTTCACTGCGCGGCAACACCCGTCATTTCATTTATATTAATATTTGAACAATTTGAGCTAGAAACTATTTTTTTGATAAAATCTGCAGATCATGCGGCAGGTGATGGATAATGTCACACATGTTGCAAATCTAAAATTTTTGAAAATCACCGCAACCACACAGTCGCATAATTCCAGTGGCCCTGACTATAGGCAAAGCAGATTAAAACAAAAGCCGCGCTCCTCGTTGGCGAGGTTAGCGCGCTCTGTGTGTTTCCCAGAAGGGGGACTTGGACTGGTTTGCCGTGCTGGGCCAGTGAGAGGCTTCACCTTCAAGATGTGGCTTCGAAGGAGTCGGGTACCTAAAACACTGCGCACTTTCACTCTACGACCTATAGTGTCGGATGACTAGTGCACGATTAAAACTGTTGTACAAGACATGCACTCCACTCGAGGGCTTAGACAAAAAGAAAAAAAAAGTAGCGTCTGATCAGGAAGCTGTGGAAAGATGCAAGCAATTGGACAATGCTCCAGGGGCGGGGCAAACACAAGAAGTGGAAGTGAATGTCAACAAGCTCCAGCTAATGAAATGAAAGTAAATGAGAATGACAATGAAGCCAACCAATGGTAAGCAATGGGCGGTCTCTAAGCCCCCTGTAAGTAATGTCTCACAAACAGCAGCGCATGCTCTGTCTCAGGCAAGACCTTAAAATCATTTGCTTTTTGTTGGACAAACATTATCCCAGAGGTGGCCCATCATTACTAGCCCAACCATATCTTTTTACAAAACATGTTTTTGAGTAGGCTAATATCTGTCGTACTTCTCTGCAATGATCTTTGAATTTGGCCCACACCTCCCGTGGGGTACAAATGAGACACATGAACGATATGCCAAGACAAGTCACACCAACTGGGCACAGCTGTGAGAGAAAAGTATAGAGGAATTACATTTTGCCATTAACTCGCACTGAAGTTAAAGCAGTAGTAACAGTGAAAAATGTAATTATATTAATTTTTTATTAAAAAATCATGATCCTCATGCTTGAATCAGGAGTTTTGGTATGGATGCTTGCAATAAGTTTAAAAATGCCTACCAATGTCATTGGGTCATAGTTCATGGATGTGCCACTGACTGTGCGTGTATGTAGTGACCATACCAGGGCATTCCATAAGCAGAAAGCATTATGATCTCAAACAGGAACGATGCATAGGTTTTCAGCGCTTGAGAGATGCACATAGAGGTAATTCTGCTGTGTCCACACCCTAATGGAGATGGCGTACTGGAGCTTGGCTGCAGGGCCGTGATGAGAAGGACAGGCTAGTGCAAGATCAAGGGACCAGGGGTGTAGTTTCGGGGTGGGGGGTGGGTTTTGATACCCCTCAAACAAAATCATTCTTACCTTGGTTGTTGGGTGTGAGCACCAACATGGAGCTTGAAGTCTGTAAGAATGGTCTCAGAGAACGGACGTGTGGTGGAATGAGGAGCGCAGTCCACAATGGGCAATGTCTGTCTTGGGAGGAGTAGAATGATTGTTACGCATACCTTGGTTGATAATTGTGTAAATCAAACATGTACTCTGCAATGCACGGACATAATCGGATGTGCAAAGATGAACCAGCTGTGCACGTTGTGGAAGTCTCCTTTACAAATCAGCAGATACCACATCCTATTTCGGATACATGATGCCCCTAAAAATGTAGGTGTGTCCAAAGGTGGCCAGTGCAGGGCACCCTAGTTATTTCTGTCCTATGGCTCCCAGTAACCTCCAAATACATATTCGCCTGTACGTGTGATATTTGGTAGATATTAGGGACTCCTGTAACTTGTAGATCACTGGTCCATGCCTCTGACATGTACACGTAGATTCATCACCACCATCCTTTGCACTTAGTTACAGTTACATCACAGCTGCTGCTAGGACTACTTCAATGATATGGATGACACCATCTAGGGGTATAAGAGACGTCCTGGCTGCAGCAGTCAAAACCACTGCCACCCGTCCGTCAGGTAAGTGTGCCATATAGTGTTGTACAGTAGACTATTGATACCCTACCCATGTACAATAACCACATCCTTGTGGAAGGGGATGAGCAGATATTGCCACTTCAGCATTACATCTGAATTTGGTGTGTACCCAACATAATCATTGATGTGTGTGTCAAGTGTGCATTTTCACATATCAGTCATGCAGGACATTAACTATGGTGTCACTTCTTTCACAAGCTGCTGGATCAAGGACCATATCTTATGCAACACACTCAAGGATCCCGGTCTAGCCGCTGACATCAAGGGGAACCTCAATGCCACACAGAGCTGTGGTTGGAGCTGGTGAGTTTGCTTTAGCATTTCCCATCTGCATTGAACACCTCAATGACACAGTGTGAGCTGTCACGTGTAGGGGTACACAAACCAGGTCACATGTGAAACATCTGTTGATGTGAAGATAATTGGACTGAATCCCTGTGTTCTACCGCATGATGTTATAAGACAAATACTCAGCTTGCAACCTCTGACTCACAGGTGGTGAGAACTATGACATTTCTCTGGGGAAGGTCTTCAGAGAACGCTGATGCCGAGCCGAGGCCAGGGCTGAAAGGGAGGTCTCTACCCTGAAGTCTGAGGCAGTTTTACCGGAGATTGGCGGCTGACTGAGGGCGGCTCCATGATCGGAGGCCAATGAATGGGTAAAGCCAGTACCACAGAGGCTGGTACTTAGTATTAAGTCCAGTGCCAAGGAAGCTGATGAACAGGTGAGGCCGGTACCACAGAGGATAGTTCCTAAAGTCCGGTGCCAGGGAGGCTCACAAATGGCTGACGGATGGGTGAAGCTGGTACCACGGAGGATGGTACCTAGCGTTGAGTCCAGTGCCAAGGTGGCTAATGGACAGGTGAAGCCGGAACCACAGAGGACGGTACCTAGAGTTGAGTCCCGTGCCAGGGAAGCTGACGGACAGCTGACGGTCTGGTAAAGCCAGTTCCACAGAGGCTGGTACCTAGAGTTAATTCCAGTGCCAAGGAGGCTGGCGGAGGGGTGAGGCCGGTACCACGGAGGTTGGTACCTTAGAGTTGAGTCCGGTGCCAGGGAGGCTGACAGATGGCTGACGGACTGGTGAGGCTGGTACCATGAAGGATGGTACCTAGGGTCGAGTCAGGTGCCAGGGAGACTGACGGACGGGTGGGACCAGTACCAGGGAGGATGGTACCTAGAGATGAGTCCGGTGTCCCGGAGGCTGATGGGGTTGAGACCAGTACCACAGAGGCTGGTACCTAGAGTTGAGTCCGGTGCCAGGGAGGCTGATGGGGGTGAGGCCGGTACCACGGAGGCTGGTACCTAGAGTTGAGTTTGGTGCCAAGGAGGCTGTTGGGGGTGAGACCAGTACCACAGAGGATGGAACCTAGAGTTGAGTCCGGTGCCAGGGATGCTGACGTGGTGAGGCCGGTACCACGGAGGATGGTACCTAGAGATGAGTCCAGTGTCCAGGAGGCTGATGGGGGTGAGACCAGTACCACAGAGGCTGGTACCTAGAGTTGAGTCTGGTGCCAGGGAGGCTGATGGGGGGAGACCAATCCCATGGAGGATGATACCTATAGTTGATTCCGGTGCCAAGGAGGCTGATGGGGTGAGGCTGGTACCACAGAGGATGGTACCTAGTGTTGAGTCTGTTACCAAGGAGGCTAACGGACGGGTGAGGCTGGTACCACGGAGGATGGTACCTAGAGTTGAGTCCGGTGCCAGGGAGGCTGATAGACGAGTGAGGCCGGTACCACGGAGGATGGCACTTAGAGTTGAGTCTAGTGCCAGGGAGGCTGACAGACCGGTGAGGCCGGTACCACGGAGGATGGTGCCAAGGTCAGGTTGGTTCCTCAGGCAAGGCCAGAAGCATCTCACTCAGCTCTTTCACCACTGCAAGGTCCGCGGATGAAGACACGTGGTGTGAGCACTGTGCCCAAGCACCCCCGCCACAGACCGAGCTCCTGCCATCTCTGCTCCGTCAGCACGGCTCGTAAATCAAGGCATTGCCGGTAAGAGGCACCGGAGGGTAACGCACCTGATGCAGAGGCTTTGTGCAGGCGAAATCAACTCATCCTTTTATGCTCCTGAAATGAAACAACGAGTACCACAGTGCTGGTCAATAATAAAACCTGTGATTTAAAGTGCTACAAAGGTTGAAACTCTGCCAGCAAGCACTATATGTAAACTCCATTGCACTACTAATAGCAGAGTCACAGACTTCATATTTGCGTTTACAAGTGGTTGTATCTTGAAAAATATCAGAATTGTAAAGCTGGTCAGATATTTGCATGTTTAGATTAAAAAAATCTGAGATAAACCTGACGTGCTGTTGGAAGGAACGTTTTCACATTACTATATAGTGCCTGAAATACTTCTGCGTACCGCTACGTGTGATGGATACAAGAGCGAGGGTCACTTTGAACAGTACAGTGATGGTCTTTGGGTGGGGGCTTGACAGGCCGGGTTGCAAACTCTGGCCGGGGTGGTTGTAAACTGGCACTGCTCGTTAGTGTCCACAGTGCCGAGGTCTGCACCAGCCCAACTGTGGCGGCTCCGCCGGCCTAGGCAGCCACCATAGCGCCCAGAAGGCAACATCTCTCAGTAACAGAAAAACCTCATCCGCGGCTGTGCTGTCACCCAGGAGCGAAAAAGTTGGAGCTATAGGAATGAATAAGATCTCCCTGAGCAGTCACAGCGCCCCGAAGCCACCGACTGAGTGTCAACTCTGAAAGGAAGCTGCACCCTCAGTTGTGCTGGTCTCCGAGGTGGATTTTTATAGCGCCTAGAATACATCCGCTACAAGTTCTAAAGAGAGGCGCTCCTTTCATGTTTGCTTATTGAAGACACAGTTTAACTGCACGTGAAGGAAAGAGAGCTGGGAAGTGGCAGTGCATTGATACAAGCGCCTCTGATTGTTATCGGAATTGGATTTCTATAGCGCCTGCTCCCCCTGATGAGGCGCTGAATCGCTGCACAGCGAGTAACACGCTACTAATCCCAACCCCAGGATTTAGGAGTAGTACCGTGAATGCAGTGGTTATTGAATATTGTTGGCGACTGATATCAGTCCTGTGCACCCAATGAAATAATTACACACACTTGTCGTCCTTATTTTTCAACTCATCCATAAATGATCCCATCTCTTGTCTCGCTGTCTCTCTGGGGCTCTCTTTGCTGCCCATTCACTCTTGTTCTTTCAGAGACAGAAACTCTGATCCCCATGAACTGCGTCGTTGCCTTCTAGGCGCTGAGGCACCTTCTCACCAGTGGCCCTGGCCCGGTGAGTGTGGCACAGCTGCGGTTTTTGATGCGACAGCGACACCTACAGTCAGGAGCAGGGTCGGCCCGGGCACTGAAAGGAAAAGTGGCCACATTGTGAACAATCAACTTTCATGAAGGATGCTTGGTATCGGGAGTAATTCTGGGAGAAATGTCTGATAAATTAAGCTTTCTTGTGACTCGTGGGGTCAGTAGCATTGGCCAAGACAAAACACAACACTGGACACATCATTGTTGCTCACCTGCTCTTCAGGCCGATACATTTATCTCCTTCGGGGGCATGAATTTGTTAATCATCTATTGGTCCCCCATCCCATAGATCTATGAATGTCCTGCATCACATCAGGCCACGACTCAGGGAACCAAGCACATCCTTGGTGTCCGGAGGCTTCAGTCCACCTCCAGGAGCCCGGGTCTGCCTCTTCTGCTGTCATTCAGGAGCCTCTGCAAGCTCTGTCTGGGGATTGCATACAGCTCTGTACCTGATGCTGTTTGTATTGTGGGTAGAGCCCTGATTTCAATCTGGAGAAGCTGCAGGAATTCAATCTGAATGCCTTTCCACCTGTCTCTGTACCCCTTCTTACTTGCTGTGCGCACCTCTCTCTTTCTGTCTCTGTACCCCTTCTTACTTGCTGTGCGCACCTCTCTGTTTCTGTCTCCATACCCCCACTTACTTGCTGTGCGCACCTCTCTCTTTCTGTCTCAGTACCCCTTCTTACTTGCTGTGCACACCTCTCTCTTTCTGTCTCTATACCCCTTCTTACTTGCTGTACGCACCTCTCTCTTTCTGTCTCTGTACCCCTTCTTACTTGCTGTGAGCACCTCTCTCTTTCTGTCTCCGTACCCCTTCTTACTTGCTGTACGCACCTCTCTTTTCTGTCTCCGTACCCCTTCTTACTTGCTGTGCGCACCTCTCTCTTTCTGTCTCTGTACCCCTTCTTACTTGCTGTGCGCACCTCTCTCTTTCTATCTCCGTACCCCTTCATACTTGCTGTGCGCACCTCTCTCTTTCTGTCTCTGTACCCCTTCTTACTTGCTGTGGGCACCTCTCTATTTCTGTCTCCGTACCCCTTCTTACTTGCTGTGCGCACCTCTCTCTTTCTGTCTCTATACCCCTTCTTATTTGCTGGATGCACCTCTCTCTTTTTGTCTCTTTTCCCCTTCTTACTTGCTGTGCGCACCGCTCTCTTTCTGTCTCTATACCCCTTCTTACTTGCTGTACGCCCCTCTCTCTTTCTGTCTCTGTACCCCTTCTTACTCGCTGTGTGCACCTCTCTCTTTCTTCGTCGGTCTCTGTACCCCTTCTTACTTGCTGTGCGCATCTCTCTCTTTCTGTCTCTGTACCCCTTCTCACTTGCTATGCGCACCTCTCTGTTTCTGTCTCTGTAACCCTTCTTACTTGCTGTGCGCTCCTCTCTCTTTCTGTCTCTGTACCCCTTCTTACTTGCTGTGTGCACCTCTCTCTTTCTGTCTCTGTACCCCTTCTTACTTGCTGTACGCACCTCTCTCTTTCTGTCTCTATATCCCTTCTTACTTGCTGTACCCACCTCTCTCTTTCTGTCTCTGAACCCCTTCTTATTTGCTGTACACACCTCTCTCTTCCTGTGTCTGTACCCCTTCTTTTTACTTGCTGGAAGCACCTCTCTCTTTCTATCTCTGTACCCCTTCTTACTTGCTGGACGCACCTCTCTCTTTCTGTCTCTGTACCCCTTCTTTTTACTTGCTGGACGCACCACTCTCTTTCTGTCTTTATACCCCTTCTTACTTGCTGTGCGCACCTCTCCCTTTCTATCTCTATACCACTTCTTACTTGCTGTGCACACCTCTCTCTTTCTGTCTCTGTACCCCTTCTTACTTGCTGTGCACACCTCTCTCTTTCATATTCACTCCGAATGCCTTTTTGCCTCTGTCTCTGTACCCCTTTTTAGGTCGAGCGTTAGCGTTCGGCCTGCTGTATACTTTT
Organism: Pleurodeles waltl; assembly: GCF_031143425.1. NCBI lineage: Eukaryota > Metazoa > Chordata > Amphibia > Caudata > Salamandridae > Pleurodeles > Pleurodeles waltl. The sequence goes on along the minus strand of NC_090439.1, from coordinate 1,165,334,701 downwards.
AAGTATACTATAGAGTGAGTTCCAGCGTTTTCATTTGTTAGTTGCAGTGTCCTTCAGAAATCCTTGCTTGCTAGTGGTCAGTTCTGCCTCTTTGTCCTGCCTTTTTTCACTTTGGGAGCACCACAAAGTATTGTGTAATTACGCTATGTCCTGTTTATCTCTACTGAAAGGGACCTTGTATTTCAGTATTGGCCTGCTTGCCTTGCACTGTGGGTGCTTGTTCAGTCCCTCCTCCCCACCAGCTCCCTCTGTAAACATAAACCAACAGCAGAGGGGGGGCTTTTCCAGGGCCAGCTCACCCTCGCTCTCTTCCTTTTGTTATTTTCAGTCTGTGTGGCAATAAAAGTCCAGTCAGTAATTTACAACGCTATGAGCTCTAACTCGAGCAAACACGAGACTATTGCATTCCAAATGCTTGTTTTCCTGTTGATGTTTTGTTCTATGTGCACACTTTATTTGTAGCTCCTGTGTTTTTAGCTCCCGTTTGCTTTGTTAGAGGTGTGTATGTTTTTTTTGTCGGCTTATTCTATGTGTACCATGTTAACACTGTTGGAATGTAATAGCCAAAGTTATAGGTTCGCTTTATTCTAATTATGTAGGGCATTTAAAATCATGCTTCTTTGCTGTTTGTTTGATGTGCCAAAAGTGTTTTTTGTAATTGCCTTTGTTGTTGAAGTTGCTGTAATTTTATGTGTGCTTATATGTCTATTTTATTGTAATTTTTTGGGGGGGTTAAAGTCACGCTTGGATGCTGTTTATTCAATGAATCTGCCGTTTTGTTTTGTAATTACCTTTTTTGTTAAAGTGGCTGTAATTTTATGTGTGTTTATTTGTTGTGAAAGTTCGGTAACTAAATTAGGAAGGTTGTGTGTGTTTTTTTTGTGTAATGTCTTTTGTATGTCTGTAATTAAAATGTCAACATCGTGATCAATATTTAATGATTTATCAGCGTCTAAATGTTATGATTTTCCTAAAAAAATAAACGATTGGAAACAATCAAATGTAATGCTATTGCTTAAAAATTAATTAAAACGTTAGCCTTGATTTTAATATACAATGATTTATTTGCTTTGTAGCAGGATAAAAGATTAACTTTATTTTTCAGTATGTTTATATGTTGTTGAATGTGTTTAATTGGTAGTTGAAATGCTGTGTGGCTTTGTATTTAATTTATCTATTTGCGGCATAATGTATTATGTTTAAGCTTGGAATACATTTTGCTGTAAATAAATAAATTAAAGAACAATGCCACACAACCTTCCGAAGGCTAAGGTAGAGCTTTTGAAAACAAATTTCATCTTTTATCCTGTTAGAACACAGATACATTCTTGACTTTGAAATGCAATGTTGACGTTTTCATTGTTTTTTGTGTGTGTTTCTAATATTTTGCTTTCTAGGTAAAATTATCATTTATTTGCTTTGTAGCAGGATGAAAGATAGACTGTACTTATAGGTATGTTTATACTGTGTTAAATGTGTGCTATTGGCATTAGGTAGCTTATGTGGCTATTTTAATGTATTGATTTATGGCAAAATGTGTTACAAACTTAACCAAAACACTATGGGGGTTATTACAACTTTGGAGGAGGTGTTAATCCGTCCCAAAAGTGACGGTAAAGTGACGGATATACCACCAGCCGTATTACGAGTTCCATAGGATATAATGGACTCGTAATACGGCTGGTGGTATATCCGTCACTTTACCGTCACTTTGGGGACGGATTAACACCTCCTCCAAAGTTGTAATAACCCCCTATAGGCCATAAAAAATTAATTAAATACAAAGGCACAGAATATTTCCACTGTCAATTAAACATTTCAACATCTTATAAACATGCTTATGAACAAAATTCTACATTTTATTCTGCTACAAAGCAGTTAAATCTTAGCATTTCCCTAGAAAGATTAGAAACACTTTAATGCAACATGAACGTTTAGAAAGGAGTGAAAACGTCGAACTCATTTTTTCACATTTATGGGAAGCCGTTCATGTCAAAATTACAACTCCCTATATAGGACACCTCCTGGAATGCATAGCGTGTTGCAAAATGAATATGACGTACACCAGAATGAAGTACTATGCGCCAAAAAAAAAATGATACCTGGCAGAGTGAATCTGACTTGAACCAAAACAAATATGCAACCAGGCAAAGTGAATATGCTACTTAGTGATTATTATGAATAACTCACACTCAGAATTGAATAAGGTTCATTGAACACAAGCAGGCAACTTAGCATTTGGAATGCAATGTTCTCCTGTTTGCTCGAGTTCGAGCTCTTAGGGTTGTAAATTACTGACTGGTTTTCTTGCCAGACAGACTGAAAATAACAAGAGGAAGAGAGCGAAGGTGAGCTTGGCCTGGAAAAGCCCCCCTCTGCTGCTGGTTTATGTTTACAGCGGTGTAGGAAAGTACCATCTTGCCTGGCATGTTACCCCCATATTTCACTGTATATATGTTGTTTTAGTTGTATGTGTCACTGGGACCCTGCCAGCCAGGGCCCCAGTGCTCATAAGTGTGCCCTATATGTGTTACCTGTGTTATGACTAACCGTCTCACTGAGGCTCTGCTATTCAGAACCTCAGTGGTTATGCTCTCTCATTTCTTTCCAAATTGTCACTAACAGGCTAGTGCCCAATTTCACCAATTCACATTGGCATACTGGAACACCCTTATAATTCCCTAGTATATGGTACTGAGGTACCCAGGGTATTGGGGTTCCAGGAGATCCCTATGGGCTGCAGCATTTCTTTTGCCACCCATAGGGAGCTCTGACAATTCTTACACAGGCCTGCCACTGCAGCCTGAGTGAAATAATGCACACATTATTTCACAGCCATTTTTCACTGCACTTAAGTAACCTATAAGTCACCTATATGTCTAACCTTTACTTAGTAAAGGTTGGGTGCTAAGTTACTTAGTGTGTGGGCACCCTGGCACTAGCCAAGGTGCTCCCACATTGTTCAGGGCAAATTCCCCAGACTTTGTGAGTGCGGGGACACCATTACACGCGTGCACTATACATAGGTCACTACCTATGTATAGCTTCACAATGGTAACTCCGAATATGGCCATGTAACATGTCTAAGATCATGGAATTGCCCCCTCTATGCCATCCTGGCATTGTTGGTACAATCCCATGATCCCACGGGTCTCTAGCACAGACCCGGGTACTGCCAAACTGCCTTTTCAGGGGTTTCACTGCAGCTGCTGCTGCTGCCAACCCCTCAGACAGGTTTCTGCCCTCCTGGGGTCCAGCCAGGCTTGGCCCAGGAAGGCAGAACAAAGGACTTCCTCAGAGAGAGGGTGTTACACCCTCTCCCTTTGGAAAAAGGTGTTAAGGCAGGGGAGGAGTAGCCTCCCCCAGCCTCTGGAAATGCTTTCATGGGCACAGATGGTGCCCATTTCTGCATAAGCGAGTCTACACCAGTTCAGGGACCCCTCAGCCCTGCTCTGGCGCGAAACTGGACAAAGGAAAAGGGGAGTGACCACTCACCTGACCTACACCTCCCTTGGGAGGTGCCCAGAGCTCCTCCAGTGTGCTCCAGACCTCTGCCATCTTGGAAACAGAGGTGCTGCTGGCACACTGGACTGCTCTGAGTGGCCAGGGCCAGCAGGTGACGTCAGAGACTCCTTCTGATAGGCTCCTTCAGGTGTTGCTAGCCTATCCTCTCTCCTAAGTAGCCAAACCCTCTTTTCTGGCTATTTAGGGTCTCTGCTTTGGGGAATTCCTTAGATAACGAATGCAAGAGCTCATCAGAGTTCCTCTGCATCTCTCTCTTCACCATCTGCCAAGGAATAAACTGCTGACCGTGCTGGAAGCCTGCAAAAGTAGCAAAGACGACTACTGCGACACTGTAACACTGATCCTGCCATCTTCTCGACTGTTTTCCTGGTGGTGCATGCTGTGGGGGTAGTCTGCCTCCTCTCTGCACTAGAAGCTCCGAAGAAATCTCCCATGGGTCGACGGAATCGTCCCCCTGCAACCGCAGGCACCAAAGAACTGCATCACCGGTCCCCTGGGTCTCCTCTCAGCACAACGAGCGAGGTCCCTTGAATCCAGCAACTCTGTCCAAGTGACTCCCACAGTCCAGTGACTCTTCAGTCCAAGTTTGGTGGAGGTAAGTCCTTGCCTCCCCACGCCAGACTGCATTGCTGGGAACCGCGTCTTTTGCAGCTACTCCGGCTCCCGTGCACTTTTCCAGGATTTCCTTTGTGCACAGCCAAACCTGGGTCCACAGCACTCTAACCTGAAATGCACGACCTCCTGAGTTGTCCTCCGGCGGCGTGGGACTCTCTTGTGCAACTTCGGGTGAGCACCGTTTCACTCCACTTTGTAGTGCCTGTTCCAGCACTTCTCCGGGTGCTGCTTGCTTCTGAGAGGCCTCCTTGTCTTGCTGGACGCCCCCTCTGTCCCCTCACGCAATTGGTGACATCCTGGTCCCTCCTGGGCCACAGCAGCATCCAAAAACCCTAACTGCACGCTTTGCAGCTAGCAAGGCTTGTTTGCAGTCTTTCTTCAGGAAAACACTTCTGCACGACTCTTCACGACATGGAACATCCATCCTCCAAAGGGGAAGTTTCTAGCCCTTGTTGTTCTTGCAGAATCCTCAGCTTCTACTGCCTAGTAGCAGCTTCTTTGCACCCACAGCTGGCATTTCCTGGTCATCTGCCCACTCTCGACTTGATCGTGACTTTTGGACTTGGTCCCCTTGTCCCACAGGTACTCTCATCTGGAAATGCATCGTTGTTGCATTGCTGGTGTTGGTCTTTCCTGCAGAATTCCCCTATCACGACTTCTGTGCTCTTTGGGGAACTTTAGTGCACTTTGCACTCACTTTTCAGGGTCTTGGGGTGGGCTATTTTTCTAACCCTCACTGTTTTCTTACAGTCCCAGCGACCCTCTACAAGGTCACATAGGTTTGGGGTCCATTCGTGGTCCGCATTCCACTTTTGGAGTATATGGTGTGTGTTGCCCCTATCCCTATGTGCCCCCATTGCATCCTATTGTAACTATACATTGTTTGCACTGTTTTCTAATACTATACTGCATATTTGTGGTATTGTGTACATATATCTTGTGTATATTTGCTATCCTCATACTGAGGGTACTCACTGAGATACTTTGGCATATTGTCATAAAAATAAAGTACCTTTATTTTTAGTATGTCTGTGTATTGTGTTTTCTTATGATATTGTGCAAGTGACACTAGTGGTACTGTAAGAGCTTCACTCGTCCCCTAGTTCAGCCTAAGCTGCTCTGCTAAGCTACCATTATCTATCAGCCTAAGCTGCTAGACACCCTATACACTAATAAGGGATACCTGGGCCTGGTGCAAGGTGTAAGTACCCCTTGGTACTCACTACAAGCCAGTCCAGCCTCCTACAAGCGGGAGCTGGTGGGGAGGAGGGGCTGAACACACCCAGAGTGTAAGACAAGCAGGAAAATACTAAGAAAAAAAGTCCCTTACAGAAGAGATAAGCAGGACATAGCGTAATTCTACAGTACTTTGTGCTGCTCCCAAAGAGAAAAAGGCAGGACAAAGAGGCAGAACTGACCACTAGCAAGCAAGGATTTTTGAATGGCAGTGGAACCAACAAATTAAATCACTGGAACTCACAGTATAAGTATACTTAAAAAGTATACAACACGTTGAACGCTACACTCGACCTAAAAAGGCCTGGCACCTGAGGAGGAAAAGGCCTGGCAGCGAAGGGGTTAATGTAAGCATGCTAGTGCCATGCTGTGCACGGGGTATCTGTGTGTTACTACAGGTCACAATGGACGGATGCCCTCTGATGGGCATTATCACAAAGCAGGTGATGGGTGATGAGAGATGGATGCCTGAGGTAAACCACCAGTGGGATTGTGCAGGGACCAAGGTGTCTATAATGATCCCACCCATTTGTCTGACAATAATAATTTCATGATGGACTCTGTGGCACATTAATATAATGGGATCCATATTTATTCTGACACTCTTCCGGCTTCTTCAGAGAGGTGAGTATCTGGACTGAGGCACATGACACAGAATGAACCATTCAGTGGCTTGGGGTAATCGTGTGTGTTTTGGAGACACCTGTGAAGAATTGTATCAATCCAGCGAGATTATAAGTAACTACAAATCGATGTAAACTTCACCTGAGTTTGGCAGTTACTTTCTTAAGTTTCCCTATTTAGTCTGTTTTGCCACTTTACTCACACGCTGTTGTCCATGGGGACCATGTTCTTTGGAAGCTTCCATCAGTTGTTGTGCCACTGCACTGAGGCAGAGTTGTGCCAGCACTGGGGCTTGGCACTGGGGCTGTTTCATCACCGAGGGTGGCATCTGATCACTTGGGGCTGTGCCGAGTTGCTTGGAGCTGCACCTGGGTATGAAAGGCTGTGCTAGGCACAGAGGCCCTCATTCTGACCCTGGCGGTCTTTGACCGCCAGGGCGGAGGACCGCGGGAGCACCGCCGACAAGCCGGCGGTGCTCCAATGGGGATTCCGACCGCGGCGGTAAAGCCGCGGTCGGACCGGCACCACTGGCGGGGTCCCGCCAGTGTACCGTGGCCCCATTGAATCCTCCGCGGCGGCGCAGCTTGCTGCACCGCCGCGGGGATTCCGACCCCCCCTACCGCCATCCAGATCCCGGCGGTCGGACCGCCGAGATCCGGATGGCGGTAGGGGGGGTCGCGGGGCCCCTGGGGGCCCCTGCAGTGCCCATGCCACTGGCATGGGCATTGCAGGGGCCCCCGTAAGAGGGCCCCTACATGTATTTCACTGTCTGCTGCGCAGACAGTGAAATACGCGACGGGTGCAACTGCACCCGTCGCACAGCTTCCACTCCGCCGGCTCGATTCCGAGCCGGCTTCATCGTGGAAGCCTCTTTCCCGCTGGGCTGGCTGGCGGTCTGAAGGAGACCGCCCGCCAGCCCAGCGGGAAAGTCAGAATTACCGCCGCGGTCTTTCGACCGCGGAACGGTAACCTGACGGCGGGACTTTGGCGGGCGGCCTCCGCCGCCCGCCAAGGTCAGAATGAGGGCCAGAGTGCTGTGCCAGCATCTGTGATGCCACCTCTGGTTATTAAATGCTGTGATTTGGCATATGATGTCTGCCTGGTATATGACGGCTGCATCAGCAACTTTGAGATACAAAGCTGCACCTCGGACTTCAGTCAAGGCATAACACGGCCGCACCGTAGTTAATGTATGGGCACTAATTACACTAGACCTAAGCCTGCCCTTGTCATCTTTTATTCATGTTTCACAAATTGTTCAGTCGTGCACGTTTTTAGATTTTTAACTTTAGTTGTGTCATTTCTTGTTATGTCATCAATGCAGCAGTCATGTGAAACCTCTTCTTGTGATGTCACCGGCATCAGAGTTCATGTGATGTCACTTCCTGAGATGCCACTGAGGTATCAAAGGGAGCGTGATGTCACTTCCACTATCCTGGCATATCAATAAATCGACTGGCTGGATATTTTAAAAAATCCCTGAAGGAAATCAGACAGCAGTAAAAGAAGAAAGGATTGGGGCCCGATGTAGGAAAATCCGATTTTGCGATTCGCAATTTGCAAGTCGCAAAATCGGATGCAGGATGGTGTCCCTGACACCATCTGCGAATCGCAAGGGGGTCGCAAAGACTCACCTCATTAGTATTAATGAGGTGGGTCGCAATTTGCGACCCCCTTGCTATTCGCAGCACTCACAGGGATGGTCTGGGACTGCTTTTTTAATAAAGCAGTTTTTTTTTTTTGCATTGCAGCGAAAACGAGTTGTAATACACTCGAAAAAATGAAACATTTTTGTTTCATTTTTTCAGGGCCATTCACAAAGGGAAAGGGGTCCCTTGGGGACCCCTTCCCTTTTGCAAATGGGTTAGCACCCATTTGAAATGGGTGCTAACTGCGAATTGCTTTGCAACCTCGTTCGCGGTTGTTAGAAATGGGGTTTTTGGTTGGCAGTCAGGTTACACCCCTGTCCAAGCAAGAACCCTCACTCTAGTCGGGGTAAGTCACACACAATCCAAATTATCCTCTGCCCACCCTCTGGTAGCTTGGCACTGAGCAGTCAGGCTTTACTTAGAAGGCAATGTGTAAAGTATTTGTGCAATAAATCATACAATAACACAATATAGCACTGCAAAAATACACCACACAGTGTTTAGAAAAATATATAATATTTATCTGGGTATTTGCAGGTCAAAACGATAAAAGATGCAATATGAGATTGTAGAGATATCACTGAAAAGTGATATGAAGTGTCTTTAGTCTTTAAGAAGCAAACAAAGGGCCTCATTATGACCCTGGCGGGCGGCGGAGGCCGCCCGCCAGGGTGCCGCCCTCCATAATACCGCTCCGCGGTCAGAAGACCGCAGAGGGTATTATGAGTTTTTCCCTGGGCTGGCGGGCGGTCTCCAAAAGACCGCCCGCCAGCCCAGGGAAAAACTCCCTTCCCACGAGGATGCCGGCTCGTGATCGAGCCGGCGGAGTGGGAAGGTGCGACGGGTGCTACTGCACCCGTCGCGTATTTCACTGTCTGCTACGCAGACAGTGAAATACTAGCGGGGCCCTCTTACGGGGGCCCCTGCAGTGCCCATGCCATTGGCATGGGCACTGCAAGGGCCCCCAGGGGCCCCACGACAATCCTTACCGCCATCCTGTTCCTGGCGGGCGAGCCGCCAGGAACAGGATGGCGGTAAGGATTGTCAGAATCCCCTCGGCGGCGCAGCGAGCTGCGCCGCCTTGGAGGATTCTTAGGGGCAGTGGAAAACCGGCGGGAGACCGCCGGTTTTCCCGTTCTGACCGCGGCCAAAGCGCAGCGGTCAGAATGACCAAGGGAGCACCACCGGCCTGTCGGCGGTGCTCCCGCCCGTTGGCCCTGGCGGTTCTCTACCGCCAGGGTCATAATGAGGCCCAAAGTCTCTTTCAAGCACAAAGTACCTGGTTTGGAGTGGAAAATCTCTGCAGAACGCCGCAGAAGAGGAGATGTGTGGAAAAATGGTGTGTGCGTCGGTTACGCCCCTTCACACACGGACTTGCGTTGTTATTTTCCACGCGGGGAGACGTGCGTCGTTCTACGGGAAAAAAAATTGTGTGTGCGTCGGTTTCGCCCCTTCACACACGGACTTGCATCGTTATTTTTCACTCGGGGAAGACGTGCGTCGTTTTCCGGCACACGGGCCGTCTCCTTCTGTGGGTCGCGGGATTACCAGATGTCCCAGGGTCTGTGCGTGGAATCCTAGGCTTGTTATCCGGCTGCGCATCGTTCCGGTGGGCTGTGTGTGGAATTTTCTTCCTCACGGCAGGTGTTGCGTCGATTTCCTCTCTGGAATTCGGGGTCCTGAGACTTCAGGGAACAGGAGGCAAGCTCTATCCAAGCCCTTGGAGAGCACTTTTGCAGCAAGACAAGAGTTCAGCAAGGCAGCAGGCCAACAGCAAGGCAGCAGTCCTTTGTAGAAAGCAGTCAGGTGAGTCCTTTAGGCAGCCAGGCAGTTCTTCTTGACAGGATGCAGGTTCTGGTTCAGGTTTCTTCTCCAGCAAGTGTCTGAGGTGGTAGGGCAGAGGCCCTGTTTTATACTAAAATGTGCCTTTGAAGTGGGGGAGACATCAAAGAGTGGCTAAGAAGTGCACCAGGTCCCCTTTCAGTTCAATCCTGTCTGCCAGGGTCCCAGTAGGGGGTGTGGCAGTCCTTTGTGTGAGGGCAGGCCCTCCACCCTCCCAGCCCAGGAAGACCCATTCAAAATGCAGATGTATGCAAGTGAGGCTGAGTACCCTGTGTTTGGGGTGTGTCTGAGTGAATGCACAAGGAGCTGTCAACTAAACCTAGCCAGACGTGGATTGTAAGGCAGAGAAAGATTTAAGTGCAAAGAAATGCTCACTTTCTAAAAGTGGCATTTCTAGAATAGTAATATTAAATCCAACTTCACCAGTCAGCAGGATTTTGTATTAGCATTCTGGCCATACTAAATATGACCTTCCTGCTCCTTTCAGATCAACAGCTGCCACTTCAACAATGTATGAGGGCAACCCCAATGTTAGCCTATGAAGGGAGCAGGCCTCACAGTAGTGTAAAAACGAATTTAGGAGTTTTACACTACCAGGACATATAAGCTACACAGGTACATGTCCTGCCTTTTACCCACACAGCACCCTGCTCTAGGGGTTACCTAGGGCACACATTAGGGGTGACATGTGTAGAAAAAGGGGAGTTTTAGGCTTGGCAAGTACTTTTAAATGGTAAGTCGAAGTGGCAGTAAAACTGCACACACAGGCCTTGCAATGGCAGGCCTGAGACAAGGTTAAGGGGCTACTTAAGTGGGTGGCACAACCAGTGCTGCAGGCCCACTAGTAGCATTTAATCTACAGGCCCTGGGCACATATAGTGCACTCTACTAGGGTCTTACAAGTAAATCAAATAGTCAATCATGGATAAACCAATAAACAGTACAATTTACACAGAGAGCATATGCACTTCAGCACTTGTTAGCAGTGGTAAAGTGCCCAGAGTTCAAAAGCCAACAACAACAGGTTAGGAAATATAGGAGGAAGGAGGCAAAAAGTTTGGGGATGACCCTGTCAAAAAGGCCAGGTCCAACAGCGGTCACAAAGCAATTCTACATCGCGATGCAAATCGCAAATAGGAAGGGGGACACCCCTTCCTATTTGTGAGTCGTATTCCCATTTTGTGAGTCAGTAACCATGTTACTGACTCGCAAAATGGGAATGAACATCGCGATGTGCGTTTTGCATGGCGCAAACAGAGAAATTCACTGTTTGCACTATGCAAAATGCTTTCTACATCTGGCCCTAAGTCACCACATTACATCTCCCTTAGTGCATAAGTTTGATTCTTGACATGAGTAGGGATAAATCATCATAAACATTTTTTTAATGACAGTATAATTGATGCACTTCAGGGCATTGACTGGATAAGAAATCACAAAATACAAAGCGTTTCCTTAGCAGGAACCTCCCAAGTCTCCGGACCAGTGTGCCAGGTGACCACAACTGTTTGTGTGTACTTATCGTTTTACTTACAAAAACCAGGCACACAATCCCCACACGGGCAGAGCACACATTCAACAAGGACGCTGTCGGAGATACACCAGAGGACAGCACAAATGACAAGCAGGAGCATGTGCAAAACACGCTTCCTGCACATAGCGCCGATCAATGAAAAGATCCACTGATTAAGCACTTTCATGTGTGGTCGCACTAACCGTCAAAGCAACACATCTAAATAAAGCACACACACTCTCCTTTACAGAAGAAACCTGGACACCACATGAGCAGATAATGTGCAAAACACCTGCAAGTAAGCAGGACGCACATAACTGAGGCCCGAAGTGTCACCCACCTTCCCTCCAGCAGAGGGCGCTGTGGCATCACTATGGTCTATAATTAAACAGATACAATGCGGCTCCTGCCTTTCATTGGGGGAGGGGAGCTGTGCCACACTCTTTGGGGAATCATGGAGTACATATGTGAGCCCACATTCACCCAAGGGCTTTCATGCCACAATAGAACACTTTGTTGCTATACGGATTTGGGAAGATGAAAGGTGGAGGGAACTCAAGTGTTTCAAACCTGTGACCCCGACGTCAAACACAGATCTCTGCAGTAGGTGCATTAGTCTCCAGAGCACTAGACAGTCCTTAAAGTTGGGATGACATCTTGGCACAGAAGCTTTTCCCTGGCAAATGGGACTATATGGGAAAGGTGGAGGGAATTCCATCAGTGGAGTGTCCGGTGAGAGGCCCAAAGCTGGAATTTGCCTTATTTCTTGATCACGCTCAGACACCTTTTTCAGGCCTTTGTCTGGTCAGTCTGTGGTGATGACTCAGAGAGATGGCAGCAGAGATCAGGTATCTTTGTTTTTAGCACCTGCTGGAAAACTTTGGATGCCGAGAAGAATTGGGGTGTCTTCAACTCAGGGTCAAGGTGGAGAGAAACTGGACATCATTTAATAGTTTCAGGGAATGAAATGGAATGGTGAAAATACCGGTCAATGGGGTTTCTGGGTTTTTAAACTGCCCAATGTTATAAGTGACGTAATTACTGGTACCTGACGGTAATACCATCACTGATTACCAGCAGCTAAAGGTTGGTGGTGACAAGAGGTGGAATATTGAATTACAGTGATATGTTTCCTGGATTTTATTCAAAAGACGGCCTGGGCTACAGTCTTCCTAGACCCTCTGGCAGCACAGACTAAGTCAAAATAACAACACGAGACAGAGAACCCTGCTGGTGGAAACACACGCAACCCATGGCACTTTTATGTGAGGAAGGTGTGTACTGGGCAACCATCAGACCTGTGAAACTCATAGACCGTGGACTCCTAATTTCTTTTTCACCATGAACAGACATGCACAGGAACCCACGCTACAAATATGCTTTTATGATTTTATTATAGTCAAAAACCTATCGTAGTGCCCATAATATGTACATTATTATAAAATAACCAAGATAGTGGCTCTAATATTTAGTAGGAAGAAAAATGATAGGAAATATTGAAGCATAATAATGGTGTCTCAATACTTCTTCCTAATTCTCCTCCAAAGTCTCCTTCCTCTCCTCTGTCTCGGCTAACCCTAGCACTAGAGATAGCTTGAACGTTTCCTGGGAGGCCTTGCCCACCACATCTGCAGACCTTAATGGAATTACTGTTCTGTATGAAGCCAGATGTTGTCTTTATTCCTTTGTTCAACAGTTCTGTTTCCTTGGGAGGCTGAGAAGCCCATCCCGAGGGTCACTCAATGTGCCAGCCCTTGGCCTCCTGCGTGATCTCTTAGCCCTCTCTGGACTGAAGACGCCGCTCTGTCAAATAATGTTCAGACACCTTTATACCTTTTAGTTTCATGTCTTTTATTGACGCCTCTAAAATTAACAAAAGGCCCACCTTGGCTTTTTCCACAGTGTGCACCTCTAAACATTCTCATGCACAATCAGGGAAAGACTGGTTTAAGTTAAAAATATCTACTGGAGAGACATTTTCTAGTCAAACCGGTCTCCTGCTTGTACCCCAGGACTTTTTAATTCGAAGTGTGCACAGAAAACACTGATACAAAATGCCAGAAAAATCACATTTCGCTACAAAAGCATAAATCTCCAAGATTTTCATCAACAAAAATTTAACGAGAAAAATTACACAACTTCTGGCAGCCTTATGATCCACACAGCAAGAAGGCTGCCTGGGTTTAGCATTAACTATATTTGGGTCAGGAGTGCTCTGCGCTCAGAGAGAGGATAATTTGTAATTGAGAAGTGCCTGTGCTAGGAGTTAGGACAGCGTGTGCTTGAAGTCAGCAATACCTATGCTTAGAATCGGCAGTGCCTGTGTTTTGATTCATATGTGCTCCGGTGAGGAGTGCCTGTGCTCTGCTGAGGCGTGCCTATGCTCTGCTGAGCAGTGCCTGTGCTGAGGCGTGCCTGTGCTGAGGAGTGCCTGTGCTCAGCTGAGGCGTGCCTATGCTGATGCGTGCCTGTGCACTGGTGATCAGTGCCTGTGCTGAGAGTGCCTGTGCTCTGGTGAGTGACTGTGTTCCGATGAGGCGCGTCTGTGATCCAGTGAGCAGTGCTGTGCTCTTTTGGGCAGTGCCTGTGCTGAGGTGTGCCTGTGCTCCGGTGAGGAGTGCCTGTGCTCTGATGAGCAGTGCCTGTGCTGAGGCGTGACTGTGCTCTGGTGAGGAGTGCCAGTGCTCAGGTGAGAAGTGCCTGTGCTCTGTTGAGCAGTGCCTGTGCTCTGGTGAGGAGTGCCTGTGCTCTGGTGATGAGTGCCTGTGCTCCAGTGAGGAGTGCCTGTGCTCTCCGGAGCCGTGCCTGTGCAGAGTGGTCTTGCGAGGAGTGATTGTGGTCCTATGAGGCGTGCCTGTGCTGAGCAGTGCCAGTGCTGAGGCGTGCCTGTGCTCTAGTATGGAGTGCATGTGCTTTGCTGAGAAGTGCCTGTGCTCTGATGAGGCGTGCCTGTGCTCCGGTGAGAAGTGCCTGTGCTCTGCTGAGCAGTGCCTGTGCTAAGGCGTGCCTGTGCTCTGGTGGGGAGTGCCTGTGCTCTGCTGAGCAGTGCCTGTGCTTAGGAGTGCCTGTGCTCTGATGAGGCATGCCTGTGCTCCGGTGAGAAGTGCCTGTGCTGAGGCGTGCCTTTGCTCTGATGAGAAGTGCCGGTGTTCTGGTGACAAGTGCTGGTGCTCCGGTGAGGAGTGCCTGTACTCTGCTGAGCAGTGCCTGTGCTGAGGTGTGCCTGTGCTCTGGTGGGGAGTGCTTGTGCTCTGCTGAGCAGTGCCTGTGCTGAGGAGTGCCTGTGCTCTGATGAGGCGTGCCTGTGCTCCGGTGAGAAGTGCCTGTGCTCTGCTGAGCGGTGTCTGTGCTGAGGCGTGCCTTTGCTCTGATGAGAAGTAGCGGTGCTCTGGTGAGGAGTGCCTGTGCTCTTGTGAGGAGTGCCTGTGCTCTGATGAGCAGTGCCTGTGCTGAGGTGTGCCTGTGCTCTGGTGAGGCGTGCCTGTGCTCTGGTGAGAAGTGCCTGTGCTCTGCTGAGCAGTGCCTGTGCTGAGGCGTGCCTGTGCTCCGCTGAGGAGTGCCTGTGCCCTGGTGAGGCATGCCTGTGCTCCGATGAGTAATGCCTGTGCTCTGGTGAGGAGTGCCTGTGCTCTGATGAGAAGTGCCAGTGCTCCTGTGAGGAGTGCCTGTGCTCTCGTGAGGAGTGCGTGTGCTCTGGTGAGCAGTGCCTGTGCTCCAGTGAGGAGTGCCTGTGCTCTGCTGAGCAGTGCCTGTGCTGAGCGTGCCTGTGCTCTGGTGAGAAGTGCCTGTGCTCTGGTGAGGAGTGCTTGTGCTCTAGTGAGCAGTGCCTGTGCTGAGGCGTGCCTGTGCTCTGGTGAGAAGTGCCTTGCTCTGGTGAGAAGTGCCTGTGCTCTGGTGAGGAGTGCTTGAGCACTGGTGAGCAGTGCCTGTGCTCCGGTGAGGAGTGCCTGTGCTCTGCTGAGCAGTGCCTGTGCTGAGCGTGCCTGTGCTCCGGTGAGAAGTGCCTGTGCTCTGGTGAGGAGTGCTTGTGCTCTGCTGAGCAGTGCCTGTGCTGAGGCTTGCCTGTGCTCTGGTGAGAATTGCTGGTGCTTTAGTGAAGAGTGCCTGTGCTCTCATGAGGAGTGCTTTGTGCTCTGGTGAGCAGTGCCTGTGCTCCGGTGAGAAGTGCCTGTGCTCCTGTGAGGAGTGCCTGTGCTCTCGTGAGCAGTGTCTGTGCTCTGGTGAGCAGTGCCTGTGCTCTCGTGCGGAGTGCTTTGTGCTCTGGTGAGCAGTGCCTATGCCTGCTGTGCGACATGACTGTAATTAGAATCAGGATTAGCCATGAGTGACAGACTTTGAGTCAGGGTTAGCTGTACTGTACGAAGGAGTATTTATGCTTGGGTCCACAGTGCCTTTATTTTGAGGCAGCTGTGCCTGTGCTTGGCACCAGGAGTGCCCGTGCTTGGTGGCGGGATTAGCTGTACTGGAGTCAGCCGCACTTGTGTTCGGAGTCAGGATTCTTTGTATTCGAGTGAGAAATGCGTGCGCTTTGAGTCAGGAGTTCCTGACTTTGGAGTCAGAATTATCTGCAACTGAGTTAGGAATGATTTAGTTTTGAGGCCACAGTTGATGCGCTTGAATTAACACTCCCTGTCCTTTGTAACAGGAGTGCCAGCCATTGAGAGCCATCAGTTCCTTTATTTGGAGTCAACAGTGCCTGTGGTATTAGCAGTGTCTATCAACGTCTACCAACAACTGAGTTCAAAGTGCCTGTGTTTTCAATCAGCAATGCCTATATTTTGAATCCAAAGTCCATGTGGTAGCAGTGCCTGTGTCTGCAATCAGCAGTGCCTGTTTTTTAATCAGAAGTGCATGTGTAGGAGTGAGGAGTGTCTGTGCTTGTGACAGCAGTGCCTGTGGTTAGAATCAGAACAGCTTATATTTTTAATCGAAGTCAGGTGTCAGCAGTGCCTGTGTTTTGAATCAGATATGCCTGTGGTTTAATTTGGAAGTGTCTGTGCCTGGAGTCAGCAGTGGCATTTACATGTTCATTACAGACAGACCTGACTCCAAGTACAGGCACTGCTGACTCCAGCCACAGCATGATCGATAAATGAATGAGACGTGTCTGGGTTTAGAGTCAGAATTAGAATTAATGACTGTAGTCAGGGGTGCCTGTGATTAGAATTAGGATTATCCGTAATTGACTAGTGGCAATGCCTGGAGAGAGTAGTATCTGTAACTGAGACATAAGTGATTGCGCTTGAAGTCAGGTGGCTTGAGTGTTAAATCAGCAGTCCTCGTGTTTGTAATCAGAAGTGTCTGTGCTTGGAGTCAGGAACTCCTCATCTTGAAGTCAACAGTGCCATGGTTTTGTATCAGAGATGCCTGTGAGTGAAATCATCAGTGCCTGGGCTTGACATCACAAGTGCCTATGTTTTGAATCAGCAGTACCTGTGTCTGTGCTTAGAGTCAGAGGTACATTTGCCTAGAGAAAGGAGTGCCTGTTTGGAAAAAGGAAAGTCTCCATTTTGAATGAGACCACAGATTACGGTGCTTACAATCAGCAGTGCCTATGTTTTGAATCAGCAGTGCATGTGCTTGAAGTCAATAGTGACTGAGCTTGGTGTCTGGTGAGGAGTACCTCTGGAGTCACAGTTATCTGTAATTGAGTCAAGAGTAGTCAGCAGTGCCTGGTTCTGAATCAGATGTCTCTTATTTGAATCAGAAATGCTGGTGCTTGGGAACAGCAATGCCGTTTGTTGAATGAGAGGTGCCTAAGCTTGGAGTCAGAGTTATCTCTTAATGAGTGAACAGTGAGCAGTTTTTCTGCTTAGAGTCAAGAGTGCTGGCGCTTTGAGTCAGAATTATCTGTGATTGAGTCAGGAGTGTTTGTGAAGTGAGCAATACCTGTTTTTTAAAATTATAAATCCCTCTCCTGAGAAACATGATAGTCTGAGGTTGGAGTCAGCAGCACCTGTGGTTTGAGTTAGGCGTGCCTGCATTTCAAGTCAGCAGTGCCTATGTTTTCAATCAGTGGGGACTGCTTGGCCTCAGAGGTGTCTGAAGTCAGCAGTGCCTGGCACGAATATGTAGCACTTGAAGTCAGGAGTTCTGCTGGTTGGGATCTGCAGTGCTTATTTTGAATAAACAGTGCCTGTCTTTCTTAGAAGTGCTTATACCTAGAATAAGCAGTGCCTGTCTTTTGAATCAAAAGTACTTGTGTTTTAAATTGACAGTGCCGGTCCTACGAAGCAGCAGCGTCTGTACTAGGAGACAGGGTTATCTGCAATTAAGTGAAAATTGCATGTGCTTGGAGTCACCAGTGTCTGATATTGGGATCAAGGTTATCTGCATTTGTGTCAGCAGTGCCTTTGCTAGGAATCAGCTGTATCCAAGCTCAGAGTTTTTTAATCATCAGTGCTTGTACTTGGAGTCAGGGGTATCTGTGCCTGTAGCCAGCACTACCTATGTTTGAAATCAGAAGTGTGGAATTACGTTTCTATTCTTTGAATCAGCAGTACCAATGCTTGGAGTCAGCAGTGTCTGTCAAAAGACAGCAGTGTCTCTACTTTGACTAAACCATGCCTTGAGTTAGAAGTGTCTGTAGTGCCTGGAGCCAAGGTTAGCTGTAACTAAGTGAGCAGTGCCTGTTCATAGATTAAGCAGGGAATGTATTTTGCATCAATAGCGATTGTGCCCTGGGCTTGGAATCTGCATCAGCTGTAATGAGTCATGAGTGTCCATATATGGAGTAGGTATTATTTATAATTTAGTGAATAGTGCCTGTGCTTGGAGTCTGCAATTACTTTTTGGAGCCAGCAGGGCCTGTGTTTGGAGTCCACAGTGCCTGTGTTTTCAAATTAGAATTCCCTCGGCTTGCAGACAGCAGTGCCTGTGATTAGAATCACGATTACCTGTAATTTAGTAAACAGTGCCTGTGCTTGAAGTGAGCATTAAGTGTATGGAAGTCAGGAGTGCCTGTGCCTGGAGTAAGGATTATTTATACTTTAGTGAGTAGTGCCTGTGCTTAGAGTCCACAGTGCCTTTTTTGGAGCAAGCACTGCCTCTGCTAGAGTCTGTGTTGCCTAGGTGAACAGTGTCTTTCGGTGGAATAAACTGTGAAAGTAGTTCAAATTATTAGTGCCTTTGTTTAGTAGTGCCTGTATTTGCTGTCATTATTCTCTGTAATGAGTCCCTGTGCTTAAAGTCAGATGGCACTGCTGATTCTGGTAAAGAGTTCCTTGACTCCAAGCTTAAGCTTATGATTGAAGTTTGAGTTATATTCAATTAAGACAGCAGTGCCTCTACCTGGAGTGAGCAATGCCTGTGTTTGGAATTAGAATTACCTGCAATTCAGATAGCAATGCCTGGAGCAATTATTATGTGTATCTGAGTCAGCAGTGCCTGTGCTTGGAGTAAGAATTATATATAATTGAGAGAGCAGTGAATGTGCTTGAGTCAGCAATTCCTGTGTGTTGAGTTAGCAGTGCCTTGCTTGAAGACAAGTGCCTAAAAGAATGCAATATTTGTCTTTTGCATAAGCAGTGCCTTTACTTGGAGATAGCATTAGCAGCACAGCTGTCAACAGTGCCTGTGTTTTTAATTAGAATTGCCTCGGCTTGCAGTCAGCAGTGCCTGTGATTTGAATCAGGATTACATGTAATTCAGTTAGCAGTGCATGGACCAGGAGTGAGCATTAAATGTACCGGAGTCATGAATGTCTGTCCATGGATTTATAATTTAGTGAGTAGTGCCTGTGATTGAAGTCCACATTGACTGTTTAAAGCCAGCAAGGCCTGTTTGGAGTCAAAGTAAACTATAATGGAGTCAGCAGTACATGTGTTTTGAACCAGCAGTGCCTGTGATTGAAGTCAGGAACGCCTGTATTGCTCATGCTGGGAGACAGAAGTACCTATGACTGGAGTTACCATTACGTCTATATGTGAGTGAGTACTGCCTGCTTGTAGATTGACCACTGACAGCATTTCATCTCAGTAGTGCCGTGTAGGAAAGTACCATCTTGCCTGGCATGTTACCCCCATATTTCACTGTATATATGTTGTTTTAGTTGTATGTGTCACTGGGACCCTGCCAGCCAGGGCCCCAGTGCTCATAAGTGTGCCCTGTATGTGTTCCCTGTGTGATGACTAACTGTCTCACTGAGGCTCTGCTATCCAGAACCTCAGTGGTTATGCTCTCTCATTTCTTTCCAAATCGTCACTAACAGGCTAGTGACCACTTTCACCAATTTACATTGGCATACTGGAACACCCTTATAATTCCCTAGTATATGGTACTAAGGTACCCAGGGTATTGGGGTTCCAGGAGATCCCTATGGGCTGCAGCATTTCTTTTGCCACCCATAGGGAGCTCTGACAATTCTTACACAGGCCTGCCACTGCAGCCTGAGTGAAATAACGTCCACGTTATTTCACAGCCATTTACCACTGCACTTAAGTAATGTATAAGTCACCTATATGTCTAACCTTTGCCCGGTAAAGGTTGGGTGCTAAGTTACTTAGTGTGTGGGCACCCTGGCACTAGCCAAGGTGCTCCCACATTGTTCAGGGCAAATTCCCCGGACTTTGTGAGTGCGGGGACACCATTACACGCGTGCACTATACATATGTCACGACATATGCATAGCGTCAAAATGGTAACTCCGAACATGGCCATGTAACATGTCTAGGATCATGGAATTGTCACCCCAATGCCATTCTGGCATTGGGGAGACAATTCCATGATCCCCCGAGTCTTTAGCTCAGACCCGGGTACTGCCAAACTACCTTTCCCGGGGTTTCACTGCAGCTGCTGCCAACCCCTCAGACAGGTTTCTGCCCTCCTGGGGTCCAGCCAGGCTTGGTCCAGGAAGGCAGAACAAAGGACTTCCTCAGAGAGAGGGTGTTACACCCTCTCCCTTTGGAAAAAGGTGTCAGGGCTAGGGAGGAGTATCCTCCCCCAGCCTTTGGAAATGCTTTGATGGGCACAGATGGTGCCCATCTCTGCATAAGCCAGTCTGCACCGGTTCAGGGATCCCTCAGCCCTGCTCTGGCACGAAACTGGACAAAGGAAAGGGGAGTGACCACTCCCCTGACCTGCACCTCCCCTGGGAGGTGCCCAGGGCTCCTCCAGTGTGCTCCAGACCTCTGCCATCTTGGAAACAGAGGTGCTGCTGGCACACTGGACTGCTCTGAGTGGCCAGTGCCAGCAGGTGACGTCAGAGACTCCTTCTGATAGGCTCCTTCAGGTGTTGCTAGCCTATCCTCTCTCCTAAGTAGCCAAACCTCCTTTTCTGGCTATTTAGGGTCTCTGCTTTGGGGAATTCCTTAGATAACGAATGCAAGAGCTCATCAGAGTTCCTCTGCATCTCTCTCTTCACCTTCTGCCAAGGAATTGACTGCTGACCGCGCTAGAAGCCTGCAAAACTGCAACAAAGTAGCAAAGACGACTACTGCGACCTTGTAACGCTGATCCTTCCGCCTTCTCGACTGTTTTCCTGGTGGTGCATGCTGTATGGGTAGTCTGCCTCCTCTCTGCACTAGAAGCTCCGAAGAAATCTCCCTTGGGTCGACGGAATCTTCCCCCTGCAACCGCAGGCACCAAAGAACTGCATCACCAGTCCTCTGGGTCTCCTCTCAGCACGACGAGCGAGGTCCCTTGAACTCAGCAACTGTGTCCAAGTGACTCCCACAATCCAGTGACTCTTCAGTCCAATTTTGGTGGAGGTAAGTCCTTGACTCCCCACGCTAGACTGCATTGCTGGGAACTGCGTGTTTTGCAGCTACTCCGGCTCCTGTGCACTCTTCGAGGATTTCCTTTGTGCACAGCCAAGCCTGGGTCCCCGGCACTCTAACCTGCATTGCATGACCTCCTGAGTTGTCCTCCGGGGTCGTGGGACTCTCTTGTGCAACTTCGGGTGAGCACTGATTCACTCCACTTTGTAGTGCCTGTTCTGGCACTTCTCTGGGTGCTGCTTGCTTCTGAGTGGGCTCTTTGTCTTGCTGGACGCCCCCTCTGTCTCCTCACGCAATTGGCAACATCCTGGTCCCTCCTGGGCCACAGCAGCATCCAAAAACCTTAACCGCGACCCTTGCAGCTAGCATGGCTTGTTTGCGGTCTTTCTGCGGGAAAACAGTTCTGCACGACTCTTCACGACGTGGGACATCCTTCCTCCAAAGGGGAAGTTTCTAGCCCTGGTCGTTCTTGCAGAATCCATAGCTTCTACCATCTGGTGGCAGCTTCTTTGCACCCACAGCTGGCATTTCCTGGGCATCTGCCCACTCCCGACTTGATTGTGACTTTTGGACTTTTGGACTTGGTCCCCTTGTTCCACAGGTACTCTCGTCTGGAAATCCATCATTGTTGCATTGCTGGTGTTGGTCTTTCCTGCAGAATTCCCCTATCACGACTTCTGTGCTCTTTGGGGAACTTAGGTGCACTTTGCACCCACTTTTCAGGGTCTTGGGGTGGGCTATTTTTCTAACCCTCACTGTTTCCTTACAGTCCCAGCGACCCTCTACAAGGTCACATAGGTTTGGGTTCCATTCGTGGTTCGCATTCCACTTCTAGAGTATATGGTTTGTGTTGCCCCTAACCCTATGTGCCACCATTGCATCCTATTGTAACTATACATTGTTTGCACTGTTTTCTATTGCTATTACTGCATATTTTGGTATTGTGTACATATATCTTGTGTATATTTGCTATCCTCATACTGAGGGTACTCACTGAGATACTTTTGGCATATTTTCATAAAAATAAAGTACCTTTATTTTTAGTATATCTGTGTATTGTGTTTTCTTATGATATTGTACAAGCCAGTCCAGCCTCCTACATGCCCATATTTAGAAATGCCTGTATTTGTAGTAGTCAGCATTATCTGTAATGAGCCATGAGTGACGGTTCTTAGATGGAGTAGTGCATGTCCCTTGAACGAGAAGTGGCTGGGCTTGAAGTCAAGTGCCATTGAGTGGAGTCAGTAGTGTATTTCTTTCGAGTTAGCAGGGCCTGTATTTGGAATCAGGATGATCCATAACTGAGCCAGTACTGCATGTGCTTGGGAGTCAATCTTAGATGCACTGGAGACAGGAAATTCTGTGCTTGGTGTAAACATTATAAAAAATATCTATAACTGAGTCCCAAGTGCCTGTGCTTGGAGTAAGGACTGTGTATGACTAGAAGGTTATCTGAAACTGAGTCACCAGTGCCTGTGTTTGAGCCAATAGTACTTGTAGTTTGATTCAGCTGTGCTTGTGGATGAGGTGAGTAGTGTCTGTATCAAAGGTGCCTATTTTTAATTGGCTGTGTCTGTGACTGGAGTCAGTAGTTCCAGTATTGTCTTCCTGTTTTTGAATTGGCAGTATTTGTTTTTGAATCAGCAGTACCTGTGCTTGGAGTCAGCATTATCAGTACTGTAGTCAGCAGATCCTGTGCCTGTAGTCGGGACCCCTGGGCTTGGTGTCAGCACTATCTGTAATGAGTCAGCAGTGCCAGTGCCTGAAGTCTGGGATGCCTCGAATTAAGTGAACAGTGTCTATTCATGGAATAAGCAGTGACAATGATTCACATCAGTAGTGCTTGTGTTTAACTGTGCCTGTATTTGCAGACAGCATTATCTGTAATGGGTGACAAGTGGCTGTGCTTGGAGTGAGCAGTGCCTGTGTCTTAAAACAGAAGTCCCTGTGCTTGAAGTCAGGTGTCAGCAGTGCCTGTGCTTTGAATGAGGTGTTTCCGTGATTGAAGCCATCAATACCTGTTGTCTTTTTTAAATCAGCAGTGCCCGTATCTGAAGTGTCTGTGCCTGGAGTCTATAGTTCCTGTGATTTGGAGTCAGCCGTGGGCAATATCTCTGACACCAGTCACAGGCACTGCTGACTTCAAGTGCTAGGTTATCAATAATTAAGCCAGAAAAACCTGTGTTTGGAGTCAGTATTAGTGAAGTCTCCAGTGCCTATGTTTTAATTCAACATTGCCTAGGCTTGGAGTCAAGGAACTCCTTAACTGAATCAGCAGTGGCAGTGCAAAGAGTCAGCGCTGCCTATGCTTGGAGTATGGGTTATCTTTAATTAAGACAGAAGTACCTCTACCAGAAGCGAGCACTGCCTGTGTTTGGATTCAGAATTACCTGTAATTCAGTTAGCAATGCCTGGAGTGATTATTAAGTGTAACTAAGTCAGCAGTGCCTGTGTTTGGAGTGAGTATTATATGCAATTGAGAGAGCAGTGAATTTGTTTGAGTCAGCAATTCCTGCGTGTGAAGTCAGCAGTGCCTTCCTTGAAGTAACAAGTACCTGGAAGCAGGAGTGCCTATTACTGGGGGGCAGTAGTTTCTGTGTTTTTAATCAGCAATATTCGTTTTTTTTATCAGCAGTGCATTTTCTTGGAACCAGCATGCGCAGCACAGTAGTCAGCAGTGCCTGTTCCTGTATTCAGGAGTCCCCCTGGGCTTGAAGTCAGCATCATCTGTAATGAGTCGGGTGATTGTGAACAGTCAACAGTGTCTTTGTTTTGTATCAGAAGTGACTTAACTTGCAGTCAGCAGTGCCTGTGATTGGAATCAGGATTTTCTGTAATTCAGTTACCAGTGGCTATGCCTGGAGTCAGCATTAAGTGTGCCAGAGTCAGGAGTGTCTGTTCTTGTGCTTGAGCCAGAATTATCTAAAATTGAGTCAGCGGTGCCTATTTGTGGAACCACCAGTGCCTGTGTTTGAACTTAGAAGTGTCTGGAATAATCGAGGCCTATTTCGGCTGATTAGTGCTGATTACTGGAGACAGTAATTCTTGTGTTTTGAATCAGCAGTGCCTGTGTTTGGAGTTTACAGAGTCTGTAGCTGGAATCAGGACTGTGTGTACTGGATTCAGGGGTGCTTGGAGAAGGGATTGCCTTGCTTGAAATCAGCAGTGCCTCTGCTTAGATTGAGAAGGGCCTCTGATTGGAGTCTGCAGTATCTGTAATTGAGTGAGCAGAGCCTGTTTGTGGAATAAGCAGAGGCAGTATTTTACCTCAGTAGAGGATGTGCTTGGGGGTCAGCCTTAGCTGCAATTGAGTCAACATTGACTGTGCACTGAAACAGCAGTATTAGTGTTTTTCACAAGAAGTGCCTGTGACCGAAATCAGCAGTGCTTGTACTGAACCAGCAGTATTTGTGTTTTTTATAAGCAGTGCCAGTGACTGGAATTAGAAGTCCCTGTGTTGAATCTATGTTTGGCGCTAGTATTATCTGTATCTAAGTATGCAGTGCCAGTTCATGGAGTAAACAGTGACAGTGTTTTACATCAATAGTGCCTGTGCTTAGAGTCAGGAGCCGCCGGGCTTGGAGTCAGCATTATCTGTAATGAGTCAGCAGTGATTTGTGATTGGAGTCTGCAGTGCCTATGTTTTGAATCAGAAGTGCCTCAGCTTGCAATCGACAGTGCCTGTGGTTGGAATCTGGATTAGTTGTAACTCAGCAGTTCCCATGCTTGGGGTAAGTAGTAAGTGTATGGAGTAAGTAGTGCCTGAGCTTGGAGCAATAATTATTTAGCATTGAGGGGCAGTGTGTGTACTTGGAGTCAGCTTTGCCTGTTTTGAACGAGCAGTGTCCATGACTTGAGGCAGCAGTTTCTATGCTTGAATCAGCAGTGCCAATGCTTGGAGTCAGCAGTGCCTGGCCAGCCTTGCCTGTTTTGAATGAGCAGTACCCATGACTCGAGGCAGCAGTTTCTATGCTTGAATCAGCAGTGCCAATGCTTGGAGTCAGCAGTGCCTGGCCAGCCTTGCCTGTTTTGAATGTGCAGTGCCCATGACTTTAGGCAGCAGTTTCTATTATTGAATCAGCATTGCTAATGCTTGGAGTCAGCAGTGCCTGTCACAAGTCAGCAGTGTCTCTAGTTTGACTAAAATGTGATTGGAGCTAGCAGTGCCTGTGTTCAGAGTCAGGAGTGCCTATGTGTAGGGAAGTACCATCTTGCCTGGCATGTTACCCCCATTTTTCACTGTATATATGTTGTTTTAGTTGTATGTGTCACTGGGACCCTGGTAACCCAGGGCCCCAGTGCTCATAAGTGTGCCTGAATGTGTTACCTGTGTAGTGAATAACTGTCTCACTGAGGCTCTGCTAACCAGAACCTCAGTGGTTATGCTCTCTCATTTCTTTCCAAATTGTCACTGACAGGCTAGTGACCATTTTTACCAATTTACATTGGCTTACTGGAACACCCTTATAATTCCCTAGTATATGGTACTGAGGTACCCAGGGTATTGGGGTTCCAGGAGATCCCTATGGGCTGCAGCATTTCTTTTGCCACCCATAGGGAGCTCTGACAATTCTTACACAGGCCTGCCACTGCAGCCTGAGTGAAATAACGTCCACGTTATTTCACAGCCATTTTACACTGCACTTAAGTAACTTATAAGTCACCTATATGTCTAACCTTTACCTGGTAAAGGTTAGGTGCAAAGTTACTTAGTGTGAGGGCACCCTGGCACTAGCCAAGGTGCCCCCACATTGTTCAGAGCCAATTCCCTGAACTTTGTGAGTGCGGGGACACCATTACACGCGTGCACTACATATAGGTCACTACCTATATGTAGCTTCACAATGGTAACTCCGAATATGGCCATGTAACATGTCTATGATCATGGAATTGCCCCCTCTATGCCATCCTGGCATAGTTGGCACAATCCCATGCTCCCAGTGGTCTGTAGCACAGACCCTGGTACTGCCAAACTGCCCTTCCTGGGGTTTCACTGCAGCTGCTGCTGCTGCCAACCCCTCAGACAGGCATCTGCCCTCCTGGGGTCCAGCCAGGCCTGGCCCAGGATGGCAGAACAAAGAACTTCCTCTGAGAGAGGGTGTGACACCCTCTCCCTTTGGAAAATGGTGTGAAGGCAGGGGAGGAGTAGCCTCCCCCAGCCTCTGGAAATGCTTTCTTGGGCACAGATGTGCCCAATTCTGCATAAGCCAGTCTACACCGGTTCAGGGACCCCTTAGCCCCTGCTCTGGCGCGAAACTGGACAAAGGAAAGGGGAGTGACCACTCCTCTGACCTGCACCTCCCCTGGGAGGTGTCCAGAGCTCCTCCAGTGTGCTCCAGACCTCTGACATCTTGGAAACAGAGGTGCTGCTGGCACACTGGACTGCTCTGAGTGGCCAGTGCCACCAGGTGACGTCAGAGACTCCTGCTGATAGGCTCCTTCAGGTGTTAGTAGCCTATCCTCTCTCCTAATTAGCCAAACCCTCTTTTCTGGCTATTTAGGGTCTCTGTCTCTGGGGAAACTTTAGATAACGAATGCAAGAGCTCATCCGAGTTCCTCTGCATCTCTCTCTTCACCTTCTGATAAGGAATCGACTGCTGACCGCGCTGGAAGCCTGCAAACCTGCAACATAGTAGCAAAGACGACTACTGCAACTCTGTAACGCTGATCCTGCCGCCTTCTCGACTGTTTTCCTGCTTGTGCATGCTGTGGTGGTAGTCTGCCTCCTCTCTGCACCAGAAGCTCCGAAGAAATCTCCTGTGGGTCGACGGAATCTTCCCCCTGCAACCGCAGGCACCAAAAAGTTGCATTACCGGTCCCTTGGGTCTCCTCTCAGCACGACGAGCGAGGTCCCTCGAATCCAGCGACTCTGTCCAAGTGACCCCCACAATCCAGTGACTCTTCAGTCCAAGTTTGGTGGAGGTAAGTCCTTGCCTCACCTCGCTGGGCTGCATTGCTGGGAACCGGGACTTTGCAGCTACTCCGGCCCCTGTGCACTTCCGGCAGAAGTCCTTTGTGCACAGCCAAGCCTGGGTCCACGGCACTCTAACCTGCATTGCACGACTTTCTAAGTTGGTCTCAGGCGACGTGGGACTCCTTTGTGCAACTTCGGCGAGCACCATTTCACGCATCCTTGTAGTGCCTGTTTCTGGCACTTCTCCGGGTGCTTCCTGCTTCAGTGAGGGCTCTTTGTGTTGCTCGACGTCCCCTCTCTCTTCAGGTCCAATTTGCGACCTCCTGGTCCCTCCTGGGCCCCAGCAGCGTCCAAAAACGCCAAACGCACGATTTGCGCCTAGCAAGGCTTGTTGGCGTCCTTTCGGCAGGAAAACACTTCTGCACGACTCTCCACGGCAAGAGGGATCCGTCCACCAAAGGGGAAGTCTCTAGCCCTTTTTGTTCCTGCAGAAACCTCAGCTTCTTCTGTCCAGTAGAAGCTTCTTTGCACCCGCAGCTGGCATTTCCTGGGCATCTGCCCATCTCCGACTTGCTTGTGACTTTTGGACTTGGTCCCCTTGTTCCACAGGTACCCTAGATTGGAAATTCACAGTTGTTGCATTGCTGGTTTGTGTCTTTCCTGCATTATTCCTCTAACACGACTTCTGTGTCCTTAGGGGAACTTTAGTGCACTTTGCACTCACTTTTCAGGGGCTTGGGGAGGGTTATTTTTCTAACTCTCACTATTTTCTAATAGTCCCAGCGACCCTCTACAAGGTCACATAGGTTTGGGGTCCATTCGTGGTTCGCATTCCACTTTTGGAGTATATGGTTTGTGTTGCCCCTATCCCTATGTTTCCCCATTGCATCCTATTGTAACTATACATTGTTTGCACTGTTTTCTAAGACTATACTGCATATTTTTGCTATTGTGTATATATATCTTGTGTATATTTCCTATCCTCTCACTGAGGGTACACTCTAAGATACTTTGGCATATTGTCATAAAAATAAAGTGCCTTTATTTTTAGTATAACTGTGTATTGTGTTTTCTTATGATATTGTGCATATGACACTAAGTGGTACTGTAGTAGCTTCACACGTCTCCTAGTTCAGCCTAAGCTGCTCTGCTAAGCTACCATTTTCTATCAGCCTAAGCTGCTAGACACCCTATACACTAATAAGGGATAACTGGGCCTGGTGCAAGGTGCAAGTACCCCTTGGTACTCACTACAAGCCAGTCCAGCCTCCTACATTGGTTGTGCAGTGGTGGGATAAGTGCTTGAGACTGCTTACCACTCTTGTCATTGTACTTTTCATAAGAGAAAAATATACAAAACAAGGTCAGTGTATATACACATAGCCAAAAAGTTTTGCATTTCCTCTTTTCACTCTTTTCTAAGTGCTGAAAAGTACCTCTAAACTTTCAAAAAGTTCTTAAAAGTTTAAAAAGTTTTTTCTGTCTTTCCAAAAAAGTTCTGAAAACTTTTTTCTCTTTTTCTATCACTTTAACTCTCTCTAAAAATGTCTGGCACAGGCCAAAGTGTTGATCTGTCCAAACTTGCATATGACAACCTTAGCTGGAAAAGAGCAAGGAGTCTCTGTATAGAGAGAGGTTTGAGTGTAGGGAAGAATCCTTCCTTGGAACTGTTACTTAACATGCTTAGAGAACAGGATAAGGCCATAGGTGCCCCATCTGTGGAAAAAGTACCTAATAGTTCTCAATCTGATTCAGGGACTCCCCCAGGAAAAGATTCAGGAAATAAACTTCCTAGCCTGCCCATTACTAGACAGTCTAGCATAGATGGTAATGATGATGAGCCACACCATATAAATAGTGTTGTCTCGCATCATAGCAAAAGCATTTATTCTCACCATACTGGTAGTAATGTTTCTGTTAACCAAGCTGTTAGGGTGGCTTCTGTAAGGGACAGGTCTCCTTCTGTTCATTCCCATCATAGCTCTGTTTCTAGAAATGTCCCTCCCACCAACCCTGATGACAGAATGTTAGAGAGGGAACTCAATAAGTTGAGGGTGGAACAAACCAGACTGAAGCTTAAAAAGCAACAGCTGGATTTGGATAGACAGTCTTTTGAATTAGAGAAGGAAAGACAGAAGTTGGGTTTAGATACCCATGGTGGCAGCAGCAGTATTCCCCATAGTCATCCTGCAAAAGAGCATGATTCCAGGAATCTGCACAAGATAGTTCCCCCTTATAAGGAGGGGGATGACATTAACAAGTGGTTTGCTGCACTTGAGAGGGCCTGTGTTGTACAGGATGTCCCTCAAAGGAAGTGGGCTGCTATCCTATGGCTATCATTTAGTGGAAAAGGTAGGGATAGGCTCCTAACTGTGAAAGAAAATGATGCTAATAATTTCCAAGTTCTTAAGAATGCACTCCTGGATGGTTATGGCTTAACCACTGAACAATACAGGATAAAGTTCAGAGAGACCAAAAAGGAGTCTTCACAAGACTGGGTTGATTTTATTGACCATTCAGTGAAGGCCTTGGAGGGGTGGTTACATGGCAGTAAAGTTACTGATTATGACAGCCTGTATAACTTGATCCTGAGAGAGCATATTCTTAATAATTGTGTGTCTGATTTGTTGCACCAGTACTTGGTGGACTCTGATCTGACCTCTCCCCAAGAATTGGGAAAGAAGGCAGACAAAAGGGTCAGAACAAGAGTGAACAGAAAAGTTCATACAGGGGGTGACAAAGATGGCAACAAAAAGAAGGATGGTAAGTCTTCTGACAAGGCTGGGGACAAATCTAAAAATGAGTCTTCATCAGGCCCACAAAAACACTCTGGTGGGGGTGGTGGGCCCAAATCCTCTTTTAATCAGAACAAGGAAAAGAAACCATGGTGCTATTTATGTAAAATAAAAAGCCATTGGACAACAGATCCCAGTTGTCCAAAGAAAGGCACCACTGCTCCTACCACTACAACCCCTACTGCTACACCTAGTGTCCCTACTAATAGCAGTGGTGGTGGGAGCAAACCTACTAATAGCCAATCCAAGGGAGTAGCTGGGCTCACTTTTGGTAATTTAGTTGGGGTTGGTCTGATTAGGGAGACCACAGAGGCTACTTTAGTCTCTGAAGGGGCTATTGATTTAGCCACTTTGGTTGCTTGCCCCCATAACTTGGAGAAGTACAAGCAACTAACCCTAATAAATGGTGTTGAGGTCCAGGCATACAGGGACACAGGTGCCAGTGTCACAATGGTGATTGAGAAACTGGTGCACCCTGAACAACACATACTTGGAAACCAGTACCAAGTAACCGATGCTCACAACATAACACAAAGCCACCCCATGGCTGTTGTAAATCTCAACTGGGGGGGGGTAACTGGTCCAAAGAAAGTTGTGGTAGCTTCAGATTTACCTGTAGACTGTCTATTAGGGAATGATTTGGAGACATCAGCTTGGTCAGATGTGGAGTTGGAGGCCCATGCAGCAATGCTGGGCATCCCAGGGCATATTTTTGCTTTGACAAGGGCTCAGGCCAAAAAGCAAAAAGGACAGGGAAGCTTGGATCCTGGAACAATGGACCAAGTGCTCCCTAAAGCTAGGGCTAGTAAAAGCAAACCACTTCCTACTATCCCTCCCTCTACAGTGGATTCAACTTCTGAGGAAGAAGAATTCCCTCCCTGTGGAGAACCTACACCAGAGGAGCTGGAAGCAGACACTGCTGAGCTTTTGGGTGAAGGGGGGCCTGCCAGAGAGGAGCTGAGTGTGGCACAGCAAACTTGTCCCACATTAGAGGGTCTCAGACAGCAAGCTGTCAAACAGGCTAATGGGGATGTCAGTGACTCTCACAGAGTTTACTGGGAGGACAACCTCTTGTACACTGAGCATAGGGATCCTAAACCTGGAGCTGCCAGGAGATTAGTGATTCCTCAGGAGTACAGAAAGTTCCTCCTAACACTGGCACATGACATTCCCTTAGCTGGGCATCTAGGACAAATGAAAACTTGGGACAGGCTTGTTCCCATGTTTCATTGGCCTAGGATGTCTGAGGACACAAAGGAATTTTGTAAGTCCTGTGAAACCTGTCAAGCCAGTGGCAAGACAGGTGGCACCCCAAAGGCACCCCTTATCCCACTGCCTGTGGTTGGGGTTCCCTTTGAAAGGGTAGGGGTTGACATAGTTGGCCCCCTTGACCCTCCTACTGCTTCAGGCAATAGGTTTATCTTGGTGGTAGTGGACCATGCCACAAGATATCCTGAAGCAATTCCTTTAAGGACCACTACAGCACCTGCAGTGGCAAAGGCCCTCCTGGGAATATTTTCCAGGGTGGGCTTCCCAAAGGAAGTAGTATCAGACAGGGGAAGCAATTTCATGTCTGCATACTTAAAGGCCATGTGGAAGGAGTGTGGTGTAACGTACAAGTTCACAACACCCTATCATCCACAAACAAATGGACTGGTGGAGAGATTTAATAAAACTCTCAAAGGCATGATTATGGGTCTCCCTGAAAAACTCCGCAGGAGATGGGATATCCTTCTACCATGCCTCCTTTTTGCCTACAGGGAGGTACCCCAGAAAGGAGTGGGCTTCAGCCCCTTTGAACTTCTTTTTGGACACCCTGTTAGGGGTCCACTCACACTTGTAAAGGAGGGTTGGGAACAACCTTTAAAAGCTCCTAAGCAGGATATTGTGGATTATGTACTTGGCCTCAGATCAAGGATGGCTGAGTACATGAAAAAGGCCAGTAAAAACCTTCAGGCCAGCCAAGAGCTCCAGAAGCAATGGCATGATCAGAAGGCTGTTTTGGTTCAGTACCAACCAGGGCAGAAAGTGTGGGTCTTGGAGCCTGTGGCCCCAAGAGCACTCCAAGATAAATGGAGTGGACCCCACACAATTGTTGAAAAGAAGGGTGAAGTCACCTACTTGGTTGACTTAGGCACTGCCAGGAGTCCCCTTAGGGTGCTCCATGTCAACCGCCTGAAACCCTACTATGACAGGGCTGATCTCACCCTGCTCATGGCAACTGATGAGGGACAGGAAGAAGACAGTGATCCTCTACCTGATCTCTTCTCTTCCACAGAACAAGATGCTCTTGTGGAAGGTGTAGTTTTGGCTGATTGTCTTACTGCTGAGCAGAAAGATAATTTCATAAATCTCCTAGGACAATTTTCAGAACTCTTCTCTACTGTGCCAGGCACCACTTCTTGGTGTGAGCACACTATAGATACTGGAGACAGTTTACCTGTCAAAAGTAAGATCTATAGGCAGCCTGACCATGTCAGGGACTGCATAAAGCAAGAAGTTCAGAAAATGTTGGAACTAGGAGTGGTTGAGCACTCAGACAGTCCATGGGCTTCTCCTGTGGTACTGGTACCAAAACCCAATTCTAAAGATGGAAAGAAGGAAATGCGGTTTTGTGTAGACTATAGAGGTCTCAACTTGGTAACCAAAACTGATGCTCACCCTATACCCAGGGCAGATGAGCTCATAGATACACTGGCATCTGCCAAGTATCTAAGCACTTTTGATTTGACTGCAGGGTATTGGCAGATCAAATTGTCAGAAGATGCTAAACCTAAGACTGCATTTTCTACCATTGGAGGACATTACCAGTTTACTGTAATGCCTTTTGGTTTGAAAAATGCACCTGCCACTTTTCAGAGGTTGGTGAACACAGTCCTGCAAGGGCTGGAAGCTTTCAGTGCAGGATATTTGGACGATATAGCTGTCTTTAGCTCCAGCTGGGATGATCACCTGGTCCACCTATGGAAAGTTTTGGAGGCTCTGCAAAAGGCAGGCCTCACTATCAAGGCTTCAAAGTGCCAGATAGGGCAGGGTAAGGTGGTTTATCTGGGACACCTTGTTGGTGGGGAACAGATTGCACCACTTCAGGGGAAAATCCAAACTATTATTGATTGGGTTCCCCCTACCACTCAGACTCAGGTGAGAGCCTTCCTAGGCCTCACTGGGTATTACAGGAGGTTCATTAAGAACTATGGCTCCATTGCAGCCCCTCTTAATGACCTCACATCCAAGAAAATGCCTAAAAAGGTATTATGGACAGCAAACTGTCAGAAAGCTTTTGAGGAGCTGAAGCAGGCCATGTGCTCTGCACCTGTCCTGAAAAGCCCTTGTTACTCTAAAAAATTCTATGTCCAAACTGATGCATCTGAATTAGGAGTAGGGGCAGTCCTATCACAACTTAATTCTGAGGGCCAGGATCAACCTGTTGCTTTTATTAGTAGAAGGTTGACCCCTAGAGAAAAGCGTTGGTCTGCCATTGAGAGGGAGGCCTTTGCTGTGGTCTGGGCTCTGAAGAAGTTGAGGCCATACCTGTTTGGCACTCACTTCATTGTTCAGACAGACCACAAACCTCTACTTTGGTTAAAACAAATGAAAGGTGAAA
This sequence comes from Pleurodeles waltl, assembly GCF_031143425.1. Taxonomy (NCBI): domain Eukaryota; kingdom Metazoa; phylum Chordata; class Amphibia; order Caudata; family Salamandridae; genus Pleurodeles; species Pleurodeles waltl. Next base: position 1,165,301,668 of record NC_090439.1, on the reverse strand, counting down.
ATCCTAAATTGTTGAGGTGGTCCATATCCCTACAGGGAATGGACTATACAGTGGAACATAGACCTGGGAGTAGCCACTCCAATGCAGATAGACTCTCCAGATATTTCCACTTAGACAATGAAGACTCATCAGGTCATGGCTAGTCTTATTGTCCTTCGTTTGGGGGGGGGTTGTGTAGGAAAGTACCATCTTGCCTGGCATATTACCCCTATTTTTCACTGTATATATGTTGTTTTAGTTGTATGTGTCACTGGGACCCTGGTAACCCAGGGCCCCAGTGCTCATAAGTGTGCCTGAATGTGTTACCTGTGTAGTGACTAACTGTCTCACTGAGGCTCTGCTAACCAGAACCTCAGTGGTTATGCTCTCTCATTTCTTTCCAAATTGTCACTGACAGGCTAGTGACCATTTTTACCAATTTACATTGGCTTACTGGAACACCCTTATAATTCCCTAGTATATGGTACTGAGGTACCCAGGGTATTGGGGTTCCAGGTGATCCCTATGGGCTGCAGCATTTCTTTTGCCACCCATAGGGAGCTCTGACAATTCTTACACAGGCCTGCCACTGCAGCCTGAGTGAAATAACGTCCACGTTATTTCACAGCCATTTTACACTGCACTTAAGTAACTTATAAGTCACCTATATGTCTAACCTTTACCTGGTAAAGGTTAGGTGCAAAGTTACTTAGTGTGAGGGCACCCTGGCACTAGCCAAGGTGCCCCCACATTGTTCAGAGCCAATTCCCTGAACTTTGTGAGTGCGGGGACACCATTACACGCGTGCACTACATATAGGTCACTACCTATATGTAGCTTCACAATGGTAACTCCGAATATGGCCATGTAACATGTCTATGATCATGGAATTGCCCCCTCTATGCCATCCTGGCATAGTTGGCACAATCCCATGATCCCAGTGGTCTGTAGCACAGACCCTGGTACTGCCAAACTGCCCTTCCTGGGGTTTCACTGCAGCTGCTGCTGCTGCCAACCCCTCAGACAGGCATCTGCCCTCCTGGGGTCCAGCCAGGCCTGGCCCAGGATGGCAGAACAAAGAACTTCATCTGAGAGAGGGTGTGACACCCTCTCCCTTTGGAAAATGGTGTGAAGGCAGGGGAGGAGTAGCCTCCACCAGCCTCTGGAAATGCTTTCTTGGGCACAGATGTGCCCAATTCTGCATAAGCCAGTCTACACCGGTTCAGGGACCCCTTAGCCCCTGCTCTGGCGCGAAACTGGACAAAGGAAAGGGGAGTGACAACTCCCCTGACCTGCACCTCCCCTGGGAGGTGTCCAGAGCTCCTCCAGTGTGCTCCAGACCTCTGACATCTTGGAAACATTAAGTGCACCGGAGTCAGGAGTGTCTGTGGTTGAAGCAAGGATTAGTTTGAATTGAGAGAGCGTGAGTGTGTTTTGAGTCAGCCTTGCCTGTTTTCAAAGAGCGGTGCCCATAATTTGAGGCAGCCGTTCCTGTGTTTGAAAGTAGTTGCAATGCATGGAGTCAGCAGTGCCTGTCATGAGTCAGCAGTTTCTGTACTTTTACTAAAATATGCTTGGATTTAGCAGTGTTTGTGTCAGGAGTGCCTGTGTTAGGAGTCTGTTGTACCCATGCCTAGAGCAAAGGTTAGCTGTAACTGAGTGAGCAGTGCCTGTTCATGGATTAAGCAGGGACTGTGTTTTGCATCAATAGGGATCGTGCCCCTGGGCTTGGAGTCAACATTATCTGTAATGAGTCAGGAGTAGTTGCGTTTGGAGTCAGCAGTGCCTCTGTCTTGAATTAGAATTGCCTCTGCTAAAAGTCAGCAGTGCCTGTGATTTAAATCAGGACGACCAGTAATTCAGTTAACAATGCATATGCCCGGAGTGAGCACTAAGAGTACTGGAGTCATGAGTATCTGTATATGGAGTAAGGATTATTTAGAATTTAGTGAGTAGTGCCTGTGTTTGGTGTCTGTAGTGCCTGTTTAGAGACAGCAGTGCTTATTGCTGGAGTCTGGGTTACCTGGAATTAAGTGTACAGTGTCTGTTCCTGTAATTCACATCAGCAGTGCATGTATTTAGCAGTGCCTATATTTGCAGTCAGCATTATCTGTGATGTGTCATGGGTGACTGTGGTTGGAGTAAGTAGCGCCTGTGTCTTGAAACAGAAGTCCCTGTGCTGGAAGTCAGGTGTCAGCAGTGCCTGTGTTCTGAATGAGAAGTGTCCGTGACTGGATTCTACAGTTCCTATGATTTGAAGCTGAAGTGCGTTTGCTTGGAGTCAGGATTATCAGTGCCTGCATCCAGCAGCACCTACATTGAAATCAGAAGTCTCTGGGTGGGATTCTGTAGTGCCTGTGGCTGGAGTCAGCCGTGGCAATTACCTCTGACAACAATCACAGGAATTGCTGCCTCTAAGACTCTACTGTGTCTGGAATCAGTATTATTGAAGTCTCCAGTGCCTAGGCTTAGGCTTGGAGTCAAGGAACCCTTTACCAGAATCAGCAGTGCCAGTGCATGGAGTCAGCACTGCGTATGATTGGAGGCCGGGTTATCTTTAATTAAGACAGAAGTGCCTCCACATGGAGTGAGCGATGCCTGTGTTCGGGATTAGAATTATCAGTAATTCTGTTACAAGTGCCTGGAATAATTATATATAACTGAGAGAGCAGTGAATGTGCTTGAACCAGCAATTCCTGTGTGTGGAGTCAGTAGTGCCTTTCTTGAAGTCACAAGTGCCTGGAAGGGAAGCTAGAGTGCCTGTTACTAGGGGACAGTAGTTCCTGTGTTTCTAATCAGCAATATTTATGTTTTGCATCAGCAGTGCCTTTGCTTGGAGCCAGCATCATCTATAATGAGTCAGGGATGATTGTGATTGGAGTCAGCGGTACCTGCGTTGTGAATCAGAAGGGCCTCAGCTTGGAGTCAACATTGCCTGTGATTGAAGTAATAATTACGTGTTATTCAGTTTGCAGTGCCTGAGCTAGGAGTCACTGTTAAGTGTCCTGTAGCCAGAAGTGTTTCTTGCTGGAGTGAGGATTATCTATGACTGACAGAACAATACATGCGCTTGAGTACGAATTATCTAAAATTTAGTCAGCAGTGCCTGTGTGTCGAGTGGCCAGTATTTAAATTTAGGAGTGCCCTGAATCCGTAGGACCAATTTGGACTGAGCAGTGCCCATGACTGGAGTCGGTAGTCCCTGTCCTTTGAATCAACAGTGCCTGTATTTGGAGTTAGCAGTGCCTGTAGCTGGAACTAGGACCGTGTGTACTGGAATCAAGGGTGCATGGAGTGAAGAATGCCTGGCTTGAAGTCAGCAGTGCCTTTGCTTAGATTGAGAAGGGCCTCTGATTCATCTGTGATATCTGTAATTGAGTGAGTCAACAGTGTCTGTTCACTAAATCAGCAGTGTTTGTGTTTTTCATAAGCAATGCCTGTGACTGGGATCAGCAGTGCCTGTGCTGAATCAGCAATATTTGTGTTTTATATAAGTGCCTGTGACTGGAATCAGCAGTGCCTGCATTGAATCAGCAGTAATTGTGTATGGCGCCAGTGTTATCTGTATCTCAGTATCTGGTGCCTGTTCTTGGAGTAAACAGTGACACTATTTTATATCATTAGTGCCTATGCTTGGAGTCAGGAGCCTCTGGGCTTGGAGTCAGCATTATCTGTAATGAGACAGGAATGATTGTGATCGGAGTGATCAGTGCCTTTGTTTATAATCAGAAGTGCCTCAACTTTCAGTCAGTCAGCAGAGCCTGTGACTGGAATCAGGATTACTTGTAATTCAGTTTTCAGTGCTTATGCTCAGAGTGAGCACTAAGTTTATCGGAGTCAGCAGTGCCTGTGCTTGGAGTAAGGATTGTTTAGAATTGAGGTAGTAGTGCGTGTGCTTGGAGTCAGCTTTGCCTCTTTTGAATGAGCAGTGCCCATTACTTGAGGCAGCAGCTTCTGTGTCTGAATCAGCAGTACCAATGCTTGGAGGCAGCAGTGCCTGCCACACGTCAGCAGTGGTTTTACTTTGACTAAAACATGGTTGGAGTGCCTGTGATTGGAATCAGGATTACCTGCAATTCAGTGAGCAGGGCATATGCCTGGAGTGAACATTAAGAATACCGGAGTCACGAGTGTCTGTTTATGGAGTAGTGAGTAGTGCCTGTGCTTGGAGTTCTCAGTTTCTGTTTGGAGCCAGCAGTGCCTGTGTTTGGAGTCAATGTTAGCTATAATGGAGTCTGCATACCTGTGTTTTGAATAAACAGTGCCTGTGTTTGAAGTTGTCTAAGACAATGAGGCAAGACCCTCTAACCCTTTTGACCAGGGTTATGAACGAAAGAAAGTGTATGGTCAAAGCAAGGGGGAAGTACTCCTAGACTTCCACGGTAATCTGTTGATTAGTCAATTACAAATATACAATATATGTAGCATCAATAGTGTTTTAATACTTTTTGTTTCTTATTACATTTTTAGCACGAGCAGATGTACTTGTGTTGGTAGGTGCTCCTATTAAGAAAAACACAGTGAAAGTGGTCGTACCACCTGGGGAATCCAGTGAAGGATTAGGATCTTCTGGTCAGAGGTGTGTTCATGATCAGTAATTCACTCTAGACCGACGAATGGCCGGGATTCTAAATGGTAAATCGAGAGGGCTTACCATTCAGAATCCCGGCCACACGAATAAACGTGCGGCGCACTACTAAGAATCCCGGCTACACGAGTGGACATCATAAATCAATATATAAAAATACTGTGAGCCTTCAGCCTACATGATTGCTTGGCTGTTTTGTGACTGAACTACCCTGACAGTATCCACAGAATACTACGCCACCTGGATTGACATCCTTAGACCAAGATTCGTTGGTCTAGAGTGAACTACTGATCATGGACACACCTCTGACCAGAAGATCCTAATCCCCAGTCCTGATGATGACCCACTACGGATTTATATCTGCATTTGGGGTCGAAACTTCGACATTATTTTGAATGTGGATTAAAATTGTAAAGAAATTCTATGTGACTCCAGGTTTTCCTGGATTGACGGAGCCGTTGGAAGTCCATGTTGTTCTTAAACCACCTTCTGTATGTATTGTATACATCACCTTCACTTCCTTTCACAATATTCACTTTCACTGTGTTTTTCTTAGTAGGAGCACCTACCAACACAAGTACATTCGCTCATGCTAAAAATGTAATAAGAAACAAAAAGTATTAAAACACTATTGATGCTACATATATTGTATATTCGTAATTGATTAAACAACAGATTACCGTGGAAGTCTAGGAGTACTTCCCCCTTGCTTTGACCATACACTTTCTTGCTTGTGTTTGAAGGTGGGAATGTCTGTAGTGCTCATGCTTGGAGACAGTAGTGCCTGTTATCAAGCTTGGCGACAGTACTGCTTGCGATCATGCTTAAAGATATCTGTGCCTGTGAATGGAGGTATCAGTACCAGAATTTAGACTGAGATCATCTGTAATTGAGTGAGCAGTGCCGGTTTGTGGATTAAGCAGTGACAGTATTTCATGTCAGTAGTGCCCATGTTTGGCATTGACTGTATTTGCAGTCAGCATTAGCTGTGATTTGAAAGAGAAGTGGCTGGGCCTGGAGTCAAGTGTCATTGTGTGGAGTCAGTAGTGTCTGTGTTTCGAGTTAGCAGTGCCTGTATTAAGGATCAGGGTTAACTGTAACTGAGGCAGCAGTACCAGTGCTTAGGAGTCAGTATTAGATGCACTGGAAACAGTGGTGTTCTGTGCTTGTTGTAAAAATTATGTATAACTGACTGAGCAGTGCCTGTTCTTGGAGTCTGGACGGACTATGACTTGAGGGTTATCTGAAATTAAGTCAGCAGTTCCTGTCTTTGAAGTCAACAGTACTTTTACTTCAACTTAACAGTACCTGTGGTTGACGTCAGTAGTGCCTGTATGAGCAGAACGTATTTTGAATGAGGAGTGCCTGTAACTGGAGACATTAGTTTCTGTGTTTTGAATCAGAGGTATTTGTTTCTTGCATCAGCAGTGCATGGTTGCAGTCAGCATTAGCAAAACTGTGATCAGCAGTGCCTGTGGAGTGATCGTGGTTGGAGTCAGCAGGGCCTGTGCTTGGAGTCTGGGTTACCTGTAATTAAGTGAACAGTATTTGCAGAGTAAGCTGTGACAGTGTCTTGCATCAGTAGAGCATGTGCTTGGAGTTAATAGTACCTAGTCACTGAACAGATAGTGCCTGTGACAGTAGTCAGCAATACGTGTACTTGCAACCAGGAGTGCCTGTGATTGGAGTTGGAGTTACGTGTGAGCAGTGGCTGTTTGTGGAGTAAACAGCAACAGTGTTTTACAACAGTAGTCCATGTGCGTGGAGTCAGCAGTGCCTGTTCTTGAAGCCCACATTAGCTGAAAAGGAGTCAGCAGTGCCTGTGTATTGAACAAGCTATATTTTGAATAAGCAGTGCCAGTAACTGGAATCAACGGTGCCCAGTTTGAATCAAGAGTAGGTGAGTTTTTAATCAGCAGTGCCTGTGCTTGGAGCTAGCAGTGCCTGTGACAGGAATCAATAGTGCCTGTATTTGGAGTCAGGTGTGCTCAAGGAGTCAGTGCTGACTGTTAATTAAATGAGGAATTAGGAGAAGAAGGGGTTAAATCTGAGCTGGAATGTCGCAGCCCCCCCCCCACATGATCTACAGCCCCTACCCCACAGGACCCACAGCCCCTCCCCCACACAGGAGTCACAGCCCCTCCCCCCTGCAGCTCCTACACCAGCCTCAGCTCTTCTCCCCACCAGAGACTGAAGATGGGGAAGATCCTGCGGGTGAAGCGGGTCCGGGGGAAAGTGTAGAGAAGCTCCATGGAGTCCGCATTGTACAGGGACAGCCGCCCCCCCTCGTAGTCCAGATACACCCCCAGCTTCAGGGGCCCCTCACGAGGGGACAGGGGGGTCAGAGGGGAGGTGAGAGCCCTGTACTGACCCCCCCACCCCCTCTGCACAGCCCAGACCCCCCCCTCAGTTGACCATGTGACCCCCCCCCTTCTCTCCACAGACTCTGCTGCGACCCCCACAGCCCATCCCCCCCCCCTCCTGCAGCAGCTGCACCTCCCAGTAATGTCTGCCTGAGGTGAACCCCTCGCCCCCAGCACACAGGGACAGGAGGTGAATCTCTTGGGGGTGTCCGGCAGGGGCTGTGCTGTGCCTGAGGTGAACCCCACACTCCCCATAGAATCATGGGAGGTGAATCTTCTCACATGTCCCCCACTCCCATACCCAAAGGAATCGTAGGAGGTGAATCTCTTGGGGGTGTCCGGCAGGGGCTGTGCTGTGTGTGTCCATCTCACACGTCTCCCCCCCTCAGACAGGAGGAGCTCAGGATGTGCTGTGTCTGGATCCAGAGTCACCATCACTGCAGAGAAGAGACTCAGAGTTGGAGATTTAAAGCTATATACATGTTATTTATATTTTATATTCAGGTTATTGACAGGAGTCCAAACTATACAGCACCTCTCTAGAAGGACCACGCTGCACTGTACAGTACACTGCAATACACAACACCTACCTGGAAGGACCACACTGTACAATACACTGCACTACACAGCACCTAGCTGGAAGGAACACACTGTAGAATACACTGCACTACAGAGCACCTACCTGGAAGGGCCACACTGTAGAATACACTGCACTACACAGCACCTACCTAAAAGGATCACACTGTACTGTATAATACACTGCACTACACAGCCCCTACCTGGAAGGAACACATAGTACAATAAACTGCACTATACTGCACCTACCTGTTAGGAGCACACTGAGCAATACACTGCACTACACAACACTTACCTGGAAGGACCACACTGTACTGTACAATACACTGCACTACACAGCACCTACATGGAAGGACCACACTGTAGAATACACTGCAGCACACAACACCTACTTTGGAAGGAGCACACTTTACTGTACAATACACTGCACTAACAACACCTACCTGGAAGGAGCACAGTGTACTGTACAATACACTGAATTACACAGCACCTACCTGGAAGGAACACATAATACAATAAATTGAACTATACTTCACCTACCTGTAAAGAGCACACTGAGCAATACACTGCACTACACAGCACCTACCTGGAAAGACCACACTGTACTGTACAATACACTGCACTACACAGCACCTACCTGGAAGAAGCACACTGTACAATCTATTGCACTATGTAGCACCTACCTGGAAGGAGCACGCTGTACTGTACAATGCACTGCACTACACAGCACTTACCTAGAAGGAACACGCTGTACAATACAGTGCACAATAGACAGAACACACTGTACAATACACTACACTACACAACACCTACATGGAAGGAGCACACTGTACTTTACAATACACTGCACTACACAACACCTACCTAGAAGGTGTACACTGTACTGTACAATACACTGCATGATACAACACCTACCTGGGAGGAACACATAGTACAATAAACTGCACTGTACTGCACCTACCTGTAAAGAGCACACTGAGCAGTACACTGCACTGCACAGCACCTACCTAGAAGGAGCACACTGTACTATACAATACACTGCACTACACAGCACCTTCCTGGAAGGAGAACACTGTACTGTACAATACACTGCACTACACAGCACCTACCTGCAAGGACCACACTGTAGAATACACTGCACCTACCTGGAAGGTGCACACTGCACTGTACAATACACTCCACTACACTGCATCTACCTGCAAGGCACACATAGTATAATAAACTGCACTATACTGCACCTCTATGTAAAGAGCTGTGAGAAAGTACCCTCTTTCTAGCATTGTTACCCCCACTTTTGGCCTGTTTGTGAGTGTGTGTCAGGGTGTTTTTACTGTGTCACTGGGATCCTGCTAGCCAGGCCCCAGTGCTCATAGTGGAAATACTGTTATGTCAGTGTGTTTTGCCTTTCTCACTGAGATCCTGCTAGCTAGGAACCCAGTGCTCATAGTTTTATGGCCTAGGTGTGTGTGTCTGTAGTATATTACTGTCTCACTGAGGCTCTGCTAACCAGAACCTCAGAGGTTATGCTCTCTCTTAACTTAAATTTGTCACTGCAGGCTAGTGACAACTTTTACCAATTCCAATTGGCATTTTGGCACTCTCATATAATCCCCTTGTATATGGTACTTAGGTACCCAACGTATTGGGGTTCCAAGAGCACTTTATGGGCTGCAGCATTACTTTTGCCACTCATGAGGAGTTCAGACAAACCTCTCACAGGACTGCCACAGCAGCCTGGGTAAAATACTGTCTACACCAGTGGTTCCCAACCTTTTCACTTCTGTGGACCCCCATTTTATCAATACTGGAGCCCGGGGACCCCCACTGAATCATTATTGGAACCGGGGGACCCCCACTGAGTCAATACTGATAGCTGGGACCTAATATTATAAAAAAAATTAAGCTGCCGCGGACCCCCTGACGAGGCTTCGCGGACCCTGATGGGTCCCCGGCCCACAGGTTGGGAACCACTGGTCTACACTATTTCACAGCCATTTTACACTGCATTTAAGTAGCTTATAAACCACCTATATGTCCAACTATGGCTGGGTGCAAAGTTACTAAGTGTGAGGGCACCCATACAAGAGTATAGGTGCCCCCACATTGTCCAGGACCTTTTCCCCAGACTTTGTGAGTGCGGGGACGCCATTACACACGTGCACTACAGATAGGTCACCACCTATCTGTAACTTCACAATGGCTAAACCAAATATGGTCATGTAAGGTGTCTGTGATTATGGAATTTGGCACCCAGTCTGAATCTGGTACTGGGGCGCCAATTCCATAAACCCTGGAGGCCACACCGTGGGCCCCCAGTACTGCCAATCCAGCTTTCTGGGGTTTTCTCTGCAGTATCAGTGCTGCCAAACTCCAGACAAGATTCTGCCCTCCTGGGGCTGACCAGGTCAGTCCCAGAAAAGCAGAAACAATGTATTTTCTTTGGCAGGGGGGGTGTTACACCGTCTGCCTTTGGAAATAGGTGTCACAGGCTTGGGAGGTGTAGCCTCCCAGAGCCTCTGGAAATGCTTTGAAAGGCACAAATGGTGCCCTCCTTGCATAAGCCAGTCCACACCAGTTTAGGGACCCCTTGTCTCTGCTCTGGCACGAAACTGGACAAAGGAAAGCTGCACCTCCCTGGGGTGGTGCCCAGAGCTCCTCCAGTGTGTCCCAGACCTCTGCCATCTTGAATTCAGAGGTGTGGGGGCACACTGGACACCTCCGGTTGGCCAGTGCCAGCAGGTGATGTCACAAACCCCTCCTGATAGGCTCTCACTAGCCAGGTAGGCATACCTCTTCTATGGGCTATTTAGGGGCTCTCCTGTGGGGGTTTCCTCAGATTACGACTTGCAAGAATCCACCAGGACTCCTCTGCACCTCTGCTTTAATTTTTCAACAAGGATCGACCGCTGACTGACCCAGGACGCCTGCAAAACTGCAACAAAGTATCCAGACGGCTACTGCGACCTTGTAGCGCCCAATCCTGCCGGCTTTCTCAACTGTTTCCTGACTGTGCATCCTCTGGGGGCTGTCTGCCTTCCTCCTGCACAGAAAGATCTGAAGAAATCTCCTGTGGGTTGACGGAATCTTCCCCCTGCTCCAGCAGGGAACCAAAAGCAGCAACACTGACCCTCTGGGACTTTTCCCTCTGTCACGAGCAAAGTCCCCGGAACACGAGTGGTGGACCCAAGTGACCCCGACTGTCCAGAGGTCCAGCTGCATGAAATTGGTGGACGTAAGTCCTTGTCTCCCCTCACCAGTCAATGCCACCCTGTGTCCAGTGTTCAGCAGCTTCCAGGAAGTTTGTGAGTCCCCTCCAAAAGTCCTTTGTGCACAGTCAAGCTCCAGTCTCCAGCACTCTGTCCTGCGACGGACATTTCCCTGAGGCGATCCACAGCGGCATGGGACTTCTCACACCAGTGCTGAGACGACCATCGAGTGCAGCTCCTTTGAACCCATGTTCAGAGGCTCCTATGGGTGCTCTCCTGTTCATTGTGGGCCTGCATCCTTGCTTTGAGTCCCCTTTGTCCACTCACCTCGAGGTTCGACATCGTGGTCCTTCCTCGGCCCGGGGCAGCACCCTTTTTCTTCAACTGCGACCCTTGCGTGTAGCAAGGCTTGTTTGCAGTACTTTTGCAAAGTTTCACCACTGCATCGTCCAGAACAACGTGGGACAGCTCCTGTGCAAATTTGGGCCTCGTAGGTCACTCCTTCGGTGCAAATTCTGCAATTGCTTCCAACCGGAGGCAGCCATTTTGCACCCTCAGCCAGGTTTTGGTGGGCTCCTGCATTCCTTGTGTTCTTCAGTGACTCTTGGAATTGGTCCCATTATTTTACAGGTCTCCAGCTTTCCAAAACCGTCTTCAGTGTCTGTCTGGCAGTTGTGGTTCTTGCAATGTCCTTTACTTCGACTTCTGTGTAGCTCCTGTGGTGGTAGTGTCACTTTACCACTACTTTTCAGGGTCCTGGGGTGGGGCATTTGTTTCACCATTGATTTTTTCTAATGCTCCGAGGGATTCTCTACACAGTAGTCCTGCCTTTGGGACAATCCTAATTCGCATTCCACAAATTGGATTATATGGTTTGGTTTGCCCCTAGGTCCATAACAGTCTATTGCATTATATAGTAATTGCACTGTTTTCTTACAGCTTTTCTTACCTGATTCCAGTATTTGTGTACGTTTTATGCGTGTTACATACCTCCTGTTGGAGGATATCTCATGATATAACTTTTGGCATATTGTTATAAAAATAAAGTACCTTTATTTTTAGTAACACTGAGTATTGTCTTTTCTTGTGATACAGTACATGTGATAAGTGGTATATTAGGAGCTTTACATGTCTCCTTGTTCAGCCTAAGCTGCTCTGCTATAGCTTCCTCTATCAGCCTAAGCTGCTAGAACACTTCTACTTCACTAATAAGGGGATAACTGGACCTAGTGCAAGGTGTAAGTACCTCTGGTACACACTACAAGCCAGGCCAGCTTCTCACAAGAGCACACCGAGCAATACACTGCACTACACAGCCCCTAACTGGAAGCAACACATAGGACAATAAACTGCACTATACTGCACCTACCTGTAAAGAGCACACTGAGCAATACACTGCACTACACAGCACCTACCTGGAGGAGCACACTGTACTGTACAATACACTGCACTACACAGCACCTACCTGGGAGCACCACACTGTAGAATACAGTGCACTACACATCACCTACCTGGAAGGAGCACGCTTTACTGTACAATACGCTGCTCTAACAACACCTACCTGGAAGGAGCACACTGTACTGTACAATACCCTCAACTATACTGCACCTATCTTAAAGGAACACATAGTACAATAAACTGAACTATACTGCACCTACCTGTAAAGAACACAATAAGCAATACACTGCACTACACAACACCTACCTGGAAGGAGCACACTGTACTGTACAATACACTGCACTACATAGCACCTACCTGGAAGGACCAAATTGTAGAAAACACTGCACTACACAGCACCTACCTGGAAGGAGCACACTTTACTGTACATTACACTGCACTAACAACACCTACCTGGAAGGAGCACACTGTACTGTACAATACACTGCACTACACAGCACATACCTGGAAGGAACACATAGCACATCAAACTGAACTATACTTTACTTACCTGTAAAGAGCACACTGAGCAATACACTGCACTACAGAGCACCTTCCTGGAAGGTGATGTAGGAAGAATAGGAATACATCATATACATCACATACATACAAACATAAGTTCCCAAACCCCAATACAAAATATTAGGCTAGCGATAGTTGTAAACCAATGTAAGTAGTGAAAGGCTTGATATATGACATGATAAGAAAGACATACTGTCGGTTCAATAGAAAAGGGAGGTCATATTTAGGACAAACAAACACTTATTACTTAGGAAACTCATACACTCATTGTTAAGTTAGCTGTGCTGAAACACACAAGAGGCCCAAGCCACATTAGAATGAGAGTTTTTCTTTGGAGCTGCACCAACTTTCGCTTTAAAAATCTTCATTTAGCACGTACAGGGTGGAACAGAAGGGTGTATCCTGCCTTAGCGCAAGGGTCCTAAAAACCACAAGTCATTCATATCTTGGTGAGGGGAACTGTGTAAGGGTCAGATAAGCATTTGCACAAGGCAGGGCTACCATGAGCATCATGTAACATATAATCACTTGTTGTGCAGAAAGATAGATATGTTGAATGACGTCAATGTTACTTACCCACCCATGAGGCCATAAATAATCGTGCACATGCTCTTTTTGAGAGGTACCTCTCCCTTATTATCTTATCTGTACTGCTTTTTCTTGCTTAAGTCAATGCTGAACTTGTGACCATAATTTTTTGTGGCTTTTACAGTATAAATGCCACTGCTTGTGAACTAGAACTTTGAACTTCAGTCATGGCCTCTATGTTGAGACTGCCTGTCGTTCCCAGCTGAAAATCGATTAAACTTATATTACTGTGTCAAATTGATCTGTCTTATTTTACTAACAGATTTCCCTCTAACATATTGGCGAGCTAAAGCCAGGAGCTCTACTTTGATCTCACCAACTGTTGGACTGGGGGCCCTGCCTGTCTCCACGAGGTGATTTGTGCACTTTTTAAAAAGGTAAGGGAGATGCCTACATTTAAGTAAAAATCTCTGATTTCTTGGGGTTACAATCTTGACACTATAATGTATGTAAGTTTGGTGTTTGCATGCAAGATTGTGTATGAATTATACAATACTAAGGGATCCCAGTTGTAAGTCCAGAAGATACAGGGAACTTGACTAAGTAGTCAAAAGTGGTCAAGAGTAAGGTTGGACTTGGGGCTGAGCTATCAGTGTATGTTCTAAAGAACAATCAAGTCAACCTAACCCAGACCTTAAGTCTGGAAGTCACCATTTGTAGTTGAAAATAGTGAAAAGTTGTCCCCTCTATGAATCCGGAGGGAAGTGACCAGTAGTATTTTGCTTGCCCTAGTATGAAATTAAGAATTACTGTGTATGTATATGCATGTATAGACAGAAATGTGGCCACATAATAATTCAATATATAAGTTTATGTTAATTAGTGTATAATTTAGGAATAAGTATCAGACCTCCTATCCTTATGAAGGTTAGGTTATAACAGTATACTCAAAAGTAAAGTAATTGACATAATTGAGCTAATGTCCCAAAAAAGTCAACTAATTAATTCCACATCCCTGAATTAATTATCTATAACGGTCAGGCTGTCGCCCTCTGCAGCAGAACTGACCTTAGTAGACCAGCAATATCAATACCATAGAATCATTTTTTAAGTCAGAAGTTTATGAATGCCTAGGTATTTATATATATTACCTCTAGGCCTTAAAACAACCTATATTGACATAAGAGAAATGCACGTTAGACAATTATAAATAATTATTGGAAGAACTAATACAAGGACATTGTCCTCCAAGTTAAATGTAGTGTAGTAGCCTCATGAACCCCATAACAAATACTGACACTACTAACTATTATCCCCATTATGAACTATGGAGCCTCAAGATTGGAGGCTAGATGAATTATCAAACAGTATAGACTGGGGCATACACACATATCTTGAGGGTATACAAATAGAAGAAGAATTATCAGCTACTATACATACAAATATATTTAACTACCTTTCAGATAGTTGTGAACAGGACCTTCGCATATGCAGAATAAAAGAGTTTGATTTGAAATCTACAAAACCTGTTGCAGTTGTCTTTCCAAGAGTAAGGCACCCCTTTGAAGGCCTCTAAAATATTCTGTTTAATTTTTCATGTGTGACACTGGTGCACCCTTGTGGCCGGAAAGTGAATATATTGAAGTCACTGCAATTTCTTAGTGGAACCATGGGCAACAGTCATGTGAATTCCCTACAATAATAACAGACTCATATTTAGCATTGGACATCCTACTGTATGCATTTATTAGGGACCTCCCAGTGTGCAATTTAGAATATGAGTAACTTATAAACATGTATATATATCATAATAACATTATTGTGTGTTGTGTCAGGCAAACAAACCACTTAGGCCACACATAAATGCACCTACCCAATGTATATATAAATAAATGTACAAAGTCTTTCAGAGATTAGGGATATATATATATCTGATGTTCACCTTCACAGCCTAATAACAGTTTATGTGAAGTCTGGAAATACCCCAGGAAGTAAATAGAAGTCCATTTAGAGTGTAAAACATATAGTACAAAAGATTAAGTTCACTAAACAGACATGGGGTCTCCTTTAGAACACATGGTTAAAGTGTTCTCAGGAGACCGGGATAGGATAGGAAAATACTGTAAGGAATGGCACAAAGCAACATTAAAACTTGCACATGCGTGGCCCAAAGAGGGCACATTTGATAATACAACAATAGAACACATGGCCACCTTCCTACAGAGTAAATTCAAGGGGAATAAACTAGAGAAAAGGAAGATCACACTAGACCTGTGGAGGGTCTTTTGTGAAACAAATATGAATGAGTCAAAGACAAAGCCTCAGATCCTCCCTTCGGCTCCTCCACCCCCCTATCAAGACGTGCAATTAATGTTAGGCAGTGCAAAGGTACAGGGCATGTATACAATGTAACCTGGTTCCCCACACTCACTACCCACCTCTTCACACCCCCCTGCTGTGGGATATACAGACCCAGAGTATAGCCCACCATTAGAATCTTCTTCTGAACATAGAGAATATGTCCACCCATCTCCATGTCCTCAAACAGCCAATACACCACGGGAAATGTCGGGTGGGGACAGTACTAAATACATAGGGACAGTAGATGCCACATTTACACTTCATTTGGAGGACGAGATGTCCCCCACTAGGAAAAATGAAGGTATACCTAATGAGGGGTCAAGAGATGCACAGGGAATGGATGGGAAGGTGTTTTGAAAAAACTAAGTACCAACATTAAAAAGGAGACAAGAAGGTTCGCTTTCACACCAGAAAGTCCTCCCGCAGAGTGCTGGAGGTTCATGCACCCAGGAGCAGAGGAGAATAGTGTAGGCAAGCGGGTTACAGTGCAGGAAGATGGATGGGTAGACCAAAGAGCAACTTGGGAAAAGGAGAAAGGGCCCTTGAGGCAGTCAAGGGCCCTCACTGGGCCACAAATGATTGAACAAGAAGGACTAGAGGACACAGTCTCCACACAAAGCAGCTTAAGTGAAGAAGATCTGGATTTAGAAAAATCCTACAAAGGATCAGAGGGGGCATTAGATGACATCACTGAACATGTTAAAAGAATGTCCCTTCTTGAGGACCATAACAGGGAACAGTCACAGTATGCCTGTGAGGGAGAAGAAAACAATAAGACAGGACAGACTTAACAAAAGAAGCCACAAGAATTACAGAGATTAGCATTTGATGGGGCGCATGCACGCCCATATGAGAGAAAGGGAACATTTGATATGGCAGGAAAAATGACACTAAGGAAAGACATGGCACATGCATTCCCTGTATACCCTGGCAATAATTTGACGCCCAATGAAATAGTAGCTCAGTATGAAAATAGTTGGCATAATGTTGTCCCTTTTACTGACAACCTAGCAGGTTGGACAGAAGGATTGGCACTACAGATGACACCATGGCCGCAAGAGGGTTTCTTTGAACCCCGAGACATGGCTAATGCAGAAATGTGCATTTTTCAGGGCACAGGGGATCCTTACTGGGATTATCCCTATATGCAGAAAAGTCTAAGAGTGTGGCAGAGATATGCTTGTAAGTATGACTCTCGTCACCCTAATGGCAATAGGACTACAGTCCTGTCACAACTGCCCTTGATATTCAAGGGCCCTGGGCACCTCAGTATATACCATGGCCCCAGATGGACAAAGAAAATCTTTAAAAACAGTTGCCACAACTTGCTGAGGGTGCTGGGAAATGGATAGCAGCTCTGGAAAAACATACCGCAGGGATTACTCTTGCTATAGGGGACATTAAGAGTTTACTAAGTTCCCTTATAGATGAGACAGACATACTGTTCACAAAGGCAGGAGTAAACGATGTGACATTGACCAACCCAAAATGTGATGGAGCACCCTTTAATAGAGTAAGGGGACTTGTTTGGAAACAACTGAGGAAAATGTATCCAGACAGGCCAGACATTGGGTCCCTTTTGGCACAAACAATGCAGCCAAATGAGGACCCAGCCCAATTCCTTAGCATAATGAAGGAAAAATGGACACGAGAAGTGGGGGAGAGTTGGGATGTAACTGGACAGAATGCAATACTATTTTTCAATATAGTGAAAAAGGGTCTGCCAGCTGAAGTGCAGGATAAATTAGATAATATAGTGGCCAAACTATGGACAGAGATACAAGCACACATAAAACATTTTTGTAAGAAGAGACAAGAAAAGGAAAAGAGTGAGAAAGATAAAATAGAGAAAGCAGCAGCTAAATTGGTCCAGCAGAAACTGGCCAAGAAAACAGAGGAAGGAATTGCCACTACCACCACCCAGTTAGCTGCAGTGTACTTGGGAGTGCCCCCTTCAGGCACCCCAATGCAACCCTACCAGTATGCCCAGAGAAGCAATAACAGGAATAATGGATGAGGAGGGCGAGGAAGGTTTGGAGGAAATAGAGTAAACACATTCCAGAGTGGACAGACATGCCACTATTGCAAGATGACAGGACATTTCATTAGAGACTGTAGGTTTAAAAAGGAAGATGAACTTAGAAACCAGATATGGGCAAATTATGGCCAACAAATGGCACCGCCTGGTGGCATTGTAGCACAACCTGCCACGAATCCCCAAGTGATATATCTCCCACAGCCCCAAATACAACTGCAGCCTCAACCACAGATACATCCTCAGTAGTTACAGCAATCAGTGCCCCAAATACAGTATGGGCCACAGCAGACAGTGCTGCCCACCTTGAAGTACCAGAACTTACAAGGAGGGGTAACTGTCAGGGGAGGGAACCCATTCCAGCAAAACTTCATGGGAGGATATTCCCTATGAAGGTGCCCAAGGAGAAGTCTCATGTGTTAAGTCTTATCGGTAACCCACAGGCCAGACGAGAAACCCACTGTGATAGTAGCCATAAATGGCAAGGAGTACACCTTTCTCATGGACACTGGGGCCACTAGGTCCTGTATCCGTGAGAGGGGACTGCCATTGTCAAATATATCAATCAACATACAGGGGTTCTCCGGGGCTGTAATGAGGGTTCCATTCACTAAACCTGTGGAGATGGAAATAGGAGGGAGGTATGTTGATGGATGTTTTTTATTCTCCCCAAATGCACCAGCTAATCTGCTAGGATGTGATCTCATGGCAAAATTAAACATGACTATTCACTTTGAAGAGGATGGGACTATGATCTGTTCAACACCTGGAGTATTTAGTACACGCATCATGACAATGGTTACACACCCCCAGATGGTAACCAAGTTAGAGCCAGACCTGTAGACATTTTAGCCTTTACTAATGCAGTGTACACCATCAGAGCAGAAACACCGGAACTGACAGGGAAACTAGTTGAATTACCCAAGAACTTTCTCTTTAGACGACAGGGCCCCTATTTTGAAATAGTAGACAAAGACCTAATTCTAGAAATAGAGGCTCTAAAAGTGTCCCCCACCTATGGGACACTGATGGCACGTGACCACACTGGTGCAATGTGGGCATGTGTCATCTTTTATGATCCCAACATGCAGGTGGGCGACATATCAGATGACCAGTTGTTTGCTGATGACTTTAGAAGGAGAGAGAAAATAGTGTACCTCTACGCACCACTCTGGAGACAAGGCCTGCGATACCAATAAATGTCTCCAGTCCTATCAAAGATAATGACCTTGCGCAGGTACCCTCCAACTTGTGGACAAAAGGCCCTTATGATGTAGGCCTTGTCCACACAGCAGTACCATTCAGAATAAATTCGAAGGAAGGAGCAATACTGCCAAGAGTGAGACAATACCCTCTATTCAAAGAAGCAGAGGAGGGCATTGCACCTGTTATACAGGCATTGGTGGAGCAGGTAGTCATATACCCAGGTGTATCCCCCTGCAACACCCCAATTTACCCTGTGAGGAAGGCCAAGGGAAATTTGTGGAGCATGATTCAAGGTCTGTGCCTCCTTAATAACATAGTGATACCAGAATTCCCTGTAGTACCTGACCCTTCCATCATCCTAACCAACATACCCCAAGATGCTAAATACTTTTCAGTCATAGACTTGAAGAATGTTTTTTTCAGCATACCCCTGCACTCAGACAGTCACTATTTGACTGCATTCTCCTATCGCGGTTCACAGTACCTTTATTCCCGATTACCTCCAGGGTACTGTGAGTCCCCTAGTGTCTTTAACAGGATGGTCAAGAATGACCTCACCAATTTTCAATGTGACAGCACAGTGTTGCAGTATGTCGATGACCTACTGATCTGTAGTCCAGCAGAGGAGCAGTGTAGAAAGGACACTGTGGGGGTCATTCCAACCCTGGCGGTCATCGACCGCCAGGGTGGATGGCCACGGAAGCACCGCCAACAGGCTGGCGGTGCTTCCTTTGGGATTCCGAGGTCGCCCAGCCGGGTCCTGCGGGAAAGGCCCTGCAAATGGCGGCGCTGATGGGGATTCCGACCCCCTTCCCGCCAGCCTGTTTCTGTCGGTTTTCACCGCCAGAAGCAGGATGGCAGGAGCGGGTGTCCTGGGGCCCCCTAACAGGGCCCCAGCAGGATTTTCACTGTCTGCATAGCAGACAGTGAAAATCGCGACGGGTGCAACTGCACCCGTCGCACCCCTGCAACACCGCCGGCTCCATTCGGAGCCGGCTTCTATGTTGCAGGGCCTTTCCCGCTGGGCCGGCGGGCGCTCCCTTGGCGGGCGCCCGCCGGTCCAGCGGGAAAGTTAGAATGGCCTCCGCGGTCTTCTGACTGCGGAGCGCTCATTTGACGGGGCTATTTTGGCGGGCGGCGTGTGTTAACATCAGGGCATTGCATGCTGTACAGGCGACTGGAATGCAAAAACCCAGCCCTTATGAAAGAGCGTAATTCATGCTTTATGTTTATGTGCAGTTTATTAACCTTTTGCATTGCAGAGTTTAATCCTGAATACTTTTATTCAAGGTGCTTGCAAATACTGTTCATTTGCAATGTATTGCTGCAGGCTTTCAGAGTGTGTTAGGGTGTGGTTCCTTTCCAGGGCTTTCTAGAAGCTTTCCCTGCAGTATAACTGGGTGTGGTTTGTGGGCTGGGCTTGACTCTATATAAGGGAGTCAGCCCAGCTCCACGTGCTCACTATTCAGAGGTCCCGGTGCAGAGCAGCAGCAACTTCCTGAGCTCCTGTCCCGGAGGCCTACATTGACTTTCCAGGCCTTGCCCTTCAGTGTATTGGTGTTCCTTGCACAGGGCGGTAAGACGGAGGTCAGGCTGGGCCCCCGACCCCGTGTTCAAGGGATTCGAGTTTTGGGCCTAGCTTTCATTGAAAAAACCTGGTGCGTGTGAATGTGCTCATTTCTTTTGGCATTTGCATATTCGTGTCTTGAATCAGCAAGACGCGCGATTCATTCCTGGCATTTGACTTTTGATATTTGGGTCAGCAACCGAGTGCGCAATCATTTCCTGGCATTTCCATGTTGGTATCCAAATCGTCAAGATGCGCCATTCATTCTAGGCATCTAACCCTTGATATTTGGGTCGGCAACAGTGTGCGCGACCATTTCTTGACATTTGCATATTGGCATTCAAATCAGCAAGACGCGCAATTCATTCCTGGCATTTAACTCTTGATATTCAGTGTGAGCGACCAATTCGTGGCATTTGCATGGTGGCATTCGAATTGGCAAGAGGCACGATTCATTACTGGCATTTAACTCTTGATATTCAGTGTGGGGGACCATTTCTTTGTATTTGCATGGTGGCATTCGACTCGGCAATACACGCAATTCCTTCCTGGCATTAACTCTTGATATTCAGTGTGCGCGACCATTTCTTGGCATTTGCATGGTGGCATTCGAATCGGCAAGACACGCGATTCATTCCTGGCATTTAACTCTTGATATTCAGTATGCGCGACCATTTCTTGGCATTTGCATGGTGGCATTCGAATCGGCAAGACATGCGATTCATTCCTGGCATTTAACTCTTGATATTCAGTATGCGCGACCATTTCTTGGTATTTGCATGGTGGCATTCGAATTGGCAAGACGCGCAGTTCATTCCTGGCATTTAACTCTTGATATTCAGTGTTCGCGACCATTTCTTGGCATTTGCATGGTGGCATTCGAATCGGCAAGACGCGCGATTCATTCCTGGCAGTTAACCCTTGAGATTCAAGATCAGCTGTGCGCGCGATCTTTCCTTGGCAATGTGAATTTAGGTGCGTCGTGTTTTCTGTGGTACACTTACACATATTCCTGAACTTATGAGTCATGATAGCGTTTTATTTTAAAGTATGACATTTTCTTGCGCAAATCAAAAACTTCCAGTGTTTTGTTCTGATGATTCAGGACCTCTACAGTCAGTGTGTTTTTTTGAACTTATGTGAAATACAATGTTTATTCAGAAAAAAAACCCTTATCCAAGAAAGTTCTTGTATTCTAGACAGTACATGGTGTTTTTCCTAAAATGCTCATATGATCCATTGTATTAACCAATTCTTAATTTCCAGGTACCTAGCTTCTTTGAAGCCTAGTTATAGTCATGTTCTAGGTTATTCATGATTACAGTATAAGATTTCTTAGAGTCATAGTTTTTTGATAGGCAATGTGATGTTATCTTGCCTATTGTGTTTTCTGTTTAACTCTTGTTTCTTACACGTCTCCTTCCCAGCTGTTCCCGACCTACTTCCCCTTTTCCCCCACTAGGATTCTCCCAGACTCTGTGGTATTTTATATTGGGGTTTTGGAGCTGCCTAGGGGTGGACATGTTGGGAGCATGCGCAGGCCCTGAGGATCTGGTCTCCCTGACAGAATAGTGAGCCCACAAATTATTTATCCTCCCGGTTTGCGTTTGTTCTCAACATGGCCACATTGGATGAGCTAGGCAAAGTTATTACACAGCTCCAAGCAGATGTGGTGTCATCTAGAGAAATAGCTGTGAGTTTAGCTCAGAAAGTGAGTCAGTAGCAGGAAAGGGTAGAAAAAAAGAGCAAAATTTGTTGGGTGCGGGTTGGCCTGGTTCTTCTCCTCCTCAGGCTTCAGGGGGGAATCCTCCAATGAATGCTTCGTTCACTGCCCCCGCAACCATACCCCTGGCTCCTCCAGAATGTTTTTCAGGCGATCCTCTGAAGACGCAATCTTTTTTGGTTCAAGTGCAAATGCATTTTACCTGTCGACCAAACACTTTCCCTGATGCCCAGTCCAGGTTGGCCTTCTTGTTATCATATCTGACTGGGGATGAGGCCGCCTGGGCTATTCCTCTTGTGCAAAAAAATAGTCCCCTGCTTTACAACTGGAGGAATTTTGTTCTTGAGTTTGAACAAGTGTTTGATCGAAGGACAGTGACTTTGTCAGCAGATCGAGAACTCTTAGACTTAAAACAAGGAAAACAAGACTTAGGGGGTCATTACAACATCAGCGGTAAAAGCCGCTTACCGCCGTGCAGAAGACCGGCAACACACCAACGCGGCAGCAGAATTCCACCACGGTCATTATGACCCACAGCTTGGAATCTGCCAAAATCCAGACACCCACACAAGTCCGTGTAGGAAAGTACCATCTTGCCTGGCATGTTACCCCCATTTTTCACTGTATATATGTTGTTTTTGTTGTATGTGTCACTGGGACCCTGGTAACCCAGGGCCCCAGTGCTCATAAGTGTGCCTGAATGTGTTACCTGTGTAGTGACTAACTGTCTCACTGAGGCTCTGCTAATCAGAACCTCAGTGGTTATGCTCTCTCATTTCTTTCCAAATTGTCACTGACAGGCTAGTGACCATTTTTACCAATTTACATTGGCTTACTGGAACACCCTTATAATTCCCTAGTATATGGTACTAAGGTACCCAGGGTATTGGGGTTCCAGGAGATCCCTATGGGCTGCAGCATTTCTTTTGCCACCCATAGGGAGCTCTGACAATCCTTACACAGGCCTGCCACTGCAGCCTGAGTGAAATAACGTCCACGTTATTTCACAGCCATTTTACACTGCACTTAAGTAACTTATAAGTCACCTATATGTCTAACCTTTACCTGGTAAAGGTTAGGTGCAAAGTTACTTAGTGTGAGGGCACCCTGGCACTAGCCAAGGTGCCCCCACATTGTTCAGAGCCAATTCACTGAACTTTGTGAGTGCGGGGACACCATTACACGCGTGCACTACATATAGGTCACTACCTATATGTAGCTTCACCATGGTAACTCCGAATATGGCCATGTAACATGTCTATGATCATGGAATTGCCCCCTCTATGCCATCCTGGCATTGTTGGTACAATTCCATGATCCCAGTGGTCTGTAGCACAGACCCTGGTACTGCCAGACTGCCCTTCCTGGGGTTTCTCTGCAGCTGCTGCTGCTGCCAACCCCTCAGACAGGCAGCTGCCCTCCTGGGGTCCAGCCAGGCCTGGCCCAGGATGGCAGAACAAAGAACTTCCTCTGAGAGAGGGTGTGACACCCTCTCCCTTTGGAAAATGGTGTGAAGGCAGGGGAGGAGTAGCCTCCCCCAGCCTCTGGAAATGCTTTGTTGGGCACAGATGTGCCCAATTCTGCATAAGCCAGTCTACACCGGTTCAGGGACCCCTTAGCCCCTGCTCTGGCGCGAAACTGGACAAAGGAAAGGGGAGTGACCACTCCCCTGACCTGCACCTCCCCTGGGAGGTGTCCAGAGCTCCTCCAGTGTGCTCCAGACCTCTGCCATCTTGGAAACAGAGGTGCTGCTGGCACACTGGACTGCTCTGAGTGGCCAGTGCCACCAGGTGACGTCAGAGACTCCTTGTGATAGGCTCCTTCAGGTGTTAGTAGCCTTTCCTCTCTCCTAGGTAGCCAAACCCTCTTTTCTGGCTATTTAGGGTCTCTGTCTCTGGGGAAACTTTAGATAACGAATGCATGAGCTCAGCCGAGTTCCTCTGCATCTCTCTCTTCACCTTCTGATAAGGAATCGACCGCTGACCGCGCTGGAAGCCTGCAAACCTGCAACATAGTAGCAAAGACGACTACTGCAACTCTGTAACGCTGATCCTGCCGCCTTCTCGACTGTTTTCCTGCTTGTGCATGCTGTGGGGGTAGTCTGCCTCCTCTCTGCACCAGAAGCTCCGAAGATAATCTCCCGTGGGTCGACGGAATCTTCCCCCTGCAACCGCAGGCACCAAAAAGCTGCATTACCGGTCCCTTGGGTCTCCTCTCAGCACGACGAGCGAGGTCCCTCGAATCCAGCGATGCTGTCCAAGTGACCCCCACAGTCCAGTGACTCTTCAGCCCAAGTTTGGTGGAGGTAAGTCCTTGCCTCACCTCGCTGGGCTGCATTGCTGGGAACCGCGACTTTGCAGCTACTCCGGCCCCTGTGCACTTCCGGCGGAAATCCTTCGTGCACAGCCAAGCCTGGGTCCACGGCACTCTAACCTGCATTGCACGACTTTCTAAGTTGGTCTCCGGCGACGTGGGACTCCTTTGTGCAACTTCGGCGAGCACCGTTTCACGCATCCTCGTAGTGCCTGTTTCTGGCACTTCTCTGGGTGCTACCTGCTTCAATGAGGGCTCTTTGTCTTGCTCGACGTCCCTTCTCTCTGCAGGTCCAATTTGCGACCTCCTGGTCCCTCCTGGGCCCCAGCAGCGTCCAAAAACGCCAAACGCACGATTTGCGTGTAGTAAGGCTTGTTGGCGTCCTTCCGGCGGGAAAACACTTCTGCACGACTCTCCAAGGCGAGTGGGATCCGTCCACCAAAGGGGAAGTCTCTAGCCCTTTTCGTTCCTGCAGAAACCTCAGCTTCTTCTGTCCAGTCGAAGCTTCTTTGCACCCGCAGCTGGCATTTCCTGGGCATCTGCCCATCTACGACTTGCTTGTGACTTTTGGACTTGGTCCCCTTGTTCCACAGGTACCCTAGATTGGAAATCCACAGTTGTTGCATTGCTGGTTTGTGTCTTTCCTGCATTATTCCTCTAACACAACTCTTTTGTCCTTAGGGGAACTTTGGTGCACTTTGCACTCACTTTTCAGGGTCTTGGGGAGGGTTATTTTTCTAACTCTCACTATTTTCTAATAGTCCCAGCGACCCTCTACAAGGTCACATAGGGTTGGGGTCCATTCGTGGTTCGCATTCCACTTTTGGAGTATATGGTTTGTGTTGCCCCTATCCCTCTGTTTCCCCATTGCATCCTATTGTAACTATACATTGTTTGCACTGTTTTCTAAGACTATACTGCATATTTTTGCTATTGTGTATATATATCTTGTGTATATTTCCTATCCTCTCACTGAGGGTACACTCTAAGATACTTTGGCATATTGTCATAAAAATAAAGTACCTTTATTTTTAGTATAACTGTGTATTGTGTTTTCTTATGATATTGTGCATATGACACTAAGTGGTACTATAGTAGCTTCACACGTCTCCTAGTTCAGCCTAAGCTGCTCTGCTAAGCTACCATTATCTATCAGCCTAAGCTGCTAGACACCCTATACACTAATAAGGGATAACTGGGCCTGGTGCAAGGTGCAAGTACCCCTTGGTACTCACTACAAGCCAGTCCAGCCTCCTACATTGGTTGTGCAGTGGTGGGATAAGTGCTTGAGACTACTTACCACTCTTGTCATTGTACTTTTCATAAGAGAAAAATATACAAAACAAGGTCAGTGTATATACACATAGCCAAAAAGTTTTGCATTTCCTCTTTTCACTCTTTTCTAAGTGCTGAAAAGTACTTCTAAACTTTCAAAAAGTTCTTAAAAGTTTAAAAAGTTTTTTCTGTCTTTCCAAAAAGTTCTGAAAACTTTTTTCTCTTTTTCTATCACTTTAACTCTCTCTAAAAATGTCTGGCACAGGAAAAAATGTTGAACTGTCCAAACTTGCATATGATCACCTTAGCTGGAAAGGAGCAAGGACTCTCTGCATAGAGAGAGGTTTGAGTGTAGGGAAGAATCCTTCCTTAGAACTGTTAATTAATATGCTTAGAGTACAGGATAAGGCCATAAGTGCCCAATCTGTAGAAAAAGTAGCTAATGGTTCTCAATCTGATCCAGGGACTCCCCCAGGAAAAGGTTCAGGAAAGAAACTTCTCAGCCTGCCCATTACTAGACAGTCTAGCATAGTTGGTACAGAGGTTGAATCACACCATACTAATGGTTTGCTCTCACATTATACTGGTAGCCAAGCTGTTAGGGTGCCCTCTGTAAAGGACAGGTCTCCTTCTGTTCATTCCCATCATACCTCTGTATCTAGAAATGTCCCTCCCACCCACCCTGATGACAGATTGTTAGAAAGGGAGCTCAATAGATTGAGAGTGGAACAAACCAGACTGAAGCTCAAGAAGCAACAGCTGGATTTGGATAGACAGTCTTTAGAAGTAGAGAGGGAAAGACAGAAGTTGGGTTTAGAAACCCATGGTGGCAGCAGCAGTATTCCCCATAGTCATCCTGCAAAAGAGCATGATTCCAGGAATCTGCACAAGATAGTTCCCCCTTATAAGGAGGGGGATGACATTAACAAGTGGTTTGCTGCACTTGAGAGGGCCTGTGCTGTACAGGATGTCCCTCAAAAGCAGTGGGCTGCTATCCTATGGCTATCATTTACTGGAAAAGGTAGGGATAGGCTCCTTACTGTAAAAGAAAATGATGCTAATAATTTCCAAGTTCTTAAGAATGCACTCCTGGATGGTTATGGCTTAACCACTGAACAGTACAGGATAAAGTTCAGAGAGACCAAAAAGGAGTCTTCACAAGACTGGGTTGATTTCATTGACCAGGCAGTGAAGGCCTTGGAGGGGTGGTTACATGGCAGTAAAGTTACTGATTATGACAGCCTGTATAACTTAATCCTGAGAGAGCATATTCTTAATAATTGTGTGTCTGATTTGTTGCACCAGTACTTGGTGGACTCTGATCTGACCTCTCCCCAAGAATTGGGAAAGAAGGCAGACAAATAGGTCAGAACAAGAGTGAAGAGAAAAGTTCATACAGGGGGTGACAAAGATGGCAACAAAAAGAAGGATGGTAAGTCTTCTGACAAGGGTGGGGACAAATCTAAAAATGAGTCTTCATCAGGCCCACAAAAACACTCTGGTGGGGGGGGGGGGGGGGGGTCCAAATCCTCCTTTAATCAGAACAAGGAAAAGAAACCATGGTGCTATTTATGTAAAATAAAAGGCCATTGGACAACAGATCCCAGTTGTCCAAAGAAAGGCACCACAGCTCCTACCACTACAACCCCTACTGCTACACCTAGTGTCCCTACTAATAGCAGTGGTGGTGGGAGCAAACCTACTAATAGCCAATCCAAGGGAGTAGCTGGGCTCACTTTTGGTAATTTAGTTGGGGTTGGTCTAATTAGGGAGACCACAGAGGCTACTTTAGTCTCTGAAGGGGCTATTGATTTAGCCACTTTGGTTGCTTGCCCCCATAACTTGGAGAAGCACAAGCAACTAACCCTAATAAATGGTGTTGAGGTCCAGGCCTACAGGGACACAGGTGCCAGTGTCACAATGGTGATTGAGAAACTGGTGCACCCTGAACAACACATACTTGGACACCAGTACCAAGTAACCGATGCTCACAACATAACACAAAGCCACCCCATGGCTGTTGTAAATCTCAACTGGGGGGGGGTAACTGGTCCAAAGAAAGTTGTGGTAGCTTCAGATTTACCTGTAGACTGTCTATTAGGGAATGATTTGGAGACATCAGCTTGGTCAGATGTGGAGTTGGAGGCCCATGCAGCAATGCTGGGCATTCCAGGGCATATTTTTGCTTTGACAAGGGCTCAGGCCAAAAAGCAAAAAGGACAGGGAAGCTTGGATCCTGGAACAATGGACCAAGTGCTCCCTAAAGCTAGGGCTAGTAGAAGCAAACCACTTCCTACTATCCCTCCCTCTACAGTGGATTCTACTTCTGAGGAAGAAGAATTCCCTCCCTGTGCAGAACCTACACCAGAGGAGCTAGAAGCAGACACTGCTGAGCTTTTGGGTGAAGGGGGGCCTGCCAGAGAGGAGCTGAGTGTGGCACAGCAAACCTGTCCATCATTAGAGGGTCTCAGACAGCAAGCTGTCAAACAGGCTAATGGGGATGTCAGTGACTCTCACAGAGTTTACTGGGAGGACAACCTCTTGTACACTGAGCATAGGGATCCTAAACCTGGAGCTGCCAGGAGATTAGTGATTCCTCAGGAGTACAGAAAGTTCCTCCTAACACTGGCACATGACATTCCCTTAGCTGGGCATCTAGGACAAATGAAAACTTGGGACAGGCTTGTTCCCCTGTTTCATTGGCCTAGGATGTCTGAGGACACAAAAGAATTTTGCAAGTCCTGTGAAACCTGTCAAGCCAGTGGCAAGACAGGTGGCACCCCAAAGGCACCCCTTATCCCACTGCCTGTGGTTGGGGTTCCCTTTGAAAGGGTAGGGGTTGACATAGTTGGCCCCCTTGACCCTCCTACTGCTTCAGGCAATAGGTTTATCTTGGTGGTAGTAGACCATGCCACAAGATATCCTGAAGCTATTCCTTTAAGGACCACTACAGCTCCTGCAGTGGCAAAGGCCCTCCTGGGAATATTTTCCAGGGTGGGCTTCCCAAAGGAAGTAGTATCAGACAGAGGAAGCAATTTCATGTCTGCATACTTAAAGGCCATGTGGAAGGAGTGTGGTGTAACTTACAAGTTCACAACACCCTATCATCCACAAACAAATGGACTGGTGGAGAGATTTAATAAAACTCTCAAAGGCATGATTATGGGTCTCCCTGAAAAACTCCGCAGGAGATGGGATATCCTTCTACCATGCCTCCTTTTTGCCTACAGGGAGGTACCCCAGAAAGGAGTGGGCTTCAGCCCCTTTGAACTTCTTTTTGGACACCCTGTTAGGGGTCCACTCACACTTGTAAAGGAGGGTTGGGAACAACCTTTAAAAGCTCCTAAGCAGGATATTGTGGATTATGTACTTGGCCTCAGATCAAGGATGGCAGAGTACATGAAAAAGGCCAGCAAAAACCTTCAGGCCAGCCAAGAGCTCCAGAAGCAATGGCATGATCAGAAGGCTGTTTTGGTTCAGTACCAACCAGGGCAGAAAGTGTGGGTCTTGGAGCCTGTGGCCCCAAGAGCACTCCAAGATAAATGGAGTGGACCCCACACAATTGTTGAAAAGAAGGGTGAAGTCACCTACTTGGTTGACTTAGGCACTGCCAGGAGTCCCCTTAGGGTGCTCCATGTCAACCGCCTGAAACCCTACTATGACAGGGCTGATCTCACCCTGCTCATGGCAACAGATGAGGGACAGGAAGAAGACAGTGATCCTCTACCTGATCTCTTCTCTTCCACAGAACAAGATGCTCTTGTGGAAGGTGTAGTTTTGGCTGATTGTCTTACTGCTGAGCAGAAAGATAATTGCATAAATCTCCTAGGACAATTTTCAGAACTCTTCTCCATTGTGCCAGGCACCACTTCTTGGTGTGAGCACACTATAGATACTGGAGACAGTTTACCTGTCAAAAGTAAGATCTATAGGCAGCCTGACCATGTCAGGGACTGCATAAAGCAAGAAGTTCAGAAAATGTTGGAACTAGGAGTGGTTGAGCACTCTGACAGTCCATGGGCTTCTCCTGTGGTACTGGTACCAAAACCCAATTCTAAAGATGGAAAGAAGGAAATTAGGTTTTGTGTAGACTATAGAGGTCTCAACTTGGTAACCAAAACTGATGCTCACCCTATACCCAGGGCAGATGAGCTCATAGATACACTGGCATCTGCCAAGTATCTAAGCACTTTTGATTTGACTGCAGGGTATTGGCAGATCAAATTGTCAGAAGATGCTAAACCTAAGACTGCATTTTCTACCATTGGAGGACATTACCAGTTTACTGTAATGCCTTTTGGTTTGAAAAATGCACCTGCCACTTTTCAGAGGTTGGTGAACACAGTCCTGCAAGGGCTGGAAGCTTTCAGTGCAGCATATTTGGATAATATAGCTGTCTTTAGCTCCAGCTGGGATGATCACCTGGTCCACCTATGGAAAGTTTTGGAGGCCCTGCAAAAGGCAGGCCTCACTATCAAGGCTTCAAAGT
This sequence comes from Pleurodeles waltl, assembly GCF_031143425.1. Classification (NCBI taxonomy): domain Eukaryota; kingdom Metazoa; phylum Chordata; class Amphibia; order Caudata; family Salamandridae; genus Pleurodeles; species Pleurodeles waltl. The sequence continues at coordinate 1,165,271,500 of NC_090439.1, read as the reverse complement.
GCCAGATAGGGCAGGGTAAGGTGGTTTATCTGGGACACCTTGTTGGTGGGGAACAGATTGCACCACTTCAGGGGAAAATCCAAACTATTATTGATTGGGTTCCCCCTACCACTCAAACTCAGGTGAGAGCCTTCCTAGGCCTCACTGGGTATTACAGGAGGTTCATTAAGAACTATGGCTCCATTGCAGCCCCTCTTAATGACCTCACATCCAAGAAAATGCCTAAAAAGGTATTATGGACAGCAAGCTGTCAGAAAGCTTTTGAGGAGCTGAAGCAGGCCATGTGCTCTGCACCTGTCCTGAAAAGCCCTTGTTACTCTAAAAAATTCTATGTCCAAACTGATGCATCTGAATTAGGAGTAGGGGCAGTCCTATCACAACTTAATTCTGAGGGCCAGGATCAACCTGTTGCTTTTATTAGTAGGAGGTTGACCCCTAGAGAAAAGCGTTGGTCTGCCATTGAGAGGGAGGCCTTTGCTGTGGTCTGGGCTCTGAAGAAGTTGAGGCCATACCTGTTTGGCACTCACTTCATTGTTCAGACAGACCACAAACCTCTACTTTGGCTAAAACAAATGAAAGGTGAAAATCCTAAATTGTTGAGGTGGTCCATATCCCTACAGGGAATGGAATATACAGTGGAACATAGACCTGGGAGTAGCCACTCCAATGCAGATGGACTCTCCAGATATTTCCACTTAGACAATGAAGACTCATCAGGTAATGGCTAGTCTTATTGTCCTTCGTTTGGGGGGGGGTTGTGTAGGAAAGTACCATCTTGCCTGGCATGTTACCCCCATTTTTCACTGTATATATGTTGTTTTTGTTGTATGTGTCACTGGGACCCTGGTAACCCAGGGCCCCAGTGCTCATAAGTGTGCCTGAATGTGTTACCTGTGTAGTGACTAACTGTCTCACTGAGGCTCTGCTAATCAGAACCTCAGTGGTTATGCTCTCTCATTTCTTTCCAAATTGTCACTGACAGGCTAGTGACCATTTTTACCAATTTACATTGGCTTACTGGAACACCCTTATAATTCCCTAGTATATGGTACTAAGGTACCCAGGGTATTGGGGTTCCAGAAGATCCCTATGGGCTGCAGCATTTCTTTTGCCACCCATAGGGAGCTCTGACAATCCTTACACAGGCCTGCCACTGCAGCCTGAGTGAAATAACGTCCATGTTATTTCACAGCCATTTTACACTGCACTTAAGTAACTTATAAGTCACCTATATGTCTAACCTTTACCTGGTAAAGGTTAGGTGCAAAGTTACTTAGTGTGAGGGCACCCCCTGCACTAGCCAAGGTGCCCCCACATTGTTCAGAGCCAATTCACTGAACTTTGTGAGTGCGGGGACACCATTACACGCGTGCACTACATATAGGTCACTACCTATATGTAGCTTCACCATGGTAACTCCGAATATGGCCATGTAACATGTCTATGATCATGGAATTGCCCCCTCTATGCCATCCTGGCATTGTTGGTACAATTCCATGATCCCAGTGGTCTGTAGCACAGACCCTGGTACTGCCAGACTGCCCTTCCTGGGGTTTCTCTGCAGCTGCTGCTGCTGCCAACCCCTCAGACAGGCAGCTGCCCTCCTGGGGTCCAGCCAGGCCTGGCCCAGGATGGCAGAACAAAGAACTTCCTCTGAGAGAGGGTGTGACACCCTCTCCCTTTGGAAAATGGTGTGAAGGCAGGGGAGGAGTAGCCTCCCCCAGCCTCTGGAAATGCTTTGTTGGGCACAGATGTGCCCAATTCTGCATAAGCCAGTCTACACCGGTTCAGGGACCCCTTAGCCCCTGCTCTGGCGCGAAACTGGACAAAGGAAAGGGGAGTGACCACTCCCCTGACCTGCACCTCCCCTGGGAGGTGTCCAGAGCTCCTCCAGTGTGCTCCAGACCTCTGCCATCTTGGAAACAGAGGTGCTGCTGGCACACTGGACTGCTCTGAGTGGCCAGTGCCACCAGGTGACGTCAGAGACTCCTTGTGATAGGCTCCTTCAGGTGTTAGTAGCCTTTCCTCTTTCCTAGGTAGCCAAACCCTCTTTTCTGGCTATTTAGGGTCTCTGTCTCTGGGGAAACTTTAGATAACGAATGCATGAGCTCAGCCGAGTTCCTCTGCATCTCTGTCTTCACCTTCTGATAAGGAATCGACCGCTGACCGCGCTGGAAGCCTGCAAACCTGCAACTTAGTAGCAAAGACGACTACTGCAACTCTGTAACGCTGATCCTGCCGCCTTCTCGACTGTTTTCCTGCTTGTGCATGCTGTGGGGGTAGTCTGCCTCCTCTCTGCACCAGAAGCTCCGAAGAAATCTCCCGTGGGTCGACGGAATCTTCCCCCTGCAACCGCAGGCACCAAAAAGCTGCATTACCGGTCCCTTGGGTCTCCTCTCAGCACGACGAGCGAGGTCCCTCGAATCCAGCGATGCTGTCCAAGTGACCCCCACAGTCCAGTGACTCTTCAGCCCAAGTTTGGTGGAGGTAAATCCTTGCCTCACCTCGCTGGGCTGCATTGCTGGGAACCGCGACTTTGCAGCTACTCCGGCCCCTGTGCACTTCCGGCGGAAATCCTTCGTGCACAGCCAAGCCTGGGTCCACGGCACTCTAACCTGCATTGCACGACTTTCTAAGTTGGTCTCCGGCGACGTGGGACTCCTTTGTGCAACTTCGGCGAGCACTGTTTCACGCATCCTCGTAGTGCCTGTTTCTGGCACTTCTCCGGGTGCTACCTGCTTCAATGAGGGCTCTTTGTCTTGCTCGACGTCCCCTCTCTCTGCAGGTCCAATTTGCGACCTCCTGGTCCCTCCTGGGCCCCAGCAGCGTCCAAAAACGCCAAACGCACGATTTGCGTGTAGCAAGGCTTGTTGGCGTCCTTCCGGCGGGAAAACACTTCTGCACGACTCTCCAAGGCGAGAGGGATCCGTCCACCAAAGGGGAAGTCTCTAGCCCTTTTCGTTCCTGCAGAAACCTCAGCTTCTTCTGTCCAGTCGAAGCTTCTTTGCACCCACAGCTGGCATTTCCTGGGCATCTGCCCATCTACGACTTGCTTGTGACTTTTGGACTTGGTCCCCTTGTTCCACAGGTACCCTAGATTGGAAATCCACAGTTGTTGCATTGCTGGTTTGTGTCTTTCCTGCATTATTCCTCTAACACAACTCTTTTGTCCTTAGGGGAACTTTGGTGCACTTTGCACTCACTTTTCAGGGTCTTGGGGAGGGTTATTTTTCTAACTCTCACTATTTTCTAATAGTCCCAGCGACCCTCTACAAGGTCACATAGGGTTGGGGTCCATTCGTGGTTCGCATTCCACTTTTGGAGTATATGGTTTGTGTTGCCCCTATCCCTATGTTTCCCCATTGCATCCTATTGTAACTATACATTGTTTGCACTGTTTTCTAAGACTATACTGCATATTTTTGCTATTGTGTATATATATCTTGTGTATATTTCCTATCCTCTCACTGAGGGTACACTCTAAGATACTTTGGCATATTGTCATAAAAATAAAGTACCTTTATTTTTAGTATAACTGTGTATTGTGTTTTCTTATGATATTGTGCATATGACACTAAGTGGTACTGTAGTAGCTTCACACGTCTCCTAGTTCAGCCTAAGCTGCTCTGCTAAGCTACCATTATCTATCAGCCTAAGCTGCTAGACACCCTATACACTAATAAGGGATAACTGGGCCTGGTGCAAGGTGCAAGTACCCCTTGGTACTCACTACAAGCCAGTCCAGCCTCCTACAGTCCGCCACAACAAAGGTCAGTGATAAACTGGCAATAACAAAACCTCCACGCCAACAGGGATATGCCCACACTATCACGACCCACGAATCCACGCGGTGGTCTTTCAACCGCGGTATTCTATTGGCGGTACACACTGCCGTGCTCAAAATACACACACATTTACAAAACACAACCACATTGGACAATTCCAAATACACACACCTGATACACATGCACACACCACTCACACACACTCAATACAATATAAAACACACACCCACATCACCCACAAACCCTTACGTCAACAATTGCGACAGAGGGCCAGAGAGAGAGACCACCATCTACAAACTAGCATCCACAGGCACTCCACACCATCACTCACACAACATCCACGCACCTCACAAAACACACCTCTAAATATCACCCCACACATCACAACACACACCACCCACACCACCCCACGGCCCGCAAAGACTCCCCAGGATCACAGGTGCAGCACACCACCATGGCTAGGAAGATGGAGCTATGGCGCAGAATCGTGGATAGGGTCAACGCAGTGGGACAGCACCCAAGAACTAGGGATAACATCAGGAAGAGATGGAATGACCTACGGGGGAAGGTGCGTTCCGTGGTCTCAAGACACCACCTTGCGGTTCAGAGGACTGGCGGCGGACCCCCACCCCTCCACCAGAACTAACAACATGGAAGGAGCAGGTCTTGGCTATACTGCATCCTGAGCGCTTCGCAGGAGTAGCAGGAGGAATGGACTCTGGTAAGTCAAACCTTTAACTACTTCATCCCCCACCCACCTGCATGCTATCACATACCCCCACCCTCGCCCTCACCCCATCACTCCAACTCCTCACGTATGTCCCAATATCACAAACCACACATCACAAACTCAAGCCCTGCATGTAACACCAAAGCATGGACACCCATCACCAAAGCATGGCCACTACACATACCCATACACCCCCCTAAACCATTATCACAAAAGGTCCTACACAGGAATGCAAGCACTGGGGTACACGGTCACCCACCCATTGCACACCATGGCACACACAGATGCAATAATCATGCCTTTACACCCCTGCAGGACCCCTACCCAACGTCACCGGACAGGAGGGTCCAGATGTGTCCACTCCACCCACAGAAGAGGCCCACAGTGATGACAGCAGCTCTGTCCAACTGGATCTAGATGACCAGCCCGGCCCATCTGGGACCTCGGGACAGTTGGTTCCCCTCACACTGGCACAGGACACTACAGAGCTTGCCTCCTCTGGAACCACCAGCGCAGCACCCACCCAGCGGGCTCATACCTCTGTCCCCAGGACACGTCAATCAGCAGTGTGTCCACCACTACAGGGAACCCAGGCTAACTTACCACCCCAACAGCACCAAGGACCTGGGGGTAGTGGTAGTGGGCACACAGTTCAGGGGACAGAGGCCCAGAAACACAGGGGAACTGGGGGGGCTGCTGTGCGACAGGGGGAGGACAGGCCCAAGGAACCCACTCTCCACGAGGCCCTCTCCAACATCATGGGAGTCTTCCACCATTCCCAGGAGACTATGGCAAGGGTACTGGCCAAGTTTCAGAAGACCCAGCGGCTGCAGGAGGAATAGTATTTGGGGTTCACGGAGGAACTCAAATACATCAGTTCCACCCTGGGCACCATTGGAAGGTGCTGAAGGAACTCGTGAACACCAGGAGGGACACTGTGGCACATCAAGGGACCCCTGACACTAGCCTGGATGATGAACTGCCCACCACCTCCGCCGACGCTAGTGGACAGGAGGCACCGCCACAGGACCACCACACCAGCACCCCACCCCCTGCAGATGGAGAACCTCACCGCAAGCGGTCCCTGAGATCCAGGACACAGAGAACAATGCCAAGACCCCTGCCAAGAAATGAGACCACCCTGAATGTCATCCTTTTGTCCTACTTTGTCACCCTGTCCATCCATCAACTGCCCCAGCTCCACTTCCTATGCCCCTTTGGACAATGCTCCTGTGTGACTAATAGACTGGACTCTGCCATGGACGTTCCTCCTCCATCACCCCTGACCATTTTACAACCCCTCCACTATTCAGCACTTAAATAAACACCCTTAAATCACAAAACAATCTGTAGTCAGTCTGTGCTTTCGAAAATGTGTATTTGCAATAACACTGGCAAAATGCTATATCAAATGTAATGTCAACATACCTATGTCACACAGCTCTAGTCCATGAGGAAACAAAGCAGATGTCACACAGTGGGACCCACATCTGTGAAATTGTAAGGGAAAGTGACAACTCAGTGACCAAAAACTGGGTGAAAATGACAGACAGATGAGAGGTAGTAGAATTAAATCAGATGTAGCAGGCAGTGTTGTCTTCTTACCTGTGTCTCACTGGAAGTATGGCAGGATGCACCACCAGGAAACAGGCGAGAAAGCCGGCAGGATGAAGCGATACAAGGTTGCAGTAGTCGTCTTTGCTACTTTGTTGCGGTTTTGCAGGCGTCCTGAGCAGTCAGCGGTCGATCCTTTGGCAGAAGGTGAAGAGAGATATGCAGAGGAACTCTGGTGAGCTCTTGCATTCGGTATCTGAAGAATTCCCCAAAGCAGAGACCCTAAATAGCCAGAAAAGGAGGTTTGGCTACCTAGGAAGGAGGATAGGCTAGTAACATAGGTAAGAGCCTATCAGAAGGAGTCTCTGACGTCACCTGCTGGCCCTGGCCACTCAGAGCAGTCCAGTGTGCCAGCACACCTCTGAATCCAAGATGGCAGAGGTCTGGGGCACGCTGGAGGAGCTCTGGGCACCTCCCAGGGGAGTGGTCACTCCCCTTTCCTTTGTCCAGTTACGCGCCAGAGCAGGGCTGGGGGATCCCTGAACCAGTGTAGACTGGCTTATGCAGAGATGGGCACCATCTGTGCCCATCAAAGCATTTCCAGAGGCTGGGGGAGGCTACTCCTCCCCAGCCCTGACACCTTTTTCCAAAGGGAGAGGGTGTAACACCCTCTCTCTGAGGAAGTCCTTTGTTCTGCCCTCCTGGGCCAGGCTTGGCTGGACCCCAGGAGGGCAGAAACCCGTCTGAGGGGTTGGCAGCAGCAGCAGCTGCAGTGAAACCCCGGGAAAGGTAGTTTGGCAGTACCCGGGTCTGTGCTAGAGACTCGGGGGATCATGGAATTGTCTCCCCAATGCCAGAATGGCATTAGGGTGAGAATTCCATGATCTTAGACATGTTACATGGCCATGTTCGGAGTTACCATTGTGACGCTATACATAGGTAGTAACCTATGTATAGTGCACGCGTGAAATGGTGTCCCCGCACTCACAAAGTCCGGGGAATTTGCCCTGAACGATGTGGGGGCACACTGGCTAGTGCCAGGGTGCCCACACACTAAGTAACTTTGCACCCAACGTTCACCAGGTGAAGGTTAGACATATAGGTGACTTATAAGTTACTTAAGTGCAGTGGTAAATGGCTGTGAAATAACGTGGACGTTATTTCACTCAGGCTGCAGTGGCAGGCCTGTGTAAGAATTGTCAGAGCTCCCTATGGGTGGCAAAATAAATGCTGCAGCCCATAGGGATCTCCTGGAACCCCAATACCCTGGGTACCTCAGTACCATATACTAGGGAATTATAAGGGTTTTCCAGTATGACAATGTGAATTGGTGAAATTGGTCACTAGCCTGTTAGTGACAATTTGGAAAGCAGAGAGAGCATAACCACTGAGGTTCTGGTTAGCAGAGCCTCAGTGAGACAGTTAGTCATCACACAGGGAACACATACAGGGCACACTTATGAGCACTGGGGCCCTGGCTGGCAGGGTCCCAGTGACCCATACACTAAAACAACATATATACAGTGAAATATGGGGGTAACATGCCAGGCAAGATGGTACTTTCCTACAACCACCCACTGTAGAGACTTGAGAGACTGTGGCTTTGCACTCCCTAGGATTGAACAGTTTACAAACCACCCACTGTAGAGACTTGAGAGAGTGTGGGTTTGCACTCCCCAGGATGCAGCAGTAGGCAACCCACCCACTGTAAAGACTTGAGAGACTGTGGCTTTGCACTCCCCAGGATTGAACGGTGGGCAAACCACCCACTGTAGAGACTTCAGAGACTGTGGCTTTGCACTCCCCAGGATTGCACAGTGGGCAAACCACCCACTGTAGAGACTTGAGAGACTGTGGCTTTGCACTCCCCAGGATTGCACAGTGGGCAAACCACCCACTGTAGAGCACTTGAGAGACTGTGGCTTTGCACTCCCCAGGATTGAACAGTGGGCATGGAGCCCCCTTGTGGATGGGGCATCGTGCACTCATGCGGCTGAGGTGCCACCCCCTTTCCTTCCCCCTGAGATGCCTGTTTTATTTCTATCTGATGCCCCAGCAGTGTTCTATCCGTCTTGTTCGGGTATTGAGTGTTGGCCTCGCCCATGCCTTTTGGGCCCAGTGGTCCACGGACTATATAGTGGAATACCTTGGACTTGGATTCTTGGTGTATATATTTGTTTATAGTGTGAATATCTTAATATATGTATATATTTTTGATTACTGTCCTTGAATATATTACAATCATTCAACTCATTTCCTTTTGTCCTTGCATTCTTTCAGGGGGTGGTTGGAGGGTGTAACTGTGATGTATCATGATGTATTAGTGGGTGTGTTGCCGTGGGTGAGGGTGGGGGTGTTGCGTGTGTGTGTCACTGTTTTTTTCCCTCCCCCTCCCCTGTGTCGTAGGTGCAGTACTCACTGTGGTCTTCGCCGCCGGCATTCGTGCTCCTGGTAGAGGAGCAGGAAGATAAAGGCTGGAAGAATCTGAAGTTTCCGGTTCCATGGCATCCTGGTTCCTCGTGGGATGTGTAGAGGTGAGCGTTTCCCCTTCCAAGTCCTGTTTCCGCCGTGTTTTTGTCCGCGGTGAATCCGCCCCGGAAAAGGTGGAGGATTGGCCTTTCATGATACTGTGGGCGGTACATTGTCTTCTGCCTGTCTGTTGGCGGTTACCACCGTGGAGTTTGTTTGTACCGCCTTGGTGGTCGGAGTGTTAAAGTGGCTGTCTATGCTGGCGGTTTCCGCCACGGTTGTAATTCTATTTTTTTTCCGCCGGCCTGTTGGCGGTTCTACCGCCGCTTTAACACCGACCGCCAGGGTTGTAATGACCACCTTAATTTCTTATTTAGCCAGTTTTAATGGGCTGGTAGCAGAGACTTCCTGGCCTGAAGAAAAGTAAATGGCCTTGTTTTATAAAGGATTCAAGGATGAGTTCAAAGATATTCTTGCCCAGATAGATCCGCAGCCTACAGATTGTCAAGATTTAATAAACCTTGTCTTGCGTCTAGGTCACCGTCTGGCCAAATGACGGGGAACACACAAAAGAGATATTCTTGACGTGTTCAAGAACAAAGAGAATCAAGAACCCAGAAAGAGAGGCACCCGGAACCTATGGAAATCGAAACTCTTACGAGACCTTTGACCCAAAACGAAAAAGACCTACATAGAAAGAACGGACAGTGTCTCTATTGTGGACGCAAGGGTCTTTTCGCCAAAGAATGTCCAGTCAAGCCAAAAAGCAAACAAAGTCCTGTCCAGAAGATAGCAGCCAATGTACAAGTCGAGCAGGAAAACTAGATCACCCAAGATGTAACGAAGGGTTGCTCTTGGGAGTCACCATGGACCCTTCACAGTCCAGGCACCTTAAGTTGGGCATGAAGTTTGTGTAAAGAAAAATAACTATTTCAAGAAAGCCTTAGTAGATTCTGAGGCTACTGGGAACTTTGTTGATGCCCAATTGGTTCGCACATTGGAGATCCCATGTATCAAGAAAAAGACTCCAGAAATAATTCAAGCAGTAGATGGAAAACGTTTAACTGGTGGCCCTGTAACTCTTCAAACTGTTCCTTTGTCAATAATCTGCGATGGGGGAAATCTAGGAACCAAGCATAAAGAGAAACTTGTTTTTTATGCTATCCATGCTCCTCAGTTTGGAATTATCCTTGGCTTACCTTGGTTAACTTGTCATAATCCTGAGATTAACTGGACAGAATGAAAAGCTGTGTTCTCTTCTATCGTGTGCAATGAAAAATGTCTGCAGACGTCTCAAGTCACCAAGAAGGGGATATCCCACAGAGCCACTGCTGAGAAGAAAGAAGTAAAATTACCCAGACAGTATTCAACTTATAAAGATGTTGTCAGAGTCACCAGATCCTCAGGGCCTGCGTTTGTTCCCAACATGTCCACCTACTTGGCAGCTCCAACTCCACTGTATATACCGCAGAGTTCAAGGTAGCCAAGGAGGGGAAAAGGGGATTAGGAAGGGAACAGCTGGGATGGAGACCTGTAAGGAAATAAGAATTAGACACACAGTATCAAAAGGCAAAATTAAATACTATACATAGACTAAGGTTCTAAAAAAAATAGGATACCTAGAATCTATGCTAACACTGTGCATTCTTGGATCCAGAATTGACTTGAGAACATGGAATGACCATCTAAACACTCTTGGACTCACAGTTGCTTTGGAACATAAACTAACAGTGTGAGCACTCTTAGAATACTGGGTTACTTAGAACATGAAATAACACCTTGTGCACTTTTGGGTTCTGAGTCACTTGGAACATGGAATAAAACCTTGTATACATTTGGATTCAGAAATTACTTGGTACACGAAATAACCTTTTTTGTGCACTCTTGAATACAGGGTTACTTAGAACATGAAATAACACCTTGTGCACTCTTGGGTTCTGAGTCACTTGGAACATGGAATAACACCTTGTATACTTTTGGATTCAGAAATTACTTGGTACATGAAATAACCTTTTTCTGCACTCTTGAATACCGGGTTACTTAGAACATGAAATAACATCTTGTGCACTCTTGGGTTCTAAGTCACTTGGAACATGGAATAACACCTTGTATACTTTTGGATTCAGAAATTACTTGGTACATGAAATAACCTTTTTGTGCACTCTTGAATACCGGGTTACTTAGAACATGAAATAACACCTTGTGCATTCTTGGCGTCTGAATCACTTGGAACATGGAATAACACCTTGTATTTTTTGGATTCAGAAATTACTTGGTACATGAAATAACCTTTTTGTGCGATCTTGAATACCGGGTTACTTAGAACACGAAATAACACCTTGTGCACTCTTGGGTTCTGAGTCACTTGGAACATGGAATAACACCTTGTATACTTTTGGATTTAGAACATCAAAACTTCAATTGCACAGACAAAATACTGCGCATGTTGCCAATAAAGGCATGAGTGAGAAAACGACCAAAAAGTGAACGCACACTCAGCCAGCATACTAACGCTGATGCACAATGCCAAGAAATGGGTAGTGCATCACACTGGATCTAGTCATGAATGCGCAACTGCCAAGAAATGAACGCGCGCCCGTGTCTCCTACTAGCACCTGCATGAAGACCCAAAAAATACTGCGCGCGCAATAATGCAGGTAACCGCCACTGAACTAATGCCAGGATAGGATCGTACACCAGGCCCATTCAGTCACGAGGATACTAATGTTAAGAAAAAGATCGAGTCTGCAAATGCGATCTCAACGTCAATAATCATGGAACAAGAATTAGTTGCGTGCTCTGCTTAAGTAGTCAAGCGTGTGCATGAAGTCAGGAAAAATACCACGCACACTGCTGCCGTCCTGAGGCCCAACAATAGAAGGCCAAGAATGAAACGCGCGCTCGACTGAGTATCTCACAACAATGAAATAAACTGCCACAAAATGACTCGCACACTATTACTAGCAAGAACCTAGAAACTAGGCCCAAAAAACTCAGAAAAAACAGAAACGGGTTTCGCAACCTAGTCTGCTCCTCGTCTTACCGCCCAACACTAAGCCATCAAGAATACTGCGGGCAGAAAATCAGGAAGGCTAGAAGTAGGCCACCGGCACAGGAACTCAGGGAGAGCGCTACAGCTCTGCACCAGGACCTCTGAATAGTGAGCACGTGGTGCTGGGCTGACTCCCTTATATAGAGTCAAGCCCCGCCCACGTGCTCCACTCCGCCATGCTGCAGGGAAATTTCTAGAAAGCCCCGGAAAACAGGGACCACACCTTAAACAGACCCCAGACTTCAGCAAACAAGCATTGGCAACGATCAGGGAAACTTGCAACTGCGCAACAAGTGTAATTATCAAGAGTAATACTTTCTAGGGTAACACCTGCAATGTCCAAAGGTTAACAGAATGTACATGAACACACTGTATGATGAATGAACCTTTATCAGAACTAGGTTTTTGGTTTTTTCTCTCGCCCGTAGAGAGTGCACTGTTCTGATGTTGACAGATGTGTTCGATGAGAAAGAAGCAGAAACCTTGCCGCCTCATCGACCTTATGACTGTCAAATTGATCTAACTCCTGGAGTGATACTCCCTAGTTGTCGTGTGCACGCCTTGTCATAACAAGAGAATCAGCAACAACGAAAGTACCTAGATCAATTTCTAGAGAATGGTTTAATCCGGCCTTACAAGTCTCCTGCAACTTCTCCTTTGTTTTTCGTCCCTAAGGTAATGAGGACCTTAGAACTTGCATAGACTATAGGGGTTTGAACAAGATCACAGTCAAGAACAAATGCCCTTTGCCTCTGATTCCTGTCTGGTTGGATCAAGTGAGGAAAGCAAAAATCTACAGTAAGCTCCATCTAAGAGGTGCTTACCACTTAGTCAGAATGAGAGAAGGTGACGAATGGAAAACTGCGTTTAAGACAAGATATGGTCTCTTTGAATACACCGTCATGCCCTTCGGATTGTGCAACTCTCCAGCAGCATTTACATTTTTTTAAATGATGTCCTTAGAGAGTATCTAGATCTCTTTGCAATGGTCTATACCAATGATATTCTAATCTACTCTGACAATGAAACTGAACACGTACAACATGTCAAGAAGATTCTTACAACCCTCCGAAAACAATCAACTATATTGCAAACTAACCAAGTCTGAATTTCATGTTACCACAGTTGAGTTTTTAGGGGTCATCCTCACCCCTGAAGGTATGGTCATGGCAGAAAAGAAAGTACAAGCAGTATCTGATTGGCCTACTCCCAGGACTGCTTGAGATGTATAGAGCTTCCTGGGATTTGTGAACTTTTATCGCAGGTTTATAAACCATTTCTCGCAGACAGTGGCGCCAATCATTAAGTTATTGAGAAAGAAAGAAAACATTGTGTGATCTCCAGAAGCTGACAGAGCCTTTTCAACCTTGAAAGAAGCTTTTTCCACTGCCCCTGTCTTGATTCACCCTTATGTAGGACGTCCATTTTTTGTTGAAGCAGATGCCTCTGATGTGGCAATTGGGCAGTATTGTCGCAAAGAGCTAAATACACTGGTCAGCTTCATCCTGTAGCTTACATGTCTAGAAAGTTGAACGAAGCTGAGCGGAACTATGTCATTGCAGAGAAAGAGCTCCTGGCGATCCGTGATGCCTTTAAAGAGTGGAGACATCATTTGTTGGGTGTTAAGTACACAATCACAGTATACACAGATCATCGTAATCTTCTGTTCATGAGTTCAGCTAGACTTCTAACTCCTCGACAATTACGATGGATGCTGTTCTTTGCTGAGTTTGATTTTGTGGTAACCTTCCGTCCTGGTAAAGACAATCACAAAGCAGATGCCCTGTCCCACCAAGAGTCCTCTACGTTACCCACAATCCAGCCTTCCAGAGCCATCATTGCTCCAGACAAGGTTCTCTGCATCATAAAGACCGAAGACTTCTTTGAAGAAATTCGTAATTCCTTCACCATAGAAAAATGGCAGCCATGGGCTCAAGCAGATCCCAAAAGATCAATCAAGCAAGGATTACTTTTTCTTGACGCACGGTTGTTTGTGCCCACTACTAAGCTTCGCAAGTTAGTATTCCATTGGCTACATGTTATACCCACGGCAGGTCACCCAGGTACTCCTAAAACTCGTGAATTAATCCAACGCTACTTTTGGTGGCCTACTCTGACTAAAGATGTCAAACAAATGGTTGCTAATTGTGAAGTCTGTGCTCGCATCAAGACTAGTCATTCAAAACCAAAAGGTTTGTTACATCCACTCCCAACTCCACTTTGACCTTGGGACCATATCTCGTTAGACTTTATTACAGGCCTACCAGTTGTTCAACAGCACTCAGTAATCCTTGTGGTGGTAGATAGTCTCACAAAATATGGACATTTCATTGCTTGCAAGAAATTGCCCACCTCCAGTGAACTGGCAACCATCCTTTTGAATTGAGTGGTCCGTTATCACGGATTGCCGAAAATGATTCTCTCCAATCGAGGATCGCAATTTGCTTCCAACTTCTGGAAAACGTGGTGCAAGACGCTACAAGTTACATCTACACTATCTACAAGTCACCATCCTCAGACGGATGGTCAAACTGAGAGACTGAATCAAATGTTGAAACAATACCTGCGTGCTTATGCTGAGAAAGCACTTCATTCTTGGACCTCAATGCTTTGGTTAGCTGAGCTTGCCTACAATAACTCGTTTCATACCTCTACCGGCGTTAAGCCCTTCTTTGGCTTGTTTGGCTACCATCCTGATACCTTGCCTGTCATGATTCCACAAGAAACTTCTCTTACAGCAGCTGTATCAGAGACTATTCAGCAGCTCCATCAAACCCAGAAAATGATTCAACAGAATCTAGACAAGGCCAAAGAAAAATATAAAAAGCACTATGATAAGAAACATTGTGAAGGACCTCAGTATCAACCAGGTGATAAAGTGTGGCTTTCTACTCGACATATTGACTTCAAGAAAAAGCACATGTTTAATCCCAAATTCATAGGTCCTTACACTGTCCTTCAGCAAATCAATCCTGTGACCTACAAACTGCAGTTACCAAGGTCACTACGTACTCATCCAGTGTTTCACACTTCCCTCCTGAAAAAGGCAGTCCAGAAGGTCCATCCTCATCCAGCTCCAGTTCTAGTACAGGGGGAATTAGAATACGAAGTCAAGAAGGTGTTGGATTCCAAACTTCGAGGTCGTAACCTACGGTACTTAATCTCTTGGAAAGGTTATGGTCCTGAGAGTAACTTGACAACAAATCACGAACGAAAGCCAGAGAGAGACACCACCAGCAACAACACTAGCATCCACAGGCACACAACACCATCCCCCACATAACTTCCACGCACCTCACACAACACCCCACTACATATCAGCACACCTATCACCCCACACACTACCCCACACATCACCCACACCACCCCATGGCACAGCAAAGACACCCCAGGTTCTCGGAGGAGGAGCTCAGGGTCATGGTGGGGGAAATCGTCCGGGTAGAGCTACAGCTATTCGGATCACAGGTGCAGCACACCTCCATTGCAAGGAAGATGGAGCTATGGCGAAGAATAGTGGACAGGGTGAACGTAGTGGGACAGCACCCAAGAAATCGGGAGGACATCAGGAAGAGGTGGAACGACCTACGGGGGAAGGTTCGTTCTGTGATCTCAAGACACCACCTGGCGGTTCAGCGGACTGGCAGTGAACCTCCACCTCCTCCCCCAAGACTAAAAACATGGGAGGAGCAGGTCTTGGCGATTCTGCATCCTGATGGCCTCGCAGCAGTAGGTCGAGGAATGGACTCTGGTAAGTCAAAGCTTTACTATTACATCCCCCACCCTACCTGCATGCTATCACATACCCCACCCTCGCCCTCACCCCCATCACTCCTACTCCTCACAAATGTTCCAACATCACAAACCACACATCCCAACACCAAGCCCTGCATGCAACACCAAAGCATGGACACCCATCACTAAAGCATGCCTACTGCACATACCCATACACCCCCCTAAACCATCATCACACAAGGTCCCACACAGGAATGCTAGCACTGGGGTACACGGTCACCTACCCATTGCACACCTTGACACTCACAGATGCAATAATCATGCCTTTATACCCCTGCAAGACCCCTACCCAACGTCACTGGACAGGAGGGTCCACACATTTCCACACCACCAACAGAAGAGGCCCACAGTGATGTCAGCACGTCTGTCCAACTGGATCTAGATGACCAGCCCGGCCCATCGGGGACCTCAGGACAGTCGGTTCCCCACACCCAGTCATAGGCCACTACAGAGCTCCCCCCCTCTGGAAACACCAGCACAGCACCCACCCAGCGGGCCCATACCTCTGTCCCCAGGACATGTCAATCAGCAGTGTGTCCACCACTACAGGGAACCCAGGCTAACCCACCACCCCAACAACAACAGGGGCCTGGGGGCAGTGGTAATGCGCACACGGTCCAGGGGACGGAGGCCCAGGAACACAGGGGAACTGGGAGGGCTGCTGTGCGACAGGGGGCGGACAGGCCCAGGGAACCCACTCTCCACGAGGCCCTCTCCTCCATCATGGGAGCCTACCTCCACTCCCAGGAGACGATGGCAATGGTACTGGCAAAGTTTCAGGAGACCCAGCGCCTGCAGGAGGAACAGTATATGGGCTTCAGGGAGGAACTCATCAATTCCACCCTGGGACCATCGTAGGGGTGCTGAAGGAAGTACTGAACACCAGGAGGGACACTGTGGCACTACAAGGGGCCCCTGACACTAGCCTGGACGATGAACTGCCCACTACCTCTGCCGGCGCTAGTGGACAGGAGGCACAGCCACAGGACCACCACACCAGCACCCTACCACCTGCAGAGGGAGAACCACCTTGCAAATGGTCCCTGAGATCCAGGAACAAGACAGAGAACGATGCCAAGACACCTGCCAAGAAATGAGACCACCCTGATGGTCATCCTACTGTCCCACTTTGTCACCCTGTCCATACTTAAACTGCCCCAGCTCCACTTCCTATGCCCATTTGGGCAATGCACCTGTGAGACTAATAGACTGGACTCTGCCATGGACATTCCTCTGCCATCACCCCTCACCATTTTGCTACCCCCTCCAATTTTGAGCACTAAAATAAAATAAATAAAATAAAACACCCTTAAAGCACAAAACAATCTGGAGTCAGTCTGTGATTTCGGAATACTGTATTAGTAATAACTGTGGCAAAAAGCTCTTTCATTTGTAATGCCAACATACCTATGTCACACAGCTCTAGTCCATGAGGAATCAAAGCAGATGTCACACTGTGGGACCCAGATCTGTGAAATCGTAAGGGAAAGTGACAACTCAGTGAGCATACACTGGGTGAAAAAGACAGACAGTAGAGAGGCAGTAGTGTTTAAGTACACGTAGTAGGCAGGTTTGTATCCTTACCTGTGTTTCACTGGAAATATTGCTGGATCACTGAGTCCCTGTTGTCCATGTC
The DNA here is from genome assembly GCF_031143425.1 of Pleurodeles waltl. Taxonomy (NCBI): domain Eukaryota; kingdom Metazoa; phylum Chordata; class Amphibia; order Caudata; family Salamandridae; genus Pleurodeles; species Pleurodeles waltl. The sequence continues at coordinate 1,165,254,482 of NC_090439.1, read as the reverse complement.
TTCTTCCTCTGCTTCCTCGTCTTCATTGTCCACAGGCTCCACAGCTGCAACAACACCGCCATCTGGACCATCCTCCTGCAGAAAGGGCACCTGTCGTCGCAAAGCCAAGTTGTGAAGCATACAGCAGGCCACGATGATCTGGCACACCTTCTTTGGTGAGTAGAATAGGGATCCACCTGTCATATGGAGGCACCTGAACCTGGCCTTCAGGAGGCCGAAGGTCCGCTCGATCACCCTCCTAGTTCGCCCATGGGCCTCATTGTAGCGTTCCTCTGCCCTTGTCCTGGGATTCCTCACTGGGGTCAGTAGCCATGACAGGTTGGGGTAACCAGAGTCACCTGTAAATGGCGGAGGACAACTGTTAGACACACACTAACCTGGAGGGATATCCCCAGACCGAAACAACCATTCCCACTGACTTGCTTCCAGGTGCTCACCTAATAACCACACACGGTGCCTCTGGAGTTGACCCATCACATAAGGGATGCTGCTATTCTGCCGGATGTAAGCGTCATGCACTGCGCCAGGGAACATGGCATTCACATGGGAGATGTACTGACCTGCCAAACATACCATCTGTACATTCATTGAATGATAACTCTTCCGGTTTCTGTACAACTGTTCACTCCTGTGAGGGGGGACCAAAGCCACATGGGTCCCATCAATGGCACCTGTGATGTTGGGGATATGTCCCAGGGCATAGAAATCACCTTTCACTCTAGGCAAAATCTCCACCTGAGGGAAAACGATGTAGCTCCGCATGTGTTTCAGCAGGGCAGACAACACTCTGGACAACACGTTGGAAAACATAGGCTGGGACATCCCTGATGCTATGGCCACTGTTGTTTGAAAGGAACCACTTGCAAGGAAATGGAGCACTGACAGCACCTGCACTTGAGGGGGGATTCCTGTGGGATGGCACGGTCAAGCCTGTATGTGATTATAACATGTCTTTCCTCCATTGTTGACAGGTCCACCAACGGTCGGTACACCGGAGGATGCCGCCATCTCCTCACATGTCCCAGCGGACGGTGCCTATGAAGGACAACAGCGAGCACAGAGATACATACCCACAGCTTACACAGAACACCATTCATACTAAAAAAGTGGCCTGTATGTGTGTTGAGTCTAGGCCTAGGTATGTGTGACACAGTTGAAAATGAAGCCATGTGGCCCCTGAAATGGCGGCTGTCTGACCTCTGAAGTGGGACAATGGGATGTGAGGTAACTGCGCTGGCGTTGTACACCGTTGCGGTAGGCGGTCGAAGACCGTGGCGCAATGCTGCATTGGTTAACATTGGACCCTGTGGGTCCCAGGAGCCAATGACGATGTACGCCGGCAGTGACGGTACGCACCGCCGAGGACGTGACTGCCATTTTCTATCAATTCAATCACTCAATACCTGATCTTCGACAGGAGAGGACCTACACTGCAAGTGCTGCTGTGACCTTGGTCTGGAAGAGACAATGGCTCGAGTGTCTTGGGAAAGGGCCCCTGCCTTCACATCGGAGGAGTTGGGGAAACTCGTGGACTGGTCTTTCCCCAGTACACACTACTCTACGATCCTCCAGACAAACAGGTAAGTACACTGGGAGCATGATGTATGGGCTATGCCTGTGTGATGAGGGGTGTATGTAAGAAGGAAGGGGGGAGAGTGCGGTGTGCATGAAACGACGGTGAGTGTATGTGCCACATGGCAAGGGTAGGGATGGGGGCCAATCACTTTGACGGTGCAGTTGGTAATGACTTTCTCTTTCCCCTGTACAAATCATGTAGGTCAGCGCCCACCAGAAAAAACATATTTGGCGTGCCATCGCCAAGGACGTACGGACCTTGGGGGTCTACCACAGACGGAGCACCCACTGCCGGAAAAGATGGGAGGACATTCGTTGCTGGAGCAAGAAGATGGCGGAGGCTCAGCTGGGGATGGCCTCCCAACGTGGGAGGGGTGCCCGTCGCACCATGACCCCCCTGATGTTCAGGATCCTGGCGGTGGCATACCCGGAGCTGAATGGGCGCTTGAGGGCATCACAGCAGCCACAAGGGGGTGAGTACACTCGCATTCTGCTGACTTTGCGCGCAGTGGAGGGGTTTGGGTGGGGGAGGTGGGCTGTGGCTTTCCCTAGGCCAGGGCGAGTTCCGTAGGCAAGGTCCCTCCATAAGGCAGGCCATGTGGCACCCCACCCCACCTCTGAAGAGTGCCAAGTACACCTAGTCATGCCCCGGTGTCATCTATGTGTGCAGATGTCGTCCATAGCCTTGTTGGCCATTTCCCAGGAATTGAACAGTAGAGCCCAAGAGCGTGGCGTAGAGCAGGGGGCTTCTGTGTCTGTTGTGTCCGCCAACGGTAGCGGTAATGCATGCACTCAACATGTCTTTCTTCTGTCGCCCCCCCCCCCCCCCTTTTTGTGGTCTCCCTGTTCTTGTGTGCATTAGCATCATCAGGCGGAGGAGCAGTGGCACTGGAGCACAATGGAGCTGCATCTCACATTGCCATGGAGGGCTACACTACAGAATCAGACTTCACCAGTGGGGCGGAGGGCGAGGGGAGCTCCACGGTGCGGACAGGAGCTGAGAACAGTGACATGGACTCGTCCTCTGATGGGAGCTCCCCTGAGGTGGCAGCAACATCTGTGTGTCCGCCCATCTACAGGTACAGCCGCCACTCCCCCTTCCAGCACCGCCCTCCCAGCAGCCCCTCAGCCTTCGCCCGTGGCCGCTCACCCAGGAGGGTGGGCATAACCTTCGCCCCAGGCACCTCAGGCCCTGCCCCAGTCACCCCTTCTGCCCTCAGTGAGGAGGCCATTGACCTCCTCAGGTCACTCACTGTTGGGCAGTGTACCATTTTGAATGCCATCCAGGGTGTAGAAAGGCAGTTGTAACAAACAAATGCATTCCTGGAGGGCATTCATTCTGGTCAGGCGGCCCTTCAGCGAGCTTTTCAGACTCTGGCCTCAGCACTGATGGCAGCCATTGTCCCTGTCTCTAGCCTCCCCCCTCCAACTTCCTCCACCCAGACCCAATCCCCTCTACCTCAGCCTATCCCAAGCACACTTACAGATCAGCATGCACACACCTCAACACACAAGGGAAGCTCAGGCAAACATAAGCACCACACATGCCACAGGCACTCACGCAAGCATCACACACATGCAGACATACCAACATTCACTGCCTCCACTGTGTCCCCCTCCTCCTCCCAGTCTCATCTACACTCACACCTGCATGCACTACCTCTACAGCCACTACGTCCCTCTCCAGCACACCCACCACCACACCCCGCTCACGTGCAGTCACCACCCCACTACCATTCACACGTCCCCTGTGTCCTCTCCCAGTGTGTCTGTGACGCGCCCTCAGAAGATACACAAACGCAGGCACACACCCACCCAACAGCCAACCACCTCACGACAGCCTCTAGCGCATGCACCTTCACCCAAAGTCAGCAAATGAACACCTCCTACAACCACAACCTCTTCCTCCACTCCCAAACCCCCTCCAGCTACCCGTCCCAGTGTGTCAAAAAAACTTTTCCTGTCCAACCTTGACCTCTTTCCCACACCTCCCCCACCCCGTCCGTCTCCTAGGTCTCACACTAGCACCTCAGCCACAACATCCCCGGGACCAGTGGTGCCTGTAGTCACCGGAATCTGGAGTGCACCGGCCACCAGGGCAGCCAGTGTGGCACGGAGCCACGGCACAGACAGTCCCCTACCTGTGAAGCATCAGAAGTTGGCCAGTGCCCGGCGGGAGAGGGGGAAGACTCCAGCCACCAAAGCCGCTCCCAGGGGTCCTGGTGGGAGTGTGGAGTCAGCTGTGACACTTTTTAAGTTGGGGAAGGGCCACAAGAAACCCGGCAAGTCTGGGAAGAGCCGCACGGCGGAGAAGACCGCCATCATCCCCGCTGCCCAGGAGGCCACCGCCAGCACCAGCCCAGCTGCACAGGACAGGACCGCCAGCACCTGCCCAGCTGCCCAGGACAGGACTGCCAGCACCAGCCCAACTGCCCAGGACAGGACCGCCAGCACCAGCCCAGCTGCCCAGGACAGAACCGCCAGCACCAGGCCAGCTGCCCAGGACAGGACCACCAGCACCAGCCCAGCTGCCCAGGACAGGACCGCCAGCACCAGCCCAGCTGCCCAGGAGGCCACCGCCAGCACCAGCCCAGCTGGGCCATGAAGGACCGCCAGCAAAAGCCCCACTGGGCCATGAAGCACTGCCAGCAAAAGCCCTATTGGGCCATGAAGGACCGCCAGCAAAAGCCCCGCTGTGCCATGAAGGACCGCCAGCAGCTGAGTCCCTGCAATGGAGACCGCCGCCTCAAGCACCGCTGAACTGGGCACCGCCGTCTCAAGCACCGCTGAACAGGGCACCACCCTTTCAAGCACTGCTGAACAGGGCACCGCCGTTTCAAGCACTGCTGAACAGGGCACCGCCGTTTCAAGCACCGCTGAACAGGGCACCGCCGCTATTTCAAGCACCGCTGAACAGGGCACCGATGTCTCAAGCACCGCTGAACAGGGCACCGCCGTCTCAAGCACCACTGAACAGGGCACCGCCGTCTCAAGCACTGCTGGCCCATGTGCGCAAAGGGCACTGAAGCTATTGAGTCCGTCACGGGGAGAATAAAGTACTCTAGGCACCATGCCCCCTCCAGAACCTGTGGAGAATCACATCCACTACCTCTGTCCTTAGCAGGATGAAGCACTCTGGGCACAAGGCCCCTTCCAGAACCAGTGGAGGATCACATCCACTACCTCTGTCCTTAGCAGGATGAAGCACTCTGGGCACAGGGCCCCCTCCAGAACCAGTGGAGAATCACATCCACTACCTCTGTCCTTAGTAGGATTAAGCACTCTGGGCACAAGGCCCCCTCCAGAACCAGTGGAGAATCACATCCACTACCTCTGTCCTTAGCAGGATGAAGCACTCTGGGCACAAGGCCCCCTTCAGAACCAGTGGAGAATCACATCCACTACCTCTGTCCTTAGCAGGATGAAGCACTCTGGGCACCAGGCCCCCTCCAGAACCAGTGGAGAAAGGCATCCACTACCTCAGTCCTTAGCAGAATAAAGCACTCTGGGCACCATGCCCCCTCCAGAACCAGTAGAGACTGTTATCCAATTGAGAGACTGTGGCTTTGTACTCCCCAGGATGGAACAGTGGGCAAGCCACCCACTGTAGAGACTTGAGAGACTGTGGCTTTGCACTCCCGAGGATGGAACAGTGAGCAAACCGCCCACTGTAGAGACTTGAGAGACTGTGGCTTTGCACTCCCCAGGATGGAACAGTGGGCAAACCACCCACTGTAGAGACTTGAGAAACTTTGGCTTTGCACTAAGCCACTTCCCAGGATAATTCAGTGGGTAACCCACCCACTGTAGAGACTTGAGAGACTGTGGCTTTGCACTCCCCAGGATGGAACAGTGGGCATGTGGCCCCCTCGTGGATTTGGCGTTGTGTACTCAACCGGCTGAGGTGCTCCCTCTTTCTCTCCCCCTGAGGTGCCTGTTTAGTTGCTCTCTGATGCCTCTGGTGCCCTGGTACTGGTTTCTCTCCGTCATGGTCTGGGATCTTGTGTGGGCCTCGCCCATACCGTGTGGGCCCAGTGTTCCACTGACTTAATTAGAGCACTACCTGGACTACTATGCTTGGTATATATTTTGTAAATGGTGTATATATATATTTCTGCCTACTTAATTTGAATATATTACAATGGTTACACTCATTTTCTATTGTCTTTGCATTCTTCCGGGGGGTTTGAGGGGTGTAACTGTGATGTATTGATATGCATTAGTGTATGTGTTGTAGTGGGTGGGGGTGGGGGTGTTGCGTGTTGCGTGTGTGTGTCCCTGTTTTTTGCCTCCCCCTCCCCTGTGTCGTAGGTGCAGTACTTACGGTGGTCTTCTCCGCCGGCCTTCGTGCTCCTAGTAGAGGAGCAGGAAGACTATCGCAGGTAGAATTTGGAGTTCCGGGTCCATGGTGTCCTCGTTCCTCGTGGGGTGTGTAGAGGTGAGCGTTTTCCCTTCGGAATTCCTGTTTCCGCCGTGTTTTTATCCGCGGTGAATTCGCCCCGGAAAAGGTGGCAGATTGGTCTGTCATAATAGTGTGGGCGGTACATTGTCTCCCGCCTGTCTGTTGGCGGTAACCGCCGCGCTGTTTGTTTGCACCGCCATGGCGGTCGGAGTGTTAAAGTGGCTGTCTTTGTTGGCGGTTTCCGCCACGGTCGTAATTGCACATTTTTTACCCCCGGCGAGTTGGCGGTCTTACCGCAGCTTTAACACGATCCGCCAGGGTTGTAATGAGGGCCTATATGTTGATGACACCCGTTGGTATCTATTGGCCACAATAACCACCCGCCTGGACGTGTCAGTGAAGCATTAAACGTACCATTATGGACCCACTCATTAAGCTCACTAAAAGTAGCATTCCTGTACTTTTGCCATTTATTAAATTTTGCAGGGGCAGTTATACTGGGCATGTTTAATTGTAGCTAAGCCTAAGAAACTGGTCTGTTGTACTGTTTCATTTTTAAAAAATCATTTGAACGGGGATGAGGCATGCTCGAAACAATGTTTCGATACCCTTGGTCTGCTAATTTTTGGTTCCCCAAACACTTTTCAAACAACATTTTCTGACCAATATTCATAACCTTCAATTGATAACCGGGAAACAAAGGAGTCCGAATATATACATTTTGTGTTGATCAACAACATTTGTTTATCCCTGGTCGGAGTTATCTTAAAATAATATGACTCAGCATTTTTTTGATGATGCCCAGAGAAATACGCAAATTTTTCAAAATAAGTCTTTGAACTCCCTTGCGGGGGAGTTGGGCAATGTTCTCACTGTGCATAATCAAATATAGTTTTTGGACTGCTCGCTTTATGTATGAAGTGGTGCCCATAATAATTATAGCAAAACATGTCACGATAATTGTCTTTAAACTGGTAAACATCTTCGTTTTCATAGACAGTATAATATTGCAATTCTGTCATCATTGAATCAACTGTTTTCACATCCCAATCATCAGATACAAAGCCTGGTATTACTATATTGTTCATAAATAACTTTAACACATACGGTATTTGAATTATTTCAGTGGGACCATATATATCAAACATTACTTTGTCCCACACAATCCCATCCAGAATTGGCACTGCAGAAATGATCACAAAGGACAAGTCTCTTCAAACCTTATGTGAAGAAAAATGTGGTTTCAATACCTCCTCCACCTGTTCAACCGCTGATCTCTCGGGAAGAAAATGACCATATATTAACAGAAAAAAGGTAATAACAAACCCAATCCAAAGAAAAAAGGCTAGGACAGTCAAGGAAAGCCACACATAGTTCCATGGAAAAATGAAAAACGTATCTTTAAGCCAATGTATCAGCTTACATGCACCTGACAGTTTAGCAGTCGAGGAGGCAAATGAGTCCGATAGACCGTCGTTGTAGACAGCAAAGTAACCAGAGGCAGTTCGTGCAAAAGGCGTTGCCGTAGTCAATGGAGGAGTTGGTGTTTCCTGTGGTGGTACACTGTAGATAGCACCATCCGTCTGGCTTGCAGTCATAGTGACTTGATCAAATGTTTCTAAATTGCTTGTTGTTTGTGGAACCAATGCAAGATCATCATCATCCACCCTCCCCAAGCTCGGAGAGGCATCAGTGCTGGTGTTAACAACTTGAAGCGGAACTTCTTCTCCAGTAGTGAGAGGGATTCGGGAACTACTGGATGTTCCTCTTGGTCGGCTGTGTAGAATCGGCCATATGTTGTAGCTTGACATTGTCAATGGAAACAAAGCGCTTTTCTTTGGCACCTGGCAACGGTGGTAGAATAACAGTTCTGGTACAGTGTATCCCCAACACAGGGACTGGTGCTCGATAAGAATGGCCAAATTATTTTTTCACTGCGACCTTTTCACGCACAAGATCCCCAACTCTGGGAATCCAGCCGGTAGGTGTTACTGGCACATCCTTAATTCCTGTGGAGGCAGCACTTTTAGAAGAGTTATCTTCACAGAACTGCTGTAATTCCTGTAAAACAGTGACACCATCATGTATGTCAAAAGGTGTTTCCGCCGCCTCCACACCAGGACCATCAAGATCCGGAACAAACATTTGTGTTCTGAACAGGCACTCATATGAAGTACGACCCCCCAGGGACCTTCTAGGCGGGTTATTTAGTGCTCTCTGAATTCGATACAGGTGTGTTAGCCAACTACGACCCGTACCTAAGACTCTGGCCGTTAAGGATGGCTTTAAATCGCGGTTTAATCACTCCATGACAGAATTTCCCTTGGGATGAAATGGAGACCAGTACTGGAGCTGGACCCCGAATGAAGCCATGGCGTCCCTGAATACCCTTGAGGCAAAAGCAGAGCCCTGGTCCGAATGGAATGCCACAACTGCAACTGTACCGACAAAGACTCGCAAATCTTTAATAACAGTCCGAGCATCAGCCGAGCGTTGTGGCCACACCCACACAAATCTGGAGCAAGCATCAAAAGCGACTAGTATATATTTGTATGCACTATCAGGTGTTAATGGACTGCAATGATCCAAGTACACACATTGTAATGGTCTATTTGAGATTAAGAGGGGTGTCTGCGGCGGGCGCTTAGCTGTGGAAACAGATGTCACAACAAAGGACATACTGCTTGGCCTCTTTATAGAGACCAGGCCACCAATAACGGGCCTGCAAGAGTGAAATTGTAGCAGCCACGCCAGCATGTGCAGATGCCACCCCCTCATGCGCTGCTTTAATCAATTGTGATCTTACATCTTTATTGGGGATGTTGCGTACGCCTACGCCTGGAATTTTAACTTCAGCGTTCAGCATACTTCCCATCAAGTATTGATATTTATTAGGAAATCCTTTAGGATAAGGTGTACCATCAACCGTAGATTTTATGGCAGCCATAATGTCTGTGTCTGTGTTGGAACTTGAACGAGTCACTGCAGCTGCAGCGGCAACTGCTACTGACGATTTTGCGGCTTCATCAGCCAAAGTATTTCCAGCAACGTGTATCCCAATGCGCTGGTGTCCAAGTGTATGCACAACATGGACTTTGGGTAGCGTCTCTTTCAGGTCTGCTACCTTCCCCCACAGGATTCTGTGTTTTATGGTGTTGCCTTTCGAATCTCTGAACCCATTCAAGCGCCAGTAATGCAGGTATTAATTAAATGACTGGACGCAATAATATGAATCACAAACAATCAGTGTGAACTGTGTCGGATCTGTGTGTTCTAGTGCCATTAGTAGAGCCTTTAGCTCAGCCAATTGTGCTGTACAATCCCCTAAGGTCTGTGTATAGGTATGTTGGGGACAGAATTTCTCCCCCTCCATATAGCCGCTCACGACCGCACATGCAGCAGAATATTGACGTTTGGTTCCAATCGCTGGTTGCGCAGAGCCATCGGTGTACATGACTACATGATATTGATCAATAGGCAAGGTGTCAGCGGGAACTGGATATTCTACTTCATATTGTAGAAATTCTTGAGTTTGTAACTTTGGGTCGAAGATGTAGTCTACATTAGTGGCTGTTAAAGACATAGCCCATTGTATCCAATGTGGATGAAGTGCTTTTGGGTTCGGGATGCTAGCTTTTGTAACAGCCTCAAGGGCCGGAATAGGAGAAACGACAATGATGCGTTTTCCTTGGGCATGAGGTCTCTCATTAATAACAGCCATCTGGACAGCAGTGAGAATTTTCTCAGTGGGTGCAAAGCGTTCTTCTGCAGCGGAATACAGGTGTGATTTGTATGCAATTGGGACTGTCTCACCTTCATTAAAGGTGACATAAGTAAAACCAATGGCCCCAGCTATCACCCTGATGACCAAATATGTCTTATTGTCCCGTGCGTGTAAATGTTTTGCTGCTAGCATGTCTGCTTGTAACTCTCGAAGAGTATGTGTGTGTTCAATTGTCCAGTATTTGCTTGGAAAATCAAGACGTATCATTTAATATAAAGGTTTTATGTGTGTAGCATAATCAGGAATGTATGTTCTGCCAAAATTTAGAAAGCCCAACAATGATTGTAGTTTTTTAATCATATTCGGTGGTTGCAATTGTGCACATTTTTCTCAAAATTGAGGCGCTAGGTTCTTCCCTTCATTCGACAGCTCAAATCCGAGGAACAGGACGCTGAGGAAGGCAATTTTTGATTTTTTTAAATTAAATTTGTAGTTCGACAAACCCTACAACAATGCGGGCTACCTGTCTTAAATGTTGTAGTAACTCATCATCTGTGAGATATATATCGTCCACGTATGACAGTGCTTCAGGGTCTATCCCATGTAAAATAGCAGTCAAACGAGCTTCAGGCAAACAACAGAATTTTTTCTGGGAGCCTAGTGCTCTAAAGCTTGTTAAATCTCTGCTTTCAGGCGCTATATTCTTGCAGAATAATCCATTTGAGATATCTAAAGTTGTTTTATATTTTTTCCGCACAATGTTGCTCATTAGGGCAGTGCTATGCGAATTTTGTATAGCATATGTACGTGTATGTCCGTTTAAATGTCTGTAGTCTATGACTATTCTGTATGAATGGTCCGGTTTAGCTACAGGGAATAAGGGGTTATTCATCAGTGAGACACAGGGTTCAATCACCCCCTGGTATTCTAATTGTGTAAGTATCTCTCTCACCGGTGCCCTTGCTTCATGTTTTATTGGATACTGCGGTTGTGGCTGAGGTTCAACTTTAATGGGAATTACATGGTATGGAGAATCCCTATCCCACCCTACGTGATTTCTATATAACACAGGTGCTTGTGCTAGAGCCCATTCTATAGAATAGGACTCAGCGAGTTCCTCTGGAACAAGGGGCGAGAAGGAAGGTTTAATAACCTCCTCTCCATATGGGCAGGTGCGGACAAAATCAGACGGCCAATCTTGTTCAGCCAACAAAATGTCATATATTTTAACTACACGATCCCAGAAGATTGCGTGTATGGTGCGTTCAATGTCTCCTTCTAATTGTAGAGTTACTCTATACACCCTATCGGGTTCGGAGACACGCATATCTGCTGTTTCTACTTGTATGAAGTCATCAGTTGCTTTCACCTCCAGATGCTCTAGAAGATTCCGGCAAACTATTGTGACCTCTGCCGCGCTGTCTAGCAATGCTAGAGCCCATTTCTTGTTCTTCAAGAGAGCCCTCTTCCTGAGTGGCATGTCTAACTGAGACAGCTGCCACTTTTTTCTTTTTAAATTGTTGTTTTTGTTGTACTGGTTTCTCTTCCTTCTTAACAGAAACCTCCGAAGAGCGTTGTGATTCCTGTCTCGGTTTCACGTACTCTGGTCTCCGCTCTGATCGCCCATCTCTCACATTTCTCTTTTCCGATGAGTCCTGAAAGGAACAAGATTGGCTTGTATCAGTATATTGATATCTATCAGGCGTTTTTATATTCTCTCTATTTCTGAGATTATACCTATTCAGTGGGGTCTCCGTGCGTGGAGATTCTCCCCTTTTTTTTTTAGGCGTTTGTTGTTTTTTCTCCCAGCGTTTCTTATTACCATCAGGTTGTTGTTTAGTATTGTCTTTATAAATTTTACCCTGAAATTGAGGTTTTTGTAGTCTAGCCTCAAGGCTATCTCGACCGATACTGGAATATGTTTCTGCTAATATTTTAGGCAGTTCTCGCTCCTGATCTTGTTGCGGAATGTCACGAAGACGCATGCGAACTGCAAGTGCAACTGCTTCCCCTTTAAGGTTCCTTAGGATAATTGAAGAAACTGTTGCCCATCAGTTGCATTCCCAAGTCTAGGGCCGGGGCAGCCCCGTATTCATCTTGAATTTGTTTAAGCACTTCCGGTAGGTTGCCTAGCATCTGTGTACCATGTGCCTTTGTATAAAGCGCAGCAAATACCCTACCCTATGTATTACAGTGTTCAACTGTAGGAACCATCCCAAAGGGCAAGCACATAGTTAATATTCTATGTTTATCCTGAGGTCCCGTATGGGGAAATACTGCCTCCAGCGTATTATTTTTTTCTGCTAGCCAAAACGGAGTTTCCTCTCGTTTGGTTGGGACTTTACCCATAATAGAGTGTACAGTCACCAGATTTATACCTGGTATTACTGCATGTGGTTGTGCTGGAGCAGCACACGCTGGGTTTGTATTTAGTGTCTGCATCCCAAATTGTACTAATCGTCTATATATTGCTGTTAATTCAATATATAAGCGTCGAACCTCAGCTACCGCCATATTCGCAACCGCAGGATGAGGTGTATATGTGGCCAATAAAGGCCAGGTAGGACCATCATTACTTAGTGGACCTAACCTTACTGGTAATATTGTATGGGGTAGGGCGCCATCAAGCCAATTATTACGTTCTTGATAAGATAGAGGTATCTCTAAGAATGCGTCCTACCCAGATGCGTTCGCAACTGTATATGTTTGAAATGTATTTGTGTTCCCATCAACTGCTGGAAATGTGACCCAAGAGTAAAACAGCTCTGTTCTATAGGCTGCGTGAGCGTCCACCACAAATGTGACTGGACCTCCCTGTGCTGTAAGACCATGTGTTAGTAAATGTGTTGTAAGTGGTGGTCTCATGTTAAGAGCTATTTGTACAGCCTGGGGATTCGCCATTATAAGGGCACTAAGAGTTCAGAGAAGGCAAACCAAGATGTTTTTTTTTCCTTTTAAGGTTCAAGCTTGAACCACCACCCGCTGTAAAAATAGGATTACCTATACGGCGGTGGTGGAAATTGTAGGAAGTTGGCTCTGTATGTACTATTTCAAATTAAGACATAGCATGCACAGAGTCCAAGGGTTCCCCTTAGAGGTAAGATAGTGGCAAAAAGAGATCATTCTAATGCTCTATTTTGTGGTAGTGTGGTCGAGCAGTAGGCTTAACAGAGGGTAGTGTTAAGCATTTGTTGTACACACACAGGCAATAAATGAGGAACACACACTCAAAGACAATTCCAGGCCAATAGGTTTTTATATATAAAAATATATTTTCTTAGTTTATTTAAAGAACCACAGGTTCACGATTTACAATCAATACTTTAAATAAAATGTATTTCACTCAGGTATCATAGGAACTTTGAATCAGCAAAATAGCATGTACAGTTTTCACAAAAATGGCAATAAGTTATTAGTGCAAATTTCAACAGTTCCTGGGGGAGGTAAGTATTTGTTAGTTTTGCAGGTAAGTAAACCACCTACAGGGTTCAAAGTTGGGTCCAAGGTAGTCCACCGTTGGGGGTTCAGGGCAACCCCAAAGTTACCACACCAGCAGCTCAGGGCCGGTCAGGTGCAGAGGTCAAAGTGGTGCCCAAAACGCCTAGGCTTCAATGGAGAAGGGGGTGCCCCGGTTCCAGTCTGCCAGCAGTTAAGTACCCGCGACTTCGGAGGGCCGACCAGGGGGGCTTTGTAGGGCACCGGGGGGGACACAAGTCAGCACAAAAAGTACACCCTCAGCGGCACGGGCGGCCGGGTGCAGAGTGCAAACAGGCGTCGGGTTTGTAATGGAGTTCAATGGGAGACCCAGGGGTCTCTTCAGTGAAGCAGGCAGGCAAGGGGGGGGGCTCCTCGGGGTAGCCACGACCTGGACAAGGGAGAGCGCCACCTGGGGGTCGCTTCTGCACTGAAGGTCGGATCCTTCAGGTCCTGGGGGCTGCGGGTGCAGTGTCTTTACAAGGCGTCGCGTTCTTTGAAGCAGGCAGTCGCGGTCAGGCGGAGCCTCTGGATTCCACCTGCAGGCGTCACTGGGGGGTCCAGGGGGGCCAACTCTGGCTACTCACAGGGTCGCAGTCGCCGGGGAGTCCTCCCTGTAGTGTTGTTTCTCCGCAGGTCGAGCCGGGGGCATCGGGTGCAGAGTGGAAAGTCTCACGGCTCCGGCGGGAAACGTGCAGTCCTTTAAAAGTTGTTTCTTTGTTGCAAAGTTGTTTCTTCTTTGGAGCAGAGCCACTGTCCTCGGAGTTCTTGGTCCTTTTAGATGCAGGGTAGTCCTCTGAGGCTTCAGAGGTCACTGGACCCTGGGGGATGCGTCGCTGTTGCAGTTTTTCTTGAAGTGGGGAGACAGGCCGGTAGGGCTGGGGCCAAAGCAGTTGGTGTCTCTGTCTTCTCTGCAGGGCTTTCAGGTCAGCAGTCCTTCTTCGTCTTCAGGTTGCAGGAATCTATTTTCCTAGGTTCTGGGGACCCCTAAAAACTCAATTTAGAGGTGTGTTTAGGTCTGGGGGGTTAGTAGCCAATGGCTACTAGCCCTGAGGGTGGCTACACCCTCTTTGTGCCTCCTCCCTGAGGGGAGGTGGACACATCTCTAGGATTTCTAAAAGTCAGAATCACCTCAGCTCAGGACACCTTAGGGGTTTGACCTGACTGGCCAGTGTCGACTCCTTCTTTTTCTCATTATCTCCTCCGGCCTTGCCACCAAAAGTGGGGCTGTGTCCGAAGGGGGCGGGCATCTCCACTAGCTGGGATGCCCTGTGGTGCTGTAACAAAGGGGGTGAGCCTTTGAGGCTCACCGCTAGGTTTTACAGTTCCTGCAGGGGGAGGTGAGAAGCACCTCCACCCAGTACAGGCTTTGTTACTAGCCACAGAGTGACAAAGGCACTCTCCCCATGTGGCCAGCAACATGTCTGGTGTGTGGCAGGCTGGCAAAACTAGTCAGCCCACACTGGAAGTCGGGTATGTTTTCAGGGGGCATCTCTAAGATGCCCTCTGGGGTGTATTTCACAATAAACTTTACACTGGCATCAGATTATTGTGCATTTATTGTGCTGAGAAGTTTGATACCAAACTTCCCAGTTTTCAGTGTAGCCATTATGGTGCTGTGGAGTTCGTGTATGACAGACTCCCAGACCATATACTCTTATGGCTACCCTGCACTTACAATTTCTAAGGTTTTGCTTAGGGGCATAGTGCATAGGGCTCATGCCCCTAAGGCATAGGCATAGGGCATAGGGGCATAGTGCTCATGCACCTATGCCCTCACCTATGGTATAGTGCACCCTGCCTTAGGGCTGTAAGGCCTGCTAGAGGTGTGATGTATTTATGCCATAGGCAGTGTGAGGTTGGCATGGCACTCTGAGGGGAGTGCCATGTCGACTTAGTAATTTTCTCCCCACCAGCACACACAAGCTGGCAAGCAGTGTGTCTGTGCTGAGTGAGGGGTCCCCAGGGTGGCATAAGACATGCTGCAGCCCTTAGAGACCTTTCCTGGCATCAGAGCCCTTGGTACCAGGGGTACCAATTACAAGGGACTTACCTGGATGCCAGGATGTGCCAATTGTGGAGACAAAGGTACAGGTTAGGGAAAGAACACTGGTGCTGGGGCCTGTTTAGCAGGCCTCAGCACACTTTCAAATCATAACTTGGCATCAGCAAAGGCAAAAAGTCAGGGGGTAACCATGCCAAGGAGGCATTTCCTTACAGAAATCCTCAGTACCACAGACGTCTCCGTATACGGAACTGAGGGGCCATTATATAAAAATGAGACCGAGATATGCCAGTGGACCCGAACATTAGAGCCTGACCAATCATTGGGCGCCATGTCGCGTAGGCTCTCATTATCCTAATGAGACTACTGGATTTTGAGTGGCAAGATCGTTCACAGTGTGGGGGACTAAGTCTAACCCACGGTGGAGGACCCTTGTCACTCTAAATCAGGGTTTTGCTCCGGCTAACTAGCAGTGCCTCATCTCTCCCAAATGGAGGAGCCAATTGGGCAGCCGAGCGCATGACATCTTAGCACTCCCCAGGGAAGTCGTGGTCACTCAGGTCACAACCGGTTCTCTCATACACAGTACGGTCTCATATATAAATGGCAAAAGCAGTTTAAGTTTTAAAGATTGGTTTAATAAAACAACTGCATTTTAGATAGCAAAGCGTGAGCTGCAATAACCAGAACTACACAACACAGTAAGATTAAAATAGTAACGATGAGTGAAGCACAAGAATAAGGCTATCATAGTGCCACTAGATTATGTTCTCTCTAAGTTATATTTCGAGCACAGCATGTGAAGCTCTAAGCCTGCCTTTCAGGTTCCCCCAGGAGGGCATTAACCCTCATACCTGAGCAAAGGCCTCTAATCTGCATCAGCATCTACAACGGGCATTCAGCATCTAGTTGTAGGTTCCTGGCTGGAATCTCCCTCTTGACCTATACTAGGACTAGGCAGTGTTTTTACAACTAACACGCAGATGTTCTAAGAAAATGTCCCTACGTAAGGATGTGTATCTTCTACTAATACTGGAGACTAAACTTCTACCACGTTTACCGGCAATGTACCAGACCGCAGCCTTGACTGAAGCACAGAGCTATCAAGAATGCATTATTTGAGAACACAGTGCTGAACTAGGCTAAACAGTGTGATAGAAGAAATTAAAACAAGACCGTAAAATTGGTTATTGTAAAATAACAGTGCGAAGCTGAATAAAATATATCTAGGGCAAAGTGCACAGCGGCCTAGTGTGTTAAACTAACGTGCATGAAGCTATATTAAACATGGCTACACTACTGTTAGAAATGGGGTCTTTGGTTGGTAGCCAGGTTACCCTCTGTCCAAGCAAGGACCCTCACTCTAGTCATGGTAAGTCATATACAATCCAAATTATCCTGCGCCCACCCTCTGGTAGCTTGGCACGAGCAGTCAGGCTTAACTTAGAAGGTAATGTGTAAAGTATTTGTGCAATAAATCATACAATAACACAATATAGCACCACAAAAATACACCACACAGTGTTTAGAAAAATATATAATATTTATCTGGATATTTGCAGGTCAAAACGAATAAAGATGCAGTATGAAATTGTAGAGATATCAATGAAAAGTGATATAAAGGGGGTCATTCTGACCCCGGCGGTCTCAGACCGCCGGGGCCAGGGTCGGCGGGAGCACCGCAGACAGACCGGCGGTGCCCCGCAGGGCATTCTGACCGCAGCGCTTTAGCCGCGGTCAGTGCAGGAAAACCGGTTTTCCGCTGCCCGTCAGAATCCTCCAAGGCGGCGCAGCATGCTGCGCCGCCTTGGGGATTCTGACACCCCCTACCGCCATCCTGTTCCTGGCGGTTCGCCCGCCAGGAACAGGATGGCGGTAGGGGGTGTCGCGGGGCCCCTGGGGGCCCCTGCAGTGCCCATGCCAATGGCATGGGCACTGCAGGGGCCCCCGTAAGAGGGCCCCGCTTGTATTTCACTGCCTGCATAGCAGACAGTGAAATACGCGACGGGTGCAGTAGCACCCGTCGCACCTTCCCACTCCGCCGGCTCGATTACGAGCCGGCTTCATGGTGGGAAGGTAGTTTTCCCCTGGGCTGGCGGGCGGCCTTTTGAAGGCCGCCCGCCAGCCCAGGGGAAAACTCAAAATACCCGCCGCGGTCTTCCGACCGCGGTACGGTATTTTGCCGGCTCCCGCCGGGCGCGCGCTGACCACGCCCGGCGGGAGTCAGAATGACCCCCAAAGTGTCTTAAGTCTTTAAAAAGCAAACAAAGTCTCTTTCAAGCACAAAGTACCTGGTTTAAAGTGGAAAATCTCCGCAAAGGGCCGCAGAGGAAGAGATACGTGGAAAAATGGTGTGTGTGTCGGTTTCTCCCCTGCACACACGGACTTGCGTCGTTATTTTTCACGCTGGGAAGTCGGGCGTCGTTTTCCGGCACGCGGACAGTCTCCTTCTGTGGTTCACGGGATTACCAGATGTCCCGTGGTCTGTGCGTGGAATCCTGGGCTTGCTTTCCGGCTGCGCATCGTTCCGATGGGCTGTGTGTGGAACGTCCATTTCCTTTCTGAAGTCCGGGGCGTTGTCCAGGCGAGGCCGTGCGACGAAGTTCCGGTTGCACCGCAGCCGTCGCGTCGAGCGGCGTCTTTCTGGATCGGCGTGCAGTGAATTTTTCACTGCGGAGCAAGCTGTGCGTCAAATTTTTCGGCGGAGCAATCTGTGCGTCAAATCTTTCGCCGCACAAGGCGTCCAAATGAAAAAGAGAAGTCTTTTTGGTCCTGAGACTTCAGGGAACAGGAGGCAAGCTCTATCCAAGCCCTTGCAGAGCACTTCAGCAGCAAGGCAAGAGTTCAGCAAGGCAGCAGTCCTTTGTAGAAAGCAGTCAGGTGAGTCCTTTAGGCAGCCAGGCAGTTCTTCTTGGCAGGATGCAGGTTCTGGTTCAGGTTTCTTCTCCAGCAAGTGTCTGAGGTGGTAGGGCAGAGGCCCTGTTTTATACCCAAATGTGCCTTTGAAGTGGGGGAGACTTCAAAGAGTTGCTTAGAAGTGCACCAGGTCCCCTTTCGGTTCAATCATGTCTGCCAGGGTCCCAGTAGGGGGTGTGGCAGTCCTTTGTGTGAGAGCAGGCCCTCCACCCTCCCAACCCAGGAAGACCCATTCAAAATGCAGATGTATGCAAGTGAGGCTGAGTACCCTGTGTTTGGGGTGTTTCTGAGTGAATGCACAAGGAGCTGTCAACTAAACCTAGCCAGACGTGGATTGTAAGGCACAGAAAGGTTTATGTGCAAAGAAATGCTCACTTTCTAAAAGTGGCTTTTTTAGAATAGTAATATTAAATCCGACTTCACCAGTCAGCAGGATTTTGTATTACCATTCTGGCCATACTAAATATGACCTTCCTGCTCCTTTCAGATCAGCAGCTGCCACTTCAACAATGTATGAAGGCAGCCCAAATGTTAGCCTATGAAGGGAGCAGGCCTCACAGTAGTGTAAAAACGAATTTGTAGTTGTTGGAAATGGCCCTTCTGCAGTACACTACCAGGACATATAAACTACACAGGTACATGTCCTGCCTTTTACCCACACAGCACCCTACTCTAGGGGTTACCTAGGGCACACATTAGGGGTGGCTTATATGTAAAAAAAGGGGAGTTTTAGGCTTGGCAAGTACTTTTAAATGCCAAGTCGAAGTGGCAGTGAAACTGCACACGCAGGCCTTGCAATGGCAGGCCTGAGACAAGGTTAAGGGGCTACTTAAGTGGGTGGCACAACCAGTGCTGCAGGCCCACTAGTGGCATTTAATCTACAGGCCCTAGGCACATACAGTGCACATTACTAGGGACTTATAGGTAAATTAAATAGTCCAATTGGGTATGATTCAATGTTACCATGATTAAAGGGAGAGAGCATATGCACTTTAGCACTGGTTAGCAGTGGTAAAGTGTGCAGAGTCTAAAAGCCAGCAGAAATGAGGTCAGAAAAAGAGAAGGAGGAAGGCAAAAAGTCTGTGGATAACCCTACAGAAGGGCCATTTCCAACAACTACAATGGGTTTCTGCATCTGATATTCATGCTCCACTACTTGTGAGACGTTTTCATCGTCTCAATCCGGGCAAAGCAGGCCTTAGAGCGCGTTTGGGAGAGGGGAGTACTGTCAATATCAGTGCAGTGCGCGCTCTACGGGTGACTGGAATGCAAAAACCCAGCCCTTGTTAAAGGGTGTAATTCATGCTTTATGTTTAAGTGCAGTTTATTAACCTTTTACATTGCAGAGTTTAATCCTGAAGACTTTTACTCAAGGTGCTTGCATATACTGTTCATTTGCAATGTATTGCTGCAGGTTTTCAGAGTATGTCAGGGTGTGTTCCCTTTCCAGGGCCTTCTAGAAGCTTTCCCTGCAGTATGACTGGGTGTGGTTTGTGGGCTGGGCTTGACTATATAAGGGAGTCAGCCAAGCTCCACGTGCTCACTATTCAGAGGTCCCGGTGCAGAGCAGCAGCAACTTCCTGAGCTCCTATCCTGGAGGCCTACATTGACTTTCCAGACCTTGCCCTTCAGTGTATTGGTGTTCCTTGAACAGGGCGGTAAGACGGAGGTCGAGCTGGGCCCCCGACCCCGTTTTGAAAGGCATTATAGTTTTGGGCCTAGCTTTTATTCAAAAAACCTTGTGTGTGTGAATGTACTTGTTTCTTTTGCCATTTGCACACTCGTGTCTCGAATCGGCAAGCCGCGCAATTCATTCTTGGCATTTGATTTTTTATTTTTGGGTTGGCAACCGTGTGCGCGATCGTTTCCTGGCATTTGCATGTTGGTATCCGAATCGGCAAGACGCATGATTCATTCTTGGCATTTAACCCTTGATATTCAGTGTGAGCGACCATTTCTTGGCATTTGAATGGTGGCATTCGAATCAGCAAGACGCGCAATTCATTCCTGGCATTTAACTCTTGATATTCAGTGTGTGCGACCATTTCTTGGCATTTGCATGGTGGCATTCGAATCGGCAAGACGCGCAATTCATTCCTGGCAGTTAAGCTTTGAGATTCAAGATCGGCTGTGCGCGCAATCTTTCCTTGGCAATGTGAATTTAATTGCACCGTGTTTTCTGAGGTACACTTACACATATTCCTGAACTTATGAGTCATGATAGCGTTTTATTTTAAAGTGCAACATTTTCTTGCACAAATCAAAAACTTCCAGTGTTTTGTTCTGATGATTCAGGACCTCTACAGCCAGTGTGTTTTTTTTTTACTTATGTGAAATGCAATGTTTATTCAGAAAAAAAACCTTATTCAAGAAAGTTCTTGTATTCTAGACAGTACATGGTGTTTTTCCTAAAATGCTCATATGATCCATTGTATTAACCAATTCTTAATTTCCAGGTACCTAGATTCTTTGAAGCCTAGTCCTAGTCATGTTCTAGGTTATTCATGATTACAGTA
Source organism: Pleurodeles waltl (assembly GCF_031143425.1). Lineage (NCBI taxonomy): Eukaryota > Metazoa > Chordata > Amphibia > Caudata > Salamandridae > Pleurodeles > Pleurodeles waltl. The sequence goes on along the minus strand of NC_090439.1, from coordinate 1,165,233,870 downwards.
CAAGATTTCTTAGAGTCATAGGGGGTCATTCCAACCCTGGCGGTCCGAGACCGCCAGGGTTGGGGACCGCGGGAGCACCGCCAACAGGCTGGCGGTGCTCCCTTGGGCATTCTGACCGCGGCGGTATAGCCGCGGTCAGAAACGGAAAAACGGCGGTGTCCCGCCGGTTTTCCGCTGCCCATGGGAATCCTCCATGGCGGCGCAGCTTGCTGCGCCGCCATGGGGATTCCGACCCCCATACCGCCATCCTGTTCCTGGCGGCCTTGGTATGGGGTGTCGGTATGGGGTGTCGTGGGGCATGGGCATGGGCAATGGCATGGGCACTGCAGGGGCCACCGTAAGAGGGCCCCACCATGATTTTCAGTGTCTGCCATGCCATGCAGACACTGAAAATCGCGACGGGTGCAACTGCACCCTTCGCACCCCTTCCACTCCGCCGGCTCCATTCGGAGCCGGCATCCTCATGGAAGGGTGTTTCCCGCTGGGCTGGCGGGCGGCCTTCTGGCGGTCGCCCGCCAGCCCAGCGGGAAACCCAAAATAACCGCGGCGGTCTTCTGACCGCGCAGCGGTATTCTGGCGGCTCCCGCCGGCCCTGCGGTTACCGCGGCCGACGGGAGTCAGAATGACCCCCATAGTTTTTTGATAGGCAATGTGATGTTATCTTGCCTTTTGTGTTTTCTGTTTAACTCTTGTTTCTTACAGGTCTCCTTCCCAGCTGTTCCCGACCTAATTCCCCGTTTACCCCACTAGGATTCTCTCAGACTCTGTGGTATTTTATACTGGAGTTTTGGAGCTGCCTGGGGGAAGACATGTTGGGAGCATGTGCAGGCCCTAAGGATCTGGTCTCCCTGACACTGTGTCCCTGTTGTACACCCTTGCTCAAAGAGGTTACAAGGTGGACAGAGACAAATTACAGTACTGCCAGGAAGAAGTTCAATACTGGGGCAACTACTGTTGGCATCAGGCCACCGAGTTATGGCCGGGAGAGCAGAATCCATTCGGCAGATGGCAGAGCCTGAGACTGTGAAAGGAATGCAGAAGTTCCTAGGCTTATGTAATTATGTCAGACAATGGGTTTTTTACTACAGTACTTTAATATGCCCACTGCTTGCATCTATCAAACAGGCGAAAACACAGAAAGACAGGATAACATGGTCTACGGAGATTAAACAACCCTTCAGTAAGCTAAAAACTGAGATAACAAATGCACCAGTGTTAGGAAGACCAGACTACAACAAGGAGTTTTTTCTTTTTTGTCACTGTAATGGCCAGGTGATGACAGCTGTCCTCACCCAAAAGTATCCTTTAGGCCACAAACCAATTGCATATTTTAGTGGCCTACTTGATTCTGTCATGAAAAGCCATTACCCTTGCGAACAAGCACTAGCCACAGCAGCCTTTGCAGTAGAGAAAAATGCCTCATTATCATGGGTGCACCTCTGACACTGTATGCTGAACATGCTGTGTTTGCAATAATTCAGAAAGCTAAAACAACACTAAGAACACAGAGAGTATCAGGTACGAGATAATATTGGGCCTGATTCTGACCCCGGTGGTCCTTGACCGCCGGGGTCGGCGGGAGCACCGCTAACAGGCTGGCGGTGCTCCACAGGGTATTCTGACCGTGGCGGTTCAGCCGCGGCCAGAAAGGGAAAACGGGCAGTCTCCCGCCGGTTTTCCGCTGCCCTGTAGAATCCTCCATGGCGGCGCAGCTGCGCCGCCATGGGGATTCTGACCCCCAGGCCGCCAGGAACAGGATGGCGGTATGGGGTGTCGTGGGGCCCCTGGGGGCCCCTGCAGTGCCCATGCCAATGGCATGGGCACTGAAGGGGCCCCCGTAAGAGGGCCCCACCCTGAATTTCAGTGTCTGCTTAGCAGACACTGAAATTCGCGATGGGTGCTACTGCACCCGTCGCACATCCTCCACTCCGCCGGCTCCATTCGGAGCCGGCATCCTCATGGAGGGGTGTTTCCCACTGGGCTGGCGGGTGGCCTTTTGGCGGTCGCCTGCCAGCCCAGTGGGAAACCCAGAATACCCGCGGCGGTCTTTTGACCGCGCAGCGGTATTCTGGCGGTTCCCTCCAGGCGGGCGCCTCCCGCCGCCCGCCGGGGTCAGAATGACCCCCATTGTCATTACCACCCTTGAAGGTAGTTAAATGCCACATAGTCAATCCTGCTACCTTCTTTGCACACCCCATTTCAGACACTGACGATAATGCCCATGATTGTGCCACATATACTCCAGATGACTGTAGCCAAGCAACAGAAGACCACATTCCAGGTAGTGTTGTATATTTTGTGGATGGGTCTTCCAAAATAGATCAGGACGCAGGGGTAAGACATACTGGTGCTGCAGTGGTCAGAGCGATGCAGAACAACTCTTCAGACACACTGCAGATAACCAAACAGATAACTTTGCCATCTCTATATTCAGCCCAGGCTGCTGAATTAGTAGCTTTAGTGGCAGCCCTCAAACAAGGGGAAGTAGAAACAATAACAGTATACTCTGATTCAGCCTATGTCACTACGACAGTGCATTCCAGCATTATTCGGTGGAACAGATGTGGATTTCTCAAATCTGATGGAAGCCCTGTCATGCACCGCCCCCTTTTAGAGGACTTGATACAAGCTTTAACACTGCCACATGCAGTTGCAGTAGTGAAATGCACAGCCCACACTAATGCTCAGGATTTTGTGTACCGTGGAAATGCACTGGCTGATTGGGCAGCAAAAGATGTAGCAACACGCCCTCTTAGTGACACACATACCACAGTTTTGTTAGCTAGTGAAACATTGATACCTTCAGACCCTTTGAATACATCCAAACATTACACAGAGACAGCTCACCTGCATATAAGAGAGATACAAGAAAATTCACCAGAGAATGAGAAACAGTTGTGGGCAGCCAGAGGATGCACACAGACAGGAACAGATTTAATATACAGACAAATGTCAACAGGGAAGCCTGTCATGCCCCAAGCATTGCTACTGATAGCTTTAAACCAGCTACATCTTCCTTCACATACTGCTAGAGACAATATGTCCCTCCAAATACGTCAGGATTGGTTTGTCCCTAACTTACATGAGATGATTACAATGTACATACCTTTAAGGTAATAGCTTCCACAATACCTCGCCTACGAGGTCCCTTTAAGGAACTGCACATTGACTACATTGATATGATTGACAGATGCAGTCATTATCGCTATCTTATAGTTGTAGTCTGCCCATTCTCAAGGTGGAAGCACTTGTGTTCACTGTCTGCTGCTAATTTTCTGATCCGTGAGGTAACACCGTGGTGGGGTGTCCCTGAGGGGATCAGATCCGACAATGGCACCCACTTCGTCAATAATATCTTTTCTCACCTCACCACCTTGTTAGGAATAACACACAAATTGTCATCAGCTTATCATCCGCAAAGCTATGGAATTGTGGAGCGCCTTAATGGCCTCCTCAAGAACAAAATAAGTAAACTATGTGTGACAATGAAAAATAAATGGTTACACTGACTCCCATTAGCCCTCTTTGCTTTGAGAAATACCCCAGGATCAGATCACCATTTGACTCCTTATCAAATAGTGACAGGTAAAACAATGAGCACATTTGCACCATCAACTAGACATAAGTTGGAGACTGAGAATGCACCTGAAGTTGTACAAACTGAAATGAATTAATACATGTCTGAGCTAACCAAACTTGCAAAGTTCTTCTCTAAACAGCTTACACGTGCAGCCAATAAGCGCACCCATGCATCTCCTGTAAAGGATCAACAAACACCATTACCTTTGGTAACTTTAGTATATACTCGCAGTTTTGCAAGAAACTGGAAGGACTGCAAATTTAATGGACCCTTCCCATTGACAGCCAGCACGACTACAGCAGTGAAAGTTCAAGGCCACAAACCATGGTACCACCTCCAGGACATCTGCCTGGCCCCGACCATGCCATCCATCCCTTTGGACAACGAGCAGGAAAAAGAGGGGGAGAACAGGAGAAGCAACCGGAGTAAAGCCTCCCTCTAAAGCTCTCATATTAGACAATTCTTCTTTCAAGTTATGTATTTTATGTTTGTTTTTCCTCCTCGGTGTACTGATGTTGATGCTTTTAGCCCTTGGATATTTAATTTTTTTTTATCCTATATCAATTATTACACGCATTGGTAGAACTGTTGATAAAGATATTGACCATCACACTCTCCATACTGCTTTGTTTGATAATACGTGGTACCAGCACATGCATAGTAGAGGCACATCCACGTCCAACACCAGTTGTTATGTATGCTCTCTCATCCCCCATACTGCTGGAGTAGATAAATTGCATCTCCCTAAAGAGGTATCCCCAAACATTACACATTGTCTCCTGCACCTATTTTTATGCAGAATGAGAGCACAGCTACAAACAACTCACGTTAGTCCTGCTACTGCACGAGTTAACACAACTAGATTTGACACCACCCCAGAAGTCCTACAAGTCCTGACAGAAAAACAAGAGTTAATGGAGGAGATATCAAGGATGAAGAAAGCAGGGCAAAAAAGGTTTAACCCAGATTGGGAAAAAGGGGTATTACGTCAAGGTATTTTTGGAAGGTCTTACCCATCTCCTGAATGTAGTAACTATTTAGCTAAACCCCTGCCCCCTGATTGCGCAGGCAGGCCAGTTCTTAGTATCACAGGATCAGTATTTGCCCATGATAAATGGCATACTGAGGCCAAGTTCACATGTAGAGCGATATCATTATGGAATGGCACCGAGACACAAGGTCCACTAAACTTTAATAAGATAATAGGCCATTGTCAGGACATATGGGATGCGAACATACAGAGATATACATAGACAGGAACTACCATACACCCTAGAATAGCAATGAAATTAATACCGTTTTCTTTTTCGTTTCAGAGGGAATGGGGCAGTGAAGGTGGGGAGTAACCTCAACTGCAACTTCACCACCTACAACGCTGATATGCAGGGCGGCACCTCCAGCCTGATGGATCACTACTGGATGTGTGGGGCCCGACTCCACATACAACTACCCCCGAACTGGAATGGCCTCTGCTCCCTAGTGACTTCCCCCCCCCCCCTCTGGTGATACCAGGAGTGGACATCTCTCAGTTACATGACCATCCCATGAGCCGTCCAACAACCTTGCTTCACCATTACCGGACAAAAAGAGCTGCTGAGTATTTTGGTACTGCAGTGTGGAAAGACGTTCCACAGGAACATAGACTATTTAATGATGCCCAAATCTTTTTTGGTAGCATCCTACCATTTATTCAGGCGAAAGCAACTGCACGCTGGCTGCAGATCACGCACTTTGAATTGATGAAGACCATAAATGCAACTGAAGATGGGTTCAATGCTATCAAGGAAGAACTCTGAGCCCTTAGGCTGATGGTAATGCAACACAGATATGTACTTGATTTAATGACGACCGTGGAAGGAGGGGTGTGTAAGAAGATTGGATCGGCCTGTTGTACTTATGTGCCAGCCAATGATGCGGACAATGGGAGATTAACTCAGGCCATTCAGACATTGCATGATCTACAAAAGGAAATGATTGATGAAGGGGGTGCCCCTGATGGGTGGTTCGAGGGCTGGTTCGAATGGGTGCCGTCCTGGATATCGGGGTTGTTCAAGGCCTTGTTGCCTTTGATCGTGTTGTTGCTCTTGATGTGTCTTATTTTTCAGGTAATAAAGCATGTTGCAAAAGGATGACAGCTAAATTGGGAGGGACAGAGTAGTGGGTATGTGGTGATCCCCCTAGTTTCATTAGTAGATGGGAAGGTAGGAAAAGTAGTTGAATAATCAACTAGAGGGGGGAATGATGTAGGAAGAATAGGAACACATCATATACATCACATACATATAAACATAAGTTTCCAAACCCCAATTCAAACATTGTAGTCTAGAGAGTTGTAAACCAATGTAAGTAGTGAAAGGCTTAATACATGACATGCTAAAAAAGACAGACTGTGGGTTCAATAGAAAAGGCAGGTCATATTTAGGACAAACAAACATTTATTACTTAGGAAACTTATACACATGCTGTATTGTTAAGTTAGCTGTGCTGAAAAACACGAGAGGCCCAAGCCACATTAGAATGAGAGTTTTTCTTTGGAGCTGCACCAACTGTCGCTCTCAAAATCTTCACTTAGCATGTACAGGGTGATACAAAAGGGTGTATCCTGCCTTAGCACAAGGGTCCTAAAAACCACAAGTCATTCATATCTTTGTGAGGGGAACTGTTTGAGGGTCAGAAAAGCATTTGCACAAGGCAGGGCTACCATGAGCATCATGTAACATATAATCACTTGTCGTGCAGAAAGACAGATATGTTGAATGACGTCAATGTTACTTACCCACCCATGAGGCGACCAATAATCACGCACGTGCTCTTTTCGAGAGGTACCTCTCCCTTATTATCTTATCTGTACTGCTTGTTCTTGCTTTGGTCAATGCTGAACTTGTGACCACAGGTTTGTGTTGTTTTTACAGTATAAATGCCACTGCTTGTGAACTAGAACTTTGAACTTCAGTCATGGCCTCTATGTTGAGACTGCCTGTCGTTCCCAGCTGAAAATCGATTAAACCTATATTGCTGTGTCAAATTGATCTTTCTTATTTTGTTAACAGATTTCCCTCTAACACTGTTCATGGAGTAAACAGTGACACTATTTTACATCATTAGTGCCTATGCTTGGAGTCAGGAGCCTCTGGGCTTGGAGTCAACATTATCTGTAATCAGACAGGAATGATTGTGATCGGAGTCATCATTACCTTTGTTTATAATCAGAAGTGCCTCAGCTTTCAGTCAGCAGAGCCTGTGACTGGAATCAGGATTACTTGTAATTCCTTTTTCAGTGCCCATGCTTGGAGTGAGCAATAAGTGTATCAGAGTCAGCAGTGCCTGTGCTTGGAGTAAGGATTATTTAGAATTGAGGTAGCAGCGTGTGTGCTTGGAGTAAGCCTTGCCTCTTTTGAACGAGCAGTGCCCATGACTTAAGGCAGCAGTTTCTGTGTCTGAATCAGCAGTGCCAATGCTTGGAGTCAGCAGTGCCTGCCACAAGTTAGCAGTGGTTTTACTTCAAGAAAAACATGATTGGAGTTAGCAGTGTCTGTCTTTAGAGTCAAGAATGCCTGTTATAGGAGTCTGTAGTACTCATGCCTGGAGCCAAGGTTAGCTGTAACAAACTGAGCAGTGCCTGTTCATGGAGTAAACTGGAATTGTGGCTCAACAGTGTTTGTGGCCTTGGCCTTGGAGGCAACAATATCTGTAATGAGTCAGCACTGCCTGCATTTTAAATTAGGATTGCCTCGTCTTGCAGTCAGCAGTGCCTGTGAATGGAATCAGGATTACCTGCAATTCAGTGAGCAGGGCATATGCCTGGAATGAGCACAAGGAATACCGGAGTCATGAGTGTCTGTTTATGGAATAAGGATTATTTATAATTTAGTGAGTAGTGCCTGTGCTTGGAGTTCTCAGTTCCTGTTTGGAGCCAGAAGTGCCTGTGTTTGAAGTCAATGTTAGCTATAATGGAGTCAGCAATATCTGTGTTTTGAATAAGCAGTGCCTGTGTTTGAAGTTGGGATTGTTTGTGGTGGCTCATGCTTGGAGACAGAAGTGCCTGTTATCAAGCTTGGAGACAGTACTGCCTGCGATCATGCTTGGAGATAGCAGTGCCTGTGAATGGAGTTATCTGTACAAGAATTTGGACTGAGATCATCTTTAATTGAGTGAACAGTGCCAGTTTGTGGATTAAGCAGTGACAGTATTTCATGTCAGTAGTGCCCATGTTTGGCATTGACTGTATTTGCAGTCAGCATTAGCTGTGATTTGAAAGAGAAGTGGCTGGGCTTAGAGTCAAGTCTCATTGTGTGGAGTCAGTAGTGTCTGTGTTTCGAGTTAGCAGTGCCTGTATTAAGGATCAGGGTTAACTGTAACTGAGGCAGCAGTACCTGTGCTTGGGAGTCAGTATTAGATGCACTGGAAACAGTGGTGTTCTGTGCTTGTTGTAAAAATGATGTATAACTGACTGAGCAGTGCCTGTTCTTGGAGTCTGGACGGACTATGACTTGAGGGTTATCTGAAATTGAGTCAGCAGTGCCTGTCTTTGGAGTCAACAGTACTTGCACTTCAACTTAGCAGTGCCTGTGGTTGACGTCAGTAGAGCCTGCATGAGCAGCACCTATTTTGAATGAACAGTGCCTATAACTGGAAACATTAGTTTCTGTGTTTTGAATCAGAGGTATTTGTTTCTTTCACCAGCAGTGTGCGGTTGGAGTCAGCATTAGCAGAACTGTAATCAGCAGTGCCTGTGCCAGTGGAATGATTGTGGTTGGAGTCAGCAGTGCCTGTGCTTGGAGTCTGGGTTACCTGTAATTAAGCGAACATTATCTGTTTGCGAAGTAAGCTGAGAGAGTGTTTTACATCAGAAGAGCATGTGCTTGGAGTCAGTAGTGCCTAGTCACTAAACAGGCAGTGTCAGTAAAATTAGTCAGCAATGCCTTAGGAGTGCCTATGATTGCAGTTGGAGTTATGTGTGAGCAGTGCCTGTTTGTGGAGTAAACAGCAACAGTGTTCTACAACAGTAGTCCATGTGTGTGGAGTCAGCAGTGCCTGTTCTTGAAGCTCACACTAGTTGAAAAGGAGTCAGCAGTGCCTGTGTATTGAACAAGCAGTGCCAGTAACCGGAATCAACGGTGCCCACTTTGAATCAGCAGTAGTTGAGTTTTGAATCAGCAGTGCCTGTGCTTGGAGCTAGTAGTGCCTGTGCCCGGAGTCAGGTGTATCTGTGCTTGGATTCAGAAGCGCTCTGAGTTAGCAGTGCATGTGGTTGGAGTCTGGAGTGCTTGTGACATGAGTCTGTGCCTTTTATCTGTATTTGAGTAAGCAGTGCCTGTTTTTGGAATATGCAGTGACGGTGTTTCACATCAGTAGTGCCCATCTTTAGTAAGCAATACCTGAATTTGAAGCTAGGGTTATCTGTAAATGAGCTAGCAGTGCCTGTGCCTTGAGTGCCTTGAGCCATCATTATTGAGACAGGAGTGCCTGTGACTAGAATCGGTAGTGCCTGTGACTGGAGTAGGTAGTGCCTGAATGTGGAATCAGTATTATTTGAAATGGAGCCACCAGTGCCTGTGACAGGAATCGGTAGTGCCTGTATTTGGAGTCAGGTGAGCTCAGGGAGTCAGTGCTGAAAGTTAATAAAAAAAAGAATCAGGAGCGGAAGGGGTTAAATCTGAGCTGAAATATGGAACGTCACCCCCCACCCCTCCCTCTCCCTAACTCGGGCACTGGAGTCAAAACCCCTCCCCCCACAGGAGTCACAGCCCCTCATCCCCTGAAGCCCCTCCCCCCCCCCCCACAGGAACCACAGCCCCGCCCCCTGAAGCCCCTACACCATCCTCAGCTCCGCCCCCCCCCAGAGAGTGAAGATGGGGAAGATCCTGCGGGTGAAGCGGGTCCGGGGGAAAGTGTAGAGAAGCTCCATGGAGTCCGCATTGTACAGGGACAGCCGCCCCCCCTCGTAGTCCAGATACACCCCCAGCTTCAGGGGCTCCTTAGGAGGGGACAGGGGGGTCCGAGGGGAGGTGAGAGCCCAGTACTGACCCCCCCTCCTCTGCACAGCCCAAACCCCCCCCTCAGGTGACCATGAGACCCCCCCCTTCCTCTCCACAGACTCTGCTGCGACCCCCACAGTCCATCCCACCCCCTCCTGCAGCAGCTGCAGCTCCCAGTAATGTCTGCCTGAGGTGAACCCCTCGCTCCCCAGCACACAGGGACAGGAGGTGAATCTCTTGGGGGTGTCCGGCAGGGGCTGTGCTGTCCACGTCCCTCTCACACGTCTCCCCCCCTCAGACAGGAGGAGCAGAGGATGTGCTGTGTCTGGATCCAGAGTCACCATCACTGCAGGGAAGAGACTCAGAGTTAGAGATTTAAAGCTATAGACATGTTATTTATATTTTATATTCAGGTTATTGACACGAGGCAAAACTACACAGCACCTCTCTAGAAGGAGCGTGCTGCACTGTACAGTACACTGCACTACACAACACCTACCTGGAAGGACCACACTGTACAATACACTGCACTTCACAGCACCTACCTGGAAGGAGCACACTACTGTACAATACACTGCACTGCACAGCACCTACCTGGAAGGAGCAAACTGTACAATACACTGCACTACACAGCACCTACCTGGAGGGAGCACACTGTACTGTACAATGCACTGCACTACACAGCACCTACCTGGAAGTAGCACACTATACTGTACAATACACTGCACTACACAGCACCTATCTGAAAGGAGCACACAGTACAGTACACTGCACTGCACCACACCTACCTGGAAGAAGCTCACAGTACAATCCATTGCACTACACAGCACCTACCTAGAACGAGCACGCTGTACTATACAATACACTGCACTACACAGCACCTACCTAGAAGAAGCATGCTGTACTGCACAATACACTGCACTACACAGCACCTACCTAGAAGGAGCAGACTATACAATACACTGCACTACAGAGCTCCTACCTGGAAGGAGCACACTGTACTGTACAATACACTGCACTACACCGCACCTACCTGAAAGGAGCACACTGTACTGTACAATACACTGCACTAACAACACCTACCTGGAAGGAGCACAAGGTACTGTACAATACACTGCACTACACAGCACCTACCTGCAAGGACTACATAGTACAATAAACTGCACTACACTGGACCTCTATATAAATAGCACACTGAGGAATATACTGCACTGCACAGCACCTACCTAGAAGGAGCACACTGTAGTGTATAATACACTGCACTACTCAGCCCCTACATGGAAGGAACACATAGTACAATAAACTGCACTATTCTGCATTGTAGGAAGTTGGCTCTGTATATCCTATCTCAAAGTGAGAGATAGTGTGCACAGAGTCCAAGGGTTCCCCTTAGAGGTTGATTGTGGCAATAATAGATAATACTAATGCTCTAATTTGTGGTAGTGTGGTCGAGCAGTAGGCTTATCAGAGGATATTGTTAAGCATTTGTTGTACACACACAGGCCATAAATGAGGAATACACACTCAAAGACTAAACTCTTGGCCAATAGGTTTTTATATAGAAAAATATATTTTCTTAATTTATTTTAGAACCACAAGATTCAGATTTGAGGTAAGTACATTAAATGCAAGGTACTTCACACATGTAAGTATGGAAATTTGATTGAAAACAATACTATACACAGTATGCACCTACCTTTAAAGAGCATACTGCGCAATACACTGCACTACACAGCACCTACCTGGAAGGAGCATACAGTGGTTTAAACTGCACAACATGGAATCCACCTGGAAGGAGCACTCTGTACTGATCAATAGACTGCACTAAACAGCACGTACCTGGAATAGGCACACTGTACAATACAGTGCACTATAGAACAAACACTCTGTACAGTACACAGGCCTAACAGCACCTACCTGGTTAGGAGCACACTGTACCGTACAATACAATGGCCTACCAGCAGCAACCTGGTTAGGAGCACACTGTACTGTGCAATACACTGCACTACACAGCACCTACCTGGAAGGAGCACACTGTACAGTAAAATACAATGGCCTACCAGCAGCTACCTGGTTAGGAGCACACTGTACTGTAAAATACACTGTACTATACAGCACCTACCTGTAGGAGCACACTGTACCGTACAATACACTGGCCTACCAGCAGCTACCTGGTTAGGAGCACACTGTACTGTAAAATACACTGTACTATACAGCACCTACCTATAGGAGCACACTGTACTGTACAATACACTGCACTACACCTCACCTACCTGGAGGGAGCACACTGTACTGTACAATACACTGCACTACACCCTACCTACCTGGAAGGAGCAGACTGTACTGTACAATACACTGGCCTAACAGCACCTAACTGGTAAGGAGCACACAGTACTGTACAATACACTGCAGTACACCTCACCTTCATGGAGAGAGCACACAGTATAATACACTGCACTACACAACTTCTGCTTTGAAGGAGCAGACTATACAATTCACTGCACTACACAGCACCTACCTGGAAGGAGCAGACTGTACTGTACATTACACAACACTATACAGCTGGAAGGAGCTCACTGTACTGTACAATATATGACATTAGACAGCACCTACCTGGAAGGACCAAACTGTAGAATACACTGCACTATGCAGCACTTATCTGCAAGGAGCACACTGTACTGTACAAATCACTGCAATGACAGCACCTACTTGGAAGCAGCACAATGTAGAATACACTGCATTACACAGCACCTACCTTGAAGGAGCACACTGCATTGTACAACACACTGCACCTGCACAGCACCTACCTGGAAGGACCACACTGTACTGTGCAATACACTGTACAGCACCTACCTGGAAGGAGCATACTGTACTGTACAGTATAATGCACTACACAGCACCTACCTGGAAAGAGCACACTGTACATTGCACTTCATTATACAGCACCTACCTGGAAGGAGCACACTGTACTGTACAATACACTACACTGCACAGCACCTACATAGAAGGCCCACACTGTAGAATACACTGCACTACACTCCAGCTACCTGGATGGAGCACAACCCCTGCCAGGAAGGAACACATAGTACAATAAGCTGCACTATACTGCACCTACCTGTAAAGAGCACACAGTGCAATATACTGCACTACACAGCACCTAACCTGAAGGAGCACACTCTACTGTACAATAGAATGTGTTACACAGCACCTACCTGGAAGGAGCACACTGTACTGTATAATACACTGCACTGCACCGCACCTACATGGAAGAAGAACACTGTATTGTTCAATGCACTGCACTACACAACAGAAATCTGGAAGGAGCATAGTGTACAATACACTGCACTATAGAAGGAGCACACTGTACTTTAGAATACACTGCACCACACAGCACCTAACTGGAAGGAGCACACTCAAATGTACAATAGACTACTACACAGCAGCTACCTGGAAGGAGCACACTGTACTGTACAATACAATGCATTTCACAGCACCTACCTGGAAGGAGCACACTGTACTGTGCATTACACAGCACTATACAGCACCTACCTGGAATTAGCACACTATACTGTGCATTACACATCACGATACAGCACCTACCTGGAAGGAGCACATTGTATTGTAGAATACACTACACTAGACAGCACCTACCTGGAAGGACCACACTGTACATTACACTGCAGTATACAGCACCCACCTGGAAGGAGCACACTGTACTGTACAATACACTACACTGCACAGCACCTACATGGATGGACCACACTGTAGAATACACTGCACTACACAGCACCTACCTGGAAGAAACATACTGTACTGTACAATATACTACACAGCAGCTACCTAGAAGCAACACATAGCACAAATAAACTGCACTGTACTGCACCTACCTGTAAAGAGCACACAGTACAATAAACTACACTACACAGCACCTAACCGGAAGGAGCACACTCTACTGTAAAATACACTGTACTATACAGCACCTACCTATAGGAGCACACTGTACTGTACAATACACTGCACTACACCTCACCTACCTGGAGGGAGCACACTGTACTGTACAATACACTGCACTACACCCTACCTACCTGGAAGGAGCAGACTGTACTGTACAATACACTGGCCTAACAGCACCTAACTGGTAAGGAGCACACAGTACTGTACAATACACTGCACTACACCTCACCTTCATGGAGAGAGCACACAGTATAATACACTGCACTACACAACTTCTGCTTTGAAGGAGCAGACTATACAATTCACTGCACTACACAGCACCTACTGGAAGGAGCAGACTGTACATTACACAACACTATACAGCTGGAAGGAGCTCACTGTACTGTACAATATATGACATTAGACAGCACCTACCTGGAAGGACCAAACTGTAGAATACACTGCACTATGCAGCACTTATCTGCAAGGAGCACACTGTACTGTACAAATCACTGCAATGACAGCACCTACTTGGAAGCAGCACAATGTAGAATACACTGCATTACACAGCACCTACCTTGAAGGAGCACACTGCACTGTACAACACACTGCACCTGCACAGCACCTACCTGGAAGGACCACACTGTACTGTGCAATACACTGTACAGCACCTACCTGGAAGGAGCATACTGTACTGTACAGTATAATGCACTACACAGCACCTACCGGGAAGGAGCACACTATATTGTACAATACACTGCCCTACACCAGATCTACCCTGAAGGAGTACTCTGTACTTCACAATACACTGGCCAAACAGTACCTACGTGGTTAGGAGCACACTGTACTGTAAAATACACTGCACTTCACAGTACCTACCTGGAAGGAGCACACTGTTCTGTACAATACACTGCACTACACCTCACCCACCTGGAGGGAGCACACAGTAAAACACACTGCACTACACAGCTTCTACCTTATAGGAGCAGACTACACAATACACTGCACTACACAGCACCTACCTGGAAGGAGCACACTGTATAGTGCATTGCCCTGCACTATGCAGCACCTACCTGTATGGAGCACACTGTACTGTACAAGACACTACACTGCACAGCACCTACCTGGAAGCACCACACTGTAGAATACACTGCACTACACAGCAATTATCTGGAAGGAGCACACTGTACTGTACAATACACTGCATTACACCAGACCTACCTGGAAAGAGCACGCTGTACTGCGCAATACACTGGCCTAACTGCACCTATCTGGTTATTAGCACACTGTACTGTACAATACACTGCACTACACAGCACCTACCTGGAAGGAGCCCACTGTACTTGACAATACACTGTTCTACACCGCACCTACCTGGAAGGAGCACACATTATAACAGACTGCACTACATAACATCAACCTGGAAGGACCACACTGTAGAATAGACTGCACTTCACGGCAGCTTTCTGGAAGGAGCACACTGTACTGTACAGTACACTACACTACACAGCACCTACCTCGAAGGAGCACACTGTACAATACACTGCACTACACAACACCTGCCTGGAATGAGCACACTGTATTGTACAATGCAATGCACTACACATCACCTACCTGGAAGAAGCACACTGTACAATCCAATGCACTACATAGCATCTACCGGGAAGGAGCACACTGTACAACACACTGCACCTACCTGGAAGGAGCACACTGTACTGTGCATTTCAGTGCACTACACAGCACCTACCTGGAAGGAGTACATTGTACTGTGCATTACAAACCAGTATACAGCTCTTACTTGGAAGGAACACATTGTACTGTGCATTACACAGCACTATAGAGCACCTACCTGGAAGGACCACACTGTAGAATACACTGCACTACCCAGCACCTACCTGGAAGGAGAACACTGTACTGTACAGTATACTGTACTGCACCGCACCTACCTGGAGGGAGCACGCAGTACAATACATTGCACTGCACAGCTTCTACCTGAAAGGAGCAGACTATACAATACACTGCATTACACAGCACCTACCTGGAAGGAGCAGACTCTACTGTACACTACACTGCGTTATACAGCACCTACCTGGAAGGAGCCCACTGTACTGTACAATACACTACACTGCACAGCACATGTATAGAAGGACCACACTGTAGAATACACTGCACTACACAGCAATTATCTGGAAGGAGCACACTGTAGAATGCACTGCACTGCACAATAACTACCTGGAAGGAGCACACTGTATTTTACAATGCACTGCACTACACAGCACCTACCTTGACGGAGCACGCTGTACTGTACAATTCACTGACCTGACAGCACCTCCCTGGTTAGGAGCACACTCTACTGTAAAATACACTGCACTCCGCAGCACCTACCTGGAAGAAGCACACTGTTCTGTACAATAAACTGCACTACACCTCACCCACCTGGAGGGAGCACACAGTACAATACACTGCACTACACATCTTCTACCTGGAAGGAGCAGACTACACAATACACTGCACTACACAGCACCTACCTGGAAAGCGCACACTGTCCTGTGCATTAACCTGCACTATACAGCACCTACCTGGAAGGAGCACATTGAACTGTACAACACAGTACACTGCACAGCACCTACTCAAAGGACCACACTGTAGAATACACTGCAGTACACAGCACCTACCTGGAAGTAGCACACTGTACTGTACAATGCACTGCACTACACAGCACCTACCTGGAAGGAGCACACTGTAATGTGCATTACATAGCACTATACAGCACCTACCTGGTAGGAGCACACTGTATTGTGCATTACACAGCACTATACAGCACCTAACTGGAAGGAGCACATTGTTCTGTAGAATACACTACCCTAGACAGTACCTACCTGGAAGGATCACACAGTACAGCATCTACCTGGAAGGAGCACACTGCAGAATACACTGCACTACACTCCAGCTACCTGCATGGAGCACACTGTACTGTACTGTACATTACACTGCACTAAACAGCACCTGCCTACAGTGTGCACACAGTACTGTACAATACACTGCACGATTCAACACCTCTGTGGAAGGACACACTGTAGAATACACTGCACCTACTTGGAAGGAGCACACTGTACTGTACAATACATTGCACTACACAGCACCTACCTGGAAGGAACACATAGTACAATAAGCTGCACTATACTGCACCTCCATGTAAAGAGCACACTGAACAATACACTGCACTACACAGCACCTACCTAGAAGGAGCCTACTGTACTGCATAGTACACTGCACTAAGCAGCCCCTACCTGGAAGGAACACATAATACAATCAACTGCACTATAGTGCCCCTACATGTTGGAAGGAGCACACTGAACTGTACAAGAAAGTACACTGCACAGCACCTACCTCAAAGAACCACACTGTAGAATACACTGCACTACACAGCACCTACCTGGAAGTAGCACACTGTACTGTACAATGCATTGCACTACACAGCACATACCTGGAAGGAGCACACTGTACTCTGCATTACATAGCACAATACAGCACCTACCTGGTAGGAGCACACAGTATTGTGCATTACACAGCACTATACGGCACCTAACTGGAAGGAGCACATTGTACTGTAGAATACACTACACTAGACAGTACCTACCTGGAAGGACCACACTGTAGAATACACTGCACTACACAGCACCTACCTGGAAGGAGCTCACTGTAATGTACAAAACACTGCACTGCTCCGCACCTACCTGGAGGGAGCACAGAGTACAATACCTAGCACTACACTGCTTCTACCTGGAAGGAGCAGACTACACAATACACTGCACTACACAGCACCTACCTGGAAAGAGCACACTGTACTGTACATTGCACTTCATTATACAGCACCTACCTGGAAGGAGCACACTGTACTGTACAATACACTACACTGCACAGCACCTACATAGAAGGCCCACACTGTAGAATACACTGCACTACACAGCAATTATCTGGATGGAGCACACTGTAATGTAGAATACACTACATTACACCACACCTACATGGAAGGAGTACACTGTACTGCACAATACAATGGCGTAACAGCACCTACCTGGTTAGGAGCACACTGTGCTGTACAATACACTGCACTACACAGCACCGTCTGGAAGGAGCACACCGTACTGTACAATACACTGCACTACACCGCAACTACCTGGAAGGAGCACACGGTACAATGGACTGCACTACACAGCATCTACCTGGAAGGAGCACACTGCAGAATACACTGCACTACACTCCAGCTACCTGGATGGAGCACACTGTACTGTACTGTATAGTACGCTACACTACACTACACATCACCTACCTGGAAGAAGCACACTGCACAATTCACTGTACTACATAGCACCTACCTGGAAGGAGCATGATTTACTGTACAATACACTGCACTAAACAGCACCTGCCTACAGTGTGCACACAGTACTGTACAATACACTGCACGATACAACACCTATGTGGAAGGACACACTGTAGAATACACTGCACCTACCTGGAAGGAGCACACTGTTCTGTACAATACATTGCACTACACAACACCTACCTGGAAGGAACACATAGTACAATAAACTGCACTATACTGCATCTCCATGTAAAGAGTACACTGAGCAATACACTGCACTACACATCACCTACCTGGAAGGAGCACACTGTACTGTACAATACACTGCACTAACAGCACCTACCTAGAAGGAGCATACTGTACTGTACAACACACTGCACTACACAGCACCTTCCTAGATGGAGCACACTGTAGAATACACTGCACTGCACTGCAACTACCTGGAAGGAGCTCACTGTAATGTACAATACACTGCACTGCTCCGCATCTACCTGGAGGGAGCACACAGTACAATACATAGCACTACACTGCTTCTACCTAGAAGGAGCAGACTACACAATACACTGCACTACACAGCACCTACCTGGAAAGAGCACACTGTACATTGCACTTCATTATACAGCACCTACCTGGAAGGAGCACACTGTACTGTACAATACACTACACTGCACAGCACCTACATAGAAGGCCCACACTGTAGAATACACTGCACTACACAGCAATTATCTGGATGGAGCACACTGTAATGTACAATACACTACATTACACCACACCTACATGGAAGGAGTACACTGTACTGCACAATACAATGGCGTAACAGCACCTTCCTGGTTAGGAACACACTGTGCTGTACAATACACTGCACTACACAGCACCTTCTGGAAGGAACACACCGTACTGTACAATACACTGCACTACACCGCAACTACCTGGAAGGAGCACACGGTACAATGGACTGCACTACACAGCATCTACCTGGAAGGAGCACACTGCAGAATACACTGCACTACACTCCAGCTACCTGGATGGAGCACAACCCCTGCCAGGAAGGAACACATAGTACAATAAGCTGCACTATACTGCACCTACCTGTAAAGAGCACACAGTGCAATATACTGCACTACACAGCACCTAACCTGAAGGAGCACACTCTACTGTACAATAGAATGTGTTACACAACACCTACCTGGAAGGAGCACACTGTACTGTATAATACACTGCACTGCACTGCACCTACATGGAAGAAGAACACTGTATTGTTCAATGCACTGCACTACACAACAGAAATCTGGAAGGAGCATAGTGTACAATACACTGCACTATAGAAGGAGCACACTGTACTTTAGAATACACTGCACCACTGTAGGAGGCTGGACTGGCTTGTAGTGAGTACCAAGGGGTACTTGCACCTTGCACCAGGCCCAGTTATCCCTTATTAGTGTATAGGGTGTCTAGCAGCTTAGGCTGATAGATAATGGTAGCTTAGCAGAGCAGCTTAGGCTGAACTAGGAGACGTGTGAAGCTACTACAGTACCACTTAGTGTCATATGCACAATATCATAAGAAAACACAATACACAGTTATACTAAAAATAAAGGTACTTTATTTTTATGACAATATGCCAAAGTATCTTAGAGTGTACCCTCAGTGAGAGGATAGAAAATATACACAAGATATATATACACAATAGCAAAAATATGCAGTATAGTCTTAGAAAACAGTGCAAACAATGTATAGTTACAATAGGATGCAATGGGGAAACATAGGGATAGGGGCAACACAAACCATATACTCCAAAAGTGGAATGCGAACCACGAATGGACCCCAAACCTATGTGACCTTGTAGAGGGTCGCTGGGACTATTAGAAAATAGTGAGAGTTAGAAAGATAACCCTCCCCAAGACCCTGAAAAGTGAGTGCAAAGTGCACTAAAGTTCCCCTAAGGACAAAATAGTCGTGTTAGAGGGAAAATGCAAGGAAAACACAAATCAGCAATGCAACAACGATGGATTCCTGACTGAGGGTACCTGTGGAACAAGGGGACCAAGTCCAAAAGTTACAAGCCACTCGGAGATGGGCAGATGCCCAAGAAATGCCAGCGGTTGGTGCAAAGAAGCTCTTACTAGGCTGAAGAACTGTGAATACTGCAGGAACGACAAGGGCTAGAGACTTCTCCTTTGGAGGATGGATCCCCCACGCCTTGGAGAGTCGTGCAGAAGTGTTTTCCCGCCGCATGAACGCCAACAAGCCTTGCTACACGCAAATCGTGTGTTTGGCGTTTTTGGACGCTGCTGGGGCCCAGGAGGGACCAGGAGGTCGCAAATTGGACCTGCAGAGAGAGGGGACGTCGAGCAAAAAAACGAGCCCTCACTGAAGCAGGTAGCACCCGGAGAAGTGCCAGAAACAGGCACTACGAGGATGCGTGAAACGGTGCTCGCCGAAGTTGCACAAAGGAGTCCCACGTCGCCGGAGACCAACTTAGAAAGTCGTGCAATGCAGGTTAGAGTGCCGTGGACCCAGGCTTGGCTGTGCACGAAGGATTTCCGCCGGAAGTGCACAGGGGCCGGAGTAGCTTGCAAAGTCGTGGTTCCCAGCAATGCAGCCCAGCGAGGTGAGGCAAGGACTTACCTCCACCAAACTCGGGCTGAAGAGTCACTGGACTGTGGGGGTCACTTGGACGGTGTCGCTGGATTCGAGGGACCTCGCTCGTCGTGCTGAGAGGAGACCCAAGGGACCGGTAATGCAGCTTTTTGGTGCCTGCGGTTGCAGGGGGAAGATTCCGTCGACCCACGGGAGATTTCTTCGGAGCTTCTGGTGCAGAGAGGAGGCAGACTACCCCCACAGCATGCACAAGCAGGAAAACAGTCGAGAAGGCGGCAGGATCAGCGTTACAGAGTTGCAGTAGTCGTCTTTGCTACTATGTTGCAGGTTTGCAGGCTTCCAGCGCGGTCAGCGGTCGATTCCTTATCAGAAGGTGAAGAGGGAGATGCAGAGGAACTCGGCTGAGCTCATGCATTCGTTATCTAAAGTTTCCCCAGAGACAGAGACCCTAAATAGCCAGAAAAGAGGGTTTGGCTACCTAGGAGAGAGGAAAGGCTACTAACACCTGAAGGAGCCTATCACAAGGAGTCTCTGACGTCACCTGGTGGCACTGGCCACTCAGAGCAGTCCAGTGTGCCAGCAGCACCTCTGTTTCCAAGATGGCAGAGGTCTGGAGCACACTGGAGGAGCTCTGGACACCTCCCAGGGGAGGTGCAGGTCAGGGGAGTGGTCACTCCCCTTTCCTTTGTCCAGTTTCGCGCCAGAGCAGGGGGCTAAGGGGTCCCTGAACCGGTGTAGACTGGCTTATGCAGAATTCGGCACCTCTGTGTCCAACAAAGCATTTCCAGAGGCTGGGGGAGGCTACTCCTCCCCTGCCTTCACACCATTTTCCAAAGGGAGAGGGTGTCACACCCTCTCTCAGAGGAAGTTCTTTGTTCTGCCATCCTGGGCCAGGCCTGGCTGGACCCCAGGAGGGCAGATGCCTGTCTGAGGGGTTGGCAGCAGCAGCAGCTGCAGTGAAACCCCAGGAAGGGCAGTCTGGCAGTACCAGGGTCTGTGCTACAGACTACTGGGATCATGGAATTGTACCAACAATGCCAGGATGGCATAGAGGGGGCAATTCCATGATCATAGACATGTTACATGGCCATATTCGGAGTTACCATGGTGAAGCTACATATAGGTAGTGACCTATATGTAGTGCACGCGTGTAATGGTGTCCCCGCACTCACAAAGTTCAGTGAATTGGCTCTGAACAATGTGGGGGCACCTTGGCTAGTGCCAGGGTGCCCTCACACTAAGTAACTTTGCACCTAACCTTTACCAGGTAAAGGTTAGACATATAGGTGACTTATAAGTTACTTAAGTGCAGTGTAAAATGGCTGTGAAATAACGTGGACGTTATTTCACTCAGGCTGCAGTGGCAGGCCTGTGTAAGAATTGTCAGAGCTCCCTATGGGTGGCAAAAGAAATGCTGCAGCCCATAGGGATCTCCTGGAACCCCAATACCCTGGGTACCTCAGTACCATATACTAGGGAATTATAAGGGTGTTCCAGTAAGCCAATGTAAATTGGTAAAAATTGGTCACTAGCCTGTTAGTGACAATTTGAAAGTAATGAGAGAGCATAACCACTGAGGTTCTGGTTAGCAGAGCCTCAGTGAGACAGTTAGGCACCACACAGGGAACATATACATGCACACCTATGAGCACTGGGGCCCTGTGTGACAGGGTCCCAGTGACACATACATATAGGCCACAAACCTATGAGCACTGGGGTCCTGACCAGCAGGATCCCAGTGACACATAACAAACATACTGAAAACATAGTGTTTTCACTATGAGCACTGGGGCCTGGCTATCAGGATCCCAGTGAGACAGTGAAAACAGTGACAAACACCCTGACATACACTCACAAACAGGCCAAAAGTGGGGGTAACAAGGCTAGAAAGAGGCTACCTTCTCACAACCACACAGCACCTAACTGGAAGGAGCACACTCAAATGTACAATAGACTACTACACAGCAGCTACCTGGAAGGAGCACACTGTACTGTACAATACAATGCATTTCACAGCACCTACCTGGAAGGAGCACACTGTACTGTGCATTACACAGCACTATACAGCACCTACCTGGAATTAGCACACTATACTGTGCATTACACATCACGATACAGCACCTACCTGGAAGGAGCACATTGTATTGTAGAATACACTACACTAGACAGCACCTACCTGGAAGGACCACACTGTACATTACACTGCAGTATACAGCACCCACCTGGAAGGAGCACACTGTACTGTACAATACACTACACTGCACAGCACCTACATGGATGGACCACACTGTAGAATACACTGCACTACACAGCACCTACCTGGAAGGAACACACTGCACTGTACAATGCAATGCACTAACAGCACCTACCTGGAAGAAACATACTGTACTGTACAATATACTACACAGCAGCTACCTAGAAGCAACACATAGCACAAATAAACTGCACTGTACTGCACCTACCTGTAAAGAGCACACAGTACAATAAACTACACTACACAGCACCTAACCGGAAGGAGCACACTCTACTGTACAATATACTGTACTACACAGCACCTACCTGGAAGGAGCACACTGTACTGTATAATACACTGTACAGCACCGCACCTCCCTGGAAGAAGAATACTGTACTGTACAATGCACTGCCTAAACAGCAGAAATCTAGAAGGAGCTCAGTGTACAATACACTGCACTATAGAAGGAGCACACTGTACAGTAGAATGCACTGCACCACACAGGACTTACCTGGAAGGAGCAGAGACTACTGTTCAATACACTGCACTACACAGCACCTAACTGGAAAGAGCACACTGTACTGTAGAATACACTGCCCTACACCTCACCTACCTGGAGGGAGCACACAGTACAATGCACTGCATTACAGAGCTTCTACCTCGAAGGAGCAGACTATACAATGCACTGCACTACACAGCACCTACTTGGAAGGAGCACACTGTACTGTCTATTACACAGCACTATACAGCACCTACCTGGAAGAAGCGCACTGTACTGTGCATTGCACAGCACTATACAGCACCTACCTGGAATGAGCACACTGTACTGTAAAATACACTACACTAGACAGCACCTACCTGGAAGAACCACACTGTAGAATATACTGCACTACGCAACACCTACCTGGAAGGAGCACACTGTGCTGTACAATACAGTACACTAACAGCACCTACCTGGAATGAACACACTGTAGAATACACTGCATTACACAGCACCTACCTGAAAGGAGCACACTGTACTGTACAATACACTGTACCACACAGCATCGACCTGCAAGGAACACACAGTACAATAAACTGCACTATACTGCACCTCCATGTAAAAAGTACACTGAGCAATACACTGCACTACACAGCACCTACCTAGAAGAAGCCGACTGCACTGTATAGTACCCTCCACTACACAGTCCCTTCCTCGAAGGAACACATAGTACAATAAACTTCACTATACAGCACCTACCTGTAAAGAGCACACTGAGCAATATACTGCACTACACAGCACCTACCTGGAAGGAGCACAGCGTACTGTACAATACACTGCACTAACAACACCTACCTGGAAGGGGCATACTGTACTGTGCAATACACTGCACTACACAGCACCTACCTGGAAGGAGCACACTGTAGAATACACTGCACTGCACAGCAGCTACGTGGAAGGAGTACACTGTATTGTACAATACACTGCACTACACCAGACCTACCTGGAAGGAGCAGACTGTACTGCACAATACACTGGCCTTACAGCACCTACCTGGTAAGGAGCACACTGTTCTCTATAATACACTGCATTACACAGCACCTACCTGGAAGGAGAACACTGTTCTATACAATACACTGCACTACACCTCACCCCCCTGGAGGGAGCACACAGTACAATACACTGCACTACACAGCTTCTACCTGGAAGGAGCAGACTACACAATCCATTGCACTACACAGCACCTACCTGGAAGGAACACACTGTACTGTGCATTACCCTGCACTATACAGCACCTACCTGGAAGGAGCACACTGTACTGTGTATTACACAGCACTATACAGCACCTACCTAGAAGGAGCACACTGTACTGTGCATTACACAACACTATACAGCACCTACCTGCAAGGAGCACATTGTACTGCAGAATACACTACACTAGAAAGCACCTACCTGGAAGGACCACACTGTAGAATACACTGCACTACACAGCCCCTACCTAGAAGGAGCACACTGTACTGTACAATACACTGCACTGCACCTACCTGTAGGGAGTTCACAGTACAATAAATTGCGCTGCACAGCTTCTACCTGGAAGGATCCGACTATACAATACACTGCACTACACAACACCTACCTGGAAGGTGCACAGTGTACTGTATAATAAACTGCACTAACATCACCTACCTGGAAGGGACATACTGTACTGTACAAAACACTTCACTACACAGCACCTACCTGGAAGGAACACGTAGTACAATAAACTGCACTCAACTGTACATACCTGTAAAGAGCACACAGTACAATACTCTGCACTGCACAGCACCTACACGGAAGGAGCACACTGTAATGTATACTACACTGCACTGCATCTACCTGGAAGAAGAACACTGTACTGTACACTGCACTATAGAAGGGGCACACTGTACTGTAGAATACACTGCACCACACAGCAGCTACCTAGAAGGAGCAGACAGTACTGTACAATACACTGCACTACACAGCACCTATGTGAAAGGAGCACACTGTTCTGTACATTACCCTGCACTACACAGCACCTATCTGGAAGGAGCACACTGTACTATGCACTCCACAGCACTATACATCACCTTCCAGGAAGTAGCACACTGTACTGTACAATACAGTGCACTATACAGCACCTATCTGAAAGGACCACACTGTAGAATCTGGAAGGACCACACTGTACTGTACAGTACACTGCACTAACAGCTCCTACCTGGAAGGAGCACACGGTAATATACACTGCATTACACAGCACCTACCTGGAAGGAGCACACTGTACTGTACAATACACTGCACTACACAGCACCTACCCGGAAGGAGCACACTATACTGTGCATTACCCTCATTATGACTTTGGTGGTGTTTTTGGTAGACCGCCGAAGTCGCGCCCACATCATGACCACCATAATATGACAGCTGGCTTCTCCCGGCCACATACTGGGTGGAAAGTCGCCAGCAGCCATACTGGTGGTTGGCGGTCTAGTGGAGCTTGCCAACACCACCAGCCGTATTACAACATTGTAAACGCGTGGCTGTGTTGTGTGGGAGGGGTGCTGGTGGCGGAGCAAGCGCCATGGTCCCTGTTCCCTCCCGGACGACCACCACCAGGTAAGGTGATTGTCTGACAGGAGAGGAGGGGGCGTTGAGTGTTGTGTGCGAGAATGGGTGTGTGTGTGTGTGAATTTGGTGGATGTGGGGGTGTTGTGTGTGTGTAAGTGTCTGTGTGCTTATGGGAATGCGTGTATGCGGGGTGGTGGGGGGAGTGTTGTGGCCATGTGTGTGTGAATGAGTGAGCTGGATTTGTGTGTGTATGTATGTATGTGTGGCGTGTGCATTCATGGATCGGGGGAGCGGGGGTAGGTACGTGGATCGGGGGTGAGTACGGGGATCAGGGGGATGGGGGGCATATGTGGATCAGGGTTGAGTACGGGGATGGGGTGAGCTCCTGATGGGGTCAGATGAGGGTGGCTCCTACATGGAAGGGGGGTTGGGAGTCCTGTAGTGGCGACAAGAATGAGGATTCCTGCCACCAGTAGCCTTACCCCAAGGGACTTCGTGGCAGGGCTGCTGCCACGGAATCCCTCGTGGTAAGGATACTCAAAATACCACGGGCGGTGTTAGGTGGACGGCCATGCCGAAGGTGGTCAACCTTTGGCCAGGCGGCCCACCCCCTGGCGGTACAGGTGGTGAGTTGGCTGCGATGCAGCCAGTTCACTGCCGCAGCCAT
Source organism: Pleurodeles waltl (assembly GCF_031143425.1). Taxonomy (NCBI): domain Eukaryota; kingdom Metazoa; phylum Chordata; class Amphibia; order Caudata; family Salamandridae; genus Pleurodeles; species Pleurodeles waltl. The sequence goes on along the minus strand of NC_090439.1, from coordinate 1,165,207,448 downwards.
AATTTGGAGGTCCTGCTGTTGGCAGTCTGGGCGCGACCGATGGCGCGGTGAGGCAGGACCACCAGGGTCATAATGACCCATAGTGTGCACAGAGTCCAGGGGTTCCTTAACAGAGGCTAAAGTAGATCATACCAATGCTCTCTTTTGTGGTCGAGCAGTTAGGCTTATCAGAGAGTAGTAGTGTGAAGCATATGTTGTTCACTCACAGGCAGTAAATGAAGCACACACTCAATGACTAACTCCAGTCCAATGGTTTTTATATAGCAAAAATATATTTTGTTACTTTATTTCTAGAACCTCAAGATTCAAGTTGTAGGTAACTGGAGACTGGAACTGAGTCCTGTACTTCCGTTGTAACTGTGCTAAACTTTCTTTCCCCATAAAACTGTTCTGAACATTGCCGTGTGTCAACTTTTAAAACAGATTATTGCTATTTGTTTGAAAATCGTATAACATGCCAATTCTAAACAAAGTGGTATTGATAGATATGTTAGATACTTACTTGCAAACTTACTTACCTGCAATTTGAACCTTGTGGTTCCAGTCTCCAGGGGTTAGGATGTCCACAGGCTGGGGTTCAATTTAACCCCAAACACCCTTCACCAAAAACGCGGGTCAGTCAGGTGCAGAGGTCAAAGTTGAAGTTAATTTAACATGTGCTCCTATGGAGAAGGGGGCACTCAGAATCAGGCCTGCTTGCAAGTAAGTACCCGTGTCTTAGGAGGACAGACCTGGGGGGTTTAGAAGAGCACCGAGGGGGCACAGGTCAGCACCAAACACACACCCTCAGAAGCGCAGGGGCAGCTGGATGCAGGGTGCAAACACAGCGTCAGGCTCCCACTGCTTTCCTATGGGGGGGACGCCGGAGGTCACAAAGATGCTGCAGGTGAAGTCCAGGGGGTCGGTTACAGAAAACCACCAACTGGACAAGGAGGAGGGCAGCCTGCTGGATGTTGTTGGATCGGTGGCCAAATGTCCCAAGGCCAGGGCGCTGCGGGTGCAGGGGTACCTTTGGCGTCAGGTATCTTCGTCCGGATCCTTCGTGGTCAGGGGAGGTCCTCTGGATTCAGGCTGCAGATGTCGCCATGTTGAACAGGAGGGGTCAACCCAGGGTGGGTGGGGAGTTGCTCAGAATCGCCTGGGGACCAGCTTTAGTCAGTTAGGCCACCTGGACACGGGCTGTGGTAGTTGGGTGCGGAATGGGTAGGATCCGGGGCGGTTCTGGAGTCCTTAGTTGGAAGTTCTTCTTGGACAGAACCTCTGTGCATGGGTGTTCTTGGTCCTCAGGGGTGCAGGCAGTCCTTTGGACGCTTTTCTGAGGTTTCTGGTCCTGTAGGATGCGTCACCTTCTTTTAGCAGGGCATTAGAAGCTGGAGACAGGCCGGTAGGGCTGGGTCCAAGTCAGTTTGCGTCTTCAGTCCTCTCTGCTGGGGGTCAGGTTAGCAACCCTTCTTCTTTCTTCTAGTGAGGTTGCCAGGAATCTGACGAGCTAGGTTCAGGGGAACACTTCAATCCTTGATTTAGGGGCGTTACAGGGGTCAGAGGGCAGAAGCCAGTAGCTACTGTATCTGATGGTGACTACATCCTTCTGGTGTCCACTCCCTTTGGGGAGGGGGACACAGACCTTACCCTATTGGTCCCTTCCCTCTAAACCAACATGGAGGATTCTGCAGCACGAGGGTCACTTCAGCTCTGGGCTGCTTAGGGGTGGTCCCAGCTGAAGTGGTCACTCCTCCTTGTTTTTCCTAAGTTTCCTTCCGAATTTGCCGCCAAACGTGGGGCTTTCTCCAGGGGCGGGCATCTCCACTGGCTGGAGTGCCCTGGGACATTGTACCAGGAGGCCTGAGCCTTTGATGCTCACAGCCAAGTGTTACAGTTTCTGCGGGGGGAGTGTGAAGCACCTCCACTCAGTGCAGCCTTTGTTTCTGGCCTCAGAAAGCAGAAAAGGCCCTCACCCCATGGGGTCAGAAACTTGTCTCTTAGTGGCAGGCTGGCACAGACCAGTCAGTCCTGCACTAACGGATTGGGTAAAATAAAGGGGGCATCTCTAAGATGCCCTCTGGGTGCATTTTTAAATAAATCCAATACTGGCATCAGTGTGCGTTTAATGTGCTGAGAAGTTTGATACCAAACTTCCCATACTTCAGTGAAGCCATTATGGAGCTGTGGAGTTCGTTATGACAAACTCCCAGTCCATATTCTCAGTATGGCACATTGCACTTACAATGTCTAAAATGGACTTAAACACTGTAGGGGCACATTGCTCCTGCTCCTATGCCCTCACCTGTAGGATAGTGCACCCTGCCTTAGGGCTGTGAGGCATGCTAGGGGGCTGACTTACCTATGCCACAGGAAGTGATTTGTGGGCATGGCATCCTGAGGGGGATGCCATGTCAACTTTACCTTTTCCTTCCCACCAGCACACACAAGTTGCATTGGCAGTGCGCATGTATTTTGTGAGGGGTCCCTTAGGGTGGCACAATACATGCTGCAACCCTTAGGGACCCTCCCTGGTCACAGAGCCCTTGGTATCACTGCTACCTTTTACAAGGGATTTAGCTGTGGGCCAGGGGTGTGCCAATTGTGGAACAATGGTACAGGTTTAGGGAAAGAACACAGGTGCTGGGGCCTGGTTAGCGGGATCCCAGTACACACTTAGGGGCACATTACAACCCTGGCAGTAAAAACCGCCTACCGCCGCCGCGACGGCTGCCAAAAGACCGTCGTTGCGGCTCCGCCCTATAGACTGATCATGACCCATGATGCGGCCTGGCGGTGTTCTGCTGGCGGACGCTGCTGCTGGCAGCAGTGCCCCGTCCCATCTCCTGCAGGAGGACCCCTTCACAACAGGTAAGTCAGGTGCTCCGACAGGGGAGGGGGTTTATTACATGGATTATAGCTCGAGCTAATACAGAGTCCCAGGACAGTCAAGTGACTATCCTACGGAGGCTGCCCCTTCACTCTGGGGCACTCAACCTTATATACACACAAAACTGCTTAGTCAGAGGACAACTCCACCCCTAGCGTATTCAAGGTCCTCTGCGGCCTTCAGAATATTTCAGGGATACACGTGTGGTGGGAGAAGGTACAGATGCAGCTGGCAGGAGGTGGCAACAACCTGTACGAACCTGTTCTGGCAGTTACTGATTAAGCACAAACATTCTTGGAACTACGGTTAGAACAAGTAAATTACAGCGATAAGCAGATTGCAACCCAAGGCTGTGAACACAATGTCATTCATCAAAGTTCAGGAGGTTTGTCGAGCTCATGGCAACATAATAAAGATAAACAGATGCCTAGCAGCTATGGTGTATGATTAAGTTTATGTACATTTTCTCAGTGTGTGTGTGGGGGTGTGTGTGTACATCTGTGCGTGTGTGCATGCGGGTGTGTGTTGCGTGTTCTATGTGTGTGTGTGTGCGTGTATGTTATGTTGTGTGAATGCGTGTGTGCCTGTATGTGGGTCAGTTTGTGTGGATGTGTGTGTGAATGGATGTATGCATACATGGATGAATGTGAGAATGAGTGTGTGTATGCATGTGTGCATGTGTGAAGAAAGGTGCGTGTATGCACTGGGGGGTGTGGAGAGGAAGGGGGGTGGGGGTCTCCAGCCCAGCCGCCGTTACCCTCGTGGGAGATCGATATGGTACATTGGCGGTTTGGCTTTAACCAAACCACCAATGTCTTAATATAGAGGAAAGTGCTGCCAGCCTGTTGGCAGTACTTTCCTCCATATTAATGCCGTCCGCCGGGGCTCATAATGACCCCCTTAGTCAAGTTGGCATCAGATATCAGGCAAAAAGTGTGGGGGGATAATGCAAACAAGGGGACAGTTTCTTACAACTAGAGAATACACCATACAAGAAAGCACATGGTTATAGGCAGCATACAGCACTAGAGAGCACAACAGAATAGACAGAGCACTATTTCACAAAATGCTGTACCAAACAGCACACTGTAGTACATGTTACAGTGTACCAGATGGCTTGTTGCACAAGATAGCACACTGCATTACACAGTACACCATACTACACTGTCCACAGTGCTGCACTAGGCAGTATACTGTAGTAAATGGTACAATTGCAGCATCATCTCTATTCCCAACCAAATCCTTTTAGCTTTTGAACACAGCTCAAGACTTTTCTGCTCATGCGGAACTTTAATCTTGGTTAACCTCCACTTTTGTGGCCCCCATTACTTTATTCTGGATACTGCCTCTCGGTTGGTTACCTCACAAGCGCGGTGTAGGAAAGTACCATCTTGCCTGGCATGTTACCCCCATTTTTCACTGTATATATGTTGTTTTAGTTGTATGTGTCACTGGGACCCTGGTAACCCAGGGCCCCAGTGCTCATAAGTGTGCCTGAATGTGTTACCTGTGTAGTGACTAACTGTCTCACTGAGGCTCTGCTAATCAGAACCTCAGTGGTTATGCTCTCTCATTTCTTTCCAAATTGTCACTGACAGGTTAGTGACCATTTTTACCAATTTACATTGGCTTACTGGAACACCCTTATAATTCCCTAGTATATGGTACTGAGGTACCCAGGGTATTGGGGTTCCAGGAGATCCCTATGGGCTGCAGCATTTCTTTTGCCACCCATAGGGAGCTCTGACAATTCTTACACAGGCCTGCCACTGCAGCCTGAGTGAAATAACGTCCACGTTATTTCACAGCCATTTTACACTGCACTTAAGTAACTTATAAGTCACCTATATGTCTAACCTTTACCTGGTAAAGGTTAGGTGCAAAGTTACTTAGTGTGAGGGCACCCTGGCACTAGCCAAGGTGCCCCCACATTGTTCAGAGCCAATTCACTGAACTTTGTGAGTGCGGGGACACCATTACACGCGTGCACTACATATAGGTCACTACCTATATGTAGCTTCACCATGGTAACTCCGAATATGGCCATGTAACATGTCTATGATCATGGAATTGCCCCCTCTATGCCATCCTGGCATTGTTGGTACAATTCCATGATCCCAGTGGTCTGTAGCCCAGACCCTGGTACTGCCAGACGGCCCTTCCTGGGGTTTCACTGCAGCTTCTGCTGCTGCCAACCCCTCAGACAGGCAGCTGCCCTCCTGGGGTCCAGCCAGGCCTGGCCCAGGATGGCAGAACAAAGAACTTCCTCTGAGAGAGGGTGTGACACCCTCTCCCTTTGGAAAATGGTGTGAAGGCAGGGGAGGAGTAGCCTCCCCCAGCCTCTGGAAATGCTTTGTTGGGCACAGATGTGCCCAATTCTGCATAAGCCAGTCTACACCGGTTCAGGGACCCCTTAGCCCCTGCTCTGGCGCGAAACTGGACAAAGGAAAGGGGAGTGACCACTCCCCTGACCTGCACCTCCCCTGGGAGGTGTCCAGAGCTCCTCCAGTGTGCTCCAGACCTCTGCCATCTTGGAAACAGAGGTGCTGCTGGCACACTGGACTGCTCTGAGTGGCCAGTGCCACCAGGTGACGTCAGAGACTCCTGCTGATAGGCTCCTTCAGGTGTTAGTAGCCTTTCCTCTCTCCTAGGTAGCCAAACCCTCTTTTCTGGCTATTTAGGGTCTCTGTCTCTGGGGAAACTTTAGATAACGAATGCATGAGCTCAGCCGAGTTCCTCTGCATCTCTCTCTTCACCTTCTGATAAGGAAACGACCGCTGACCACGCTGGAAGCCTGCAAACCTGCAACATAGTAGCAAAGACGACTACTGCAACTCTGTAACGCTGATCCTGCCGCCTTCTCGACTGTTTTCCTGCTTGTGCATGCTGTGGGGGTAGCCTGCCTCCTCTCTGCACCAGGAGCTCCGAAGAAATCTCCAGTGGGTCGACGGAATCTTCCCCCTGCAACCGCAGGCACCAAAAAGCTGCATTACCGGTCCCTTGGGTCTCCTCTCAGCACGACGAGCGAGGTCCCTCGAATCCAGCGACGCTGTCCAAGTGACCCCCACAGTCCAGTGACTCTTCAGCCCAAGTTTGGTGGAGGTAAGTCCTTGCCTCACCTCGCTGGGCTGCATTGCTGGGAACCGCAACTTTGCAGCTACTCCGGCCCCTGTGCACTTCCGGCGGAAATCCTTTGTGCACAGCCAAGCCTGGGTCCACGGCACTCTAACCTGCATTGCACGACTTTCTAAGTTGGTCTCCGGCGATGTGGGACTCCTTTGTGCAACTTCGGCGAGCACCATTTCACGCATCCTTGTAGTGCCTGTTTCTGGCACTTCTCCGGGAGCTACCTGCTTCAGTAAGGGCTCTTTGTCTTGCTCGACGTCCCCTCTCTCTGCAGGTCCAATTTGCGACCTTCTGGTCCCTCCTGGGCCCCAGCAGCGTCCAAAAACGCCAAACGCACAATTTGCGTGTAGCAAGGCTTGTTAGCGTCCTTCCGGCGGGAAAACACTTCTGCACGACTCTCCAAGGCGAGAGGGATCCGTCCACCAAAGGGGAAGTCTCTAGCCCTTTTTCGTTCCTGCAGAAACCTCAGCTTCTTCTGCCCAGTCGAAGCTTCTTTGCACCCGCAGCTGGCATTTCCTGGGCATCTGCCCATCTCCGACTTGCTTGTGACTTTTGGACTTGGTCCCCTTGTTTCACAGGTACCCTAGATTGGAAATCCACAGTTGTTGCATTGCTGGTTTGTGTCTTTCCTGCATTATTCCTCTAACACGACTATTTTGTCCTTAGGGGAACTTTAGTGCACTTTGCACTCACTTTTCAGGGTCTTGGGGAGGGTTATTTTTCTAACTCTCACTATTTTCTAATAGTCCCAGCGACCCTCTACAAGGTCACATAGGTTTGGGGTCCATTCGTGGTTCGCATTCCACTTTTGGAGTATATGGTTTGTGTTTCCCCTATCCCTATGTTTCCCCATTGCATCCTATTGTAACTATACATTGTTTGCACTGTTTTCTAAGACTATACTGCATATTTTTGCTATTGTGTATATATATCTTGTGTATATTTCCTATCCTCTCACTGAGGGTACACTCTAAGATACTTTGGCATATTGTCATAAAAATAAAGTACTTTTATTTTTAGTATAACTGTGTATTGTGTTTTCTTATGATATTGTGCATATGACACTAAGTGGTACTGTAGTAGCTTCACACGTCTCCTAGTTCAGCCTAAGCTGCTCTGCTAAGCTACCATTATCTATCACCCTAAGCTGCTAGACACCCTATACACTAATAAGGGATAACTGGGCCTGGTGCAAGGTGCAAGTACCCCTTGGTACTCACTACAAGCCAGTCCAGCCTCCTACACGCGGACACTTCCTTCTGAAGCAGCTGATTGCACTTTTACAAATGGTCTCAAGCAATGCACCACCCTCTCTAAAGCTGCCCCACCGCTGGTAGTGGTATCAGGGGAGCCTTGGGTTTGCCTCCTCCCTTGCCACTGGCTTGGCAGGTCACACAGGAGCGATAAAAGTCCTTCACCTTCTCTGACATCTGCGACCAGTAGAAGTGGTTGACTAGCCTCTCTCAGGTCTCGGTCACCCCCAGATGCCCAGCCAAGGGGATATCATGGACAATGTTAAGGGGGAGCTCCCTGTACTGCTGAAGGACCACAAGCATGGCTCAGGAGTTAGCACAGCTGAGGGGGTCAGTGTGTAACCTGCCTCGCCAAATGGGAGACCAGGTCTTTCCACAGTAGAAGCTGTAACTGTAGCTGGTGGAGGCCGAAGGTCTCAGTGTGGACACCAACATATAATTACATTCAGTGCAACTCTATTTACCTTTATATTTCTTCATCTCCTTTTCAGGTTTCAGAGTTATCAGAAATTCTTTTTCCTTTGTTTTCTTCATCTCACTCTCTGGACCCTGAAACTTCACCTTCTTACACCTGAAGGACACACAAATCATTTCAGTGTTACAGAAGACTCGGAGGCTGCAGGATCTTGAAAGGAACTGCACAAACACCCTGTTATTGGAAATAGAATACTGTAATCAAAGGAGCCCCTGCAGGACAGCAAGTGGTGTGTATCACTGTACACACAGACACACACAGACACACACACATACACACCCACACACACCCACACACACACACACAGACACACACACACAAAGACAGACACACACACATCAACAGACACACACACACAGACACTCACACACACACACACACACACACACAGAAACACACACAGACACACACAAACACAGATACACACACACACACCAACAGACACATACACGTCAACAGATAGACACACACAGACACACACCCACACACACACAGACACACACACATCAACAGACACACACAGACACACACACACACACACCCACACACCCACACACCCACACAGACATACACAGACACACACACAGACACACACAGACACACACACACAGACACACACCCACACAGACACACACACACATACAAACACACACACACAGATACACACACACACACACACACATACACACACACATACACACACACAGACAGACACACACACACACACATTTACAGACACACACACACACACAACAGACACACACACAGACACACACACGCACACACACACACACACAGACAGACACACAAACACATCAATAGCCCCGGGGCGCATCCAAAAGTGTCACACATTATCCCTTCTAGCATTGCACACCCCTCTGCTCAGAACCTTGCAGGGATTAGCACATGATAAAACAAGCTTCAGGATCTCAGGGGAAACAGTGAAAAACCCAGCGACTAACACACAGGGCCACTCTCTCTCCACCTCCCTTTCTGTCTATTTATCTGATTACCTGTATAACTCTTTCTTCTTCTCTCACATCACTTAGTGCTTCTCGCTCTCTCTCTGGTCCTCTCTTTCAGAAAGCTCCAGATATCGCAAAGGTATCTGTGCACATTGATTGTTACTACAAAAACAAACACTCACACAGACTCTGTGTGCTGCGCTGTCGTGACTTTATTTCATCCTCCCACCTTCTGCCGCTTTCCTGCGACTCCAACAGCACAAACATAATTGTGCACAATTGCTGTTACTACCCTCACACTCTCTCTGTCTCAGAATCTCATAGCTCCTCTTTCCTTTACTGTAACTGAATATTACTTGTCACACACACACACAAACACACACTTTGTTTATTTTTTCTCTCTCTTTCATGTTAACTCTCTTGGTTTGTTTGTCTCGCTGACAGTTCTTGGGATCTCAAAAGCAGATGTGAATATTCACACACTATCTCTTTCATTCCCTCTCTCACTCCCTACATATGTCTCTTGATCTGCTACACACTCTTGTGATCTCCTGCGCTGTCAGGCTCACTCTCTCTCTTTTTGTCTCTCACTCTTGATTTCTTCCTCTCCTCCTGTAAAATGTCAGTATTGCTGAGTGTGACTATCTGTGAGATCCTGCACCCTGTCTGTGAAAGCCTTCTACATGGAATTACTACATCTTCTGCACCGTCGAATCATTGAGCTCCTCCACCTTGGGATCCTTGAAATCCTACACTGTGGAATCTTTAGAGTCATGGTCTTTGGAATCTCTGCATTTCTGCATCTTGGAATCTCTGGATCCCTGTGCACTGGAATCTCTAGATCCCTGTACCTTGGAATCTCTGGATCCCTGTACACTAGAATCTCTAAATCCCTGTATCTTGGAATCTCTGTATCCCAGTACACTGGAATCTCTAGATCCCTGTACCTTGGAATCTCTGGATCCCTGTACCTTGGCATTTCTGGATCCATATACCTTGGAATCTCTTGGACCCTGTACCTTGGATCTCTGGATCCCTGTACCTTGGAATGTCTGGATCCATGTACCTTGGAATCTCTGGATCCCTGTATCTTGGAATCTCTGGATCCCTGTACTTTGGGATCTCTGGATTGTAGGAAAGTACCATCTTGCCTGGCATGTTACCCCCATTTTTCACTGTATATATGTTGTTTTAGTTGTATGTGTCACTGGGACCCTGCCAGCCAGGGCCCCAGTGCTCATAAGTGTGCCTGAATGTGTTACCTGTGTTATGACTAACTGCCTCACTGAGGCTCTGCTATCCAGAACCTCAGTGGTTATGCTCTCTCATTTCTTTCCAAATTGTAACTAACAGGCTATTGACCAATTTCACCAATTTACATTGGCATACTGGAACACCCTTATAATTCCCTAGTATATGGTACTGAGGTACCCAGGGTATTGGGGTTCCAGGAGATCCCTATGGGCTGCAGCATTTCTTTTGCCACCCATAGGGAGCTCTGACAATTCTTACACAGGCCTGCCACTGCAGCCTGAGTGAAATAACGTCCACGTTATTTCACAGCCATTTACCACTGCACTTAAGTAACTTATAAGTCACCTATATGTCTAACCTTTACCTGGTAAAGGTTAGGTGCAAAGTTACTTAGTGTGTGGGCACCCTGGCACTAGCCAAGGTGCCCCCACATTGTTCAGGGCAAATTCCCCAGACTTTGTGAGTGCGGGGACACCATTACACGCGTGCACTACACATAGGTCAATACCTATGTGTAGCTTCACAATGGTAACTCCGAATATGGCCATGTAACATGTCTATGATCATGGAATTGCCCCCTCTATGCCATCCTGGCATTGTTGGCACAATCTTATGATCCCACAGGTCTGTAGCTCAGACCTGGGTACTGCCAAACTTCCTTTCCCAGGGTTTCACTGCAGCTGCTGCTGCTTCCAACCCCTCAGACAGGTTTCTGCCCTCCTGGGGTCCAGCCAGGCTTGGTCCAGGATGGCAGAACAAAGGAATTCCTCAGAGAGAGGGTGTTACACCCTCTCCCTTTGGAAAAAGGTGTCAGGGCTGGGGAGGAGTAGCCTCCCACAGCCTCTGGAAATGCTTTCATGGGCACAGATGGTGCCCATTTCTGCATAAGCCAGTCTACACCGGTTCAGGGACCCCTCAGCCCTGCTCTGGCGCGAAACTGGACAAAGGAAAGGGGAGTGACCACTCCCCTGACCTGCACCTCCCATGGGAGGTGCCCAGAGCTCCTCCAGTGTGCTCCAGATCTCTGCCATCTTGGAAACAGAGGTGCTGCTGGCACACTGGACTGCTCTGAGTGGCCAGGACCAGCAGGTGACATCAGAGACTCCTTCTGATAGGCTCCTTCAGGTGTTGCTAGCCTATCTCTCTCCTAAGTAGCCAAACCCTCTTTTCTGGCTATTTAGGGTCTCTGCTTTGGGGATTTCCTTATATAACGAATGCAAGAGCTCATCAGAGTTCCTCTGCATCTCTCTCTTCACCTTCTGCCAAGGAATCGACTGCTGACCGAGCTGGAAGCCTGCAAAACTGCAGCAAAGTAGCGAAGACGACTACTGCAACTCTGTAACGCTGATCCTGCCGCCTTCTCGACTGTTTTCCTGGTGGTGCATGCTGTGGGGGTAGTCTGCCTCCTCTCTGCACTAGAAGCCCTGAAGAAATCTCCCGTGGGTCGACGGAATCTTCCCCCTGCTACCGCAGGCACCAAAGAACTGCATTACTGGTACCCTGGGTCTCCTCTCAGCACAACGAGCGAGGTCCCTTGAATCCAGCATCTCTGTCCAAGTGACTCCTACAGTCCAGTGACTCTTCAGTCCAAGTTTGGTGGAGGTAAGTCCTTGCCTCCCCACGCCAGAATGCATTGCTGGGAACCACGACTTTTGCAGCTACGCCGGCCTCTGTGCACTTCCGGCGGAAATCCTTTGTGCACAGCCAAGCCTGGGTCCACGGCCCTGTAACCTGCATTGCAAGACCTCCTGAGTTGTCCTCCGGCGGCGTGGGACTCCTTTGTGCAACTTCGGGTGAGCACCGTTTCACTCCTCTTCATAGTGCCTGTTCTGGCACTTCTGCGGGTGCTGCCTGCTTCTGAGAGGACTCCTTGTCTTGCTGGGCACCCCTTCTATCCCCTGACGCAATTGGCGACATCCTGGTCCCTCCTGGACTACAGCAGCATCCAAAAATCCTAACCGCACGACTTGCAGCTAGCAAGGCTTGTTGGCAGTCTTTCTTCAGGAAAACACTTCTGCACAACTTTCCACGGCGTGGGGGATCCATCCTCCAAAAGGGAAGTCTCTAGCCCTTGTCGTTCCTGCAGAATCCTCAGCTTCTACTGTCCAGTAGCAGCTTCTTTGCACCCACAGCTGGCATTTCCTGGGCATCTGCCCATCTCCGACTTGCTTGTGACTTTTGGACTTGGTCCCCTTGTTCCACAGGTACCCTCGACTGGAAATCCATCGTTGTTGCATTGCTGGTTTGTGTCTTTCCTGCAGAATTCCCCTATCACGACTTCTATGTTATGTCCTTTGGGGAACTTTAGTGCACTTTGCACTCACTTTTCAGGGTCTTGGGGAGGGTTATTTTTCTAACTCTCACTATTTTCTAATAGTCCCAGCGACCCTCTACAAGGTCACATAGGTTTGGGGTCCATTCGTGGTTCGCATTCCACTTTTGGAGTATATGGTTTGTGTTTCCCCTATCCCTATGTTTCCCCATTGCATCCTATTGTAACTATACATTGTTTGCACTGTTTTCTAAGACTATACTGCATATTTTTGCTATTGTGTATATATATCTTGTGTATATTTCCTATCCTCTCACTGAGGGTACACTCTAAGATACTTTGGCATATTGTCATAAAAATAAAGTACTTTTATTTTTAGTATAACTGTGTATTGTGTTTTCTTATGATATTGTGCATATGACACTAAGTGGTACTGTAGTAGCTTCACACGTCTCCTAGTTCAGCCTAAGCTGCTCTGCTAAGCTACCATTATCTATCACCCTAAGCTGCTAGACACCCTATACACTAATAAGGGATAACTGGGCCTGGTGCAAGGTGCAAGTACCCCTTGGTACTCACTACAAGCCAGTCCAGCCTCCTACACGCGGACACTTCCTTCTGAAGCAGCTGATTGCACTTTTACAAATGGTCTCAAGCAATGCACCACCCTCTCTAAAGCTGCCCCACCGCTGGTAGTGGTATCAGGGGAGCCTTGGGTTTGCCTCCTCCCTTGCCACTGGCTTGGCAGGTCACACAGGAGCGATAAAAGTCCTTCACCTTCTCTGACATCTGCGACCAGTAGAAGTGGTTGACTAGCCTCTCTCAGGTCTCGGTCACCCCCAGATGCCCAGCCAAGGGGATATCATGGACAATGTTAAGGGGGAGCTCCCTGTACTGCTGAAGGACCACAAGCATGGCTCAGGAGTTAGCACAGCTGAGGGGGTCAGTGTGTAACCTGCCTCGCCAAATGGGAGACCAGGTCTTTCCACAGTAGAAGCTGTAACTGTAGCTGGTGGAGGCCGAAGGTCTCAGTGTGGACACCAACATATAATTACATTCAGTGCAACTCTATTTACCTTTATATTTCTTCATCTCCTTTTCAGGTTTCAGAGTTATCAGAAATTCTTTTTCCTTTGTTTTCTTCATCTCACTCTCTGGACCCTGAAACTTCACCTTCTTACACCTGAAGGACACACAAATCATTTCAGTGTTACAGAAGACTCGGAGGCTGCAGGATCTTGAAAGGAACTGCACAAACACCCTGTTATTGGAAATAGAATACTGTAATCAAAGGAGCCCCTGCAGGACAGCAAGTGGTGTGTATCACTGTACACACAGACACACACAGACACACACACATACACACCCACACACACCCACACACACACACACAGACACACACACACAAAGACAGACACACACACATCAACAGACACACACACACAGACACTCACACACACACACACACACACACACAGAAACACACACAGACACACACAAACACAGATACACACACACACACCAACAGACACATACACGTCAACAGATAGACACACACAGACACACACCCACACACACACAGACACACACACATCAACAGACACACACAGACACACACACACACACACCCACACACCCACACACCCACACAGACATACACAGACACACACACAGACACACACAGACACACACACACAGACACACACCCACACAGACACACACACACATACAAACACACACACACAGATACACACACACACACACACACACACATACACACACACATACACACACACAGACAGACACACACACACACACATTTACAGACACACACACACACACAACAGACACACACACAGACACACACACGCACACACACACACACACACACACACAGACAGACACACAAACACATCAATAGCCCCGGGGCGCATCCAAAAGTGTCACACATTATCCCTTCTAGCATTGCACACCCCTCTGCTCAGAACCTTGCAGGGATTAGCACATGATAAAACAAGCTTCAGGATCTCAGGGGAAACAGTGAAAAACCCAGCGACTAACACACAGGGCCACTCTCTCTCCACCTCCCTTTCTGTCTATTTATCTGATTACCTGTATAACTCTTTCTTCTTCTCTCACATCACTTAGTGCTTCTCGCTCTCTCTCTGGTCCTCTCTTTCAGAAAGCTCCAGATATCGCAAAGGTATCTGTGCACATTGATTGTTACTACAAAAACAAACACTCACACAGACTCTGTGTGCTGCGCTGTCGTGACTTTATTTCATCCTCCCACCTTCTGCCGCTTTCCTGCGACTCCAACAGCACAAACATAATTGTGCACAATTGCTGTTACTACCCTCACACTCTCTCTGTCTCAGAATCTCATAGCTCCTCTTTCCTTTACTGTAACTGAATATTACTTGTCACACACACACACAAACACACACTTTGTTTATTTTTTCTCTCTCTTTCATGTTAACTCTCTTGGTTTGTTTGTCTCGCTGACAGTTCTTGGGATCTCAAAAGCAGATGTGAATATTCACACACTATCTCTTTCATTCCCTCTCTCACTCCCTACATATGTCTCTTGATCTGCTACACACTCTTGTGATCTCCTGCGCTGTCAGGCTCACTCTCTCTCTTTTTGTCTCTCACTCTTGATTTCTTCCTCTCCTCCTGTAAAATGTCAGTATTGCTGAGTGTGACTATCTGTGAGATCCTGCACCCTGTCTGTGAAAGCCTTCTACATGGAATTACTACATCTTCTGCACCGTCGAATCATTGAGCTCCTCCACCTTGGGATCCTTGAAATCCTACACTGTGGAATCTTTAGAGTCATGGTCTTTGGAATCTCTGCATTTCTGCATCTTGGAATCTCTGGATCCCTGTGCACTGGAATCTCTAGATCCCTGTACCTTGGAATCTCTGGATCCCTGTACACTAGAATCTCTAAATCCCTGTATCTTGGAATCTCTGTATCCCAGTACACTGGAATCTCTAGATCCCTGTACCTTGGAATCTCTGGATCCCTGTACCTTGGCATTTCTGGATCCATATACCTTGGAATCTCTTGGACCCTGTACCTTGGATCTCTGGATCCCTGTACCTTGGAATGTCTGGATCCATGTACCTTGGAATCTCTGGATCCCTGTATCTTGGAATCTCTGGATCCCTGTACTTTGGGATCTCTGGATTGTAGGAAAGTACCATCTTGCCTGGCATGTTACCCCCATTTTTCACTGTATATATGTTGTTTTAGTTGTATGTGTCACTGGGACCCTGCCAGCCAGGGCCCCAGTGCTCATAAGTGTGCCTGAATGTGTTACCTGTGTTATGACTAACTGCCTCACTGAGGCTCTGCTATCCAGAACCTCAGTGGTTATGCTCTCTCATTTCTTTCCAAATTGTAACTAACAGGCTATTGACCAATTTCACCAATTTACATTGGCATACTGGAACACCCTTATAATTCCCTAGTATATGGTACTGAGGTACCCAGGGTATTGGGGTTCCAGGAGATCCCTATGGGCTGCAGCATTTCTTTTGCCACCCATAGGGAGCTCTGACAATTCTTACACAGGCCTGCCACTGCAGCCTGAGTGAAATAACGTCCACGTTATTTCACAGCCATTTACCACTGCACTTAAGTAACTTATAAGTCACCTATATGTCTAACCTTTACCTGGTAAAGGTTAGGTGCAAAGTTACTTAGTGTGTGGGCACCCTGGCACTAGCCAAGGTGCCCCCACATTGTTCAGGGCAAATTCCCCAGACTTTGTGAGTGCGGGGACACCATTACACGCGTGCACTACACATAGGTCAATACCTATGTGTAGCTTCACAATGGTAACTCCGAATATGGCCATGTAACATGTCTATGATCATGGAATTGCCCCCTCTATGCCATCCTGGCATTGTTGGCACAATCTTATGATCCCACAGGTCTGTAGCTCAGACCTGGGTACTGCCAAACTTCCTTTCCCAGGGTTTCACTGCAGCTGCTGCTGCTTCCAACCCCTCAGACAGGTTTCTGCCCTCCTGGGGTCCAGCCAGGCTTGGTCCAGGATGGCAGAACAAAGGAATTCCTCAGAGAGAGGGTGTTACACCCTCTCCCTTTGGAAAAAGGTGTCAGGGCTGGGGAGGAGTAGCCTCCCACAGCCTCTGGAAATGCTTTCATGGGCACAGATGGTGCCCATTTCTGCATAAGCCAGTCTACACCGGTTCAGGGACCCCTCAGCCCTGCTCTGGCGCGAAACTGGACAAAGGAAAGGGGAGTGACCACTCCCCTGACCTGCACCTCCCATGGGAGGTGCCCAGAGCTCCTCCAGTGTGCTCCAGATCTCTGCCATCTTGGAAACAGAGGTGCTGCTGGCACACTGGACTGCTCTGAGTGGCCAGGACCAGCAGGTGACATCAGAGACTCCTTCTGATAGGCTCCTTCAGGTGTTGCTAGCCTATCTCTCTCCTAAGTAGCCAAACCCTCTTTTCTGGCTATTTAGGGTCTCTGCTTTGGGGATTTCCTTATATAACGAATGCAAGAGCTCATCAGAGTTCCTCTGCATCTCTCTCTTCACCTTCTGCCAAGGAATCGACTGCTGACCGCGCTGGAAGCCTGCAAAACTGCAGCAAAGTAGCGAAGACGACTACTGCAACTCTGTAACGCTGATCCTGCCGCCTTCTCGACTGTTTTCCTGGTGGTGCATGCTGTGGGGGTAGTCTGCCTCCTCTCTGCACTAGAAGCCCTGAAGAAATCTCCCGTGGGTCGACGGAATCTTCCCCCTGCTACCGCAGGCACCAAAGAACTGCATTACTGGTACCCTGGGTCTCCTCTCAGCACAACGAGCGAGGTCCCTTGAATCCAGCATCTCTGTCCAAGTGACTCCTACAGTCCAGTGACTCTTCAGTCCAAGTTTGGTGGAGGTAAGTCCTTGCCTCCCCACGCCAGAATGCATTGCTGGGAACCACGACTTTTGCAGCTACGCCGGCCTCTGTGCACTTCCGGCGGAAATCCTTTGTGCACAGCCAAGCCTGGGTCCACGGCCCTGTAACCTGCATTGCAAGACCTCCTGAGTTGTCCTCCGGCGGCGTGGGACTCCTTTGTGCAACTTCGGGTGAGCACCGTTTCACTCCTCTTCATAGTGCCTGTTCTGGCACTTCTGCGGGTGCTGCCTGCTTCTGAGAGTACTCCTTGTCTTGCTGGGCACCCCTTCTATCCCCTGACGCAATTGGCGACATCCTGGTCCCTCCTGGACTACAGCAGCATCCAAAAATCCTAACCGCACGACTTGCAGCTAGCAAGGCTTGTTGGCAGTCTTTCTTCAGGAAAACACTTCTGCACAACTTTCCACGGCGTGGGGGATCCATCCTCCAAAAGGGAAGTCTCTAGCCCTTGTCGTTCCTGCAGAATCCTCAGCTTCTACTGTCCAGTAGCAGCTTCTTTGCACCCACAGCTGGCATTTCCTGGGCATCTGCCCATCTCCGACTTGCTTGTGACTTTTGGACTTGGTCCCCTTGTTCCACAGGTACCCTCGACTGGAAATCCATCGTTGTTGCATTGCTGGTTTGTGTCTTTCCTGCAGAATTCCCCTATCACGACTTCTATGTTATGTCCTTTGGGGAACTTTAGTGCACTTTGCACTCACTTTTCAGGGTCTTGGGGAGGGTTATTTTTCTAACTCTCACTATTTTCTAATAGTCCCAGCGACCCTCTACAAGGTCACATAGGTTTGGGGTCCATTCGTGGTTCGCATTCCACTTTTGGAGTATATGGTTTGTGTTGCCCCTATCCCTATGTTTCCCCATTGCATCCTATTGTAACTATACATTGTTTGCACTGTTTTCTAAGACTATACTGCATATTTTTGCTATTGTGTATATATATCTTGTGTATATTTCCTATCCTCTCACTGAGGGTACACTCTAAGATACTTTGGCATATTGTCATAAAAATAAAGTACCTTTATTTTTAGTATAACTGTGTATTGTGTTTTCTTATGATATTGTGCATATGACACTAAGTGGTACTGTAGTAGCTTCACACGTCTCCTAGTTCAGCCTAAGCTGCTCTGCTAAGCTACCATTATCTATCAGCCTAAGCTGCTAGACACCCTATACACTAATAAGGGATAACTGGGCCTGGTGCAAGGTGCAAGTACCCCTTGGTACTCACTACAAGCCAGTCCAGCCTCCTACACGCGGACACTTCCTTCTGAAGCAGCTGATTGCACTTTTACAAATGGTCTCAAGCAATGCACCACCCTCTCTAAAGCTGCCCCACTGCTGGTAGTGGTATCAGGGGAGCCTTGGGTTTGCCTCCTCCCTTGCCACAGGCTTGGCAGGTCACACAGGAGCGATAAAAGTCCTTCACCTTCTCTGACATCTGCGACCAGTAGAAGTGGTTGACTAGCCTCTCTCAGGTCTCGGTCACCCCCAGATGCCCAGCCAAGGGGATATCATGGACAATGTTAAGGGGGAGCTCCCTGTACTGCTGAAGGACCACAAGCATGGCTCAGGAGTTAGCACAGCTGAGGGGGTCAGTGTGTAACCTGCCTCGCCAAATGGGAGACCAGGTCTTTCCACAGTAGAAGCTGTAACTGTAGCTGGTGGAGGCCGAAGGTCTCAGTGTGGACACCAACATATAATTACATTCAGTGCAACTCTATTTACCTTTATATTTCTTCATCTCCTTTTCAGGTTTCAGAGTTATCAGAAATTCTTTTTCCTTTGTTTTCTTCATCTCACTCTCTGGACCCTGAAACTTCACCTTCTTACACCTGAAGGACACACACATCATTTCAGTGTTACAGAAGACTCGGAGGCTGCAGGATCTTGAAAGGAACTGCACAAACACCCTGTTATTGAAAATAGAATACTGTAATCAAAGGAGCCCCTGCAGGACAGCAAGTGGTGTGTATCACTGTACATACAGACACACACAGACACACACACACACACATACACACCCACACACACCCACACACACACACACAGACACACACACACAAAGACAGACACACACACATCAACAGACACACACACACAGACACTCACACACACACACACACACACAGAAACACACACAGACACACACAAACACAGATACACACACACACACCAACCGACACATACACGTCAACAGATAGACACACACAGACACACACCCACACACACACAGACACACACACATCAACAGACACACACACACACACAGACACACACACACACACACCCACACACCCACACACACACACAGACATACACAGACACACACACAGACACACACAGACACACACACACAGACACACACCCACACAGACACACACACACATACAGACAAACACACACACACAGATACACACACACACACACACATACACACACACAGACAGACACACACACACACACACATTTACAGACACACACACACACACAACAGACACACACACAGACACACACACGCACACACACACACACACACACACACACAGACACACAAACACATCAATAGCCCCGGGGCGCATCCAAAAGTGTCACACATTATCCCTTCTAGCATTGCACACCCCTCTGCTCAGAACCTTGCAGGGATTAGCACATGATAAAACAAGCTTCAGGATCTCAGGGGAAACAGTGAAAAACCCAGCGACTAACACACAGGGCCACTCTCTCTCCACCTCCCTTTCTGTCTATTTATCTGATTACCTGTATAACTCTTTCTTCTTCTCTCACATCACTTAGTGCTCCTCGCTCTCTCTCTGGTCCTCTCTTTCAGAAAGCTCCAGATATCGCAAAGGTATCTGTGCACATTGATTGTTACTACAAAAACAAACACTCACACAGACTCTGTGTGCTGCGCTGTCGTGACTTTATTTCATCCTCCCACCTTCTGCCGCTTTCCTGCGACTCCAACAGCACAAACATAATTGTGCACAATTGCTGTTACTACCCTCACACTCTCTCTGTCTCAGAATCTCATAGCTCCTCTTTCCTTTACTGTAACTGAATATTACTTGTCACACACACACACAAACACACACTTTGTTTATTTTTTCTCTCTCTTTCATGTTAACTCTCTTGGTTTGTTTGTCTCGCTGACAGTTCTTGGGATCTCAAAAGCAGATGTGAATATTCACACACTATCTCTTTCATTCCCTCTCTCACTCCCTACATATGATTCTTGATCTGCTACACACTCTTGTGATCTCCTGCGCTGTCAGGCTCACTCTCTCTCTTTTTGTCTCTCACTCTTGATTTCTTCCTCTCCTTCTGTAAAATGTCAGTATTGCTAAGTGTGACTATCTGTGAGATCCTGCACCCTGTCTGTGAAAGCCTTCTACATGGAATTACTACATCTTCTGCACCGTCAAATCATTGAGCTCCTCCACCTTGGGATCCTTGAAATCCTACACTGTGGAATCTTTAGAGTCATGGTCTTTGGAATCTCTGCATTTCTGCATCTTGGAATCTCTGGATCCCTGTGCACTGGAATCTCTAGATCCCTGTACCTTGGAATCTCTGGATCCCTGTACACTAGAATCTCTAAATCCCTGTATCTTGGAATCTCTGTATCCCAGTACACTGGAATCTCTAGATCCCTGTACCTTGGAATCTCTGGATCCCTGTACCTTGGCATTTCTGGATCCATATACCTTGGAATCTCTTGGACCCTGTACCTTGGATCTCTGGATCCCTGTACCTTGGAATGTCTGGATCCATGTACCTTGGAATCTCTGGATCCCTGTATCTTGGAATCTCTGGATCCCTGTACTTTGGGATCTCTGGATTGTAGGAAAGTACCATCTTGCCTGGCATGTTACCCCCATTTTTCACTGTATATATGTTGTTTTAGTTGTATGTGTCACTGGGACCCTGCCAGCCAGGGCCCCAGTGCTCATAAGTGTGCCTGAATGTGTTACCTGTGTTATGACTAACTGCCTCACTGAGGCTCTGCTATCCAGAACCTCAGTGGTTATGCTCTCTCATTTCTTTCCAAATTGTAACTAACAGGCTATTGACCAATTTCACCAATTTACATTGGCATACTGGAACACCCTTATAATTCCCTAGTATATGGTACTGAGGTACCCAGGGTATTGGGGTTCCAGGAGATCCCTATGGGCTGCAGCATTTCTTTTGCCACCCATAGGGAGCTCTGACAATTCTTACACAGGCCTGCCACTGCAGCCTGAGTGAAATAACGTCCACGTTATTTCACAGCCATTTACCACTGCACTTAAGTAACTTATAAGTCACCTATATGTCTAACCTTTACCTGGTAAAGGTTAGGTGCAAAGTTACTTAGTGTGTGGGCACCCTGGCACTAGCCAAGGTGCCCCCACATTGTTCAGGGCAAATTCCCCAGACTTTGTGAGTGCGGGGACACCATTACACGCGTGCACTACACATAGGTCAATACCTATGTGTAGCTTCACAATGGTAACTCCGAATATGGCCATGTAACATGTCTATGATCATGGAATTGCCCCCTCTATGCCATCCTGGCATTGTTGGCACAATCCTATGATCCCACAGGTCTGCAGCTCAGACCTGGGTACTGCCAAACTTCCTTTCCCAGGGTTTCACTGCAGCTGCTGCTGCTTCCAACCCCTCAGACAGGTTTCTGCCCTCCTGGGGTCCAGCCAGGCTTGGTCCAGGATGGCAGAACAAAGGAATTCCTCAGAGAGAGGGTGTTACACCCTCTCCCTTTGGAAAAAGGTGTCAGGGCTGGGGAGGAGTAGCCTCCCACAGCCTCTGGAAATGCTTTCATGGGCACAGATGGTGCCCATTTCTGCATAAGCCAGTCTACACCGGTTCAGGGACCCCTCAGCCCTGCTCTGGCGCGAAACTGGACAAAGGAAAGGGGAGTGACCACTCCCCTGACCTGCACCTCCCCTGGGAGGTGCCCAGAGCTCCTCCAGTGTGCTCCAGACCTCTGCCATCTTGGAAACAGAGGTGCTGCTGGCACACTGGACTGCTCTGAGTGGCCAGGGCCAGCAGGTGACATCAGAGACTCCTTCTGATAGGCTCCTTCAGGTGTTGCTAGCCTATCTCTCTCCTAAGTAGCCAAACCCTCTTTTCTGGCTATTTAGGGTCTCTGCTTTGGGGATTTCCTTATATAACGAATGCAAGAGCTCATCAGAGTTCCTCTGCATCTCTCTCTTCACCTTCTGCCAAGGAATCGACTGCTGACCGCGCTGGAAGCCTGCAAAACTGCAGCAAAGTAGCGAAGACGACTACTGCAACTCTGTAACGCTGATCCTGCCGCCTTCTCGACTGTTTTCCTGGTGGTGCATGCTGTGGGGGTAGTCTGCCTCCTCTCTGCACTAGAAGCCCTGAAGAAATCTCCTGTGGGTCGACGGAATCTTCCCCCTGCTACCGCAGGCACCAAAGAACTGCATTACTGGTACCCTGGGTCTCCTCTCAGCACAACGAGCGAGGTCCCTTGAATCCAGCATCTCTGTCCAAGTGACTCCTACAGTCCAGTGACTCTTCAGTCCAAGTTTGGTGGAGGTAAGTCCTTGCCTCCCCACGCCAGAATGCATTGCTGGGAACCACGACTTTTGCAGCTACGCCGGCCTCTGTGCACTTCCGGCGGAAATCCTTTGTGCACAGCCAAGCCTGGGTCCACGGCCCTCTAACCTGCATTGCAAGACCTCCTGAGTTGTCCTCCGGCGGCGTGGGACTCCTTTGTGCAACTTCGGGTGAGCACCGTTTCACTCCTCTTCATAGTGCCTGTTCTGGCACTTCTGCGGGTGCTGCCTGCTTCTGAGAGGACTCCTTGTCTTGCTGGGCACCCCTTCTGTCCCCTGACGCAATTGGCGACATCCTGGTCCCTCCTGGACTACAGCAGCATCCAAAAATCCTAACCGCACGACTTGCAGCTAGCAAGGCTTGTTGGCAGTCTTTCTTCAGGAAAACACTTCTGCACAACTTTCCACGGCGTGGTGGATCCATCCTCCAAAAGGGAAGTCTCTAGCCCTTGTCGTTCCTGCAGAATCCTCAGCTTCTACTGTCCAGTAGCAGCTTCTTTGCACCCACAGCTGGCATTTCCTGGGCATCTGCCCATCTCCGACTTGCTTGTGACTTTTGGACTTGGTCCCCTTGTTCCACAGGTACCCTCGACTGGAAATCCATCGTTGTTGCATTGCTGGTTTGTGTCTTTCCTGCAGAATTCCCCTATCACGACTTCTATGTTATGTCCTTTGGGGAACTTTAGTGCACTTTGCACTCACTTTTCAGGGTCTTGGGGTGGGCTATTTTCCTAACCCTAACTGTTTTCTTACAGTCCCAGCGACCCTCTACAAGGTCACATAGGTTTGGGGTCCATTCGTGGTTCGCATTCCTCTTTTGGAGTATATGGTTTGTGTTGCCCCTATCCCTATGTGTCCCCATTGCATCCTATTGTAACTACACATTGTTTGCACTGTTTTCTAATACTATACTGCATATTTTTGGTATTGTGTACATATATCTTGTGTATATTTGCTATCCTCATACTGAGGGTACTCACTGAGATACTTTTGGCATATTGTCATAAAAATAAAGTACCTTTATTTTTAGTATATCTGTGTATTGTGTTTTCTTATGATATTGTGCATATGACACTTGTGGTACTGTAGGAGCTTTACTCGTCTCCTAGTTCAGCCTAAACTGCTCTGCTAAGCTACCATTATCTATCAGCCTAAGCTGCTAGACACCCTATACACTAATAAGGGATACCTGGGCCTTGTGCAAGGTGTAAGTACCCCTTGGTACTCACTACAAGCCAGTCCAGCCTCCTACATGGATCCCTGTACCTTGCAATCTCTGGATCCCTGTACCTTGGAATCTCTGGATCCCTGTACCTTGGAATCTCTGGATCCCTGTATCTTGTAATAACTGAAGGCCTGTTCCTTGAAATCTCTAAACAGCTAAATATTGGACTCACTTAACTCCTACATTGTAGGTTCAAATCATTTTTATTGGTATGTAACATTATACAACAATCGCATTGTATGACCCGCCTGGAATGGGGCTGCATAGTGATAATAATTATGTAGCTGTATTAAAAGTAATAACATAGAACGGGATTAAAGGTAAACAAAGCACCCCCCTTTCCGCCCTCCCTCCCCCCGGGAGCACATTTACCCATTAATACAGCAACAATGATAGAAAATACTAGTGGTTAAACCCCTACCTGGCCCTGTTCACTGTATCATAGCTGGTGTGTCGTGAAGCCTCAGGAGCCGGAGACATCTGGGGCATGCCAATTCCCTAAACTCTGTAGAAAGGAGCGTCAGAAATGGGGCCCATAACTCTCGGAAAGAGTCTGCTTGGCTCGTCAATGTCAGAGTAATATTCTCCATCCTAAAATGTGCCACAGTCAGTGTAACCATCCCAGGTGCGTGGGAAGAGTATCAGTACCCCAGTGAGAGAGTATGTTTTGAGTGGCCAAATCCAATGCCAACCCTACTCGGGGAGTGCATGTTCGGATTTCAGAGTGTCAAAAGGTATCATGCCCTCTACATCAAATAGATGGCCAACAGTGCGACACTCCGGTTGACACTTCTTGCTGTAGGCCAAAGTGTTCATACCAGGAGTAAAGGACGGATTGCCAGCAATTGGCGTCAAGGGCAAGGGTAATGTAGTAAAGTTTTTCCCTCTTGCCACCCGGTCCCACATTCTCATAAGTGAGTGTGTGATTGGAGAAGAATATAAACCCCAAGGATGTTGTGGGCGGGATAGGAAGGGAATCTTCCACAGGGATGTGCCTGCGAGTGCCCTATACATAAACGGCCACCTCTTTTCGGACTCGTCTCTCGACCACTCTACTAAATAGTAAATAGTGCAGTAGGTTAGGCATCCCCAGCCCCCCTTGTGCTAGCGATTGATAGCATAGGGTGCGGCTCATGCAAGGCCGCCTCCCTGCTCAAATGAAATGGTAAAAATCTTTCTGTAAAGATTAAAGCGTTCCCGGGAGAGGCTCGACCGGGTGGGTTTGAAAAAGGTATAAGATTTGCAGAAGGATCGTCATTTTAAGGGCAGCAATGCAGCCCAGCCATGAAATCAGGTATGATTGCCATTTGGCCAGTCCGCGTCGTAGTCGCTGTACCGATAAGCGGTAGTTAATAAGGGTAGTGTCGGAGATGATCGTAACAAGCTTGAGCCCTAGATAAGGGATACTCTGTCTATGCCAACATATTGGAAACTGCCTTTCCAGACATTGCTGGTCCGCAAGAGGGACTGCGATATTAAGGGCTTGGGATTTCTGAACATTTACGCGGAAGCCGGAGATCTTCCTGAACTCCTCTATCTCCTGCAGAAGAGCCGGAACGGCCCCCTTGGGATTATCTAAGGAGACTAAAACATCATCTACGTATAAAGCCAGGGTGTGCACTTCGCCTTCAAATGTCACACCCGTTCTATTTGGATTTGATAGTACACTCCGTGCAAACCGCTCCAATAGTAGGGGTGACAAAGGGCACCCCTGTCTGGTGCCCCTGCGTATGGGAAATGATTGGGAGGAATGTCGGTTCACCTACACCATCGCCCACGGTTTGCTATAGGTGCTATGGATCCATGTGAGAAACGGAGGGCCGAAACCAAAGTGGGTTAATGTTGCCGTCAGGTAACTCTGATGAAGGACTTCTCCACGTCCAGTGTTAAAAGCATAATGTCCCTACGAGCCCGATCTGCCTTATCTATTAAGTCAAGAATGAGTTTTGTGTGTCCCCACATTGGGGGTGCATCACAAATCCATTTTGGTCTGGGTCATTCAGACCCCGTAGAAGCGGATAGCTAGAATACCGGTTAGCAGCTTCATATCCGTATTAAGTAGTGATTTGGTTGGTAGGACCCGCATGATTGAGTGTCCTTCCCGGGCTTAGGAAGAACCACAATGAACGCCTCCAGCTTTGAGGGCGAAATGGAATCAGGGCCTGTTATGGCATTAAATAGGCATGTCAAGATGGGAGCCCATTGGAAGCCGAAAGTTTTAAAAAATACAGAAGGGAACCTATCCGGTTCCGGGGATTTATGAATCTTGGTTTTAGCTATCACCGCAATTCAATTCTTCTGTTTTAAATGGGCCCTCCAGCTGTGCCACCTGATCCGGTGTCAGCCGAGCAGTGGGAGCATCCTTGAGATAGGTCCCGGAACCATCCTCCACGCGGTGTTAGCGGTGTACATGGTTTCATAGAATTGACAGAAGGTGGAAGCTATGGGACTGTCACCTCTAATCATGTGCCCCTCAGATGATTGGAAAGACTTCATTCCCCTGGACTCGTAGGGCGCGGAGGTGGTTAGCCAGCAGCCAGCACTTACGGTTGCCTCCCACATAGAAGGAATGGTGCATCCGCAGGAGCGCATATTCCGCTCTGCCTTGGTCTAGGCCTGCCAATTGTTTACGAGCCGCCTCCAATCGCCTCCAGATCCTTGGCACCCCAGTACGCTTATGGATGTGTTCTAGATCTAGCACCCGTTTGGTCATCGTTTCCCTTTTCTCTTTCATAATCTTGTTATCTGTAGCTGTAATTGCTATAAGCAGTCCTCTAATGACCGCCTTTAGACCCTCCCACAGAAGGAAAACAGAGTAGCCTAGAATATCGTTGAGTGCCAAATATCTGGAAATAGCTTGTTCTAGTTGTCTAACGAATGCCAGGCAGTGGAAAAGAGCTTCGTTCAGTCACCAAGGGTGAACCTGTCTTTGGAGAGGAGGTAGCCTCAGGGTCAAAGACACTGCTGAGTGGTCCGACAAGCAACGGGGTTGTATATCAGTGGTTGGCAGTAAGGATTGTATACCTGTAGTTCCTAAAAAATAGCCTAGTCTAACGTATGTTTTATGGGCGTGTGAGTAGAAGGTGTAATCTCTAGACTACAGATAGAACTCTCTCCACAGATCTCGGAGTCTCAACTCCCCCAACCACCTAACCCCTTCTGCTGATAGCGTTCCCGCTCACCCTGTGTGTGGTGCCAATCTGTCCATCTCATTGTGGAAGACTAGGTTCAGATCTCCCAGTAAAAGCAATTTGTCTGGAATGGCGGTCACCTCTGACAGTTCATTGGATAAATCGTTCTTGACCCTCATTTGTTGCATAAATGGACCCCACCACAAAAGTGTAATTAGCAAGGTGTATCCTGTAAGCCAGAAACCTCCCCTTGACCTCCAGAACCTTATATTCCACCTTACCCTGTGTGGAGCGAGAAACTAATATGGCTACCCCGGATGTCTTTTTATCTGCTGAAGAGAAATACTGGTGAGGGAAGGCTCTGGATCATAATCTATGGCAGTCTCCGGCTAAAAGATGAGTCTCCTGTATAAGGCATATGTCAGTCTCTACGTGTGAGAGGACGCCATATGTTTGACCGGATTGTTAAAACCCCTAACATTAAGGGTCAATACAGTTAACTTATCGTGAAGAGCGGTAGATCCTTCTGATATAGTAGTATAGCCCCGGGAGAGTGATAGGAAGTCCCACCGCCTGTCCTCCTATGATCGTGTCCCTCTTAGGTTGCTGGCTGTTTACCTGCTACTGTGAATGTGCTCCCTCCCCTCTCAGAACAAAAAATCCACAAACATAGATCAACACCTCTGGACAACCTCAGAATAGTCTCTGTGGGAAATCCTATAAATTAAGTTTTAATCCCACCTGAGTCTACCGTCTCCTTCCATTGGTCCCTCCATCCCCCACCCATTTCCTCTCTGTATCTGGCCCTTAAATAGCCAGAAGTGTGTTGTGGTCCAAGGATCTTCATCCCTCCGCTTCCCCTGATAGGGACTCCACCACCGCCCTCCTCTCATAGTCTCTGGATTGAGTTGGAGTGCGCCTAGCGATGTCCTCTGGCTACGCCGTTTCTGGCGTCTCAGGGCCCTCCTTTGTTGTCAACTGAATCGCCTTATGGGGGAACTCCAATCGCAGGGCCGTGCAAGCTGCCTCCAGTGAGTGATGCTGGTGCACGGTTCCCTCCAAACAGAAGATAAGCCGAAATGGAGGAGACCGTCGCCAGCTCTGATACCTAGCACCGGACCTCTCTTAGATCCTGGGAGAGATCTCATTTCATCACCTGCAGGTCCTCCTTAAGACACTAGAAAAGGGCCTAAAAGAACAAGTGCATTACCTGTTCCTCTCATCCTTTGCCCTCTGGGGTGCGATCGCACTTGAGAGGGGAGGACCCCCCGTTGTTTACATAGGTTTGGAGAATATCTCCTTCAGGGTGCGTTCCTTCTTAGCACGGGCTGCTGTCATGCTGAACTAGGTGATAAGCCGTACCCAGACACCATCGCTGTGAATCCCGATGGCAGGGTGTCACAACGGAATCCATGCTCTATGTTGGAGGGTATCTCACAGGCTCTTGTGCCGTCTCATACATCCCACTCCTGTTGTTCTAACGGGTGTCAAGTAGAGGGGGCCCACAAGGCGGGTAGCTTACTGGTATAGCCCGCCAGGCCTGCTGGTTCCAAGTAGGGGCCCGCGCCCCAGAGAAGGTCCTTTGTGCACTTCCCTAGTGAGGTGATGTCCCGGGGGAAATCTCCTGGACCCCTAAAGTAGACAGGCCCCCCTGTGGTGGCCAAAGAAGTGACCCGCAGTGTGCCCCCGCTCCCTTGCAATCCTCCGGCTCTAGGCCGCTGCACTCTCCTCATCTTTCCACTGATGGTGGCGTCTTGGGGGTGGTTCTGTCCTTCTTCTTCTGCAGAAGCAGGGGGGTGATCTCTCTGCAGGCTATGGTGTTGGCCCCCCCTTAGCCTGGGCCCCGCCATCACCCCTCGGGCGCGCTGATGTCCTGGTGTGGATGAGGCCTCCCCAGCAGACCGCAGATGTGAGCCGCCGCGGACTTCGTGCCAGACTGGGCCTCCACGCTGGGCCCAGCTGCATGGGCTGTCCCGGGAAGTGATCAGGCTTTGCCCCCGGGTTCGATGTCCCCCACTTCACCTCTGCGGCCATGGGTATAATCAGGCCTCCTTCACCTCTCCCCAGGCCTGCCCGGCCGGAGAATGCGGGCTGCACCGTGACCGCCTCGACGAGCAGCGCCCGGCCCACATGGTATCAGCTGTATTATGCTGTGCCGGTGGGTTCTCGGGGGTCTACATCACTGGATTCTCCCCAGGACTGCCTTGGAATGGGTGTCAGGCACAGAGAGACTAAACCATGCGTCCTATCTGTCTGCCATCTTGACTCCCAAGTCTGTCATTTTAGAGTCTCTGGAGGCTTTGAACTACAGGACCATGGACTCTCTTGGCTCCTGCACCATGGAGACTCTAATGTCCTGCACCCTGAGGTCCTACATCTTGAAGACATTGAGGTCCTGCACCTTGGGGACGCTGAGGTCCTGCACCTTGGGAACGTTGAGGTCCTGCACCTTGGAGACCCTGAAGTCCTGCACCTTGGAATATCTGAGGTCCAGCACCTTGGGACACTGAAGTCCTGCACCTTGGAATGTCTGAGGTCCAGCACCTTGGGGACTCTGAAGTCCTGCAACTTGGAGTCTGTGAGGTGCTGCGACTTAGAGTCTCTAAGGTCCTCCACTTTTGACCCTGCTGCAAATTCGGTTTGTGGACATCTCACTTCGAGGCTATGACTTTTGGTTTGACTACTTCTAAATGGCTACTTCTAACACCTTCCCAAGAAGAATCCTTGACTTTTCTTCTATTTGTTGGTTTTGTGAACTGCTCCCAGGTGCCTTTCTCTCAAGTGTCAGAGGATTAGCCCCTCCGTTAGGACCCAGACTGCTTTCAGATTACTGTAAACCACATGCGCATGATATTCACTCCAGTGCATCTTAAAAGTGAAATGGTTCCTGACTGTGTCTCTTTCACTCATCTCTTCTGCACCTCTCTCTGCATTTCTCCCTCCCTTCTCGTTCCCTTCCTATTCAACTGCCTTGTCAGTTCTTCTACATCGCTTTCTCTTTTCACCTTCTTTCTTTCTGAATATTATAGTCTCCCTCCCCCCCATCTCACTATTCTGATGCCAGAAGTGAGGGTTCTGGACACTTTCAGAGGTTTGAAGATTGACTGGATGCTGACCCCTGAGGATGCTGTGGACTGAAGGGAAGTCGTAAGGGATGAAGAAAGGTTTCTTACCACCAAAAGCAGATCTGAGTAACAGAGTTGGGTTTATGAGGACTGGGGGAGCCCTTTGAGGACTGGAGCGATATCACAAAAGAATGAGCAAAAATAAAAGTAGGCACAAATTGAAAAAGTATTCAGAGGAATTAATATCCACATTAAAGGAACTAAGGGCCAGATGTACGAAGCACTTTGCACATCGCAAACAGCAGATTTCACTGCTTGCGATGTGCAAAATGCATTTTGCAATGCACAAATGCCATTTTGCGATTCTGTAACCTGGTTACCGAAGCGCAAAATGGGTTTGGGAGTCGCAATTAGGAAGGGGTGTTCCCTTCCTAATTGCGAGTCGCAGTGCAATGCAGGATTGCTTTGTGACCGCGAACGCGGTCGCAAACCAATCGCAGTTTGCACCCTTTTGTAATGGGTGGTGACCCGTTCGCAAAAGGGAAGAGGTCCCCATGGGAACCCTTCCCCGTTGTGAATGGCATTGCAAAAAATTTTTCAGAGCAGGCAGTGGTCATACAGACCACTGCCTGCTCTGCAAAAATGAAACAAAAACGTTTCATTTTTTGTTTTTGTAATGCATCTCGTTTTCATTTAAGGAAAACAGGTTGCATTACAAAAAAAAAACTGCTGTCTCCAGCAGGCCACCATCCCTGTGAGTGCTGCGATTCACAATGGGGTCGCAAATTGCAACCTACCTCATGAATATTCATGAGGTAGGTCTTTGCGACCCCCTAGCGAGTCGCAAATAGTGTCAAGGACACTATCCTACATACGGTTTTGCAAGTCACAAAAGCGAGTCGCTCTGACTTGCAATTTGCGAGTCGCAAATCAAAACCTACGTACATATAGCCCTAAATCTGACAATCAGTGGAAGAGTGCAGAAACTTTAGAGTTGTAGTTTTTTTAGAATGGCCATTAGACTTATTTAGACCTGTATTTTGGACAATTACATGACATTGTGACTCAAGACAGGTACGAGCCCCTTTCAGTGCACAGTGTTCCAGTACACGTAGGACATCTTAATTGAACAGTGATTTTCACTTGAGAAGAGCAGTATCTTCAGATGCCATTCCTTCATGTACATCTTTTTGACACTGAATGCACATTTCATGTTGTCTCTTGTTTTTAACAAGCGCTCCACGTCACACATTTCTCATTTTTAAGAACTTTTCTTTTTTTATTCTCTCACTGAGGACTGATGTGCGGTGCATTACCCATGTGTTAGGCAAGGATATCACTATAAAAGTGGAAGTGTGCTTTACATTTTAATAGCTGCTCTGAAGCCTTTCCCTTGGGAAAGCTCTTGGATTAATCACAAGTGGGTGAAAAGTGTTTCTGCAGAGCCTTCTGAAGATGAAGCATCTGTGTGGAATGTACTGTTCTGCATAAACCTCTGAATGTGGAATACTATGCCTGAATCACAATTGTATTGTAATATTGTAACTCAGCAACTGCATACTTTTGTCTCAGTTTGAACAACTGAAGTACCCGTCTCTCTACTCTACCCATCTTTAGAAGATTGGGATGTTGGGAGCTCCCTTGAAGACAATAGAATAGCTCCGGACTTATAATGGCTGGAATAAGCCGAAGCTCCAACATTCCAATGCTTGTCTTCATGTTTCTCCTTTTTTACCACTAAGGGCAGAATGTTTTAAGGGACTTATAGCCCTTCTTCCTTGGGCTATACCGGTTATTAAAGGCACTCTCCTTTGTTCTAGGCCCTCACCTGTGGCTTGGTCCTATAACTCGGGTACAGGACCTTTAACAACTGGTACAGCCCTCTGCAGTGGGCTATAAGGCTATACTATCTCAAAATTATTTGCTTTCATATAGCTGATTATTTCCAAGTAAAGCTTCGAAAATTACACCCACTTTCAGTTTTAGTAGTAACTTAATTCTTAGTAATATGGCCACTCACAGTCAGATAGGCACAAGCAATACCTTAAACTAGGGCATAAAACTAGGGTTGTAGCCCTTTAGCGCCCTACACAGGCTCCTTAATAAAAGATGAGACAGGTTTGTGAGATGATGTGGTTTTTAGACAGTTCCTATGATGTTTCAAAGCACTAGAGGGACATTTGAGGATTGGCAGTGGGGTCAGAGGGTATTGAAGGAGGTTTTGAGTATGCTGTGATTGTGGAAAACATGAGGTAGTTTCTGTGGACAAAAGTGATTTTTGTGGACATGAGCGCGTTTCCCTGGGTTCGGGGGTTATTTTCATAAGACTCTGAGTTCGAGGAGTCTCAAGGTGGTTTTTTGAGAACTCAAGTAATGTTTCTGAAAACCGAAAGAGGCTTTTAAAAACTGTGGATGCTTTGACAATAAGCAGAGGGGCCTCAACACTGTTTGGAAGACAGGAGAGTAGCTACGAGGTGATCTACATATAATAATTGTATGAGGTAGTACTGCTCGGGCAGCAGAGTGGATTTGTGTGAGCTCAGTACTGACATTTCCACACCGCAGCCACATCTGCTCCTTACACACTGAGAGAACAATAAACCAACCTTACCTGTCCAGGGCGCTTCTAACATCCTGCAAAACAGAAGAACAGGCAGAAGGACATCAGTTTCCACAACATATTTTAAATTCCTGCAGAAGTTTAGGTACAATATAAGTTGTGAAATTCAAGTTCAGTTACACACATGGGAGTATGTTCTGAATAGGGTCACATGACACAGCGCAGCTTGTAATATCCCAAATGGTCCCACAAGACAGCAGAACTTTGAAATTCTGAATGAGGGCAGATGACAGTACAATCTGATATATTCTGAATGCATCATGTATTATAGTCTAGAGTTCCTGAGATCAAACGCCAGACCTGTAATAACTCCTGCATCACTTGAGAAACAACTAGTGTCTATACTCAAAGTATACCACGCCAAAAATAATTCTAACACACTTCTATGGGATTAAATGTAAATGAACAAGGACTTTGGATAAAGCGCGGGATAAGATCCTTAGGTATCTTGTTTCTGTTAGAAAATGTCTACTTATTCAAGCTGCAGCATAGAACTGGGTATAACCAGCACTCAGGAAAAAGCCCTTGTGTCTATATACTGTGGTGTTTTCATTTAAAACAGGCGGTTCCAAATGCTCTCTGAGAACTGACCACACTTGAACTGGAACAGTCTCAGTCATCAAAGTTTGTTCTATGTATAAAACTGGACTTCCCTCTGAATTGTTTCAATTTGGAGAACAAATTATTAAATGAATGGACTGAAGTAATTCTATGTCATGACCAGAGGGGAGGATTATGCGTTTCTTCCTTCACTAATCAATAGCAGCCATATTCAAACTTTATGATAAACTACAAATCCCAAGAACCTTTGGGAATGGAACAGGCAAAACATCCAATCAAACATTGGCATTAGTCCATGACCAATCAGAGCCTAACAGAGTCCCAAACAGTCCATTTTCCATGCTGTCCCAGCCTTTTTCTTTGCTGCTCACAATTCTTGTTTTTCTTTTTGGAGAAATAGGTGTGCATGTCATTTCTTATCAATACTGGCAGTTTGCTTGACAAGAGTTTTGGGTATTGAAATTGAGTGCAGGAACATTCTACACACCTATTACGGCAGACTGCTTGGCTCAGCTCCTCATCGAGGTGCAGGCTTCTAGGTCTCCCCTAGATATGGCATGGTTAGTAGTCGTGATGCGAGAGTTTTGACTTTTCCTGCCTGTGAAGTCGGAGAAAGACCCTGCATCGCCTGGAGCCTTCAGAATGGGGAGAGAGACACCTCACAGAGCTTGGGGTCTGTAAACTGCTTCTATCTTGATTGATGCCCTGTTTAATAAAGGTCTGTAGTGCAAGTACTTGTGCCCCCACTCGGGGTCAATATTGACAGTGGCAGCGCCACAGATTGCTTTCTGTGATAGGGACATGCTCCCAGGCTGCCTTTCTCCCGTGATCTTGTCTGCACCTGGGGGTGAGTGCCTCTGGGCTTAGAGCCCTCAGATTGAAACCCCTTGGATGGACCTCCAGCCCCATGTTGCAGCTTTGCCTGTCAGAACTACTCTGGGGTCATAAATTCAGCAGTGCTTGCCTACGCTCACCTCTAATGCCCAATCAGCACTTTAAAGTGCTTTGGCTGTATTCTGGTGTTCACTTGTAAACTAGTGCAGCGCCGCCTCATTCCCCACTTGCACCTAATTTTAGCAGACATGGAGGTTTCCAGGGATCAGCAGTCGAAAGGGGACCCCTTAGAGTTCCTGCCCTGGGACGACGACTTTTAAGAGGCAGTAGATGCCTTCATTTACCAGTGGTTTGCTGGGGCCTAGGTCCCCTTGGAACAGCACCTGGTGGATCAAATTGCGAGTCCCTGCACCCATATCTCTAATCCCATGAAGGAGTCCACTGCGCCCTCTTGGATCTAAGGCGCTTTCCATTCTGCCCCAGATCCAGACCGTGGATGCCTGCCAAGCTTCCTTGCAAGGATGGCGTTGACTATGATGCTTTTGTTCGCATTAAGCAAGCTGTCGTGGCTACTCCACCCCCACCCCAATCCCGGGTCCTAATGAACCAGCCTTGGAATCCCCATGTCCTATTATCTCAGACCCTCAAGATGATGAGTCCCCTGTGGACTCAGATGATGAGGCAGGGTCCTCAAGACCTTGGCGTCCATCCATCCCTTACTCTGCAAACTCCGAGGCCCAGGGCTTGGGCATTTCCTGACCCCGATGACATCCTCTACCCTTGCTCCTCTGAGTGGGCCCCGGCAGAAAAGGGAGCCAGCTATGTGGTGGGTCACCTTAGGAAGCCCCTGGAGAAAGAAGCCTGCAGCCACCTTTGGGCCGAATGTCACTGCCCTAGCTTGTAGGGTAAAGTCACCCTGACTCCTGACTTTGACTCCAGAATGGCCACTTTCCTGGCAAAATTCATAAAAGACCCAAAAAAGGACATATTTTATTCCCAGAGGGCTTGTCAGGATAAGGTTTTGAATACTATTGGCCCCCTTATCAAGATCCTTGATATGACTGAAGACTCCAAGGCCAAAAGTGCCCTTATTTCACCGGAGGCCCTTTCGGGGTGGGCACAGCACGCTATCATCTTCTTAGGTAACGGCAATTGCACACTGTCCACACAGTTCTGCCGCTCCCTGTTGATTAATGTTACCCGAAGCACCGGGACAATGCGACCTCAGAGGTGGGGCTTATCGCCCCAGAGGACCCTTTATCAAAGAGTTGGGCAAGTTTGTGAACACCTTCATCTCCCTAGACTAGGCCAGGTCCTCCATAAAGAAAGTCTTTAACCCTTTGGTTTTCCAAGGGGCGGGTCATGGCGGAGGCCGCTCGGTCGGCCAAGCAGTTTCCCAATACCCTTCCAGTGGGCTAGGCTCCAGACAGGGCTCCTTTCAGGACCAGACTAGATTCACCAACTTTTACCCCACCAGAAGGCAAACATCCAGGGCAGAGGATTCAAAGGGAGCTCTGTTTCCTCCAGTTCCACTGAGTGTTCATTCTTCCTTTCCAATGAAAGTGGGTTCAGACGGGGGTTTTCCTCCAGGCCTGGCGATCCTTTACAGCAGATGCTTGGGTTTTACAAATGGTCCAAGAGTTCCAGATATAATTCTATGGTGTCCCTAATAAGGAACCATGGCCTCATCCCCTTCAGTATTCCTCCTGAGAGACAGCCCTCATGGACGGGGACGTCTCTGTTCCCTACTGGACAAAGGGGCTATTCCCTGGTTGGTCCCACATCCCCATGGGTTCATCAGCAACATCTGTCTGGTGGACAAAAGCAATGAAGGACAACACCCAGTCATCAACTAACGAGAATTCAACAAATGGCCTGTCTACTGCAATTTCAAGATGGAGGAGATCCACCTTCTCAAAGACATGTTACGTCCCTCAGACTGATTGGTCCTCTTGGACCTCAAAAACGCGTACCTATCAGTTCCCCCACTATGTTTGGTGCCAACAAACGTTCAAATTTTCCACTCTGTCTCCTATGCCCCTAGTGTTTCATGAAGGTTCTCAAACCGTTCATGGAACACCTAAGGGCGCAGGGGATACGCCTTATCATCTACCTCAATGATATTCTGATAATGGGTCAATGTCCACAATGTCCACCTCCTGGAGGGGCTAGGCTTTGTGATAAAAGAGAAAAAGTCGCTCCTGGTTCCTTCTCAGAGAGCAACTTTCCTGGGCTTAATCATAGACTCTACTACGACTGTCAACAGCCTTCCATCCCAGAAGGTGGTGAAGATTCAACACAAGTTGAGGAAGACCCTAGCCAAACCTCACACCTCGCTGAGGCGGATCATTCACCTGGTGGGCCGCCTGTCGTTGTCCATCTAGGCCATCTTTCCGGAGCCCCTCCATTACTGAGCCTTACAGAGGTTAAAGACTTCTCATTAGAAGAAAGGACTAAAAGGACTAACTTTCTCATAACTGGTGTCTCTCTCAGATGGGGCGCAGTAAGAAATCGGCTGGTGGCTGTCCCTCAAGGAAGCATGGAATGGGAGAGTGATTTTCGGTTCGGCCCCAGACCTCATTATAGAATTGGATGCCAGTAGGTCAGGTTGGGGCGCCAGATAAGGAAGGTTTTCTACAGGGGTCTCCTCAAGAACAGAAGTTGAATGAAGCTTCTAGCCAGCTCTTTTGTGGTACGATGTTGGACGAAGAACAAGATTCAGTTGTGCATCCTCCTCAAGATGAACAATGTGTCAGCGGTCCAATATATCAACCATCTAGGGGTCACTCGCTCCAAGGCTCTCTCTGACCTCGCAACCAATTTTTGGCAGCACAGCCTGCACCATCAAATCTCAGTCAGAGCGGAATATCTCCTGGGCAAGCAAAGCGAACAGGCACTCCCTTCAGCCTTGGGATTCCAGCCTGTGGAAACTACATCCAGAAGTCTTTACCAAGCTTCAGGTATGCCGGGTACCTTTCTTAGTTGACCTTTGGTGTGCTGGCTGGACCACCAACTACCCCGCTTCCTCAGTTAGAGTCCGGACCTGTTGGTGACAGAGACAGACGCCTTCCTTCAGGATTGGAGTCAGGAGAAGGGTTATGCATTCCCTCCATTTGCAATGATCACCTGGCTCCACTCAGGAGGCAACATTCAGAAGTAGTGTTGATCACACCTTTTTGGAGATCTCAAATCTGGTTTCCAGCTCTTCTGAAACTTTCCTGGGATTTTCCAATCAGTCTCCCCCTGCTTCAGAACCTTCTTCTCAACCCAGATCAGATTCCGCACCGACTGGTGATAGAAGGCTTCTGGACGCTGACGGAGTGGCAGATTACAGGAGATGATGGTAGACCCTGGGCCTTTCGAGACAAGCTGAAGACCTCTTGTCCAAGGCTTGGGCCGGCAGTACAGTCAAACGTTACAGGGCGGTATGGACACAAGGGACATGCTGGTGCATGTACAGGGATGTGGATCCCGTGGTCACAAATGTAGTTCAAGTACTTAATTTCTTGGCTAGTCTGGTGAAGAAAGGTTTAGTGCATAGGTCCATCAATAGCTTCCTTTCACAGTTTTGCTGTTTCACCGTTTTAGTGGGACACGCCCTTCTGGATGGTTCACCGATGGCATCTGTCAAGGGATTTGTCTCTTGCTTTTCCTGAAGTCGTGTTTTACGGCTCTTTGGGATGTCAACCATGTGCTCTAGGTGCTGAACCTTTTCTTGTCTTGGCAACAAAACAGATTTTTTGTCTAGAAAGTAGCTTTCAGCTAAATCAGCAATGATTTGTGCCTGGTATCTTGCAGGAGGGTCTCAGGTGTTTGAGCCCTGGCCATATTGGGGTGCCCCTTCCCCCCATCTGGAGTTTTCTTTACGGTAAATAGGAGGACCAAGTCCAATACCAGGGTTATTTCTTATCCTGCATTTCCAGATTCCCTAAACTGTGTGTGTCGTGCAATGCCTCAAGGCATATAAAGAGATGTCTTCCAAGTTTCGCCCACCTGGTGAGCACCAGGTCCTAATCGTGTTGCAGAAACCGCACAGGGCAGTCTCTTCCCCTACCACAGAGCGGTGGGTGCGGTGGGTCATGCAGGAGGCTGGCATTGATCTCAAGGTTTTTGGAGCACATTCCACTTGAGGGCCAATGGCTTCAAAGGCTTTTAGCCTTAGTGCCCATTTGGAGGATACTATGAATTCAGGACACTGGTCTTTGGACTCTACTTTTAAGAGGCTGGTGCTGCATATGGTTCATTTAGTCATGAGCAAGCTTTGCCCCAGCATAATCCTCGCCTCCATTCCTGACATAGAATGAAAAATGTCCTACCTGTTTTACTGGAAAGTTTCAATTCTATTAAGAACACATGGAAAGGATTATCCCACCCGGCGAGAATCTTGACCCCGAACCCTCACGTGACTGGAAGGTAATCATTTTTCCTATTATGTTATTATATGATGCAGTGTTGTAATACAGCATAATGACCGTGATGTTAAAAAAGCTGTTGTGCTAAGGTTTCTCTGACATGGCACCTGGTATTGATGCTTCTCTTTCTTCCTAGGGACTGAGACTGGGAAACAGGACTCGATGGATGTGCGGTGGCTGATCACGAGCAAAGACAGAGGCTGGGACAACATGGACAATGGACTTTATGGGTCTCTGCTGGGGCCTGATTGGTCATGGACTAATGCCTATGTTTGATTGGATGTTTTGTCTGTTCCATTCCCAAAGGTTCTTGGGATTTGTAGTTTACATAAAGTTGAATATGGCTGCTATTGATTACAGCAAAGGAAGAAAAGCATACTCCTCGCCTCCATGTCCTTAATAGAAATAAAGCTTTCCATTACGACAGCTAGGACATTTTTCATTCAGGTTAGGAAATCTTTAGGGCCACGAACAATGGAGCTTAATTTACATAGTTTTAATAAACAGCACTGAAGCTGGTGAAAAAGCATGAACGGTTGTTGATACTGCTGCACCAAAGTATTCAACCATAATTCACAATGTGACCGTTCTACGAGAAACTTCTTTCTTAATCTGCACACTCACGGTTTGTCGTTAAATGTAAATAAGGGAAGGTGGGAGTTGCTAGTGGGATTGACCCAAACTACACACACTGTAGTAGTTATACTCAGTCTCAACCCATTAATGAATGTAACCAGTGCTCACTCTATTTGTTAAAGTTCCATCAATAATTAGGAATGTACAAATGTGTCAATATTATGATATTTCAGTTTAGGAATAGAACTGAAATATATTTATATTTTACATTGCTTTAATGTTTATTTTTGACATCCGTAGGAAATTTGTAACAGTAAAAATTAATCTATAAACACATTCTGAATGAGGTCTTGCGACAGAGCACAGTGTGATATTCTGAACGGCGCAAGTGATGAAGTACAGCTTGTGAGTTTCTGAATGGGATCACATGACAGTCTGTGATATGCTGAGTGGGATCACATGATGCAGGACAATAGGTTAAATAATGCAGCCCAGCCTGCAATAATTCAAAAAGGGCCGTGTGACAGGGCACAATCCGTGATTTTCTGAATACTGGCTCAGGGCACAGCACCATCTGTGACACTTTGAATCTGGCCACATAACAAGGTACAGAGTCTGATATTTTGAACAAGGTCACAAGATAGCACAGCTTTATTCTGAAAGGGGTGAAATTACACAGCGGAGAATTTAAAATTCTGAATAGGGTTACCCGAGACTGCAAAGTCTGATATTCTGTACCAGGTGACAGGAGAGCATAGTGTGATTTTCTGAATGGAGTCACATGACACAGACCAGTCTGTGATATTTTTAAAGAGGTCACATGATAGAGAAGAGTCTGATATTCTGAATGGAGTCACATGACACAGACTGGTCTGTGTCACATGATAGAGAAGAGGCTGATATTCTGAATGGAGTCACATGACACAGACCGGTCTGTGATATTCTTAAAGATGTCACATGATAGAGAAGAGGCTGATATTCTGAATGGAGTCACATGACACAGACCGGTCTGTAATATTCTTAAAGAGCTCACATGATAGAGAAGAGTCCAATATTGTGAATGGAGTCACATGACTCAGCCTATCATATTCTTTATACTGTGTCGGAGTGTCAGTGTATAATGAGTTTACTCTATACTGGACCTGCCTGTACATTGCGCTGGGCTGTCAGAACAGAGGCATTTGCAGTTAGTTTAACTTGTCTGTACATTATATTGGGTTGTCAGAATACAGGTTGCTGTAAATTGACTCTCTATGCTGATCATGCATGTTCTCCACGTACATTCAACGCATCACACACTATAAGAATGGAGCACTTCTGTATTTTCTTGTATTTACCAAGCAGTGTCTCACCTTCAGGAGGTCCAAGGCTGGTTCCTTGCATTTTTTCTCTAGATCTGCTATCAGGGTGTTGAGAGAGGTAATTTGATTGGACAGTGTTGAGATATTTGCATTTTCTACCATGGTAATTTTCTTCTCCAACTCCTCCAGTTCCCTGTGCAGCGTTTGCTCTTTATCTCTCAGGAGCTGGCGCAGCTGTTCAATCTCAGACTCAATTTTCTGCTTCTCGGCTCTCACCTTGTTCTGTCAGCATCAAAGAAATGATGGTTAGATTCTGGGAAGCTTCCAGTGACAGAGAGCCCACCCCTTCCTTCCCTCTCAAGATATTCAAGAAAGATGATGACTGAAGCAAGAAATATGATTTTGAATCGCTTGAATCTAGTGATAATGATATGTTTCAGGAAGTTAATAGAATTAGACAGTCTAATGACAATTGATTTGCAATCTCAGGATTACAAATACTCAATCTTCTACTTTTCTTACCTACTAAGAATGTGAGCGGAACTACACAGACTTATAAAACATCTTGCAATGAAACTCATCTACATATAATGGAGACATCCTTAAATACGAATACAAGACCATTTGAGATTCAAACCCATCATAGAAACTTAGAGCCTCTGTAATTGACAGTGTGAGAACAGTCACAACTGCTTTGCTCAGTGCGTCTTCTGCATTACTTATATCCCTCGGTCCAAGAACACACTTGCTGATGCGCTGCCACAAAGATTTCCAATCACCTTTATTCAAGCAATCATTCAACCCAATCAAATAACTGATGCTGTACAACATTTGTAGATATGTGTCTCACTCATTTTCAGTTTATTCTTAAGGTTCTTAAAGACTCAACTGAATGACTGACTGTCCAAGAAGATATGTAAGTTCAACAACAGCCTCTACTCATTCCTACCAAGGAACTTCAGGAAGACGATTTGTGAATGTGTAACGACACTGCCACAGCCTGCCACAGAGGACCTTCAGGCACTCTCTTGTTAGGACAGCGATCCCTCTGGTTGCCATCCGTAACAAAGGATGTTGAGCATTATTTTCTGGCTTGGGAAATTTCGGATTTAAGGAAAATTAATGCATCCCAAACAATTTATATCTAAGCCTGTACCGCCAGAACTATTTCACAGGATGTCAACTGCTTTTATCCTTACATCACCACCAGGAGGATATATATTTATTAAATTCATCATTGAGTCCTTTTCCAATATAGCTAATTTTTCTCTTCTTAAAACCATATCCTCTGCTTGCACCTTGGCCAAACACTTTCTAACATATTTGGATTGATCCCATGGGCTTTAAGACAAACTCCCTGGCATGAGAAATCTGTATGAAAAATGCAAAATGGTGCAAAGTGCTCAGAACCAGACTCACAACTAAGCTGCAGGAATACACAATTGTCTGTCTGCAATTTGGAAAACTAACTTCCAGTGACTGTGACAAGCTTTCCTGACTAGACACCAGGAGCAACACACAAGTAATGACTGGGAGATTCTTGAGAAAACCATAGTTGGTGTAGCTACATCAACCAGGAATATTCAACCAGTCTGCCTCACTGGGTGCCCTTGACCGCGCTTCAGAGGAGTGACCTGACCGAATGCTCAGGAGAGGCATAGGAGATGCCCTTTTATGGGAAATAGACAGCTCAGAAGGAGAGGGGATGCAAAGGATACCAGACAATGTTAAGCCCACACTGTAACACAAGATAAGGCCATTCCTGCTGTACTACACGTGAGGTCCGAGGTCCCAGAAATGTCTCCCTAGTGAAGGTGGCTGTCCCAACACCTGAGGCTGAGAGTTTCTTAGAACTCAACAAGCTACCAGTTCTGCGGTGCCACTTAACACCAAGAGCATCTGAAGAACTAAAGACGTTTTAGACACCATTGGTGATTGGGTATGAGGAAGTTACTTGTAGAGGAAGAAGATTGGCACCATCAGAAGCCAACTACACCTGCACAGAGTCCTATCCACTGTGACACAGATGGTGGGCTTTTGCACTTGACACTCAGGGTATGGAGGACAACCCCACTTAAGTAGCTCTTTAACCATGTCCCAGACCTGCCACTGCAGAGCCTATGTGTGCTGTTTTACATTGCTGTGTCGACCTGGCAAAAATAGCCATTTTGCCAGGCCCAAAGCTAACCTTTTTATACATGTAAATCACCCCTGAGGTAGGCTTTAGACAACCCAGAGGGCAGGGTGCAATGTATTTAAAAGGCAGGAAATGTACATTTAGGTTATACCTGTCCTTGCAGTGAAAAACTCCCAAAGTAATTTTTCACTACAGTAAGGTCTACCTCTCCAATGGGATAACATTGGAATAACCTTATTGCATTTTATAATTATAATTCACAAATGGGAAAAGATAAACCTTTCAGGTTTGGTGTCTCTAGAATCACAATTTAAAATCACAACTTATGGCAAAGTAGGATGTTAAATTGCAACTCTAAAAATGCCACTTTTAGGAAGCTGGCATTTTCTTACTTTAGCCATTTTATGCCTGATTCCTATCTCTGACCACATGTCTGGGGTGGGTGACAGCTGGGCTTTGTGTATTCCTTCAAGACAGCCACACAAAATGGGAGCTTGGGTGTGTCTCAGTGAGCCATTTCTGCTGGATAGGAGGAAGGAGCTGGGCAGAGTAACATTTATGAATAGATGTGTCCTGTACACACACAAATGGCTGCATATCCCCTTGAAGGGAGTCTGGAGCCACAGCAGAAAGGGCAGGACCTCTGTGTGCTTAAAAGGGCTGTCTTTGGAGTAATCCCCACTTCAAAGGCACCATTGTGCATACGTACTGAATCTCAGACAGCACCACTTCAGTACATGTCTGGACCTATGGATATTCTGCTAGGAAGGAGGCAAATCGTAATCAGGCCCTGTGTGTGGAGACTAAGAAGAAGCCCTGATACATATTTCCAAATCAGGAGTTATATTGTGGGGTAAATTATTTGGAAAAGAGTTAAGAATAGCATTGCAGGAGATATCATATTCATGGTCATCTCTATCAGACAAAGAACACTTACTTTGTGGCTCTAAAAATTACAATGAAATACCTTTTCTAGAGTTATCCCAAGCAAAGAATACCAGCATCAATCAATGATTTCCATAATTTGATGGCATGATTAAATTCTATATGCCATACTGATAATATGGAGGTCGGTTTGGCGATGAGTAAGGTATCCTTCTGGGCATCAGTATCAGTTGGCTGTGGGTCAAATGTGTTGTAGATCTTGGCAATCTTCTGTTCGAAGAAGTTTGAGAGGTCATTGCAGGGTGTTTGGGATTGGAGATCTTATTGTTGGCAGATGCAGGGTTGGAGAACTCCTTGACGGTGGTGAAGAGTTCTTTGGCAATGTTAGGCTTCGAGTCTGAGAGTTGGGGGCCTTCTTCTTTGCACCTCTTATTTGTTGGTGGTAGAGGTTGAGGGTGGCTTTGTTTGTGGATCTTGCAGTGGTGTTTTTGTTGAGTCTCCATTTTCTCTCTTCTCCATTTCTCTCAGTGGGGCTTGGACTGCTTGAGGTTGTTTGTGTACTTGCTGGGTCATTTGTTGTTT
This sequence comes from Pleurodeles waltl, assembly GCF_031143425.1. Taxonomy (NCBI): domain Eukaryota; kingdom Metazoa; phylum Chordata; class Amphibia; order Caudata; family Salamandridae; genus Pleurodeles; species Pleurodeles waltl. The sequence goes on along the minus strand of NC_090439.1, from coordinate 1,165,163,379 downwards.
TTGGAGGTGTTGTTTCTGGTGGGAGCAATGCTGTTTGCCCAGTCAGTGAGACATTTATTGAAGAGCTTAGTGTTGGAATCGAGGTTCCCAGTGTGGTTGGGTCAGCATTTCTGTATGGTTTTGGTCCAGTGTTTTTCCGATATTTTGCTAAAGTGCCTTGATGTTTTTTTCTTTTTTTCTGGTAGGGTCGCTTGGTGGGGGTTATCCTGAAATGCATGATGTAGTGGTTGTACCATGTGAGCGTGGTTGTGTGGGTGGTGGTGAAAACAAATGTTGTTCTACTTTGAACTGTTTGGGTGAATAAATAGAGTCAACCAGCATAAACCATAAAAAGCATTGTTTCAGAATAAATTCTTTATGATAATTTAAAAAAATAGGTAAGCCAAGCCCCCCATTATTTTTTAGAAAGTTTGAGCTTGGCATAGCAAAGTTGTGGAGGTTTATGATTCCAAAAGAACTTAGAAATAATGTTGTTCAGCTTTTTATAGAATGTGAGAGGTAACTGGACGGGAAGCATAGATCAATTCTAAAAAATAAAAGGAGCAAGTACCATTTTCATAGATTTGATTTTCTGCCGCCAGGAAAGGTTAAAAATTTTAGCTGAGCCCCTGGAAAGTAAACAGCCACAATTTAATGTAATTGAGTGTTTAATAGAGTGTGAAAAGTGGATTCCCAAACATGTCAATTTCTCTTTTTGCCAAATGGCATCAGTATTTTTTAACATAGCACGGGTGCAATGAATATTCAGGTGAAAAAAAACGGTTTTTATTAGTGTTTAAGGTGTAACTGGAGACATAGAAGTATTTGCGTATGATATTGAGTACTATCCCCACATGAAGCAGGGTACCAAATATAAGGCGTCCAGGTCAGGTATTAAATTCAACTTGGAGAGACTATTCTAAGGCATTATCACGCTCCATAGATAGCGAAAAAACTTTAATTCTCTGCAATGGGGATTTCTCTTCACAGTTAAGGCCATGGGGTTGGAAAGGAGCTTCTTGAAATGGACACCCGGCCTGTATAAAGGCTGGGAGGATCATTTCAGGCAAGCAACTAGCCCTGGTGATACGATAGGGAAGGAGTTACCAAGACCGTTTGGTTAATAATTCACCATTGGATGTCTCAGTATACACGGGGAAATGTTGCAATACTATGTGATACTATGTGGCAAGTGGTCACATGTAGCGAACACCTTTGAGACCTTGGAGCACTTCAGCAAATTGTCTGCTTTAAGGGTGAATTGGCACTAGATTGATGTATATTCATCGCATTTCCCTGCTGGGAGGAATAAACTTCCTAAAATCGGTGAGGAACTTTGATGAAATCTAAGTACTTCTCTGCTGCTTTACCACTACAGATACCCAGAGCTGTGTCTGGAGAAATGAATGTATTACTCCTAAATGTAATCATAGAGGCAGAGAACTGCACTGGCTAAACTTAAACTTCTGACAGACGAAGGAGGGGATGGCATCACCTGATCTAGAATTGTACTATCTTGTGGCGCAAGTGCGGTGGGTGGCACGATGGAGGGGCATCTGTTGGGGTACTTTAGAACATGAATAGCTGGATTTACCCTCATTCCACCTTGAGGGGTGCAGTTTCACCGGGAGGGGCTTCTGGTCTGAACGTTGCAGTATGTATGAGCTAGAGCCCTCCAGAGGACACATACACAAATACTGAATGAGTGAGAGTAGCTGTTAGCATCTTTATTAACTTTGACACACAGGAGTAGCTGCAGAGAACTGTATACTTTGAAGCAGAAAGGACTGGACACTTCAAGAATACCTATATTGTTGGTAGGATTCACACGGTGACAGTTGCGAGGGCAGCGGAGAAGGAGACGTGGCTGTGAAGCTGCTCCTCTAGTGCAAGAAATAAACGCATCCTTCACAACCCGCATTTGTGTGCTCTCTACACAGACGGGTGATGAGCGGTTCGGAGGGCAGCACCCACCTTGGAGAGTTCCAGTCTACCCTGGATTTATGTCCCAGTTTGTCCTCGTGACCAGCGGCTCGGAGGGCAGCACTCACCTTGGAGAGTTCCAGTCTACCCTGGAGTTATGTCCCCGTTTGTCCTGGTGACGAGCGGCCAGGAGGGCAGCACTCACCTTGGAGAGTTCCAGTCTACCCTTGGAGACTTCCAGTCTACCCTGGAGTTATGTCCCCGTTTGTCCTGGTGACGAGCAGCCAGGAGGGCAGCACTCACCTTGGAGAGCTCCAGTGTACCCTGGAGTTTTGTCCCCGTTTGTCCTGGTGACGAGCGGCTCGGAGGGCAGCACTCACCTTGGAGAGTTCCAGGGTACCCTGGAGTTATGTCCCCGTTTGTCCTGGTGACGAGTGGCCAGGACGGCAGCTCTCACCTTGGAGAGTTCAGTGTACCCCGGAGTTATGTTCACTGTTTGTGCTGGTGATGAGCTGCTAGAAGAGCAGCTCTCACCTTGGGGAGTTCAGTGTGCCCCGCAGTTATGTCCCCGTTTGTCCTGGTGACGAGCGGCTCGGAGGGCAGCACTTACCTTGGAGAGCTCCAGTGTACCCTGGAGTTATTTCCCCATTTGTCCTGGTGACGAGCGGCCAGGAGGGCAGCACTCACCTTGGAGAGTTCCAGTCTACCCTGGAGTTATGTCCCCGTTTGTCCTGGTGACGAGCGGCTAGGAGGGCAGCAATCACCTTGGAGAGTTCCAGTCTACCCTGCAGTTATGTCCTGTTTGTCCTGGTGACGAGCGGCTCGGAGGGCAGCACTCACCTTGGTGAGTTCCAGTCTACCCTAGAGTTATGTCCCCGTTTGTCCTGGAGACAAGTGGCCAGGAGGGCAGCACTCACCTTGGAGAGTTCCAGTCTAGCCTGGAGTTATTTTCCCGTTTGTCCTGGTGACGAGCGGACAGGAGGGCAGCACTCACCTTGGAGAGCTCCATTGTACCCTGGAGCTATGTCCTTGTTTGTCCTGGTGACGAGCGGCCAGGAGGGCAGCTCTCACCTTGGAGAGCTCTGGTGTACCACGGAGTTATGTTCGCTGCGTGCTGGTGATGAGCTGCTAGAAGAGCAGCTCTCACCTTGGGGAGTTCAGTGTGCCCCGGAGTTATGTCCCCGTTTGTCCTGGTGATGAGCGGCTCAGAGGGCAGCACTCACCTTGGAGAGCTCAGGTGTACCCTGGAGTTATGTCCCCATTTGTTCTGGTGACGAGCGGCCAGGAGGGCAGCACTCACCTTGGAGTCCAGTCCACCCTGGAGTTATGTCCTCATTTGTCCTAGTGACGAGCGGCTAGGAGGGCAGCACTCACCTTGGAGAGTTCCACTGTAACCTGGAGTTATGTCCTCGTTTGTCCTGGTGACGAGTGGCTTGGAGGGCAGCACTCACCTTGGAGAGTTCCAGTCTACCCTGGAGTTATGTCCCCGTTTGTCCTGGTGACCAGCGGCTCGGAGGGCAGCACTCACCTTGGAGAGTTCCAGTCTACCCTGGAGTTATGTCCCCGTTTGTCCTGGTGATGAGCGGCCAGGAGGGCAGCACTCACCTTGGAGAGTTCCAGTCTACCCTTGGAGAATTCCAGTCTACCCTGGAGTTATGTCCCCGTTTGTCCTGGTGACGAGCAGCCAGGAGGGCAGCACTCACCTTGGAGAGCTCCAGTGTACCCTGAAGTTTTGTCCACGTTTGTCCTGGTGACGAGCGTCTCGGAGGGCAGCACTCACCTTGGAGAGTTCCAGGGTACCCTGGAGTTATGTCCCCGTTTGTCCTGGTGACGAGTGGCCAGGAGGGCAGCTCTCACCTTGGAGAGTTCCAGTCTACCCTTGGAGAGTTCCAGTCTACCCTGGAGTTATTTTCCTGTTTGTCCTGGTGACGAGCGGACAGGAGGGCAGCACTCACCTTGGAGAGCTCCATTGTACCCTGGAGCTATGCCCTTGTTTGTCCTGGTGACGAGCGGCCAGAAGGGCAGCTCTCTCCTTGGAGAGCTCCGGTGTACCCCGGAGTTATGTTCGCTGCGTGCTGGTGATGAGCTGCTAGAAGAGCAGCTCTCAACTTGGGGAGTTCAGTGTGCCCCGGAGTTATGTCCCCGTTTGTCCTGGTGATGAGCGGCTCAGAGGGCAGCACTCACCTTGGAGAGCTCAGGTGTACCCTGGAGTTATGTCCCCATTTGTTCTGGTGACGAGCGGCCAGGAGGGCAGCTCTCACCTTGGAGTCCAGTCCACCCTGGAGTTATGTCCTCATTTGTCCTAGTGAAGAGCGGCTAGGAGGGCAGCACTCACCTTGGAGAGTTCCACTGTAACCTGGAGTTTTGTCCTCGTTTGTCCTGGTGACGAGTGGCAAGGAGGGCAGCACTCACCTTGGAGACTTCCAGTCTACCCTGGAGTTATGTCCCCGTTTGTCCTGGTGAACAGCGGCTCGGAGGGCAGCACTCACCTTGGAGAGTTCCAGTCTACCCTGGAGTTATGTCCCCGTTTGTCCAGGTGATGAGCGGCCAGGAGGGCAGCACTCACCTTGGAGAGTTCCAGGGTACCCTGGAGTTATGTCCCCGTCTGTCCTGGTGACGAGCGGCCAGGAGGGCAGCACTCACCTTAGAGAGCTCCACTGTACCCTGGAGTTTTGTCCCCGTTTGTCCTGGTGACAAGCGGCTCGGAGGGCAGCACTCACCTTGGAGAGTTCCAGGGTACCCTGGAGTTATGTCCCCATTTGTCCTGGTGACGAGCGGCCAGGAGGGCAGCACTCACCTTAGAGAGCTCCACTGTACCCTGGAGTTTTTTCCCCGTTTGTCCTGGTGACGAGCGGCTCGGAGGGCAGCACTCACCTTGGAGAGTTCCAGGGTACCCTGGAGTTATGTCCCCGTTTGTCCTGGTGACGAGTGGCCAGGAGGGCAGCTCTCACATTGGAGAGTTCAGTGTACCCCGGAGTTATGTCCGATGTTTGTGCTGGTGATGAGCTGCTAGAAGAGCAGCTCTCACCTTGGGTAGTTCAGTGTGCCCCGGAGTTATGTCCCCGTTTGTCCTGGTGACGAGCGGCTCGGAGGGCAGCACTCACCTTGGAGAGCTCCAGTGTACCCTGGAGTTATTTCCCCATTTGTCCTGGTGACGAGCGGCCAGGAGGGAAGCACTCACCTTGGAGAGTTCCAGTCTACCCTGGAGTTATGTCCCCGTTTGACCTGGTGACGAGCGGCTTGGAGGGCAGCACTCAGGATTCACACAGTGACAGTTGCGAGGGCAGCGGAGAAGGAGACGTGGCTGTGAAGCTGCTCTTCTAGTGCAAGAAATAAACGCATCCTTCACAACCCGCATTTGTGTGCTCTCTACACAGACGGGTGATGAGCTGTTCGGAGGGCAGCACCCACCTTGGAGAGTTCCAGTCTACCCTGGATTTATGCCCCTGTTTGTCCTCGTGACCAGCGGCTCGGAGGGCAGCACTCACCTTGGAGAGTTCCAGTCTACCCTGGAGTTATGTCCCCGTTTGTCTTGGTGACGAGCGGCCAGGAGGGCAGCACTCACCTTGGAGAGTTCCAGTCTACCCTTGGAGAGTTCCAGTCTACCCTGGAGTTATGTCCCCGTTTGTCCTGGTGACGAGCAGCCAGGAGGGCAGCACTCACCTTGGAGAGCTCCAGTGTACCCTGGAGTTTTGTCCCCGTTTGTCCTGGTGACGAGCGGCTCATAGGGCAGCACTCACCTTGGAGAGTTCCAGGGTACCCTGGAGTTATGTCCCCGTTTGTCCTGGTGACCAGTGGCCAGGAGGGCAGCTTTCACCTTGGAGAGTTCAGTGTACCCCGGAGTTATGTTCACTGTTTGTGCTGGTGATGAGCTGCTAGAAGAGCAGCTCTCACCTTGGGGAGTTCAGTGTGCCCCGGAATTATGTCCCCGTTTGTCCTGGTGACGAGCGGCTCAGAGGGCAGCACTCACCTTGGAGAGCTCCAGTGTACCCTGGAGTTATTTCCCCATTTGTCCTGGTGACGAGCGGCCAGGAGGTCAGCACTCACCTTGGAGAGTTCCAGTCTACCCTGGAGTTATGTCCCCGTTTGTCCTGGTGACGAGCGGCTAGGAGGGAAGCACTCAACTTGGAGAGTTCCAGTCTACCCTGCAGTTATGTCCCGTTTGTCCTGATGACGAGCGGCTCGGAGGGCAGCACTCACCTTGGTGAGTTCCAGTCTACCCTGGAGTTATGTCCCCGTTTGTCCTGGTGACGAGTGGCCAGGAGGGCAGCTCTCACCTTGGAGAGTTCAGTGTACCCCGGAGTTATGTTCGCTGTTTGTGCTGGTGATGAGCTGCTAGAAGAGCAGCTCTCACCTTGGGTAGTTCAGTGTGTGTAGAAGGCTGGACTGGCTTGTAGTGAGTACCAAGGGGTACTTACACCTTGCACCAGGCCCAGGTATCCCTTATTAGTGTATAGGGTGTCTAGCAGCTTAGGCTGATAGATAATGGTAGCTTAGCAGAGCAGCTTAGGCTGAACTAGGAGACGAGTGAAGCTCCTACAGTAACACTAGTGTCACTTGCACAATATCATAAGAAAACACAATACACAGATATACTAAAAATAAAGGTACTTTATTTTTATGACAATATGCCAAAGTATCTCAGTGAGTACCCTCAGTATGAGGATAGCAAATATACACAAGATATATGTACACAATACCAAAAATATGCAGTATAGCAATAGAAAACAGTGCAAACAATGTATAGTTACAACAGGATGCAATGGGAGCACATAGGGATAGGGGCAACACAAACCATATACTCCAGAAGTGGAATGCGAACCACGAATGGACCCCAAACCTATGTGACCTTGTAGAGGGTCGCTGGGACTGTAAGAAAACAGTGAGGGTTAGAAAAATAGCCCACCCCAAGACCCTGAAAAGTGAGTGCAAAGTGCACTAAAGTTCCCCAAAGAGCACAGACGTCGTGATAGGGGAATTCTGCAGGAAAGACCAACACCAGCAATGCAACAACAATGGATTTCCAGAAGAGAGGACCTGTGGAACAAGGGGACCAAGTCCAAAAGTTACGATCAAGTCGAGAGTGGGCAGATGCCCAGGAAATGCCAGCTGTGGGTGCAAAGAAGCTGCTACTAGCAGTAGAAGCTGAGGATTCTGCAGGAACGACAAGGGCTAGAAACTTCCCCTTTGGAGGATGGATGTCCCACGTTGTGAAGAGTTGTGCAGAAGTGTTTTCCTGAAGAAAGACCAAACACAAGCCTTGCTAGCTGCAAATTGTGCGGTTAGGGTTTTTGGATGCTGCTGTGGCTCAGGAGGGACCAGGATGTCACCAATTGCGTGAGGGGACAGAGGGGGTGTCCAGAAAGACAAGGAGCCCTCTCAGAAGCAAGCAGCACCCGGAGAAGTGCCGGAACAGGCACTACAAAGTGGAGTGAAACAGTGCTCACCCGAAGTTGCACAAGAGAGTCCCACGCCGCCGGAGGACAACTCAGGAGGTCGTGCAATGCAGGTTAGAGTGTTGTGGACCCAGGCTTGGCTGTGCATGAAGGAAATCCTGGAAAAGTGCACAGGAGCCGGAGCAGCTGCAAAAGACGCAGTTCCCAGCAATGCAGTCTGGCGTGGGGAGGCAAGGACTTACCTCCACCAAACTTGGACTGAAGAGTCACTGGACTGTGGGAGTCACTTGGACAGAGTTGCTGGATTCAAGGGACCTCACTCGTCATGCTGAGAGGAGAACCAGGGGACCGGTGATGCAGTTCTTTGGTGCCTGCGGTTGCAGGGGTACGATTCCATCATCCCACAGGAGATTTCTTCGGAGCTTCTAGTGCAGAGAGGAGGCAGACTACCCCCACAGCATGCACCACCAGGAAAACAGTCGAGAAGGCGGCAGGATCAGCGTTACAGTGTCGCAGTAGTCGTCTTTGCTACTTTGTTGCAGTTTTGCAGGCTTCCAGAGTGGTCAGCAGTCGATTCCTTGGCAGAAGGTGAAGAGAGAGATGCAGAGGAACTCTGATGAGCTTTTGCATTCGTTATCTAAGGAATTCCCCAAAGCAGAGACCCTAAATAGCCAGAAAAGAGGGTTTGGCTACTTAGGAGAGAGGATAGGCTAGCAACACCTGGAGGAGCCTATCAGAAGGAGTCTCTGACGTCACCTGCTGGCCCTGGCCACTCAGAGCAGTCCAGTGTGCCAGCAGCACCTCTGTTTCCAAGATGGCAGAGGTCTGGAGCACACTGGAGGAGCTCTGGGCACCTCCCAGGGGAGGTGCAGGTCAGGGGAGTGGTCACTCCCCTTTCCTTTGTCCAGTTTCGCGCCAGAGCAGGGCTGAGGGGTCCCTGAACCGGTGTAGACTGGCTTATGCAGAAATGGGCACCAGCTGTGCCCATGAAAGCATTTCCAGAGGCTGGGGGAGGCTACTCCTCCCCTGCCTTAACACCTTTTTCCAAAGGGAGAGGGTGTAACACCCTCTCTCTGAGGAAGTCCTTTGTTCTGCCTTCCTGGGCCAAGCCTGGCTGGACCCCAGGAGGGCAGAAACCTGTCTGAGGGGTTGGCAGCAGCAGCAGCAGCTGGAGTGAAACCCCTGAAAAGGCAGTTTGGCAGTACCCGGGTCTGTGCTAGAGACCCGTGGGATCATGGGATTGTGCCAACAATGCCAGCATGGCATAGAGGGGGCAATTCCATGATCTTAGACATGCTACATGGCCATATTCGGAGTTACCATTGTGAAGCTATACATAGGTAGTGACCTATGTATAGTGCACGCGTGTAATGGTGTCCCCGCACTCACAGAGTCCGGGGAATTGGCCCTGAACAATGTGGGAGAACCTTGGCTAGTGCCAGGGTGCCCACACACTAAGTAACTGAGCACCCAACCTTTACTAGGTAAAGGTTAGACATATAGGTGACTTATAAGTTACTTAAGAGCAGTGAAAATGGCTGTGAAATAATGTGTGCATTATTTCACTCAGGCTGCAGTGGCAGGCCTGTGTAAGAATTTGTCAGAGCTCCCTATGGGTGGCAAAAGAAATGCTGCAGCCCATAGGGATCTCCTGGAACCCCAATACCCTGGGTACCTCAGTACCATATACTAGGGAATTATAAGGGTGTTCCAGTACGCCAATGTGAATTGGTGAAATTGGTCACTAGCCTGTTAGTGACAATTTGGAAAGAAATGAGAGAGCATAACCACTGAGGTTCTGGATAGCAGAGCCTCAGTGAGACAGTTAGTCATAACACAGGTAACACATACAGGGCACACTTATGAGCACTGGGGCCCTGGCTGGCAGGGTCCCAGTGACACATACAACTAAAACAACATATATACAGTGAAATATGGGGGTAACATGCCAGGCAAGATGGTACTTTCCTACAGTGTGCCCCGGAGTTATGTCCCCGTTTGTCCTGGTGACGAGCGGCTCGGACGGCAGCACTCACCTTGGAGAGCTCCAGTGTACCCTGGAGTTATTTCCCCATTTGTCCTGGTGACGAGCGGGCAGGAGGGCAGCACTCACCTTGGAGAGTTCCAGTGTACCCTGGAGTTATGTCCCCGTTTGTCCTGGTGACGAGCGGCTTGGAGGGCAGCACTCAGGATTCACACGGTGACAGTTGCAAGGGCAGCGGAGAAGGAGACGTGGCTGTGAAGCTGCTCTTCTAGTGCAAGAAATAAACGCATCCTTCACAACCTGCATTTGTGTGCTCTCTACACAGACGGGTGATGAGCGGTTCGGAGGGCAGCACCCACCTTGGAGAGTTCCAGTCTACCCTGGATTTATGTCCCCGTTTGTCCTCGTGACCAGCGGCTCGGAGGGCAGCACTCACCTTGGAGAGTTCCAGTCTACCCTGGAGTTATGTCCCCGTTTGTCTTGGTGACGAGCGGCCAGGAGGGCAGCACTCACCTTGGAGAGTTCCAGTCTACCCTTGAAGAGTTCAAGTCTACCCTGGAGTTATGTCCCCGTTTGTCCTGGTGACGAGCAGCCAGGAGGGCAGCACTCACCTTGGAGAGCTCCAGTGTACCCTGGAGTTTTGTCCCCGTTTGTCCTGGTGACGAGCGGCTCGTAGGGCAGCACTTACCTTGGAGAGTTCCAGGGTACCCTGGAGTTATGTCCCCGTTTGTCCTGGTGACGAGTGGCCAGGAGGGCAGCTTTCACCTTGGAGAGTTCAGTGTACCCCGGAGTTATGTTCACTGTTTGTGCTGGTGATGAGCTGCTAGAAGAGCAGCTCTCACCTTGGGGAGTTCAGTGTGCCCCGGAATTATGTCCCCGTTTGTCCTGGTGACGAGCGGCTCGGAGGGCAGCACTCACCTTGGAGAGCTCCAGTGTACCCTGGAGTTATTTCCCCATTTGTCCTGGTGAAGAGCGGCCAGGAGGTCAGCACTCACCTTGGAGAGTTCCAGTCTACCCTGGAGTTATGTCCCCGTTTGTCCTGGTGACGAGCGGCTAGGAGGGAAGCACTCAACTTGGAGAGTTCCAGTCTACCCTGCAGTTATGTCCCGTTTGTCCTGGTGACGAGCGGCTCGGAGGGCAGCACTCAACTTGGTGAGTTCCAGTCTACACTGGAGTTATGTCCCCGTTTGTCCTGGTGACGAGTGGCCAGGAGGGCAGCTCTCACCTTGGAGAGTTCAGTGTACCCCGGAGTTATGTTCGCTGTTTGTGCTGGTGATGAGCTGCTAGAAGAGCAGCTCTCACCTTGGGTAGTTCAGTGTGTGTAGGAGGCTTTACTGGCTTGTAGTGAGTACCAAGGGGTACTTACACCTTGCACCAGGCCCAGGTATCACTTATTTGTGTATAGGGTGTCTAGCAGCTTAGGCTGATAGATAATGGTAGCTTAGCAGAGCAGCTTAGGCTGAACTAGGAGACAAGTGAAGCTCCTACAGTAACACTAGTGTCACTTGCACAATATCATAAGAAAACACAATACACAGATATATTAAAAATAAAGGTACTTTATTTTTATGACAATATGCCAAAGTATCTCAGTGAGTACCCTCAGTATGAGGATAGCAAATATACACAAGATATATGTACACAATACCAAAAATATGCAGTATAGCAATAGAAAACAGTGCAAACAATGTATAGTTACAATAGGATGCAATGGGAGCACATAGGGATAGGGGCAACACAAACCATATACTCCAGAAGTGGAATGCGAACCACGAATGGACCCCAAACCTATGTGACCTTGTAGAGGGTCGCTGGGACTGTAAGAAAACAGTGAGGGTTAGAAAAATAGCCCACCCCAAGACCCTGAAAAGTGAGTGCAAAGTGCACTAAAGTTCCCCAAAGAGCACAGAAGTCGTGATAGGGGAATTCTGCAGGAAAGACCCACACCAGCAATGCAACAACAATGGATTTCCAGAAGAGAGGACCTGTGGAACAAGGGGACCAAGTCCAAAAGTCATGATCAAGTCGAGAGTGGGCAGATGCCCAGGAAATGCCAGCTGTGGGTGCAAAGAAGCTGCTACTAGGCAGTAGAAGCTGAGGATTCTGCAGGAACGACAAGGGCTAGAAACTTCCCCTTTGGAGGATGGATGTCCCACGTTGTGAGGAGTCGCGCAGAAGTGTTTTCCTGAAGAAAGACGGAAAACAAGCCTTGCTAGCTGCAAATTGTGTGGTTAGGGTTTTTGGATGCTGCTGTGACCCAGGAGGGACCAGGATGTCACCAATTGCGTAAGGGGACAGAGGGGGCGTCCAGAAAGACAAGGAGCCCTCTCAGAAGCAAGCAGCACCCGGAGAAGTGCCGGAACAAGCACTACAAAGTGGAGTGAAACAGTGCTCACCCGAAGTTGCACAAGAGAGTCCCACGCCGCCGGAGGACAACTCAGGAGGTCGTGCAATGCAGGTTAGAGTGTTGTGGACCCAGGCTTGGCTGTGCATGAAGGAAATCCTGGAAAAGTGCACAGGAGCCGGAGCAGCTGCAAAAGAAGCGGTTCCAAGCAATGCAGTCTGGCGTGGGGAGGCAAGGACTTACCTCCACCAAACTTGGACTGAAGAGTCACTGGACTGTGGGAGTTACTTGGACAGAGTTGCTGGATTCAAGGGACCTCACTCGTCATGCTGAGAGGAGACCCAGGGGACCGGTGATGCAGTTCTTTGGTGCCTGCAGTTGCAGGGGGATGATTCCGTCGTCCCACGGGAGATTTCTTCGGAGCTTCTAGTGCAGAGAGGAGGCAGACTACCCCCACAGCATGCACCACCAGGAAAACAGTCGAGAAGGTGGCAGGATCAGCGTTACAGTGTCGCAGTAGTCGTCTTTGCTACTTTGTTGCAGTTTTGCAGGCTTCCAGCGTGGTCAGCAGTCGATTCCTTGGCAGAAGGTGAAGAGAGAGATGCAGAGGAACTCTGATGAGCTCTTGCATTTGTTATCTAAGGAATTCCCCAAAGCAGAGACCCTAAATAGCCAGAAAAGAGGGTTTGGCTACTTAGGAGAGAGGATAGGCTAGCAACACCTGGAGGAGCCTATCAGAAGGAGTCTCTGACGTCACCTGCTGGCCCTGGCCACTCAGAGCAGTCCAGTGTGCCAGCAGCACCTCTGTTTCCAAGATGGCAGAGGTCTGGAGCACACTGGAGGAGCTCTGGGCACCTCCCAGGGGAGGTGCAGGTCAGGGAAGTGGTCACTCCCCTTTCCTTTGTCCAGTTTCGCGCCAGAGCAGGGCTGAGGGGTCTCTGAACCGGTGTAGACTGGCTTATGCAGAAATGGGCACCAGCTGTGCCCATGAAAGCATTTCCAGAGGCTGGGGGAGGCTACTCCTCCCCTGCCTTAACACCTTTTTCCAAAGGGAGAGGGTGTAACACCCTCTCTCTGAGGAAGTCCTTTGTTCTGCCTTCCTGGGCCAAGCCTGGCTGGACCCCAGGAGGGCAGAAACCTGTCTGAGGGGTTGGCAGCAGCAGCAGCAGCAGCTGCAGTGAAACCCCTGAAAAGGCAGTTTGGCAGGACCCGGGTCTGTGCTAGAGACCCGTGGGATCATGGGATTGTGCCAACAATGCCAGGATGGCATAGAGGGGGCAATTCCATGATCTTAGACATGCTACATGGCCATATTCGGAGTTACCATTGTGAAGCTATACATAGGTAGTGACCTATGTATAGTGCACGCGTGTAATGGTGTCCCCGCACTCACAAAGTCCGGGGAATTGGCCCTGAACAATGTGGGAGCACCTTGGCTAGTGCCAGGGTGCCCACACACTAAGTAACTGAGCACCCAACCTTTACTAGGTAAAGGTTAGACATATAGGTGACTTATAAGTTACTTAAGAGCAGTGAAAATGGCTGTGAAATAATGTGTGCATTATTTCACTCAGGCTGCAGTGGCAGGCCTGTGTAAGAATTTGTCAGAGCTCCCTATGGGTGGCAAAAGAAATGCTGCAGCCCATAGGGATCTCCTGGAACCCCAATACCCTGGGTACCTCAGTACCATATACTAGGGAATTATAAGGGTGTTCCAGTACGCCAATGTGAATTGGTGAAATTGGTCACTAGCCTGTTAGTGACAATTTGGAAAGAAATGAGAGAGCATAACCACTGAGGTTCTGGATAGCAGAGCCTCAGTGAGACAGTTAGTCATAACACAGGTTACACATACAGGGCACACTTATGAGCACTGGGGCCCTGGCTGGCAGGGTCCCAGTGACACAAAGAACTAAAACAACATATATACAGTGAAATATGGGGGTAACATGCCAGGCAAGATGGTACTTTCCTACAGTGTGCCCCGGAGTTATGTCCCCGTTTGTCCTGGTGACGAGCGGCTCGGACGGCAGCACTCACCTTGGAGAGCTCCAGTGTACCCTGGAGTTATTTCCCCATTTGTCCTGGTGACGAGCGGGCAGGAGGGCAGCACTCACCTTGGAGAGTTCCAGTGTACCCTGGAGTTATGTCCCCGTTTGTCCTGGTGACGAGCAGCTTGGAGGGCAGCACTCAGGATTCACACGGTGACAGTTGCAAGGGCAGCGGAGAAGGAGACGTGGCTGTGAAGCTGCTCTTCTAGTGCAAGAAATAAACGCATCCTTCCAACCTGCATTTGTGTGCTCTCTACACAGACGGGTGATGAGCGGTTCGGAGGGCAGCACCCACCTTGGAGAGTTCCAGTCTACCCTGGATTTATGTCCCCGTTTGTCCTCGTGACCAGCGGCTCGGAGGGCAGCACTCACCTTGGAGACTTCCAGTCTACCCTGGAGTTATGTCCCCGTTTGTCCTGGTGACGAGCGGCCAGGAGGGCAGCACTCACCTTGGAGAGTTCCAGTCTACCCTTGGAGAGTTCCAGTCTACCCTGGAGTTATGTCCCCGTTTGTCCTGGTGACGAGCAGCCAGAAGGGCAGCACTCACCTTGGAGAGCTCCATTGTACCCTGGAGCTATGTCCTTGTTTGTCCTGGTGACGAGCGGCCAGGAGGGCAGCTCTCACCTTGGAGAGCTCCGGTGTACCCCGGAGTTATGTTCGCTGCATGCTGGTGATGAGCTGCTAGAAGAGCAGCTCTCACCTTGGGGAGTTCAGTGTGCCCCGGAGTTATGTCCCCGTTTGTCCTGGTGATGAGCGGCTCAGAGGGCAGCACTCACCTTGGAGAGCTCAGGTGTACCCTGGAGTTATGTCCCCATTTGTTCTGGTGACAAGAGGCGAGGAGGGCAGCACTCACCCTGGAGTCCAGTCCACCCTGGAGTTATGTCCTCATTTGTCCTAGTGACGAGCGGCTAGGAGGGCAGCACTCACCTTGGAGAGTTCCACTGTAACCTGGAGTTATGTCCTTGTTTGTCCTGGTGACGAGTGGCCAGGACGGCAGCTCTCACCTTGGAGAGTTCAGTGTACCCCGGAGTTATGTTCGCAGTTTGTCCTGGTGACGAGCGGCCAGGAGGGCAGCACTCACCTTGGAGAGTTCCACTCTAGCCTGGAGTTATTTTCCCGTTTGTCCTGGTGACAGGCGGACAGGAGGGCAGCACCCACCTTGGAGAGCTCCATAGTACCCTGGAGCTATGCCCTTGTTTGTCCTGGTGACGAGCGGCCAGGAGGGCAGCTCTCTCCTTGGAGAGCTCCGGTGTACCCCGGAGTTATGTTCCCTGCGTGCTGGTGATGAGCTGCTAGAAGAGCAGCTCTCACCTTGGGGAGTTCAGTGTGCCCCGGAGTTATGTCCCCGTTTGTCCTGGTGATGAGCGGCTCAGAGGGCAGCACTCACCTTGGAGAGCTCAGGTATACCCTGGAGTTATGTCCCCATTTGTTCTGGTGACGAGCGGCCAGGAAGGCAGCACTCACCTTGGAGTCCAGTCCACCCTGGAGTTATGTCCTCATTTGTCCTAGTGACGAGCGGCTAGGAGGGCAGCACTCACCTTGGAGAGTTCCACTGTAACCTGGAGTTTTGTCCTCGTTTGTCCTGGTGACGAGTGGCTAGGAGGGCAGCACTCACCTTGGAGAGTTCCAGTCTACCCTGGAGTTATGTCCCCGTTTGTCCTTGTTAACAAGCGGCTCGGAGGGCAGCACTCACCTTGGAGAGTTCCAGTCTACCCTGGAGTTATGTCCCCGTTTGTCCAGGTGATGAGCGGCCAGGAGGGCAGCACTCACCTTGGAGAGTTCCAGGGTACACTGGAGTTATGTCCCCATTTGTCCTGGTGACGAGCGGCCAGGAGGGCAGCACTCACCTTAGAGAGCTCCACTGTACCCTGGAGTTTTGTCCCCGTTTGTCCTGGTGACGAGCGGCTCGCAGGGCAGCACTCACCTTGGAGAGTTCCAGGGTACCCTGGAGTTGTGTCCCCGTTTGTCCTGGTGACGAGTGGCCAGGAGGGCAGCTCTCACATTGGAGAGTTCAGTGTACCCCGGAGTTATGTTCGATGTTTGTGCTGGTGATGAGCTGCTACAAGAGCAGCTCTCACCTTGGGTAGTTCAGTGTGCCCCGGAGTTATGTCCCCGTTTGTCCTGGTGACGAGCGGCTCGGAGGGCAGCACTCACCTTGGAGAGCTCCAGTGTACCCTGGAGTTATTTCCCCATTTGTCCTGGTGACGAGCGGCCAGGAGGGAAGCATTCACCTTGGAGAGTTCCAGTCTACCCTGGAGTTATGTCCCCGTTTGACCTGGTGACGAGCGGCTTGGAGGGCAGCACTCAGGATTCACACAGTGACAGTTGCGAGGGCAGCGGAGAAGGAGACGTGGCTGTGAAGCTGCTCTTCTAGTGCAAGAAATAAACGCATTCTTCACAACCCGCATTTGTGTGCTCTCTACACAGACGGG
The DNA here is from genome assembly GCF_031143425.1 of Pleurodeles waltl. Classification (NCBI taxonomy): domain Eukaryota; kingdom Metazoa; phylum Chordata; class Amphibia; order Caudata; family Salamandridae; genus Pleurodeles; species Pleurodeles waltl. The sequence goes on along the minus strand of NC_090439.1, from coordinate 1,165,147,270 downwards.
TGATGAGCTGTTCGGAGGGCAGCACCCACCTTGGAGAGTTCCAGTCTACCCTGGATTTATGTCCCCGTTTGTCCTCGTGACCAGCGGCTCGGAGGGCAGCACTCACCTTGGAGAGTTCCAGTCTACCCTGGAGTTATGTCCCCGTTTGTCTAGGTGACGAGCGGCCAGGAGGGCAGCACTCACCTTGGAGAGTTCCAGTCTACCCTTGGAGAGTTCCAGTCTACCCTGGAGTTATGTCCCCGTTTGTCCTGGTGACGAGCAGCCAGGAGGGTAGCACTCACCTTGGAGAGCTCCAGTGTACCCTGGAGTTTTGTCCCCGTTTGTCCTGGTGACGAGCGGCTCGTAGGGCAGCACTCACCTTGGAGAGTTCCAGAGTACCCTGGAGTTATGTCCCCGTTTGTCCTGGTGACGAGTGGCCAGGAGGGCAGCTTTCACCTTGGAGAGTTCAGTGTACCCCGGAGTTATGTTCACTGTTTGTGCTGGTGATGAGCTGCTAGAAGAGCAGCTCTCACCTTGGGGAGTTCAGTGTGCCCCGGAATTATGTCCCCGTTTGTCCTGGTGACGAGCGGCTCGGAGGGCAGCACTCACCTTGGAGAGCTCCAGTGTACCCTGGAGTTATTTCCCCTTTTGTCCTGGTGACGAGCGGCCAGGAGGTCAGCACTCACCTTGGAGAGTTCCAGTCTACCCTGGAGTTATGTCCCCGTTTGTCCTGGTGACGAGCGGCTAGGAGGGAAGCACTCAACTTGGAGAGTTCCAGTCTAACCTGCAGTTATGTCCCGTTTGTCCTAGTGACGAGCGGCTCGGAGGGCAGCACTCACCTTGGTGAGTTCCAGTCTACCCTGGAGTTATGTCCCCGTTTGTCCTGGTGACGAGTGGCCAGGAGGGCAGCTCTCACCTTGGAGAGTTCAGTGTACCCCGGAGTTATGTTCGCTGTTTGTGCTGGTGATGAGCTGCTAGAAGAGCAGCTCTCACCTTGGGTAGTTCAGTGTGTGTAGAAGGCTGGACTGGCTTGTAGTGAGTACCAAGGGGTACTTACACCTTGCACCAGGCCCAGGTATCCCTTATTAGTGTATAGGGTGTCTAGCAGCTTAGGCTGATAGATAATGGTAGCTTAGCAGAGCAGCTTAGGCTGAACTAGGAGACGAGTGAAGCTCCTACAGTAACACTAGTGTCACTTGCACAATATCATAAGAAAACACAATACACAGATATACTAAAAATAAAGGTACTTTATTTTTATGACAATATGCCAAAGTATCTCAGTGAGTACCCTCAGTATGAGGATAGCAAATATACACAAGATATATGTACACAATACCAAAAATATGCAGTATAGCAATAGAAAACAGTGCAAACAATGTATAGTTACAACAGGATGCAATGGGAGCACATAGGGATAGGGGCAACACAAACCATATACTCCAGAAGTGGAATGCGAACCACGAATGGACCCCAAACCTATGTGACCTTGTAGAGGGTCGCTGGGACTGTAAGAAAACAGTGAGGGTTAGAAAAATAGCCCACCCCAAGACCCTGAAAAGTGAGTGCAAAGTGCACTAAAGTTCCCCAAAGAGCACAGAAGTCGTGATAGGGGAATTCTGCAGGAAAGACCAACACCAGCAATGCAACAACGATGGATTTCCAGAAGAGAGGACCTGTGGAACAAGGGGACCAAGTCCAAAAGTCACGATCAAGTCGAGAGTGGGCAGATGCCCAGGAAATGCCAGCTGTGGGTGCAAAGAAGCTGCTACTAGGCAGTAGAAGCTGAGGATTCAGCAGGAGCGACAAGGGCTAGAAACTTCCCCTTTGGAGGATGGATGTCCCATGTTGTGAAGAGTCGTGCAGAAGTGTTTTCCTGAAGAAAGACCGAAAACAAGCCTTGCTAGCTGCAAATTGTGCGGTTAGGGTTTTTGGATGCTGCTGTGGCCTAGGAGGGACCAGGATGTCACCAATTGCGTGAGGGGACCGAGGGGGCGTCCAGAAAGACAAGGAGTCCTCTCAGAAGCAAGCAGCACCCGGAGAAGTGCCGGAACAGGCACTACAAAGTGGAGTGAAACAGTGCTCACCCGAAGTTGCACAAGAGAGTCCCACGCCGCCGGAGGATAACTCAGGAGGTCGTGCAATGCAGGTTAGAGTGTTGTGGACCCAGGCTTGGCTGTGCATGAAGGAAATCCTGGAAAAGTGCACAGGAGCCGGAGCAGCTGCAAAAGACGCGGTTCCCAGCAATGCAGTCTGGCGTGGGGAGGCAAGGCCTTACCTCCACCAAACTTGGACTGAAGAGTCACTGGACTGTGGGAGTCACTTGGACAGAGTTGCTGGATTCAAGGGACCTCACTCGTCATGCTGAGAGGAGACCCAGGGGACCGGTGATGCAGTTCTTTGGTGCCTGCGGTTGCAGGGGGATGATTCCGTCGTCCCACGGGAGATTTCTTCGGAGCTTCTAGTGCAGAGAGGAGGCAGACTACCCCCACAGCATGCACCACCAGGAAAACAGTCGAGAAGGCGGCAGGATCAGCGTTACAGTGTCGCAGTAGTCGTCTTTGCTACTTTGTTGCAGTTTTGCAGGCTTCCAGCGTGGTCAGCAGTCGATTCCTTGGCAGAAGGTGAAGAGAGAGATGCAGAGGAACTCTGATGAGCTCTTGCATTCGTTATCTAAGGAATTCCCCAAAGCAGAGACCCTAAATAGCCAGAAAAGAGGGTTTGGCTACTTAGGAGAGAGGATAGGCTAGCAACACCTGGAGGAGCCTATCAGAAGGAGTCTCTGACGTCACCTGCTGGCCCTGGCCACTCAGAGCAGTCCAGTGTGCCAGCAGCACCTCTGTTTCCAAGATGGCAGAGGTCTGGAGCACACTGGAGGAGCTCTGGGCACCTCCCAGGGGAGGTGCAGGTCAGGGGCGTGGTCACTCCCCTTTCCTTTGTCCAATTTCGCGCCAGAGCAGGGCTGAGGGATCCCTGAACCGGTGTAGACTGGCTTATGCAGAAATGGGCACCAGCCGTGCCCATGAAAGCATTTCCAGAGGCTGGGGGAGGCTACTCCTCCCCTGCCTTAACACCTTTTTCCAAAGGGAGAGGGTGTAACACCCTCTCTCTGAGGAATTCCTTTGTTCTGCCTTCCTGGGCCAAGCCTGGCTGGACCCCAGGAGGGCAGAAACTTGTCTGAGGGGTTGGCAGCAGCAGCAGCTGCTGTGAAACCCCTGAAAAGGCAGTTTGGCAGTACCAGGGTCTGTGCTAGAGACCCGTGGGATCATGGGATTGTGCCAACAATGCCAGGATGGCATAGAGGGGGCAATTCCATGATCTTAGACATGCTACATGGCCATATTCGGAGTTACCATTGTGAAGCTATACATAGGTAGTGACCTATGTATAGTGCACGCGTGTAATGGTGTCCCCGCACTCACAAAGTCCGGGGAATTGGCCCTGAACAATGTGGGAGCACCTTGGCTAGTGCCAGGGTGCCCACACACTAAGTAACTGAGCACCCAACCTTTACTAGGTAAAGGTTAGACATATAGGTGACTTATAAGTTACTTAAGTGCAGTGAAAATGGCTGTGAAATAATGTGTGCATTATTTCACTCAGGCTAAAGTGGCAGGCCTGTGTAAGAATTTGTCAGAGCTCCCTATGGGTGGCAAAAGAAATGCTGCAGCCCATAGGGATCTCCTGGAACCCCAATACCCTGGGTACCTCAGTACCATATACTAGGGAATTATAAGGCTGTTCCAGTACGCCAATGTGAATTGGTGAAATTGGTCACTAGCCTGTTAGTGACAATTTGGAAAGAAATGAGAGAGCATAACCACTGAGGTTCTGGATAGCAGAGCCTCAGTGAGACAGTTAGTCATAACACAGGTAACACATACAGGGCACACTTATGAGCACTGGGGCCCTGGCTGGCAGGGTCCCAGTGACACATACAACTAAAACAACATATATACAGTGAAATATGGGGGTAACATGCCAGGCAAGATGGTACTTTCCTACAGTGTGCCCCGGAGTTATGTCCCCGTTTGTCCTGGTGACGAGCGGCTCGGACGGCAGCACTCACCTTGGAGAGCTCCAGTGTACCCTGGAGTTATTTCCCCATTTGTCCTGGTGACGAGCGGGCAGGAGGGCAGCACTCACCTTGGAGAGTTCCAGTGTACCCTGGAGTTATTTCCCCGTTTGTCCTGGTGACGAGCGGCTTGGAGGGCAGCACTCAGGATTCACACGGTGACAGTTGCAAGGGCAGCGGAGAAGGAGACGTGGCTGTGAAGCTGCTCTTCTAGTGCAAGAAATAAACGCATCCTTCACAACCTGCATTTGTGTGCTCTCTACACAGACGGGTGATGAGCGGTTCGGAGGGCAGCACCCACCTTGGAGAGTTCCAGTCTACCCTGGATTTATTTCCCCGTTTGTCCTCGTGACCAGCGGCTCGGAGGGCAGCACTCACCTTGGAGAGTTCCAGTCTACCCTGGAGTTATGTCCCCGTTTGTCCTGGTGACGAGCGGCCAGGAGGGCAGCACTCACCTTGGAGAGTTCCAGTCTACCCTTGGAGAGTTCCAGTCTACCCTGGAGTTATGTCCCCGTTTGTCCTGGTGACGAGCAGCCAGAAGGGCAGCACTCACCTTGGAGAGCTCCATTGTACCCTGGAGCTATGTCCTTGTTTGTCCTGGTGACGAGCGGCCAGGAGGGCAGCTCTCACCTTGGAGAGCTCCGGTGTACCCCGGAGTTATGTTCGCTGCATGCTGGTGATGAGCTGCTAGAAGAGCAGCTCTCACCTTGGGGATTTCAGTGTGCCCCGGAGTTATGTCCCCGTTTGTCCTGGTGATGAGCGGCTCAGAGGGCAGCACTCACCTTGGAGAGCTCAGGTGTACCCTGGAGTTATGTCCCCATTTTTTCTGGTGACAAGCGGCGAGGAGGGCAGCACTCATCCTGGAGTCCAGTCCACCCTGGAGTTATGTCCTCATTTGTCCTAGTGACGAGCGGCTAGGAGGGCAGCACTAACCTTGGAGAGTTCCACTGTAACCTGGAGTTATGTCCTTGTTTGTCCTGGTGACGAGTGGCTAGGAGGGCAGCACTCACCTTGGAGAGTTCCACTGTACCCTGGAGTTATGTCCATGTTTGTCCTGGTGATGAGCGGCTAGAAGGGCAGCACTCACCTTGGAGAGTTCCACTCTACCCTGGAGTTCTGTCCCCGTTTGTCCTGGCGACGAGCAGCAGGAGGGCAGCACTCTCCTTGGAGAGTTCCAGTGTACCCTGGAGTTCTGTCCCCGTTTGTCCTGGCGACGAGCAGCAGGAGGGCAGCACTCTTCTTGGAGAGTTCCAGTCCACCCTGGAGTTATGTCCCCGTTTGTCCTGGTGACGAGCGGCCAGGAGGGCAGCACTCACCTTGGGGAGTTCAGTGTACCCCGGAGTTATGTCCCTGTTTGTCCTGGTGAGGAGCGGCTAGGAGGGCAGCACTCACCTTGGGGAGTTCAGTGTACCCCGGAGTTATGTCCCCGTTTGTCCTAGAGAGGAGCGGCTAGGAGGGCAGCACTCACCTTGGAGAGTTCCACTGTACCCTATAGTTATATTCCCTGTTTGTTCTGGTGACAAGTGTCTAGAAGGGCAGATCTCACCTTGGTTATTCTGGTGACGTTGAAGGAGATCGGAGGTCCGAGCCTGATCCGGGGCACCTATGGAATCAACCGATCACGTTGGCGATGTGATCATTTACCTTAAGACTAGGAACCAGTGATTTAGGTGCATCTTTTAGAGGGAGCACCTCGAGGGCGAGTCAAACCCCTCACTTGCACTCATCCTCGCAAGCCTCTGATTGGCATAGACTCGCACGTGCGCTCACCTGCATTAACTGCAATGTATCTGCTGAAGATCGACGCTCACATATGAGCCTTATACAGCGATCTGTTTAGACTGGGATTTGCCACTTAAACCAAGCCATACGTTCCTCGAGATCTGGCGGCCATCTTATTTGGGGATACCATTTTAGGAATATTTACCCTTCGGTTTGAGTGTATATTGGTGCTAGACACACCTCAAGCTGAAATAAATCTTTCTTTTGGTTTTCATCACTCTTGTCAAACAATACTGGAATGACATAAGTATATATCATCATTACTTTATTATGCTATGATATATATTATCACTCATTGCATACTGAACATTTTATTTCTGCATCATCTTATTAATCTGTTGTTGAATATTACTTCCATTTAATTTTCTTAAAACTTAATTTTTCTCTAAAGTTTAGTATTCTTACCATGGCAAACATCATAGCTCCACCAACCTTTTTACATTCAGTTGGGGAACCAAAAATGGAATGGGAATTGTGGTATCCCCTGTTCTTAGTTTATGTGGAAGTACGGGAGAATGAAGATTGCTGAGCACAAAGGAAACTTTCTTTACTTAAGCATTGTGTAGGCAGAGTGGGCCTAAAAGAATATAATAACTTACCTCCTTTGGAGGGAGCGGTAGAAAAGAATGATTTCAACCAACCTGTCAAATGATTGAGTATCCATTTGGAAAAAAATCAATACAGTGATGGAAAGATTTAAATTCTATTCGTGGGCACAACAGGAAGAAGAGTCAAGAGAGGACTATGTAGCTGTTGCACGAACATTAGCTGGATCCTGTGAATTTGAAACTATAACATATGATCAAGTTCTGAGAGATCGAGTAGTGACACAAGAAAGACTGTGAGCTGGAACTGAATCCACTTTAATTTAAGTGCTGTCATAAATATTGCTAAAGGCATTGAACAATCTGAAAAGTTAGTAAACGAAATCAGAAATCAGAACATCAAAATACAGTATACTAATTCTGAAGTCAGTATAGTTGTTAGACCTGACAGCCTTAGGGTGGTCACCCCTAACGTTTTGCCTGCCTCCCTCCACTTTTCGGACACTGTTTTTGCTGGTTTTAAGACTCTGCGCACTTTACCACTGCTCACCAGTGCTAAAGTGCATATGCTCTCTCCCTTTAAACATTGTAACATTGGATCATACCCAATTGGACTATTTAACTTACTAATAAGTCGCTAGTAAAATGCACTATATGTGCCCAAAGCCTATAGATTAAATGCTACTAGTAGGCCTGCAGCACTGATTGTGCCACCCACTCAAGTAGCCCCTTAACCTTGTCTCAGGCCTGCCATTGCAAGGCATGTGTGTGCAGTTTCACTGCCACTTCGACTTAGCATTTAAAAGTACTTGCCAAGCCTAAAACTCCCCTTTTTTTACATATAAGACACCCCTAAGGTATGCCCTAGGTAACCCATAGGGCAGGGTGCTGTGTAGGCAAAAGGTAGGACATGTACCTGTGTAGTTTACATGTCTTGGTAGTGTAAAACTCCTAAATTCGTTTTTACACTGCTGCGAGGCCTGCTCCCTTCATAGGCTAACATTGGGGCTGCCCTCATACAGTGTGTGAGTGGTAGCTGTTGATCTCAAAGGGGTAGGAAGGTCATATTTAGTATGGCCAGAATGGTGATAGAAAATCCTGCTGACTGGTTGTTGGATGCTGGCTCTCTATGTAGTGCACAAAACCAAGTACGCTATGCAGAGAGTCCGCATGTTAGTTCACAGGGGTGAAAATTAGATCACCTAATGCTCCAATTTTCAAGGTCAAGCAGTTAGGCTAATCCAGGAGATGTGCTAAGTATTTGTTGTACACACAAATCCAATCATGCACCACACACACTCAATGAATAACTTGAGACCAGATTTTATAAAAATACTTCAGACTTTTATATAATTTTTAAGACCAAAATCTTTAGAATACGTTAAGTACTTTTCTTGTTATGAATTTTCGAAGTTTTAATAAAGTTTGTATTTCTGTGCGTAATTACGCACCATAGGAATCAATAGGCAGTCACTTTTAAAAATGCATATAAAATTGCACAATTGTGTTACCAGTCTCTTCTTTTGCAGGGGAGTTGCAGTCGTTGGTGGGCACCTCGTGCCAGCTGTAGCGCCTCGGGTGGGTCCCGGTTTCGGCAGGAGCAGCGTTGGAGAAGTTCTTGGCACAGGCAAGGGGCCACTGGGATGGACCACTTGGAAAAGGAGCTGGTGTGCAAAAACAAAGTGGTGCCTGGGGGTCCCCTTGGGCTGATGAGGTCGCATGGGGTTGGGGACCCGGGGCACACAGCATATCCCGCGATACAGGGCCCAGGGCAGCCAGGTGCAGGGCGTCTTGAGAAGTTTTGGAGCTGTGCGCAACTGAGTCCTTAGGAGCTGGAGGTGAGTCACTTGGAGGGCGGCTTACAGGACAGCGGGGGCTCTCTGGTCGGAGGTCCGGGGTGTTCCTGAAGTCCCTCGACTGGGGCTTCCTCCTAGTCCGTTTTCAGCTCAGGGGGAGCTGGTCTTCACCTGGTCTGACGTCGGCTGACCAGGACCCAGGGTATTGCTCTATCTCTGGTTATGGGGGTCGCAGCGCCACCAAACTAGGTTCAGTTGGGGGGCACTTCTGGGAAGTCGTCGGTGTGTCGTCGTGTCCAGCTGTGACTTCCGGTTGTGGAGATATTGCGGTTTTCATGAAGTGACCTTCACTGGTTTCTTACTTCTTTGTAGTTTTTCTGTGTTTTTCGAGCGATGCCTTCACTCAGGAGGGAGATCTGGGTCGCTCCTTGAAGCCTCGAGGTCCCCAGGGGTCCTTAGGGTTGGTCTAGTGTTCAGCTCCTCTGCTGTCGCGATTGTCGGGACTCTGATGCAGCAAGCAGGGGTTTTGGCACCTCTTCCAATGCAGCAGGTCCTCAGTTCTTGTCCTGGCGGCTTCTTTGGTGGTGGTCTTCTTTCTTCTTGTAGTCCTTTTCGAATCTGCTTCGACTCCTTTCCAAAATCTAAAGTCTTGGTCTAGGGGAGCCCACTAAATACTGAATCTAGTGGGCGTTTTAGGGGGAACCTGGTAGTGTCCAATGGGACGCCTACCTTTGGGTGGCTGCAACCACTATAGTGACCACTTCCTGTGGGAAGGGTCACTTACCTAAACCTCACTGGCTGTTTTCCCACCTTTCAAGATGGCGAAAACTGAGACAGAGGGTCCACTTCACAGGCAAGCCCTCAGGGGAGGTGCATATCTGGTGGGACCACTCCCTCTATCCTTTGTCTAGTTTCCCGCCTTTGCTCCTGCCCAAGGTGGGGTTGCGAAAGGGAGAGTCTTCTGCTGCTAGTAGCAGGCCTGGGGGTTCGAGTTTCAAGGGCTGCAGCCCTTTGAAGCTCACTGCCAGAACAGTTCACATTCCTGAGGGAGGGGGGTCAGCCCCTCCACCCAGGAAGGTGGTTGTTTTTCAAAACCAGGGAGCCAGATGTAGCAACTTTGCAAATTGTGACTTGCAATTTGCGAGTCCAAGCGACTCGCAAATTGCAACTCGCAATTTGCAATGCAGAACGGTGTCTCAGACACCGTCTGCGAGTCGCTATGGGGTCGCAAAGACCCACCTCATTAATATTAATGAGGTGGGTCGTAAATTGCGGCCCCATAGCGACTATGGGCACTCACGGGTATGGAGGCCTGCTGTAGTCAGCAGACCTCCATGTCCGTGATTGCTTTTAAATAAAGCAGTTTTTTTTTTCAAGTGTAGCCCGTTTTCTTTAAAGGAAAACGAGCTGCACTTTAAAAAAAAAAACGATACCTTTTGTTTCGGATTTTTTCAGGGCAGGTCGTGGTCCCTTGGACCACGACCTGCTCTGAAAAAATAATTTGGGGTCCAGTCACAAAGGGGAAGGGGTCCCATGGGGACCCCTTCCTGTTTGCGAGTGGGTTACCATCCACTTCAAGTGGATGGTAACTGCGACGTACGCGGTCGCAAATCGAGTTGCATACCACTGCGACTCGCAAATAGGAAGGGAACACCCCTTCCTATTAGGGACTCTGAAATGCATTTTGCGAGTCGGTTCTGACTCGCAAAATGCCTTTCTGCATAGCAAACTCAGGTTTGCGACTCGCAAACGGCGATTTTCGCCATTTGCGACTCGCAAACTGTTTGCTACATCTGGCCCATGGCTCTGCCTGGGTTTTGTGTATTGGCTGTCTGGAGTGGCATCTGGATGAAACCAGTCAGCAACTCTGCCAGTTAGTGTAAGCTTTTGCATGGGGCACCTCTAAGGTGACCCCTGGGCACATTTTAGGTTAAATCCAATAATGGCATCAGTTTGGATTTAATATTCTGAGTTGTTTGATACCAAACAACCCAGGGTGCAGAGGGGCCATTATGTTGCTGGGGAACTCGTGCTTGACCAGTGCCCAGTACATGCATCGAAATGGCTGCTCTGTTCACTCACTATGTCCCAGGTTTGGCAAGGACACCGTGGGGGCATACTGCTCATGCAATTATGCCCTCACATATAGTATGGTGCACCCTGCCTTAGAGCTGGAAGGCCTGCTAGAGGGGTGACTTATCCAGAGCACATTCAGTGTATGGTGGACAGGGCACACAGTGAGTGTGCCATGTCGACTTTGTCTTTTAGGGTTGCCCCAGTGCACACAGCCTGCCATGGCAGTGCTGGGTGTATCTGGGAGCAGGGCCCTTGGGAGTGGCACAATCAGTGCTGCTGCCCCCAGGGGCCTACTCTTAATATCTCTTGCCCTGGGTACTATGGTACCCATTTGCTAGGGACTTATAGGGGTATTTAAGAGTATAACCCATTGTGCCAAGCATCACAACAGTTTTAGGGAAAGAGCTCTGGCCCAGGGAACCTGTTTAGCAGGGGCCCTGGGCACTACCAATTTCTAGAACACATCAACATCAGGCAAAAAGAGGGAGGCTAACCATTCAAAAAGAGTCCTCCTCTCATACTAACCCCCCTCCAAACGAAAGAGGATGAGACTACCCTTTCCCTAGTGAGTCTTCATCTTCTAAGTGGAAGAATCTGGAGAGGCCATCTGCATTGGCATGGGCAGTCCCAGGTCTGTGTTCCACTTTGAAGTCCATTCCCTGTAGGGATATGGACCACCTGAGCAGTTTGGGGTTTTCACCTTTCATCTGTTGTAGCCATCTGAGAGGCCTGTGGTCAGTCTGAACTGTGAAGTGAGAGCCAAACAAGTAAGGTCTCAACTTTTTCAGGGCCCAAACCACAGCAAAGGCTTCCCTCTTTATGGTACTCCATTTTTGTTCCCTAGGGAGTAGCTTTTTGCTAATAAAAGCAACTGGCTGGTCATGTCCATCGTCATTCCTTTGGGAGAGGACTGCTCCTATTCCCAACTCTGAAGCATCTGTCTGGACTATGAATTCCCTTGGGTAGTCTGGTGCTTGAAGTGCTGGAGCAGAGCACATTGTTTTCTTCAGAGTGTCAAAGGCCTCTTGACAACTCACTGTCCAGTTAACTTTCCTAGGCATTTTCTTGGAGGTAAGTCCTGTGAGGGGGGCAACTATTGTGCCATAATCCTTCAAAAACCTCCTGCAATACCCAGTCAAGCCAAGGAATGCCCTGACTTGAGTCTGGGTTGTAGGAGCTTCCCAAGCCAGAATAGTCTGAATCTTGGGGTGTAGAGGTTGTACTTGGCCTCCACCTACCAGGTGGCCCAGGCACACAACTTTTCCCTGCCCTAGCTGGCACTTACTGGCCTTGATAGTGAGGCCTGCTGTTTGCAGGGCCTCAAGGCCATTTACCAGGTGGATCAGGTGATCCTGCCAGGTGGAACTATAGACAGCTATGTCATCCAAGTAAGCTGCACTAAAAGTTTCCAACCCACCAAGAACTTGGTTCACCAACCTCTGGAAAGTGGCAGGTGCATTTTTTAGTCCAAAGGGCATAACAGTGAACTGATAATGCCCACTAGGAGTAGAAAATGCTGACCTCTCTTTTGCTCCTGGGGTCAGACCAATCTGCCAGTACCCTGAGGTTATATCAAAAGTACTCAGATATTTGGCTGCCCCTAGTCTGTCTATGAGCTCATCAGCTCTTGGAATTGGGTGTGCATCTGTCTTGGTTACAGAGTTGAGGCCCCTGTAGTCCACACAAAACCTAATTTCTTTTCCATCACCCTTGGAGTGAGGTTTGGGGACTAACACTACTGGGCTGGCCCAGGGGCTCTCTGAGGGTTTAATGACACCCAAGTGCATCATTTTCTTGACTTCAGCTTCTATGCTTTCTCTGACATGGTTAGACTGTCTGTATATTTTGCTTTTGAAGGGCAGGCTGTCAGCAATGTCCATATCATGGGTACACCAGTTTGTCTTCCCAGGGGTCAGAAAGAAAAGCCCAGCATAGTGGTTGAGCACTTTTTTGCAATCAGTTTACTGTTGGCCTGAGAGGGTGTCTGAAAATACCACTCCCTCCACAGAACCATCTTGGGGGTTGCTGGTGAGGAGATCAGGGAGATGTACACTCTCATCTTCCTGTCCCTCATCTGTGAGCATAAGCATAGTCACCTTAGCTCTGTCAAAGAAAGGTTTTAGGCGGTTGACATGGATAATTCTCTTGGGGTTCTTGCAACTGCCTAGGTCCACTAGATAAGTGACCTCCTCTTTCCTTTCAAAGATGGGATTGGGCCCAGACCATTTGTCTTGGAGGGCCCTTGGAGCAACAGGCTCCAACACCCAAACATTCTGCCCTGGTTGGAACTCCACCATAGCAGCTTTATGGTCATACCAAAGCTTTTGAAGCTCTTGGCTGGCCTGAAGATTTTTGCTGGCTTACCCCATGTACTCAGCCATCCTAGAACGTAGGCCAAGCACATAGTCCACAATGTCCTATTTGGGCTCCTTGAGAGGTCTCTCCCAGTCTTCCCTTACAAGACTCAGTGGTCCCCTAACAGGATGCCCAAACAAAAGTTCAAAGGGTGAGAAACCTATTCCCTTTTGTGGCACTTCCCTGTAGGCAAACAGCAGACAATGAAGTAGGACATCCCATCTCCTTCTGAGCTTTTCAGGGAGTCCTCCAATCATTTCTTTTAGGGTCTGGTTGAATCTCTCTACCAGGCCATTTGTTTGTGGATGGTATGGGGTAGTGAACTTATAAGTCACTCCACATTCCTGCCACATGTGTTTTTAAGTATGCAGACATGAAGCTTGTTCCCCTGTCTGATACTACTTCCTTAGGGAACCCCACCCTGGTAAAGATACCTAGGAGAGCTTTGGCCACTGCAGGTGCAGTGATAATCCTAAGGGGAATAGCCTCAGGGTACCTAGTGGCATGATCCACTACCACTAGGATGTACCTATGCCCTGATGCTGTTGGAGGGTCAAGGGGGCCAACAATGTCAACTCTACCCTTTCAAAGGGAACCCCAACCACAGGCAATGGAATTAAGGGGGCCTTTGGGTGGCCACCTGCCTTGCCATTGGCTTGGCAGGAGGGACAGGACTGACAAAAATCCTTCCCCTTTTGAGACATCTCTGGCCAGTAGAAGTGGTTAACCAACCTACTCCACGTTTTGTTCTGACCCAGGTGCCCTGCTAGGGGAATGTCATGGGCTAAAGTGAGAAGGAAGTCTCTGAACCTCTGGGGCACTACCACCCTCCTGGTTGCACCAGGCTTGAGGTCTCTGGCCTCAGTGTACGGGAGTGTGAGAAAGTAGCCTCTTTCTAGCCTTGTTACCCCCACTTTTGGCCTGTTTGTGAGTGTATGTCAGGGTGTTTTCACTGTCTCACTGGGATCCTGCTAGCCAGGGCCCAGTGCTCATAGTGAAAACCCTATGTTTTCAGTATGTTTGTTATGTGTCACTGGGACCCTGCTAGTCAGGACCCCAGTGCTCATAAGTTTGTGGCCTATATGTTTGTGTTCCCTGTGTGGTGCCTAACTGTCTCACTGAGGCTCTGCTAACCAGAACCTCAGTGGTTATGCTCTCTCATTTCTTTCAAATTGTCACTAACAGGCTAGTGACCAATTTTACCAATTTACATTGGCTTACTGGAACACCCTTATAATTCCCTAGTATATGGTACTGAGGTACCCAGGGTATTGGGGTTCCAGGAGATCCCTATGGGCTGCAGCATTTCTTTTGCCACCCATAGGGAGCTCTGACAATTCTTACACAGGCCTGCCACTGCAGCCTGAGTGAAATAACGTCCACGTTATTTCACAGCCATTTTACACTGCACTTAAGTAACTTATAAGTCACCTATATGTCTAACCTTTACCTGGTAAAGGTTAGGTGCAAAGTTACTTAGTGTGAGGGCACCCTGGCACTAGCCAAGGTGCCCCCACATTGTTCAGAGCCAATTCCCTGAACTTTGTGAGTGCGGGGACACCATTACACGTGTGCACTACATATAGGTCACTACCTATACGTAGCTTCACAATGGTAACTCCGAATATGGCCATGTAACATGTCTAAGATCATGGAATTGCCCCCTCTATGCCATCCTGGCATTGTTGGCACAATTCCATGATCCCAGTGGTCTGTAGCACAGACCCTGGTACTGCCAAACTGCCTTTTCTGGGGTTTCACTGCAGCTGCTGCTGCTGCCAACCCCTCAGACAGGTTTCTGCCCCCCTGGGGTCAAGCCAGGCTTGTCCCAGGATGGCAGAACAAAGGACTTCCTCTGAGAGAGGGTGTTACACCCTCTCCCTTTGGAAAATGGTGTGAAGGCAGGGGAGGAGTAGCCTCCCCCAGCCTTTGGAAATGCTTTCTTGGGCACAGATGTGCCCAATTCTGCATAAGCCAGTCTACACCGGTTCAGGGGACCCCTTAGCCCTGCTCTGGCGCGAAACTGGACAAAGGAAAGGGGAGTGACCACTCCCCTGACCTGCACCTCCCCTGGGAGGTGTCCAGAGCTCCTCCAGTGTGCTCCAGACCTCTGCCATCTTGGAAACAGAGGTGCTGCTGGCACACTGGACTGCTCTGAGTGGCCAGTGCCACCAGGTGACATCAGAGACTCCTTCTGATAGGCTCCTTCAGGTGTTAGTAGCCTATCCTCTCTCCTAGGTAGCCAAACCCTCTTTTCTGGCTATTTAGGGTCTCTGTCTCTGGGGAAACTTTAGATAACGAATGCAAGAGCTCATCAGAGTTCCTCTGCATCTCTCTCTTCACCTTCTGCCAAGGAATCGACTGCTGACCGCGCTGGAAGCCTGCAACACTGCAACAAAGTAGCAAAGACGACTACTGCAACTCTGTAACGCTGATCCTGCCGCCTTCTCGACTGTTTTCCTGGTGGTGCATGCTGTGGGGGTAGTCTGCCTCCTCTCTGCACTAGAAGCTCCGAAGAAATCTCCCGTGGGTCGACGGAATCTTCCCCCTGCTACCGCAGGCACCAAAAAGCTGCATGACCGGTCCCTTGGGTCTCCTCTCAGCACGACGAGCGAGGTCCCTCGAATCCAGCAACTCTGTCCAAGTGACTCCCACAGTCCAGTGACTCTTCAGTCCAAGTTTGGTGGAGGTAAGTCCTTGCCTCCCCACGCCAGACTGCATTGTTGGAAACCGCGTCTTTTGCGAATACTCCGGCTTCCGTGCACTTCCGGCGGAAATCCTTTGTGCACAGCCAAGCCTGGGTCCACGGCACTCTAACCTGCATTGCACGACTTTCTAAGTTGGTCTCCGGCGACGTGGGACTCCTTTGTGCAACTTCGGCGAGCACCGTTTCACGCATCCTCGTAGTGCCTGTTTCTGGCACTTCTCCGGGTGCTACCTGCCAATTTGCGACCTCCTGGTCCCTCCTGGGCTACAGCAGCGTCCAAAAACGCTAACCGCACGATTTGCAGCTAGCAAGGCTTGTTGGCGTTCTTTTGGCGGGAAAATACTTCTGCACGACTCTCCACGGCAAGAGGGATCCGTCCACCAAAGGGGAAGTCTCTAGCCCTTTTCGTTCCTGCAGAAACCGCAGCTTCTTCTGTCCAGTAGAAGCTTCTTTGCACCCGCAGCTGGCATTTCCTGGGCATCTGCCCATCTCCGACTTGCTTGTGACTTTTGGACTTGGTCCCCTTGTCCCACAGGTACCCTAGATTGGAAATCCACAGTTGTTGCATTGTTGGTTGGTGTCTTTCCTGCATTATTCCTCTATCATGACTCTTTGTCTTTTGGGGAACTTCAGTGCACTTTGCACTCACTTTTCAGGGTCTTGGGGAGGGCTATTTTCCTAACTCTCACTATTTTCTAATAGTCCCAGCGACCCTCTACAAGGTCACATAGGTTTGGGGTCCATTCGTGGTTCACATTCCACTTTTGGAGTATATGGTTTGTGTTGCCCCTATCCCTATGTGTCCCCATTTCATCCTATTGTAACTATACATTGTTTGCACTGTTTTCTAAGACTATACTGCATATTTTTGGTATTGTGTACATATAACTTGTGTATAATTGCTATCCTCATACTGAGGGTACTCACTGAGATACTTTGGCATATTGTCATAAAAATAAAGTACCTTTATTTTTAGTATATCTGTGTATTGTGTTTTCTTATGATATTGTGCAAGTGACACTTGTGGTACTGTAGTAGCTTCACACGTCTCCTAGTTCAGCCTAAGCTGCTCTGCTAAGCTACCATTATCTATCAGCCTAAGCTGCTAGACACCCTATACACTAATAAGGGATAACTGGGCCTGGTGCAAGGTGCAAGTACCCCTTGGTACTCACTACAAGCCAGTCCAGCCTCCTACAGGGAGCCCCACCTCCCAGTAGATCCTGTGGGTACCACTGACATTTCCTAGCTCCTCCTGAGCAGCTTGCTGTCTCAGGCCTTCAAGA
Source organism: Pleurodeles waltl (assembly GCF_031143425.1). Classification (NCBI taxonomy): domain Eukaryota; kingdom Metazoa; phylum Chordata; class Amphibia; order Caudata; family Salamandridae; genus Pleurodeles; species Pleurodeles waltl. Next base: position 1,165,130,669 of record NC_090439.1, on the reverse strand, counting down.
GTGGGACACTCTCTTTGTCCCTGGCACAGATTCTCCCTAGAGGGTCCCCCTGGGCCCAAGACCTCTGGTTGGTAAGGCCCAAGCTCTTCAGGCTCAGTTCCCTCTAAGGTGGATGACTCCTTCTCCTCCTGAGGAGAGGGATCCTGCCTTGGGATCTGTTGTAAAGCTGGGTCCCCAGTCTTCTTGCCTTTTCTCTTGGGAGGCTGGTCCACTATTTCAGGATCCAGCTATCCTTTTTCATTCTGAAGTCTGCTCTGTGCCCTTATCTTGACACAAGCCAACTCAGGGATTCCAAGCATTGCTGCATGGGTCCTTAGCTCTACTTCAGCCCAGGGGGAATGCTCCAGATCATTGCCAAGGAGGCAATCTACAGGGATGGATGAGGACACAACCACTTCTTTTTGCCCTGCTACTCCTCCTTATTCAAAATTTACCATAGCCATGGGGTGGAACTTGGTCTCACTGTCAGCATTAGTGACAGGATAAGACCTCCCTGGTGAGACACCAGACTCCCTGCTGAGACACCATAGTGCTAGCCCCTGTATCTCTTAGAGCTTCTATTTTCTCCCCATTACTCACAGGGTGCTGCCTGTATTTGGACATATTACTTGGCCAAGCAGCACAGGATAAATCTACCCCACCTTCAGTGACTAATGTTGCCTCTGTGGGGACACTGACATGGAGGGCTGATGAGGTCGCATGGGGTTGGGGACCCAGGGCACACAGCATATCCCGCGATACAGGGCCCAGGGCAGCCAGGTGCAGGGCGTCTTGAGAGGTTTTGGAGCTGTGCGCAACTGAGTCCTTAGGAGCTGGAGGTGAGTCACTTGGAGGGCGGCTTACAGGACAGCGGGGGCTCTCTGGTCGGAGGTCCGGGGTGTTCCTGAAGTCCCTCGACTGGGGCTTCCTCCTAGTCCGTTTTCAGCTCAGGGGGAGCTGGTCTTCACCTGGTCTGACGTCGGCTGACCAGGACCCAGGGTATTGCTCTATCTCTGGTTATGGGGGTCGCAGCGCCACCAAACTAGGTTCAGTTGGGGGGCACTTCTGGGAAGTCGTCGGTGTGTCGTCGTGTCCAGCTGTGACTTCCGGTTGTGGAGATATTGCGGTTTTCATGAAGTGACCTTCACTGGTTTCTTACTTCTTTGTAGTTTTTCTGTGTTTTTCGAGCGATGCCTTCACTCAGGAGGGAGATCTGGGTCGCTCCTTGAAGCCTCGAGGTCCCCAGGGGTCCTTAGGGTTGGTCTAGTGTTCAGCTCCTCTGCTGTCGCGATTGTCGGGACTCTGATGCAGCAAGCAGGGGTTTTGGCACCTCTTCCAATGCAGCAGGTCCTCAGTTCTTGTCCTGGCGGCTTCTTTGGTGGTGGTCTTCTTTCTTCTTGTAGTCCTTTTCGAATCTGCTTCGACTCCTTTCCAAAATCTAAAGTCTTGGTCTAGGGGAGCCCACTAAATACTGAATCTAGTGGGCGTTTTAGGGGGAACCTGGTAGTGTCCAATGGGACGCCTACCTTTGGGTGGCTGCAACCACTATAGTGACCACTTCCTGTGGGAAGGGTCACTTACCTAAACCTCACTGGCTGTTTTCCCACCTTTCAAGATGGCGAAAACTGAGACAGAGGGTCCACTTCACAGGCAAGCCCTCAGGGGAGGTGCATATCTGGTGGGACCACTCCCTCTATCCTTTGTCTAGTTTCCCGCCTTTGCTCCTGCCCAAGGTGGGGTTGCGAAAGGGAGAGTCTTCTGCTGCTAGTAGCAGGCCTGGGGGTTCGAGTTTCAAGGGCTGCAGCCCTTTGAAGCTCACTGCCAGAACAGTTCACATTCCTGAGGGAGGGGGGTCAGCCCCTCCACCCAGGAAGGTGGTTGTTTTTCAAAACCAGGGAGCCAGATGTAGCAACTTTGCAAATTGTGACTTGCAATTTGCGAGTCCAAGCGACTCGCAAATTGCAACTCGCAATTTGCAATGCAGAACGGTGTCTCAGACACCGTCTGCGAGTCGCTATGGGGTCGCAAAGACCCACCTCATTAATATTAATGAGGTGGGTCGTAAATTGCGGCCCCATAGCGACTATGGGCACTCACGGGTATGGAGGCCTGCTGTAGTCAGCAGACCTCCATGTCCGTGATTGCTTTTAAATAAAGCAGTTTTTTTTTTCAAGTGTAGCCCGTTTTCTTTAAAGGAAAACGAGCTGCACTTAAAAAAAAAAAACGATACCTTTTGTTTCGGATTTTTTCAGGGCAGGTCGTGGTCCCTTGGACCACGACCTGCTCTGAAAAAATAATTTGGGGTCCAGTCACAAAGGGGAAGGGGTCCCATGGGGACCCCTTCCTGTTTGCGAGTGGGTTACCATCCACTTCAAGTGGATGGTAACTGCGACGTACGCGGTCGCAAATCGAGTTGCATACCACTGCGACTCGCAAATAGGAAGGGAACACCCCTTCCTATTAGGGACTCTGAAATGCATTTTGCGAGTCGGTTCTGACTCGCAAAATGCCTTTCTGCATAGCAAACTCAGGTTTGCGACTCGCAAACGGCGATTTTCGCCGTTTGCGACTCGCAAACTGTTTGCTACATCTGGCCCATGGCTCTGCCTGGGTTTTGTGTATTGGCTGTCTGGAGTGGCATCTGGATGAAACCAGTCAGCAACTCTGCCAGTTAGTGTAAGCTTTTGCATGGGGCACCTCTAAGGTGACCCCTGGGCACATTTTAGGTTAAATCCAATAATGGCATCAGTTTGGATTTAATATTCTGAGTTGTTTGATACCAAACAACCCAGGGTGCAGAGGGGCCATTATGTTGCTGGGGAACTCGTGCTTGACCAGTGCCCAGTACATGCATCGAAATGGCTGCTCTGTTCACTCACTATGTCCCAGGTTTGGCAAGGACACCGTGGGGGCATACTGCTCATGCAATTATGCCCTCACATATAGTATGGTGCACCCTGCCTTAGAGCTGGAAGGCCTGCTAGAGGGGTGACTTATCCAGAGCACATGCAGTGTATGGTGGACAGGGCACACAGTGAGTGTGCCATGTCGACTTTGTCTTTTAGGGTTGCCCCAGTGCACACAGCCTGCCATGGCAGTGCTGGGTGTATCTGGGAGCAGGGCCCTTGGGAGTGGCACAATCAGTGCTGCTGCCCCCAGGGGCCTACTCTTAATATCTCTTGCCCTGGGTACTATGGTACCCATTTACTAGGGACTTATAGGGGTATTTAAGAGTATAACCCATTGTGCCAAGCATCACAACAGTTTTAGGGAAAGAGCTCTGGCCCAGGGAACCTGTTTAGCAGGGGCCCTGGGCACTACCAATTTCTAGAACACATCAACATCAGGCAAAAAGAGGGGGGCTAACCATTCAAAAAGAGTCCTCCTCTCATACTAACCCCCCTCCAAACGAAAGAGGATGAGACTACCCTTTCCCTAGTGAGTCTTCATCTTCTAAGTGGAAGAATCTGGAGAGGCCATCTGCATTGGCATGGGCAGTCCCAGGTCTGTGTTCCACTTTGAAGTCCATTCCCTGTAGGGATATGGACCACCTGAGCAGTTTGGGGTTTTCACCTTTCATCTGTTGTAGCCATCTGAGAGGCCTGTGGTCAGTCTGAACTGTGAAGTGAGAGCCAAACAAGTAAGGCCTCAACTTTTTCAGGGCCCAAACCACAGCAAAGGCTTCCCTCTTTATGGTACTCCATTTTTGTTCCCTAGGGAGTAGCTTTTTGCTAATAAAAGCAACTGGCTGGTCATGTCCATCGTCATTCCTTTGGGAGAGGACTGCTCCTATTCCCAACTCTGAAGCATCTGTCTGGACTATGAATTCCCTTGGGTAGTCTGGTGCTTGAAGTGCTGGAGCAGAGCACATTGTTTTCTTCAGAGTGTCAAAGGCCTCTTGACAACTCACTGTCCAGTTAACTTTCCTAGGCATTTTCTTGGAGGTAAGTCCTGTGAGGGGGCAACTATTGTGCCATAATCCTTCAAAAACCTCCTGCAATACCCAGTCAAGCCAAGGAATGCCCTGACTTGAGTCTGGGTTGTAGGAGCTTCCCAAGCCAGAATAGTCTGAATCTTGGGGTGTAGAGGTTGTACTTGGCCTCCACCTACCAGGTGGCCCAGGCACACAACTTTTCCCTGCCCTAGCTGGCACTTACTGGCCTTGATAGTGAGGCCTGCTGTTTGCAGGGCCTCAAGGCCATTTACCAGGTGGATCAGGTGATCCTGCCAGGTGGAACTATAGACAGCTATGTCATCCAAGTAAGCTGCACTAAAAGTTTCCAACCCAGCAAGAACTTGGTTCACCAACCTCTGGAAAGTGGCAGGTGCATTTTTGAGTCCAAAGGGCATAACAGTGAACTGATAATGCCCACTAGGAGTAGAAAATGCTGACCTCTCTTTTGCTCCTGGGGTCAGACCAATCTGCCAGTACCCTGAGGTTATATCAAAAGTACTCAGATATTTGGCTGCCCCTAGTCTGTCTATGAGCTCATCAGCTCTTGGAATTGGGTGTGCATCTGTCTTGGTTACAGAGTTGAGGCCCCTGTAGTCCACACAAAACCTAATTTCTTTTCCATCACCCTTGGAGTGAGGTTTGGGGACTAACACTACTGGGCTGGCCCAGGGGCTCTCTGAGGGTTTAATGACACCCAAGTGCATCATTTTCTTGACTTCAGCTTCTATGCTTTCTCTGACATGGTTAGACTGTCTGTATATTTTGCTTTTGAAGGGCAGGCTGTCAGCAATGTCCATATCATGGGTACACCAGTTTGTCTTCCCAGGGGTCAGAAAGAAAAGCCCAGCATAGTGGTTGAGCACTTTTTTGCAATCAGTTTACTGTTGGCCTGAGAGGGTGTCTGAAAATACCACTCCCTCCACAGAACCATCTTGGGGGTTGCTGGTGAGGAGATCAGGGAGATGTACACTCTCATCTTCCTGTCCCTCATCTGTGAGCATAAGCATAGTCACCTTAGCTCTGTCAAAGAAAGGTTTTAGGCGGTTGACATGGATAATTCTCTTGGGGTTCTTGCAACTGCCTAGGTCCACTAGATAAGTGACCTCCTCTTTCCTTTCAAAGATGGGATTGGGCCCAGACCATTTGTCTTGGAGGGCCCTTGGAGCAACAGGCTCCAACACCCAAACATTCTGCCCTGGTTGGAACTCCACCATAGCAGCTTTATGGTCATACCAAAGCTTTTGAAGCTCTTGGCTGGCCTGAAGATTTTTGCTGGCTTACCCCATGTACTCAGCCATCCTAGAACGTAGGCCAAGCACATAGTCCACAATGTCCTATTTGGGCTCCTTGAGAGGTCTCTCCCAGTCTTCCCTTACAAGACTCAGTGGTCCCCTAACAGGATGCCCAAACAAAAGTTCAAAGGGTGAGAAACCTATTCCCTTTTGTGGCACTTCCCTGTAGGCAAACAGCAGACAAGGAAGTAGGACATCCCATCTCCTTCTGAGCTTTTCAGGGAGTCCTCCAATCATTTCTTTTAGGGTCTGGTTGAATCTCTCTACCAGGCCATTTGTTTGTGGATGGTATGGGGTAGTGAACTTATAAGTCACTCCACATTCCTGCCACATGTGTTTTTAAGTATGCAGACATGAAGCTTGTTCCCCTGTCTGATACTACTTCCTTAGGGAACCCCACCCTGGTAAAGATACCTAGGAGAGCTTTGGCCACTGCAGGTGCAGTGATAATCCTAAGGGGAATAGCCTCAGGGTACCTAGTGGCATGATCCACTACCACTAGGATGTACCTATGCCCTGATGCTGTTGGAGGGTCAAGGGGGCCAACAATGTCGACTCTACCCTTTCAAAGGGAACCCCAACCACAGGCAATGGAATTAAGGGGGCCTTTGGGTGGCCACCTGCCTTGCCATTGGCTCGGCAGGAGGGACAGGACTGACAAAAATCCTTCCCCTTTTGAGACATCTCTGGCCAGTAGAAGTGGTTAACCAACCTACTCCACGTTTTGTTCTGACCCAGGTGCCCTGCTAGGGGAATGTCATGGGCTAAAGTGAGAAGGAAGTCTCTGAACCTCTGGGGCACTACCACCCTCCTGGTTGCACCAGGCTTGAGGTCTCTGGCCTCAGTGTACGGGAGTGTGAGAAAGTAGCCTCTTTCTAGCCTTGTTACCCCCACTTTTGGCCTGTTTGTGAGTGTATGTCAGGGTGTTTTCACTGTCTCACTGGGATCCTGCTAGCCAGGGCCCAGTGCTCATAGTGAAAACCCTATGTTTTCAGTATGTTTGTTATGTGTCACTGGGACCCTGCTAGTCAGGACCCCAGTGCTCATAAGTTTGTGGCCTATATGTTTGTGTTCCCTGTGTGGTGCCTAACTGTCTCACTGAGGCTCTGCTAACCAGAACCTCAGTGGTTATGCTCTCTCATTTCTTTCAAATTGTCACTAACAGGCTAGTGACCAATTTTACCAATTTACATTGGCTTACTGGAACACCCTTATAATTCCCTAGTATATGGTACTGAGGTACCCAGGGTATTGGGGTTCCAGGAGATCCCTATGGGCTGCAGCATTTCTTTTGCCACCCATAGGGAGCTCTGACAATTCTTACACAGGCCTGCCACTGCAGCCTGAGTGAAATAACGTCCACGTTATTTCACAGCCATTTTACACTGCACTTAAGTAACTTATAAGTCACCTATATGTCTAACCTTTACCTGGTAAAGGTTAGGTGCAAAGTTACTTAGTGTGAGGGCACCCTGGCACTAGCCAAGGTGCCCCCACATTGTTCAGAGCCAATTCCCTGAACTTTGTGAGTGCGGGGACACCATTACACGTGTGCACTACATATAGGTCACTACCTATACGTAGCTTCACAATGGTAACTCCGAATATGGCCATGTAACATGTCTAAGATCATGGAATTGCCCCCTCTATGCCATCCTGGCATTGTTGGCACAATTCCATGATCCCAGTGGTCTGTAGCACAGACCCTGGTACTGCCAAACTGCCTTTTCTGGGGTTTCACTGCAGCTGCTGCTGCTGCCAACCCCTCAGACAGGTTTCTGCCCCCCTGGGGTCAAGCCAGGCTTGTCCCAGGATGGCAGAACAAAGGACTTCCTCTGAGAGAGGGTGTTACACCCTCTCCCTTTGGAAAATGGTGTGAAGGCAGGGGAGGAGTAGCCTCCCCCAGCCTTTGGAAATGCTTTCTTGGGCACAGATGTGCCCAATTCTGCATAAGCCAGTCTACACCGGTTCAGGGGACCCTTTAGCCCTGCTCTGGCGCGAAACTGGACAAAGGAAAGGGGAGTGACCACTCCCCTGACCTGCACCTCCCCTGGGAGGTGTCCAGAGCTCCTCCAGTGTGCTCCAGACCTCTGCCATCTTGGAAACAGAGGTGCTGCTGGCACACTGGACTGCTCTGAGTGGCCAGTGCCACCAGGTGACGTCAGAGACTCCTTCTGATAGGCTCCTTCAGGTGTTAGTAGCCTATCCTCTCTCCTAGGTAGCCAAACCCTCTTTTCTGGCTATTTAGGGTCTCTGTCTCTGGGGAAACTTTAGATAACGAATGCAAGAGCTCATCAGAGTTCCTCTGCATCTCTCTCTTCACCTTCTGCCAAGGAATCGACTGCTGACCGCGCTGGAAGCCTGCAACACTGCAACAAAGTAGCAAAGACGACTACTGCAACTCTGTAACGCTGATCCTGCCGCCTTCTCGACTGTTTTCCTGGTGGTGCATGCTGTGGGGGTAGTCTGCCTCCTCTCTGCACTAGAAGCTCAGAAGAAATCTCCCGTGGGTCGACGGAATCTTCCCCCTGCTACCGCAGGCACCAAAAAGCTGCATGACCGGTCCCTTGGGTCTCCTCTCAGCACGACGAGCGAGGTCCCTCGAATCCAGCAACTCTGTCCAAGTGACTCCCACAGTCCAGTGACTCTTCAGTCCAAGTTTGGTGGAGGTAAGTCCTTGCCTCCCCACGCCAGACTGCATTGTTGGAAACCGCGTCTTTTGCGAATACTCCGGCTTCCGTGCACTTCCGGCGGAAATCCTTTGTGCACAGCCAAGCCTGGGTCCACGGCACTCTAACCTGCATTGCACGACTTTCTAAGTTGGTCTCCGGCGACGTGGGACTCCTTTGTGCAACTTCGGCGAGCACCGTTTCACGCATCCTCGTAGTGCCTGTTTCTGGCACTTCTCCGGGTGCTACCTGCCAATTTGCGACCTCCTGGTCCCTCCTGGGCTACAGCAGCGTCCAAAAACGCTAACCGCACGATTTGCAGCTAGCAAGGCTTGTTGGCGTTCTTTTGGCGGGAAAATACTTCTGCACGACTCTCCACGGCAAGAGGGATCCGTCCACCAAAGGGGAAGTCTCTAGCCCTTTTCGTTCCTGCAGAAACCGCAGCTTCTTCTGTCCAGTAGAAGCTTCTTTGCACCCGCAGCTGGCATTTCCTGGGCATCTGCCCATCTCCGACTTGCTTGTGACTTTTGGACTTGGTCCCCTTGTCCCACAGGTACCCTAGATTGGAAATCCACAGTTGTTGCATTGTTGGTTGGTGTCTTTCCTGCATTATTCCTCTATCATGACTCTTTGTCTTTTGGGGAACTTCAGTGCACTTTGCACTCACTTTTCAGGGTCTTGGGGAGGGCTATTTTCCTAACTCTCACTATTTTCTAATAGTCCCAGCGACCCTCTACAAGGTCACATAGGTTTGGGGTCCATTCGTGGTTCACATTCCACTTTTGGAGTATATGGTTTGTGTTGCCCCTATCCCTATGTGTCCCCATTTCATCCTATTGTAACTATACATTGTTTGCACTGTTTTCTAAGACTATACTGCATATTTTTGGTATTGTGTACATATAACTTGTGTATAATTGCTATCCTCATACTGAGGGTACTCAGTGAGATACTTTGGCATATTGTCATAAAAATAAAGTACCTTTATTTTTAGTATATCTGTGTATTGTGTTTTCTTATGATATTGTGCAAGTGACACTTGTGGTACTGTAGTAGCTTCACACGTCTCCTAGTTCAGCCTAAGCTGCTCTGCTAAGCTACCATTATCTATCAGCCTAAGCTGCTAGACACCCTATACACTAATAAGGGATAACTGGGCCTGGTGCAAGGTGCAAGTACCCCTTGGTACTCACTACAAGCCAGTCCAGCCTCCTACAGGGAGCCCCACCTCCCAGTAGATCCTGTGGGTACCACTGACATTTCCTAGCTCCTCCTGAGCAGCTTGCTGTCTCAGGCCTTCAAGAGTGGGACACTCTCTTTGTCCCTGGCACAGATTCTCCCTAGAGGGTCCCCCTGGGCCCAAGACCTCTGGTTGGTAAGGCCCAAGCTCTTCAGGCTCAGTTCCCTCTAAGGTGGATGACTCCTTCTCCTCCTGAGGAGAGGGATCCTGCCTTGGGATCTGTTGTAAAGCTGGGTCCCCAGTCTTCTTGCCTTTTCTCTTGGGAGGCTGGTCCACTATTTCAGGATCCAGCTATCCTTTTTCATTCTGAAGTCTGCTCTGTGCCCTTATCTTGACACAAGCCAACTCAGGGATTCCAAGCATTGCTGCATGGGTCCTTAGCTCTACTTCAGCCCAGGGGGAATGCTCCAGATCATTGCCAAGGAGGCAATCTACAGGGATGGATGAGGACACAACCACTTCTTTTTGCCCTGCTACTCCTCCTTATTCAAAATTTACCATAGCCATGGGGTGGAACTTGGTCTCACTGTCAGCATTAGTGACAGGATAAGACCTCCCTGGTGAGACACCAGACTCCCTGCTGAGACACCATAGTGCTAGCCCCTGTATCTCTTAGAGCTTCTATTTTCTCCCCATTACTCACAGGGTGCTGCCTGTATTTGGACATATTACTTGGCCAAGCAGCACAGGATAAATCTACCCCACCTTCAGTGACTAATGTTGCCTCTGTGGGGACACTGACATGGTCAGGCCACACCTCTGACCCCATCTGGAGATTGGCAACTGCATTTACTGCAGGTTGACTAGAGGCATTCTTTTGGTTCTTACAGCCAGAGTCTCCAGTCCGGTGCCCTTTTGTCCTACAATCTTGGCACCAAGCCTTACAATGGTCAAAGTGTTTCCCTTTGTACCCTCCCCACCCTCCTGTGGAGTTTTTTGGGGGCCTTGAGAAGACTCTTTGTTATTTTTACCCTGGCTCCCATCTTTCCCTTGGGGAAGCTTTTTGGCCTCTTTCTTTTGGTCTCCCCCGCCAGTGGTAGTTTTGGTAACCCTTGTTTTGACCCAGTGGTCTGCCCTCCTCCCCAACTCTTGAGGGGAAAGTGGACCTAGGTCTACCAGATGTTGATGTAGCCTATCATTGGAACAATTACTCAACAGGTGCTCATCATAATCTTGTACATTGTTTCCAGCTAACCAACCACCCAGCATTTTTACTGAATAGTCCACAAAATCAACCCAGGTCTGGCTCTGGGATTTTCGAGCTTCCCTGAATTTTATCCTGTACTCTTCAGGTGTAAACCCAGAGGCCTTAATTAGGGTACTCTTCATGAGGTCAAAGGAGCTCTGGCCCAGGGAACCTGTTTAGCAGGGGCCCTGAGAACTCCCAATTTCTAGAACAGATCAGGCAAAAAGGGGGGGGCTAACCATGCAAAAAGAGGCAAATAAATCATACAATAACACAATATAGCACCACAAAAATACACCACACAGTGTTTATAAAAATATAGAATATTTATCTGAATAATTGCAGGTCAAAACAATTAGAATGCAATAAGTAAACGTTGGGATATTACTGTAAAAGCAATATAAAGTGTCTTTAGAATTGCAATATTACTGTAAAAGCAATATAAAGTTTCTTAAGTTCTCCTAGAAACAACAAGTGTCTCTTGCAGGGCAAGGTACCTGGTTTGCGCTGAAAAATCCTTGCAAGGGACCGCAAAGGAGGAGATGCTAGGAAAACAGGTAGGTGTGTGTCGGTTTTGCCCCTTCGCACACAGACTTGCATCGTTTTTTTCTACGCGGGGAAGCTGTGCATCGATTTCCGGCACACTGACTTGGATCCTCTTCGGGTTGCGGGGTTTTCGGACGCCCCAGGGACGATGCGTGGAACCCCGGGCTTGCGGAGCAATTTCGGTGGGCGATGCATCGAAATTTCTCCCGCACAGCAGGTGCTGCGTCGATTCCTCTCAGGAAGTCGGGCTGCGTCGTTCCGAATCTGCTGTGCATCGATCCAGTGGGTCGTGCGTCGAAGTTCCGGTCGCGATGCAGTCGCTGCATCGATCTTCCTGTTGCGGAGTTGGGCTGCGTCGTTCCGGAGTCGGCATGCAGTGAATTTTTGGCAGGCTGTGCGTCTAATTTTCGCTGCACAAGGAGTCCAGTTGCAGGAGTGAATTCTTTTTGGTCCTGAGACTTCAGGGAACAGGAGGCAAGCTCAATCCAAGCCCTTGGAGAGCACCTCTGCAGCACAGCAAGAGAGCAGCAAGACAGCAGGGCAACAGCAAGGCAGCAGTCCTTTTCAGAAAAGCAGTCAGGTGAGTCCTTTGCGCAGCCAGGCAGCTTCTCTTGGCAGATTGCAGATTCTGGTTCAGAGTTCCTTTCCCAGTAGGTATCTTGTCAAGAAGTGTCTGAGTTGGTAGGATAAGAGGCCCTGTTTAAATACCCAAATGTGCCTTTGAAGTGGGGGAGACTTCAAAGAGTGTTTTTGAAGTGCACAAGGTCCCCTTTCAGTACAACCCTGTCTTCCGGGGTCCTAGAAGGGGTTTTGGCAGTCTATTGTGTGAGGGCAGGCCACTGTCCATTGAAATGTAAGTGTCGTGCCCTCCACCTTTCCAACCCAGGAAGACCCATTCAGTATACAGATGTGTGCAGGTGTCACTGAACATCCTGTGTTTGTGGTTATCTTGGTGAAATGCACAAGGGAGCTGTCAGCCAGCCCAGATGTGGATTATAAGGCACAGAAGGATTTAAGTGCAGAGAAATGCTCCCTTTCTAAAAGTGGCATTTCTAGAATAGTAATATAAAATCCAACCTCACCAGTAAGCAGGATTTTGTATTACCATTCTGGACATACTAAATATGACCTGTCTACCCCTTTCTGATCAGAATCTACCAAACAGTATATGAGGATAGCCCTATAACTAGCCTATGAAAAGGATCAGGCCTCACAGCAGTGGAAAACGAATATAAGTCCTGCCTTTTACCTACACAGCACCCTGCCCCATGGGTGACCTAGGGCATACCTTAGGGGTGACTTATATGTAGAAAAAGGGGAGTTTAAGGCTTGGCAAGTACTTTTAAATGCCAAGTCGAAGTGGCAGTGAAACTGCACACCCAGGCCTTGCAATGGTAGGCCCGATCCATGGTTAAGGGGCTACTTATGTAGGTGGCACAATGAGTGCTACAGGCCCACTAGTAGCATTTAATTTACAGGCCCTGGGTGCATGCAGTGCACTTTACTAGGGACTTACAAGTAAATTAAATATGCCAATTGGGTATGAGCCAATGTTACCATATTTTAAGGGAGAGAGCATATGCACTTTAGCACTGGTTATCAGTGGTAAAGTGCGCAGAGTCCTAAAACCAGCAAAAACAGTGTCGAAAAGTGGAGGGAGGCAGGCAAAAAGTTGGGGGTGACCACCCCAAGGCTGTCAGGTCTAACATGTATGTCCCCTAGCTGAAAGTGGGGAGAGCTTTAGGGAAATGGACCACCTCAAGAGTTTAGAATTTTAACCCCTTATCTGCATGAGCCATCTGAGGGGCCTGTGGTCTGTCTGCACCCGGAAGTGAGTTCCAAACAGGTATGGTCTCAGCTTCTTCAGGTGCGCAGACCACAGCAAATGCTTCTCTTTCAATAGCACTCCACCTCTGTTCCCGTGGTAATAGTCTTCTGCTAATAAAGACTACTGGTTGGTCTACGCCCTCCTCATTTAACTGTGCTAGGACCACCTCTACGCCATGCTCTGAAGTGTCTGTCTGCACAATGAATTCTTTGGAGTAGTCAGGTGCCTTGAGCACGGGTGCCGTGCACATGGCTTCCTTCAGGGAGTCAAAGGCTTTCTGACAAGCCTCTGTCCAGTTCCCAACCTAGGTTGCTTTTTGGATGTGAGTTCTGTTAAGGGGGCTACTATGGTGCCACAGCCCTTAAAAAACCTACAGTAGTATCCAGTGAGATCTAAGAAAGCTCTCACTTCTGTCTGGGTTCTAGGTAGTTGCCAGGCCTTGGTAGTTTCAATCTTGGCCTGGAGTGGCTGCACGTTTCCACCACCTACTAGGTGTCCCAAGTACACCACGGAGCCCTGCCCAATCTGGCAGTTACTGGCATTTATGGTCAGACCTGCCTGCCGCAGGGCCTGAAGCACCTCCTTGAGGTGGAGCAGGTGTTCCTCTCAGCTGGAACTGTAGACGGCAATATCGTCCAAGTAGGCTTCTCTGAAGGCATCCTTGCCAGCTAGGACCTCGTTAACCAACCGTTGAACCAACCGTTAAATCCAAAAGGCATGACCCAGAAGTGGTAAAGACCCTCAGGAGTAGAAAAGGCTGATCTCTCTTTTGCCCCTTCAGTCAAGGCGATCTGTCAGTACCCTGACGTGAGGTCAAAGGTACTAAGGGACTTGGCAGCACCTAGCCTGTCTATGAGCTCATGAGCTTGGGGGATGGGGTGAGCATCTGTCTTTGTGACACAGTTGAGACCCTGCTAGTCCACGCAGAACCTAAACACTGGCTTGGCACCGGGAGCAGCAGCCTTGGGAACCAACACCACTGGGGTGGACGAGGGACTGCTAGACTTCTTAATTACCCCAAGAGCCAGCATCTTGCCAACTTCCTCCTTGATGCTGGACCTCACCTTATCTGACACTCTGTAAACTTTATTCTTTACAGGGGGACTGTCTTGTGTGTCAATGTCGTGGACACACAAGTGTGAGTCCAGGGGTGAGGGAAAACAGGGAAGAAAACTGTTCCAATAACTCATAGCAATCTCCTCTCTGATTTAGGGTCAGGGAGTCAGAGAGATTAACACCCTTCACTGGCCCATCATCTTCCTTGGCAGAGAGGAGGTTCGGGAGAGGCTCGCTCTCCTCTTCGACGCCCTCATCTGTCATCAGAAGCGTGCTGACTTCAGACCTCTCAAAGTGAGTCTTCAGCCTGTTTCGTTGGAGCACCCTCAGGGGGTTTCTAGGGGTCTAGAGGTCCACTAAGTAAATGGCCTCCCCCTTATGCTCCTTGATTTCAAATGGGCCAGTCCAGAGGTCCTGGAGAGCTCTAGGCTCTACTGGCTCCATTATTCAAACTTTGTCTCCAGGTGAGAATTCTATCAGGGTGGCCTTCTGGTCATACCATTGCTTCATCACCTCTTGAGTGGCCTTGAGGTTGCTCTTGGTCTGTTTCCAGAAGTGTTGCATCTGGTTGCGGAGGGCCGGCATATAACTGACCAAATCCTGGGGAGGTTTCCTGGGAGCTTTCTCCCACCCCCTCACAATGCTCAGGGGTCCTCGGACAAGGTACCCATCGAAATGTTCAAAGGGGCTGATGATCCCACACCCTTGCTGGGGCACCTCTCTATAAGCAAAGAGAAGGCTTGGCAAGAGGACGTCCCACTTACACCTCATGGCCTCAGGTAGGCCAGTGATCATGCCTTCTAGGGTCTTGTTGAACCTCTCCACAAGCCCATTGGTTTGAAGATGGTAAGGGGTGGTGAACCAGTAGGTCACCCCACACGCATCCCACATGGACTTCATGAAGTTTGTGCCTCTTTGAGGCATAATCTCTTTTGGGAATCCTATACGGGTAAATATCACCATGAGAGCTCTGGTCACCACCGCTGCAGTCCCTGTCCTTAGAGGGATCGCCTCTGGATAGCAGATGGCATGGTCCACCAAAACCAGGATAAACCTGTTGCCCAGGGCAGTTTTGGGGTCCAAGGTACCAATGACGATGATGCCCACCCTTTCAAAGGGGGTGCCAACGACGGGAAGTGGGATCAGGGCGGCCTTGAGCCTTTTCCTTGCCTTTCCACTAGCCTGGCAGGTGGTGCAGGACCTACAGAACGCATCTCAGGCTACCCGCATTCAGGGCCAATAAAAGTGGGGGACAAGCCTGGCAAAGGTCTTGTCTTGCCCCAAATGTCCCACCAGGGGGATGTCGTGAGCTAGGCCCAGTAGGAAGGCCTGGTAGCACTGGGGGACCACCAGCACACATGCTGCCCCAGCTTCCGGCAGCTTAGGCTCACTGTAAAGTAGATCATTCTCCCAATAGATATGGTGATCGCCAGAGGCTTCACCTGCTGCCTGGTCTGCGGCCTGTCGCCTCAAACCCTCAAGAGTAAGGCACCCTTTCTGCGCTTTACAGAACTCCTCCCTGGTTGGCCCACCCTCAACTTGCCAGCCAGCAAGCTTAGGCGTGTTACCCAGGGCGGCGATGTCCTCCCCAGTTGGCTCAGGGGCCTTCTCCTCCGGGACCCCTTCAACCACCGCAGCAACATCTGGGACCAGTTTTCCCGCACCCCTTTCCCTTCCTCTTTGCAGCTGTCCGGGCCATTGTTCCAGGCTCCAGATGCCCTTGACTCCCTTCCCGGGCAGCCATGGACCTTGTGGTCATGCAGACCCATTCAGGCAAACCTAACATCTCCAGGTGAGACCTGAGCTCCACCTCTTTCCAGGCAGTATGCTCAAGGTCGATGCCTAACAGACAATCTACAGGCATGGCAGGACTCACAGCTACTTTTAGAGTTCCAAAGACCCCCCACTTAAAGGGAACGAGAGCCACCGGTAGGTGACTCTCACGGTTGTCAGTGACTATGACCTGGTGGAATGTATTGGGGATGACCTGCTCTGCTGACACCAGCTGACCCCTAATAGTAGTCATACTGGCTCCTGTGTCACGCAGAGCCTCCACCCTTTGCCCATTAACGGTGACCCACTGCCTATACTTAGAAGTATTGGCAGGCATGTGGGCTTTTGGCACCATTTCCTCATCTCCCAGGGACACTAGGGTTACCTCTGTCTGTTCCCCAAAACTAGCTGGAACTACCTCCGCCCCGAGCGCTACACTAACCAACCCAGGTGTCTGCCCCCCAGTAGGGGGAAGTGCCTTCATGGGACACTTGGAGTCGCCCTTGTAGTGACCAAACTTGGTGCAGTCTAAGCACTTGGGTACAAACTTCCCTTTCTTCTTATCAAAGAACCCTGGCCTCTCAAACTCAGGCTGGGACTGGTTACCACCCCCCCTGGGAATTGTTTGGGGGCCTTCTGAGAACACCTTATTTTCAAGTTTTGCTCTTTTTCTCCCCCCCTCTTTCTTCTGGTGGGAACCCTGACCACCTTTGTGGGTGTGTCCCCCCAGACACCTTTTTGGACACTCTGGTGCTAGCCCAGAGGTCTGCCGCCTCAGCAAGCTTTCTAGGATCAGTCAGCTTACTGTCAACTAGCTGCTGGTGCAGCTCTGTAAAGCAAACACTGAGCATATGCTCCCTTAGGATCAGATTATACAACCCTGTGTAATCATTTACTTTGCTGCCCGCCCTCATCCATTCAGTGCCTTACTGGAAAAATCAAAAATGTCTACCCAAGTTTGTGTGGAGAGTTTGGTGCTGTCCCTGAACCTCCGACGGTATTTCGAAGGGGTCAGCCCAAAAGCGTTTTTTATGGGCGCGGTTTTCATGGGCGCGGTTTTCATGGGTGCGGTTTTCATGGGTGCGTATGTGTTTTGGTCTATTGGATCCAATGTAAGGAGTGTGTCCCTCGCCACAAATGGTACATAGCCCCACAATCTTGCCCCCCCATTGCTCTTCAGGAACCCCATGAGCCCTTAGTGCAACTTCATAAGGAGCCAACCTCTTATCAATGTCATCTCCCACCACATAACTTGACACCACATTTTTGGGTATTCAAACCTTCTTGTCTCCAGCAGGTCCTGTATGTATGTTTCCACCATCACTGCTGGACTCAGACTGCCTAGACTTGAGGTCCAGCTATTTGAGACTCAGTTCATGAACCAAAAGAAGTTTCTTTTCAGCCACGGTTCTCTCAGCTGCAGCCTCAGCTCTCCTCTCCTCTGCCTCTCTCTGAGCTTTCCTTTCTTCTGCCTCTGTGCTTAACCTCGCCATTTGCGGTAGAAATTCTTTCTCCTCCCTCCTTTCCTCTGCAGTCAGGCCATGACTAGAGACACTGCTCCCTGGTATAGCAGGGGGCACAATTCCAGGCCTAACATCCCCCACTGCTGGTGGCAAATCCTCTGAGGGGGCCACTCTCTGGCTCCTCCACCACAACATTCTCTTGTGTACGGGCTTCTGCACCGGTCCTCAGCACCTTTTGGTACTCCTCCTTTTTGGAGGCACCCTGGGTAGGAACTCCCATCCCCTTGCAGAGCTCTTTCAGTTGGTTAACAGTATATGTCTCCAGCTTGGCCAGGTCAAACTCTCCAGCTCCTGTTTTGGACCCAGCCAGAAACATTTTGTATGAGGACTAGGTTAAAATGTCAAGCAGAAAAACGAAATTGCAGAAAAAGAGGAAAAATAAGGTTGACCTTAAACTGTGGGTAGGTAGTCTACACGTAGCTATTGTATGTTACTGCACAAATACAGGTCCTATCCTCACCGCTGATCACCAATTTTAGAAATGGGGTCTTTGGGTTGGCAGTCGGGTTACCCCCTGTCCAAGCAAGGACCCTTACTCTAGTCAGGATAAGTCACACACAATCCAAATTATCCTGTGCCCACCCTTTGGTAGCTTGGCACTGAGCAGTCAGGCTTTACTTAAAAGACAATGTGTAAAGTATTTGTGCAATAAATCATGCAATAATACAGTATAAACACCCAAAAAAAATACACCACAGGTTTAGAAAAATATAGAATATTTATCTGAGTAGAATAAGGTCAAAACGATCAAGGTTCGATAAGTACAAGTGGAAATATCACTTTTGTAATGATCAATAGAGTCTTTAGTTCTTAAAAAGCAATAGTTGTCTCTTGCAAGCACAAAGTACCTGATTTGGGTCTAAATTATCCGCACGGAACCGCAGAGGAGGAAATACATGGAAAACAGAGAGGTGTGAGTCGGTTTCTCTGGGCGCACACAGACAATGCGTCGATTTCCGCCGTGCAGACTTGGATCCTCTTCCGGTTGCGGGGTATTTAGACTCCCCAGGGACGATGCAGAGAAATCCTGGGTGTGCAGGGCGAAGTCACAGGAGCTGCGTTGATTCCTCTCTCAGGAAGTCAGGCTGCGTCATTCTGGCTCGTCTATGTATCGATCCAGTGGACCGATATGTCGAAGTTCCGGTCGCAACGCTGGCGCTTCATCGATCTCCACTCGGGAAGCCGGGCTGCGTCGTTCTGGTTCGACATTGCAGTGATTTTCTCACCGCAGGGCAGGCTGTACGTCGATTCCGGCAGGCTGTGCGGCGATTTCAACCGTACAAGGAGCTCTTTGCAGAGATAAAGGTCCTCATTACGACTCTGGCGGTGGGTGATAAAGTGGCTGTAATACCACCAACAGGCTGGCGGTAAGTGCCACCATATTATGACCATGGTGGTAATAACTCCCATAGACAGCCAAGGTACCACACCAACCCCCACGGCGGAAACAACAGCCACCACGGTGTTGGCTGGTGGTGCTGACACATTGGCTGTGCTGACGGGTGCCTTTCCGGAGCCTACCACACCTGCTATACCTGCAGGTACCACTGTGGCTGTGGACTGGTTGGCTGAGGTGCGTGTCTAGGTTCTCGCCACCCTGGCTTTACGTGATGGAGGGGGGGAGGGAGGGTTAGGGAAGAGGTCAAAGGTTGCAAGGAAATACTTCTTAGGGGCAGTCTGGTAGGAAGGAGATTGAGAGGGAGGGGAGGAAGAGGCAGTGGTTGTGGGAGGTGTCAGCCTGCTGTGTTTGGGTGCAGGTGCACGGTCTGGATGCTGTGGTGAGGTGGATGGCTGTTGGGTGTCTGGGTGCTTGCGTTTGTGTTCCTTGGGAGGATGGGGCACAGACACAGTGGGAGAGGACATAGGGGACGTGTGCATGTATGTGGGGGTGGTGACTGCCAGTGAGGGGTGTGTAGTGATAGGTGTGCTGGTGATGGTGGAAGTGGATGAGGATGTAGTGCAAACAGGTGTGAGTGGGGACACTACTGGGAGGGAGGTGGGCGACGAGGAGGAGGAGGGGGCCACAGTGGAGGCAGTGGATGTTGGCATGTCTGCATCTGGATGTTGTTTGTGTGAGTGCCTGTGGGATGATGTGTGGTGCTTGTGTTTGGCTGAGCCACTCCTGTGTGTTGTCATGGGTGCATGCAGGTCTGTAGATATGCTTGGGATAGGTTGGGGTTGTGGGGGATGGGTCTGGGTAGTGGAAGCTGGAGGGGGGAAATAGGGACACTGGCTGCCATCAGAGAGGAGGCCAGAGCCTGGATTGATCTCTGTAGGGCCGCCTGGCCAGAGTGGATGCCCTCCAGGAAAGCATTGGTTTGCTGCAGCTGGGATGCCAGCCCCTGGATGGCATTCACTATGGCTGACTGCCCTACAGAGATGGATCGCAGGAGGTCAATAGCCTCCTCACTCAGGGCAGCGGGGCTCACTGGGGCAGTGCCTGAGGTGCCTGGGGCGAAGGAGATGCTGGGAGGGCGGTGCTGGTACGGGAGTGGCGGCTGTACCTGAAGTTGGGGTGGGCACAGAGGTGTCCGCCACCACCAGGGAGCTTCCATCGGAGGAGTCCTCACTCTCAGTGCTGTCCCCTCCAGTCTCCACCATGGTGCTCCCCTCGCCCTCCGTCCTACTGGTGCCCTCACCATCGGTGGATTCGGCCTCCAGGCCCACGTGGGATGCAGCTCCCTCCGTCACCAGTGCCTCTGCTCCTCCACCAGATGATGCTAATGCACACAAGAACAGGATGACAAAACAAAAAGGGGGTGAAGGGACAGAGGATGCACATGGCCAATGCCAGAAACAAGACTCCCGTTGGTGTACACAAGTCACTTGGAATGGCCCTATGCACTAGGCCATGCACTACCACTTACAATGCTAGTCACCAGCCTACAGAGTACAATGCCTAACGCCAATAGCTGCACACCTGAGACCCACAAGACCCTGCCCAGTGGGAGATGCTCACCAACATTTCTGTAGTTGGTGTGCATCTGAGCTTGCCCATCATGGAACCTACACTACCATCTACGGCCTGACCTAGGCGCACACACAGCCCATATCCCCCACCCAGGTCACACCTTAACGCATGAGAATACAAGATTTGGAATCTGTACTCACCCCCTTGTGGCTGCTGTGATGCCTTCAAGCGCCCATCCAAATCAGGATAGGCCACCGCCAGGATGCGTGACATCAGGGGGATCAGGGTACAACGGGCCCCCCCTTCCACGTTGGGAGGCCAGCCCCAGCTGGGCCTCCGCTGTCTTCTTCGCCAGCGGCGCAGGTCCTCCCACCTCTTGCGGCAGTGGGTGCTCTGCCTGCCAAAGACCCCCAGGGTCTGCACCTCCTTGGCGATGGCACTCCAAATGGCCTTCTTCCTATGGGCGCTGACCTGCAGGAGGAACAAATCAGACAAGGTATCAGTGCGTCCAGACACACATACTCATGGCCCACCATATCCCTCCCATCCCCTCACGCACAGACGTCGACCACCATACATGCAGCATTCGGACCAAGACCCCCAGCCCCCCTGCCCCCCTATCTCCGGATAACACACACAGCACTCCATACATTAATGCACCACGCATTATGCCACAGGGTACTCACCTGTTGTGCTGGAGGCCCACACAGTAACGGCTACTGGGGTAGGACCCCCTCCACCAGTCCATTCAACTCCTCTGAAGTGAAGGCAGGGGCCCTCTCCCCAGTCACACATGCCATGGTCGCTTCCAGCCACAGGTAGCGTAGGCCCCAATCTTAACCAATGCGCTGTTGCAAGGCGATCGTCGGCTGCCCACCGCGATGGCGCACAACACCAACGGAATTACCTCATGTCCACTTGTCCGTCCTCACAGGTCAGGCAGACGCCATTTCAGGTGGGCACAGGCCATGGCACATAACTGCATCACATCAGCTTTCGGCACATCAATTGATTCACATGTTCACATACTGTTTCTGTGAGACAAATAAAATGCATGTCAAATCGAGTATATGTCTGATTCTGAGCTTTCAATCACCCTTTTACGACCTAGATTATGACCACTATGGTTGAATAGGAGACGGAGACACCCCCTGTGTACAGACCCCTGGTGGACCTTGAGACAATGAAGGACAGGCACATAATCCTCACCTATAGCCTGGACAGGGCCACAATCATTGAGCTGTGTGCTCAATTGGAGCCTGACCTGATGTCTGCTATCCGTCAACCCACTGGGATCCCCCCTCTCGTGCAAGTCCTATCTGTGCTCCATTTCTTGACAAGTGTCTCCTTTCAAGTGACAGTGGGCCTGGCAGCAGGAATGTCCCAGGCAATGTTCTCTGTTATGCTGACCAGAGTGTTGGCTGCCCTGATGAAACACGTGTCGAGCTACACTGTTTTCCCCCAGGTGGATGAATTAGCCACAGTGAAAGCTGAATTCTATGCAATGGGACATATCCCCAACATCATTGGGGCTATTGATGGGACACGTATTGCATTGGTGCCCCCCGGAGGAATGAGCAGGTGTTCAGAAATCGAAAGAGCTTTCACTCTATGAATGTGCAGATGGTGTGTCTGGCTGACCAGTACATCTCCCATGTAAATACCAAGTATCCTGGGTCTGTGCATGATGCCTTTATCATGAGGAATAGCAGCATCCCAAATATGATGGCTCAACTCCAGAGGCACCGTGTGTGGCTAATAGGTGAGCCCATATCTCCCTCTGGATTCAAGCTAGCCTGGCTGATGAGGGGTGAAACCCCGAAACCGGTCCCAGGATGCTTGTTTCCAGTCCAGGGAAGACCTGGCCTAGCAGTTCGGGCTGGACTGTTCCCATGGGGAACAGGGCCAAGACTGATTTGCATATGGCTGGGTCCAAACTGGAATGGCATGGGCAGCAAAAAAACGATGGATTTAGGCCCAGATCACTGTACTGGGGGTGAATGTTTGACAATGTTCAGCATTCCGTCCATCACTTGTTGTTTTTGCTTTGTTACCCTAAGTGGGAAGGGTATGCCCAGACGTGGGCCCCGTGCTTCCCATGCCTCTGGATTCAAGCTAGCCTGGCTGATGAGGGGTGAAACCCCGAAACCGGTCCCAGGATGCTTGTTTCCAGTCCAGGGAAGACCTGGCCTAGCAGTTCGGGCTGGACTGTTCCCATGGGGAACAGGGCCAAGACTGATTTGCATATGGCTGGGTCCAAACTGGAATGGCATGGGCAGCAAAAAAACGATGGATTTAGGCCCAGATCACTGTACTGGGGGTGAATGTTTGACAATGTTCAGCATTCCGTCCATCACTTGTTGTTTTTGCTTTGTTACCCTAAGTGGGAAGGGTATGCCCAGACGTGGGTCCCGTGCTTCCCATGCCTCTGGATTCAAGCTAGCCTGGCTGATGAGGGGTGAAACCCCGAAACCGGTCCCAGGATGCTTGTTTCCAGTCCAGGGAAGACCTGGCCTAGCAGTTCGGGCTGGACTGTTCCCATGGGGAACAGGGCCAAGACTGATTTGCATATGGCTGGGTCCAAACTGGAATGGCATGGGCAGCAAAAAAACGATGGATTTAGGCCCAGATCACTGTACTGGGGGTGAATGTTTGACAATGTTCAGCATTCCGTCCATCACTTGTTGTTTGAGCCCATATCTCCCACCCAGTATCTGTTGGTGTATGGGTATGGTGTGTGCCTTAAGGGTTGGTGTGTGGCTAACAGGTATCCCTGGATATTTGCAGGTGACTCTAGTTACCCCAACCTGTCATGGCTTCTGACCCCTGGGAAGAATCCCAGGACAAGGGCAATGGAACGTTACAATGAGGCCCCTGGGCGGATAAGGAGGATCATTGAGGGAACCTTCGGCCTGCTGAAGGCCAGGTTGCGCTGCATCCATCTGACCGGTGGATCCCTGTACTACTCACCCAAGAAGGTGTGCCAGATCATCATGGCATACTGCATGTTGCATAACCTGGCATTGAGACGCCAGGTGCCTTTTCTGCAGGAGGAGGAGGCTGGAGATGGGCGTGTGGCAGTAGTGGACCCTCTGGAGAGTGAAGATGAGGAGGATGAGGCAGAGCATGAGGATATGGACAACAGAACAGCCATAATCAGACAGTATTTCCAATGACAATCATAGGTAGGACAGTGTTACTTCACTTTGCATTGTCAGAGTTGTATTTGACATTGTACATGGCAGTCTGATATTCTTAAATATGTGTCCACTTACTGTACCCCTTGCCATCTCTATTTTCAGATAACTGTCCCCCACTCTGGAACCTGGGTTGTTGCCTGCAGCTCAGTACAGGTTATTTCTCCTTCTACAGCAATGTATGGTTCTCTTGCTGTATTTGGACTTTGGTAACTAGAATACATGTAGTAATTATTGGACCGACTCCACACTTGTATTTTTTCCAAGGGTGTTTATTTAAGTGCAAAAAAGGTAGAGGGGTATGTGCAATGGGCTGGGGTGATGATGGAGGATAGTCCAGGTTAGCGTCCAGTCTATTTGTATCACAGGTACATTGTCCAAGGGGGCATAGGAAGGGGAGCAATGGCAGTTCATAGTGGACAGGGTGACGAAGTGGGACACAGGGTGACATTCAGGAAGGTCCAATTTCCTGGCGGTGGGCTTGGCAATTGTCTCTGGCTTCTGGCTAGATCGCAGGGTCCGTTTGCGGGGTGGTTCTCCTTCTGCCAGGGGAGGTGCTGGTGGCCTGATGGTCCTGTGGCGGGGCCTCCTGTCCACTAGCGGCAACGGAGGTGGAGGGCTGTTCTATGTCATGG
Source organism: Pleurodeles waltl (assembly GCF_031143425.1). Taxonomy (NCBI): domain Eukaryota; kingdom Metazoa; phylum Chordata; class Amphibia; order Caudata; family Salamandridae; genus Pleurodeles; species Pleurodeles waltl. The sequence continues at coordinate 1,165,106,879 of NC_090439.1, read as the reverse complement.
CTAGTGGCAGGGGCCCGCTGGGGTGCCACTGCATCCCTGATGGATTTGGCCAAGTTTGCCAGCACCCCTGCAATAGTGACCAGGGTGGTGTTGATGTTTTGGATGTCCTCCCTGATCCCCAAATACTGTCCCTCCTGCAGCCGCTGGGACTCCTGCAACTTGTCCAGTATCTGGCCCATGGTATCCTGGGAATGTTGATGGGCTCCCAGGATGTTGGTAAGTGCCTCCTGGAGAGTGGGTTACCTGGGCCTGTCCTCCCCTGTCTCACAGAAGTCCTCCCAGTGCCCCTGTCGGACTGTGCCTCTGTCCCCTGGAACGTGTGCCCACTACCACTGACCCCAGGTCCCTGATTGTCCTGGGTTTGTGGGGTGGCCTGGGGTCCCTGTAGTGGTGGACACACTGCTGATTGACGTGTCCTAGGGGCAGAGGCACGGACCCGCTGGGTGGGTGCTGTGCTGGTGTTTCCTAAGGGGGGAGGCTCTGTGGTGGTTTGAGTGTGGGCCTGGGAACCCGACTGTCCGGAGATCCCTGATGGGCCAGCCTGTTCGTCTTGATCCAGGGAAGCCGAGCTGCTGTCATCACTAAGGGCCTCTGGTGGTGGGGGAGTGGACGTTGCTGGCAACTCTTCACCGCTGACGTTGGCGGAGTTACCTGTAGGTATGTAAGAGCAGTGTTATTGTTCATGTGTGTGCCATCTAATGCATGTGTGGGTTGCCATGTCTGGTTGTTGTTGCCCTGGCAGCTTGGCCTTGTGTGAGTTGTGATTTGGTGGGCTGGCTGGTTCTCTCTAGGGCGCATGCTGTGGTGCTAGGTGTCCATGGCAGTCTGTGAGGGGTGTCCATGCATTGGTGTTGCATGCAGGGCTTGGCAGTGGGATGGGTGGGTTGTGAGGGTGGGGTGTGTGGGAGGTGGTGGGGTGATGGGAGTGAGGGTGAGGGGATGTGATGGCATGCAGGTAAAGGGGGTAAGTAGAAAGGAGTTGTCTTACCAGAGTCCATTCTTCCCGCTACTCCTGCCAGGCCCTCAGGATGCAGGATTGCCAGTACTTGCTCCTCCCATGTTGTTAGTAGTGGGGGAGGAGGTGGGGTCCACTGCCAGTCCTCTGAATAGCAAGTTGGTGCCTTGCTGTAATGGCACGTACCTTGGCCTGTAGGTCGTGCCACCTCTTCCTGATGTCTTCACTGGTCCTGGGGTACTGTCCCATGGCGTTGACCCTGTCCACGATCCTCTGCCATAGCGCCATCTTCCTTGCAATGGATATTTGCTGCACTTGTGATCCGAATAGTTGTGCCTCTACCCGAATGATTTCCTCCACCATGACCCTCAGCTCGTCCTCTGTGAATTGAGGTTGTCTCTGGGGTGCCATTGGTGTTGTGTGAATGGTGTAGGTGAGGGTGGTTGGGGTGGTGGAATTGTGAGTGTGATGTGGAGTGTGTGAAAGGTGTGTAGATGTGAGTTGTGTGTGTGTCAGGTTGTCTCTGTGCAGTTCTTCTCAGTGTTGTGGTGTCAATGGTTGTTTGTAAGGGGTTGTGGGTAATGTCAGTGTGTGTTTTATAGTGGGGTGTGTGTGTAGGTGTGGAATGTATATATTTGTGTCAGGTGTGTGGGGTTTGAATTGTCTAATGTGTTGTTGTTTTGTATATGGGTGTGTATTTTGGCCGTGGCGGTATGTACCGCCAATGGTTTAGCACCCTTGAATGTCTGCTGTGGGGATTGGTGGGTCATGATATGGTGGGTGTTGTTATTTTGTCGTATCGGTGTGGGTTTTGTTACCGACAGTTCATCACTGACCTTTGGGGTGTCGGATTTGTGTGTGTGTCTGTATTGTGTCAGAATGATGTGTGTGTGTCGTGATATCGTCAGCGGATTACCGCCGCCGCCGCAGTATTTTGTCGGCTGACTGCACGACGGTAGGCGGCTTTTACCGCCAGGGTTGAAAGGAGGGCCATAGTATTTTTGAACACATGGTTTTTAGCACAATTTAGGCACTTACGTTTGCAGTGTTTTGCAGTGATTGTCACCCTGCATGTTCACGCTGTATGTATGCCACTAATATATATAAAATCCAGAGTTGAGGGATATTATACCCACAGGAATCATGTCTTTTTTCCTTTTCTCCAGTAGGTGCTTAGAAGGTTAACCCTAACTCAGGTAGGACTTACGTGTGTTTATCTTATTCATAGATTAGGGTAGGGTTCTGCAAAGTCGGTCCTGGAGAGCCATATCCATGCCAGATTTTTAGCATATCCACATTTGTCTAAATTTGGATATGCTAAAAATCTGTTGTCTAAATGTGGATATGCTAAAAATCTGGCATGGATCCGGCTCTCCAGGACCGATTGAGCAGAACCCTGGATTAGGGTATGGTGTTAGCACCCCTCTACGAACTAAGAATCCATAGCCCTGAAGAATGCCTCAGACCGGGATAAGCTCATAGTAAGGGCAGAAACATGTTGGCTTTTTAAGGCTGATTGAGTCATTATTCTCCTATCTCTCATCAACATGCTTTTTTAACCATACCTACGATCAATACTAATAAAGGTAAAATATACAGGTAGTGCTTAAGGTATTTTTTTAACCGATCTGTATCCCACTCTTATCCAGTAGCTTTTATATAAGAATCACTCTGGTGTAGGTCCACAGAGAGGTTGAGTTCACCCTGGTGACACTGTCCTACCAGGGTGGGGAGAGGTAGTCAATGATGAAGCATGACACGACTAAGTGTGTGAGACCACCTCCTCCACAAGGAGAACTCTTCTTACTACTAGAAAAAAACCTAACGTTCAAGCACTAAGAAGCATTCTTAACTGGTTAGCTATAACCAAAAGGGTAATAACCTTATATTAAGTCTTTCCCCATCACACTTTTTGTGTTAACCCATGTGGTGAAACCCACATCTGAAGCAATATGGAAAGAACCTATGTGTAGTGACAATGTCTTGCAAGATATTCATACCTATTTGAAAATACGCTGGCCAGAAGAAAGGAAGCTGACTGGTGAAGTTGCCTCATTTTTCAAGGGAAAAGAGGAATTAATGGATTCAAAAGGCACGGTCATGAGAGGTGAAAAAATAGTTCCAACACGGAAATTTAAGTAAGTCCCTTTTTATGTTGGCACACATAGGTCGCATAGGTATGTCTACCACAAAAAGGAGAATACAAGAGTTTTACTGGTGGCCTGGTATTGATGGTATGGTTGACAATTGGGTGAGAGAATGCAAGCCATGTGCGAGTAGTGGCAAGTCAGCTAAAACATCAGCAGATGACGTGAGTCCTATTGGATGTGCCCAAGGACCTTGGCAGAAGTTAGGAGGGATGTTTTAGGGCCATTCGGGACATTACCAAGCAAGGAGGTATATGCCATTGTCATAGTGGATTATTTCACTAAATGGCAAAAGCTGAAAATTTTAGAAAAGGTTACTTCAACTGAAGTTATAGAATTTCTAGATGCCATTTTTTGTTGTGAAGGAACACCTAAGAAGCTGATACCCTAAAATGGACCCCAATTTGTAAGTGAGGAAATGGGCTGTTTTTTTTAAAGATGTGGAATTATACATAAGGGAGTGTCTAATTATCACCCACAAGCTAATGGTCAAGTAGAACGATCATCCTTGTGTTCCACTCTGTCACCCTGTCCACCTTGAACTGCCATTCCTCCCCTTCCTATGCCCTCTTGGACAATGCACCTGTGCTACCAATAGACTGGACTCTACTCTGGACTTTCCTCCACCATCACCCCAGCCCATTGCACTTCCCACTTTTCTTCGGAGTACTGCAATAAACACACTTTGAAAAAAAATATGGAGTATGTCAAATTATTTCAGTATGTATTTAACACGGTTTAAACATTGCAATTCAACTGTACAGTAATGTATACATAGGAAAGACCTGTAGTTGGCTGCAGTGAACACACCAGGAGCGATAGTGGGGCACCAACATCTGCAAAAAGAGTTTGGAGGGACAGGTGGAAGTGAGGTAATTCTGCTGACATCGTGCGCAGTTGCGGGAGGCGGTCGGGAACCGCCGTGCAACTCTTCATTGGTTATTATTAGGCCCTATGGGGTACAGTGGCCAATGGTGATGTACGCTGGTGGTGACGGTATGCACCACCGTGGACGTCACCACCATTTTCTGTCTGTTCACTCACTTGCTACCTGACCTTCAACAGGAGAGGACCTACACTGCAGGTGCTGCTGTGACCTGTGTCTGGAACCTACCATGGCCCGTGTGACTGGGGAAAGGGCCCCTGCCTTCACCTCGGCGGAGCTGGAGAGAATAGTGGATGGGGTCCTACCCCAGTATGGACTGCTGAATGGGCCTCCAGACCAACAGGTGAGTACACTTTGAGCACGATGCATGGGGCATGAATGCATGGAGTGGTATGTATGAAGGCCTCGTGTAGGAGAGGTTGGTGGATGGGCCCTGGGCAGCGTGCAGCATGTATGCTGGGCCATGTCTGTGCATAAGGGGATGGGAGCGCTATGGCGGGCCATGAGTCTAACAGGCAGGAAGGTCGAAATAATACCTTCCCTGTGTATATTTCCTCTGCAGGTCAGTGCCCATCAAAAGAAGGGTATATGGCGTGCCATCGCCAAGGACGTGCGGACCCTGGGGGTCTACAGCAGGCAGAGCACCCACTGTCGGAAACGGTGGGAGGACCTGAGACGCTGGGCACGGAAGACAGTGGAGGCCCAGCTGGGGATGGCCTCCCAACGAGGAAGCGGTGCCCGTCGAACCCTGGCCCCCCTGATGGCCTGCATACTGGTGGTGGCCTATCCGTAGCTGGATGGACGCTTGGGGGCATCACAGCAGCAACAAGGGGGTGAGTACAGTGCCCATCATTACTACTTACGCCTGGTGGGGTGGTATCCGGGTGGGGGAAGTGTGCCTGTGGGTGCCCCTAGGCCAGGGCTGACATTGCAGTGTACGTCCCATGTTGGTCACGGTTCTGATGTGATATTCCTCCAACCTAGCTAGTAGGCATCCACTACTGGGCAGGGGTGTGTGGGTCTCAGGTATGATGCAGTGGGCGGTATGTGTCCCTACCCATGCCCTGGTGACTAACATTGTTACTGATAGTGCATTGCATAGTGCGGAGGGCTGTTCCCTGTGTGTGAGGGTGCTGTGTACGCCAACGGTGGTGTTGGTGCAGCCATTGACCAAGTGTATCCTTTGTCTCTTCCCCCCGTTTTATTTTGTCATCCTGTCCTTATGTGCATTGGCATCCTCTGGCAGTGGAGCAGAGGCGACGGAGGGAGCTGCATCCCACAGGACCCAGGAGGCAGAGTCCACCGACGGTGAGGGCACCAGTGGGACGGAGGCAAGGGGAGCACCACGGCAGAGACTGGAGGGGACAGTTTGGACACGGAAACCTCCTCCAATGGAAGCTCTCCCTGGTGGTGGCGGACACCTCTGTGCCCACCCCAGCTACAGGTACTGATGCCAACCCCGTACCAGCACTGCCCTCTCAGCAGCCCCTCATCGAGTTGCCCATGCCCACTCACCCCGGAGGGTGGGCATCTTCTTCGCCACAGGCACCTCAGACCCTGCCCCAGTGAGCCCTGCTGCCCTGAGTGATGAGGCTATTGACCTCCTGCGATCCATCTCTGTTGGGCAGTCAACTATTGTGAATGCCATCCATGGGCTGGCAGCCTAAATGCAACGGTCCAAATCATTTCTGGAGGGCATTCACACTGACTTGGCGGCCCAACAGAGATCAATTCAGGCTCTGGCCTCCTCTCTGATGGCAGCCATTGTCCCTGTTTCCACCCTCCAACCTCCTCTACCCAATCCCATTCCCCTCAACCCCAACCTATCCCAAGCACACAGGCACACGAGTGGCACAGGCAAACACAGGACCACACATCATCCCACAGGCACTCACACAAACACCATCCAGATGCAGACATACCAACATCCCCTGCCTCCACTGTGGCCCCCTCCTCCTCGTCCTCCACCTCCCTCCCAGTTGCGTCGACACTCACACCTACATGCACTACATCCTCATCCACTACCTCCATCACCAGCACACCTATCAGAACACACACCTCACTGGCAGTCACCACACCAACAGCCATGCACACGTCCCCTGTGCCCTCTCCCATTGTGTCTGTGCCCCCTCCTCCCAAAGTACACAAACGCAAGCACTCAGACACCCAACAGCCATCCACCTCACAACAGCATTCAGCCCATGCACCTTCACCCAAACACAGCAGACAAACACCTCCTACAACCAATCCCTCTTCCTCCACTCCTAGACCTTCTCCTTCTTCCCGCCCCAATGTCCCTAAGCAGCTTTTCCTCTCCACCATTGACCTCTTCCCTCCCTCTCCCCCCCCTTCCTTCACATCTGGCCATGGTGTGTAAAACCTAGGCAAGCACCTCAGCCACCCAGTCCACAGGCCCAGTAGTATCCCCAGCAACTCGTGGTGGGAAGGGATCCCGGGCACCAGGCAGCCACATGGAAAGAGTGCCTGCCCCAAGTGCTACCAGGAAGGTCAAGGTGCCACCCCCAGCTGTTACCATGAAGGTCAATGTGCCACCCCCAGCTGCTACTGTGAAGGTAAAGGTGCCATCCCCAGCTGCTGCCAAGAGGAGCAAGGAGCCATCCCCAGCTGCTGCCAAGAGGAGCAAGGAGCCATCCCCAGCCGCTGCCAAGAGGAGCAAGGAGCCATCCCCAGCTACTTCCAAGAGGAGCAAGGAGCCATACCAGGCTGCTGCCAGGAAGGGCAAGGGGCCTGCTGCTGGGACGCAGTCGGAGCCCCCACCACCAACCATGTTGGCGCAGCCATCTGAGGCTGCAGGGGATGGGCAGGAGCTTCCCCCCACAACCACCACCAGCAGCAGCACCAGCACCACCACCAGCAGTGGGCAGCCATCTGAGGCTGCAGGGGATGGGCAGGAGCTTCCCCCCACAACCACCACCAGCAGCAGCACCAGCACCAGCAGTGGGCAGCCATCTGAGGCTGCAGGGGATGGGCAGGAGCTTTCCCCCACAACCACCAGCAGCAGCACCATCACCACCACCAACAGTGGGCAGCCGTCTGAGGCTGCACGGGATGGGCGGGAGCTTCCCCCCACCACCAGCGGCAACATCACCATCACCACCACTGAGCAGCCGCCACCAGTGGCGGACAGTGTGTAGTCCTGCGTCCATGGGCTGTTGTGCGGGCTGCCCCTGCAAATCCTGTGGGATTGACACCCAGCTGAGAGACTGTGGCCTTCCACTCCCCAAGACCTGCATCACAGGGCATGATGCCCCATCCAGAACCAGTGGAGAAGCCATCCACTCACCCCATCCTCCCCTGGATGAAGATCACAGGGTGCGATGCCCCTCCAGAACCAGTGGGCAAGACACCCACTCCAGAGACTGTGGCCTTGCACTACCCAGGACCAAGCACAGGGCATGTTGCCCCCTCCAGAGCTAGTGGGCAAGTCACCCACTTGAGAGACTGTGGCCTTGCACTCCCCAGGACCAATCACAGGGCATGTTGCCCCCTCCAGGACCAGTGGTGTTGTTCCATCTGCCGGCTAGGGTGCCCCCCCCCATTCCCCTGAGGTGCCTGCCTATTTTCGAACTGATGTCCCTGCAATGTTCTCTCCGTGTTGTTGCAGGAGTCAAGTGGGGCCTTGGACTTTGTGATGTGGCCCTGTGGCCCAGGAACACTGAGGACTGGGCAGTGTCCCTTGATTTGTAAATATGTATATACTTTTAAATTGGATGCACATATTACTACTTTATTTATCTTATTACACTCACTTTTATCTATTTGTGTTGTCCTTGCATTTTTCCAGAGTGGTACGGGCTGTATATGTTTTATTACTGCATCTGATTATGTGTATGGTGTTGGGGGTGGCGGGGTGTGTTGTGCGTGTGTGTGTGTGTGACACTCTCTTTGTCCTCACCCCCCCACCCCCTGTGTGCTAGGTGGCTGTACTCACCGTGGTTGTCTTCGCCGTCGTTGGTGTTCGTGGTGGAGAAGGACGTAGAACAGAATTGGGAATATGTGCAGCTTAGGCTCCATGGCACCGTGGTTCTTCCCTGAGTCTCCACAGGTGAGTCGTTTCCCTTCTGTGCAGTGTTTCCGCCAAGCTTTTGATGTCGTTGGTACTGTCCCGGTAAAGGTGGCGAATTCGTGTCTCTTAATATGGTGGGCGGATCATTGACTTCCGACTGGCTGTCGGAGGCTACCGCCGTGGTGACTGTTGTTTCCACCCTGGCGGTCGGTGTGGTAAAGTGGTTGTCTGTCTGAGCTCTTTCCGCCATGGTCATAATTTGGCGGTATTTACTGCCAGCCTGTTGGTGGTATTACCGCCACTTTATCACCGACCACCAGGGTTGTATTGAGGGCCTTAATCTGAATTAACTCTTGGTACTTGATTATAATAAGAGACCAATGATTAAGCACTAAGACGCATCAGAGAGGAGGTGAGGGAGTGGATCTGTTCGACCCTCCCCCCATCATACCACCTCTCCTCAGGTTGATGGGGGCGGCTTCCTTGGTGTCAATCTGTGGGTTAGTGTAGGAGGCTGGACTGGCTTTTAGTGAGTACAAAGGGGTACTTGCACCTTGCACCAGGCCCAGTTATCCCTTATTAGTGTATAGGGTGTCTAGCAGCATAGGCTGATAGATAATGGTAGCTTAGCAGAGCAGCTTAGGCTGAACTAGGAGACGAGTGAAGCTCCTACAGTACCACTAATGTCACTTGCACATTATCATAAGAAAACACAATACACAGATATACTAAAAATAAAGGTACTTTATTTTTATGACAATATGCCAAAGTATCTCAGTGAGTACCCTCAGTATGAGGATAGCAATTATACACAAGTTATATGTACACAATACCAAAAACATGCAGTATAGTCTTAGAAAACAGTGCAAACAATGTATAGTTACAATAGGATGCAATGGGGACACATAGGGATAGGGGCAACACAAACCATATACTCCAAAAGTGGAATGTGAACCACGAAAGGACCCCAAACCTATGTGACCTTGTAGAGGGTCGCTGGGACTATTAGAAAATAGTAAGGGTTAGAAAAATAACCCACCCCAAGACCCTGAAAAGTGAGTGCAAAGTGCACTGAAGTTCCCCAAAGGACACAGAAGTCGTGATAGGGGAATAATGCAGGAAAAACACAAACCAGCAATGCAACAATGATGGATTTCCAATCTAGGGTACCTGTGGAACAAGGGGACCAAGTCCAAAAGTCACAAGCAAGTCGGAGATGGGCAGATGCCCAGGAAATGCCAGCTGTGGGTGCAAAGAAGCTTCTACTGGACAGAAGAAGCTGAAGTTTCTGCAGGAACGAAAAGGGCTAGAGACTTCCCCTTTGGTGGACGGATCTCTCTCGCCGTGGAGAGTCGGGCAAAAGTGTTTTCTGGCCAAAAGACCGCCAACAAGCCTTGCTAGCTGCAAAGCGTGCGGTAAGCGTTTTTGGATGCTGCTATGGCCCAAGAGGGACCAGGATGTCGCAAATTATGTCAGGAGAGAGAGGGGACGTCGAGCAAGACAAGGAGCTCTCTCACCAGCAGGTAGCACCCGGAGAAGTGCCAGAAACAGGCACTACAATGATGCATGAAACAGTGCTTGCTGAAGTTGCACAAATGAGTCCCACGTCGCCGGAGACCAACTTCGAAAGTCATGCAATGCATGTTAGAGTGCTGTGGACCCAGGCTTGGCTGTGCACAAAGGATTTCCGCCGGAAGTGCACAGAGGCCGGAGTAGTTGCAAAAGACGCGGTTTCCAATAATGCAGTCTGGCGTGGGGAGGCAAGGACTTACCTCCACCAAACTTGGACTGAAGAGTCACTGGACTGTGGGAGTCACTTGGACAGAGTTGCTGGATTCAAGGGACCTCGCTCGTCGTGCTGAGAGGAGACCCAAGGGACCGGTAATGCAGCTTTTTGGTGCCTGCGGTTGCAGGGGGAAGATTCCGTCGACCCACGGGAGATTTCTTCGGAGCTTCTAGTGCAGAGAGGAGGCAGACTACCCCCACAGCATGCACCACCAGGAAAACAGTCGAGAAGGCGGCAGGATCAGCGTTACAGAGTTGCAGTAGTCATCTTTGCTACTATGTTGCAGTTTTGCAGGCTTCCAGCGTGGTCAGCAGTCGATTCCTTGGCAGAAGGTGAAGAGAGAGATGCAGAGGAACTCTGATGAGCTCTTGCATTCATTATCTAAAGTTTCACCCAGAGACAGAGACCCTAAATAGCCAGAAAAGAGGGTTTGGCTACCTAGGAGAGAGGATAGGCTAGCAACACCTGAAGGAGCCTATCAGAAGGAGTCTCTGACGTCACCTGGTGGCACTGGCCACTCAGAGCAGTCCAGTGTGCCAGCAGCACCTCTGTTTCCAAGATGGCAGAGGTCTGGAGCACAGTGGAGGAGCTCTGGACACCTCCCAGGGGAGGTGCAGGTCAGGGGAGTGGTCACTCCCCTTTCCTTTGTCCAGTTTCGCGCCAGAGCAGGGCTAAGGGGTCCCTGAACCGGTGCAGACTGGCTTATGCAGAATTGGGCACAAATGTGCCCAAGAAAGCATTTCCAGAGGCTGGGGGAGGCTACACCTCCCTTGCCTTCACACCATTTTCCAAAGGGAGAGGGTGTAACACCCTCTCTCAGAGGAAGTCCTTTGTTCTGCCATCCTGGGACAAGCCTGGCTTGACCCAAGGAGGGCAGAAACCTGTCTGAGGGGTTGGCAGCAGCTGCAGTGAAACCCCAGAAAAGGCAGTTTGGCAGTACCCGGGTCTGAGCTACAGACCCGTGGGATCATGGGATTGTACCAACAATGCCAGGATGGCATAGAGGGGGCAATTCCATGATCTTAGACATGTTACATGGCCATATTCGGAGTTACCATTGTGAAGTTACACATAGGTAGTGACCTATGTGTAGTGCACGCATGTAATGGTGTCCCCGCACTCACAAAGTCCGGGGAATTTGCCCTGAACGATGTGGGGGCACTCTGGCTAGTGCCAGGGTGCCCTCACACTAAGTAACTTAGCACCCAGCCTTTACTAGGTAAAGGTTAGACATATAGGTGACTTATAAGTTACATAAGTGCAGTGAAAATGGCTGTGAAATAATGTGTGCATTATTTCACTCAGGCTGCAGTGGCATGCCTGTGTAAGAATTGTCAGAGCTCCCTATGGGTGGCAAAAGCAATGCTGCAGCCCATAGGGATCTCCTGGAACCCCAATACCCTGGGTACCTCAGTACCATATACTAGGGAATTATAAGGGTGTTCCAGTATGCCAATGTGCATTGGTAAAATTGGTCACTAGCCTGTTAGTGACAATTTGGAAAGAAATGAGAGAGCATAACCACTGAGGTTCTGGTTAGCAGAGCCTCAGTGAGACAGTTAGGCATCACACAGGGAACACATACATATAGGTCACAAACTTATGAGCACTGGGGTCCTGACTAGCAGGGTCCCAGTGACACATAACAAACATACTGAAAACATAGGGTTTTCACTATGAGGACTGGGCCCTGGCTAGCAGGATCCCAGTGAGACAGTGAAAACACCCTGACATACACTCACATACAGGCCAAAAGTGGGGGTAACAAGGCTAGAAAGAGGCTACTTTCTCACACAACCCTCCCCCCAAACGAAGGACAATAAGGCTAACCTATGCCAGTTGAGACTTTATTGTCTAAGTGGTGATAAGTAGAGAGTAGCTCTGCAATAGACTGGTTACTCCCTTTATCATCCACTATATGGTTACTTCCCTGTGGGGATGTAAACCACCCTGTTTGAAGTTTTTTAGCTAAGCAACAATGTGAAGATGTATTTTCAGAGTTTCTATCAGTAAGTTTTAGTTTAGAGCAGTGGGAATTGTCCACTGAACCTATTTGTAATGATGGAAATGCCAGACAGGGATGCTGTCTCAGTAAACCCATAGCTGGGCAAAAACTTTGTCCATATGGCTGGAAGAGAGAACAGGGATGCTGTTTCTCTTTAGTTGGAGCAGGGCAGGGATGCTGTCCTATGAGCTCTACACTAGGGCAGGGATGCTGTCCTAAGTGTTGTGAGGTAGTGCAGGGTTTCTGCACTAAAGTTTCTCTGGGAGGGTTGGAGGGATGCTCCATGTTAACTAAACTGGTACTCTTTTTCTCACCAATGTTAGTAATTCCACAGAGAGGTACTTCCACCTCAGGGAGTACAGTTTTTCCAACTGATGATTCCCTTGGAACAGGTGCCACCCCAGGAGAGGTTTCTCCCACCACAGGAATGGTATCCTGAATGGTAGGGTGGTAAGGGGATACTGTGATACCCCTTTTACCTGTTGATGGAGAGGGATCCTGAGTTTTCAGGCCTTCTCTCCTTTGCTTTTTCATTTCAGTAGAAATGAGAGGGAACAATTCCTCAGGGATACCCAGCATGGCTGCATGGGCATAAAACTCTACATCAGCCCAACCTGAGGCCTCTAGGTCATTACCTAAGAGACAGTCTACAGGTAAGCTAGGTGATACTACCACCTGCTTAGGGCCAGTAACTCCACCCCAACTAAACTGAATTATAGCTAAGGGAAGAAACTTAGTGGAGTTATGGACATCAATAATCTTATACTGTTGTCCAATGATGTGTTGTTCAGGATGTACCAGGTTTTCAGTCACCAAAGTGATACTGGCACCTGTGTCCCTGTAGGCCAAGGCCTCAACACCATTTATTGAAACTGTCTGCCTGTACTTATCCATTGTAAGGGGACACGCAGCCAGTGTGGCAAGGCCAATGCCACTAGGTGTGACAGAAACTGTCTTGGGAGTGACTACCCCAGTTTCTACTATGGACCCATAAGTGAACCCAACTACACCCTTAATTTGACTGTTGCCAGCAGTCCCACCACTAGTACCACTACTGCTAGGGGCACTAGAGCTTGATGTATTAGTGGTGGTAGGCTCAGGGGGTTTACCTGGACAGGACTTATCCCCTGGCCTATGGCCTCTGTTTTTACACACAAAGCACCAAGGCTTTTTAACATGTGTAGGTTGAGAAGAAGAGGAAGAATTTGTTTTATCCCCACCCTCTGAAGAGTGTTTAAGATTTGAAGTGGGATCTTTGGTTTTACCCTTATCCCCATGCTTATCTTGAGATTTTTCACCATATTTCTTCTTATTGCCATCTTTGTCACCCCCTGTATGAACTTTTCTGTTCACCCTTGTTCTGACCCATTTGTCTGCCTTCTTTCCCAATTCTTGGGGAGAGGTCAGATCAGAGTCCACTAAGTACTGGTGTAACAAATCAGACACACAATTATTAAGAATATGCTCTCTCAGGATCAAGTTATACAGGCTGTCATAATCAGTAACTTTACTGCCATGTAACCACCCCTCCAAGGCCTTCACTGAATGGTCAACAAAATCAACCCAGTCTTGTGAAGACTCCTTTTTGATCTCTCTGAACTTTATCCTGTATTGTTCAGTGGTTAAGCCATAACCATCCAGGAGTGCATTCTTAAGAACTGTAAAATTATTGGCATCACTTTCTTTCACAGTAAGGAGCCTATCCCTACCTTTTCCACTAAATGATAGCCATAGGATAGCAGTCCACTGCCTTTGAGGGACATCCTGTACAACACAGGCCCTCTCAAGTGCAGCAAACCACTTGTTAATGTCATCCCCCTCCTTATAAGGGGGAACTATCTTGTGCAGATTCCTTGAATCATGCTCTCTTGCAGGATGACTATGGGGAACACTGCTGCTGCCACCATGGGTTTCTAAACCCAATTTCTGTCTCTCCTTCTCTACTTCTAAGGTCTGTCTATCCAAAACCAGCTGTTGCTTCTTGAGCTTCAGTCTGGTTTGTTCCACTCTCAATCTATTGAGCTACTTTTCTAACAATCTGTCTTCAGGGTGGGTGGGAGGGACATTCCTAGACACAGAAGTATGGTGAGAATGGACAGAAGGAGACCTGTCCCTTACAGAAGGCACCCTAACAGCTTGTCTAACAGTATAATGTGAGAGCACACCATCTGTATGGTGTGATTCAACATCTGTACCAACTATGCTAGACTGTCTAGTAATGGGCAGGCTGAGAAGTTTCTTTCCTGAATCTTTTCCTGGGGGAGTCCCTGGATCAGATTGGGAACCATTTGCTGCTTTTTCAACAGATGTGGCTCCTAAGGCCTTATCTTGTTCTCTAAGCATATTAAGCAACAATTCCAAAGAAGGATTCTTCCCTACACTCAAACCTCTTTCTACACAGAGACTCCTTGCTCCTTTCCAGCTAAGGTGGTCATATGCAAGTTTGGACAGATCAACATTTTGGCCTGTGCCAGACATTTTTAGAAAGAGTTTAAGTGACAGAAAAAGTGAAGAAAATGTTTTTCAGAACTTTTAGAAAGAAAAAAAACTTTTAAAACTTTTTAAGAACTTTTTAGAAAGTTAGAAGTACTTTTCAGCACTTAGAAAAGAGTGAAAAGAGGAAATGCAAAAACTTTTTAGCAAGGTGTACACACACTGAACTTGTTTTGTATATTTTTCTCTTATGAAAAGTACAATGACAAGAGTGGTAAGTAGTCTCAAAGCACTTATCCCACCGCTGCACAACCAATGTAGGAGGCTGGACTGGCTTGTAGTGAGTACCAAGGGGTACTTGCACCTTGCACCAGGCCCAGTTATCCCTTATTAGTGTATAGGGTGCCTAGCAGCATAGGCTGATAGATAATGGTAGCTTAGCAGAGCAGCTTAGGCTGAACTAGGAGACGAGTGAAGCTCCTACAGTACCACTAATGTCACTTGCACAATATCATAAGAAAACACAATACACAGATATACTAAAAATAAAGGTACTTTATTTTTATGACAATATGCCAAAGTATCTCAGTGAGTACCCTCAGTATGAGGATAGCAATTATACACAAGTTATATGTACACAATACCAAAAATATGCAGTATAGTCTTAGAAAACAGTGCAAACAATGTATAGTTACAATAGGATGCAATGGGGACACATAGGGATAGGGGCAACACAAACCATATACTCCAAAAGTGGAATGTGAACAACGAATGGACCCCAAACCTATGTGACCTTGTAGAGGGTCGCTGGGACTATTAGAAAATAGTAAGGGTTAGAAAAATAGCCCACCCCAAGACCCTGAAAAGTGAGTGCAAAGTGCACTGAAGTTCCCCAAAGGACACAGAAGTCGTGATAGGGGAATAATGCAGGAAAGACACAAACCAGCAATGCAACAACAATGGATTTCCAATCTAGGGTACCTGTGGAACAAGGGGACCAAGTCCAAAAGTCACAAACAAGTCGGAGATGGGCAGATACCCAGGAAATGCCAGCTGTGGGTGCAAAGAAGCTTCTACTGGACAGAAGAAGCTGAGGTTTCTGCAGGAACGAAAAGGGCTAGAGACTTCTCCTTTGGTGGACGGATCTGTCTCGCCGTGGAAAGTTGTGCAGAAGAGTTTTCCCGCCAAAAGACCGCTAACAAACCTTGCTAGCTGCAAATCGTGTGGTAACTGTTTTTGGATGCTGCTATGGTCCAAGAGGGACCAGGATGTGGCAAATTGCGTCAGGAGAGAGAAGAGACGTCGTGCAAGACAAAGAGCCCTCTGAGCAGCAGGTAGCACCCAGAGAAGTGCCAGAAACAGGCACTACAAGGATGCGTGAAATGGTGCTCGCCGAAGTTGCACAAAGGAGTCCCACATCGCCGGAGACCAACTTAGAAAGTCGTGCAATGCAGGTTAGAGTGCCGTGGACCCAGGCTTGGCTGTGCACAAATGATTTCTGCCGGAAGTGCACAGAAGCCGGAGTAGTTGCAAAAGATGCGGTTTCCAACAATGCAGTCTGGCGTGGGGAGGCAAGGACTTACCTCCACCAAACTTGGACTGAAGAGTCACTGGACTGTGGGAGCCACTTGGACAGAGTTGCTGGTTTCAAGGGACCTCGCTCGTCGTGCTGAGAGGAGAACCAAGGGACCGGTAATGCAGCTTTTTGGTGCCTGCGGTTGCAGGGGGAAGATTCCGTCGACCCACGGGAGATTTCTTCGGAGCTTCTAGTGCAGAGAGGAGGCAGACTACCCCCACAGCATGCACCACCAGGAAAACAGTTGAGAAGGCGGCAGGATCAGCGTTACAGAGTTGCAGTAGTCGTCTTTGCTACTATGTTGCAGTTTTGCAGGCTTCCAGCGCGGTCAGCAGTCGATTCCTTGGCAGAAGGTGAAGAGAGAGATGCAGAGGAACTCTGATGAGCTCTTGCATTCGTTATCTAAAGTTTCCCCAGAGACAGAGACCCTAAATAGCCAGAAAAGAGGGTTTGGCTACCTAGGAGAGAGGATAGGTTAGCAACACCTGAAGTAGCCTATCAGAAGGAGTCTCTGACGTCACCTGGTGGCACTGGCCACTCAGAGCAGTCCAGTGTGCCAGCAGCACCTCTGTTTCCAAGATGGCAGAGGTCTGGAGCACACTGGAGGAGCTCTGGACACCTCCCAGAGGAGGTGCAGGTCAGGGGAGTGGTCACTCCCCTTTCCTTTGTCCAGTTTCGCGCCAGAGCAGGGCTAAGGGGTCCCTGAACTGGTGTAGACTGGCTTATGCAGAATTGGGCAAAAATGTGCCCAAGAAAGCATTTCCAGAGGCTGGGGGAGGCTACTCCTGCACTGCCTTCACACCATTTTCCAAAGGGAGAGGGTGTAACACCCTCTCTCAGAGGAAGTCCTTTGTTCTGCCATCCTGGGACAAGCCTGGCTTGACCCCAGGAGGGCAGAAACCTGTCTGAGGGGTTGGCAGCAGCAGCAGCTGCAGTGAAACCCCAGAAAAGGCAGTTTGGCAGTACCCGGGTCTGAGCTACAGACCCGTGGGATCATGGGATTATACCAACAATGCCAGGATGGCATAGAGGGGGCAATTCCATGATCTTAGACATGTTACATGGCCATATTCGGAGTTACCATTGTGAAGTTACACATAGGTAGTGACCTATGTGTAGTGCACGCATGTAATGGTGTCCCCGCACTCACAAAGTCCGGGGAATTTGCCCTGAACGATGTGGGGGCACTCTGGCTAGTGCCAGGGTGCCCTCACACTAAGTAACTTAGCACCCAGCCTTTACTAGGTAAAGGTTAGACATATAGGTGACTTATAAGTTACATAAGTGCAGTGAAAATGGCTGTGAAATAATGTGTGCATTATTTCACTCAGGCTGCAGTGGCAGGCCTGTGTAAGAATTGTCAGAGCTCCCTATGGGTGGCAAAAGCAATGCTGCAGCCCATAGGGATCTCCTGGAACCCCAATACCCTGGGTACCTCAGTACCATATACTAGGGAATTATAAGGGTGTTCCAGTATGCCAATGTGCATTGGTAAAATTGGTCACTAGCCTGTTAGTGACAATTTGGAAAGAAATGAGAGAGCATAACCACTGAGGTTCTGGTTAGCAGAGCCTCAATGAGACAGTTAGGCATCACACAGGGAACACATACATATAGGTCACAAACTTATGAGCACTGGGGTCCTGACTAGCAGGGTCCCAGTGACACATAACAAACATACTGAAAACATAGGGTTTTCACTATGAGCACTGGGCCCTGGCTAGCAGGATCCCACTGAGACAGTGAAAACACCCTTACATACACTCACAAACAGGCCAAAAGTGGGGGTAACAAGGCTAGAAAGAGGCTACTTTCTCACAGTTAGGGATCTGACCAAAGTCGGGACACCTTATGGCTTCTCCTGTCTTTTGTTATAAATGAGGACTCCATGAAAAAAATGAAAAAAAAGATTCCCTCTAAACACAACAGGTACAGCAGCGTTGCAATCTTCCCTCCCTAACATAATAGATACAGCAGCATTACAAACATCCCTCCTTTACACAACAGGTACAGCAGCATTACGAGCTTTCCTCCCTTACACAATAGGTACAGCAGCATTACAAACTTCCCTACCTAACACAATAGGTAAAGCAGCTTTACAAGCTTCTTTTCCTCATACATAAGGCGCAGCAGCATTACAAGCTCCCCTCCCTTACACAACATGTACAGCTGCATTACAAGTGTCCCTCCTTATACAACAGGTACAGCTGGGGCAGCAGCATTACAAGCTCCCCTCCTTTACACAACAGGTAGAGCAGCATTACAAGCTTACCTCCCTTACACAATAGGTACAGCAGCATTACAAGCTTCATTCCCTTACACAACAGGTACAACTGCATTACAAGCTTCCCTCCTTACACAACAGGTGCTGCTGGGGCAGCAGCAGTACAAGCTTCCCTCCCTAACACAACAGGTACAGCTGGGGCCCCAGCATTACAAGCTTACCTCCCTTACATAATAGGTACAGCAGCATTACACGCTTCATTCCCTTACACAACAGATACAGCTGCACTACAAGCTTCCCTCCTTACTCAACAGGTACAGCTGGGGCCCCAGCATTACAAGCTTCCCTCCCTAACACAACGGGTACAGTTGAGAGGGCTCCACTGGCAACTAAGAGCAGCCCTAGCAAGTGTCATATCAGCCCCCAAAGTATGTGACATAAGTAAGTGAAGTGAGTGAGCTAGACCACTGCCAAGTGGGTAACAGGGGGATTCCCCCCAGAAAGTTTTGAACAAATGGGGATAAATGGTCAGATGCAATATGCAAGACAGATAAAAATAGTGTTTCAAAATTAATCCATATGCAATTAATCACCTGTGAGCAATCTCTAAGTGTTTGGCGCTACTGAAAATTACACATGAAACCAGGGACAACTGTCTGGTGGCGGCGCGGGTGTCTAGGGCTGGGCTTGCTGTGGACGGGCTGGATTGGTCATTCCTAGACAGTCAGGGAGGGTCCTGGAAGGGGCCATTAGCGAATGAGTGAAGGGGGCTTTGGAGCAAGTGCGTGTGTTGCAGGTGTGACTGGACACATGCGGTTGAAAGCGATTTCGAGCAGAAAAATTTAAAGGGGAATTTTTGTTTCCTCTTTTTTGTCTCTTGTGTTTACCTCCTCTGCTTCCATTTCTCTCTTTTCTGTCTTTTCTCATGTTTATTATTCTTTTTTGTTGTCACGCTCTTCTCTTAACTGTCACTCTCACATTCTTTATTCATACTTGCCTCTGTCCCACTCTCTCCTCTCCCATCCTATCTCTTACACCTTTTCTGTGTCACACTTCCTTTTTCCTCGCTGTCCCACCCATTTCATCCTCCTATCTCCTACTTCCATCTTCCTCTCCACCTCCTAGGACCAGTGCAAGGATTTCTACCGCCCTCTAAAAAGTACTATTTTCTTCACCACTCCTGCTCCCCCCAAGCACTGGAACCTTATTCTCTGCTGACCCTGGTGATATGAAATCCTCTGCTAGAGACAGCTGAGGCATTCATTTAGTATTCCTTCTGCAAAACCTGCTCAATCCTCTCCTCTCCACATCCTTTCTACATTCTCTTCTTTTATAAAATCATTTTATTGAAATATCTCAGACATGCCAAACATTCTCCTAAATTGGCATCCCACCTTTCACACAGAACATGATTAGTTACATAGTTTTATTATGAGTGAACACCTCATCACATGGTCAGCACGTGGGTTAGATAACAGTTTCCTCAAACAGGAATATCCTGCATCCTCAGATTCCCACCAACCCCATCGCCCCCACGACAATTCTTCTATAATCTCACTAATCTGTCCAAACCTTAGCATGTTTATTCAGGCAGCCTGTAGACCCCTCCTTCCTCTTCTTAATCACACGCTTCTCCCACCTTTCTCTTCCTCATCCTTCACTTTCTCTGTCTCACATACCCTCCTCTCTCACACTTTTATATACATGCCCCATCTCCCTCCTTCTTGAATCCCTGCTCTCTACCTGCTACAGTCACTTTGTTGTTAACTCACCCCACATCCATGCACCCTACTCTCTTCCAGAGCATCATGTTGCCATTCTCTTGCACAACTTCCTTCCGCATATATTCTTGTCTCACCATATTCTTTTCTAAGGCATTTTGAGGATTTGGGATAACTATAAACAAATTCAAGACATTAACTGAGGGTAACCAGAAACCTCCCATAAATTACATAAGGATGATGCTTTCTAAGACGATCAGGCTGGTGAGAGTCATAGGTGTACTTTTTATCCATAGGTTCCAAACCTACTGTCAGCTTGAATAGACACGCTCAAGAATAAACACTAATAAGATACCTCTATGACTTTTGTTAAACTTGGGTTTGGATGAGCTGAGGGCCTGGTCCACTGTGTTTCAGTTACTCTGCTCCAGTTGTAGTAGTTGGCTCTGTAGTTCCTGGTGGGGGGGGGGGTGTTGGGCATCAGCGATGGTGAAGTGGATAAAGCTGTGGTTGGACCAGGAGAGTTCTGTGATGTGGCTAAATCTGACTCTGTCACTGGAGGTGAAGAGGGGGTCAAAAGTGTGCCCGTTCTTGAGTGTGGGTACATTGACTAGTTGGGTGAGACCTGTGTTGCTCAAGTTCTCAAGAAGGGTGGTAGAGTTGGCGTTGTTGGGGTCATCGATATGGAAATTGAGGATGACAAGTAGAATGTAGTGGTTATAGTCAATAGGTAGTGGTTTGATGATGTTGGGGATGGCGTCACAGAAGGCTAGTCAGGGTCCTGGGGGTCTGTATATGAGGGTGCCTCTTAGAGTCCTTTTGGCATCAGTTTGTAGTTGGAAATTGAGGTGTTCCATGCGGGGTGATGAGTCGGTATGGTGGATTTGCATTGAATGGTGTTCTTGAATATGATGGTGATGCCCCCGCCATTTTTGTTAGTGCGGTCTCAGTGCATGATCTTGTAGTTCCACAAGACCCATCCAGAAGAGGAAACAATAACTGAGGTTGGATATCAGTTCTTCTAAACCCATCAAGAACTGGTACTATTCACTAACGGTTGACCTCAACAGATCCAACAGTTCTACAAGACCCATGGAGAATCGACTGGTGATGGACCGCAGATGATCCAAGCATTACTTGACACCCATCAAAACACAAAATGATCACTGACTGTGAATCTCAGATGGTCTTCCAGTTCCACAAGAACCATCATGGGAGGTAATAATCACAGACCTTGGGTCTCAGCTCTTCTAAACCCATCAAGAAAAGGAAATAAATCACAGATAGTGAAACTCAGCTGGTCCAAAAGTTCCACAAGACCCATCAGTAAATTACATTATTCTCTGTTAGAATTGAAGTGAGGCGTACATCTACCACCCAAAGAAATAAATTCAATAGCCTTTGAATTGACAAAACTGACCCAGCACCTTCACAAGCCTTCAGGACAGAATCACAACCCTGTAAAGGTCCCCAAGCACAAATCTTAACAACAAAAAGTCAACAACTTAATACTGGCAACAATAATACATTCCCAGTGCCGTGCATATTCTGTGGTTTATTTCAAGCCGATACTAAGCGCACAACATCAATAATGTAGACAAGATTCTGGAATCAAGATCTATTTCTGTTGACAGTTTGCATCTCAGATTATGACTGCAGTACAACAGTGTTAATACACAAAGAAAAATGTATACATACTCTTCACACATGTACAAACTCACTGACAGATAATTCCAGGCCCATTTATACACAAACTCACTGGTGCACACAATCACACAGATGCATGAATGCACTCATAAATTCTTCAACACCCAAACATGCACAAACAAATAGAGAGACCATTACAAACAAGCACACATGAAAGTGTACATTCATAAAGAAATGACTCAAGACTCACACAAACACACACACACAAATCATTGTTATGACACACAGCTCCTCCTCTTGCTCTCAACAGAGCCCACTAAGATGAAAACCAACTTCCACAACTGCACAAAGAAGGCCTCCGCTTGTATGAAGGACAACTGCCTGAAGCTGAACATGGAGGTTCTGATCTTTGGCAGACACTCAACCCTCTGGAACGACTCCTGGTGGCCAGCAGAGCTCAGATCCACCCCCACACCGAAAGATCATGCCCGCAACCGAGGCATCTTTCTCGACTGCAAAGTCTCCATGAAACGCCAGGTCAACGTTGTTTCGGCAGTCTGCTTCCACACATTCTGCATGCTCTGCAAGATATTTAAGTGGCTCGCCATCAGCACGAGAAAGACAGTGACGCATGCCCTCATCACCAGCCGAATGGACTACGGCAACACACTCTACGCAGTCGCCACCACCGAAAGCATGCAAAGACTCCAGCCGATCCAGAACACAGCTGCCAGGCTGATCCTGTTGTCGACTTTGTCTCAGAAATAAAGAAGTGAACCAATTCTGATAATAAGTGAGTAATTTATATAGAAAAGAATACAGCCGGGAGTACAACACAGTTCTGCAACTGAAGCTACACTCAACTTTTACATTCACAAACAGTGGTTTTTATACACTTGACAAGCATCTAAAGCCCACCTCCTTTACATCATTGACAATTAACAGAAAACGATAATTCTTTAAACACAATCTGACTGCTTGTTACAGAAATACATGCATAGCAAAGAGATTACATACAGTGTTTATAGTTCACAGTGTCCTTCGACCCTGCTCTGTAACCTTTATCACTATGTCCCCTCCCTATACGTCTACCAGTCTCTGAAGTGTTATAGCTGTCTCCCCCTATCTGTCAGCCTTGAAACACAAACAACTAATTCTGTGTCTCACTTTCAAGTCCATCATGATTTACCTCATCTCCTGGTATCAGAAAGTGGCTCAGACTCTCCCTTGTGTATTCGTCCTTCTAAATTATCTATGGTATGTGGAGTCGAATTGTAACTGCTTTTACCCTGCACATGGATTCTCCTTTCTATCCTTGCGTTCCCTCTTGACCATTATATTCAAACCCGGGGCCTGTATTTCTCTCATATTATATACGCTTCTGCCCATTTGTTTTCTACGTTGTATGTTGACCAAAGTAGACCCGTTGGAGTTTTCTTGTGGCCTATTACAATCCTCAACCTGCCCAAGAGAACCCACGTCACCCAGGCCCCGAAGGACCTCCATTGGCTCCTTATCCAGAAAAGATGCCACTTCAAGCTCCTGACCCATGCCTACAAATCCTCCATAACCATGGACCTCCCTACCTGAACTACTGCCTTCACCTCCACCAAGAGACCAGGAACCTCCGCTCTACACACATCACCCTTGCAAAGATACTACGCATATGCCGCTGCTGTGCCACAGGATGCTCCTTCTCCCACCTTGCCACCAAAGACTGGAACGCCGTCCCCCTCCACCTCCGCACCTCACCCTCGCTGACCCACTTCAGAAAGGCACTAAAACCTGACTTTTTACGAATAACCACCTGCAGCAAGCACCTGGGTGACAAGCCGCACTATACAAATAACACCTGATTGATTGACCATTCACACACAAACATACCAACAGACACATGAACAGGAATATCAGACACAGGCCTGCATGCACACGCTTACAGAGAGATGCCTACGGTCCATGCATACTCACTCTGACACGGACCGTGTAGGTATGTGATTACTACGCAAAGGTTGGGAGGGTAATACTTGTTTTTGATTCTTTCAGGAAGACTCTTGGAAAGATCTGGGCTCCTTAGCCCCCCGGACAGTGACTCTCCACCCAGTATATTTACCTGGTAGAGGCATGACCCAGGCTGAAGGGTGAACCAGTGGCGTCTCTGCATCTCTGACCTAGACAGGCGCAAGTACAAACCTGCACATACAGAATGATAGATCTTTAACTGCACATTACTCCCCGCTGCCACTCACCCTCATTGTGTTATATTGTTCTTCTTCCTTGAGTTTAGACTCCAGCATGTATCTAATCTCTTCCCTCAGAGGGCACAGCCAGTCCTGGAGCTTCACCTGCAGAGAGGAAAGTACAAAAGTGACAACTGTTGATTTGTAAATTGAAGTTGTTCATACAATAATAATCATCACGTGATCATCCAGACATATGCAGACAGTAAGTCCCAGCCACACATTCACAGTTTAATCACCAGTCACACATATCTTGATTATAAGCTTTAGCCACAGGTTATCAAACTAGAAGATACAGCCACACTAAGCCAAGCCACAGATGTGCTCATGTGAAGTTCAGATTGTAAGTATAGGCCACGTGTTTCCAGATCGCAGGTACCAGGAACACACACTCGACTGAGGTTTTCAGGGCACTTAATTCCATATTAAAATGCCAGAACAGCCTTAAGCAGCGAGTAAGAACAGGATCAGATATCTAGATTGGTCCTGAATATGCCACAAGCCACTTCCCCAATACTTTACACCCCTGTACTTACAGGTTTCTTGTCTGGAACCTGTCTGTCTGTCACCATCACCTCGCGCTACAGAGCAGTCACTTCTATACAGGGACAAAGGCAGCAAGAGAGCCGGCACCGATCTGTGAGAGGCGTCTGCAGCCCTTGGAGGGTCTGTCAGAGGGAACAGACACCAGCCCCACCAAGAGCAGGCATCGGTCTGTGGGAGGCAGTCGGCGGCCCTTTGAGGGTCTGTGAAAAGGAACAGGTACAGGCCCGATCAAGAGCAGGCACCGGTCTGTGAAAGGCATCTGCAGCCCTTGGTGGGTCTGTGAGAGGGAACAGGCACCGGCCCCATCAAGAGCAGGCACCGGTCTGTGCGAGGCATCTGCAGCCCTTGGTGGGTCTGTGAGAGGGAATAGGCACCGGCCCCATCAAGAGCAGGCACCGGTCAGTGAGAGGCGTCTGCAGCCCTTTGGAGGTTATTTAAGAGGGAACAGGCACCGGCCCCACCAAGAGCAGACACCAGCCTCATGCAGGGTCCGTGCCCCAGAACAGGCAGTCATGACCAGAGAGAGCAGACACCAGCAGCATACAGTGTCTGTGCCCCAGTACTGGCAGCCATAACCAGAGAGGGCAGACACCAGCAGCATACAGTGTATGTGCCCCGGTACTGTCAGTCATACCAGAGAGAGCCGACACCAGCAGCATACAGTGGCTGTGCCCCAGAACAGGCAGTCATACCAGAGAAAGCAGGCACCAACAGGATACAGTGCCTGTGCCCCTTTACTGGCAGTCATGCCAGAGAGAGCAGACACCAGCAGCATACAGTGTCTGTGCCCCATTACTGGCAGTCATACCAGAGAGAGCAGACACCAGCAGCATCCAGAGTCTGTGTCCCAGAAGAGGCAGTCATACCAGAGAGAGCAGACAAAAGCAGCATACAATGTCTGTGTCCCAGAACAGGCAGTCAGACCAGAGACAGCAGACACTAGCAGTATGCAGTGACTGCGCCCTAGAACAGGCAGTCATAACCAGAGAGAGGAGACACCAGCAGCATACAGTGTCTGTGCCAGGGAAGAGGCAGTCACAACCAGAGAGAGCAGACATCAGTACCTTGCAGGCAGGAACAAGGGAGTAGGTGACACTTCCTTACAGGCTCTGTCACATGGAACAAACCCCAGGCTCAGACAGGGCCTGTAGTAGGCAGGCTGCAGCCCTTGAAGGGTCAGTGCAGGGAACAGGCACTAACTATCCCACAAAGAGCAGGCACCAGCCTCAAGCAAGGTCTGTGTCCCAGAACAGGTGTTCTAACCACAGAGAGCAGACGCCAGTCACCTACATGCAGGAAACAAGGGAGCAGGTGACACCCCCTACATGGTCTGCCTCAGGGAACAAACACAAGCCTCTTACAGATTTGTGACAGGCAGCAGCATTGACGAGAGTGCAGGCACCTGCCCCTTACAGAAGCCTTACTCGGGAGTTACAGCTGGAGACAGGCAGTCAGCCTCACACAGGATATATACCTGAGAACAGGCAGCCAAGATGAGAGAGTAAGCACTAACCTCATATAGGCACTGAACCTGGGAGCAGGCAGACTGGCAGGAACAGGCACCAACCTCATTCGTGCTGGGTTCGTGCCAGGGAAGAGGCAGTCATACCAGAGAGAGCAGACACCAATGGCATACAGTGTCTGTGCCAGGGAAGAGGCAGTCATGTCCAGAGCGAGCAGACACCAGCAGCATACAGAGTCTGTGCCAGGGAAGAGGCAGTCATGTCCAGAGCGAGCAGACACCAGCAGCATACAGAGTCTGTGCCAGGGAAGAGGCAGTCATACCAGAGAGGGCAGACACCACAAGCATAAAGTGTCTGTGCCCCAGAACAGGCAATCATAACCAGAGAGAGCAGACACCAGTAGCTTGCAGTGTCTGTGCCCCAGAACAGGCAGTCATACCAGAGAGAGCAGACACCAGCAGCATACAGTGTCTGTGACAGGGAAGAGGCAGTCATGTCCAGAGCGAGCAGACACTAGCAGCATACAGAGTCTGTGCCCCAGAACAGCCAGTCATAACCAGAGCAAGCAAACACCAACAGAATGCAGTGTATGCGTACCAGTTCTGTCAGTCATACCAGAGAGAACAGACATTACAATAATAAAGTGTCTGTGCCCCAGAACAGTAACTAGAAAAAGCAGACACCAGCAGCTTACAATTCCTGTGCCCCAGAACAGGCAGGCATACCGAAGAGAGCAGACACAAGCAGCGTACAGTGTCTGTGCCCCAGAACAGGCAGTCATACCAGAAAGAGCAGACACCAGCAGCAAACAGTGTCTGTGTACCAGTACTGTCAGTCATACCAAAGAGAGCAGACACCAGCAGCATACAGTGTCTGTGCCCCAGAGCAGGAGTCGTAACCAGAGAGAGCAGACACCAGCAGCATACAGGTGTCTGTGCCCCAGAACAGGCAGTCATACCAAAGAGATCAGGCACCAGCAGCATACAGTGTCTGTGCCCCAGAACAGGCAATCGTAACCACAGAGATCAGACACGAGCAGCATTCAGTGTCTGTGCCCCAGAACAGGCAATCGTAACCAGGGAGAGCAGACACCAGCAGCATACAGTGTCTATGCCCCAGTAGTGGCAGTCATACCAGAGAGAGCTGACACCAGCAGCATACCGTGTCTGTGCCCCAGAACAGGCAGTCATAACCAGAGAGAGCAGGCACCAGCAGCATACATTGTCTGTGCCCCAGTACTGCCAGTCATACCAGAGACAGCAGACACCAGCAGCATACAGTACCTGTGCACCAGAACAGGCAGTCATAATGAGAGCGAGCAGACACCAGCAGCATACAGTGTCTGTGCCCCAGAACAGGCAGTCATACCAGAGAGAGCAGACACCAACAGCAAACAGTGTCTGTGTACCAGTACTGTCAATCATACCAAAGAGAGCACACACCAGAAGCATACAGTGTCTGTGCCCCAGAGAAGGCAATCGTAACCAGAGAGAGCAGACACCAGCAGCATACAGGTGTCTGTGCCCCAGAACAAGCAGTCATACCAAAGAGAGCAGGCACCAGCAGCATTCAGTGTCTGTGCCCCAGAACAGGCAATCGTAACCAGAGAGAGCAGACACCAGCAGCATACAATGTCTGTGCACCAATACTGACAGGCATACCAGAGATAGCAGACACCAGCAGCATACAGTGTCTGTGCCCCATTAGTAGCAGTTGTAGGAAAGTACCATCTTGCCTGGCATGTTACCCCCATATTTCACTGTATATATGTTGTTTTAGTCTATGTGTCACTGGGATCCTGCCAGGCAGGACCCCAGTGCTAATAAGTATGTGCCCTGTATGTGTTCCCTGTGTGATGCCTAACTGTCTCACTGAGGCTCTGCTAACCAGAACCTCAGTGGTTATGCTCTCTCTGCTTTCCAAATTTGTCACTGACAGGCTAGTGACTAAATTTACCAATTCACATTGGCATACTGGTACACACATATAATTCCCTAGTATATGGTACTGAGGTACCCAGGGTATTGGGGTTCCAGGAGATCCCTATGGGCTGCAGCATTTCTTTTGCCACCCAGAGGGAGCTCTGACAATTCTTACACAGGCCTGCCACTGCAGCCTGAGTGCAATAACGTCCACGTTATTTCACAGCCATTTGCCACTGCACTTAAGTAACTTATAAGTCACCTATATGTCTAACCTTTACCTAGTGAAGGTTGGGTGCGAAGTTACTTAGTGTGTGGGCACCCTGGCACTAGCCAAGGTGCCCCCACATCGTTCAGGGCAAATTCCTTTAGATGATAGAAGGTAGCTATAGCAGAGCAGCTTAGGCTGAACTAGGAGACATGCAAAGCTCCTACTATACCAATGGTGTCATGTGCACCATATCATAAGAAAACACAATACACAGAAGTACTAAAAATAAAGGTACTTTATTTTTATGACTGTAGGAAGTTGGCTATGTATGTACTATTTCAAAGTAAGAAATAGCATGCACAGAGTCCAAGGCTTCCCCTTAGAGGTAAGATAGTGGCAAAAAGAGATAGTTCTAATGCTCTATTTTGTGGTAGTGTGGTCGAGCAGTAGGCTTATCAGAGGGTAGTGTTAAGCATTTGTTGTACACACACAGGCAATAAATGAGGAACACACAGACTCAAAGACAATTCCAGGCCAATAGGTTTAATATAGAAAAATATCTTTTCTTAGTTTATTTTAAGAACCACAGGTTCAAGATTTACAAACAATACTTTAAATGAAAGGTATTTTACTTAGAAACTTTAGGAACTTTGAATTAGCAAAATAGCATATACAGTTTTAACACAAATGTCAATAAGCTATTTTAAAACTAGACAGTGCAATTTTCAACAGTTTCTGGGGGAGGTAAGTGTTTGTTAGTTTTGCAGGTAAGTAAACCACCTACGGGGTTCAAAGTTGGGTCCAAGGTAGCCCACCGTTGGGGGTTCAGGGCAACCCCAAAGTTACCACACCAGCAGCTCAGGGCCGGTCAGGTGCAGAGGTCAAAGTGGTGCCCAAAACGCATAGGCTTCAATGGAGAAGGGGTGCCCCGGTTCCAGTCTGCCAGCTGGTAAGTATCCGCGTCTTCGGAGGGCAGACCAGGGTGGTTTTGTAGGGCACCGGGGGGACACAAGTCAGCACAAAAAGTACACCCTCAGCGGCACGGGGGCAGCCGGGTGCAGTGTGCAAACAGGCGTCGGGTTTGCAATGGAGTTCAATGGGAGACCAAGGGGTCTCTTCAGCGATGCAGGCAGGCAAGGGGGTGGGGCTCCTCGGGGTAGCCACCACCTGGCCAAGGGAGAGGGCCACCTGGGGGTCGCTCCTGCACTGGAGGTCGGATCCTTCAGGTCCCGGGGGCTGCGGGTGCAGTGTCCCTACCAGGTGTCGGGTCTTTGAAGCAGGCAGTCGCGGTGAGGGGGAACCTCTGGATTCCCTCTGCAGGCGTTGCTGTGGAGGCTCAGGGGGGTCAACTCTAGCTACTCACGGGCTCGCAGTCGTCGGGGAGTCCTCCCTGTAGTGTTTGTTCTCCACAAGTCGAGCCGGGGGCGTCTGGTGCAGAGTGCAAAGTCTCATGCTTCTGGCGGGAAACATGAGTTGTTTCAAAGTTGCTTCTTTGTTGCAAAGATGCTTCTTTCTTGGAGCAGAGCCGCTGTCCTCTGGAGTTCTTGGTCCTTCTAGATGCAGGGTAGTCTTCTGAGGCTTCAGAGGTCGCTGGACCCTGTGGAACGTGTCGCTGGAGCAGTTCTTTTGAAGTGGGGAGACAGGCCGGTAGAGATGGGGCCAAAGCAGTTGGTGTCTCCGTCTTCTCTGCAGGTTTTTCAGCTCAGCAGTCCTTCTTCATCTTAGGTTGCAGGAATCTAGTTTCCTAGGCTCTGGGGAGCCCCTAAATACTGAATTTAGGGGTGTGTTTCGGTCTGGGAGGGCAGTAGCCAATGGCTACTGTCCTTGAGGGTGGCTACACCCTCTTTGTGCCTCCTCCCTGAGGGGAGGGGGGCACATCCCTATTCCTATTGGGGGAATCCTCCAAAATCAAGATGGAGGATTTCTAAAGGCAGGGGTCACCTCAGCTCAGGACACCTTAGGGGCTGTCCTGACTGGTGGGTGACTCCTCCTTGTTTTTCTCATTATCTCCTCTGGACTTGCCGCCAAAAGTGGGGGCTGTGTCCAGGGGGCGGGCATCTCCACTAGCTGGAGCGCCCTTGAGGTATTGTAACACAAAGCCTGAGCCTTTGAGGCTCACTGCTAGGTGTTACAGTTCCTGCGGGGGGAGGTGTGAAGCACCTCCACCCAGAGCAGGCTTTTGTTTCTGTCCTCAGAGAGCACAAAGGCCCTCACCACATGGGGTCAGAAACTCGTCTCTCAGCAGCAGGCTGGCACAGACCAGTCAGTCCTGCACTGAACAATTGGATAAAATACAGGGGTCATCTCTAAGATGCCCTCTGTGTGCATTTTTAATAAATCTAACACTGGCATCAGTGTGGGCTTATTATTCTGAGAAGTTTGATACCAAACTTCCCAGTATTCCGTGTAGCCATTATGGAGCTGGGGAGTTCGTTTTTGACAGACTCCCAGACCATATACTCTTATGGCTACCCTGCACTTACAATGTATAAGGTTTTGCTTAGACACTGTAGGGGCATAGTGCTCATGCACCTATGCCCTCACCTATGGTATAGTGTAAGGCCTGCTAGAGGGGTGACTTACCTATGCCACAAGCAGTGTGAGGTTGGCATGGCACCCTGAGGGGAGTACCATGTTGACTTAGTCATTTTCTCCCCAGCAGCACACACAAGCTGGCAAGCAGTGTGTCTGTGCTGAGTGAGGGGTCCCTAGGGTGGCATAAGACATGCTGCAGCCCTTAGAGACCTTCCCTGGCATCAGGGCCCTTGGTACCAGGGGTACCAGTTACAAGGGACTTACCTGGATGCCAGGGTTCTGCCAATTGTGGGAACAATGGTACATTTTAGGTGAAAGAACACTGGTGCTGGGGCCTGGTTAGGAGGGTCCCAGCACACTTCTCAGTCAAGTCAGCATCAATATTAGGCAAAAAGTTGTGGTAACTGCAACAGGGAGCCATTTCCTTACAACGACAATATGCCAAAAGTATCTCAGTGAGTACCCTCAGCATGAGGATAAGTTATATACACAAGATACATGTACACAAACCAAAATTATGCAGGTAATAGCAAGAAAAGTAATGCAGCAGTGTAAAATTACAGTAGATTGCAATAGGAGCACATAGGTATGGGGCAACACAAACCATATACTCCAAAAGTGGAATGCTAACCACGAATGGACCCCAAACCTATGTGAGCTTGTAGAGGGTCGCTGGGACTGTAAGAAAACAGTGAGGGTTAGAAAAATAGCCCACCCCAAGACCCTGAAAGGTAGGTGCAAAGTGCACCTACTTCCCCCAGAGAGAACAGAAGTCGTGATGGGGGATTCCACAGGAAGAACAAACACCAGCAATGCAAGAACAGTGGATTTCCGGACCTGAGTACCTGTAAGACAAGGGGACCAAGTCCAATAGCCGCGACAGTGTCAAGAGTGGGCAGGAGCCCAGGAAATGCCAGCTGAGGGTGCAAGGAAGCTGCCACCGGATGGAAGAAGCTCGAAGTTCTGCAAGAAAGAAGAGAGCTAGGGACTTCTCCTTTGGAAGACGGATGTCCCACGTCGCGATGAAGCTTGCAGAGGTGTTCCCACACAGAAAGACCATAAACAAGACTTGCTAGGTGCAAGGGTCACGGTAGAGGTTTTTGGGTGCTGCTGTAGCCCAGGAGGGATCAGGATGTCGCCACTTGGAGGAGGAGACAGAGGGGGTTCCCAGCAAGTCAGGGAGCCCTCACAGAAGCAGGCAGCACCTGCACAAGTACCTGAACAGGCCCTTGGAAGAAAAGTGAACCAGAGTCCACCCGAAGTCACAAAATGGAGTCCCACAACGCCGGAGGACAACTCAGAAGTTTGTGCACTGCTAGTTAGACTGTCAGGGATCCAGCCTTGGCTGTGCACAAAGGAAATCCTGGAAGAGTGCACAGGAGCCAAAGCAGCTGCAAATCACTCAGTACCCAGCAATGCAGTCTAGCTTGGGGAGGCAAGGACTTACCTCCACCAAACTTGGACTGAAGAGTCACTGGACTGTGGGAGTCACTTGGGCAGAGTTGCTGAGTTCCAGAGACCAGGCTCGTCGTGCTGAGAGGGGACCCAGAGGACCAGTGATGCAGTCTTTTGGTGCCTGCGGTTGCAGGGGGAAGATTCCGTCGACCCACAGGAGATTTCTTCAGAGCTCCTGGTGCAGGGAGGAGGCAGGCTACCCCCAGAGCATGCACAATCTTGAAACATTCGAGAAAGCCGGCAGGATGAAGCGATACAAGGTTGCTAGTAGTCGTCTTGCTACTTTGTTGCGGTTTTGCAGGCGTCCTGAGCACTCAGCGGTCGATCCTTGGGTAGAAGGTGGAGGGGGAGATGCAGAGGAACTCTGATGAGCTCTTGCATTCGTTATCTGAAGAATTCCCCAAAGCAGAGACCCTAAATAGCCAGAAAAGGAGGTTTGGCTACCTAGGAAGGAGGATTGGCTACTAAGAGAGGTAAGTGCCTATCAGAAGGAGCCTCTGACGTCACCTGCTGGCACTGGCCACTCAGAGCAGTCCAGTGTGCCAGAAACACCTCTGTTTCCAAGATGGCAGAGGTCTGGGACACACTGGAGGAGCTCTGGGCACCTCCCCTGGGAGGTGCAGGTCAGGGGAGTGGTCACTCCCCTTTCCTTTGTCCAGTTTCGCGCCAGAGCAGGGCTGGGGGATCCCTGAACCGGCGTAGACTGGCTTATGCAGAGATGGGCACCATCTGTGCCCATCAAAGCATTTCCAGAGGCTGGGGGAGGCTACTCCTCCCCAGCCATCACATCTATTTCCAAAGGGAGAGGGTGCTACACCCTCTCTCAGAGGAAGTCCTTTGTTCTGGCTTCCTGGGCCAGGGCTGCCTGGACCCCAGGAGGGCAGAAACCTGTCTGAGGGGTTGGCAGCAGCAGCAGCTGCAGTGGAGACCCCGGAAAGGCAGTTTGGCAGTACCCGGGTTCTGTGCTAGAGACCCGGGGGATCATGGAATTGTCCCCCCAATGCCAGAATGGCATTGGGGTGACAATTCCATGATCTTAGACATGTTACATAGCCATGTTCGGAGTTACCATTGTGACGCTGTACATAGGTAGTGACCTATGTACAGTGCACGTGTGTAATGGTGTCCCGCACTCACAAAGTCTGGGGAATTTGCCCTGAACGATGTGGGGGCACCTTGGCTAGTGCCAGGGTGCCCACACACTAAGTAACTTTGCACCCAATTTTCACCAGGTGAAGGTTAGACATATAGGTGACTTATAAGTTACATAAGTACAGTGGTAAATGGCTGTGAAATAACGTGGACGTTATTTCATGCAGGCTGCAGTGGCAGGCCTGTGTAAGAATTGTCAGAGCTCCCTATGGGTGGCAAAAGAAATGCTGCAGCCCATAGGTATCTCCTGGAACCCCAATACCCTGGGTACCTC
The DNA here is from genome assembly GCF_031143425.1 of Pleurodeles waltl. Lineage (NCBI taxonomy): Eukaryota > Metazoa > Chordata > Amphibia > Caudata > Salamandridae > Pleurodeles > Pleurodeles waltl. The sequence goes on along the minus strand of NC_090439.1, from coordinate 1,165,073,677 downwards.
AGTACCATATACTAGGGAATTATATGGGTGTACCAGTATGCCAATGTGAATTGGTAAATTTAGTCACTAGCCTGTTAGTGACAAATTTGGAAAGCAGAGAGAGCATAACCACTGAGGTTCTGGTTAGCAGAGCCTCAGTGAGACAGTTAGGCATCACACAAGGAACACATACAGGGCACATACTTATGAGCACTGGGGCCCTGCCTGGCAGGGTCCCAGTGACTCATAGACTAAAACAACGTATATACAGTGAAATATGGGGGAAACATGCCAGGCAAGATGGTACTTTCCTACAGCTACTTTCTTGTGAAAAGCAAGGTTTAAAGGTCCTGAAGAAATTAAGACTGTCAGAGGCAGTGGCGTAACAAAGGCCCCACAGCCCCCGCGGTGTGGGGAGACCCCGAACTCCAGGTTGACCCCTCAGCACAATACCCTCACTTGACAGCTCCTGAGTGAGTCCAGAGTGGAGGTCCCTCCATTTACTGTGCAGTGGGCCCCCCTCAGTTTTGTTACGCCACTGGTCAGAGGCTGACCTGGCCTCAAGGCATGCTGGACCCATCCGAGTGGACTGACACTAGGGAACCTTAGCCAAGCATATGAGTTAGTAGGTATCTAGGCCAGGGTCTCAGACCTGAAGGGGACAGCACACAATGTTCTGCACGGAGGCAATGGAGACCCCAATTAGCATGATGCAGACTCTGGACAGTATCTTTAACCATATGTGCAAGAAGCCCTCAGCACTCTCATCGAACCCAGACCTTATCCGTGCAAGGATAGCCTGGAGCCTCTGTGACTATTCCGTACACGCCTCTTCAGAGCTCAGGTGGAAGCAACGCTGTGAATGCGCTTCACACAAAGTAGATGCGAGCCAGACCCTGGAAGCATTTCAACTGAAGAAGCTCTTGGAGTTACAGGCTATATAAACATTGGATTCTTTAATCCCTGTATAAACTGCATTTGTGATCCACCAAGTCACTGAGTATAAAGAAAAGATATTCACTGATTATAAAGAAAAGACATCAGAAAATGACTATTACAAGGTTATTACAGTAGAGTTCTGACATCACAATGCCTTCTGCCAGAGCTAGCAGCCAAGGTGAAAGGCATATCAGGTCACAGAGCATAATTAATGCAGCTGTTTAAAGCAACAACTGGAATGTTTCTTTTCTTTCTTCTGCTCTTTTCAATAGCTTACAATGACAGAAGCTATGCACTAAGGTTTTAAGTGATTTGTGGGAAAGTTGATGGTGTGACTATGTATTATATGGGGTAAAATAGCCCCTGCGTACATAAAGATATTTCAAGTCACCTTGCAGTTCATACCTTATAAACAAGCATTGGCAAAGCTAATAGGTCTTGCCTATGCAAGATCTATTGCCTTTGCCAATGTGTTTTAGCCATGCTGTACACTAGTAAGACTACTATTCAGCATGGCTAAAAGTTAATGTCGTAAAGGAGAATGATGTGTCATTGATTGGTGTGGCGTAGTGTCATGGACTAAGTAGAGTGTCCTAGAATGAAGTAGTCAACTGACTCTAAAGGACAGTGGTCCCTTGAGTAAAATGCAACACCACTCCAATAAACAATGATATTAAAGTAGTGTAGGAAAGTGCCCCTCCACTTTTTTGCCTAGTGTTGATGCCAACTTTGATTGAAAGTGGATTGGGAACCTGCTAACCAGGCCCTAGCCCCAGTGTTCTTTTCCTAAAGCTGTACCTTTGTTTCCACAATTGGCACAACCCTGGCAAACGGTTAAGTCCCTTGTAAAAGGTACCCATGGTACCAAGGGCCCTGTGGCAAGGGAAGTTCTCTAAGGGCTGCAGCATGTATTATGCCACTATAGGAGACCCCTCACCTAGCACATACACACCGCCTTGCAGCTTGTGTGTGCTGGTGGGTAGAAAAAGACAAAGTCGACATGGCACCCCTCTCAGGGTGCCATGCCCTCAAATTACTGCCTGTGGCATAGGTAAGTCACCCCTCTAGCAGGCCTTACAGCCCTAAGGCAGGGTGCACTATACCCCAGGTGAGGGCATAGATGCATGAGCAATATGCCCCTACAGTGTCTAAGTCCATTCTTTGACATTGTAAGTGCACTTTAGTCCATATTGAGTATATGGTCTGGGAGTTTGTCACTATGCACTCCACAGCTTCACTGAATACTGGGAAGTTTGGTATCAAACTTCTTAGCACAAAAACTCACACTGATGCCAGTGTGGGATTTATTGAAAAATGCACACAGAGGGCATCTTAGAGATGCCCCCTGTATGTTAGCCAAAGTGCCAGTGTAGGACTGACCGGGCTGTGCCACCCTGCCACACAACTCAGTTTCTGACCACATGGGGTGAGTGCCTTTGTGCACTCTGTGGTCAGAAACAAAGCCTGTCCTGGGTGGAGGTGCTCCACACCTCCCCCTGCAGGAACTGTAACACCTGGTGGAGAGCCTCAAAGGCTCAAGCCTTGGATTACAGTGCCCCAGGGCACTCCAGCTAGTGGAGATGCCCGCCCCCGGACAAAGCCCAACTTTTGGCGGCAAGCCCAGTGGGAAAATTAGGGAAAACAAGGAGGAGTGACTACCCCAGCCAGGACCACCCCTAAGGAGTCCAGAGCTGAGGTGACCCCCGCCCTGTAGAATCATCCATTCTAGGTTTGGATGACAGGGAACAATAGGATTAGGTTGTGCCCCTCTCCCCAAAGAGTGTGGGCACAAGGAGGGTGTAGCCACCGTCAGGGACAGTAGCCATTGGTTACTGCCCTCTGACCCCTAAAACGCCCCTAAATCTAGGGTTTAAGGGTCTCCCTGAACCCAGATCACCAGATTTCTGGTGACCTACGAGAAGAAGAAGGACTGCTTAGCTGAAACCCCCCAGCAGAGAAGAAGGAAGACGACAACTGCTTTGGCCCCAGCCCTACCGGCCTGTCTCCTGCTTCAAAGAACATGCAAAAGACTAGCGACGCGTCCAGTGGGACCAGCGACCTCTGCCCAGCTCCAGAGGACTGCCCTGCACCCAAAAGGACCAAGAACTCCAGAGGACAGCGGCTCTGATGGAGAAAAACCTACAACCAAGGACTCCCGCCTCGCTCTGGATGCGTGAGTCTTGACCCCTGTGCATCCGATGCCCATGGCCCATGTCCAGGTGGTCTACCCAGCAAGAGAGGGTCCCCAGGTGACTGCGAGCAAGTGCCCACCCTGGGTTGACCCCTCCACGACGACGCCTGCAGAGGGAATCCCGAGGATCCCCCTGACCGCTAAGCTCTGGATAAAGATATCCGACGCCTATAGACACACTGCACCCGCAGCACCCAGGCCTTGGAGAACCTGACCCTCGGTGCCTCTACACTCAGCAGGCATCCCTCCTTCCTGTCCGACTGGTGGTGTGCCTGAGACACCCCCCTGGTCCTCGCCTGCAGCCTCTGAGTGACCCCTGGGGTCACCTCATAGACCAGCATTGAAAACCCGATGCACCCTGCACCCGGCTGCCCCTGTGCCTGCTGAGGGTGTGTGTTGGGTGCCTACTTGTGGCCCCTTCAGTGCTCTTCTAATACCCCCTGGTCTGCCCTCCGAGCCGGGGGTACTTACCTGCAGGCAGGCCTGATTCCGAGTACCCTCTGTCTCCTTTACGAACCCACATTAAAATTGCTCAACTTTGACCTCTGCACCCGACCGGCCCTGTGTTGCTGGTGGTGGGTGTTTGAGGTTAACTTGAACCCCAACCGGTGAACTTCCTAAAACCCAGAGACTGAAACTGTAAGTGTTGTACTTTCCTGTAAACCGAACAAAAATTTCTTCACCCAAGGAACTGTTTCTGAAAATTGCACTGTGTCCATTTTTAAAACAGATAATTGCCAATATTTCCAAAACTGTATTATTTACCGATTTCAAACAAAGTACTGTTGATACCTGTGTGAAATACGAACCTTATAAAGTGCTTACCTGCAATTTGAATCTTGTGGCTTTAAAAATAAATTAAGAAAATATATTTTTGCTATATAAAAACCATTGGTCTGGAGTTAAGTCATTGGGTGTGTGCTTCTTCTATTGTCTGTGTGCGTACAAGAAATGCTTTGCACTACCCGCTGATAAGCCTAACTGCTTGACCACACTACCACAAAAGAGAGCATTAGTCTTATCTACTTTAGCTTCTGTTAAGCGTATGGGGAACCCCTGGACTCTGTGCACACTATATCCCATTTTGATATAGTATATACAGAGCCAGCTTCCTACAAGTAGTATCCAAATGGAAGGTGTTGTGCATTTATTCAATCAAAATATAATAGACCAAATGTAGCTGGAAAACATCAACATGGAAAATCGAGAAAGACTTTAGTATTCGGGCATTACACAAGTTATCTGGATGACCCAATGTCACCAATTGCAAGAAAAATTTGAAAAGTATCCCGTATAGCACAGTGGTTAACATCCACAATAATGATTTACAAGTTTTCATACACTGGCTTTTACATCAATGACTCAAATAATGAATCAAGAAGTCATTAGCTCATAGTACATATGCTTATGCCAACTTATATGCAATATCACAAATTAAGGTCAAGGTACTTTGGCCGACGACATTTCGATCCCCTAGACAAGTATCAGGATCATCCTCAGCCTTAGTTAAGCCTGAGATAAAAGGGTTACCGAGTGCTTGTAGCCAAAAAGGCCAAGATGAATCTGACTCACGTCTCACACGAGTGAGAAGGCAATCAATGGAGATCTGAATCTCTAATCAAGCGCCAATGCCATAAAACACTGTCAGAGTGTAGTAGAGTGTCGTAGAGTGGAGTGGCAGAGTGTCGTAGAGTGGAAAGGCATAAAAAAGAGTGAAGTGGCATAGAGTGATGTAAAGTAACGTGAAGTGGCGTAGAGAGAGTTGAGTAGAGTGTTGTTGAGCATAGTACATTGTTGTATAGTGAAGTGGCATAGAGGGTTGTGGAGTGGCGTGGAGTAGAGTATTGTAGATTGAAGTGGCATAGAGTGGAGTAAAGTGGAACAGAGTGACATACAGGGAGTTGTGTAGGGAGTTACAGAGTGGAGAAAGTGTTAGAGTTTAACGGAATAGAGTGTCAGAGTCTAGTATCATGGAGTGTAATCTCAGAGTGAAGTGTCATAGTGTGGAGTTGAGTGGTCTAGAGTAAAGTGGCATAGAGTGCAGTGGTGCAAAGTTGATTGGTGTAGAGTAAAGTGTAGAGTGCATTGGTTTTGAGTAGAGTGGTGTAGAGTGCCCTGTTTTAGAGTAGAGTGCTGTAGTGTAGAGTGGTGAAGAGTAGAGGGGTGCAGAGTGGAGTGGCACAGCATAGATTAAAGTGGTGCAGAGTGCTGTGTCATAGAATGATGCGGTGCATGGCAGAGTGGAGTGGTACAAGGTAGAGTAGACTGGTGTAGAGTGCAGTGGTAGAGTGCAGTGTTGCAAAGTAGAGTGTAGTGGCATAGAGAGCATTGGTTTAGAGTGCAGCAGAGTGACATAAAGTTGAGCGGTGCGAGTAGAGTGCTGTGGTGCACAGTAGAGAGGAGTATAGTTCAGTGGCAGAGTGCAGTGTTGCAGAGTAGAGTGTCATAAAGGGCAGTGGTGTAGAGTAGAGTGGCCTAGAATGCATTGGTATAGAGTGATGCAGAGTAGAGAAGAGTGGCGAAGAGTACAGTGGTGCAGAGTACAATAGAGTGGCAAAGAGTGCAGTGGCATAGAGTAGATTGTTGCAGAGTAGAGTATAAGGGTGAAGAGTAGAGTGTTGAAGAGTAAAGCTTAGTGATGTAGAGCGCTGTGCCATAGAGTGATGCGGTGCATGTAGAGTGCAGTGGTGGAGTGCAGTGATGCAGAGTAGAGTGGCGTAGAGTGTGATGGCATATAGTACATTGGTGTAGAGTACAGTAGAGTAGCATAAAGTTGAGCGGTGCGAGTAGAGTGCCGTGCTGCAGAGTAGAGAGGAGTATAGTTCAGTGGCAGAGGGCTGTGTTGCAGAGTAGAGTGTCATAAAATGCAGTGGTGTATAGTAGAGTGCCATAGAATGCATTGGTGTAGAGTGCTGTGACGTAGAGAGGTGCAGAGTAGAATAGAGTGACACAGAGTGCAGTGGCATAGAGTAGATTACTGCAGAGTAGAGTATAGTGGTAAAGAGTAGAGTGTTGCAGAGTACTGCACAGTGACGTAGAAAGCAGTAGCATAGGGTGGTGCAGAGCAGACTGGAGTGGCGCAGGGTACATTGGAGTGGTGCAGAGTAGAATAGAGTGGTATAGAGTGCAGTGGCATAGAGTAGATTGCTGCACAGTAGAGTATAGTGGTGAAGAGTAAAGTGTTGCAGAGTAGAGCATAGTGATGTAGAGTGCAGTAGCATAGAGTGGTGCAAAGCAGATTAGAGTGGTGCAGGGTACATTGGAGTGGTGCAGGGTACATTGGACTGGCATAGCGTAGAGTGGAGTTGCATAGATTGCAGTGGCATAGAGTAGATGGTTTCAAAGTAGAGTGAAGTGTTCTAGAGTGGAGTGGTGTAGAGTAGATTAGAGTGCAGTGGTGCAGAAAAGAGTGCAGTGGGGCAGAGTACAGTGGCATTGAGTGCAGTGGTGCAGAGTAGAGTGGCGTGGAGTTCAGTGGCGGAGAGTACAATGTTGCAGATTAGGGGGTTGTAGAGTACAGTGGTGTATTGCAGAGTGCCATGGAGTGCATTGACATGGAGTGCATTGGCATAGAGTGCTGTGGTGCAGAGTACAGTGGCATAGAAAGCAGTGACATAGAGTGCTGTGGTGCAGAGTAGATTGGCATAGAGTGCAGTGGCATAGAGTGCATTGGTTTTGAGTAAAGTGGTGGAGATTGCACTGGCAAAGTGCAGGGATGTAGTGTACATTGGTTAGAGTAGAATAGCATAGATTGCAGTGGTGTAGTGCAGAGTGCTGTAGAGCAGAGTGGTGTAGAGTGCAGTGCTACAGCATAGATTGCAGTGGTGTAGAGTAGCACAGAGTGGAGAAAAGTGGTGTAGGGTGCAGTGGCATAGGGAAAATTGTTTCAGAGCAGAGTAAAGTAAAGATAGAGAAAATATAATATGCTTAAGTATGTAACAATAACAACAACATAAATAATAACGCTAGGCATAACAGCCCAAGATGAAATATGGCTTCTCCCTGTTAGCCACGCTGTAATCAAACCTTTCATTACCTAGATAAAAAAACATTAGCATAAATGATAGAAAAAGATACCTTTCTAATAGCTAAATTGTGTAGTGTGAAAAGGTCAAATCTGGGCTCAATCTCGACTTCCCTGTTTCACCAACTGGTGTGATCTTAGGCAAATACAAATATTGTGTTTCGCAGAGTCTCCTCTCTAGTCTGCAGGTGTCAGGCCGAGTGGGACTCTGTTTCCTCTTTAGATCTTCCTCATTGTCATGCGGCTCCTCTTTAAGGGGCAGGTGATGCAGACAGTATTCATCAAAAGCTCCTTTCTCCTCCTCGCTCCATTTGTTCTCATGTGCACCCTTAGGCCCTGGTTTATACTTTTTGGTGCAAAACTGACCTAACGCAGTTTTGCACCAAAATGTTTAGCACCGGCTTGCACCATTTATGTGCACCAGCCGGGCATCAGATTTATAGAATGGTGCAAGCCGGTGCAAAGGGTAGGCTAGCGTAAAGAAAAATGACCTTAGTCAGGTGGGGCTGGCGGTATGGAAGAAGGGGGTTTTGCACTAAAAAATGACATTAGGCAGGTTAGAGAAGAAAAAAAAATTACTCTAACCTGCCTAGAGTCATTTTCTGACGCAAAACCATCCATACCACATGGCTCCTGTCTTAGGAAAGACAGGAGTCATGCCCACCACCTGTGAGAAAGTAGCCTCTTTCTAGCCTTGTTACCCCAACTTCTGGCCTGTTTCTGAGTATATGTCAGGGTGTTTTCACTGTCTCACTGGGATCCTGCTAGCCAGGGCCCAGTGCTCATAGTGAAAACCCTATGTTGTCAGTATGTTTGTTATGTGTCACTGGGACCCTGCTAGCCAGGACCCCAGTGCTCATATGTTTGTGGCCTATATGTATGTGTTCCCTGTGTGATGCCTAACTGTCTCACTGAAGCTCTGCTAACCAGAACCTCAGTGGTTATGCTCTCTCTGCTTTCCACATTTGTCACTAACAGGCTAGTGACTAAATTTACCAATTCACATTGGCATACTGGTACACCCATATAATTCCCTAGTATATGGTACTGAGGTACCCAGGGTATTGGGGTTCTAGGAGATCCCTATGGGCTGCAGCATTTCTTTTCCAACCCATAGGGAGCTCTGACAATTCTTACACAGGCCTGCCACTGCAGCCTGCGTGAAATAACGTCCACGTTATTTAACAGCCATTTACCACTGCACTTAAGTAACTTATAAGTCACCTATATATCTAACCTTCACCTGGTGAAGGTTGGGTGCAAAGTTACTAGCCAAGGTGCCCCCACATCGTTCAGGGCAAATTTCCCGGACATTGTGAGTGCGGGGACACCATTACACATGTGCACTGTACATAGGTCACTACCTATGTACAGCGTCACAATGGTAACTCCGAACATGGCCATGTAACATGTCTAAGATCATGGAATTGTCACCCCAATGCAATTCTGGCATTGTGGGGACAATTCCATGATCCCCCGGGTCTCTAGCACAGAACCCGGGTACTGCCAAACTGCCTTTTCAGGGGTTGCACTGCAGATGCTGCTGCTGCCAACCCCTTAGACAGGTTTCTGCCCCCCTGGGGTCCAGGCAGCCCTGGCCCAGGAAGGCAGAACAAAGGATTTCCTCTCAGAGAGGGTGTTACACCTTCTCCCTTTGGAAATAGGTGTGATGGGCAGGGGAGGAGTAGCCTCCCCCAGCCTCTGGAAATGCTTTGACGGGTACAGATGGTGCCCATCTCTGCATAATCCAGTCTACACCAGTTCAGAGATCCCCTAGCCCTGCTCTGGCGCGAAACTGGACAAAGGAAAGGGGAGTGACCACTCCCCTGAGCTGCACCTCCCAGGGGAGGTGCCCAGAGCTCCTCCAGTGTGTCCCAGACCTCTGCCATCTTGGATTCAGAAGTGTTGGGGGCACACTGGACTGCTCTGAGTGGCCAGTGCCAGCAGGTGACGTCAGAGACCCCCTCTGATAGGCTCTTACCTTTCTTGGTAGCCAATCCTCCTTTCTCGGTAGCCAAACCTCCTTTTCTGGCTATTTAGGGTCTCTCCTCTGGGGAATTCTTCAGATAATGAAAGCAAGAGCTCACCAGAGTTCCTCTGCATCTCCCTCTTCGACTTCTGCCAAGGATCGACCGCTGACTGCTCCAGGACACCTGCAATACCGCAAAAATGTAGCAAGACGACTACCAGCAACATTGTAGCGCCTCATTCTGCCGGCTTTCTCGACTGTTTCCTGGTGGTGCATGCTCTGGGGGTAGCCTGCCTCCTTCTTGCACCTTGAGCTCTGAGGAAATCTCCCATGGGTCGACGGAATCTTCCCCCTCCAACCGCAGGCAACAAAAGACTGCATCACTGGTCCTTGGGGTCCCCTCTCAGCATGACGAGTGTGGTCCCTGGAACTCAGCAACTCTGTCCAAGTGACTCCCACAGTCCAGTGACTCTTCAGTCCAAGTTTGGTGGAGGTAAGTCCTTCCTCCCCACACTAGACTGCATTGCTGGGTACCGCGTGATTTGCAGCTGCTCCGGCTCCTGTGCACTCTTCCAGGATTTCCTTTGTGCACAGCCAAGCCTGGGTCCCCGACACTCTAACCTGCAGTGCACAACCTTCTGAGTTGCCCTCCGGCGTCGTTTGACTCCCCTTTGTGACTTTGCATGGACTCCGGTTCACTTTTCTTCTAAGGGCCTGTTCAGGTACTTCTGCGGGTGCTGCCTGCTTCTGTGAGGGCTCCATGACTTGCTGGGCACCCCCTCTGTCTCCTCATCCAAGTGGCGACATCCTGGTCCCTCCTGGGACACAGCAGCATCCAAAAACCCTAACTGCGACCCTTGCCGCTAGCAAGGCTTGTTTGCTGTCTTTCTGCGAGGGAACACCTCTGCAAGCTTCTTCACAACGTGGGGCATCCATCCTCCAAAGGGGAAGTTCCTAGTCCTCTTCGTTCCTGCAAAACACCAAGCTTCTTCCACCCAGTGGCAGATTCCTTGCAAACTCAGCTGGCATTTCCTGGGCTCCTGCCCATTCTCGACACTGTTGCGACTCTTGGACTTGGCCCCCTTGTCTAACAGGTACTCAGGTCCGGAAATCCACTGTTGTTGCATTGCTGGTGTTGGTTTTCCTTGCAGAATCCCCCTATCACGACTTCTGTGCTCTCTGGGGGTTGTTGGTGCACTTTACACCTACCTTTCAGGGTCTTGGGGTGGGCTATTTCTCAGCCTCATACTGAGGGTACTCACTGAGATACTTTTGGCATTTTGTCATAAAAATAAAGTACCTTTATTTTTAGTATATCTGTGTATTGTGTTTCTTATGATATTGTGCATATGACACCAGTGGTATAGTAGGAGCTTTGCATGTCTCCTGCTTTGCCATAGCTACCTTCTATCAGCCTAAGCTGCTAGAAACACCTTTTCTACACTAATAAGGGATAACTGGACCTGGCACAAGGTGTAAGTACCTCTGGTACCCACTACAAGTCAGGCCAGCCTCCTACACCACCCCAATTGCCAGCACAGGGGACCAGGGTCCCCTGGGCATGGCCATTGCACCCAGTGCCATGTAGGGGGCCCATTTCAGGGCCCCCAATGCCACTTAAAAAAAAATACTTACCTCCCCAGGCCCCAGGGACACCCGCACCCACACCAGAGGGACAGCAGAGGATGGGGGACCCCATCCCAGGTAAGTAAAGGTTACTTACCTGGGATGGGGTCCCCCATCCTCTGCTGTCCCTCTGGTGTGGGTGGGGGTGTCCCTGGGACCTGGGGAGGACACCTGCGGGCTTATTCCATGGTGTTCTACCATGGAAATAGGCCCACAGGTCCCCTAACGCCTGCCCTGACCCAGGCGTTTTTGACCCCTACATCCCTTCGAGCGTGATTTTTGCACGGGAGGATAAATAAGGCGCTAGGGCTTTAGAGTAATTTTTTGCCCGGGAACGCCTACCTTGCATCTCATTGACGCAAGGTAGTTTTCCGCAGCCAAAAAATGACTTTAACTCCAATATTTTGGCGTTAGACATGTCTAGTGCGAAAATATAAATATGGAGTTAAGTTTTTTACTGGATTTGCGTAAAAAAACGATGCAAATCCGGCACAAACAGAGTATAAATATGCTGCTTAATGCCCACAGCTGTAAACAGGACAAACAAAAGGGCAGAGGGTGTAGGCGCCTCCTGACTCACCTTCATTCTGTAACCGTCAGATTGGAGGCAGGTCAGTGCAGGGCTATTATAAGTAGCGCTTTTGCGCGCTATTGGCCCTGTGAATAATAGAAGTGAGAGTGGAAATTCTTTTGTCACCTTGTCCCCCCCACCCTTGTCCCCCGTGTCCCCCACCCTCCAAAATCTGGGGGGGGATACATCCCCCGCATCTCCCACACTTCCTACGCCCATGTAACACGGTGCTCTCTGTGTGCCCGGGACTCTCTACAGACCACACACAGGAGTCCACTGTCGGTTTCACAGAAGAGCTGCAGCCTCTCCCCCTGCTCCTCGCACAGACTTCCAGGCGCTTACAAGTGTCAGTTCTCTTACCTTGTACTCCTGCTCTGCTTCCTTCATGGGGGTCACACGGTGCTCTCTGTGTGCCCGGGACTCTCTACAGACCACACACAGGAGTCCACAGTCAGTTTCACAGAAGAGCTGCAGCCTCTCCCCGTGCTCCTCACACAGACCTTCTGTGGCAGGCCCTCTGGGCGCTATATCCAGTTTTGTCACCATTTCTACCATATTTGATAATCTCTTACTCGGCTTCAGTTCCTTCTCCAGGTCCAGCCTCTCTCTGCACTCCGGGCACCATTTCTCTAAGTCCTCGCTGGCCTTGAATCTTGTGACACAAGTGAGACAGAAGCTGTGTCCGCAGTCCAGGGTCACGGGGTCAGTGAACAGCTCCTTGCAGATGGAGCAGGTGGCCTCTTCTAGGAGCTCGGCCCTGGGGTCTGCAGCCGCCATGTCTGTCCCGAGAGGGTCAGGTCCTCTCCCTCTGACAGGAATATCTTATCAGCACCAGTGTAAGGTGTGTCCCGCTCACGGCAACCTTTGGTCTCATCACGTCACCGCCTGACACAGGTGATGAGCTGCTCATTACTAGAAATAGTGCAGGTGGCATCGTCCTCGGTGCCTGCTGCACACAGAGACTTCAGGAGTAAAACAACAGAAGAGAGAGAGGTTGTATGTGACACCCTCATGTGACTGCTGCACACAGTGACTTCAAGAGTAAAACATCAGAGGTGAGGAAGGTTGTGTATGACACCCTCAGGTCAGTGCTACACATGGTGACTTCAAAGTGACATCCCTAGAGCTGAGTTTGAGGGGGCACATAAAGGGGCACAGAGAGAATTGATTGGGCCACCTACAATTGGCATACTTGAAGACTGTCTAACACGTGTGTGTGTTTGCATGTGTGTTTGTGTGTCGGTGTAACATAACCCATTTCTTCCCAGTTAATACTTCAACTTTTCTCCCTTCCATTCTCTCATTTCCTTTTTCTTTCACTTTCTTTATTTGATTTTTCTTTTCTGTCTTTTCTATCTTTCCTTCTTTCATTTTCTTCCTCTCAATTTGTTTTTGTAATACAATCCCATCTTCATTTTCTCTACATCTCACTTTTTCCTTTCTTTGTCCCCCTTCCGTCTACTCTCTGAGTACATTTATGTATTTGTTTCAGTGCTAGGGCCGTACATAAAATATGATGCAGATGGAATTTAAAGCATTTTAGTGACCAGTTGTAGGAGGCTGGCCTGGCTTGTAGTGGGTACCAAGGGGTACTCACACTCTGTACCAGGTCCAGTTATCCCTTATTAATGAGGAAGAGGTGTTTCTAGCAGCTTAGGCTGAACTAGGAGACATGCAAAGCTCCTACTATACCACTGGTGTCATATTCACAATATCATAAGAAAACACAATACACAGATATACTCAAAATAAAGGTACTTTATTTTTATGACAATATGCCAAAAGTATCTCAGTGAGTACCCTCAGGATGAGGATCAGATATATACACAAGATATATGTACACAATACCAAACATATGCAGTAATAGCAAAAGGAAGTAATGCAAGCAGTGTAAAGTTACAGTAGATTGCAATAGGAGCACATAGGTATAGGGGCAACACAAACCATATACTCCAAAAGTGGAATGCGTACCACGAATGGACCCCAAACCTATGTGAGCTTGTAGAGGGTCGCTGGGACTGTAAGAAAACAGTGAGGGTTAGAAAAATTGCCCACCCCAAGACCCTGTAAGGTAGGTGTAAAGTGCACCTACAACCCCCAGAGAGCACATAAGTCGTGATAGGGGGATTCTGCAAGGAAGACTAACACCAGCAATGCAACAACAGTGACCTATATGTAGTGCACGCGTGTAATGGTGTCCCCGCACTCACAAAGTCCGGGGAATTGGCCCTGAACAATGTGGGGGCACCTTGGCTAGTGCCAGGGTGCCCACATACTAAGTAACTTAGCACCCAACCTTTACCAGGTAAAGGTTAGACATATAGGTGACTTATAAGTTACTTAAGTGCAGTGTAAAATGGCTGTGAAATAACGTGGACGTTATTTCACTCAGGCTGCAGTGGCAGGCCTGTGTAAGAATTGTCAGAGCTCCCTATGGGTGGCAAAAGAAATGCTGCAGCCCATAGGGATCTCCTGGAACCCCAATACCCTGGGTACCTCAGTACCATATACTAGGGAATTAAAAGGGTGTTCCAGTATGCCAATGTAAATTGGTAAAATTGGTCACTAGCCTGTTAGTGACAATTTGAAAGAAATTAGAGAGCATAACCACTGAGGTTCTGATTAGCAGAGCCTCAGTGAGACAGTTAGTCATAACAGAGGTAACACATACAGGGCACACTTATGAGCACTGGGGCCCTGGCTGGCAGGGTCCCAGTGACACATACAACTAAAACAACATATATACAGTGAAATATGGGGGTAACATGCCAGGCAAGATGGTACTTTCCTACATATACTATTGACATCGATTTTAAACCCTATAATATCCTTGAACTCAGACTTTTAGATTCACTCATCCATTGCACGCCATATCTATATATGGAGAAATTTTAAAGGCATGGCATCTGGCCTTTATTCTTTACTAATTTAGAAATCTTTTTCAGATAATACATCCAAAGGTCTGCAATCTTGGTGGTCTACACGACTTAACATTACCTATAAAGATAAAGATTGGGCTAAACTTTTAGAGAATTAAAATAAAGGGCTCCGTGATGTAAGGTTGAAATTTAATTACTTCAAAATTCTGCATAGATGGCATTGGTCACCTTCGAAACTTTACTCTGCTAAACTTAGTAAAGACTCCAATTGTTGGAGATGTGACCAGGCCAATTGTGATATTGTTCATATCCTATGGGACTGTACTGCACTCCAACCATTCTGGATACAAATATCACAATATTTAAGGAAAGTGATTCCCAATATCTCCCCACACTCACCTCGCCTATTTTTACTACACGATACCCATGGTCTAGGCATGCTTTCTTCACACTTATTCAGATGGCTCTCTACTGCAATTAGTGTACCCAAAGGAAATATACTGTGTTTTTGGAAATCTAGGGGGTCATTACAAGCCTGGCGGACGGTGTTAAAGGTGCGGCAATACCACAAACAGGCCGGCGGACAAAAAAAGGGAATTATGACCCTGGCGGAAACCACCAACAAATACAGCCACTTTAACACACCGCCCGCCACGGCGGTACAGACAAGCAGCGCGGTGGTCACAGCCAACAGACAGGCGGAAGACAATGTACCGCCCATAGTATCACAACCTACCAATCCACCACCTTTTCCGGGGCGGATTCACCGTGGTTAAAAACACGGCGGAAACAGTTACTGCAATGGGAAAACGCTAACCTGAACACATCCACGAGGAAGCAGGACTCCATGGAGCCGGAATTACACATTCTACCGGCCCTTGTATTCCTACTCATCTACGAAGAGCAACGCCGGCGCGGGCGAAGACAACGGTGAGTACTGCACCTACGACATAGGGGAGGGGGGAGGCAAAAGTTAGGGGGACACGCAACACCCCCACCCCCACCCTCGCATATTTCAACACACACACCAATGCATTTACAAAAATCACAGTAACAACCCACAATCCCCCCGGAAGAATGCAAAGACAAAACGAAATCAGTTCAAACATTGTAATGTATCAATATACATGTTTCAAAAATATACAGATATATTATAAAATCATTAAAAAATATATACATTACGAGAAGTAGTGCTGATATGCACATATCAATGTCCATGCACCACTAGTCCAAAAATGCATGGGCGAGGCCCACAAAAGATACCTGTCCACTATAGGAGAGAACACTGCTGGGGCATCAGATAGAAATACTACAGGCACCTCAGGGGGAAGGGAAGGGGGGGCACCTCAGCCGGATGAGTGCAAAGCCAGATCCACGACGGGGCTCCATGCCCATTGATGTATCCTGGGGAGTGCAAAGCCACAGTCTCTCAAGTCTCTACAGTGGGTGGTTTGCCCACTGTGCCATCCTGGGGAGTGCAAAGCCATAGTCTCTCAAGTCTCTACAGTGGGTGGGTTGCCCACTGTTCCATCCTGGGGAGTGCAAAGCCACAGTCTCTCAAGTCTCTCCAGTGGGTGGTTTGCCCACTGCCATATCCTGGGGAGTGCAAAGCCACAGTCTCTCAAGTCTCTACAGTGGGTGGGTTGCCCACTGTTCCATCCTGGGGAGTGCAAAGCCACAGTCTCTCAAGTCTCTACAGTGGGTGGTTTGCCCACTGTTCCATCCTGGGGAGTGCAAAGCCACAGTCTCTCAAGTCTCTACAGTGGTTAGTTTGCCCACTATTCCATCCTGGGGAGTGCAAAGCCACAGTCTCTCAAGTCTCTACAGTGGGTGGTTTGCCCACTGTGCCATCCTGGGGAGTGCAAAGCCACAGTCTCTCAAGTCTCTACAGTGGTTGGTTTGCCCACTGTTCCATCCTGGGGAGTGCAAAGCCACAGTTTCGCAAGTAGATAACAGCCTCCACTGGCTCTGGAGGGGGACTGGTGCCCAGACTGGATTAGTCTCCCCGTGAAAGTTCCTGTCCCGTCACTGTCCCAGCTGCACATGGGATGACGATGCTTGATGTGGCGGTCTTTTCATTCTTCCCCGGTGCATGCCCTGTTCAGCGGTGCTTTGCCGTGGCGGTCTCTGGACTGTTCAGCGGTGCTGTGCCATGGCGGTCTCTGGACTGTTCAGCGGTGCTGTGCCTTGGCGGTCTCTGGACTGTTCAGCGGTGCTTTGCCATGGCGGTCTCTGGACTGTCCAGCGGTGCTTTGCCATGGCGGTCTCTGGACTGTTCAGCGGTGCTTTGTCATGGCGGTCTCTGGACTGTTCAGCGGTGCTTTGCCATGGCGGTCTCTGGACTGTTCAGCGGTGCTTTGCCATGGCGGTTCAGGACTGTTCAGCGGTGCTTTGCCATGGCGGTTCAGGACTGTTCAGCGGTGCTTTGCCATGGCAGTTCAGGACTGTTCAGCGGTGCTTTGCCATGGCGGTCTCTGGACTGTTCAGCGGTGCTTTGCCATGGCGGTTCAGGACTGTTCAGCGGTGCTTTGCCATGGCGTTTCTGGAACTGGCATTGGTGTGTGGCATGACGTTCCCTGGACTGGACATTGGGGTGTGGCATGACGTTCCGTCATTGCCCAGCGGGGCTGTGGCAGCCGGGGCCCTCCTGAGCACTGACTCCGGCGGTGGTCTACTGACCAGTGACGATACTTGGGCCCTCTTGGGCTCTGACTCTCGCGGTGGTCTCCTGACCAATGACGATACTTGGGCCCTCCTGGGCACTGACTCCGGCGGTGGCAGTGGTCTCCTGACCAGTGACGATACTTGGGCCCTCCTGGGCACTGACTCCAGCGGTGGTCTCCGGACCAGTGACGATACTTGGGCCCTCCTGGGCACTGACTCTGGCGGTGGTCTCCGGACCAGTGACGATACTTGGGCCCTCCTGGGCACTGACTCCAGCGGTGGCGGTG
The DNA here is from genome assembly GCF_031143425.1 of Pleurodeles waltl. Taxonomy (NCBI): domain Eukaryota; kingdom Metazoa; phylum Chordata; class Amphibia; order Caudata; family Salamandridae; genus Pleurodeles; species Pleurodeles waltl. The sequence goes on along the minus strand of NC_090439.1, from coordinate 1,165,056,548 downwards.
GTCTCCTGACCAGTGACGATACTTGGGCCCTCCTGGGCACTGACTCCGGCGGTGGTCTCCTGACCAGTGACGATACTTGGGCCCTCCTGGGCACTGACTCCGGCGGTGGTCTCCTGACCAGTGACGATACTTGGGCCCTCCTGGGCACTGACTCTGGCAGTGGTCTCCGGACCAGTGACGATACTTGGGCCCTCCTGGGCAATGACTCTGGCGGTGGCAGTGGTCTCCGGACCAGTGACGATACTTGGGCCCTCCTGGGCAATGACTCTGGCGGCGGTCTCCGGACCACTGACGACGGTGCTGGCGGTGGCGTCCAGGCCGCCGGGAAGGATGCCGCCCTTCTCCGCCGTGATGCTCACAACAGGCTGTGCAGACTTCCTCTGGCCCTTCCCCACCTTTGGAGGAGTCACAGCTGACTCTGCAATCCCCCTGGGACCCCTGTGAGTTGTTGTGCCTCCAGGAGTCTTCACAGGGTCCCGTCGGCCACTTTCCAATTTCAGAGCCTTTACAGGGCGTGGGCTGCCAGTGCCTTGGCTCCGGGTCATACTGCCTGCCCTTTTGGCCGGTGCACTCCACACACCTTGAACAGGCACCACTGGTATTGGAGGCTTTTTGGCTGAGGCGCTACGACGGGACTAATGAATTGGAGGAGGGTGGGGGCTAAAAGGTCAACTTTACAGAGGGACAGTTTCTGACGAACACTGGGATGGGTAGTTTGAGGGGGGCTGGGAGTGGAGGACGAGGAGGTGGTTGTAGGAGGTGTCACTTTAGGTGTTTTGGGTGCAGGTGCAGGAACTGGAGGCTGTCGTGAGGTGGATGGATGTTGGTTGTGTGGGTGCACGCGTTTGTGTACTTTGGAAGGGGGCGTCACAGACACACTGGGAGAGGACACAGGGGACGTGTAAATGGGAGTGGAGGTGGTGAGTGCAGGTGAGCGGGGTGTGGTGCTGGTTGTTCTGTTGCGAGTCCTTGTGCCTGTAGATGTAGTGCATGCAGGTGAGAGTGTAGACGACACTGGGAGGGAGGAGGGAGAAGAGGAGGAGGGGGACACAGTGGAGGCAGTGGATGTTGCTGTGTCTGCATGTGGCTGATGCTTGTGTGTGTGCCTGTGGGTTGTGTGGTGCCTATGTTTGCCTGAGCTTCCCATGTGTGTTGACTTGTGTGCATGCTGGTCTGTAGGTGTGCTTGGGATGGGCTGGGGTACAGGGAATTGGGTCTGGGTGGAGGAGGATGGAGGGGGAGGCTAGACACAGGGCAATGGCTGCCATCAGTGCTGAGGCTAGAAATTGCAGGGTTCGCTGTAGGACAGCCTGACCAGAATGAATGCCCTCCAGGAATGCATTACCGTGTTGCAACTCCTTTTCTACACCCTGGATGGCATTCACAATGGTGGACTGCCCAACAGTGAGTGACCTGAGGAGGTCAATGGCCTCCTCACTGAGGGCAGCAGGGGTGACTGGGGCAGGGCCTGAGGTACCTGGGGCGAAGGTGATTCCCACCCTCCTGGGTGAGTGGGCACGGGGCGAACGCTGAGGGGCTGCTGGGAGGGCGGTGCTGGTAGGGGAGGTGGTGGCTGTACCTGTAGAAGTGGGGCGCACAAATGGTGCCGCCACCACAAGGGAGCTCCCATCGGCGGACGAGTCCGTGTCGCTGCTTGGTGATCCGGTGGCCGACGTGAAGCTCCCCTCGCCCTCCGTCCCACTGGTGCATTCTGACTCCGTGGTGTGGCCCTCCCAAGGGCATCTATACCTGTACTTTGCACTCTACTGCGGTGGGGTGGAGTGCCACATGGCCTGCATTACGGAGGGGCCTAGTCTACGTTTTTCTGCCTGGCCTAGGTACACCCACAGGACTCCTCCCCCACCCAGACCCCTCCACTGCGCGCAAAGTCCGCAGATTGAGAGTGTGCTCACCCCCTTGTGTCTGCTGTGATTCCCTCAAGCGCCCATCCAACTCCGGGAATGCCACCGCCAGGATCCTGAACATCAGGGGGGTCATGGTGCGACGGGCACCCCTCCCACGTTGGGAGGTCATCCCCAGCTGAGCCTCCGCCGTCTTCTTGCTCCAGCGGCAAATGTCCTCCCATCTTTTCCGGCAGTGGGTGCCCCGTCTCTGGTGGACCCCCAGGGTCCGTACGTCCTTGGCGATGGAACACCAAATGTCCTTCTTCTGGTGGGCGCTGACCTACCTGACATGCATAAGGGAAGACAAGAAGTCATTACCAACTGCACCGTCAATGTGAGTGGCCCCCCTCCCTACTCTAGTCGTGTGGCCCATTCATTCACTTGCATTAATGTTCCCTGAACTCTGCCCCCTTCCCTCTTACAACCAGCCCTCTCCACCCAGGCCTAGACCATACAACGTGCTCCCTGTGTACTAACCTGTTGGTCTGGAGGACCGTAGAGTAGCGTTTATTGGGGGAGGACCCCGTCTACCAGTTTCTCCAACTCCTGAGCAGTGAAGGCAGGGGCCCTTTCCCCAGACGCAGCAGCCATTGTCTCTTCCAGACCAAGGTCACAGCAGCACTTGCAGTGTAGGTCCTCTCCTGTCGAAGATCAGGTATCTAGTGATTGAACAGATAGAAAATGTTGGTCACGTCCGCGGCGGTGACTTCCACGGTGGTGCATATCATCACCGCCGGCGCACCTGTTCATTGGCTCCTGGGACCCATAGGGTCCTATGTTAACCAATGCAGCATTGCGCTGCGGTCTACGACCGCCTACCGCGACTGTGTGCAACGCCAACGCAGTTACCCCACAATCCCATTGTCCCAGTTTAGAGGTCAGGCAGCCGCCATTTCAGGGGCCCACATGGCTTCATTTACTTCTGCGTCACACATAGCTAGGCCTACACTCAACACACATACAGGAAGGGTTTTGTGTTTGGTGTCGTCTTCTGTGTAACTGTGGGTACATACCTGGAAAAAAATTGACTTGATCGTCGCTGTTGTCCTTCCTAGGCACCGTCAGCTGGGATATTTGAGAAGATGGCGGAATCCTCTGGTGTACCGACCGCTGGTGGACCTGTTGACAATGGAGGAGCGACATTTAATCGTCACCTACAGGTTTGACCGTGCCACAATCCAGGAACTATGTACCCAGTTGGAGCCAGACCTGATGTCACCAATCCGCCATCCCACTGGAATCCCCCCTGACGTTCAGGTGCTGTCAGTGCTCCATTTCCTTGCAAGTGGGTCATTTCAGACAACAGTGGCCATGGCATCAGGGATGTCCCAGCCTATGTTTTCCAACGTATTGTCCAGAGTGTTGTCTGCCCTGCTGAAACACGTAAGGAGATACATCATTTTCCCTGAGGTGGAAGATTTGGCTACAGTGAAAGGCGACTTTTATGCCCTTGGACATATCCCCAACGTCATAGGTGCCATTGATGGGACCCATGTAGCTCTGGTTCCCCCCCCCACAGGAGTGAACAGGTGTACAGGAACAGGAAGAGTTATCATTCCATGAATGTACAGATGGTATGTTTGGCAGACCAGTACATCTCCCAGGTTAATGCTATGTTCCCTGGCTCAGTGCATGACGCCTACATCCTGCGGAATAGCAGCATCCCTGATATGATGGGTCAACTGCAGAGGCACCGTGTGTGGCTATTAGGGGACTCTGGTTACCCCAACCTGTCCTGGCAATTGACCCCAGTGAGGAATCCCAGGACCAGGGCAGAGGAACGCTACAATGAGGCCCATGGGCGGACTAGGAGGGTGATCGAACGCACCTTCGGCCTCCTTAAGGCCAGGTTCAGGTGCCTCCATATGACAGGTGGTTCCCTATTCTACTCACCGAAGAAGGTGTGCCAGATCATCATCACCTACTCGATGCTTCACAATCTTGCTTTGCGACGCCAGGTGCCTTTTCTGCAGGAGGATGGTCCAGATGACGGTGTTGTGGCAGCTGTGGAGCCTGTGGAGCCTGTGGACAGTGATGAGGAGGAAGCTGAGGAAGAAGACAACGACAACAGGGAGTCAGTCATACAGCAATATTTCCAGTGACACACAGGTGAGAACATTTTCATATTTACCATTACATTCACTGTCACAGTGTCACAGCCTCCACAATGGGATTCCCGGTCTGGTTGGCCACCATTGGAACGACACTCTAAGGGGATTATGGTCCGACCAAGTTCTACCCAGATATTCAGAGCTATGGATGTGTGGCCACAATAGGGAATTACAAAAAATATAATCTAGTCTAGTGTGTATATGGTAGCTAGGGGCATAATACGAATATTCCCTATCGTCTGAGTGGTGTAAACGCCATATGTTGGATAAGTGCATAGTGTGTGACCAGAGTTGAAAATGTTTAGTGGCAAGGAGACCAGGGGTGTTTGGCATTGGAGGAGTCGAGCGATCCATTGCAGTATGCTGAATACAGTTAAAATCGCCACCCCATAGACTAGGAGTATTGGGATCTAACAATAGGGTAGGAGTTAAATCATCGAAAAACGTGCCTTGCAGGGTGTTAGGGCCATATATTGAGGTCAAGAGTATAGGGTGCCCATTTAGGAGGCCGTCCAATATGACATACCGGCCCTCCCGATCCACATGAGATCTAGTTTTAGTGAATGGTACTTCTGGCGCAAGCCATATCAGGGTGCCTCTGGCATACACGGAATAGCTAGTGCCAAAAACTTGACCCTTCCAGCGCTGCTGCAATTTAAGTAATTCACTGTGAGTCAGGTGTGTTTCTTGTAGACAGGCGATATGGATATGGTGCCGTCGGAGGTAAGTGTATATTCTATATCTTTTTATGGGATTACCTAATCCTCGGATGTTCCAGGTTAATATTTTATAGTCCGTAGCCATAGGGAGTAGGAGTGTAAAAGCATAACAATAGTCCCCTCCCCCCCAGAATCCCCAAAAGGAAGCGATCTCCCTCATGTCTAACACCAAGCAGGCTCTAACCACAAAAAACATTGGAACAACTCCCGGATCCCAGGCCTGTATCGTAACAGATAGCATGCCATAACCCCATAAAAAGGGAACAAAAGCACGTAAAACTTTATATGAAACAGCTCTGACTAAGAGATAGTATATCCACAGTATCCCCTGTGGGTGGGGGGGGTTGTATGTATCATGAAATACAATAGAGAGCATCCCAGGGACCCCGGAATAGCTTCATACAATTGCGCCCTGGGGCCACGAGAGAGATAAGAAGCGCTACTAATATGGAGACATGGGGCAAACATCACCAATATTTAGGAGCCATAGATTGTGGTGTGTCAAAGATCATCAGCCACTCTGGGAGTTATCAGGGGGGCACGTTCATCGCCAGAAGTCCTGGAAGGCGACGTGGCTCCAGTATCTGAATCGGAGGGGAACTGGAACTTGTCGGATAGGGCCAAAAAGGAGTTGTGAGAGAAGTGCGCTGCTTCCTGTATCGCTTTCTCTTGTTCAGTGACCTCTTGAGCGCGAGAGGGGCCAGCTTTACTTGATTTCCGCTTGCATCGTTTGGAGTGTGGGGTCAACCAAGTGTCTGTAGCTGAGTGCACCAATCCCTTCGCATGCAACCAGGTCCACGTATCCTCCGGGGATTGAAAAAGTCTAGTGGCCTCACCGTCAATCACCCGTAATTTAGCTGGGAATAAGAGCGCATATTTATAATTTCGTTCCCGGAGGCGTTGTTTTACTTTGGTGAAGGAGTCACGCTTCACCTGTACTTCGGCTGTAAAGTCAGGATATGCTGATATCGCGGCATTTTCGTACTGCCATGGGCCGTGGGAGCGAGAACGCTGTAGAATTAAGTATCTGTTCCGGAAATTCAATAACCGGGTGATAATGGGTCATGGCGGCGCCCCCGGGCGGGGGGCCCTGCCGGGGATTCTGTGTGCTCTCTCTATGGAGAAAAATTTTGGAGGCTTGCCGTCTAGCACGTGGTCAATCAGCCATTGTTCCACAAAGAGTTCAGTATTGGGTGCTTCAACCTGTTGAGGAAACCCCACAAGTCTAATGTTGTTCCGACGGGACCTGCTCTTGGGGTCCTCTGCGCGATTATGTAGGGTGGTTAGATCCAATTGCATTTGTTTCAGTTGGGAATGCAGGTCTTGCACCGTGGGACAGAGAGCTGCCAATGAAGATTCCGTTTCTTCAACACGATCAGCCAATTTACGATGGTCGGCCCGAAGTAGGGTAAGGTCTGTGGCGATTGTATCGATTCTGGTTTCCAAGGACGTTTTGGTGTCGAGAATAGCCTGTAGAACCTTATTGAATTGGGCAGAATGGGATTTGAGTGTAGTGTCTAATTGTGCCAAGGTCTCCAAGACTCCCCCCTCCTTTGAGGTGAGATCCAGCTCAGGTCCCGGAGCCCTGGGAGCCTTAGGTTTGCCCATCATTGCCGCCCGGGGAGGGATATAATGGAGCAATGAAGAAGGGCACCGGAGGAAGCGAAGCAATGAGCGGAGGCAGCGGTGTGGACCTCAGTGAAATCGATATGCAACATCAAGAGCAGCCAGCGCCGGAGCGAAGGAAAGTCGCCAGATACCTCCAAGGCCCAGAGGAGTCGCAAAAAGTTTCTAGGCAGGTAATAGGTGAGGTAGTATTTTCTCAGTTATGATGCAACCAGCTCGAGGTGGAGCACTTCCTACCAGTATCAGATGATCCAGTAATCGCCAGTTTTAGGTGTCTGCAGAGCGTGTGCTGTAAGTACTATTTGTAGGGACCCCGGTAAGAGGAAAGATCGGCTGCCGTCTTTGACCAGCTCATTGTGGGTAGTCAGCGATCGCCAGTGATGTGTCTCAAACGCCCCGGGACCCCCGGCCAGGGGCCAACCGGCAGTTCCGGCGTATAGCGTGAGTATGTGGGGCCACAGTAGGCCCAGCCGGGTAGATCGTGCGGGCCGCCGTCACCCACGGGGGAGGCCTCCCAAGTGGTGGGGGTACGGCACGAGCACCCGCAAGAACAATGAGGAGATGTGCGGCGCCTGCGGTCCTCCGCCAGGTCTGGAGGCTCCGCTGATCCGGAGGCGGGTCACGCCCACAATGAGGCCGGGTGCTCGCCCAGGTCCACCCAGGCACTATCGGGTCCGGTTGGGGCAACACGTTAGGGTTCCCTCGCGTCGTCCCACTCAGCGCTCACCTGGCCAGCGCTGGCGCGCTAATGGGTCCCTCCTCCGCCGGTGCCACCCCAGCGCAGTGTCAGGCCGCGCCGTCCAGGTCCCGGCCGCAGCGGTGCGTGCAGGACGGTGGGGCACCTCGCCACTCCAAAAACACCAGCCAGCTGTCCCCGGAGCCTCCAGGTTACCTCTAGACAGTGTTCCCTCGGGCCCCAGGGCTGCGACACCGTTGTGTGAGGAGAAATGTTCCGGGGCCGGTGCGGCGCTCTGAGCTATGCGTCTGCTCCGGCCGCCATCTTGGCTCCGCCTCAAATAATTGTAAACATTATTAAAAAATGTTGGCCTCCAGATTAGAATCGTATATTACCTTAATAATGTACAGATTAAAAAGGTGTAGATAGTAAAACATGCTTGCGTATAGATTTGGGTCTACGTCTGAACATTCAATGGGCCTTGTGTAATAACCCTAAAGATCTAATAATGTTCATTCATCTGATTCTAAGCTTTGTTGCTCTTCTAGGCACGTGTGTCCTTTCTCTGTACATTTCTGCTTTGCCCTAAGAGCCCCCTCCCTTGTCCGTACTACACTCCCAATGCTTTGCTGCAATGCCTTCCCTTCACGAGCACCTTCCAAAATACATATGTATAATGTTTATTCTGTTAGTTATAAATGAACTCCCTACAAAACTGAAGTGTTGTGCTTGGACAAGTGAGTTACCATGTGTATGACTGAGAGCCCACGTGCTCAGGCGAATACCTGAAATGCAAATACCTTTATGTTTAGTTGTGTAATACGATTAGAGATCAGATTAATATGAGTTTCAGAGAAAATAAAAATAAACATTATTCAAGTCAGAAATGCTGTTCCCCTTTTCTTAGGTGGACCAGACTTCACAAATCAGGTTGGTTTCAACTCTCTTTAATGTGTTTTCATTTGAGCTTCCTAAATATTTCTCCAAAGTAATTTAATATTGCGTCCAATTTCTGGAACAAAAAGCAACTTAGGACTCTTTAGCAAACTTAGAAGAGGAAATGTAGAGGTGAATGTTACTTTGGTATAAAACGGAATTGCTTCTAGGTGTTCAAGCGCGGAGAGAGCAGCACCGGGTATTTATTTACTATGTTTGCTTTGGGAAGACAAGATGGAAGGATATATAGACAGTGTTGTGGGAATGCGCACTGTGTTAGTCTCTTGCCCAGAGGATACACGGGGTAAAGATCTCAGGGTGGAAACACAAAGTTCAGGTTACACACCTCGCACTCACATAGCGCAGGCAGCATTGATTTACAAACTGTGTAGAGGGTGTGTGTGGAACTGAGGTACCAAGGCTGGGGGATGAGATAGGAGTGACCATGTCCTGCGGGTACATCAGAGTCTTAAAGTGCATCCTAGTGATGGGGCATGATGCAAGTGAGTCATGGATGGGACTAAGAACAGCTGTAGGCTACAAGAGGGTGTGGTGGGACCTGGGCTGGGGGATGAGATGGGAGTGACCATGTCCTGCGGGTACATCAGAGCCTTAAAGTGCATCCTGGTGATGAGGCATGATGCAAGTGAGTCATGGATGGGACTAGGAACAGCTGTAGGCTACAACAAGGGTGTTGTGGGACCTGGGCTGGGGCTTGATCTCAACTGCTTCGGTTCTTGGGAGTGGCGGATTCTTCTGAGCAGGTTGTCCGAGAGATGGGGGCTGCCACCAAGAACCAATGCCACTTCCGTGTTTATATTTGGTTGTGTGAGTGACTTGGACTTCACCTGAGCATAAGGTTCACGTAGGAGTATAGCATTTGCCAAAGTGTTTGGGAGTTGTGCCTTTGATGCATTTGTTTCTGAGGCAGATATTTTAATATAATTCTGTCCTAATAGGCATCTCAGTTGGGCTGCTAATGGTTTTTATTTTTACAGGCCAAAGATCAATCTCCCAGCTACGGTCTGCACCTTCTGGAGCCATTCCAAAAGTCAGGTCAGGAGTTCAGGAGTTGATCAACCACCCCCCCATCACTACCACTGGGTGAAGCGTAGGGCAGAGGGTCATCTCGCCAGCTTCGTTTGTTTGAGGAAGGTTTCCACAATTGCTTCCAGTTGAAGGTTTAGGCACAAGTCTGTAACCCACATAACTCAACTGTCTTGTGCTTTTGTTTTCAAGGGAAATTAATGCCAAAAAATGAGGTGTCAAATAAAGGGTATTAATATTTTACGTTTGTGTGCTGGGCCAAGAACCAAGACTTGTGTTTTGACCCATTTTTATAAAAGCTTTTACCACCAATCCATGGTTTACTGCTGATAAGGCCTTGGTAAATTAGATGGGATGCCCTATGACCAAGGTACATCTGCGTATCATCTGGACAGAAGTGGAACTGGCAGTGAAGGCAGCTTAGTGTTTCCTTTACAGGTTTTAGATATTAAAGTTGGAAGGGATAGAGGGGAATCTATATGTGTCTATCTGTTGAAGAGGGGAATTCTCCCAGCCTCACATTTTCGGTCTATCCCACGAGGAGAGATTTGAACCATTTGGCAAGTGCATCTGAGGGGTTGCCCACAGTGTGGAGTGTGTGTAGTAGGAAGTTGTGGTCCTACGGGACCGGTCATTCCAAGTGTTCTCAACATCGGCCGTGTCCAAGCAATACCCTCCCACGTCAGGAGTTCCTCAAGGATCCTCCCTAAGTATGGTACTATTCTATATCTAAGTTCATTAGCAGACTTAGTGGAAAGTTGTGTTCTCATGTTATTTTCATATGCAGATGACACTTAAATCATCTTTTCTCCGTCTGCAGAGAGACAACTCAGAAACCTTGAACTCCGGACTTAGACGAATTGCAGAGTGGACAGACAGCAATTCACTTAAGCTAAATGGAGAGGAGACAGAGGTCCTTGTATTAAGTAAGAACCCCGCCCTGTGGAGCCACCAACATTGGCCCGAAAGTCTGGGTCCTTTTCCTATGCATGTATCCAAGGTAAAAAATCTGGAAATCATTGTTGACGATATGCTGTCTTTGAAGCAGCAGACAACAGAACTAGCAGCTACGTGCTTTGCCACTTTAAAATGGCTTCAAAAAATCATCTAGCCGCTCCGAATGTATTCCCAAAGGACAGTGATCCAGGTTTTAGTAATCTCTAGTCTGGATTATAGGAATGTTCTATATCTCGGAGCAGACAAAGCAGCCATTAAATGATTGCAAGTGGTCTAGAATTTGGCAGGAAGGATGTTGTTTAGGTTGCCAAAAAACACCTCTGGAAAAGGCCTGCTACGGGAGCTACTTTGGCTACTGTCTTATCCAGGTGACTGGTTAACACCTGTTCGGTATAAGTCAATAAGGATGCTCAATGAGGAACCACACGCCAATTATAAATACAATTTAGCTTTACTAGAATTGCAGGTAAATGTAGGCATTTAGCACATTAACAATAGTAGAATAAGAATAGCAATGAAAAGCATCTATTTCTATATAAGTACACTACAAAGAGCATCTATGCATATATATAAGCAAAGAGTTAATTGACAGATATAAGTTTTGATTAACTGTATACCAAAATGCATCACACTACGATGTTCAGGAAGCAGAATATAAATGAGTTGAATACTTCAGATAAGCTTTGATTCACTGCACACCAAAATGCATGTTTCAATTACTGCAGCAGGCTCTCACTACGATGTTCAGGAAGCAAAATATAAACGAACAGAATACTTCAGATAAGCTTTGATTTACTGCACACCAAAATGCATGTTTCAGTTACTGTAGCAGGTTCACACTACGAGGTTCAGAAAGCAAAATATAAACAAGCTGAATACTTCAGGTTATAAACAGAGTGCAAGCATAAATAATCAGTCATTATAATAGAGCAGAGAAACAAAGGCCTTTCATCCCGGTGTGGAACTTCTTAACTTAGTCCACGAAATGCTGGGAAGCCCTCTACCGCCTGCTTGGACCTCTCTCCCCTCAAGCATCACTGTCAGCAAAACAGGGAGGCAGCGCTGGGCCATGGCAGCTTTCACAACTCCATCTGCGAGCTTCAAATCCCTCACACACACTTCAGTGCTTAAATAACTTGAAGCTTGGATTCTATCTCATTGTGGCATTTTCTAGCTATGTTATCAGTACTTGGTTGCTCTGCCCTTCTCCAGCCTTTGTTTTCATTCCATCTTCTCCCTGTACTCTCGTTCTCAAGGTTGAGACGGAGTCTTCTACACAAACAAGCTTGAAAATAATATCATGAACTGTTCCACGTTGTTTGGTGGGGTTTCAGCAGGCATCACACTCATCTACACTGCTCAAGCTAATTAACCCTTCGCGTCACAATGTCTTCCGCACCTTTCCCTAAACTGATCAGCTACCCATAGAGAAAAGAATTCAATTTAAAACCCTATGCCATGTGCATAAAGCTAGAGCAGGGATGGGCCAAAGTACATGCAAGAACTGAATAAAGCTAATCAACCTTCTAGGACATTACAGTCCACTCTACAGTCTTTATGTGCGGTCCCTGTAGTGAAACGCACATGCATGGGAGGCCAATCCTTTGCCTACCTAGGGCCAAAGTTATGGAATAGGCTTCCAGAATCCATCAGAAACTGTTCACCACTAGCGATGTTTTGAAAGAAGCTGAAGACATAGTTGCAATAGATGATGCCTATTTTGGTGTAGCGCCGGGAAACCCTATGGGGTAGCCGAGCGCTTTACAGATGGCCATAAAATAACCTGCTGATACTTATTGGGGGGAATGACTGGTGTTTACTGGACCATGCAGAGTTTGAGGCAGTAAGTACTGAAATATGTATGTTATTACCTAACACCTATAATTGGGTGATGTTTATCGCACCCAATCCTTTTCAATTAGAGTTGGATTTTATGCTATGCAATAAATATCTCAATGGGCTGCTCGTAATGAGGGCCTAAGTCTTATTGACTACTACTCAACACATGTGCCTTTAGTCACACCAGCACTGGTTATTGGGCTCAATGTTTGATGATGAAGTAAACACATTTCGCATAAACCCCACAAAAGCATAGTAGAACCACCTCTCAGCATCACTGGACATCATGTTCTCACCAAGGAAGATAGGTCCATCTACATATACACCTCCGAGAAAAAGCAGAGACAGGAACTGCTATACAAAGCTCCACAAATGGGTCGTTTAGCTGCGGTATGGCTTAGCCTTTAGAGATCTATAATCCCGTTGTAGGAGGCTGGCCTGGCTTGTAGTTGGTACCAGAGGTACTTACACCTTGTGCCAGGTCCAGTTATCCCTTATTAGTGTAGAAGAGGTGTTTCTAGCAGCTTAGGCTGATAGAAGGTAGCTATAGCTAGAGGTTTCTCTATCTCTCCCTCCTTCCCGCCACCCCCTCCATTACCTATCTTCCTATCCTCTCACTCTACCTCTCACCCTCACCCACCTCTACAACCCCCCCTCCCCTATCTTCACAACCCTACTCCTATCTCTCTCCCTAATCTCCTAAACCTCCTAACACTCACCCCCCTCCACCCTTAAACCCCTCTCCCCCAGCTCTTCTCACTCTACCTGTCCCCCCCTCCCTCGCGCTTTCCCGCCGCGACCTCCTGCACGCCCCCGCCCCCCAGCTCCCATGCGCCCCCAGCTGACCCCTCCTACCTCATATGGCGGCCGCTGCGCGACAGTGGTAGCGACCCTTGACCCAAGGGTAGGTCGCTCCCCCTGCCGCTGCAGCTCCTCCAGCTCCTCCAGGTTCCTGAGTTCCTGAGACCCACCTCACAGTAAGTACCCCCCACCTCCCAGCCCCTCACCCTGCCCCGCGCTACTCACCCTCTCTCCTGCTCCTGCTTCTTTTCTTCTTTTCTTCTTCTCTGTTCTCCCTCCTCGCTCCTCTTCAGTAATCTTCTTCTGTACTCTTCTTTTCCCCGTCTTCTCTCTTCTTCTGTGTGCTTCTCTGCCTCTCCTGTCGCCTCTCTTCTTCTTCATCTTCTTCTGTGGTCTTCTGCCTGTCTTCTGCCTTCTGTTCCTCGTCTTCCGTATCTTCATCTGTGATCTTCTGCTCTTCTGTGATCTTCTGCTCTTCTGTGATCTTCTGGTCTCCTGTTCTTCTGTTCTTCTGGTCTCCTGCTCTTCTGTTCTTCCGGTCCTCTGTTCTCCTGTTCTTCTGTTCTTCCGGTCTTCTGTTCTTCTGCTCTTCCGGTCTTCTGTTCTTCTGTCTTCTGTCTTCTATCTTCTGCCTTCGGCTCTTCTGCCTCCTCCGTCCTCTTCTCCCCACGCCTGCCCTCCTGCTCCTGCCTCATCCCCCTCCCTCACTCGCCTCCCCCTCTCTATCACCCCTATCTAACCCGTTCGCTATCTACCTCCCTCACTCCTCCTATCTCTCTATCTCTCTATCCCACTATCTAACTCCCTCACTCTCCACCTCCTCCTATCTACCTATCTATTTCTCTATCCATCTATTTCTCTATCTATCGATTTCTCTATCTATCTATTTTCTCTATCTATTTCTCTATCTCTCCCCCCCTTCCCGTCACCCCCTCCATTACCTATCTTCCTATCCTCTCACTCTACCTCTCACCCTCACCCACCTCTACAACACCCCCTCCCTTATCTTCACAACCCTACTCCTATCTCTCTCCCTAATCTCCTAAACCTCCTAACACTCACACCACCCCTCCACCCTTAAACCCCCCTCCCCCAGCTCTTCTCACTCTACCTGCCCCCCTCCCTCGCGCTTTCCCGCCGCAACCTCCTGCACGCCCCCACCCCCCAGCTCCCATTCGCCCCCAGCTGACCCCTCCCCCCCTCCTACCTCATATGGCCAGAGGCGCACCAGAGGCAAGCCTGTCTGCGCCCGTCTGCGCCTGGCCCGCGCCCAGCGCCACGACCCCTGGTCCCCAGCTCTCCCAAGCCCTGCTGATCCGCTACGACCCTCCACGCCCTCAACCCAGGGCGCTCCAACACCTGCTTCCAAGCTCACCCCAAACGCACCCATGGACCCTTCGCCTGCAACTCCTGCAAACGCATCTTCCACCACGCAACTACCATGACCAAAAGCCCACGCGCCGTCAACCACCTCAAGTGCATCCTGGTCAACGCTCGTTCCGTCCACAAGCACGCCGTTGAACTCTGGGACCTCCTGGACTCCACAGCACCGGACGTCGCCTTCATCACGGAGACCTGGATGAACGCCTCCTCTGCTCCAGACATCGCCACCGCCATCCCCGAAGGCTACAAGATCTCCAGAAAAGACCGCACCAACCAAGTAGGAGGAGGTATCGCCATCGTCTTCAAAGACTCCATCAGCGTCACCACCTCCACCGAAGACACCCCTCTCGCCGCTGAACACCTGCATTTTCAGATTCGCACCGACCCGAGGACCACCCTCAGAGGATCCCTCGTCTACCGTCCTCCCGGACCGAGCGCCCCTTTCAGCGACGCCATCGCCGACTTCATCTCCCCGCACGCCCTCGCCTCACCGGACTACATCCTCCTAGGTGACCTCAACTTCCATCTGGAACAAAACAACGACCCCAACACCACCACCCTTCTCGACAACCTCGCCAACCTCGGCCTCAAACAACTGGTGAACACAGCCACCCACATCGCCGGACACACGCTCGACCCTATCTTCTCCGCCAGCAAACACATCTTCTTCAGCCACACCTCCACTCTACACTGGACCGACCACAGCTGTGTCCACTTCACATTCCGACGTGAGACCCGCCACCTCCGCACTCAACCCATCCCTCGTCGACAGTGAAACAAGATCCCCGAAGAGCAACTCTTCTCCGCACTCGCCGCCAACCAACCCACCCTCACCACCGACCCCAACGATGCAGCCCTCAGCCTCACAAACTGGATCTCCAACTGCGCAGACAACCTTGCGCCCCTCAAACGCACGCATCGACAGACCAACACCAAAAAACCTCTCTGGTTCTCTGACACCCTCAAAGAATCAAAGAAAACTTGTCGCGCCCTCGAGAAGGCCTGGCGCAAGGACCACACCGCTGACAACATGACCGCCCTCAAGAACGCTACCCGCGAACACCACCATCTGATCCGCGCTGCTAAAAGGAACTTTTTCACCGACAGACTGGACAAAAACAGCCACAACAGCAGAGAACTCTTCAGCATAGTCAAGGAGTTCTCCAACCCCAACGCCAACGCCAACGCCGTCACGCCCTCACAGGATTTGTGCGAATCCCTAGCCACCTTCTTCTATCGCAAGATCAGCGACCTCCACGACAGCTTCGGACACCAGACCCAACCAAACACCACCGAACCCGCACCCCCGGCCATCACCCTCAACAGCTGGACCCACATCAACACTGAAGAAACCAAATCCACCATGAACTCTATCCACTCAGGTGCCCCATCGGACCCCTGCCCTCACTTCATCTTTAACAAAGCCGACAACATCATCGCCCCGCACCTCCAGGCCGTCATCAACTCTTCTTTTTCTTCTGCTACCTTCCCCCAATGCTGGAAACACACCGAAGTCAACGCCCTACTAAAGAAACCTACGGCTGACCCGAGCGACCTGAAAAACTTCCGCCCCATCTCTCTCCTGCCTTTACCAGCCAAGGTAATAGAGAAGACCGTCAACAAACAGCTGACCACCTTCCAAGGATGTGAGTACCTGTAAGACAAGGGGACCAAGTCCAAGAGTCGCAACAGTGTCGAGAGTGGGCAGATGCCCAGGAAATGCCAGCTGAGGGTGCAAAGGAGCTGCCACCGGATGGAAGAAGCTTGATGTTCTGCAAGAACGAAGAGGACTAGGAACTTCCCCTTTGGAGGATGGATGTCCCACGTCGTGAAGAAGCTTGCAGAGGTGTTCCCACGCAGAAAGACCGCAAACAAGCCTTGCTAGCTGCAAGGGTTGTGGTCAGGGTTTTTTGATGCTGCTGTGGCCCAGGAGGGACCAGGATGTCGCCACTTGGATGAGGAGACAGAGGGGGCGCCCAGCAAGTCAGGGAGCCCTCACAGAAGCAGGCAGAACCCACAGAAGTACCAGAACAGGCACTTAGAAGAGGAATGAACCAGAGTCAACCCGAAGTCAGAAAAGGGAGTCCCACAACGCCGGAGGACAACTCAGAAGGTTGTGCACTTCAAGTTAGAGTGTCGAGGACCCAGGCTTGGCTGTGCATAAAGGAAATCCTGGAAGAGTGCACAGGAGCCGGAGCAGCTGCAAATCATGCGGTACCCAGCAATGCAGTCTAGCGTGGGGAGGCAAGGACTTACCTCCACCAAACTTGGACTGAAGAGTCACTGGACTGTGGGAGTCACTTGGACAGAGTTGCTGAGTTCCAGGGACCACGCTCGTCGTGCTGAGAGGGGACCCAGAGGACCAGTGATGCAGTCTTTTGTTGCCTGCGGTTGCAGGGGGAAGATTCCGTCAACCCACGGGAGATTTCTTCAGAGCTCCTGGTGCAAGAAGGAGGCAGACTACCCCCAGAGCATGCACCACCAGGAAACAGGCGAGAAAGCCGGCAGGATGAAGCGATACAAGGTTGCAGTAGTTGTCTTTGCTACTTTGTTGCGGTTTTGCAGGCGTCCTGAGCAGTCAGCGGTCAATCCTTTGGCAGAAGGTGAAGAGGAAAATGCAGAGGAACTCTGGTGAGCTCTTGCATTCGGTATCTGAAGAATTCCCCAAAGCAGAGAACCTAAATAGCCAGAAAAGGAGGTTTGGCTACCTAGGAAGAAGGATAGGCTAGTAAGTAAGGTCAGAGCCTATCAGAAGGAGTCTCTGACGTCACCTGCTGGCCCTGGCCACTCAGAGCAGTCCAGTGTGCCAGCACACCTCTAAATCCAAGATGGCAGAGGTCTGGGGCACGCTGGGGGAGCTCTGGGCACCTCCCCTGGGAGGTGCAGGTCAGGGGAGTGGTCACTCCCCTTTCCTTTGTCCAGTTTCACGCCAGAGCAGGGCTGGGGGATCCCTGAACCGGTGTAGACTGGCTTATGCAGAGATGGGCACCATCTGTGCCCATCAAAGCATTTCCACAGGCTGGGGGAGGCTACTCCTCCCCAGCCCTGACACCTATTTCCAAAGGGAGAGGGTGTAACACCCTCTCTATGAGGAAGTCCTTTGTTCTGCCTACCTGGGCCAGGCCTGGCTGGACCCCAAGAGGGCAGAATCCTGTCTGAGGGGTTGGCAGCAGCAGCAGCTGCAGTGAAACCCCGGGAAAGGCAGTTTGGCAGTAGCCGGGTTCTGTGCTAGAGACCCGGGGGATCATGGAATTGTCCCCCTAATGCCAGAATGGCATTGGGGTGACAATTCCATGATCCTAGACATATTACATGGCCATGTTCGGAGTTACCATTGTGACGCTGTACATAGGTAGTGACCTATGTACAGTGCACGCGTGTAATGGTGTCCCCGCACTCACAAAGTCCGGGGAATTTGCCCTGAACGATGTGGGGGCACCTTGGCTAGTGCCAGGGTGCCCACACACTAAGTAACTTTGCACCCAACCTTCACCAGGTGAAGGTTAGACATATAGGTGACTTATAAGTTACTTAAGTGCAGTGGTAAATGGCTGTGAAATAACGTGGACGTTATTTCACTCAGGCTGCACTGGCAGGCCTGTGTAAGAATTGTCAGATCTCCCTATGGGTGGTGTGAGAAAGTAGCCTCTTTCTAGCCTTGTTACCCCCACTTTAGGCCTGTTTGTGAGTGTATGTCAGGGTGTTTTCACTGTCTCACTGGGATCCTGCCAGCCAGGGCCCAGTGCTCATAATGAAAACCCTATGTTTTCAGTATGTTTGTTATGTGTCACTGGGACCCTGCTAGCCAGGACCCCAGTGCTCATAAGTTTGTGGCCTATATGTATGTGTTCCCTGTGTGATGCCTAACTGTCTCACTGAGGCTCTGCTAATCAGAACCTCAGTGGTTATGCTCTCTCATTTCTTTCAAATTGTCACTAACAGGCTAGTGACCAATTTTACCAATTAACATTGGCTTACTGGAACACCCTTATAATTCCCTAGTATATGGTACTGAGGTACCCAGGGTATTGGGGTTCCAGGAGATCCCTATGGGCTGCAGCATTTCTTTTGCCACCCATAGGGAGCTCTGACAATTCTTACACAGGCCTGCCACTGCAGCCTGAGTGAAATAACATCCACGTTATTTCACAGCCATTTTACACTGCACTTAAGTAACTTATAAGTCACCTATATGTCTAACCTTTACCTGGTAAAGGTTAGGTGCAAAGTTACTTAGTGTGAGGGCACCCTGGCACTAGCCAAGGTGCCCCCACATTGTTCAGGGCCAATTCCCCGGACTTTGTGAGTGGGGGGACACCATTACACGCGTGCACTACATATAGGTCACTACCTATATGTAGCTTCACAATGGTAACTCCGAATATGGCCATGTAACATGTCTATGATCATGGAATTGCCCCCTCTATGCCATCCTGGCATGGTTGGCACAATCCCATGATCCCAGTGGTCTGTAGCACAGACCCTGGTACTGCCAAACTGCCTTTCTTGGGGTTTCACTGCAGCTGCTGCTGCTGCCAACCCCTCAGACAGGTTTCTGCCCCCCTGGGGTCAAGCCAGGCTTGTCCCAGGATGGCAGAACAAAGGACTTCCTCTGAGAGAAGGTGTTACACCCTCTCCCTTTGGAAAATGGTGTGAAGGCAGGGGAGGGGTAGCCTCCCCCAGGCTCTTGAAATGCTTTCATGGGCACAGATGTGCCCAATTCTGCATAAGCCAGTCTACACCGGTTCAGGGGACCCCTTAGCCCTGCTCTGGCGCGAAACTGGACAAAGGAAAGGGGAGTGACCACTCCCCTGACCTGCACCTCCCCTGGGAGGTGTCCAGAGCTCCTCCAGTGTGCTCCAGACCTCTGCCATCTTGGAAACAGAGGTGCTGCTGGCACACTGGACTGCTCTGAGTGGCCAGTGCCACCAGGTGACGTCAGAGACTCCTTCTGATAGGCTCCTTCAGGTGTTGCTAGCCTATCCTCTCTCCTAGGTAGCCAAACCCTCTTTTCTGGCTATTTAGGGTCTCTGTCTCTGGGGAAACTTTAGATAACGAATGCAAGAGCTCATCAGAGTTCCTCTGTATCTCTCTCTTCACCTTCTGCCAAGGAATCGACTGCTGACCGCGCTGGAAGCCTGCAAAACTGCAACATAGTAGCAAAGACGACTACTGCAACTCTGTAACGCTGATCCTGCCGCCTTCTCGACTGTTTTCCTGGTGGTGCATGCTGTGGGGGTAGTCTGCCTCCTCTCTGCACTAGAAGCTCCGAAGAAATCTCCCCTGGGTCGACAGAATCTTCCCCCTGCAACCGCAGGCACCAAAAAGCTGCATTACCGGTCCCTTGGGTCTCCTCTCAGTACGACGAACGAGGTCCCTTGAATCCAGCAACTCTGTCCAAGTGACTCCCACAGTCCAGTGACTCTTCAGTCCAAGTTTGGTGGAGGTAAGTCCTTGCCTCCCCACGCCAGACTGCATTGTTGGAAACCGCGGCTTTTGCAACTACTCCGGCCTCTGTGCACTTCCGGCAGAAATCCTTTGTGCACAGCCAAGCCTGGGTCCACGGCACTCTAACCTGCATTGCACGACTTTCTAAGTTGGTCTCCGGCGACGTGGGACTCCTTTGTGTAACTTCGGGTGAGCACCGTTTCACGCATCCTCATAGTGTCTGTTTCTGGCACTTCTCCGGGTGCTACCTGCTGTTGAGAGGGCTCCTTGTCTTGCTCGACGTCTCCTCTCTCCCCTGACACAATTTGCGACATCCTGGTCCCTCCTGGGCCATAGCAGCATCCAAAAACGCTTACCGCACGATTTGCAGCTAGCAAGGCTTGTTGGCAGTCTTTTGGCGGGAAAACACTTTTGCACAACTCTCCAAGGCAAGAGAGATCCGTCCTCCAAAGGGGAAGTCTCTAGCCCTTTGCGTCCCTGCAGAAACCTCAGCTTCTTCTGTCCAGTACAAGCTTCTTTGCACCCACAGCTGGCATTTCCTGGGCATCTGCCCATCTCCGACTTGCTTGTGACTTTTGGACTTGGTCCCCTTGTTCCACAGGTACCCTAGATTGGAAATCCATCGCTGTTGCATTGCTGGGTTGTGTCTTTCCTGCATTATTCCCCTATCACGACTTCTTTGCCCTTTGGGGAACTTCAGTGCACTTTGCACTCACTTTTCAGGGTCTTGGGGAGGGCTATTATTCTAACTCTCACTATTTTCTAATAGTCCCAGCGACCCTCTACAAGGTCACATAGGTTTGGGGTCCATTCGTGGTTCGCATTCCACTTTTGGAGTATATGGTTTGTGTTGCCCCTATCCCTATGTGTCCCCATTGCATCCTATTGTAACTATACATTGTTTGCACTGTTTTCTAAGACTATACTGCATATTTTTGGTATTGTGTACATATAACTTGTGTATATTGGCTATCCTCACTCTGAGGGTACACTCTGAGATACTTTGGCATATTGTCATAAAAATAAAGTACCTTTATTTTTAGTATAACTGTGTATTGTGTTTTCTTATGATATTGTGCAAGTGACACTAGTGGTACTGTAGGAGCTTCACTCGTCTCCTAGTTCAGCCTAAGCTGCTCTGCTAAGCTACCATTATCTATCAACCTATGCTGCTAGACACCCTATACCCTAATAAGGGATAACTGGGCCTGGTGCAAGGTGCAAGTACCCCTTGGTACTCACTACAAGCCAGTCCAGCCTCCTACAGGTGGCAAAAGACATGCTACAGCCCATAGGGATCTCCTGGAACCTCAATACCCTGGGTACCTCAGTACCATATACTAGGGAATTTTAGGGTGTTCCAGTATGCCAATGTGAATTGGTGAAATTGGTCACTAGCCTGTTAGTGACAATTTGGAAAGCAGAGAGAGCATAACCACTGAGGTTCTGGTTAGCAGAGCCTCAGTAAGACAGGCATCACACAGGGAACACATACATATAGGCCACAAACGTATGAGCACTGGGGTCCTGGCTAGCAGGGTCCCAGTGACACATAACAAACATACTGACAACATAGGGTTTTCACTATGAGCACTGGGCCCTGGCTAGCAGGATCTCAGTGCGACAGTGAAAACACCCTGACACATACTCATAAACAGGCCAAACGTGGGGGTAACAAGGCTAGAAAGAGGCTACTTTCTCACACAACCCCCCCCCCAAACGAAGGACAATAAGGCTAACCTTGGCCAGTTGAGACTTTATTGTCTAAGTGGTGATAAGTGGAGAGTAGCTCTGCAATAGACTGGTTACTCCCTTTATCATCCATTATATGGTTTCTTCCCTGTGGGGATGTAAACCACCCTGTTTGAAGTTTTTTAGCTAACCAACAATGTGAAGATTTATTTTCAGTTTCTATCAGTAAGTTTTAGTTTAGAACAGTGGGACTTGTCCACTGGGCCTATTTCTAGTGATGAGAATGCCAGACAGGGATGCTGTCTCAGTAAAGCCATAGCTGGGCAAAACCTTTGTCCATATGGCTGTAAGAGGGAACAGGGATGCTGTTTCTCTTGAGTTGGAGCAGGGCAGGGATGCTGTCCTATGAGCTCCACACTAGGGCAGGGTTGCTGTCCTAAGTGTTGTGAGGCAGTGCAGGGTTTCTGCACTAAAGTTTCTCTGGGAGGGTTGGAGGGATGCTCCATGTTAACTACAATGGTTGTTTTCTCACCAATATTAGTTATCCCACTGAGAGGTACTTCCACCTCAGGGAGTACAGCTATGCCAGCTGATGATTCCCTTTGTACAGGTGCCACCCTAGGAGAGGTTTCTCCCACCACAGGAATGGTATCCTGAATGGTAGGGTGGTTAGGGGATACTGTGATACCCTTTTTACCTGTGGTTGGAGAAGGATCCTGAGTTTTCAGGCCTTTTTCTCTCCTTTGCTTTTTCATTTCAGTAGAAATGAGAGGGAACAATTCCTCAGGGATGCCCAGCATGGCTGCATGGGTATAAAACTCTACCTCAGCCCAACCTGAGGTCTCTAGGTCATTACCTAAGAGACAGTCTAGAGGTAAGCTAGGTGACACTACCACCTGCTTAGGGCCGGTAACTCCACCCCAACTAAGCTGAATTATAGCTAAGGGAAGAAACTTAGTGGAGTTATGGACATCAATAATCTTATACTGTTGTCCAATGATGTGTTGTTCAGGAGCCACTAGGTTTTCAGTCACCAAAGTGATACTGGCACCTGTGTCCCTGTAGGCCAAGGCCTCAACACCATTTATTGAAACTGTCTGCCTGTACTTATCCATTGTAAGGGGACAAGCAGCCAGTGTGGGAAGGCCAATGCCACTAGGTGTGACAGAAACTGTCTTGGGACTGACTACCCCAGTTTCTATGATGGACCCATTAGTGAACCCAACTACACCCTTTGCTTGACTGTTGCCAGCAGTCCCACCACTAGTACCACTACTGCTAGGGGCACTAGAGTTTGATGTATTAGTGGTAGTAGGCTCAGGGAGTTTACCTGGACAGGACTTATCCCCTGGCCTATGGCCTTTATTTTTACATACAAAGCACCAAGGCTTTTTAATGTGTATATGTTGTGAAGAAGAGGAAGAATTTGATTTATCCCCACCCCCTGAAGAGTGTTTGGGATTTGAAGAAGGACCTTTGGTTTTACCCTTATCCCCATGCTTATCCTGAGATTTCTCACCATCTTTCTTCTTGCCATCCTTGTCACCCCCTGTATGAACTTTTCTGTTCACTCTTGTTCTGACCCATTTGTCTGCCTTCTTTCCCAATTCTTGGGGAGAGGTCAGATCTGAGTCCACTAGATATTGGTTTAAAAATCAGACACACAGTTATTCAGAATATGCTCTCTCAGGATTAGATTGTACAGGCTTTCATAGTCAGAAACTTTACTGCCATGTAACCACCCCTCCAAGGCCTTCACTGAATAGTCAACAAAGTCTACCCAGTCTTGTGAGGACTCTTTTCTGGTTTCTCTGAACTTAATCCTGTATTGTTCAGTGGTTAACCCAAATCCATCCAAGAGTGCATCCTTCAAAACTGCAAAATTATTGGCATCACTTTCTCTCACAGTAAGGAGCCTATCCCTACCCTTTCCATTGAAAGATAGCCACAGGATAGCACCCCACTGCCTTTGAGGGACCCCCCTGTACCATACAGGCCCTCTCAAGTGCAGCAAACCACTTGTTAATGTCATCCCCCTCCTTGTTAGGGGGAACTATCTTATGCAGATTCCTGGAATCATGCTCTCTCACAGGATTGCTATCGGGAATACTGCTGCTGCCACCATAGGGTCCTAACCCCAACCTCTGTCTCTCCTTCTCTAAGTCGAGGGATTCCCTGTCTAGAGCCAGCTGTTGCTGTTTAAGCTTCAGCCTGGTCTCTTCCACTCTCAACTTACTGAGTTCCCTTTCTAACATTTTGTCATCAGGGTGGGTGGGTTGGGAATGTTTTGACACAAAAGAAATATTGGAATGAACAGAGGGAGACCTGTCCCTAACAGCTGGCACTCTAAAAACCTGGCCTTCAGGAACAAAACCATCCCTACTATGATGGGAGCTTCTATTACTACCAGCATTGCTATGAGGTCTGCTAGGGGGCAGGTTTGGAAGAGAACCCTGTACCACTCCCACTAGGGTCTCCCCTAGGTCAGAGTGTGAGCTATCTACTAACCTTTCTGATGAAGTCCCACCCTGGGCCTTATCATTCTCAATGAGCATGTTAGATAGAAATTCTCTAGAAGGGTTCTTACCTACCACTAAACCTCTATCAATGCAGAGACTCCTTAGGCTCTTAAAGTTAAGATTGTCATATGTTGTATTGACTAAATTAAGAGGAGTTCCTACACCAGACATGATAGAAGAATGTTTAGAGACAGATGAAAGAGAGAAAAAGTTTCAGGACTTTTTAAAGAACAGAAAAAAACCTTTTTCAATTTTTTGAAACCGTTAGAAAGTTTAGACGTACTTTTCAGCACTTAGCAGATAGTGTAAGAGAAGAAAAGCAAAACTTTTTGATTAGGTGTACATACACTGAACTTGTTTTGTATATTATTCTCTTATGAAAAGTACACAATGACAAAGTGGTAAGTAGTTGCAAGTACCTATCCCACCGCTGCACAACCAATGTAGGAGGCTGGCCTGGCTTTTAGTGGGTACCAAGGGGTACTTACACTCTGTACCAGGTCCAGTTATCCCTTATTAGTGTAGAAGAGGTGTTTCTAGCAGCTTAGGCTGATAGAAGGTAGCTATAGCAGAGCAGCTTAGGCTGAACTAGGAGACATGCAAAGCTCCTACTGTACCACTGGTGTCATATGCACTATATCATAAGAAAACACAATACACAGATATACTAAAAATAAAGGTACTTTATTTTTATGACAATATGCCAAAGTATCTCAGTCAGTACCCTCAGTATGAGGATGCCAAATATACACAAGATATATGTACACAATACCAAAAATATGCAGTAATAGCAAAAGGAAGTAATGCAAGCAATGTAAAGTTACAGTAGATTGCAATAGGAGCACATAGGTATAGGGGCAACACAAACCATATACTCCAAAAATGGAATGCGAACCACGAATGGACCCCAAACCTATGTGAGCTTGTAGAGGGTCACTGGGACTGTAAGAAAACTGTGAGGGTTAGAAAAATAACCCACCCCAAGACCCTGTAAGGTAGGTGTAAAGTGCACCTACAACCCCCAGAGAGCACAGATGTCGTGTAGGGGGTTTCTACAAGGAAGACCAACACCAGCAAAGCAAAAACAGTGGATTTCCGGACCTGAGTACCTGTGAAACAAGGGGACCAAGTCCAAGAGTCGCGACAAAGTCGAGAGTGGGCAGATGCCCAGGAAATGCCAGCTGAGGGTGCAAAGAAGCTGCCACCGGATGGTAGAAGCTGTGGATTCTGCAAGACCGAAGAGGACTAGAAACGTCCCCTTTGGAGGATGGATGTCCCACGTCGTGAAGAAGATTGCAGAGGTGTTCCCACGCAGAAAGACCGCAAACAAGCCTTGCTAGCTGCAAGGGTCGCGGTTAGGGTTTTTGGATGCTGCTGTTGCCCAGGAGGGACCAGGATGTCGCCACTTGGATGAGGAAACAGAGGGGGCGTGCAGCAAGTCAGGGAGCCCTCACAGAAGCAGGCAGCACCCGCAGAAGTACCGGAACAGGCACTTGGAAGAGGAGTGAACCGGAGTCAACCCAAAGACACAAAAGGGAGTCCCACAAAACCGGAGGACAACTCAGAAGGTTGTGCACTGCAGGTTAGAGTGTCGGGGACCAGGCTTGGCTGTGCACGAAGGAAATCCTGGTAGAGTGCACAGGAGCCGGAGCAGCTGCAAATCAAGCGGTACCCAGCAATGCAGTCTAGCGTGGGGAGGCAAGGACTTACCTTCACCAAACTTGGACTGAAGAGTCACTGGACTGTGGGAGTCCCTTAGACAGAGTTGCTGAGTTCCAGGGACCAAGCTCATCGTGTTGAGAGGGGACCCAGAGGACTGGTGATGCAGTCTTTTGTTGCCTGCGGTAGCAGGGGGAAGATTCCGTCGACCCACAGGAGATTTCTTCAGAGCTCCTGGTGCAGAAGGCGGCAGGATAAGCGATTCAAGGTTGCAGTAGTCGTCTTTGCTACTTTGTTGCGGTTTTGCAGGCGTCCTGAGCAGTCAGCGGTCGATCCTTTGGCAGAAGGTGAAGAGAGAGATGCAGAGGAACTCTGGTGAGCTCTTGCATTCGGTATCTGAAGAATACCCAAAAGCAGAGACCCTAAATAGCCAGAAAAGGAGGTTTGGCTACTTAGGAAGGAGGATAGGCTAGTAACACAGGTAAGAACCTATCAAAAGGAGTCTCTGACGTCACCTGATGGCACTGGCCACACAGAGCAGTCCAGTGTGCCAGCAACACCTCTGTTTCCAAGATGGCAGAGGTCTGGAGCACACTGGAGGAGCTCTGGGCACCTCCCCTGGGAGGTGCAGGTCAGGGGAGTGGTCACTCCCCTTTCCTTTGTCCAGTTTCGCGCCAGAGCAGGGCCGGGGGATCCCTGAACCGGTGTAGACTGGCTTATGCAGAGATGGGCACCATCTGTGCCCATCAAAACATTTCCAGAGGCTGGGGGAGGCTACTCCTCCTCAGCCCTGACACATTTTTCCAAAGGGAGAGGGTGTAACACCCTCTCTCTGAGGAAGTCCTTTGTTCTGCGTTCCTGGGCCAGGCCTGGCTGGACCCCAGGAGGGCAGAAACCTGTCTGAGGGGCTGGCAGCAGCAGCAGCTGCAGTGAAACCCCGGAAAAGGTAGTTTGGCAGTACCCGGGTCTGTGCTAGAGACTCAGGGGATCATGGAATTGTCTCCCCAATGCCAGAATGGCATTGGGGTGACAATTCCATGATCTTAGACATGTTACATGGCCATGTTTGGAGTTACCATTGTGACACTATACATAGGTAGTGACCTAAGTATAGTGCGCGCGTGAAATGGTGTCCCCGCACTTACAAAGTCCGGGGAAATTGCCCTGAACGATGTGGGGGCACCTTGGCTAGTGCCAGGGTGCCCACACACTAAGTAACTTAGCACCAGGTGAAGGTTAGACATATAGGTGACTTATAAGTTACTTAAGTGCAGTGGTAATTGGCTGTGAAATAACGTGGACGTTATTTCACTCAGGCTGCAGTGGCAGGCCTGTGTAAGAATTGTCAGAGCTCCCTATGGGTGGCAAAAGAAATGCTGCAGCCCATAGGGATCTCCTGGAACCCCAATACCCTGGGTACCTCAGTACCATATATTAGGGAATTATAAGGGTGTTCCAGTATGCCAATGTGAATTGGTGAAATTGGTCACTAGCATGTTAGTGACAATTTAGAAAGCAGAGAGAGCATAACCACTGAGGTTCTGGTTAGCAGAGCCTCAGTGAGACAGTTAGTCATCACAAAGGGAACACATACAGGGCACACTTATGAGCACTGGGGCCCTGGCTGGCAGGGTCCCAGAGACACATACACTAAAACAACATATATACAGTGAAATATGGGGGTAACATGCCAGGCAAGATGGTACTTTCCTACACAACCCCCCCCCCCAAACGAAGGACAATAAGACTAGCCATTACCTGATGAGTCTTTATTTTCTAAGTGGAAATATCTGGAGAGTCCATCTGCATTGGAGTGGGTACTCCCAGGTCTATGTTCCATTGTATAGTCCATTCCCTGTAGAGATATGGACCACCTCAACAATTTAAGGTTTTAACCTTTCATTTGTTTTAGCCAAAGTAGAGGTTTGTGTTCTGTCTGAACAATGAAGTGAGTGCCAAACAGGTATGGCCTCAACTTCTTCAGTGCCCAGACGCTTTTCTCTAGGGGTCAACCTCCTGCTGATAAAAGCAACAGGTTGATCCTGGCCCTCAGAATTGAGTTGTGATAAGACTGTCCCTACCCCTAATTCAGATGCATCAGTTTGAACATTGAGGCCCGTATTTATACTCCGTTTGCGCCGAATTAGCGTCGTTTTTTTCGACGCAAATTCGGCGCAAAACTAACGCCATATTTATACTTTGGCGTTAGACGCGTCTAGTGCCAAAGTATGGGCAAATAGCGTCATTTTTTTGCGTGAACGCCTTCCTTGCGTTAATGAGATGCAAGGAAGGCGTTCCCGTCTAAAAAAATGACGGCGACGCAAATGCGTCGTATTTATACTCCCGGGCAAAAATCACGCCCGGGAGTTGGCGGGTCAAAAAACCCCGCATTTGCGCCACTATTTAACGCCTGGGTCAGGGTAGGCGTTAAGGGGCCTGTGGGCTCAAAATGAGCCCACAGGTGCCCTCCCCTGCCCCCAGGGACCCCCCCTGCCACCCCTGCCCACCCCAGGAGGACACCCAAGGATGGAGGGACCCACCCCAGGGACATTCAGGTAAGTTCAGGTAAGTATAATTTTTTATATTTTTAATTTTTTTTGGTGGCATAGGGGGGCCTTATTTGTGCCCCCCTACATGCCACTATGCCCAATGACCATGCCCAGGGGACATAAGTCCCCTGGGCATGGCCATTGGGCAAGGGGGCATGACTCCTGTCTTTACTAAGACAGGAGTCATTTAAATGGAGTCTGGGCGTCGAAAAAAATGGCGCAAATCGGGTTGAGGCGATTTTTTTGCCTCAACCTGACTTGCCCCATTTTAAGACGCCCTAACGCCATTTTCCCCCTACGCCGGCGCTGCCTGGTCTACGTGGTTTTTTTCCACGCACACCAGGCAGCGCCGGTCTGCTAGCGCCGGCTAACGCCATTCCATAAATACGGCGCCCGCATGGCGCTTCAGAATGGCGTTAGACGGCGCTAAATTTTTTGACGCTAAACTGCGTTAGCGCAGTTTAGCGTCAAAAAGTATAAATATGGGCCTGAATTTCTTGGAGTAACATGGGCTTTTTAGGATAGGTGCAGTGCACATGGCCTGTTTCAGCTCCTCAAAAGCTTTCTGACAGCTAGCTGTCCACAATACCTTTTTAGGCATTTTCTTTGAAGTGAGGTCATGAATTGGGGCTGCAATGGAGCCATAGTTCTTAATGAACCTCCTGTAATACCCAGTGAGGCCTAAGAAGGCTCTCACATGGGTCTGAGTTGTAGGGGGAACCCAATCCATGATAGTTTGTATTTTCCCCTGAAGTGGTGCAATCTGTTCTCCACCTACCAGGTGTCCCAGATAAACCACTTTCCCCTGCCCTATCTGGCACTTTGAAGCCTTGATAGTGAGGCCTGCCTTTTGCAGGGCCTCCAAAACTTTCCACAGGTGGACCAGGTGATCATCCCAGGTGGAGCTAAAGACAGTTATATCGTCCAGATATGCTGCACTAAAAGACTCCAACCCTTGCAGGACTGTATTCAACAACCTCTGAAAAGTTTTTCAAACCAAAGGGCATTACTGTGAATTGGTAGTGCCCTCTAATAGTCGAAAATGCAGTTATTGCTTTAGCATCCTCTGATAACTTGATCTGCCAATACCCTGCAGTCAAATCAAAGGTGCTTAGATACTTGGCAGATGCCAGTGTATCTATGAGCTCATCTGCCCTGGGTATAGGGTGAGCATCAGTTTTGGTTACCTGGTTGAGACCTCTGTAATCTACACAAAACCTCATCTCTCTTTTCCCATCTTTTGAGTGAGGCTTTGGTACAAGCACCACAGGAGAGGCCCATGGGCTTTCAGAATTTTCAACCACTCCCAGTTCAAGCAATTTCTGAACTTCTTGTTTTATGTAGTCCCTGACATGGTCAGGCTGCCTATAGATCTTACTTTTGACAGGCATGCTGTCTCCAGTATCTATAGTGTGCTCACACCAAGAAGTGGTGCCTGGCACAGTAGAAAAGAGTTCAGAAAACTGACCTAGGAGATTTATGCAGTTGTCTTTCTGCTCAGCAGTAAGACAGTCTGCCAATACTACACCTTCCACTGGAGCATCTTGTTCTGTGGAAGAGAAGAGATCAGGGAGAGGGTCACTCTTTTCTTCCTTCCTTCATCTGTTGCCATGAGCAGGGTGAGATCAGCCCTGTCATAGTAGGGTTTTAGGCGATTGACATGGAGCACCCTAAGGGGACTCCTGGCAGTGCCCAGGTCAACCAAGTAGGGGACCTCTCCCTTCTTTTCAACAATGATGTGTGGTCCACTCCATTTGTCTTGGAGTGTTCTTGGGGCCACAGGCTCCAATACCCACACCTTCTGTCCTGGTTGGTACTGAATCAGAACAGCCTTCTGGTCATGCCATTGCTTTTGGAGCTCTTGGCTGGCCTGAAGGTTTTTACTGGCCTTTTTCATGTACTCAGCCATTCTGGATCTTAGGCCGAGTGCATAGCCCACTATGTCTTGCTTGGGAGCTGTTAAAGGTTGTTCCCAACCCTCCTTCACAAGTGTTAGAGGACCTCTTACAGGGTGTCCAGATAGGAGTTCAAAGGGGCTGAAGCCAACTCCTTTCTGGGGTACCTCCCTGTAAGCAAAAAGAAGGCAAGGTAACAGGACATCCCATCTCCTCCTGAGTTTTTTAGGGAGTCCCATTATCATTCCTTTGAGAGTTTTATTAAACCTTTCTACCAGTCCATTTGTTTGTGGATGATAAGGTGTGGTGAATTTGTATGTCACACCACATTCCTTCCATATGGCCTTCAAGTATGCAGACATAAAGTTGCTACCTCTGTCTGATACAACCTCTTTTGGGAAACCCACCCTGGAAAAGATTCCCAGGAGGGCTTTTGCCACTGCAGGTGCTGTAGTGGTCCTCAGAGGAATTGCTTCAGGATATCTTGAGGCATGGTCCACTACCACCAAGATAAACCTATTGCCTGAAGCAGTAGGAGGGTCAAGGGGGCCAACTATGTCAACCCCTACCCTTTCAAAGGGAACCCCAACCACAGGCAGTGGAATAAGGGGAGCCTTTGGGGTGCCACCAGTCTTGCCACTGGCTTGGCAGGTCACACAGGACTTACAAAAGTATTTTGTGTCCTCTGACATCCTAGGCCAGTGAAACAGGGGGACAAGCCTTTCCCATGTTTTAATCTGACCCAAATGTCCAGCCAAGGGAATGTCGTGTGCCAGAGTTAGGAGGAACTCCCTGTACTGCAGGGGAATGACCAATCTCCTGGCTGCTCCAGGTTTTGGGTCCCTTGCCTCTGTGTACAAGAGGTTGTCCTCCCAGTAAACTCTATGTGAGTCACTGACATCCCCATTTTGCTGTTTGACAGCTTGCTGTCTTAGACCCTCTAATGTGGGACAGGTTCCCTGGCAGGCCCCCCTCCACCCAAAAGCTCAGCAGTGTCTGCTGCCAGCTCCTCTGGTGAAGGTTCTGCACAGGGGGGAAATTCTTCTTCCTCCGAAGTAGAATCATCTGTAGAGGGAGGGATAGTGGGTAGGTATTTACCCTTACTAACCCTAGCTTTAGGGAGCACTTGGTCCATTGTTCCAGGAACCAAGTCACCCTGTCCTTTTTGCTTTTTGGCCTGAGCCCTTGTCAAAGCAAAAATATGCCCAGGAATGCCCAGCATTGCTGCATGAGCCTCCAACTCCACTTCTGCCCAAACTGATGTCTCTAAATCATTCCCTAGTAGACAGTCTACAGGTAAATCTGAGGCAACCACAACTTTCTTTGGACCAGTAACCCCCCGCAGTTGAGATTCACAACAGCCATGGGGTGGCTAAGAGTGTTGTTATGAGTGTCTGTCACTTGATACTGGTGACCAAGTAGGTGTTGTTCAGGGTGTACCAGTTACTCTATTACCATGGTAACACTGGCACCTGTGTCCCTGTAGGCCTGAACCTCAACACCATTGATTAGGGGAAGTTCTGTGGTCTCCCTAACAAGACCAACCCCAACGAAATTGCCATAAGTGAGCCCAGCTACTCCCTTGGATTGGCTATTAGTAGGTTTGCTCCCACCACCACTGCTATTACTAGGGGCACAATGGTTTCAGTAGGTGTTGTGGTAGTGGGAGGCTTGGTGCTTTTCTTTGGACAACTGGCATCAGTTGTCCAATGGCCTTTTACTTTACATAAATAGCACTGTGGTTTCTTAACTTGATTAGAAGAGGATTTGGACCCACCAGCCCCACCAGAGTGTTTTTGTGGGCCTGATGAAGACTCATTTTTAGATTTGTCCCCACCCTTGTCTGAAGACTTACCATCCTTCTTCTTGCAATCCTTGTCACCCCCTGTATGAACTTTTCTGTTCACTCTTGTTCTGACCCATTTGTCTGCCTTCTTTCCCAATTCTTGGGGAGAGGTCAGATCAGAGTCCACCAGTTACTGGTGCAACAAATCAGACACACAATTATTCAGAATATGCTCTCTCAGGATTAGATTGTACAGGCTTTCATAGTCAGAAACTTTACTGCCATGTAACCACCCCTCCAAGGCCTTCACTGAATAGTCAACAAAGTCTACCCAGTCTTCTGAGGACTCTTTTCTGGTTTCTCTGAACGTAATCCTGTATTGTTCAGTGGTTAAGCCAAATCCATCCGAGTGCATTCTTCAAAACTGTAAAATTATTGGCATCACTTTCCTTCACAGTAAGGAGCCTATCAATACCCTTTCCACTAAAAGATAGCCATAGGATAGCAGCCCACTGCCCTTGAGGGACTTCCTGAACAACACAGGCCCTCTCAAGTGCAGCAAACCACTTGTTAATGTCATCACCCTCCTTGTAAGGGGAAACTATCTTATGCAGATTCCTAAAATCATGCTCTTTTGCAGGATGACTATTTGGAATACTGCTGCTGCCACCATGGGGTCCTAACCCCAACCTCTGTCTTTCTCTTTCTAAATCAAAGGACTGCCTATCTAAATCCAGCTGTTGCTTCTTGAGCTTCAGCCTGGATTCTTCCACTCTCAATCTATTGAGCTCCCTTTCTAACACTCTGTCATCAGGGTGGGTGGGTTGGGAATGTTTTGTAACAGAAGAAAGATTTGAATGAGCAGAGGGAGACCTGTCCCTAACAGTTGGCACCCTAACAACCTGGCCTCCAGGAACAAAAACATCCCTACTGTGATGTGAGCTTCTATTACTACCAGCATTGCTAGGTGGTCTGCTAAGGGTCAGGTTAGGAAGGGAACCCTGTAACACTCCCTCAAGGGCTTCCCCTGAGTCAGAGTGTGAGCTATCTATCAACTTTACAGATGAGGTGCCACCCTGGGCCTTGTCATTCTCAATAAGCATATTAGATAGTAACTCTCTAGAAGGGTTCTTTCCTACCACTAAACCTCGACCAATGCAGAGACTCCTTAGGCTCTTAAAGTTAAGGTGGTCATAAGTAGTATTGACCAAATTAAGAGGGGTTCCTACATCAGACATGGTAGAAAAAGGTTTAGGGACACATAAAAGATATAACCACATATCCTATGGCTATCTTTCAGTGGAAAGGGTAGGGATAGGC
The DNA here is from genome assembly GCF_031143425.1 of Pleurodeles waltl. Taxonomy (NCBI): domain Eukaryota; kingdom Metazoa; phylum Chordata; class Amphibia; order Caudata; family Salamandridae; genus Pleurodeles; species Pleurodeles waltl. The sequence continues at coordinate 1,165,023,681 of NC_090439.1, read as the reverse complement.
TCCTTACTGTAAAGGAAAGTGATGCCAATAATTTTACAGTTCTTAAGAATGCACTCCTAGATGGTTATGGCTTAACCACTGAACAGTACAGGATGAAGTTCAGAGAAACCAAAAAGGAGTCTTCACAAGACTGGGTAGACTTTGTTGACCATTCAGTGAAGGCCTTGGGGGGGGTGGTTACATGGCAGTAAAGTTTCTGACTATGAAAGCCTGTATAACTTAATCCTGAGAGAGCATATTCTTAATAATTGTTTGTCTGATTTGTTGCACCAGTATCTAGTGGACTCAGATCTGACCTCTCCCCAAGAATTGGGAAAGAAGGCAGACAAATGGGTCAGAACAAGAGTGAACAGAAAAGTTCATACAGGTGGTGACAAGGATGGCAAGAAGAAAGATGGTGAGAAATCTCAAGATAAGCATGGGGATAAGGGTAAAACCAAAGATCCCACGTCAAATCTTAAACACTCTTCAGGGGGTGGGGATAAAACAAATTCTTCCTCTTCTTCTCAACCTACACAATTTAAAAAGCCTTGGTGCTTTGTGTGTAAAAATAGAGGCCATAAGCCAGGGGATAAGTCCTGTCCAGGTAAACCCCCTGAGCCTACCACCACTAATACATCAAGCTCTAGTGCCCTTAGCAGTAGTGGTAATAGTGGTGGGACTGCTGGCAACAGTCAAACTAAGGGTGTAGTTGGGTTCACTAATGGGTCCATCATAGAAACTGGGGTAGTCAGTCCCAAGACAGTTTCTGTCACACCCAGTGGCACTGGCCTTGCCACACTGGCTGCTTGTCCCATTACAATGGATAAGTACAGGCAGACAGTTTCAATAAATGGTGTTGAGGCCTTGGCCTACAGGGACACAGGTGCCAGTATCACTTTGGTGACTGAAAACCTAGTGCATCCTGAACAACACATCATTGGACAACAGTATAAGATCATTGATGTCCATAACTCCACTAAGTTTCTTCCCTTAGCTATAATTCAGTTTAGTTGGGGTGGAGTTACTGGCCCTACGCAGGTGGTAGTGTCACCTAACTTACCTGTAGACTGTCTCTTAGGTAATGACCTAGAGGCCTCAGGTTGGGCTGAGGTAGAGTTTTATACCCATGCAGCCATGCTGGGTATCCCTGAGGAATTGTTCCCTCTCATTTCTACTGAAATGAAAAAGCAAAGGAGAGAAGGCCTGAAAACTCAGGATCCCTCTCCAACAACAGGTAAAAGGGGTATTACAGTATCCCCTAACCACCCTGCCAATCAGGATACCGTTCCTGTGGTGGGAGAAACCTCTCCTAGGGTGGCACCTGTTCCAAGGGAATCATCAGCTGGCATAGCTGTTCTCCCTGAGGTAGAAGTACCTCTCTGTGGGATAACTCATATTGGTGAGAAAAAGAGCACCATTTTTGTTAACATGGAGCATCCCTCCAACCCTCCCAGAGAAACCTTAGTGCAGAAACTCTGCACTGCCTCACAACACTTAGGACAGCATCCCAGCCCTAGTGTGGAGCTCATAGGACAGCATCCCTGCCCTGCTCCAAATCTAGAGAAACAGCATCCCTGTTCTCTCTTCCAGCCATATGGACAAAGTTTTTGCCCAGCTATGGCTTTAGTGAGACAGCATCCCTGTCTGGCATTTTCATCACTATAGGTTCAGTGGACAATTCCCACTGCTCTAAACTAAAACTTACTGATAGAAACTCTGAAAATACATCTTCACATTGTTGCTTAGCTAAAAAATTCAAACAGGGTGGTTTACATCCCCACAGGGAAGTAACCATATAGTGGATGATAAAGAGAGTAACCAGTCTATTACAGAGCTACTCTCTACTTATCACCACTTAGACAATAAAGTCTCAACTGGCCAAGGTTAGCCTTATTGTCCTTCGTTTGGGGGGGGGGGGTTGTGTGAGAAAGTAGCCTCTTTCTAGCCTTGTTACCCCCACTTTTGGCCTGTTTTTGAGTGTATGTCAGGGTGTTTTCACTGTCTCACTGGGATCCTGCCAGCCAGGGCCCAGTGCCCATAGTGAAAACCCTATGTTTTCAGTAAGTTTGTTATGTGTCACTGGGACCCTGCTAGCTAGGACCCCAGTGCTCATAAGTTTGTGACCTATATGTATGTGTTCCCTGTGTGGTGCCTAACTGTCTCACTGAGGCTCTGCTAGCCAGAGCCTCAGTGGTTATGCTCTCTCTGTACAAATTGTCACTAACAGGCTAGTGACCAATTTCACCAATTCATATTGGCATACTGGAACACCCTTATAATTCCCTAGTATATGGTACTGAGGTACCCAGGGTATTGGGGTTCCAGGAGATCCCTATGGGCTGTAGCATTTCTTGTGCCACCCATAGGGAGATCTGACAATTCTTACACAGGCCTGCCAGTGCAGCCTGAGTGAAATAACGTCCACGTTATTTCACAGCCATTTACCACTGCACTTAAGTAACTTATAAGTCACCTATATGTCTAACCTTTACGTGGTAAAGGTTGGGTGCTAAGTTACTTAGTGTGTGGGCACCCTGGCACTAGCCAAGGTGCTCCCACATTGTTCAGGGCAAATTCCCCGGACTTTGTGAGTGCGGGGACACCATTACACGTGTGCACTATACATATGTCACGACATATGTACGGCGTCACAATGGTAGCTCCGAACATGGCCATGTAACATGTCTAAGATCATGGAATTGTCACCCCAATGCCATTTTGGCATTGGGGAGACAATTCCATGATCCCCCGAGTCTCTAGCTCAGACCCGGGTACGGCCAAACTACCTTTCCCGGGGTTTCACTGCAGCTGCTGCCAACCCCTCAGACAGGTTTCTGCCCACCTGGGGTCCAGCCAGGCCTGGCCTAGGAAGGCAGAAAAAAGGACTTCCTCAGAGAGAGGGTGTTACACCCTCTCCCTTTGGAAAAAGGTGTCAGGGCTGGGGAGGAGTAGCCTCCCCCAGCCTCTGGAAATGCTTTGATGGGCACAGATCTCTGCATAAGCCAGTCTGCACCGGTTCAGGGATCCCTCAGCCCTGCTCTGGCGCGAAACTGGACAAAGGAAAGGGGAGTGACCACTCCCCTGACCTGCACCTCCCCTGGGAGGTGCCCAGAGCTCCTCCAGTGTGCTCCAGACCTCTGCCATCTTGGAAACAGAGGTGCTGCTGGCACACTGGACTGCTCTGAGTGGCCAGTGCCAGAAGGTGACGTCAGAGACTCCTTCTGATAGGCTCCTTCAGGTGTTAGTAGCCTATCCTCTCTCCTAGGTAGCCAAACCTCCTTTTCTGGCTATTTAGGGTCTCTGCTTTGGGGAATTCTTTAGATAACGAATGCGAGAGCTCATCAGAGTTCCTCTGCATCTCTCTCTTCACCTTCTGCCAAGGAATCGACTGCTGACTGCGCTGGAAGCCTGCAAAACTGCAACAAAGTAGCAAAGACGACTTCTGCGACCTTGTAACGCTGATCCTGCCGCCTTCTCCACTGTTTTCCTGGTGGTGCATGCTGTGGGGGTAGTCTGCCTCCTCTCTGCACTAGAAGCTCCAAAGAAATCTCCCGTGGGTCGACGGAATCTTCCCCCTGCAACCGCAGGCACCAAAGAACTGCATCACCGGTCCTCTGGGTCTCCTTTCAGCACGACGAGCGAGGTCCCTTGAACTCAGCAACTCTGTCTAAGTGACTCCCACAGTCCAGTGACTCTTCAGTCCAAGTTTGGTGGAGGTAAGTCCTTGCCTCCCCACGCTAGACTGCATTGCTGGGAACCGCGTGTTTTGCAGCTACTCTGGCTCCTGTGCACTATTCCAGGATTTCCTTTGTGCACAACCAAGTCTGGGTCCCCAGCACTCTAACCTGCATTGCACGACCTCCTGAGTTGTCCTCCGGCTTCGTGGGACCCTCTTGTGCAACTTCGGGTGAGCTCCGGTTCACTCCACTTTGTAGTGCCTGTTCCGGCACTTCTCTGGGTGCTGCTTGCTTCTGAGTGGGCTCTTTGTCTTGCTGGACGCCCTCTCTGTCTCCTCACGCAATTGGTGACATCCTGGTCCCTCCTGGGCCACAGCAGCGTCCAAAAACCCTAAGCGTGACCCTTGCAGCTAGCAAGGCTTGTTTGCGGTCTTTCTGCGGGAAAACACTTCTGCACGACTCTTCACGACATGGGACATCCATCCTCCAAAGGGGAAGTTTCTAGCCCTTGTCGTTCTTGCAGAATCCTCAGCTTCTACCATCCGGTGGCAGCTTCTTTGCACCCACAGCTGGCATTTCCTGGGCATCTGCTGTAGGAGGCTGGCCTGGCTTGTAGTGGGTACCCAGGGGTACTTACACTCTGTACAATCACAAAGGGGAAGTGGTCCATGAGGGACCACTTTCTGCGTGCAAATGGCTTACCACCTCCTTTGAGGAGATGGTAAAAGAATAATGTTTTGCAACCACAACTCGGTCGCATAGCATTAATACACACCCTTCTGATTCCTTATTTGAAAGGGACGCCCTAAACTTGCCCATTCCAACTACAGAACTGGTAATTAATCACAAACCTAAATTGTGATTTTGTAGCATGTCACCAAACTGCAGTTTCATTTTGGACATAAGAAAAAGCATTTTTGCAGCCGCAAGTGGCCCAATTCTGCGAATCGCACCCTCAGCGACCACAAGAAATGTTTGTGCCGCTGGCCTGAGGTTATTTAGTTGTAGCGCGTAAGTACCTGAGGCCCTGTGACACCCGTGATAAACAACAGGACCTACCGAGGATCCTGCCCACAACCACAGCTGCCCAGGACACCAAGGAAGGGCCTCTCAGCTTTCAAATTTGCTAGCCACATCTTGAGCACCTGTTGTGTAAGCAACCCAGTGCCTGCCTTCCATCCTGTGAGGGTCTCTGGGCACCTAGTGGGATTGATCCACTACGGCCCTGTGCACCAAACGTGTGCTCAAGCTCTGAGCAGGCCTCTCTCTTGTATCCTCCTCTGTGCTGAGCCCCATCCACACCCAATGAAAGTTGTACCCTTGCCCTGTCTTCTCTCGATAACATATCTACAGTATGTCTTATCTCTGTCTCTTCCAGGTCTGACTATGATCTCAGTCTGCCCTTCCTCAGCTCTCCCTGCCCTACTTCACTCTGTTTTTCCAGAAATACTTCCCTGTCCTCCTCAACTGACTTTCGTAACTATTAAACAAATATTTAAAGATGCCTTTTTCAATGACCTACTTGGGGAAACCATTTCCCTGCATTCCCTCAGTATTGTAGACATTTAATAAGTGATCCAAATGTAAACAGCACACAAAAAATGCAACTGTTTAAACTATTTATTCTTTTAAATCAAAGAGCATAACATGAACAATTATCAGTGTGTCAAGGTACATGTTTCAAACAGAATCAAGAGTTTATAGTGGCATTCATCTGGGTGGCCAAGCATCTTATGTATTTCTATTGCTCCTGCCCCTGTTCTTATCAGTCTTAGTTTAAGCAGATTACATCTCATCTTCCAGATAGCAGAGTGTTTTTTCTTCAAAATGGCAGCATCTGCTGGAGATGAGATAAGGGTGTTTCTCGTTTGTGGCACTGTTTATGCTACTTTGCTGAATAGACACGATTTCTCTTCTAGATTACAGTTTGTCCTTGTGCTGCCAGTGTGGAGGAATAGAAGTGCGGATTGAAAGAGATCACACTGGGGTGGATTCACAAATGTAAACTTAGACCAAAAGTGTGAAAGTAGGGCAAAAGTCTAACTTTACTCGTAGTAAAGTGAAATTTTAGATCTAAGTTTAGACTTCTGGTTTAAGTTTAAACCAAAAGTGTAAACTTAGACCAAAAGTCTAACTTTACTCATAGTAAAGTTAGACTTTTGGTCTAAGTTTAGATTTTTGATTTAAGTTTAGCCCAAAAGTCTAAGTTTAGACTAAAAGTCTAGCTTTACTATGAGTAAGCAATACTATGAGTAGGCAAGTTAGACTTTTGGCCTAAGTTTACACTTTTGGTCTAAACTTAGGGCCTGATTCACAAAGCTAAATTTAGGCCAAAAGTCTAAGGGCCTGATTCACAAAGGTAAACTTAGACCAAAAGTCTAAGTTTAGACCATAAGTGTAAGTTTAGACCTAAAGTCTAACTTTACTCGTAGTAAAGTTAGAGTTTTTGACTAAGTTTACACTTTTTGGTATAAGTGTAGACCAAAAGTGTAAGATTAGACCAAAAGTCTAACTTTACTTCGAGTAAAGTAAGACTTTAGGTCTAAACTTAGACTTATGGTCTAAACTTAGACTTTTGGTCTAAGTTTACCTTTGTGAATCAGTCCCAGAGAGTGTAATTTGCAGTGTGAGCATTCGTGGGCCTCCATCAGGTTTCAAACAGACAGGAGATGACACCAACACCTTTGGCAGAAACTACAATTAAAATAAATGGGCATGCTGGGAGGGAATTTTGCACCTGTAAAATCTCAAAACAGAGTGCACTGGTTTCCTGTACACCCAATATATATCCTGCTCAAGTGCTGTGTATGTCAGTATTCTCTTCATCTGCAACCACAGACATATCTTTCTTGCATGCATTCTCTTCAAGTGAGTCTCCATGTAAGCGCTTGCTGCGCCCAGGGTCATCCTTGTAGTGTGTATGCTGTTCATACATGACATATGTAAGCATTCTTTTCAAGTGAATATATATACTCTGCATGTAAGCCCTTGCTTCACCCATGGTCACCCTTCCAGTGTGGACGCTGTTCACACATCACATCTGTAAGCATTCCCTCCTACTGAGTCTGTATACTCTGCATGTAAGTGGTTGTTTATCCAGGGTGACCCTTTCAGTGTGGAGAGCGTTCACATACCCATTAGGACAGCAGGCCCGACTTTTGACCCTGTGTCCCCTGTGTACCAGGACTAACAGCCAAAGACACCATTTGTTCACTTTTTACTTCTTTGTGTGTTGAAACCTGTCCTGATAAAAGCATCTTATCTTATGGACAGATGTCATCTTCTCTGACAGGCAGGGACTAAAATATCGAGCTGCTAGTTTTTGATCTGTGGGTGGGGTGCACGAATAACTGTGATACCACTACTGGTAATCAACATGTGTACGAAAGTACCATCTTGTCTGGCATGTTACCCCCATTTTCCTGTATGTATGTTTGTTTTTGCCCTTGTGTCACTGGGATCCTGCTAGTCAGGACCCCAGGGCTCATAGTATGTGCCCTGTATGTGTTCCCTGTGTGGTGCCTAACTGTATCACTGAGGCTCTGCTAACCAGAACCTCAGTGGTTATGCTCTCTCTGCTTTTAAAATTGTCACTGCAGGCTAGTGACTAATTTTACCAATTCTCATTGGCACACTGGTACACCCTTATAATTCCCTAGCCTAGTATATTGTACTGAGGTACCCAGGGTATTGGGGTTCCAGGAGATCCCTATGGGCTGCAGCATTTCTTTTGCCACCCATAGGGAGCTCAGACAATTCTTACACAGGACTGCCACTGCAGCCTGAGTGAAATAACGTCCACGTTATTTCACAGCCATTTTACACTGCACTTAAGTAACTTATAAGTCACCTATATGTCTAACCCTCACTTGGTGAAGGTTAGGTGCAAAGTTACTTAGTGTGTGGGCACCCTGGCACTAGCCAAGGTGCCCCCACATTGTTCAGGGCAAATTCTACGGACTTTGTGAGTGCGGGGACACCATTACAAGCGTGCACTATATATAGGTCAAAACCTATATGTAGCGTCACAATGGTAACTCCGCACATGGCCATGTAACATGTCTAGGATCAAGGAATAGTCACCCCAATACCATTCTGGTATTGGGGAGACAATTCCATGCATCCCTGGGTCTCCAGCATAGAGCCCAGGTACTGCCAAACTAACTTTCCGGGGTCTCCACTGCAGCTACTGATGCTACCAACCCCTCAGACAGGTTTCTGCCCCCGGGGCCTGGGCAGCCTGATCCCAGGAAGGCAGAACAAAGGATTTCCCCTGAGAGAGGGTGTTACACCCTACACCCTCTCCCTTTAGAAATAGGTGTGAAGGGCCTGGGAGGAGTAGCCTCTCCTGGCCTCTGGAAATGCTTTGAAGGGCACAGATGGTGCCCTCTCTGCATAAGCCAGTCTACACCAGTTCAGGGATCCCCCAGCCCTTCTTTGGCGCAAAAATGGACAAAGGAAAGGGGAGTGACCACTCCCCTGACCAGCACCTCCCAGGGGAGGTGCCCAATGCTCCTCCAGTGTGTCCCAGACCTCTGCCATCTTGGATGCAGAGGTGTGAGGGCACAATGGACAGCTATGAGTGGCCAGTGCCAGCACGTGACATCAGAGAACCCTCCTGATAGGTGCTTACCTTTCTCAGTAGCCAATCCTCCTCTGTGGGCTATTTAGGGTATCTCCTCTGGGCATCTCACCAGATAACGAATGCAAGACCTCCCCAGAATTCCTCTGCACTTCCCTCTTCGACTTCTGCCAAGGATCGACCGCTGACTGCTCCAGGACGCCTGCATAACCGCAACAAAGTAGCAAGAAGACTACCAGCAACATTAATGCGCCTCATCCTGCCGGCCTTCTCAACTGTTTCCTGGTGGTGCATGCTCTGAGGGCTGTTTGCCTTCACCCTGCACTGGAAGCCAAGAAGAAATCTCCTGTGGGTCGATGGAATCTTCCCCCTGCCAACGCAGGCACCAAACTTCTGCATCACCGGTCCTCTGGGTCCCCTCTCTTCCTGACAAGCGTGGTCCCTGGAACACAGGAGCTGGATTCAAGTGTCTCCGACAGTCCATTGGCCCTTTTGTCCAAATTTGATGGAGGTAAGTCCTTGCCTCCCCACGCCAGACAGTAATCCTGTGTACTGCGTGAACTGCAGCTGCTCGGGCTTCCGTGCACTTTCGCAGGACTTCCTTCATGCACAGCCTAGCCCAGGTCCCCAGCACTACGTCCTGCATTGCCCAACTCGCTGAGTTGGACTCCGACATCGTGGGACCCTCCTTTGTGACTCTGAGTCAACTGCTGTCCTCAGATCTTCTAAGTGCCTGTTCAGGTGCTTCTGCGAGTGCTGCCTGCTTTTGCATGGTCTCTCTGTGTTGCTGAGCGCCCCTCTGTCTCCTCCTCCAAGGGGCGACCTCCTGGTCCTTCCTGGGCCCTGGCAGCACCCAAAATCCTCAACCGTGACTCTTGTAGCTAGCAAGGCTTGTTTGCGGTCTTTCTGCATGGAAAAAACTCTGCATCCTCCAACACACCGTGGGACATCTTCTGACCAAAGGAGAAGTTCCTGGCACCTTCCATTGTTGCAGAATCTTTGGCTTCTTCCACCCGAGGCAGCCCTTTTGCACCTTCATCTGGGGTTTAGTATGCTCCTGCCCCCCGGACATTTGCATGACTCTTGGACTTGGTCCCCTTCCTTTACAAGTCCTCTGGTCCAGGAATCCGTCTTCAGTGTTTTGCAGTCAGTTGTTGTCCTTGCAGAATCCCCTATCTCGACTTTACTGTCTTTCTGGGGTAGTAGGGTAACTTTACTCCTACTTTTCAGGGTCTTGGGGTGGGGTATCTTGGACACACTTAGTTTTTTCTTACACTCCCAGCGACCCTCTACACACTACACTTGGCCTGGGATCAATTCGTGGTTCGCATTCCACTTTTGGAGTATATGGTTTGTGTTGCCCCTAAGCCTATTTCTCCCTATTGCATTCTAATATGTTCTACATTGTTTGCACTACTTTTCTAACTGTTACTTACCTGTTTTTGGTTTGTGTGCATATAATGTGTGTATATTACTTACCTCCTAAGGGAGTATATCCTCTGAGATACTTTTGGCATATTGTCACTAAAATAAAGTACCTTTATTTTTAGTAACTCTGAGTATTGTGATTTCTTATGATATAGTGCTATATGATATAAGTGGTATAGTAGGAGCTTTGCATGTCTCCTAGTTCAGCCTAAGCTGCTCTGCTATAGCTATCTCTATCAGCCTAAGCTGCTAGAACACCTCTATTCTACTAATAAGGGATAACTGGACCTGGCACGAGGTGTAAGTATCACAAGGTACCCACTATAAGCCAGGCCAGCCTCCTACAACATGTTCCTATTCTGTATGATTGGCAATGTACACTGAGAACTTCAGAAAAGTATGTTTCCCGAGCTGGATTTGAAATTCAGGTTAAAGCTTTCTGACTATCGATTTCACAATTAATCCTTCGGTCTGATTCCCTGGTGATTTAATTCATGACCTAAATAGACTACACTGTGCTCAGCAAATATACACTTGGCAAACGCAGCTGTTAATCCATGTTTTCCCAGTATCCTCAATACTTTCTCAAATCTCCCATCATGTTCTTCTTTATCCTTCTCTATAATCAGTATATCATCTGAAACAAGGTATCCCCTTTGGTCTTCCCAAGCATTTCAAGCATCAGGGAGCGTAGTAATGCTTCTGTAGATGCTAGCCCAAATGACATGCACGTGAACTCCAAAAACATAACGGAGACTATAAATGCCACCAATTTCTTACTTTCAGGGGATAAAGAGACTCTGTGGTATGCAGAAGATAAATGTAATATGGAAAACCATTTGACACATTTACTCAATTTAATCATTTTTATGTAATAAGATTGGTGTACTTAATTGTTATTATTGAGGTGCATAAGGTCTACACACAACCTCATAGTCCTGTATGCATGTTGTACCATGACAAATATGTAGATCCAGGCAGATGATTCTACTGATTCATTTATGTTCAGTCCTAAAGTTTCTGTAGCTCTTCCCCCACCTCATTTCTAATTATAATTGGGTTTCTCGTTACTCTGTGGATATTGGGAAGAGTGTGTTTTTTATTAACTATTTTGAGTGAAACAGTCTTCAGCAATCACACCTTTCTACTAAATAATTCAGGATACTTTTCCAACATCTTTAACCTGTGTCCAAATTTCACCAGGCTCGAGTACTTGTTCCAGACTACTATGGTTCGAGATATCTAAGGATCCTTGATCAATACACCCGAGTACCGAAGTGCTCTTTTGCTATGCAAAGTTTTGTGCTTTCTTGTCTACCTTTGAGCCTCAAATGTAACACCGTAAAAACCTAGAATGTAAATTGGGTAAATACTATAACTCAGCAGGAAAAATATATCTGTAGACTCTAAGCTAGACCATAACATGCTTGCAAATGTCTCTAACCACGCTTCTTTTGAAAGAAACTGCTGTGTATGGGGAACCTGAATCCGCCACAACGAGAAGGTAACACAGCCTATAGCTATTGCACATGTGGGTTTCTTTGGATTCCACAATTTTTTATATCCTCCCTGATGTTAATACACTTTTATATCTTCCTCATCACTGCCTACAGGGTTGGATTCTTGAGCCACATTATTCTGTATCACCCTTGTCTCTTTGTCTATACCAGCCCTTGCACAACGGCGCACTATGTCGCATTCTAAACATGTCTGATTCCAAGACGGTCGTTTCTCGTTATGAGGCAGGTGTGGAATACCCCCACATCTAAAGCAGCTTGTGATCTTTTCCTTATTCTTAATAGATTGTGACTTATGTTTTTAACCGTATTTTTGGTCTTGTCAACAAATGGTATGTCCACATAGCTGCCAAGTTTCCCAGTTCCATGTGTGACCTGCTGCCCCAGTCCAGGTTTTTTCCTTGCATTCTGGGACTCGTATTCCTATAGTCCAGAATTATATTGGAATTAACAAGACTACAAGTCCCAGAATTCAAAGAAGAAAACCTGAACTGGGGCAGCACATCACACATGGAACTGGGAAACTTGGCCGCGCTGGTCCCACCACTTGTACTTTCAGTCGCTGCTCTGGCACAGCCCCAAGATGACTCTTCCTTTCTAACCCAAGTCAGAACAGCAGGTAAAGGGGTGTGGCTATTTACCCGCGATCTGTCTTGAATGCTCCTATTTTTGGAGCGCATAATAATTAAGTTTTTCATTTGCTCATCATTCGTTGCTCCAAAACTGCAGTTAACTGCCACCTTGTTAAGGGCCGTGACATAGAAAGCCACAGATGCATTTTTCGCTTGTTTGCTGTGATAGAACTTGTGCCTGTCCACAGCGATGCATACATTATGTGAAGAATGTACATCACGGTCAACTGATAAACTCGCAAACACATGACTGTCCCCTGCACCATATACAGCTTCCTACATCAATCCATAAACTCTCAATCCTTCTGCCCCAAAGAATGCAACAGACTTTTTTTTTTTTTTATGTGTAAGCTGTCCATCCTCTTTCATTACGATAGTTTAGGTACTCCTTGCAGTCCTGACATGGCATGTACCCCCGCGGATGTGAGGAACACTTTATGGAGTCAGATCAAATGAATAAGTGAGTGCAATTGTACAGGAGTAGTTTGCTGTGCATGCAAGAGAGGGACACTGTAGGAGGCTGGACTGGCTTGTAGTGAGTACCAAGGGGTACTTGCACCTTGCACCAGGCCCAGTTATCCCTTATTAGTGTATAGGGTGTCTAGCAGCTTAGGCTGATAGATAATGGTAGCTTAGCAGAGCACCTTAGGCTGAACTAGGAGACGTGTGAAGCTACTACAGTACCACAAGTGTCACTTGCACAATATCATAAGAAAACACAATACACAGTTATACTAAAAATAAAGGTACTTTATTTTTATGACAATATGCCAAAGTATCTTAGAGTGTACCCTCAGTGAGAGGATAGGAAATATACACAAGATATATATACACAATAGCAAAAATATGCAGTATAGTCTTAGAAAACAGTGCAAACAATGTATAGTTACAATAGGATGCAATGGGGAAACATAGGGATAGGGGCAACACAAACCATATACTCCAAAAGTGGAATGCGAACCACGAATGGACCCCAAACCTATATGACCTTGTAGAGGGTCGCTGGGACTATTAGAAAATAGTGAGAGTTAGAAAAATAACCCTCCCCAAGACCCTGAAAAGTGAGTGCAAAGTGCACTAAAGTTCCCCTAAGGACAAAGAAGTCGTGTTAGAGGAATAATGCAGGAAAGACAAAAACCAACAATGCAACAACTGTGGATTTCCAATCTAGGGTACCTGTGGAACAAGGGGACCAAGTCCAAAAGTCACAAGCAAGTCGGAGATGGGCAGATGCCCAGGAAATGCCAGCTGCGGGTGCAAAGAAGCTTCTACTGGACAGAAGAAGCTGAGGTTTCTGCAGGAACGAAAAGGGCTAGAGACTTCCCCTTTGGTGGACGGACTCCGCTTGCCGTGGAGACTCGTGCAGAAGTGTTTTCTCGCCGAAAGAACGCCAACAAGCCTTGCTAGCTGCAAATCGTGCAGTTAGCGTTTTTGGACGCTGCTGTGGCCCTGGAGGGACCAGGAGGTCGCAAATTGGACCAGGAGAGAGAGGGGACGTCGAGCAAGACAAGGAGCCCTCTCAGCAGCAGGTAGCACCCGGAGAAGTGCCAGAAACAGGCACTACAAGGATGCGTGAAACGGTGCTCACCCGAAGTTACACAAAGGAGTTCCACGTCGCCGGAGACCAACTTAGAAAGTCGTGCAATGCAGGTTAGAGTGCCGTGGACCCAGGCTTGGCTGTGCACAAAGGATTTCCGCCGGAAGTGCACAGGGGCCGGAGTAGCTGCAAAAGTCGCGGTTCCCAGCAATGCAGCCCAGCGAGGTGAGGCAAGGACTTACCTCCACCAAACTTGGACTGAAGAGTCACTGGACTGTGGGGGCCACTTGAACAGAGTTGCTGGATTCGAGGGACCTCGCTCGTCGTGCTGAGAGGAGACCCAAGGGACCGGAGATGCAGCTTTTTGGTGCCTGCGGTTGCAGGGGGAAGATTCAGTCGACCCACGGGAGATTTCTTCGGAGCTTCTGGTGCAGAGAGGAGGCAGACTACCCCCACAGCATGCACAGACAGGAAAACAGTCGAGAAGGCAGCAGGATCAGCGTTACAGAGTTGCAGTAGTCGTCTTAGCTAGTTTGTTGCAGGTTTGCAGGCTTCCAGCGCGGTCAGCAGTCGATTCCTTATCAGAAGGTGAAGAGAGAGATGCAGAGGAACTCGGCTGAGCTCTTGCATTCGTTATCTAAAGTTTCCCCAGAGACAGAGACCCTAAATAGCCAGAAAAGAGGGTTTGACTACCTAGGAGAGAGGATAGGCTAGCAACACCTGAAGGAGCCTATCACAAGGAGTCTCTGACGTCACCTGGTGGCACTGGCCACTCAGAGCAGTCCAGTGTGCCAGCAGCACCTCTGTTTCCAAGATGGCAGAGGTCTGGAGCACACTGGAGGAGCTCTGGACACCTCCCAGGGGAGGTGCAGGTCAGGGGAGTGGTCACTCCCCTTTCCTTTGTCCAGTTTCGCGCCAGAGCAGGGGCTAAGGGGTCCCTGAACCGGTGTAGACTGGCTTATGCAGAATTGGGCACATCTGTGCCCAAGAAAGCATTTCCAGAGGCTGGGGGAGGCTACCCCTCCCCTGCCTTCACACCATTTTCCAAAGGGAGAGGGTGTAACACCCTCTCTCAGAGGAAGTCCTTTGTTCTGCCATCCTGGGACAAGCCTGGCTTGACCCCAGGAGGGCAGAAACCTGTCTGAGGGGTTGGCAGCAGCAGCAGCTGCAGTGAAACCCCAGGAAAGGCAGTTTGGCAGTGCCCGGGTCTGTGCTACAGACCACTGGGATCATCGAATTGTGCCAACAATGCCAGGATGGCATAGAGGGGGCAATTCCATGATCTTAGACATGTTACATAGCCATATTCGGAGTTACCATTGTGAAGCTACATATAGGTATTGACCTATATGTAGTGCACGCGTGTAATGGTGTCCCCGCACTCACAAAGTTCAGGGAATTGGCTCTGAACAATGTGGGGGCACCTTGGCTAGTGCCAGGGTGCCCTCACACTAAGTAACTTTGCACCTAACCTTTACCAGGTAAAGGTTAGACATATAGGTGACTTATAAGTTACTTAAGTGCAGTGTAAAATGGCTGTGAAATAACGTGGACGTTATTTCACTCAGGCTGCAGTGGCAGGCCTGTGTAAGAATTGTCAGAGCTCCCTATGGGTGGCAAAAGAAATGCTGCAGCCCATAGGGATCTCCTGGAACCCCAATACCCTGGGTACCTCAGTACCATATACTAGGGAATTATAAGGGTGTTCCAGTAAGCCAATGTAAATTGGTAAAATTGGTCACTAGCCTGTTAGTGACAATTTAGAAAGAAATGAGAGAGCATAACCACTGAGGTTCTGATTAGCAGAGCCTCAGTGAGACAGTTAGTCACTACACAGGTAACACATTCAGGCACACTTATGAGCACTGGGGCCCTGGGTTACCAGGGTCCCAGTGACACATACAACTAAAACAACATATATACAGTGAAAAATGGGGGTAACATGCCAGGCAAGATGGTACTTTCCTACACAACCCCCCCCCAAACGAAGGACAATAAGACTAGCCATGACCTGATGAGTCTTCATTGTCTAAGTGGAAATATCTGGAGAGTCCATCTGCATTGGAGTGGCTACTCCCAGGTCTATGTTCCACTGTATAGTCCATTCCCTGTAGGGATATGGACCACCTCAACAATTTAGGATTTTCACCTTTCATTTGTTTTAGCCAAAGTAGAGGTTTGTGGTCTGTCTGAACAATGAAGTGAGTGCCAAACAGGTATGGCCTCAACTTCTTCAGAGCCCAGACCACAGCAAAGGCCTCCCTCTCTATGGCAGACCAACGCTTTTCTCTAGGGGTCAACCTCCTACTAATAAAAGCAACAGGTTGATCCTGGCCCTCAGAATAAAGTTGTGATAGGACTGCCCCTACTCCTAATTCAGATGCATCAGTTTGGACATAGAATTTTTTAGAGTAACAAGGGCTTTTCAGGACAGGTGCAGAGCACATGGCCTGCTTCAGCTCCTCAAAAGCTTTCTGACAGTTTGCTGTCCACAATACCTTTTTAGGCATTTTCTTGGATGTGAGGTCATTAAGAGGGGCTGCAATGGAGCCATAGTTCTTAATGAACCTCCTGTAATACCCAGTGAGGCCTAGGAAGGCTCTCACCTGAGTCTGAGTGGTAGGGGGAACCCAATCAATAATTGTTTGGATTTTCCCCTGAAGTGGTGCAATCTGTTCCCCACCAACAAGGTGTCCCAGATAAACCACCTTCCCCTGCCCTATCTGGCACTTTGAAGCCTTGATAGTGAGTCCTGCCTTCTGCAGGGCCTCCAAAACTTTCCATAGGTGGACCAGGTGATCATCCCAGCTGGAGCTAAAGACAGCTATATCGTCCAAATATGCTGCACTGAAAGCTTCCAGCCCTTGCAGGACTGTGTTCACCAACCTTTGAAAAGTGGCAGGTGCATTTTTCAAACCAAAAGGCATTACAGTAAACTGGTAATGTCCTCCAATGGTTGAAAATGCAGTTTTAGATTTAGCATCTTCTGACAATTTGATCTGCCAATACCCTGCAGTCAAGTCAAAAGTGCTTAGATACTTGGCAGATGCCAGTGTATCTATGAGCTCATCTGCCCTGGGTATAGGGTGAGCATCAGTTTTGGTTACCAAGTTGAGACCTCTATAGTCTACACAAAACCGCATTTCCTTCTTTCCATCTTTGGAATGGGGTTTTGGTACCAGTACCACAGGAGAAGCCCATGGACTGTCAGAGTGCTCAACCACTCCTAGTTCTAACATTTTCTGGACCTCTTGCTTTATGCAGTCCCTGACATGGTCAGGCTGCCTATAGATCTTACTTTTGACAGGTAAACTGTCTCCAGTATCTATAGTGTGCTCACACCAAGAAGTGGTACCTGGCACAGTAGAGAAGAGTTCAGAGAATTGATCTAGGAGGTTTATGCAATTGTCTTTCTGCTCAGCAGTAAGACAATCAGCCAAAACTACACCTTCCACAAGAGCATCTTGTTCTGTGGAAGAGAAGAGATCAGGTAGAGGATCACTGTCTTATTCCTGTCCCTCATCAGTTGCCATGAGCAGGGTGAGATCAGCCCTGTCATAGTAGGGTTTCAGGCGGTTGACATGGAGCACCCTAAGGGGACTCCTGGCAGTGCCTAAGTCAACTAAATAGGTGACTTCTCCCTTCTTTTCAACAATTGTGTGGGGTCCACTCCATTTGTCTTGGAGTGCTCTTGGGGCCACAGGCTCCAAGACCCACACTTTCTGCCCTGGTTGGTACTGAACCAAAACAGCCTTCTGATCATGCCATTGCTTCGGGAGCTCTTGGCTGGCCTGAAGGTTTTTGCTGGCCTTTTTCATGTACTCAGCCATCCTTGATCTGAGGCCAAGTACATAATCCACAATATCCTGCTTAGGAGCTTTTAAAGGTTGTTCCCAACCCTCCTTTACAAGTGTGAGTGGACCCCTAACAGGGTGTCCAAAAAGAAGTTCAAAGGGGCTGAAGCCCACTCCTTTCTGGGGTACCTCCCTGTAGGCAAAAAGGAGGCATGGTAGAAGGATATTCCATCTCCTGCAGAGTTTTTCAGGGAGACCCATAATCATGCCTTTGAGAGTTTTATTAAATCTCTCCACCAGTCCATTTGTTTGTGGATGATAGGGTGTAGTGAACTTGTAAGTTACACCACACTCCTTCCACATGGCCTTTAAGTATGCAGACATGAAATTGCTTCCCCTGTCTGATACTACTTCCTTTGGGAAGCCCACCCTAGAAAATATTCCTAGGAGGGCCTTTGCCACTGCAGGTGCTGTAGTGGTCCTTAAAGGAATTGCTTCAGGATATCTTGTGGCATGGTCCACTACCACCAAGATAAACCTATTGCCTGAAGCAGTAGGAGGGTCAAGGGGGCCAACTATGTCAACCCCTACCCTTTCAAAGGGAACCCCAACCACAGGCAGTGGGAAAAGTGGTGCCTTTGGGGTGCCACCTGTCTTGCCACTGGCTTGACAGGTTTCACAGGACTTACAAAATTCCTTTGTGTCCTCAGACATTCTAGGCCAATGAAACAGGGGAACAAGCCTGTCCCAAGTTTTCATTTGTCCTAGATGCCCAGCTAGGGGAATGTCATGTGCCAGGGTTAGGAGGAACTTTCTGTACTCCTGAGGAATCACTAATCTCCTGGCAGCTCCAGGTTTAGGATCCCTATGCTCAGTGTACAAGAGGTTGTCCTCCCAGTAAACTCTGTGAGAGTCACTGACATCCCCATTAGCCTGTTTGACAGCTTGCTGTCTGAGACCCTCTAATGTGGGACAGGTTTGCTGTGCCACACTCAGCTCCTCTCTGGCAGGCCCCCCTTCACCCAAAAGCTCAGCAGTGTCTGCTTGAAGCTCCTCTGGTGTAGGTTCTGCACAGGGAGGGAATTCTTCTTCCTCAGAAGTAGAATCCACTGTAGAGGGAGGGATAGTAGGAAGTGGTTTGCTTCTACTAGCCCTAGCTTTAGGGAGCACCTGGTCCATTGTTCCAGGATCCAAGCGTCCCTGTCCTTTTTGCTTTTTGGCCTGAGCCCTTGTCAAAGCAAAAATATGCCCTGGGATGCCCAGCATTGCTGCATGGGCCTCCAACTCCACATCTGACCAAGCTGATGTCTCCAAATCGTTCCCTAATAGACAGTCTACAGGTAAATCTGAAGCTACCACAACTTTCTTTGGACCAGTAACCCCCCCCCCCCAGTTGAGATTAACAACAGCCATGGGGTGGCTAAGTGTGTTGTTGTGAGCATCGGTTACTTGGTACTGGTGACCAAGTAGGTGTTGTTCAGGGTGGACCAGTTTCTCTATGACCATAGTCACACTGGCACCAGTGTCCCTGTAGGCCTGAACCTCAACACCATTTATTAGGGGTAGCTGCTTGTACTTATCCATATTAAGGGGACAAGCAGCTAAGGTGGCTAAATCAATAGTCCCCTCAGAGACTAACACAGCCTCTGTGGCCTCCCTAACAAGGCCAACCCCAACTAAGTTACCAATAGTGAGCCCAGCTACTCCCTTGGATTGGCTATTAGTAGGTTTGCTCCCACCACCACTGCTATTAGTAGGGACACTAGGTGTAGCAGTAGGGGTTGTGGTGGTAGGAGGCTTGGTGCTTTTCTTTGGACAACTGGAATCTGTTGCCCAATGGCCTTTTATTTTACATAAATAGCACCATGGTTTCTTTTCCTTGTTCTGTTTAAAAGAGGATTTGGACCCACCACCCCCACCAGAGTGTTTTTGTGGGCCTGATGAAGACTCATTTTTAGATTTGTCCCCACCCTTGTCAGAAGACTTACCATCCTTCTTTTTGTTGCCATCTTTGTCACCCCCTGTATGAACTTTTCTGTTCACTCTTGTTCTGACCCATTTGTCTGCCTTCTTTCCCAATTCTTGGGGAGAGGTCAGATCAGAGTCCACCAAGTACTGGTGCAACAAATCAGACACACAATTATTAAGAATATGCTCTCTCAGGATCAAGTTATACAGGCTGTCATAATCAGTAACTTTACTGCCATGTAACCACCCCTCCAAGGCCTTCACTGAATGGTCAATGAAATCAACCCAGTCTTGTGAAGACTCCTTTTTGGTCTCTCTGAACTTTATCCTGTATTGTTCAGTGGTTAAGCCATAACCATCCAGGAGTGCATTCTTAAGAACTTGGAAATTATTAGCATCATTTTCGTTCACAGTAAGGAGCCTATCCCTACCTTTTCCACTAAATGATAGCCATAGGATAGCAGCCCACTGCCTTTGAGGGACATCCTGTACAACACAGGCCCTCTCAAGTGCAGCAAACCACTTGTTAATGTCATCCCCCTCCTTATAAGGGGGAACTATCTTG
The DNA here is from genome assembly GCF_031143425.1 of Pleurodeles waltl. NCBI lineage: Eukaryota > Metazoa > Chordata > Amphibia > Caudata > Salamandridae > Pleurodeles > Pleurodeles waltl. The sequence goes on along the minus strand of NC_090439.1, from coordinate 1,165,003,999 downwards.
TGCAGATTCCTGGAATCATGCTCTTTTGCAGGATGACTATGGGGAATACTGCTGCTGCCACCATGGGTTTCTAAACCCAACTTCTGTCTTTCCTTCTCTAGTTCAAAAGACTGTCTCTCCAAATCCAGCTGTTGCTTTTTAAGCTTCAGTCTGGTTTGTTCCACCCTCAACTTATTGAGTTCCCTCTCTAACATTCTGTCATCAGGGTTGGTGGGAGGGACATTCCTAGATACAGAGGTATGATGGGAATGAACAGAAGGAGACCTGTCCCTTACAGAGGGCACCCTAACAGCTTGGCTGACAGAAACATCACTAGCAGTATGGTGAGAATAAATGCTTTTGCTATGATGTGAGACAACACTATTTGTATGGTGTGGCCCATCATCATGACCAACTATGCTAGACTGTCTTGTAATGGGCAGGCTAGGAACTTTCTTTCCTGAATCTTTTCCTGGGGGAGTCCCTGGATCACATTGGGAACCATTTGCTACTTTTTCCACAGATGTGGCCCCTATGGCCTTATCTTGTTCTCTAAGCATGTTAATTAACAGTTCCAAGGAAGGATTCTTCCCTACACTCAAACCTCTCTCTATGCAGAGACTCCTTGCTCCTTTCCAGCTAAGGTGATCATATGCAAGTTTGGACAGATCAACATTTTGGCCTGTGCCAGACATTTTTAGAGAGAGTTAAAGTGATAGAAAAAGAGAAAAAAGTTTTCAGAACTTTTTAGAAAGACAGAAAAAAAACTTTTTAAACTTTTAAGAACTTTTTGAAAGTTTAGAAGTACTTTTCAGCACTTTAGAATAGAGTGAAAAGAGGAAATGCTAAACTTTTTGACTATGTGTATATACACTGACCTTGTTTTGTATATTTTTCTCTTATGAAAAGTACAATGACAAGAGTGGTAAGTAGTCTCAAAGCACTTATCCCACCACTGCACAACCAATGTAGGAGGCTGGACTGGCTTGTAGTGAGTACCAAGGGGTACTTGCACCTTGCACCAGGCCCAGTTATCCCTTATTAGTGTATAGGGTGTCTAGCAACTTAGGCTGATAGATAATGGTAGCTTAGCAGAGCAGCTTAGGCTGAACTAGGAGACGTGTGAAGCTACTACAGTACCACAAGTGTCACTTGCACAATATCATAAGAAAACACAATACACAGTTATACTAAAAATAAAGGTACTTTATTTTTATGACAATATGCCAAAGTATCTTAGAGTGTACCCTCAGTGAGAGGATAGGAAATATACACAAGATATATATACACAATAGCAAAAATATGCAGTATAGTCTTAGAAAACAGTGCAAACAATGTATAGTTACAATAGGATGCAATGGGGAAACATAGGGATAGGGGCAACACAAACCATATACTCCAAAAGTGGAATGCGAACCACGAATGGACCCCAAACCTATGTGACCTTGTAGAGGGTCGCTGGGACTATTAGAAAATAGTGAGAGTTAGAAAAATAACCCTCCTCAAGACCCTGAAAAGTGAGTGCAAAGTGCACTAAAGTTCCCCTAAGGACAAAGAAGTCGTGTTAGAGGAATAATGCAGGAAAGACACAAACCAACAATGCAACAACTGTGGATTTCCAATCTAGGGTACCTGTGGAACAAGGGGACCAAGTCCAAAAGTCACAAGCAAGTCGGAGATGGGCAGATGCCCAGGAAATGCCAGCTGCGGGTGCAAAGAAGCTTCTACTGGACAGAAGAAGCTGAGGTTTCTGCAGGAACGAAAAGGGCTAGAGACTTTCCCTTTGGTGGATGGATCCCTCTCGCCGTGAAGAGTCGTGCAGAAGTGTTTTCCCGCCGAAAGAACGCCAACAAGCCTTGCTAGCTGCAAATCATGCGGTTAGTGTTTTTGGATGCTGCTGTGGCCCTGGAGGGACCAGGAGGTCGCAAATTGGACCAGGAGAGAGAAGGGACGTCGAGCAAGACAAGGAGCCCTCTCAGCAGCAGGTAGCACCCAGAGAAGTGCCAGAAACAGGCACTACGAAGATGCGTGAAACGGTGCTCACCCGAAGTTACACAAAGGAGTCCCACGTCGCCGGAGACCAACTTAGAAAGTCGTGCAATGCAGGTTAGAGTGCCGTGGACCCAGGCTTGGCTGTGCACAAAGGATTTCCGCCGGAAGTGCACAGGGGCCGGAGTAGCTGCAAAAGTCGCGGTTCCCAGCAATGCAGCCCAGCGAGGTGAGGCAAGGACTTACCTCCACCAAACTTGGACTGAAGAGTCACTGGACTGTGGGGGCCACTTGGACAGAGTTGCTGGATTCGAGGGACCTCGCTCGTCGTGCTGAGAGGAGACCCAAGGGACCGGTGATGCAGCTTTTTGGTGCCTGCGGTTGCAGGGGGAAGATTCCGTCGACCCACGGGAGATTTCTTCGGAGCTTCTGGTGCAGAGAGGAGGCAGACTACCCCCACAGCATGCACAGACAGGAAAACAGTCGAGAAGGCGGCAGGATCAGCGTTACAGAGTTGCAGTAGTCGTCTTAGCTACTTTGTTGCAGGTTTGCAGGCTTCCAGCGCGGTCAGCAGTCGATTCCTTATCAGAAGGTGAAGAGAGAGATGCAGAGGAACTCGGCTGAGCTCTTGCATTCGTTATCTAAAGTTTCCCCAGAGACAGAGACCCTAAATAGCCAGAAAAGAGGGTTTGACTACCTAGGAGAGAGGATAGGCTAGCAACACCTGAAGGAGCCTATCACAAGGAGTCTCTGACGTCACCTGGTGGCACTGGCCACTCAGAGCAGTCCAGTGTGCCAGCAGCACCTCTGTTTCCAAGATGGCAGAGGTCTGGAGCACACTGGAGGAGCTCTGGACACCTCCCAGGGGAGGTGCAGGTCAGGGGAGTGGTCACTCCCCTTTCCTTTGTCCAGTTTCGTGCCAGAGCAGGGGCTAAGGGGTCCCTGAACCGGTGTAGACTGGCTTATGCAGAATTGGGCACATCTGTGCCCAAGAAAGCATTTCCAGAGGCTGGGGAGGCTACCCCTCCCCTGCCTTCACACCATTTTCCAAAGGGAGAGGGTGTAACACCCTCTCTCAGAGGAAGTCCTTTGTTCTGCCATCCTGGGACAAGCCTGGCTTGACCCCAGGAGGGCAGAAACCTGTCTGAGGGGTTGGCAGCAGCAGCAGCTGCAGTGAAACCCCAGGAAAGGCAGTTTGGCAGTGCCCGGGTCTGTGCTACAGACCACTGGGATCATCGAATTGTGCCAACAGTGCCAGGATGGCATAGAGGGGGCAATTCCATGATCTTAGACATGTTACATGGCCATATTCGGAGTTACCATTGTGAAGCTACATATAGGTATTGACCTATATGTAGTGCACGCGTGTAATGGTGTCCCCGCACTCACAAAGTTCAGGGAATTGGCTCTGAACAATGTGGGGGCACCTTGGCTAGTGCCAGGGTGCCCTCACACTAAGTAACTTTGCACCTAACCTTTGCCAGGTAAAGGTTAGACATATAGGTGACTTATAAGTTACTTAAGTGCAGTGTAAAATGGCTGTGAAATAACGTGGACGTTATTTCACTCAGGCTGCAGTGGCAGGCCTGTGTAAGAATTGTCAGATCTCCCTATGGGTGGCAAAAGAAATGCTGCAGCCCATAGGGATCTCCTGGAACCCCAATACCCTGGGTACCTCAGTACCATATACTAGGGAATTATAAGGGTGTTCCAGTAAGCCAATGTAAATTGGTAAAAATGGTCACTAGCCTGTTAGTGACAATTTGGAAAGAAATGAGAGAGCATAACCACTGAGGTTCTGATTAGCAGAGCCTCAGTGAGACAGTTAGTCACTACACAGGTAACACATTCAGGCACACTTATGAGCACTGGGGCCCTGGGTTACCAGGGTCCCAGTGACACATACAACTAAAACAACATATATACAGTGAAAAATGGGGGTAACATGCCAGGCAAGATGGTACTTTCCTAAACAGTGACACTGGCAAAAACAAACATACACACAAGTAAAAATGGGGGTAACATGCCAGGCAAGATGGTACTTTCCTACACACACGTTGCACCTTGTCCAATGAGCGCTACTCACTGAGTGAGATGCACAGCGCTGTTGATGCAAACACAGCAATCTTTATTTGTTTGAGCACGTGCACCGTGCAATCCTGTTTCAGTGGTGTAACAAAGGCCCCCAAAGCCCCCAAGGTGGGGGAGCTCTAGGGGCCCACTCAGCACAGTACACTGGCTAACACCTCCTGAGTGAGTCTTGAATGATGTTCATGCTCCCTGCTCATCGAGTGCTGTCTCTGTGTTTACGTTTATCCTTGCTCTTTTTCTTAAGTTACTTCTAATGTTCAAAAGTTGCTTCCACTGCTGTTTCTGTACACTGAGCTTGAGTTTGTGCAATAAAAAGATAAATGCTTGTGCGGCCTCCTTGTTGTGTTGGGGAACACATTCTTTAGCAGCGTCACTAGCTCGCGCAGCTCCTGCAGCGCCCAGAAGCGGAGAGTGCGGAACGCTCAAGCAACGGAGCGGATGCTTAACAGTAAAGCGCGTGCAGGACGACAGGCGCTGTGCAAATATACTTAAGCAAGGTCAAAATTCAAATTGCTAGTACAAGTGTGACCGTGGACGTCCATGCGCCAAAATGCCAGGGGTAGCGGAAGTGACATCAGACTCCATTTCATCTTTACTTTCACTCACACACACTTACACCAATACACGTTCAGTCATACACACACTCTTTTACAAAAGCACACTCTCACTGGCAAACGTGCACACAGCGTACATTTGTTTTTACTTACCTCAGCTACCAAAGAGGATCATATTCCAGCTAATTATGCAACATTTGTTGTTACATTAATAGTGAATAATATTAATGTAATAAACAAACTGATTGAAAACAAGGAAGTGGAGCCCCAAGCAGCGGGCAAGCTGCCCCCTGTGCTCCTGGCACTGATTCTGCGACCCCTGGAGACCCTTAAATGACGTTCATGAGTGTGACTTGCCCACTTTGATCCTTGAATGTTGAAACCAGTGATGGTTGTGAAACACGTGTAGAGGTGCACTGTGACACAATACACACTTTTTAGTCGGCCTGAAGAACATTGCGTGGGTGATCTACAACATATTATTTGTGAAAAACCCTATTGGCTGCAAAAGGAATTGCTTTGCTACACCGCCATTTTAGAGTGGGCAGCAATTCAGCACAATAGTCTGACAATGGACACGAGGAACATCCGCACCTTTTACTTGTGAGGGAAAAAAGCTGCAGGTTAGCAAATAGATCTCTCTACTCTGCGGCTGGGATGAGTTACACTTCACTATGCTACAAGTGACCATGACCGTGGACGTCACTTTGTTCGTGCCTACCCGCCTCATCCGGAGATGCTGATCGGAGATGCTCAGCGCTAGGGAATCATGCAGAAGTGAGCGCAAGGAAAAAGATCACAGAGTGTGGAAAAAGACCATAGAGAGTCACCCTGCCAGCGTGAGGCAACCGTGTTGGCCCCCGAGGGGAGCCACGGGGTGCTCAGCATACCACAGTGCAATCGCTGTGCCCGAGGAAATTTGGGAGGCTGAGGTGGTGGAGGACGAGATGCGGTTTAGCCTCTGATCCACAGGCAACAAGAAGCGGGGAGAGTCACTGTTGGAATCATTTGGAGGATCCACAGGACCTTGTGCAAAAGAAGTTGGTGTACAGAAGCTAGGTGGAGGCAGAGGCAGTCCGGAGGCTTATGGGCGGGCCACCAGCCCAGTTAGCAGAGGTAAGTACTTTGGAGTGATTTCGGACCCAGGAAGTTATTGTTGGAAGCAACAGTATAGAATATATTGATAGCAGAAGATATGCCAGTGGAAGACCTGGAAGAACAAAAAGTATTGATAAAGAAGGCAATGGCAAGCCTATAGGCATCATCAGAAGGAGACAAATCAAGATGGTAGCCCTCCAATGGATGACTCATAGGGGCGGCTCTGAGTAGATCAATAAAAGGTTTTGTGGGTAAGCACTTCAAAAGGAAGATATTTGAACCTCGAGTGGAGACAGCACTAACAGGAGAAGAACCAACTAGGGAATTGGCTAGAGAATATGATAGAAAATATTTAGGGGGCAAATATTCCATCCAGTTTATGCTAAATTCATGGGGAAAGGAAGATTGGGTCCTCAATTTGGACCTCTTACCGAATCGTAGGATAAGGTATGAATTATTAAGGGCATGAGTGGGGATCTTTAGACCTAAGTCTATCAGTAGCATGTATGACAGAATTAACAAGCCAGAATGAACTGTATATCGAACCCAGACTGTCCTCGTCACCAAGACTCTTTTCACTCTTCGAGGGTGGAAAAAGGCAATGCAAAGAAAGAAATGGGGATGCAGAGGCCGGGTCTGGTCGGGAGGACCTCAGTGGCTGCAGGGGGAGCAGGAGGAGGCAGAGGAGCAATGATCAGCTACTGTGAAAAAGGTCTAAAAGAGGTTTTGGAAGATTTAGGGCATAATTCTAATCTAAATGCAAATGTTACGGCATCGTCCTCTGCAACAATGTTAGATATTGTGTTGATGTTACAGAAGACTTTGCAAGCTCCACTTGAGGTATCTGTAATGAATCACGATGTTTTGGAATTACAGAAAGAGCAGTTTCAGGCTACGGTGGGGAATTGAAGCAGATAAAGGCTCTTCTGCCATCTGTGGTTAGAGCCGTGGAAGGGGAGAAGAAAGAACCAGAAGTACCCCACATACAGGAGGCGGGAGCACAAAGTGTGTATGTGTCAAGGCATCCTACGTTGGTGAAGAGACTTGGGGAATCTGCTTATTACAGGCGGTGCATGCCAAGGCCTAGCAGAGTAAGGACAGTGAAGGGGGTGAGAATAGGAACTAGGAATGTTACAGTGCCTGTCCAAAGTGCCAGAGGCAACTCCTGAATTTAAGATCTTGAAGTTAAATCCTCCAAAAAGGCCACTGGAGAAGAGTGAAGGATGAGTGGTCAAAAAAGGGGAGAAAAGAGAATTCTAGAGGATTGTGAAGAAAGGAACCCCCAGTCCCTGAGTAGAGAGAACATGGAGTATGATAAGCAAGTAAAGGTCGAGAAGGTTTCGCAAAACCAGGGAGAAACGGAGGGGAGAATGATGGGAATGGAAAGGAAGGAGAAGAAAGGTAGTGCAAGTAGGAGTAGGGATGGTTTGGCAACTGCTTCTATAGGGAATGGAATAGATAGTGATCTATGGTTGTATTTTGAACCTGCCCAAAAGGTGAACAAAGGAAAGGAACAAGGAAGTTACTCCCCCTTGTAGGAAGCGGGCCTTTGGTGGAGGTAAGATCTTGCCTCCCCATGCAAAACAGTACCCCCGTGCACAGCATCATTTGAAGCTGCCAAGGCTTGGTGGCATCCTTCTTCCAAGTTCTTCATGCAACTTGATGCTCCGGCCCATAGCACTCCATCCTGCGACGCACAGCTTCCTCAGTGTTTCCCCAGCGGCGTGGGACCCTTGTTGTAGTGCTGCCTGGGCCTCCTTTGTAACTTCTTTATCCCTGTCCTGTGGGACTCCTGTGGCACTGCTTAGTCTTCTATGGGCTCCCCGTACTACTGCGGGCCCTCTCTGACTCCTCCTTCCGGGTTGAGTTGACCTGGTCCTTCCTGGTCCCCGGCAGTGGCATTTTCTGCTAACCGCAAGCTTTGCGTAGGCCAATGCTTGTTGGCAAACTCTGACAACGCAAACCTGACTGCAATCCTTCATCCAGCGTGGGACATCAGCTGCATTCTCCAGGAACCTGACACTGTTCCACAACAAGGGTCCCACGCGCTGAGGAAACACTGAGGAAGCTGTGCGTCGCAGGATGGAGTGCTGGGGGCCGGAGCATCAAGTTGCATGAAGAACTTGGAAGAAGGATGCCACCAAGCCTTGGCAGCTTCAAATGATGCGGTGCACGGGGGTACTGTTTTGCATGGGGAGGCAAGGTCTTACCTCCACCAAAGTTGGACGGTTGGAAGAGAGGACCGTCGGGACCAATTAAGACTACCACCCGTGATGCAGAATCCATGCAGCTCAGCAGGAGAGGGGATCCACTCAGTCAGTCATCATCACAGTTGGTGCCTGCAGAAGCAGGGGAGTGACACCTTCACCCCAAGGGAGATTCTTTCTTCCTTCTGATGCAGGCTGAAGATGGGCTGTCTCCAGAGGATGCACAACCGGAAACCTGTTGCAGTTGCTGGCAGGAGCCGGAGATACAATGTTGTGGAATGCTTCTTGCTTCTTTGTTGCAGCTTGTGGGGTCCTGAAAATTCCAGATGCAGTTTCTTCGAGGAGAAGTTGAAGTGGAGAGTGCAGAGGATTCCTGCTGGAGTCTTGCAATCCGAACCTGAGGAACCACTCAAAGAAGAGACCCTAATTAGGCCTGAAAGGGGGATTGGTCACCCAACCAGGTAAGCACCTATCAGGGAAGGGCTCTGACGTTACCTGCTGGCACTGGCCACTCAGATGCTCCAAGAGTTCTTTGCCAACCTTCAATCCAAGATGGCAAAATCCATTGACCGTTTGGAAGAGCTCTGAACACCACCCCTGGTGTGGTGATTGACAGGGGAGTGGTCACTCCCCTTTTCTTTGTCCAGTTTTGCGCCAAAGCAGGGACTGGGGGTCCCTGAACCTGTGTAGACTGGTTAAACAAGGAGGGCACCCTTCTAAGCATTGCCAGTGGCTTGGGGAGGCTACCCCTCCCCAGCCTGTAACACCATTTCCAAAGGGAGAGGGTGTAACACACCTCTCCCAAAGGAAATCCTTTGTTCTGCCTTCCTGGACCTGAGCTTCTCAAGCAACAGGAGGCCAGAAACCTGTCTGGGAGGTGGCAGCAGCTTGTGCCATAACCCAATTGTTTGATGGTTTTGTTCAGTTAAATAGGACTGCTAAGAGAAGCCTCCACGGGCGACCCTCTGGGGGACTAATAATTTTGGACTCCACTAGAATTGCAAAAAAGGTTGTACTAATAGATTTGAATTGTAAATGGATGATGGCATGTAGAGTGATTCTGTAGGATAAGGGTCGCAGGATATGACTCTATGGTACTAGTCATATATGTACAGCATACTGGTGGGGTAGAATATAGATCCAAACTGGGAAGATTCAAGGATGAGGTAGATTATTATGTGGAAGGTTCCGTAAAGATTTACTCATTATCGCAGGAGATTTTAACCATAAATTAAACCCCGTCAGAGTAGATCTATGGTATGAAGAAATACTTTCGGCATATTATATTAATTCTACTAGGTTTCCAGCAATAAAATGTGAGGCAAGTGAGGAAGAACTAAACAAATTTTGGGCCTCAAAGGCCCTATTCTGCATTGATGGCCGGATGGGGTCAGATCAGCCGGCAAATCGTACGTTTAAGTACGGGGCGCAGCCTTGTCCAATTGATTATATGTTTATGCATGCATGGAATTTTGATAACATCAATCAGTTTTTTGTCTGGGAAAAAGAAGCCAGGGATCATTACCCCTTAAAATTGGAACTAAGTAGGGGAGTAAGAGAATTTAGAGAAAGGGTTCTCCCCATAACAAATGATTACCCAAAGCGCCTCACTGCACGTATCTCGGAGGAGTCACTGGCAGCATTAGCCTCCTTCCAACAAGAAATCATGCTAACCATGGGCCCGGCTAACAATATAGGTGGCTTGAGAACATTCTTAACCAAGCAGCTGCCTGTTTAAAGGTCTTGAAAGGTAAAAATGGGCAAGAGGATAGGGTTAAGAGCTCGCGGGAGAAAAGAAGTGGCTGGTTTAATGAGGAATGTAGGAAATTGAAGGCCCTAGTAAGAAAATATGATAAAAGCCTTAGACTGAGGTATGATTATGAGAGTTATATTACTCTTCAGAAATTAAAGAAAGTATATGAAAAGATGATCTGTAATCAGAAGAGGTCATATAAGGAGAATTTGTTGGGAGAATTTACTGGAGGCAATGTATAGCAAAAACTTTAAAAAGTTTTGGAAACTCATGCAGGATGGCTCTGGGAAATTACTGGCGGGTATGAAGTGTGTAATGGAAGAAGATGCCTGGGTCCATTACATAAAAGAAATGTATGGTGCTGGGTCGGAGCAGGGGGCGGGGCCAACTATCCCGTGCATAGGGGTAGATGAGGTTACCAGATCTCTATTTTTGGCAGGAAATATTAAACGCACTACATTGGAATTGGTACTGACTTGAGCAGCTGGCCCGGGTAATATTCCGGCTGCTATAATGAAGATCCGATCTGACTGGTGGGCAAATATTTTATGTAGAACATTTAATAACATATGAAATTTAGGCTAGCTACCTGTAAGTTGGAGAGGTGCAACTATAAGGCCCATACATAAACGAGAGGATGTAAAGGACCCAAAGAATTACAGGTTGATTAACCTGTTGGATGTTGGGGAAAAATTGTTTTCGAAAATTGTATTGGGTAGTCTTAAGGACTGGGCTGCTATAAATCAAATTATTCCTCCCGATCAGGGGGGTTCAAAGAGGGCCACTCAACTATTAATCATTGTTTTGCCTTATGGTCCATCGCTCGGAAGTCGATAGAGCAAGGGGGTAGGTTGTTGTGTTGCTTTGGGGACTTCCGTGTGGCCTTTGATCTGGTGGATCATAAGTGCTTTTGGGAAACCTTGATTAAGCAGGATATACCAAAGAGCCTGTTGTTGTTAATCCAGGAATTGCACACGCATAATTGGGCTCAAGTTATCATAGACAAGGAGGGGACCGTATCACAGAAAATCCCAATTGCCAATGGGCTACGTCAGGGTTGTGTGCTGGCCCCACTTTTGTTCTCCCTATTTATCGCTGATGTACCTGCAGCATTTATTGTGGAAAGAGGTGCAAGTCCCAAAATGGATGGGCATCATGTGGCATGCCTTTTTGTATGCTGATGATTTAGTGATATTTGACCTGACAAAGCTAGGTTTGCAAAGGAAATTGGAGGCATTTTCTGAGTATTGTCAAGGGAAAAAGTTAGTGGTGAATCGGGAGAAGAAAAAAAGCGTTGTGTATTGGAAGGAAAGCAACTGAATGTAGTTGGTATTTAGGGGGCAAAAAGTTGGATCAGGTGAACAAGTATAAGTGTCTGCGGGTTTGGGTCACGGCATCCTTTAAGTGGGATGTACATATTAAAGCAACAAAAGTAAACGCCCTTGCATCGATAAGCAGCCTGAAGAAATGTCATAGGGACCATGGAGAGATGTCCCATAGCCCGTTATTAAGCGGCAATGATACCCCCACAAAGTTTGGATGGAGCTGAATTATTGTGTGTGAGTGGGAAAAGTAATTGGGCAAGGAGGAGGGAAATGTTTGAAAAATATCATGTCCCTACCAGCATCAGCAATTATTCAGGCTGTGAGATTGGAAACGGGAGTGGTATCTCGGAGTGTATTAGCTCAAGTAGCTCTAATTAGATTTTGGGGTCGGCTGGCGGCGGTGAAAAGCATAAGGTTGCATTATAGTGCAAACATGAGATTGTGAAAAATGAGATGAAAGGGGCAAAGGGCATTAGGAAGAGGTTGGTGGATATTTGCAGGAGCATGAAGGTAAAGTTGGGCCTGGAGAATTTTGATCTGGAAGTTTCTAAGAAGGGTATTAAAATATACAGCAAGGAATTGGCTAGAGAATATGATAGAAAATATTTAGGGGGCAAATATTCCATCCAGTTTATGCTAAATTCATGGGGAAAGGAAGATTGGGTCCCAATTTGGACCTCTTACCGAATCGTAGGATAAGGTATGAATTATTAAGGGCATGAGTGGGAATTAACCCCAGTTATCGCTCATCGGAGATAAAATTTGATTTAATGGACCCTGTGGGCAAATGCACTTGTGGCCTGCAACAGAATGCAATATTGTGCACATTCTAATGGATTGTTGGACTGTCCTGCCACTACGGAGAACATTTTTACGGCCAATTTTGATAAAATATGGCATTAGACATCATGCACAAGCAGCTTCATTCTCGACGGATATGCAATTCTTGGATGTTGCATGTGCCACTGGCAGGTTTTTGATTGCTGTAACAAGTTTTTTAGGCGCGTCCGAATAGTGATTTTTACCATGAAGTTATGAGGAAGATTGTAAAGATTTCAATGCTCATTTTAAACATTTTATTGGGGGAATTGTATCCTATTGATGTGGAAGTTGTTTTAAAGTGGGGTCTTGTGTTGTTTAAAGACTTGTGGTCTAAATAAACATTTGTTGACACATCAGATATATTGCGTGGGGACCGAGGAGCTCTACTCGTCGCCTCCTTGTGAGGTGCTCCACGCAGCTGCAGTAAAACCCGCTGCAAGCGCTCAGTGCACGTACTTTACTGCAAGGCTGGGCGCGCGCCACTGAACCGCGCCCAAGACGCCCTTATCTTGTCTTTCTAACAATTACAGGCCGGTTCGGCACACAAAATGGTAAGTCATGAAAACTAATTACAAGTGCTGCAAATGAAGGCCGTGGGTTCTGCTTGTTCAGCCTTTCCACTCTTCCTCTTTGGGACGGAGTAGCATGAGCTCTCACGTTTCTGTGTAACACACGGTGTAATATAACATTGTTTGGCATCGTGAGGGCTTGAATTAGTTAAAATGATGAGATAAAAGCAAGCTTGTTCCGAAGAGAAACCCCAAACTCTGCCCTGCCCAGGGCCCTAAACATTCAAGATGGCGGCCGGAAGCTTCCAGAAGCACGTGCTGTGGATCAGGGCCTGGGAAAGTGCTTGTTCAGCATTCAACGCCTCCTGGCAGCCATGGCTGGGCACCATAAAAAGGAACTGTAAAAGCAGACTGCATGATAACAGTTTACAGCCTCCATTAGCAAGAAAAACACTGCCCAGCTATGAGGATTATGTTCTGAGAAAGGGCAATTTGCATGAAGTAACTCGGAAGCAGGCAGGGCAACCAAGACTCCACTTGTGCCTGAAGCAGACAGGGCTCATGGAAAAAGATGTGCTAGAAGTAAAAGACAAGCATTGGCAAAGCCCATAGGTCTTACTTATTGAGGTATTGACTTTATCAATCTTGTAAGCCATGTTGTGATTTCAGTGTATATCATATAGTAATGTAAACTCCACGTGTCTTTATATGTGTATTTCTTGATGTTTGTGCACGTTCTCTCTGTGTGCACTGGACTCCACACCTGAGTATGTGTTATATGATTCCAACACGTACACTGTTTGGTTAGCTGCCTCACCTTCTAAAGATGAAATTGAAAAACATTTCAACACATCATGTATGGGTATAAATCTATTACACTTTATATATATGGCAAGGAACTAAGCATCTGTATTAGAATTTCATTTGCATGTGCTTACTACTCTACAAGACGTTTAAGCGCTTTACTCATTGCTCCAAAACCTAAGGTTAGTGATTATTGGTATCTGTTGGTTATTGGGCTCAACAGTGTGCTCTGAATGAGACCATGCCACACATTTACTGCAGTTTCATTGTAGTATATTAAAACAATAGGAGTTTGGTGTTATCATCAGTTAGGGGGACGGGAAGTGATTTGTGCAGTCATTAGTTGACGGGTATGTGAGTTCTTGCAGTCAATAGCTGGGGGTATGTGAGCTGCTTCAGTCATTAGCTGGGGTTATGTGACTTCATGCAGTCATTAGTTGGGGGTATGTGAGCTACTTCAGTCATTAGTTGGGGTATGTGAGTTTGTGCAATCATTAGTTGGGCTATGTGAGTTCCTTCAGTCATTAGTTGGGGGCATGTGAGCTCCTTCAGTCATTAGCTGGGGGTATGTGAGTTTGTGCAGTCATTAGTTGGGGTACGTGAGTTCCTTCAGTCATTAGTTGGGGGTATGTGAGTCCATGCAGTCATTAGTTGGGGGTATGTGAGCTCCTTCAGTCATTATCTGGGGGTATGTGAGTTTGTGCAGTCATTAGTTGGGGTATGTGAGCTCCTTCAGTCATTAGTTGGGGTATGTGAGCTCCTTCAGTCATTAGTTGGGGTATGTGAGCTCCTTCAGTCATTAGTTGGGGTATGTGAGTGTTCAGTCATTAGTTGGGGATATGCGAGTGTGCTGTCATTAGTTGGGGGTATGTGAGTTTATGCAGTCATTAGTTGGGGTATGTGAGTTCCTTCAGGCATAAGTTGGGGGTATGTGAGTTCATGCAGTCATTAGTTGGGGGTATGTGAGCTCCTTCAGGCATAAGTTGGGGGTATGTGAGTTCATGCAGTCATTAGTTGGGGTATGTGAGTTCCTTCAGGCATAAGTTGGGGGTATGTGAGTTCATGCAGTCATTAGTTAGGGGTATGTGAGTTCATGCAATAATTAGTTGGGGTATGTGAGTTCATGCAGTCATTAGTTGGGGTATGTGAGTTCATGCAATAATTAGTTGGGGTATGTGAGTTCATGCAGTCATTAGTTGGGGTATGTGAGTTCCTTCAGTCATTAGTTGGGGGGGTATGTGAGTTCATGCAATCATTAGTTGGGGTATGTGAGTTCATGCAATAATTAGTTGGGGTATGTGAGTTCATGCAGTCATTAGTTGGGGTATGTGAGTTCCTTCAGTCATTAGTTGGGGGTATGTGAGTTAATGCAGTCATTAGTTGGGGGTATGTGAGCTCCTTCAGTCATTAGTTGGGGGTAGGTGAGTTCATGCAGTCACTAGTTGGGGCATGTGAGCTCCTTCAGTCATTAGTTGGGGTATGTGAGTTCATGCAGTCATTAGTTGGGAGGTGTGTGAGTTCATGCAATCATTAGTTGGGGGGTATGTGAGTTCATGCAATCATTAGTTGGGGATATGCGAGTGTGCTGTCATTAGTTGGGGTATGCGAGTTCATGCAGTCATTAGTTGGGGTATGTGAGTTCATGCAGTCATTAGTTGGGGTATGTGAGCTCCTTCAGTCATTAGTTGGGGTATGTGAGCTCCTTCAGTCATTAGTTGGGGTATGTGAGTGTTCAGTCATTAGTTGGGGATATGCGAGTGTGCTGTCATTAGTTGGGGGTATGTGAGTTTATGCAGTCATTAGTTGGGGTATGTGAGTTCCTTCAGGCATAAGTTGGGGGTATGTGAGTTCATGCAGTCATTAGTTAGGGGTATGTGAGCTCCTTCAGTCATTAGTTGGGGTATGTGAGTGTTCAGTCATTAGTTGGGGTATGTGAGTTCCTTCAGTCATTAGTTGGGGGTATGTGAGTTCATGCAGTCATTAGTTGGGGGTATGTGAGCTCCTTCAGTCATTAGTTGGGGGTATGTGAGCTCCTTCAGTCATTAGTTGGGGTATGTGAGTGTTCAGTCCTTAGTTGGGGTATATGAGTTCCTTCAGTCATTAGTTGGGGGTATGTGAGTTCATGCAGTCATTAGTTGGGGTATGTGAGTTCCTTCAGTCATTAGTTGGGGTATGTGAGCTCCTTCAGTCATTAGTTGGGGTTAGGTGAGTTCATGCAGTCATTAGTTGGGGTATGTGAGTTCATGCAATCATTAGTTGGGGGGTATGTGAGTTCATGCAATCATTAGTTGGGGTATGTGAGTTCATGCAGTCATTAGTTGGGGTATGCGAGTTCCTTCAGTCATTAGTTGGGGGTATGTGAGTTAATGCAGTCATTAGTTGGGGGTATGTGAGCTCCTTCAGTCATTAGTTGGGGGTAGGTGAGTTCATGCAGTCACTAGTTGGGGCATGTGAGCTCCTTCAGTCATTAGTTGGGGTATGTGAGTTCATGCATTCATTAGTTGGGGGGTGTGTGAGTTCATGCAATCATTAGTTGGGGGGTATGTGAGTTCATGCAATCATTAGTTGGGGATATGCAAGTGTGCTGTCATTAGTTGGGGTATGCGAGTTCATGCAGTCATTAGTTGGGGTATGTCAGCTCCTTGAGTCATTAGTTGGGGTATGTGAGTGTTCAGTCATTAGTTGGGGATATGCGAGTGTTCTGTCATTAGTTGGGGTTACATGAGTTCATGCAGTCATTAGTTGGGGGTATGTGAGTTCATGCAGTCATTAGGTGGGGCTATGTGAGTTCATGCAGTCATTAGTTGGGGTATGCGAGTTCATGCAGTCATTAGTTGGGGGTAAGCCATCAGATGGAGGAGGCATGCAGAGGTAATTTTAAACAAGCATTGAATTTGGAGCAGGCATTCTCAGAGAGATGAGGCACGCACAGTGAGGAGGCATGAAGAGAGAGGAGGCATGCAGAGAAAGAAAACGTTTAGAGGATGGAGGCATGCAGAGATAGGAGGCATGCAGAGTGCAAGGCATACTGAGGGAGAAGCCATGCAGAGGTTGGACGTGTAAAGGGGTCATTTTAGACAAGCATTGGACTTGGAGAGGCTATGCTTAGGGAGAAGGCATGCAGAGGATGGAGACATGCAGAGGGAGGAGGCATGCAGAGAAGAGGAGGCATGCAGAAGATTGAGGCATGCAGAGAATGGAGACATGCAGAGAGAGGAGGCATGCAGAGAATGGAGGCATGCAGAGAATGGAGACATGCAGAGAGAGGAGGCATGCAGAGAATGGAGGTATGCAGATGGAGGAGGCATGCAGAGGGTGGAGGCATGCAGAGGGTGGAGGCATGCAGAGGATGGAGGTATGCAGACGGAGGAGGCATGCAGAGGGTGGAGGCATGCAGAGGATGGAGACATGCAGAGGATGGAGACATGCAGAGGATGGAGACATGCAGAGGGTGGAGACATGCAGAGAGAGGAGGCATGCAGAGGATAGAGACATGCAGAGGATGGAGGAATACAGAAGGAGGAGGCATGCAGAGGGTGGATGTATGCAGAGGGAGGAGGCATGCAGAGGGAGGAGGCATACATAGAGAGGAGGCCTGCAGAGAGAGGAGGCTTGCGGAGGATGGAGGCATGCACATGATGGAGACATGCAGAGGGAGAAGGCATGCAGAGGATGGAAACATGCAGAGGATGGAGACATGCAGAGGATGGAGGCATGCTGAGGGAGGAGGAATGCAGAGGATGGGGGCATGCAGAGGAAAGAGGCATGCATAGGATGGAGGCATGCGAGGAATGAGGCATGAAGAAAGAAGAGGCATGCAGAGGCCTTTTTAAACGAGCATTAGTTCTGGAGAAGGCTGTGCTCAGAGAAGAGGCGTGCAGAGGATGAAGGCATTGTGGGAAACTGGCACTTTGTTGCAGTACTCCACCCTCTACACACTTTTTGCCTGATTTCTGGATGCAACTTGGACTGGAGTTCACTGGGATCCTGCTAACCAGGTTCCCAGTGTCAGTGTTATTTACCTAAAAATTGCAAAGGTAGTTGGCAACACCTTTAGCTGCCTCTATAAGTCCCTAGTAAATGGTACTTAGGTACCCAGTGCATGGGGTCCTAAGGGTAGGCCCTTGAGGGCAGCAGCACTGATTGTGCCACCCTCAAGAGCCATGTATCCAGATGCACCTAGCACTGCCATTGCAGGCTGAGTGTCCTGGTGCAGTCCCAAAACACAAACTCGACATAGCACTCAGCCTGTGTGCCCTGTCCACTATACACTGCATGCAATATAAGTAATTCACCCCTCTGGCAGGCCTTCTAGCCCTGAGGCAGGGTGCACTATACGGTATGTGAGGGCATAGCTGCATGAGCAATATTCCCCCACTGTCATTGCAAAACCTGGGACATAGTAAGTGAACAGAGCAGTCATTTTAAATGCACGTGCTGGACACTGGTCAGTACGAGTTTCCCAGCTACATGATGCCTACTCTGAACCCTGGGTTGTTTGGTATCAAACAAGTCAGAATGATAAATCTAAACTGGTACCAGTGTTGGATGGGTCATCTTAGAGGTGCCCTCAGCAAAAGATAACTACCCTGGCATGGTTGTTGGCTAGTCCCAAACAGCCTGCCACCAACAGATAGGATTCTGGACGCCTGGGGAGAGAGTCATTGCTCTCTGGGGACAGAGAACAAAGCCCTTCCTGGGAAGAGGTGCTATCCCACCTCCCTCAGGAATTTACTGCCCTTGAAACTGGACCACAAGCCTGCTGCTAGCAGCAGATGGACTCCCACTTTGTAAACCCCCCACTTTTGGTGAGAGCAATGGTGGTAAAACACACAAAGGACAGGAAGAGTGGCCCTACCTCGCATGCACCACCCTAAGGTGTTGCATGCGAGGTGGACTCTCCATTTCATTTCCCTCCATCTTGGATGGAAGAAAAATAGCCAAGTGAAGTGACCTCTGCCCACAGGAAGTAGCCACCCTCAGGTAGTTGACCCATTGTGAGAAGGTAGCCTCTTTCTAGCCTTGTTACCCCCACTTTTGGCCTGTTTGTGAGTGTATGTCAGGGTGTTTGTCACTGTTTTCACTGTCTCACTGGGATCCTGATGGCCAGGCCTCAGTGCTCATAGTGAAAACACCATGTTTTCAGTATGGTTGTTATGTGTCACTGGGATCCTGCTAGTCAGGACCCCAGTGCTCATAGGTTTGTGGCCTATATGTATGTGTCACTGGGACCCTGTCACACAGGGCCCCAGTGCTCATAGGTGTGCATGTATATGTTCCCTGTGTGGTGCCTAACTGTCTCACTGAGGCTCTGCTAACCAGAACCTCAGTGGTTATGCTCTCTCATTACTTTTAAATTGTCACTAACAGGCTAGTGACCATTTTTACCAATTTACATTGGCTTACTGGAACACCCTTATAATTCCCTAGTATATGGTACTGAGGTACCCAGGGTATTGGGGTTCCAGGAGACCCCTATGGGCTGCAGCATTTCTTTTGCCACCCATAGGGAGCTCTGACAATTCTTACACAGGCCTGCCACTGCAGCCTGAGTGAAATAACGTCCACGTTATTTCACAGCCATTTTACACTGCACTTAAGTAACTTATAAGTCACCTATATGTCTAACCTTTACCTGGTAAAGGTTAGGTGCAAAGTTACTTAGTGTGAGGGCACCCTGGCACTAGCCAAGGTGCCCCCACATTGTTCAGAGCCAATTCCCTGAACTTTGTGAGTGCGGGGACACCATTACACGCGTGCACTACATATAGGTCACTACCTATATGTAGCTTCACCATGGTAACTCCGAATATGGCCATGTAACATGTCTATGATCATGGAATTGCCCCCTCTATACCATCCTGGCATAGTTGGCACAATCCCATGATCCCAGTGGTCTGTAGCACAGACCCTGGTACTGCCAAACTGCCCTTCCTGGGGTTTCACTGTAGCTGCTGCTGCTGCCAACCCCTCAGACAGGCAGCTGCCCTCCTGGGGTCCAGCCAGGCCTGGCCCAGGATGGCAGAACAAAGAACTTCCTCTGAGAGAGGGTGTGACACCCTCTCCCTTTGGAAAATGGTGTGAAGGCAGGGGAGGAGTAGCCTCCCCCAGCCTCTGGAAATGCTTTGTTGGGCACAGATGTGCCCAATTCTGCATAAGCCAGTCTACACCGGTTCAGGGACCCCTTAGCCCCTGCTCTGGCGCGAAACTGGACAAAGGAAAGGGGAGTGACCACTCCCCTGACCTGCACCTCCCCTGGGAGGTGTCCAGAGCTCCTCCAGTGTGCTCCAGACCTCTGCCATCTTGGAAACAGAGGTGCTGCTGGCACACTGGACTGCTCTGAGTGGCCAGTGCCACCAGGTGACGTCAGAGACTCCTGCTGATAGGCTCCTTCAGGTGTTAGTAGCCTTTCCTCTCTCCTAGGTAGCCAAACCCTCTTTTCTGGCTATTTAGGGTCTCTGTCTCTGGGGAAACTTTAGATAACGAATGCATGAGCTCAGCCGAGTTCCTCTGCATCTCCCTCTTCACCTTCTGATAAGGAATCGACCGCTGACCGCGCTGGAAGCCTGCAAACCTGCAACATAGTAGCAAAGACGACTACTGCAACTCTGTAACGCTGATCCTGCCGCCTTCTCGACTGTTTTCCTGCTTGTGCATGCTGTGGGGGTAGTCTGCCTCCTCTCTGCACCAGAAGCTCCGAAGAAATCTCCCGTGGGTCGACGGAATCTTCCCCCTGCAACCGCAGGCACCAAAAAGCTGCATCTCCGGTCCCTTGGGTCTCCTCTCAGCACGACGAGCGAGGTCCCTCGAATCCAGCGACACCGTCCAAGTGACCCCCACAGTCCAGTGACTCTTCAGCCCAAGTTTGGTGGAGGTACGTCCTTGCCTCACCTCGCTGGGCTGCATTGCTGGGAACCGCGACTTTGCAAGCTTCTCCGGCCCCTGTGCACTTCCGGCGGAAATCCTGTGTGCACAGCCAAGCCTGGGTCCACGGCACTCTAACCTGCATTGCACGACTTTCTAAGTTGGTCTCCGGCGACATGGGACTCCTTTGTGCAACTTCGGCGAGCACCGTTTCACGCATCCTCGTAGTGCCTGTTTCTGGCACTTCTCCGGGTGCTACCTGCTTCAGTGAGGGCTCTTTGTCTTGCTCGACGTCCCCTCTCTCTGCAGGTCTAATTTGCGACCTCCTGGTCCCTCCTGGGCCCCAGCAGCGTCCAAAAACGCCAAACGCACGATTTGCGTGTAGCAAGGCTTGTTGGCGTCCATCCGGCGGGAAAACACTTCTGCACGACTCTCCAAGGCGTGGGAGATCCATCCTCCAAAGGGGAAGTCTCTAGCCCTTGTCGTTCCTGCAGTATTCACAGTTCTTCAGCCTAGTAAGAGCTTCTTTGCACCAACTGCTGGCATTTCTTGGGCATCTGCCCATCTCCGAGCTGCTTGTGACTTTTGGACTTGGTCCCCTTGTTCCACAGGTACCTTCAGACAGGAATCCATCGTGGTTGCATTGCTGATTTGTGTTTTCCTTGCATTCTCCCTCTAACACGACTATTTTGTCCTTAGGGGAACTTTGGTGCACTTTGCACTCACTTTTCAGGGTCTTGGGGAGGGTTATTTTTCTAACTCTCACTATTTTCTAATAGTCCCAGCGACCCTCTACAAGGTCACATAGGTTTGGGGTCCATTCGTGGTTCACATTCCACTTTTGGAGTATATGGTTTGTGTTGCCCCTATCCCTATGTTTCCCCATTGCATCCTATTGTAACTATACATTGTTTGCACTGTTTTCTAAGACTATACTGCATAGTTTTGCTATTGTGTATATATATCTTGTGTATATTTCCTATCCTCTCACTGAGGGTACACTCTAAGATACTTTGGCATATTGTCATAAAAATAAAGTACCTTTATTTTTAGTATAACTGTGTATTGTGTTTTCTTATGATATTGTGCATATGACACTAAGTGGTACTGTAGTAGCTTCACACGTCTCCTAGTTCAGCCTGAGCTGCTTTGCTAAGCTACCATTATCTATCAGCCTAAGCTGCTAGACACCCTATACACTAATAAGGGATACCTGGGCCTGGTGCAAGGTGCAAGTACCCCTTGGTACTCACTACAAGCCAGTCCAGCCTCCTACATTGGTTGTGCAGTGGTGGGATAAGTGCTTTGAGACTACTTACCACTCTTGTCATTGTACTTTTCATAAGAGAAAAATATACAAAACAAGGTCAGTGTATATACACATAGCCAAAAAGTTTTGCATTTCCTCTTTTCACTCTTTTCTAAGTGCTGAAAAGTACTTCTAAACTTTCAAAAAGTTCTTAAAAGTTTAAAAAGTTTTTTCTGTCTTTCCAAAAAGTTCTAAAAACTTTTTTCTCTTTATCTATCACTTTAACTCTCTAAAAAATGTCTGGCACAGGCCAAAAAGTTGAACTGTCCAAACTTGCATATGATCACCTTAGCTGGAAAGGAGCAAGGAGTCTCTGCATAGAGAGAGGTTTGAGTGTAGGGAAGAATCCTTCTTTAGAACTGTTAATTAATATGCTTAGAGTACAGGATAAGGCCATAAGTGCCCAATCTGTAGAAAAAGTAGCTAATGGTTCTCAATCTGATCCAGGGACTCCCCCAGGAAAAGGTTCAGGAAAGAAACTTCTCAGCCTGCCCATTACTAGACAGTCTAGCATAGTTGGTACAGAGGTTGAATCACATCATACTGATGATGTGCTCTCACATTATGCTGGTAGCCAAGCTGTTAGGGTGCCCTCTGTAAGGGACAGGTCTCCTTCTGTTCATTCCCATCATACCTCTGTATCTAGAAATGTCCCTCCCACCCACCCTGATGACAGATTGTTAGAAAGGGAGCTCAATAGATTGAGAGTGGAGCAAACCAGACTGAAGCTCAAGAAGCAACAGCTGGATTTGGATAGACAGTCTTTAGAAATAGAGAGGGAAAGACAGAAGATGGGTTTAGATACCCATGGTGGCAGCAGCAGTATTCCCCATAGTCATCCTGCAAAAGAGCATGATTCCAGGAATCTGCATAAGATAGTTCCCCCTTACAAGGAGGGGGATGACATTAACAAGTGGTTTGCTGCACTTGAGAGGGCCTGTGCTGTACAGGATGTCCCTCAAAGGCAGTGGGCTGCTATCCTATGGCTATCATTTAGTGGAAAAGGTAGGGATAGGCTCCTTACTGTGAAAGAAAATGATGCCAATAATTTTACAGTTCTTAAGAATGCACTCCTGGATGGTTATGGCTTAACCACTGAACAGTACAGGATAAAGTTCAGAGAGACCAAAAAGGAGTCTTCACAAGACTGGGTTGATTTCATTGACCATTCAGTGAAGGCCTTGGAGGGGTGGTTACATGGCAGTAAAGTTACTGATTATGAAAGCCTGTATAACACAATCCTGAGAGAGCATATACTTAATAATTGTGTGTCTGATTTGTTGCACCAGTACCTGGTAGACTCTGATCTGACCTCTCCCCAAGAATTGGGAAAGAAGGCAGACAAATGGGTCAGAACAAGGGTGAACAGAAAAGTTCATACAGGGGGTGACAAAGATGGCAATAAGAAGAAAGATGGTGAAAAATCTCAAGATAAGCATGGGGATAAGGGTAAAACCAAAGATCCCACTTCAAATCTTAAACACTCTTCAGAGGGTGGGGATAAAACAAATTCTTCCTCTTCTTCCCAACCTGCACACATTAAAAAGCCTTGGTGCTTTGTGTGTAAAAACAGAGGCCATAGGCCAGGGGATAAGTCCTGTCCAGGTAAACCCCCTGAGCCTACCACCACTAATACATCAAGCTCTAGTGCCCCTAGCAGTAGTGGTACTAGTGGTGGGACTGCTGGCAACAGTCAAGCAAAGGGTGTAGTTGGGTTCACTTATGGGTCCATAGTGGAAACTGATGTCATCAGTCCCAAGACAGTTTCTGTCACACCTAGTGGCATTGGCCTTGCCACACTGGCTGCTTGTCCCCTTACAATGGATAAGTACAGGCAGACAGTTTCAATAAATGGTGTTGAGGCCTTGGCCTACAGGGACACAGGTGCCAGTTTCACTTTGGTGACTGAAAACCTAGTGCCTCCTGAACAACACATCATTGGACAACAGTATAAGATTATTGATGTCCATAACTCCACTAAGTTTCTTCCCTTAGCTATAATTCAGTTTAGTTGGGGTGGAGTTACTGGCCCTAAGCAGGTGGTGGTATCACCTAGCTTACCTGTAGACTGCCTCTTAGGTAATGACCTAGAGGCCTCAGGTTGGGCTGATGTAGAGTTTTATGCCCATGCAGCCATGCTGGGCATCCCTGAGGAATTGTTCCCTCTCATTTCAAGTGAAATGAAAAAGCAAAGGAGAGAAGGCCTGAAAACTCAGGATCCCTCTCCATCAACAGGTAAAAAGGGTATCACAGTATCCCCTAACCACCCTACCATTCAGGATACTATTCCTGCGGTGGGAGAAACCTCTCCTGGGGTGGCACCTGTTCCAAGGGAATCATCAGCTGGCGAAGCTGGACTCCCTGAGGTGGAAGTACCTCTCTGTGGGATAACTAACATTGGTGAGAAAAAGAGCACCATTTTAGTTAACATGGAGCATCCCTCCAACCCTCCCAGAGAAACTTTAGTGCAGAAACTCTGCACTGCCTCACAACACTTAGGACAGCATCCCTGCCCTAGTGTGGAGCTGATAGGACAGCATCCCTGCCCTGCTCCAACCCAAGAGAAACAGCATCCCTGTTCTCTCTTCCAGCCATATGGACAAAGTTTTTGCCCAGCTATGGCTTTTCTGAGACAGCATCCCTGTCTGGCATTTCCATCACTACAAATAGGTTCAGTGGACAATTCCCACTGCTCTAAACTAAAACTTACTGATAGAAACTCTGAAAATACATCTTCACATTGTTGCTTAGCTAAAAAACTTCAAACAGGGTGGTTTACATCCCCACAGGGAAGTAACCATATAGTGGATGATAAAGGGAGTAACCAGTCTATTGCAGAGCTACTCTCTACTTATCACCACTTAGACAATAAAGTCTCAACTGGCCAAGGTTAGCCTTATTGTCCTTCGTTTGGGGGGGGGTTGTGTGAGAAGGTAGCCTCTTTCTAGCCTTGTTACCCCCACTTTTGGCCTGTTTGTGAGTGTATGTCAGGGTGTTTGTCACTGTTTTCACTGTCTCACTGGGATCCTGATGGCCAGGCCTCAGTGCTCATAGTGAAAACACCATGTTTTCAGTATGGTTGTTATGTGTCACTGGGATCCTGCTAGTCAGGACCCCAGTGCTCATAGGTTTGTGGCCTATATGTATGTGTCACTGGGACCCTGTCACACAGGGCCCCAGTGCTCATAGGTGTGCATGTATATGTTCCCTGTGTGGTGCCTAACTGTCTCACTGAGGCTCTGCTAACCAGAACCTCAGTGGTTATGCTCTCTCATTACTTTTAAATTGTCACTAACAGGCTAGTGACCATTTTTACCAATTTACATTGGCTTACTGGAACACCCTTATAATTCCCTAGTATATGGTACTGAGGTACCCAGGGTATTGGGGTTCCAGGAGACCCCTATGGGCTGCAGCATTTCTTTTGCCACCCATAGGGAGCTCTGACAATTCTTACACAGGCCTGCCACTGCAGCCTGAGTGAAATAACGTCCACGTTATTTCACAGCCATTTTACACTGCACTTAAGTAACTTATAAGTCACCTATATGTCTAACCTTTACCTGGTAAAGGTTAGGTGCAAAGTTACTTAGTGTGAGGGCACCCTGGCACTAGCCAAGGTGCCCCCACATTGTTCAGAGCCAATTCCCTGAACTTTGTGAGTGCGGGGACACCATTACACGCGTGCACTACATATAGGTCACTACCTATATGTAGCTTCACCATGGTAACTCCGAATATGGCCATGTAACATGTCTATGATCATGGAATTGCCCCCTCTATACCATCCTGGCATAGTTGGCACAATCCCATGATCCCAGTGGTCTGTAGCACAGACCCTGGTACTGCCAAACTGCCCTTCCTGGGGTTTCACTGTAGCTGCTGCTGCTGCCAACCCCTCAGACAGGCAGCTGCCCTCCTGGGGTCCAGCCAGGCCTGGCCCAGGATGGCAGAACAAAGAACTTCCTCTGAGAGAGGGTGTGACACCCTCTCCCTTTGGAAAATGGTGTGAAGGCAGGGGAGGAGTAGCCTCCCCCAGCCTCTGGAAATGCTTTGTTGGGCACAGATGTGCCCAATTCTGCATAAGCCAGTCTACACCGGTTCAGGGACCCCTTAGCCCCTGCTCTGGCGCGAAACTGGACAAAGGAAAGGGGAGTGACCACTCCCCTGACCTGCACCTCCCCTGGGAGGTGTCCAGAGCTCCTCCAGTGTGCTCCAGACCTCTGCCATCTTGGAAACAGAGGTGCTGCTGGCACACTGGACTGCTCTGAGTGGCCAGTGCCACCAGGTGACGTCAGAGACTCCTGCTGATAGGCTCCTTCAGGTGTTAGTAGCCTTTCCTCTCTCCTAGGTAGCCAAACCCTCTTTTCTGGCTATTTAGGGTCTCTGTCTCTGGGGAAACTTTAGATAACGAATGCATGAGCTCAGCCGAGTTCCTCTGCATCTCCCTCTTCACCTTCTGATAAGGAATCGACCGCTGACCGCGCTGGAAGCCTGCAAACCTGCAACATAGTAGCAAAGACGACTACTGCAACTCTGTAACGCTGATCCTGCCGCCTTCTCGACTGTTTTCCTGCTTGTGCATGCTGTGGGGGTAGTCTGCCTCCTCTCTGCACCAGAAGCTCCGAAGAAATCTCCCGTGGGTCGACGGAATCTTCCCCCTGCAACCGCAGGCACCAAAAAGCTGCATCTCCGGTCCCTTGGGTCTCCTCTCAGCACGACGAGCGAGGTCCCTCGAATCCAGCGACACCGTCCAAGTGACCCCCACAGTCCAGTGACTCTTCAGCCCAAGTTTGGTGGAGGTAAGTCCTTGCCTCACCTCGCTGGGCTGCATTGCTGGGAACCGCGACTTTGCAAGCTTCTCCGGCCCCTGTGCACTTCCGGCGGAAATCCTGTGTGCACAGCCAAGCCTGGGTCCACGGCACTCTAACCTGCATTGCACGACTTTCTAAGTTGGTCTCCGGCGACGTGGGACTCCTTTGTGCAACTTCGGCGAGCACCGTTTCACGCATCCTCGTAGTGCCTGTTTCTGGCACTTCTCCGGGTGCTACCTGCTTCAGTGAGGGTTCTTTGTCTTGCTCGACGTCCCCTCTCTCTGCAGGTCTAATTTGCGACCTCCTGGTCCCTCCTGGGCCCCAGCAGCGTCCAAAAACGCCAAACGCACGATTTGCGTGTAGCAAGGCTTGTTGGCGTCCATCCGGCGGGAAAACACTTCTGCACGACTCTCCAAGGCGTGGGAGATCCATCCTCCAAAGGGGAAGTCTCTAGCCCTTGTCGTTCCTGCAGTATTCACAGTTCTTCAGCCTAGTAAGAGCTTCTTTGCACCAACTGCTGGCATTTCTTGGGCATCTGCCCATCTCCGAGCTGCTTGTGACTTTTGGACTTGGTCCCCTTGTTCCACAGGTACCTTCAGACAGGAATCCATCGTGGTTGCATTGCTGATTTGTGTTTTCCTTGCATTCTCCCTCTAACACGACTATTTTGTCCTTAGGGGAACTTTGGTGCACTTTGCACTCACTTTTCAGGGTCTTGGGGAGGGTTATTTTTCTAACTCTCACTATTTTCTAATAGTCCCAGCGACCCTCTACAAGGTCACATAGGTTTGGGGTCCATTCGTGGTTCACATTCCACTTTTGGAGTATATGGTTTGTGTTGCCCCTATCCCTATGTTTCCCCATTGCATCCTATTGTAACTATACATTGTTTGCACTGTTTTCTAAGACTATACTGCATAGTTTTGCTATTGTGTATATATATCTTGTGTATATTTCCTATCCTCTCACTGAGGGTACACTCTAAGATACTTTGGCATATTGTCATAAAAATAAAGTACCTTTATTTTTAGTATAACTGTGTATTGTGTTTTCTTATGATATTGTGCATATGACACTAAGTGGTACTGTAGTAGCTTCACACGTCTCCTAGTTCAGCCTGAGCTGCTTTGCTAAGCTACCATTATCTATCAGCCTAAGCTGCTAGACACCCTATACACTAATAAGGGATACCTGGGCCTGGTGCAAGGTGCAAGTACCCCTTGGTACTCACTACAAGCCAGTCCAGCCTCCTACACCCATTGGCCACTACCAGGTTCCCCCTAAAATGCCCAATAAATACAGTATTTAGTGGGCATCCCTAGACCAACAAATCAGATTCAACAGACAAAAAGAAGACCAGCACAAGAAGAATCGAATTACGAGGAACTGTGGACCTGCTGTGGACCTGCAAACTCTGCATGCTGCACCCAGGACCCGACAATCGCGCTGCGAGCTGCTGGACACCTCTACAAAAACCCCAGAGGGCCTCCAAGCTTTGCCAATCACCAGAGAACTCCGTACAGAGTGGATGTACTACTCCAAAACCAAAGCAGAACCAGCAAGCCAGTGAGGGCCACTGACTCCTGAACTGAATACCACAGCTATACCAAACTTCATCCCAATGATCGCAAGGACAATCCCTGATAGTGTGCCAAGTTTGGTAGCACTGCAGCCCCCAGTGGTCAAACTGTGCCAGTACCCTCGGTATTGGTCAGCCCATGTCAGTCATCAAGAAAAACAGCCCGCGTGGGGCTGCAACAGGACTAGGAGGAAGCCCCAGTGGAGGGACTTCAGAAGCAACCTGGACCTCCCGCCAGAGTGCCCCTATTGTCCTGTAAGGGACCCTTGCACAAACCTACCTCTTGCTCCAAAGGGCATCTTTGCACACAGCTTCTGGGTCATCGATTCGCGCTGCACCCGACCGCCCAGTGCCCTGCAGCGAACATTCTGCTGTGCCCTAAGAGTCCCCCACCGCTTGTGACCTTGCCACTCTAAAGGGACCCCAAGGATTAATCTTTAAACTTACCTGTGCAGTGCTTTACCAAGTGGTCCCTTGCATGGCCGTGCACTAGCCCCGGAGACCTTCTGCCGCTGCTCATGTGGAAACCAGGAGCCGCCCGGACGCTTCCAGCTGGCACAGAGTTCCCAACGACAACCTCGACCGACCTGCAAAAGAAGAACTTGGTAAACCAACTGTATTATTTTATACGTATGTTTAAAGTTAATCATCTATTGATTCCTATGGTGTGGAATTGTGCATGAAAAAGGCTATTTTTATTAAACTTCAAAAAGTAATATCTCAAAAAGTACTTAATCAATTCTGCTGATCTTGGTCTTAAAATTTATATAGAAATCTGAAGTATTTATATAATTGGTCTTGAGTTATTCCTTTGAGTGTGTGAGTTGCAAGATTGATACCGTGAGTACAGCAAATGTTTAGCACTTCCCCAGAATTGGGCTAACTGCTCAACCAAGCATACAAATTACAGCATTAAGGGATCTAGTTTTTACCCCTGTAAACTAATGTGTGGTTGCCTGGACTCCCTGCACAGTGTTCCTAGCTTTGCACACTACATAGAGAGCCAGCCTCCTACAGGCATGCAGAGAATGGAGGCATGCAGATATCTTTTTAAACATGCATCAAATTTAGAGCAGGCCGGGCTCGGAGAGAAGGTGTGCAGAGGATGGAGGCATGCAGAGGGCAGAGGCATGCAGAGGGCAGAGGCATGCAGAGGGAGGAGGCATGCAGAGGATGGAGGAATGCAGAGGATGGAGGCATGCAGAGGGAGGAGGCATGCAGAGGATGGAGGAATGCAGAGGGAGGAGGCATGAAGAGGGTAGAGGCATGCAGAGGGAGGAGACATGCAGAGGGAGGAGGCATGCAGAGGGTAGAGGCATGCAGAGGGAGGAGGCATGCAGAGGGGAGAGAGCGTGCAGAGGATGGACAAATTCATAGGGGAGAGAGCATGCAGAGGGCAGAGGCATGCAGAGGATGGAGGAATGCAGAGGGGAGAGAGCATGCAGAGGGCGGAGGCATGCAGAGGGAGCAGGCATGCAGAGGGAGGTGGCATGCAGAGGGAGGAGGCATGCAGAGAATGGACGAATGCAGAGGGGAGAGAGCATGCAGAGGACGGAGGCATGCAGAGAATGGAGGCATGCAGAGGGTGGAGGCATACAGAAGATGAAGGCATACAGAGTATGGAGGCATGCAGAGTATGGAGGCATGCAGAGAATGAAGGCATACAGAGTATGCAGGCATGCAGAGGGTGGAGGCATGCAGAGGGTGGAGGCATACAGACGTGGGAGGCATGCAGAGGATGGAGGCATGCAGAGGGAGGTGACATGCAGACGGTTGAGGCATGCAGAGGGAGGAGGCAGATGATGGAGGCATGCAGAGGGAGGTGACATGCAGAGGGTAAAGGATTGCAGAGGATGGAGGCATGCAGAGGGAGGTGGCATGCAGAGGGAGGAGGCATGCAGAGGGAGGAGGCATGAAAAGGGTGTACAAATGCAGGGGATGGAGGCATGCAGAGGGGAGAGAGCATGCAGAGAGTGGAGGCATGCAGAGAGTGGAGGCATGGAGAGGGAGGTGACATGCAGAGGGAGGTGACATGCAGAGAGTGGAGGCATGCAGAGGGAGGAGGCATGCAGAGAGTTGAGGCATGCAGAGGGAGGAGGCATGCAGAGGGAGGAGGCATGCAGAGAGTGGAGGCATGCAGAGGGAGGAGGCATGATAGGGTGTACAAATGCAGGGGATGGAGGCATGCAGAAGGGAGAGAGCATGCAGAGAGTGGAGGCATGCA
The DNA here is from genome assembly GCF_031143425.1 of Pleurodeles waltl. Taxonomy (NCBI): domain Eukaryota; kingdom Metazoa; phylum Chordata; class Amphibia; order Caudata; family Salamandridae; genus Pleurodeles; species Pleurodeles waltl. The sequence continues at coordinate 1,164,974,078 of NC_090439.1, read as the reverse complement.
AAGGAAGGTGACATGCTGAGAGTGGAGGCATGTAGAGGAAGGAGGCAGAGGATGGAGGCATGCAGAGGTGACATGCAGAGGATGGAGACATGCAGAGGGAGGTGACATGCAGAGGACGGGGCATGCAGAGGGGAGAGAGCATGCAGAGGGTCATTCGAAAAAAAAAACAATTGGAAGTTTTAAGTTATGTTTTACAGCGAACTACATACATGCATGCTCATTGGTTTGCACGCATGGGTAGGCGTAACCGGTAACCTACCTTTAATCGAGTGTTCTCTGACCCCTCATGCCCTTTAGCCTGAGAGCTTAACTTTGATACACACCCTGCGTGAGCTCAGTGCTAGAGAAATCAGTGCTGTGAGCCCATCTCAGTCTTCGCCCTGTGCCATAAGAGGCCCAGGCCTTGGTGAACCACCAGGACTCTTTAGGCCCGGAGCTGCCCTCCTGACCTTTACATGCAGCCCCCTGGTCAGCAGCGACCTGGGCTACTGTTTACTCGACTTAACACCAACATAAACAAGCATTTGCAATGCAATTGGTCTCGCGTTTGCTCGAGTTAGAGCTATTAGCATTGTAAATTCCTAACTGAACTTTTCTTGTCACATAAATTTTAAATTAAAAGTAAAACAGTTGACAGAAGCGCTCGGTCTTACATGTAATGAACTTGCTTTTATATAGCGCTTCATACTTCAGTTCTGCCATTTCTAAGCGCTGCAGATAACAGATGTTACTATTATCAGATAAACAGTACCCCAGAAACGCAGCCTCCTAGCTCCAAACAATCCCAGTGTAGGGGGGTTCTAAATCCGGGGTTATTTCCATGATAGGGAGCCAGCTGGGGTTTAGTTCCGGTTTGGTGCAGACATAAAATCAAAAGTAAATACCAATGTCAGAGGAGCAAGATAAACACACAGAATCAGCCACTGCGTTATCTTACAATCGATGTGAATAAAAGAATGTCACTTGGAGTTGTGTCGAACAAACTTAGCATCTTGAAACTGCACAGATGCTAATGACTACTCCCCAAATCCCAGGATTGTTTTCAGCTCAAGAATGTGTCCTGAGACGCGGCTATTTTGTAGGCAATGTGAGAAAAAAGGGACTGAGTTTCAAGAAGTTAATATAAATCACAGAGAAGGGTGGGTGAGCAGAGCCACTCTTTGAGTGCGCGCCTCGTCCAGGAATTACGGCTGCCTGCTCGGCCCTAGAGCTCTGTCCCGCCAAGGAATCGGCCAGTCACCCGTGGTAAGGCGAGCACGCAACTCCAGGGATGAAGTTAGCCGACCTGCAAGATCAGGCTGCGTAAAAACCAGAGACAACAATGCCTTTGGAGAGCATATTAGCAAACTCAGGAAAATCCTGTGAATTTCTGTCTACATAAAAGCACAGAGCGCGCACTGATCCCCGCAGGCTCAGAAATACTGCATGCCAGGTTTGCAGATGGATGTCAGACTGTATGAACTTCCTGTTCCTGAATTCCTGACCGGTGGAGGTCACGTGGGAGTTTCCTCCCAAAGGAACTTCCAGGGAGCAGGTGAGGCTGAAGTGCACAAAAGATGGAAAGGACCAGAGATTACGGTATACCACCGGCCTACTGGGGCAGACTGGCATATACACACATGGTAAATACCATCCGTAGCATGGTACCCTGAAGAGAACTACCGGACCACGAGCAGATGCCAGGATCTATAGCAACAGCTACCAAATGTGGCATCTCGCATCTCACTGTACAGCGATGTGATGGGGATCAGGGGCAACATTTATGTTTCTCTGCTCTCTTAAGTCGAGTGGACGTGACGTACAGTATGCCAGGTGAGGGGCCCACGCTTACAGTTGCCCCATCACGAGTTAGAGCTATTAGCGTTGTAAACTCCGAACTGGACTTTATTTGCCACATAAATTTAAAAACTAAATAAATGAGCGTAATCGCGCTATGTAAAACCCAGCGAGATCACGCTCCATAGGTAATAAAAAGAAAAAGTGGTCCAGAAACCATGCGGAAAACATGGAGCCTCGTATGTTTTCAGTAGTTGGCCGGTGCGCTCGAGGAGGGCTAAACACCTGCATGTCTTTCACTAATGAAATCAAGTGAATTTTTCGAGGTCCTCTTACACCTAATATTGAAGAAAATGGAGGGAAAGTGAACAAAAACAATTGCCTAGGATCACACTGTTTGGTAGAGTGGGGAAGCTGGGATTTATCCCAGGTTTTGTGGTTCCAGTGGCAGTTCAGCCGCTAGATCATACATATTTAGCTTCCCCTGTACCCACCATACCACCAACAACCCACAACCCAACCCCCTGCTCCGGCCCGACCACCACCCTGCTGGCATCAATGCGACCCTGCGTCACATACCAGACCAGAAAGTTGGCCCCTGGTTAAATATGTGCGAGTGCCCATGCTTTAGCAGCTGTGGGGACACCAGGCCACTGTTAACAAGCTTCAGCCATCCTCACTTCATGTTTCATGGGTTCTTGTTGGAATGCTTCATTCCTGCTAATATAGAAATGTGTTTTGTTAGCAAGAATATGTCATTTTAACCTTAAAGGCTGCTTGGAAGATAGAATTATCAAAGAAAAGTGGTAAAGTCTCACTAAATAAATCAAGTCTGTATTTGAAATCCAAACATCATAGATGAAGTAAATTCAAATGGACAAGATTACAGAGAACGCTGTAATGGATCCAAATAAATTGGTTTATTTTAGGCGAAGAGATCGAATGATTTCCAAGAACGAATGGGTTTCCAAAGCAAGATACATCAGAAGTACGTCCAAAAAGAAACCATGGGAGTCAGCCAACACGTGTTTCGCCCCACCAGGCGCATTAGCCGGAGCTTTTTCAGGGCTGAAAAGAAGAAAAGAAAAGAAATACAGTCCAACTAAGGGAAAATAATATTGTAAAGAAGAATTGTTAGAATAATACAACACCGAAACGTGAGAAGTCCCGAATTCATGCAGAAGATTTAGTTTAGGCTGGTTCAATTGGTCCCGAGAAGTAATGATGTTATGGCAAGGTAAAGGCTTGTGAGTCAATCCAAAGCATAAGTTACTTATTTGCCACTAGAACCTTGATGTGTATATGTGGAAAGTCGAAGTAAGTTTCTGAGAAGAAGGCGACAAACATAACCTTGATGTGAAGAACAATAAAGTTTTGTGAGGAATAAATAATTGCGCCATGAATTCGATTAGTGATACCTATGATTCAAAAGTGAAACCTAGTAGGTAACTAGAAAAGTGCATAATTAAACGAACTTGTAAAAACAAACAAGAGAGTATAGCTATAATCTGACATACCCTTGAGACAAGAATTCAGCAGGATAAGGCAGTTGTTGTATACATAATTGAATAAATTTCTAATCTGTGAAAAATACAACCAACCAACATATAATAATATCTTAAATACAGAAAAAAACAGTGATGAGAAAAGAGTCAATAATAAGTACTGTGATCTGTTCATTAAAAATCACCCTTAATGGGTGAGAGGTAGAAATAAAAGAGAACAATATGAGTTGACAAAAGAAAAAACAGTGTGAAACTTAAAGAAAATATATGTGAGGTGGAGAAAAAATTAACGATCATGTGACTGCATATTAATCTAATTCCAAAAAGCCCCATACACGGGGAGCGTAACTACATAAATCAAGCTAATTTGAAAGCGCAATGGTTAAAAACGGACATGTTGCAATATCGAGCTCACCTTAATGAAATTGTCAAAACGCGAGGGATCACGTCCGTCTCCTGTGGTAACAGACGGGACGGACGCGAAAACGATGCCATTGCGTATTAAATACAATATTGGAAGATAGGAAGGCGGTGCCTAGGGCCACGTCAGGTGCTGGTGACTAGAAGTGATGTACGGGCTGCGGATACAAACCGATGGAGAGGGCATTAAACAGCAGAGCTCCTTCATGTATAACAAGGTGTGTGACAGTGGAACAAAAAAATTCTAGCTTTTGCAACAAGAATTTTCAATTCTATTAAGGACACGGAGGCGAGGATTATGCCATCTCTTTCTTTACTGTCAACACACAGCAGCCAATAAAAAACAGAACTACATTTCCCAATATCATTACAGCCTCGTTATGACCCCCCAATCAGGGCCCACCATTTAGTGTATACATCTTCAATGCTATAGTCCTTCCTCTTTCTTTTCTCAAGAAATATCCAGAACCAAACACGAACCAACACCAATCAGCGAAGTCGTGGCGCCAACCCACGGAATCTTCCCAACGAGGGAGTTGAAACAGAACAACGGTGTAGCTCAAAGTCGAACAGTTCTCCATGTTGGAACTCAGAAAGATCTCAGTGGAACTCCTTCAAGTGGCTTTTTCATCTGAAAAAGAAAAAAACTAACGTAATACCCCAACACTGGTAAAATATAACATATTACATAGGGTGGGACACAATTTTATCATAATGCGATAAGCCATAAACATTAAATATTAATACTTTATGTTAATTTGTTACCCATATCTCGGGTGGGATAATCCGCTCCTCCGTGTCCTTAATAGAATTGAAAATTCTTGGCGCGAAAGCTAGAGTTTTTTTCATTCTATGTCAGGACCGGAGGCTTCGGATTATGCTCGTTTAAAGCTGAGCTATAACCCCAGAAGCTACATCTACAATATGTTTATGATAAACCAGTTTAAAGGTAGAACCTGAAGACCAGTCAGCCGCTGTCATAATATCCGCCAAACTAGATCCTGAGTTAAAAGCTTTAGAAGCCATAGCTCCTCTAGCAGAATGAGCTCCAAAAACAGAAACATAAATTCCTGCTTCTTGCAACAACCATCTGACCCATCTAACTAAAGTCGCTGAAGACACAGGTCCAAATGGTTTCTGCAGAAAAATTAACAATTGACCAGAATGATCCCTCCGAAGTTCACGAGTAACATCTTCATAGACTTTACAACAATTCACATCACATAACTTTGAATTGTCCCTAAAACTTGGATAAGAAATGCATGTAGAATGTGACCTTGTTCGCTTAGAAATTCGAAAAACAAACTCCAGTAGGAGTAAACACCCTACCTGCAATATCCAGGGATTTAACATCCGAAACTGTCGGACATGAAATCAGACAAAGCAACATAGTTAATTTTGCTGATAATTGCTTTCTTGATAAACCCTCATTAGTTGGCCATGCAACCAGGAATTTCAAAATTATATTGACATCCCATAAATATGAATACTTAGTGTAAGGCAATGCCTCCTTGGCATGGTTACTGTAGGAGGCTGGCCTGGCTTATAGTGGGTACCTTGTGGTACTTCCACCCTGTGCCAGGTCCAGTTATCCCTTATTAGTAGAATAGAATAGAGGTGTTTCTAGAAGCTTAGGCAGATAGAAGGTAGCTAGGCAAAGCAGCTTAGGTTAAACTAGGAGACATGCAAAGCTCCTACTATACCACTAATATCATGTAGCACAATATCATAAGAAAACACAATACTCAGAGTTACTAAAAATAAAGGTACTTTATTTTTATGACAATATGCCAAAAGTATCTCAGAGAATACCATCATTAAGGATGTAAATAATATCCACAAGTTATATGTACACAAACACAAAACAGGTAAGTAACAGTAAGAAAAGTAGTGCAAACAATGTAGAAGCACAATAGGATGCAATAGGTGAACATAAGTCTAGGGGCAACACAAACCATATACTCCAAAAGTGGAATGCGAACCACGAATAGACCCCAGACCTATGGGAGCTTGTAGAGGGTCGCTGGGACTGTAAGGAAACAGTGAGGGTGTCAAGATACCCCACCCCAAGACCCTGAAAAGTAGGAGTAAAGTTACCCTACTACCCCAGAAAGACACAATAGTCGTGATAGGGGAATTCTGCAAGAACCACAAGCACCAGCAAAACACTGAAGACGGATTCCTGGACGTGAGGACCTGCCAGGCAAGGGGACCAAGTCCAAGAGTCGCAATAGTGTCCGGGGGGGCAGGAGCCCAGGAAACCCCGGATGAAGGTGCAAAAGGGCTGCCTCCGGGTGGAAGAAGCCAAAGATTCTGCAACAACGAAAAGGGCTAGGAACGTGGTGCTGGATGTTGCAGAAGTGTTTCCACGCAGAAATACCGCAAACAAGCCTTGCTAGCTGCAAGGGTCTCGGTAGAGGTTTTTTGGGTGCTGCTTGGGACCAGGAAGGACCAAGATGTCGCCCCTAGGAGGAGGAGACAGAGGGGGCGCTCAGCAACTCAGAGAGCCCCCGCAGAAGCAGGCAGCACCTGCAGAAGTACCGGAGCAGGCACTTGGAAGATTTGTGAAACTAGAGTCACAAAAGGAGGGTCCCACGACGTCGGAGTCCAACTCAGAGGGTTGAGCACTGCAGGACGGAGTGCTGGGAACCCAGGCTAGGCTGTGCACATAGGAATCCTTGGAGAAGTGCACAGAAGCCGGAGCAGCTGCAAATCACGCAGTACACAGGTTTGCTGTCTGGTGTGGAGAGGCAAGGACTTACCTCCACCAAACTTGGACTGAAGGATCACTGGACTGTGGGGGTCACTTGGATCCAGCTCCTGTGTTCCAGGGACCATGCTCATCAGGATTGAGAGGGGACCCAGAGGACCGGTGCTGCAGTCTTTTGGTGCCTCCGTTAGCAGGGGTTAAGATTCCGTCGGCCCACGGGAGATTTCTTCTTGGCTTCCAGTGCAGGGTGAAGGCAGACAGCCCTCAGAGCATGCACCACCAGGAAACAGTTGAGATACTACAATGCTGCTGGTAGTCGTCTTGCTACTTTGTTGCGGTTTTGCAGGCGTCCTGGAGAAGTCAGCGGTCGATCCTTGGCAGAAGTCGAAGAGGGAAGTGCAGAGGAACTCTGGTGAGCTCTTGTATTCGTTATCTGAAGAATACCCCAGAGGAGGGACCCTAAAGAGCCAGAAAAGGAGGTTTGGCTACCAAGAAAGGAGGTTTGGCTACCAAGAGAGGTAGCCAAATGGGGTTTCTGATGTCACCTGCTGGCACTGGCCACTCTGAGCAGTCCAGTGTGCCCCCACCACCTCTGAATCCAAGATGGCAGAGGTCTGGGACACACTGGAGGAGCTCTGGGCACCTCCCCTGGGAGGTACTGGTCAGGGGAGTGGTCACTCCCCTTTCTTTTGTCCAGTTTTGCGCCAGAGCAGGGCTGGGGGATCCCTGAACTGGTGTAGACTGGCTTATGCAGAGATGGGTACCATCTGTGCCCATCAAAGCATTTCCAGAGGCTGGGGGAGGCTACTCCTCCCCAGCCCTTCACACCTATCTCCAAACACCCTCTCTCAGAGGCAATCCTTTGTTCTGCCTTCCTGGGCTGGGGCTGCCCAGACCCCAGGAGGGCATAATCCTGTCTGAGGGGTTGGCAGCAGCAGCAGCTGCAGTGGAAACCCAGGAAAGGCAGTTTGGCAGTACCCGGGTTCCGTGCTAGAGACCCAGGGGATCATGGAATTGTCCCCCCAATACCAGAATGGTATTGGGGTGACAATTCCATGATCTTAGACATGTTACATGGCCATGTTCGGAGTTACCATTGTGACGCTTCACATAGGTAGTGACCTATGTACAGTGCACGCATGTAATGGTGTCCCCGCACTCACAAAGATCGGGGAAATTTCCCTGAACGATGTGGGGGCACCTTGGCTAGTGCTAGGGTGCCCACACACTAAGTAACTTGGCACCCAACCTTCACCAAGTGAGGGTTAGACATATAGGTGACTTATAAGTTACTTATGTGCAGTGAAAAATGGCTGTGAAATAACGTGGATGTTATTTCACTCAGGCTGCAGTGGCAGGCCTGTGTAAGAATTGTCTGAGCTCCCTATGGGTGGCAAAAGAAATGCTGCAGCCAATAGGGATCTCCTGGAACCCCTATACCCTGGGTACCTAAGTACCATATACAAGGGAATTATATGGGTGTACCAGTGTGCCAATGAGAATTGGTAAAATTAGTCACTAGCCTGCATTGACAAATTTAGAAAGCAGAGAGAGCATAAACACTGATGTTCTGGTTAGCAGAGCCTCAGTGATACAGTTAGGCACCACACAGGGAACACATATAGGCCACAAACTTATGAGTACTGGGGTCCTGGCTAGCAGGATCCCAGTGACACATATCAAACACACTGACAACAAAGGGTTTTCACTATGAACACTGGGCCCTGGCTAGCAGGATCTCAGTGAGACAGTCAAAACACCCTGACATATACTCACAAACAGGCCAAAAGTGGGAGTAACAAGGCTAGAAAGAGGCTACCTTTCTACAGTTACCCCCTGATTTTTTGCCTTTTGTTGATGCCAGTTATGATTGAAAGTGTGCTGTGACCCTGCTAACCAGGCCCCAGCACCAGTGTTCTTTCCCTAAACTGTACCTTTGTTCCCACAAATGGCACAGCCCTGGCACCCAGATAAGTCTCTTGTAAATGGTACCCCTGGTACCAAGGGCCCTGATGCCAGGGAAGGTCCCTAAGGGCTGCAGCATGTAGTATGCCACCCTGGGGACCCCTCACTCAGCACATGCACACTTGCTCACAGCTTGTGTGTGCTGGTGGGGAGAAAATGACTAAGTTGACATGGCACTACCCTCAGAGTGCCATGCCCACCTCACAATGCCTGTGGCATAGGTATGTCACCCCTCTAGCAGGCCTTACAGCCCTAAGGCAGGGTGCATTATACCACAGGTGAGGGCATATGTGCATGAGCACTATGACCCTACAGGATCTAAGCCAAACCTTAGACAATGTAAGTGCAGGGTAGCCATAAGAGTATATGGTCTGATAGTTTGTCAAACACAAACTCCACAGTTCCATAATGGCTACACTGAAAACTGGGAAGTTTGGTATCACACTTCTCAGCACAATAAATGCACACTGATGTCAACGTGGAGTTTATTGTAAAATGCACCCAGAGGGCATCTTAGAGATGTCCCCTGAATACCAGTCCGACTCCTAGTGCCAGGCTGACCAGTTTCTGCCAGCCTGCCACACACCAGACGAGTTTCTGGCCACATGGGGAGAGTGCCTTTGTCACTCTGTGGCCAGGAACAAACCTGTACTAGGTGGAGGTGCTTATATCCTCCCCCTGCAGGAACTGTAACACCTGGCGGTGAGCCTCAAAGGCTCATGCCTTTTGTTACAGCACCCCAGGGCATCCCAGCTAGTGCCTACTTGTGTCCCCCCAGTGCTCTACAAAACCCCCCTGGTCTGCCCTCCGAAGACGCAGGTACTTACCTATTGGCAGACTGGAACCGGAGCACCGCTGTTCTCCATTGGAGCTTATGTGTTTTGGGCCCTCCTTTGACCTCCTTCCATCTGACCGGTCTTGTGTTGCTGGTGCGGTGACTTTGGGGTTGCCTTGAACCCCCAACAGTGGGTTGCCTATGCCCAGGAACTTGAACTTGTAAGTGTCTTACTTACCTGAAAAACTAACCAATACTTACCTCCCCCAGGAACTGTTGATTTGTGCCCTGTGTCCACTTTTAAAATACGTAGCTTATTGCCATTTTAACTAAAACTGTGTATGTTACTGCTCTAATTCAAAGTTCCTTACTTACCTGTGGGGAGTACCTTGCATTTTATGTATTTACTTCAAATCTTGAATCTTGTGGTTCTAAAATAAATTAAGAAAATATATATTTCTATATAAAAACTATTGGCCTGGAGTAAAGTCTTTGATTGTGTGTACCTCATTTATTGCCTGTGTGTGTACAAGAAATGCTTAACACTACCCTCTGATAAGCCTACTGCTCAACCACACAACCACAAAATAGAGCATTAGAATTATCGAATTTTGCAACTATTTTAATTCTAAGGGGAACCCTTGGACTTTGTGCACACTATCTCTTACTTAGGTTGAAGAGGACGTACTAAACATATACCACGTAAATGTTTACATATTAAAGGGTGTTCTTCAATAGACTTAATCAAATCAAATCAAATCATTAACATTTATAAAGCGCGCTACTCACCCGTGCGGGTCTCAAGGCGCTAGGTGGAAGGGGTTACTGCTGCTCGAAGAGCCAGGTCTTGAGTAGTCTCCGGAATGCGGAGTGGTCCTGGGTGGTCCTGAGGATGGTGGGGAGGGTGTTCCAAGTCTTGGCCGCCAGGTAGGAGAAGGACCTCCCACCCGCCGTGAAGCGGCGGATGCGAGGGACGGCGGCGAGAGCGAGGCTGGTGGAGCAGAGAAGACGGGTGGGAGCGTAGAAGCTGAGGCGGTGGTTGAGGTATTCTGGTCCCTTGTTGTGGAGGGCTTTGTGTGCGTGGGTGAGGAGTCGGAAGGTGATCCTTTTGCTGACGGGAAGCCAGTGCAGGTGTCTCAGGTGTGCGGAGATGTGGCTGTTGCGGGGTATGTTGAGGATGAGGCGGGCGGAGGCGTCTTGAATTCGTTGCAGACGTGTCTGGAGTTTAGCAGTGGTTCCTGCGTATAGGGTGTTGCCGTAGTCCAGGCGGCTCGTGACGAGGGCGTGGGTCACGGTCTTTCTGGTGTCGGCGGGGATCCAACGGAAGATCTTTCGGAGCATGCGGAGGGTGAGGAAGCAGGAGGATGATATGGCGTTGACTTGTTTGGTCATGGTGAGAAGTGGGTCCAAGATGAAGCCGAGGTTGCCTGCGTGGTCTGAGGGGGTCGGTGCGGTGCCAAGGGCCGTGGGCCACCAGGAGTCATCCCAGGCGGTCGGGGTGTTTCCGAGGATGAGGACTTCCGTTTTGTCTGAGTTCAGTTTCAGACGGCTGAGTTTCATCCAATCTGCGACGTCTTTCATTCCATCTTGCAGGTTGGTCTGGGCGCTGGTGGGGTCCTTGGTGAGGGAAAGTATCAGTTGAGTGTCATCGGCGTAGGAGGTGATGATGATGCTGTGTTTGCGTACTATGTCGGCGAGGGGGCTCATGTAGACATTGAAGAGTGTCGGGCTGAGCGAGGAGCCTTGTGGGACGCCGCAAATTATCTCGGTGGGGTCTGAGCGAAAAGGTGGGAGGTAGACTCTTTGGGAGCGGTTGGAGAGGAAGGAGGTGATCCAGTCCAGGGCCTGGCCTTGGATCACGGTGGAGCGGAGGCGGGTTATTAGGGTGCGGTGACAGACGGTGTCGAAGGCAGCCGCGAGGTCGAGGAGGATGAGGGCGACTGTTTCTCCGTTGTCCATCAGGGTTCTGATGTTGTCTGTGACTGAGATGAGGGCGGTTTCTGTGCTGTGGTTGGCTCGGAATCCGGACTGAGAGGGGTCGAGAAGGTTGTTGTCTTCAAGGAAGTTGGTAAGCTGCTTGTTGACGGTCTTCTCTATGACTTTGGCAGGGAAGGGGAGGAGCGAGATGGGGCGGAAGTTCTTCAGATCGCTTGGGTCAGCCGTAGGTTTCTTCAGTAGGGCGTTGACTTCAGCGTGTTTCCAGCTCTCAGGGAAGGTAGCAGACGAAAACGAGCTGTTGATGATGGTCTGGAGGTGCGGGCGATGATGTTGTCGGCTTTATTGAAGATGAAGTGTGGGCAGGGATCCGAGGGGGCACCGGAGTGGATGGAGTTCATGGTGGCTTTGGTCTCTTCTGTGTTGATGTGGGTCCAGGCGTTGAGGGTGATGGCTGAGGTTGTGGGTTCGGTGGTGGTCGGCTGGGTCTGGTGTCCGAAGCTGTCGTGTAGGTCGGTGATCTTACGATGGAAGAAGGTGGCGAGGGAATTGCAAAGGTCTTGTGAGGGTGTGATGTCGTTGGGGTTGGAGAGCTCTTTTACGATGTTGAAGAGTTCTCTGCTGTTGTGGCTGTTTTTGTCCAGTCTGTCTGTGAAGAAATTCCTTTTGGCGGCGCGGATCAGGTGATGGTGTTCGCGGGTAGCGTTCTTGAGGGCAGTCATGTTATCTGCGGTGTGGTCCTTACGCCAGGCTTTCTTGAGGGTGCGACAGGCTTTCTTTGATTCCTTAAGGGTGTCAGAGAACCAGAGAGGTTTTTTGGTGTTGGTCTGTCTTGGGAGGCGTCTGAGGGGAGCAAGGTTGTCTGTGCAGTTGGTGATCCAGTTTGTGAGGCTGAGGGCTGCGTCGTTGGGGTCGGAGGAGAAGGTGGGTTGGTTGTCGATGAGAGTGGAGAGAAGCTGTTCTTCGGGGATTTTGTTCCACTGTCGACGTGGGATGGGTTGTGTGCGGAGGTGGTGAGTTTCGCATCGGAAGGTGAAGTGGACACATCTGTGGTCGGTCCAGTGTAGAGCGGAGGAGTGGCTGAAGGATACGTGTTTGCTGGCGGAGAAGATCGGGTCGAGCGTGTGTCCGGCGATGTGGGTGGGGGTGTTCACTAGTTGCTTGAGACCGAGGTTGGCGAGGTTGTGGAGCAGGGCGGTGGTGTTGGGGTCGTTGTTCTGTTCCAGATGGAAGTTGAGGTCGCCGAGGAGGAAGTAGTCCGGCGAGGCAAGGGCGTGCGGGGAGATGAAGTCGGTGATGGAGTCGCTGAAGAGGGTGCGCGGTCCGGGGGGACGGTAGATGAGGGATCCTCTGAGGGTGGTCCTGGGGTCTGTGCGGATCTGGAAGTGCAGGTGTTCGGCGGCGAGGGGGGTGTCTTCGGTGGAGGTGGTGACGTTGATGGAGTCTTTGAAGACGATGGCGATTCCTCCTCCTACTTGGTTGGTGCGGTCTTTCCTGGAAATCTTGAAGCCTTCGGGGATGGCTATGGTGAAGTCGGGGGCGAGGAGGCGTTCATCCAGGTCTCAGTGATGAAGGCGACGTCTGGTGCGGTGGAGTCAAGGAGGTCCCAGAGTTCAACGGTGTGCTTGTGGACGGAGCGTGCGTTGATCAGGACGCATTTGAGGTGGTTGATGGCGTGTGGGCTGCCGGACGTGGTGGTTTCATGGTGGAAGGTAAATTTGCAGGAGTGACATACGAAGGGTCCGTGGCTACGTTTCGGGTTGGCTTGGAAGCAGGTGCTAGAGCGCCCCGGGTTGAGGGCGTGGAGGGTGATGGGGTCGTAGCGGTGCAGCGGGGTTTGGGAGTGCTGGATGTCAGGGGTCGTGGCGCTGTGCGCGGGCCAGGCGCGGACGGGCGCAGATGGGCTTGCCTTTGGCGCGCCCGCTGCGTACGGCCGCACAGCGGCTGCCATAAGGGGGGGGAGGGGTCAGCTGGGAGCGGGGGCCGGAAGTGGGGCGACAAATGGGAGCTGGGGGGGCTGGGGTGTGCAGGAGGTGGCGGCGGGAAAGCGGAGGGAGGGGGGTCAGGTAGAGGGGAGAAAAGATGGGGGAGGGGGGGTTAAGGGTGGCGGGGAGTTAGGAAGAAAGTTAGGAAGAAAGATAGGAGATAGGGGAGGGGGGGTTACAGAGGTGGAGGCGAGTGAGGGAGAGAGATAGAAGGATAGAAAGATAGGAAGATAGGGGGGTTACAGAGGGGGTGGCGAGTGAGAGAGAAAGATAGAAAGATAGGAAGATAGGGGGGTTACAGAGGGGGTGGCGAGTGAGGGAGAAAGATAGACAGATAGGAAGATAGGGGGGTTACAGAGGGGGTGGCAAGTGAGGGAGGTCAGAGAGACGAGTCAGGAGCAGGAGAATCTACTCGAGGATGTTTGGCCGAAATGGCAACCAAAAATTATTAATCGTCCTATAGGCTAAACCTTGTGCAGCTAGCTGAGACAAAAAATTAGCAATCATCTGGATTGACGTCCCCAAGGGATCCACTCTCCTCTGACTGCACCAATCCAGCCATCACTTCCAGGCGGAAGCATTTCTTTTATGTGTACTAGGCGCCAGGGATTGAGAGAGGAAGAGTCTAGTGTCCTCTGAAACCTCAGAGAGCTGCTCTGGCAGCACAACACAGGGACAATGCTACTGGAAACCATGATTGGGCCTTCCAGCATGGAGTCACCATGATCATCTCTACCTTCTGACAAAGGACCAGGGAGAGACCTTGGTGAATCATGGAAAAGGGGGGAAACACATAGCTCAGTTCCCCGTCCAGGACTGAAGGAAGGCGTCTGACCTGAGAGCCATAGGATCTGGCCTCCAACTGTAAAAGCGGGGAAGATGAGTATTCAGGAGGGATGCAAACAAATCTACTGAGCAAGGACCCCAAAGATGATTCAGGAATTGAAATACTCTGGGATGTAATCTCCAATCGCTGACATCTCGGACACATCGAGAATTCCAATCTGCTACTACATTCACCTTGCCCAGGATGTATTCCGCTGTTATCGAAATCTGGTGAGCTAAGCAAAAATGCCAAAAGTCCTTTGCAATTTCCGCTAGCATCCTGGATCGCGTCACCCCAAGTTTGTTGATATACCTCACTGCTGATATGTTGTTCATTTTCAGCAAGATAAAACATTTCAACTTGAGCGGGGACAGGGTTTTCACCGCAAAAGAACCTGCTAAGTTGGCAGTAGGCAGTTGATATGCAACTGTAGTTCCTCTGGGGACCACCGGCCCCCTGTCTCTATCTGTCCACATCTGGCTCCCCAACCCCATCTGCTGTCATCCGATTCTATGACCACCTCCGGCACAGAGGCAAAAATTGCCCTGCAGTTCCAGGCATCCATGTGAACCAACCACCATTGAAGCTCCGTTCGGGCTTCCTGAGATAAAACAATCAGTTCCGAATATGAAAGACCTTTTCGAAGATACATAATCTTCAATCTCTGGAGGGCCCAATAATGTAGAGGGCCCAGAAAAATGGCTTGAATAGACGAAGCTAGGAGGCCTACCAATTGGGCAAGAACCCGCAAGGAAATCAAAGGAACAAACAATGTTCTCTTCAACTCCTTCTTGATAGCAAGTCTCTTGGTCAAAGGGAGTTTCAATTTGGTCGAGAAGGAATCTATCCTGAATCCCAGAAAATCCATCTTTTGGGAGGGGTCTAACTGGGATTTCTCTGCGTTTATAATGAAACCCAAATCCTGAAGCAATTGAATCGTCCAGGAAAGAGGGAGAAGAACCAGACATTTCTCCTGCGCCATGACAAGAATGTCGTTGAGATACACTATGAGACGCCTTCCCTTTTATCTGAGCCACTGCATGACTGGACGCATGAGTTTGGTAAAACACCAAGGGGTGGAAGACAGACCGAAAGGAAGAGCTGAGAATTGGTAACACCTGTTTCGCCAAAAGAACTGTAGGAAACAACGATGAGGCCCAAAAATAGGAATGGTTGTATAAGCATCTTTGAGATCTAAACGGACCATCTAGTCGCCCTCTAGCAAAAGATCTCAGAGCAGATGAATGCCCTCCATTTTGAAATGGTGATACACAATCCAGGCGTTGAATTGTCGAAGATTGAGCTCCAGGCTAAAGCCCCCTCCTTTCTTTTGGACCAGAAATATAGTACTGATAAATCCTCTGGGATGAGGGTGAGAAAGGACAATGGCCCCTTTCTGAAGAAGAGCTTCTACTTCTTGATCTATGAAATTCTTCTCTAGTTGGGAAAAACTGAGAGGGGGTGGAATGAACGTTTGTTCGGGAATCGAGTAAAACTCCAGATGGTAACCTGCAACTGTCTCCAACACCCATGTATCATGTGTGATCAACGCCCAGTTGTGCACAAATAAACTAACTATGCCCCCCCAACAAAATCTCCTTGGGAGAAAGAATTGTTACCTGGTTGAGAGGAAACTTGGTTGTATTGTCCTCCTCTGTGAGGTCCCCTTGGATTGCGACTTCTGTAACCTCTGCCTCTTGAAGGATAAAAGTTGGAGTTGGATTGGTGGTTGGGATTACTAATGCCTCTATAATATGGACAGGAGGTCTGGGAATTGAAGCGGACTGGCGCTCGAACCCCGAAGTGTCCGGCCCTGCAAAAAAGGCCACTTTTAAAGACCTTCTTGATTCAGGTTTGGGCTTTATCCAAAGCAGAGAAAGAAGCCACGTACTTGGCCAGGTCCTTGATGAATCTGTCACCAAACAAGAGCCCATTAGCCACTGGGCTTGCATCAGAAGGGGCTAACTTCGCCAACTTGGGGTCAATGCGCAGTAGGAGAGACTTCCTGCGCTCCGTGGAAATAGAACAATTAGCATTGCCTAGTAAACAAATGGCCCTTTGGGCCCATTCAAGCAGGACGTCGGGATCAATCGAGTCCTGCGTCTCCTTAGCCTGAACCGTCAAATCTAAGATCTTTGAGGGGACCAGAAATGTCCAACAACTTGTCCTGGCATCCCCTTCAGGCTCTATCAATACCTTTTTTCGGGTCCTATGCGTATTTCTTAAGAAAAGTTACCATATGAGGATCCAGTTCAGGAGTCTCCGCGACCTTGCCGGATAGGGCAGGGCAAGGGCATTCTGAACGCAATGTGCTGCGAATGTCTTTCTCAAAACTTTTCCGGAGTCTAGATTGGACATACAACGCCACTTCCTGACAAGGGGTCCATTCTGTAGATCTGGGATGTAGTAGAGCATCAGGGTCAAAAAGTAAACTCTTACTAGAGTGAGAGCTCAAAGGATCTTCCACATGTTGCGTCTTGCGTTTGCATTTGCCCTGGGTTTTGCCTGGTGATGACTTATTGTCCGAATCAGAAGAATTGGAGTCATCAGAAGTATTCAGGGTAGTCTGTGAAGACGGAGTAGCTTTGTGGCTCTTAAAAGCTTCTTACTCATGATCATTCAAAATCGCATTAATGGATTGTTCTAAAGGGTCAGACGATGATGACTGGCCAGGCTCATTTGAGTTGACCTCTGTAGGTATGGGGTTCCCCGAGCCTGCGTCAAAGCGCCTAACACCAAAAGTGAAGATAGGTTACGCAAAAGGACGCAAGGCTTTCACTAAAGCTTTATTCACTGAATCTTGCACGTGGAAGTCAAGAGCCTTCACCAGACGCTCTTCTATGTGCTGATCGTATTGTCCAGCATCATAAGCCCTATGCTGGTCATCGTCTTGATACTGTTGTGCCAGGTTTTTTCAGTGCAAATAAGGCAGTAATATATATTAGACATCCCAAGGCAGTGCACTGTAAATAAAGTGGGGGGGAACACACACAGGTGCTGAAAAAAGGAAGCTAACTCTCTTTGCTGGTACTTGTCAGTCAAAACGGAATAAATTAGAGGAGGCAGCACCAAAATCCCCTCGAGCAAAGCTCTGTAGCTTAAACATAAACGGGGGGAGCACGAGCACTAGATAACTGTCTCACTGTTACCGCAGTACGCTCGCACCGAGCTCGCAAAAACGGGTTCATGCGCATGCACGAAATCGGCAACAGAGAGAGGACTGTGCTCCACACAGCGCGGCCGCCCCTGGCAGTCCTCACCGGCACACCTAGAATTCGGCCAAGATTTATGCCGAGATCACAATAACACAAATCGCCACGAGTACGAGCGGCACTTAACAATAAACAAGGCGCCTGAAAGCAAAAAAAACACGCGCAAGTGAAATACACAGAAAGTTAACCATGCGGATGTAATTTAAAAGTGAAAGTACTTAGCTTTGCGTGAAGCAGCAAAGAAAGAGGAAGGACTATAGCATTGAAGATCTATATACTAGATGGTGGGCCCTGATTGGGGGGTCATAACGAGGCTGTAATGATATTGGGAAATGTAGTTCTGTTTTTTATTGGCTGCTGTGTGCTGACAGTAAAGAAGGAGATAGCATAATCTGAAGCCTCCGGTCCTGACACAGAATGTTATCTCCAGGGCCACGTGTCGAGGAAGTGTTACAAAACCAGCATCCTTGAGGCCTTCTTAATGCCAGTGTGCCATGGCCCCCCGTGCCAGGAGGGAGAGGGGTCCCGGCTGCTGTTTGAACTGCTAAATACTGCAATAATCAGGGTTCACAGATCCCCGGTGCCACTGCACCTGCTGCACCATTGGAAGTCATGCCCCTGCTTGTAACCTGTTGAACATTCCAGAATGGCAACTTGTGGTTTCCGTTCCTCCTGCAGCAACACTTGGGGGGCCCAGAGCTCTTTCACTGTGTTATGGTGTGGAGCAGGGAGCCGCACCGGAAGCCGCCTGTGCACACGAGGCGCAAACTTGTGGCGTAACGTAAAGTCATAGCTCTCGACCACAGTGTGTGATCTTGTGCAAATCCCCGATCTAACCTCGGCCTCGCCTGTCTGACGCAGAAGCACTTAAAACTATAGGCAGGGCCACTGGAATTATGTGGCAGCAGAGGGACACATTATGCGACAGGGTTGAGTAAGTTCTGCAGCAACAAAAGGCAAACTATGGGGCATAATGTGGCACATTTTGTGATAGTATTACTTCATTATTTCATCATTTTTAAACTTGGTAACACTGTCTGGACATTGGTTGTGCTTCATAAGTACCCTTTAATGCCCAAAGTATAGCAATAACCAACAAAAAGGTGACAATTCCTGCTTTGCAAAGAGCCTTTCACTGTGCGGCAACACCTGTCATTTCATTTTTACTAATTTTTGAACAATTTGAGCTAGAAACAATTTTTTTGTTAAAATCTGCAGATCATGCAACATGTGATGGATAATGTCACACATGCTGCAAATCTAAAATGTTGCAAAAATCACCGCAACCACACAGTCGCATAATTCAAGTGGCCCTGACTATAGGCAAAGCAGATTAAAACAAAAGCAGCGCTCCTCGTTGGCGAGGTTAGCGCGTTCTGTGTGTTTTTCCAGAAGGGGGAATTGGACTGGTTTGCCGTGCTCGGGGGTGTTTTGCATCTCTGGCCAGTGAGAGGCTTCACTTTCAAGATGTGGCCTTGAAGGAGTCGGGTACCTAAAACACTGCGCACTTTCACTCTATGACCTATAGTGTCGGACGACTAGTGCACGATTAAAACTGTTGTACAAGACATGCACTCCACTCGAGGGCTTAGACAAAAAGAAGAAAAAAAGTAGCGTCTGATTAGGAAGCTGTGGAAAGATGCAAGCAATTGGGCAATGCTCCAGGGGCCGGGCAAACACAAGAAGTGGAAGTGAATGTCAACAAGCTCCAGCTAATGAAATGAAAGTAAATGAGAATGACAATGAAGCCAACCAATGGTAAGCAATAGGTGGTCTCTAAGTCCCCCGCAAGTAATCAAAATGTCTCACAAACAACAGCACATGCTCTGTCTCAGGTAAGAACATTTGCTTTTTGTTGGACAAACATTATCCTAAAGGTAGCCCATCATTACTAGACCAACCATATATTTTTAGAAAACATTTATGAGTAGACCAATATCTGTCATACTTCTCTGAAATTATATTTGAATCAAGTCACACCAACTGGGCACAGCTTTGAGGGAAAATTAGAGAAAAGTATAGAGGAATTTAATTTCACCATTAACTCGCACTGACGTTAAAACAGTAGTGACAGGGTGAAAAATTAAATGATTTCACTTTTTTATTAAAAGATCATGATCCTCACGCCTGAATCAGGAGTTTTGGTATGGATCCCTAAAAGAAGTTTAAAAATGCCTACCAATGTCATTGGGTCATAGTTCATGGATGTGCCACTGACTGTGCGTGTACGTGGTGACCATACAAGGGCATTCCATAAGCAGAAAGCATTATGATCTCAAACCGGAACGATGCATATGTTTTCATCGCTTTAGAGATCCACCTAAAGGTAATTCTGCTGTCTGACTTCCCTTACTTAAAGAGTGAGGACCAAGTGACGGGATCACCGAACCTTGTGAGGCGGTACGCCAGTGTTCACACCCTAACGGAGATGGCATACTGGAGCTTGGTTGCAGGGCTGTGATGTGAAGGACAGGCTAGTGCAAGATCAAGGGACCAGGGGCATAGCTTTTGAGGGGGGGGTGGGTGAGGTTTGATACCCCTCAAACAAAAGCATTCTTAACTTGGTTGTTGGGTGTGAGCATCAACATGGAGCTTGAAGTCTGTAAGAATGGTCTCAGAGAACGGACGTGTGGTGAAATGAGGAGCGCAGTCCACAATGGGCAATGTCTGTCTTGGGAGGAGTAGAATGATTGTTACGCATACCTTGGTTGATAATTGTGTATATCAAACATGTACTCTGCAATGCACGGACATAATCGGATGTGCAAACATGAACCAGCTGTGCACGTTGTGGAAGACTCCTTTACAAATCAGCAGATACCACATCATATTTAGGATACATGATGCCCCTAAAAATGTAGGTGTGTCCAAAGGTAGCCAGTGCAGGGCACCCTAGTTATTTCTGTCCTATAGCTCCCAGTAACCTCCAAATACATGTTCGCCTGTACTTGTGATATCTGGTTGATATGAAGGCTGCCTGTAACTTGGAAATCACTGGTCCATACCTCTGACATGTACATGTAGATTCATCACCACCATCCTTTGCACTTAGTTACAGTTACATCACAGCTGCTGCTAGGACTACTTCAATGATACGGATGACACCATCTAGGGGTCCAGGAGACGCCCTGGCTGCAGCAGTCAAAACCACTGCCACCCGTCCGTCAGGTAAGTGTGCCATATAGTGTTGTAGACTATTGATACCCTACTCATGTATAATAACCAAATCCTTGTGGAAGGGGATGAATAGATATTGCCACTTCAGCATTACATCTGAAGTTGGTGTGTACCAAACATAATCAGTGATGTGTGTGTCAAGTGTGCATTTTCACATATCAGTCATGCAGGACATCAACTATGGTGTCACCTCTTTCACAAGATGATGGATCAAGGACCATATCTTCTGCAACACACTCAAGGATCCCGTCCAGCAGCTGACATCAAGGGGCTGACACCAAGGGGCATCAATGCCACACAGAGCTGTAGTTGGAACTGGTGACTTTGCTTTTGCATTTCCCATCTGCATTGAAAACCTCAATGCCACAGTAGGGGTACACAAACCAAACCAACATGTGGAACATATGTTGATGTGAAGATAATTTGACTTAATCCCTGTCCGGTTCCATGGACCAGGGAGGCTGACGGGGTGAGACCAGTATCACAGAGGATGGTACCTAGAGTTGAGACCAGTGCTGAGGAGGCTGACGGGGTGAGGTCAGTTCCACAGAGGATGGTTTCTAAGGGTGAGTCCGGTGCCAGGGAGGCTGACAGATGGCTGACAGATGGCTGACAGATGGGTGAGACCGGTACCACGGAGGCTGGTACATAGAGTTGAGTCCGGTCCCAGGGAGGCTGACGGATGGGTGAGACCAGTACCACAGAATCTGCTACCTAGAGATAAGTCCAGTCCCAGGGAGACTGACGAATGGATGAGACCAGTACCACAAAGGCTGGTACCTAGAGTTGAGGCTGATGCCAAGGAGGCTGACTGGGGTGAGACCAGTACCATGGAGGATGGTACCTAGAGTTGAGTCCGGTGCCAAGGAGGCTGACGGGGGTGAGGCCGGTACCACAGAGGATGGTACCTATAGTTGAGTCTGTTGCCAGAGAGGGGGACGGACGGGTGAGGCCGGTACCATGGAGGATGGTACCTAGAGTTCAGTCCGGTGCCAAGGAGGCGTACGGGGGGAAACCAATACCACAGAGGATGGTACCTAGAGTTGAGTCAGGTGCCAGGGAGGCTAACAGATGGGTGAGGCCGGTACCACAGAGGATGGTACCTAGAGTTGAATCGGATGCCAAGGAGGCTGACGGATGGGTGAGGCCAGTACCACTGAGGATGGTACCTAGAGTTTAATCTGGTGGCAAGGAGGCTGACGGGGTGAGACCCAATGTTCCCTGTAAGGCGCGCGCGCATCTTTCCTTCCCCCATCGTGCAGGCCTGTTTGGCAAGCGCGCACGTTGTTCCACCATTCCTGTACTTTGTGGTAGTTTATATGTGTTATCACTTTCTAAGCCTAAATAAGCCTTTTAGAGCGATATACGTGCTCCCCTAAGGCAGATAATGCTCAGATTTGAATCTGGATCGAAGTCAATGAAAACAGCGTTTAAAGGCCGCGGGGAGTGTTTTAAACATCATTTGGCGTACTTTAGCATACAAGCGAGCAAGTGATATTTATGTTGAAAACTAATGGTTAATGAGCTAGAAAATGCTTCAGAACAGTAGAAAATGAGCTGTTATCAACTTTTCCATCATTGTCGTACTTCATAGTTGTTTATATGCATTATCACTTTCTCAGCTCAAATAAGCCTTTTAGAGCGATAGTTGTGCTCTCCTATTGCAGAAAATGCTCATATTTGAATCTGGATTGAAGTCAATGAAAACAGCGTTTAAAGGCCGCGGGGAGTGTTTTAAACATCATTTGCCGTACTTTAGCATACAAGCAAGCAAGTGATATCTATGTTGAAAATTAATGGTTAATGAGCCAGGAAATGCTTCAGAACAGTAGAAAATGTGCTGTTATCAACTTTTCCATCATTGTCGTACTTCATAGTTGTTTATATGCATTATCACTTTCTCAGCTCAAATAAGCCTTTTAGAGCGATAGTCGTGCTCTCCTATTGCAGAAAATGCTCATATTTTAATCTGGATTGAAGTCAATGAAAACAGCGTTTAAAGGCAGCGGGAGTGTTTTAAACATCATTTGGCGTACTTTAGCATACAAGCGAGCAAGTGACATTTATGTTGAAAACTAACGGTTAATGAGCTAGGAAATGCTTCAGAATAGTAGAAAATGTGCTGTTATCAACTTTTCCATCATTGTCGTACTTTATAGTTGTTTATATGCATTATCACTTTCTCAGCTCAAATAAGCCTTTTAGAGCGATAGTCGTGCTCTCCTATTGCAGAAAATGCTCATATTTGAATCTGGATTGAAGTCAATGAAAACAGCGTTTAAAGACCGCGGGGAGTGTTTTAAACATCATTTGCCGTAATTTAGCATACAAGCGAGCAAGTGATATTTATGTTGAAAATAAATGGTTAATGAGCTAGGAAATGCTTCAGAACAGTAGAAAATGTGCTGTTATAAACTTTTCCATCATTGTCATAATTCATAGTTGTTTATATGCATTATCACTTTCTCAGCTCAAATAAGCCTTTTAGAGCGATAGTCGTGCTCTCCTATTGCAGAAAATGCTCATATTTGAATCTGGATTGAAGTCAATGAAAACAGCGTTTAAAGGCCGCGGGCAATGTTCCCTGTAAGGCGCGCGTGCACCTTTCCTTCCCCCGTCGCGCAGGCCCCTTTGGCAAGCGCTCACGTTGCAACGTTCTTGCAACGTCGCTCCCTGCATCATGCACAGCAAATGTGACAAGACAACAACCAGACGTAAAGGCACCTTCATTGCTCATTTACCGTCTGAATGGACAGAACACTTTTTTTTGTCCGCTTGCCAGAACGAGCCAGTAGGCCTAAAAATGGCTCACCCTTATAAATCCGATTAGTCATAGCGAGTGGCTGAGCAGATAACTTGAGGCCTCTACTTCAAGTTCCGATCTGTAACATCAACAGAGCACAAAACAGTGTTTGGGGGAATTGTAACTCTGAGTGCATGCAATGCGGAGGCTATCACTACAGCTGTAAAAGAGTTCTACACTGCCAATAAGCTGGACCTTATGAAAATGGTCATGTTTACATCAGATGGTGCATCAGTGATGCTGGGAAAGAACAATGGTGTTGCTACCCGCCTCAAACAATCCATTCGTCATCTAGTTGAGCAGCACTGTGTAGAGCACAGAGAAGATTTGGGAGTTGATGATGCCTGGAAAAAAGTGCTGATGATGAGGGAAATGGAAACATTACTGAGGATTGTCTACACTGTGTTCTCCCGCTGACCTTTAAGAAAGTCCAAGCTGGACGAAATTGCTTTGGTCACTGAATGTGAACCGCTCTCCTTTCGGCCACTCAATGAGGTGCGGTGGCTTTCAAGGCATTTTGCTGTTGGTGCACTCTTGCGTAATTATGAGGTTGCTCTCAAATACTTTGGTCATGAAAGAGTTGAGGAGAATGACCCAATTGCTAAATATTGCTACAAAAAACTATCGGATTCAAACTACCATATTTCCTTTGCAGCACTAAATGACATTCTGGGTGAACTTTCAACTTTGTGCAAGTTGTTTCAGAAAAGCTCTTTGACACCCGTTGAAGCTGTGCAGTACGCAAGAGCAAAAATTACCCAAATAAAGGAACAGTACTTGGGCGACACTGTCTTTAGGAGCGACACAGTAAGAGATCTGATGGCTTTGTGCAGAGAGGACCGAGAGTATGATAGTGAGCCGATGGTATCTTTCATTAAACTTCTTTGTGAGCACATGGAAAGAAGGTTCCCAGAAGATGAATTGAAGGAATGGACAAGCTTTGATTTCCATACAGTAACAACACAATCACAGTTTGATTTTGTGACTGAGAATGTACAAAGACTTGTTGGGAAGTATAAGAAGGTCTTGGTCCTGGGTGATCGTGACACCCCTGGTGATGTTGTTCGGCAGTAGTATAGAGATTATACATATGTGGTGGCAGCGCATATAAAAAACGGATTGTTTAGGACCTTCCAAGACATGGTGAATTTCACTCTGTGGAATGCTGCACAGTATAGTGTTGTATCTCAGCTTGTTGATATCTGTGCAACTTTCCAGGCTTCAAGTGCAGACTGCGAATGAGGATTCAGCCTCATGAACTCAATCAAGTCCAAATTAAGAAACAGACTAGAGGAGAGTCACCTAGATATGCTGATGAGGACAAAGGCTTACCTCTCAAATGGGAAAGTTGATTTAGACCAAGTTTATCAGCACTGGAAAAATGGCAAGGACCGGCGAGAAAAACAAACATGTCACACATCTAACGTTGGCACCTGACTTGTCTAAACTCTGATGCGGCTTCTCCTACAGTCCGTGTGTGGGTGGGGTAGGAACATTTCTCAGCCTGTATCTTGGCAGGGGCATCATGGCATTCATCAGCAGTGTGTTCATCAAACTGTAAATGTTAACCAATTGTACAACTGGCTGTATTTGATGTGCGGGGTCCTCTGCAGCACTCTGAGAGTATTCATTAAAGTTTCATAATGGTTCAACCTCCTGATTTCTGTTTTCTCTAACTGGGGTGTAGGTGGCACTTAACAGGTCATGTCCTTGGGGTGTGCAACCAGGTCACAAAACTGCCTTGATGCCCTATTGCATGGAGCAATGATATCCCTTTTTTGCTTTAGTGGTATGGAGAGGCTAATGCCAAAGATCTTGGCTAGTTATGCGCTGCACGCGCGTGAATGGTCAATTTCTTGGCGCACGCATCCTTGGCTGCAGCGCACAGAGACCGCACACTGCCGCACACAGTGGAAAAAAATTAGAGGGAACATTGGTGAGACCAGTACCACAGAGTCTGGTACCTGGAGATGAGTCTGGTGCCATGGAGGCTGATGGACGAGTGAGGTCGGTACCACGGAGTATGGTACCTAGAGTTGAGGCTGGTGCCAAGGAGGCTGACGGATGGGTGAGGCTGGTACCACAGAGGATGATTTCTAAAGGTGAGCCCGGTGCCAGGGAGGAGGACAGATGTCTGACGGATGGGTGATACCAGTACTATGGAGTCTGGTACCTAGAGTTGTGTCCAGTCCCAGGGAGGCTGATGGATGGGTGTGACCAGTA
This sequence comes from Pleurodeles waltl, assembly GCF_031143425.1. NCBI lineage: Eukaryota > Metazoa > Chordata > Amphibia > Caudata > Salamandridae > Pleurodeles > Pleurodeles waltl. Next base: position 1,164,948,766 of record NC_090439.1, on the reverse strand, counting down.
CCACAGAGGCTGGTAATCAGAATTGAGGATGATGCCAAGGAGGCTGATGGGGGTGAGACCAGTGCCACAGAGGATGGCATCTAGAGTTGAGTGCGGTCCCAGGGAGGCTAACATGGGTGAGACCGATAACACTGAGGATGGTACCTAGAGTTGAGTCCGGTGCCAGGGAGGCTGAAAGGGTGAGGCCAGTACCTCAGAGGATGGTACCTAGAGTTGAGTCTGTTGCCAGAGAGGGGGATGGACGGGCGAGACCGGTACCATGGGGGATGGTACCTAGAGTTGAGGCTGGTGCCAAGGCGGCTGACGGACGGGTGAGGCCGGTACCACGGAGGATGGTACATAGAGTTGAGTCCGGTCCCAGGGAGGCTGATGGGGGTTAGACCAGTACCACAGAGGATGGTACCTAGAGTTGAGTCCAGTGCCAAGGAGGCTGACAGGGGTGAGGTCAGTTCCACAGACGATGGTTTCTAAAGGTGAGCCCGGTGCCAGGTAGGCTGACAGATGGCTGACAGATGGGTGAGACCAGTACCACGGAGGCTGGTACCTAGAGTTAAGGCTGATGCCAAGGAGGCTGACGGGGGTGAGACCAGAACCACTGAGGATGGTATCTAGAGCTGAGTTCGGTCTCAGGGAGGCTGATGGGGGTGAGACCGATACCACAGATGATGGCACCTAGAGTTGAGTCCGGTGCCAAGGAGGCTAACAGGGTTAGGCCGGTACCACAGAGGATGGTACCTAGAGTTGAGTCTCTTGCCAGGGAGGGGGATGGACAGGTCAGGCCAGTACCATGGGGGATGGTACCTAGAGTTCAGTCCGGTGCCAAGGAGGCGGATGGGGGTGAGACCAATACCACAGAGGATGGTACCTAGAGTTGAGTCAGGTGCCAGGGAGGCTAGCGGATGGGTGAGGCCGGTAACACAGCGGATGGTACGTAGAGTTGACTCAGATGCCAGGGAGGCTGGCGGGGGTGAGACCAGTACCACGGAGGATGGTACCTAGAGTTGAGTTCGGTGCGAGGGAGGCTGAAGGACAGGTGAGGCCGGTACCACGAAGGATGGTACCTAGAGTTAAGTCCGGAGCCAAGGAGGCTGACAGGGGTAAGTCTGGTACCTCAGAGGATGGTACCTAGAGTTGAGTCTGTTGCCAGAGAGGGGGATGGACGGGCGAGACCGGTACCATGGGGGATGGTACCTAGAGTTGAGGCTGGTGCCAAGGCGGCTGACGGACGGGTGAGGCCGGTACCACAGAGGATGGTACATAGAGTTGAGTCCGGTCCCAGGGAGGCTGATGGGGGTTAGACCAGTACCACAGAGGATGGTACCTAGAGTTGAGTCCAGTGCCAAGGAGGCTGACAGGGGTGAGGTCAGTTCCACAGACGATGGTTTCTAAAGGTGAGCCCGGTGCCAGGTAGGCTGACAGATGGCTGACAGATGGGTGAGACCAGTACCACGGAGGCTGGTACCTAGAGTTAAGGCTGATGCCAAGGAGGCTGACGGGGGTGAGACCAGAACCACTGAGGATGGTATCTAGAGCTGAGTTCGGTCTCAGGGAGGCTTATGGGGGTGAGACCGATACCACAGATGATGGCACCTAGAGTTGAGTCCGGTGCCAAGGAGGCTAACAGGGTTAGGCCGGTACCACAGAGGATGGTACCTAGAGTTGAGTCTCTTGCTAGGGAGGGGGATGGACAGGTCAGGCCAGTACCATGGGGGATGGTACCTAGAGTTCAGTCCGGTGCCAAGGAGGCGGATGGGGGTGAGACCAATACCACAGAGGATGGTACCTAGAGTTGAGTCAGGTGCCAGGGAGGCTAGCGGATGGGTGAGGCCGGTAACACAGCGGATGGTACGTAGAGTTGACTCAGATGCCAGGGAGGCTGGCGGGGGTGAGACCAGTACCACGGAGGATGGTACCTAGAGTTGAGTTCGGTGCGAGGGAGGCTGAAGGACAGGTGAGGCCGGTACCACGAAGGATGGTACCTAGAGTTAAGTCCGGAGCCAAGGAGGCTGACAGGGGTAAGTCTGGTACCTCAGAGGATGGTACCTAGAGTTGAGTCTGGTGCCAGGCAAACTGAGGGGGGTGAGACCAGTACCACAGAGGCTGGTACCTAGAGTTGAGGCCGGTGCCAAGGAGACTGACGGACAGGTGAGGCCGGTACCAAGGAGGATGGTACCTAGAGTTAAGTCTGGAGCGAAGGAGGCTGACAGGGGTAAGTCCAGTACCTCAGAGGATGGTATCTAGAGTTGAGTCTGGTGCCAGGCAGACTGAGGGGTGTGAGACCAGTACCACAGAGGCTGGTACCTAGCGTTGAGGCCGGTGCCAAGGAGACTGACGGACAGGTGAGGTCGGTACCTCAGAGGATGGTACCTAGATTTGAGTCTGGTGCCAGGGAGGCTGAGGAGGGTGAGACCAGTACCACAGAGGCTGGTACCTAGAGTTGAGTCCGGTGCCAAGGAGGCTGACATGGGGTGAGGCTGGTCCCACAGAGGATGTTAGCTAGAGTTGAGTCTGGTGCCAAGGAGGCTGAGGGGGAGAGACCAGTACCACTGAGGATGGTACCTAGAGTTGAGTCCGGTGCCAAGGAGGCTGACGGACGGGTGAGGCCGGTACCACAGAGGATGGTACCTAGAGTTGAGTCCGGTGCCATGGAGGCTGACAGACGGGTGAGGCCGGTACCAAGGAGGATGTTATCTTGAGCTGAGTCTGGTGCCAAGGAGGCTGGCAGACAGGTGAGGCCGGTACCACGGAGGATGGTACACAGGCGGGTGAGGCCGGTACCATGGAGGATGGTACCTAGAGTTGATTCAGGTGCCAAGGAGGCTAATGGTGTGAGGCTGGTACCACAGAGGATGGTACCTAGAGATGAGTCTGTTGCCAAGGAGGCTGACAGACAGGTGAGGCCTGAACCATGGAGGATGGTACCTAGAGTTAAGTCTGGTGCCAGGCAGGCTGACAGATGTGTGAGGCCGGTACCAAAGAGGATGGTACCTAGAGTTGAGTCTAGTGCAGGGAGGCTGACAGACAGGTGAGGCCGGTTCCACGGAGATGGTAGCTAGAGTTGAGTCCGGTGCGAGGGAGGCTGACTGACTGGTGAGGCCGGTACCACGGAGGATGGTACCTAAAGTTGAGTCTGGTGCCAGGGAGGCTGACGGACCGGTGAGGCTGGTACCACAGAGGATGGTACCTAGAGTTGAGTCCGGTGCCAGGGAGGCTGACGGACCGGTGAGGCTGGTACCACGGAGGATGGCACCTAGAGTTGAGTCCGGTGCCAGGGAGGCTGACGGACCGGTGAGGCCGGTACCACGGAGGATGGTACCTAGAGTTGAGTCCGGTGCCAGGGAGGCTGACGGACCGGTGAGGCTGGTACCACAGAGGATGGCACCTAGAGTTGACTGCAGTGCCAGGGAGGCTGATGGACCGGTTAGTCCGGTACCACGGAGGATGGTACCTAGAGTTGAGTCCAGTGCCAGGGAGGCTGAGGGGGGTGAGACCAGTACCACAGAGGCTGGTACCTAGCGTTGACGCCGGTGCCAAGGAGACTGCTGGACAGATGAGGCCGGTACCTCAGAGGATGGTACCTAGGGTTGAGTCTGTTGCCAGGGAGGGGGACAGACCGGTGAGTCCGGTACCACGGAGGATGGCACCTAGAGTTGACTGCGGTGCCAGGGAGGCTGACGGACCGGTGAGGCCGGTACCACGGAGGATGGTACCTAGAGTTGCCTGCGGTGCCAAGAAGTCTGACGGATGGGTGAGGCCGGTCCCACGGAGGATGGTACCTAGAGTTGAGTCCAGTGGCTGGGAGGGGGACGGACCGGTGAGGCCGGTACCACGGAGGATGGCACCTAGAGTTGACTGCGGTGCCAGGGAGGCTGACGGACCGGTGAGGCCGGTACCACGGAGGATGGTACCTAGAGTTGAGTCCGGTGCCAGGGAGGCTGACGGACCGGTGAGGCCGGTACCACGGAGGATGGTACCTAGAGTTGAGTCCGGTGCCAGGGAGGCTGACGGACCGGTGAGGCTGGTACCACGGAGGATGGCACCTAGAGTTGACTGCAGTGCCAGGGAGGCTGATGGACCGGTTAGTCCGGTACCACGGAGGATGGTACCTAGAGTTGAGTCCAGTGCCAGGGAGGCTGAGGGGGGTGAGACCAGTACCACAGAGGCTGGTACCTAGCGTTGACGCCGGTGCCAAGGAGACTGCTGGACAGATGAGGCCGGTACCTCAGAGGATGGTACCTAGGGTTGAGTCTGTTGCCAGGGAGGGGGACAGACCGGTGAGTCCGGTACCACGGAGGATGGCACCTAGAGTTGACTGCGGTGCCAGGGAGGCTGACGGACCGGTGAGGCCGGTACCACGGAGGATGGTACCTAGAGTTGCCTGCGGTGCCAAGAAGTCTGACGGACGGGTGAGGCCGGTACCACGGAGGATGGTACCTAGAGTTGAGTCCAGTGGCAGGGAGGGGGACGGACCGGTGAGGCCGGTACCACGGAGGATGGCACCTAGAGTTGACTGCGGTGCCAGGGAGGCTGACGGACCGGTGAGGCCGGTACCACGGAGGATGGTACCTAGAGTTGACTGCGGTGCCAGGGAGGCTGACGGACGGGTGAGGCCGGTACCACAGAGGATGGTACCTAGAGTTGAGTCCGGTGCCAGGGAGGCTGACGGACCGGTGAGGCTGGTACCACGGGGGATGGCACCTAGAGTTGACTGCGGTGCCAGGGAGGCTGGCAGACAGGTGAGGCCGGTACCACGGAGGATGGTACACAGACGGGTGAGGCCGGTACCACAGAGGATGGTACCTAGAGTTGAGTCCGGTGGCAGGGAGGGGGACGGACCGGTGAGGCCGGTACCACGGAGGATGGTACCTAGAGTTGACTGCGGTGCCAGGGAGGCTGACGGACCGGTGAGGCCGGTACCACGGAGGATGTTGCCAAGGTCAGGTCGGTTCCTCGGGCAAGGCCAGAAGCATCTCACTCAGCTCTTTCACCACTGCAGGGTCCGCGGATGAAGACTCGTGCTATTAGCACTGCGCCCAAGCACCCCCGGCACAGACCGAGCTCCGCCATCTCTGCCCCGTCAGCACGGCTCGTAAATCAAGGCATTGCCGGTAAGAGGCACCGGAGGGTAACGCACCTGCTGCAGAGGCGCGTCCTCTTCTGCAGATGCAATTAACTCATGTTTTATGCTCTTGAAGTGGAACAACGAGCACCAAAGTGCTGGTCAATAATAAAACCTGTGATTTAAAGTGCTACAAAGGCTGAAACTCTGTCAGCAAGCACTATATGTAAACTCCAGTGCACTAATAGCAGAGTGACAGACTTCATATTTGCGTTTACAAGTGGTCGTATTTTAAAACAAAATCTGAATTGTAAAGCTGGTCAGATATTTGCATGTTTAGATTTTAAAAAATCAGAGATAAAACAGACGTGATGTTGGAAGGAAGGTTTACACATTGCTATATAGTGCCTGAAATACTTCTGCGCACCGCTGCGTGTGATGGATACACGAGCGAGGGTCACTTTGAACAGTACAGTGATGGTCTCGGGTGGGGGCTTGACAGGCCGGGCTGCAGACTCTGGCCGGGGCAGTTGTAACCTGGCACTGCTCGTTAGTGTCCGCAGTGCTGAGGTCTGCACCAGCCAACTGTGGCGGCTCCGCAGGCCTAGGCAGCCACCATAGCGCACAGAAGGCAACATCTCGCAGTAACAGGAAAACAGCATCCGCGGTTGTGCTGTCACCCAGGAGCGAAAAAGTTGGAGCTATAAGAACGAATAAGATCTCCCTGAGCAGTTACAGCGCCCGAAAGCCATCGACTGACTGCCCACTCTGAACGGAAGCTGCATCCTCAGTTGTGCCGGACTGCGAGGTGGATTTTTATAGCGCCTAGAATACATCCGCTATGAGTTCTAAAGAGAGGCGCACCTTTCATGTTTGCTTATTGGAGACACAGTTTCACTGCACGTGAAGGAAAGAGAGCTGGGAAGCGGCAGAGCATTGATACAAGCGCCTCTGATTGTTATCGGAATTGGATTTCTATAGCGCCTACTCTCCCTGACGAGGCGCTGAATCGCTACAGGGTTTAGGAGTAGTAGAATATTGTTGGCTGCTGATATCAGTCCTTGACATTATTCCACACACTTGTCGTCCTTATTTTCAACTCATCCATAAATGATCCCATCTTCTGTCTCGCTGTCTCTCCGGGTCTCTCTTTGCTGCCCTTTCACTCTTGTTCCTTCAGACACCGGATCTCTGATCCCCATGAACTGCGTCGTTGCCTTCTAGGCGCTGAGGCACCTTCTCACCAGTGGCCCTGGCCCGGTGAGAGTGGCGCGGCTGCGGTTTTTAATGCGACAGCGACACCCACAGTCAGGAGCAGGGTCTGCCCGGGCACTGACAGGAAAAGTGACCTCATTGTGAACAATCACCTTTCATGAAGGATGCCTGGTATCGGGAGTAATTCTGGGAAAAATGTCTGATAAATTAAGCTTTCTTGTAACTCGTGGGGACAGTGGCATTGGCCGAGACAAGACACAATGCTGGCCACATCATTATTGGCCACTTGATCTTCAGGCCGATACATTTCTCTCCATCGGGGGCCTGAGTTTGTTAATCATCTATTGCTCCCCCATCCCAAAGATCTTTGAATGTCCTACATCACATCAGGCCACGAGTCAGGGAACCAAGCGCATCCTTGGTGTCCGGAGCCTTCAGTCCACCTCCAGGAGCCCGGGGTCTGCCTCTTCTGCTGTCACTCAGGAGCCTCTGCAAGCTCTGTCTGGGGATTGCATACAGCTCTGTACCTGATGTCGGATGTATTGTGGGTAGAGGCCTGATTTCAGTCTGGAAAAGCTGCAGGATTCACTCTGAATGCCTTTCCACCTCTGTCTCTGTACCCCTTCTTACTTGCTGTGCGCACCTCTCTCTTTCTGTCTCTATACCCCTTCTTACTTGCTGTGCGCACCTCTCTCTTTCTGTCTCTGTACCCCTTCTTACTTGCTGTGTGCACCTCTCTCTTTCTGTCTCTGTACCCCTTCTCACTTGCTGTGCGCACCTCTCTCTTTCTGTCTACACCCCTTCTTACTTGCTGTACACACCTCTCTCTTTCTGTCTCTGTACCCCTTATTACTTGCTGTACGCACCTCTCTCTTTCTGTCTCTATATCCCTTCTTACTTGCTGTACGCACCTCTCTCTTTCTGTCTCTGTACCCCTTCTTACTTGCTGTGCGCACATCTCTCTTTCTGTCTCTGTACCCCTTCTTACTTGCTGTACGCACCTCTCTCTTTCTGTCTCTATATCCCTTCTTACTTGCTGTGCGCACCTCTCTCTTTCTGTCTCTATACCCCTTCTTACTTGCTGTGTGCACATCTCTTTTTGTTGTTCACCCCGAATGCCTTTCCGCCTCTGTACCCCATCTAACTTGCTGTACTCATGTAGGAAAGTACCATCTTGCCTGGCATGTTACCCCCATATTTCACTGTATGCATGTTGTTTTAGCCCTTGTGTCACTGGGATTCTGCCAGGCAGGGCCCCAGTGCTCATAGTATGTGCCCTGTATGTGTTCCCTGTGTGGTGCCTAACTGTATCACTGAGGCTCTGCTAACCAGAACCTCAGTGGTGATGCTCTCTCTGCTTTCTAAATTTGTCACTGCAGGCTAGTGACTACATTTACCAATTCTCATTGGCACACTGGTACACCCATATAATTCTCTTGGATATAGTACTGAGGTAGCCAGGGTATTGGGGTTCCAGGAGATCCCTATGGGCTGCAGCATTTCTTGTGCCACCCATAGGGAGCTCTGACAATTCTTACACAGGCCTGCCACTGCAGCCTGCGTGAAATAATGTCCACGTTATTTCACACCCATTTTCCACTGCACATAAGTAACTTATAAGTCACCTATATGTCTAACCTTCACCTGGTGAAGGTTGGGTGCCAAGTTACTTAGTGTGTGGGCACCCTGGCACTAGCCAAGGTGCCCCCACATCGTTCAGGGCAAATTCCCCAAACTTTGTGAGTGCAGGGACACCATTACACATGTGCACTATACATAGGTCACTACCTATGTATAGCGTCACAATGGTAACTCCGAACATGGCCATGTAACATGTCTAAGATCAATTCCATGATCCCCCGGGTCTCTAGCATAGTACCTGGGTACTGCCAAACTGCCTTTCCGGGGTCTCCACTGCAGCTGCTGCTACTGCCAACCCCTCAGACAGGTTTCTGCCCTCCTGGGGTCCAGGCAGCCCCAGCCCAGGAAGGCAGAACAAAGGATTTCCTCTGAGAGGGGGTGTTACACCCTCTCCCTTTGGAAATAGGTGTGAAGGGCTGGGGAGAAGTCGCCTCCCCCAGCCTCTGGAAATGCTTTGATGGGCACAGATGGTGCCATCTCTGCATAAGCCAGTCTACACCGGTTCAGGGATCCCCCAGTTCTGCTCTGGCGCGAAACTGGACAAAGGAAAGGGGGGTGGCCACTCCCCTGACCAGTACCTCCCAGGAGAGGTGTCCAGAGCTCCTCCAGTGTGTCCCAGACCTCTGCCATCTTGGAAACAGAGGTGTTGGGGGCACACTGGACTGCTCTGAGTGGCCAGTGGCAGCAGGTGACGTCAGAGACCCCTCCTAATAGGTGCTTACCTTTCTCTGTAGCCAATCCTCCTCTGTGGGGTATATAGGGTCTCTCCTGTGGGTATCTCAGCAAATAACGAATGCAAGAGCTCACCAGAGTTCCTCTTCACTTCCCTCTTCGACTTCCGCCAAGGATCGACCGCTGACTGCTCCAGGACACCTGCATAACCGCAACAAAGTAGCAAGAAGACTACCAGCAACATTGTAGCACCTCATCCTGACGGTTTTCTCAACTGTTTCCTGGTGGTGCATGCTCTGAGGGCTGTCTGCCTTCACCCTGCACTGGAAACCAAGAAGAAATCTCCTGTGGGTCAACGGAGTCTTCACCCAGCTAATGGAGGCACCAAACTTCTGCATCACTGGTCCTCTGGGTCCCCTCTCATCCTGACGAGTGTGGTCCCTGGAACACAGGAGCTGGGTCCAAGTGTCTTCGACAGTCCAGTGGCCCTGCTGTCCAAATTTGGTGAAGGTAAGTCCTTGCCTCCCCACGCTAGACAGTAATCCTGTGTACTGCGTGAACTGCAGCTGCTCGGGCTTCTGTGGACTTTTGCAAGACTTCCTTTGTGCACAGCCTAGCCCAGGTCCCCAGCACTCCGTCCTGCATTGCCGAACTCGCCGAGTTGGACTCCGACGTCGTGGGACCCTCCTTTGTGACTCTGAGTCAACCGCCATCCTCAGATTTTCTAAGTGCCTGTTCAGGTGCTTCTGCGGGTGCTGCCTGCTTCTGCATGGGCTCTGTGTTTCTGAGTGCCCCCTCTGTATCCTCTCCCAAGGGGCAACCTCCTGGTCCTTCCTGGGCCCTGGCAGCACCCAAAATCTTTAACTGCTTCTCTTGCAGCTAGCAAGGCTTGTTTTTCAGTCTTTCTGCGTGGAAACAACTTTGCATCCTCCAGCACGCCGTGGGACATCTTCTGACCAAAGGAAAAGTTCCTGGCACCTTCCGTTGTTGCAGAATCTTCAGCTTCTTCCACCTGGAGGCAGTCCTTTTGCACCTTCATCCAGGGTTTTGTGTTGCCCCTAGGCCTGTTGTCTCCTATTGCATTCTATTGTGTTCTACAGTGTTTGCACTACTTTTCTAACTGTTACTTACCTGATTTTGGTTTGTGTCTATATATTTTGTGTATATTACTTACCTCCTAAGGGAGTATATCCTCTGAGATACTTTTGGCATATTGTCACTAAAATAAAGTACCTTTATTTTTAGTAACTCTAAGTATTGTGTTTCTTATGATATAGTGCTATATGAGATAAGTGGTATAGTAGGAGATTTGCATGTCTCCTAGTTCAGCCTAAACTGCTCTGCTATAGCTACCTCTATCAGCCTAAGCTGCTAGAACACCTCTAATCTACTAATAAGTGATAACTGGATCTGGGACAAGGTGTAAGTACCACAAGGTACCCACTATAAGCAAGGCCAGCCTCTTACACAGGTGCAGAGATAAGCCCAGGTGGGGGGCCCCATGCACCCTCTCCTTTATTTTAGACATGAAAATGATGCTGCAAACTCACTTCTCATGTACTCAAGCCACAACCCGAGAGGCCTAAGAGATAACCTACCCTTTGGACAGTTTTTAAGGATTAGGAGGAATTGCTAAAAGAAAGAAGATTTCTTTCATGAATCTGATCTACTCATCTCTCGTGTAGCTGAGAGAGGGTCTCCTATTAGGCTACTTCGCAGATCCAGAAGATGGAAATGGTACACACACAGGGAGCATCTTCGGGTCGCAAGAGATCGGGGGAACCTGGAGACCGTTTGATCTTTGTTAGTACCTACAATACAGACAGTAATGGCATACGAAGAATCATTTTGAAGTATTGGCCTTTGATTAATGACATTATTGAGCAGAAGGAGATGCCCCTCTGTTCTTTTACAAGAGGCCCTAACCTAAGGGATAAGCTTGTAAGAGAAGCTTTGCTTAATGGGGGTCCCATGACTATTCACACGCAATGGGGCCTACCTCCAAGGTTGGGGCGTTAGAAGTGTGCCCACTGTGCAGCATGTTCCATGTGTGTTGAAACCAAGATCTTTTCACATGGTGATGTGTCTCACACTTTGGGATCATTGTCCAACTGTATTTCTCAATTTGCTGTGTGTGCTCTCTGGTAACCTTGTAAAAATATGTATGTGGGACAAACTTTGCAGAAACTGAAGATTCGGATCCTACAGCATAGGAGCCAGATCAGCTGCCAACCACCTAGGGGGCCGATAGTGGAACACTTCACAGCTATGGGACACACAGCAAGAGGAATCCCGTGGCAAGTGAGTGAAGCCCTACGACCGGATCCGAGAGGAGGGGACCGCGATGCAAAACTGCTGTCTTTGGAATGCCGCTGGATCCAAAGGTTGGGAGCCATGGAGAATGGCTTGAACAGCCAGGAAGAGTGGTGCAAGGTGGTAACTGTGGCTCAAGGTTAATATAATTTGTTGGCCACTGTCCGCACTTTGCTTCAGGCCAACATTTGCATGTACAGAGTGGCACATGGGCTCTGACATGTCACAGCCTTTGAGGGGATCACACACATAATTTACATGCAGACTTATCTGACAGACTGTATGGCATCATCATCTGAGGATAAGGAGCTGTGTTATATATGTCATTTTATTTTTGAAGATTTGCCTTGTTTTTTCTTTCTGTCTGTTCTGGATCTCCGCGTTCTCTATATGTCTACGTGTCCTTCCATAGGACCTATCGCTGCTGTCTTTTCCTTATCACACATCAGCATTCCATGTATGGAATCTTATAGGGGCCCGTGTTTCTGCCGGCACCTGAGGGGTCATGCGCTCCCGGCATATATGTATACTTCAGTTTTTTGGATGTGACGGTATCATTTGTATACTAGGGGTTGTTTTTTCCACGTATTTCTAACTTTTGCACTGCCTTTATTGGCCTGATGAAACCGTCTGTAAAGAATGGAGATGGCCTGGGTCAGTGTCTAGTTAAATGTGATGAGTGAGACGCTGTACTTATTAACTCAGGGAGGGGCGTCATAGAGTGTCCTAGGAGAAACAGCGGTCCAGTTGGTTTTCTTCTTTGAGACGCGGCCTGTACTACCGGGACTCCAGACAGCTCTGCGTTGATTGGTCGAGTGACCTCACGCAGGTATACATCTTTCCTGCAGGTTTTTGGGGGTGAGATGTACTCGGCGAGAGCATATGAGACGCTGGGGGTGAGAGGAGTGTCCTTCCCCTCAGACTCTTGTGGGGTTGTAGTGCTGCACCTCCAGACGCGCCTCAGGATATGTTAGTAGGGAAGCACCCCATACTGGGTGATTGCTTAGGCATAGTGCAGTGTGATACGGTATTGGGGCGTCTCTGGGCCTCACACTATACAGAACGTTTGGGACATCCTATTAACAGGTAAGTGTCTTGCGGAGCGTAGCCCTGTCGAGGTCACCTGGTGACTGGAGTTACTGGATTCGACTTGGAAATGTCCTTGGGTCGCTTCTGTTTGCACAGCACTCGGAGGTATTGGAAGTGGTGTTTGTTTGATTTACTATGAGCTTGGTTGCCCTGGAGAGACACGTTTTCCTATTATGAGTGATACAACTTTCTAGGTTCACTCGGTGGTTGCTCTCATTTATAGGAGCACTTTTTCACCTCCAAGACACCTTTTCCTCTTTCTTTCTTTCTTTTACTCTCGATCCTCTTTGGTGTTATGGTTTGGGATAGGTTCCCAGCATGAGCAAGCATGATATTTTTGCTTTTTCTACAGAAAGAAGAACAACCTTTTTGATGGAAGGGCTGCCAGGAGGTTTGTCTCCATGATCTTGTCTGGATTGGTGAGCCAAGTCTAACCAGATGTTGTTAGAAGGACTAGTACTGTTAGAAAGTGGGTTTCTTTTGACCTCTTTGGTTCTTTTCCTTTTCTCTTCTCTCTTTTTCTTTTGTAGGTGTCTACCTTTGTTTGTCCTGATGATGACCCTGGTGTATTCATTCTTGACAGGGGGTCGAAACATCAACTTAATCATCTGCCCTTCCTGGGGCTATAATTTTCCAGATACTGGATTATTTCAACTTTGCTGACGCTAAGTCTTAGATCCTGTGATCAGTGGAGGAATGAGCTCCTGGTGCATTGTATGATATTCACTTTCACATCACTTTTCCTCACTGCGCCATCACGTGGAGCACCTATTTGTATTTCCTTCTACATTCTTATTTTTTAAATGTCTGCAAAAGAGAGTGTTATTCAATGTTTACCCTCAATGGGGAGTTTTGCTTTCTATGATTCATTCATGCTGGATTCATGTCTTGCCTTATATAAGTGATTGTTTTTTTCCGATTGAACTTTTTTTCTAAAGATATAGGCAAGTCACAAACTCTTTTTCTCTGGAAAGATGGTCCTAACTACAACTACCTGCACATTTCACTTAAAGCCAGACCTACAAATTATGAAGCAACTGACCAGAAGTATTTCCTCCTCGTGCCCCTCAAATATAATATTCGGGAACTGAACAAAAAAATGTTCCACCGGTTGCACACAACAGAACAGATATGAATGGAAATGATAACATTCTAACTCGCCTTAAGGCACATGACAAATGTGATACAAGTGCAGAAATGAAAGCAAGTCTGTGAAACGATCATTCTCCCACAGACTCTCTGCTTTCCTACCACACTATTCAAGAACATGCAGCATGCGCCTTGTTTCTCTTTTTAGTTTACTTTTAGTTTTATATGCCCCACATTCTGGAAAAAAAACATTGATCTGGACAGGGATCCATCTGTGCAAGAAGCAAAGCAAAATGTGCAGAGGAAGTATGAATGTTGAATACACAAGGAAGGTTGCTTTTGGGCGTTCTGCATTCCATCCCAATTTACATCACTCACATAGAATTAGATGTTGCGTATATTGATGGCTCAGTCCATCTTAGTACTGTAACCGAGGGCAGAACATCTGGGGCAAGAAGGGAGCCAAGTTTACTGGAGGTATCATTAGAGGCTTTCTGGAGCTTGGCCATTGTGGTAAAATCCAGTGGCTGCGGTATGTAGGTAATCTATTGCAGGACTTCGGTAACCACCTAAGTATTCAGCTTCCCTCGAGTCTTTTGCATTATAGCAAGAAAGAACCAAGGATAGTATTTATGCAGAAAAGGGAGGCTGTTGGCTGTGTGAGAGGACCAAGCCCACTGTGGATAGACATTTCCCGGGACTGTGGACCCAAGGGATACAAGCTTAGCTGACTACTGTAAATAAACCACAGATAGATTTTACCTGACCAGGCCAAGCTTCAAAGTGCTCCATCACATGGCCTTTTCCTAGATCAGAGACATGGTCTGGAAACTTACCCGAGTGCCCATGTGATTGAAAATAGAGTCACTCAAATGTTCATTTTATTGTTGTTTTGTAATTTTCGTGAAGATATTAGACTGCATGTCTTGCGCCCTCTCTTTGACACACAGATGCTGATTTATCATCAGGAGGTTTAATTATGTATGCAGTTTGGACGATGCCCAAACATGCTGTGCAATCCCGACATATGTTAAAATTGCTGCCAGGAGGCGGAAGGCATTTACCCGGTTAGAAAGGCTCTGCGACGAGAAAGAATAATCTGTGCTCTGGTTTTTATCTTTGTCTCTGCTTAAAGTGCAGCGCTAACTCATACATTCCTACAATATTCATGGTGATTGGGGTCTAACTGGATTATAAATTATTAGTTTGCATTTCTGGCCTTTGTGCACTTTAGGCTTTTGCACTTCATGGTCTAGTGGAGAAGTGTGGCTCAATGGTTAGAGCGGCAGACCCTGATGCAGAATTCTGGCCCGGGACCAGGGTTCAATTCCCGCCTCGGTGGGTCTTGGGCTCAATTTCCTCGGACCTGATAATTCTCGCATCGGTGCCTAATCTAATTCATGGGTCCCACTTTGTAACTCTGGGCAATAGCTTGCTTAATCGCCCCAACAGTGCTGGAATGCTTGGCTTCACGTTGGAGGTTGCCCAGGAGTGGGCACCTCATAGGGAAAAGCCAGGAGGGGTTCCACAGCGGTATGCGTACAGCGCCTTGAGACCCTAACGGGTGAGTAGTGCGCTATACAAGTACGAAGTTTACAGTTTTATATTTGGTGATTGTATTATATTTTATCTCTGTGAAGAATGATCTTTCTGATTGTTGCTTTTATGGACTTATTGAATAATCTGAATAAAGACTACTGAATTGAATTGAAATGGATTGTCAAGGAAAATGAGGCACTATTTGTAGACCCCAAAGAGCAGTCCCTGGACCGGAAAGTATCATAGACAGGGACAAAGGTAGAATTGGAGAGGTTTAGGATTGCAAGTCCTCCCAGTACAAAAGCTTCTGAAGAGATCAGACCCTGTTTTGACAAATGAGCCCGAAATACAGCCAAGCCTTTTTTTGCCAACTTAGGTTACGCGGTTATTTGAGCATCAGCAATTGCACTTGGGGACTTTATTGGACACATAACCTGACTATAAGATTATTTCAACTTCACAAAATATCTGGAGCTTGACACACAAAAGTGTAAGTTTACATTTGTGAATCAGGCCCTATTGTAGAAAAGACACCGGATCACGATGTAGGTAATGTTATTTATTTGGAACAAGCCCTCTACATGTAGCATCTCCACTCGCTCGTGCACGCTCTAACTCCCCGCTCGTTCTCCGCCCCTGTGTTCTGTGTTCTACATTCTCTTACCTAGGCATCGGTAACTAGGATACCAGGACGCCACATCTCCCCTTCTCAACAATATTACAAAATCATTCTACAGAACTAAACATTTAAATATACTGCTACTCACAAACTATTTACAGAGAAGAAGCTTACAGCATCTGTGTGATACTTACATGAAACAACTGTTGATGACTCTAAATGGTGCTTGCACGCCACCTTTTACATTTGTTTTTTTAACAACTAAGTTTACCTTTTTCAATAACATTAAAAAATCACAACTAAAAGAAGTGTATGACTTAGATAAACATATTTACAACCTCATTTCAAAATCACTGAATTTCTTAGGTAATACAACAGCTCTGCCACCTCTTGTTGTCATTTTAGCAGCAAAATTAACTGGTGCACTAATACTCTTATCGCACTAATACTCTTAGCGCTACTAAGTCATGCACCTGATGTTGGTACGTTCATATGCATGTCCCTGTTCCCAGTCTGGTTTGTCTTTCCTCCCCTCCCTTCCCAATCTAAAATGTTATTACACCTGGACATTCTACTAAAATGCTACCATTTACCAAAGACAATGTAGCTTGGAAGAATATGAAGATTTGTAGCAAATGGTCTCCATGGATGGTCAGATCTAACATAACAAAAATGCAGGAAGTATATAAAACTTACTATTATAAAAAACTTGGCGCGAAGGAAGAACATTTAACACCAGGAGACTGGATGAGAGTCAAAAAAAGTCACAAATCTAATAAAGGTGACAGTATGTTCTGTGAGCCATTACAAGTTGAAGAAGTGTAGAAGAGATCAGTATGCGACAATTCCATGATCCCCCGGGGGAATTGTCACCCCAATGCCATTCTGGCATTGGGGAGACAATTCCATGATCCCCAGTGGTCTCTAGCACAGAACCCGGGCACTGCCAAACTGCCTTCCCGGGGCCTCCACTGCAGCTGCTGCTGCTGCTGCCAACCCCTCAGACAGGTTTCTGCAGTCCTGGGGTCCAGGCAGCCCTGGCCCAGGAAGGCAGAACAAAGGACTTCCTCTGAGAGAGGGTGTAACACCCTCTCCCTTTGGAAATAGGTGTGAAGGCTGGGGAGGAGTAGCCTCCCCCAGCCTTTGGAAATGCTTTGATGGGCACAGATGGTGCCCATCTCTGCATAAGGCAGTCCACACCGGTTCCGGGATCCCCCAGCCCTGCTCTGGCGCAAAACTGGACAAAGGAAAGGGGAGTGACCACTCCCCTGACCTGCACCTCCCAGGGGAGGTGCCCACAGCTCCTCCAGTGTGTCCCAGACCTCTGCCATCTTTGAAACAGAGGTGTTTGTGGCACACTGGACTGCTCTGAGTGGCCAGTGCCAGCAGGTGACGTCAGAGGCTCCTTCTGGTAGGCTCTTACCTCTCTTGGTAGCAAATCCTCCTTCCGAGGTAGCCAAACCTCCTTTTCTGGCTATTTAGGGTCTCTGCTTTGGGGATCTCACCAGATAACGAATGCAAGAGCTCACCAGAGTTCCTCTGCATCTCCCTCTTCACCTTCTGCCAAAGGATCGACCGCTGACTGCTCAGGACACCTGCAAAACCGCAACAAAGTAGCAAGACGACTACTAGCAACCTTGTATCGCTTCATCCTGCCGGCTTTCTCGACTGTTTCCAGGTGGTGCATGCTCTGGGGGTAGCCTGCCTCTTTTCTGCACCAGGAGCTCTGAAGAAATCTCCCGTGGGTCAACAGAATATTCCCCTTGCAACCGCAGGCAACAAAAGACTGCATCACTGGTCCTCTGGGTCCCCTCTCAGCACAACGAGCGTGGTCCCTGGAACTCAGCAACTCTGTCCAAGTGACTCCCACAGTCCAGTGACTCTTCAGTCCAAGTTGGTGGAGGTAAGTCCTTGCCCTCCCACGCTAGACTGCATTGCTGTGTACCGCGTGATTTGTAGCTGCTCCGGCTCCTGTGCACTCTTCCAGGATTTCCTTTGTGCACACCCAAGCCTGGGTGCCCAACACTCTAACCTGCAGTGCACAACCTTCTGAGTTGTCCTCCGGCGTCGTGGGACTCCCTTTTGTGACTTTGCGTGGACTCTGGTTCACTCTTCTTCCAAGTGTCTGTTCAGGTACTTCTGCGGGTGCTGCCTGCTTCTGGGAGGGCTCCCTGACTTGCCTGGCGCCCCCTCTGTCTCCTCATCCAAGTGGCGACATCCTGGTCCCTCCTGGGCCACAGCAGCATCCAAAATCCCTAACTGCGACCCTTGCAGCTAGCAAGGCTTGTTTGCGGTCTTTCTGCGTGGGAGCACCTCTACAAGCTTCTTCACGACTTGGGACATCCATCCTCCAAAGGGGAAGTTCCTAATCCTCTTCGTTCTTGCAGAACACTAAGCTTCTTCCAACAGGTGGCAGCTTCCTTGCACCCTCAGCTGGCATTTCTTGGGCTCCTGCCCACTCTCGACACTGTCGCAACTCTTGGACTTGGTCCCCTTGTCTTACAGGTACTCAGGTCCGGAAATCCACTGTTGTTGCATTGCTGGCGTTTGTTCTTTTTGCAGAATCCCCCTATCACGACTTCTGTGCTCCCTGGGGGTAGTAGGTGCACTTTACACCTACCTTTCAGGGTCTTGGGGTGGGCTATTTTTCTAACCCTCACTGTCTTCTTACAGTCCCAGCGAACCTCTACAAGCTCACATAGGTTTGGGGTCCATTCGTGGTTTGCATTCCACTTTTGGAGTATATGGTTTGTGTTGCCCCTATACCTATGTGCTCCTATTGCAATCTACTGTAACCTTACATTGCTTGCATTACTTCCTTTTGCTATTATCTGCATAATTTTGGTTTGTGTACATATATCTTGTGTATATAACTTATCCTCATACTGAGGGTACTCACTGAGTTACTTTTGGCATATTGTCATAAAAATAAGTACCTTTATTTTTAGTATATCTGTATATTGTGTTTTCTTATGATATTGTGCATATGACACCAGTGGTATAGTAGGAGCTTCACATGTCTCCTAGTTCAGCCAAAGCTGCTCTTCCATAGCTACCTTCTATCAGCCTAAGCTGCTAGAAACACCTCTTCTACACTAATACGGGATAACTGGACCTGGCACAAGGTGTAAGTACCTCTGGTACCCACTACAAGCCATGCCAGCCTCCCACACCCCACCATTGGTATTTCCTCTCCTGTATAAGTAACTGGGTGTATATCATTGGGAGTCAGCTGATCTCCCAATTCCACAGCAAATTTTCCTTCCCATACAGAATGTTGTATAATGGTGTAAGGTGACCCTGAGTCAGCTACAATTTGTATGTGAACACCATTGGTCTTTATATCACACGTAGGTTTTTTTTCTAGTTAATGTTCACCCCTAAAACTGCAGAATCATTGCATCATCCCTTTGTCACTAGTGGATACATTCTCATCCTCCGTGACATCTTCGGCATTATCCGTTAAACATTTAGCGCCTCATTACGACCCTGACGGCCGGCGGTAAGCTGGCGGTAACACCACCAACAGGCTGGTCAGCCAGCTATTATGACCTTGGCGCAATAGCCATGGCCATACCACTGGCACCTCCACTTTACCGCCAGGCTTCCGCCTGGCGGTCATAATCCCCAGGGCAGCGGTGCCCTGGGGATTATGAGTCCCCGACCACCAGCCTGGCTACGTTGGTAAACACCGCCATGGAAAGGCTGGCGGTCAGGGGGACTTGGGGTGCCCCTGGGGGCCCCTGCACTGCCCATGCACTTGGCATGGGCAGTGCAGAGGCCCCCAGGCATAGCCCCATCGCGATGATATGCGCGACGGGTGCTACTGCACCCGCTGCACATCAGCATTGCCGCCGGCTCTATTACAATGTTGATGTGACTTTTCCGCTGGGCCAGCGTCCTCTGGCCAGGGGAAAAGTCAAAATAGGGAGCCAGAAAAACCACCAGCACTGGCGGTATTCTGGCGCCCGCAGCCTCAGCGGTCTTCTCAGGAGACCGCCGAGGTTGTAATGAGCAAAGCAAAACACAAATTGTAATGAGGGTCTTAATTATTTTCTTGCTATAATTCTTTTTCCAACAAACCTTTGCAAAGTCACCAACGATTCCACAATGAACACATCTAGCTTTGATAGCGGGGCAGTTCTTATCCTTGGCCAGATGACCTTTGTTACCACACCAGACGCATGCCAGTCGTTTGTCATTCATTTCATGTGTAGATTTTCCAGATTTTTTTCGTCCCGTTTTTTTTCCAGACTTCTCCATCTCCATCTCCTTGCCATCGGAAAACCTACTGCCTGTTTCTCCTTGATTATCATTTTTAATGCAACTTTACTTTTTTAATTATATCTACTACTTCATTAATTGGAGATACACCACATAACCACAACGTTTCTTGAATGCTAGCATTGTTAGAGTGCATGACTAATTGATCTTTTATGAGATCGTCGTGTAACACCCCAAATTTGCAATAGATGACTAATTTCTTAAGTGCAGCTGGTACATAATCTTCAATGGATTCTGACTTCCCTTGTTTCCTTTGGAAGAAGGAACATCTATCTATAGCTACACACACTGCAGGTGGAAAATACGAGTCCAAATCATCCAGTGCATCTTTAATTCATCCTCATATCCGGCTATCTAATCTTCTTTTCCATCTGCTTGTAGATGCGTAAACCTTCTGGTCCCAAACTGTGGGGAAGAATTTTCTTTTTACTGGAAGCAGTAAACAGTTCATAATTTTCTTTTTCTAAAGCTGAAATGTAACTAATAAAATAATCTTTCTAGTTCACCCATTTTAATAAAGGTCCACCTGGTCAAGGAAGAAAAGGAGCTGTTGGAGTAAGGCCACGATTTTGAGACGACATAACGAATTCAATGCTATTATTGTTTTTTCCTTTGTTTATATTAAGTACTGTAATGTAAAAGTTCTAGCTGTACATTATGCCAACATTTATTCAACATACAGTGGTATGTGTAAAACAATGTGCACTTTGTTGATGGCAATTACATTTCTTAGACTAGAATACACATTTGACAGATGGCCTTTCTTATTGCCAAATTGTGTTTGCATCACCGTAAAGTTTATTTTGTTATTTTTTATGTTCATAAAGATGAAGTGTACATAGTAAAATAGGTCTCTGCTCTTAATTCGTTCTCCAAAGGTGTGCACATCACTGAGTACTCTTACTTTTGAGCAAATAGTGTGCACATCACCAAAGTGCACACTTTCAATATGGGCAAAAGACGAGCAATGCTCTATGTTTCACTGCTTCTTTACTGTGACGCGTTGTACGTGGACACTTTCTCCCAGCGCATAATACGCTTTCTTTGTACGAACATTCTACACAAGCCACTTAAACAATGCCGCTCCAGCTGCACGAGCGCTGTTCTCGAGCCGCTCATCAGTACTGCTCCAACTGCCACTGCGTACTGATCTGGACGCAAGGTGTGTCCAATTAGAACAAAAAGTCACTCACTAACCAGAAAGTCAGTTTAGTGTAATACCAACTTATATCACAGCGCTGTTCCTCCATTGACAGTTTGTCCACAGTTGACGACTGTGATGTAAGTGCTGCCGCTTGCTCTAATCACAGACGTTATGATGAGGTGTCATAGGATCCCATCCTCGCCGCCAGATTTGTAGAAACAACACCAGATCACGATGTATATAACAGTATTTATTTAGAGCAAGCCCTCTATAACTAGTGTTACAAATGAGGTCTTTGGTTGGCAGTCAGGTTAACCCCGTCCAAGCAAGGACCCTCACTCTAGTCGGGGTAAGGGAGAATCATACTCAGTTAATCCCCGCTCACCCCCTTGGTAGCTTGGCACGAGCAGGCAGGCTTAACTTCAGAGACAATGTGTTAAGTATTTGTACCAACACACACAGTAATACAGTGAACCACTACAAAATGACACAACACAGGTTTAGAAAAATATTAAATATTTTATCTGAATAAACAAGACCAAATACAATAAAAATCCATAAGATACAATTAAAAATACCAATCTAGCACTTAAAAGCAAGAAAACAGTGATTTGAGGTGAAAACACTGCAAGTTGGTAAAACATGGCATCTTAACAGCGAAGTTTCCTACAGTGTGATGCCAATGGTGCCGTTCACGGAGTCGGTCGACCCCCAAGTACAGTACCTTCAGAACAAGTAGAAAACGGGCCGGAGCACGGAGTCGCGGAGAGCGGCTTAGCTGGACCCAATGAGGCGTTGGTTCCGGTGCCATGGGGCAGGAAGACTGTGACGTTGCGTGGTAGCGTCGGGTCCTCTCTACAGGGCGCTGGAGGTGAAGCAGTGTCAGATGCGGAGTCGGTCACTTGGTTCCAGCAGATGCAAAGTCCGGCAGAGTTACGATGCTTTGGAGCGACCTCACCGGGTCGCAATGACGTCACAGGGCTGCAGGTGCTGCAATGGCATTGGATCATCATGGACGTTGGACTTACGACACTACGGTGTCAGCGAAGTAGGGCAGGATCAGCGATTGCAGCGATGCAAAGCCTTACAGAGGTCCACGGCTTTGGGGCAGGCGGTGTCACGGTTCCAGGTTAGTGGCGTCAGCTCACAGGCTCGTCGGATTCACACTCTGCGAGGTCCACGGCCTCGGGGCAAGTGGCGCCGCAGTTCCTGGCACCAGCATCCTTTACGAAGTCGCACGGCGTCGTCCGACATCAGTAGAATGTTTTTTCTACAGGAATTCACTTCCAGGGGTCCAGGAACTAGAACGGCACCCTCTGGTGAGCTAGAGTCCACAGCAAGTAGACTCAGGTCTAGTTGGTGAAGCCTTTGCTGCCCCTGAGGCTTCAAAACAGGAGGCAAGCTCTACTCCAAGCCCTTGGAGTCACTTCTCAAGCAGGAATGCAACAAAGTCCAGTCCCCGTCCCCTTCCACAGGCAGAAGCAGCAACTGCAGGATAGCCCAACACAGCACAGTCACAGGCCAGGGCAGCACTTCTCCTCAGCTCTTCTCCAGGTAGAGGTTCCTCTTGAATCTTAAAAAAAATTAATTCAAATTAATTTTTGATATACACCATCATACGACCAACAAGCAAGGACAAACACCTAGTATCTCCATCATTATGTCCGAGTTATTCTGTGCAACACCATACAAACTGCAATTCTATCGCGATCACTCCTAGTATCAATGCTAATCAGTCTGTACTAATCACACATATATGCAGAGTTGGCAGGAGCTCTCGTCCCACTGACGGCCACATGTGTAACAGGGAGGGAAGGAAAGGAAAAAGGGAGGGGGTTAAAGGAATGTACGCGCACTCTTATATCACTTACACGTACATAAGTGTACATTAAGTATATGACCTGTCAGGGAATCCTCCTGAGCCGGCCCATGCAGCCTGGCACTGCTCAGCAAAACCACCTTTTCTAGGTCTGAGACATAAGATGCATCTGGAGAGGCAGCCATATACCTGTCGGACGGGATCATAGTGGCATCATCTCCCAATAAGCAGTTAACTGCTCCTGACTATACGCTGCGTCCCTCAGCCAGTCTGCCTTGTGTGGTGCTTGCCCTCTCCCCCAGTTCATCGCTACTCTGCGCCTCCCCAAGACCAGCAGCAGTCCCACCAAACTCCTTTGCGTAGTCGTGATGTCTTTGACATATCCTAAAAGTGCAAACCTAGGGGTACGCAGGACTCTCAGTCCCATTATGTCATCAATCTCTTCTAGTGCCTCTCCCCAATAGCCTTGTATTCCACTGCAGCTCCATGCAGTGTGTAGAAAGTCAGCATTTGGTAAGAAACTTCTATTACATCTATCATCCGCTTTGAGACCCATGCATTGAAGTTGCTGCGGTGTATACTATAAGCGGCTTAAGAACTTGAAGTGAATTAAACGCAATCTATAGTTTGGGGAAAGATCACACATATGGGCACAGCAGTAGCGCCAGACATCATCTTCCAGGGTCTCTCCAGGTCTAATTCCCATTGCAATCGAGCCTTTGTGTCTGCTGAGGGGCGGTGGACTGCACACTAGCATACAGCCCGGTGACTAGTCTACGAGGTGATGGGGCCCTATATAGCAATTCTAGCGCATGAAATGTATATGGTGCGAGGGGAATTCTGGATATCGCATATACATCTCCGCTTTAATTTGTAAATAGGTCAACTTGTACAGCGCTGTATTGCAGGGTTCGTGGAGTGCAACTTCGGAAGATATGAACTGGCCCCCAGGGAACAGAGACCCCCGCGTGGTCAGGTTCATATTGTTGAGTCTGGTGCGGGCCCCTCCTCCTTCTGACATCTGCATCTCAGGAATATCTGAAATTGGCATGGAAGGGGCATACATAGCGCGAGCCCCAGTTCGGCGGAGCAGCGCGCGCCAGGCACGAGCCGTGCATGCCACCGAGTCAATATCCGCCCTGATCCGCTTACGGGGTTGATCTATTACGCTGATTCATTTATTCGGCCATACAGCATCAGTTTCAGGAGCCAGATGAGGTAAGTATCTAATAGGATGAATCTCGAAGTGCGCAAAGTGTGCCTGGGTGCAATAATAATATGATTCCAGATCAGGGGCCGCCAATCCCCCCCTCTCAAATGGTTGAGTTAGCATTTCCCATGAGATTCTGGGCCGCTTGCCCGCCCACACTAACGAAATTAACACCAATCGTAGTCGTTTTAGAAAGCTGGTTGTGAGGGAGACAGGAATGTTAATAAATAAGTATAAAAATGTAGGTAGTATGACCATCTTAGCTAGTGCTATCCGGTCTATCAGCGAGAGCAACAGAGAACGCCAGGCCACAACTTTGTCCTCCAGCCATGCTATAGCTCTGCCACAAATCTCAGCCCAGAACTCGACGACATCTCTACTAAGCCAAAGTCCCAGATAGCGCACCGGTTCTGACGCCCAGCGCAGAGGGTACTCAGAGCGGTGTGGAGTCGTGATGTCTGTCAGGGCGAGCACCACCGATTTGGCCCAATTGATGGTAGTGACAGAAAGGTGACCGAAACTCACAAATTATTCTATAATTGGGTCCAAGTGGACCTGTGGATCCCGTACATTCAGGGCAACATCGTTCGCATACATCAACACCAGAATTGGGCGCTGTCAAAAGATGAGCCCGCAGTTATTGTGATGTTGTCTCGAATGAGCCACAAGCGGCTTCATTGCCACCACAAACAGCAGCGGTGAGAGGGTGCAGCCTTGCCGGCCTCCCCTTGCAACTGGTATGGGACAGGTGATACTACCATTGATTCTCAACCTGGCCGTAGGGTTGGTATAAAGCAGCCGGACCAGTTGGATAAATCTGGGGCTCAGCCCCAGCCTGGCTAGTAGGCTGAATAAATAAGGCTATGCCAGGGAATCAAAAGCTTTTGTGGTATCTAGAAAAATCACTGCTGCCCGGGCTCCCAGATCCACCATCCGGGTCACTGCGAAGAATGTACGAAGGTTGTATGCTGTAGAACGACCAGGTACGAATCACAACTGGTCCGGGAGCACAATAGTGGTGAGCAGGGGTTGCAATCTGGAAGCTATTAATTTCGCTACAATCTTATTGTCAATATTTATGAGCGACAGTGGCCTGTAGGAATCGCAAACACTTGGCTCTTTGCCGGGCTTCAATATAGTGACAATGAGTGCTTCGTGGAGAAAAGGTGGAAGTATCCCCTCCTCCAACGACCCCGCATACATTTCCAGCAAGTGCGGCGCCAGGATACTTGCATATTCTTTATAAAAGGCCGGTGTTAAACCGTTTATTCCCGATCTCATCAACTGTGAAGGGGGCATCAAGATATTGTCTATGGGAGGTCTCCAGCCACAGGAGACTGATAGTGTCAAAGTATTCAGTGTATTTTGACGGGTCCAACTCCTCTGTCGGAGAATACAAAGAGGTGTAGAAATCT
The DNA here is from genome assembly GCF_031143425.1 of Pleurodeles waltl. Lineage (NCBI taxonomy): Eukaryota > Metazoa > Chordata > Amphibia > Caudata > Salamandridae > Pleurodeles > Pleurodeles waltl. Next base: position 1,164,923,658 of record NC_090439.1, on the reverse strand, counting down.
GTCATCATCCCCTGCACCGCCGCTGTGCCTGCGTGATGTGCCCCATTAGAGTCAAGGAGTTCAACAATGTAATCCTGTAGGAGGCTGGCCTGGCTTGTAGTGGGTACCAAGGGGTACTTACACTCTGTGCCAGGTCCAGTTATCCCTTATTAGTGTAGAAGAGGTGTTTCTAGCAGCTTAGGCTGATAGAAGGTAGCTATGGAAGAGCAGCTTAGGCTGAACTAGGAGACATGTAAAGCTCCTACTATACCACTGGTGTCATATGCACAATATCCAAGATGGCAGAGGTCTGGAGCACACTGGAGGACCTCTGGGCACCTCCCAGGGGAGGTGCAGGTCAGGGGAGTGGTCACTCCCCTTTCCTTTGTCCAGTTTTGCGGCAGAGCAGGGCTGGGGGATCCCTGAACCGGTGTAGACTGGCTTATGCAGAGATGGGCACCATCTGTGCCCATCAAAGCATTTCCAGAGGCTGGGGGAGTCTACTCCTCCCCAGCCCTGACACCTTTTTCCAAAGGGAGAGGGTGTAACACCCTCTTTCTGAGGAAGTCCTTTGTTCTACCTTCCCGGGCCAAGCCTGGCTGGACCCCAGGAGTGCAGAAACCTGTCTGAGGAGTTGGCAGCAGCAGCTGCAGTGAAACCCCGGGAAAGGCAGTTTGGCAGTACCCGGGTCTGTGCTAGAGACTCGGGGGATCATGGAATTGTCTCCCCAACAATTCCATGATCTTAGACATGTTACATGGCCATGTTCGGAGTTACCATTGTGACGCTATACATAGGTAGTGACCTATGTATAGTGCACAAATGAAATGGTGTCCCCGCACTCACAAAGTCCAGGGAATTTGCCCTGAACGATGTGGGGGCACCTTGGCTAGTGCCAGGGTGCCCACACACTAAGTAACTTAGCACCCAACCTTCACCAGGTGAAGGTTAGACATATAGGTGACTTATAAGTTACTTAAGTGCAGTGGTAAATGGCTGTGAAATAACGTGGACGTTATTTCACTCAGGCTGCAGTGGCAGGCCTGTGTAAGAATTGTCAGAGCTCCCTATGGGTGGCAAAAGAAATGCTGCAGCCCATAGGGATCTCCTGGAACCCCAATGCCCTAGGTACCTTAGTACCATATACTAGGGAATTATAAGGGTGTTCTAGTATGCCAATGTGAATTGGTAAATTTAGTCACTAGCCTGTTAGTGACAAATTTGGAAGTAAAGAGAGAGCATAACCACTGAGGTCCTGGTTAGCAGAGCCTCAGTGAGACAGTTAGGCATCACACAGGGAACACATACATAGGCCACAAACTTATGAGCACTGGGGTCCTGGCTGGCAGGGTCCCAGTGACACATAACAAACATACTGATAACATAGGGTTTTCACTATGAGCACTGGGCCCTGGCTAGCAGGATCCCAGTGAGACAGTAAAAACACCCTGACATACACTCACAAACAGGCCAAAAGTGGGGGTAACAAGGCTAGAAAGAGGCTACTTTCTCACACAAACACTATGCGTTTCGGCTGACAGGGCAGCCTTGATCACGTGCTCAAGGCTCACTTGTCAGCCGAAACGCCCTGAGTGTGCGCATTATTTTGTTTTTGTGTTTGGATTCTTATACAAGTCTGCTCTGCCGGTTTGCGCACCAACCCTCACGGGCCACCCGATCCTAGAAGGAGTGCTCTGTTTTGGGATACATATATATATATATAAATAAATATACATATATATATACTCCTTACTTCACCCTTCTGCGGGAAAACAATGTAACAAAGGACTTGATGCCCATGCGCAGTATCACTGAGAAGAGGAGTCACTCGATCTTGTGACTCGAAAAGATTGTTAGAACAAAAACAACTTGCAACACTTCAAACCCAACACTAGATGGCAGACTTATGGAGAACATGTGAATCTACAGCACTACTTGCCACAAACAGATGTCTACTGGGTAAGTAACATTTTCCTTCACCTGTGGATGGGCTCTGTGTTTCTAGAGGCAGTTGTAGCATACATTTAGTTTATGGGCTTGAAACCAATCATAGACCTTTATACATTTTCACAGACATGGAATCTGTTTCTATCACCCTGATTGGTTGTCATCACTAAGGTGCCACAGCCTGCTTCTACTTACCATAATTTAATATCTGGTTGTTCATTGGACAATGCAGTAATTATTGCATCGGATAACAATTCAACACCAACTTTTTTGTAATCTATCAGATGAGACAGTTATCACAGATTCCAAGTTTTTGGGAAATGACTCCAGATTCTGGTGCCTACTGCACCAAAATCTGCATGTTATGGTAAATACTGTCACCTTATCCATTTTTACATTCTGGCAGCTTTGACCAGCTCAGATGTAATGAAAGGTGAGGTCTTTATCACATCCAGGAACTACTGGGTGCGGTAAATAACACACAACCAGAATTTGGGAGACTGTACAAGCAAGAGTTTGCACAGAGGTCGGAAAACTCTGTCCCTCTCTAATCAGGGCCTAAGATGGCTTGTCCTTGACAGAAATCTACAGGTGTTGGGCGTTAAAGATTCCACATTCCTCAATAGATCACTGTGCTAGAGCGGTGCACTGTGTTACACAGAACACTGTCATACAGAGCCTTTGTTACAAGACAGTACATCCACAGTCAGTGGCGGCCGGCATCTTTAGGAGGGAGGGGGGTGGGCGGGGCACACACACACACACACACACACACACACACTCATTCTTTCACACACAGACACGCACAAACGCACATTAATTAACAACACTCATACCATTTAAACATGCACGCACGCAACAAACATTCATTTTAAAACATCACACACACTTAATCTTTCAAACACGCATGCACGCACATCCATTAACAACATTCATACCATTCAAACATGCACGCATGCACCAAACATTCATTTTAAAAGATCACACACACTCATTCTTTCACACACACATGCATGTACGCACGCACATCCATTAACAACACTCATAACACTCAAACATGCACGCGCGCACCAAACATTCAGTTTAAAACATCACACACACACACATAAACTTACCTTCAGCCTCCAGGTCCAGGAGGGTTGGGACTGCTGCCTTCCCTCATTGGCTGACATGAGGTCAGCCAATGGGGGACGGCAGCAGTCCCAGCCTCGTCACAGAGTGGGATGGGCTCAGTGAGACTGCTGACCCCACCCCACTCTGTGACGAAGTGTCACTGATTGACACTCGACCTGGGCGTTTCGGGGCTTAAACCTGAAGCACCCAGGGTGAATGTCAATGGGTGAAGCTTTCCTTGTCACCCAGGGGAGGGCCTTGAGGCACCTTTGCTGAGCCAAGAAGGACATGCTCATAGGAGCTGTGACCTCCTCAGCCCAGCAAAGTTCAGCTCAGGCAGCCAGGAGTCTGCACAAATCGTGCATGGCTCACTCCTGGCTGTCTGAGCTGAAAATTAAGAGTGTCTGTCAGGCTGGCCTTTGTTCAGCCTGACAGACACTCTTCATGAGGGGCAAAAGGTGGGAGGGCATGGCCCCTCTGCCCTAAAAGATGGTCCGCCACTGTCCACAGTACAGACAGAGCATTCACTGAACTCCACAGTGCCTGCACAAAAAGGTAGACTGCACTAGACAGCTTACTGTACTACAGAGAACACTGAAAACAGAACACTGCGTTAGAGCACCCGCTGCACTATACACTGTGCAGGGAGACCACAGCTTAGTGAGCAAAGCACCTATGGTACAAACTGCAGTGGACCGCAGTGGACAGTTCACTGTACTATACTGTATAACATACATCAGATGGAACACTGTGTCCACTGTATTAATCAGAGCACTGTGTTAGACAGCACACACTGTACAAGATAAACCACAGTGCTAGACAGAACACAGTACTAGATAGAACACTGTGCTAGACAGAACACTGTAGTAGATGGAACACTGGTAGGCAGAACACAGTACTAGATAGAACATTGTGCTAGACATAACATGGTACTAGATAGCACACTGTTGTAGACAGAACACTGTACTAGTTAGCACACTGTGCTAGACAGAACACGACACTAGAAAGAAACACCATGCTAGACAGAACACTGTACTAGACAGAACACTGCGCTTGACAGAACAATCTACTTGATAGAACACTGTGCTAGACAGAACATGGTACTAAATAGAACACTGTGCTAGACAGAACAAGGTACTAGACAGAACACTGTGCTAGACAGAACACTGTACTGAATAGAACACTGTGCTAGACAGAACACTTTACTACATAGAACACTGTTCTAGACGGAACATGGTACTAGATAGTAAACGGTGCTAGACAGAACACTGTACTATGTAGTCCACTGTGCTAGAGAGAACACAGTACTATATATAACATTGTGCTAGATAGAACACTGTACTAGATAGAACACTGTGCTAGACAGAACACAGTACTAGTTAAAACACTTCTGGACAGAACACTGCACTAGACAGAACACTGTGCTAGACAGCTCACACTGTACTAGGAGGGAAACGTCACTAGCCAGTTTACCTTATCACAGAACACAACACAGACAGTACACTGCAGAGCCCACTGTACTAGAGAGTACAATGTGCTGTAGAACTCCCTATACTAGACAGTACACTGTATTATACAGCACTAGAAAGCCCACTCTACTAAACAGAAAACTGTGCTAGAGAGCCCATTGCAATAGATAATACACTGTGCTAGAGCACCCACTGGACTAGAGGGCAGACTGCACTAGGCAGCACACTGTACTACAGAGCACAACACAGACAGTGCACTGTGCTAGAGTACCCCTACTGTACCAGTCAGAATACTGTGCTAGAGAGCCCGATACACTACTTCTCAGGTATACAGACGTAAACAGTGCTTGATGGCAAATGGCACAAGGCAGCTCACTGCACAACACAGCACATAGCAGGTATTCGGCTGTGCTAAAGAGCCAGCAGCATTAGGCAGTACACTGTGATAGAGAGCCCACTGCAGTAGAAAAAACACTGTGCTATATGGTAGACTACATTGGTCAGAACACTACACTACACAGCGCACCACAGACACTATACTGTGCTCGAGAGCCCACTGTACTAAATGGCCACGGAAGGTTCCCAAGGGCTGCAGCATGTATTAAGCCACCCTGGGGGACCCCCTCACTAAGTACATGCACACTGTCACTGCAGCTTGTCTGTGCTGGTAGGGAGAAAAAAGACAAAGTTGACATGGCACCCCTCTCAGGTACCATGCCCAGAAACCACTACCTGTGACAGGTCACCCCTCTAGCAGGCCTTACAGCCCTACGGCAGGGTGCACTATCCCACAGGTGAGGGCACATCTGCATGAGCAATATGCCCCTACAGTGTCTAAGTCCATTCTTAGACATTTAAGTGGAGTGTGGCCGTACTGAGTATATGGTCTGGGAGTTTGTCATTACAAACTCCACAGCTCCATAATGGATTCACTGAATACTGGGAAGTTTGGTATCAAACTTCTCAGCACAATAAACCCACACTGATGCCAGTGTTGGATTTACTGAACAATGCACCCAGAGGACATCTTAGAGATATCCCCTATATTTTACTCAATCCTTTAGTGCAGGACTGACTGATCTGTGCCAGACTGCCACTAACAGATGAACTTCTGACCACATGGGGTGAGAGCCTTTGTGCTCTTTGTGGTCAGAAACAAAGTCTGCTCTGGGTGGAGGTGCTTCACACCTCCCCTCTGCAGGAACGGTAACACCTGGCGGTGAGCCTCAAAGGCTCAGGCCTCTTGTTACAGTGCCCCAGGGTACTCCAGCGAGTGGATATGCCCGCCCCCCTGACAAAGCCCCACTTTTGGCAGCAAGTTTGCGTAAAACTTAGGAAAAACAAGGAAGAGTAACAGCGAACCCCTAAGGTGTCCAGAGCTGAAATGACCCCCTCCTTGCAAAATCCTTCATCTTAGTTTGGAGGACAGGGACCAATAGGGTTAGGTTTGTGTCTCCATCCCCAAAGGGAGTGGACACAGGAAGGGTGTAGCCACTCTCAGGGACAGTAGTCACTGGTCACTGGCCTATGACCCATGTAATGCCCCTAAATCCGGGAGTTAAGGGCTCCCCTGAACCCAGTTCGTGAGATTCCTGGTGACCTCATAAGAAGAAAGAAGAAAGACTGCTTAGCTGAAACCCCAGCAGAGAAGACGGAAGATGAAAACTGACTTGGCCCCAGCCCTACCGGCCTGTCTCTAGCTTCAAAAGCCCTGCAAAAGAAAGCGATGCATCCTGCAGGTCTACCCACCTCTGTCAAGCCTCCAGAGGACTGCCTGCATCACAGACGACCAAGAACTCCCATGGACAGCAGCCATGTGCAAGAAGAAACTACATCTAAGGACTCCAGAGGCTTCCCGGATCTGCGAGTCCTGACCATTCTGCACCCGAAGTCCATGTCCAGGTGGCCCAACTGACTAGAGAGGGTCCCCAGGCAATTCCAAGCAACTGCTCACCCTGGGATGACCTCTCCTGTCCTCCACAACAATGCCTGCAGCCTGAATCCAGAGGACCTCCCTGACCGCAACAGCACCGGATGAAGATACCCATCTCCAAAAGATACTTGGCATCCGCAGCCCCCTTGGCTTGGGGAATCAGACCTCCAGTGCAGCAACATTCAGAAGGCGGCCCTCCTACTTATCAAGCCTGTGGTTTTCCTGAACCGACCCCCTGAACCCAGCCTGCAACATCTAAGAGACCCACGGGGTCCCACTATGGGAAAGCATTGGGAGCCCGACGTTGTGTTTGCACCCTGCACCCGTCCGACATTGCTCCACTGAGGGTGTATGTTTGGTGCTGACCTGTGGCCCCCCTGGTGCTCCTCTAAACCCCAGGTCTGCCCTCCGAAGGCGTGGGTACGTACCCGCAAGCAGACCTGATCCCAAGTGCCCCCAGTCTCCATAGGAGCCCATGTTAAATTTGCCTCATCTTTGACCTCTGTACTCGGCGGCCTCGTGTTGCTGGTGGTGGGTGTTTGGGGTTAACTTGAACCCTAACCTGTGGACTTTTCAAACTCCAGAGACTAGAACTGTAAGTCTTGTACTTACCTGCAAAACATACTAAATTTTCTCCCCCCAGGAGCTGTTTCTGAAAATTGCAATGTCAACTTTTAAAACAGATTATTGCCATGTATTCAAAAACTGTATAACTTGGCAATTCTAACCAAAGTGGATTGATACATATGTGAAATACATATTTATTCATCTACTTACCTGCAACTTGAATCTTGTGGTTCTAGAAATAAATTAACAAAAGATATTTTTGCTACAGAAAGTCATTGGTCTGGAGTTAGTCATTGGGTGTGTGCTTCCCTTATTGCCTGTGTAATCGGAAATCCCCCCAAAACACTTGAAAATATAGAATGTATAGCTGATGGTATTAAACCGAATATAGAGGTGAAGGTGTGAACAAAACCAGAATGAACAGCCTTAAAAAAGTGGGTGATTCCATTAGTACTGGATGCATTAAATATTCGTCCCACGTGTTCACCAAAGTGTCTCAGAAAGTTTGTAGTTAAAAGGGACTGAATCTCTGACGATGACCTCGCGACCTGAAGCTCATAGGTCTCGCGTGCAGATGTAAGCGCCACATGTTTTTGTAACAATAAAGCCTTTAGTCTGCTCAACTTGTCAAAATTCACATCAGAAGTAGCAATATGAGGCCAAACGTCTGCTACTCCTTGAAACTGTGTAGGGGGAAAAAGGACATTCCCGCAACATATAACAATTTGGGAGACCGAAATGACGTAGGATGTTCCGCCTCGCATCCCGCAACAGCTCTCACTGTTAAGGAGCACATAGCTGCCATTGGAGAGCACCTGGAACGCAGGTCTAATCAAGGGTATTGGGACTCCCTTCAGATAAGCCAAATTTGCTGCGGAGGCATTGCATGCCCTGTGCAGGGACAGCTGTTTACAAACCATTGAATGGGTCACAGAAGTCTCACATTCACTACTGCTCAGAAAGACCTCTTTCATGCCATTGAAGCATTTGTATGAGAAAGGAAGCTTCCACACCTCGTGTATGTAACTATCTCCCAGTCTTTCATATCTGCCCGCTGGAATTTGTTTCAAACAGTATGTAGATTGAAGTGTTGAAATGGGCAGATTTAGAACCCCATGTATTAGCCATTCAGCAGATGGAATTTTCAGCCACAGTAAAAGGCAACTGTTCCAACTTTTCAATATTCAACATGACATGTTGCTTCTTTCTTAGCCATTATTTGTTGTTGTCACGTTAAATTAAATGTCGAAAAAAATCTCCCTTGCTCTCATGTGTTGCCAGTGAACACGACCTGCTTTCAATGTTTGTAGTGTCAAACTTTACGCATAATGAATCTTAGCTGACTTTGTCCATGTTGCAAAAATGATACATCACTCTATACTATATCTGTTGCAGAGGATATAATGTTATTTAAGGTGTATATTCGGTCGGACAAGGTATTAATCCCATTATCTACAACGGCTAATGCTTTCTGTAAGTTTTTCTTATCTATTTGCCTTAACCGGGCAGCCGCCTCTTGTTGGGAAAGTTTCCATATTTCATTTTATGCAGCATATAAGAAGTGTTTTCTGCGTTGCTTTCTGGGGCCTAACACGAAATCCTGTAAACCTGTGTTATTGGATAGGAGACTTAGATGTTCTTTGACAGCATCTAATGAGGAGACCTTCATCCATTGCTGGCATAGTTTCCCTACACTATGGGGGTCATTACGACCCCGGGGGTTGGCGGTAACATGGCCCGCCAATGTACCACTCCGACAGCCACGGCGCTCACAGCCGCTGGACTGGAGATATACATCTCCAGCCCGGCGGCCATCACTGTACTACCTGCGGGATAATGACCCCCCCTACCACCATGGTTTTCATGGCTTCCTTACCGCCACGAAAACCATGGCAGTAGGCACTATCAGTGACAGGGCATTCCTCCCCTGTCACTGATAGGGGTCTCCTCCCTTCCCTCTCTAGTTACCATCCAGCCCCCCTGCCTCTCCAAAGCCCCCCACCCCCATTCATTCTCGCCCCCTCCTGACAAACACACACCCTTTTCACACAAACATCAACACATGCATACATCCACTCACACACACCTGCACACACTTTCAAACATGCACACACATGTATTCACAAAATACAACATGCACCCACTCACACCTCCATACATGCACACTAGCATCCAACACGCAAAACACACCTGCATCCACGTGCAAACAAACATATACACACACACACCCACACACGCACACAACACCCCCCACCCCCTCTCCTGTCAGAGACCCAACTTACCTGTGTTCAGGGGGTCCTCCGGCAGGAGAAGGGACAGGCCGCTACTGCCACCAGCAGCGTCCACCAGCAGAACACCGCCAGGCCATGTAATGGGTCATAATACGGCTGGCGGTGGTCTACTGATGTGACGCTGCTGGTGGCAGCAGCGCCACCTTACCGCCATCCACCTGCATGGGCACAGCCGGATTTCCACCATCGTTCTGGCGGAAATCTGCTATGGTCATAATACGGTGGATGGCTGGTAGCCGTGGCGACGGTCTTTTGTCGGCCGCCGCTGAAGCGATAGGCAGTTTTTACCACCAGTATCGAAATGAGGGCCTACATGTTCTCACTATACCAAAGTGTTCTGAGGACACATAGCGAGGGTCTGGCCTATTCATTCTAAAACCCCAGTGGAGTTAACAAAACGCGTATGGCACCCATTGGTGTCCACAGGCTAGAATAACCACCCACAAGGACGTGAAAATGATGCATTAAATGTGCCATTCTGAACTCATTAATTGAGCTGATCTTTGGACACATTTATATATTTTTGCCATTTATACAATTTAACAGGGGTAGGAATATTGGGCGCACTCAATTCCTTAATGTTTGCTAAGCCTAGACAGCTTGTTTGTTGCACTGTTTCGTTTAAAAATATAATTTCAACAGGAATCATACATGCTCTAAAAAAAACTTCTCTCGTGTATAGTAGGTTAAGACATCCGTTTATGTAGAATTTGTAGAACATAGCACCGTATTAGCAGAAATCAATGTAGAAGTAGTTGTCAGTGAAAACAATGAAAGCTAATTTTCCACTCTCCCCAAGCTCGGATAGGTATCAACGTTACTGTTGAAGACTTGTAAGGCAACATCCTGGTCTGCAGTGGGAGGGATGCAGGCACTACTCAGGAGTCCTATAGGTCTGCTGTGCAGGATCAGCCACATGGTGTAGCTTGACATTGTTGATGGAGACAAAGCAATTTACTTTAGAGCCAGGCAGCGGTGGTAGAATCACAGTTCTGGTACCGTGTATTCCCAGGACTGGAACCTGGGCACGATAAGAAGGACTGAATTCCTTTTTCACAGCAATCTTTTCACGCACCAGATCACTAAGATTAGGAATCCAGCCGGTAGATACTGGTTACTGGTACATCCCAGATTCCAAAGGAGGCAGCATTGGCAGATGCGTTGTCATCACGGAATTGTTGTAAGTCCTGCAAGATAGTGACACAATCATTTATGTTAAAGGGTGAATCTTCCGCCTCCACGTCAGGAACATCAAGATCTGGAACATACACTTGAGTTACAAAAATACATTTGTAGGATGAACGCTCTCCCAGGGACCTTCTAGGCAGATTATTAAGTGCTATCTGGACTCCATATAGGCGTGTAAGCCAGCTACAACCCGTGCCTAATACTCTAGCTGTTAAGGATTGCTTTAAATCTCGGTTTTGTCGCTCCACGGCACTATTTCCTCGGGATCAAATAGAGACAAGTAATGCAGTTGGACCCCTAATAAAGCCATGGTGTCCCTGTAAGCTATTGAGGCAAAAGCAGGGCCCCTGTCCGAGTGGAAAGCCACAACTGCATATGTGCCAGTAAAGACTTGCACATCTTTAATAACAGCTCAAGCATCTGCCGAGCGTTGTGGCCAAACCCACAGAAATCTGAAGCATGAGTCAACAGCAACTGCAATGTATTTGTATGCACTATCCAGTGTCAGGGGACCACAATGGTCCAAGTACACACATTTTAAGGGTTTGTTGGAAATTAAGAGGGGTGTCTGCGGTGGGCTTTTCAAGCTGGACTCTCATTTGCTGGCAGATGTCACAACAAAGGACATACCGCTTGGTCTGTTTGTATAGACCTGGCCACCAATATAGTGATTGCAATATTGATATTGTAGCTGCCACACCAGCATGGGCAGAAGCAACACCCTCATGTGCTGCTTTCACTACCGCAGGTCTTATTTCTTTATTGGGAATTGTTCGAACTCCCACACCTGGTATTGTTACCTGTGCAGCAAACAAACCTGCCATCCGGTAGGAATATTTAGCAGGACATGCTTTAGGAAAAGGCTTGCAATCAGCTGAAGCTTTCACGGCTGCCAGTGTTTCATCATCCACTTTCAACTTAAAATGAGTTACTGCAGCAACAGAAGCCATGGCTACTGCTGATTTGGCTGCTTCATCAGCCAGAGTGTTGCCTTCAACGTTTATTCCAACACACTGGTGTCCTAGTGCATGTAGAACATGGACACTAGGTAGCGATTCTTTCAGCTCCACTACTTCCCCCCACAGAAGTCTGTATTTAACGGTGTTGCCTTTTGAATCTCTGAACCCATTTTGTCCCAAGTAAGGCAGATATTCATAGAAGGAACACAATAGTACGATTCACAGACAATCAGCGTCATCTGCTCAGAATCTGTATGTTCCAGTGCCATCACCAGAGTCTTGAGCTCTGCAAGTTGTGCAGTGCAATCTCCTAGAGCCTGTGTGTAAGTATTTGTGGATGGAACTAGCCATCTTTCATGGAACCACTCACTACTGTGCAAGCAGCGGCGTATTGATGTTTTGTTCCTATCGCTGGTTGGGCTGAACCATCAGTGTACAATACTTTATGATATTGTTCAATAGGCAATGTATTTGCTGGAACTGGATGCTCAAGTTCATATTGTAAGAATTATTGGGTCTGTAATTTGGAGTCAAAGACATCATCAACATCAGTGGCTGTCAAAGACGTTGCCCATTGGATCCAACGTGGATGTAGTGCTTTCGCATTTGGAACGCAGGCTTCAGTAACAGCCTCAAGGGCTGGAAACGGGGGAGATGACAATAATGTGCTTCCCCTGGGCAAGAGGTCTCTCTTCAAGGACCACCATCTGGACAGCAGTGTAGATTTTCTGAGTGGGAGCAAAGCGTTTTTCAGCTGTGGAATATAAGCGTGATTTATATGCAAATGTGACGGTCTCATCTCCATTGAATGTCACATAGGTGAAACTAATGGCACCAGCAATTACTCTGATGACCAAATGTTTTTTATTGTCCCTTGTATGCAAGTGTTTTGCTTCAAGCATGTCTTTTTGCAAAGCTTTTACAATGCGTGTGTATTTGACTGTCCAAAATTTACCAGTAAAATCAGGACATATTAAATCGTACAATGGTTTGATGCGTTGTGCATAATCTGGAATATATGTTCTGCCAAAATTTAAGAAGCCCAATACTGACTAGAGCTTCTTTATTGTGTTTGGAGGTTGTAGTTGAGGGCATTTTTCTAAAAATTTGGGCGCCAGGCTCCTGCCTTCATCCGACAATTCGTGTCTTAGAAACAGGACACTAAGGAAAGCTATTTTTGTTTTTTTTTAAGTTGAATTTGTAGCCGATTTCAGCAAATCCTGCAACAATGTGGGCGACCCGTCTTAAATGTTGCATGAGGTTGTCATCTGTGAGATAAATGTCATCCACATATGACAACACCTCAGGGTCAATGTCATGTAAGATTGATGTTACACGAGCTGAGAACAGTCCTCGGCTGTTCTTCTACCCCTGTGGGAGTCGGCAGAATTTTTCTGAAAGCCAAAGACGCTAAAAGTTGCTAGGTTCCTACTTTCAGGTACTATGGCCCTCATTATGACCTTGGCTGACCGCCGGGCGGCCGCCAATGCGACCGCACTCCTGCCGCGTCATTTTGAGATCCCCGCTGGGCCGGCGGGCGTAAACTTGGTTTCCGCCCAGCGGGGATCTCAGCCGCAACACAGGAGCCGGCTCCAAATGGGGCCGGCGGTGTTGCAGCCGTGCGATGGGTGCAGTTGCACCTGTCGTGCTTCTCACTGTCTGCTATGAAAAGCTGCATGGGGCCCTGTCAGGGGACCCCTGCACTGCCCATGTCAGTGGCATGGGCAGTGCAGGGGCACCCAGGGGCCCATGACTCCCCATACCGCCAGCCTTTTCCTTAAAGACTGGCGGTACGGGGACTTTTGTATAGCAAATTTTTTTGTGTGACTATTTAAATGTCTCTAGTCTAAGACTATTCAATATGAATTGTCGGGTTTAGTGACTGGAAATAATGGATTATTCATGGATGAGTCTGAGGGTTCAATGACACAGTGGTACTCCAACTCATTGAGGATTTCCCTCACAGATGCTTTAGCATCATATTTTATAGGATACTGAGGTTGCAGTTGGGGTTGGGATTTTATTGTTATTACGTGGTAGTGGGATTCTTTGTCCCATCCTACTTGGTTGTGATATAACGCAGGTGCCTGTGCCAATGCCCAATCAATGGCATGCATTTCAACAAGCTTTCTGGGAACCAGGGGCGAGAAAGAGTTTTCAATCACATCCTCTCCATAAAGGAGATTGCGGATGAATTCTGGTGGGCAATCTTTTTCAGCCAGCAAAATATCATAAATAGAGACTATGCGGTCCCAAAAGAAAGCGTCAATTATGCGTTCAATGTCTCCTTCTAACTGAATAGTTACTCTGTACACCCTATCTGGTGTGGGGGCACTCATGCCCACGGTCTCAACTTGTAAGAAGTCATCAGTTGCTTTCACCTCCAGATGCTCTTGAAGATCCTGGTGAACTATTGTGACCTCTGCAGCACTGTTGAGCAGTGCCAGTGCCCACTTCTTGTTCTTCAGTAAAGCCCTCTTCTTGAGTGGCATGTCAAATTCTAACTGTTGCCACCTTTTTCTTTTTAAACTGGGGTTTTGGTTAGCGACGCTTCTGTAACTTCAGACGAGAGTTGTAAGTCCTTTCTTAGTTTCAAGTACTCATTTTGCTGCTCTGGCCGCCCACCTCTCTCACTGCATGTTTCCGGTGAGTCCTGAAAGGAACTACATTAGCGTGTTTTAGTATATTGATATCTGTCAGGTGTTTTTATATTATCTATATTTCTAAGGTTATATCTATTTTGTGGGGTCTCCGGATGCGGAGATTCTCCTCTTTCTTTTTTAGGTGTTTGTTGTTTTTTTATCCAAGCGTTTTTTGAAACCTTCAGGCGCTTGCTTGGTAGTATCTTTATTGGATCTGCCTTGAAATTGTGGTTTAATCGATCTGGTCCCCAGACTATCTCGACCAATATTAGAATAGGTCTCTGCGATAAATTTTGGTAGCTCCCGTTCTTGATCCTGTGGAGGAACATCAGAGAGCTGCATGAGCACTGCTAGTGCAACTGCTTCCCCTTTAAGATTACTTAATATTATTGAGGATACTGTGGCAAAGTTGCCCATTAATTGCACCCCAAATCCAGGGCTGGGGCAGCCCCTTATTAATCTTGAATTAGCTTTAACACCTCCGGAAGATTGGCGTACTGTGTCCCATGTATTGCAGCTATCAACTGTGGGAACCATCCCAAAAGGCAAGCACTTAGTGAGAATTCTATGTTGATCCTGCGGCCCTGTATGAGGAAAAACTGCTTCCAGTGCATTTTTTTTTTGAGCTAACCAAAACGGAATTTCCTCCCGCTTGGTGGGTACCGTACCTATCATCGAATGTACAGTAGCATGGGTTAATGCCTGGCATGACTGCATGTTGTTGCACTGAGGCAGCATTTGCTGGGTTAGTATTTAATGTTTGCATGACAAACTGTACTAATAATCTGTATATTGTTGTGAGCTCTATATGTAGGCGGCAAACCTCAGACACCGCTAAGGTTGCTGCATCAGGGTGTGGTTTATATGTGGCCAATAAAGGCCAGGTCGGGCCAACACTGCTCAGAGGACCTAACCTAACATGTAATATTGTATGTGGTAGGGCGCCATCAAGCCAGTTGTTATGGTCTTGATAAGATAAAGGTATTTCCAAATATGCATAAGCTCTGTATTGTGCTGGTATGTTTGCAGGTATATACTGGTCAAATGTATTTGTGTTCCCATCTACTGCTGGAAAGGTGACCCAAGAATAAAACAAAATATGTTGTATAGGCTGGATGAGCCTCAACAACAAATGTGACTGGACCCCCCTGGGCTGTTAGGCCATTTGCCAATAAATGTGCAGTAAGGGGTGGTTGCATATTTACTGCAATTGCTACACGTTGTGGGTTGCCATTTTAATGGTGGATGTATGTTCAGAGTTAAGGACACCTAGCGGGGATTAGTCCTTTTAAGGTTCAAGCTTGAACAACCTATAGCTCAATATAGGTACTACCTATTTAGCTGAGGAGGAAATCCTCAATACCAGGAATGTCTCCGTATATAGTATTGAGGTGTCTTTAGCCTTAGATGAGACAGAGATACTTAGGAGGATCGGAATATTAGTGCCTGACCAAATGTTGGTGGCGCCATGTCATGTAGGTTCTCATTATGCTAATAAGGTTACTGGATTTGGGGGAGAGGTTCACATGGATTGTGGCTACTAAATAGAATTCCACACCACATAACGCCTGTCAGCCTAATCCAGGATCTCCGGCCAACTAGCAGCGCCTCATCTTTGGCGGAGATGATTGTGGCAACCAGGCGCATGGCGAAAAGACTCCTCAGGGGAATAATGGTCGATCAGATCCCATCCCTTTCTCTCAGTTACCAAAAGTCTCATACAGGCAAAGACAACAGAGGCAGAATATAGTTCAATAAGGATTTATTGAAGTAACTGCATCTTAGATAAAAACGCATGCATTGCAATAACTAGGATGATAAAACACAATAAAAGTAAACAGGTGACTAACAGAGTAAAACACAAGAATAGTCCTACCATACTGTCACTAGGAGTGATGTATCTATTTCTCCCACCTAAACTATGTCTGAGCACAGCATAAAAAGCCTAATCTGCCCTTTGGGTTTCCCCCCTGGGGGTACACCATCCTTCATACCTGGAAGAAGTAGCCTGTAATCTTGAGAGACACCGTCCCCATGTGGATCAGGGGTCTGGCCGTCTAGGCAGGTAGCTGTTGCGAAGCAGTCAGCAGTCAGCAGTCAGCAATCAGCATGCAATCGTGCTCATCTGGCTGGAATCTTCCTCCAACAGGTCTGGGACAAAGGGGTGTTTTTATAATGAAGCAGCTAATTTTCTAAGAAATAGTCCCCATGTATGAGTGTGTGTGTTGGAGACACAGCATATCACATTTGTCGGCAAACCTATCTGAGTGTAGCATAGGAGAAAGCACAAAGTGAAATAAATGCCCTACTAAAAATGTAATGCTTTCCTAGGCGAAAGTACAATGAGATAAAGAAAATAAAACAGCACTGCAAATGTTGCTATTGCAAGAAAAATAAAGCAATGTTGAATGAAATGTAACAGGGTTAAAGTATGTGTCTAAAACATGGATAAAATCGCTATGCAGTAAAGCGACTGAAGAATCAGATCAAAGTAATAGCGAAGGTGGTGCAGCAAGGAGATCAAAGAGAAAAAGAGTGCCAAGTCGTGGGAGAAGGAGTTTGCTGCCTTTTCTGCTAACAATTCGACTTCAGCTGCGCATTTTGGAGATTGAAAGAGCTTTGGAATTGGACTTTGAAATGTCATTGCCTCATGATGAACAGAGGCATTATTTGCTGAAGTACTCATCAGTGAGTTTCAGATGGTTTATTATTAGGGACATTTGAGCTTTCAATAGTGAACTTTGAACATTTGCAAACAGAGGAAATTCTTGCTGAACTCTTTCTAGAAGCTCAAGGACTGTGTAGATAAGTGCAACAATTTTAAAAGATAGATTTTTATTTTTGCTTTGCTCACATAAAAGAAAGAAAAAAAAGGAAAAGACGCTTTAAATGAATTGAAAGCCGCTTGTACATTTTTGACTTTTGTTTTTGCATTCTTTGAATTTTTATAATGTGGTCGGATTCTAGACAAGTCATGAAATCTGATCAAGGCAAAAGCAGTAAGTGCAAGTATGTGCGTGTAGGATTAGCAACAGTATGTGTGCTTGTGAGTGTTTTATTGATAGTTGGATTGAGTTTGCCTGAGAATTATGAGATTGAGAGCACAGTTACACCGGCGTTAGTCGCAGAACGAGATCCTGAGCATGAGGATCAGAGATTGTTACAGACTGACAGTTCAAAGGGAGATTCGACATTGAATGTGTATTATAAGTTGTTGTGTGAGTTCATTGACGCTATGGATGTACGCATTTCTTATATCTGCACACAGATCCCTTCATCATTTCAAGAAGGGACTACTTATCACAGTTTGCCACTAACTTATGGAATTTCTTGCTGTCTATTACTAACGCTATTCTATCAGCAGGAGTATTTTCAATATTTTTATTCAAATTTTGACCTTGTATTTTCTTTTGTGGCTGTAAATCAGCACCTGAAAAGTTTTACTAATGCTAAAAATATTGATATTGTGGGCAGTTTCTTGTAGCCAACCCTGACTCTTGGTACAGTATATGCATAGAAAACAATTTAACCTGCATTTTGACACAAGCAGAAAAGGAAATCATTGGACAAGTAGATGACAGAAGGAGAGCAATTAAAACAAGAATAGAAAAGGGAACAGTTTTACCAGACGGGCAGAAGGACACTGCACATGCTGCAAGCAGTACTACACAAGGGTATTTGGCTCTGGATTGGCAACATGTAGGTAAACTATGTATATATAGGCCTAAGTCAAAGACAGATACACATTTTGTAGGAACTAGTGAATGTAGATGTGTATTTTTGTTTAAGTGTGTTTGGACTTTTTTGCTGAACAGACAAGATCCAGCCATAGCAGGTGCTTATTTCATTTGTGGGAAAAAAGCCTATTTCAAGCTGCCAAAAGGATGGGATGGTACATGTTATCTGGGAGTAGTTTTCCCTAAGATTTAGCACATAAAGATTTTTGACAATCCAGTCTGGAAAGAGAAACCAAATTCCAGAGTTAAGAGAGAAGCAAGTGCCGCAGAGATTACAGGAGATATCTTTGGTGCCATTATTCCATCAGTTGGATTGATCTTGAATGATATCAAGATTAGGAAGTTGTCAACTGTTGTAGATAAAGTATCTACAGATACAGCAGGTGCATTATTATTAGTGGATACAGAGATGCTTGCTATGAGATCAATGGTTTTGCAAAATCGTCTTGCATAAGACATTTTGCTTGTGAAGGTATGCGAAGTCTGTAAAGTTTTACATGTGCAACAATGTTGCATGTACATAACAGACAATAGTAAGGAGATAAGGAAATTTATCTCTAACACCAATGATCAAACAAATTACCTGAATGAGTTGTCAGTCACCACTGTGTGGAAATAAATCAGAAATGGGTTTTCAGTCATTGGAAAATTGTTTGCAAGCTAAGGAAAAGGAATAGTGGGAATGATTTTGAGACCTGTGTTGATCGTGGCTTTGTGTGCCTTAGTTGCATTTTGATTTTACAAGTAATACCGGATATGGAAAGAGAAAAGGGCTAAGAATAAACAAAGAAGGGAAAAGATTGAAATGGAGATAATGAGGAGTGCTTATTTAAGAACCTGGGAATTGAGATTTTAAGTAGACCAAGGTGTATAATATGTAAGACATCAACATTTTGAATTGTCTGATTGAAATGTGAATGGTCCTTTTGTGAGGGCATAGTTTGCCGTCAGAGGAGGGACTGTTGGAGCATAAATTTTAGTAATGCTTTTAGTGCACCAGGTGTCAGTTTTTGGCAACATATATGCTAACGTTTTTAAGGCCTAACTTGGAAGAAACTGCTCTGACATGTATTCTGAAAGTGTCCCCGTTTAGAAAGTGGCAGATATTGTGCCTACCAGAACTGACAATGTGCTAGCATGATTTCACACAGTATTTGAGTATAATCAATTTTAGAGTAACAGTTATCAGAGAAATTATTTGATTTATAATGTTTAATGATTTATTAGTATAGAGTTATAAATGCACATCTCTGTCATATTTTATGTGATGCCTTTACAAAGATTGTAATTATTAATAAAATGTTTCTGCTTATTTAGATGAGATGTTAATAATGTTGAAATTCTGAAATCATGAACTTGCATATTATGTGTGTTTTATTAAAGATGATAGGAATGCATTTTATTTTCTTGTGTAAGCATAACCAGGCTGGAAATTGTATATTTGAAGTCACATGAATAGTGAATCATTTCTTCTTTCTGACATGAATTTTTCCCTTAGGATGTCTCCCACGAATAGTTAAGAGTCGTATTGTATTATGTGTACATTTTGTTTGCGGCAACCTTGGAATGGTTATGTTGAGAACATTGGACTGAATATAAAGTAGTGCCATTATATAAGGGAACAATTATAACGTCAACGAAAGAAGACAACCTGTGCCATGGGAAGGAATTTAATTTGCAACAAGTGATGTATAAAAATTGTTCTATTATTGGAGTCACGGGGAAAAGAGAGATGTCTTCTCACCAAGTCCTGGGAAGACACTCGGATGTTTCAATTTTGATCTGTGCTAAATTCTAATTGGACCTTGCCCCTTTTGCAAAATGTGGAGTCATCGAACTGACCAATTGAACCGCTTGGAGTATTTTTGATTAGGGATGGACTGAGGAAGTTTGCGAGAAGTCCCTTTCTGAATTTATTGCCGTTGACTTGTCTGCTGGAGCTTTTTAGATTTCTGTGTGAAGCCCGTGTTCTGCATTCCCCCCTGATGCTGTTTCTAATGGATTTTGCTGACGTGCTTTGCTGCCAAAAACTGAATGGTCTGCTGTCCTAAAGGAGTCCCTCTTCCGGGACTGACAATGCTGCACAGGAGCACAACTCTTTTCCTGGAGTGACAACGCAGCACAGGAGCACAACCCTCTTCCGGGAGTGACAACGCAGCACAGGAGCATGACCCCCTTCCGAGACTGGCAACACAGCAGAGGAGCACGACCCTCTTTCAGGACTGACAATGCATCACAGGAGCATGACCCCCTTCCGGGACTGACTATGCAGCACAGGAGTAGAGCCCTCTTCCAGGACTGACAACGCATCACAGGAGCATGACCGTCTTCTGGGATGGACGACGCAGCACAGCAGACGGCCCACCTCTTAGTTTGTGATTGCGCAGACCAAGCACTCTTAAAAAATTCTACCAGTATGGATGACGTGAACCCTACTCCTTGTAGTCCCCTTTGTCTTACATAACATGGTCTATACACTGATTTACACACGTATGATTCATTGTCTCTGTATGTGTGTGTGATGTAAGTTCTCCAACACTCTACGCTGGTAAGAGGTGCTATAAAACAAATTAAATACATGTGAGAGGTGCTATGGAGATATCATCATCATCTTTATTTGTTATAAACCATTCAAGCTACAAAAGAAAAACCTTTAAAAATCATACTACACAAATTCATCATAATTACAGCTAAAAGTTCATCATGATTACAAATAGAAAGTTATAAAAATACTAATCAAAGCATAAACCATGCAGAGTTTAAAACAAAATATCTTCATAAAACAATGTACAATAGCCTTTTACAAAACATACAAACCCGAATGATTCTCAGTTAAAAAAACACCACTACAAAGCATATTTTTTTCTCGCTTTCAATGATTCTATATTAAAATTCAAAACTGCACAGCAGAGTCCTGGGGACTCAAGGTGCTGGGGAAAGCTCTCCTTATGGTTATCAAAGTACCTACCCCTGAGCACTGGGGTAAGAGCCGCAGCCTAGGATCAGAGCATCGAGTGTGAGAAAGAATAAAGTGCTTGGAAGACTGAAGTGACCTTCCGTCTGTGGCCGTCACAAGGGGAACCAGCAGATTGTGGAACCATGTACCCGGTACCGGAAAGGCCACTGAGAAATGAATCCTGTTTCCATGAAAATGGGTGAGATACAATCTAACTGCTGAATCTTTAAACCACGTTAGATACGGCTCCTTGCCCATAGCAGCGGATATAGGTACGCATGACTGAACTGATACAAAATCAAGCTTGCGCCTATATCTGGCCTCCTCTTTAAAAAACAGATATTTCTCCCTTCCCTGATGTTTGCTGTTACAAGGGATCTCATCAGGATTACAAAATAGCTATTCAGACCCGAGCATACAGTGACTCTTTAATATACTTAATCCAGGGGAGGGCTTGCACAGTAGACTCTGCAAGACAATCTTAAACAATATTACAAGGAAAGTGTAAGTTCTTGGAGGTCCAAATCTTGATCCACATCAGGAGTGGTACTAACCCTTCCTTGTCTTCCAGGTAGTCCACCCCCAACTCACTGTGGGTATTAAAACTTGTTAAATTCCTTGGATTTCCCAAGAGTAACTCAAGTGTAGTATAGCCCCGTATTCCTGCACCATGAGTGCCGACACTGAGAACTTTACCCTATATAAGGTGATGATTTCAGCCAACGGTTTATGTCTGAGTTTCCTGGCAACACTGAAGATGGCCTCACTAGAGGCTTCCATCCCCGTCTTCTCTGAAGGATGAATCTTTCCCTTTGTAAATTGTCGTTAAACATAAAACCCAGATAGTTAAAAGTTTGCGTCTTCGGAATCTCTGTGCCTCCTATAAAAAATCTTCTGGTTCGAGTATTTTTTGGGCCACAGGTCAAGACAAAGGACTTCATGCCATTTACTTTGAGTTTACGGCTTCCCATAAAACTATTAACCCCTTCTAAGAGGAGCTGTAACCCATTCGCCGTGCGAGCAATCAGCACAGCATCGTCTGCATATAATAAACTGGGACAGGTTGAGAGGCAATCACAGGGACATTACAATTAAGAGATATCAAAAAAGACTCCATGCATTAATATATAATAAAAATAAAAAGGGAGCTAAGATACAACCCTGCTTTACAGCTTTGTCCACAGAGATAAACGTGGTGCAATCTCCCTGTTGGGTGTACTGAAATTTCATCTGGATATTGGGGTGCAGACTTCTAACTACATTTATAAGAGCAGGGTCTATCCCCCTCTGCCATGATGAGGTGAGACATACCTCACTGAGAACTCAAACCCTCCTATTCCTGGTTATGGAAAGACATACTTTAATTGTTACCTCAAACACTACAACCTCACGGTAGCTTCATAAATAAAACTCTCCTGTTCCAGGATTAGGGTGAGACATATCTCACTGATAACACAAAACCCTCCTATTCCTGGCCGGGGTGAGACATACTTCACTGAGAACTCAAAACCCTCCTAATACTGGCTAGGGTGAGACATACCTCACTGGTAACTAAAAACCTTCCTATCCTTCGCTGGGGCGACACCTACATCACCAATAACTCAAAGCCCTCCTGTTCCAGGATTAGGGTGAGACATACCTCATTGACAACTCAAAACCCTCCTCTTCCTGGCTGGGGTGAGACATACCTCACTGATAATTCAAACCCTCATATTCCTGGCTCAGGTGAGACGTACCTCACTAATAACTCACAACCCCCCTTTGTTCTGGCTGAGGTGAGACATAGCTCACTGATAACTCAAAACCCTCCTCTTCCTGGCTGGGGTGAGACATACCTCACTGATAATTCAAACCCTCATATTCCTGGCTCAGGTGAGACGTACCTCACTAATAACTCACAACCCCCCTTGTTCTGGCTGCGGTGAGACATAGCTCACTGATAACTCAAAACCCTCCTAATCCTGGCTGGTGTGAGACATACCTAACTGATAACTAAAAACTCTCCTATTCCCCCCTGGGGTGACACCTACTTCACTAATAATTCAAAGCCCTCCTATTCCTGGCATGGGTGAGACATACCTCACTGACAACTCAAAACCCTCCTCTACCTGGCTGGGGTGAGACATACCTCACTGATAACTCAAACCCTCCTATTCCTAGCTGGAGTGAGAATCCCTCACTGATAATCCAAATGCTCCTAATCCTGGCTGGGGTGAGACATACTTCACTGACAGCTCAAAACCCTCTTGTTCCTGGATCGGGTGAGACATACCTCACTGATAACTCAAACCTTCCTATTCCAGGATTAGAGTGAGACATACCTCCCTGATAACTCAAACCTTCTCCTTACATAGTGGAATTAGACATATTACAGAGAAAACCCAAACCCTCCTACCCAAAGGTAGAGGGCGGCATATCTCACAGGATAACTAACAGTTCGATTCTAAGATTGAGCGTGACATACCCCACTTGATTACTCAAACCCTTCCAGGCCAGGATGAGTCGTACTTTACTGCTTCCCTCCGTTATGGCTGACTTCAGGAGTTGCTTTCCGTGACCTGGTGTGAGAAAGTAGTCTCTTTCTAGCCTTGTTACCCCCACTTTTGACCTGTTTGTGAGTATATGTCAGGGTGTTTTCACTGTCTCACTGGGATCCTGCTAGCCAGGGCCCAGTGCTCATAGTGAAGACCTTATGTTGTCAGTATGTTTGTTATGTGTCACTGGGACCCTGCTAGCCAGGACCCCAGTGCTCATAAGTTTGTGACCTATATGTATGTGTTCCCTGTATGATACCTAACTGTCTCACTGAGGCTTCGCTAACCAGAACCTCAGTGGTTATGTTCTCTCTGCTTTTCAAATTTGTCACTAACAGGCTAGTGACTAAATTTAAAAATTCACATTTGCACACTGGTACACCCATAAAATTCCCTAGTATATGGTACTGAGGTACCCAGGGTATTGGGGTTCCAGGAGATCCCTATGGGCTGCAGCATTTCTTTTGCCACCCATAGGGAGCTCTGACAATTCTTACACAGGCCTGCCACTGCAGCCTGCGTGAAATAACGTCCACGTTATTTCACAACCATTTACAACTGCACTTAAGTAACTTATAAGTCACCTAAATGTCTAACCTTCATCTGGTGAAGGTTGGGTGCAAAGGTACTTAGTGTGTGGGCACCCTGGCACGAGCCAAGGTGCCCCCACATCGTTCAGGGCAAATTCTCCGGATTTTGTGAGAGCGGGGACACCATTACACGCGTGCACTGTACATAGTTCACTACCTATGTACAACGTCACAATGGTAACTCCGAACATGGCCATGTAACATGTCTAAGATCATGGAATTGTCACCCCAATGCCATTCTGGCATTGGGGGGACAATTCCATGATACCCCAGGTCTCTAGCACAGAACCCGGGTACTGCCAAACTGCCTTTTCAGGGTTTGCACTGCAGCTGCTGCTGTTGCCAACCCCTCAGACAGGTTTCTGCCCCCCTGGGGTCCAGGCAGCCCTGGCCCAGGAAGGCAGAACAAAGGATTTCCTCTGAGAGAGGGTGTTACACCCTCTCCCTTTGGAAATAGGTGTGATGGGCTGGGGAGGGGTAGCCTCCCCCAGCCTATGAAAATGCTTTGATGGGCACAGATGGTGCCCATCTCTGCATAAGCCAGTCTACACCGGTTCAGGGATCCCCCAGCCCTGCTCTGGCACGAAACTGGACAAAGGAAAGGGGAGTGACCACTCCCCTGACCTGCACCTCCCCTGGGAGGTGCCCGGAGCTCCTCCAGTGTGCTCCAGACCTCTGCCATCTTGGAAACAGAGGTGCTGCTGGCACACTGGACTGCTCTGAGTGGCCAGTGCCAGCAGGTGACGTCAGAGGCTCCTTCTGATAGGCTCTTACCTCTCTTGGTAGCCAATCCTCCTTCCTAGGTAGCCAAACCTCCTTTTCTGGCTATTTAGGGTCTCTGCTTTGGGGATCTCACCAGATACCGAATGCAAGTGCTCACCAAAGTTCCTCTGCATTTCCCTCTTCACCTTCTGCCAAAGGATCGACCGCTGACTGCTCAGGTTGCTTGCAAAACCGCAACAAAGTAGCCAGACGACTACTAGCAACCTTGTATCGCTTCATCCTGCCGGCTTTCTCGACTGTTTCCAGGTGGTACATGCTCTGGGGGTAGCCTGCCTCCTTCTTGCACCAACAGCTCTGTAGAAATCTCCCGTGGGTCGACGGAATCTTCCCTCTGCAACCGCAGGCAACAAAAGAATGCATCACTGGTCCTCTGGGTCCCCTCTCAGCACGACAAGCATGGTCCCTGGAACTCAGCAACTCTGTCCAAGTGACTCCCACAGTCCAGTGACTCTTCAGTCCAAGTTTGGTGGAGTTAAGTCCTTGCCTCCCCACGCTAGACTGCATTGCTGGGTACCGCGCGATTTGCAGCTGCTCCAGCTCCTGTGCACTCTTCCAGGATTTCCTTTGTGCACAGCCAAGACTGGGTCCCCGACACTCTAACCTGCAGTGCACAAGCTTCTGAGTTGTCCTCTGGCGTCGTGGGACTCCCTTTTGTGACTTTGTGTGGACTCCGGTTCACTCTTCTTCCAGCTGCCTGTTCAGGTACTTCTGCGGGTGCTGCCTGCTTCTGTTAGGGCTCTCTGACTTGCTGGACACCCCCTCTGTCACCTCATCCAAGTGGCGACATCCTGGTCTGTCCTGGGCCACAGAAGCATCCAAAAACCCTAACCGCAACCCTTGCAGCTAGCAAGGCTTGTTTGCGGTCTTTCTGCGTGGGAACACCTCTGCAAGCTTCTTCACGACGTGGTACATCCATCTTCCAAAGGGGAAGTTCCTAGTCCTCTTCGTTCTTGCAGAACACCAAGCTTCTTCCAACAGGTCGCAGCTTCCTTGCACCCTCAGCTGGCATTTCCTGGGCTCCTGCCCACTCTCGACACTGTCGCGACTCTTGGACTTGGTCCCCTTGTCTTACAGGTACTCAGGTCCGGAAATCCACTGTTGTGGCATTGCTGGTGTTTGTTTTTCCTGCAGAATCCCCCTACCACGGCTTCTGTGCTCTCTGGAGGTAGTAGGTGCACTTTACACCTACCTTTCAGGGTCTTGGGGTGGGCTATTTTCCTAACCCTCACTGTTTTCTTCCAGTCCCAGCGACCCTCTACAAGCTCACATAGGTTTGGGGTCCATTCGTGGTTCGCATTCCACTTTTGGAGTATATGGTTTGTGTTGCCCCTATACCTATGTGCTTCTATTGCAATCTATTGTAACTTTACACTGCTTGCATTACTTTTCTTGCTATAACCTGCATAATTTTGGTTTGTGTACATATATCTTGTGTATATTTCTCATCCTCATACTGAGGGTACTCACTGAGATACTTTTGGCATATTGTCATAAAAATAAAGTACCTTTATTTTTAGTATATCTGTGTATTGTGTTTTCTTATGATATTGTGCATATGACACCAGTGGTATAGTAGGAGCTTTACATGTCTCCTAGTTCAGCCTAAGCTGCTTTGCCATAGCTATCTTCTATCAGCCTAAGCTGCTAGAAGCACCTCTTCTACACTAATAAGGGATAACTGGACCTGGCACAAGGTGTAAGTACCTCTGGTACCCATTACAAGCCAGGCTAGCCTCCTACACCTGGAAAATGCCAGGTCTAAGCCTAGCGCCTTGAGACCCCACGGGTGATAAGCTGCGCTTTACAAATACCTGATTGAATGATTGATTGATTGAGCTCCTACCTGGAGAGATTTGCATTAAAAGAGTCGGGTAACCTCTGTGTGTCTTGGTTCTCATGAGAAGATGCTGGCTTGACATTTAGTTTATAAGTTACAAATGTCTAATAGAGGAAGAGAAGATCCTGTCCTTTTAGCATCAGTAGTCACCCCCATCCCCATGGTCTCACTCTGGCTACTCTACTCACTCCTGATGCTCCCCCAACACCGTGGCACACACTGCTAAGTGCCTAGAAGCCCATCCTTCGTATCTGTGCCGTGAGTGGTGTGACCTCAGAAGAGTGGTCCCCAGTGATGGCTGTCTGTGCACCTACACATGGCCATCCCTCTGAACGTCTGATGCCCACAGTGAGGTGGCCTCAGACTCCACTGTCCACACAGAAGGACCACTCCCACTGCCCCATTGACGCAGGCATCTGTCTCTTCGGTAGCCCCCTCCCTAATCTCCTGCCCTCCACTTCGAGTGCCAAAACTTCCTGGGCGCTCCCTCATTTACCCTCTCCCCTGCGGAATATCAGGAGCACAGACATGCGGGAGAAGGCTTTGTTTTCATTTCATAGGTTTGTTGCTACTAACGTGAACAGAGAAGTACATCTTCACTTTGTTACTTTGCATCACATCTCATCGATACAATCCAATTGCAGCAAAACAACCGTTTCCTATACACCCAACCTCCCTCGCAGCTGGCGCGAGCACCGGGTGCACCTCTGTAATGGCAGCGCAGTAGCACAAGCAGGAATAATCCCGTGGGGGGCCCTATTCGAGAACGAGGGGTTGATCCCTTTTGATGCTTTGGGACCTTCTACAGGATCATTCTCACAGGCCGATATTGGTCTTAATGCGCACCTTCTGGCGCATCACAGACTCTGAACCCAACCACACAGCTATATTCAATCTCTCTTCACCACGGTCACGGGCGGCACAGAGCACCTGGTCATTTATGTACTAATGCGCACCTTCTGGCGCATCACAGACTCTGAACCCAACCACACAGCTATATTCAATCTCTCTTCACCAAGGGTACGGGGCGGCAAAGAACACCTGGTTATTTATGTAGGAAACTGGATGCCACCTTCCCCCACGTAGTGCCCCTTTTAGAAGTGCTCTTTCCTTAAAACAAAGTATGTCTGATTGTTTCAGTACTTGCAAAGGACTTTAGCACCCATGTATGTCCCTAGTAGATGGTACCCTGGGCACATAGGGCATGGGTACTAAAGAGGGTCTGCAGCATATCTTATACCACGAAGGACCCACATACAAATTGTACTCGGCCTGCCATCGCAGACTGTGTGACAGGGTGCAGGCCCTTAGTGACAACACAACATGGCACACTCACTGTGTGCCACACCAAGGTCACTGCATGCATTATATGGAAAACACCCCTATAGCAGGCCTTGAGAGCCCTAAAGCAGGGTGCATTATAATACATGTGAGGACATAGCTGCCTGAGCAGGTATGGCTCGTGATGTCTATTTCTATTCTTAGACATTGCAAGTGAATGGGCCGCCATCTTAAAGCATGTACTGCCAGAGGGTGTCTTAGAGGTGACCCCTCAAACCTCCTAGTCCTCTAGTGTGCTGGCTGACTGATTTCGCCCAGCCTCCCACCACAGAATACTTTCTGACTTCCTGGGGGTGAGAGCCTCTGCTCTCCGAGGTCAGAAAGAATGCCTGCTCTAGCAGCAGGTGTTATCACCTCAGCCAGCAGGATGGCTAGTAAATCTGCAAACCGAGGCCAGGGAATTCTGTCTGTGCCGCCTTTAGTATGCGACCTCCACCTCCCCCCAGACCTGGGAGAGGCAACCCCCTGCCCTGAGGCCCATTTGTCACCAGGACAGGGGGGGAAATTTGCTATGCAGGAGGCGTGTTGCTCTGCCAGGCTGGACACACCCCTAGGGTGACCAGCCTGAAAAGAACATGAAAATAAGAATCCCACCATCTTGTGTGTAGTGGAATTAGGAATTCTGGGACAGGGTGATGCCCACACCCCAAAGGAAGTGGTCATTTATGGGATGTAGTGAGCCCAGGGGTAAGGAGCCCATTGGCTACTACCCTTCACTCCCCTTAATGCCCCTGAATTGAGTATTTACGGGGGCCCCAGATACTAGGACTTCAGAGTTCGACAGACAAAGGAAAGGACTGGACGAAGAAGAGTGCTGTCCCGAGAACAGAGAAGCAACAACTGACTTGACGCTAACCCTGCCTGTCTGTAGCCCCCAACAATCGTGGAAGAAAGAGACTCATCCTGCTGCTGTGTAGACTCCAAGAAACCTGGGGGGCTGTCAGTGCTTCACCAGTCACCAGAGAATCTCCCTTGGAGTTGAGGAGCGACTCCCCTGCAGCTGCAGACACCAACACCCGACCCCCTGCAGCAGCCAAGGCTTGTTGTGTTCAGTCCGGACACCAACACCGAGGAAAACCAACCTGCAAGCCAAGGAACTTCAAAGGCAGTGAGAGCCACATCAAGACTGGCCCAGCTGACCTGCCGGCCTCCCTTCTGCATAACCCAAGAGAAAGAGTGAGTCCCCCGACCGCTGCCACCTAACACCTAAAGTGCCTCTGCACCCGTGCCCCACAGCCTGAGTCTGAGGGAGGTGACAGTGCCCACAGGGCCTGAGACCCACAAGAGCTGAGCCCATCCTTGGGGTTGGCCAAGCTGGACTTCCAGTCACCGCCTGCAGCCTCTTTCTTCAGGCCCCCTCCAACTGTGAGTGACACCAGCACACAAACCCGACACCAAAAGACACTACTGCACCCCAGCCCCCCACTGAGAAGAAGTGGACCTACGGTGTTCCTACATGCCTGAGAGCTCAAGGATCAAGCCCCCCTGTGGGTTCCCCCGGACTGACCCCTCCCCCGTCCATGCTTGCAGCCTCTTTCAAACTGGGCCAATCTCCATTGAAGTGAATGAAACACCCAACTCTGTAACTCACCACTGCACCTGGACATTCCAGAGCCCCCAAAGGTGGCCTTGTGCACGCACAGTACCTCAAACGAGAGCTTTTAGGGTTATTATTTGAACCCTTGTCAGCCACTAAGGGTCACCACGGACTATCTGCGTAGTGTCCCCTTACATTGCTACACTACATAGCTAGCCAGCTTCCTACAGCCAACAACTCTAGATTGCTTTTTTCATTTGTGAGCCAGACCTACAAGCTTTGCCAATAATAAAAAAAAAACTTTGAATTAAGATGACTTGTGTTGTAGTCCCCAAGCATGAACTCTTTTACAGTCCATCTTCCCTTCCCCACACTTTAAAGTCCACCCTCCTCTTCCCCTGAATATATGCTATAGTCCCCGCCCCATCCTATGCAGTGGGGGCAATGTCATCACGCAGCGTAAAATGTGCAGCGCTACCTTCTCTGTGCACTTCCTGTCATTTCCCAAATGCCGATGCGGGACAATTGATGTTCAGTCTTTGCAGGACACTAGAGTATTGGAGACAGTTATGTCCACACTTGCGACAACCACAGGCCAATGTGCAGCGGTGAGTCCTGAAGAAAACTCTAAAATAAATTGTTCTGTTCACAGGAATGTGGACACCCACTGAAGAGGAGAGAACAAATACACATAACTTAACACATAACATATCACAGAACACAAATCCTTTTATTTGTAAACCACTTAAATTGGGGTCCTGGCCATTTTTAGCCACTGCTACCTTTGATTTACCCAGGATCACACATTGAGGGTAAATGGAAATGCTGTAACTGGTCTGTAGATCTAGTGATCCACATAGGAAGAGCTGCCGCAGGCATCTGCTCACTCCCTGTGTGGTAGTTCACGTCCATCTTGGACAATGTGGGTGTTTTTGTAAAGCTTTGGTGCATCCCCACACATTTAGGGCTAGGTAATGCCACACTAGGAATCATGGACACTGGGGTCCAATCAGGAGTATTTCCAGTTGGCCTCTGCGCCCACTCAGTGCTTTTACTATTGCGTCTCTGATAGGAGTCCTGCTAATGTTATAGTTTGACACAACTATGGCCAATAATAGGTTTTCTTACAAATGTGCTAACTTAGCAATGACCTGGAGAGCCCTTATCATACTCAATGGTGCTCGGTTTACCGAACATAGAAGCCTGATGTGCACATACACACAGTACTCCTCAGCAGATGCAGGGCTAAGAGTTCCCTCGGAGGGTGTAGTAATAACTAGTGGAGTTGTGTCAGTCCTCATGTGCCGTGTGCAGGGACCAAGGGGTCGGTAATGATTCCCACCCACTTGTCTGACAACAATAATTTCACCATCAACTCTGTGTGGCACATTGATATAATGGGATTCATATTTATCCTGACACTCTTTCGGCTTCTTCAGAGAGGTGAGTTGTTTTGCCTACTGCCCACCTCTAATCAGACACGGTGAGAGGCCCAAAGCTGGAATTCGCTTTATTTCTTGATTACGCTCAGACACATTGTTCAGGCTTTTGTTTGGTCAGTCTGTGGTGAGGACTCAGAGAGATGGCAGCAGAGATCAGGTATCTTTGTGTTAAGCGCCTGCTGGAAAACTGGGGATGCTGAGGAGGATAGGGGCGTCTTCAACTCAGCATCAAGGTGGAGAGAAGCTGGACACCATTTATAAGTTCCAGGGAATGAAGTGGAATGGTGGTAATAACGGTCAATGGGGTTACTGGATTTTTAAACTACCCACTGTTACGATAAGTGACGGTAATACCATCACTGATTACCAGCAGCTCAAGGCTGGTGGTGGCAAGAGGTGAAAAACTGAGTTACAGTGATATGTTTTCTGGATTTTATTCAGAAGATGGCCTGGGCAACAGTCTTCCTAGACCCTCTGGCAACACACTAAGTCAACATAACAACACGAGACAGAGAACGCTGCTGCTGGAAACACACGCAACCCATGGCACTTTTACATGTGGAAGGTGTGTACTGGGCAACCATCAGACCTGTGAAACTCATAGACCGTGGACTCCTAATTTCTAATCACAATGAACAGACGTGCACAAGAACCCACGCTACAAATATGCTTTAATGATTTTATTATAGTCAAAAACCTAACGTAGTGCCCATAATACGTACATTATTATAAACTAAACAAGATAGTGGCTCCAATATTTAGTAGTAAGAAACATGAGAGGAAATATTGAAACATAATAATGGAGTCCCAATACTTCTTCCTAATTCTCCTCCAAAGTCTCCTTCTCATCCTCTGTCTCGACTAAGCCTAGCACCAGAGACAGCTTGAACGTTTCCTGGGAGGCCTTGCCCACCACATCTGCAGACCTTAATGGAATTACTGTTCCGTATGAAGCCAGATGTTGTCTTTATTCCTTTGTTCAACAGTTCTGTGTCCTTGGCAGGCTGATAAGCCCATCCCGAGGTTCTCTTGATGTGCCAGCCCTTGGCCTCCTGCGTGATCTCTTAGCCCTCTCTGGAACGAAGACGCCGCTCTGCCAAATAATGCTCATAGACACCTTTATACCTTTTAGTTTCATGTCTTTTATTGACGCCTCTAAAATTAACAATAGACCCCACCTTGGCTTTTTCCACAGTGTGCACCTCTAAACATTCTCATGCAAAATCAAGGGAAGACTGGTTTAAGTAAAACATATCTACTAGAGAGACATTTTCTAGTCAAACCATCTCCTGCTTCTATCCCAAGACTTTTTAATTCAAAGTGTGCACAGAAAACACTGATGCAAGATACAAGAAAAAGCGCATTTTGCTACAAAAGCGTAGATCTCCAAGATTTTCATCAACAAAAATTTCACGAGAAAAATGACACAATTTCTCACATCCTTATGATCCATACAGCAAGAAGGCTGCCTGGATTTAGCATTAACTATATTTGGGTCAGGAGTGCTCTGCACTCAGAGAGAGGATAATTTGTAATTGAGCAGTGCCTGTGCTAGGAGTCAGGACTGCGTGTGCTTGGAGTCAGCAATATCTATGCTTAGAATCTGCAGTGCCTGTGTTTTGATTCATATGTGCTCCGGTGAGGAGTGCCTGTGCTCTGCTGAGCAGTGCCTGTGCTGAGGTGTGCCTGTGCTCTGGTGAGAAGTGCCTGTGCTCCGGAGAGGAGTGCCTGTGCTCTGCTGAGCAGTGCCTGTCCTGAGGTGTGCCTGTGCTCTGTTGAGGAGTGCCTGTGCTCTGGTGAGGAGTGCCTGTGCTCTGGTGAGCAGTGCCTATGCTGAGGCGTGCCTGTGCTCTGGTGAGAAGTGCCTGTGCTCCAGTGAGAAGTGCCTGTGCTCTGCTGAGCAGTGCCTCTGCTGAGGAGTGCCTGTGCTCTGGTGAGCAGTGCCTGTGCTCCGGTGAGAAGTGCCTATGCTGCGGTGAGGCGTGCCTGTGCTCTGCTGAGCAGTGCCTGTGCTCTGGTGAGCAGTGCCTGTGCTCCGTAGAGGAGCGCCTGTGCTCTGGTGAGCAGTGCCTGTCCTGAGGTGTGCCTGTGCTCTGGTGAGGAGTGCCTGTGCTCTGGTGAGGAGTGCCTGTGCTTTGCCGACCAGTGCCCGTGCTTAGGAGTGCTTGTGCTCTGGTGAGGAGTGCCTGTGCTCTGCTGAGCAGTGCCTGTGCTGAGGCGTGCCTGTGCTCTAGTGAGAAGTGCCTGTGCTCCGGAGAGGAGTGCCTGTGCTCTGGTGAGCAGTGCCTATGCCTGCTGTGTGACATGACTGTGAGGAAGCAGAGTTTTGCCGATACATAATTGATAATTAGAATTGTACTAATGACAAGAAATAATGACATTAAAAATGTAAAGGACCTTGTTATGTTTATACTAGGAAGCAAAGTCCGGTGACTTTCATAGTTAGTCACCATCATTCACTGAATGCTGTTTTAAAGCTTATGTTAGCATGGGTAAACATGCTTTGTCATTCTCATATTGCGAAATATTTTAGCACTGTTTAGAAAAAGGGGATTTTACTAGTTTTAGATGCAGCAACAGCTACCCCTAGAGTAATTTTGCTGCTAACATTTCTGTGACGTAGAAGCTTTTGAATAAACGCTCCATTGTTCTAAAAGTTGCTAATCTGTGTTTTCTTTCCTCTCTCGAGGAAGTATTATTAACAATGTTCAAGTTTCTTCCTGTGCCCAAGGAGGAAGAGCGAAAT
Organism: Pleurodeles waltl; assembly: GCF_031143425.1. Lineage (NCBI taxonomy): Eukaryota > Metazoa > Chordata > Amphibia > Caudata > Salamandridae > Pleurodeles > Pleurodeles waltl. The sequence goes on along the minus strand of NC_090439.1, from coordinate 1,164,890,067 downwards.
TGTCAATGGATCCTCAGAAGAAGAGGGAAGAAGGCGGCACAAGAGAATAATTTGTATTTTATTAGCGCTTCTCTTAGTGTGTGCCTAACCAATAGAATTATGAAATCCTATTATACGTGTCTTTCTTAGACAATTGATTAATTTCTAATTGGAGGGCTAATTGTCCCCCCACTGTTCTGACCAATAGGGTCTTCTCAAAATTACTATAAAATGCTGTGCCATTTCCTGGTTGGATCAGAAGTTAGTGTATCTGGGTTCACTTTTGGATTACTGGGAGTGTTCCTGTAATGCTGTTAGCTGCTCCACTGCTGATGCTGTCCTTCTGCTGAAGCATCCTTGCTGTTCATCTATTGAGGGTGAAGTATAAACAGGGCTAATACCTGTGCTTTGTCTCTCAGGCACCAGCTGCAACTGTACCAAGTGTCCTACCTTAATTAATCTTTCCTTTAATAACCCAGCTTAGTAAGTTTTTCTAAATTTGTGTTACTAAAACTTTTACGTGCAGCCCAACATGTTAATTCTAAGTAGAGGCTAGTGAGGGTTTTCCAGAGCCCCTTGCCGATGGCTTATGTTGATGTTCTTTGATGATGCTTGTGATTTCTCTCGCACAGATTCTTATGATTCTGTTTTGTGTAATTGCTATTGGATTGATTAGTTTTGTGGCATTCAATAAATTGCGCTACTTGCAGAGTATCAGTCAGCCACTGATGCTCTCGTAGGCTGACCACTTGTGCATGAGATTCATTTTTGTGGTCTTAGCCTTATTGTTATAGGGAAATAAATATCAATCTTCTTAATAAACTGGTGTGCTTATTGAAGTTGTGCTTTCGCTAGTTAATAAAGATTCTTAGCGTTGTTGAGATTATTATGACATCAGTCAGTGACATCCCCTTCACTGGTCGGGTCGGTTCATCAGAAAATTTGTAATTGAGCAGTGCGTGTGCTTGGAGTCAGTAATACCTATGCTTAAAATCAGCAGTGCCTGTGTTTTAATTCATATGTGCTCTGGTGAGGAGTGCCTGTGCTGAGGTGTGCCTGTGCTCAGGTGAGAAGTGCCTGTGCTGAGGTGTGCCTGTGCTCAGGTGAGAAGTGCCTGTGCTCTGCTGAGCAGTGCCTGTGCTGAGGCGTGACTGTGCTCCGGTGAGGAGGGCCTGTTCTCCGGTGAGGAATGCCTGTGCTCTGCTGAGCAGTGCCTGTGCTGAGGTGTGCCTGTGCTCTGCTGAGCAGTGCCTGTGCTGAGGTGTGCCTGTGCTCTGATGAGCAGTGCCTGTGCTGAGGCGTGACTGTGCTCTTGTGCGGAGTGCCTGTGCTCCGCTGAGCAATGCCTGTGCTGAGGAAAGCCTGTGCTCTGGTGAGAAGTTTCTGTGCTCTGGTGAGAAGTGCCTGTGCTCTGGTGAGAAGTGCGTGTGCTCTGGTGAGGAGTGCCTGTGCTGAGGCATGCCTGTGCTCAGGCGAGAAGTGCCTGTGCTCTGCTGAGCAGTGCCTGTGCTGAGGCGTGACTGTGCTCCGGTGAGGAATGCCTGTGCTCTGCTGAGCAGTGCCTGTGCTGAGGTGTGCCTGTGCTCTGCTGAGCAGTGCCTGTGCTGAGGCATGCCTGTGCTCTGGTGAGAAGTTTCTGTGCTCTGGTGAGAAGTGCCTGTGCTCTGGTGAGGAGTGCGTGTGCTCTGGTGAGAAGTGCCTGTGCTCCGGTGAGCAGTGCTTGTGCTCCGGTGAGCAGTGCTTGTGCTCCAGTGAGCAGTGCCTGTGCTCCGGTGAGGAGTGCCTGTGCTCTGCTGAGCAGTGCCTGTGTCGAGGCGTGCCTGTGCTCTGGTGAGGAGTGCCTGTGCTCTGCTGAGCAGTGCCTTTGTCGAGGCGTGCCTGTGCTCCAGTGAGGAGTGCCTATGCTGAGGTGTGCCTGTGCTCTGGTGAGAAGTGCCTGTGCTGAGTAGTGCCTGTGCTGAGGAGTGCCTGTGCTCTGGTAAGCAGTGCCTGTGCTCTCGTGAGGAGTGCTTGTGCTGTCATGAGGAGTGCCTGTGCTCTGCTGAGCAGTTATTGTGTCGAGGCGTGCCTGTGCTGAGGCGTGCCTGTGCTCTGCTGAGCAGTGCCTGTGTCGAGGCGTGTCTGTGCTCCGGTGAGGAGTGCCTGTGCTTCGGTGAGGCGTGCCTGTGCTGAGGCGTGCCTGTGCTCTGGTGAGAAGTGCCTGTGCTGAGGTGTGCCTGTGCTCTGCTGAGCAGTGCCTGTGCTGAGGTGTGCCTGTGCTCTGATGAGCAGTGCCTGTGCTGAGGCGTGACTGTGCTCTTGTGCGGAGTGCCTGTGCTCCGCTGAGCAGTGCCTGTGCTGAGGAATGCCTGTGCTCTGGTGAGAAGTTTCTGTGCTCTGATGAGAAGTGCCTGTGCTCTGGTGAGAAGTGCGTGTGCTCTGGTGAGGAGTGCCTGTGCTGAGGCGTGCCTGTGCTCCGGTGAGGAGTGCCTGTGCTCTGGTGAGAAGTGCCTGTGCTCCGGTGAGGAGTGCCTGTGCTCTGCTGAGCAGTGCCTGTGTCGAGGCGTGCCTGGGCTCTGGTGAGGAGTGCCTCTGCTCTGCTGAGCAGAGCCTTTGTCGAGGCGTGCCTCTGCTCCAGTGAGGAGTGTCTGTGCTCCGGTAAGGAGTGCCTGTGCTGAGGCGTGCCTGTGCTCTGGTGAGAAGTGCCTGTGCTGAGTAGTGCCTGTGCTGAGGAGTGCCTGTGCTCTGGTAAGAAGTGCCTGTGCTTTCGTGAGGAGTGCTTGTGCTGTCGTGAGGAGTGCCTGTGCTCTGCTGAGCAGTGCCTGTGTGGAGGCGTGCCTGTGCTCCGGTGAGGAGTGCCTGTGCTGAGGCGTGCCTGTGCTCTGGTGAGAAGTGCCTGTGCTGAGTAGTGCCTGTGCTCTGGTGAGAAGTGCCTGTGCTGAGTAGTGCCTGTGCTGAGTAGTGCCTGTGCTCTCGTGAGGAGTGCCTGTGGTCTTGTGAGCAGCGCCTGTGCTCTCGTGAGCAGTGCCTGTGCTCCGGTGAGAAGTGCCTGTGCTCCGGTGCGCAGTGCCTGTGCTCCGGTGAGGAGTGTCTGTGCTCTGGTGATCAGTGCCTGTGCTCTGATGAGCAGTGCCTGTGCTCTCGTGAGGAGTGCTTTGTGCTCTGCTGAGCAGTGCCTATGCCTGCTGTGCGACATGACTGTAATTGGAATCAGGATTAGCCATGAGTGATAGACTTTGAGTCAGGGTTAGTTGTACTGTACGAAGGAGTATTTATGCTATGGTCAACAGTGCCTTTATTTTGAGGCAGGTGTGCCCGAGCTTGGGACAAGGAGTGCTTGTGCTTGGCGGCGGGATTAGCTGTACTGGAGTCAGCCGCACTTGTGTTTGGAGTCACGATTCTTTGTATTCGAGTGAGAAATGTGTGCGCTTTGAGTCAGGAGTTCCTGAGTTTGGAGTCAGAATTATCTGCAACTGAGTTAGGAATGATTTAGCTTTGAGGCCACGGTTGATGCGCTTGAATTAGCACTCCTTGTCGTTCGCAACAGGAGTGCCAGCTCTTGAGAGCCATCAGTTCCTTTAATTGGAGTCAACAGTGCCTGTGGTATTAGCAGTGTCTATCTACGTCTACCAACAACTGAGTTCAAAGTGCCTGTGTTTTGAATCAGCAATGCCTATATTTTCAATCCAAAGTGCATGTGGTAGCAGTGCCTGTGCTTGCAATCAGCAGTGCCTGTTTTTTTAATCAGAAGTGCATGTGTAGGAGTGAGGAGTGTCTGTGCTTGTGACAGCAGTGCCTGTGTCTGCAATCAGCAGTGCCTGTTTTTTAAAAATCAGAAGTGCATGTGTTGGAGTGAGCAGTGCCTGTGGTTAGAATCAGAACAGCTTATGTTTTTAACAGAAAGTCCCTGCACTTGAAGTCAGGTATCAGCAGTGCCTGTGTTTTGAATCAGATATGCCTGTGGTTTAATTTGGAAGTGTCTGTGCCTGGAGTCAGCAGTGGCATTTACATGTTCATTACAGATAGCCCTGACTCCAAGTACAGGCACTGCTGACTCCAGGCACAGCATGAACAATAAATTAATCAGATGTTTCTGCGCTTAGAGTCATAACTAGAAGTACTGACTGGAGTCAGGGGTGCCTGTGATTGGAATTAGGATTATCTGTAATTGGCTAGTGACAGTGCCTGGAGAGAGTAGTATCTGTAACTGAGACTTAAGTGATTGTGCTTGAAGTCAGGTGGCTTGAGTGTTAAATCAGCAGTCCTCGTGTTTGTAATCAGAAGTGTCTGTGCTTGGAGTCAGGAACTCCTCAGCTTGAAGTCAACATTGCCAGTGTTTTGTATCAGAGATGCCTGTGAGGGAAATCATCAGTGCCTGTGCTTGACATCAAAAGTGCCTATGTTTTGAATCAGCAGTACCTGTGTCTGTGCTTAGAGTCAGAGGTACATTTGAATATGTAGCACCTGAAGTCAAGAGTTCCGATGGTTGGGATCAGCAGTGCTTATTTTGAATAAGCAGTGCCTGTCTTTCTTAGAAGTGCGTACACCTGGAATAAGAAGTACCTATCTTTTGAATCAAAAGTATTTTTTAAATCAGCAGTGCCGGTCCTACGAAGCAGCAGTGCCTGTACTCGGAGACAGGGTTATCTGAAATTAAGTGAGAATTGCATGTGCTTGGAGTCACCAGTGCCTGATATTGGGATCAAGGTTATCTGCATTTGTGTCAGCAATGCTTACATTTGGAGCCAGCAGTGCCTTTGCTAGGAATCAACTGTATCCACGCTCGTCGTTTTTAATCATCAGTGCCTGTACTTGGAGTCAGACCTGCCTGCAGTCTACAGTTCCTGTGATTTGAAGCTGAAGTGCCTGTACTTGGAGTCAGGGGTATCTGTGCCTGTAGCCAGCAGTACCTATGTTTGAAATCAGGAGTGTGGAGTCATGTTTCTATTCTTTGAATCAGCAGTACCAATGCTTGGAGTCAGCAGTGCCTGTCAAAAGACAGCAGTGTCTCTATTTTGACTAAACCATGCCTGGAGTTAGAAGTGTCTGTAGTGCCTGGAGCCAAGGTTAGCTGTAACTAAGTGAGCAGTGCCTGTTCATAGATTAAGCAGGGAATGTATTTTGCATCAATAGTGATCGTGCCCCTGGGCTTGGAATCTGCATTATCTGTAATGAGCCATATATGTAGTAGGTATTATTTATAATCTAGTGAGTAGTGCCTGTGTTGGAGTCTGCAATTACTTTTTGGAGCCACAGGGCCTGTGTTTTCAAATTATGATTCCCTCGGTCAGCAGTCAGCAGTGCCTATGATTAGAATCAATATTTTCTTTAATTTAGTAAACAGTGCCTGTGCTTGAAGTGAGCATTAAGTGTATGGAAGTCAGGAGTGTCTGGCGTGGAGTAAGGATTATTTATACTTTAGTGAGAAGTGCCTGTGCTTGGAGTCTGCAGTGCCTTTTTGGAGCAGGCAGTGCCTCTGCTTGGAGTCTGTGCTGCCTAAGTGAACAGTGTCTATTGGTGGAATAAACTGTGAAAGTAGTTCAAATTATTAGTGCCTGTGTTTAGCAGTGCCTGTATTTGCTGTTAGCATTCTCTGTAAAGAGTCCCTGCGATGGCACTGCTGATTCTGGTAAAGAGTTCCTTGACTCCAAGCTTAAGCCTACAATTGAAGTCTGGGTTATGTTTAATCAGGACAGCAGTGCCTCTACCTGGAGTGAGCAATGCCTGTGTTTGGAATTAAAATTACCTGCAATTCAGATAGCAGTGCCTGGAGCAATTATTAAGTGTATCTGAGTCAGCAGTGCCTGTGCTTGGAGTAAGAATTATATACAATTGAGAGAACAGTGAATGTGCTTGAGTCAGCAATTACTGTGGGTTGAGTCAGCAGTGCCTTGCTTGAAGACAAGTGCCTAAAAGCTAGTGTACCTGGTACTGGAAACAGTAGTTCCTGCGTTTTGAATCAGCAATATTTGTCTTTTGCAGCAGCAGTGTCTTTGCTTGGAGCTAGCATTAGCAGCACAGCTGTCAAAAGTGCCTGCGTTTTGAATTAGAATTGCCTCGGCTGGCAGTCAGCAGTGCCTGTGAATCAGAATTACATGTAATTCAGTTAGCAGTGCATGGACCAGGAGTGAGCATTAACTGCACCGGAGTCATGAATGTCTGTATATGGATTTATAATTTAGTGAGTAGTGCCTGTTATTGAAGTCCACATTGACTGTTTAAAGCCAGCAGCGCCTGTTTGGAGTCAAAGTAAACTATACTGGAGTCAGCAGTACATGTGTTTTGAACCGGCAGTGCCTGTGATTGATGTCAGGAATGCCTGTAGTGCTCATGCTGGAAGACAGAAGTGCCTATGACTGGAGTTACCAGTACCTGCATTTGGAGAAAGGTTATGTGTATGTGAGTAAGTAGTGCCTGCTTGGGGATTAAGCACTGACAGCATTTCATCTCAGTAGTGCCCACATTTAGAAATGCCTGTATTTGTAGTAGTCAGCATTATCTGTAATGAGCCATGAGTGACTGTGCTTGGAGTGAGCAGTGCATGTCTTTTGAAAGAAAAGTGGCTGGGCTTGGAGTCAAGTGCCATTGAGTTGAGTCAGTAGTGTCTTTGTTGGGGGTTAGCAGTGCCTGTATTTGGAATCAGGATCATCTATAAATGAGGCAGCATTGCATGTGCTTGGAAGTAAGTCTTAGATGCACTGGAGACAGAAAATTCTGTGCTTGGTGTAAACATTATAAAAAATATCCATATCTGAGTCGCCAGTGCCTGTGTTTGGAGCCAATAGTACTTGTAATTTGATTCAGCTGTGCTTGTGGATGAGGTGAGTAGTGCCTGTATCAGAGGTGCCTATATTGAATCAGCAGTGCCTGTGACTGGAGTCAGTAGTTCCAGTCTTGTCTTCCTGTTTTGAATTGGCAGTACTTGTTTTTTGCATCAGCAGTGCCTGTGCTTGGAGTCAGCATTATCAGTACTGTAGTCAGCAGATCCTGTGCCTGTAGTCGGGACCCCTGGGCTTGGAGTCAGCACTATCTGTAATGAGTCAGCAGTGCCTGTGCCTGGAGTCTGGGATACCTGGAATTAAGTGAACAGTGTCTATTCATGGAGTAAGCAGTGACAATAATTCACATCACTAGTGCTTGTGTTTAACAGTGCCTGTATTTGCAGACAGCATTATCTGTAATGGGTGACAAGTGGCTGTGCTTGGAGTGAGCAGTGCCTGTGTCTTAAAACAGAAGTCCCTGTGCTTGAAGTCAGGTGTCAGCAGTGCCTGTGTTTTGAATGAGGTGTTTCCGTGATTGAAGCCATCAATACCTGTTGTCTTTTTTAAATCAGCAGTGCCCGTGTCTGAAGTGTCGGTGCCTGGAGTCTATAGTTCCTATGATTTGGAGTCAGCTGTGGGCGTTATCTCTGACACCAATCACAGGCACTGCTGACTTCAAGTGCTAGGTTATCAATAATTAAGTGTTTTAATTCAACATTGTCTAGGCTTGGAGTCAAGGAACTCCTTTACTGAATCAGCAGTGCCAGTGCAAAGAGTCAGCGTGCCTATGCTTGGACTCTGGGTTATACTTAATTAAGACAGCAGTGCCTCTACCTGGAGCGAGCAATGACTGTGCTGGGAGTAAAGATTATTTAGAATTGAGGTAGCAGTGCGTGTGCTTGGACTCAGCTTTGCCTCTTTTGAATGAGCAGTGCCCATTACTTGAGGCAGCAGTTTCTGTGTCTGAATTAGCAGTACCAATGCTCGGAGTCAGCAGTGCCTGCCACACGTCAGCAGTGGTTTTACTTTGACTAAAACATGATTAGAGTTAGCAGTGTCTGTCTTTAGAGTCAAGAGTGCCTATGATAGGAGTCTGGAGTACCTATGCCTGGAACAAAGGTTAGCTGTAACTGACTGAGCAGTGCCTATTCATGATGTAAACATGTATTGTGTTTTGCCTCAATAGTGATCATGCCTATCGGGTTGGAGTCAACATTATCTGTAGTGTCAGGATTTATTGTGTTTGAGTCAGTAGTGCCTGTGTATTGGACAAGCATTATTTTGAATAAGCAGTGCCAGTAACTGGAATAAACGGTGCCCAGTTTGAATCAACAGTAGCTGAGTTTTAAATCAGCAGTGCCCGTGCTTGGAGCTAGCAGTGCCTGTGCATGGAGTCAGGTGTATCTGTGCTTGGATTTAGAAGCACTCTGAGTTAGCAGTGCATGTGGTTGGAGTCTGGAGTGCCTGTAACATGAGTCTGTTATACCTGTGTATAGTTATCTGTATTTGAGTGAGCAGTGCCTGTTTTTGGAATATGCACTGACAGTGTTTCACATCAGTAGTGCCCATCTTTAGTGAACAGTACCTGAATTTGAAGTTATGGTTATCTGTAAATGAGCCAGCAGTGCCTGTGCCTTGAGTGCCTGGACCATCATTACTGAGACAGGAGTTCCTGTGAGTAGACTGACGAGTGCCTGTGACTTGGGCCAGCAGTGCCTGTGACTAGAATTGGTAGTGCCTGTGACTGGAGTAGGTGGTGCCTGTATTTGGAGTCAGTATTATTTGAAATGGAGCGACCAGTGCCTGTGACAGGAATCGGTAGTGCCTGTATTTGGAGTCAGGTGTGCTCAGGGAGTCAGTGTTGAATGTTAATTAAATGAATAATCAGGAACAGAAGGGGTTAAATCTGAGATGGAAGGTCACATCCCCTCCCCCACAGGAGCTACAGCCCCTCCCCCTGCAGCTCCTACACCAGCCTCAGCTCCTCTCATCCCCCCAAGAGACGGAAGATGGAGAAGATCCTGTGAGTGAAGGGGCCGAGGGAAAGTGCCTGTATGAGCAGTACCAATTTTGAACGAACAGTGCCTGTTACTGGAGACATTAGTTCCTGTGTTTTGAATCAGAGGTATTTGTTTCTTGCATCAGCAGTGCATGGTTGGAGTCAGCATTAGCAGAATTGTGATCAGCAGTGCCTGTGCCAGTGGAATGATTGTGGTTGGAGTCAGCAGTGCCTGTGCTTGGAGTCTGGGTTACCTGTAATTAAGTGAACAGTATCTGTTTGCAGAGTAAGCTGTGACAGTGTTTTATATCAGTAGAGCATGTTCTTGGAGTTAGTAGTGCCTAGTCACTGAACAGATAGTGCCTGTGGAAGTAGTGAGCAATACGTGTACTTGCAACCAGGAGTGCCTGTGGTTGCAGTTGGGGTTATGTGTGAGCAGTGGCTGTTTGTGGAGTAAACAGCAACAGTGTTTTACAACAGTAGTCCATGTGCGTGGTCAGCAGTGCCTGTTCTTGAAGCTTACATTAGCTGACAAGGAGTCAGCAGTGCCTGTGTATTGAACAAGCAGTTTTTTAAACAAGCAGTGCCAGTAACTGGAATCAAGGGTGCCCAGTTTGAATCAACAGTAGCTGAGTTTTGAATCAGCAGTGCCTGTGCTTGGAGTTAGCAGTGCCTGTGCCTGGAGTCAGGTGTATCTGTGCTTGGATTCAGATGCGCTCTCTGTTAGCAGTGCATATGGTTTGAGTCTGGAGTGCCTGTGACAGGAGTCTGTTATACCTGTGCATATTTATCTGTATGTGAGTGAGCAGTGCCTGTTTTTAGAATATGCAGTGTTTCACATCAGTAGTGCTCATTTTTAGTAAGCAGTATCTGAATTTGAAGTTAGGGTTATTTGGAAATGAGTCTGCAGTGCCTGTGCCTTGAGTGCCTGGACCATCATTACTGAGACAGGAGTTCCTGTGAGTAGACTGACGAGTGCCTGTGACTTGGGTCAGAGGTACCTGTGACAGGAATCGGTAGTGCCTGTATTTGGAGTCAGGTGAGCTCAGGGAGTCAGTGCTGAAAGTTAATTAATGAATAATCAGGAGCAGAAGGGGTTAAATCTGAGCTGGAGATGGAACGTCACAGCCCCCCCTCCCGCCCCCCACAGGAACCACAGCCCCTCCCCCACCTGAGCTGATGCCCCCCCTCCCCCACACACTCGTCACAGCCCCCCCCCATAGGAGTCACAGCCCCCCCCCCACACATACACGTCACAGCCCCTCCCCTGCAACTCCTACACCAGCCTCAGCTCTGCCGGGAAGAAGAGCCCATAGACAGGGCCCCAGAGACGGAAGATGGGGAAGATCCTGCGGGTGAAGCGGGTCCGGGGGAAAGTGTAGAGAAGCTCCATGGAGTCCGCATTGTACAGGGACAGCCGCCCCCCCTCGTAGTCCAGATACACCCCCAGCTTCAGGGGCCTCCCACGAGGGGACAGGGGGGTCCCAGGGGAGGTGAGAGCCCAGTACCGACCCCCCCTCCTCTGCACAGCCCAGACCCCCCCCTCAGGTGACCATGTGACCCCCCCCTTCCTCTCCACAGACTCTGCTGCGACCCCCACAGTCCATCCCACCCCCCCCAGCAGATGCATCTCCCAGTAATGTCTGCCTGAGGTGAACCCCTCGCTCCCCAGCACACAGGGATCAGAGGTGAATCTCTTGGGGGTGTCCGGCAGGGGCTGTGCTGTGTGTGTCCGTCTCACACGTCTCCCCCCCTCAGCCAGGAGGAGCTGAGGATGAGCTGTGTCTGGATCCAGAGTCACCATCACTGCAGGGAAGAGACTCAGAGTTAGAGATTTAAAGCTATATACACGTTATTTATATTTTATATTCAGGTGATTGACACGAGGCAAAACTATACAGCACCTCTCTAGAAGGAGCACGCTGCACTACACAGCACCTACTGGGAAGGACCGCACTGTACAATACACTGCACTACACCTCACCTACCTGGAGGGAACACACTGTACTGTAGAATGCACTGCACTACACACAATTATCTGGAAGGAACACACTGTACAGTACAATACACTGCACTACACCACACCTACATTGAAGGAGCACACAATACTGCACAATACACTGGCCTAACAGCACCTACCTAGATAGGAGCACAAAATACTTTACAATACCCTGCACTACACAGCACCTACCTAGAAGGTGCACACTGTACTGTACAGTACACTGCACGATACAACACCTACTTGGAAGGAACAAATAGTACAATAAACAGCACTATACTGCACCTACCTGTAAAGAGCACACTGAGCACTACACTGCACTACAGAGCACCTACCTGAAAGGACCACACTGTACTATACAATACACTGCACTACACAACAATTATCTGGAAGGAGCACGCTGCACTGTACAATACACCGCACTATAGAAGAAACACACTGTACAATACACCGAACTACACAGCACCTACCTGGAAGGAGCACACTGTACAATACACTGCACTACACAGCATGTACCTGGAAGGAGCACACTGTACAATACACTGCACTACACAGCATGTACCTGGAAGGAGCACTCTGTATAATACACCACACTACACAACACCTACCTGGAAGCAGCACATTGTACTGTAGAATACACTGCACTACACAACAATTATCTGGAAGGAACACACTGCACTGTACAATACACCGCACTACACAGCACCTACCTGGAAAGAGAACACTATACAGTACAATACACTGCACAGCACCTACCTGGAAGGAGCACACTGTACAATACACTGCATGATACACTGCGCTATAGAGTGAACACACTGTACTATACATTGCACTAACAGAACCTACGTAGAAGCAGCACACTGTACTGCACAACACACTGCACTACACAGCACCTACCTGGAAGGAAGACACTGGACTGTACAATACATTGCACTACACCGCACCTATCTGGAAGGACCACACTGTACTGTACAGTACACTGCACTACACAGCACCTACCTCGAAGGAGCACACTGTACAATACACTGCACTATACAGCACCTACCTGGATGGACCACACAGTACTGTACAATACACTGCACAGCACCTACCTGGAAGGAGCACACTGTACAATAAACTGCACAATACACTGCGCTATAGAATGAACACACTGTACAATACATTGCACTAACAGAACCTACGTAGAAGCAGCACACTGTACTGGACAATACAGTGCACTATACAGCACCTACCTGGATGGACCACACAGTACTGTACAATACAGTGCACTACACACCACCTACCTGGAAGGAGCACGCTGTACTGTACAATAAACTGAACTGCACCACACCTACCTGGAAGGAGCACACTGTACAATACACTGCACTATACAGCACCTCTCTAGAAGAAGCACACTGTACTGTACAATACACTACACAGCACCTACCTGGAAGGACCACACTGTATTGTACAATATACAGCACTACCCCCGCACCTACCTGGAAGGAGCACACTGTACAGTACAATACACAGAACTGCACCGCACCTCCCTGGAAGTAGCACACTGTACTGTACAATACAATACACTGCACTACACAACACCTACCTGCAAGGACCACACTGTATTGTACAATACATTGAACTACATCGCACCTACCTGGAAGGAGCACAGGACTGTACAATATACTGCACTATAGATGGAGCACGCTGTACTTTACAATACACTGCACTACACCGCACCTACCGCGAAGGAGAACACTGTACTGTACAATACAATGGCCTAACAGCAGCTACCTGGTTAGGAGCACACTGTAGTGTAAAATACACTGCACTAACAGCATCTGCCTGGAAGGAGCACACTGTACTGTACAATACACTACACTACACAGCACCTACCTGGAAGGAACACATAGTACAATAAACTGCACTATACTGCACCTACCTGTAAAGAGCACACAATACAATGCACTGCACAGCACCTAACTGGGAGCAGCACTCTCTACTGTACAATAGACTGTACTACACAGCACCTACCTGGAAGGAGCACACTGTACTGTATAACACATTGCACTACACAGCACCTACCTGGAAAGCGCACACTGTAGAATACACTGCACTACAGAGTACCTACCTGTGAGGAGCTCACTGTACTGTAGAATACACTGCACTACACCTAACCTACCTGGAGGTAGCACACAGTACAATACACTGCAACACACAGCTTCTACCTGGAAGGAGCAGACTATACAATACACTGCACTACACAGCACCTACCTCGAAGGAGCACACTGTACTGTACAAGATACTACACTGCACAGCACCTACCTGGAAGGACCACACTCTAGAATATACTGCACTACACAGCACCTACCTGGAAGGAGCACACTGTTCTGTACAATACACTGCAATACACAGCACCTGTCTGGTTGGATCACACTGTACTGTGCATTACACAGCACTATACAGCACCTACCTGGAAGGAGCACATTGTACTGTACAATACACTACACTAGACAGCACCTACCTGAAAGGACCACACAGTAGAATACACTGCACTACAGAGTACCTACCTGTGATGAGCTCACTGTACTGTAGAATACACTGCACTACACCTACAATACCTGGAGGTAGCACACAGTACAATACACTGCACTACACAGCTTCTACCTGGAAGGAGTAGACTATACAATACACTGCACTACACAGCACCTACCTGGAAGGAGCATACTGTACTGTGCATTACACAGAACTATACAGAACCTACATGGAAGGAGCACACTGTACTGTACAATACACTACACTGGACGGGACCTACCTGGAAGGACACACTGGAGAAAACACTGCACTAGACAGCACCTAACTGGAAGGAACACACTGTCCTGTAGAATACACTGCACTACACAGCACCTACCTGGAAAGAGCATAGTGTACTGTACAATGCACTGCACTAACAGCACCTACCTGGAAGGAACATACTGTACTGTTTAATACACTACACTACACAGCACCTACCTGGAAGGAAAACATAGTGCACTATACTGCACCTACCTGTAAAGAGCACACAGCACAATACACTGCACTACACAGCACCTAACTGGAAGGAGCACACTCTACTGTACAATGGACAATATTTCACAGCACCTACCTGCAAGGAGCACACTGTACTGTATAACATACTGCACTGCACCACACCTACCTGGAAGAACACTATACTGTACAATGCAGTGCACTACACAGCAGAAATCTGGAAGGAGCACACTGTACAATACACTGAACTATAGAAGGAGTACACTGTACTGTAGAATACACTGCACCACACAGCAACTACCTGGAAGGAGCAGGCAGTACTGTACAATACACTGCATTACACAGCACCAATGTGGAAGGAGCACACTGTACTGTGCAATACACTGCACTACATAGCACCTACCTGGAAGGAGCATGCTGTACTGTACATTACACTGCACTACACAGCACCTACCTTGAAGGAGAACACTGTAGAATAAACTGCACCTACCTGGAAGGACCCCATTGTACACTGCACTACACAGCCCCTACCTGGAAGGAACACAACGTAAAATAAACTGCACTATACTGCACCCACCTGTAAAGACCACACTGAGCGATACACTGCACCTACCTGGAAGGAGCACATTGTACTGCACAATACACTGCACTAAAAGCACCTACTGATAGGAGCATATTGTACTGTACAGTACACTGCACTACACAGCACCTACCTGGAAGGAGCACACTGCAGAATACACTACACTGCAGCACACCTACTTGGAGGGTGCACACAGTACAATACATTGCACTACACAGCTTCTACCTGGAAGGAGCAGACTATACAATACACTGCACTACACAGCACCTACCTGGAAGGAGCAGATTGTGCTGTAGATTCCACTGCAGTATACAGCACCTACCTGGAAGGAGCACAACGTACTCTATAATACACTACACTACACAACACCTACATGGAAGGAACACATAGTACAATAAACTGCACTATACTGCACGTACCTGTAAAGAGCATACAGTACAATACACTGCACTACCAGCACCTAATTGGAAGGAGCACACTATACTGTACAATAGACTGTATTACACAACACCTACCTGCAATGAGCACACTGTACTGTATAATACACTGCACTACACCTCACCTACCTGGAGGGAACACACTGTAGTGTAGAATACACTGCACTACACAACAATTATCTGGAAGGAACACACTGCACTGTACAATACACCGCACTACACAGCACCTACCTGGAAAGAGAACACTATACTGTACAATACACTGCACAGCACCTACCTGGAAGGAGCACACTGTACAATACACTCCACGATACACTGCACTACAGAATGAACACACTGTACAATACATTGCACTAACAGAACCTACGTAGAAGCAGCACACTGTACTGCACAACACACAGCACTACACAGCACCTCCCTGAAAGGAAGACACTGCTCTGTACAATACATTGCACTACACCGCACCTACCTGGAAGGACCACACTGTACTGTACAGTACACTGCATTACACAGCACCTACCTCGAAGGAGCACATTGTACAATACACTGCACTATACAGCACCTACCTGGAAGGACCACACAGTACTGTACAATACACTGCACTATACACCCTCTACCTGGAAGGAGCACGCTGTACTGTACAATACACTGGACTACACCGCACCTATCTGGAAGGAGCACACTGTACAATACACTGCACTATACAGCACCTCTCAAGAAGAAGCACCCTGTACTGTACAATACACTACACAGCACCTACCTGGAAGGAGCACACTGTACTGTACAATAACAGCACTACCCCCGCACCTACCTGGAAGGAGCACACTGTACAGTACAATACACAGAACTGCACCGCATCTACCTGGAAGGAGCACATTGTACTGTACAATACACTGCACTACACATCACCTCCCTGCAAGGACCACACTGTACTGTACAATACATTGAACTACACCGCACCTACCTGGAAGGAGCACACTGGACTGTACAATACACTGCACTATACCACACCTACCTGGAAGGAGCACACTGTACAATACACTGCACTATAGAAGGAGCACACTGTACTGTACAATACACTGCACTACGCCGCACCTACCTGGAAGAACCGCACTGTACTGCACAATATACTGCAATACACAGCACCTACCACGAAGGAATACAATACAATGGCCAGCACCTATCTGGAAGGAGCACACTGTACTGTAAAATACTCTGCACTATACAGCACCTACCTGGTAGCAGCACAGTGCACTGTACAACAAACTGCAGTACACCTCACCGACCTGGAGGGAGCACACTGTACTGTACAATACACTGCACTACACCCGACCTACCTGGAAGGAGCAGACTGTACTGTACAATACACTGGCCTCACTGCACCTACCTGGAAGGAGCACACTGTAGTGTACAATACAATGCACTACACCTCACCTACCTTGAAGGAGCACAGTGTACAATACACTGCACGATACACTGCACTATAGAATGAACACACTGTACAATACATTGCACTAACAGAACCTACGTAGAAGCAGCACACTGTATTGCACAATACACCGCACTACACAGCACCTACCTGGAAGGAAGACACTGCACTGTACAATACATTGCACTGCACCGCACCTACCTGGAAGGACCACACTGTACTGTACAGTTCACTGCACTACACAGCACCTACCTCGAAGGAGCACACTGTACAATGCACTGCACTATACTGCACCTACCTGGAAGGACCACACAGTACTGTACAATACACTGCACTAACAGCATCTGCCTGGAAGGAGCACACTGTACTGTACAACACACTACACTACACAGCACCTACCTGGAAGGAACACATAGTACAATAAACTGCACTATACTGCACCTACCTGTAAAGAGCACACAATACAATGCACTGCACAGCACCTAACTGGGAGCAGCACTCTCTACTGTACAATAGACTGTACTACACAGCACCTACCTGGAAGGAGCACACTGTACTGTATAACACATTGCACTACACAGCACCTACCTGATAGGAGCATACTGTACTGTATAACACACTTCACTAAACAGCACCTACCTGCAAAGAGCACACTGTAGAATACACTGCACTACAGAGTACCTACCTGTGAGGAGCTCACTGTACTGTAGAATACACTGCACTACACCTAACCTACCTGGAGGTAGCACACAGTACAATACACTGCAACACACAGCTTCTACCTGGAAGGAGCAGACTGTACTGTGCATTACCCTGCACTATACAGCACCTACCTGGAAGGAGCACACTGTACTGTACAAGATACTACCCTGCACAGCACCTACCTGGAAGGACCACACTCTAGAATACACTGCACTACACAGCACCTACCTGGAAGGAGCACACTGTACTGTGCATTACACAGCACTATACAGCACCTACCTGGAAGGAGCACATTGTACTTTACAATACACTACACTAGACAGCACCTAGCTGGAAGTACCACACTGTAGAATACACTGCACTACAGAGTACCTACCTGCGAGGAGCTCACTGTACTGTAGAATACACTGCACTACACCTACACTACCTGGAGGTAGCACACAGTACAATACACTGCACTACACAGCTTCTACCTGGAAGGAGTAGACTATACAATACACTGCACTACACAGCACCTACCTGGAAGGAGCATACTGTACTGTGCATTACACAGAACTATACAGAACCTACATGGAAGGAGCACACTGTACTGTACAATACACTACACTGGACGGGACCTACCTGGAAGGACACACTGTAGAATACACTGCACTAGCCAGCACCTAACTGGAAGGAACACACTGTCCTGTAGAATACACTGCACTACACAGCACCTACCTGGAAGGACCACACTGTACTGTACAGTTCACTGCACTACACAGCACCTACCTCGAAGGAGCACACTGTACAATGCACTGCACTATACAGCACCTACCTGGAAGGACCACACAGTACTGTACAATACACTGCACTACACACCACCTACCTGGAAGGAGCACGCTGTACTGTACAATAAACTGAACTGCACCACACCTACCTGGAAGGAGCACACTGTACAATACACTGCACTATACAGCACCTCTCTAGAAGAAGCACACTGTACTGTACAATACACTACACAGCACCTACCTGGAAGGACCACACTGTATTGTACAATATACAGCACTACCCCCGCACCTACCTGGAAGGAGCACACTGTACAGTACAATACACAGAACTGCACCGCACCTCCCTGCAAGGAGCACACTGTACTGTACAATACAATACACTGCACTACACAACACCTACCTGCAAGGACCACACTGTATTGTACAATACCTTGAACTACACCGCACCTACCTGGAAGGAGCACACTGGACTGTACAATACACTGCACTATACCACACCTACCTGGAAGGAGCACACTGTACAATACACTGCACTATAGATGGAGCACACTGTACTTTACAATACACTGCACTACACCGCACCTACCGCGAAGGAGAACACTGTACTGTACAATACAATGGCCTAACAGCAGCTACCTGGTTAGGAGCACACTGTAGTGTAAAATACACTGCACTATACAGCACCTACCTGGTAGCAGCACAGTGTACTGTACAACACACTGCACTACACCTCACCTACCTGGAGGGAGCACACTGTACTGTACAATACACTGCACTACACCCCACCTACCTGGAAGGAGCAGACTGTACTGTACAATACACTGGCCTAAAAGCACCTACCTGGAAGGAGCACACTGTACTGTACAATACACTGCACTACACATCACCTACCTTGAAGGAGCACACTGTACAATACACTGCACAATACACTGCACTATAGAATGAACACACTGTACAATACATTGCACTAACAGAACCTACGTAGAAGCAGCACACTGTATTGCACAATACACCGCACTACACAGCACCTACCTGGAAGGAAGACACTGCACTGTACAATACATTGCACTGCACCGCACCTACCTGGAAGGACCACACTGTACTGTACAGTTCACTGCACTAGACAGCACCTACCTCGAAGGAGCACACTGTACAATGCACTGCACTATACAGCACCTACCTGGAAGGACCACACAGTACTGTACAATACACTGCACTAACAGCATCTGCCTGGAAGGAGCACACTGTACTGTACAATACACTACACTACACAGCACCTACCTGGAAGGAACACATAGTACAATAAACTGCACTATACTGCACCTACCTGTAAAGAGCACACAATACAATGCACTGCACAGCACCTAACTGGGAGCAGCACTCTCTACTGTACAATAGACTGTACTACACAGCACCTACCTGGAAGGAGCACACTGTACTGTATAACACATTGCACTACACAGCACCTACCTGATAGGAGCATACTGTACTGTATAACACACTTCACTAAACAGCACCTACCTGCAAAGAGCACACTGTAGAATACACTGCACTACAGAGTACCTACCTGTGAGGAGCTCACTGTACTGTAGAATACACTGCACTACACCTAACCTACCTGGAGGTAGCACACAGTACAATACACTGCAACACACAGCTTCTACCTGGAAGGAGCAGACTGTACTGTGCATTACCCTGCAGTATACAGCACCTACCTGGAAGGAGCACACTGTACTGTACAAGATACTACCCTGCACAGCACCTACCTGGAAGGACCACACTCTAGAATACACTGCACTAAACAGCACCTACCTGGAAGGAGCACACTGTACTGTGCATTACACGGCACTATACAGCACCTACCTGGAAGGAGCACATTGTACTTTACAATACACTACACTAGACAGCACCTAGCTGGAAGTACCACACTGTAGAATACACTGCACTACAGAGTACCTACCTGCGAGGAGCTCACTGTACTGTAGAATACACTGCACTACACCTACACTACCTGGAGGTAGCACACAGTACAATACACTGCACTACACAGCTTCTACCTGGAAGGAGTAGACTATACAATACACTGCACTACACAGCACCTACCTGGAAGGAGCATACTGTACTGTGCATTACACAGAACTACAGGGAGTGCAGAATTATTAGGCAAATGAGTATTTTGACCACATCATCCTCTTTATGCATGTTGTCTTACTCCAAGCTGTATAGGCTCGAAAGCCTACTACCAATTAAGCATATTAGGTGATGTGCATCTCTGTAATGAGAAGGGGTGTGGTCTAATGACATCAACACCCTATATCAGGTGTGCATAATTATTAGGCAACTTCCTTTCCTTTGGCAAAATGGGTCAAAAGAAGGACTTGACAGGCTCAGAAAAGTCCAAAATAGTGAGATATCTTGCAGAGGGATGCAGCACTCTTAAAATTGCAAAGCTTCTGAAGCGTGATCATCGAACAATCAAGCGTTTCATTCAAAATAGTCAATAGGGTCGCAAGAAGCGTGTGGAAAAACCAAGGCGCAAAATAACTGCCCATGAACTGAGAAAAGTCAAGCGTGCAGCTGCCACGATGCCACTTGCCACCAGTTTGGCCATATTTCAGAGCTGCAACATCACTGGAGTGCCCAAAAGCACAAGGTGTGCAATACTCAGAGACATGGCCAAGGTAAGAAAGGCTGAAAGACGACCACCACTGAACAAGACACACAAGCTGAAACGTCAAGACTGGGCCAAGAAATATCTCAAGACTGATTTTTCTAAGGTTTTATGGACTGATGAAATGAGAGTGAGTCTTGATGGGCCAGATGGATGGGCCCGTGGCTGGATTGGTAAAGGGCAGAGAGCTCCAGTCCGACTCAGACGCCAGCAAGGTGGAGGTGGAGTACTGGTTTGGGCTGGTATCATCAAAGATGAGCTTGTGGGGCCTTTTCGGGTTGAGGATGGAGTCAAGCTCAACTCCCAGTCCTACTGCCAGTTCCTGGAAGACACCTTCTTCAAGCAGTGGTACAGGAAGAAGTCTGCATCCTTCAAGAAAAACATGATTTTCATGCAGGACAATGCTCCATCACACGCGTCCAAGTACTCCACAGCGTGGCTGGCAAGAAAGGGTATAAAAGAAGGAAATCTAATGACATGGCCTCCTTGTTCACCTGATCTGAACCCCATTGAGAACCTGTGGTCCATCATCAAATGTGAGATTTACAAGGAGGGAAAACAGTACACCTCTCTGAACAGTGTCTGGGAGGCTGTGGTTGCTGCTGCACGCAATGTTGATGGTGAACAGATCAAAACACTGACAGAATCCATGGATGGCAGGCTTTTGAGTGTCCTTGCAAAGAAAGGTGGCTATATTGGTCACTGATTTGTTTTTGTTTTGTTTTTGAATGTCAGAAATGTATATTTGTGAATGTTGAGATGTTATATTGGTTTCACTGGTAATAATAAATAATTGAAATGGGTATATATTTGTTTTTGTTAAGTTGCCTAATAATTATGCACAGTAATAGTCACCTGGACACACAGATATCCCCCTAACATAGCTAAAACTAAAAACAAACTAAAAACTACTTCCAAAAATATTCAGCTTTGATATTAATGAGTTTTTTGGGTTCATTGAGAACATGGTTGTTGTTCAATAATAAAATTAATCCTCAAAAATACAACTTGCCTAATAATTCTGCACTCCCTGTATACAGAACCTACATGGAAGGAGCACACTGTACTGTACAATACACTACACTGGACGGGACCTACCTGGAAGGACACACTGTAGAATACACTGCACTAGCCAGCACCTAACTGGAAGGAACACACTGTCCTGTAGAATACACTGCACTACACAGCACCTACCTGGAAAGAGCATAATGTACTGTACAATGCACTGCACTAACAGCACCTACCTGGAAGGAACATACTGTACTGTTTAATACACTACACAGCACCTACCTGGAAGGAAAACATAGTGCACTATACTGCACCTACCTGTAAAGAGCACACAACACAATACACTGCACTACACAGCACCTACCTGGAAGAACACTGTACTGTACAATGCAGTGCACTACACAGCAGAAATCTGGAAGGAGCACACTTTACAATACACTGCACTATGGAAGGAGTACACTGTACTGTAGAATACACTGCACCACACATCACCTACCTGGGAGGAGCGGACAGTATTGTACAATACACTGCACTACACAGCACCTATGTGGAAGGAGCACACTGTACTGTACAATACACCGCACCTACCTGTAGGAGCACACTGTAATGTACAATACACTGCACTACGCAGCACCTACCTGGAAGGAGCACACTGTACTGTAGAATACACTGCACTAACAGCACCTACCTGGACTGAGCACACTGTACTGTAGAATACTCTGCATTATACAGCACCTACCTGGAAGGACCACACTGTAGAATACACTGCACTACACAGCACCTACCTGTAAGGAGCACAAAGTACTGTACTATACACTGCACTACACAGCACCTACCTGGAAGGAGCACACTCTACTGTGCATTACACAGCACTATACAGCACCTACCTGGATGCGGCACAATGTACTGTACAATACACTACACCAGACAGCACCTACCTGGAAGGACCACACTGTAGAATACATTGCACTACGCAGCACCTACCTGGAAGGAGCACACTGTACTGTACAAAACACTGCACTAAAAGCACCTACCTGGAAGGAGCACACTGTACTGTACCATACACTGCGCCAGAGAGTGTGAGAAAGTAGCCTCTTTCTAGCCTGTTACCCCCACTTTAGGCCTGTTTGTGAGTGTATGTCAGGGTGTTTTCACTGTCTCACTGGGATCCTGCCAGCCAGGGCCCACTGCTCATAGTGAAAACCCTATGTTTTCAGTATGTTTGTTATGTGTCACTGGGACCCTGCTAGTCAGGACCCCAGTGCTCATAAGGTTGTGGCCTATATGTATGTGTTCCCTGTGTAGTGCCTAACTGTCTCACTGAGGCTCTGCTAACCAGAACCTCAGTGGTTATGCTCTCTCATTTCTTACAAATTGTCACTAACAGGCTAGTGACCAATTTTACCAATTTACATTGGCTTACTGGAACACCCTTATAATTCCCTAGTATATGGTACTGAGGTACCCAGGGTATTGGGGTTACAGGAGATCCCTATGGGCTGCAGCATTTCTTTTGCCACCCATAGGGAGCTCTGACAATTCTTACACAGGCCTGCCACTGCAGCCTGAGTGAAATAACGTCCACGTTATTTCACAGCCATTTTACACTGCACTTAAGTAACTTATAAGTCACCTATATGTCTAACCTTTACCTGGTAAAGGTTAGGTGCAAAGTTACTTAGTGTGAGGGCACCCTGGCACTAGCCAAGGTGCCCCCACATTGTTCAGAGCCAATTCCCTGAACTTTGTGAGTGCGGGGACACCATTACACACGTGCACTACATATAGGTCAATACCTATATGTAGCTTCACAATGGTAACTCCGAATATGGCCATGTAACATGTCTAAGATCATGGAATAGCCCCCTCTATGTCATCCTGGCATTGTTGGCACAATTCGATGATCCCAGTGGTCTGTAGCACAGACCCTGGTACTGCCAAACTGCCTTTCCTGGGGTTTCACTGCAGCTGCTGCTGCTGCCAACCCCTCAGACAGGTTTCTGCCCCCCTGGGGTCAAGCCAGGCTTGTCCCAGGATGGCAGAACAAAGGACTTCCTCTGAGAGAGGGTGTTACACCCTCTCCCTTTGGAAAATGGTGTGAAGGCAGGGGAGGAGTAGCCTCCCCCAGCCTCTGGAAATGCTTTCTTGGGCACAGATGTGCCCAATTCTGCATAAGCCAGTCTACACCGGTTCAGGGACCCCTTAGCCCCTGCTCTGGCGCGAAACTGGACAAAGGAAAGGGGAGTGACCACTCCCCTGACCTGCACCTCCCCTGGGAGGTGTCCACAGCTCCTCCAGTGTGCTCCAGACCTCTGCCATCTTGGAAAAAGAGGTGCTGCTGGCAAACTGGACTGCTCTGAGTGGCCAGTGCCACCAGGTGACGTCAGAGACTCCTTCTGATAGGCTCCTTCAGGTGGTAGTAGCCTATCCTCTCTCCTAAGTAGCCAAACCCTCTTTTTTTGGCTATTTAGGGTCTCTGTCTCTGGGGAAACTTCAGATAACGAATGCAAGACCTCATCAGAGTTCCTCTGCATCTCTCTCTTCACCTTCTGCCAAGGAATCGACTGCTGACCGCGCTGGAAGCCTGCAACACTGCAACAAAGTAGCAAAGACGACTACTGCAACTCTGTAACGCTGATCCTGCCGCCTTCTCGACTGTTTTCCTGGTGGTGCATGCTGTGGGGGTAGTCTGCCTCCTCTCTGCACTAGAAGCTCCGAAGAAATCTCCTGTGGGTCGACGGAATCTTCCCCCTGCAACCGCAGGCACCAAAAAGCTGCATTACCGGTCCCTTGGGTCTCCTCTCAGCACGACGAGCGAGGTCCCTTGAATCCAGCAACTCTGTCCAAGTGACTCCCACAGTCCAGTGACTCTTCAGTCCAAGTTTGGTGGACGTAAGTCCTTGCCTCCCCACGCCAGACTGCATTGTTGGTAACCGCGACTTTTGCAACTTCTCCGGCCCCTGTGCACTTCCGGCGGAAATCCTTTGTGCACAGCCAAGCCTGGGTCCACGGCACTCTAGCCTGCATTGCACGACTTTCTAAGTTGGTCTCCGGCGACGTGGGACTCCTTTGTGTAACTTCGGGTGAGCACCGTTTCACGCATCCTCGTAGTGCCTGTTTCTGGCACTTCTCTGGGTGCTACCTGCTGCTGAGAGGGCTCCTTGTCTTGCTCGACGTCCCCTCTCTCTCCTGGTCCAATTTGCGACCTCCTGGTCCCTCCTGGGCCACAGCAGCGTCCAAAAACGCTAACCGCACGATTTGCAGCTAGCAAGGCTTGTTGGCATTCTTTCGGCAGGAAAACACTTCTGCACGACTCTCCACGGCGAGAGGGATCCGTCCACCAAAGGGGAAGTTGCTAGCCCTTTTCGTTCCTGCAGAAACCTCCGCTTCGTCTGTCCGGTAGAAGCTTCTTTGCACCCACAGCTGCCATTTCCTGGGCAGATGCCCATCTCCGACTTGCTTGTGACTTTTGGACTTGGTCCCCTTGTTCCACAGGTACCCTAGATTGGAAATCCACAGTTGTTGCATTGTTGGTTTGTGTCTTTCCTGCATTATTCCTCTATCACGACTTCTTTGTCTTTGGGGGAACTTTAGTGCACTTTGCACTCACTTTTCAGGGTCTTGGGGAGGGCTAATTTTCTAACTCTCCCTATTTTCTAATAGTCCCAGCGACCCTCTACAAGGTCACATAGGTTTGGGGTCCATTCGTGGTTCGCATTCCACTTTTGGAGTATATGGTTTGTGTTGCCCCTATCCCTATGTGTCCCCATTGCATCCTATTGAAACTATACATTGTTTGCACTGTTTTCTAAGACTATACTGCATATTTTTGGTATTGTGTACATATAACTTGTGTATATTTGCTATCCTCTCACTGAGGGTAGACTCTAAGATACTTTGGCATATTGTCATAAAAATAAAGTACCTTTATTTTTAGTATAACTGTGTATTGTGTTTTCTTATGATATTGTGCAAGTGACACTTGTGGTACTGTAGTAGCTTCACACGTCTCCTAGTTCAGCCTAAGCTGCTCTGCTAAGCTACCATTATCTATCAGCCTAAGCTGCTAGACACCCTATACACTAATAAGGGATAACTGGGCCTGGTGCAAGGTGCAAGTACCCCTTGGTACTCACTACAAGCCAGTCCAGCCTCCTACAGAGAGCACCTACCTGGATGGACCACACTGCCGAAAACACTGCACTACACAGCACCTACCTGGAGGGAGCACACTGTACTGTGAAATACACTGCACAGCACCTACCTGGAAGGTCAATACTGTACAATACACTGCACTACACAGCACCTACCTGGAGGGAGCACATAGTACAATACATTGCACTACACAGTATCTACCTGGAAGGAGCAGACTATAGAAGCACACTGTACTGTACATTACACTACACTGCACAGCATCTACATGGAAGGGTCACACTGTAGAATACACTGCAGTATACAGCACCTACCTGGAAGGACCACACTGTACTCTACAATACACTACACTGCACAGCACCTACCTGGAAGGGACACATAGTACACTATACTGTACTATACTGCACCTACCTGTAAAAAGCACACAGTACAATACACTGCACTAAACAGCACCTAACTGGGAGGAGCACACTGTACTGTACAATACACTGCACTACACAGCACCTACCTGGAAGGAACATACTGTACTGTACAATACACTACACTACACAGCACCTACCTGGAACGAGCAGAGTGTAGAATACACTGCACTGCACAGCACCTACCTGGAAGGAGAACACTGTATTGTACAATACACTACACTACACAGCACCTACCTCGAAGAGGCAGACTATACAATACACCGGCCTAACAGCAGCTACCTGGTTTGGAGCACACTGTACTGTAAAAATACACTGCACTATACAGCACCTAAGATCACACTGTACTGTACAATACACTGCACTAAACCTCACCTACATGGAAGGAGCACACTGTACTGTACAATCCAATGCACTACACCCCACCTACCTGGAAGGAGCATATTGTATTGTACAATACACTGGCCTAACAGCACCTACGTGGTTAGGAGCACACTCTCCTGTAAAATACACTGCACTACAGAGAACCTACCTGGAAGGAGCACACTGTATTGTAAAAAACACTGCACTACACCAGACCTACCTAGAAGGAGCGCGCTGTACTGCAGAATACACTGGCCTAACAGTACCTACCTGGTTAGGAGCACACTGTACTGTACAATACACTGCACTACACAGCACCTACCTGGAAGGAGCACAATGTACTGTACAAAACACTGCACTACACAGCACCTACCTGGAAGGAGCACACTGTACTGTGCATTACACAGCACCTATCTGGAAGGAGCACAATGCACTGTAGAATGCACTGCACCACACAGCACCTACCTGGAAGGAGCACATTGTAGAATACACTGCACTGCACAGCAGCTACCTGGAAGGAGCACACAGTACTGTGCAAAACACTGCACTACACAGCACCTATCTGGAAGGAGCACACTGTACTGTGCATTACACTCATTTTTGGTAGACCGCCGAAGTCGCACCCACTACATGACTGCCTTATTATGACCGTTGGGTGCTCCCCGCCACACACTGGGCGGAAAGTCGCCAGCAGCCATACTGGCGGTCAGCAGTCTAGTGGAGCTTGCCAACACCGCCCGCCATATTACAAGATTGTAAACGGCGTGGCGGTGTTGTGTTGGCGGTGCACTGGTGGTAGAGCAAGCGGCATGGACCCCGTTCCCTCCCGGACGACCACCAGGTAAGGTGATCGTCCTACAGGGGACGGGGGTTTTGAGTGTTGTGTGCGTGAATGGGTGTGTGTATGTGTGTGTGAATTTGGGGGAGATGGGGGTGTTGTGTGTGTTTGTGCAAGTGTCTGTGTGCTTGTGTGAATGCATGTTTGCGGGGGTGGGGGAAGTGTTGTGGCCATGTGGTGTGAATGAGTGAGCGTGGATTTGTGCATGTATGTATGTATGTGTGATGTGTGCATGTGTGGATCAGGGTAGCGGGGGTAAGTACGGAAATCAGGGGTGGGTACAGGGATTAGGGGGAGACTGTAACTGAGTCCTGCACTCATGTTGTAACTGTGCTAACTTTTCTTCACCCCTAGAACTGTTTCTGAAAATTGCAGTGTGTCAACTTTTAAAACAGATTATTGCTATTTGCTTGAAAATCGTATAACGTGCCAATTCTAAACAAAGTGGTATTGATACATATGTTGAATACTTACTTGCAAACTTACTTACCTGCAACTTGAACCTTGTGGTTTCAGTCTCTGGGGGTTAGGATGTCCACAGGTTGGGGTTGAATTTAACCCCAAACACCCACCACCAGAAACACGGACCGGTCGGGTGCAGAGGTCAAAGTTGAGGTTGATTTAACATGGGCTCCTATGGAGAAGGGGGCACTCGGGCCTGCTTCCAGGTAAGTACCCTGAGGGCAGACCTCGGGGGTTTAAAAGAGCACCGGGGGGAACAGGTCAGCACCAAACACACACCCACAGAGGCACAGGGGCAGCTGGATGCAGGGTGCAAACACAGCGTCAGGCTCCCAGTGCTTCCCTATGGGGGGATCCCAGGGGTCACAAAGATGCTGCAGGTGAAGTCCAGGGGGTCTTTTCCAGAAAACTACCAACTGGACAAGGAGGAGGGCCGCCTGCTGAACGTTGTTGGACCAGTGGTCGAATTTCCCAAGGCCAGGGCGCTACGGGTGCAGGGGTACCTTTGGTGTCGGGTATCTTCGTCCGGATCCTTCGCGGTCAGGGGAGGTCCTCTGGATTCAGGCTGCAGATGTCGTCGTGTTGGAGAGGAGGAGTCAACCCAGGGTGGGGACTTGCTCAGAATCGTCTGGGGACCAGCTTTAGTTGGTTGGGACAACTGGACACGGGGTGTGTGCGTCGGGTGCAGAGTGGGTAGGATACCGGGCGGTTCTGAAGTCCTTAGTTGGAAGTTCTTCTTGGACAGGGCTGCTGTGCACGGGTGTTCTTGGTCCTCGGGGGTGTAGGCGGTCCTCTGGAGGCTTTTCAGAGGACACTGGTCCTGCAGGATGCATTGCCTTCTTTTAGCAGGGCTTTAGAAGCTGGAGACAGGCCGGTAGGGCTGGGTCCAAGTCAGTTTGCGTCTTCAGTCTTCTCTGCTGGGGGTCAGGTTAGCAGTCCTTCTTTCTTTTTCTTCTTTCTTCTTGTGAGGTAGCCAGGTATCTGACGAGCTAGGTTCAGGGGAGCATTTCAATCCTGGATTTAGGGGCGTTACAGGGGTCAGAGGGCAGAAGCCAGTGGCTACTGTCTCTGAGAGTGACTACATCCTTCTGGTGTCCACTCCCTTTGGGGAGGGGGACACAGACCTAACCCTATTGGTCCCTTTCCTCCAAACCGAGATGGAGGATTCTGCAGCGGGAGGGTCACTTCAGCTCTGGGCACCTTAGGGGTGGTCCCAGCTGATGCGATCACTCCTCCTTATTTTTCCTAAGTTTCCTTCTGAACTTGCCGCCAAAAGTGGGGCTTTCTCCAGGGGCGGGCATCTCCACTGGCTGGAGTGCCTTGGGACATTGTAACAGGAGGCCTGAGCCTTTGATGCTTACTGCCAAGAGTTACAGTTTCTGCGGGGGGAAGTGTGAAGCACCTCCCCTCTGTGCAGGCTTTGTTTCTGGCCTCAGAAAACAGAAAAGGCCCTCACCCCATGGGGTCAGAAACTTGTCTCTTAGTGGCAGGCTGGCACAGACCAGTCAGTCCTGCACTAAAGGATTGGGTAAAATACACAGGGCATCTCTAAGATGCCCTCTGGGTGCATTTTTCAATAAATCCAACACTGGCATCAGTGTGCGTTTAATGTGCTGAGAAGTTTGATACCAGACTTCCCAGACTTCAGTGAAGCCATTATGGAGCTGTGGAGTTCGTAATGATAAACTCCCAGTCCATATACTCAGTATGGCCACACTGCACTTACAATGTCTAAAATGGACTTTGCTCCTGCACCTATACCCTCACCTGTGGGATAGTGCACCCTGCCTTAGGGATGTGAGGCCTGCTAGGGGGGTGACTTACCTATGCCCCAGGCAGTGGTTTGTGGGCATGGCATCCTGAGGGGGATGCCATGTCAACTGTGCCTTTTCCTTCCCACCATCACACACAAGTTGCAGTGCGCATGTGTTTGGTGAGGGGTCCCTTAGGGTGGCACAATATATGCTGCAGCCCTTAGGGACCCCCCCCCCACCCAGTCACAGAGCCCTTGGTACCACTGCTACCTTTTACAAGGGACTTAGCTGTGGGCCAGGGGTGTGCTAATTGTGGAACAATGGTACAGCTTTAGGGAAAGAACACAGGTGCTGGGGCCTAGTTAGCGGGACCCCAGCACACACTTAGTCAAGCTGGCATCAGATATCAGGCAAAGAGTGTGTGTGGGGGGTACTGCAAACAAACAAGGGGACAGTTTCTTACAACTAGAGAATACACCATACAAGACAGCACATAGTTCTAGGCAGCATACAGCACTAGAGAGCACAACAGAATAGACAGTGCACTATTTCACAAAACGCTGCACCAGACAGCACACTGTAGTACATGTTACAGTGTACCAGATGGCTTGTTGCACAAGATAGCACACTGCATTACACAGTACACTATACTACACTGTCCACAGTGCTGCACTAGACAGTATACTGTAGTAAATGGTACAACTGCAGCATCATCTCTATTCCCAACCAAATCCTTTTATCTTTTGACAGCTCAAGACTTTTCTGCTCATGCACAACTTTAATCTTGGTTTGCCTCCACTTTTGCGGCCCCCCCTTACTTCATTCCAGATACTGACTCTCGGTTGGTTACATCACGAGCGCAGGCACTTCCTTCTGAAGCAGCTGATTGCACTTTTACAAATGGTCTCAAGCAATGCACCACCCTCCCTAAAGCTGCCCCACCGCTGGTAGTGATATCAGGGGAGCCTTGGGTTTGCCCCTCCTCCCTTGCCACTGGCTTGTCAGGTCACACAGGAGCGACAAACCTCCTTGACCTTCTCTGACATCTGGGACCAGTAGAAGTGGTTGACCAGCCTCTCTCAGCTCTCGGGCACCACCAGATGCCCAGCCAAGGGGACCTCATGGACAATGTTAAGGAGAAACTCCCTGTACTGCTGAGGGACCACCAGCATGGCTCAGGAGTTAGCACAGCCGAGGGGGTCAGTGTGTAACCTGCACTCGCCAAATGGTCGACCAGGTCTTTCCACAGTAAAAGCTGTAGTTGTAGCTGTAGCTGGTGGAGGCCGAAGGTCTCAGTGTGGACACCAACATATAATTACATTCAGCACAACTCTAATTACCTTTATATTTCTTCATCTCCTCTTCAGGTTTCAGAGTTATTATAACTTCTTTTTCCCTTGTTTTCTTCATCTCACTCTCTGGACCCTGAAACTTCACCTTCTTACACCTGAAGGACACACAAATCATTTTAGTGTTACAGAAGACTCGGAGGCTACAGGATCTGAAAAGGAACAGCACAAACACCCTGTAATTGGAAACAGAATACACACACATCAACAGCCCTGGGGGCATCCACAAGTGTCACAAATTATCCCTTCTACTATGCACACCCCTCTGCTCAGAACCTTGCAG
The DNA here is from genome assembly GCF_031143425.1 of Pleurodeles waltl. Taxonomy (NCBI): domain Eukaryota; kingdom Metazoa; phylum Chordata; class Amphibia; order Caudata; family Salamandridae; genus Pleurodeles; species Pleurodeles waltl. The sequence goes on along the minus strand of NC_090439.1, from coordinate 1,164,859,130 downwards.
GGATTAGCACATGATAATACAAGCTTCAGGATCTCGTAGGAAACAGTGAAAAACTGAGCAACTAACACACATGGCCACTCTCTCTCCACCTCTCTCCCTGTCTATCTATCTGATTACCTCTATAACTCTTTCTTCTTCTCTCATCACTTAGTGTTCCTCGCTCCCTCTCTGGTCCTCTCTTTCAGAAAGCTCCAGATATTGCAAAGGTATCTGTGCACATTGAGTGTTACTACAAAAACAAACACTCACACAGACTCTATGCTGCGCTGTCTCAACTTCATTTCATCCTCCCACCTCCTCCCTTTTTCCTTCCCTCTCTGCGACTCTAAACAGCACAAACATAATTGTGCACAATTGCTGTTCCTACCCTCACACTCTCTCAGGCTCAGCATCTCTCAGCCCCTCTTTGCTTCTCTGTAACTGAATATTACTTGTCACACCCCCAAACACACACTTTGTTTCTTTTTTCTCTCTCTTTCATATTAACTTTCTTTGTGTGTTTTTCTTGCTGACAGTTCTTGGGATCTCAAAAGCAGATGTGAATAATCACACACTATCTCTTTCATTCCCTCTCTCACTCTCTACATATGCCGCTTAATCTTCTACTCACTCTTGTGATCTCCTGCGTCTGTCAGGCTCACTCTCTCTCTTTCTGTCTCTCACTCTTGCTTTCTTCCTCTCCTCCTGTAAAATCTCAGTACTGCTGAGTATGAGTGTCTGTGAGATCCTGCATCCTGTCTGTGAAAGCCTTCAACCTGGAACTACTACATCTCCTGCATCGTTGAATCATTGAGCTCCGCCCCCCTGGGATCCTTGAAATCCTGCACTGTGGAATATTTAGAGTCATGGTCCTTGAAATCTCTGCATTTCTGCATCTTGGAATCTCTGGATCCCTGTACACTGGAATCTCTAGATCCCTGTACCTTGGATTCTCGGGATTCCTGTACCTTGGAATTTCTGGATCCCTGTACCTCAGAATCTCTGGATCCCTATACCTTGGAATCTCTGGATACCTGTACCTTGGAATCTCTGGATTCCTGTACCTTGGAATCTCTGGATCCCTGTACCTTGGAATTTCTGGATCCATGTACCTTGGAATCTCTGGATCCCTGTATCTTGTAATAACTGAACGCCTGTTCCTTGAAATCTCTAAATAGCTAAATATTGGACTCATTTAAGTCCTACATTTTAGATTCAAATCACTTTTATTGTATGTAACAATACACAGCGATCACATTGTATGACCCACCCAGAGAAGGGCTGCATAGTGATAATAATGATATAGCTGTATTATAAGTAATAACATATAACGGGATGAAAGGTAAACAAAGCATCCCCCCTTCCTCCCTCCCTCCCGCCCCCGAAAGCACATTTACCCATTAATACAGCAACAATGAGAGAAAACACTAAAGTTAAACCCCTAGATGGCCCTGTTCACTGTGTCATGGCTGGTGTGTCGTGAAGCCTCAGGAGCTGAAGATATCTGGGGCATGTCAACTCCCTAAACTCCGAAGAAAGGTGCCTCAGAAATGGGCCCCATAACTCTCAGAAAGAGTCTGCTTGGCTCGTCAATGTCGAGTAATATTCTCCATGCCTAAGATGTGCCACAGGCGCCGTATCCATCCCAGGTGCATGGGAAGAGTATCAGTACCCCAGTGAGAGAGTATGTTTTGAGTGGCCGAACCCAATACCAACCCTGTTAGACACCCCCTATGGTAGCAGATTCTACGCTTGCCATATTTTAGCTGTGTGACGTGCCCTGTAGTATATGTCCTCCTATTTCCTATGTGTGAGAGATCTACTGATTCCGGCCTCCCATTGTCGTTGTCCTGGGGATTTCTGTGTATCGGGGCCTTTTGTAGGAAATTATACAGGTCAATGATTAATCTTTTATCTGAGGTCTTCTTCAACAGCCATTGCTCAACATCTGCAAGGGATCTCTGTGCCTGATCTCGTATCCCTGGATGCATGGCCCAATGACAAATTTGTAAGTAGCGCATCCGCTCTGTCTCGGGCAGTGCATGTTCGGATTTCAGAGTGTCAAAAGGTATCATAGATGGCCAACAGTGCGACACTCCGGTTGACACTTCTTGCTGTAGGCCAAAGTGTTCATACCAGGAGTAAAGGACGGATTGCCAGCAATTGGCGTCAAGGGCAAGGGTAATGTAGTAAAGTTTTTCCCTCTTGCCACCCGGTCCCACATTCTCATAAGTGAGTGTGTGATTGGAGAAGAATATAAACCCCAAGGATGTTGTGGGCGGGATAGGAAGGGAATCTTCCACAGGGATGTGCCTGCGAGTGCCCTATACATAAACGGCCACCTCTTTTCGGACTCGTCTCTCGACCACTCTACTAAATAGTAAATAGTGCAGTAGGTTAGGCATCCCCAGCCCCCCTTGTGCTAGCGATTGATAGCATAGGGAGCGGCTCACGTGAGGCCGCCTCCCTGCTCAAATGAAATGGTAAAAATCTCTCTGTAAAGATGAAAGCGTTCCCGGGAGAGGCTCGACCGGTAGGGTTTGAAAAAGGTATAAGATTTGCAGAAGGATCGTCATTTTAAGGGCAGCAATGCAGCCCAGCCATGAAATCGGGGATGATTGCCATTTGGCCAGTCCGCGTCGTACTCGCTGTACCGATAAGCAGTAGTTAATAAGGGTAGTGTCGGAGATGATCGTAACAAGCTTGAGCCCTAGATAAGGGATACTCTGTCTATGCCAACATATTGGAAACTGCCTTTCAAGGCTGGTCCGCAAGAGGGACCGCGATATTAAGGGCTTGGGATTTCTGAACATTTACGCAGAAGCCGGAGATCTTCCTGAACTCCTCTATCTCCTGCAGAAGAGCCGGAAAGGCCCCCTTGGGATTATCTAAGGAGACTAAAACGTCATCTACGTATAAAGCCAAGGTGTGCACTTCACCTTCAATTGTCACACCCGTTCTATTTGGATTCGATAGTACACTCTGTGCAAACCGCTCCAATAGTAGGGGTGACAAAGGGCACCCCTGTCTGGTGCCCCTGCGTAGGGGAAATGATTGGGAGGAATGTCAGTTCACCCACACCTTCCGATGTAGTAGTATAGCCCCCGGAGAGTGATAGGAAGTCCTCCTATGATTGTGTCCCTCTTAGGTTGCTGGCTGTTTACCTGCTACTGTGAATGTGCTCCCTCCCCTCTCAGAACAAAAAATCCCCAACCCTGAAAGAACAACACAAACATAGATCAACAGCTCTGGACTAACCCAGAATAGTCTCTGTGGGCAATCCTATACCTGAAGGTCTAAGTCCACCGTCTCCTTCCATTGGTCCCTCCATCCCCCTCCCATTTCCTCTCTGTATCTGGCCCTCAAATAGCCAGAAGTGTGTTGTGCTCCAAGGATGTTCACCCCTCCGCATCCCCCGATAGGGACTCCACCACAGCCCTCCTCTCATAGTCTCTAGATCGAGACGGAGCCCGCCCACACTGTCCTCCGGCTACGCCGTCTCCGGCGTCTCGGGGTCCTCCTTAGTTATCGACCGAGTCGGCTCATGGGGGTACTCCAATCGCAGGGCTTTGCAAGCTGCCTCCAGTGAGTGATACTGTTGCACAGTTCCATCCAACCAGAAGATAAGCCAAAATGGAGGGGACAGTCGCCCAGCTGTGATACCTCGCGTCAAACCTCTCTGAGATCCTGGGAGAGATCTCGTTTCACCACCTGCAGGTCCTCCTTAAGAGACTAGAAAAGGGCCTCCAAGAACGAGCGCTTTACCTGTTCCTCTCATCCGTTGCCCTCTGGGGTGCGATTGCGCTCGAGAGGGGAGGACCCCTCATCATCGACATGGGTTTGGAGAATATCTCCTTCAGGATGTGTTCCTTCTTAGCACGGGCTGCTGTCATAATGATCTAGTGATAAGCCGTATCCAGACACCGTTGCTATGAATCCCGTTGGCGGGGGTCAGAACGGAATCCATGCTCTATGTTGGGGGGTGTCTCACAGGCTCTCGTGCCATCTCATAAATCCCACTCCTGTTGTTCTAATGGGTGCAGAGTAGAGGAGGGGCCCATAAGGCGGGTTGCTCACTGGTATAGCCCGCCAGGCCCGCTGGTTCCAAGTAGGGGCCCGCACCCCAGGGAAGGTCCTGTGTGCGCCACCCCAGTGAGGTGATTTCCTGGGGGCAATCTCCTGGGACCCTAAAGTAGGAAGGCCCCCCCCATCATGGCCAAAGAAGTGACCTGCAGTGGGCCCCCACTCCCCTGCAATCCTCCTGCTCTAGGGTGATGCACTCTCCTCACCTCTCCCCGATGGTGGCGTCTGGGGGGTGGGTCTGACCTTCTTCTTTTGCAGGAGGGGGGTGATCTCTCTGCAGGCTGTGGTGTCGGCCCCACCTTCGACCTGGTCCCCGCCATCATCCTTCGGGCCCGCTGATGTCCTGGTGTGGATGAGGCCTCCCCAGCAGACTGCAGATGGGAGCCGCCGCGGCCTTCGTACAAGGCCGGGCCTCCAAATTGGGCCCAGCAGCATGCGTTGTCCCGGGAGGTGATTAGGCTTTGCCCCCGGGTCCGATGTCCCCCACTTCACCGCCACGGCCATGGGTGTGATCAGGCCTCCTTCACCTCTCCCCAGGCCGGCCCGGCCGGAGAATGCGGGCTGCACCACGACTGCTGCGATGAGCAGCGCCCGGCCCACATGGTATCGGCCAAGTGGTCCACCTCATGGCTGCATTATGCTGTGCTGGGAAGGTTCTCGGGGGTCTACATCACTGGATTCTCCCCAGGACCACCTTGGAATGGGTGGCAGGCACGGAGGGATCAAACCATGCATCCTATCTGTCTGCCATCTTGACTCCCAAGTCCAGCATTTTAGAGTCTCTGGAGGCTTTGAACTACAGGACCATAGACTCTCTTAGTTCCTGCACCATGGAGACTCTAATGTCCTGCATCCTGAGGTCCTGCACCTTGGGGATACTGAAGTCCTGCACCTTGGGGACTCTGAAGTTCTGCAACTTGGAGTCCCTGAGGTGCTGCGACTCAGAGTCTCTAAGGTCCTCCACTTTTGACCCTGTTGCAAATTTGGTTTGTGGGCATCTCACTTCGAGGCTATGACCTTTGGTTTGACTACTTCTAAACGGCTTCTTCTAACACCTTCCTAGAAGGATCAGTGACTTTTCTTCTATTTCTTGGTGTTGTGAACTGCTCCCAGGTGCCTTTCTCTCAAGTGTCAGAGGATTAGCCCCTCCGTTAGGACCCAGACTGCTTTCAGATTACTGTAAACCACATGCACAGGATATTCACTCCAGTGCATCTTAAAAGTGAAATGGTTCCTGCCCGTGTCTCTTTCACTCGTCTCTTCTGCATCTCTCTCTGCATTTCTCCCTCCTTCTTGTTCCCTTCCCGTTCACCTGCCTTGTCTCTTCCTTCTACATCTCTTGCTCTTTTCACCTTCTTTCTTTCTGAATATTATAATCTCCATCTCTCCCTGTCTTCTCTGATGCCAAAAGTGAGGGTTCGGGACACTTTCAGAGGTTTGAAGATTGACAGGATGCTAACCTGTAGGAAAGTACCATCTTGCCTGGCATGTTACCCCCATTTTTCACTGTATATATGTTGTTTTAGTTGTATGTGTCACTGGGACCCTGCCAGCCAGGGCCCCAGTGCTCATAAGTGTGCCTGACTGTGTTACCTGTGTAGTGACTAACTGTCTCACTGAGGCTCTGCTAACTAGAACCTCAGTGGTTATGCTCTCATTTCTTTCAAATTGTCACTAACAGGCTAGTGACCAATTTTACCAATTCACATTGGCTTACTGGAACACCCTTATCATTCCCTAGTATATGGTACTGAGGTACCCAGGGTATTGGGGTTCCAGGAGATCCCTATGGGCTGCAGCATTTCTTTTGCCACCCATAGGGAGCTCTGACAATTCTTACACAGGCCTGCCACTGCAGCCTGAGTGAAATAATGCACACATTATTTCACAGCCATTTTCACTGCACTTAAGTAACTTATAAGTCACCTATATGTCTAACCTTTACCTGGTAAAGGTTAGGTACAAAGTTACTTAGTGTGTGGGCACCCTGGCACTAGCCAAGGTGCCCCCACATTGTTCAGGGCAAATTCCCCGACTTTGTGAGTGCTGGAGACACCATTATATACGTGCACTACACATAGGTCACTACCTATGTGTAGCTTCACAATGGTAACTCCGAATATGGCCATGTAACATGTCTATGATCATGGAATTGCCCCCTCTATGCCATCCTGGCATAGTTGGCACAATCCCATGCTCCCAGTGGTCTGTAGCACAGACCCTGGTACTGCCAAACTGCCTTTTCAGGGGTTTCACTGCAGCTGCTGCTGCTGCCAACCCCACAGACAGGCTTCTGCCCTCCTGGGGTCCAGCCAGGCCTGGCCCAGGATGGCAGAACAAAGGACTTCCTCAGAGAGAGGGTGTTACACCCTCTCCCTTTGGAAAATGGTGTGAAGGCAGGGGAGGAGTAGCCTCCCCCAGCCTCTGGAAATGCTTTCTTGGGCACAGATCTACCCAATTCTGCATAAGCCAGTTTACACCGGTTCAGGGACCCCTCAGCCCTGCTTAGGCGCGAAACTGGACAAAGGAAAGGGGAGTGACCACTCCCCTGACCTGCACCTCCCCTGGGAGGTGCCCAGAGCTCCTCCAGTGTGCTCCAGACCTCTGCCATCTTGGAAACAGAGGTGCTGCTGGCACACTGGACTGCTCTGAGTGGCCAGTGCCAGCAGCTGACGTCAGAGACTCCTTCTGATAGGCTCCTTCAGGTGTTGCTACCCTATCCTCTCTCCTAAGTAGCCAAACCCTCTTTTCTGGCTATTTAGGGTCTCTGTCTTTGGGGATTCCTCAGATAACGAATGCAAGAGCTCATCAGAGTTCCTCTGCATCTCTCTCTTCACCTTCTGCCAAGGAATCGACTGCTGACCGCGCTGGAAGCCTGCAAAACTGCAACAAAGTAGCTAAGACGACTACTGCGACCTTGTAACGCTGATCCTGCCGCCTTCTCTACTGTTTTCCTGGTGGTGCATCCTGTGGGGGTAGTCTGCCTCCTCTCTGCATCAGAAGCTGCGAAGAAATCTCCCGTGGGTCGACGGAATCGTCCCCCTGCAACCGCAGGCACCAAAAAGCTGCATCACCGGTCCCACCACGGTCCAGTGACTCTTCAGTCCAAGTTTGGTGGAGGTAAGTCCTTGCCTCCCCACGCCAGACTGCATTGTTGGAAACCGCAACTTTTGCAACTTCTCCGGCCTCTGTGCACTTCCGGCGGAAATCCTTTGTGCACAGCCAAGTCTGGGTCCACGGCACTCTAACCTGCATTGCACGACTTTCTAAGTTGGTCTCCGGCGACGTGGGACTCCTTTGTGCAACTTCGGGTGAGCACCGTTTCACTCTTCTTCGTAGTGCCTGTTCTGGCACTTCTGCGGGTGCTGCCTGCTTCTGAGAGGGCTCCTTGTCTTGCTCGGCGTCCCCTCTGTCCCCAGACGAAATTGGCGACATCCTGGTCCATCCTGGGCCACAGCAGCATCCAAAAACGCTAACTGCACGACTTGCAGCCAGCAAGGCTTGTTGGCGTCCTTTCGGTGGGAAAACACTTCTGCACGACTCTCCTCGGCGTGGGGGATCCATCCTCTAAAGGGGAAGTCTCTAGCCCTTGTCGTTCCTGCAGAATCCTCAGCTTCTTCAGTCCAGTAGAAGCTTCCTTGCACCCACAGCTGGCATTTCCTGGGCATCTGCCCATCTCCGACTTGCTTGTGACTTTTGGACTTGGTCCCCTTGTTCCACAGGTACCCTCGACTGGAAATCCATTGTTGTTGCATTGCTGGTTTGTGTCTTTCCTGCAGAATTCCCCTATCACGACTTCTATGTCCTTTGGGGAACTTTAGTGCACTTTGCACTCACTTTTCAGGGTCTTGGAGTGGGGTATTTTAATAACCCTTACTATTTTCTAATAGTCCCAGCGACCCTCTACAAGGTCACATAGGTTGGGGTCCATTCGTGGTTGGTTCGCATTCCACTTTTGGAGTATATGGATTGTGTTGCCCCTATCCCTATGTTTTTCCATTGCATCCTATTGTAACTATACATTGTTTGCACTGTTTTCTAAGACTATACTGCATATATTTTGGTATTGTGTACATATATGTTGTGTATATTTGCTATCCTCATACTGAGGGTACTCACTGAGATACTTTTGGCATATTGTCATAAAAATAAAGTACCTTTATTTTTAGTATATCTGTGTATTGTGTTTTCTTATGATATTGTGCATATGGCATTAGTGGTATTGTAGTAGCTTCACACGTCTCCTAGTTCAGCCTAAGCTGCTCTGCTAAGCTACCATTATCTATCAGCCTAAGCTGCTAGACACCCTATACACTAATAAGGGATAACTGGGCCTGGTGCAAGGTGTAAGTAACCCTTGGTACTCACTACAAGCCAGTCCAGCCTCCTACATTGGTTGTGCAGCGGTGGGATAACTGCTTTGAGACTACTTACCACTCTTGACATTGTACTTCTCATAAGAGAAAAATATACAAAACAAGTTCAGTGTATGTACACATAACTAAAAAGTTTTGCATTCCCTCTTTTCACTCTTTTCTAAGTGCTGAAAAGTACCTCTAATCTTTCTAAAAGTTTCTAAAAAGTTTTTTTTAAAACATTTCTGTCTTTCCAAAAGTTCTGAAAAACTTTTTCTTCACTTTTTCTATCACTTAAACTCTTCTAAAAATGTCTGGCACAGGCCAAACTGTTGATCTGTCCAAACTTGCTTATGATTACCTTAGCTGGAAAGGAGCAAGGAGTCTCTGCATAGATAGAGGTTTAAGTGTAGGGAAGAATCCCTCTAGAGAACTGTTGGTGAATATGCTTATTGAACAGGATAAGGCCAAAGCTGGCACAACTGTTGACAAGTTAGCTGATGGTTCCCACTCTGATTCTGGGGCACCCCTAGCAAAAGATGTGGGAGAGAATCTTCCTGGCCTGCCCATTAGCAGACAACCTAGCATAGTTGGTAATGATGCAGAGTCACACCATACAGATAGTGTGGTCTCACATCACAGTAGGAGTAGGCATTCACATCATACAGATGGTGTGCTCTCACATTATACTGTTATCCATCCTGTTAGGGTGCCATCTGTTAGGGACAGGTCCCCTTCTGTTCATTCTCAGCATACTTCTGTTTCTAGGCATGTCCCTCCCACCCACCCTGATGACAGAGTGTTAGAAAGGGAGCTCAATAGATTGAGAGTGGAGACATCCAGGCTGAAGCTCAAGAAGCAACAGCTGGATTTAGATAGGCAGTCTCTAGAGATAGAAAGAGAAAGACAGAAATTGGGTTTAGAAACCCATGGTGGCCGCAGCAGTATTCCCCATAGTCATCCTGTAAAAGAGCATGATTCCAGGAATCTGCATAAGATAGTTCCCCCTTACAAAGAGGGGGATGACATTAACAAGTGGTTTGCTGCACTTGAGAGGGCTTGTGTTGTTCAAGATGTCCCTCAAAGGCAGGGGGCTGCTATCCTATGGCTATCATTTAGTGGAAAGGGTAGGGATAGACTCCTTACTGTGAAAGAAAGTGATGCCAACAATTTCACTATTCTTAAGAATGCACTCCTTGATGGTTATGGCTTAACCACTGAACAATACAGGATAAAGTTCAGAGAAACCAAAAAGGAGGCTTCACAAGACTGGGTTGATTTCATTGACCATTCAGTGAAGGCCTTGGAGGGGTGGTTACATGGCAGTAAAGTGACTGACTATGAAAGCCTGTACAACTTAATCCTGAGAGAGCATATTCTTAATAATTGTGTGTCAGATTTGTTGCACCAATACCTGGTAGACTCTGATCTGACCTCTCCCCAAGAATTGGGAAAGAAGGCAGACAAATGGGTCAGAACAAGGGTGAACAGAAAAGTTCATACAGGGGGTGACAAAGATGGCAAGAAGAAGGATGGTAAGCCTTCAGACAAAGGTGGGGACAAATCTAAAAATGAGTCTTCATCAGGTCCACAAAAACACTCTGGTGGGGGTGGTGGGCCTAAATCCTCTTCTAAACATAATCAAGAAAAGAAACCATGGTGCTATTTATGTAAAGTAAAAGGCCATTGGACAACAGATCCCAGTTGTCCAAAGAAAAGCACCAAGCCTCCTACCACTACAACCCCTACTGCTACACCTAGTGTCCCTACTAATAGCAGTGGTGGTGGGAGCAAACCTACTAATAGCCAATCCAAGGGAGTAGCTGGGCTCACTTTTGGTAACTTAGTTGGGGTTGGTCTGATTAGGGAGACCACAGAGGCTACATTAGTCTCTGAGGGGGCTATTGATTTAGCCACCTTGGTTGCTTGTCCCCTTAACATGGATAAGTACAAGCAACTACCCCTAATAAATGGTGTTGAGGTCCAGGCCTACAGGGACACAGGTGCCAGTGTCACAATGGTGATTGAGAAACTGGTACACCCTGAACAACACCTACTTGGTCACCAGTACCAAGTAACCGATGCTCACAACAACACACTTAGCCACCCCATGGCTGTTGTAAATCTCAACTGGGGGGGGGGGGGTTACTGGTCCAAAGAAAGTTGTGGTAGCCTCAGATTTGCCTGTAGACTGTCTATTAGGGAATGATTTGGAGACATCAGCTTGGTCAGATGTGGAGTTGGAGGCCCATGCAGCAATGCTGGGCATTCCAGGGCATATGTTTGCTTTGACAAGGGCCCAGGCCAAAAAGCAAAAAGGACAGGGAAGCTTGGATCCTGGAACAATGGACCAAGTGCTCCCTAAAGCTAGGACTAGTAGAAGTAAAGCACTTCCTACTATCCCTCCCTCTACAGTGGATTCTTCTTCTGGGGAAGAAGAGTTCCCACCCTGTGCAGAACCTACACCAGAGGAGCTGGAAGCAGACACTGCTGAGCTTTTGGGTGAAGGGGGGCCTGCCAGGGAGGAGCTGAGTGTGGCACAGCAAACCCGTCCCACATTAGAGGGTCTAAGACAGCAAGCTGTCAAACAAGCAAATGGGGATATCAGTGACTCTCACAGAGTTTACTGGGAGGACAACCTCTTGTACACTGAAGCAAGGGATCCTAAACCTGGAGCTGCCAGCAGATTAGTGATTCCTCAGGAGTACAGAACGTTCCTCCTAACTCTTGCTCATGATATTCCCCTTGCTGGACATTTGGGGCAAATGAAAACTTGGGACAGGCTTGTTCCCCTGTTTCATTGGCCTAGAATGTCTGAGGACACAAAATATTTTTGTAAGTCCTGTGAAACCTGTCAAGCCAGTGGCAAAACAGGTGGCACTCCAAAGGCACCCCTTATTCCACTGCCTGTGGTTGCGGTTCCCTTTGAAAGGGTAGGGGTTGACATAGTTGGCCCCCTTGACCCTCCTACTGCTTCAGGCAATAGGTTTATCTTGGTGGTAGTGGACCATGACACAAGATATCCTGAGGCAATTCCTCTAAGGGCCATTACAGCTCCTGCAGTGGCAAAGGCCCTCCTGGGAATCTTTTCCAGGGTGGGCTTCCCAAAAGAGGTAGTTTCAGACAGAGGAAGCAATTTCATGTCTGCATACTTGAAGGTCATGTGGAAAGAGTGTGGGGTGACATACAAGTTCACCACACCCTATCATCCACAAACAAATGGACTGGTGGAGAGATTTAATAAAACTCTCAAAGGCATGATTATGGGACTCCTAGACAAACTCCACAGGAGATGGGATATCCTCTTACCATGCCTCCTTTTTGCCTACAGGGAGGTACCCCAGAAAGGAGTGGGCTTCAGCCCCTTTGAACTCCTCTTTGGACACCCTGTTAGGGGTCCACTCGCACTTGTCAAGGAGGGTTGGGAACAACCTTTAAAAGCTCCAAAACAAGATATTGTGGATTATGTACTAGGCCTCAGATCAAGGATGGCTGAGTATATGAAAAAGGCCAGTAAAAACCTTCAGGCCAGCCAAGAGCTCCAGAAGCAATGGCATGACCAGAAGGCTGTTTTGGTTCAGTACCAACCAGGGCAGAAAGTGTGGGTCTTGGAGCCTGTGGCCCCAAGAGCACTCCAAGATAAATGGAGTGGACCCCGAACAATTGTTGAAAAGAAGGGTGAAGTCACCTACTTGATTGACTTAGGCACTGCCAGGAGTCCCCTTAGGGTGCTCCATGTCAACCGCCTAAAACCCTACTATGACAGGGCTGATCTCACCCTGCTCATGGCAACTGATGAGGGACAGGAAGAAGACAGTGATCCTCTACCTGATCTCTTCTCTTCCACAGAACAAGATGCTCTAGTGGAAGGTGTAGTTTTGGCTGATTGTCTTACTGCTGAGCAGAAAGACCATTGCATAAATCTCCTGGGTCAGTTTTCAGAACTCTTCTCTACTGTGCCAGGTACCACTTCTTGGTGTGAGCACACTATAGATACTGGAGACAGCTTGCCTGTCAAAAGTAAGATCTATAGGCAGCCTGACCATGTCAGGGACTGCATAAAGCAAGAGGTCCAGAAAATGTTAGAACTAGGACCTCTCCTGTGGTACTTGTGCCAAAACCTCATTCCAAAGATGGAAAGAAGGAAATTAGGTTTTGTGTTGATTACAGAGGTCTCAACCAGGTAACCAAAACTGATGCTCACCCTATACCCAGGGCAGATGAGCTCATAGATACACTGGCATCTGCCAAGTATCTAAGCACTTTTGATTTGACTGCAGGGTATTGGCAGATCAAATTATCAGAAGATGCTAAACCTAAAACTGCATTTTCAACCATTGGAGGACATTACCAATTCACAGTAATGCCTTTTGGATTGAAAAATGCACCTGCCACTTTTCAGAGGTTGGTGAATACAGTCCTGCAAGGGCTGGAAGCCTTCAGTGCAGCATATCTGGACGATATAGCTGTCTTTAGCTCCAGCTGGGATGATCACCTGGTCCACCTATGGAAAGTTTTGGAGGCCCTGCAGAAGGCAGGCCTCACTATCAAGGCTTCAAAGTGCCAGATAGGGCAGGGGAAGGTGGTTTATCTAGGACACCTGGTTGGTGGAGAACAGATTGCACCACTTCAGGGGAAGATCCAAACAATTATGGATTGGACTCCCCCTACTACTCAGACTCAGGTGAGAGCCTTTTTAGGCCTCACTGGGTATTACAGGAGGTTCATAAAGAACTATGGCTCCATTGCAGCCCCTCTTAATGACCTCACATCCAAAAGAATGCCTATACAGGTATTGTAGGAGGCTGGACTGGCTTGTAGTGAGTACCAAGGGGTACTTACACCTTGCACCAGGCCCAGGTATCCCTTATTAGTGTATACGGTGTCTAGCAGCTTAGGCTGATAGATAATGGTAGCTTAGCAGAGCAGCTTAGGCTGAACTAGGAGACGTGTGAAGCTACTACAGTACCACTAATGCCATATGCACAATATCATAAGAAAACACAATACACAGTTATACTAAAAATAAAGGTACTTTATTCTTATGACAATATGCCAAAAGTATCTCAGTGAGTACCCTCAGTATGAGGATAGGAAATATACACAAGATATATGTACACAATACCAAAAATATGCAGTATAGTCTTAGAAAACAGTGCAAACAGTGTAAAATTACAATAGGATGCAATGGGAGCACATAGGGATAGGGGCAACACAAACCATATACTCCAAAAGTGGAATGCGAATCACGAATGGACCCCAAACCTATGTGACCTTGTAGAGGGTCGCTGGGACTATTAGAAAATAGTAAGGGTTAGAAAAATACCCCACCCCAAGACCCTGAAAAGTGAGTGCAAAGTGCACTAAAGTTCCCCCAAAGACACAGAAGTCGTGATAGAGGAATAATGCAAGAAAAACACAACCCAGCAATGCAACAACAACGGATTTCCAGTCGAGGGTACCTGCGGAACAAGGGGACCGAGTCCAAAAGTCACAAGCAAGTCGGAGATGGGCAGATGCCCAAGAAATGCCAGCTGTTGGTGCAAAGAAGCTTCTACTAGACTGAAGAAGCTGTGAATTCAGCAGGAACGACAAGGGCTAGAGACTTCCCCTTTGGAGGATGGATCCCCCACGCCGTGGAGAGTCGTGCAGAAGTGCTTTCCCGCCGGATGGACGCCAACAAGCCTTGCTAGCTGCAAGTCGTGCGGTTTGCGTTTTTGGATGCTGCTGTGGCCCAGGAGGGACCAGGATGTCGCAAATTGGACCAGGAGGTAGAGGGGACGTCGAGCAAGACAAGGAGCCCTCTAAGCAGCAGGTAGCACCCGGAGAAGTGCCAGAAACAGGCACTACGAGGATGCGTGAAACGGTGCTCACCTGAAGTTACACAAGGGAGTCCCACGTCGCCGGAGACCAACTTAGAAAGTCGTGCAATGCAGGTTAGAGTGCCGTGGACCCAGGTGTATTGCTACATGCAATACGTGTAAGGTAAACAGTGGTGTAGGGTGTGGACCATTGGCCTCTGCTTCCGTTGGCCTTCGCTTCCATTTTAGTTCACGACTACATTTTGTCGAGTCTGGTTCTGTGCGTAAGGCACTGTTCTGTGTTTTTCCACAAGCTTCGGCAAGCTACAGGGTGGGGTGTTTTTCTGCTCAACTTCGCTCCATCTGCCTGATACGAAGGGCGCTATTTACATTCCACGAGCTATCAGTTAGAACAACAGGGGGATGCGCCTGTACTCAAGAAGGAATGCAAACTTCACCTTGGAGCCCTCTCCTGGGAACTTGGCCCGTTCTGAGGAGACGTCTAGAAGGGTGAACAAGGTACTGCCGATTGCACAATTTGTAAAGGAGGGGGTCTTTTTCTAGAAAAGACTCCTGGGCGTTAGTAAATACTATAAAAGTTGGGGGCCTGGATGGGCTGGTTTAGGAACTCTCTTCTGGGTTGGACGCAACGCCAGGAGGACTGATTGTCCCGAACAGAGGCTCCCTGTGTCAGCTGATTTGGGTTCCCCGGCTTTGTGTACGGCGGAGGGATGCAGACGCTCTTTTCGGTGAAGCTTTTCAATTTATTAAGTATATTGTGTGTGCGTGCGTAATATGCACTTATTCTTGCAGGTATTCTCATGCTACTGAGCATTGAAGCATATTGTGTGTGCGTGTGTTATATGCACTTATTCTTGCAGGTATTCTCATGCTACTGAGCATTGAAGCATATTGTGTGTGCGTGTGTTATATGCACTTATTCTTGCAGTTATTTTCATGCTATTATTCGTGATATCACAGAGTGCTTATATCCTTACCATTATTCTTCTGTTATTCCTTTGCTATATATATGTATATATATATTAGTGTGGTTAGTTTTGCCATATGAGAACTTGCCCCTTAAATAAACTTGATTATTCTACTCGCTAAGGTGTCTGAGAGTGATTGCTTTACATTGTGCCTTAAAATATCCTGAAGTGCATGGTTTTGACATTCTGAAGGGTAAAGCAATACACCAGGCTTGGGTGTGCACAAAAGATTTCCGCCGAAAGTGCACGGGAGCCGGAGAAGTTGCAAAAGTCGCAAAAACCAACAATGCAGTCTGGCGTGGGGAGGCAAGGACTTACCTCCACCAAACTTGGACTGAAGAGTCACTGGACCGTGGAGGTCACTTGGACAGTCTTGCTGGATTCAAGGGACCTCGCTCGTCGTCGTGAGAGGAGACCCAAGGGACCGTGATGCAGCTTTTTGGTGCCTGCGGTAGCAGGGGGAAGATTCCGTCGACCCACGGGAGATTTCTTCTCAGCTTCTGATGCAGAGAGGAGGCAGACTACCCCCACAGGATGCACCACCAAGAAAAACAGTCGAGAAGGCAGCAGGAGCGGCGTTACAAGGTTGCAGTAGTCGTCTTAGCTACTTTGTTGCAGTTTTGCAGGCTTCCAGCACGGTCAGCAGTCGATTCCTTGGCAGAAGGTGAAGAGAGAGATGCAGAGGAACTCTGATGAGCTCTTGCATTCGTTATCTGAGGAATCCCCAAAGAAAGAGACCCTAAATAGCCAGAAAAGAGGGTTTGGCTACTTAGGACAAAGGATAGGCTAGCAACACCTGAAGGAGCCTATCAGAAGGAGTCTCTGACGTCAGCTGTGGGCACTGCCCACTCAGAGCAGTCCAGTGTGCCAGCAGCACCTCTGTTTCCAAGATGGCAGAGGTCTGGAGCACACTGGAGGAGCTCTGGGCACCTCCCAGGGGAGGTGCAGGTCAGGGGAGTGGTCTCTCCCCTTTCCTTTGTCCAGTTTCACGCCCAGGCAGGGGCTGAGGGGTCCCTGAACCGGTGTAGACTGGCTTATGCAGAATTGGGCACCTCTGTGCCCAACAAAGCATTTCCAGAGGCTGGGGGAGGCTACTCCTCCCCTGCCTTCACACCATTTTCCAAAGGGAGAGGATGTAACACCCCCTCTCTGAGGAAGTCCTTTGTTCTGCCATCCTGGGCCAGGCCTGGCTGGACCCCAGGAGGGCAGAAGCCTGTCTATGGGGTTGGCAGCAGCAGCAGCTGCAGTGTAACCCCAGAAAAGGTAGTTTGGCAGTACCAGGGTCTGTGCTACAGACCACTGGGAGGATGGAATTGTGCCAACTATGCCAGGATGGTATAGAGGGGGCAATTCCATGATCTTAGACATGTTACATGGCCATATTCGGAGTTACCATTGTGAAGCTACACATAGGTAGTGACCTATGTGTAGTGCACGCATGTAATGGTGTCCCCGCACTCACAAAGTCGGGGAATTTGCCCTGAACAATGTGGGGGCACCTTGGCTAGTGCCAGGGTGCCCACACACTAAGTAACTTTGCACCTAACCTTTACCAGGTAAAGGATAGACATATAGGTGACTTATAAGTTACTTAAGTGCAGTGAAAATGGCTGTGAAATAATGTGGGCATTATTTCACTCAGGCTGCAGTGGCAGGCCTGTGTAAGAATTGTCAGAGCTCCCTATGGGTGGCAAAAAAAATGCTGCAGCCCATAGGGATCTCCTGGAACCCCAATACCCTGGGTACCTCAGTACAATATACTAGGAAATTATAAGGGTGTTCCAGTAAGCCAATGTGAATTGGTAAAATTGGTCACTAGCCTGTTAGTGACAATTTGAAAGTAATGAGAGAGCATAACCACTGAGTTTCTGGTTAGCAGAGCCTCAGTGAGACAGTTAGTCACTACACAGGAAACACAGTCAGGCACACTTATGAGCACTGGGGCCCTGTGTTGCAGGGTCCCAGTGACACATACAACTAAAACAACATATATACAGTGAAAACTGGGGGTAACATGCCAGGCAAGATGGTACTTTCCTACACAACCCCCCCCCCCCAAACGAAGGACAATAAGATTAGTCATTTCCTGATGGGTCTTCATTGTCTAAGTGGAAATATCTGGAGAGTCCATCTGCATTGGAGTGGGTACTCCCAGGTTTATGTTCCACTGTATAGTCCATTCCGTGTAGAGATATGGACCACCTCAACAATTTAGGATTTTCACCTTTCATTTGTTTTAGCCAAAGTAGAGGTTTGTGGTCTGTTTGAACAATGAAGTGAGTGCCAAACAGGTATGGCCTCAACTTCTTCAAAGCCCAGACCACAGCAAAGGCCTCCCTCTCAATGGCAGACCAACGCTTTTCTATAGGGGTCAACCTCCTACTAATAAAAGCAACAGGTTGATCCTGGCCCTCAGAATTTAGTTGTGATAGGACTCCCCCTACTCCTAATTCAGATGCATCAGTTTGGACATAGAATTTTTTAGAGTAACAAGGGCTTTTCAGGACAGGTGCAGAGCACATGGCCTGCTTCAGCTCCTCAAAAGCTTTTTGACAGTTTGCTGTCCACAATACCTTTTTAGGCATTCTTTTGGAAGTGAGGTCATTAAGAGGGGCTGCATAGTTCTTGATGAACCTCCTGTAATACCCAGTGAGGCATAAAAAGGCTCTCACCTGAGTCTGTGTAGTAGGGGGAGTCCAATCCATAATTGTCTGGATCTTCCCCTGTAGTGGTGCAATCTGTTCTCCACCAACCAGGTGTCCCAGATAAACCACCTTCCCCTGCCCTATCTGGCACTTTGAAGCCTTGATAGTGAGGCCTGCCTTTTGCAGGGCCTCCAAAACTTTCCATAGGTGGACCAGGTGATCATCCCAGCTGGAGCTAAAGACAGCTATATCGTCCAGATATGCTGCACTGAAGGCTTCCAGCCCTTGCAGGACTGTATTCACCAACCTCTGAAAAGTGGCAGGTGCATTCTTCAAACCAAAAGGCATTACAGTGAACTGGTAATGTCCTCCAATGGTAGAAAATGCAGTTTTTGCTTTAGCATCTTCTGATAATTTGATCTGCCAATACCCTGCAGTCAAATCAAAAGTGCTTAGATACTTAGCAGATGCCAGTGTATCTATGAGCTCATCTGCCCTGGGTATAGGGTGAGCATCTGTTTTGGTTACCTGGTTAAGCCCTCTGTAGTCAACACAAAACCGCATTTCCTTCTTTCCATCTTTGGAATTGGGTTTTGGTACCAGTACCACAGGAGAAGCCCATGGACTGTCAGAGTGCTCAACCACTCCTAGTTCCAACATTTTCTGAACTTCTTGCTTTATGCAGTCCCTGACATGGTCAGGCTGCCTATAGATCTTACTTTTGACAGGCAAGCTGTCTCCAGTATCTATAGTGTGCTCACACCAAGAAGTGGTACCTGGCACAGTAGAGAAGAGTTCTGAAAATTGTCCTAGGAGATTTATGCAATGGTCTTTTTGCTCAGCAGTAAGACAATCAGCCAAAACTACACCTTCCACAAGAGCATCTTGTTCTGTGGAAGAGAAGAGATCAGGTAGAGGATCACTGTCTTCTTCCTGTCCCTCATCAGTTGCCATGAGCAGGGTGAGATCAGCCCTGTCATAGTAGGGTTTCAGGCGGTTGACATGGAGCACCCTAAGGGGACTCCTGGCAGTGCCTAAGTCAACCAAGTAGGTGACTTCACCCTTCTTTTCAACAATTGTGTGGGGTCCACTCCATTTATCTTGGAGTGCTCTTGGGGCCACAGGCTCCAAGACCCACACTTTCTGCCCTGGTTGGTACTGAACCAAAACAGCCTTCTGGTCATGCCATTGCTTCTGGAGCTCTTGGCTGGCCTGAAGGTTTTTACTGGCCTTTTTCATATACTCAGCCATCCTTGATCTGAGGCCTAGTACATAGTCCACAATATCCTGCTTAGGAGCTTTTATAGGTTGTTCCCAACCCTCCTTAACAAGTGTGAGTGGACCCCTAACAGGGTGTCCAAAAAGAAGTTCAAAGGGGCTGAAGCCCACTCCTTTCTGGGGTACCTCCCTGTAGGCAAAAAGGAGGCATGGTAAAAGGATATCCCATCTCCTGCGGAGTTTCTCTGGGAGTCCCATAATCATGCCTTTGAGAGTTTTATTAAACCTCTCCACCAGTCCATTTGTTTGTGGATGATAGGGTGTGGTGAACTTGTAAGTCACCCCACACTCTTTCCACATGGCCTTCAAGTAAGCAGACATGAAATTGCTTCCTCTGTCTGAAACTACCTCTTTTGGGAAGCCCACCCTGGAAAAGATTCCCAGGAGGGCCTTTGCCACTGCAGGAGCTGTAGTGGTCCTAAGAGGAATTGCCTCAGGATATCTTGTGGCATGGTCCACTACCACCAAGATAAACCTATTGCCTGAAGCAGTAGGAGGGTCAAGGGGGCCAACTATGTCAACCCCTACCCTTTCAAAGGGAACCCCAACCACAGGCAGTGGAATAAGGGGTGCCTTTGGAGTGCCACCTGTCTTGCCACTGGCTTGACAGGTTTCACAGGACTTACACAATTCCTTTGTGTCCTCGGACATCCTAGGCCAATGAAACAGGGGAACAAGCCTGTCCCAAGTTTTCATCTGCCCAAGATGCCCAGCAAGGGGAATATCATGTGCAAGAGTTAGGAGGAACTTTCTGTACTCCTGAGGAATCACTAATCTTCTGGCTGCCCCAGGTTTAGGATCCCTTGACTCAGTGTACAAGAGATTGTCCTCCCAGTAAACTCTGTGAGAGTCACAGATATCCCCATTTGCTTGTTTGACAGCTTGCTGTCTTAGACCCTCTAATGTGGGACAGGTTTGCTGTGCCACACTCAGCTCCTCTCTGGCAGGCCCCCCTTCACCCAAAAGCTCAGCAGTGTCTGCTTCCAGCTCCTCTGGTGTAGGTTCTGCACAGGGAGGGAACTCTTCTTCCTCAGAAGAAGAATCCACTGTAGAGGGAGGGTGTGAGAAAGTAGCCTCTTTCTAGCCTTGTTACCCCCACTTTTGGCCTGTTTGTGAGTGTATGTCAAGGTGTTTGTCACTGTTTTCAATGTCTCACTGGGATCCTGATAGCCAGGCCCCAGTGCTCATAGTGAAAACACTATGGGGGTTATTCCAACTTTGGAGGAGGTGGTAATCCGCCCCAAATGTGACGGATTTACCACCAGCCGTATTACGAGTTCCATAGGATATAATGGACTCGTAATACGGCTGGTGGTAGATCCGTCACTTTACCGTCACTTTTGGGACGGATTACCACTTCCTCCAAAGTTGGAATAACCCCCTATGTTTTCAGTATGTTTGTTATGTGTCACTGGGACCCTGCTGGTCAGGACCCCAGTGCTCATAAGTTTGTGGCCTATATGTATGTGTCACTGGGACCCTGTAACACAGGGCCCCAGTGCTCATAAGTGTGCCTGACTGTGTTACCTGTGTAGTGACTAACTGTCTCACTGAGGCTCTGCTAACCAGAACCTCAGTGGTTATGCTCTCTCATTACTTTTAAATTGTCACTAACAGGCTAGTGACCAATTTTACCAATTTACATTGGCTTACTGGAACACC
Source organism: Pleurodeles waltl (assembly GCF_031143425.1). NCBI lineage: Eukaryota > Metazoa > Chordata > Amphibia > Caudata > Salamandridae > Pleurodeles > Pleurodeles waltl. Next base: position 1,164,838,338 of record NC_090439.1, on the reverse strand, counting down.
CTTATAATTCCCTAGTATATGGTACTGAGGTACCCAGGGTATTGGGGTTCCAGGAGATCCCTATGGGCTGCAGCATTTATTTTGCCACCCATAGGGAGCTCTGACAATTCTTACACAGGCCTGCCACTGCAGCCTGAGTGAAATAATGCACACATTATTTCACAGCCATTTTCACTGCACTTAAGTAACTTATAAGTCACCTATATGACTATCCTTTACCTGGTAAAGGTTAGGTGCAAAGTTACTTAGTGTGTGGGCACCCTGGCACTAGCCAAGGTGCCCCCACATTGTTCAGGGCAAATTCCCCGACTTTGTGAGTGCGGGGACACCATTACATGCGTGCACTACACATAGGTCACTACCTATGTGTAGCTTCACAATGGTAACTCCGAATATGGCCATGTAACATGTCTAAGATCATGGAATTGCCCCCTCTATACCATCCTGGCATAGTTGGCACATTTCCATGCTCCCAGTGGTCTGTAGCACAGACCCTGGTACTGCCAAACTGCCTTTTCTGTGGTTACACTGCAGCTGCTGCTGCTGCCAACCCCACAGACAGGCTTCTGCCCTCCTGGGGTCCAGCCAGGCCTGGCCCAGGATGGCAGAACAAAGGACTTCCTCAGAGAGGGGGTGTTACACCCTCCCCCTTTGGAAAATGGTGTGAAGGCAGGGGAGGAGTAGCCCCCCCCAGCCTCTGGAAATGCTTTGTTGGGCACAGAGGTGCCCAATTCTGCATAAGCCAGTTTGCACCGGTTCAGGGACCCCTCAGCCTTGCCTGGGCGCGAAACTGGACAAAGGAAAGGGGAGTGACCACTCCCCTGACCTGCACCTCCCCTGAGAGGTGCCCAGAGCTCCTCCAGTGTGCTCCAGACCTCTGCCATCTTGGAAACAGAGGTGCTGCTGGCACACTGGACTGCTCTGAGTGGCCAGTGCCCTCTGCTGACGTCAGAGACTCCTTTTGATAGGCTCCTGCAGGTGTTGCTAGCCTATCCTTTGTCCTAAGTAGCCAAACCCTCTTTTCTGGCTATTTAGGGTCTCTTTCTTTGGGGATTCCTCAGATAACGAATGCAAGAGCTCATCAGAGTTCCTCTGCATCTCCCTCTTCACCTTCTGCCAAGAAATCGACTGCTGACCGCGCTGGGAGCCTGCAAAACTGCAACAAAGTAGCTAATACGACTACTGCAACATTGTAACGCCGCTCCTGCTGCCTTCTCAACTGTTTTTCTTGGTGTGCATCCTGTGGGGGTAGTCTGCCTCCTCTCTGCATCAGAAGCTGCAAAGAAATCTCCCGTGGGTCGACGAAATCTTCCCCCTGCCAACGCAGGCACCAAAAAGCTGCATCACGGTCCCTTGGGTCTCCTCTCACGACAACGAGCGAGGTCCCACAAATCCAGCAAGACTGTCCAAGTGACCCCCACGGTCCAGTGACTCTTCAGTCCAAGTTTGGTGGAGGTAAGTCCTTGCCTCCCCACACCAGACTGCATTGTTGGTTTTCGCAACTTTTGCAACTTCTCCAGCTCCCGTGCACTTCCGGCGGAAATCCTTTGTGCACCCGGAAGCTGGGGTCCCCGGCACTCTAACCTGCATTGCACGACTTCCTAAGTTGTTCTCCGGCGACTCCTTTGTGTGACTTCAGGCGAGCACCTTTTCACGCATCCTCGTAGTGCCTGTTTCTGGCACTTCTCTGGGTGCTATCTGCTGCTGTTAGGGTTCCTTGTCTTGCTCGACGTCCCCTCTACCTCCTGGTCCAATTTGCACCGTCCTGGTCCATCCTGAGCCACAGCAGCGTCCAAAAACGCCAACCGCACGATTTGCAGCTAGAAAGGCTTGTTGGCGTCCATCCAGCGGGAAAACACTTCTGCACGACTCTCCAAGGCGTGCGGAATCCATCCTCCAAAGGGGAAGTCTCTAGCCCTTGTCGTTCCTGCAGTATTCACAGTTCTTCAGCCCAGTAAGAGCTTCTTTGCACCAGCAGCTGGCATTTCTTGGGCATCTGCCCATCTCCGACTTGCTTGTGACTTTTGGACTCGGTCCTCTTGTTCCACAGGTACCCTCAGTCAGGAATCCATCGTTGTTGCACTGCTGATTTGTGTTTTCCTTGCATTTTCCCTCTATCACAACTTCTGTGTCTTTAGGGGAACTTTAGTGCACTTTGCACTCACTTTTCAGGGTCTTGGGGTGGGGTATTTTTCTAACCCTTGCTATTTTCTAATAGTCCCAGCGACCCTCTACAAGGTCACATAGGTTTGGGGTCCATTCGTGATTCACATTCCACTTTTGGAGTATATGGTTTGTGTTGCCCCTATGCCTATGTGCTCCCATTGCATCCTATTGTAATTTTACACTGTATGCACTGTTTTCTAACACTATACTGCATATTTTTGGTATTGTGTACATATATCTTGTGTATATTTCTTATCCTCATACTGAGGGTACTCACTTAGATACTTTTGGCATATTGTCATAAAAATAAAGTACCTTTATTTTTAGTATAACTGTGTATTGTGTTTTCTTATGATATTGTGCATAATCATTTGTGGTACTGTAGTAGCTTCACACGTCTCCTAGTTCAGCCTAAGCTGCTCTGCTAAGCTACCATTATCTATCAGCCTAAGCTGCTAGACACCCTATACACTAATAAGGGATACCTGGGCCTGGTGCAAGGTGTAAGTACCCCTTGGTACTCACTACAAGCCAGTCCAGCCTCCTACAGAGGGATAGTAGGAAGTGGTTTGCTTCTACTAGCCCTAGCTTTAGGGAGCACTTGGTCCATTGTTCCAGGATCCAAGCTTCCCTGTCCTTTTTGCTTTCTGGCCTGAGCCCTTGTCAAAGCAAAAATATGCCCTGGAATGCCCAGCATTGCTGCATGGGCCTCCAACTCCACATCTGACCAAGCTGGTGTCTCCAAATCATTGCCTAATAGACAGTCTACAGGTAAATCTGAAGCTACAACAACTTTCTTTGGACCAGTAACCCCCCCCCAGTTGAGATTTACAACAGCCATGGGATGGCTAAGTGTGTTGTTGTGAGCATCGGTTACTTGGTACTGGTGACCAAGTAGGTGTTGTTCAGGGTGCACCAGTTTCTCAATCACCATTGTGACACTGGCACCTGTGTCCCTATAGGCCTGGACCTCAACACCATTTATTAGGGGTAGTTGCTTGTACTTATCCATGTTAAGGGGACAAGCAACCAAGGTGGCCAAATCAATAGCCCCCTCAGAGACTAATGTAGCCTCTGTGGTCTCCCTAATCAGACCAACCCCAACTAAGTTACCAATAGTGAGCCCAGCTACTCCCTTGGATTGGCTATTAGTAGGTTTGCTCCCACCACCACTGCTATTAGTAGGGACACTAGGTGTAGCAGTAGGGGTTGTAGTGGTAGGAGGCTTGATGCTTTTCTTTGGACAACTGGGATCTGTTGTCCAATGGCCTTTTACTTTACATAAATAGCACCATGGTTTCAATTCTTGATTATGTTTTGAAGAGGATTTAGGCCCACCACCCCCACCAGATTGCTTTTGGGGGCCTGATGAAGACTCATTTTTAGATTTGTCCCCACCTTTGTCTGAAGGCTTACCATCCTTCTTCTTGCCATCTTTGTCACCCCCTGTATGAACTTTTCTGTTCACTCTTGTTCTGACCCATTTGTCTGCCTTCTTTCCCAATTCTTGGGGAGAGGTCAGATCAGAGTCTACCAAGTACTGGTGCAACAAATCTGACACACAATTATTAAGAATATGCTCTCTCAGGATTAAGTTATACAGGCCTTCATAGTCAGTCACTTTACTGCCATGTAACCACCCTTCCAAGGACTTCACTGAATGGTCAATGAAATCAACCCAATCTTGTGAAGAATCCTTTTTGGTCTCTCTGAACTTTATCCTGTATTGTTCAGTGGTTAAGCCATAACCATCAAGGAGTGCACTCTTAAGAATAGTGAAATCGTTGGCATCACTTTCTTTCACAGTAAGGAGTCTGTCTCTACCCTTGCCACTAAATGATAGCCATAGGATAGCAGCCCACTGCCTTTGAGGGACATCTTGAACAACACAAGCCCTCTCAAGTGCAGCAAACCACTTGTTAATGTCATCCCCCTCTTTGTAAGGGGGAACTATCTTGTGCAGATTCCTGGAATCATGCTCTTTTGCAGGATGACTATGGGGAATACTGCTGCTGCCACCATGGGTATTTAAACCCAGCTTCTGTCTTTCTTTTTCAATCTCTAGAGATTGTCTATCTAAATCCAGCTGTTGCTTCTTGAGCTTCAGTCTGGAAGTCTCCACTCTCAATTTATTGAGCTCCCTTTCCAACATTCTGTCATCAGGGTGGATGGGAGGGACATGTCTAGAAACAGAAGTGTGATGAGAATGGACAGAAGGAGACCTGTCCCTAACAGAGGGAACCTTAACAAGTTGACTAGCAGTATAATGTGAGATTCCACCATCTGTATGGTGAGACCTCCTACTGTGATGAGAGACCACACTATTTGTATGGTGTGACTCTACATCATCTTCAACCCTGCTAGGCTGTCTGATACTGGGCAGGCTGGGAAGTTTCCTTACTGAATCTGTCTGCAGGGGTGTCCCTGGATCAGACTGAGAACCATCAACTACTTTTTCGACAGATTGGGCACTTATGGCCTTATCTTGTTCTCTAAGCATGTTAAGTAACAGTTCTAATGAAGGATTCTTCCCTACACTCAAACCTCTTTCTATGCAGAGACTCCTTGCTCCTTTCCAGCTAAGGTGATCATATGCAAGTTTGGACAGATCAACATTTTGACCTGTGCCAGACATTTTTAGAAAGAGTTAAGTGATAGAAAAAGTGAAGAAAAAGTTTTTCAGAACTTTTAGAAAGACAGAAAAAAAACTTTTTAAACTTTTTAGAACTTTTTAGAAAGTTTAGAAGTACTTTTCAGCACTTAGAAAACAGTGAAAAGAAGAAATGCAAAACTTTTTAGTCATGTGTACATACACTGAACTTGTTTTGTATATTTTTCTCTTATGAAAAGTACAATGTCAAGAGTGGTAAGTAGTCTCAAAGCACTTATCCCATCGCTGCACAACCAATGTAGGAGGCTGGACTGGCTTGTAGTGAGTACCAAGGGGTACTTACACCTTGCACCAGGCCCAGGTATCCCTTATTAGTGTAGAGGGTGTCTAGCAGCTTAGGCTGATAGATAATGGTAGCTTAGCAGAGCAGCTTAGGCTGAACTAGGAGACGTGTGAAGCTACTACAGTACCACAAATGATTATGCACAATATCATAAGAAAACACAATACACAGTTATACTAAAAATAAAGGTACTTTATTTTTATGACAATATGCCAAAAGTATCTCAGTGAGTACCCTCAGTATGAGGATAAGAAATATACACAAGATATATGTACACAATACAAAAAATATGCAGTATAGTCTTAGAAAACAGTGCAAACAATGTATAGTTACAATAGGATGCAATGGGGACACATAGGGATAGGGGCAACACAAACCATATACTCCAAAAGTGGAATGCGAATCACGAATGGACCCCAAACCTATGTGACCTTGTAGAGGGTCGCTGGGACTATTAGAAAATAGTAAGGGTTAGAAAAATACCCCATCCCAAGACCCTGAAAAGTGAGTGCAAAGTGCACTAAAGTTCCCCTAAAGACACAGAAGTCGTGATAGAGGAATAATGCAAGAAAAACACAACCCAGCAATGCAACAACAATGGATTTCCAATCGAGGGTACCTGTGGAACAAGGGGACCGAGTCCAAAAGTCACAAGCAAGTCGGAGATGGGTAGATGCCCAAGAAATGCCAGCTGTTGGTGCAAAGAAGCTTCCACTGGACTGAAGAAGCAAGGAGTTCTGCAGGAACGACAAGGGCTAGAGACTTCCCCTTTGGAAGATGGATCCCCCACGCAGTGGAAAGTCGTGCAGAAGTGTTTTCCCGCCGGATGGACGCCAACAAGCCTTGCTAGCTGCAAGTCGTGCGGTTAGCGTTTTTGGAGGCTGCTGTGGCCCAGGATGGACCAGGATGGTGCAAATTGGACCAGGAGGTAGAGGGGACGTCGAGCAAGATAAGGAGCCCTCACAGCAGCAGATAGCACCCGGAGAAGTGCCAGAAACAGGCACTACGAGGATGCGTGAAACGGTGCTCGCCTGAAGTTACACAAAGGAGTCCCACGTTGCCGGAGACCAACTTAGGAAGTCGTGCAATGCAGGTTAGAGTGCCGGGGACCCAGGCTTGGGTGTGCACAAAGGATTTCCGCCGGAAGTGCACTGAAGCCGGAGAAGTTGCAAAAGTCACGAAAACCAACAATGCAGTCTGGCGTGGGGAGGCAAGGACTTACCTCCACCAAACTTGGACTGAAGAGTCACTGGACCGTGGGGGTCACTTGGACAGTCTTGCTGGATTCAAGGGACCTCGCTCGTCGTCGTGAGAGGAGACCCAAGGGACCGTGATGCAGCTTTTAGGTGCCTGCGTTGGCAGGGGGAAGATTCCGTCGACCCAAGGGAGATTTCTTCGCAGCTTCTGATGCAGAGAAGAGGCAGACTACCCCCACAGGATGCACCACCAAGAAAAACAGTCAAGAAGGCAGCAGGAACGGCGTTACAATGTTGCAGTAGTCATCTTAGCTACTTTGTTGCAGTTTTGCAGGCTTCCAGCGCGGTCAGCAGTCGATTTCTTGGCAGAAGGTGAAGAGAGAGATGCAGAGGAACTCTGATGAGCTCTTGCATTCGTTATCTGAGGAATCCCCAAAGAAAGAGACCCTAAATAGCCAGAAAAGAGGGTTTGGCTACTTAGGAGAGAGGATAGGCTACTAACACCTGAAGGAGCCTATCAGAAGGAGTCTCTGACATCAGCAGGGGGCACTGGCCACTCAGAGCAGTCCAGTGTGCCAGCAGCACCTCTGTTTCCAAGATGGCAGAGGTCTGGAGCACACTGGAGGAGCTCTGGGCACCACCCAGGGGAGGTGCAGGTCAGGGGAGTGGTCACTCCCCTTTCCTTTGTCCAGTTTCGCGCCCAGGCAAGGCTGAGGGGTCCCTGAACCGGTGTAAACTGGCTTATGCAGAATTGGGCACCTCTGTGCCCAACAAAGCATTTCCAGAGGATGGGGGAGGCTACTCTTCCCCTGCATTCACACCATTTTCCAAAGGGAGAGGGTGTAACACCCCCTCTCTGAGGAAGTCCTTTGTTCTGCCATCCTGGGCCAGGCCTGGCTGGACCCCAGGAGGGCAGAAGCCTGTCTGTGGGGTTGGCAGCAGCAGCAGCTGCAGTGTAACCCCAGAAAAGGCAGTTTGGCAGTACCAGGTCTGTGCTACAGACCACTGGGAGCATGGAATTGTGCCAACTATGCCAGAATGGTATAGAGGGGCAATTCCATGATCTTAGACATGTTACATGGCCATATTCGGAGATACCATTGTGAAGCTACACATAGGTAGTGACCTATGTGTAGTGCACGCATGTAATGGTGTCCCCGCACTCACAAAGTCGGGGAATTTGCCCTGAACAATGTGGGGGCACCTTGGCTAGTGCCAGGGTGCCCACACACTAAGTAACTTTGCACCTAACCTTTACCAGGTGAAGGATAGACATATAGGTGACTTATAAGTTACTTAAGTGCAGTGAAAATGGCTGTGAAATAATGTGGGCATTATTTCACTCAGGCTGCAGTGGCAGGCCTGTGTAAGAATTGTCAGAGCTCCCTATGGGTGGCAAAAGAAATGCTGGAGCCCACAGGGATCTCCTGGAACCCCAATACCCTGGGTACCTCAGTACCATATACTAGGGAATTATAAGGGTGTTCCAGTAAGCCAATGTGAATTGGTAAAATTGGTCACTAGCCTGTTAGTGACAATTTGAAAGTAATGAGAGAGCATAACCACTGAGGTTCTGGTTAGCAGAGCCTCAGTGAGACAGTTAGTCACTACACAGGTAACACAGTCAGGCACACTTATGAGCACTGGGGCCCTGTGTTGCAGGGTCCCAGTGACACATACAACTAAAACAACATATATACAGTGAAAACTGGGGGTAACATGCCAGGCAAGATGGTACTTTCCTACACTATAGATCTTACTTTTGACAGGCAAGCTGTCTCCAGTATCTATAGTGTGCTCACACCAAGAAGTGGTCCCTGGCACAGTAGAGAAGAGTTCTGAAAATTGTCCTAGGAGATTTATGCAATGGTCTTTCTGCTCAGCAGTAAGACAATCAGCCAAAACTACACCTTCCACAAGAGCATCTTGTTCTGTGGAAGAGAAGAGATCAGGTAGAGGATCACTGTCTTCTTCCTGTCCCTCATCAGTTGCCATGAGCAGGGTGAGATCAGCCCTGTCATAGTAGGGTTTCAGGCGGTTGACATGGAGCACCCTAAGGGGACTCCTGGCAGTGCCTAAGTCAACCAAGTAGGTGACTTCACCCTTCTTCTCAACAATTGTGTGGGGTCCACTCCATTTATCTTGGAGTGCTATTGGAGCCACAGGCTATAAGACCCACACCTTCTGCCCTGGTTGGTACTGAACCAAAACAGCCTTCTGGTCATGCCATTGCTTCTGGAGCTCTTGGCTGGCCTGAAGGTTTTTACTGGCCTTTTTCATATACTCAGCCATCCTTGATCTGAGGCCTAGTACATAGTCCACAATATCTTGCTTAGGAGCTTTTATAGGTTGTTCCCAACCCTCTTTAACAAGTGTGAGTGGACCCCTAACAGGGTGTCCAAAAAGAAGTTCAAAGGGGCTGAAGCCCACTCCTTTCTGGGGTACCTCCCTGTAGGCAAAAAGGAGGCATGGTAAAAGGATATCCCATCTCCTGCGGAGTTTGTCTGGGAGTCCCATAATCATGCCTTTGAGAGTTTTATTAAACCTCTCCACCAGTCCATTTGTTTGTGGATGATAGGGTGTGGTGAACTTGTAAGTTACCCCACACTCTTTCCACATGGCCTTCAAGTAAGCAGACATGAAATTGCTTCCTCTGTCTGAAACTACCTCTTTTGGGAAGCCCACCCTGGAAAAGATTCCCAGGAGGACCTTTGCCACTGCAGGAGCTGTAGTGGTCCTAAGAGGAATTGCCTAAGGATATCTTGTGACATGGTCCACTACCACCAAGATAAAGCTATTGCCTGAAGCAGTAGGAGGGTCAAGGGGGCCAACTATGTCAACCCCTACCCTTTCAAAGGGAACCCCAACCACAGGCAGTGGAATAAGGGGTGCCTTTGGAGTGCCACCTGTCTTGCCACTGGCTTGACAGGTTTCACAGGACTTACAAAATTCCTTTGTGTCCTCAGACATCCTAGGCCAATGAAACAGGGGAACAAGCCTGTCCCAAGTTTTCATCTGCCCAAGATGCCCAGCAAGGGGAATATCATGTGCAAGAGTTAGGAGGAACTTTCTGTACTCCTGAGGAATCACTAATCTTCTGGCTGCCCCAGGTTTAGGATCCCTTGACTCAGTGTACAAGAGATTGTCCTCCCAGTAAACTCTGTGAGAGTCACTGATATCCCCATTTGCTTGTTTGACAGCTTGCTGTCTTAGACCCTCTAATGTGGGACAGGTTTGCTGTGCCACACTCAGCTCCTCTCTGGCAGGCCCCCCTTCACCCAAAAGCTCAGCAGTGTCTGCTTCCAGCTCCTCTGGTGTAGGTTCTGCACAGGGAGGGAACTCTTCTTCCTCAGAAGAAGAATCCACTGTAGAGGGAGGGATAGTAGGAAGCGGTTTGCTTCTACTAGCCCTAGCTTTAGGGAGCACTTGGTCCATTGTTCCAGGATCCAAGCTTCCCTGTCCTTTTTGCTTTTTGGCCTGAGCCCTTGTCAAAGCAAAAATATGCCCTGGAATGCCCAGCATTGCTGCATGGGCCTCCAATTCCACATCTGACCAAGCTGATGTCTCAAAATCATTGCCTAATAGACAGTCTACAGGTAAATCTGAAGCTACCACAACTTTCTTTGGACCAGTAACCCCCCCCCCCCCCAGTTGAGATTTACAACAGCCATGGGGTGGCTAAGTGTGTTGTTGTGAGCATCAGTTACTTGGTACTGGTGACCAAGTAGGTGTTGTTCAGGGTGTACCAGTTTCTCAATCACCATTGTGACACTGGCACATGTGTCCCTGTAGGCCTGGACCTCAACACCATTTATTAGGGGTAGTTGCTTGTACTTATCCATGTTAAGGGGACAAGCAACCAAGGTGGCCAAATCAATAGCCCCCTCAGAGACTAATGTAGCCTCTGTGGTCTCCCTAATCAGACCAACCCCAACTAAGTTACCAATAGTGAGCCCAGCTACTCCCTTGGATTGGCTATTAGTAGCTTTGCTCCCACAACTACTGCTATTAGTAGGGACACTAGGTGTAGCAGTAGGGGTTGTAGTGGTAGGAGGCTTGGTGCTTTTCTTTGGACAACTGGGATCTGTTGTCCAATGGCCTTTTACTTTACATAAATAGCACCATGGTTTATTTTCTTGATTTTGTTTTGAAGAGGATTTAGGCCCACCACCCCCACCAGATTGCTTTTGGGGGCCTGATGAAGACTCATTTTTAGATTTGTCCCCACCTTTGTCTGAAGGCTTACCATCCTTCTTCTTGCCATCTTTGTCACCCCCTGTATGAACTTTTCTGTTCACACTTATTCTGACCCATTTGTCTGCCTTCTTTCCCAATTCTTGGGTAGAGGTCAGATCAGAGTCTACCAAGTACTGGTGCAACAAATCTGACACACAATTATTAAGAATATGCTCTCTCAGGATCAAGTTATACAGGCCTTCATAGTCAGTCACTTTACTGCCATGTAACCACCCTTCCAAGGACTTCACTGAATGGTCAATGAAATCAACCCAATCTTGTGAAGACTCCTTTTTGGTCTCTCTGAACTTTATCCTGTATTGTTCAGTGGTTAAGCCATAACCATCAAGGAGTGCACTCTTAAGAATAGTGAAACTGTTGGCATCACTTTCTTTCACAGTAAGGAGTCTGTCTCTACCCTTACCACTAAATGATAGCCATAGGATAGCAGCCCACTGCCTTTGAGGGACATCTTGAACAATACAAGCCCTCTCAAGTGCAGCAAACCACTTGTTAATGTCATCCCCCTCTTTGTAAGGGGGAACTATCTTGTGCATATTCCTGGAATCATGCTCTTTTGCAGGATGACTATGGGGAATACTGCTGCTGCCACCATGGGTATTTAAACCCAGCTTCTGTCTTTCTTTTTCAATCTCTAGAGATTGTCTATCTAAATCCAGCTGTTGCTTCTTGAGCTTCAGTCTGGAAGTCTCCACTCTCAATTTATTGAGCTCCCTTTCTAACATTCTGTCATCAGGGTGGGTGGGAGGGACATGTCTAGAAACAGAAGTGTGATGAGAATGGACAGAAGGAGACCTGTCCCTAACAGAGGGAACCTTAACAAGTTGACTAGCAGTATAATGTGAGAGTCCACCATCTGTATGGTGAGACTTCCTACTGTGATGAGAGACCACACTATCTGTATAGTGTGACTTTGCATCCTCTTCAACCCTGCTAGGCTGTCTGATACTGGGCAGGCTGGGAAGTTTCCTTACTGAATCTATCTGCTCGGGGGTCCCTGGATCAGATTGCGAACCATCAACTACTTTTTCAACAGATTGGGCACTTATGGCCTTATCTTGTTCTCTAAGCATGTTAAGTAACAGTTCTAAAGAAGGATTCTTCCCTACACTCAAACCTCTTTCTATGCAGAGACTCCTTGCTCCTTTCGAGCTAAGGTGATCATATGCAAGTTTGGACAGATCAACATTTTGGCCTGTGCCAGACATTTTTAGAAAGAGTTAAGTGATAGAAAAAGTGAAGAAAAAGTTTTTCAGAACTTTTAGAAAGACAGAAAAAAACTTTTAAAACTTTTTAGAACTTTTTAGAAAGTTTAGAAGTACTTTTCAGCACTTAGAAAAGAGTGAAAAGAGTGAAATGCAAAACTTTTTAGTTATGTGTACATACACTGAACTTGTTTTGTATATTTTTCTCTTATGAAAAGTACAATGTCAAGAGTGGTAAGTAGTCTCAAAGCACTTATCCCACCGCTGCACAACCAATGTAGGAGGCTGGACTGGCTTGTAGTGAGTACCAAGGGGTACTTACACCTTGCACCAGGCCCAGGTATCCCTTATTAGTGTATAGGGTGTCTAGCAGCTTAGGCTGATAGATAATGGTAGCTTAGCAGAGCAGCTTAGGCTGAACTAGGAGACGTGTGAAGCTACTACAGTACCACTAATGCCATATGCACCATATCATAAGAAAACACAATACACAGTTATACTAAAAATAAAGGTACCTTATTCTTATGACAATATGCCAAAAGTATCTCAGTGAGTACCCTCAGTATGAGGATAGGAAATATACACAAGATATATGTACACAATACCAAAAATATGCAGTATAGTCTTAGAAAACATTGCAAACAGTGTAAAATTACAATAGGATGCAATGGGAGCACATAGGGATAGGGGCAACACAAACCATATACTCCAAAAGTGGAATGCGAATCACGAATGGACCCCAAACCTATGTGACCTTGTAGAGGGTCGCTGGGACTATTAGAAAATAGTAAGGGTTAGAAAAATACCCCACCCCAAGACCCTGAAAAGTGAGTGCAAAGTGCACTAAAGTTCCCCCAAAGACACAGAAGTCGTGATAGAGGAATAATGCAAGAAAAACACAACCCAGCAATGCAACAACAATGGATTTCCAGTCGAGGGTACCTGTGGAACAAGGGGACCGAGTCCAAAAGTCACAAGCAAGTCGGAGATGGGCAGATGCCCAAGAAATGCCAGCTGTTGGTGCAAAGAAGCTTCTACTAGACTGAAGAAGCTGTGAATTCTGCAGGAACGACAAGGGCAAGAGACTTCCCCTTTGGAGGATGGATCCCCCACGCCGTGGAGAGTCGTGCAGAAGTGTTTTCCCGCCGGATGGACGCCAACAAGCCTTGCTAGCTGCAAGTCGTGCGGTTAGCGTTTTTGGATGCTGCTGTGGCCCAGGAGGGACCAGGATGTCGCAAATTGGACCAGGAGGTAGAGGGGATGTCGAGCAAGACAAGGAGCCCTCTCAGCAGCAGGTAGCACCCGGAGAAATGCCAGAAACAGGCACTACGAGGATGCGTGAAACGGTGCTCGCCTGAAGTTACACAAGGGAGTCCCACGTCGCCGGAGACCAACTTAGAAAGTCGTGCAATGCAGGTTAGAGTGCAGTGGACCCAGGCTTGGGAGTGCACAAAGGATTTCCGCCGGAAGTGCACGGGAGCCGGAGAAGTTGCAAAAGTCCTGAAAACCAACAATGCAGTCTGGCGTGGGAAGGCAAGGACTTACCTCCACCAAACTTGGACTGAAGAGTCACTGGACCATGGGGGTCACTTGGACAGTCTTGCTGGATTCAAGAGACCTCGCTCGTCATCGTGAGAGGAGACCCAAGGGACCGTGATGCAGCTTTTTGGTGCCTGCGGTAGCAGGGGGAAGATTCCGTCGACCCACGGGAGATTTCTTCGCAGCTTCTGATGCAGAGAGGAGGCAGACTACCCCCACAGGATGCACCACCAGGAAAAACAGTCGAGAAGGCAGCAGGAGCGGCGTTACAAGGTTGCAGTAGTCGTCTTAGCTAATTTGTTGCAGTTTTGCAGGCTTCCAGCGCGGTCAGCAGTCGATTTCTTGGCAGAAGGTGAAGAGGGAGATGCAGAGGAACTCTGATGAGCTCTTGCATTCGTTATCTGAGGAATCCCCAAAGAAAGAGACCCTAAATAGCCAGAAAAGAGGGTTTGGCTACTTAGGAGAGAGGATAGGCTACTAACACCTGAAGGAGCCTATCAGAAGGAGTCTCTGACGTCAGCTGTGGGCACTGGCCACTCAGAGCAGTCCAGTGTGCCAGCAGCACCTCTGTTTCCAAGATGGCAGAGGTCTGGAGCACACTGGAGGAGCTCTGGGCACCTCCCAGGGGAGGTGCAGGTCAGGGGAGTGGTCACTCCCCTTTCCTTTGTCCAGTTTCGTGCCCAGGCAGGGGCTGAGGGGTCCCTGAACCGGTGTAGACTGGCTTATGCAGAATTGGGCACATCTGTGCCCAACAAAGCATTTCCAGAGGCAGGGGGAGGCTACTCCTCCCCTGCCTTTACACCATTTTCCAAAGGGAGAGGGTGTAACACCCCCTCTCTGAGGAAGTCCTTTGTTCTGCCATCCTGGGCCAGGCCTGGCTGGACCCCAAGAGGGCAGAAGCCTGTCTGTGGGGTTGGCAGCAGCAGCAGCTGCAGTGTAACCCCTGAAAAGGCAGTTTGGCAGTGCCAGGGTCTGTGCTACAGACCACTGGGAGCATGGAATTATGCCAACTATGCCAGGATGGTATAGAGGGGGCAATTCCATGATCTTAGACATGTTACATGGCCATATTCGGAGTTACCATTGTGAAGCTACACATAGGTAGTGACCTATGTGTAGTGCACGCATATAATGGTGTCTCCAGCACTCACAAAGTCAGGGAATTTGCCCTGAACAATGTGGGGGCACCTTGGCTAGTGCCAGGGTGCCCACACACTAAGTAACTTTGCACCTAACCTTTACCAGGTAAAGGTTAGACATATAGGTGACTTATAAGTTACTTAAGTGCAGTGAAAATGGCTGTGAAATAATGTGGGCATTATTTCACTCAGGCTGCAGTGGCAGGCCTGTGTAAGAATTGTCAGAGCTCCCTATGGGTGGCAAAAGAAATGCTGCAGCCCATAGGGATCTCCTGGAACCCCAATACCCTGGGTACCTGTGAGAAGGTAGCCTCTTTCTAGCCTTGTTACCCCCACTTTTGGCCTGTTTGTGAGTGTATGTCAGGGTGTTTGTCACTGTTTTCACTGTCTCACTGGGATCCTGATAGCCAGGCCTCAGTGCTCATAGTGAAAACACTATGTTTTCAGTATGGTTGTTATGTGTCACTGGGATCCTGCTGGTCAGGACCCCAGTGCTCATAGGTTTGTGGCCTATATGTATGTGTCACTGGGACCCTGTCACACAGGGCCCCAGTGCTCATAGGTGTGCATGAATATGTTCCCTGTGTGGTGCCTAACTGTCTCACTGAGGCTCTGCTAACCAGAACCTCAGTGGTGATGCTCTCTCATTACTTTCAAATTGTCACTAACAGGCTAGTGACCATTTTTACCAATTTACATTGGCTTACTGGAACACCCTTATAATTCCCTAGTATATGGTACTGAGGTACCCAGGGTATTGGGGTTCCAGGAGATCCCTATGGGCTGCAGCATTTCTTTTGCCACCCATAGGGAGCTCTGACAATTCTTACACAGGCCTGCCACTGCAGCCTGAGTGAAATAACGTCCACGTTATTTCACAGCCATTTTACACTGCACTTAAGTAACTTATAAGTCACCTATATGTCTAACCTTTACCTGGTAAAGGTTAGGTGCAAAGTTACTTAGTGTGAGGGCACCCTGGCACTAGCCAAGGTGCCCCCACATTGTTCAGAGCCAATTCACTGAACTTTGTGAGTGCGGGGACACCATTACACGCGTGCACTACATATAGGTCACTACCTATATGTAGCTTCACCATGGTAACTCCGAATATGGCCATGTAACATGTCTATGATCATGGAATTGCCCCCTCTATGCCATCCTGGCATTGTTGGTACAATTCCATGATCCCAGTGGTCTGTAGCACAGACCCTGGTACTGCCAGACTGCCCTTCCTGGGGTTTCTCTGCAGCTGCTGCTGCTGCCAACCCCTCAGACAGGCATCTGCCCTCCTGGGGTCCAGCCAGGCCTGGCCCAGGATGGCAGAACAAAGAACTTCCTCTGAGAGAGGGTGTTACACCCTCTCCCTTTGGAAAATGGTGTGAAGGCAGGGGAGGAGTAGCCTCCCCCAGCCTCTGGAAATGCTTTGTTGGGCACAGAGGTGCCCAATTCTGCATAAGCCAGTCTACACCGGTTCAGGGACCCCTTAGCCCCTGCTCTGGCGCGAAACTGGACAAAGGAAAGGGGAGTGACCACTCCCCTGACCTGCACCTCCCCTGGGAGGTGTCCAGAGCTCCTCCAGTGTGCTCCAGACCTCTGCCATCTTGGAAACAGAGGTGCTGCTGGCACACTGGACTGCTCTGAGTGGCCAGTGCCACCAGGTGACGTCAGAGACTCCTTGTGATAGGCTCCTTCAGGTGTTAGTAGCCTTTCCTCTCTCCTAGGTAGCCAAACCCTCTTTTCTGGCTATTTAGGGTCTCTGTCTCTGGGGAAACTTCAGATAACGAATGCATGAGCTCAGCCGAGTTCCTCTGCATCTCCCTCTTCACCTTCTGATAAGGAATCGACCGCTGACCGCGCTGGAAGCCTGCAAACCTGCAACATAGTAGCAAAGACGACTACTGCAACTCTGTAACGCTAATCCTGCCGCCTTCTCGACTGTTTTCCTGCTTGTGCATGCTGTGGGGGTAGTCTGCCTCCTCTCTGCACCAGAAGCTCCGAAGAAATCTCCCGTGGGTCGACGGAATCTTCCCCCTGCAACCGCAGGCACCAAAAAGCTGCATCTCCGGTCCCTTGGGTCTCCTCTCAGCACGACGAGCGAGGTCCCTCGAATCCAGCGACACCGTCCAAGTGACCCCCACAGTCCAGTGACTCTTCAGCCCAAGTTTGGTGGAGGTAAGTCCTTGCCTCACCTCGCTGGGCTGCATTGCTGGGAACCGCGACTTTGCAAGCTTCTCCGGCCCCTGTGCACTTCCGGCGGAAATCCTGTGTGCACAGCCAAGCCTGGGTCCACGGCACTCTAACCTGCATTGCACGACTTTCTAAGTTGGTCTCCGGCGACGTGGGACTCCTTTGTGCAACTTCGGCGAGCACCGTTTCACGCATCCTCGTAGTGCCTGTTTCTGGCACTTCTCCGGGTGCTACCTGCTTCAGTGATGGCTCTTTGTCTTGCTCGACGTCCCCTCTCTCTGCAGGTCCAATTTGCGACCTCCTGGTCCCTCCTGGGCCCCAGCAGCGTCCAAAAACGCCAAACGCACGATTTGCGTGTAGCAAGGCTTGTTGGCATCCATCCGGCGGGAAACCACTTCTGCACGACTCTCCAAGGCGTGGGGGGTCCATCCTCCAAAGGGGAAGTCTCTAGCCCTTGTCGTTCCTGCAGTATTCACAGTTCTTCAGCCTAGTAAGAGCTTCTTTGCACCAACCGCTGGCATTTCTTGGGCATCTGCCCATCTCCGAGCTGCTTGTGACTTTTGGACTTGGTCCCCTTGTTCCACAGGTACCTTCAGACAGGAATCCATCGTTGTTGCATTGCTGATTTGTGTTTTCCTTGCATTCTCCCTCTAACACGACTATTTTGTCCTTAGGGGAACTTTGGTGCACTTTGCACTCACTTTTCAGGGTCTTGGGGAGGGTTATTTTTCTAACTCTCACTATTTTCTAATAGTCCCAGCGACCCTCTACAAGGTCACATAGGTTTGGGGTCCATTCGTGGTTCGCATTCCACTTCTGGAGTATATGGTTTGTGTTGCCCCTATCCCTATGTTTCCCCATTGCATCCTATTGTAACTATACATTGTTTGCACTGTTTTCTAAGACTATACTGCATATTTTTGCTATTGTGTATATATATCTTGTGTATATTTCCTATCCTCTCACTGAGGGTACACTCTAAGATACTTTGGCATATTGTCATAAAAATAAAGTACCTTTATTTTTAGTATAACTGTGTATTGTGTTTTCTTATGATATTGTGCATATGACACTAAGTGGTACTGTAGTAGCTTCACACGTCTCCTAGTTCAGCCTAAGCTGCTCTGCTAAGCTACCATTATCTATCAGCCTAAGCTGCTAGACACCCTATACACTAATAAGGGATAACTGGGCCTGGTGCAAGGTGCAAGTACCCCTTGGTACTCACTACAAGCCAGTCCAGCCTCCTACATTGGTTGTGCAGTGGTGGGATAAGTGCTTTGAGACTACTTACCACTCTTGTCATTGTACTTTTCATAAGAGAAAAATATACAAAACAAGGTCAGTGTATATACACATAGCCAAAAAGTTTTGCATTTCCTCTTTTCACTCTTTTCTAAGTGCTGAAAAGTACTTCTAAACTTTCAAAAAGTTCTTAAAAGTTTAAAAAGTTTTTTCTGTCTTTCCAAAAAGTTCTGAAAACTTTTTTTTTCTCTTTGGATATCACTTTAACTCTCTCTAAAAAATGTCTGGCACAGGCCAAAAAGTTGAACTGTCCAAACTTGCATATGATCACCTTAGCTGGAAAGGAGCAAGGAGTCTCTGCATAGAGAGAGGTTTGAGTGTAGGGAAGAATCCTTCCTTAGAACTGTTAATTAATATGCTTAGAGTACAGGATAAGGCCATAAGTGCCCAATCTGTAGAAAAAGTAGCTAATGGTTCTCAATCTGATCCAGGGACTCCCCCAGGAAAAGGTTCAGGAAAGAAACTTCTCAGCCTGCCCATTACTAGACAGTCTAGCATAGTTGGTACAGAGGTTGAATCACATCATACTGATGATGTGCTCTCACATTATACTGGTAGCCAAGCTGTTAGGGTGCCCTCTGTAAGGGACAGGTCTCCTTCTGTTCATTCCCATCACACCTCTGTATCTAGAAATGTCCCTCCCACCCACCCTGATGACAGATTGTTGGAAAGGGAGCTCAATAGATTGAGAGTGGAGCAAACCAGACTGAAGCTCAAGAAGCAACAGCTGGATTTGGATAGACAGTCTTTAGAAATAGAGAGGGAAAGACAGAAAATGGGTTTAGATACCCATGGTGGCAGCAGCAGTATTCCCCATAGTCATCCTGCAAAAGAGCATGATTCCAGGAATCTGCATAAGATAGTTCCCCCTTACAAGGAGGGGGATGACATTAACAAGTGGTTTGCTGCACTTGAGAGGGCCTGTGCTGTACAGGATGTCCCTCAAAGACAGTGGGCTGCTATCCTATGGCTATCATTTACTAGAAAAGGTAGGGATAGGCTCCTTACTGTAAAAGAAAATGATGCTAACAATTTCCAAGTTCTTAAGAATGCACTCCTGGATGGTTATGGCTTAACCACTGAACAGTACAGGATAAAGTTCAGAGATACCAAAAAGGAGTCTTCACAAGACTGGGTTGATTTCATTGACCAGGCAGTGAAGGCCTTGGAGGGGTGGTTGCATGGCAGTAAAGTTACTGATTCTGAAAGCCTGTATAACACAATCCTGAGAGAGCATATACTTAATAATTGTGTGTCTGATTTGTTGCACCAGTACCTGGTAGACTCTGATCTGACCTCTCCCCAAGAATTGGGAAAGAAGGCAGACAAATGGGTCAGAACAAGGGTGAACAGAAAAGTTCATACAGGGGGTGACAAAGATGGCAATAAGAAGAAAGATGGTGAAAAATCTCAAGATAAGCATGGGGATAAGGGTAAAACCAAAGATCCCACTTCAAATCTTAAACACTCTTCAGAGGGTGGGGATAAAACAAATTCTTCCTCTTCTTCCCAACCTGCACACATTAAAAAGCCTTGGTGCTTTGTGTGTAAAAACAGAGGCCATAGGCCAGGGGATAAGTCCTGTCCAGGTAAACCCCCTGAGCCTACCACCACTAATACATCAAGCTCTAGTGCCCCTAGCAGTAGTGGTACTAGTGGTGGGACTGCTGGCAACAGTCAAGCAAAGGGTGTAGTTGGGTTCACTTATGGGTCCATAGTGGAAACTGATGTAATCAGTCCCAAGACAGTTTCTGTCACACCTAGTGGCATTGGCCTTGCCACACTGGCTGCTTGTCCCCTTACAATGGATAAGTACAGGCAGACAGTTTCAATAAATGGTGTTGAGGCCTTGGCCTATAGGGACACAGGTGCCAGTTTCACTTTGGTGACTGAAAACCTAGTGCCTCCCGAACAACACATCATTGGACAACAGTATAAGATTATTGATGTCCATAACTCCACTAAGTTTCTTCCCTTAGCTATAATTCAGTTTAGTTGGGGTGGAGTTACTGGCCCTAAGCAGGTGGTGGTATCACCTAGCTTACCTGTAGACTGTCTCTTAGGTAATGACCTAGAGGCCTCAGGTTGGGCTGATGTAGAGTTTTATGCCCATGCAGCCATGCTGGGCATCCCTGAGGAATTGTTCCCTCTCATTTCAAGTGAAATGAAAAAGCAAAGGAGAGAAGGCCTGAAAACTCAGGATCCCTCTCCATCAACAGGTAAAAAGGGTATCACAGTATCCCCTAACCACCCTACCATTCAGGATACCATTCCTGTGGTGGGAGAAACCTCTCCTGGGGTGGCACCTGTTCCAAGGGAATCATCAGTTGGCAAAACTGGACTCCCTGAGGTGGAAGTACCTCTCTGTGGGATAACTAACATTGGTGAGAAAAAGAGCACCATTTTAGTTAACATGGAGCATCCCTCCAACCCTCCCAGAGAAACTTTAGTGCAGAAACTCTGCACTGCCTCACAACACTTAGGACAGCATCCCTGCCCTAGTGTGGAGCTGATAGGACAGCATCCCTGCCCTGCTCCAACTCAAGAGAAACAGCATCCCTGTTCTCTCTTCCAGCCAAATGGACAAAGTTTTTGTCCAGCTATGGCTTTACTGAGACAGCATCCCTGTCTGGCATTTCCATCATTACAAATAGGTTCAGTGGATAATTCCCACTGCTCTAAACTAAAACTTACTGATAGAAAATCTGAAAATACATCTTCACATTGTTGGTTAGCTAAAAAACTTCAAACAGGGTGGTTTACATCCCCACAGGGAAGTAACCATATAGTGGATGATAAAGGGAGTAACCAGTCTATTGCAGAGCTACTCTCTACTTATCACCACTTAGACAATAAAGTCTCAACTGGCCAAGGTTAGCCTTATTGTCCTTCGTTTGGGGGGGGGTTGTGTGAGAAGGTAGCCTCTTTCTAGCCTTGTTACCCCCACTTTTGGCCTGTTTGTGAGTGTATGTCAGGGTGTTTGTCACTGTTTTCACTGTCTCACTGGGATCCTGATAGCCAGGCCTCAGTGCTCATAGTGAAAACACTATGTTTTCAGTATGGTTGTTATGTGTCACTGGGATCCTGCTGGTCAGGACCCCAGTGCTCATAGGTTTGTGGCCTATATGTATGTGTCACTGGGACCCTGTCACACAGGGCCCCAGTGCTCATAGGTGTGCATGAATATGTTCCCTGTGTGGTGCCTAACTGTCTCACTGAGGCTCTGCTAACCAGAACCTCAGTGGTGATGCTCTCTCATTACTTTCAAATTGTCACTAACAGGCTAGTGACCATTTTTACCAATTTACATTGGCTTACTGGAACACCCTTATAATTCCCTAGTATATGGTACTGAGGTACCCAGGGTATTGGGGTTCCAGGAGATCCCTATGGGCTGCAGCATTTCTTTTGCCACCCATAGGGAGCTCTGACAATTCTTACACAGGCCTGCCACTGCAGCCTGAGTGAAATAACGTCCACGTTATTTCACAGCCATTTTACACTGCACTTAAGTAACTTATAAGTCACCTATATGTCTAACCTTTACCTGGTAAAGGTTAGGTGCAAAGTTACTTAGTGTGAGGGCACCCTGGCACTAGCCAAGGTGCCCCCACATTGTTCAGAGCCAATTCACTGAACTTTGTGAGTGCGGGGACACCATTACACGCGTGCACTACATATAGGTCACTACCTATATGTAGCTTCACCATGGTAACTCCGAATATGGCCATGTAACATGTCTATGATCATGGAATTGCCCCCTCTATGCCATCCTGGCATTGTTGGTACAATTCCATGATCCCAGTGGTCTGTAGCACAGACCCTGGTACTGCCAGACTGCCCTTCCTGGGGTTTCTCTGCAGCTGCTGCTGCTGCCAACCCCTCAGACAGGCATCTGCCCTCCTGGGGTCCAGCCAGGCCTGGCCCAGGATGGCAGAACAAAGAACTTCCTCTGAGAGAGGGTGTTACACCCTCTCCCTTTGGAAAATGGTGTGAAGGCAGGGGAGGAGTAGCCTCCCCCAGCCTCTGGAAATGCTTTGTTGGGCACAGAGGTGCCCAATTCTGCATAAGCCAGTCTACACCGGTTCAGGGACCCCTTAGCCCCTGCTCTGGCGCGAAACTGGACAAAGGAAAGGGGAGTGACCACTCCCCTGACCTGCACCTCCCCTGGGAGGTGTCCAGAGCTCCTCCAGTGTGCTCCAGACCTCTGCCATCTTGGAAACAGAGGTGCTGCTGGCACACTGGACTGCTCTGAGTGGCCAGTGCCACCAGGTGACGTCAGAGACTCCTTGTGATAGGCTCCTTCAGGTGTTAGTAGCCTTTCCTCTCTCCTAGGTAGCCAAACCCTCTTTTCTGGCTATTTAGGGTCTCTGTCTCTGGGGAAACTTCAGATAACGAATGCATGAGCTCAGCCGAGTTCCTCTGCATCTCCCTCTTCACCTTCTGATAAGGAATCGACCGCTGACCGCGCTGGAAGCCTGCAAACCTGCAACATAGTAGCAAAGACGACTACTGCAACTCTGTAACGCTGATCCTGCCGCCTTCTCGACTGTTTTCCTGCTTGTGCATGCTGTGGGGGTAGTCTGCCTCCTCTCTGCACCAGAAGCTCCGAAGAAATCTCCCGTGGGTCGACGGAATCTTCCCCCTGCAACCGCAGGCACCAAAAAGCTGCATCTCCGGTCCCTTGGGTCTCCTCTCAGCACGACGAGCGAGGTCCCTCGAATCCAGCGACACCGTCCAAGTGACCCCCACAGTCCAGTGACTCTTCAGCCCAAGTTTGGTGGAGGTAAGTCCTTGCCTCACCTCGCTGGGCTGCATTGCTGGGAACCGCGACTTTGCAAGCTTCTCCGGCCCCTGTGCACTTCCGGCGGAAATCCTGTGTGCACAGCCAAGCCTGGGTCCACGGCACTCTAACCTGCATTGCACGACTTTCTAAGTTGGTCTCCGGCGACGTGGGACTCCTTTGTGCAACTTCGGCGAGCACCGTTTCACGCATCCTCGTAGTGCCTGTTTCTGGCACTTCTCCGGGTGCTACCTGCTTCAGTGAGGGCTCTTTGTCTTGCTCGACGTCCCCTCTCTCTGCAGGTCCAATTTGCGACCTCCTGGTCCCTCCTGGGCCCCAGCAGCGTCCAAAAACGCCAAACGCACGATTTGCGTGTAGCAAGGCTTGTTGGCATCCATCCGGCGGGGAAAACACTTCTGCACGACTCTCCAAGGCGTGGGGGGTCCATCCTCCAAAGGGGAAGTCTCTAGCCCTTGTCGTTCCTGCAGTATTCACAGTTCTTCAGCCTAGTAAGAGCTTCTTTGCACCAACCGCTGGCATTTCTTGGGCATCTGCCCATCTCCGAGCTGCTTGTGACTTTTGGACTTGGTCCCCTTGTTCCACAGGTACCTTCAGACAGGAATCCATCGTTGTTGCATTGCTGATTTGTGTTTTCCTTGCATTCTCCCTCTAACACGACTATTTTGTCCTTAGGGGAACTTTGGTGCACTTTGCACTCACTTTTCAGGGTCTTGGGGAGGGTTATTTTTCTAACTCTCACTATTTTCTAATAGTCCCAGCGACCCTCTACAAGGTCACATAGGTTTGGGGTCCATTCGTGGTTCGCATTCCACTTCTGGAGTATATGGTTTGTGTTGCCCCTATCCCTATGTTTCCCCATTGCATCCTATTGTAACTATACATTGTTTGCACTGTTTTCTAAGACTATACTGCATATTTTTGCTATTGTGTATATATATCTTGTGTATATTTCCTATCCTCTCACTGAGGGTACACTCTAAGATACTTTGGCATATTGTCATAAAAATAAAGTACCTTTATTTTTAGTATAACTGTGTATTGTGTTTTCTTATGATATTGTGCATATGACACTAAGTGGTACTGTAGTAGCTTCACACGTCTCCTAGTTCAGCCTAAGCTGCTCTGCTAAGCTACCATTATCTATCAGCCTAAGCTGCTAGACACCCTATACACTAATAAGGGATAACTGGGCCTGGTGCAAGGTGCAAGTACCCCTTGGTACTCACTACAAGCCAGTCCAGCCTCCTACAGTACCTCAGTACAATATACTAGGGAATTATAAGGGTGTTCCAGTAAGCCAATGTGAATTGGTAAAATTGGTCACTAGCCTGTTAGTGACAATTTGAAAGTAATGAGAGAGCATAACCACTGAGGTTCTGGTTAGCAGAGCCTCAGTGAGACAGTTAGTCACTACACAGGTAACACAGTCAGGCACACCTATGAGCACTGGGGCCCTGTGTTGCAGGGTCCCAGTGACACATACAACTAAAACAACATATATACAGTGAAAAATGGGGGTAACATGCCAGGCAAGATGGTACTTTCCTACAGGTATTGTGGACAGCAAACTGTCAGAAAGCTTTTGAGGAGCTGAAGCAGGCCATGTGCTCTGCACCTGTCCTGAAAAGCCCATGTTACTCTAAAAAATTCTATGTCCAAACTGATGCATCCGAATTAGGAGTAGGGGCAGTCCTATCACAACTTAATTCTGAGGGCCAGGATCAACCTGTTGCTTTTATTAGTAGGAGGTTGACCCCTAGAGAAAAGTGTTGGTCTGCCATTGAGAGGGAGGCCTTTGCTGTGGTCTGGGCTTTGAAGAAGTTGAGGCCATACCTGTTTGGCACTCACTTCATTGTTCAAACAGACCACAAACCTCTACTTTGGCTAAAACAAATGAAAGGTGAAAATCCTAAATTGTTGAGGTGGTCCATATCTCTACAGGGAATGGACTATACAGTGGAACGTAGACCTGGGAGTACCCACTCCAATGCAGATGGACTCTCCAGACATTTCCACTTAGACAATGAAGACCCATCAGGTAATGACTAGTCTTATTGTCCTTCGTTTGGGGGGGGGGTTGTGTAGGAAAGTACCATCTTGCCTGGCATGTTACCCCCATTTTTCACTGTATATATGTTGTTTTAGTTGTATGTGTCACTGGGACACTGCAACACAGGGCCCCAGTGCTCATAAGTGTGCCTGACTGTGTTACCTGTGTAGTGACTAACTGTCTCACTGAGGCTCTGCTATCCAGAACCTCAGTGGTTATGCTCTCTCATTACTTTCAAATTGTCACTAACAGGCTAGTGACCAATTTTACCAATTTACATTGGCTTACTGGAACACCCTTATAATTCCCTAGTATATGGTACTGAGGTACCCAGGGTATTGGGGTTCCAGGAGATCCCTATGGGCTGCAGCATTTCTTTTGCCACCCATAGGGAGCTCTGACAATTCTTACACAGGCCTGCCACTGCAGCCTGAGTGAAATAATGCACACATTATTTCACAGCCATTTTCACTGCACTTAAGTAACTTATAAGTCACCTATATGTCTATCCTTTACCTGGTAAAGGTTAGGTGCAAAGTTACTTAGTGTGTGGGCACCCTGGCACTCGCCAAGGTGCCCCCACATTGTTCAGGGCAAATTCCCCGACTTTGTGAGTGCTGGAGACACCATTATATGCGTGCACTACACATAGGTCACTACCTATGTGTAGCTTCACAATGGTAACTCCGAATATGGCCATGTAACATGTCTAAGATCATGGAATTGCCCCCTCTATACCATCCTGGCATAGTTGGCACAATTCCATGCTCCCAGTGGTCTGTAGCACAGACCCTGGTACTGCCAAACTGCCTTTTCAGGGGTTTCACTGCAGCTGCTGCTGCTGCCAACCCCACAGACAGGCTTCTGCCCTCCTGGGGTCCAGCCAGGCCTGGCCCAGGATGGCAGAACAAAGGACTTCCTCAGAGAGGGGGTGTTACACCCTCTCCCTTTGGAAAATGGTGTGAAGGCAGGGGAGGAGTAGCCTCCCCCAGCCTCTGGAAATGCTTTCTTGGGCACAGATGTGCCCAATTCTGCATAAGCCAGTTTACACCGGTTCAAGGACCCCTCAGCCCTGCTTAGGCGCGAAACTGGACAAAGGAAAGGGGAGTGACTGTAGGAGGCTGGACTGGCTTGTAGTGAGTACCAAGGGGTACTTGCACCTTGCACCAGGCCCAGTTATCCCTTATTAGTGTATAGGGTGTCTAGCAGCTTAGGCTGATAGATAATGGTAGCTTAGCAAAGCAGCTCAGGCTGAACTAGGAGACGTGTGAAGCTACTACAGTACCACTTAGTGTCATATGCACAATATCATAAGAAAACACAATACACAGTTATACTAAAAATAAAGGTACTTTATTTTTATGACAATATGCCAAAGTATCTTAGAGTGTACCCTCAGTGAGAGGATAGGAAATATACACAAGATATATATACACAATAGCAAAAATATGCAGTATAGTCTTAGAAAACAGTGCAAACAATGTATAGTTACAATAGGATGCAATGGGGAAACATAGGGATAGGGGCAACACAAACCATATACTCCAGAAGTGGAATGCGAACCACGAATGGACCCCAAACCTATGTGACCTTGTAGAGGGTCGCTGGGACTATTAGAAAATAGTGAGAGTTAGCAAAATAACCCACCCCAAGACCCTGAAAAGTGAGTGCAAAGTGCACCAAAGTTCCCCTAAGGACAAAATAGTCGTGTTAGAGGGAGAATGCAAGGAAAACACAAATCAGCAATGCAACAACGATGGATTCCTGTCTGAAGGTACCTGTGGAACAAGGGGACCAAGTCCAAAAGTCACAAGCAACTCGGAGATGGGCAGATGCCCAAGAAATGCCAGCGGTTGGTGCAAAGAAGCTCTTTCTAGGCTGAAGAACTGTGAATACTGCAGGAACGACAAGGGCTAGAGACTTCCCCTTTGGAGGATGGATCCCCCACGCCTTGGAGAGTCGTGCAGAAGTGTTTTCCCGCCGGATGGACGCCAACAAGCCTTGCTACACGCAAATCGTGCGTTTGGCGTTTTTGGACGCTGCTGGGGCCCAGGAGGGACCAGGAGGTCGCAAATTGGACCTGCAGAGAGAGGGGACGTCGAGCAAGACAAAGAGCCCTCACTGAAGCAGGTAGCACCCGGAGAAGTGCCAGAAACAGGCACTACGAGGATGCGTGAAACGGTGCTCGCCGAAGTTGCACAAAGGAGTCCCACGTCGCCGGAGACCAACTTAGAAAGTCGTGCAATGCAGGTTAGAGTGCCGTGGACCCAGGCTTGGCTGTGCACACAGGATTTCCGCCGGAAGTGCACAGGGGCCGGAGAAGCTTGCAAAGTCGCTGTTCCCAGCAATGCAGCCCAGCGAGGTGAGGCAAGGACTTACCTCCACCAAACTTGGGCTGAAGAGTCACTGGACTGTGGGGGTCACTTGGACGGTGTCGCTGGATTCGAGGGACCTCGCTCGTCGTGCTGAGAGGAGACCCAAGGGACCGGAGATGCAGCTTTTTGGTGCCTGCGGTTGCAGGGGGAAGATTCCGTCGACCCACGGGAGATTTCTTCGGAGCTTCTGGTGCAGAGAGGAGGCAGACTACCCCCGCAGCATGCACAAGCAGGAAAACAGTCGAGAAGGCGGCAGGATCAGCGTTACAGAGTTGCAGTAGTCGTCTTTGCTACTATGTTGCAGGTTTGCAGGCTTCCAGCGCGGTCAGCGGTCGATTCCTTATCAGAAGGTGAAGAGGGAGATGCAGAGGAACTCGGCTGAGCTCATGCATTCGTTATCTAAAGTTTCCCCAGAGACAGAGACCCTAAATAGCCAGAAAAGAGGGTTTGGCTACCTAGGAGAGAGGAAAGGCTACTAACACCTGAAGGAGCCTATCACAAGGAGTCTCTGACGTCACCTGGTGGCACTGGCCACTCAGAGCAGTCCAGTGTGCCAGCAGCACCTCTGTTTCCAAGATGGCAGAGGTCTGGAGCACACTGGAGGAGCTCTGGACACCTCCCAGGGGAGGTGCAGGTCAGGGGAGTGGTCACTCCCCTTTCCTTTGTCCAGTTAAGCGCCAGAGCAGGGGCTAAGGGGTCCCTGAACCGGTGTAGACTGGCTTATGCAGAATTGGGCACCTCTGTGCCCAACAAAGCATTTCCAGAGGCTGGGGGAGGCTACTCCTCCCCTGCCTTCACACCATTTTCCAAAGGGAGAGGGTGTTACACCCTCTCTCAGAGGACGTTCTTTGTTCTGCCATCCTGGGCCAGGCCTGGCTGGACCCCAGGAGGGCAGATGCCTGTCTGAGGGGTTGGCAGCAGCAGCAGCTGCAGAGAAACCCCAGGAAGGGCAGTTTGGCAGTACCAGGGTCTGTGCTACAGACAACTGGGATCATGGAATTGTACCAACAATGCCAGGATGGCATAGAGGGGGCAATTCCATGATCATAGACATGTTACATGGCCATATTCGGAGTTACCATGGTGAAGCTACATATAGGTAGTGACCTATATGTACTGCACGCGTGTAATGGTGTCCCCGCACTCACAAAGTTCAGTGAATTGGCTCTGAACAATGTGGGGGCACCTTGGCTAGTGCCAGGGTGCCCTCACACTAAGTAACTTTGCACCTAACCTTTACCAGGTAAAGGTTAGACATATAGGTGACTTATAAGTTACTTAAGTGCAGTGTAAAATGGCTGTGAAATAACGTGGACGTTATTTCACTCAGGCTGCAGTGGCAGGCCTGTGTAAGAATTGTCAGAGCTCCCTATGGGTGGCAAAAGAAATGCTGCAGCCCATAGGGATCTCCTGGAACCCCAATACCCTGGGTACCTCAGTACCATATACTAGGGGATTATAAGGGTGTTCCAGTAAGCCAATGTAAATTGGTAAAAATGGTCACTAGCCTGTCAGTGACAATTTGGAAAGAAATGAGAGAGCATAACCACTGAGGTTCTGATCAGCAGAGCCTCAGTGAGACAGTTAGTCACTACACAGGTAACACATACAGGCACACTTATGAGCACTGGGGCCCTGGGTTACCAGGGTCCCAGTGACACATACAACTAAAACAACATATATACAGTGAAAAATGGGGGTAACATGCCAGGCAAGATGGTACTTTCCTACACAACCCCCCCCCAAACGAAGGACAATAAGACTAGCCATTACCTGATGAGTCTTCATTGTCTAAGTGGAAATATCTGGAGAGTCCATCTGCATTGGAGTGGCTACTCCCAGGTCTATGTTCCACTGTATAGTCCATTCCCTGTAGGGATATGGACCACCTCAACAATTTAGGATTTTCACCTTTCATTTGTTTTAGCCAAAGTAGAGGTTTGTGGTCTGTCTGAACAATGAAGTGAGTGCCAAACAGGTATGGCCTCAACTTCTTCAGAGCCCAGACCACAGCAAAGGCCTCCCTCTCAATGGCAGACCAACGCTTTTCTCTAGGGGTCAACCTTCTACTAATAAAAGCAACAGGTTGATCCTGGCCCTCAGAATTAAGTTGTGATAGGACTGCCCCTACTCCTAATTCAGATGCATCAGTTTGGACATAGAATTTTTTAGAGTAACAAGGGCTTTTCAGGACAGGTGCAGAGCACATGGCCTGCTTCAGCTCCTCAAAAGCTTTCTGACAGTTTGCTGTCCATAATACCTTTTTAGGCATTTTCTTGGATGTGAGGTCATTAAGAGGGGCTGCAATGGAGCCATAGTTCTTAATGAACCTCCTGTAATACCCAGTGAGGCCTAGGAAGGCTCTCACCTGAGTCTGAGTGGTAGGGGGAATCCAATCAATAATAGTTTGGATTTTCCCCTGAAGTGGTGCAATCTGTTCCCCACCAACAAGGTGTCCCAGATAAACCACCTTACCCTGCCCTATCTGGCACTTTGAAGCCTTGATAGTGAGGCCTGCCTTTTGCAGGGCCTCCAAAACTTTCCAAAGGTGGACCAGGTGATCATCCCAGCTGGAGCTAAAGACAGCTATATCATCCAAATATGCTGCACTGAAAGCTTCCAGCCCTTGCAGGACTGTGTTCACCAACCTCTGAAAAGTGGCAGGTGCATTTTTCAAACCAAAAGGCATTACAGTAAACTGGTAATGTCCTCCAATGGTAGAAAATGCAGTCTTAGGTTTAGCATCTTCTGACATTTTGATCTGCCAATACCCTGCAGTCAAATCAAAAGTGCTTAGATACTTGGCAGATGCCAGTGTATCTATTAGCTCATCTGCCCTGGGTATAGGGTGAGCATCTGTTTTGGTTACCAAGTTGAGACCTCTATAGTCTACACAAAACCTCATTTCCTTCTTTCCATCTTTAGAATTGGGTTTTGGTACCAGTACCACAGGAGAAGCCCATGGACTGTCAGAGTGCTCAACCACTCCTAGTTCCAACATCTTCTGAACTTCTTGCTTTATGCAGTCCCTGACATGGTCAGGCTGCCTATAGATCTTACTTTTGACAGGTAAACTGTCTCCAGTATCTATAGTGTGCTCACACCAAGAAGTGGTGCCTGGCACAATGGAGAAGAGTTCTGAAAATTGTCCTAGGAGATTTATGCAATTATTTTTCTGCTCAGCAGTAAGACAATCAGCCAAAACTACCCCTTCCACAAGAGCATCTTGTTCTGTGGAAGAGAAGAGATCAGGTAGAGGATCACTGTCTTCTTCCTGTCCCTCATCTGTTGCCATGAGCAGGGTGAGATCAGCCCTGTCATAGTAGGGTTTCAGGCGGTTGACATGGAGCACCCTAAGGGGACTCCTGGCAGTGCCTAAGTCAACCAAGTAGGTGACTTCACCCTTCTTTTCAACAATTGTGTGTGGACCACTCCATTTATCTTGGAGTGCTCTTGGGGCCACAGGCTCCAAGACCCACACTTTCTGCCCTGGTTGGTACTGAACCAAAACAGCCTTCTGATCATGCCATTGCTTCTGGAGCTCTTGGCTGGCCTGAAGGTTTTTACTGGCCTTTTTCATGTACTCAGCCATCCTTGATCTGAGGCCAAGTACATAGTCCACAATATCCTGCTTAGGAGCTTTTAAAGGTTGTTCCCAACCCTCCTTTACAAGTGTGAGTGGACCCCTAACAGGGTGTCCAAAAAGAAGTTCAAAGGGGCTGAAGCCCACTCCTTTCTGGGGTACCTCCCTGTAGGCAAAAAGGAGGCATGGTAGAAGGATATCCCATCTCCTGCGGAGTTTTTCAGGGAGTCCCATAATCATGCCTTTGAGAGTTTTATTAAATCTCTCCACCAGTCCATTTGTTTGTGGATGATAGGGTGTTGTGAACTTGTAAGTTACACCACACTCCTTCCACATGGCCTTTAAGTATGCAGACATGAAATTGCTTCCTCTGTCTGATACTACTTCCTTTGGGAAGCCCACCCTGGAAAATATTCCCAGGAGGGCCTTTGCCACTGCAGGAGCTGTAGTGGTCCTTAAAGGAATTGCTTCAGGATACCTTGTGGCATGGTCCACTACCACTAAGATAAACCTATTGCCTGAAGCAGTAGGAGGGTCAAGGGGGCCAACTATGTCAACCCCTACCCTTTCAAAGGGAACCCCAACCACAGGCAGTGGGATAAGGGGTGCCTTTGGAGTGCCACCTGTCTTGCCACTGGCTTGACAGGTTTCACAGGACTTACAAAATTCTTTTGTGTCCTCAGACATCCTAGGCCAATGAAACAGTGGTACCAATCTGTCCCAAGTTTTCATTTGACCCAGGTGCCCAGCTAAGGGAATGTCATGTGCCAGTGTTAGGAGGAACTTTCTGTACTCCTGAGGAATCACTAATCTCCTGGCAGCTCCAGGTTTAGGATCCCTATGCTCAGTGTACAAGAGGTTGTCCTCCCAGTAAACTTTGTGTGAGTCACTGACATCCCCATTAGCCTGTTTGACAGCTTGCTGTCTGAGACCCTCTAATGTGGGACAGGTTTGCTGTGCCACACTCAGCTCCTCTCTGGCAGGCCCCCCTTCACCCAAAAGCTCAGCAGTGTCTGCTTCCAGCTCCTCTGGTGTAGGTTCTGCACAGGGAGGGAATTCTTCTTCCTCAGAATTAGAATCCACTGTAGAGGGAGGGATAGTAGGAAGTGGTTTGCTTCTACTAGCCCTAGCTTTAGGGAGCACTTGGTCCATTGTTCCAGGATCCAAGCTTCCCTGTCCTTTTTGCTTTTTGGCCTGAGCCCTTGTCAAAGCAAAAATATGCCCTGGGATGCCCAGCATTGCTGCATGGGCCTCCAACTCCACATCTGACCAAGCTGATGTCTCCAAATCGTTCCCTAATAGACAGTCTACAGGTAAATCTGAAGCTACCACAACTTTCTTTGGACCAGATACCCCCCCCCAGTTGAGATTTACAACAGCCATGGGGTGGCTTTGTGTTATGTTGTGAGCATCGGTTACTTGGTACTGGTGTCCAAGTATGTGTTGTTCAGGGTGCACCAGTTTCTCAATCACCATTGTGACACTGGCACCTGTGTCCCTGTAGGCCTGGACCTCAACACCATTTATTAGGGTTAGTTGCTTGTACTTCTCCAAGTTATGGGGGCAAGCAACCAAAGTGGCTAAGTCAATAGCCCCTTCAGAGACTAAAGTAGCCTCTGTGGTCTCCCTAATCAGACCAACCCCAACTAAATTACCAAAAGTGAGCCCAGCTACTCCCTTGGATTGGCTATTAGTAGGTTTGCTCCCACCACCACTGCTATTAGTAGGGACACTAGGTGTAGCAGTAGGGGTTGTAGTGGTAGGAGCTGTGGTGCCTTTCTTTGGACAACTGGGATCTGTTGTCCAATGGCCTTTTATCTTACATAAATAGCACCATGGTTTCTTTTCCTTGTTCTGATTAGAGGAGGGTTTGGGCCCACCACCCCCACCAGAGTGTTTTTGTGGGCCTGATGAAGACTCATTTTTAGATTTGTCCCCACCCTTGTCAGAAGACTTACCATCCTTCTTTTTGTTGCCATCTTTGTCACCCCCTGTATGAACTTTTCTGTTCACTCTTGTTCTGACCCATTTGTCTGCCTTCTTTCCGAATTCTTGGGGAGAGGTCAGATCAGAGTCCACCAAGTACTGGTGCAACAAATCAGACACACAATTATTAAGAATATGCTCTCTCAGGATTAAGTTATACAGGCTGTCATAATCAGTAACTTTACTGCCATGTAACCACCCCTCCAAGGCCTTCACTGCCTGGTCAATGAAATCAACCCAGTCTTGTGAAGACTCCTTTTTGGTATCTCTGAACTTGATCCTGTACTGTTCAGTGGTTAAGCCATAACCATCCAGGAGTGCATTCTTAAGAACTTGGAAATTGTTAGCATCATTTTCTTTTACAGTAAGGAGCCTATCCCTACCTTTTCCAGTAAATGATAGCCATAGGATAGCAGCCCACTGCCTTTGAGGGACATCCTGTACAGCACAGGCCCTCTCAAGTGCAGCAAACCACTTGTTAATGTCATCCCCCTCCTTGTAAGGGGGAACTATCTTATGCAGATTCCTGGAATCATGCTCTTTTGCAGGATGACTATGGGGAATACTGCTGCTGCCACCATGGGTATCTAAACCCATTTTCTGTCTTTCCCTCTCTATTTCTAAAGACTGTCTATCCAAATCCAGCTGTTGCTTCTTGAGCTTCAGTCTGGTTTGCTCCACTCTCAATCTATTGAGCTCCCTTTCCAACAATCTGTCATCAGGGTGGGTGGGAGGGACATTTCTAGATACAGAGGTATGATGGGAATGAACAGAAGGAGACCTGTCCCTTACAGAGGGCACCCTAACAGCTTGGCTACCAGTATAATGTGAGAGCACATCATCAGTATGATGTGATTCAACCTCTGTACCAACTATGCTAGACTGTCTAGTAATGGGCAGGCTGAGAATTTTCTTTCCAGAACCTTTTCCTGGGGGAGTCCCTGGATCAGATTGAGAACCATTAGCTACTTTTTCTACAGATTGGGCACTTATGGCCTTATCCTGTACTCTAAGCATATTAATTAACAGTTCTAAGGAAGGATTCTTCCCTACACTCAAACCTCTCTCTATGCAGAGACTCCTTGCTCCTTTCCAGCTAAGGTGATCATATGCAAGTTTGGACAGTTCAACTTTTTGGCCTGTGCCAGACATTTTTAGAGAGAGTTAAAGTGATAGACAAAGAGAAAAAAGTTTTCAGAACTTTTTGGAAAGACAGAAAAAACTTTTTAAACTTTTAAGAACTTTTTGAAAGTTTAGAAGTACTTTTCAGCACTTAGAAAAGAGTGAAAAGAGGAAATGCAAAACTTTTTGGCTATGTGTATATACACTGACCTTGTTTTGTATATTTTTCTCTTATGAAAAGTACAATGACAAGAGTGGTAAGTAGTCTCAAAGCACTTATCCCACCACTGCACAACCAATGTAGGAGGCTGGACTGGCTTGTAGTGAGTACCAAGGGGTACTTGCACCTTGCACCAGGCCCAGTTATCCCTTATTAGTGTATAGGGTGTCTAGCAGCTTAGGCTGATAGATAATGGTAGCTTAGCAAAGCAGCTCAGGCTGAACTAGGAGACGTGTGAAGCTACTACAGTACCACTTAGTGTCATATGCACAATATCATAAGAAAACACAATACACAGTTATACTAAAAATAAAGGTACTTTATTTTTATGACAATATGCCAAAGTATCTTAGAGTGTACCCTCAGTGAGAGGATAGGAAATATACACAAGATATATATACACAATAGCAAAAATATGCAGTATAGTCTTAGAAAACAGTGCAAACAATGTATAGTTACAATAGGATGCAATGGGGAAACATAGGGATAGGGGCAACACAAACCATATACTCCAGAAGTGGAATGCGAACCACGAATCGACCCCAAACCTATGTGACCTTGTAGAGGGTCGCTGGGACTATTAGAAAATAGTGAGAGTTAGCAAAATAACCCACCCCAAGACCCTGAAAAGTGAGTGCAAAGTGCACCAAAGTTCCCCTAAGGACAAAATAGTCGTGTTAGAGGGAGAATGCAAGGAAAACACAAATCAGCAATGCAACAACGATGGATTCCTGTCTGAAGGTACCTGTGGAACAAGGGGACCAAGTCCAAAAGTCACAAGCAACTCGGAGATGGGCAGATGCCCAAGAAATGCCAGCGGTTGGTGCAAAGAAGCTCTTTCTAGGCTGAAGAACTGTGAATACTGCAGGAACGACAAGGGCTAGAGACTTCCCCTTTGGAGGATGGATCCCCCACGCCTTGGAGAGTCGTGCAGAAGTGTTTTCCCGCCGGATGGACGCCAACAAGCCTTGCTACACGCAAATCGTGCGTTTGGCGTTTTTGGACGCTGCTGGGGCCCAGGAGGGACCAGGAGGTCGCAAATTGGACCTGCAGAGAGAGGGGACGTCGAGCAAGACAAAGAGCCCTCACTGAAGCAGGTAGCACCCGGAGAAGTGCCAGAAACAGGCACTACGAGGATGCGTGAAACGGTGCTCGCCGAAGTTGCACAAAGGAGTCCCACGTCGCCGGAGACCAACTTAGAAAGTCGTGCAATGCAGGTTAGAGTGCCGTGGACCCAGGCTTGGCTGTGCACACAGGATTTCCGCCGGAAGTGCACAGGGGCCGGAGAAGCTTGCAAAGTCGCAGTTCCCAGCAATGCAGCCCAGCGAGGTGAGGCAAGGACTTACCTCCACCAAACTTGGGCTGAAGAGTCACTGGACTGTGGGGGTCACTTGGACGGTGTCGCTGGATTCGAGGGACCTCGCTCGTCGTGCTGAGAGGAGACCCAAGGGACCGGAGATGCAGCTTTTTGGTGCCTGCGGTTGCAGGGGGAAGATTCCGTCGACCCACGGGAGATTTCTTCGGAGCTTCTGGTGCAGAGAGGAGGCAGACTACCCCCGCAGCATGCACAAGCAGGAAAACAGTCGAGAAGGCGGCAGGATCAGCGTTACAGAGTTGCAGTAGTCGTCTTTGCTACTATGTTGCAGGTTTGCAGGCTTCCAGCGCGGTCAGCGGTCGATTCCTTATCAGAAGGTGAAGAGGGAGATGCAGAGGAACTCGGCTGAGCTCATGCATTCGTTATCTAAAGTTTCCCCAGAGACAGAGACCCTAAATAGCCAGAAAAGAGGGTTTGGCTACCTAGGAGAGAGGAAAGGCTACTAACACCTGAAGGAGCCTATCACAAGGAGTCTCTGACGTCACCTGGTGGCACTGGCCACTCAGAGCAGTCCAGTGTGCCAGCAGCACCTCTGTTTCCAAGATGGCAGAGGTCTGGAGCACACTGGAGGAGCTCTGGACACCTCCCAGGGGAGTTGCAGGTCAGGGGAGTGGTCACTCCCCTTTCCTTTGTCCAGTTTCGCGCCAGAGCAGGGGCTAAGGGGTCCCTGAACCGGTGTAGACTGGCTTATGCAGAATTGGGCACCTCTGTGCCCAACAAAGCATTTCCAGAGGCTGGGGGAGGCTACTCCTCCCCTGCCTTCACACCATTTTCCAAAGGGAGAGGGTGTTACACCCTCTCTCAGAGGAAGTTCTTTGTTCTGCCATCCTGGGCCAGGCCTGGCTGGACCCCAGGAGGGCAGATGCCTGTCTGAGGGGTTGGCAGCAGCAGCAGCTGCAGAGAAACCCCAGGAAGGGCAGTTTGGCAGTACCAGGGTCTGTGCTACAGACCACTGGGATCATGGAATTGTACCAACAATGCCAGGATGGCATAGAGGGGGCAATTCCATGATCATAGACATGTTACATGGCCATATTCGGAGTTACCATGGTGAAGCTACATATAGGTAGTGACCTATATGTAGTGCACGCGTGTAATGGTGTCCCCGCACTCACAAAGTTCAGTGAATTGGCTCTGAACAATGTGGGGGCACCTTGGCTAGTGCCAGGGTGCCCTCACACTAAGTAACTTTGCACCTAACCTTTACCAGGTAAAGGTTAGACATATAGGTGACTTATAAGTTACTTAAGTGCAGTGTAAAATGGCTGTGAAATAACGTGGACGTTATTTCACTCAGGCTGCAGTGGCAGGCCTGTGTAAGAATTGTCAGAGCTCCCTATGGGTGGCAAAAGAAATGCTGCAGCCCATAGGGATCTCCTGGAACCCCAATACCCTGGGTACCTCAGTACCATATACTAGGGGATTATAAGGGTGTTCCAGTAAGTCAATGTAAATTGGTAAAAATGGTCACTAGCCTGTCAGTGACAATTTGGAAAGAAATGAGAGAGCATAACCACTGAGGTTCTGATCAGCAGAGCCTCAGTGAGACAGTTAGTCACTACACAGGTAACACATACAGGCACACTTATGAGCACTGGGGCCCTGGGTTACCAGGGTCCCAGTGACACATACAACTAAAACAACATATATACAGTGAAAAATGGGGGTAACATGCCAGGCAAGATGGTACTTTCCTACAGTGACCACTCCCCTGCACCTCCCCTGGGAGGTGCCCAGAGCTCCTCCAGTGTGCTCCAGACCTCTGCCATCTTGGAAACAGAGGTGCTGCTGGCACACTGGACTGCTCTGAGTGGCCAGTGCCAGCAGCTGACGTCAGAGACTCCTTCTGATAGGCTCCTTTAGGTGTTGCTAGCCTATCCTCTCTCCTAAGTAGCCAAACCCTCTTTTCTGGCTATTTAGGGTCTCTGTCTTGGGGGATTCCTCAGATAACGAATGTAAGAGCTCATCAGAGTTCCTCTGCATCTCTCTCTTCACCTTCTGCCAAGGAATCGACTGCTGACCGCGCTGGAAGCCTGCAAAACTGCAACAAAGTAGCTAAGACGACTACTGCGACCTTGTAACGCTGCTCCTGCTGCCTTCTCGACTGTTTTCCTGGTGGTGCATCGTGTGGGAGTAGTCTGCCTCCTCTCTGCATCAGAAGCTGCGAAGAAATCTCCCGTGGGTCGACGGAATCTTCCCCCTGCAACCGCAGGCACCAAAAAGCTGCATCACCGGTCCCTTGGGTCTCCTCTCACGATGACGAGCGAGGTCCCTTGAATCCAGCAACACTGTCCAAGTAACCCCCACGGTCCAGTGACTCTTCAGTCCAAGTTTGGTGGAGGTAAGTCCTTGCCTCCCCACGCCAGACTGCATTGTTGGTAACCGCGACTTTTGCAACTTCTCCGGCTCCCGTGCACTTCCGGCGGAAATCCTTTGTGCACAGCCAAGCCTGGGTCCACGGCACTCAAACCTGCATTGCACGACTTTCTAAGTTGGTCTCCGGCGATGTGGGACTCCTTTGTGCACCTTCAGGCGAGCACCGTTTCACTTTTCTTCGTAGTGCCTGTTCTGGCACTTCTGCGGGTGCTGCCTGCTTCTGAGAGGGCTCCTTGTCTTGCTCGGCGTCCCCTCTGTCCCCAGACGAAATTGGCGACATCCTGGTCCATCCTGGGCCACAGCAGTATCCAAAAACGCTAACGGCACGACTTGCAGCTAGAAAGACTTGTTGGCGTCCTTTCGGCGGGAAAACACTTCTGCACGACTCTTAACGGCGTGGGGGATCCATCCTCCAAAGGGGAAGTCTCTAGCCCTTGTCGTTCCTGCAGAATCCTCAGCTTCTTCAGTCCAGTAGAAGCTTCTTTGCACCCACAGCTGGCATTTCCTGGGCATCTGCCCATCTCCGACTTGCTTGTGACTTTTGGACTTGGTCCCCTTGTTCCACAGGTACCCTCGACTGGAAATCCATTGTTGTTGCATTGCTGGTTTGTGTCCTTCCTGCAGAATTCCTCTATCACGACTTCTAAGTCCTTGGGGGAACTTTAGTGCACTTTGCACTCACTTTTCAGGGTCTTGGGGTGAGGTATTTTTCTAACCCTTACTATTTTCCAATAGTCCCAGCGACCCTCTACAAGGTCACATAGGTTTGGGGTCCATTCGTGATTCACATTCCACTTTTGGAGTATATGGTTTGTGTTGCCCCTATCCCTATGTGCTCCCATTGCATCCTATTGTAATTTTACATTGTTTGCACTGTTTTCTAAGACTATACTGCATATTTTTGGTATTGTGTACATATATCTTGTGTATATTTGCTATGCTCATACTGAGGGTACTCACTGAGATACTTTGGCATATTGTCATAAAAATAAAGTACCTTTATTTTTAGTATATCTGTGTATTGTGTTTTCTTATGATATTGTGCAAGTGACACTAGTGGTACTGTAGGAGCTTCACTCGTCTCCTAGTTCAGCCTAAGCTGCTCTGCTAAGCTACCATTATCTATCAGCCTAAGCTGCTAGACACCCTATACACTAATAAGGGATACCTGGGCCTGGTGCAAGGTGTAAGTACCCCTTGGTACTCACTACAAGCCAGTCCAGCCTCCTACACCTTCTGCCAAGGAATCGACTGCTGACCGCGCTGGAAGCCTGCAAAACTGCAACAAAGTAGCTAAGACGACTACTGCGACCTTGTAACGCTGATCCTGCCGCCTTCTCGACTGTTTTCCTGGTGGTGCATCCTGTGGGGGTAGTCTGCCTCCTCTCTGCATCAGAAGCTGCGACGAAATCTCCCGTGGGTCGACGGAATCGTCCCCCTGCAACCGCAGGCACCAAAAAGCTGCATCACCGGTCCCTTGGGTCTCCGCTCACGACGACGAGCGAGGTCCCTCGAATCCAGCAACACTGTCCAAGTGACCCCCACGGTCCAGTGACTCTTCAGTCCAAGTTTGGTGGAGGTAAGTCCTTGCCTCCCCACGCCAGACTGCATTGTTGGAAACCGCGACTTTTGCAACTTCTCCGGCCTCTGTGCACTTCCGGCGGAAATCCTTTGTGCACAGCCAAGCCTGGGTCCACGGCACTGTAACCTGCATTGCACGACTTTCTAAGTTGGTCTCCAGCGACGTGGGACTCCTTTGTGCAACTTCGGGTGAGCACCGTTTCACTCTTCTTCGTAGTGCCTGTTCTGGCACTTCTGCGGGTGCTGCCTGCTTCTGAGAGGGCTCCTTGTCTTGCTCGGCATCCCCTCTGTCCCCAGACGAAATTGGCGACATCCTGGTCCATCCTGGGCTACAGCAGCATCCAAAAACGCTAACTGCACGACTTGCAGCTAGCAAGTCTTGTTGGCGTCCTTTCGGCGGGAAAACACTTCTGCACGACTCTCCACGGCGTGGGGGATCCATCCTCCAAAGGGGAAGTCTCTAGCCCTTGTCGTTCCTGCAGAATCCTCAGCTTCTTCAGTCCAGTAGAAGCTTCCTTGCACCCACAGCTGGCATTTCCTGGGCATCTGTCCATCTCCGACTTGCTTGTGACTTTTGGACTTGGTCCCCTTGTTCCACAGGTACCCTCGACTGGAAATCCATTGTTGTTGCATTGCTGGTTTGTGTCTTTCCTGCAGAATTCCCCTATCACGACTTCTATGTCCTTTGGGGAACTTTAGTGCACTTTGCACTCACTTTTCAGGGTCTTGGGGTGGGGTATTTT
Source organism: Pleurodeles waltl (assembly GCF_031143425.1). NCBI lineage: Eukaryota > Metazoa > Chordata > Amphibia > Caudata > Salamandridae > Pleurodeles > Pleurodeles waltl. The sequence continues at coordinate 1,164,798,172 of NC_090439.1, read as the reverse complement.
TCTAACCCTTACTATTTTCTAATAGTCCCAGCGACCCTCTACAAGGTCACATAGGTTTGGGGTCCATTCGTGGTTCGCATTCCACTTTTGGAGTATATGGTTTGTGTTGCCCCTATCCCTATGTGTTTCCATTGCATCCTATTGTAACTATACATTGTTTGCACTGTTTTCTAAGACTATACTGCATATTTTTTGTATTGTGTACATACACCTTGTGTATATTTGCTATCCTCATACTGAGGGTACTCACTGAGATACTTTTGGCATATTGTCATAAAAATAAAGTACCTTTATTTTTAGTATATCTGTGTATTGTGTTTTCTTATGATATTGTGCATATGGCATTAGTGGTACTGTAGTAGCTTCACACGTCTCCTAGTTCAGCCTAAGCTGCTCTGCTAAGCTACCATTATCTATCAGCCTAAGCTGCTAGACACCCTATACACTAATAAGGGATAACTGGGCCTGGTGCAAGGTGTAAGTAACCCTTGGTACTCACTACAAGCCAGTCCAGCCTCCTACATAACCCCTGAGGATGCTGTGGACTGAAGGGAAGTCGTGAGGGATGAAAAAAGGTTTCTTCCCGCCAAAAGCAGATCTGAGGAACAGAGTTGGGTTTATGAGGACTGGGGAGCCCTTTGAGGACTGCAGCGATATCACAAAAGAATGAGTAAAAATAAAAGTAGGCAAAAATTGAAAAAGTATTCAGAGGAATTAATATCCACATTAAAGGAACTATATTTGACAATCAGCGGAAGAGTGCAGAAACTTTAGAGTTGTAGTTTTTTTAGAATGGGCATTGGACTTATTTTTTTTTTTTTAACATGTTTTTATTGAGTTTTCAAGAGAGCCATACATTGCATTGCATACAAATGTCAACAATAGTAGGATGTTTTTGATTACAGTAACTCGCTGGGCTCTCACTGATTAAAGTTAACAAACAACTAAGAACTTTCGTACACTTCCAGGTCTGTACAATATGATCAAAATTTTCGGGTTTTGCCGAAGCAGATGTTTAGGGCCCTCTATTGTGTGAATGCTTCATTACCGCTTAAGGTGGGGGCCCCTGCCTCCGCGCAGGGAGGGGTAAAGGGAGGGGGGGTGGCGCGGTACACCATGGCACCAGTGTCTATTGATTGGGCGTGGTGGCCTGTGTGTGCTGCTTGACATGTGTGGGCTTGGGGGTTTGGTGTGCTGACAGTAGGGACGAGGCGTTGTTGACAGGTGTGATTGCATCCCCCGGTGTAGTGCCGCGTTACAGCCGGATCCAAGCCCGCGGCCGTCTAGGTGATCGCGGCTATCTACGGTTCAAGGGGGTCTTTCATTGTTTTTTGCCTCTAGTCTGGAGACTAAAGTGCCCCAAGTTTCGCAGCCCGCTTGTCGCAGTCCCCTTCGCGCCAGGTTCATTAGCACCTGGTGTTCAGCACGGGCCCAACGCAGCGTGAGGATGAGCCAGGCTTTTAGTTCGGGTGCATTGGGGGCGTTCCAGTTCATGGCTATCAGTCTTTTGTACATTGCATAAGCTAGATCTACGAACCTGTGCAAATGTTTGTTTCTTTTCGTCCTTGTCCTGAGGCCAAGTAGGCAGGATTTGGGATTCGCGTCCAGGTTGAGACCCGTCATTTCTGATAATGCCAAGACCACCCCAGCCCATTCCCCTTGTAACCGCGGGCACTCCCAAACCATGTGGTAAAACTGTGCTGCTGGTGTTTTGCATCTGGGGCAAGCTGGGTCCGTCCCGGGGAACATACATTTAATCCTGGCTGGCACCAAATATGTCTGATGTAAGTAATTAAACTGTGTGTATCGGAATCTGGGGTTTCTTGAGACCTCACGTGTGTGACTCAGGGCTTTTGGCCATTCTGCCCCTAAGATCGGGGTAGGCAATACGGCGTTCCACCTCTCCCAAGCTTTTTGCAGATTGGATTCCTGGGGTTTGCTCAGAAGTTTATATGAATTTGAGACTGCTTTTTCTTGGGTGTCACAGCTCAGCATATGGTGCAGGGTAGCTGAGGTATTTGGCTCTAGGTCTCCAGACGCCCATGTTTTTCTAATGGCATGGCATATAGCGTGGTATGCCAGGAATTGCCCCAGCCTGATCTCTGTGAGGGCCTGTATGGCTTCAAAGGACATTAATTTTCCTTCCTCAAAGCAATCTCCCACTGTGTTTATGCCCGCATCTATCCAGATTGTGGGCGAATGTGATCCGGCTCCCACCCACCCGGGGAGCCGTTCTAGTGGGAGAAGCGGTGAGTAGGGGAGTTTTTTGGCATCTTTTTGGATATACTTCTTCCAGCATGCGTGTGCCGCTGCCATCAGTGGGTTTTCGCGTGTGCTTTTAGTTTGCTTATCCATAAGCCACACAAGCAGGGGGACTCCCTGAAGTCGGGATTTCAGCCAAGTAGCTTCCGCTGAGCTGGGTCTATGGATCCAATTTAAGATCCACTGCAACTGTGCGGCCGCGAAATAAAGCTCGAAGTTTGGGGCACCCAGCCCGCCTGCAGCCACCGGATGATGTAGCGTGGTGAGTGCGACCCGCCTTCTGCCCTCTCCCACACCAGTTGTAGTAGGGCAGAATTCAAACTGTTGAAAAAGCTTTTGGGAATAATGATTGGCAGGGCCGCGAAGTAGTACAACAGTCTAGGTAATATCAGCATGTTTGCTATGGCGACCTTGCCCAATGGTGAGAGTGGTAGTTTATTCCAGAAACGCACTGAGCCCTTTACAGAGGTCACCGCTCTTCCCAGATTACCATCCCTAAGGTCTTCTGCTCTGTGGTAGACGTTGACCCCTAGGTATTTAAATGTGTCAAGGCACCATTTTAGGTGGCCTGACGGGGCATTCTCTTGTTTCGCTGGGGGCCAGCTAATTAGTGAGAATATGCAGGATTTCCCCCAGTTAACTATTAAGCCCGAGATCCCTCCAAACTCAGACAGCAGTGACATCACTGGGGGCAACACCTCCTCCGCTCTGCGTATGTATATCAAGGCATCGTCTGCGTATAGTGATATGGCGTGGAAGGTGCCGCTCCTTACCACCCCCCATTCTTCTTTTTTTGCATGGACGCGTGCGGCTAGTGGTTCCATCGCTAGGGTGAATAAAAGGGGGGATATGGGGCACCCCTGTCTTGTTCCCCTGCTACTCGAGAAGCTCTCTGATATGACTCCACCCGTTTTCACCCTGGCCTGTGGGTCAGTGTTCAGAATGCGTACCCAGCGTGTACATTTTGTGCCGATACCCATTAGCTGCATGGTGGCAAACAGAAAGTCCCATTCTAGTGTATTGAACGCTTTTTCGATATCGAGTGAAATCACCGCTTCCTCAAATGCACTCGTGGGAGCGTTGCCTATTACACCTAGCAGCCTCCGAATGTTGAGGAAGGTGTTGCGTTTTGGGATAAATCTATTCTGATCTTCGTGTACCAGAGTATGCATGTAAGGAGCTAACCTGTTGGCCAGGATTTTACAGAGTATTTTGCAGTCTAGGTTTAGCAGAGATAGGGGTCTGTAAGACTTGACGTCAGTGGGGTCACGCCCCTGCTTCGGAAGGACCACTATCATTGCCTCCCTCATTGTGGGGGGCAGAATCCCATTGATCCCTGCTTCTTCGACTACTTTTAGGAGGTGTGCGTTAAGATGTGTCGCAAAGGTAGAATATTATTCTGATGGCAGGCCGTCTGCCCCTGGGGCTTTATTCCTAGGCAACTGTTCAAGGGCCTTGTTGAGTTCTCCTAGTGTGATGGGGGCCTCTAATGTCTCTCTGTCAGTGTGTGTGAGTTGGGGCAGGGAGGAGTCTGCTAAAAAAGACCCGAGCTGTTGGGGAGTGCATGATGTACGTTTAGCGTATAGTTGTGTATAATATTCCCTGAACGCATCGTTTATTTTTTCTTGCATGGTTGCTAGTGCACCTACACCTATCCCTATTGTCCCGCAGGAGCCATGCGAGTAGCCTACCCGATCTGTCGCCTTCCGCTTGTAGTCTAATCAGGTAGTATTTGTAATCATGAAGGCGTAATGTGGCGTCGGCGGTTGCGTATTCTGCACACACATCTTTTAATGACGTGTATGGTGTTTCATTGCAGGCTACTGCATTTTCTAGCGCTCCTAGTTTCTTCTCCAGCTTGCTGACCTCTGCATGGAGTGTACGTCTCACCCCCCATGTAGTAGAGATACAGTGCCCACGAATCACTACTTTGTGTGCGTCCCACTCCATTGCTCTTAAATTTGTGGTACCAGTATTTAATTCCCAATACTGTTTTAGCGCTGTTCTCAGTGTGTCTGTGAATGCTGGGTCCTGTAAGACTTCCACTTGTAGCCTCCAAGTTGGGATCACTTGACGCTTCCTGCCCCAGTCCAGAGTTATTTTAAGCGGTGAGTGGTCTGATAGTGTCTTGGCTAGGTATTCAATCCCCCTGGCTGTTGTGCAGATTTCCTGAGTACCCCACAGTAGATCTATCCTGGTGTGCACCTTATGTGGTATTGAGTAGAATGAGTATTCCGTGTGTTGTGGGTGCTTCATGCGCCATATATCATGGAGGCCCATGTCACTGGCCCATGTTGGCAATGGGCGCCTGGGACATCTGTTGGCTGTTGGGTGTGTGGGGGAGTTAGACCTGTCCAGTGCCGGGTCCAGCGTACAGTTGAAGTCTCCACCACATATGGCAGGTGTTTCGGGGTTCACTAATAATGCTGGGGTGAGCGTGCTCAGAAACTCGGGCAGCGCGCTGTTGGGGGCATATACCCCTATAAGTGATAATTGTTTGCCGTCTAATTTACCCTCCACTACCACATACCTGCCTTCCTGGTCTATCCTATATGATGTTTGGAGAAAGGGGACACTCCCTGCTATCCATATAAGGACCCCCCTCGCAAAAGTTGAGTAAGATGTGCCTACAATCTGTCCTCCCCATTTACTCCGCAGTTCTTGCAGGTCTGGGTCTCGCAGGTGGGTTTCTTGTAGGATTGCGATATGTGTGCCCTGGCGTTTAAGTCGTGCATGCACCCTGGACCTTTTGCTTTGGGTCCCGAGTCCCCTGACATTCCAGGTGACTATGTCATATTTGTGTGTATTATAGGCTGTAAGTTGGGCCATGTTCATTTTGTAAGGGTGTGTCTGGCACTCTGCCCCCCGGTAGGACCCGATCGGTTTCCCCCGCCCTCGTCGCTGCATCGGCCTGGCCCCCCACTCCCGGCCATGTATCCTGTGTTGTGAGCAGACCTGTAGTGTACAAACTAGTAATTACCCTCTTTCCCTCCCCAACTGGATCCCGTCCCCAACTGTGAACTTGCAACAAGCTACGCACCCCATTGGGGTGCGGACTGGACTGTGTCCATGTGGATATCTGCGGGGAGCAATAATACTATCCGGGTGCGGCTCATTGTGGGGGCTCGCATCCTTCTGCAGACATGGTCTACTGTGGTTTGGGGCGCTCCCAGGGCGCGGCAATCCAACCCCCTCCCAGCCGCGCACCGCCACCAATTACGCGCAGTATGAGTAAAGGAGTTATCTCCAAGAGCAGAGAAATAAGGATACATAAGTTCAGGAGATGTGACCACCCACTTCCAGTGGGACACACAAAGTTCAGTTCTACTCTCCAACTGTGGCGGCCGGTCTCGCTGGGGGGGTGGGTCGGTGACACTTGTTCAAAGTGTGTCTGCAGACCTGGGGATGAGCTCCGGGCCCCTCAGTGCATCTGTTAATGTGGAATCCGAGCTAATCGAGTCCGACTCTGAGCCTTCCTCTGGGTGGGTCCTGAGAGTCTCGAAGGAGTTCTGAGTCAGCAGCGGAGTTTCTTTCAAGGCCCTAGCTCTCTCTTCTGCAGCCTGGTCCTCCGTGGGTTGACCCCTGGGGCACCTCTTGGAGCGTTTCCGTGACAATGTCGTTGACCAGTTCTCGTGCCGGTTGCTTCATGGGGGTGGGCAATCCCCTTAGCATGCATCCACGTCCAAGCGTCCTCCGGTGAGGTGAACACGTGGGTGCGTTCATCTGTTAATACTCTTAATTTGGCGGGGAATAATAGTGCGTACTTTATATCTTGTTTACGGAGGCGTTGCTTTATTTGGGCAAAGGATTTGCGTTGTCTTTGCACTTCTTGAGTGAAGTCTGGATAAGTGTGAACAGTTGAGTCCTCGTACTTGAATGGGCCTTTGTTGCGAAACTGTTGCAGTATCGCATCCCGGTCTCTAAAATTCAGGAACCTGGCTATCAACGGTCTTGGGGGTTGGCTCGGCGCTGGGGGATGTCCGGGAATCCTGTGTGCTCTTTCCACTGAAAAGAATTTCGATGGGGCTCCATTCAGGACCTCTTTAATTAACCAGTGTTCCAGCAGAAGCTCTGAGTTTTGATCCAGTGATTTTTCAGGGAATCCGAGAAACCGTATGTTGTTATGCCGGGACCTGCCCTCCGCCTCCTCTGCTCTTCTCAGCAGTGTTTTTACCTCTGTATCCAGGCGGAGAATTTGTTTTTGGTTATCTGCTACTGTGGGGGCCAGTTCGCTTAGCGCCTCTTCCGTTGACTTCACTTTTTCGGATATTTTGCAGTGGTCTACTCTAAGAATGTTCAGATCTTGTGATACCGTGTCTATCCTGCTCTCCAATGAGGTTTTAGTGTCCATGATTGCCTGTAATACTTTCTCAAATTGTGAGGAGTGGGCCAGAAGTGTGGATTCCAGCGGCTGCAGGGTGGGCATAAGTTGTTGATCGCCAGGTGCTGGTCCATGCGTGTTCCGGTCCTGGCTTTTCGCTGATTTGGACCTCCCGGCCATTTTGTCTTGTCTGGTGTGTCCCTGTTCCTCCCACACCCGCGCGATCTCCCACGTTCCCTGGGTTGCTCGAGCAGGGGGGGGCTGTATGTCCTCACGGGTCAGCGCCGGTGTGCGCTTCAATTTTTGAGATTTCGGACCTCCTGGTGTTCTTCAAGATGGATTCTTGCTCAGGTGGGCAGAGACTACCCATCGCTAGGCCCCTCAACCAGCATGGGCGGGAGGGAGGCGGATGGTGGGGGGGCAAAGCCCTCGCGCCTCCAGTAGTTCTGCGGCTGGCGACTAATTCCAAGCACTGGATCTTCTGTTGATGTGGGGGGGAAGAGTGTCTTTCCCGTGTGTGCGCGCCAAGTGAGTTCTGGGTGCGCCCAAATACTTTAGAGCAGTCCGGCGCTTATACGGCGGGTCAGCGCCGCTTGTCATGAGACATGTCTTGGCCTGATCCAGTCCGGCCGTGCACGTGCCCCGTATATTGTGGCATCCACATCTTCCTGCGATCCCAGGGTCTTCTCCGGGGGGGGGGGGGCACGTCACTCCGCTGAGCATGAGGGAGGGGGACACCCTCAGAGGTCCCTGCCAGCTAATCATCCACTGTCCTCCGACCCCCCCACATGGGTGGGGGGGGAATCCTTGATGAGAGAGGGGGGGGCAAGGGCAGCCCAGGGCCCAGGTGAGGGCTCCCTTCCCTCTTGGTATCAGCCCCCCCAAGCCGCCGTACACCCGCTTCACTGTCTGGATCACCGGGCGGGGTTCAGATCCCCGTGTCAGGGGAAGATGGTGGCCATGACTTCCTGGAGAGGGCGCTTCTACCGTGGCCCTCAGCCGCCCTGTAGTTTCTGGGGCCGTCAACGGCAGGCGGGAGGCACAGGGGGCGGATCCCTTCTCTGTCCCCGAGTCGATGGCGCCCCGGAAGCGCCCCGCGGATTTCCTCTTGAGGCCCCTCTAGACCTCTCCGAGGGGGCACATCTTTCTGCTGGTCCGTAGATAAGGGGGGCACCCTCAGGGGTCCGTGGCCGCCAGTCCTTTGCTGCTCTCTGTCCCCCCCAAGCAGGCGGTGGGGGGGAATCTCCAGTGAGAGAGGGGGGAGGGGGGAAGCCCAGGGTAGTGCAGGGCCCAGATGTGGGCTTACTGCCCTCCCAGAGTGGGGTCCTCCCGCCGCCGCACACCCACCTCACCGTCCGTCCGACCACCTACGGAGCCGCCAGCGAGGGGAGAGAGGCTCCTGGAGCGGGTCCCTCCTCCGCACCAGGATTTCATCGCCCCAGGGGTGCCCCGCAGTTGTTTTGTGGCGAGCCCGAGACGGAGCGCTTAGTTAAGCGTCCTTCCCGGTCGCCATCTTGGCTCCTCCCCCCATTGGACTTATTTATACCTGTATTTTGGACAATTACATGGCATTGTGACTCAAGACAGGTACAAGCCCCTTTCAGTGCACAGTGTTCTTGTACACGTAGGACACCTTAATTGAACTGCGATTTTCACTTGAGCCGAGCAGTATCTTCACGTGCCATTCCTTCATGTACATCCTTTTGACACTGAATGCACATTAAATGTTGTCTCTTGTTTTTAACAAGCGCTCCACTTCACACATTTCTCATTTTTAAGAACTTTTCTTTTTTAATGCTCTCACTGAGGACTGACGTGCGGTGGATTACCCATGTGTTAGGCAAGGATATCACTATAAAAGTGGAAGTATGCTTTACATTTAAATAGCTGCTCTGAAGCCTTTCCTTTGGGAAAGCTCTTGGATTAATCACAAGTGGGTTAAAAGTGTTTCTGCAGAGCCTTCTGAACATGAAGCATCTGTGTGGAATGTACTATTCTGCATAAACCTCTGAATGTGGAATACTATGCCTGAATAACAAATGTATTGTAATATTGTAACTCAGCAACTGCATAACTTTGTCTCAGTTTGAACAACTGAAGTACCCGTCTCTCTACTCTACCCATCTTTAGAAGATTGGGATATTGGGAGCTCCCTTGAAGACAACAGAATAGCTCCAGGCTTATAATGGCTGGAATAAGCCCGAAGCTCCAACATTCCAGTGCTTGTCTTCATGTTTCTCAATTTTTACCACTAAGGGCAGAAAGTTTTAAAAGACTTATAGCCCTTCTGCCTCGGGCTATACCGGTTATTAAAGGCCCTCTCCTTTGTTCTAGGCCCTCACCTGTGGCTTGGTCCAACAACTCGGGTTCAGGGCCTTTAACACCTGGTACAGCCCTCTGCAGCGGGCAATAAGGCTATACTATCTCAGAATTATTTGCTTTCATATAGCTGCTAATTCCCAAGTAAAGCTTTGAAAATTGCGCCCACTTTCAGTTTTAGTAGTAACTTAGGGCACCATTATAACTTTGGTGGTTAGTGACCGCCAGGGCTATAGTGGGGGTAGGACCGCCAACAGGCTGGCGGTACTACCTGCCACATTTCGACCGCCATGGCAGTCCCGGCGGTCGATCTCCGCCAGGGCAGCGCGACTCTCCTTCTGCCAGCCTGTTCTTGGTGGTACACACCGCCATGGAAAAGCTGGCCAAATGGGGACTAAAGGGGTACCTGGGGGCCCCTGAACTTGGCATGGGCAGAGTGCAGGGGCCCCCAGGCATAGCCCCGACGGGTGCTACTGGTTCCGCTGCACATCAGCATTGCCGCCAGCTCTATTACGAGCCGGCAGCAATGTTGATGTGACTTTTCCGCTGGCCCAGCGGACGGTAGCACTGTTACCGTCCGGTGGCCCAGTGCTAAAGTCGAAATAGGGAGCCAGTAATACCGCCAGCACTGGTAGTGTTCTGGCTCCCGCAGCCTCAGCGGTCTTCTAGGAAGACCGCTGAGGTTGTAATGAGGCCCTTACTTCTTAGTAATAAGGCCACTCACAGTCAGATAGGCACAAGCAATACTTTAAACTAGGACATAAAACTAGGGTTGTAGCCCTTTAGTGCCCTACACAGGCTCCTTAATAAAATATGAGACAGGTTTGCAAGGTGATGCGAGGTGATTTGGTTTTTAGACAATTCCAATGATGTTTCAAAGCACTAGAGGGACATTTGAGGATTGACAGTGGGGTCAGAAGGTATTGGAGGAGGTTTTGAGTATGCTGTGATTGTGGAAACCTTGAGGTAGTTTCTGTGGACAAAAGTGATTTTTGTGGACATGAGCAAGTTTCCCTGGGCTTGGGGGTATTTTCATAAGACTGTGAGTTCGAGGAGTCTCAAGGTCGTTTTTTGAGAGCTCAAGTAATGTTTCTGAAAACCGAAAGAAGCTTTTAAAGACTGTGGATATTTTAAGGATAAGCCGAGGGGCCTCAACACTGTTGGGAAGACAGGAGAGTAGCTACGAGGTGATCTACATATAATAATTGTATGAGGTAGTACTGCTCGGGCAGCAGAGTGGATTTCTGTGAGCTCAGTACTGACATTTCCACACTACAGCCAGACCTGCTCCTTACACACTGAGAGGAGGACAATAAACCAACCTTACCTGTCCAGGGTGCTTCGAACATCCTGCAAAACAGAACAGGCAGAAGGACATCAGTTTCCACAACAGATTTTAAATTCTGGCAGAAGTTTAGGTACAATATAAGTTGTGAAATTCAAGTTCAGTTACACACATGAGAGTAGGTTCTGAATAGGGTCTCATGACACAGCACAGCTTGTGATATCACAAATGGTCCCACAAGACAGCAGAACTTTGAAATTCTGAAAGAGGGCAGATGACAGTACAATCTGATATATTCTGAATGCATCATGTATTATAGTCTAGAGTTCCTGAGATCAGACGCCAGACCTGTTATAACTCCTGCATCACTTGAGAAACAACTAGTGTCTATACTCAAAGTATACCACGCCAAAAATACTTCTAACACACTTGTATGGGATTAAATGTAAATGAACAAGGATTTTGGATAAAGCACAGGATAAGATCCTTAGGTCTCTTGTTTCAGATAGAAAGTGTCTATTTATACAAGCTGCAGCGCTAGAACTGGGTATAACCAGTACTCAGGAAAAAGCCCTTGTGTCTATATACCGTGGTGTCTTCATTTAAAACAGGCGGCTCCAAAAGCTCTCTCAGAACTGATCACACTTTAACTGGAACAATCTCAGTCATCAAACTATGTTCTATGTATAGAATCGGACTTCCCTCTGAATTGTTTCAATTTGAAGAACAAATCATGAAATGAATGGACGGAAGTAATTCTATGTTGTGACCAGTGGGGAGGATTATGCTTTTCTTCCTTCCCTTTAACCCCTACGCTGCCTTGGGCGTGGTGATCTCGTCCAAGGCACCGGTTCCCGGGTGCCTTGGACGAGATCACCTCATCCTGCACCCGGGAACCGGGGGGAGCGGTAGCGCTCCCCCCATGTGCCCCCCACCCACACACCCCGGTCGTGGATGGAAGGGGAATCCCTTCCACCCCCGACCCCCCACCTCCCCCTGTGATGTCAGCGCGCATAGCTCGCTGATTGTCACAGAGGCCTCCTCCTTCGTGCTTTGCATTTCTCTTCCGATCACGTGGGGGAGGCCCGGAGAGGCTTCAAAGGGAAGGAAAGGTATTTCCTTCCCTTTGAAGTCTCTCTCAGCGTTTCAAAAGCCAGATTGAAACGCCCACTAGACACCAGGGATTTTATATTTATTTGGAAATTGGCATAACGGAGCGACCCTTTGAGCAAGGGCCACTCCCAGGGGGGGCATTTTTTTTTTAAGGCCTTTTCTGATTTTTTGTTGTTGTTGTTTTATAGATAGTGAGCGACCCCTTAGACAAGGGTCGCTCCCCTGGAGGGGCAAATTGTATTTAGGCCATTTCTGCCGCTTTTGGGGGCAGATCGGCCAATTTTATTCTTATTAGGCCGATCTACCCCCGGGGGGGCAGAAACCTCTAGGCACCAGGGCTAATTTTTTGTGGGTTTTTTCTTGTTTGTTTTTTTAGAGATGGGGAGCAACCAATTAGGCAAGGGTCGCTTCCGTGGGGGGCAAATTGTATTTAGACCATGGGCAGATTGGCCGATTTTAGGTCAATCTGCCCCCAAGGGGGGCAGAAACAACTAGGCACCGCGGATCTTTTTTTTTGCGCCAGTGTCACGCAGGGGGAGCGACCCCGTAGGCAAGGGTCGACCCCCGGGGGCGGTTGGGGGGCATATTTATTTTAGGCCATTTCTGCCCCCTCCGGGGCCGGCTGAGCTAGAGGCCAAAATCCACAGGTAGGCACTTTGTAAAAAACACCTCTGTTTTCTGTGAAAAAATGTGATGTGTCCACGTTGTGTTTTGGGCCATTTCCTTTTGTGGGAGCTAGGCCTACCCACATAAGTGAGGTATCATTTTTAATCGGGAGACTTGGGGGAACGCTGGGTGGAAGCAAATTTGTGGCTCCTCTCAGATTCCAAAACTTTCTGTCACCGAAATGTGAGGAAAATGTGTTTTTTTAGCCAAATTTTGAGGTTTGAAAAGGATTCTGGGTAACAGAACCTGGTCAGAGCCCCACAAGTCACCCCATGTTGGATTCCCCTAGGTCTCTAGTTTTAATAAATGCACAGGTTTGGTAGGTTTGCCTAGGTGCCGGCTGAGCTAGAGGCCAGAATCTACAGGTAGGCACTTTGCAAAAAACACCTCTGTTTTCTGTCAAAAAATATGAAGTGTCCACGTTGTGTTTTTGGGCATTTCCTGTCGCGCGCGCTAGGCCTACCCACACAAGCGAGGTATGACATTTTATCGGGAGTCTTGGGGAAACATAGAATAGCAAAACAAGTGTTATTGCCCCTTGTCTTTCTCTAAATTTTTTCCTTCCAAATATAAGAGTGTGTAAAAAAAGATGTCTATTTGAGAAATGCCCTGTAATTCACATGCTAGTATGGGCACCCAGGAATTCAGAGATGTGCAAATAACCTCTGCTCCTCAACACCTTATCTTGTGCCCATTTTGGAAACACAAAGGTTTTCTTGATAGCTATTTTTCACTGTTTATATTTCAGCAAATGAATTGCTGTATACCCGGTATCGAATGAAAACCCACTGCAGGGTGCAGCTCATTTATTGGCTCTGGGTACCTAGGGTTCTTGATGAACCTACAAGCCCTATATATCCCCGCAACCAGAAGAGTCCAGCAGACGTAACTGTATATTGCTTTCAAAAATCTGACATTGCAGGAAAAAGTTACAGAGTAAAACGTAGAGAAAAATTGCTGGTTTTTTCACCTCAATTTAAATATTATTTTTTTCAGTTGTTATTTTCTTTAGGAAACCCTTGTAGGATCTACACAAATTACCCCTTGCTGAATTCAGAAGTTTGTATACTTTTCAGAAATGTTTAGGTTTCTGGGATCCAGCATTGGTTTCAGGCCCATATCTGTCACTGACTGGAAGGAGGCTGAAAGCACCAAAAATCGCAAAAATTGGGTATGTCCCAGTAAAATGCCACAATTGGCAAACCAGTGATTTTAGCACCGCAAACCCTTTGTTGATGCCATTTTCAGGGGAAAAACCACAAGCCTTCTTCTGCAGCCCCGTTTTCCCATTGTTTTTAAAAAAAAACGAAATTTTCACTGTATTTTGGCTAATCTCTTGGCCTCCTTCAGGGGAACCCACAAAGTCTGGGTGCCTCTAGAATCCCTAGAATGTTGGAAAAATAAGGACGCAAATTTGGCTTGGCTAGCTTATGTGGACAAAAAGTTATGAGAGCCTAAGTGCGAACTGCCCCAAATAGCCAAAAAAAGACCTGGCAGCGAAGGGGTTAATCAATAGCAGCCATATTCAAACTTTATGATAAACTACAAATCCCAAAAACCTTTGGGAATGGAACAGGCAAAACATCCAATCAAACATAAGCAGTAGTCCATGACCAATCAGAGCCCAGCAGAGACCCAAACAGTCCACTTTGGACCAATTGGCACTTTGCTTGCACTGTATATTCTGGTGTTCACTTGTAAACTAGTGCAGCACCGCCTCATTCCCCACTTGCACCTAATTTTAGCATACATGGAGGTTTCCAGGGATCAGCAGTCGAAAGGGGACCCCTTAGAATTCCTGCCCTGTGACGATGAATTTTATGAGGCGGTAGATGCCTTAATTTACCTGGTGGATCAAGTTGCGCGTGCCTGTACCCATATCTCTAATCCCATGAAGGAGCCCACTGCGCCCTCTAAGATCTTAGGCACCTTCCATTCTGCCCCAAATCCAGACCATGTGCCTGCCAAGCTTCCTCACAAGGATGGCGATGACTATGATGCTTCCGCTCGCCTTAAGCAAGCTTTCTTGGCTATCTACCCACACCCCAATTCCGGGTCCTACTGAACCAGCCCTGGAATTCCCATGCCCTATTTCCCCGGACACTCAAGATGATGAGTCCCCTGTGGACTCAGATGATGAGGCAGGGTCCTCCAGACCTTCGTGTCCATCCATCCCTTACTCTGCAAACCCAGAGGCCCAGGACCACGGCTTTGACATGTTTGACCCGATGAAATCCTGTGGGAGGCTGGCCTGGCTTATAGTGGGTACCTTGTGGTACTTACACCTTGTACCAGGTCCAGTTATCCATTATTAGTAGATCAGTAGTGTTCTAGCAGCTTAGGCTGATAGAGGTAGCTATAGAAGAGCAGCTTAGGCTGAACTAGGAGACATGCAAAGCTCCTACCATACCACTTATATCACTTAGCACTATATCATAAGAAACACAATACTCAGAGTTACCAAAAATAAAGGTACTTTATTTTAGTGACAATATGCAAAAAGTATCTCAGAGGATATACTCCCTTAGGAGGTAAGTAAAATACACAAAATATACACACAGACCAAAATCAGGTAAGTAAAACACATAGAAAAGTAGTGCAAACACTGTAGAACACAACAGAATGCAATAGGAGACAATAGGCCTAGGGGCAACACAAACTATATACTCCAAAAGTGGAATGCAAACCACGAATGGACCCCAGGCCTAGTGTAGTGTGTAGAGGCTCGCTAGGAGTGTAAGAAAACACAAAGGGTGTCCAAGATACCCCACCCCAAGACCCTGAAAAGTAGGGGTAAAGTTACCCTACTACCCCAGAAAGACAGTAAAGTCGAGATAGGGGATTCTGCAAAGACAACAACTGACTGCAAAGCACTGAAGATGGATTCCTGGACCTGAGGACCTGCAAAGGAAGGGGACCAAGCCCAAGAGTCACGCAAGTGTCGTGGGGGGCAGGAGCCCACTAAACTCCGGATGAAGGCGCAAAAGGGCCGCCTCCGGGTGGAAGAAGCTGAAGATTTTGCAACAACAGAAGGTGCCAGGAACTTCTCCTTTAGTCAGAAGATGTCCCACAGCATGCTGGAGGATGCAGAGTTGTTTCCATGCAGAAAGACTGCAAGCAAGCCTTGCTAGCTGCAAGAGTCGCAGTTGAAGGTTTTGGGTGCTGCCAGGGCCCAGGAAGGACCAGGATGTCGCCCCTTAGAGGAGGAGATAGAGGGGGCGCTCAGCAACAGAGAGCCCATGCTGAAGCAGGCAGCACCTGCAGGAGCACCTGAACAGGTGTTCAGGAAATCTGAGCACGGCGGTCGTCTCAGCACTACAACAGAGGGTCCAACGAAGCCGGTGGTCAACTCAGCGAGTTGAGCAATACAGGACAGAGTGCTGGGGACCTGGGCTAGGCTGTGCACAAGGGAACCCATGGAAGAGTGCACAGAAGCCCTAGCAGCTGCAGTTCACACAGTACACAGGATTACTATCTGGCGTGGGGGGGCAAGGATTTACCTCCACCAAATTTGGACAGAAGGGCCACTGGACTGTCGGGACACTTGTATCCTGCTCCTGTGTTCCAGGGACCACGCTCGTCAAGATGAGAGGGGACCCAGAGGACCGGTGTTGCAGATGTTTGGTGCCTGTGGTAGCAGGGGGAAGACTCCGTCAACCCACTGGAGATTTCTTCGGGAATTCCAGTGCAGGTGGAACGCAGACAGCCCTCAGAGCATGCACCACCAGGAAGCAGTCGAGAAAGCCGGCAGGATTAGGCGCTACAATTTTGCTGGTAGTCTTCTTGCTACTTTGTTTTGCAGGCATCCTGGAGCAGTCAGCGGTCGATCCTTGGCAGAAGTCGAAGAGAGAAGTTCAGAGGAACTCTGGTGAGCTCTTGCATTCGTTATCTGACGAGAAACCCACAGGAGAGACCCTAAATAGCCCTCAGAGGAGGATTGGCTACAGAGAAAGCTAAGCACCTATCAGGAGTGGTCTCTGACGTCACCTGCTGGCACTGGCCACTCAGATGTGTCCATTGTGCTCTCACATGTCTGCATCCAAGATGGCAGAGGTCTGGGACACACTGGAGGAACTCTGGGCACCTCCCCTTGGGAGGTGCTGGTCAGGGGAGTGGTCACTCCCCTTTCCTTTGTCCAGTTTCGTGCCAGGGCAGGGATGGGGGGATCCCTGAACCGGTGTAGACTGGCTTATGCAAGGAGGGCACTATCTGTGCCCTTCAAAGCATTTCCAGAGGCCAGGAGAGGCTACACCTCTCAGGCCCTCAACACCTATTTCCAAAGGGAGAGGGTGTAACACCCTCTCTCAGAGGAAATCCTTTGTTCTGCCTTCTTGGGACTGGGCTGCCCAGGCCCCAGGGGGGCAGAAACCTGTCTGAGGGGTTGGCAGCAGCGGTAGCTGCAGACAAAACCCAAGGGAGCTAGTTTGGCAGTACCTGGGCTCTATGCTGGAGCCCCGGGGATGCATGGAATTGTCCCCCAATACCAGAATGGTATTGGAGTGACAATTCCATGATCCTAGACATGTTACATGGCCATGTTCGGAGCTACCATTGTGACGCTACATATAGGTATTGACCTATATGTAGTGCACACGTGTAATGCTGTCCCCCCACTCACAAAGTCCGGGGAAATTGCCCTGAACAATGTGGGGGGTCCTTGGCTAGTGCCAGGGTGCCCTCACACTTAGTAACTTTGCACCTAACCTTCACTAAGTGAGGTTTAGACATATAGGTGACCTATAAGTTACTTAAGTGCAGTGTAAAATAGCTGTGAAATGAGGTGGACATTATTTCACTCAGGCTGCAGTGGCAGACCTGTGTAAGAATTGTTTGAGCTTCCTATGAGTGGCAAAAGAAATGCTGCATCCCATAGGGATCTCCTGGAACTCCAATACCCTGGGTACCTAAGTACCATATACTAGGGAATTATAAGGGTGTTCCAGTGTGCCAATGAGAATTGGTAAATTTAGTCACTAGCCTGCAGTGACAAATTTAGAAAGAAGAGAGAGCATAAACACTGAGGTTCTGGTTAGCAGAGCCTCAGTGATACAGTTAGGCACCACACAGGGAACACATACAGAGCACACTTTATTAGCACTGGGGTCCTGGCTGGCAGAATCCCAGTGACACAGGCAAAAACAAACATACATATAAGTAAAAATGGGGGTAACATGCCAGGCAGGATGGTACTTTCCTACACATCCTCTACCCTTGGTTCTCTGAGCGGGCCCCGGCAGAAAAGGTAGCCAGCTATATGGTGGGTCACCTTAGGAAGCCCCTGGAGAAAGAAGCCTGCAGCTGCTTTCGGGCGGAATGTCACTACCCTGGCTCGGAGGGTAAAGTCACCCTGACTCATGACATTGACTCCAGAATGGCCACTTCCCTGGCAAAATTCTTAAAAAACCCGAAATATACCATATTCCATTCCTGGAGGGCTTGTCAGGATAAGCTTTTGAATACTATTGCCCCCCTTACCAAGATCCTTGATACGAGTGAAGACTCCAAGGCCACAAGTGCCCTTATTTCACCAGAGGCCCTTTCAGAGTGGGACCAGCATGCTATCATCTTCTTAGGTAATGCCAATTGCACGCTGTACACACAGTGCTGCCGTTCCCTGTTGATTAAGGTTACCCAAAGCACCGGGACAATGCGACCTCGGAGGCGGGGCTTATCGCCCAAGGGGACCCTTTATCAAAGACTTGGGCAAGTCTGTGAACACCTTCTTCTCCACAGACTAGGCCAGGTCCTCCATAAAGTCTTTAACTCTTGGGTTTTCCAAAGGGCCAGTCATGGTGGAGGCCGCTTGGTCAGCCACGCACTTTCCCAATACCCTTCTAGCGGAAAGACTCCAGACGAGGCTCCTTTCAGGACAAGACCAGATTCACCAACTTCTACCCAACCAGAGGGCAACATATCCAGGGCAGAGGATTCAAAGGGAGCTCAGATTCCTACAGTTCCGCTGAGTGCTCATCCTTCCTCTCTTATAAAAGTGGGCTCAGACAGGGGGGGGTTCCTTCAGGCCTGGAGATCCTTTACAGCAAATGCTTGGGTTTTACAAATGGCCCAAGATTTCCAAATAAAATTCTATGTTTTCCCTCATCAGGAACCATGGCCTCGTCCCCTTTAGTTTTTCTCCAGAGAGGCAGCCCTCATGGAGGAGGACGTCTCTTCCCTACTGGACAAAGAGGCTGGTCCCCCGATGGCCCCACATCCCCATGGGTTAATCAGTAACATTTTTTTGGTGGACAAAAGCAATGAAGGACAAAGCTCAGTCATCAACTAATGAGAATTCAATGAAAGGCTTGTCTACCGTGATTTCAAGATGGTGGGGATCCACTTCCTCAAAGATGTGTTAGTCCCTCAGACTGGTTGGTCCTCTTGGACCTCAAAAATGCATAACCATTGATCCAATTTGAAGGTTCCCCCAGTATGTTTGATGCCAACAAACGTTCAAATTTTCCACTCTGTCTCTTATGCCCCTAGTGCTTCATAAAGGTTCTTAAACCGGTCGTGAGACATCTAAGGGCTCAGGGAATACGCCTTATCATCCACCTCGATGACATGCTGATAATGGGTCAATGTCCACGTCATCTCTCTCCAACTTCAAACATTCATTAACCTTCTGAAGGGGGTAGGCTTTGTGATAAACGAGAAAAAGTCACTCCTGATTCCTTCCCAGAGAGCAACTTTCCTGAGCTTCATCATGGACTCTACTACGACTGTCCACAGCCTTCCATCCCAGAAGGTGGCGAAGATTCAACACAAGTTGAGGAAGACCCTAGCCAAACCTCACACCTTGCTGAGGCAGATCACTTGCCTGGTTGGCTGCCTGTTGTCGTCCATCTAGGCCATCCTTCCAGGGCCCCTCCATAACTGAACCTTACAGAGGTTAAAGACTTCTCATTTGAAGAAAGAACTAACTTACTCCCAACTGGTGTCTCTCTCAGATGGTGTGCTGGCAGAAATCAGCTGTGGCTGTCCCACAAGGAAGCATTGATTGGGAGAGTGATTTTCGGTTCGGCCCCAGACCTCATTATAGAATTGGATGCCAGCAGGTCAGGTTGGGGTTGCCAGATGCAGAGAGTTTTCTACTGGGGTCTCCTCAAGAACAGAAATTGAATGAATCTTCAAACAGGCTCTTTCATGGTACGATGTTGGACAAAGAACAAGATTCAGTTGTGTTCCCTCCTCCAGATGAAAAATGTGTCAGCAGTCCAATATATCAACCATCTGGGGGCACTCGCTCCAAGGCTCCAATTTTTGGCAGCACTGCTTGGACCATCAAATCTCAGCCACAGCAGAATATCTTTCCGGGCAAGCGAAGCAAACAGGCACTCCCTTCATCTTTGGGATTCTAGCCTGTGGAAACTACATCCAGAAGTCTTTGCTAAGCTTCAGGTACGCCGGGTACCTTTCTCTGTAGACCTTTGGTGTGCTGGCTGGACCACTAACTACGCCGCTTCTTTAGTTAGAGACCGGACCCGTTGGTGGCAGCGACAGACACGTTCCTTCAGGACTGGAGTAAGGAGAAGGGTTATGCATTCCCTCCATTTGCAATGATCAACCAGCTCAACTCAGGAGGCAACATTCAGAAGTAGTGTTGATCACACCATTTTGGAGATCTCAAGTCTGGTTTCCAGCTCTTCTGAAACTTTCCTGGGATTTTTCAATCAGTTTCCCCCTGCTTCAGAACTGGTGATGGAAGGCTCCTTGACCCTGATGGCATGGCAGATTACAGGAGATCATGGTTGACCCTGGGCCTTTCGAGACAAGCTGAAGACCTCTTGTCCAAGGCTTGGGCAGGCAGTACAGTGAAACTTTACAGGGCGGTATGGACACAATGGACACGCTGGTGCATGCAAAGGGGTGTGGATCCTGTGGTTGCAGATGTAGTTCAAGTGCTTAATTTCTTGGCTAGTCTGGTGAAGAAAGGTTTAGTGTATCGATCCATCAATACCTTCAGTTTCACAGTTTTGCAGTTTCACCGTTTCGGTAGGACACACCCTTCTGGATGGTTCACCAATGGCATAATTCAAGGGATTTGTCTCTCTCTTTTCCCGGAGCCACATTATTTGGCTCTTCGGGATGCAGACCAGGTGCTGTATGTGCTGAACATTTTCTTGTCTTGGCAACCCAACAGATTTTTGTCCAGAAAGGAGCTTTAGGCTAAATTAGCAATGATTTGTGCCTGGTATCTTTCAGGAGCGTCTCAGATGTTCGAGTCCTGGACATATTGCAGTGTACCGTCTCCACATCTGGAGTTTCCTTTACGTTAAATAGGAGAGCCAAGTCCAATACCAGGGTTATTTCTTACCCTGCATTTCCAGGTTCCCCTAAACTGTGTGTGTTGTGCAATGCCTCAAGGCATATGAAGAGATGTCTTCCAGGTTTCTCCCACCTGGTGAGCACCAGGTCCTAATCGTGTTGCAGAAACCGCACAGGGCAGTCTCTTCCCCTACCACAGAAAGGTGGGTGCGGTTGGTCATGCAGGGAGGCCGGTATTGATCTCAAGGTTTTTGGAGCACATTCCACTTGAGGGCCAGTGGCTTCAAAGGCTTTTAGCCTGGGTGCCCATTTGGAGGATATTATGAATTCAGGACACTGGTCTTTGGATACTTTTAAGAGGCTGGTGCTGGATATGGTTCATTTAGTCATGAGCAAGCTTTGCCCCAGCATAATCCTCGCCGCCATTCCTGATATAGAATGAAAAATGTCCGACCTGCTGTAATGGAAAGATTCAATTCAATTAAGGACACAGGGGCAAGGATTATCCCACCCGGCCAGAATCTTAACCCCCAACCCTCACATGACTGGTAGGTCATCATTTTTCCTATTATGTTATTATATGTTATATGATGCAGTATTGTAATACAGCATTATGACCGTGATGTTAAAAAAGTTGTTTTGCTAAGGTTTCTCTGACATGGAACCTGGTAATTTTTTTTTTTTTTTAATCATGCTTGAAAAAAACGTCAATATCTTCTTATCATTCGTTTTATGCATCCTCAAAACCAACATGCCCCCCTGGATCCAACACCCACCCCCTGTCCCCCCATCCCCACCAAAGCCCCCCCAAAAACGCCCCCACTCAACCCCCCTCCCACCCAATACCCTACCAAATGAGGCGGTCGACTAAGTCTGTAAGATGGACAGGGTGCCCCCCTACTAGGCTCTTAGAACTTTCCCCCGACTAAAAAAATATATATATATTATTACATATATATATATATATATATATATATATATATATATAAATTATATCTACTGCTTGCATCATGCCACAGCTAAATAAGAAAACACCACACAAAAAAAGGAGAACATTTCTTTCAAACACCAAACTAGGGCAGCCCCTATCGCTGCTCATTTTCCCTGATTCTATCCCCAAGCTTTACCCCTCCTCTCATCACCGTCCTCTTCCATAGCCTCTTCTATAGCTCCCTTATCCATACGGTTCTATATATATTTACACCACCTCCACCCCGTTCCATCCTTTCCCTCTCCGCTGCTACGCCAAAGACAGCAAATATTCTTTAGCTTTGTTCTCTGACATAAACATCTGTACAGTTCCTTTAAATACTGTCTTAAGTCGAGCTGGGGCCAGCAAAAAAGCTTTGGCTCCCTTCTCCTGGAAGGAGCTGATCAGTTGTCTCAGATGCCAGCGTCTCTCTACAGTTGCATGACAAAAGTCGACACGGGAAAAAAAAGTGACACCCTCACAGCTTATCTTGGAGTTAGGGCGAGTCTGTTCACAAACTATCTGCCGCAACAAATAGTTGCCAAAATAGACAATTAGGGCTCTAGGTTGCTGCAAGCTCGACCCAGCTCCTCCTGTTGCCATTTGTTTCTTCAGATAAAGTGGAAACCGATGAGCTCTTTGAATCTCCTTCTCCCAGTCCCAGCCAGCCTGTTCTGGAAATGCTGCCTTAAACAGCCTGATTATATAGACCCTTGCCTCTTGCCCTTCTATTCCTTCTTGTACCCCCAGGATACGTAGATTGTTGCAGCGTTGCCGATTTTCAAAGTCCTCAATCTTCCATTGAATGTCGATGAGCTGAGTGTCATGCATAGTGACTTGTTGTGTCACTGCTCCCAGGTCTGTTTCCAGGACTTCAGCGCGAGTCTCAATCGCGGCAATCCGTTCACCAATTTCTGAGCAGGACTTTGCTATCTTACTGATTGCAACTTGTAGTTGCTTTGTGGCCACTCTGACTTTTTAGCTGTCCCCCTGTGTCTGTTTATGTTGTACCATAATAGTCTCATAAATAAGAGCCAGCGACGGAGGAGTCCTTTCTAACTTCGTGTCATCTTTCTCATGGCCACCTGAGGTGTCTAAAAGCTCCTCCATCATGTGCGGGATTTGTTGTGTTCCCGAATAGTCCCAGGACACTGCTCTCGCCCCGCCCCTTTCTCTTTATTCTGTTTTTCTTCATTTTCTCCACATCTCTGTCACCTCGCCCTCCAGGGCACTTAATCGCAGTCTGTCTTAGCATGGAGGAAGAAGCAGAAAGGTTACTCCCTATTTCCGAATCCGTGGAAGAACTACTGCTAGCGTCATCCGAATCCCTGGACACGTCGGAATAAAAATTCTCACCACCCTCGCCCGCCACGTGATTATCCTCTTTCCCCTGCTGAAAGTTGTGGGATTGCGGGGAGCCGGTAGGATACATGCTGAGGCAGCAAACTTCTCTTCTGCAATTACGATTCCTGCTGCCCCTGTCGACATCAGACCCCGGAGCGCAACCTGTGAATTCTGAAGCTGTTTCACGGTTTTTACAACACCAATATCTTGTAACTTTTGATGGATTTTTTCCTCAGACAGTGCTCGCTGCTCATTGCCGCTGATATTAGACTTAGCGAGGCATAAGGAATCCAAAGACAGGCCCCTTACAGTATTACTTTGACCCAGAAGTCCATTCCCCGCATTAGTATCGTCCATCTGGGACAGTTCACTGTCTTCAAAACTTGTGGGCACTGAAGTTACCATAGACACTGGATTACTACTATCACCCCTTGTCTCAGTTACAACTGCAGCCCTTGTCTGTAAATGATCAGAGTTAGGAGATTTCTTATCTGTATTGTCTGCTAGGATTTCCACGGGTTCCGGGCTTTAAACATTAAGGGGATTATTACCCCCCCATGAGCGCCGGCCGATCTGGCCTCATTTCACAATTTACAGTTTTGGTCCATCACTATGTGGTTGCTTTCCATGGCCTCCTGAGCCACCTCTGCTCTTGTTGTAGCTTGTCCCCGACTGCTGCCATTGCTGCCAATCCTGGAAGTGCCTCTTCGAGATGGAAGATGGGGGAGACGACGATCCTGCGTTCCCAGCTTCACTCGACTCCCACGCACAACCTTGGGGGCCATTGCTGCTTGTAGGCCTGCTTGAGCCAGAAAGGAGAGGGGAAGCACCAGAGCACAAAAAGCACGAAGGGCCACCAAGTTGTTGTTGCTGCCGCAAACGTGGCAGCCGAGTCGAATTGCCGGGTTACAAAAAAGAATTTGGCAGCCGATTATAGCAGATCCTGCCAGAGCGGCGGCACCGTCCTGCCGCATCATCCGCTCTCATTCTCTCCAAGCACGAGCAAGCAAAACAAACATCGTAGCCGCGAGGGGGAGAGAGCCTCTGGCCGCTAGCAACGTGCGGCCGCCATGGAACCTGGTATTGATGCTTCTCTTTCTTCCTAAGGACTGAGACTGGGAAACAGGACTCGATGGATGTGCAGTGGCTAATCTGGAGCAAAGACAGAGGCTGGGACAACATGGACAATGGACTTTATGGGTCCCTGCTGGGGTCTGATTGGTCATGGACTAATGCCTATGTTTGATTGGATGTTTTGTCTGTTCCATTCCCAAAGGTTCTTGGGATTTGTAGTTTACATAAAGTTTGAATATGGCTGCTTTTGATTACAGCGAAGGAAGAAAAGCATACTCCTCGCCTCCGTGTCCTTACTGGAAATAAAGCTTTCCATTACGAAAGCTAGGAAATGATTCATTCAGGTTAGGAAATCTTCAAGACCACGAGCAATGGAGCTTAATTGCAGCAGTTTTAATAAACAGCACTGAAGCTGGTGAAAAAGCTTGAAACGGTTGTTGATACCGCTGCACCAAAGTACGCAACCATAATTCACAATGTGACCGTTCTACGAGAAACTTCTTTCTTAATCTGCACACTCAAGGTTTGTCGTTAAATGTAAATAAGGGAAGGTGGGAGTTGCTAGTGGGATGGACCCAAAGTACACACACTGTAGTAGTTATATTCAGTCTCAACCAGTTAATGAATGTAACCAGTGCTCACCCTATTTGTTAAAGTTCCATCGATAATCAGGAATGTACAAATATGTCAATATTATGATATTTCAGTTTAGGAATAGAACTGAAACATATTTATATTTTACATTGTTTCAAGAACGGTTATTCTTTGAAATCCGTAGAAAATTTGTAACAATAAAAATTAATCTATAAACACATTCTGGATGAGGTCACGCGACAGAGCACAGTGTGATATTCTGAAGGGGGTCATGTGATGAAGTACAGCTTGTGAGTTTCTCAATGGGATCACATGACAGTCTGTGATATGCTGAGTGGGATCACATGATGCAGGACAATAGGTTAAATAATGCAGCCCAGCCTGCAATAATTCAAAAAGGGCTGTGTGACATGGCACAATCTGTGATATTCTGAATACTGCCTCATGGCACAGCACCATCTGTGACACTTTGAATCTGGCCACACAACAAGGTACAGAGTCTGATATTTTGAACAAGGTCACAGGATAGCACAGCTTTATTCTGAAAGGGGTGAAATGGCACAGCGGAGAATTTAAAATTCTGAATAGGGTCACCCCCCAAGACTACAAAGTCTGATATTCTGTACCAGGTGACAGGGCAGCATTGTCTGATATTCTGAATGGGATCACATGACACTGACCGGTCTGTGATATTCTTAAAAATGTCTCATGACAAAGAGAAATCTGATATTCTGAATGGGATCACATGACACAGACCGGTCCGTGATATTCTTAAAAATGTCTCATGACAAAGAGAACTCTGATATTCTGAATGGGATCACATGACACAGACCTGTCCGTGATATTCTTAAAGAGGTCACATGATAGAGAAGAGTCTGATATTCTGAATGGGATCATGTGACACAGACCGGTCCGTGATATTCTTAATGAGGTCACATGATAGAGAAGAGTCTGATATTCTGAATGGAGTCACATGACCCAGCCTATCATATTCTTTATACTGTGTCGGAGTGTCAGTGTATAAGGAGTTTGCTCTATACTGGACCTGCCTGTACATTGCGCTGGGCTGTCAGAAGAGAAGCATTTGCAGTTAGTTTAACTTGTCTGAATGTTATATTGGGTTGTCAGAATACAGGTCGCTGTAAATGGACCCTCTATGTTGATCATGCATGTTCTCACGTACATTCAACGCATCACACACAAGATGAATGGAGCACTTCTGTATTGTCTTGTATTTACGAAGCAGTGTCTCACCTTCAGGAGGTCCAAGGCTGGTTCCTTGCATTTTTTCTCCAGATCTGCTATCAGGACGTTGAGAGAGGTGATTTGCTTGGACAGTTTGGAGATACTTGCATTTTCTACCATGGTAATTTTCTTCTCCAACTCCTCCAGTTCCCTGTACAGCGTTTGCTCTTTATCTCTCAGGAGCTGGCGCAGCTGTTCAATCTCAGACTCAATTTTCTGCTTCTCGCCTCTCACCTTGTTCTGTCAGCATCAAAGAAATGATGGTTAGATTCTGGGAAGCTTCCAGTGCCAGAGAGCCCACCCCTTCCTTCCCTCTCAAGATATTCAAGAAAGGTGATGATTGAAACAAGAAATCTGATTTTGAATCGCTTGAATATAGTGATAATTATATGTCTCAGGAAGTTAATAGAACTGGACAGTCTAATGACAATTGATTTGAAATCTCAGGATTACAAATACTCGATCATCTACCTTTCTTACCTATTAAGAATGTGAGCGAAACTACACAGACTTATAAAACTTCTTGCAACGAAACTCATCTACACACAATGGAGACATCCTTAAATCCGAATACAAGACAATTTGAGATTCAAGCCTATCATAGAAACTTAGAGAGCCTCTGTAATTGACAATGTGAGAACAGTCACAACTGCCTTGCTCAGTGCGACTTATATCCCTCGGTCCAAGAACACACTTGCTGATGCGCTGTCACAAAGATATCCAATCACCTTTGTTCAAGCAATCATTCAACCCAATCAAATAGCTGATGCTGTACAACACTTGTAGATGTGTCTCGCTCATTCTCAGTTTATTCTTAAGGTTCTTAAAGACTTAACTGAATCACTGATTGTCCAAGAAGATATGTAAGTTCAACAACAGCCTCTACTCACTCCTACCAAGGAACGTCAGGAAGAGGTTTTGTGAATGTGTAACAACACTGCAACAACCTGCCACAGAGGACCTACAGCCACTCTTGTTAGGTCAGCTATCCTTCTGGTGGCCATCCGTGACTAAGGATGGTGTGGTTCTCAGACTGAGGTTCAATGCTCCCCCATTACCCTGTGACAGTATTGTGCACACTGTCTCTCAGTCTTGGGTGTCTCATCAAATACAAGTCCGTTGTAGTCCTTAATTAGGCCTCTGTGTACTTAATTCCATGTCCTCCTCTCAGTGAATGAAAGATGCACCGGCCGCAGGTGTGTGCTCCCTCTGCTTCAACCTCTGGAACAGACATTGGGGTGATGCCGTGAAATCCGGAGCCGGTAGCAGGCAGGAGTGCACCCATCTTCAGGAAGGTGGCCATTTTACGGGCACCTGGAAAATAGGCTGGAGCTTGCAGCCCACGGGTCTTGACTGGGCCTTCCGTCACTCGGGCTGCTTGGAGAGTCAGTGGCTTAGCTGAGTAGGCCTCCTATTGGTCGAGGCAGACATTGTGGGTACATTTGGGGAGCTTCTGTGTGCTTCACGGGTCAGTGTGATATCCCGATCAGGCACACTTCTGTTCAGCACCTCAGATACCCTCATAGTCACTCGGGCACAAAATGGACAAGTGCCTTGAGGTAGCAGCTTATCTTACAGTGGTATTTGCTGCGTGGGCACAAATTGGTCAAGCTAACCACTTGAAGACCAATGAGACACACTTGCAAGTGCCTTGAGCTTGGCAACAGTCAGGTCTTTGGCAGCACAGTCTGCTCAGTCACACTTGAGCAAGTGCCTTGGACAAGCAGCAGGCAGGTTCCATCAGGACAATTCACCCACAGACACCACAGCAATGCTGCAGAATCTGTGCTGCAGCTTGGATGACAGGATCTGAACAGGAAGAACATCAATCATGCTGTTTGCAGTCTCTGCTGGGCAGACCCTCAGCTCAGGGAGCAGATGTTCTTGTCCACATGGTGAGTGATCTCCTGTGGGATTAGCTGCTCCTTTCCTCTCCGATCAGGTGAGTCACTTTCACGTGTCCAGGACAGGGAGACAGGTTTTTTTCCACAGAAAGTTTTGATGAACATAAACATAGTTTTTATTTTATTTTAAATAAATATCAAACCTATATTTCACATTTATTTGTTGTAAATAAAATACAAATATGGTTAATTTGTTAAAGAAAGGGTTAAACACCATGGAATAAGGAGTGGCTTCCTGTAGCTCTCCACCCCCCCAGGCCACACTCCTTATCCTTCCGCTTGGTGCTGATCTGATATTAAAGGTGGGTACTTGAGCTGCACCCCGGCTGACGATCACAGAGAGAAGATAGCTGAAGAACGGGGGGGCCTTTGCCTCCGCTGAGAAACAAGATGGAGGCCGCGTTGTGATTGAAGCTGCAGCTGATTGAGTTGGAGAGTCTCAGGGGGGCTCCGAGTGTGGCTGGCCCAGTCCAAGGGGTGTGGGAATGGCGCTTGGGGGTGGGGGGTGAGGGTGCTATGCACTGTGTGCCCCCACCTTCTCCTCCATACAGTTGAAATTTAGCCTTCGGCTCTGGAGGAGGACTGCTGCACACACCGGGTGATTAGGTGTGCCCTGCCAGTAGTTTGGAGACGGAGGGGGCGGCAGGTTTTGTGGCAGAAGCGAGACCCCTGTGTTTGGTCTGGAGTGAGGAAGATGCCCACGTAACAGGGAACCCACAGGTGGTCCTCCGAGTTACTGCCCAGTTTCACTGCTTTGTGCCCTCCCTTCTGATGATGGGCATGACACTTCTGGATCTAAATCTGGAGGGAACCTCACTCTGGCTTTCCTTGACCTTGGCAGGGAGCTCGGGGTCTGCCTCGGAGAGCACTTAACAACCTGGGGCTGCTGCACTAGCGCCCCCACCTGGATGTATCCCTTGTCTGCCTGGAGGTGTTTGTAGTGTCCTGCTGGGCACGTTCTAGTGTTTTGCCCACCACTCGGCTGAGGGCTGGCCTTCAATCTACACCCCACACCCACCCAACACAGGCGTCACCAGTCAGGTGACCCTGCCAATAAAAAGGGCCGGGCGCACGTGCCCAGGGCCAGTTCTACCGACCGTCCGCATCGAGTGAAAATGCCCGGAGCCGCCCCCCACGTGTCAGCTGAAGCGCGCCCCCAGCTGGGGGAAGTCTGCCGTCGTGAAGGATGCTGGCATGCACCTAAAGCCAAAAGAGAAGAGAAAATGCCCAGAGCCGCCCCCAGCTGTCGCGCGGCCTGAGAGCACATCGGTGCAGACACGCGCCAAGTACAGGACAATTGCCAAGGGCCGCCCCCCCCCCCCCCTTTATGAATAATAAACAAGGAAAACGCGTGGAATGAAGCATCGGTGCAGACAAGCACCGAAAACAATTGAAGTACATGGTGCAGACCCGCACCAAAGCAGAGAAATGGTGGTACACCCCCCCCCAAAAAACTTTAAAATTCGTGGAAGGAAGAGGAGAGGTGCTGACACGCACCTGGAAAAAAAATCCATCTGCCCGGAGCCCCCCCCCCTCACTGAACTTCAAGCCATCTGCCTGCTACCCGCCTGTTCAAACGAGGCTGAGCGGGAAAATTGACATTTTACAAGAAAGGAAAAGAAGAGAGAAAAGTGCAAGAAGAAGAAAAACGGCACTTACCTGCCGCTCTGGACACCAGCAAAAGCCCCCACCAGCCTGAAGAGCTCTTCCCCTGCATGGCGCCTCAGCATGGCTTCACCGGCCTCTGCTGCAAACCAAAGGAGGCCTAGGAGGAAGGACTGGCTTTCAAGTTGGAAAAGAAGTGCACTAGTGGCATCCAGTGGCCAAAGACGTTACTGCACCCTTTTCTATTTTAAAGTGGAAAAAACAGCTTTGTTGAAAGAAAGTCTACAGCAACACCCCAGAGAGTGATTGCACAAGACCAACAGCGCGCCTGTGGAGGAAAATGGTGCAGTAGACAGAAACGGCGCAGAAGATGGGAGCGACGCGGACGACGCTGCACAGGGAAGAAGACTGCAGCTGCCCCAACCAAGCTGCACTGGTGAGGAATGGACGTAAGTTCCACGTGAGGTACAAAGAGAGTGCGCATGGCCTGCGCAGCCCCTGGCGGCCATCCACCGCCATCGCCGAAAGAACGCCACATGTCCCAGAAGTGATGGACATCACCGCAGGACAAGAAAGGGACATGCCAGGGGTTACCATAGGACACCCAGAGATGAAACATAAAAGAGACTATGTCACGTGCGCAGAGAGCTGCGCCAGAGAACGTGACGACACAGGCAGAAACCCGCAAAGATGGAGAGAGCACCCGAGAGCGTGACGTAACGCACGGGACAAGAGGCCGTGCAAGCCGGCCTTTCAGCAACACAAGATGGCCACCGTTGGCCCATCAGGCAACAGGTCATCAGAAGCGACCAACCCTGCAAAGAACGCCCAAGATCAAGCAGGACCAAGTGCCAAGAAAGTACTGCCTTGAGGCACAAGCACTGCACCCTCAAGTGAAGAGGAAGCGAAAAAGAAAGTGACCCGCCGTCACTGCCCTGCAACGGGCCAGAGACTAACCAAGGAGTGTCCTCCCCCACACTGCCTCAAGACGGAGTCAGCAGCAACTCACAACAGGCAAGAGGAGAGTCGCACAGTGGCACGACGCCACCAGTGCAACACGGGGAGAGCCCCTAGTCCTTGGATAGGACAGGACCTTCAAAAGGTCCACACAAAAGGAAGACAAGTGGCCAGACGCCACAACAAAGTGTAGCGCAGCACCACGCTGTGAAGAAGGAAGAAAAGAGATTGTGTGACATCACCATTCACACTGCAACACCTGACGACCACAGAAGAATAAGAGCGGAAGATCAACACGGTGAAGAGATGGAGGACTCATGCAACAAAGAAAGAGTGCACCCACTGACAAGACAGCCACTGGGGTGCGGTGACGTCACTGGAGACAGCTCAGTGGGAGTACCAAATGTAAGACGCAATGCGCAAACCGCATACTTGCCCCACGTGTCAAAGTGTGACCATCCAAACCATCTGTCACCGGCTGCTTAAAGCAGATGGCATCACTCCCAGCATCTGCACATGAGGAAAAGAAAGACTGCACTAGCTATGGCGAAGTCCCTCCAATCACCCTCACTCCAGCAACATCACTTGTCGTCCAGGTCTCCGAATGGCAAGCACCATCACTGCCATGTGCATCACGGTATCCATCAAAGGAGCAGTTAAACAAACAGACTGGAATCCTACACCTCTGCTTTAATGCTCTGAAGAACCAGTCAACCAATGACCACCTGCTCACCCTGCCTGTATCCTGCTCTCGGTGGCAAGAGCAAGTCGTGACCTAGACCCATCAACCCCTGTGATTGCATGAGCAACTAGGCAGTGGCTCCTAGGAGGTCTTGCAGCTGCCCTATGTGGTACACAAGCAGCCCCAGCACAGACCACAAGTAGTCCCGTGGCAACCCAGACAAGGGGCCTCCCAAGCTTGAGAGAGGACTGGACATTGCCCCACCGATGAAGTCAAGGAGACAAGTAAGGCTGTGCAATGGAGACTCCAACAGGTCACAGCACACCAAGACTGTCCTCCGTGAATTAACACAACACCAGCTAGACATCCTCCTGGCAACGTGAGAGACAATTTTCCTAAGACAATCTGAGAGCCCACCTACACCTGGTCCAGGTTGGCAAGCGCCCTGACTACGAAACATCCACCCTTGTGGTTGCACGAATGATTTGACCATGGCTCCTGTCGGAGAGCTTGCAGCGGCCTGCAGATGGCCCACACGCAGCCCAGCACAGTCCACGCCAATCCCATGGCAAACCCATTGAAAAGGCCTTAAGGAAGTTCCAGAGTGAAGAATCCACAAACGAAAGGTGGTCTGGAAGCAGCTCTGCCATCAAAGTGTCAGGATGTATAAAGGCTTCAGAGGAGCACTTCACGCCATCACAGATGTCATCCGTCTTCGAGGGATTGGCCTTCATGACCCCAGGATGTCTCAACAAGCATATTCACAGCGGACTCCACCAACGTTCTTGGTGCACCCAATTCAAATGACACATCCAATTCAAGTGACGCACCCAATTCGAATGACGCACCCAATTCGAATGACACACCCAATTCAAATGTGTAAAGAAATGCCTCCTTGGCATGGTTACCCCCTGACTTTTTGCCTTTGCTGATGCCAAGTTATGACTTGAAAGTGTGCCGGGACCCTGCTAACTAGGCCCCAGCACCAGTGTTCTTTCCCTAAACTGTACCTTTGTCTCCACAATTGGCACAACTCTGGCACCCAGGTAAGTCCCTTGTAACTGGTACCAAGGGCCCTGATACCAGGAATGTTTACTAAGGGCTGCAGCATGTCTTATGCCACCCTGGGGACCCCTCACTCAGCACAGACACAGTGCTTTTCAGCTTGTGTATGCTGGTGGGGAGAAAATCACTAAGTCGACATGGCACTCCCCTCAGAGTGCCATGCCAACCTCATACTGCCTGTGTCATAGGTAAGTCACCCCTCTAGCAGGCCTTACAGCCTTAAGGCAGGGTGCACTATACCACAGGTGAGGGCATAGTTGCATGAGCACTATGCCCCTACAGTGTCTAAGCAATTTCTTAGACTTTGTAAATACAGGGTAGCCATAAATAGTATATGGTCTGAGAGTTTGTCAAACACGAACCCCACAGTACCATAATGGCTACACTGAAATCTGGGAAGTTTGCTATCAAACTTCTCAGCACACTAAATGCACACTGATGCCAGTGTGGAATTTATTGTAAAAAGCACCCAGAGGGCATCTTAGAGATGCGCCCTGAATACTAGTCCAAACACTAGTGTCAGGATGACCAGTTCCTGCCAGCCTGCCACCGCCAGACGGGTTTCTGGCCACATGGGGTGAGTGCCTTTGTCACTCTGTGGCCAGGAACAAAAGCCTGCACTGGGTGGAGGTGCTTCTCACCTCTCCCTGCAGGAACTGTAACACCTGCAGTGAGCCTCAAAGGCTCTACCCTGGTGTTACAGTGCCCCATGGCACTCCAGCTAGTGGAGATGCCCGCCCCTCCGGACACAGCCCCCACTTTTGGCGGCAAGTCCGGAGGAGATAATGGGAAAACAAGGAGGGGCCACCCTCCAGCCAGGACAGCCCCTAAGGTGTCCTGAGCTGAGGTGACCCCTGCCTTTAGAAATCCTCCATCTTGCTTTTGGAGGATTCCCCCAATAGGAATAGGGATGAGCCCCCCTCCCCTCAGGGAGGAGGCACAAGGAGGGTGTAGCCACCCTCAAGGGCAGTAGCCATTGGCTACTGCCCCCCAGACCTAAACACCCCCCTAAATCTAGTATTTAGGGGTGACCCTGAACCCAGGAAAGCAGATTCCTGAAACCTGAAGAGAAGAAGAAGGACTACTGACCTGAAAGCCCCGCAGAGACGAAGGAGACGACAACTGACTTAGCCCCAGCCCTACCGGCCAATCTCCCAACTCAGAGAACCTGCACAGCGACGCATCCACCGGGACCAGCGACCTCAGAGGACTCTGAGGACTGCCCGACATCTAAAGTACCAAGAAGCTCCGGAGAACAGCGGCACTGTTCACCAACAGCAAAATATTTGCAACTTTGAGACAACTTTGAAAGAACTCTCCCTTCCCGCCGGAAGCGTGAGACTTCTCACTCTGCACTCGACGCCCCCAGCTTGAGCTTGTGGTACTGAAAATTCTGGACCAGTGTTATAAACATCGTCGTATCACAACGATTTTGGTTTCAGCAGACCGAGAATGGTTAGAATAATATGCACAAGCATTCTATTCATATTCAGGTGACGAAATCACCTGAATATCAGAGTTTCCGTCCTGAAACTCTGAGGTTCCATTTAAACGACAGCCATTTCGTGATTGCCCTCACATAGGCCAATGACTAATGCTGAAAACGAGTCTGAAGGACACGTACATCTTTGCTGACTCCTCTGTGACCTGAGCAAGCTGACTCCACTGCCTGAAGCCAAAACCTGTTCGGCCAGTTTCTCTCCCAGTGGCCGAATGAGATTAGTATCAAGGCACAAACAATCATAAAACCTTTTCATCACACACAAACAATGCCTAATCTTACACACACCTGTCCCTGTTTCTTTCTTTATGACTTGCTTTACAAGGAGGAGGTGCCTGTTTATATTGGGGGTCCGTCGATATCTGATGAAAGTACTGAGCCTTGCCGGGTAATTGATTGAGGGCTGGACAAACTGAAATATGGCTTGTCATCATAAACCTGCTATTTCTTTGTAGTGAAAATATGTGAATGTAAAATAAGGAATATTTGCCTAAAGCATAATATTTTGTATAAAAGGAGAAGGTTAGCTTTGCAAAGAGAGCAGTCTCCTGAGAATATACACTGTGTTGTACTTCTAGGATACCTGTTACTGGCTGCAGCCAATAAACAAGATCTTTGACTTCACCAAGAAGACTCTGTGTTTCTGTAGTCTGAAACAGGAAGGACTCGAAGTCTTAGGGTGTGTTCCCTGACACCACTGGGTTCTGAAAAACCCAGTACTTCAGTTGGCGCCCAACGTGGGGCGATTTCAGCGGTACCGGTTCGTGAGGAGCTTCGTGTGAAAATTCTGGAGGGTGGCCGCCACTTCATCGACCCCTGTATGTCGACGTGGTCCGAAAGTCTTTGCTGCGAGGTTCCCCGCTTTCCGGCGGCTACGAAGGACTGCTGCCCTGACTATCGCCCTCTTTTGGACCCTTGATGATTTGGTAGAGCGAAACGATAAACAAGTCTTCTGGTGACGTCAGCGATACCTCAGTTAAGTATAAGTGGAGCGTCTCCCAGTCCTTAGTTTGGTTCTTAGTTTGGTATCCCCTTGGGATCTTTGATTTGGAACTTGCAAGTACCAAAGCCGAGGGATTTGTGTATTCACAAGACTATCGTATTCGATAATCCTTTGAAGTTTGAAGCTAGACTAGAGAGCGAAGATGCCTGGTCTTAGCAGACATGGAAATTTGTTTTGTCTTGGTTATAATAGGGATTCCCAATTGGAGGATTCGTGTCCGGTTCCTCCGATTGGAACTCCAACCTATGAACTATATGTGAAACATGGCATAGGCCCCATCATATATAATGAAGTATGGATCAGATACACCAGGAAAGATGGTGTTTTAAAATGGCCCCAATATGGTAGTTTTGACACAGAGATTCTGGATAATCTGGAGGTTAAACTTTTTAAGAAGAAAGCCCGGCCGGCGATGTTTGACTCTTTCCGCCTATGGCGTAAGGAAGCCAAACAGAAGGAAATTAAATTAGCAAAGAGAAATAAGAGGGAAGAGGGTATCTCGATAATGCAAGCTGCCAGGCAGTTTAAAGACGATGATGAAGAACAGATAAATGAGCAGTTGCACAGGCAACGTAAATTGGTGACCGATAAATGTTATCCAGTTTTTCCGCTTCTTCAGCAAGATGCAGCAAAAGAACTTGAGAAAGATCCTTTAATGTCACACTTGTTGAGGTCACCACCCCCTTATGCGCAGAATGCTACAGCACCTCCGCAACCTTTAGCTGTGCAACCTCCGGTTATTGTGCCTCAGGTTCTTCCACAGCCGCCAGCTCCTCTTCAGTTGGCTCCTACTACTATGGCGCAGCCCCTTCAAGGGCCGCCGACTTCGCTACCTGCTCCATCTGTACCTCCTACGACTTTATGTACTACATCGACTGCCTCTTCTGGGGTTCTTCCTGATACTGCCTCTGAGTCTGCCTCTGCGTCTGCCTTGCCTCCCTCTGTTTTTCCTCCTGTTCTTTCATCAACTTCTCCTTCTGTCCGACAGAGAATGACAGATACTGTTGCCAGCCTTATATTTCCTCTCTTTGGGTCGTCTGGTGTGACCCCAGATTCGGAGCGTAAGCAGTCGCGTAGTCAACTGCCTAATTCTCGAGAGAGAGTAATGTTTGACCGTATGGTGCGTAAATGGGTTGTTTACCCTTCAAGATACGATGTAGAGTCTGTTATGGATGTCTTCCGTCAATGGGAAGCACCAAAACAAAGATACGTTTTTGAGAAAATGTGTGCTTTCCTTTGTGAGGAATTGGAGGATAATGATTTGGAAACAAATCCGCCTGATTTGTGCCGTGTACGGTTTGAGTTTGCAAAGGGCACGATTGTGGGTTCCGATGTTGAGAAAGCAGTTGCGACGTTGTTGTCCTTTAGGAATAAGGATCCTTCTCAGTCATTGTTCGAACATGACTCCTCTGTTAAAAAAAAGGTGCAACAGTACCCAATGAGAGAAGTCCCTCCGGTATGGAAGGACGCCGTTGCGGCTGATGTTGCTAATCAAATTGATGCTGTCCCAGCTCATTTTCAGCGTGTCTGGGTACATGTTCCGTGGAAGCGAGCTGAAGTTTTAGCCCTTAAGCAGACTTTGCCTGATCCCCGTAAAAACCCTGCAGGGTATTATAAGGAATTATCACAGACTGCAGACTCATGCATTATGAATTTAGCCGACATAGACATGTTATTTGGGAATGTTGTTCCACAGCCTTTGTGGGGATTGATTCGCCATACAGATCATGTGCAAGAGTTGGGTGACTCATGGGCTAATATTAGTGCTGCAAATGATAGACAAGTTGGTGGTGCCAAGCCTGAGCCTTTGGTAGCAGAACTGCCTGCTAGGATCATTACTTACATGAAGACTTTAATGCCTGCGATGCGTGTGAATTGGGATAAACTATCTGCGTGTAAGCAGAAGAAACATGAAACAGTGTCTGATTTCTTCACCAGGTTTGAGGAAACGTTTATCGACCACAGTGGTCAAGATATGAGTACAAAAGGTGGTCAACGGTTGTTCGTCGACAAGTTTATGCACAATTTGCTTGCCGAGCTGTTTAAGAAATTGAAGGATTCAGAGAGTTCTTGGGCCGTTTCCTCTTCAGCACAAATATTGGCTACTGCACAGTACTAGGAAAATAAAGATAAAGATGAGAAGGATAGAGCAGACAAGAAAACTAAAGAATTAAAGACGAAGGTTCTTTTACAACAGGCGTATCCGCCACGTGGTGGTCAGAGTAACTATCAGCAACCTCAACAGTTCCAGAGAAACCCGCAAAGGTTTGAGTTTTCTCAACCACGTGTTTCTGTAGGTCCCAATCAGTGTTCATATTGTAAAGAAGAGGGTCATTTCAAGTATAGTTGTCCTATTTTGTTACAGCGTACGAATGATGCTTCTGGCGCAAGAGGTCGAGGTGTTCAACAAGCTCCTAGAGGTAGAGGACGTGGAAGTTTCCCCAAGAACACGCGTTCCTTTCCGTCTCAAAACTCAATGAATAGTTTTGACCAGCAACATAACACGTCTGGTAGGACGGCTCAGTACTATGCTGACGACTACTATGCAGAAGATGAGAATCTGGAAGGTAATAATTGCTAGGACAGCCGTAGACGGAGAGAGGGAGTTTTTTTTCAGTTCCAGTAGATCAGAATGGACCTTATGTTAAAGTGATTACATCAGGTGTGTCGGAGCCTTTTCTGTTGGATACTGGTGCTACAAAGAGTTCTATTATGCACTCAAAACTCCCTGGCGCACCTTTGTCTGGTGAGATGAATGTTTCAGTAGGTTTTTCTGGCGCCCCGGTTAGGAACCCGATTTCTAGTCCTATGTCCCTTTCTGTTGGACCTTGTGAATTGGAAGCACCCCTTATTCTGACGACAGGTTGTGGTGAAAACTTGTTAGGACTGGATTTGTTGAAAAGATTGTATGCAACATTATATTGTTCTCCTTCGGGAGTACAACTTACACTGGGTAGGAAAGTGGTCTCTCCAATGTATTTGTCGAAGGATAAACTTCCGACCGAATTGTCGTTTCTTCCTGATATCATTTGGGCTACTGGTCCTAATGATGTGGGTCTTTTGGAAATACCGCCTTATGTTGTGACATTGAAAGCCAATGTTAAATTTCCACGCATTCAACAATACAAGATCTCTAGTGAAGGTGAAAAGGCGTTGCTAGCAATCATTTATGATTTAATTGAAAAAGATGTAATTGAAGAGACAAGAGGCAACGTTTGTAATAGTCCTGTTCTGCCTGTTTTGAAACGTACTGACCCCTCTAAGCCACCTGTTTACAGGTTCGTGATTGATCTTAGAGAGGTAAATAAAATAGTTGTGCCACAGTTTCCAGTTGTTCCTGATATCACTGCCATATTAACTATGATTCCAGCTTCCGCCACCTGGTTCTCGGTGATTGACTTAAAGAATGCTTTCTTCAGCATCCCGATTGCCGAGGAGAGCAGGGATATTTTTGGCTTCAGTTTAGGAGGCCGAAGTTTCCGCTTCAAACGCGCTCCTCAAGGCTACTGTGAAAGTCCATCAATATATAGTCAGGCTTTAAAAACACAGCTTGACGAAATTGTTTTACCTGACGGCGCTACCCTTATTCAGTACATTGATGATTTGCTAGTCGCTACAGATACTGAAGAGATTTGTAAAGAAGCCACCTTGCTGTTGTTGCGTCATTTGTCTGATTTACATCACAAAGTGTCCCTTTCAAAACTGCAATATTGTCGACAAGAAGTGACCTACTTAGGTCATCTCTTATCGAAGGAGGGAAGGAAACTGACCTCAGAAAGAATTCAGGCAATTGCAAAATTGAGTGTGCCAAGGACACAGAGAGAAGTAACGTGCTTTCTTGGGCATTACATCATACTGCAGACAATGGATACCGAATTTTTCTTTGCTGGCCAAACCTTTGGTAGCATTGACCTATAAAGATACACCGAATCCCGTTCCATGGTCTGAAGATTGTCAGAAAAGTTTTTCCGAATTGCGTAATGCATTGTGTTCGGCTCCTGTGTTGGGTACCCCCGACTACAGTAAGCCCTTTACACTGTATGTCCATGAGAGAGAGGGTTGTGCATTGTCCGTGCTGACACAGTCTTTTGGAGACAAGCAGCGCCCATGCGCATATTTTTCGTCGACTTTGGATCCGGTAGCTAAAGCATTGCCGAGTTGCTTATAAGCCACAGCGTCAGCAGCTGTTTCTATTCGACAGTCTGCTGGGTTAGTGATGAATAATATGTTGATTGTGATGGTTCCACATGCAGTGGACACGTTGTTAAACAGGACCAAGACACAGCATTTAACTAGTGCTCGATTGTCAGGTTACGAGTTGACACTGTTAGCGAGTCATGTGCACATAAAGAGGTGCAATACGTTGAATCCAGCCACGTTATTGCCGATTTCAGTAGAAACAGATGATGTTGAACAACATGATTGTTTTCTTAGGACAGAAGAAGAAACGAAAGGGAGAGTAGATCTTAAAGATACTCCTCTTGTAAAGTGTGATGGTACCTTATGGGTGGATGGTTCATGCTTCAAGCTTCTGAATGGTGATACGACTGCAGCATATGCTGTCACAAGCTGCACGTATACCACATAATTCAGCTCAAGCAGCAGAGCTGATTGCACTTACGAGAGCGTGTGTGTTATCGAAAGGAATGAAAGTGACCATATATACCGACAGCCAGTATGCGTTTGGTGTGGCCCATAGTTTTGGACGATTGTGGAAGGAACGTGGGTTCCTGACTTCGCATGGAACTAAAATTCAGCATGGTCAGTTGGTGAATGAGCTTCTTGAGTCACTGACCTTGCCATTACAAGTTGCGATTGTGAAATGCAGTGCACACAAGAAGGTTACAGATGATGTCGGTCGTGGCAATGCATTTGCTGACGAAATCGCAAAAGAAACAGCAAAAGATGTGATGACTCGAATGTATGTTGCAGGCCCCGCAAGATGGGTTGGTGACGTTGGAATGTGTGAAGATACGATAGAGGGTGTGAAGTCTATTCAAGCTGAAGCTTCAGAGAAAGAGTTGAATGTGTGGAAAGAAAGTACGGGTAAATTGGATGAAAATGGTTGTTGGGTTGACTTGTCAGAACATCAGCGATGGTTGTTACCTGATCTTGCACTGACAGCCAACTCCCCAGAGGTGAGGGAACATCGCTTGGACCCTAATAGGAAGGAGGAATTATTGGACTGTCCTGGGTGCCAAGACATCCTGCGTGGAAATGAGGGAAGGAAGAACCAACCCTGCAGGAGGAGCTGATTGTGGGAGTGACTGCTACTGGGGTAGGGTTCATCTGACACAGAATTGCTAAGCGAGTGCGCTGAAGGAATGGCGGTACTGTTGGACCTGGCAGGATTATTTTGGTCTTTTATCCCTTCCATAGCAACCAAGAGACCTGGAGCTGTTTGCCTGTGTGGCAATCCCAGCTCAAGCTGGGATATGCGCCCGCTGGTGTCCTGTGTGCCCCACAAGCGGACTGCATGACTGTTGCACAGCCAGAATATGTCAATGGGTTGGGACTAGTCCTGAAGAGTAAGTGAATACAGAGTTTCCCTGGGGTGCCTTGTGAGGACTCGAGGTTGACACCTTGAGGCAGTGAATGCCAACGATGGCACCTGGAGTGCGGTGTGACATTGAATCATCACTTGCGGGCATGTGGCCATTCTGCTCCAGAAGAAGCGACAACTACTCACTAAAGTGGGCTGCTCCGTGAGCCAATTACCCGCCGGAGTGCTGGAGTGAGTTGTGCTGTGAGGCAAGCAGGTACCGGAGTGCCAGAGTGAGACTACAGCCAGCCGCCCGCTAAATGGCAGCAGAGAGAAGCGGTCACTGCTGCTGCGACCATCCAAGCAACATGCTGCGGGCACAGTTCCCTGGAACACTGCTGTGTGCCGCCTGGAAGGTCCCTGCTGCTGATGAGATTCTGCTGCTAGGAGGGCTGAACACAGCCCAGCGCTGCCCCTACGAACTGGATGAGAGATGGAAAGGGCCTTGAATTTAGAGACTGAGGCCCATATTTATACTTTTTTAGCGCCGCATTTGCGCCGCTTTTTAACGTAAAAGCGGCGAAAATGTACAAAATACAATTGGATTTTGAAAGTTTGCACCGCTTTTGCGTTAAAAAGCGGCGCAAATGCGGCGCTAAAAAAGTATAAATATGGGCGCTAAAGGGGAAAGCACGAGCTGCACACTAAGGGCCAGATGTATCAAAAAAACGATTTGCGTTTCTTAAATAGCGAATTTTAAGAAATCGCTATTTAAGAAATGCAAAATAGTATGTATGATTTTTGCAATTCGGTAATAGCGATTTCTTAAAATTTGCAAATGCTATTACCGAATCGCAAATAGAGAATCCACCACCATTCACACCTATGGGCCTGTTGCTAATTGTTTTGCATTTCCCAAACTGTGAATTCTGGTTAG
The DNA here is from genome assembly GCF_031143425.1 of Pleurodeles waltl. Lineage (NCBI taxonomy): Eukaryota > Metazoa > Chordata > Amphibia > Caudata > Salamandridae > Pleurodeles > Pleurodeles waltl. The sequence goes on along the minus strand of NC_090439.1, from coordinate 1,164,757,578 downwards.
GAATTTCGCAAATTAGGAAACGCAAATCCGAGGGTGCCGGGGGCCTAAGGCCCCTTCTGCTGCACCTCAAAAATATTTTTACAGACATGTGAAGCACACACATGCCTTAGGGACATGTGTGTGCTACATGTCAATTTTAAAAATACATTTATAATGCATTTTTTAAATTTGCACATGGTTACTACCAAACTTCAGTTTGTGGTAATTGCATTTCCTAAATGCCCAATTCACATTTAGGAAATGCTTGATACATGTGCTTTGGAAATCGCAAAAAGGAATTCTCTATTTGCGATTTCCAATTTAGAGAATCCCAATTTGTGATTCTCTAAATGGGGTTGCAATTTGAGGAATCGCTATTTTAACGATTCCCTAAAATTGCACTGCGAATGCCTTTCATACGTTGTGAAAAGCATTTTTGCATTCGCAGACGGCCGAATTTTGCAATTTGCACCGTTTATGAATGCAAAAAAGCTTGATACATCTGGCCCTTGCTTCGCTAATCCTTTAGGATATCCAACCTCCTAAGATTTAGAGGGATGTATCTTTTCAAAAGCATTGTTTCTGACCCTAAGAAACAAATGTCACCGTTTTCTTATGTGCTACACTGTGTAATCCATGATTTTATACATTGGGTGTAAACATTGCATTACTTGCATACCAAATGTTCATGTCTAATAAATAGGAGGATTATTCGTTTATTTCAATTGTTAATATCACATCTTTACTCAGGATGCTAAGCCATGAATGGCATTGCAAGAGAACAATGTGTTGGTGAATGGTGCACTACCCGAAAACCTTACAAAATAACTTACAGTTTGTTAAAGAGACGAATGCTTTGTGAAACGTGGAATACAAATTAAATGATGTTTCGTTTGTGCTGGGTCTGCGGTCTCGGGCCCAGATTTAAGAGGGCCTAGCGCCTCCTTGCGCCACATTAGCATATTTTCTTTTAACGCTAATGTGGCCCAACGAGGCCAAAAGTGCCGAGCCAGATTTACAAAGTGGTGCAATGCAGGCATTGCGCCACTTTGTAACACCTTACGCCACATTATATCTGCACTAGCCATAATGTATGCAAGGGGGACATTCCCTGTCATGGAGCCGAATAAATGGCCCAAATAAATCTAAAAGATTTCTTTGCGCCAATTTTAACACCTGCATAGATTCTGTGAAGGAAACGGAGGGTCAGCCGACACATGTTTCGCCCCTAGGCGCGTATACCAGGGCTTTTTCAAGGCGTGTAACCAATAAGCAGCTTGCAACACAATTCATTTGTTAAAAGGCCTTTTAACAAATTAAGGTGACAGACGCGATCGCATTACTATTAACTCTGCTCCGACCTTACACAGATAATCAGAATGAATTAATGTTTAAATAACTGCTTGTGTTGCAAGTTGCCTATTGGTTACCGTACATATGGTATATTGATTCTAAAAAACGTTTCCAAGTGGGATCTTACCTCCTTCTTACTCGTGTATTCCTTGGAGGATTTGGGCCCATATCCTCTGGTTAAGCTCCCACACCTATAATATAGGCATTTCACACAGGAAGTTCGTATCTCTGGACCCTCTCCTCCCCTAGAGTACCTCTTGATTGCTTTTAAAATTGTCACTGCAGGGTAGTGACTATTTTCACCAATTCTAATTGGCACACTGGAACACCCTTATATTTCCCTAGTATATGGTACCTACGTACCCAGGGTATTGGGGTTCCAGGAGATCCCTATGGGCTGCAGCATTTCTTTTGCCACCCATAGGGAGCTCAGACAATTCTTACACAGGACTGCCACTGCAGCCTGTGTGAAATAACATCCACGTTATTTCACAGCCATTTTACACTGCACTTAAGTAACTTATAAGTCACCTATATGTCTAACCCTCACTTAGTGAAGGTTAGGTGCAAAGTTACTAAGTGTGAGGGAACCCTGGCACTAGCCAAGGTGCCCCCACATTGTTCAGGGCAATTTCCCCGGACTTTGTGAGTGCGGGGACACCATTACACGCGTGAACTACATATAGGTCAATACCTATGTGTAGCTTCACAATGGTAACTCCGAACATGGCCATGTAACATGTCTAAGATCACGGAATTGAGACTGGTATTGGGGTGCCAATCCCATGCATCCCCGAGGCTCCAGCACAGACCCCGGGTACTGTCAAACTAGCTCTCTGGGGTTTTCTCTGCAGCTATCGCTGCTGCCAACCCTCAGACAGGTTTTTGCCCCCCTGAGGCCTGGGCAGCCCAGTCCCAGGAAGGCAAAACAAAGGATTTCCTCTGAGAGAGGATGTTACACCCTCTCCCTTTGGAAATAGGTGTTAAGGGCCTGAGAGGAGTAGCCTCTCCTGGCCTCTGGAAATGCTTTGAAGGGCACAGATGGTGCCCTCCTTGTATAAACCAGTCTACACCGGTTCAGGGATACCCCAGCCTATGTTCTGGCGCGAAACTGGACAAAGGAAAGGGGAGTGACCACTCCCCTGTCCATCACCACCCCAGGGGTGGTGCCCAGAGCTCCTCCAGTGTGTCCCAGATCCCTGCCATCTTGAATGCAGAGGTGTGAGGGCACAATGGAGACCTCTGAGTGGCCAGTGCCAGCAGGTGACGTCAGAGACCCCTCCTGATAGGCTCGTACCTGGTTAGGTAGCAAATCCTCCTCTGAGGGCTATTTAGGATCTCTCCTGTGGGTTTCTATTCAGATAACAAATGCAAGAGCTCACCAGAGTTCCTCTGCACTTCTCTCTTCAACTTCTGCCAAGGATCGACCGCTGATTGCTCAGGACGCCTGCAAAACCTCAACAAAGTAGCAAGACAACTACCAGCAACATTGTAGTGCCTAATCCTGCCGGCTTTCTCAACTGTTTCCTGGTTGTGCATGCTCTGACGGCTGTCTGCCTTCACCCTGCACTGGAAGCCAAGAAGAAATCTCCATTGGGTCGACGGAATCTTCCCCCTGCTAACGCAGGCACCAAACTTCTGCATCACTGGTACTCTGGGTCCCCTCTCATCTTGACGAGCGTGGTCCCTGGAACACAGGAGCTGGGTCCAAGTAACCCCGACAGTCCAGTGGTCCTTCTGTCCAAATTTGATGGAGGTAAGTCCTTGCCTTCCCACGCCAGACAGTAATCCTGTGTACTGCGTGAACTGCAGCTGCTAGGGCTTCTGTGCACTTTTGCAAGACTTCCTTCGTGCACAGCACAGACCAGGGTCCCCAGCACTCCATCCTGCATTGCCCAACTTGCTGAGTTGACCTCTGGCTTCGTAGGACCCTCTTTTGTTGTATTGAGACGACCGCCGTGCTCAGATTTCTTGAATGCCTGTTCAAGTGCTTCTGCAGATGCTGCTTGCTTTTGCATGGGCTCTCTGTGTTGCTGAGCCCCTCCTCTGTCTCCTCCTCCAAGGGGCGACCTCCTGGTCCTTCCTGGGCCCTGGCAGCACCCATAATCTTCAACCGCGACTCTTGCACCTAGCAAGGCTTGTTTGCGGTCTTTGTGCGTGAAAACAACTCTGCATCCTCCAGCACGCCGTGGGACATCTTCTGACCAAAGGAGAAGTTCCTGGCACCTTCTGTTGTTGCAGAATCTTCAGATTCTTCCACCCGGAGGCAGCCCTTTTGCACCTTTATCCGGGGTGTAGTGGGCTCCTGCCCCCCCTGGACACTTGGGTGACTCTTGGGCTTGGTCCCCTTCCTTTGCAGGTCCTCAGGTCCAGGAATCCATCTTCAGTGCTTTGCAGTCAGTTGTTGTCTTTGCAGAATCCCCTATCTCAACTTTACTGTCTTTCTGGAGTAGTAGGGTAAATTTACCCCTACTTTTCAGGGTCTTGGGGTGGGGTATCTTGGACACCCTTAGTGTTTTCTTACACTCCCAGCGACCCTCTACACACTACCCTAGGCCAGGGGTCCATTTGTGGTTCGCATTCCACTTTTGGAGTATATGGTTTCTGTTGCCCCTAGGACTAATGTGTCCTATTGCAACCTATTATTTTCTACAGTGTTTGCACTACTTTTCTAAGTGTTTTACTTACCTGATTTTGGTTTGTGTGTATATTTTGTGTATTTTACTTACCTCCTAAGGGAGTATATCCTCTGAGATACTTTTGGCATATTGTCACAAAAATAACGTACCTTTATTTTTAGTAACTCTGAGTACTGTGATTCTTATGATATAGTGCTATATGATATAAGTGGTATAGTAGGAGCTTTGCATGTCTCCTAGTTCAGCCTAAGCTGCTCTGCTATAGCTACCTCTATCAGCCTAAACTGCTAGAACACTACTAATCTACTAATAAGGGATTACTGGACCTGGCACAAGGTTTTAAGTACCACAAGGTACTCATTATAAGACAGGCCAGCCTCCTAGACTGCCCACTACTAGTGCAAGTTATCTTGTGACCAAAGGAAGCTCTGCACTCAATGAAGCTAGGGCCTGATGATCCTTATCGCTTTGGGGAAAATATTGCAACAATTTATGTGGAGAAATAAAAGGACTTACTTCAAATGACCAAAGATCCTCCCTGGCAAAACACAGCTATACATAATCTCCAGAATCCCAATCTCTCTTGTACCCTGTTGTCCAAATTCCCCTTATTGCACACCCTTGGGTCCTGTGTACCATCTGTGTCAAGTCCAGCAGTCCAAGCAACCTTTCACTTCTTTCAAAAACCACCAATGTTAAGAAACCGGTGGCAGTGAGAAAAACAGGATATCCTAATAAGATCAAGATGTGGGCCCTATATCATGCCCAGAACCTATGTTTACCAACTGCATCACGCCCAGTGGTCCAAACGAAGGCATCTCTTAAATCAGAGAGCTGGCTCTATGTCTCACCCAGAGCCTTATGCATATCATGTGTCATGGCCAGCAGTCCAATTGGCCAGCAACAAAAAAAACCTGTATTACATCAAGAGGTGAAGCGTACCAACTGGTTTACACCCTGCAGTCCAAGCAATTACCCTTTCTGACTCTGACAATCAAGAAAATGTCTTCCGCGGATTTTGATTTTTCCTAATTTGCCGCACGCCAAATGTTAGGACTAAGGCTTGGATGTAGTCTCTTACCCTTGCAACGGTGGTCTCAGGACGGGCCTCTGCCCTGCGGATTCAACAGAACTTTCAATCAACTGCAGCGCCTGCTCACCTTTCTTGATGCGCAAATGTGAATCTAGCCGCAGTCGAGTTCGAATAACCAATCAGCTTCTATCTGGCTTGCCAAAATGATGCTCAAATGAGATTTTAGCTTAAAAAACAAAATACCAGAGGTGTCTGTGTAGGAGGCTGGACTGGCTTGTAGTGAGTACCAAGGGGTACTTACACCTTGCACCAGGCCCAGGTATCCCTTATTAGTGTATAGGGTGTCTAGCAGCTTAGGGTGATAGATTATGGTAGCTTAGCAGAGCAGCTTAGGCTGAACTAGGAGACGAGTGAAGCTCCTACAGTACCACTAGAGTCACTTGCACAATATCATAAGAAAACACAATACACAGATATACTAAAAATAAAGGTACTTTATTTTTATGACAATATGCCAAAGTATCTCAGTGAGTACCCTCAGTATGAGGATAGCAAATATACACAAGATATATGTACACAATACCAAAAATATGCAGTATAGTATTAGAAAACAGTGCAAACAATGTATAGTTACAATAGGATGCAATGGGGACACATAGGGATAGGGGCAACACAAACCATATATTCCAAAAGTGGAATGCGAACCACGAATGGACCCCAAACCTATGTGACCTTGTAGAGGGTCGCTGGGACTGTAAGAAAACAGTGAGGGTTCGAAAAATAGCCCACCCCAAGACCCTGAAAAGTGAGTGCAAAGTGCACTAAAGTTCCCCAAAGAGCACAGAAGTCGTGATAGGGGAATTCTGCAGGAAAGACCAACACCAGCAATGCAACAACAATGGATTTCCAGACTAGAGTACCTATGGAACAAGGGGATCAAGTCCAAAAGTCACGATCAAGTCGAGAGTGGGCAGATGCCCAGGAAATGCCAGCTGTGGGTGCAAAGAAGCTGCTACTAGGCAGTAGAAGCTGAGGATTCTGCAGGAATGACAAGGGCTAGAAACTTCCCCTTTGGAGGATGGATGTCCCACGTCGTGAAGAGTTGTGCAGAAGTGTTTTCCTGCGGAAATACTGCAAACAAGCCTTGCTAGCTGCAAGCTTGCGGTTTAGGGTTTTTGGATGCTGCTGTGGCCCAGGAGGGACCAGGATGTCGCCAATTGCATGAGGAGACAGAGGGGGCATCCAGCAAGACAAGGAGCCCTCTCAGAAGCAGGCAGCACCCGGAGAAGTGCCGTAACAGGCACTACAAAGTGGTGTGAAACGGTGCTCACCCGAAGTTGCACAAGAGAGTCCCACGCCGCCGGAGGAAAACTCAGGAGGTCGTGCAATGCAGGTTAGAGTGCCGTGGACCCAGGCTTGGCTGTGCACAAAGGAAATCCTGGAAAAGTGCACAGGAGCCGGAGTAGCTGCAAAAGACGCGGTTCCCAGCAATGCAGTCTGGCTTGGGGAGGCAAGCACTTACCTCCACCAAACTTGGACTGAAGAGTCACTGGACTGTGGGAGTCACTTGGACAGAGTTGCTGGATTCAAGGGACCTCGCTCGTCGTGCTGAGAGGAGACCCAGAGGACCGGTGATGCAGTTCTTTGGTGCCTGCGGTTGCAGGGGGACGATTCCGTCGACCCATGGGAGATTTCTTCGGAGCATCTAGTGCAGAGAGGAGGCAGACTACCCCCACAGCATGCACCACCAGGAAAACAGTTGAGAAGGCGGCAGGATCAGCGTTACAGTGTCGCAGTAGTCGTCTTTGCTACTTTGTTGCAGTTTTGCAGGCTTCCAGCGCGGTCAGCAGTCGATTCCTTGGCAGAAGGTGAAGAGAGAGATGCAGAGGAACTCTGATGAGCTCTTGCATTCGTTATCTAAGGAATTCCCCAAAGCAGAGACCCTAAATAGCCAGAAAAGAGGGCTTGGCTACTTAGGAGAGAGGATAGGCTAGCAACACCTGAAGGAGCCTATCAGAAGGAGTCTCTGATGTCACCTGCTGGCCCTGGCCACTCAGAGCAGTCCAGTGTGCCAGCAGCACCTCTGTTTCCAAGATGGCAGAGGTCTGGAGCACACTGGAGGAGCTCTGGGCACCTCCCAGGGGAGGTGCAGGTCAGGGGAGTGGTCACTCCCCTTTCCTTTGTCCAGTTTCGCGCCAGAACAGGGCTGAGGGATCCCTGAACCGGTGTAGACTGGCTTATGCAGAAATGGGCACCATCTTTGCCCATGAAAGCATTTCTAGAGGCTGGGGGAGGCTACTCCTCCCCTGCCTTAACACTTTTTTCCAAAGGGAGAGGGTGTAACACCCTCTCTCTGAGGAAGTCCTTTGTTCTGCCTTCCTGGGCCAAGCCTGGCTGGACCCCAGGAGGGCAGAAACCTGTCTGAGGGGTTGGCAGCAGCAGCAGCTGCAGTGAAACCCCTGAAAAGGCAGTTTGGCAGTACCCGGGTCTGTGCTAGAGACCCGTGGGATCATGGGATTGTGCCAACAATGCCAGGATGGCATAGAGGGGGCAATTCCATGATCTTAGACATGTTACATGGCCATATTCGGAGTTACCATTGTGAAGCTACACATAGGTAGTGAACTATGTGTAGTGCACGCGTGTAATGGTGTCCCCGCACTCACAAAGTCCGGGGAATTTGCCCTGAACAATGTGGGGGCACCTTGGCTAGTGCCAGGGTGCCCACACACTAAGTAACTTTGCACCTAACCTTTACCAGGTAAAGGTTAGACATATAGGTGACTTATAAGTTACTTAAGTGCAGTGAAAATGGCTGTGAAATAATGTGTGCATTATTTCACTCAGGCTGCAGTGGCAGGCCTGTGTAGTATTTGTCAGAGCTCCCTATGGGTGGCAAAAGAAGTGCTGCAGCCCATAGGGATCTCCTGGAACCCCAATACCCTGGGTACCTCAGTACCATATACTAGGGAATTATAAGGGTGTTCCAGTAAGCCAATGTAAATTGGTAAAATTGGTCACTAGCCTGTTAGTGACAATTTGAAAGAAATGAGAGAGCATAACCACTGAGGTTCTGGATAGCAGAGCCTCAGTGAGACAGTTAGTCATAACACAGGTAACACAGTCAGGCACACTTATGAGCACTGGGGCCCTGGCTGGCAGGGTCCCAGTGACACATACAACTAAAATAACATATATACAGTGAAAAATGGGGGTAACATGCCAGGCAAGATGGTACTTTCCTACACAACCCCCCCCAAACGAAGGACAATAAGACTAGTCATTACCTGATGGGTCTTCATTGTCTAAGTGGAAATATCTGGAGAGTCCATCTGCATTGGAGTGGGTACTCCCAGGTCTATGTTCCACTGTATAGTCCATTCCCTGTAGGGATATGGACCACCTCAACAATTTAGGATTTTCACCTTTCATTTGTTGTAGCCAAAGCAGAGGTTTGTGGTCTGTCTGAACAATAAAGTGAGTGCCAAACAGGTATGGCCTCAACTTCTTCAGTGCCCAGACCACAGCACAGGCCTCCCTCTCTATGGCAGACCAACGCTTTTCTCTAGGGGTCAACCTCCTGCTGATAAAAGCAACAGGTTGATCCTGGCCCTCAGAATTAGGTTGTGATAAGACTGCCCCTACCCCTAATTCAGATGTATCAGTTTGGACAATTAATCTTTGGAGTAACAGGGGCTTTTCAGGACAGGTGCAGAGCACATGGCCTGCTTCAGCTCCTCAAAAGCTTTCTGACAGTTTGCTGTCCATAATACCTTCTTAGGCATTTTCTTTGAAGTGAGGTCATTAAGAGGGGCTGCAATGGAGCCATAGTTCTTTATGAACCTCCTATAGTACCCAGTGAGGCCTAAAAAGGCTCTCACCTGAGTCTGAGTGGTAGGGGGAACCCAATCTATAATAGTTTGGATTTTGCCCTGAAGTGGTGCAATCTGTTCTCCACCTACCAGGTGTCCCAGATAAACCACTTTCCCCTGCCCTATCTGGCACTTTGAAGCCTTGATAGTGAGTCCTGTCTTTTGCAGGGCCTCCAAAACTTTCCATAGGTGGACCAAGTGATCATCCCAGCTGGAGCTAAAGACAGCTATATCGTCTTGATATGCTGCACTAAAAGCTTCCAGCCCTTGCAGGACTGCGTTCACCAACCTCTGAAAAGTGACAGGTGCATTTTTCAATCCAAAAGGCATTACTGTGAATTGGTAATGGCCTCCAATGGTTGAAAATGCAGTTTTTGCTTTTGCATCTTCTGATAATTTGATTTGCAATACCCTGCAGTCAAATCAAAAGTGCTTAGATACTTGGCAGATGCCAGTGTATCTATGAGCTCATCTGCCCTGGGTATAGGGTGAGCATCAGTTTTGGTTACCTGGTTGAGCCCTTAGTAGTCAACACAAAACCGCATTTCCTTCTTTCCATCCTTGGAATGAGCTTTTAGTACAAGTACCACAGGAGAAGCCCATGGACTTTCAGAGTGCTCAACCACTCCCAGTTCAAGCATTTTCTGCACCTCTTGCTTTATGCAGTCTCTGACATGGTCAGGCTGCCTATAGATCTTACTTTTGACAGGCAAGCTGTCTCCAGTACCTATAGTGTGCTCACACCAAGAAGTGGTACCTGGCACAGTAGAGAAGAGTTCAGAAAAATGACCCAGGAGATTTATGCAGTGTTCTTTCTGCTCAGCAGTAACACAATCTGCCAAAACTACACCTTCCACTAGAGCATCTTGTTCTGTGGAAGAGAACAGATCAGGGAGAGGGTCACTCTCTTCTTCCTGTCCCTCATCAGTTGCCATGAGCAGGGTGAGATCAGCCCTGTCATAGTAGGGTTTCAGGCGATTGACATAGAGCACCCTAAGGGGACTCCTGGCAGTGCCTAAGTCAACTAAGTAGGTGACTTCACCCTTCTTTTCAACAATTATGTGGGGTCCACTCCATTTATCTTGGAGTGCTCTTGGGGCCACAGGCTCCAAGACCCACACTTTCTGCCCTGGTTGGTACTGAACCAAAACAGCCTTCTGGTCGTGCCATTGCTTCTGGAGCTCTTGGCTGGCCTGAAGGTTTTTACTGGCCTTTTTCATGTACTCAGCCATCCTTGATCTGAGGCCAAGTACATAGTCCACTATGTCTTGCTTTGGAGCTTTTAAAGGTTGTTCCCAACCCTCCTTAACAAGTGTTAGAGGACCTCTCACAGGGTGACCAAATAGGAGTTCAAAGAGGCTGAAGCCCACTCCTTTTTGGGGTACCTCCCTGTAAGCAAAAAGGAGGCAAGGTAACAGGATTTCCCATCTCCTGCAGAGTTTTTCAGGGAGTCCCATAATCATGCCTTTGAGAGTTTTGTTAAATCTCTCCAACAGTCCATTTGTTTGTGGATGATAGGGTGTGGTGAACTTGTATGTAACACCACACTCCTTCCACATGGCCTTTAATTAAGCAGACATGAAATTGCTTCCCCTGTCTGATACCACCTCTTTTGGGAAGCCCACCCTGGAAAAGATTCCCAGGAGGGCCTTTGCCACTGCAGGAGCTGTAGTGGTCCTTAGAGGAATTGCTTCAGGATATCTGGTGGCATGGTCCACTACCACTAAGATAAACCTATTGCCTGAAGCAGTAGGAGGGTCAAGGGGGCCAACTATGTCAACCCCTACCCTTTCAAAGGGGACCCCAACCACAGGCAGTGGAATAAGGGGTGCCTTTGGAGTGCCACCTGTCTTGCCACTGGCTTGACAGGTTTCACAGGACTTACAAAATTCCATTGTGTCCTCTGACATTCTAGGCCAATGAAACAAGGGAACAAGCCTGTCCCAAGTTTTCATTTGCCCCAAATGTCCAGCTAAGGGAATGTCGCGGGCAAGAGTTAGGAGGAACTTTCTGTACTCCTGAGGAATCACCAATCTCCTGGCAGCTCCAGGTTTTGGATCCCTTGCTTCAGTGTACAACCCAGTAAACTCTGTGAGAGTCACTGACATCCCCATTTGCTTGTTTGACAGCTTGCTGCCTTAGACCCTCTAGTGTGGGACAGGTCTGCTGTGCCACACTCAGCTCCTCCCTGGCAGGCCCCCCTTCACCCAAAAGCTCAGCAGTGTCTGCTTCCAGCTCCTCTGGTGTAGGTTCTGCACAGGGTGGAAGTTCTTCTTCCTCAGAAGTTGAATCCACTGTAGAGGGAGGGATAGTAGGTAGTGATTTACTTCTACTAACCCTAGCTTTAGGGAGCACTTGGTCCATTCTTCCAGGATCCAAGTCACCCTGTCCTTTTTGCTTTTCGGCCTGAGCCCTGGTCAAAGCAAAAATATGCCCTAGAATGCCCAGCATTGCTGCATGAGACTCCAACTCCACTTCTGCCCAAGCTGATGTCTCTAAATCATTCCCTAATAGACAGTCTACAGGTAAATCTGAGGCAACCACAACTTTCTTTGGGCCAGTAACCCCCCCCCCCAGTTGAGATTCACAACAGCCATGGGGTGGCTAAGGGTGTTGTTATGAGCATCGGTTACTTGGTACTGGTGACCAAGTAGGTGTTGTTCAGGGTGGACCAGTTTCTCTATTACCATTGTAACACTGGCACCTGTGTCCCTGTAGGCCTGAACCTCAACACCATTTATTAGGGGTAGTTGCTTGTACTTATCCATGTTAAGGGGACAAGCAACCAAGGTGGCTAAAACAATAGCCCCCTCAGAGACTAACACAGCCTCTGTGGTCTCCCTAATCAGACCAACCCCAACTAAGTTACCAAAAGTGAGCCCAGCTACTCCGTTGGATTGGCTATTAGTAGGTTTGCTCCCACCACCACCGCTATTACTAGGGGCACTAGGTGTAGCAGCAGGGGTTGTAGTGGTAGGAGGCTTGGTGCTTTTCTTTGGACAACTGGGATCTGTTGTCCAATGGCCTTTTATTTTACATAAATAGCACCATGGTTTCTTTTCTTTGTTTTGATTTGAAGAGGATTTGGGCCCACCACCCCCACCAGAGTGTTTTTGTGGGCCTGATGAAGACTCATTTTTAGATTTGTCCCCACCATTTTCACAAGACTTAACATCCTTCTTCTTGCCATCTTTGTCAACCCCTGTATGAACTTTTCTGTTCACCCTTGTTCTGACCCATTTGTCTGCCTTCTTTCCCAATTCTTGGGGAGAGGTCAGATCAGAGTCCACCAAGTACTGGTGCAACAAATCAGACACACAATTATTAAGAATATGCTCTCTCAGGATTAAGTTATACAGGCTTTCATAATCAGTAACTTTACTGCCATGTAACCACCCCTCCAAGGCCTTCACTGAATGGTCAACAAAGTCTACCCAGTCTTGTGAAGACTCCTTTTTGGTCTCTCTGAACTTCATCCTGTACTGTTCAGTGGTTAAGCCATAACCATCCAGGAGTGCATTCTTAAGAACTGCAAAATTATTGGCATCACTTTCTTTCACAGTAAGGAGCCTATCCCTACCCTTTCTACTAAATGATAGCCATAGGATAGCAGCCCACTGCCTTTGAGGGACATCCTGTACAACACAGGCCCTCTCAAGTGCAGCAAACCACTTGTTAATGTCTTCCCCCTCCTTATAAGGGGGAACTATCTTGTGCAGATTCCTAGAATCATGCTCTCTTGCAGGATGACTATTGGGAATACTGCTGCTGCTGTCACCATGGGTTTCCAACCCAATTTTCTGTCTTTCTCTTTCATTTTCTAAGAACTGTCTATCTAAATCCAGCTGTTGCTTCTTGAGCTTCAGCCTGGATTGTTCCACTCTCAATCTATTGAGCTCCCTTTCTAACATTCTGTCATCAGGGTGGGTGGGAGGGACATGCCTTGCAACAGAAGTATGGTGAGAATGAACATTAGGAGACCTGTCTCTAACAGATGGCACCCTAACAGCTTGGCTAACAGAAACAGCACTTCTACTATGATGAGAAGGAATACTCTTACTGTGATGTGAGACAACACTATCAGTGTGATGTGACTCTACATCAGTACCAGCTATGCTAGGTTGTCTGCTAATGGGCAGGCTAGGAAGTTTCCCTTCTAAATCTTTTGCTAAGGGTGCCCCAGGGTCATATTGGGAACCATCAGCTAATTTCTCCACAGAAGTGCCACCTCTGGCCTTATCCTGTTCAACAAGCATATTAACCAACAGTTCTCTAGAGGGATTCTTCCCTACACTTAAACCTCTTTCTATGCAGAGACTCCTTGCTCCTTTCCAGCTAAGGTGATCATAAGCAAGTTTGGACAGATCAACAGTTTGGCCTGTGCCAGACATTTTAGAAAGTGTTTAAGTGATAGAAAAAGTGAGAAAAAGTGTTTCAGAACTTTTTGAAAGACAGAAAAAAAACTTTTAAAACTTTTAAAGAACTTTTTAGAAAGTTTAGAAATACTTTTCAGCACTTTAGCAAAGAAGTGAAAGGAGAAAAGCAAAACTTTTTGGTTAGGTGTACATACACTGAACTTGTTTTGTATATTTTTCTCTTATGAAAAGTACAATGACAAAAGTGGTAAGTAGTTGCAAAGTACTTATCCCACCGCTGCACAACCAATGTAGGAGGCTGGACTGGCTTGTAGTGAGTACCAAGGGGTACTTACACCTAGCACCAGGCCCAGGTATCCCATTATTAGTGTATAGGGTGTCTAGCAGCTTAGGCTGATAGATAATGGTAGCTTAGCAGAGCAGCTTAGGCTGAACTAGGAGACAAGTGAAGCTCCTACAGTACCACTAGTGTCACTTGCACAATATCATAAGAAAACACAATACACAGATATACTAAAGATAAAGGTACTTTATTTTTATGACAATTTGCCAAAGTATCTCAGTGAGTACCCTCAGTATGAGGATAGCAAATATACACAAGATATATGTACACAATGCCAAAAATATGCAGTATAGTATTAGAAAACAGTGCAAACAATGTATAGTTACAATAGGATGCAATGGGGACACATAGGGATAGGGGCAACACAAACCATATACTCCAAAAGTGGAATGCGAACCACGAATGGACCCCAAACCTATGTGACCTTGTAGAGGGTCGCTGGGACTGTAAGAAAACAGTGAGGGTTAGAAAAATAGCCCACCCCAAGACCCTGAAAAGTGAGTGCAAAGTGCACTAAAGTTCCCCAAAGAGCACAGAAGTCGTGATAGGGGAATTCTGCAGGAAAGACCAACACCAGCTATGCAACAACAATGGATTTCCAGACTAGAGTACCTGTGGAACAAGGGGACCAAGTCCAAAAGTCACGATCAAGTAGAGAGTGGGCAGATGCCCAGGAAATGCCAGCTGTGGGTGCAAAGAAGCTGCTACTAGGCAGTAGAAGCTCAGGATTCTGCTGGAATGACAAGGGCTAGAAACTTCCCCTTTGGAGGATGGATGTCCCACGTCGTGAAGAGTCGTGCAGAAGTGCTTTCCTGCAGAAAGACCGCAAACAAGCCTTGCTAGCTGCAAGCTTGCGGTTTAGGGTTTTTGGATGCTGCTGTGGCCCAGGAGGGACCAGGATGTCGCCAATTGCGTGAGGAGACAGAGAGGGCGTCCAGCAAGACAAGGAGCCCTCTGAGAAGCAGGCAGCACCCGGAGAAGTGCTGGAACAGGCACTACAAAGTGGCGTGAAACGGTGCTCACCCGAAGTTGCACAAGAGAGTCCCACGCCGCCGGAGGACAACTCAGGAGGTCGTGCAATGCAGGTTAGAGTGCCGTGGACCCAGGCTTGGCTGTGCACAAAGGAAATCCTGGAAAAGTGCACAGGAGCCGGAGTAGGTGCAAAAGACACGGTTCCCAGGAATGCAGTCTGGTGTGGGGAGGCAAGGACTTACCTCCACCAAACTTGGACTGAAGAGTCACTGGACTGTGGGAGTCACTTGGACAGAGTTGCTGGATTCAAGGGACCTCGTTCGTCGTGCTGAGAGGAGACCCAGAGGACCGGTGATGCAGTTCTTTGGTGCCTGCGGTTGCAGGGGGACGATTCCGTCGACCCACGGGAGATTTCTTCGGAGCTTCTAGTGCAGAGAGGAGGCAGACTACCCCCACAGCATGCACCACCAGGAAAACAGTTGAGAAGGCGGCAGGATCAGCGTTACAGTGTCGCAGTAGTCATCTTTGCTACTTTGTTGCAGTTTTGCAGGCTTCCAGCGCGGTCAGCAGTCGATTCCTTGGCAGAAGGTGAAGAGAGAGATGCAGAGGAACTCTGATGAGCTCTTTCATTCGTTATCTAAGGAATTCCCCAAAGCAGAGACCCTAAATAGCCAGAAAAGAGGGTTTGGCTACTTAGGAGAGAGGATAGGCTAGCAACACCTGAAGGAGCCTATCAGAAGGAGTCTCTGATGTCACCTGCTGGCCCTGGCCACTCAGAGCAGTCCAGTGTGCCAGCAGCACCTCTGTTTCCAAGATGGCAGAGGTCTGGAGCACACTGGAGGAGCTCTGGGCACCTCGCAGGGGAGGTGCAGGTCAGGGGAGTGGTCACTCCCCTTTCCTTTGTCCAGTTTCGTGCCAGCGCAGGGCTAAGGGATCCCTGAACCGGTGTAGACTGGCTTATGCAGAAATGGGCACCATCTGTGCCCATGAAAGCATTTCTAGAGGCTGGGGGAGGCTACTCCTCCCCTGCCTTAACACTTTTTTCCAAAGGGAGAGGGTGTAACACCCTCTCTCTGAGGAAGTCCTTTGTTCTGCCTTCCTGGGCCAAGCCTGGCTGGACCCCAGGAGAGCAGAAACCTGTCTGAGGGGTTGGCAGCAGCAGCAGCTGCAGTGAAACCCCTGAAAAGGCAGTTTGGCAGTACCCGGGTCTGTGCTAGAGACCCATGGGATCATGGGATTGTGCCAACAATGCCAGGATGGCATAGAGGGGGCAATTCCATGATCTTAGACATGTTACATGGCCATATTCGGAGTTACCATTGTGAAGCTACACATAGGTAGTGAACTATGTGTAGTGCACGCGTGTAATGGTGACCCCGCACTCACAAAGTCCGGGGAATTTGCCCTGAACAATGTGGGGGCACCTTGGCTAGTGCCAGGGTGCCCACACACTAAGTAACTTTGCACCTAACCTTTACCAGGTAAAGGTTAGACATATAGGTGACTTATAAGTTACTTAGGTGCAGGGGTAAATGGCTGTGAAATAACGTGGACGTTATTTCACTAAGGCTGCAGTGGCAAGCCTGTGTAAGAATTGTCATAGCTCCCTATGGGTGGCAAAAGAAATGCTGCAGCCCATAGGGATCACCTGGAACCCCAATACCCTGAGTACCTCAGTACCATATACTAGGGAATTATAAGGGTGTTCCAGTATGCCAATGTGAATTGGTGAAATTGGTCACTAGCCTGTTAGTGACAATTTGGAAAGAAATGAGAGAGCATAACCACTGAGGTTCTGGATAGCAGAGCCTCAGTGAGACAGTTAGTTATAACACAGGTAACACATTCAGGGCACACTTATGAGCACTGGGGCCATGGCTGGCAGGGTCCCAGTGACACATACAACTAAAACAACATATATACAGTGAAAAATGGGGTAACATGCCAGGCAAGATGGTACTTTCCTACACAACCCCCCCCCCCCAAACGAAGGACAATAAGACTAGTCATTACCTGATGGGTCTTCATTGTCTAAGTGGAAATATCTGGAGAGTCCATCTGCATTGGAGTGGGTACTCCCAGGTCTATATTCCACTGTATAGTCCATTCCCTGTAGGGATATGGACCACCTCAACAATGTAGGATTTTCACCTTTCATTTGTTTTAGCCAAAGTAGAGGTTTGTGGTCTGTCTGAACAATGAAGTGAGTGCCAAACAGGTATGGCCTCAACTTCTTCAGTGCCCAGACAACAGCACAGGCCTCCCTCTCTATGGCAGACTGTAGGAAAGTACCATCTTGCCTGGCATGTTACCCCCTTTTTCACTGTATATATGTTGTTTTAGTTGTATGTGTCACTGGGACCCTGGTAACCCAGGGCCCCAGTGCTCATAAGTGTGCCTGTATGTGTTACCTGTGTAGTGACTAACTGTCTCACTGAGGCTCTGCTGATCAGAACCTCAGTGGTTATGCTCTCTCATTTCTTTCCAAATTGTCACTGACAGGCTAGTGACCATTTTTACCAATTCACATTGGCTTACTGGAACACCCTTATAATCCCCTAGTATATGGTACTGAGGTACCCAGGGTATTGGGGTTCCAGGAGATCCCTATGGGCTGCAGCATTTCTTTTGCCACCCATAGGGAGCTCTGACAATTCTTACACAGGCCTGCCACTGCAGCCTGAGTGAAATAACGTCCACGTTATTTCACAGCCATTTTACACTGCACTTAAGTAACTTATAAGTCACCTATATGTCTAACCTTTACCTGGTAAAGGTTAGGTGCAAAGTTACTTAGTGTGAGGGCACCCTGGCACTAGCCAAGGTGCCCCCACATTGTTCAGAGCCAATTCACTGAACTTTGTGAGTGCGGGGACACCATTACACGCGTGCACTACATATAGGTCACTACCTATATGTAGCTTCACCATGGTAACTCCGAATATGGCCATGTAACATGTCTATGATCATGGAATTGCCCCCTCTATGCCATCCTGGCATTGTTGGTACAATTCCATGATCCCAGTGGTCTGTAGCACAGACCCTGGTACTGCCAAACTGCCCTTCCTGGGGTTTCTCTGCAGCTGCTGCTGCTGCCAACCCCTCAGACAGGCATCTGCCCTCCTGGGGTCCAGCCAGGCCTGGCCCAGGATGGCAGAACAAAGAACTTCCTCTGAGAGAGGGTGTAACACCCTCTCCCTTTGGAAAATGGTGTGAAGGCAGGGGAGGAGTAGCCTCCCCCAGCCTCTGGAAATGCTTTGTTGGGCACAGAGGTGCCCAATTCTGCATAAGCCAGTCTACACCGGTTCAGGGACCCCTTAGCCCCTGCTCTGGCGCGAAACTGGACAAAGGAAAGGGGAGTGACCACTCCCCTGACCTGCACCTCCCCTGGGAGGTGTCCAGAGCTCCTCCAGTGTGCTCCAGACCTCTGCCATCTTGGAAACAGAGGTGCTGCTGGCACACTGGACTGCTCTGAGTGGCCAGTGCCACCAGGTGACGTCAGAGACTCCTTGTGATAGGCTCCTTCAGGTGTTAGTAGCCTTTCCTCTCTCCTAGGTAGCCAAACCCTCTTTTCTGGCTATTTAGGGTCTCTGTCTCTGGGGAAACTTTAGATAACGAATGCATGAGCTCAGCCGAGTTCCTCTGCATCTCCCTCTTCACCTTCTGATAAGGAATCGACCGCTGACCGCGCTGGAAGCCTGCAAACCTGCAACATAGTAGCAAAGACGACTACTGCAACTCTGTAACGCTGATCCTGCCGCCTTCTCGACTGTTTTCCTGCTTGTGCATGCTGTGGGGGTAGTCTGCCTCCTCTCTGCACCAGAAGCTCCGAAGAAATCTCCCGTGGGTCGACGGAATCTTCCCCCTGCAACCGCAGGCACCAAAAAGCTGCATCTCCGGTCCCTTGGGTCTCCTCTCAGCACGACGAGCGAGGTCCCTCGAATCCAGCGACACCGTCCAAGTGACCCCCACAGTCCAGTGACTCTTCAGCCCAAGTTTGGTGGAGGTAAGTCCTTGCCTCACCTCGCTGGGCTGCATTGCTGGGAACCGCGACTTTGCAAGCTTCTCCGGCCCCTGTGCACTTCCGGCGGAAATCCTTCGTGCACAGCCAAGCCTGGGTCCACGGCACTCTAACCTGCATTGCACGACTTTCTAAGTTGGTCTCCGGCGACGTGGGACTCCTTTGTGCAACTTCGGCGAGCACCGTTTCACGCATCCTCGTAGTGCCTGTTTCTGGCACTTCTCCGGGTGCTACCTGCTTCAGTGAGGGCTCCTTGTCTTGCTCGACGTCCCCTCTCTCTGCAGGTCCAATTTGCGACCTTCTGGTCCCTCCTGGGCCCCAGCAGCGTCCAAAAACGCCAAACGCACGATTTGCGTGTAGCAAGGCTTGTTGGCGTCCATCCGGCGGGAAAACACTTCTGCACGACTCTCCAAGGCGTGGGGGATCCATCCTCCAAAGGGGAAGTCTCTAGCCCTTGTCGTTCCTGCAGTATTCACAGTTCTTCAGCCTAGTAAGAGCTTCTTTGCACCAACCGCTGGCATTTCTTGGGCATCTGCCCATCTCCGAGCTGCTTGTGACTTTTGGACTTGGTCCCCTTGCTCCACAGGTACCTTCAGACAGGAATCCATCGTTGTTGCATTGCTGATTTGTGTTTTCCTTGCATTCTCCCTCTAACACGACTATTTTGTCCTTAGGGGAACTTTGGTGCACTTTGCACTCACTTTTCAGGGTCTTGGGGAGGGTTATTTTTCTAACTCTCACTATTTTCTAATAGTCCCAGCGACCCTCTACAAGGTCACATAGGTTTGGGGTCCATTCGTGGTTCACATTCCACTTTTGGAGTATATGGTTTGTGTTGCCCCTATCCCTATGTTTCCCCATTGCATCCTATTGTAATTATACATTGTTTGCACTGTTTTCTAAGACTATACTGCATATTTTTGCTATTGTGTATATATATCTTGTGTATATTTCCTATCCTCTTACTGAGGGTACACTCTAAGATACTTTGGCATATTGTCATAAAAATAAAGTACCTTTATTTTTAGTATAACTGTGTATTGTGTTTTCTTATGATATTGTGCATATGACACTAAGTGGTACTGTAGTAGCTTCACACGTCTCCTAGTTCAGCCTGAGCTGCTTTGCTAAGCTACCATTATCTATCAGCCTAAGCTGCTAGACACCCTATACACTAATAAGGGATAACTGGGCCTGGTGCAAGGTGCAAGTACCCCTTGGTACTCACTACAAGCCAGTCCAGCCTCCTACATTGGTTGTGCAGTGGTGGGATAAGTGCTTTGAGACTACTTACCACTCTTGTCATTGTACTTTTCATAAGAGAAAAATATACAAAACAAGGTCAGTGTATATACACATAGCCAAAAAGTTTTGCATTTCCTCTTTTCACTCTTTTCTAAGTGCTGAAAAGTACTTCTAAACTTTCAAAAAGTTCTTAAAAGTTAAAAAAGTTTTTTTCTGTCTTTCCAAAAAGTTCTGAAAACTTTTTTCTCTTTGTCTATCACTTTAACTCTCTCTAAAAAATGTCTGGCACAGGCCAAAAAGTTGAACTGTCCAAACTTGCATATGATCACCTTAGCTGGAAAGGAGCAAGGAGTCTCTGCATAGAGAGAGGTTTGAGTGTAGGGAAGAATCCTTCCTTAGAACTGTTAATTAATATGCTTAGAGTACAGGATAAGGCCATAAGTGCCCAATCTGTAGAAAAAGTAGCTAATGGTTCTCAATCTGATCCAGGGACTCCCCCAGGAAAAGGTTCTGGAAAGAAAATTCTCAGCCTGCCCATTACTAGACAGTCTAGCATAGTTGGTACAGAGGTTGAATCACATCATACTGATGATGTGCTCTCACATTATACTGGTAGCCAAGCTGTTAGGGTGCCCTCTGTAAGGGACAGGTCTCCTTCTGTTCATTCCCATCATACCTCTGTATCTAGAAATGTCCCTCCCACCCACCCTGATGACAGATTGTTGGAAAGGGAGCTCAATAGATTGAGAGTGGAGCAAACCAGACTGAAGCTCAAGAAGCAACAGCTGGATTTGGATAGACAGTCTTTAGAAATAGAGAGGGAAAGACAGAAAATGGGTTTAGATACCCATGGTGGCAGCAGCAGTATTCCCCATAGTCATCCTGCAAAAGAGCATGATTCCAGGAATCTGCATAAGATAGTTCCCCCTTACAAGGAGGGGGATGACATTAACAAGTGGTTTGCTGCACTTGAGAGGGCCTGTGCTGTACAGGATGTCCCTCAAAGGCAGTGGGCTGCTATCCTATGGCTATCATTTACTGGAAAAGGTAGGGATAGGCTCCTTACTGTAAAAGAAAATGATGCTAATAATTTCCAAGTTCTTAAGAATGCACTCCTGGATGGTTATGGCTTAACCACTGAACAGTACAGGATCAAGTTCAGAGATACCAAAAAGGAGTCTTCACAAGACTGGGTTGATTTCATTGACCAGGCAGTGAAGGCCTTGGAGGGGTGGTTACATGGCAGTAAAGTTACTGATTATGACAGCCTGTATAACTTAATCCTGAGAGAGCATATTCTTAATAATTGTGTGTCTGATTTGTTGCACCAGTACTTGGTGGACTCTGATCTGACCTCTCCCCAAGAATTGGGAAAGAAGGCAGACAAATGGGTCAGAACAAGAGTGAACAGAAAAGTTCATACAGGGGGTGACAAAGATGGCAACAAAAAGAAGGATGGTAAGTCTTCTGACAAGGGTGGGGACAAATCTAAAAATGAGTCTTCATCAGGCCCACAAAAACACTCTGGTGGGGGTGGTGGGCCCAAACCCTCCTCTAATCAGAACAAGGAAAAGAAACCATGGTGCTATTTATGTAAGATAAAAGGCCATTGGACAACAGATCCCAGTTGTCCAAAGAAAGGCACCACAGCTCCTACCACTACAACCCCTACTGCTACACCTAGTGTCCCTACTAATAGCAGTGGTGGTGGGAGCAAACCTACTAATAGCCAATCCAAGGGAGTAGCTGGGCTCACTTTTGGTAATTTAGTTGGGGTTGGTCTGATTAGGGAGACCACAGAGGCTACTTTAGTCTCTGAAGGGGCTATTGACTTAGCCACTTTGGTTGCTTGCCCCCATAACTTGGAGAAGTACAAGCAACTAACCCTAATAAATGGTGTTGAGGTCCAGGCCTACAGGGACACAGGTGCCAGTGTCACAATGGTGATTGAGAAACTGGTGCACCCTGAACAACACATACTTGGACACCAGTACCAAGTAACCGATGCTCACAACATAACACAAAGCCACCCCATGGCTGTTGTAAATCTCAACTGGGGGGGGGTATCTGGTCCAAAGAAAGTTGTGGTAGCTTCAGATTTACCTGTAGACTGTCTATTAGGGAACGATTTGGAGACATCAGCTTGGTCAGATGTGGAGTTGGAGGCCCATGCAGCAATGCTGGGCATCCCAGGGCATATTTTTGCTTTGACAAGGGCTCAGGCCAAAAGGCAAAAAGGACAGGGAAGCTTGGATCCTGGAACAATGGACCAAGTGCTCCCTAAAGCTAGGGCTAGTAGAAGCAAACCACTTCCTACTATCCCTCCCTCTACAGTGGATTCTACTTCTGAGGAAGAAGAATTCCCTCCCTGTGCAGAACCTACACCAGAGGAGCTGGAAGCAGACACTGCTGAGCTTTTGGGTGAAGGGGGGCCTGCCAGAGAGGAGCTGAGTGTGGCACAGCAAACCTGTCCCACATTAGAGGGTCTCAGACAGCAAGCTGTCAAACAGGCTAATGGGGATGTCAGTGACTCACAAAGAGTTTACTGGGAGGACAACCTCTTGTACACTGAGCATAGGGATCCTAAACCTGGAGCTGCCAGGAGATTAGTGATTCCTCAGGAGTACAGAAAGTTCCTCCTAACACTGGCACATGACATTCCCTTAGCTGGGCACCTGGGTCAAATGAAAACTTGGGACAGATTGGTACCACTGTTTCATTGGCCTAGGATGTCAGAGGACACAAAAGAATTTTGTAAGTCCTGTGAAACCTGTCAAGCCAGTGGCAAGACAGGTGGCACTCCAAAGGCACCCCTTATCCCACTGCCTGTGGTTGGGGTTCCCTTTGAAAGGGTAGGGGTTGACATAGTTGGCCCCCTTGACCCTCCTACTGCTTCAGGCAATAGGTTTATCTTAGTGGTAGTGGACCATGCCACAAGGTATCCTGAAGCAATTCCTTTAAGGACCACTACAGCTCCTGCAGTGGCAAAGGCCCTCCTGGGAATATTTTCCAGGGTGGGCTTCCCAAAGGAAGTAGTATCAGACAGAGGAAGCAATTTCATGTCTGCATACTTAAAGGCCATGTGGAAGGAGTGTGGTGTAACTTACAAGTTCACAACACCCTATCATCCACAAACAAATGGACTGGTGGAGAGATTTAATAAAACTCTCAAAGGCATGATTATGGGACTCCCTGAAAAACTCCGCAGGAGATGGGATATCCTTCTACCATGCCTCCTTTTTGCCTACAGGGAGGTACCCCAGAAAGGAGTGGGCTTCAGCCCCTTTGAACTTCTTTTTGGACACCCTGTTAGGGGTCCACTCACACTTGTAAAGGAGGGTTGGGAACAACCTTTAAAAGCTCCTAAGCAGGATATTGTGGATTATGTACTTGGCCTCAGATCAAGGATGGCTGAGTACATGAAAAAGGCCAGTAAAAACCTTCAGGCCAGCCAAGAGCTCCAGAAGCAATGGCATGATCAGAAGGCTGTTTTGGTTCAGTACCAACCAGGGCAGAAAGTGTGGGTCTTGGAGCCTGTGGCCCCAAGAGCACTCCAAGATAAATGGAGTGGTCCACACACAATTGTTGAAAAGAAGGGTGAAGTCACCTACTTGGTTGACTTAGGCACTGCCAGGAGTCCCTTAGGGTGCTCCATGTCAACCGCCTGAAACCCTACTATGACAGGGCTGATCTCACCCTGCTCATGGCAACAGATGAGGGACAGGAAGAAGACAGTGATCCTCTACCTGACCTCTTCTCTTCCACAGAACAAATTGCTCTCGTGGAAGGGGTAGTTTTGGCTGATTGTCTTACTGCTGAGCAGAAGATAATTGCATAAATCTCCTAGGACAATTTTCAGAACTCTTCTCCATTGTGCCAGGCACCACTTCTTGGTGTGAGCACACTATAGATACTGGAGACAGTTTACCTGTCAAAAGTAAGATCTATAGGCAGCCTGACCATGTCAGGGACTGCATAAAGCAAGAAGTTCAGAAGATGTTGGAACTAGGAGTGGTTGAGCACTCTGACAGTCCATGGGCTTCTCCTGTGGTACTGGTACCAAAACCCAATTCTAAAGATGGAAAGAAGGAAATGAGGTTTTGTGTAGACTATAGAGGTCTCAACTTGGTAACCAAAACAGATGCTCACCCTATACCCAGGGCAGATGAGCTAATAGATACACTGGCATCTGCCAAGTATCTAAGCACTTTTGATTTGACTGCAGGGTATTGGCAGATCAAAATGTCAGAAGATGCTAAACCTAAGACTGCATTTTCTACCATTGGAGGACATTACCAGTTTACTGTAATGCCTTTTGGTTGAAAAATGCACCTGCCACTTTTCAGAGGTTGGTGAACACAGTCCTGCAAGGGCTGGAAGCTTTCAGTGCAGCATATTTGGATGATATAGCTGTCTTTAGCTCCAGCTGGGATGATCACCTGGTCCACCTTTGGAAAGTTTTGGAGGCCCTGCAAAAGGCAGGCCTCACTATCAAGGCTTCAAAGTGCCAGATAGGGCAGGGTAAGGTGGTTTATCTGGGACACCTTGTTGGTGGGAAACAGATTGCACCACTTCAGGGGAAAATCCAAACTATTATTGATTGGATTCCCCCTACCACTCAGACTCAGGTGAGAGCCTTCCTAGGCCTCCACTGGGTATTACCGGAGGTTCATTAAGAACTATGGCTCCATTGCAGCCCCTCTTAATGACCTCACATCCAAGAAAATGCCTAAAAAGGTATTATGGACAGCAAACTGTCAGAAAGCTTTTGAGGAGCTGAAGCAGGCCATGTGCTCTGCACCTGTCCTAAAAAGCCCTTGTTACTCTAAAAAATTCTATGTCCAAACTGATGCATCTGAATTAGGAGTAGGGGCAGTCCTATCACAACTTAATTCTGAGGGCCAGGATCAACCTGTTGCTTTTATTAGTAGAAGGTTGACCCCTAGAGAAAAGCGTTGGTCTGCCATTGAGAGGGAGGCCTTTGCTGTGGTCTGGGCTCTGAAGAAGTTGAGGCCATACCTGTTTGGCACTCACTTCATTGTTCAGACAGACCACAAACCTCTACTTTGGCTAAAACAAATGAAAGGTGAAAATCCTAATTGTTGAGGTGGTCCATATCCCTACAGGGAATGGACTATACAGTGGAACATAGACCTGGGAGTAGCCACTCCAATGCAGATGGACTCTCCAGATATTTCCACTTAGACAATGAAGACTCATCAGGTAATGGCTAGTCTTATTGTCCTTCGTTTGGGGGGGGGTTGTGTAGGAAAGTACCATCTTGCCTGGCATGTTACCCCCTTTTTCACTGTATATATGTTGTTTTAGTTGTATGTGTCACTGGGACCCTGGTAACCCAGGGCCCCAGTGCTCATAAGTGTGCCTGTATGTGTTACCTGTGTAGTGACTAACTGTCTCACTGAGGCTCTGCTGATCAGAACCTCAGTGGTTATGCTCTCTCATTTCTTTCCAAATTGTCACTGACAGGCTAGTGACCATTTTTACCAATTCACATTGGCTTACTGGAACACCTTATAATCCCCTAGTATATGGTACTGAGGTACCCAGGGTATTGGGGTTCCAGGAGATCCCTATGGGCTGCAGCATTTCTTTTGCCACCCATAGGGAGCTCTGACAATTCTTACACAGGCCTGCCACTGCAGCCTGAGTGAAATAACGTCCACGTTATTTCACAGCCATTTTACACTGCACTTAAGTAACTTATAAGTCACCTATATGTCTAACCTTTACCTGGTAAAGGTTAGGTGCAAAGTTACTTAGTGTGAGGGCACCCTGGCACTAGCCAAGGTGCCCCCACATTGTTCAGAGCCAATTCACTGAACTTTGTGAGTGCGGGGACACCATTACACGCGTGCACTACATATAGGTCACTACCTATATGTAGCTTCACCATGGTAACTCCGAATATGGCCATGTAACATGTCTATGATCATGGAATTGCCCCCTCTATGCCATCCTGGCATTGTTGGTACAATTCCATGATCCAGTGGTCTGTAGCACAGACCCTGGTACTGCCAAACTGCCCTTCCTGGGGTTTCTCTGCAGCTGCTGCTGCTGCCAACCCCTCAGACAGGCATCTGCCCTCCTGGGGTCCAGCCAGGCCTGGCCCAGGATGGCAGAACAAAGAACTTCCTCTGAGAGAGGGTGTAACACCCTCTCCCTTTGGAAAATGGTGTGAAGGCAGGGGAGGAGTAGCCTCCCCCAGCCTCTGGAAATGCTTTGTTGGGCACAGAGGTGCCCAATTCTGCATAAGCCAGTCTACACCGGTTCAGGGACCCCTTAGCCCCTGCTCTGGCGCGAAACTGGACAAAGGAAAGGGGAGTGACCACTCCCCTGACCTGCACCTCCCCTGGGAGGTGTCCAGAGCTCCTCCAGTGTGCTCCAGACCTCTGCCATCTTGGAAACAGAGGTGCTGCTGGCACACTGGACTGCTCTGAGTGGCCAGTGCCACCAGGTGACGTCAGAGACTCCTTGTGATAGGCTCCTTCAGGTGTTAGTAGCCTTTCCTCTCTCCTAGGTAGCCAAACCCTCTTTTCTGGCTATTTAGGGTCTCTGTCTCTGGGGAAACTTTAGATAACGAATGCATGAGCTCAGCCGAGTTCCTCTGCATCTCCTCTTCACCTTCTGATAAGGAATCGACCGCTGACCGCGCTGGAAGCCTGCAAACCTGCAACATAGTAGCAAAGACGACTACTGCAACTCTGTAACGCTGATCCTGCCGCCTTCTCGACTGTTTTCCTGCTTGTGCATGCTGTGGGGGTAGTCTGCCTCCTCTCTGCACCAGAAGCTCCGAAGAAATCTCCCGTGGGTCGACGGAATCTTCCCCCTGCAACCGCAGGCACCAAAAGCTGCATCTCCGGTCCCTTGGGTCTCCTCTCAGCACGACGAGCGAGGTCCCTCGAATCCAGCGACACCGTCCAAGTGACCCCCACAGTCCAGTGACTCTTCAGCCAAGTTTGGTGGAGGTAAGTCCTTGCCTCACCTCGCTGGGCTGCATTGCTGGGAACCGCGACTTTGCAAGCTTCTCCGGCCCCTGTGCACTTCCGGCGGAAATCCTTCGTGCACAGCCAAGCCTGGGTCCACGGCACTCTAACCTGCATTGCACGACTTTCTAAGTTGGTCTCCGGCGACGTGGACTCCTTTGTGCAACTTCGGCGAGCACCGTTTCACGCATCCTCGTAGTGCCTGTTTCTGGCACTTCTCCGGGTGCTACCTGCTTCAGTGAGGGCTCCTTGTCTTGCTCGACGTCCCCTCTCTCTGCAGGTCCAATTTGCGACCTTCTGGTCCCTCCTGGGCCCCAGCAGCGTCCAAAAACGCCAAACGCACGATTTGCGTGTAGCAAGGCTTGTTGGCGTCCATCCGGCGGGAAAACACTTCTGCACGACTCTCCAAGGCGTGGGGGATCCATCCTCCAAAGGGGAAGTCTCTAGCCCTTGTCGTTCCTGCAGTATTCACAGTTCTTCAGCCTAGTAAGAGCTTCTTTGCACAACCGCTGGCATTTCTTGGGCATCTGCCCATCTCCGAGCTGCTTGTGACTTTTGGACTTGGTCCCCTTGCTCCACAGGTACCTTCAGACAGGAATCCATCGTTGTTGCATTGCTGATTTGTGTTTTCCTTGCATTCTCCCTCTAACACGACTATTTTGTCCTTAGGGGAACTTTGGTGCACTTTGCACTCACTTTTCAGGGTCTTGGGGAGGGTTATTTTTCTAACTCTCACTATTTTCTAATAGTCCCAGCGACCCTCTACAAGGTCACATAGGTTGGGGTCCATTCGTGGTTCACATTCCACTTTTGGAGTATATGGTTTGTGTTGCCCCTATCCCTATGTTTCCCCATTGCATCCTATTGTAATTATACATTGTTTGCACTGTTTCTAAGACTATACTGCATATTTTTGCTATTGTGTATATATATCTTGTGTATATTTCCTATCCTCTTACTGAGGGTACACTCTAAGATACTTTGGCATATTGTCATAAAAATAAAGTACCTTTATTTTTAGTATAACTGTGTATTGTGTTTTCTTATGATATTGTGCATATGACACTAAGTGGTACTGTAGTAGCTTCACACGTCTCCTAGTTCAGCCTGAGCTGCTTTGCTAAGCTACCATTATCTATCAGCCTAAGCTGCTAGACACCCTATACACTAATAAGGGATAACTGGGCCTGGTGCAAGGTGCAAGTACCCCTTGGTACTCACTACAAGCCAGTCCAGCCTCCTACACAGACCAACGCTTTTCTCTAGGGGTCAACCTCCTGCTGATAAAGCAACAGGTTGATCTTGGCCCTCAGAATTAAGTTGTGATAAGACTGCCCCTACCCTAATTCAGATGCATCAGTTTGGACAATGATTTGTTTGGAGTAACAGGGGCTTTTCAGGACAGGTGCAGAGCACATGGCCTGCTTCAGCTCCTCAAAAACTTTCTGACAGTTTGCTGTCCATAATACCTTCTTAGGCATTTTCTTTGAAGTGAGGTCATTAAGAGGGGCTGCAATGGAGCCATAGTTCTTTATGAACCTCCTATAGTACCCAGTGAGGCCTAAAAAGGCTCTCACCTGAGTCTGAGTGGTAGGGGGAACCCAATCTATAATAGTTTGGATTTTCCCCTGAAGTGGTGCAATCTGTTCTCACCTACCAGGTGTCCCAGATAAAACCACTTTCCCCTGCCCTATCTGGCACTTTGAAGCCTTGATAGTGAGGCCTGCCTTTTGCAGGGCCTCCAAAACTTTCCATAGGTGGACCAGGTGATCATCCCAGCTGGAGCTAAAGACAGCTATATCGTCTAGATATGCTACACTAAAAGCTTCCAGCC